>NW_027362770.1:97790469-100260469 GCF_046119375.1 Phyllobates terribilis
TGATCAAAACCTTTATGTGTAATAGAGCTGTTAGCATCCAGTATCATGGCATAACAATGTGGATTATATTAACTCTTACAGAGTATGGCAAATCTGTGTATGGAAAATCTTACAGAATATGGAAATGGTAATACTACATATATATTAGTGACCATGGGTAGCGCACACAGTATACAGCCCATTGTTAGGCCATACCTGTATTTGCAGCTTGAAACAATGGCAAATCCAAGAACAGCGGTAAAACTCATCCACTGAGCGCAGCCATTAACATGCAGAACTACAGCTGGTGCAAATAGATTGGCAGGACCTGGTCCATCAGACGCATCAGTAACCTGTGTCTGCTAGAAGGGAGTCATGGGAACTGCCTCTTACCTGACGAAATCCGCGGGTCTTTTGATTTGTTGACCTTATCGTTGCGGCCAGGTAAAAACAATGTTGTATCAGACCAGGTAATCAAAAAAAGAGCCATCACATAAGAGGCAGTTCTCAATTCTCCTATCCAGTAGCTACAGATTACCCATGTGACCGAAGGACGGGGTCCTGCCAATTATTTCGTATCAACTCTAAATAGAACCTTTAAAAGGGTTCTCCAACAATGTAATAAAATGGTAATTCAAAAGTCAGCCTATCCAAGTCAAGTCAAAGATAGTAATCACTGCACATGGTACTGGATAATTTTGCTTCAAGTGAAAATAATTTATTCCAAAACGTGAAATAAACGACAAGGTAGAAGCTGACGTTTCGGCCACCACGTGGCCTTGATCACAGTGTCGCTAAAAATAAATGAAAACAATCAAAACAAATACAAAAAAATCCATTTGCTATTTACAATATTTGCACATATTTCATGAACTTATGTCAAATGATCATTCTAGTAGAGAGATCTGAAATATAGATGTTCATCAGGTCAACTATCCCTCAATGATCTAAATGAGAGTAGTTCAAAGGTAGAAAGAAACCACATGTAGGTTGTTGTGTGGAAAATTTTATTTGAAGTAGGTGTTTGTACCTGTTAGGTCTTATATCCTGGTGGTCATAAATGTCTCCCTATGACTGCAAGATGGCACAAGGACCCCAAAGAGGAAAAATCTGGTCTCAGGTGAACACTATGGTTCCTTCTGGCAGAGTGGGTTCCTGTTCAATTATGGCAATATCAATAAAAAGGTCCACTTGCCCTAATCTAATATTATATAAGAAAATTTAACTATACCCCTGTGCCAAGTACGCTTTATGTATTATGGACCGTTCATTATCCAGGGTAAACAGTGTGTCTTATTTAATTTAATATAGAGGTATCGTCACCAGAAATGTCTGCATATAGAAAAAATCCCACTTTACCTTAGGGTGATTTTAGTGAAAGTGGTATAGTGGTTTATCACTATACTTTACCAACAGATCAATACCCTCATTATAACTAAACAATACCCTCTATAGTAAATTAGTGACCAGTACCTGGAAAGCATTCGCCCCTTTCACTAAATCACCCTATGGTAAAGTGGGATTTTTTTCTATATTTTTCAAGGAATTCCCCTACTTACCACCATTGTCTTAATGAAAGCGACCGTTAGTTAGTTCAATGGAGCACCTGATCCATCTCTAAAACTTCCTCCTTTTTAATAAAAGAGACTCGCCTCTCCGACATTTACTTCAGCCAGAGAGTTAAAATGTCCTGCATCCAGCACTTGTGGACCCACATAAGATTTTGTTACCACCATTGCATATCACATTGGGCCTAATGAAGAACTTTGTAAAGGCAATGGATAAAAATGCAAAAGCATTTAAGTCTCTCATTGATAAATTTCCAATGTTGAGTGAAGCAAAGATAAAGGAAGGAGTCGCATTAGTGTTAACTCATTTTTTGGAAAACTCAAGATTAGTGTTGAGCATTCCGCGGTATCGGAATTCCGATACTTAATTCCGATACTTTTGCAATATCGTATACCGGAATCGGAAGTTCCCATAATGCAATGAGCCAGTTTCATTTTATTCAGCCAATGAGGATCCTAAGAAGTGTGGGCACATCCTGTTAGGCATGTTAACTAATGGCATGGCTGTGATTGGCTGCTGAAATGATGTCATGATGCACTATAAAAGCCGCCGCCGCCATTTTGAGCTCACTCTGCTGTGAATTCAGTTAGGGATAGGACGCTGTTGTTCTGAGGGACAGTTTTAGCTACCTATTTGGTCTATTCTGCTTTACCCAAGCTACTTTATAAATCGCTGTGCCTTTCAGCGCTAGTGCACAGTTCTCTGTGCTGTTCACCGCTGTCTGCAAGGTCTGTGTGTGTGAGTGCAGCTCACCCTGTAGTGTGTGCTTCAACCACGTCTGGTTGTAGTGCACTCAGTGTGTGTCACTGCCTCATACATTGTCCTTTTTTGCCAATTCATAATTTTTCCTGATATCTCCTATTAGTGTGGTGGTTCCATCCGTATTCAGCTAAATTGGTTCCAAACACACTATATAGGAGTAGATAGAGAATTTTTTTTGGTCTTGCAGCGCTAGTGCACAGTGCTCTGCATCTGTACTGTTCACCGCTGTCTGCAAGGTCTGGTGTGTGAGTGCAGCTCACCCTGTAGTGTGTGCTTCAGCCACGTCTGGTTGTAGTGCACTCAGTGTGTGTCACTGCCTCATACATTGTCCTTTTTTGCCAATTCATAATTTTTCCTTATTTCTCCTATTAGTGTGGTGGTTCCATCCGTATTCAGCTAAATTGGTTCCAAACACACTATATAGGAGTAGATAGAGGAGCCTTTCTGCAGCATTGGGCCCTGCAGCCCCAGCCAGATTAGTATTAGCCTATTTTTTGCAGCCTCATCTATTGCATTGTAGGTTACCTTCCTGCATTGTAATAGCTACAAAAAGTTTGTGATACTATCATTATTACATCTTTAGGCACATCCAGTGTCTTTTTGTGACAAAAAAACCTAAATAAAGTTCACCAAACACTCCACTTTACAGTTGTGTAGGCCACATTAGCTCGTATTAAAGTCTAGTCCACACTTTATAAAATTAGTGTTTCTTATACCTGTCAGCAGCTGTTCAGGAATAAGCACACTAAGCCCTTAGTACTTTTCTGCCTATCTTTATCAGTCTACCAAGATGAAGAAGGCAGGGAGTAAGGCATGTGGTCGTGGTCGTGGGCGTGGAGTTTCTGCAGGGAGAGGACGTGAGGATTCTGTGCCTGCAGGGAGAGGACATGGGGATTCTGTGCCTGCTGCGGGCACCAGTGACTCAGCATCCCCCAGTTTTACCAGGGAACAGTCCTTTATGCGCAGCTTTGTAGGAGCTAGCCGTACCCCACTGCTGCGCGAGGACCAAATTGAAGCCGTTGTCGGATGGATGGCAGCTAACGCATCAACTTCAATTAGTTCCAGATCCTCTCAGGTCCTGAGCACTGAAGAGCATCCATCTGTCTCTTCACCACCTGCCAAATTGCCCAGGCAGTCAGAGAGCCCTGGACAGGAGCCATCTCTACTTCTGTTCTCTGAATCTCTTGGCTTGGAAAGAGGGGGCCAGCCAAGCAGAATTCGAGAATTTGAAGAAGAGGTAGTATGCAGTGATGCGCAACCGTTTTGTCTCTCTGAATCTGAAGAGGCGGGTGGGCCAGTGCCTATGGTCAGCAGCACACCTCAGTACGCATCTGATGATGAGACTCAGGTGCCACTTTCTGGTGTGTACTGTGCTGTCGAGACTACCCAGGAGAAGCAGTTGTTTGAAGAGGGTGGTGTAGATGATGAGGTCCTTGACCCATCATGGCGTGAGGGACAGGAAGGTGGTGAGAGCAGCTCTGAGGAAGAGATTCCCCGAACAGCCCAAAAAGGAGGGAGAGGGAGGGGGCAGACTTGGTTGCCTGTAGCCTCCACTTCGGCACCCATTAGGAGCATGGCTCTTCCAAAATCCAAAGCGGGCGCTCCCAAGACTTGCAGTGCCTGGTCCTTTTTTGACACAGTTGCAGATGACATTTGCTTTGTCAAATGCAAGCTGTGTAATCAGAAGGTGAAAAGAGGGAAAAGTGTCAGCAACCTCAATACCACAAATATGTGGAAACATGTGCAGACCAAGCACGTGGTGGAGTTACAAAAACACACTGAAGACCTAGGCCAACCTACAGCGCCACCTACCACCTCTTCAGCTCGTGTTGTAGCCTCTTCCTCCAGCTCACACACAGCTGGTTCGGCTTCCTCACAGGATCGCCATGGAGGAATCTCTGGCACTGTTGTACAGAGACACAGTGTAATTCCACCCACAGCACCACTTTCCCAGTCATCCTCACACTCCCAGGCCAGTCTACAGCCATCGTTAGCACAGGCATGGGAGAAAAGGCGCCCATACTCGGCAAACCACCCCCGAGCACAGGCTCTGAATGCTGGCATTGCTAAACTACTGGCCCTTGAAATGCTATCATTCAGGCTGGTGGAGACTGACACATTCCGTAACTTTATGGCATTGGCAGTCCCACAATACAATGTGCCCAGCCGATTTCATTTCAGCAGGCAAGCCGTCCCTGCCCTGCAACATCATGTGGAGGGAAAAATTAAACATGTGCTACAAAACGCCGTCAGTAGCAAGGTCCACCTGACCACCGATGCGTGGACCAGTAAGCATGGACAGGGACGATACCTTTCCCTCACTGCCCATTGGGTAAATGTTGTGGAGCCGGGTACAGATCTTGAGAGTGGCGCTGTACGTGTTCTGCCAACTCCAAGGATTGCAGGAATCCAGTCTGTACACATTGACTCCTCCTCATACTCCAGTTCCTCTGAATCAGCGCTGCAGGAGCCGTCACGGTCTACCTCCACATCGACCCGTGAACGGTTACCTGTTATGGTGACCAATATGAGCACAGCCGTGGCCAAACGTCAACAGGCCGTATTAAAATTAATTTCTTTGGGGAATCGAAGCCACACAGCGCAGGAGCTCTGGAATGCCAGCAAGCAGCAGAGCGACGTGTGGTTTGTGCCAGCGAATCTCCAGCCAGGCATGGTAGTGTGTGACAATGGCCGAAATCTGGTAGCAGCTCTGGGCCTAGGCAACCTCACTCACATCCCATGTCTGGCACATGTGCTCAACTTGGTCGTGCAGAGTTTTTTGAGGGACTATCCGGATCTTGATGCACTGCTTCACAAGGTCCGCATAGAGTGCGCTCACTTGCGGCGTTCCAGCAATGCAAGATCACGCATTGCAGCTCTGCAGCGCCGATTACGTCTTCCGGAACATCGCATCATATGTGACCTACCCACCAGGTGGAATTCAACGTTACATATGTTGGAGAGGTTGCGTGAGCAGCAGGCAGCAGTAATGGAGTACCAGCTGCAGCAGGCGCAAACAAGTCGCAGTGCGCGCCGTTCACACTTCACCACCACTGAGTGGGCCTTTATGAAGGACATTTGCCACGTTTTGCGTGCCTTCGATTATTCCACGCGGATGGCGAGTGCAGATGATGCACTAGTCAGCATGACTATCCCCCTTATCTGCCTGCTTGAAAAAACACTGCAAGCACTAAGGGACGAGGTTTTGGAAGAGGTGGAGGATGAGGAGTCACAAATGCCATCTGCTTCTCTACAGTCTGCGCAACGTGGTTCCTCACAAAGGCCTAGGCAGGGGACACTTTGTGAGGAGGATGAGGAGGAGTCAATGGATGAGGAAGACATCTGTCCAGAGGAGGGAGGTACACAATGCTCTAGTAGTCAGTATCTAGAGCGAGGGTGGGGTGATGCAGAGCAGGCAGAGATCACGCCTCAAGCAGGGGACAGCGTTTCTTGGCCAGTTGGCAGTCTGCAGCACATGGTTGATTTCATGCTGCAGTGCCTGAGAAACGACCGCCGCATCACCCACATTCTCAACACGGCTGATTATTGGGTGTCCACCCTCCTAGATCCTCGCTACCGGGACAACTTACAAAGCCTCATAACACCGTTGAACCGGGAGCGTAAAATGCGGGAGTACCAAGACGCACTGGTGCATTCCATCATGTTCTCCATTCCAACCGAGAGCAGTGCTGCTAGTGCTTTACAAAGCAGCTCAGTGCGTCGAGGCAGCGGAGGAAGCTCTGCACAAAGAGGGAGCAGAAGCAGCGCCTCAGCACAAGGCAAGACCAGTATGGCCGAAATGTGGCAAAGTTTTGTGTCCCCGCCGCCACAAATGTCTACACCATCACAGACGGCTCCAGTCAGCAGGAGGCAACGTTTCCGTCAGATGGTGACAGACTACATGTCTTGCTCTCTTAGTGTACTCCCAGACGGCTCTTCTCCCTTCAAGTTTTGGGTATGTAAGCTGGATACATGGCCAGAGCTTAGTCAGTATGCATTGGAGGTGCTAGCTTGCCCTGCTGCTAGTGTATTATCGGAACGCGTCTTTAGTGCCGCAGGTGATGTACTAACAGACCGTCGCATGCGACTATCCTCCGATAACGTTGACCGGCTTACTTTTCTAAAAATGAACAAGGCCTGGATCTCTCATGAATTTGCCAGTCCTCTTCCAGAATAAATAATTGGTTGGCAACAGTATCCAGGTCTCCTGTTGTGTTCATGTTTCTACCACCTGAACTGTAATCCCTGAGCTCCAACACCGCCAGTTGGCGCTTGGAAGTGCCGTCTGCACAGTCAACACTTGCTGCCGTGTTATTGGGGTTCAGTAACGTCAGCTGTTCCCCTGCTGTGCGGACGGCAATTTCTCCTGCTCTGTCCACATTCTCACTACGACAGATTTTAAAGTTGCTCCAATTACACCTCTGGCTCCTCTGTTTTCAGTATTATCCCTGAGCTCCAACACCACCAGTTGGCGCTCGGAAGTGCCGTCTGCACAGTCAACACTTGCTGCCGTGTTATTGGGGTTCAGTAACGTCAGCTGTTCCCCTGCTGTGCGGACGGCAATTTCTCCTGCTCTGTCCACATTCTCACTACTACAGATTTTAAAGTTGCTCCATTTACACCTCTGGCTCCTCTGTTTTCAGTATTATCCCTGAGCTCCAACACCGCCAGTTGGCGCTCGGAAGTGCCGTCTGCACAGTCAACACTTGCTGCTGTGTTATTGGGGTTCAGTAACGTCAGCTGTTCCCCTGCTGTGCGGACGGCAATTTCTCCTGCTCTGTCCACATTCTCACTACTACAGATTTTAAAGTTGCTCCAATTACACCTCTGGCTCCTCTGTTTTCAGTATTATCCCTGAGCTCCAACACCGCCAGTTGGCGCTCGGAAGTGCCGTCTGCACAGTCAACACTTGCTGCCGTGTTATTGGGGTTCAGTAACGTCAGCTGTTCCCCTGCTGTGCGGACGGCAATTTCTTCTGCTCTGTCCACATTCTCACTACTACAGATTTTAAAGTTGCTCCAATTACACCTCTGGCTCCTCTGTTTTCAGTATTATCCCTGAGCTCCAACACCGCCAGTTGGCGCTCGGAAGTGCCGTCTGCACAGTCAACACTTGCTGCCGTGTTATTGGGGTTCAGTAACGTCAGCTGATCCCCAGCTGTGTGTCCGGCAAATTCTCCTGCTTTGTCCACATCCACTGTACTATGGATTTAAAACCTCCTCCAAATACACCTCTGGCTCCTCTGTTTTTAGTATTTACCCTGGGCTCCAATACCACTAGTTGCTGCTCAGAAGTGCCGTCTGCACAGTCAACGCTTGCTCCAGTGTTATTGGGGTTCAGTAACGTCAGCTGATCCCCAGCTGTGTGTCCGGCAAATTCTCCTGCTTTGTCCACATCCACTGTACTACGGATTTAAAACTTGCTCCAATTACACCTCTGGCTCCACTCTGTTTTTAGTATTCACCCTGGGTTCCTGCACCGCCAGCTGGTTCTCGGTAGTTCCATTTGCTCTTGTACCTTCTACTACCCATCCGGGTTCCAGTACCGTCAGCTGGTTCTCGGCAGTGACTTTGGCATGGCTACTCCCTCCTGCCCAACCTGGTTCCAGCACGCCAGCTGTTTCCGGGTAGTGTCAACGTCACTTTGCCTCCAATGCATTGTCCTGTCGTGTTGCGGTCGGGTTAGCCAACTCTATGGTGCCTGCAGTTTAGGTGACTCCTATGTGGGCTGCGGGATCTGGCAATGAAGGCTGGTTCCATAGTGCCAATAGGACAAGCACCTCCTGTAGGACTGTGGGTTTTGGTAACTGCGGCCGGCTCGCGGCCTTGAACTTTTTTTTACATGGGTACCTTCTGCTACCCATCCGGGTTCCAGTACCGTCAGCTGGTTCTCAGCAGTGCCTTTGGATTAGGTGCCTCCTTCTCGGTATCCAAGTTCCACCAACGTCTGCTGGTCCTTGGTAGTGCTTTCTGGCACAGGTACCTCCTGCTTAGTAACCGAGTTCCAGTACCGTCAGCTGGTCTTCGGCAGTTCCATTGGCTCTTGTACCTTCTGCTACCCATCCGGGTTCCAGTACCGTCAGCTGGTCCTCGGTAGTTCCTCAGCTTTCTTGTACCTTCTGCTACATTTCCAAGTTCAAGCTTTTTGAAATGGTTCTTGGTAATCACTCTAGATCTCCCTGACGAGGACCCTGAAGACGAGGACCCTGAAGACCAACCCTAAGAAGACGAGGACCCCGAAGACGACGACCCTGAAGACGAGGACCCTGAAGACCACCCCGAAGAAGACGAGGACCCTGAAGACCACCCCGAAGAAGACGAGGACCCTGAAGACCACCCCGAAGAAGACGAGGACCCCGAAGACGAGGACCCAGAAGACCAACCCGAAGAAGACGAGGACCCCGAAGACGAGGACCCCCGAAGACGACGACCCTGAAGACCACCCCGAAGAAGACCAAGAAGATGACCCTGAAGAAGTTGACCAAGAAGACAAAGAAGAGAAGACAAGCACCAAGATACAGAAGAACAAGAGACAGAAAACCAAGAAGCAGAAATACAAGAAGCTGCAGAACAAAAAGCGGAAGAACATTAAGCATAAGACTAAAAATCAGAGCAAAAGATAATATCTAAATTATAAGCAGAAGATGACTAAGCAGTGTATGGGGGTGAGTCCGTTCCTCCTCGTGGTGCCCCTGGAAAAGACCTGCTGCTGCAGGCCAAACTGAATGCGGACAAATCCTGTTGTAAATCTTTTGTGACGGGCAGAACGAAAGGTGTAATGTCCAACCTTTTATAGATAACAACTACAGGAATGCCTGTCACAAATAAGAATATGATGAAGAAGAAGAATATGAAGAAGATGAAGAAGTAGAATATGAAGAATGTAAAAAAAAGAATAATACGAAGAAGGTGAAGAAGAAGAAGGTGAAGAAGAAGTGGATGAAAAAGATGCTGAGGATGATGAAGGAGAAAGTGTGGGAGAAGTAAAAAAGAAGGTGAAGAGCATGGAAGTAGTGAAATATAAATATCTGACAAAATATAAAAATACTTAACATAGTCAATATTTTCGTAACTCAGAACGTCTTAAAAAAAAAATTAATTCCTGCTATTCCATTTGATTGGGCTAAACCTCTATGCCTTTATTGTCTCCCCCACCTCCCCCAATACATTCTACATTATTCTTAGTTGTTTTCCTTCATGTAGAATTAACCTACAAGGAAAGAAAGGGTTTATTTTCTTTCCGATATTTCTGTCCCATTGACTTGCATTGGTTTCCGGTATCGGAATCGGCGATATCCGATACTTTTTCGGTATCGGTCCGATCCAATCTGATCCGATATTTCCCGATATCGGAAGGTATCGCTCAACACTACTCAAGATCAGATAACTATGAAGAGTTGGTGGAAAATCTCCTCAGAACATATAAGGATCTTGGCTGTAACAAGTAGAGATGAGCGGTGTTCGACTAGAACTGTTCGCCAATCTCAAATTCGAGCTGTTTTGGGCGGTGTTCGAGTTGTTCGACGAACCCGAACGATTTGCAAAAAATTCGGCTGTTCGAGGTTATGTTCGATAACTGTTCGTGCACCAAAAGCGTGTCCTGCATGTCTGGCACTCTTTAGAGCACCAATCATGCAGGGATTGTCTGCCACTCACTGTAATGCCACAGCCATGGTGGTTGTGGCATTGCAGTGATTTCCCAAATCGATGGGAACAGTGCCAACAGTGAAACATGAAAAGCCGGCAATTCATCAGCGGCATACACCGGTACCCGACAATTTAGAACCGAAAGAATAGAGCTTCACACATAGATTACACAGATAGAAACATGTCAGTCACACATATAAGAAGCACAGTGACAGTGTTGCTTACTGTACTTGTCATTTAGTGTAAAGGATTTATCAAAAAAAATAATAGTGTTTTCATGCACCGTCTCTTTAAAAAAGCCGGCCGGCAATTCAGCAGCGGTACCCGACAATTTATAACAGACAGAATAGAGCTTCACACATAGATTAGATAGATAGAAACATGTCAGTCACATATATATGAAGTACAGTGACAGTGTTGATTACTGTACTTGTCATTTAGTGTAAAGGATTTATTAAAAAAAATAATAGTGTTTTCATGCACCGTCTCTTTAAAAAAGCCAGCTGGCAATTCAGCAGCGGTACCCGACAATTTATAACAGACAGAATAGAGCTTCACACATAGATTAGATAGATAGAAACATGTCAGTCACATATATATGAAGTACAGTGACAGTGTTGATTACTGTACTTGTCATTTAGTGTAAAGGATTTATTAAAAAAAATAATAGTGTTTTCATGCACCGTCTCTTTAAAAAAGCCGGCCGGCAATTCAGCATCTGTACCCAACAATTTAGAATAGAAGGAATAGAGAATCACACATAGATTAGGTAGATAGAAACATGTCAGTCACATATATATGAAGTACAGTGACAGTGTTGCTTACTGTACTTGTCATTTAGTATAAAGGATTTATTAAAAAAAATAATAGTGTTTTCATGCACTGTCTCTTTAAAAAAGCCGGCCGGCAATTCAGCATCTGTACCTGACAATTTAGAATAGAAGGAATAGAGAATCACACATAGATTAGATAGATAGAAACAGGTCAGTCACATATATATGAAGTACAGTGACAGTGTTGCTTACTGTACTTGTCATTTAGTGTAAAGGATTTATTAAAAAAAAATAATAGTGTTTTCATGCACCGTCTCTTTAAAAAAGCCGGCCGGCAATTCAGCATCTGTACCCGACAATTTAGAATAGAAGGAATAGAGAATCACACATAGATTAGATAGATAGAAACATGTCAGTCACATATATATGAAGTACAGTGACAGTGTTGATTACTGTACTTGTCATTTAGTGTTAAAATAAAGGATTTATTTAAAAAAAAATTGGCGTGGGGATCCCCATAATTTTAGGCTCTAGCGGAGGTTAACCAGACGGCTGGGGCAGATGTTTGAAGCCTGGGAAGGGGGTAATATCCACGGAGCTTCCCAGGCTACTAATATCAGCCCCCAGCGGAATACCTAGCCTTTACTAGCTATTAAAATGGGGGACCCCCCAAAAAAATGACGTGGGGTCCCCCTATTTTAATAGCTAGCAAAGGCTAGGCAGACAGCTGGGGGCTGATATTAATAGCCCAGGAAGGGTTCCATGAATATTGGCCCCCTCCCAGGCTAGAAACACCAGCCGTCAGCCGCCCCAGAAATGGCGCATCCTTAGGATGCGCCAATTCTGGCACTTAGCCTCGCTCTTCCCACTGCCCTATAGCGGAGGCAGTGGGGTAATAGGGTTGGGGTTGATGTCAGCTTATAATGCCAGCTGACATCAAGCCCAGATTAGTAATGGAGAGGCGTCTATAAGACACCCCCATTACTAACCCCATAGTCAAAGTTAAAAGAAAAACACAAATACCCAGAATAAAGTCCTTTAATTGAAATAAAGACACATTCCTTTATTGTTCTAAATTAAACCATACTTACCACCACGCCCATTCCAGCTGAAGCCAACGATCTCCTGCAATAAAAGAAAAATAATAAAGCAACCTCATCCTTACCTTTCCATGGTTCCCACGACAGCTTCAGCTCTGCTACATCGAGATAACAGGCTGGACCGCAGCACAACGCTGCCATCCAGCCTGTCATCCCGCAGACACTGAGAAGCGCAGGCTTGCTTGCGCTACTCAGTGTCTGGCTGTGACGGCATCCAGATGAGCCGAGGTCATGTCCAATGAACTCGGCGCACCTCATGCACGTCACTGACAGCGTGGGAGAATTCTCACGCTGAAGCGCTGAGTGCAGGAGAATTTTCCCACGCTGTCAGTGACGTACATGAGGTGAGCCGAGTTCATTGTCGGCTCATCTGGATGCCGTCACAGTCAGACACTGAGGAGCGCAAGCATGCCTGCGCTTCTCAGTGTCTGCGGGATGACAGGCTGGATGGCAGCGTTCTGCAGGTCCAGCCTGTCATCTCGATGTAGCAGAGCTGAAGCTGTCCTGGGAACCATGGAAAGGTAAGGATGAGGTTGCTTTATTATTTTTCTTTTATTGCAGGAGATCGTTGGCTTCAGCTGGAATGGGCGTGATGGTAAGTATGGTTTAATTTAGAACAATAAAGAATTGTGTCTTTATTTCAATTAAAGGACTTTATTCTGGGTGTTTGTGTTTTTTTTTTAACTTTGACTATGGGGTTAGTAATGGGGGTGTCTTATAGACGCCTCTCCATTACTAACCTGGGCTTGATGTCAGCTGGCATTATAAGCTGACATCAACCCCAACCCTATTACCCCCTGCCACCGCACCAGGGCAGCGTGGAAGAGCGAGGCTAAGTGCCAGAATTGGCGCATCCTATGGAATGCGCCATTTCTGGGGCGGCTGACGGCTGGTGTTTCTAGCCTGGGAGGGGGTCAATATTCATGGCTCCCTTCCTGGGCTATTAATATCAGCCCCCAGCTGTCTGGCTAGCCTTTGCTAGCTATTAAATTAGGGGGGACCCCACGTCATTTTTTTTGGGGGGTCCTCCATTTTAATAGCTAGTAAAGGCTAGGTATTCAGCTGGGGGCTGATATTAGTAGCCTGGGAAGCTCCGTGGATATTACCCCCTTCCCAGGCTTCAAACATCTGCCCCAGTTGTCTGCTTAACCTCCGCTAGTGACTAAAATTACGGGGAACCCCACGCCAATTTTTTTTAATAATAAATCCTTTATTTTAATACTAAATGACAAGTACAGTAACCAACACTATCACAGTACTTATTATATATGTGACTGACATGTTTCTATCTATCTAATCTATGTGTGAAGCTCTATTCTGTCTGTTATAAATTGTCGGGTACCGCTGCTGAATTGCCGGCTGGCTTTTTTAAAGAGATGGTGCATGAAAACACTATTATATTTTTTAATAAATCCTTTACACTAAATGACAAGTACAGTAAGCAACACTGTCACTGTACTTCATATATATGTGACTGACATGTTTCTATCTATCTAATCTATGTGTTCACACTAGCAAAAAGAAGCAAAACCTACAAAAGACAAAAGACAAAAGACAAAAATATATCTCATACCCTACCATCATTATATATAAATGTAAAGCAAAGTTGCATAATAAATATAGGGTACTTAGTGAACTATTTTTGATCAAAAAAAGTATACAAGCCGTCCCACCAGCGGCAAGGTGACCCTAAATTGGGACGGTACCTATACTGCCTATATTAAAAACCTTACTGTATATCAAAGTTGAAGTAATGCATATAAAAGGGTAGACAAATAGGACCGGGTCCCAACTCCAGACCACTCAGGCCCGTGGTAAGCTACATATGTACCAGTCAGCTCAACAAAGGGGATGCCACACCCTTAAATTGCACAGAATGCAAACAAGATAAAAAACCAAGCAATGTGAACTGAGGTCTAAGATGGTAGACATGCAAGAATTAGGAGCATGTTCACACTAGCAAAAAGAAGCAAAACCTACAAAAGACAAAAGACAAAAATATATCTCATACCCTACCATCATTATATATAAATGTAAAGCAAAGTTGCATAATAAATATAGGGTACTTAGTGAACTATTTTTGATCAAAAAAAGTATACAAGCCGTCCCACCAGCGGCAAGGTGACCCTAAATTGGGACGGTACCTATACTGCCTATATTAAAAACCTTACTGTATATCAAAGTTGAAGTAATGCATATAAAAGGGTAGACAAATAGGACCGGGTCCCAACTCCAGACCACTCAGGCCCGTGGTAAGCTACATATGTACCAGTCAGCTCAACAAAGGGGATGCCACACCCTTAAATTGCACAGAATGCAAACAAGATAAAAAACCAAGCAATGTGAACTGAGGTCTAAGATGGTAGACATGCAAGAATTAGGAGCATGTTCACACTAGCAAAAAGAAGCAAAACCTACAAAAGACAAAAGACAAAAATATATCTCATACCCTACCATCATTATATATAAATGTAAAGCAAAGTTGCATAATAAATATAGGGTACTTAGTGAACTATTTTTGATCAAAAAAAGTATACAAGCCGTCCCATCAGCGGCAAGGTGACCCTAAATTGGGACGGTACCTATACTGCCTATATTAAAAACCTTACTGTATATCAAAGTTGAAGTAATGCATATAAAAGGGTAGACAAATAGGACCGGGTCCCAACTCCAGACCACTCAGGCCCGTGGTAAGCTACATATGTACCAGTCAGCTCAACAAAGGGGATGCCACACCCTTAAATTGCACAGAATGCAAACAAGATAAAAAACCAAGCAATGTGAACTGAGGTCTAAGATGGTAGACATGCAAGAATTAGGAGCATGTTCACACTAGCAAAAAGAAGCAAAACCTACAAAAGACAAAAGACAAAAGACAAAAATATATCTCATACCCTACCATCATTATATATAAATGTAAAGCAAAGTTGCATAATAAATATAGGGTACTTAGTGAACTATTTTTGATCAAAAAAAGTATACAAGCCGTCCCACCAGCGGCAAGGTGACCCTAAATTGGGACGGTACCTATACTGCCTATATTAAAAACCTTACTGTATATCAAAGTTGAAGTAATGCATATAAAAGGGTAGACAAATAGGACCGGGTCCCAACTCCAGACCACTCAGGCCCGTGGTAAGCTACATATGTACCAGTCAGCTCAACAAAGGGGATGCCACACCCTTAAATTGCACAGAATGCAAACAAGATAAAAAACCAAGCAATGTGAACTGAGGTCTAAGATGGTAGACATGCAAGAATTAGGAGCATGTTCACACTAGCAAAAAGAAGCAAAACCTACAAAAGACAAAAGACAAAAGACAAAAATATATCTCATACCCTACCATCATTATATATAAATGTAAAGCAAAGTTGCATAATAAATATAGGGTACTTAGTGAACTATTTTTGATCAAAAAAAGTATACAAGCCGTTCCACCAGCGGCAAGGTGACCCTAAATTGGGACGGTACCTATACTGCCTATATTAAAAACCTTACTGTATATCAAAGTTGAAGTAATGCATATAAAAGGGTAGACAAATAGGACCGGGTCCCAACTCCAGACCACCCAGGCCCGTGGTAAGCTACATATATACCAGTCAGCTCAACAAAGGGGATGCCACACCCTTAAATTGCACAGAATGCAAACAAGATAAAAAACCAAGCAATGTGAACTGAGGTCTAAGATGGTAGACATGCAAGAATTAGGAGCATGTTCACACTAGCAAAAAGAAGCAAAACCTACAAAAGACAAAAGACAAAAGACAAAAATATATCTCTTACCCTACCATCATTATATATAAATGTAAAGCAAAGTTGCATAATAAATATAGGGTACTTAGTGAACTATTTTTGATCAAAAAAAGTATACAAGCCGTCCCACCAGCGGCAAGGTGACCCTAAATTGGGACGGTACCTATACTGCCTATATTAAAAACCTTACTGTAGATCAAAGTTGAAGTAATACATATAAAAGGGTAGACAAATAGGACCGGGTCCCAACTCCAGACCACTCAGGCCCGTGGTAAGCTACATATGTACCAGTCAGCTCAACAAAGGGGATGCCACACCCTTAAATTGCACAGAATGCAAACAAGATAAAAAACCAAGCAATGTGAACTGAGGTCTAAGATGGTAGACATGCAAGAATTAGGAGCATGTTCACACTAGCAAAAAGAAGCAAAACCTACAAAAGACAAAAGACAAAAGACAAAAATATATCTCATACCCTACCATCATTATATATAAATGTAAAGCAAAGTTGCATAATAAATATAGGGTACTTAGTGAACTATTTTTGATCAAAAAAAGTATACAAGCCGTCCCACCAGCGGCAAGGTGACCCTAAATTGGGACGGTACCTATACTGCCTATATTAAAAACCTTACTGTATATCAAAGTTGAAGTAATGCATATAAAAGGGTAGACAAATAGGACCGGGTCCCAACTCCAGACCACTCAGGCCCGTGGTAAGCTACATATGTACCAGTCAGCTCAACAAAGGGGATGCCACACCCTTAAATTGCACAGAATGCAAACAAGATAAAAAACCAAGCAATGTGAACTGAGGTCTAAGATGGTAGACATGCAAGAATTAGGAGCATGTTCACACTAGCAAAAAGAAGCAAAACCTACAAAAGACAAAAGACAAAAATATATCTCATACCCTACCATCATTATATATAAATGTAAAGCAAAGTTGCATAATAAATATAGGGTACTTAGTGAACTATTTTTGATCAAAAAAAGTATACAAGCCGTCCCACCAGCGGCAAGGTGACCCTAAATTGGGACGGTACCTATACTGCCTATATTAAAAACCTTACTGTATATCAAAGTTGAAGTAATGCATATAAAAGGGTAGACAAATAGGACCGGGTCCCAACTCCAGACCACTCAGGCCTGTGGTAAGCTACATATGTACCAGTCAGCTCAACAAAGGGGATGCCACACCCTTAAATTGCACAGAATGCAAACAAGATAAAAAACCAAGCAATGTGAACTGAGGTTTTTAATATAGGCAGTATAGGTACCGTCCCAATTTAGGGTCACCTTGCCGCTGGTGGGACGGCTTGTATACTTTTTTTGATCAAAAATAGTTCACTAAGTACCCTATATTTATTATGCAACTTTGCTTTACATTTATATATAATGATGGTAGGGTATGAGATATATTTTTGTCTTTTGTCTTTTGTCTTTTGTAGGTTTTGCTTCTTTTTGCTAGTGTGAACATGCTCCTAATTCTTGCATGTCTACCATATTAGACCTCAGTTCACATTGCTTGGTTTTTTATCTTGTTTGCATTCTGTGCAATTTAAGGGTGTGGCATCCCCTTTGTTGAGCTGACTGGTACATATGTAGCTTACCACGGGCCTGAGTGGTCTGGAGTTGGGACCCGGTCCTATTTGTCTACCCTTTTATATGCATTACTTCAACTTTGATATACAGTAAGGTTTTTAATATAGGCAGTATAGGTACCGTCCCAATTTAGGGTCACCTTGCCGCTGGTGGGACGGCTTGTATACTTTTTTTGATCAAAAATAGTTCACTAAGTACCCTATATTTATTATGCAACTTTGCTTTACATTTATATATAATGATGGTAGGGTATGAGATATATTTTTGTCTTTTGTCTTTTGTCTTTTGTAGGTTTTGCTTCTTTTTGCTAGTGTGAACATGCTCCTAATTCTTGCATGTCTACCATCTTAGACCTCAGTTCACATTGCTTGGTTTTTTATCTTGTTTGCATTCTGTGCAATTTAAGGGTGTGGCATCCCCTTTGTTGAGCTGACTGGTACATATGTAGCTTACCACGGGCCTGAGTGGTCTGGAGTTGGGACCCGGTCCTATTTGTCTACCCTTTTATATGCATTACTTCAACTTTGATATACAGTAAGGTTTTTAATATAGGCAGTATAGGTACCGTCCCAATTTAGGGTCACCTTGCCGCTGGTGGGACGGCTTGTATACTTTTTTTGATCAAAAATAGTTCACTAAGTACCCTATATTTATTATGCAACTTTGCTTTACATTTATATATAATGATGGTAGGGTATGAGATATATTTTTGTCTTTTGTCTTTTGTAGGTTTTGCTTCTTTTTGCTAGTGTGAACATGCTCCTAATTCTTGCATGTCTACCATCTTAGACCTCAGTTCACATTGCTTGGTTTTTTATCTTGTTTGCATTCTGTGCAATTTAAGGGTGTGGCATCCCCTTTGTTGAGCTGACTGGTACATATGTAGCTTACCACGGGCCTGAGTGGTCTGGAGTTGGGACCCGGTCCTATTTGTCTACCCTTTTATATGCATTACTTCAACTTTGATATACAGTAAGGTTTTTAATATAGGCAGTATAGGTACCGTCCCAATTTAGGGTCACCTTGCCGCTGGTGGGACGGCTTGTATACTTTTTTTGATCAAAAATAGTTCACTAAGTACCCTATATTTATTATGCAACTTTGCTTTACATTTTTATATAATGATGGTAGGGTATGAGATATATTTTTGTCTTTTGTCTTTTGTAGGTTTTGCTAATCTATGTGTGATGCTCTATTCCTTCATGTCTAAATTGTCAGGTACTGGTGTATGCCGCTGCTGAATTGCCGGCCGGCTTTTTTAAAGAAAGCGTCTTCTGAGCAGTTTGTGAGCTTTTGGACACCTTTGAAGGTGTTTTCTATGTGTTTCTATGTGTTTTTGTTTGCCTGCCATTGGTTTTAACGGTGTTCGACGGTGTTCTAAGGTGTTCGACGAACAGTTCGACGAACAGTTCCTCGAACATCCCGGTGTTCGACGAACCGAACCGAACCCGAACACTACGGGGGTGGCTCAACACTAGTAACAAGTCCTTAAAGATTCATTTCTTAAATTCGCATCTAGACATTTTTCCACCAAACTGCTAGCAGTGAGCGATGAGCATGGTGAGAGATCTCTCCAAGATATTGCAGTTATGGAGAAAAGATATTAAGGAAAATAGACTCCATCAATGCTTGTAGATTACTGTTCGACAATTGTAAGAGACAAGAGACAAGCAAAAAAGAGTTGTCACTGAATGAGGACCAAATTTTGTAGTGCAATTTCTGTAACTTTATAATTCACGATAGTGTTTGGACATGTTTTCGTTATTTGAATTGTTGCTAAGTTTCCTCTAAATAAATATCAGAAAATTGGCATAACAACAAATACTGCATCTTTATATTTGCAAAAATAATAATGTACTGAAACTTTTATGCATTAATAATATGTAGCAGTAAAAGGAAAACTCTTGATATCATAGAAACAAGAGACAATTAAAATTTTTCATTGTCCGATTTCAATTCAGGAGGTCAAAATTATTAAAAAAAATGGCTCCTTTCATAACTGAACCTGACAACTTTTAAAAATATGTAGAACAGTGTAATCAAAGTGCCAGGGCGGGCTCACAGCCGCCGCTCACAATGCTGTGAGCTGCGACTGTAGCCACTTTAGCTTCACCTTTACGACTTACCATATTTCTTTGGACTATAAGAAGCACTGGGCCATAAGACGCACCGAGGTTTTAGAGGAGGAAAATAGAAAAAAAATTGAAGCAAAAAATGTGGTCATGATGCACTGTTATGGGGGATATGGGGGAGGGGGTCTGCTGTTGACACTGTTATAGGGGTAATGTTCCCCAATTCTGTACTAATATCCCCTATATTGGTATATATATGCCCCCCTTACTGTTATATATGGCCACCATCTCCATCCTGGTATACATGGCCCCCATTCCCAGCCTTGTATACATGGTCCCCCATCCTATCCAGGTATGCATAGCAACCCCATCCCCATCCTGGAATGCATGGCCACCCCATCCTCATCCTGGTATACATGGCACCCGCATCCTGGTATACATGGCACCCCCTTTCCCACCACGCTGCACACACAAAAAAAATAAAGGATTCTACTCGCCTTCCCTCTGCTCCAGCACTGCATACTATTCCGCTGCCAGCAGCTGATCTCACCGTGTAAGTAGCGCATTACGTCACTGCCATACGCCCTCACGCTGAGCAGTGAACATTCATTCTCCTTAATAGCGTACAGTGTCAGATGCAGCTGCCGCTCCGGCAGCGGCTTGGCGATCATGTGTGCCCGCTATTAAGGGGAATGAATATTCACTACTCTCCACTACCATGGGCATGGGGAGCAGTGAATATTAATTTTCTTTAACAGCGGGCACAGTGTTAGCTGCAGCGGGCGGCTCCTGCCTCCTATGCCCTGTTCCTCCACTGCTGCCGCTCCCCCAAAACCCACCACCATTCACAGCTATAAGATGCACCCCCCACTTTCCTCCAAAATTTTGGAGGAATAAAGTGCGTCTTACAGTCCAAAAAATATGGTAAAGCCCCTGGTTCTCAGGAGGAAATCAGTTCATTTTCTCCCACTAGCAGGGCTTTCAGAGAGGCATTCGTACAACCTTATAACATTATTAGCTGCAGATTAGCCCCATATCAGCAGGTCAATATCATTTGGGGACATGACTGGTTCCTTTTAAATAATAATTAGTGTTGAGCGAGCACTAAAATGCTTGGGTGTTCGAAGCTCGGGCCGAGCTCACCGTGATACTCGGGTGCACGACCCGAGCAACGAGCCCAATGTTAGTCTATGGGAGACCCGAGCATTTTTGCGGCGGCACCCCGGCTGTCTGTAGAAAGCCTAAAAAGTGCCCAAAACGATAGTGACAGTGCTCAAATGACATGGGGACAGCATGGGGATAGCCCCAGGAAGCATTTCTGACCCCCAGGTCACTGCTGTCAACAACGTGGTAAGAGGTATTAAGCCACTTTTACGGGCTTACAATAAAACGTTAAAACGTTCAAAAACTAAACTGAAACGGTTTTCCTGTGAAATATGTCAAGGAACTTCCTTTCCAGGGTAAAGACTTGTGTATAAGGTAAAATAAATAACCAAAAACAAAAATACTCCTCCACACCTTGGGCTATGTTCACTAGTAGCATTTTTTATGCGTTTTTGCACTTTTGTATTGCTTTCAACTGTGACAAATGCATTCATTTTAACATTTTACAACCTTATCTGGCCATGTGCTGTGTGACACATGCATACAGTGCTGAAAAGACATGGGAACAGCATGGGGAAGACCCCTGGAAGCATCTCTGCGGTCACTTCCTAAAAGTGTGCCCATCAGAAGTGATCCTTGCCACATCAGAAGATGCAGACTTGCAACTATCCCAATGCAAGTCCTTGTCCCAGGGCAGTGTTCAATTGTACCTCCCCCATTCCTTGCAATGCAAGCGCAAAGATGCAGCCTGCCACCCACCCACCCCTAGGCTCCAATACCATACTGCTTGCTTGCACTTGAAATTGGGCCTTTTAGGCATGTGGAGGCGAAATCTGGCCACCAAGTCATGGCTGCGTCGGTGGCCTGGTATCCATACTCAGTCCCCAGCCGCCCGGCGGCCGGGTGTCCACGCTTGGTCCCCAGCCGCCAGGGGGCGGCCGGGTGTCCATACTCGGTCCCCAGCCGCCCTGTAGCCGGGTGTCCATACTCGGTCCCCAGCCGCCCCGTAGCCGGGTGCCCACACACGGTCCCCAGCCGACTGGGGGCGGCCGGGGGTCCATAAACGGTCCCCAGCCGCCCCTATTTGAAGGTCAGCCTAACCACAAACACATGGACAAGTGAATGTGGCCAGGGATGGTCCATCTCACTGACGCCTTCACACTGGGTTAATATTGTGGAAGCCGGGACACAGTTGGACACTGGGATGCAACATGTCCTCCAGACATAGAGGATTGCGGGTCCTGGGTCAATCAGGCTTCAACACAAAGTTCAGAAGGTAGACAGCAGCAGTGGTCGGCCTCCTACACAACGAGTAAATTATTCATGATCATGAGGCCATCCATCTCCTTAGCTTTCTGTTCCTTGGAATGCAAGCGCATGTCTGTAGTAGTGGCTAGGCCTGAGGTGGTCAGCGTTTTGGCGCATATCCTACCTCCTCCGAGGATTGCTGGATGTTTTACTGCTACTATCCCAGTTCTATGACTCCCGTTAAAACAAAGCTTCAGGTGATGAATGGTGGATGTGGTGGTGGCAAAGAAGAAAGAGCAGGAGGAACAGGGACCATTCACATCAATATCAGGCCAGTCAACCACACATGTCTTGTAGGATATGTTTCTGTACCAAAAGGAGTGGTTCGACTACATAGTTATAGGGCATACAGTGAGTGCAATGCATACCAAAAATTTCGAGGCACTCCAATGCCTCTTGGAAGTGACATAGAGGTCAGAGGGCCTTAACTAAACCGTTTTTTCCATTTATAGCAACTGGGTCTCCTGTACACTGTTGGCCTAAGCAGGGAATGGAAGGCTTTCCAAAAATCATGAGGAACTACAATGCCCCTTGAAACAGACGTGGATTACAGCATACTAAAAACCTTCTACCCATTATTGGGGAGTGGGTCTCCCTTAGTGTTCGCCTATGCATTGAAAAGCAAAAGCTGACTAAAATTAGGAGGAAATGCAATGCCCGTTATAAGAGTCGTGGAGGTTAGAGGTAATTAAAAACAACATTTCAATGCCCCTTGGAAGAGCTGTGGAGTTCAGAGTGGTTTAACAAGACGGTTTTAATGCCCCTTGGAAGAGCTGTGGAGTTCAGAGTGGTTTACCAAGACAGTTTTAATGCCCCTTGGAAGAGTGGTGGAGGTCACAGTAGCTTAACAAGATGGTTTTAATGCCCCTTGGAAGAGTGGTGGAGGTCACAGTAGCTTAACAAGACGGTTTTAATGCCCCTTGGAAGAGACGTGGAGTTCAGACTGATTTAACAAGATGGTTTTAATGCCCCTTGGAAGAGTGGTGGAGGTCACAGTAGCTTAACAAGACGGTTTTAATGCCCCTTGGAAGAGACGTGGAGTTCAGAGTGGTTTAACAAGACGGTTTTAATGCCCCTTGGAAGAGACGTGGAGGTCACAGTAGCTTAACAAGACAGTTTTAATGCCCCTTGGAAGAGTGGTGGAGGTCACAGTAGCTTAACAAGATGGTTATAATGCCCCTTGGAAGAGTGGTGGAGGTCACAGTAGCTTAACAAGACAGTTGTAATGCCCCTTGGAAGAGTGGTGGAGGTTGCAGTGGAATAAAAAGACAATATCAATGCCCCTTGGAAGAGTGGTGGAGGTCACAGTAGCTTAACAAGATGGTTTTATTGCCCCTTAGAAGAGTGGTGGAGGTCGCAGTAGCTTAACAAGACAGTTTTAATGCCCCTTGGAAGACTGGTGGAGGTCGCAGTGGAATAAAAAGACAATATCAATGCCCCTTGGAAGAGTGGTGGAGGTCACAGTAGCTTAACAAGATGGTTTTAATGCCCCTTGGCAGAGTGGTGGAGGTCACAGTAGCTTAACAAGACAGTTTTAATGCCCCTTGAAAGAGTGGTGGAGGTCGCAGTGGAATAAAAAGACAATATCAATGCCCCTTGGAAGAGTGGTGAAGGTCACAGTAGCTTAACAAGACGGTTTTAATGCCCCTTGGAAGAGTGGTGGAGGTCACAGTAGCTTAACAAGAAGGTTTTCATGCACCTTACAAGAGCCATGCAGTACAGCATATTAAAAACATTATTCCCATTATTGGGGAGTGGGTCTCCCATAGTCTTTGCCTATGCTTTCCAAGCAAAAGCTGCCAAAAATTAGGACGGAGGAACTTGCAATGCTGGCAAACAAGAGCCATGCAGTACAGCATATTCAAAACATTATTCCCATTATTGGGGAGTGGGTCTCCCATAGTATTTGCCTATGCCTTCCAAGCAAAAGCTGCCAAAAATTAGGATGGAGGAACTTGCAATGCCCCTTACAAGAGCCATGCAGTACAGCATATTCAAAACATTATTCCCATTATTGGGGAGTGTGTCTCCCATAGTCTTTGCCTATGCCTTCCAAGCAAAAGTTGCCAAAAATTAGGGCGGAGGAACTTGCAATGCTGGCAAACAAGAGCCATGCAGTACAGCATATTCAAAATATTATTCCCATTATTGGGGAGTGGGTCTCCCATAGTCTTTGCCTATGACTTCCAAGCAAAGGCTGCCAAAAATTAGGACGGAGGAACTTGCAATGCTGGAAACACAGACCACGGTCACCCTGGTGGTATAGTGGTGGTGGAGGCTGAGGATAAGGAGAAGAGCAAAATACAGCCGAAATGAGGAAGCGTATACCCATGTGTGGGTGTGAAGCGGTGCATGGGAATCCACCTCCCGAAATAACACAGTGGATTTGACTTTATGTTAATCTGCTGTCATTTGGTGGTGATGAGAAGTCTGGCCAAATCCAGCCCTTGTTCATTTTGATAAGGGTCAGCTTGTCAGCATTGTCAGTTGACAGGCGAGTGCGCTTATCAGTTATAATTCCCCCAGCGGCACTAAAAACACGCTCCGATAACACGCTAGCGGCATGGCAGGCCACGACCTCCAAGGCGTACAGAGCGAGTTCATTCCAAGTGTCCAGCTTGGATACCCAATAATTAAAAGGCACAAAGGAATCATGGAGGATGCTGGTAAGGTCTGCAAGGTACTCCCTCACCATCTTTTGAAACTTTCCACTCCTTGTGAGAGTACCCCACGCCTCAGGGCCTGTAAACTGGGCGGGTCTCAGAAAACTGTCCCAGAACGTTGACAGTGTTCCCCTGCTTCTGCTGGATTGGAGTTGCGTCTCTCTCGCCTGTACGCCTTGGTTGGGTAACGAACTGTGACCTCTGCCGCTAGTGTGTTCAGATGGGAATTTTTTTAACAGTTCTGCAGCAAGGGCCTTCTGGTACTGCCCCATTTTTGTAGACCTCTCAACCTCAGGAATAAGAGAGTGAAAGTTCTCCTTGTAGCGGGGGTCTAAAAGCGTTACCAACCAGTAATGACTGTCACCCAACATTTTGACAACGCGAGGGTCACGGTTAAGGCAGCGTAGCATAAAGTTAGCCATGCGTGCCAGACTGGTAACGGGCAAGACTTCCGTGTCCTCACCAAGATGACGACTGACCATGCTCTCCTCCTCCTCCTCCCCCTGTCCTCAGGCCACCCATGCTGAACCGACCGTATGACAGTTGTACAGGTACTACAGTCTACAGTGCATGATACCAGCTCCTGTTCTTCCTCCTCATCCTCCTCATTGTCCCCCAATGCACGTTGGGATGAGATGAGGCTGGGTTATGTGTAATCGCCCGCTACGGCTTCTTGATCCATCTCATCATACTCTGGCTGCAATGCCTCCTCTTTAATTCTCTGCAGAGAGCATTGCAAAAGACAGACAAGTGGGATGCTGACGCTAATGATGGCGTCATCGCCACTCACCATCTTGGCGGACTCCTCAAAGTTTGTCAGGATGGTACATATCTCAGACATCCAGGTCCACTCCTGCGGTCTTATGTGTGGAGTCTGACCTGAATATTGACGGCCTTGTTGCAGCTGGTACTCCACAACTGCTCTCTTCTGCTCACAAATTCTTTGCAACATGTGGAGGGTAGAGTTCCAACGTGTGGGGTCATCAGACAGCAGTCGGTGTGCCGGAAGCTGCAAACGCTGCTGCAACACAGCAAGGGCGGTGGATGCTGTAGCCAACTTCCGAAAATGAGCTGACAGGCGGCGTACTTTGACGAGCAGATCTGGCAACTCGGGGTACGATTTAAGAAACTGCTGAACCACGAGGTTAAGCAAATGAGCCAGGCATGGTACATGTCTGATCTCGCCTCGCCTCAAAGCCGCCATCAGGTTACAGCCATTGTCATACACGACCATGCCTGGATGTAGGTTCAGCGGTCTCAGCCACAGATCTGCCTGCTCTTTCACAGCTGTCCACAACTCACAAGCAGTGTGAGGTTTATCACCTAAGCTTATGAGTTTCAGCACAGCCTGTTGCCGCTTGTCTGAGGCAGTACTGCAGTGCTTCCAGCTTGTAACTGATGTGGTGATTAGAGATGAGCGTTGTTCTACTCGAACTGTTCGCCAATCTCAAATTCGAGCTGTTTTGGGCGGTGTTCGAGCCGTTCGGCGAACACGAACAATTTGAGAAAAATTCGGCTGTTCGAGGTTATGTTTGATAACTGTTCGTGCACCAAAATCATAACTGGATTTTTTCTCAGTAATGATGAAAATTAATGTTAATACGCAGTTTGAGTGTACAGCGGGGTGGGGGGAGGGGCAGGGGATGGATCTCTGCAGGAACAATGAAGATCTCCATTTTTTTTTCTCTTTCCCGCATTTACAGTGGGGAGGTGCAATCTGTCAGCCTATCAGCAGCGCACACACGGAGTGAAGTGCTTTTTTTCACACAAGCAAGGGCATGTGTCATTGGCAGTGTATGTCACATGTCCTTGCCCTATAAGACCAAGCCATTTTCCCCGTCGCCACCATTTTCTCACTGCTGCAGCTGCGTGTTAGACGGCACCGCTGTTGCTGTGTGCGCTATACCTTGTTAATTTCAAGCCAATTTTCGCACAAATATACAGATAGCTTGGGAGTAGGGAATAGTTGTGATTGCAGTCCTTTTAAGGACTAGGTTAGAGCATTTCCTACGACTTTTATCAGGCAGGTCTGTGCTCTTAAATAGCTAGGTTGTGAGAGTAAAGACTAATTGTAATTGGAGTCCTTTTCAGGACTAGGTTACATCAGTTCCTATCAGTTTTTGCCAGGCAGGTCTGTGCCAGTGCTGTGCAAGTTTTTTTCACAGCATTTGGCTGAATCTAGCAAAGCTAATCCTTTTTGGCCTATTGCAGAGTGTGTTAGTCAGTGGAGTAGCCTATCTGTGTTGCAAGATATACCACCTGTGTATAGAATACCAATTTTTTTACTGCACCTAGTGAAGTAAAATCTTTTGGGCATAGCATCATTCTATTAGTCCATCTATACTGACCTCCATCAGGTTGCAAACTGAATCTAATTTTTTTCTGCATCTAGTTCTGAAAAAATATTTGGCCTTCTAGCAGTGTGTCGGACTTTCTCTATTAGTCCATCTATACTGACCTCCATCAGGTTGCAAATTCAAAATAATTTTTATCTGCATCTACAGTACCTCTGAAAAAATATTTGGGCTTCTAGCTGTGTGTGGGACTTGTTGTATTAGTCCATCTATACTGACCTCCATCAGGTTGCAAACTGAATATATTTTTTTCTGCATCTACCTCTGAAAAAATATTGGGCTTCTAGCTGTGTGTGGGACTTGTTGTATTAGTCCATCTATACTGACCTCCATCAGGTGGCAAACTGAATATAATTTTTTTCTGCATCTAGCTCTGAAAAAATATTTGGCCTTCTAGTAGTGTGTCGGACTTTCTCTATTAGTCCATCTATACTGACCTCCATCAGGTTGCAAATTAAAAATAATTTTTATCTGCATCTACAGTACCTCTGAAAAAATATTTGGCCTTCTAGCAGTGTGTCGGACTTTCTCTATTAGTCCATCTATACTGACCTCCATCAGGTTGCAAATTCAAAATAATTTTTATCTGCATCTAAAGTACCTCTGAAAAAATATTTGGGCTTCTAGCTGTGTGTGGGACTTGTTGTATTAGTCCATCTATACTGACCTCCATCAGGTTGCAAACTGAATATATTTTTTTCTGCATCTACCTCTGAAAAAATATTGGGCTTCTAGCTGTGTGTGGGTCTTGTTCTATTAATCCATCTATACAGACCTCCATCAGGTTGCAAACTGAATATAATTTTTTTCTGCATCTAGCTCTGAAAAAATATTTGGCCTTCTAGCAGTGTGTCGGACTTTCTCTATTAGTCCATCTATACTGACCTCCATCAGGTTGCAAATTCAAAATAATTTTTATCTGCATCTACAGTACCTCTGAAAAAATATTTGGGCTTCTAGCTGTGTGTGGGACTTGTTGTATTAGTCCATCTATACTGACCTCCATCAGGTTGCAAACTGAATATATTTTTTTCTGCATCTACCTCTGAAAAAATATTGGGCTTCTAGCTGTGTGTGGGACTTGTTGTATTAGTCCATCTATACTGACCTTCATCAGGTTGCAAACTGAATATATTTTTTTCTGCATCTACCTCTGAAAAAATATTGGGCTTCTAGCTGTGTGTGGGACTTGTTGTATTAGTCCATCTATACTGACCTCCATCAGGTTGCAAACTGAATATAATTTTTTTCTGCATCTAGCTCTGAAAAAATATTTGGCCTTCTAGTAGTGTGTCGGACTTTCTCTATTAGTCCATCTATACTGACCTCCATCAGGTTGCAAACTGAATATATTTTTTTCTGCATCTACCTCTGAAAAAATATTGGGCTTCTAGCTGTGTGTGGAACTTGTTGTATTAGTCCATCTATACTGACCTCCATCAGGTTGCAAACTGAATATAATTTTTTTCTGCATCTAGCTCTGAAAAAATATTTGGCCTTCTAGTAGTGTGTCGGACTTTCTCTATTAGTCCATCTATACTGACCTCCATCAGGTTGCAAATTCAAAATAATTTTTATCTGCATCTACAGTACCTCTGAAAAAATATTTGGGCTTCTAGCTGTGTGTGGGACTTGTTGTATTAGTCCATCTATACTGACCTCCATCAGGTTGCAAACTGAATATATTTTTTTCTGCATCTAGCTCTGAAAAAATATTTGGGCTTCTAGCTGTGTGTGGGACTTGTTGTATTAGTCCATTTATACTGACCTCCATCAGGTTGCAAACTGAATATATTTTTTTCTGCATCTACCTCTGAAAAAATATTGGGCTTCTAGCTGTGTGTGGGTCTTGTTCTATTAATCCATCTATACAGACCTCCATCAGGTTGCAAACTGAATATAATTTTTTTCTGCATCTAGCTCTGAAAAAATATTTGGCCTTCTAGCAGTGTGTCGGACTTTCTCTATTAGTCCATCTATACTGACCTCCATCAGGTTGCAAATTCAAAATAATTTTTATCTGCATCTACAGTACCTCTGAAAAAATATTTGGGCTTCTAGCTTTGTGTGGGACTTGTTGTATTAGTCCATCTATACTGACCTCCATCAGGTTGCAAACTGAATATATTTTTTTCTGCATCTACCTCTGAAAAAATATTGGGCTTCTAGCTGTGTGTGGGACCTGTTGTATTAGTCCATCTATACTGACCTCCATTAGGTTGCAAACTGAATATATTTTTTTCTGCATCTACCTCTGATAAAATATTGGGCTTCTAGCTGTGTGTGGGACTTGTTGTATTAGTCCATCTATACAGACCTCCATCAGGTTGCAAACTGAATATATTTTTTTCTGCATCTACCTCTGAAAAAATATTGGGCTTCTAGCTGTGTGTGGGACTTGTTGTATTAGTCCATCTATACTGACCTCCATCAGGTTGCAAATTGAATATAATTTTTTTCTGCATCTAACCCAGCCAATAGTTTTGGCCTAATACCACAGTCTGGCCACTCAGCTCTGCTCGGTTACCATCCATTGTTTTTTTGTGCAAACAACTCCAGAGTTGTGAATTAGTTAACCACCAAAATGAGTGGAAAAAGGCCTGCTGCTGGTGGAAAGGGGAATAGGCGTGTTGGGAAGGGGAAAAAAGGTTGTGTCCGTGGGGTAGGTGTTAAAGCAACAGTAACATCTGCAGAAGAAAGACCATCTTCCAGCCAAACTAAAATGTCTACTTCTTTTAGCGGACAATGTGATAAGATCCCTTTCTTACGGCCACGCCAATCGCTACAAATTCCAGATGAGGCACAAAAACAGCAGGTGCTTCAACGGATATCAAGTGCTCCTTTAAGTGGGCTCTCCTCCACATCAACTTCAACATCACAAATACTCCAGTCCTCAAAGGTGTCACCCAAATCGCACTTGCTTCCTCACAGCTCCCAAATCTCCAGCTGCCCGTCTGAGTATGAGGTAGAACAGATGGTTGAGTCTGCAGAGCTGTTTACTCATACTATAGCCTGGGAATCAGAGGTTGACTCCAGCGCTTCTGTGAATCCAGATGAGGAAATGATCTGCAGTGATGCCCAGAATCTTTATGAGTCGGATCCAGGACCAGACGCAGAAGGTTCTGACCATAATGTAGACCCTCATTCCCAAACTGTAACTCCTGTTGGTGGAGACAATGAGGAAGACGATGATAAGACTCAAATACCTGATTGGAGCGACAACTTTAGTTTTTTGTCAGGGCAGGAACAGGTTGGCTCTGAGGACGACGGGTGTGATAACACACAGGGTGATGATGATGAGGTTGGAGATCCCACTTACTGTCAACCCACAGTCAGCCAAGAGATGAGGTCAGCAGAGGAGGTGGAGGAAGATGCTAGTGACGACGAGGTCAGGTTGCGCCTTCCTGGACAGAGACGTAGTACTGGAAGCACGTCAACAACTGCATCCTCAAACACAACTCTGCCTCTCACCACAAGTCGTGGTGGCTCTTCAGGTCGCATGGGTGCTAAGCCTTGCATAGCCTGGGCATTTTTTCAGATCGATAAAGATGACCCAACTCGTGTTATCTGTAACATTTGTCAGCAAAAGCTAAGTAGAGGCCAAAAAATACATAGTTTGAGTACTTCATGCATGAACCGGCACATGGACATGAAGCATAAGTTGCAGTGGGAAGCTCAGTGTGCTACAATGCGGCCTAGCCGGCCGGGCCAACCACCGTCTGCCATATCTTGTGCATCCGCGGCCTCTTCATCCTCTGTGACTGAGGGGACAGCAGTCACACCTGTTTTGGGGCGCAGACCTGCCACCTCTTTACCCGCAACAGCCAGCGTGATTGGCAGGTCATCATTTTCTTTGGAGGTGGTAACACCAGCTGGTGTTGAGCGCTGTCCGACATCGATAGCACCACCTTTGGATCAAGGCAACCTACCATGTCCGCCTGCATCTTCCTCACAGACCGGCAGTTTGCCGGGGACACCCTTATCAACCCCGTCTAAGCACAATAGCCAGCCCTCGGTCGCTCAGATGTGGACAAGTAAAAGACCATTTCCTCCTAGCCATGAGAAAGCTAAGAGGTTGAATTTCACCATCTGCAAGCTCTTGGCTACAGAAATGCTGCCTTTCCGCCTGGTGGACACAGAGGATTTTCGAGACCTTATGTCCGTCGCAGTGCCCCAGTACCAGATGCCCAGTCGGCACTACTTCTCAAAGAAAGGTGTGCCTGCGCTCCACCAGCATGTCGCACACAACATCACCGCTTCTTTGAGAAACTCTTTGTGTGACAGGGTGCATTTCACCACAGACACTTGGACGAGTAGGCATGGACAGGGGCGTTACATGTCGCTGATTGGGCACTGGGTAACTATGGTGACAGCAGGACAAGGGGCTGCTGTCCAAGTCTTGCCGTTCCCACGAGTTGTGCGTCAATCCTCTTTATGTCAAAGTTCCTCCACTGCTTCTGCCTCCTCAACCTCCTCTCGGTCTTCCACCTGCACCCAAAGCCTGTCTGGTCATGCCACAAGCTTTCTAACTGCGCAGAAGGGATCCTGCACACCTCCTTACTATGCTGGCAGTAGGGCTCAACGTCATCAGGCGGTTTTTACTTTGAAATGTCTGGGAAATGTGAGTCACACAGCTGAGGAGTTGTGGTCAGCTCTGGAGAACCAATTTCATGAATGGTTGTCTCCACTGGACCTGAAACCAGGGAAGGCCGTGTGCGACAATGCTGCAAACCTGGGTGCGGCCCTTCGCCGGGGCAATGTCACACACGTGCCTTGTATGGCTCACGTGTTGAACCTGGTTGTCCAGCAATTTTTAGCCCACTATCCCAGACTAGATGGCCTTCTGCAGAGGGCACGGTCGCTGTGTGCTCACTTCCGCCGTTCGCATCCCGCAGCTCAGCGACTTACATCTCTACAGAAGTCGTTGGGCCTGCCACTTCACCGGCTAAAATGCGATGTGCCTACCCGGTGGAATTCAACTCTACACATGTTGCAGCGACTGTGGCAGCACCGACAAGCCCTGGTGCAATACGTTCTGACGTATAGCCTGGGCCAACGAGATTCAGAGGTGGGGCAAATCACGCTGGAGGAGTGGTCTCAGATCAGGGACCTATGCACCCTTCTGCACAGTTTTGAAATGGCGACGAAGATGTTTAGTGCTGACGATGCCATTATCAGCATGACTATTCCGGTGATTTACATGCTGGAGCACATGTTAAACAGAATTCGGAGTCAGGTGGTGGCACAAGAGGAGGTGGAGGAAGTAGAGGAGGAGGAGTTGTATGCGGAAGGGCTAACATCTGCAAGGTCCAGACGGTCGGCAGCACCAAGGCGGCAGGCATGTGAGGGTGGGGGAGATGGTTTTACCAGGGCGCATGGTAGCAGCCAAACTAGTGAGGAAGGTGCAGGAGCCCAGGAAGAAGTGGAGGACGAACTGATGGAAGACTCATCAGATGAGGGAGACCTTGATCACATTTCTGTTGTGCGAGGTTGGGGGGAGAGGACAGAGGAAGGAAGCATGATTGTTACCTCGCCACCAACACAACAGGGACTTGGTGCTCCTGGATGCGCAACACACATGAGTGCCTTCTTGCTGCACTACCTGCAACATGACCCTCGAATTGTGAGAATTAGAAATAATCCTGACTACTGGGTTGCCACACTGTTAGATCCCCGGTACAAAAGTAAATTTGCAGAAATTATTCCTGCCATAGAAAGGGATGCACGCATGCAGGAGTATCAGCAGAGACTGTTGCAGAATCTTACATGTGCTTTTCCACAAAATACCAGTGGTGCACGTAGTGAATCTCACAGTTCCAACTTGCCAACCGTGGGACCGTCAAGTGTTCAGCACTCAAACCGTAACAGAACCACAGTATCTGCTGGTAACATCAATTTTGCGGAATCATTTCACCACTTTTTTAGCCCATCCTTTGCAAGGCCACAGGAGACAAGAAGTCTGACACATAGTCAACGCCTAGAGACGATGGTACAGGAGTATCTCCAAGTAAACATTGAAGCCACGACTGTGTCACTGGACCCTTGCTCTTTTTGGGCTTCCAATCTGGATAAATGGCCGGAGCTAGCCACTTACGCCTTGGAGATCTTGTCATGCCCCGCAGCCAGCGTTCTGTCTGAACGTGTGTTCAGCGCTGCTGGTGGTGTGCTGACAGATAAGCGCACGCGGCTCTCCACTGATAATGTAGACAGACTCACGTTCATAAAGATGAACAAATCATGGATCCGAAACGACTTTTCTACCCCTGTGTCATCCTGGGGAGAGTAAAAGCTTGATGATTGGTTAAAATCACCCTACCAACCGTTTTAAGCTTTCAAATTACTAATCATGTTTATCTGTATCTTGACTGGAAAATAATTTGGGCTTTGTAGCAGTGTGCAGCACTGATCCTATTAGGCCATCTATAATAAGCTCCACCAGATTTAAAATTAAAAATAATTTTTAGCTGCATCTAGCCCGGAAAATAATTTTGGGGCTCCGAGATGCACAAGACACATAAGTGCCTTCTTGCTGCACTACCTGCAGCATGACCCTCATATTGTCAGAATTCTAAGTAATCATGACTACTGGGTTGCCACACTCTTAGATCCCCCAAACTTTTCGATCAACCTTTTCATTTTAATAAAGACCAAAAAAATGGTCATTTTTGAAATTATAAGCATTAGCAGGTTGTTAGAAACTGAAATCAAACAGTTTTCAACTCAAAACTTTATTCTAGGTGATGTTACATTTTCACATAGGACCCCTTGTTCGAAAGGAGCTTCTGAACTCTCTCGTCCATTGAATTTGTCAGGTTTTGGATGGTTTCTGCTTCAATTGTTTTGCATGAGGACAGAATACCCTCCCAGAGCTGTTGCTTAGATGTGAACTGCCTCCCGCCATCATAGACACTCTTTTTAATGATGCTCCAAAGGTTCTGAATGGGGTAGAGGTCAGGGGAGCATGGGGGTCACACCATAAGTTTGTCCCCTTTTATGCCCATATCAGCCAGAGATGCAGATGTTTTATGTGCAGCATGAGATGGTGCATTATCATGCAGAAAAATGATCTTCCTGTGAAATACACGGTTCTTCTTCTTGAACCATGGCAGGAAGTGCTGTTTGAGAAAATCCACATACATTATGGAGTTCATCTTTAGCGCCTTCAGGGATCCTAAAGGGGCCGACAATCTCTCTCCCCATGATTCCAGCCCAAAACATTACTCCACCTCCTCCTTGTTGGTGCTGTAGCCGTGTTTGCGTGGGGTGTCCATCAACCAGCCATCCTCCACTCCATCCATCTGGACCATCGAGCGCTGCACGGCACTCATCCGTGAACAAAACAGTTTTGAAATCAGTCTTCATGTAATGTTTGGCCCACTGGAGCCGTTTCTGCTTGTGTGAAGTGGATAGAGGAGGTCGACAGGATGGCGTATCCACAGCTGCAAACCTCTGAAGGACCCTGCATCTTGTTGTTCGGGGGACGTTGGAGGCACCAGCAGCTTCAAAAACTTGTCTGCTGCTATGACAAGGCTTTCTTGCCGCTGCTCTTTTAACCTGACGTAATTGCCTGTAGGAAAGAGTCCTCAATTTGCCCTTATCAGCACGCACACGTGTGTACTGTGAATCAGCTACATACTTCTTGATTGCCAAGACACTTCATCCTGATCATCGCACAATGTTGATTGTAGTCATGCCTTGACCTAAACACTCCACAATTTGTTGCTTCTCAGCAGCCGACACATCCTTTTTCTTTCCCATTTTGGCAGAAAATGTAGGCTGCTTAATAATGTGAGAGAGCCTTCTTAAGTAGTCTTGCCTTTCATTGGACACACCTGCCAAACTAATTAGCACAAGTGTCTGCAATTGCTTACAGTGATATAAAGAGCCCTGACACACATCACCATCAATGAGTTTAACTGACAAACAAACAAATTCTTCCCTTATCACTCCTAAACACTTTTTGCATAATAATTTGGAACGCAGTGTACATGTGCTTTTCCACAAAACACCAGTGGTTCACGTAGTGAATCTTACAGTTCTAACTTGCCAACCGTGGTCTGTATGGAATTGTTCAATAAAGGGCCCAAAATTAAGATAACATAGATGGGAGAGGTCTCTATGAATAGGAATTCCTAAGTATTTGATACCCTGTGAGGGCCAGGCAAAGGGAAAGTTGGACTGGATGGAATCCTATATGGATTTGGGGAGGGAGACATCGAGGGCCTCAGACTTCGCTGCATTGATTTTAAAATTTTACCATGTAACAAAGTGATCTATTTCAGCCATAACAGCAGGGATGGATATATGTGATTGAGTGATATATACTAGGACATCATCAGCAAATAGAGAGCACTTGTACTCGGTGCCTCCCACCTCAATCCACCTAATATTGGGGTTATGGCGAATTGATGAGAGCAGGTGCTCCGTCACTAGGATGTATAAGAGAGGGGACAGAGGACATCCCTGCCTTGTCCCATTGGTGATTGTGAAAGGTGATGAAAATGTTCTGACGCACCCCCTGGGCCTTGGGACACCCGGAGCCGGACCCTTTTTGGTGGATGCTGGTGGTTGTAGTCTTCGTGGCGGCAACCCGGTTCCGTGGCTCAGGGCGGTCAAACCAGTGGCGGAACTATTTATGTGGTTTTGATGTTTAAATGTCCGACTACGCCACCCGTGGATTGCGGTCAGAGTGAACCGCCGCTACAGGGCAGACCGCTGAGGCTGGTGTTGTGGGTGCAGCAGAGCGGGAGGAGTATAGCCTCAGGGCAGTGTATGCGGAGGATGGGGGTGATGGTGCAGGGCAGCAGCAGTAACGACACGGAGTCAGTGATGCAGTCCAGGGCCTTTACTCACAGTTCTTATTATCCAGACCACGTCTGCAGGTAACGGCTGCCCACGTCGTACTGTGCTCACCAGGTGAGGGGCTTAGACAACTCCCAGATAACTTTGGAGCACTTCACAGGACCCCCTTTGTGTGTCCTTTGTCTGGCCTTTCTTACCAACACTTCTGTCCGGCTGCCTCGGGCCTCCTCTTGGTAAACTTGGCGCCAGTTTCCCTGACCCTATCTGGTGCCTTCCTAGCGGGTGTAGCGAGGGGCTGCGCCACATAAAATGTCAGAGCCTCCGGTTTCTAGCTGAGGGTCGTTTCCTGCCTCCACTAGTTCGGGGACCGGTCTCCCCCTTTGGCCTGACCCCTCCACGCAGGTGGATTCGGGCGTGCGGTGGCGACTCGCCCGTCCGCACCCCTGGGATCCCTTCATTCCTCGTTTCTGGAGCCTTCTCCGCTCCTCTTCCTTCCTTCTCCCTCTTCCAGGCCTGGGCCTCTGTTACTAGGCCCGCCTCCGGAGCAGAGCTCATGCAGAGCCCCTGCTCCCTGCCACTTCTGCTCAGACTTCTCTGCACTGAACTAAGATGGTGCCCACCTTTTATACTCCCTTCTCAATGCACCCAGGAACTGCTTCCTCCCTGCTCCTGCACTACAGGGTTCCCCTTCCTCAGTGTTCCCTCCCCCCACTCCAGCCAGGGACAGGGACTGTCGTGCCCATCTCAGGGGCATATTGGTCGCCCTGCCCCATGGCAATGTGGTGTAATGCATGCAGGTGTCGGGTCCTGATCCACACTCCATGCTTACCTGAGAGTGAGATATCACACCTCTGGGTGAGGTGCAATACGTCTGTAGCAACCGAGCCCTCAGGGTGCTACAGTTCCATTTATCTTCAGCCTAGGTGACGTATTGCGATACAGGGCCGTGATTTTGGCTATAAAAGGGTCCCCTAGACCCCTACCCCAAGCTTTTTAAGAGAATCATATATGGCGTGCCAGGAGACTCTATGGAATGCTTTCTCAGCATCCAACGAGAGTATCTAATTACAAATTTTTAACTGCATCTAGCCCAGGAAATACTTTGTGCCTAGTAGCAGTGTCTGCTAGTCAGCGGATTATCCCGGCTGTTAAGCAAGCTACACCACCTGTAGTTTAGACACTTAATTTTTTCAAAGGAAATGCTTCGGGACCATGGGATACTTAGTGAAGAGCATCAGGAGGCACCCCAAGGCATAGGGGCTGGGACTGGCAGTAGGATGCCTTGCGGTGGACAGCCGAGCTCGATCCTTATAAAAGCTTTTTAACTGCAGCAGCTTTAGTGGACGCTACTGGAGCTGGAATTACCGCGGCTGCTGGCATGAGACTTGCCCTCCAATAGATCCTTGTAAATGGATTTAAAGTGTATTCATTCAAATTAGAGAGACAATTTAAATTAAAAAGCTTAGAGCTGCCTCCACCACAGGGGGGCTCGCTCGACCCACCAGCGGACAGGCACCAGTATTGGGAGAGGGGGGCTGGCCGTCAGGGTTCACCGCGGCTCTGGCACAAACCCGGCGACACGGAGGTGGCACGGGCAGGAGCGGACTGGCCGTGTCGGCTTCTCACTTTTTGGATTTTAGAAGGGCATGACATGCCTATATCTGTGTCTCCCCCTCCTTTTACTCCTCCACCTCTTTTATTTTCGCATGACTATATGTACTTGTCACTTTTCCATGTGTTAGTTATGTCTTCTGAGCAGTTTGTCAGCTTTTGGACACCTTTGAAGGTGTTTTCTATGTGTTTCTATGTGTTTTTGTTTGCCTGCCATTGGTTTTAACGGTGTTCGAAGGTGTTCGACGAACAGTTCGACGAACCGAACCGAACTCGAACACTACGGGGGTGGCTCAACACTAGTGGTGATATCTGAGATGGAGGCTGAACATGAGGAGGAGGAGGAGGATGATGCGCAGGAGCTGTACACTGTGGGGGCAACTCGGACTGACATAGGGCCCGCAATCCTCGGTGTGGGGAGGATGTGTTCTGTCCCAAGGTCCGACTGGGTCCCGGCTTCCACTATGTTTACCCAGTGTGCCGTCAGAGAGATTTACCGTCCCTGGCCACAAGCACTTGTCCACGTGTCCGTTGTCAGGTGGACTCTCCCATTAACTGCATTGTTGAGGGCACGGCAGATGTTTTGGGACACGTGCTTGTGTAGTGCGGGGATGGCACACCGGGCAAAATAGTGTCGGCTGGGGACCGAGTACCGAGGGACGGCCACCGCCATAAGGTTGTGGAAGGACTCCGTCTCCACCAGCCTAAAAGGCAGCATTTCCAATGCAAGCAGTCGTGAAATGTGCGAATTTAGGACTGTGGCCTGTGGGGCGTTGGCTGCGAATTTGCACTTTCGTTCAAAGGTCTGGGATATGGATAATTGAACGCTGCGGTGGACGTGGATGCTGTTTCTTGAGAAACTGCCATAACAAGTGAAAACTGAGAGGAGGGGGCATCTTTGCATGCAGTATGTAAAGGGGATTGCCTTCAACGCACAACAGGGGGTTCTCTTACACGCACAACAGCGGAAGAAGCAGTGGTGATGTAGCACCCTGAGGATTCGGCTGCTACAGGGGTATTACACCTCACTCCAGAGGTGTGGTATTCCACTCCCGGGTAAGGATGGAGTGTGGGACTGAGCTCAGTAGGCTGCATGCACTACATACATCCCATTTCCGGGGGACAGAACTACGGTACTCCCACCAAGTAAATGTGCAGGTACGACAGCGTCTGTCCCTGGCTGGAGTGGGAGGGGGGTGGAACATCCCAGTAGTGTAGGGGCAGATAGGGGGAGTACTCTGGGTAAAGCTAGGAGCTCATTGGGTGCTAGTCACCTGGGCTCACACATAGAGGGAGTATATATGGTGGGCACCATCTTAGGACAGGGTCTTTTTAGCAGAGGAGCTCAGCCAGGAGGACTGACAGGGAGCTGTGGCTCCGGCTGGGCCCAGCTCCAGGGCCAAGCCTGCATTGAAGAGAGAGAGGAGGAAGAAAGGCCCAGAGAAGCAGAGCCAGAGGGAACCCTGAGATCCCAGAATTAAGCCAGAAGGGTGAAGGGTTGGCAGAAGAGGGCACCGGATCCCAAGCTGGTGGAGGCAAAAGTAACCCTTAACCAGGAACCGGAGGTCGTGGGCAAGCTTTGCCACGACCCTCACCACATCCACCAGGAAGGTACACCAAGAGTAGGGTCAGAAAAGCCAGAGAAGGTTTTACCATAGAAGGCCCAAGGGAACCGGACAAAGGTGGATCCCTGGTGGGGACGGCCAGGAGAAAGAGAGAGAGAAGGGAGCTCAGGACCACGCTCCAGAACTGCCTGGGGGTTAGCCGAGTCCCACACCTGGTGAATGCAGCACGGCTCGGGTGGTCACTCAAGGCCAGAGTGACTGAAGGAACACCAGTGAGTAAAAACCCTGAAACTGCATCTCACGTCTCTGACTTTCCTTTCTGCACTATCACTACCTCCATCATCCGCACCAGCTGCCCTGAGGCCATACCCCTCCCGTTGGGGGTTATACCACCATCGCTGCACACATACTACCGGCCTCAGCGGACTGTTCTGCAGCGGCGGCCTTGTGACCGCAAATCAACGGGTGGCGTAGTCGACACAGAAACAACATCTACCAAGACTGCCACACACTTAGTTTGACACCCTGGGCACGGACCGGGTCACCGCCACAAGGACTACTACCCCTATCCAGATCCGGCTCCGGGTATCCCCTGAACATGGCCCAGGGGGCGCGTCAACTTTGGCGTAGTCGGCAGGATAACGTGCCCGCAACCACCGGGTACTGCGTGCCTGAAGAAAAGTTTATCTGTACCGTAAAAAGAAGTCTCCCGCCAATTCCGGAGGGTCCCCGCCATCGGACGCCATCACGGGTCATTTCCCGCCGGTTGCCCGCCATCTGCAGCTTTTTCCCGCCATCCACGGAGTTTCCCGCCACTGGGAGACGATTCCCGCCATCTGAGAAGATTTCCCGCCCTGGCAGAGTGGACGCCATTATGGGCGTGCCAGAGGGTGGTAAGAGACGACCTCCCATCGTGGGCCAGGACCAAGAATGGCGCCAAAAACGAAGACCGCCCCCACCAGCAGAGGCTGCGATGCTAGCGATGTCCATCAGCGTGGGGGGTCTGCCCCTGGAACTGACAATCACCAAGTTGCCCCAGGACCGCCCTGAGTGTGGGCGGATACAGAACAAAAGAGCGAAGATGGGTGCAGCCTGGAGGAGTCTGGAGGAGCCGTACCCGGAGATGGAGGGAGAGGCAGGCAGCACCGACCCTGTGGTCAGGAGCCTGATGCAAGCAACCACCCCACAAGACCTGGTGGAGATCCTGGCACAGCTCCCCCGAGACCGGGAGCGTGCACAGACCGCGCTGGAGGGCCTCGCACGGAGGATGGCCCAGGTGCAGCGAGAAACGCTGATGGAGTGGAGCAGGGAGATGGCCCAGCAGGCTGGAACCCGCCAGCGGAGCACACCACCCGCAACGAGGAACACGCCTGCCCCTGAAGAGGATGCAGAAGGGACGGAGGCCGGAGACGACGCCGCAGAGGGAGCTGAAGAGACGGAGGCAAGTAAAGGGGACGTTACTACCCCGAGCCCAGCCACCGTAAGCCTACCCCCGCTCCCCGTCGCAGAGCCCGAAGTCCCACTGATCGTGCCCGTTGCCGCACCGCTACCGCTCCAGACTAGGCCCCAAGCAGGAGCCGCGACCACGCCCCCTGTGACGTCACGCGCCTCAACCCTGAGCGCGGCCAAGCAGGAGACGCCACCGGCCTGGTCGCAAGGCCGAGTGCCCCCGGGCGCCGCCGTCTTCACGGTGCCCTTTACCTTCAGGGTACCCCAAGCCTGGTCGCAAGGCCTAGTGATCCCGGGCGCCGCTGCCACCACCGCGCCCTCAACTTCCACTGTGCCGCACCTGGGTGAAGACTTGTTTGCCCAGCACACTTGCCCGGATGGGCAGCCCTTTGCGTGGCCACCGGAGTACCACCATCCCCGACTCCGGAAAGAAAGACCCCTGGATGAGCCCCTAATCCCAGCTCCGGCGCCCGTCAAGATGACCCCGCTCTCGTTAGAGGAGGCGCAGTTTGAGTGGGACCCCGCAGGAGGAGACCTCATCGGGTTCACTCAGGAGACCCGGGCGGCCGCAACTGAGCGTGCGGAGTGCTGCCGCCAGCAGTTGGAAGTCTTTGAGCGAGAATGGAGAGAGAGACGGGTCCGCGAGGAGCGGCTACAAGTAAAGAGTGCAGAACAAAAGAGCCGGACCCGAAGGAACCCCCGTGCAGCCCACGGTCCCCGTGCCACCGGGACTGTAATCAAATTCCAACTGCAGCACGGTTGGGGCTTCATCAGAGATCATCACACCCCCGGCGACGTCTTCGTGACCAGAAGAGATGTCAAGTCCCACCTACCGGAGGGACACAGAGGTCGTGACCTTTACCTGGGTGATGAGGTCACCTTCACCCGGCACCAATGTGCCAAAGGACCCTATGCCCTTCATGTACACCGACTGACAGAGAAAGAGCTGAGGTGTCAGGAGGAGCAAGAGGACCCGGACGGGTCTGAAGGGTACACGGAGGAAGGAGCAGGAGGACGCCGCTACTAAAGTACGGTAAATGGAACTGTAAAATAGTTACCCGTTAGGGTACAGGAACTGTTACCATTATAGTCCCCGTTGGGACCAGCAAATTAAACTGTTACCCGTATGTCCCTTAATCCCACTGGCCGAGGACTGAGAGCGGTCATTCTTCCCTAATCCAACTGGCCGAGGACTGAGAGCGGCCACCTCCCCTTGTATATAGTTGCGCTTTCTAAGGCGCCCCCTACTGGTATTATAAGGAACTGTGTTTTTTCCAGAAGAGACTGTTGCACTTTACCCGGTCACAAGTTGCACCGTGGCCGGAGGAACAAGAATGTTTATAATGAAAAGTTTTATATGAAGAGTATTATGCTGCTGATATATATATAGTGTTTTATATGTTTATGATGTTTAAAAAAAAAATAAAAAATTGTATGTTATTGGATATTTTATTCTTCTACAGCCCGAGGACGTGCTGTGGTTTACCAGGGGGGAATGTAGCACCCTGAGGATTCGGCTGCTACAGGGGTATTACACCTCACTCCAGAGGTGTGGTATTCCACTCCCGGGTAAGGATGGAGTGTGGGACTGAGCTCAGTAGGCTGCATGCACTACATACATACATACATTTCCGGGGGACAGAACTACGGTACTCCCACCAAGTAAATGTGCAGGTACGACAGCGTCTGTCCCTGGCTGGAATGGGAGGGGGGTGGAACATCCCAGTAGTGTAGGGGCAGATAGGGGGAGTACTCTGGGTAAAGCTAGGAGCTCATTGGGTGCTAGTCACCTGGGCTCACACATAGAGGGAGTATATATGGTGGGCACCATCTTAGGACAGGGTCTTTTTAGCAGAGGAGCTCAGCCAGGAGGGCTGACAGGGAGCTGTGGCTCCGGCTGGGCCCAGCTCCAGGGCCAAGCCTGCATTGAAGAGAGAGAGGAGGAAGAAAGGCCCAGAGAAGCAGAGCCAGAGGGATCCCTGAGATCCCAGAATTAAGCCAGAAGGGTGAAGGGTTGGCAGAAGAGGGCACCGGATCCCAAGCTGGCGGAGGCAAAAGTAACCCTTAACCAGGAACCGGAGGTCGTGGGCAAGCTTTGCCACGACCCTCACCACATCCACCAGGAAGGTACACCAAGAGTAGGGTCAGGAAAGCCAGAGAAGGTTTTACCATAGAAGGCCCAAGGGAACCGGACAAAGGTGGATCCCTGGTGGGGACGGCCAGGAGAAAGAGAGAGAGAAGGGAGCTCAGGACCACGCTCCAGAACTGCCTGGGGGTTAGCCGAGTCCCACACCTGGTGAATGCAGCACGGCTCGGGTGGTCACTCAAGGCCAGAGTGACTGAAGGAACACCAGTGAGTAAAAACCCTGAAACTGCATCTCACGTCTCTGACTTTCCTTTCTGCACTATCACTACCTCCATCATCCGCACCAGCTGCCCTGAGGCCATACCCCTCCCGTTGGGGGTTATACCACCATCGCTGCACACATACTACCGGCCTCAGCGGACTGTTCTGCAGCGGCGGCCTTGTGACCGCAAATCAACGGGTGGCGTAGTCGACACAGAAACAACATCTACCAAGACTGCCACACACTTAGTTTGACACCCTGGGCACGGACCGTGTCACCGCCACAAGGACTACTACCCCTATCCAGATCCGGCTCCGGGTATCCCCTGAACATGGCCCAGGGGGCGCGTCAGTGACACCGGCTGACACTGGTCGTGGACCCTGGGGTTCGCCCCATAAAGTCGGGTGCTTTGCTGACATGTGCCTGATCATGCTGGTGGTGGTCAGGCTGGTAGTTTTGTCACCCCTGCTGATGCTTGCATGGCAGGTGGTACAAATGGCCTTTTTGGGGTTATCAGCAGAGTCTTTAAAAAAATTCCAGACTCTGGAAGACCTACCGGTTGTACTGGCAACGTCCCTCGTGTTGGTGTTACAGGGAACTGTTGCCCGCCTTCTGTGTACGGCCACCACACTGCTTCTTCCTGCCTGTTGGGGTACTCTGCCTCCCTCCCCCTGTGTGCTGCTGGCCTCGCTCTGCGTGTCCTCCTGCCACATTGGTTCAGTTACTAGATCATCCATCACCTTCTCCTCTTCCACTTGCGCCCCACGATCCTCCTCCTCACTTCGTGGCAATTGTGTCTCGTCATTGTCCACCTCTTGTGACAAATTGCCAGCATCGACTTCCTGTAGCCGTTCAAATATTTGGGCATCGCTACATGGGATCTCCTCTTCCACGACTTCAAGCGGAGCAGGTGAGGGGCACAAATATGGAAATGGACCAGTGAACAGCTCTTCAGAGTGTCCAAGTGTGGGATCAGTTGCTGTCTGACGACACTCGGCATGGTGGGAGGAAGGAGCATCAGGGTGAGGAGGAGTATGCGGTCGAGACTCACGGCTACTAAAACTTGACCGTGTGGAAGACAGACCGGAGGTGGTGGTGCCCAGGTAACTGGAAGTATTATCTGCTATCCAATTAATAACCTGTTCACACTGATCAGTTCGCAATACTGGTGTTGTAGTGTGCTTCCCTAGTAATTCGGTCAAGAAGTGGGAGCGAGAAGATGTGGCTGTTGGTTGTGGCACTTTTTTACCTTGGCTACGGCCCCGTCCTCTACACGCACCATCACCAGAACGTCCAGTTGCACGTCCCTTGCCACGTACCTTGCCCATTGTAAATATATTTGTGTCTGAACAGTCAGCGAGACACTATTACCGTTTTTTTTTTACGGAAAAAAGGCCAAAAGCAGGATAATACAGAGATTTGAACCGTGGAACTGCAAAACCACAGTTATAGTAATCTGGCCTACACCAGAATCTTTTAAACAGATATATTTGTGTCTGAACAGTCAGCAAGACACTATGACTGTTTTTTTAACGGAAAAAAGGCCAAAAGCAGGATAATACAGAGATTTGAACCGTGGAACTGCAAAACCACAGTTATAGTTATCTGGCCTACACCATAATCTTTTAAACAGATATATTTGTGTCTGAACAGTCAGCGAGACACTATTACTGTTTTTTTTTACGGAAAAAAGGCCAAAAGCAGAATAATACAGAGATTTGAACCGTGGAACTGCAAAACCACAGTTATAGTTATCTGGCCTACACCAGAATCTTTTAAACAGATATATTTGTGTCTGAACAGTCAGGGAGACACTATTACTGTTTTTTTTTACGGAAAAAAGGCCAAAAGCAGGATAATACAGAGATTTGAACCGTGGAAGAGGAAAACCACAGTTCTATTTCTCTTGCCTACACCAGAATCTTTTAAACAGATATATTTGTGTCTGAACAGTCAGGGAGACACTATTACTGTTTTTTTTTACGGAAAAAAGGCCAAAAGCAGGATAATACAGAGATTTGAACCGTGGAACTGCAAAACCACAGTTCTAGTTATCTCGTCTACACCAGAATCTTTTAAACAGATATATTTGTGTCTGAACAGTCAGCGAGACACTATTACTGTTTTTTTTTACGGAAAAAAGGCCAAAAGCAGGATAATACAGAGATTTGAACTGTGGAACTGCAAAACCACAGTTCTAGTTATCTCGCCTACACCAGAATCTTTTAAACAGATATATTTGTGTCTGAACAGTCAGGGAGACACTATTACTGTTTTTTTTTATGGAAAAAAGGCCAAAAGCAGGATGATGCAGAGATTTGTACCTTGGAACTGCAAAACCACAGTTATAGTAATCTGGCCCACACCAGAATCTTTTAAACAGATATATTTGTGTCTGAACAGTCAGCGAAACACTAGTACTGTTTTTTTTTTTTACGGAAAAAAGACCAAAAACTGCATAATACTGAGATTTGAACCGTGGAACTGCAAAACCACAGTTCTAGTTATCTAGCCTACACCATACTCTTTTAAACAGATATATTGGTGTCTGAACAGTCACAGACACACTCAATTTTTTTTTTTGGGGGGGGGAAATACCAAAAGGTTAATAAGACGCGTATTTTTACAGTCTGACTGAGGAAAAAAATACAGGCTTTAGATGAAAAAAAAAGGATTTTTCCTGGCCCCTGTGACCGGGGGATAAGTCTAGCAATTTGACCAGCAGGAGCACACAGTGTTTGTTGGTATAACCACTGCGTCTCCTATACAGCCTGCCTGTCTGCCTGATATCTGGGATGGATTTTAGTCCTGAGAAGGACGGTTTGTTTAATTTGGCAGGCTTTAGAGACCCTACACTACCTATTTTGCACTATATATCTCTCCCTAACTCAGCAGCACTGACCCTACACTGTCTGATCCCGGGCGACTGTGTCCAAGATGGTGGCGCCTGGTTTTAAATACTCGAGGTGACGCTGTGCGGCCAGCCAATCACTGTAATGCCCACAAACAACATGGCTGCGGCATTACAGTGACTGGCTGGCAATCCCTGCATGTACATTGGCTCTGTAAAGAGCGCCAAACATGCAGGGTGGAGACCCAAGCTCCCACCCGAGTAACCTGGAAATGCTTGGTGCTTGCCGAACATCCCGAGTAGTGAGATGCTCGGGCGAGTACCGAACAGTGTCGAGCATGCTCGCTCAACACTAATAATAATACAAAATTATTATAGTGGTCACAGCTCTGATTTTCTTACACAGAGCTCAACATTTCTTGATTCCCTTCACAGAAAGGGCCAGATTCATCGTTTGTGATTTCTTGTAGTCACTTTTCTTATTTTTTGTCTTGCTTTATTCCCTTTTTAGCATCAAATTCTTAGAATTGGCACATGCGATTCATGAATTTGGCGCAAAATAAAAAATATTTATCGTTTTTGTCTTTGTCCTTTTTTTTTTTTTTGCTTTTCAGCACCACGAGTCACAAATTCTTTAAAAAGTCGCACACCTCCAGAATCCTTACTCCAATCAGGGACTGGAGTAAGATGCTCCAAGAAAAATGCAACATTTGGCAAAAGTGGCATCTGGTGCAGGATACTCATAATGAGCGGCAGTATCCCTGACTGGAGTAAGATTTGTGATGAGGCACACAAGGAGGCGCACGTCACTTTTCCGATGCACCGGATTTATTAAGAGGTGTGTGCCCGTTGATGAACCCTGAGCATCTGACTCCAGCATGCCCTCTAATCAAGATCTACATAAACAATGCCAGTCTTGAATTGGGCCAATGGAAATAAGTTGCAAATGCTAAAGTCACTAAAAAAAACAAATTACTCTAGAAAAACTAGAGAAACAGCAATTATGAATTGAGGCCATCAGTTACATGAAACAATCAGGTTCAAAGAAGCTCACTGCATATGGATAGATACATTTCCACTATTTATTCAGTTCCAACAAGAATCTGTGCAAAAAATAAACTGTATATGTTTAGCATCTGTAACTGATATGCATCTGTACTATATTCCGTAACCACCAAGCCCCTGTACCATATATCATAACTGCCTAGAATTTACCATAACTGCAGAAACGTTTGAAAAAAAAATGACTACAAAATATTAAAATGTCCAAACATTAGTCTAGAAATGCATTATCCTTCCTTGCTAAATGAATAAAAACGAATAACATTCATAGTTGGTTGGCAATTTCTATTTTAGCATCTCGATGATTATATTTGAAGCAGCCTATGTGACTATATAACTATAACTCAACTCCCAGAAGCTCCTTAAGCCGAGGACAAGCTCCCTACCATCATATTCCCGTCCACTGGTAAATTATCCTGCACATGTTTTATGACTGCATCTATTTTAAACACCTCTTCACTGACCTCTAAGACTGAACAAGTATCTAAGCAGATTGTACAGATACATCTATGTGTGACTACATTATTCTCGTAACTCATGTTATCAGTTGTGTATGAATAGCCGTGTTGATCATTGTGAAAAACAACCCAGCCAAAGGTGCAGCAATGCATCAGGATTCTTCCCAGACAACTAATAGATCTTTTTGTTCATTTTAAGGGAAAGCACTGTGACATTGTCATTGGACACTTTCTTTAGTATGCAGAAGGCATAAAACACATTTTGTGGCACATTCGCTGTTTAAAATATTACCAGGCCATAAATCTTTGAATACCAAGGACATCTGAAAAATAACATTTCTCATATAACCTTGCACAGATGGCATGATTTATACGAAAGAGCAAACCATTTGCATACTGATCCCCTAAAGCTCTTAATACAATAATAAAAAATCTCTCAAGTTATTCATTTATTTTTGTCCTTCATTCTTTGATTTCTTTTCAGCAGCATACAATTTGTTACAGCATCTCAGGTCGGATGGCATCTCAGGGGATGTGTCTATATCTTCCAAGACTTCATAAGGTTGAAACCTAAACACAGTAAGACATATTTCTGATTTCAAGGTCAGGTGGAACAATTCTAAAGGATGCTATGAGACCCATAGAGATACATATTGCAGCTGCATAAAAAAATTGTAACTTGAAGCTACATAGCCCCTATTCAATACCTGCAACAGAGACCCCTATCATATGTCATTTATCATACTGCTATTTATTATAATATTGGCCCTTTCAGGCACAATAGCCAAGGTGCAACTGCTACCTCTGCACCTGCTATAGCTAAGCACCTACAGAGTTAACAATTTTGAAAATATTAGTTCAAAAATATTTTTATATGATGGAGCACCTAAAGGGGTATTCCTATTTAATACATGTATGGCATATCCAAAGGAAATGCATCCATCTCAGAAACAAGTCCTTGACACATGTCAAGGGCCATCTGGCAAATGTCAGATGAGCCAGTACAGCAGTGGGCTGCATCAGCTCACAGTAATTGTATCGGTATCTGTATCCTTTGTGGTAGAGAAGAGAACCATCGGCTCCCTGCTCCACCACTTACTCCAGCAGGCCGTTGGCTGCTTGTGGACAGCGGTCTGCTGGAAGCCGGCACAAATTAGAGGACATTAAATTGTATGATGACTTCACTACATTGTGCCTCCTGTGCCAGGCGGGAGCATCCTTCATTACAAAGCTAATACCAAGAAGCGGTGCTGTGCGTGCAGATAAGAGGTGTGATGAACTGCAAGATGAAGTTTTGTACAGAGGGGCAAAAAGGAGTGATTAACTACAGGATGGGGCTGTGTATGTGGCACCCCAGGGGTCTGGTTTTCCACAGTAATGTAATGTTATGTCTGAGAGCAGGTGGGAGGTCCTTTGGTCAGGGATCCTGTGCATGCCACACCTCCTGCCCAGTCTTGGGAGGGGAAGAACTTCCCCTGTATAAACCCTGGGCTGAGGCAGGGTTAGTCAGTCAAGGAGAGTAGAGACAAGAAACAGTCACAGGAAGAAACAGCAGAAGCTCAGTGGGAGCAATACTACTACAAGTCAGGGGCTGGCAGCTGCAGAGCTCGCCCTGACTGAGAAGCTTTCTTACCGGACCCGGCGTCCGAGGCTGTGGGGACTAACTCTTACCCAGCAGCAGAAGCCGACCGGCAGGGGATTTCAGGTCCTCAGGCCCAGAAACCCGAAGGCACGGTCACACGCGTGGGACCAGCACCGCCATCGTGGAGCGGAAGCCATTAGAAGGCCCCGAGTCACCGGCCATACGGGTGCGCACCACACGGTACACTCAGGGACGTGGGCTACTGATATCCGCTTCTAGCAAGGTAGCCAGAAGAGTACAGTCAAATTGGGAGGCCTACAACTCCGCCTGGCCAGGGGAGATCCCATCTGCTCAAGGACTGACCAGGCCCCGTTCACTAGCAAGTACTCCGGGAGGGTCTATCGTTGTTACCAGTAAAGACCCTGAATTACACCGCACCGTCTCTGAGTGGTTCCTGCTACCCCCATCATCCACATCTGCTGCCCTGAAGCCATACCCCTCCCGTTGGGGGTTATACCATCTACGCTGCACCATCCATCCACCAGCCTCAGCGGACTGTCTTGCAGTCCATAGCTGCATTCAACGGGTGGCGTAGTCGTCCTACATCTACCGCTGTTACATCGCCGCTCAGTTTGACTCCCTGGGCACGGACCGGGTCACCGCCACGAGACTACAACCCTCAAGAGATCCGGCTCCGGGTAAGCTCCCACGTGCGCAACGCAGCGCGACACAGGCCCAGGGGCGCGTCAACTTTGGCGTAGTCGGCAGGATTTCGTGCCCGCAACCACCGGGTACTGCGTGCCTGAAAAAGAGACTTTTCAAACTTACCTGTGGTGAAGATTCCCGCCATCCGGCGCCATCTTCAGCCTTCTTCCCGCCATCGGTGAAGTTTCCCGCCATCCGGCGCCATCTTCTGCCTTCTTCCTGCCATCCGTGGAGTTTTCCCGCCATTGGACGCCATCTTGAGGACGCCGCGCGGGAAGAAGAGGGGCGTGGACTCCGAAAGCGCGCGAGAACTGAAGCCCCGCCTCACGTCCGGACGTTGCGTAAGGTCCTGGAAGGAGCCCAGCAGACGCCGACGTCACAGGAGCGCGACGGAAGGTCCTCAACCCTGACGATCCACTGCGGAGCCGCGGCCTACGGAAGAGGATCATCGCAAGGTAGGCCACGGTCCACTAGGGGGGAGGAAGATGTCGGATACGGAGGAGAGCTTCACTGCCTCAACCCCCGCCAGCGCTACCTCTGCTGCAGTTATGCCCTTCACCATGCCCTATATCCCGGGAGCAGCTTGGCTACCCCAGTACTCAGGGGAGTCACATACCCTGCATGACTTTAGAGAAAAGCTGGATAGCCTCTTCCAGGTGTACCCCCTCACAGAAGAGCAAAAAGTGAGCATCCTGGTGGCCCAACTAACCGGGGCAGCCAAAAGGGAAGTAAAATCCTGGCCACCTGGGAGGAAGACTGTCGCAGGGATACTAACCCGGCTGAAGGACACCTTTGATACCCGCACCTCAGCCGAGATTAAGCTTAGATTCTACGGGTGCAAGCAGCGAGCGCATGAGAGTATAAGGGACTATGCACTAAACCTACAAGAGGCCCTGAGGGCCATTAAGCAGACACGACCCTGATGGAGTGGGAAACGAGGACAGGCTGTTGACCGAACAGTTTATAGAGGGACTGTATTGTAATACCCACCGAACCCAGTTGCGGGCAATGGCCTTACAGGATCCCCATCTGGGCTTTGCACAGTTCAAGGACAGAGCCATCCGGGTGCTCCGAGAACCGGCACCGGGTGGCGTTGTGACCCACAAGCGCCCTGCTATCACTTACCACCAGGAGGCGGCGCCCTTGTCGGCAGGGCCTGTGGGAGCTGATGCGCAGGCTTTGGACAATGACCCGGCTCCAGACCTACACCATCAGGTCCAAGAGCTAGCTAAGAGCGTTGCTGCGCTAACCCAAACTGTGCAGTCTTTACAGGCTTCCACCCCAGGGAAGATCCAGCTGGCATCCGGACCGGAGGACATCCCGTGGCGTCGACCAAGGAGGACCCCACCGGCCAGAGGAAGACCCAGTGACCGATACAGCGAGGACGGACGACCCATCTGCCGCCGCTGCAATCAACCTGGACATATGGCAAGGTACTGCTCTTTAAACGGGCACAACCTGGGGTAGAGGGCCAACCCCCAGGAAAAAGATCACCAGGCCCATCGAACTGGCGCGACAGATATGTGGGAGGACGTCCAGTCTTGCCTGTGGTACTGGATGGCATTCCCATGAGTGCCCTACTGGACACCGGGTCACAGGTCACCACCATCCCGTACGTGCTCTTTAAGCAGTACTGGAATGACTCGGATATTACCCGCTACCCTGACGACGACTTGAGTATCATCGCCAGCAATGGCCAGCCCGTGCCACAGATCGGATTTAAAGAGGTGACCATCAAAATCGGTAGAGTCAAACTGGCAGCACAGGGACTGATCATTGTAGATATTGACAAACATGAGAGTCACCCAAAAATAACTCTAGGAACTAATGTAATTGAAAATTGTCTTGCAGAGGTGATTTTCCTTTTACAGCAGGTTGCCAAGAACGCCAGCTCCGGCGAGCAGCGGGTGCTCCAGAAAGAGATCCGGGCACTGATGCGACGGCAACAGGTGGAACTCTCCGGCGGTGAGATTGGTAGCGTAAGAATGTGTGACCCTTTTCCTATTGCCATGCCCCCAAAAAGTGAAATGATGATTTGGTGCCGGGCAGCTATTGGTCTGAGAGGTAGAGATTACCAGGCAATGGTAGAACCAGTTTACTCAGACAGTAGGCCCACCATTTTGACAGCACGGGGGGTGGTCAATGTACTCCATGGGAGGGTGCCCGTTCGCATAATCAATATCGGGGAGAGGGAAGTGTACCTGCCCCGGTATGCCACGCTAGCCAAATTATATACCATTAACCAAAATGCTATACAATCTGTGGAACCCTTGCCTCCATCTCACCCGGAGGAAGGTAACGGCTCTAAGAAAACAAAGGAGGACTGGTGTCAGCAACTACATTTGGGTACTGACTCCACTCCCTCACATCAGAAACAGGGAGTCTATCGGGTGGTTCAAGAGTACGAGAGAGTGTTTAGTAAACACCCGTTAGACTTCGGGCGAGTCAAGGGGGTAGAACACCACATCCCCACGGGAGACCATCCTCCCATAAAAGAGAGGTATCGACCCGTACCCCCTGCACACTACCAACACGCCAAGGGGATGCTTAGAGACATGAAGGAGGCTGGGGTGATCAGGGATAGCTGTAGCCCCTGGGCAGCTCCACTAGTCTTAGTCCGAAAGAAAGACAACACCATGAGGATGTGTGTAGATTACCGGAAAATCAATCGTATCACACACAAGGATGCGTACCCCTTACCAAGGATAGAGGAGTCATTGGCTGCTTTAAGATCTGCTAACTTCTTCTCTACCTTGGATCTCACTAGCGGGTACTGGCAGGTTCCTGTAGCAGAGGCGGACCGGGAGAAGACCGCATTCACCACCCCGATGGGACTTAGCGAGTTCACCTGCATGCCGTTCGGACTCTGCAACGCACCGGGAACCTTCCAACGACTAATGGAGTGTTGTCTGGGCCACAGAAACTTCGAGACGGTCCTGTTGTACCTGGACGATGTCATCGTATATTCCAAGACGTATGAGGACCACCTGAAACACCTGGCGGAAGTGTTCGAAGCTCTGGCAAGTTACGGCCTAAAGGTGAAACCCTCCAAGTGTCACCTCCTGAAACCAAAGGTGCAGTACCTGGGACACGTGGTGAGCGCTGACAGAGTGGCTCCCGACCCTGATAAGATCACCGCAATTAAGGAATGGCCAAGCCCCTCCAGCGTAAAAGAAGTGCGGCAGTTCCTCGGGTTGGTAGGCTACTACCGAAGGTTTATTCCCGGTTTCACCAAAAAGGCAGCACCTATGCAGGACCTCCTGATAGGCCAGTCCCGGAAGGCCAAGAACCAGAAGCCGCCCTTCAAATGGGAGGAGCTGGAAGAAGAGTCCTTCCGCCAGCTGAAGATGGCCCTCACGGGGGACGAAATCCTGGCGTACCCGGATTATAGCCAGCCCTTTATCCTCTACACCGACGCCAGTAACATCGGGCTAGGAGCCGTACTGTCCCAGATCCAGCAGGGGAAGGAACGAGTAATCGCCTACGCCAGCCGAAAACTGCGACCCACCGAAAGGAACCCCGAGAATTACAGCTCATTTAAGCTAGAGTTCCTGGCCGTAGTATGGGCAGTCACCGAGCGCTTTAAGCATTACCTCGCTTCTTCCCGGTTCACCGTGTACACGGATAACAACCCGTTGACACACCTGGACACGGCAAGACTCGGTGCCCTGGAGCAGAGGTGGATGGCCCGTCTGTCCAACTACGAGTTCACAATCAAATACCGGGCAGGACGCTCCAATACCAACGCGGACGCCCTGTCCAGGATGCCCAACCTGCCGGACGGAGGAGAAGATCCGGAGGGACTGGAAGAAGTTGAACTCCCTGCGTTCCACCGTCATGGGACTATTCAGTATTCCCACCAGGTAAGGAGTAAGCAGACTGCTACGTTGAACCCCTTACCCCACTACAACTGGGCGGAAACGCAAGACAGCGACCCTGCCGTCCGACTGGTGAAGGAGATGCTGACTCGGCCGGAGGCTCGCCTTGAACCAGACGCTCCGGAGGAAGCCAAACAACTATGGGCAGAGAAGAGTCGACTGTTCCTTTACAAAGGGAAGTTGTGCCGCAGAATGGTTAACTCCCGGACGCATGAATTACTCTGGCAAGTAGTGGTGCCACGAAGGGACGCAGCCATGGTGATGGAGGCATACCACGACGGAGCTGGGCACTTCGGGTGGAAGAAGCTGGAGTTCCTGCTGCGCGAGCGGTTCCACTGGGTAGGCATGAGGGGAACCATTGAGAAGTGGTGCAGAGACTGTGGCCCGTGCAACCTGAGAAGGAAGGACCGTGCCAGCCAGAAGACTCCCCTGCAGTCCATCGTCACCCAGCAACCGTTGGAACTGGTAGCCTTGGATCATGTAAAACTGACCCCAAGCAGAAGTGGCTACGTCTACGCGTTAACCATCGTGGATCATTACTCCCGGTTTCTGGTTGTCGTCCCCGTCAAGGACTTAACGGCTCAAACAGCAGCTAGAGCCTTCCAGCAGCACTTTTGCCGTCCACACGGGTACCCGGACCAAGTGCTGACGGACCAGGGACCTGCCTTTGAAGCGGAGGTCTTCCAGGAATTCTGCAATCTGTATGGCTGCCGGAAGATAAGGACGACACCCTACCATCCGCAAACTAATGGACTTTGTGAGAAAATCAACCAGGTGGTAATGGATCTTCTAAAAACGTTGCCCCTGGAAGAACGCAGTCTGTGGCCCGAGAAGTTGCCCGATCTGGTGGACCTATACAACCACATCCCGGTGGGTTCCACCAGCTGTACCCCGGCTTACCTAATGAGGGCAAGACCTGGTAAGTTACCTGTTGACCTGGAAATGGGAGTCCTGACACCCGAGGACACTTCACCAGAAACAGACTGGGACACAGAGAGGCAGCAGCAGTACCGGAGAGTACAGGAGAGCGTGGAGCGAAGTCTCTGTCAGGCTAGGGAAAGACAAGAGAAAACTTACAACCAGTATGCTCCCGCTGTTCCCCTGGTACCCGGAGAGCAGGTCTTGAAGAGGAAGAGACGGCTCCACAAGTTGGATGACCAGTGGGAGAAGGACCCGTACACCGTACTGCCCTCAAGCCACGAGAACCCGAAGGTTTGTACCATCAGTAAAGACAGAGGGGAAACCACCGCCATTGTATCCCGGGACCACCTGAAGAAGTGTCCCGAACAACTGAGGAACCCTGAAGAGGAACAAGAAGACCATCGACCCGTAGAGGAAAGGGAAGATATGGTTAGTACTGTGCTCGGGGACTTCCCTCGGTCTTGGACTCAAGTCAATGGTGCAGTTGTGGTACCCGTACTCACCTTCCTCCAACCAGCATCCCAAGCACCTACGGAGCAACAGGTAGAGCTGGAAGAACAGCCGGTCCAGGAGGCAGAAGACTCCACACAAGCAGAACAGGAGGATCAACCCTCTGTTTATAGTGAGCCTGCCGTACCCCTAGTGAGACAAAGAGCCGGTAGACAGCTGCCCAGTTTACCCTTGACAGCTCCTACACCCTGTAGTTCAGGGCCAGACAGTCAGCTCCGTAGGTCCACTAGGGCCACTAGAGGCCAGTCACCCGCACGCTGGAGGATTTGAAGTGTATAAATTGTTTTATTTATGTTTATCTGTGTATTGTTGCTTGTGTATAATTTTGTGTTTCCAGTTATTTTTAGGAATCCTTGGTGGATTTACCGGGAATCCTTGTACATAGTTGGAGCGTAACCCAGGATGGACTAGAGACTGTTAAGGACTCGGGGTAGGACAGACCCCTACCTGGTTACGTCTCCCTGTTTTGGTGAAATGGACACCTTGCTTTCTTCAAAGACTGCACCCGGTTACGGACATGCCGTGACCACCTTTATGTGTTTCTTCTTATTGTACTGTTATTGTTGTTATATCTTGTTATGTTTTTCTAAAATATGTTTAGTCCCGGAGTACTAAATTTCACTAGGGGGGAATGTGGCACCCCAGGGGTCTGGTTTTCCACAGTAATGTAATGTTATGTCTGAGAGCAGGTGGGAGGTCCTTTGGTCAGGGATCCTGTGCATGCCACACCTCCTGCCCAGTCTTGGGAGGGGAAGAACTTCCCCTGTATAAACCCTGGGCTGAGGCAGGGTTAGTCAGTCAAGGAGAGTAGAGACAAGAAACAGTCACAGGAAGAAACAGCAGAAGCTCAGTGGGAGCAATACTACTACAAGTCAGGGGCTGGCAGCTGCAGAGCTCGCCCTGACTGAGAAGCTTTCTTACCGGACCCGGCGTCCGAGGCTGTGGGGACTAACTCTTACCCAGCAGCAGAAGCCGACCGGCAGGGGATTTCAGGTCCTCAGGCCCAGAAACCCGAAGGCACGGTCACACGCGTGGGACCAGCACCGCCATCGTGGAGCGGAAGCCATTAGAAGGCCCCGAGTCACTGGCCATACGGGTGCGCACCACACGGTACACTCAGGGACGTGGGCTACTGATATCCGCTTCTAGCAAGGTAGCCAGAAGAGTACAGTCAAATTGGGAGGCCTACAACTCCGCCTGGCCAGGGGAGATCCCATCTGCTCAAGGACTGACCAGGCCCCGTTCACTAGCAAGTACTCCGGGAGGGTCTATCGTTGTTACCAGTAAAGACCCTGAATTACACCGCACCGTCTCTGAGTGGTTCCTGCTACCCCCATCATCCACATCTGCTGCCCTGAGGCCATACCCCTCCCATTGGGGGTTATACCATCTACGCTGCACCATCCATCCACCGGCCTCAGCGGACTGTCTTGCAGCGGCAGCTCCATAGCTGCATTCAACGGGTGGCGTAGTCGTCCTACATCTACCGCTGTTACATCGCCGCTCAGTTTGACTCCCTGGGCACGGACCGGGTCACCGCCACGAGACTACAACCCTCAAGAGATCCGGCTCCGGGTAAGCTCCCGCGTGCGCAACGCAGCGCGACACAGGCCCAGGGGCGCGTCATGTACATGGTGCTAAAAGGATTGATGTGCTTCAGGATGGGTCTATGTATAACTGGCTGAAAAGTGTGATATACTGCACGATAGGCTGCATGCAGGAGTTGAAAAAAGTGATATACTGGAAGATGGGGTTGTGTGTAGAAGACTGAAATGACTGATGCACTATAAGATGGGGTTGCATATAGAGGTGACTATCCCAGGGGATGGGGATGACTCGGTACCCGGGCCTTTGCCTGGCCTTTGGGAATGTCGTGGTGGTTGGCTCCCGGGCCCATACCCTGGGGTCAGCTTTAAAAAGGGGATTGTTTGTTAATTTTATGAAAGTTTGTGACGCCACCTGTGGTATCTGGTGAGAAACACCAGTGCTGCGGCAGTCCACTGAGGCTGGTGATAAGGCAGCTCGATGGTATAGCTCCCCACAGGTGGAGCTAGGCCTCAGGGCAGCGTACGGAGAGGGGGATGCAGGACTGGCGAGACCCAGCTGGGTCAGAGCAAGAACGGGGACGGACACGGTAGTCACTTCAGTACCTTTTACTGGTGGTAATTCAGGCACATCCCGGAGCACTGTAGGGTGAAGGGTGCATATCAGGATCCTCCCCAATGAGCGGGTGTAGGGCCTCCTGTTTCTTGCCTCTGCGTAGTAAGTTTCTGACCCGCCGGAAGCTAGGCCTAACTTTATCTCTGTCCTGCACCAGCTGACGTTGTGGTAGGGCCTTCTCTTGGAGTGCACGCTCCCAGCTTACGGGGCCTATGTGTCTCCTGGCTCTGTTACGTATCAGCTCTCTGGTGAACCTGGGACCTGTAGTTCTCCAGGGATTCCGGTTATGCCTTACTGGGTCGTAGAGATCCCGGTAAGCTCGGACCCGGTGTCCGGTTTATGTTTCGGGGTGAGCTGGGTAAGCTCCTCTGCCCCCACTGCTACTCACTTTCCACTCGCCTTCGGCCATGCTCGGGCCCTCACTAGGCTACTCACACTAACGGCAGCTTGCCGCTCTTCACCGATCTTATGGCGTCGGCACACCTTAAGCTCACTATTCTGAGCTACAACTGAGTCTAGACTGGGCTTACCTCTGTAGACAGACTTCTGCAAAAACCGAACTGAGAACTCGGTCCCTCTCTGACTGTGAGCAGGAACTCTGTTCTGGCTAGACTGAACTGCCTGGCTCCACCTTCCCTATTTATATCCCTAACGGGCTCCCTCTGCTGGTCTGAGGTGGAAGGTGGAGATGTGTGAATGTTTATGGGGGCCTCTTCTGGAGGATTCCATCAATGCACTCTTCTAGGATCTGTGGTACCAAGCGCAGCTGGGCGCCACAGAGGCTTGAAAGGAGTGCTATACTGTAGGATGGAACTATGCATATGGGCTGAAAGAAGTGAGGTACTGCAGCAAAAGGGCTGTATATCAAGGAGTTGAGAGGAGTGATATACTGCAGGATGAGACTGCTTATAGAGGAGATGAAAAGAATGATGTACTATTTGATGGGCGTGAGAGGAACAATGTACTGCATAATGGGGCTGTATATTGAGGGGCTGAGAAGAGCAAAGTACTAAAGCATAGATCTGTGTATATGGAGGTTGAAAGGAATGATAAACTGCAGGATGGAGCTGTATATGAATGAGCTGAGAAAAGCATCATACTGCATGATGTGGCTGGTTATAGGGGAAATGAGTGGAGTAATGAACCGCAGGATGGGCTGTTTACAGAGGGGCTGAAGAGAGTGATATATTGCAGGGGTGGTCATGAGAGGGCTGAGAGAAATGATGTACTGCAGGAGATGGCTGCATACAAAGGGACTCAGAGGAGTGGTGATCTACAGAGTGGGAGCTTTTTTTTGTAAAATGGGACTGTATATTGAATGGTATACAAGGGAGGAGAGTACAGTTGAGCAAAACTATTCACAGTACCCTGGACACGCAGCAACATCAGTAGTCCATGGTCACTGGACCAAAGCCTTGTAAACTTACTCCTACTTGCTAGCATGCCTGGCTTCTCTTTTTATTGGAAGGTCTAGTTTAATGCCATCTCTCCACTGTGACGCAGACATGAAATTTTGCTGGGACAACTAATGAAAAGAAGAGCAAGGGTTGATGGTAGTTAGGAGGAGGCTTGTAAGGGTCTGGTATAGTTGCAACAGACTACCAAAGTGGACACTGGACACTGCTAATCATTTTTCTTAGCTCTAGAGGACAGTGATGTATTTTTACATGGAAGGGGGCTGAATGGGGAAGAGTGAAGTTATATTATTGGGATCTGGTAGATGCTGAATGGAAGGAAGTAATGATATTTACAATTTATGCATATTTTACAAGGTAATGTATGCTGTAGTGTTCTGAAGTGAGAGGAGTGATGTTATTACCTGGGACTGTATGTTAGAGGAGTTTGAAAGTGTGAATGAATTTATATTATTGGCATAGGACTGTATGTTGGATGTTTTTGATGTGTTTTTTGATGGGACTATAAGGTGGGAGGTGATGTTTAATTAAATCAATGTTGGAGGAAGCAAAAGAAGAGGAGTGATGTTTTGCATATGGGAATGGGTCTTGGAAGGGACTGAAAAGTGGGGAGTGAGGTTATTTATGTGACACCTAGAGCACAGTGAACCCAGTACACCTGGCATGGGTGGGATCCTTTTTGTTGTCACATGGACGTGCCCGACGCCTGGAGCTCCGGTGCAGTAAAATTGGGGTTAACGCATGTAGTACTGTCCCCTCGTCTCTATAGTGTTTAGTGGTGCTCCCCGTGGTGTTGGTGTGGTGGAGGGAGACAGGGGAGTCAGCAGGCAGTTTTAAAAGTAAACCAGATTGTCAAGATAATCACCAGTCCGGGAGGTTTCGCAGATCCACCCGCTGTGATCGTTTGTCACAAACATCTCTCTGTTGCCCCCTATCATCTGGACAATTATGCGATTGGCCAATAATTAATGGAGGAGGCCGCAAGCTGTTTCCACTAATAGGCCGGTTATTGGGAAACTAACAGTGAGCGTAAGGTATGTATACCTCTGATTCCAATGCATGGAATAACCCAAGACTATTTGCTGCCAGTGACGCGCCTGTGGCACCCCAGGGGTCTGGTCTCCACAGTAACAGCAATGTTATGTCTGAGAGCAGGTGGGAGGTCTCTTAGTCAGGAATCCTATGCATGCCACACCTCCTGCCCAGTCCTGGGAGGGGAAGAACTTCCCCTATATAAACCTGGGGTTGAGGCAGGGTTAGAGAGTTGAGAGGGAGAGTTCAGCCAGGAGGGCTGACAGGGAGCTGTGGCTCCGGCTGGGCCCAGCTCCTGGGCCATGCCAGAAGTAGAGACAGAGAAGAGAAGCAGCTATGGGAAGAAACAACAGGAGCTCTGTGGGAGCAGTGTTACAAGGAGTCAGGGGCTGGCAGCTGCAGAGCTCGCCCTGACTGAGAAGATTTCTTACCGGACCCGGAGTCCGAGGCTGTGGGGACTAACTCCTACCCAGCAGCAGAATCCGTCAGGCAGGGAATTTCAGGTCCTCTGGCCAAGAAACCCGAAGGCACGGTCACACGCATGGGACCAGCACCGCCATCGTGGAGCGGAAGCTACTAGAAGGCCCCGAGTCACCGGCCATACGGGTGAGCACCACACGGTACACTCAGGGACGTGGGCTACTTATACCCGCCTCTAGCAAGGTAGCCAGAAGAATACAGTTAGTTTGGGAGGCCTACAACTCCGCCTGGCCAGGGGAGATCCCATCTGCTCAAGGACTGACCAGGCCCCAATCGCTAGCCAGTACTCCGGGAGGGTCTATCGTTGTCACCAGTAAAGACCCTGAACTACACCGTACCGTCTCTGAGTGGTTCCTGCTACCCCCATCATCCACGTCGGCTGCCCTGAGGCCATACCCCTCCCGTTGGGGGTTATACTATCACGCTGCACAATCCTACCACCGGCCTCAGCGGTCTGCCCTGCAGCGGCAGCTCCTTCGCTGCATTCAACGGGTGGCGTAGTCGTCCAACATCTACCGCTAATACATCGCCGCTCAGTTTGACTCCCTGGGCACGGACCGGGTCCCCGCCACGAGACTACTACCCCCATCTGATCCGGATCCGGGTAAGCTCCCCCGTGCGCGCGATGCCGCGCGAAGCAGCAGGCCCAGGGGCGCGTCACGCCCCCTGGGCCGTGGGGTACCCGGTGCCGGGCCGGTAAATGCTGGGGGATGTCACAGTGGCGGTGACCCAGTCCATGACCCAGGTCATTCAATAGGGGAATATTTACAGGGGATTATAGTTTATAAAGTTTGTGACGCCACCTGTGGTATGCGGCTAAGGGAGCCGCCGCTGCGGAGCAGGTCCTCTGGAGCTGATGTTACTGCAGCAGGGATGGTGTGGCTCTCCACAGGTAGAGCTCAGCTACAGGGCAGTGTAGATGGAGAAGGTTATGCTGGGCGTTGTAGTGCAGGGGCTGATGGCGCAGCAAGAAACACAGAGACAAGGAAGTGCAGTCCTCAGGGTCTTTACTCACGGTTATTGCAGTCCAAGTTACAGGCGCCAAAGTAACTTCCCTCGTCGTGCTGCGCTTACTCAGTGAGGGGTTCAGTCCACCCTGAGGTATCTCTGGAGTACTTAGCAGGACCCCCTTCTGTGTCCTCTCTCTGGCCATCTCCCTGCACCTCATACCAAGTGTCCCCATCCGGTACCTGCGGGCCTTGTCGGGCGACGTCTGTTCCGTCCCAAGGGTCCTATATAGCTACCTTCTTGGTGAGACTGATATGGAATGTTGGGTGCAGGACTTGAAATACTGCAGCCTCCGGTTTCTAGTTAAGACATAGAGTTCTCTGCTAGTTAAGGGCACTGCCCGTACCCCTGGGGTCCCTTCTTCCGTTCCTGGAGCCCTTCCTGCACACTCTCCTCTTTCTCCAGTCCTGGGCCTCTCCTCAGGCCCTCTGCCTGAGCAGAGCTCCTGCAGAGCCCTGCTCCACTCCTCTCACTGTAGATTGTTCTCTCTCCTCTGACTGGACTGGCTTCTCTTCCTTAGATGGCTTCCCTTTTTATACCTTCCTCTCATGTGCTCCCCTAAGCTACTTCCTCCACTCACACCCACTACATGGTTCCCCTCTCTCTGAGTTCCCCCCCACTCCAGCCAGGAAAGGGGCTCAGCAAGAACCAGAGGCATCTTGCCCCTCCTGCTGGCCTGGAGTGGTGTGTTGGATGCAGGTGTTAGGGTCCCGGGCAGTACTCCTTCCTTACCTGAGAGTGAGATACCACACCTCTGGGTGAGATGCAGTACCTCTGTGGCGATCGAACCCTCAGGGGCGCCACACCAGCACCAGTCGTTTTTACAGGCTGATTGGACACCTGATAGGTAGCGTATGACTTCGGGGTGCGGTTTACAAAACAAAAGGAGCAGAACTATTAAATCGTATATTTAATTCAGAACGTTAGGCAGTGTTTATAACACTGGAATAGGGGAATAATTTCTTTCCATGTTTTCCGGTAGTACGTGACGCGCCCCCTGGGCCATGTGTGTGTGGGGAAACCCGGAACCGGACCCGTTGTGGACGCTGGGGGTTGTAGTACTTGCGTGGCAGGGACCCGGTCCCGTGGCTCAGGGTGGTCAACCCGAATGGCAGTCTATATGCTGAATGTCCGACTACGCCACCCGTGGATTGCGGTCAGAGGGAACCGCCGCTGCAGGGAAGACCGCTGAGGCTGGTGTTGTGGGTGCAGCAGAGGATAGTATAACTCCCCACGGGAGGAGTATAGCCTCAGGGCAGTAAATAGGGATGTTGGTGGTGATGGTGCGCGGGAGCAGCAGTAACCACACAGAGTCTGTCATGCAATTCAGGGTCTTTACTATTAGTGGTATTAAGCGACCCGTCCGGAATACAGGTTAACAATGGAGGCCTGGTCAGTCTGAGAGCAACTGGGAAATCCCGCTGGTCAGGGGGAGTTTGTAGGCCTACCGTACTGACTTCACTCTTTTTTGGCTATCCCGCTGTACTGTGGTGGTAGCCCACGTCCCTGAGTGTACCGTGCTGTTCTCACCCGTATGACTGGCGACTCGGGCCTTCCGTACCTCTCACCCCTCCGGGGCAGTAGTGGTCCCTCTCGTGTGGCTGAGCCTCCGGGCTTCCTTGGGCCAGAGGACTTGAAGTCCCCTGCGTGGTGGTTTTCTGCTGCTGGGCTTATAACCCTCACAGCCTCGGACTCCAGTGTCCGGCTTTTCAAGTCTCTAGTCAGGATGAGCTCTTCTAGCTCCCCTCCTGGCCTTGTGTTCCTCCTGTGCCTACAGGGACTCCTCAGCCTGCTGCTGACCTGTTCCTATCTGCAACTTGTCTGGAACTTCTCTGGAACTTCACTGTCTAACCCCGACCCAGATCCAGTTTATAAAGGGCAGGTTTCTCCCCTCCCTGGACTGAGGCAGGAGGTGCTGCATGCTAATTGTCCCCAACCAGGGAACCTCCCACCTGCTCTCAGACATGACATTGCTGCCACTGTGGCGACCAGACATGGGGTGCCACATTGTGAAAATTTAGTACTCCGGGACTAAACACATTTTGCAAAAACACAACATAACAGAGGATAAGCAATAACATAAACATATATACAAGTACATTTAGTTTTTATAGGTAACGACACTTCCATGACCAGGTGTCCTTGTCACCCAAGATGCATTTTGAGGGATCCGTCCCGAACCCTCCACGTAGGCCCTGGGGTGGCTACAGGGCGATGATGATCCAGAGTTGGACCATGTCTTCAGCCACCTCCACGGGTTTTGTGTTCTGTGGTCATCTTCAAAAGAGGGCACCTTACCAGCTGCACCTATGTACAAGGTACAGTTCCGGTTATTCATTGTTCATAACCTGTTAGTCCATGAACCCTGTCAGGTAACTAGAAAAACATAATTAGTAACCAGGCAACAAACATAAAACATTTGCAATATACAGGTAGATATTTACTTTGCATTTAAATTCTCCAACGATCGGGCATTTGACCTTTAGTGCTCCTGGTGGACCTACGTAACCCACTGTCTGGTGGTACTCTATTCGGGTCCCCTGTTTCCACCCCCTGTGTACTGGGTGTGCTCGTGTCTGCACTAGCAGTGTTTGCAGATGTCACGGGTAGGTTGGGCAGCTTTCTGCGTACTCTTTGGCTCACCACGGGCATGGCAGGTTCACTACTAGCAGAGGGTTGATTCTCCTGGGCTGCTGGTATGGACTCTTCTGCCTCCGGGGCCACTCGCTCTTCCAACACTACTTGCTCTTCTGCATGCCCTTGAGGGACTGGCTGGAGAAAGGTAAGGATGGGTACCACTATAGCGTTGTTGATTTGTGTCCAGGACCGGGGAAATTCTCCGAGCACTGTACTGACCATTTCTTCCCTTTCCTCCACGGGTTGAGGGCTATCTTGGTCTTCATCAGCACCTTGCAGCTGCTTGGGACACTTCTTCAGGTGGTCTCTGGAGACAGTGGCTGTGGTCTCTCCTCCATCCTTACTGATGACACATACCTTTGGGTTTTCATGGCTTGAGGGCAGTACGGTGTACGGGTCTTCCTCCCACTGGTCGTCCAACTTGTGGAACCATCTCTTCCTCTTCAAGACCTGCTCTCCAGGTGCAGGGGAGCAGCAGGAGCATGCTGGTTGTAATTCCTCTCTTGCCTCTCTCTTGCTTGAGACAGACTCCGCTCCACACTCTCCTGTACTTTCCGGTACTACTGCTGTCATTCTGTGTCCCAGTCTGGTTCTGGTGAGGTGTCCTCGGGTGTCAGGACTCCCATCTCCAGTTCAATTGGCAGCTTACCAGGTCTTGCTCTCATTAGGTAAGCTGGGGTGCAGTTGGTAGAACCCACTGGGATATGATTATACAAGTCCACCAGATCCGGCAGTTTCTCAGGCCACAGGCTGCGTTTCTCCAGAGGCAACGTCTTGAGCAGGTCTATTACTACCTGATTCATTTTCTCACACATCCCGTTGGTTTGGGGGTGGTAAGGCGTTCTCCTTATCTTCTTGCAGCCATACAGGTTGCAGAATTCCTGGAAGACTTCAGCCTCGAACGCTGGACCTTGATCAGTCAACACTTGCTCTGGATACCCGTGTGGACGGCAGAAATGCTGCTGAAAGGCTCTGGCGGCCGTCTGAGCTGTTAAGTCTTTGACAGGGACCACCACTAGGAACCGGGAGTAGTGATCTACGATTGTGAAGGCGTAGACGTATCCTGATCTGCTTGGAGCCAGCTTTACATGGTCCACCAGCTCAAGGGGCTGCTTTGTGATGATGGGCTGCAGGGGAGTCTTCTGGCTGGCGCGGTCTTTCCTCCTTAGGTTGCACGGGCCACAGTCTCTGCACCAACTCTCTATAGCCCCTCTTATGCCTACCCAGAAGAACCGCTCCCGCAACAGGAACTCCAGCTTCTTCCATCCAAAGTGCCCTGCTCCGTCATGGTATGCTTCTAGGACCATAGCCGCATCCCGCCTTGGGACCACTGCCTGCCAGATCAGCTCGTGCGTTCGAGAGTGGACGGTCCTGCGGCACATCCTCCCCTCATAGAGAAACAGCTTGCTCCTCTCCTTCCACAGCTGTTTGGTCTCTTCTGGAGCATCCGGATCAAGGTGGGCATCGGCCTGGGTCAGCATTTCTTTCACCAGGTGGACTGCGGGGTCACTATCTTGTGTCTCTGACAAGCCGTGGTGGGGTAAGGGATTGAACGTAGCGGCGGCAGAGCACTTCTCCTTTATGCAGTGGGAACACTGGGTGACTCCATGACGGTGGAATGCAGGGAGTTCAATTTCTTCCAGTTCTTCTGGATCCTCTCCCCCGTCCTGCAAGTGAGGCATTCTGGACAATGCATCTGCGTTGGCATTTGCGCGCCCTGTCCGGTATTTGATGGTAAATTCAAAATTGGACAGCCGGGCTATCCATCTCTGCTCTAGGGCACCAAGTCTTGCAGTGTCCAGGTGTGTCAACGGGTTGTTGTCCGTGTACACAGTGAACTTAGAAGAAGCCAGGTAATGCTTGAAGCATTCGGTGACTGCCCACACCACTGCCAGGAAATCTAGCTTGAAGGAGCTATAATTCTCAGGGTTTCTCTCTGTGGGTCTCAGCTTTCTGCTAGCATAAGCAATTACCCGTTCTCTGCCTTGCTGGATCTGGGACAGTACGGCTCCTAGCCCCACGTTACTGGCGTCGGTGTGGAGGATAAAAGGCAGGCTGTAATCAGGGTAGGCCAGGATTTCATCCCCCGTGAGGGCCATCTTCAGCTGGCGGAAAGACTCCTCCTCCAGCTTGTCCCACTTAAAGGGCGGCTTCTGACTTTTAGTCTTTGACTGACCTAACAGGAGGTCCTGCATAGGGGCTGCCATTTTGGTGAACCCGGAGATGAACCTTCAGTAGTAGCCTACCAACCCGAGGAACTGCCGCACTTCCTTTATGCTGGAGGGTCTTGGCCAGTCCTTAATCACCGTGACCTTGTCAGGGTCTGGGGCTACTCCGTCAGCACTCACCACGTGTCCCAGGTACTGTACTTTTGGCTTCAGTAGATGACACTTGGAGGGTTTCACCTTTAGGCCGAAGCCTGCCAGGGCATCGAACACCTCTGCCAGGTGCTTTAGATGGTCCTCATAGGTCTTGGAATACACGATGACATCGTCCAGGTAGAGTAGGACCGTCTCGAAATTTCTGTGTCCCAGACAGCACTCCATCAGCCTCTGGAAGGTCCCTGGTGCGTTGCAGAGTCCGAACGGCTTACAGTTGAATTCACTGAGACCCATCGGGGTGGTGAAGGTGGTCTTCTCCTTGTCTGACTCTGCTACAGGAACCTGCCAGTACCCGCTAGTGAGATCCAAAGTAGAGAAGAAGTTAGCAGATTTTAATGCAGCCAAAGACTCCTCTATCCTAAGTAACGGGTACGCATCTTTGTGTGTTATTCTGTTGACCTTTCTATAATCTACACACATGCTCATCATGCCATCTTTCTTTTTCACAAGAACTAGAGGAGCTGCCCAGGGGCTACAGCTATCCCTGATCACCCCAGCCTCCTTCATTTCTCGCAACATACCCTTGGCATTCTGATAGTGTGCAGGGGGTACAGGCCGGTATCTCTCTTTTATGGGCGGATGGTCTCCTGTGGGGATTTGGTGTTCTACCCCCTTTACTTGCCCAAAGTCTAGCGGGTGTTTACTAAAGACTCTTTCGTACTCCTGAACCACCCAGTAGATACCCTGTTTTTGGTGTGAGGGAGTGGAGTCGGTGCCCACATGCAGTTTCTGACACCAGTCCTCCATTTGTTTCTTGGAGCCGTTACCCTCCTCGGGTTGAGATGGAGGTAAGGGTTCCACGGCCTTTACAGAGTTCTGGTTAATGGTGAACAATTTGGCTAGAGTGGCATACCGGGGCAAGTGTACTTCTCTTTCCCCAATATTTAAGATGCGAACTGGTACCCTCCCATGGCGGACATCAACCACCCCCCGTGCTGTCAAAATGGTGGGCCTACTGTCTGAGTAAACGGGTTCTACCATAGCTTGATAGTCTCTACCTCTTAACCCAATTGCAGTCCGGCACCAGATCATCATTTCACTTTTTGGGGGCATGGCGATAGGGAACGGGTCGCTCATCCTAACGCTACCAATCTCACCACCAGACAGTTCTACCTGTTGAAGCATCATCAGGGCTCTGATCTCTTTTTGTAAGACACGCTGCTGGCTGGAGCTGGCATTCATTGCAACCTGCTGTAAAATAACAATTATCTCTGAAAGACAATTTTCAATAACGTTAGTACCCAAGGTTATTTTAGGGTGACTTTCACGACGGTCAATGTCCACAATAATCAGTCCCTGCGCCGGCAGTTCAACTTTACCAATTTTGATGTTTACCTCCTTGAACCCCACCTGCGGCACGGGCTGACCACTGCTGGCGATGATGCTCAAGTCATTATCTGGGTAGCGGGTAATATCCGTGTCATCCCAGTATCGCTTGAAAAGTACATAGGGGATGGTGATTACCTGTGACCCGGTGTCCAACAGTGCACTCATGGGAATGCCATCCAGTACCACAGGCAAGACAGGTCGTCCCCCCACATACTTGTCACGCAAGTTTGACGGGCCTGATGATCTTACACCTGGGGGTTGGCCCTCTGCCCCAGGTTGGGCCCGTTTAAATTACAGTACCTTCGCAATATGTCCTAGCTGGCTGCAGCGGCGGCAGATGGGATGTCCATCCTGGTCATAGCGGTCCGTTGGCTTCCCTCTGGACGATGGGATCCTCTTCGGATCCACCACGGGACGTCCTCCAGACTGGTAGCCAGCTGGATCTTTCCTGGAGAGGATACCTGCAACGACTGCACAGTCCTGGTTAGTGCGGCAACGCTTTTAGTCAGTTCTTGGACCTGATGGTGCAGGTCTGTAGACGGGGTACTATTCATAGTCTGTGCATTGGCTCCTGCAGATTCTGTAGACTTTGGCGCCGCCTCCTGGTGATAAGTGATAGTAGGGCGCCTGGAGGCCGCAACGCCGCCGGGTGCGGGTTCTCAGAGTACCCGGATGGCTCTGTCCTTAAACTGTGCAAAGTCTAACTCAGGGTTCTGCAGGGCCATCAGGCGTAACTGGGTTCGGTGGGCGCTGGACAGCAGACCCTCAATGAATTGTTCAGTCAGCAGTTCATCTGCATTCCTCACACTGTCACGGTCTGCCTGCTTGATGGCTCTCAGGGCCTCTTGCAAATTCGAAGCATAGTCTCTTATACTGTCTTGGGCCCGCTGCTTGCAACCAAAAAAATCTCATTTTGATCTCTGCTGAGGTGCGGGTACCAAAAATGTCCTTTAGATGGGCCAAAATCTCCTTCACGGTCCCCTTGTCCCTGACTGACCAGGACTTTACTTCTCGTTGGGCCGCGCCGGTTCACTGGCCTATCAGTATGGTCACTTTTTGTTCCTCCGTCAGGGGGTATACTTTAAACAGGCTATAAAGTCTCTCTTTAAAGTCGCTCAGGGTATACGACTCCCCTGAGTACTGGGCAACCAGGCCGCTCCAGGGATATAAGGCATCGTGAACGGCATTACTGCGGCAGCAGCCGTGCTGGCGGTGACAGTTCCCTCTGCTTCCATCATCCTCTTCCCCCCTAGTCAACCGTGGCCTACCTTCCGTTGCTTTTCTTCTGTAGGCCGCGGCTCCGCAGGCGATCGTCGGGGTTGAGGACCTTGCGTCGCGTCCTGGTGACGTCAGCGTCCGCTCGGCTCCTTTCAGGACCTTGTGCAGCGTCCGTGCGTAAGGCGGGGCTCCAGTTCTCGCGCGCTTTCATCGTCCCCTCTTCTTCCCGCGCGGCATCCCAAAGATGGCGCCCGATGGCGGGAAAATGGCCGCTGATGGCGGGAAACGGCTGCGGATGGCGGGAAACTCCACCAAAGTAAGTTTTACAGTCTTTCCTCAGGCACGCAGTACCCGTTGGTGGCGGGCACAAAATCCTGCCGACTACGCCAAAGTTGGCCGTGTGTGTGTGGGGATACCCGGAACCGGACCCGTTGTGGACGCTGGGGGTTGTAGTCCTTGTGTGGCAGGGACCCGGTCCCGTGGCTCAGGGTGGTCAACCCAAATGGCAGTCTATATGCTGAATGTCCGACTGCCACCCGTGGATTACGGTCAGAGTGAACCACCGCTGCAGGGCAGACCGCTGAGGCTGGTGATGTGGGTGTAGCAGAGGATAGTATAACTCCCCACGGGAGGAGTATAGCCTCAGGGCAGTAAATAGGGATGTTGGTGGTGATGGTGCGCGGGAGCAGCAGTAACCACATGGAGTCTGTCATGCAATTCAGGGTCTTTACTATAAGTGGTAGTAAGGGACCCGTCCGGAATACAGGTTAACAATGGAGGCCTGGTCAGTCTGAGAGCAACTGGGAAATCCCGCTGGTCAGGGGGAGTTTGTAGGCCTACCATACTGACTTCACTCTTTCTTGGCTATCCCGCTGTAGTGTGGAGGTAGCCCACATCCCTGAGTGTACCGTGCTGATCTCACCCGTATGACTGGTGACTCGGGCCTTCCGTACCTCTCTCCCCTCCGGGGCAGTAGTGGTCCCTCTCGTGGGGCTGAGCCTCCGGGCTTCCTTGGGCCAGAGGACTTGAAGTCCCCTGCATGGTGGTTTTCTGCTGCTGGGCTTATAACCCTCACAGCCTCGGACTCCAGTGTCCGGCTTTTCAAGTCTCTAGTCAGGATGAGCTCTTCTAGCTCCCCTCCTGGCCTTGTGTTCCTCCTGTGCCTACAGGGACTCCTCAGCCTGCTGCTGACCTGTCCCTATCTGCAACTTGTCTGGAACTTCTCTGGAACTTCACTGTCTAACCCCGACCCAGATCCAGTTTATAAAGGGCAGGTTTCTCCCCTCCCTGGACTGAGGCAGGAGGTGCTGCATGCTAATTGTCCCCAACCAGGGAACCTCCCACCTGCTCTCAGACATGACATTGCTGCCACTGTGGCGACCAGACCTGGGGTGCCACATACGTACAGAATGGGACAGAATGGTATGAAATTAGAGCCATACAGGTACTAATGATTAAGTGATTTATTTTCTAACTTTTCCTCCTTATGATATCAGCAAAGTTTCGATCCTCATCTTTACCACTTGACTGTGGTAGATTCTTTTTAGAGGAGTTGAAGTTGCTTAATCATTGTAATCCTATGAGATCCTCTATGTAGGTATCATAGGACTGTATTGAGAAAATCAACTTCTGGTCCTCACAGAAGATTCCGTATAATTCGTCTAATCTGAAATATGGTCACAATCACAAGATACAGAATAGGACCAGAATGACGCTAATATCAGAAGAGGACAGTGATCAGTAAGTATATGGACACATGCACACTGTATAACATGTATATTGCTAAGAAACAAAGAGATCTAAATCTTCTTTAGGAAAGATTTTTTAAAGGGAATTTGTCAGCCCAAAATGACTGTTCATACTGAGCACAGGTGTTTGGTACAACCTTGCCCTGGCCAAGCTGTTCAGTGCACCTTCCAAGCTACTTGTTTCCTATTAGTCTCCATGTTGCTCCGAATTCTGTAAAGCTAAACCAGTCAATCAGGGAAGAAGTGGGTTAAGATTGATGCAAAGCAATGCATTGAGCACATGTCCATGGTTTGAACTGTTATTTTGTGCTGACAGACTCTCTTTGATCATTTCACTCTATAGCAGTGTTTCCCAAACTCCAGTCCTCATGGCCCCCAAAAGATCAAGTTTTCAGGATTTCCTTAGTATTGCACAGGTGATGGTGACGCGCCCCCTGGGCCGTGGGGTACCCGGTGCCAGGCCGGTAGGTGCTGGGGGATGTCACAGTAGCGGTGACCCGGTCCGTGACCCAGGGCGGTCATTCAATAGGGAATTATTTACAGGGGATTTATAGACAAAGTTCGTGACGCCACCTGTGGTATGCGGCTAAGGGAGCTGCCACTGCGGAGCAGGTCCTCTGGAGCAGATGTTACTGCGGCAGAGATGGTGTGGCTCTCCACAGGTAGAGCTTAGCTCCAGGGCAGTGTAGATGTTATGGATTATGCTGGGCGTTGTAGTGCAGGGGGTGATGACGCAGGCAATAATCACAGAGACAGTGGGGTGCAGTCTTCCGAGTTTACTCACAGTTGTTAAATTCCTCAGGTTGCACTGTCCAGCTTACAGCCTCCCACGTTGCGCTGCGTTCACCAAGCAGGGGTTCAGCAATCCCCCAGATAATTCAGGAGCACTTAACGGGACCCCTTTCTGTGTGCCTTTCTCAGTCGTCTTCCTGCACTGGCACTCACCCTCCTGCCCTGCGCCTCGCAACCAGTGTCACAATCCGGTAGCCTCGGGTCTTGTCGGGCGACCTGCAGTCCCCTGGACCCTCTATGGCCTCCTTCTCGGCGATATAGTTGCGGATGTGGCCACTGCACCTTGCAAGTACAGCAGCCTCCGGTTCCTAGCTGAGCCTTGTAGTTCTCCACTAGTTAAGGAGCTGGTCCCCTCTGCGACTTGATCCCTCCACCGCCTGGCAGATTCGGGCGTACGGGTGGCCTCCAGCACTGCCCGTACCCCTGGGATCCCTTCTGTTCCTGGAGCCCTTCTCCTGCTCCCTCTCCTCTTCTCTCTCTCTCCTTCTCTCTCAGTCCTGGGCCTCCTACAAAGCCTCTGCTCCCCTCACTTTCCTCCTCTGACTGAACACTCTGACTGGACTGGACTGGCTTGTCTTTCTAAGATGGCCCCCCTTTTTATACAGCTTCCTTTCATGTGCTCCCCTAACTACGTCCTCCACCCACACCCACTACATGGTTCCCCCTCACTAGGTTCCCCCCCACTCCAGCCAGGGAAGGGGCTCAGCAAGAACCAGAGGCATCTTGCCCCCTCCTGCTGGCCTGGAGTGGTGTGTTGGATGCAGGTGTTAGGGTCCCGGGCAGTACTCCATCCTTACCCGAGAGTGAAATACCGCACCTCTGGGTGAGATGCAGTACCTCTGTGGCGACTGAACCCTCAGGGGTGCCAAAATGGCATTATTATCAAGGCATCAGAAATTGGCACTGGTTCTCTCACCTGTACCATACTAGGGAAATCCTTAAAACATGATCTTTTGGGGGCCGTGAGGACTGGAGTTTGGGAATCACTGCTCTATAGCTACTTACTACCTTGCAGAAGACACTTTAGAGAGTTTTTCGCTTTAAGGAAAGTGAACTTGGAGCTCTCTTATATATCTAAAATAAATCTAGTGTAAATAACTATCTTAAAGGGGTTCCAATAAACAAAGTACATTTTAATCAATAGATCTTGGAATAATAATGAGTTCCACAAGTGGATGAGCTGAGATAATCTTATGAATGCGCCTCTGCTACCTACTGTTATTCGTTGTATCCCACCATGCAGAGCTGCTCCAGTTTATGGCTGGCACATACCAGGGCCCAGTGGAGAGGGAAGTCAACACTGAAATCAGCATAATATGAAGCTGGTAACCAGTAAGATAACATGAAACCCAGTCTCCCAAGACATGAACTATAGGTGGCATATATACAGTGCCAGCAAAAAAAATCTTTACAAATTCAACGAAGCCACAAAATCTTAACGTTCAAGTGTTTTATTGCGGATATTTCGTTACAGTTAGTATTTTAATTAATTAGTATTGATATTTACATTTTGCTAAGCCAGTTTTGCTATTATATAGTTTTTGATTATCTCCTTCATTGTGTGCACGTTTAAGAAGTGAAATCATGATGCGGATTTTACACGTAAAGTTTTTTTTACTGCACAAATGTAAAGATTTTTTTTGCCGGCACAGTAATATAATAAATACCATAACAACTATACTTTTAAATGAACAGCCATAGTAAAATGATAGTTAAAAGCAATAGTCATCACATTACAAAATTAGAAGAGAAACAGGTCAGATAAGTCTACCAGATTAGTCATACAGAAGGAGACACATTAGTCATACTAAATGGGAGGAGACACAGATTAGATATTAGAAAAAACTTTTTGACAGTTAGGGTGATTAATGAGTGGAACAGGCTGCCACGAGAGGTGGTGAGTTCCCCTTCAATGGACGTCTTCAAACAGAGGCTGGACAGACATCTGTCTGAGATGATTTAGTGAATCCTGCTTTGAGCAGGGGGTTGGACCAGATGACCCAGGAGGTCCCTTCCAACTCTACCATTCTATGATTCTATGATTCTACAGGGACCACTCCAAAGCCCGTTTCGCATTAGCTTCTTCAAGAGGGGCTAGCCTCTGGTAAACTTACTCATGTTTATTATGATACAATATATATTATCTAACTTTTTACAATTTGTTCATAGGATTATGTTTATATTAGGAGCCACTATTAATCTTTATAGAATTTGGCTTCTAGTGAGGTTAAATTTAAAGTCTAGACTTCAGTAGAGAATAAAGTACAGTATTAAAAAGGCAATGCAGCAGAGCAGGGTAAAAAGACCCCACACACATCACCACTGAGGATAATGGCTCCCTCAGGGATGAAATGTAGGGTATACACGAAATATCCTTTATATAATAGAATGGTCAATAGGCAAAGTTTGTTTACTGGAAGAGGGAGGCCTGCACGAAGATTTAGGCAAAATCCTTGTCATGTGGAAATACAGCAAGAGCATGCATGAAAGGCAAATCCGAAGTATAGATAGAGACAAGTATCAAACAGATCTAAAGCATAGAAAATTGCGCACGTGCCAGATGGCGAATATATGAAGAAGGCAGATACCATATCAGAATAAATTCTGTGCATACCAGGCAACCAACACAAATATACATTAGACACTGCAATAGGAGTTTGGCACTAGTCACAAACATAGAAGGTGAACATTGACTCCAACCATTGTAAGACACAAAGAATAAGTAGTATATAAGATACTAATGCTGCAGTCTGGACATAGATTGATTTAGATGTTTGAAACCATAAAGAGGGACATTTAAACAGGGGACCTTTTATAATAAAAATATAAGTATGGAGAGATCAAAAAAAGGGTGATCATAAACCAATGCAGGCCAGTGTGAATTATGTGAACCATCAGAAAAGGGAGATAGGAAATGGAAATGACTATAACTGAAACAAAGCCCTAATGAGTAAAAACAATATAAGTGGTATATAATGTGTGAGGAGCAGCCATGAAAAATTTGCGGCAAAAATGGCGAAGAAGTCACTAATATGACAAAACGGCAAAAGTAACAAAATAAATAGTTATAAATAGCAGGTGGGTATAAAAAAATGAACAAAGCACTTTATAAAGCTGTGAATACTATAAAAGTTCAACAATGATAAAACTGTAAGTAGCTATCCTTCTACGGGGAATTCAGGTAATCAGGATAATCCAAGCTCTGTAAAATAGTGAACAGATCCGTTAGGGACATGTAGAAATTGAGTAGCCAATGGCATGATTTTGTTTCCTTCTCTTAGATATTTCCTAGTCAAGGCTAGGCTATACTGGATAAATGCCTATTTACTCTTTTGCATAATTCCTGTGTAGTTTGACCCACATGGCTTTTAGGATAATTGCAGGCAAGAGCATCGATGACATTGTAGGGTCAGCAGTTGATGTAGTCTTGTGCCCTGGCCTGTGGCAATGCTGTCCAGAAGATGAGCAGGATGAAACTAGAGTAGTGTAAAAGACTTTTACAGGCTGTAGTTTTGAGGAAAAAGGTAGTTGTAATATGGTCCTCTGTGATGGAGATCTTGAGGTCCAGGAAATGTGTAGATTCCAGGAAGTGAGAGGCCGCACTTAGCCAGAGATTATGTTTGGTGCGTGTGTATAATGATTCCACATCCATGGATACCAAATACCATCGTTGGGGATATTCAGCTTTTCCAATTGTTGAATCAGATGTAGAAAGTCTCTGATGTGTGAATCTGGTATGTCCTGGTTCTCTTGAGACAATGCAAGAAGATCACGAAAAGTCTATCTCTCATTTTAGACATTATGTGAATAATAGAAGGTTGTTAGTATGGTACAGTAGCTTGAAGATGTCTGGACTGTCGGCTTCGGTTGTATTATAAGCTGCTTCTAGATAGAATATAACTTTTACTAATATAAGTTAAAATAAAATTAAGCCACATGACATTAAAAATACAAACCCAAAATGATAAATTTGTTACCTATAACTCCATAACTCCTGCTCAGATTATATGAATGTAGCACCCTGAGGATTCGGCTGCTACAGGGGTATTACACCTCAAGCCAGAGGTGTGGTATTCCACTCCCGGGTAAGGATGGAGTGTGGAACTGAGCTCAGTAAGCTGCATACACTACATACATCCCATTTCCGGGGGACAGACCGACGGTACTCCCACCAGTATATGTGCAGGTACGACAGCGTCTGTCCCTGGCTGGAGTGGGAGGGGGGTGGAACATCCCAGTAGTGTAGGGGCAGATAGGGGGAGCAGTCTGGGTAATGCTAGGAGCTCATTGGGTGCTGGTCACCTGAGCTCACACATAGAGGGAGTATATAAGGTGGGAACCATCTTAGAACAGGGTCTTTTGTAGAGGTTTGGTCAGACAAGCAGAGCAGCTCAGCCAGCTCCAAGGCCAAGAGAGTGAGAGAGAGGAGAAAAGAAGGACCCAGAGGGGGAGAAGAGGGAACTCCAAGAACCCAAAATTAGACCAGAGGGTGAAGAGTTGGCACAAGGGTACCGGATCCCAAGCTGGCAGAGAGAAAAGCACACCTTAGCCAGGAACCGGAGGTCGTGGGCAGGATCTGCCACGACCCTCACCAAATCCACTAGAAAGGCATACCAAGCATAGGGTCAGGGAGCCCAGAGGAGGCTTGACCAACAAGAGACCCGAGGGAGCCGGACATAAGTGGATCCCTGGTGGGAACGGCCAGTAGAGAGGACAAGTCAGAAAGGGAGCTCAGGAACACGCTCCAGAATCACCTGGGGGTTGGCCGAGTCCAGGACCTGGTGGACGCAGCACGGCTCGGGTGGTCACTGAAGGCCGGAGTGACCAACACAAAAGCAGTAAGTAAAAACCCTGAACTGCACAGCCCGACTCTGAGTTTCATTACCATCCTCACTGCACCTCCACAACCACCATCCTCTGCAACTGACCCCCTGAGGCTATACCCCTCCCGTTGGGGGTTATACTACCTGAGCTGCACACACACCACCAGCCTCAGCGGACCCTGCTGCAGCGGCGGCCGTAGTGACCGCAAATCAACGGGTGGCGTAGTCGACACTAAAGAACATCCAGTAACATCTGTAGGACTGCCACACACTGAGCTTGACACCCTGGGCACGGACCGGGTCACCGCCACTCGGAGACTACAACCCCCATCTGATCCGGCTCCGGGTATCCCCCAAACAACACTGGCCCAGGGGGCGCGTCAACTTTGGCGTAGTCGGCAGGATAACGTGCCCGCAACAACCGGGTACTGCGTGCCTGAAGAAAAGTTCACCGTTACCTTAAAAAGAAGTCTCCCGCCGGTTCCGGAGGGTCCCCGCCAACGGACCCCATCACAGGTCGTTTCCCGCCGGTTGTCCGCCATTTGCAGCTTTTTCCCGCCATTTCCAAAGATTTCCCGCCTTGGAAGAGCGGACGCCATTATGGGCGTGCCAGAGGGTGGCAAGAGGTCACCTCCCATCGTGGGCCAGGTCGAAGAATGGCGCCAAAAGCGGAAACCGTGCCCACCAACAGAGACTGTGATGCTGGAAGTGTCCATCAGTGTGAGAGAACTGCCCCTGGAACTGACAATCACAAAGTTGCCCCGGGACCACCCCCAATGTGGGCGGAGACAGAACAAGAGAACGAAGATGGGTGTCGCCTGGAGCAGTCTGGAGAGAGCGCACCCGGAGACAAGAAGTCTGGAGAGGAGTCCAGAGAAAGCTTACCCGGAGATGGAGGGAGAGTCAGGCAGCACCGACCCAGTGGTCAGGAGCCTGCTACAAGCCACAACCCCACTAGGCCTAGTGGAGGTCCTGGCACAGCTCCCCCGAGACCGGGAGTGTGCACAGACTGCGCTGGAGGGCCTCGCACGGAGGATGGCCCGGGTGCAGCGAGAGACGTTGGCGGAGTGGAGCCGAGAGATGGCCCAGCGGACCGAAACCCGTCAGCGGAGCACGCCACCCGAGACGAGGAGACAGACCGCCTCTGAGGATGGTGCAGGAGGACTCAAGGCCGGAGACGGCGCCGAGAAGGGAGCTGAACGAATGGAGGCAGGTAAAGGGGACGTCTCTACCCCGAGCCGGGAAACCGCGTGCCTGCCCCAGCTCCCCGTCGCAGAGCCCGAAATTCCCCCTGCCGTGCCCGTCGCTGCATCGTCACCGCCGCAGACTAGGCCTCAACCGGAAACCGCGGCCGCGACCCCTGTGACGTCACGCGCTTCGACCCTGAGCGCGGCAAAGCAGGAAATACCATCGGCCTGGTCGCAAGGCCTAGTACACCCGGGCGCCGCCATTCCAACAGCGCCCCCTACCTCCGCGGAGCCACCAGCCTGGTCGCAGGGCCGAGTAACCACGGGCGCCGCCGTTCTTACGGTGCCCTTTTCCTTTAGCGTGCCCCAAGCCTGGTCGCAAGGCCTGGTCAACCCGGGCGACGCTACCACCACAGCGCCCATAACACCTAAAGTACCGCACCTGGGTGAGGACCTGTTCGCCCAGCATACATGCCCGGATGGGCAGCCCTTCATATGGCCCCAGGAGTACTACCAACTGGAACTCCAAAGGGCGAGGCCCCTGTGTGAGCCCCTGATTCCGGCTCCGAAGCCCGTCAGGAGGACCCAGCCCCCGCTAGAGGAGGCACAGTTTGAGTGGGACCCCACCGGAGGAGACCTCATGGGGTTCACTCAGGAGACTCGGGCGGCCGCAGCGGAGCGTGCAGAGTGCTGCCGCCAGCAGCTCGAGGTCTTCGAGAGGGAGCGGAGAGAGAGGCGGGTCCGGGAACAGCAAGCACAGATAAGGAGCGCGGAGCAGAAGAGCCGGACCAGGAGAGATCCCCGTGCAGCTCATGGTCCCCGTACCACCGGGACTGTGATTAAATTCAACCTGCAGCATGGGTGGGGCTTCATAAGAGACCATCATACCCCCGGCGACGTCTTTGTCACCCGCAGAGACGTAGAAAGCCATCTGCCGGAGGGACACAGAGGTCGTGACCTGTATGTAGGGGACGAGGTCACCTTCACCCGGCACAAGTGTGCCAAAGGACCCTACGCCCTCCATGTACATCGCCTGACGGAGGAGGAGCTGCGGTGTGAGGAGGAGCAGGAGGACCCGGACGGGTCTGAAGACAAAGAAGGAGCAGGAGGACGCCGTCGTTAAAGTACGGTAAAGAGACTGTAAATAGTTACCCATCGGGGTACAGTGAACTGTTGCTGCTTTAAATATGTCCCCGTTGGGACAAGAGTGAACTGTTAACCCGTGTGTCCCTATTCCCATTACCTGGCCGAGGACTGAGAGCGGCCATATTCCCCCTGTATATAGTTGCACTTTCTAAGGAGCCCTCTACAGGTTTTATAGGAAAACCGTGTTTCTAAAGGAGACTGTCGCACTTTTCCCGGTCACAAGTTGCACCGTGGCCGGAGGAGCAAGAGTGTTTACAAGGATGTTATTTATGAAAAGTTTTATATGAAAAGTTTTATTGCTGATAATATATGTGATGTTTTATATGTTTATGTTTATGAAAAAAATTGTATGTTTTGGATGTTTTTTATATCTTACAGCCCGAGGACGTGCTGTGGTTTACCAGGGGGGAATGTAGCACCCTGAGGATTCGGCTGCTACAGGGGTATTACACCTCAAGCCAGAGGTGTGGTATTCCACTCCCGGGTAAGGATGGAGTGTGGAACTGAGCTCAGTAAGCTGCATACACTACATACATCCCATTTCCGGGGGACAGACCGACGGTACTCCCACCAGTATATGTGCAGGTACGACAGCGTCTGTCCCTGGCTGGAGTGGGAGGGGGGTGGAACATCCCAGTAGTGTAGGGGCAGATAGGGGGAGCAGTCTGGGTAATGCTAGGAGCTCATTGGGTGCTGGTCACCTGAGCTCACACATAGAGGGAGTATATAAGGTGGGAACCATCTTAGAACAGGGTCTTTTGTAGAGGTTTGGTCAGACAAGCAGAGCAGCTCAGCCAGCTCCAAGGCCAAGAGAGTGAGAGAGAGAGGAGAAAAGAAGGACCCAGAGGGGGAGAAGAGGGAACTCCAAGAACCCAAAATTAGACCAGAGGGTGAAGAGTTGGCACAAGGGTACCGGATCCCAAGCTGGCAGAGAGAAAAGCACACCTTAGCCAGGAACCGGAGGTCGTGGGCAGGATCTGCCACGACCCTCACCAAATCCACTAGAAAGGCATACCAAGCATAGGGTCAGGGAGCCCAGAGGAGGCTTGACCAACAAGAGACCCGAGGGAGCAGGACATAAGTGGATCCCTGGTGGGAACGGCCAGTAGAGAGGACAAGTCAGAAAGGGAGCTCAGGAACACGCTCCAGAATTACCTGGGGGTTGGCCGAGTCCAGGACCTGGTGGACGCAGCACGGCTCGGGTGGTCACTCAAGGCCGGAGTGACCAACACAAAAGCAGTAAGTAAAAACCCTGAACTGCACAGCCCGACTCTGAGTTTCATTACCATCCTCACTGCACCTCCACAACCACCATCCTCTGCAACTGACCCCCTGAGGCTATACCCCTCCCGTTGGGGGTTATACTACCTGAGCTGCACACACACCACCAGCCTCAGCGGACCCTGCTGCAGCGGCGGCCGTAGTGACCGCAAATCAACGGGTGGCGTAGTCGACACTAAAGAACATCCAGTAACATCTGTAGGACTGCCACACACTGAGCTTGACACCCTGGGCACGGACCGGGTCACCGCCACTCGGAGACTACAACCCCCATCTGATCCGGCTCCGGGTATCCCCCAAACAACACTGGCCCAGGGGGCGCGTCATGAACATCAATGAGATAATCTAATTAAAAGCATGGTGGTCCATCTAGGTGGAAACAATATGTGAAGCATGCACCGGCCTTTTAGGTGTTAATGCTCTAGACGAAAGTAGAATGAAAATGGTCAAACCTTATGCAAATACAAGTTCCCCCAGCTCCTAAGCACAAACTACACATAGATAGGTTGAAACAGACAATGGTCAGATGTCACTGGGTCTGTGAATCACTTCAATCTAGCAACATAGTCAAAAAATGAGACAAAAAAACAAACAAGGTAAAGTAACAGTCTCACCCATTTAGTTGATCCAAAATGGTGGAGTCAATTGATACCAAAGATGTCAGAGTCGTCTAGTAACAATGGCATGAAAGACCCTAAATGTCGCTAAATTCTGATAGTTGAATGGCCCTTAGGTCTAGTGTTGAGCCACCCCCGTAGTGTTCGAGTTCGGTTCGGTTCGCCGAACTGTTCGTCGAACTGTTCGTCGAACACCTTCGAACACCGTTAAAACCAATGGCAGGCAAACAAAAACACATAGAAACACATAGAAAACACCTTCAAAGGTGTCCAAAAGCTGACAAACTGCTCAGAAGACACAACTAACACATGGAAAAGTGACAAGTACATATAGTCATGCGAAAAGAAAAGAGGTGGAGGAGTAAAAGGAGGGGGAGACACAGATATAGGCATGTCATGCCCTTCTAAAATCCAAAAAGTGAGAAGCCGACACTTTCAGTCCGCTCCTGCCCGTGCCACCTCCGCGTCGTCGGGTTTGTGCCAGAGCCGTGGTGAACCCTGACGGCCAGCCCCCCTCTCCCAATACTGGTGCCTGTCCGCTGGTGGGTCGAGCGAGCCCCCCTGTGGTGGAGGCAGCTCTAAGCTTTTTAATTTAAATTGTCTCTCTAATTTGATTGAATACACTTTAAATCCATTTACAAGGATCTATTGGAGGGCAAGTCTCATGCCAGCAGCCGCGTAATTCCAGCTCCAGTAGCGTCCACTAAAGCTGCTGCAGTTAAAAAGCTTTTATAAGGATCGAGCTCGGCTGTCCACCGCAAGGCATCCTACTGCCAGTCCCAGCCCCTATGCCTTGGGGTGCCTCCTGATGCTCTTCACTGAGTATCCCGTGGTCCCGAAGCATTTCCTTTGAAAAAATTAAGTGTCCAAACTACAGGTGGTGTAGCTTGCTTAACAGCCGGGATAATCCGCTGACTAGCAGACACTGCTACTAGGCACAAAGTATTTCCTGGGCTAGATGCAGTTAAAAATTTGTAATTAGATACTCTCGTTGGATGCTGAGAAAGCATTCCATAGAGTCTCCTGGCACGCCATATATGATTCTCTTAAAAAGCTTGGGGTAGGGGTCTAGGGGACCCTTTTATAGCCAAAATCACGGCCCTGTATCGCAATACGTCACCTAGGCTGAAGATAAATGGAACTGTAGCACCCTGAGGGCTCGGTTGCTACAGAGGTATTGCACCTCACCCAGAGGTGTGATATCTCACTCTCAGGTAAGGATGTAGTGTGGATCAGGACCCGACACCTGCATGCATTACACCACATTGCCGTGGGGCAGGGCGACCAATATGCCCCTGAGATGGGCACGACAGTCCCTGTCCCTGGCTGGAGTGGGGGGAGGGAACACTGAGGAAGGGGAACCCTGTAGTGCAGGAGCAGGGAGGAAGCAGTTCCTGGGTGCATTGAGAAGGGAGTATAAAAGGTGGGCACCATCTTAGTTCAGTGCAGAGAAGTCTGAGCAGAAGTGGCAGGGAGCAGGGGCTCTGCATGAGCTCTGCTCCGGAGGCGGGCCTAGTAATAGAGGCCCAGGCCTGGAAGAGGGAGAAGGAAGGAAGAGGAGCGGAGAAGGCTCCAGGAACGAGGAACGAAGGGATCCCAGGGGTGCGGACGGGCGAGTCGCCACCGCACGCCCGAATCCACCTGCGTGGAGGGGTCAGGCCAAAGGGGGAGACCGGTCCCCGAAACTAGTGGAGGCAGGAAACGACCGTCAGCTAGAAACAGGAGGCTGTGACATTTTATGTGGCGCAGCCCCTCGCTACACCCGCTAGGAAGGCACCACATAGGGTCAGGGAAACTGGCGCCAAGTTTACCAAGAGGAGGCCCGAGGCAGCCGGACAGAAGGGTTGGTAAGAAAGGCCAGACAAAGGACACACAAAGGGGGTCCTGTGAAGCGCCCCAAAGTTATCTGGGAGTTGTCTGAGCCCCTCACCTGGTGAGCACAGTACGACGTGGGCAGCCTTTACCTGCAGACGTGGTCTGGATAATAAGAACTGTGAGTAAAGGCCCTGGACTGCATCACTGACTCCGTGTCGTTACTGCTGCTGCCCTGCACCATCACCCCCATCCTCCGCATACACTGCCCTGAGGCTATACTCCTCCCGTGGGGCGTTATGCTACGCTCTGCTGCACCCACAACACCAGCCTCAGCGGTCTGCCCTGGAGCGGCGGTTCACTCTGACCGCAATCCACGGGTGGCGTAGTCGGACATTTAAACATCAAAACCACATAAATAGTTCCGCCACTGGTTTGACCGCCCTGAGCCACGGAACCGGGTCGCCGCCATGGAGACTACAACCACCAGCATCCACCAAAAAGGGTCCGGCTCCGGGTGTCCCAAGGCCCAGGGGGCGCGTCAGAACATTTTCATCACCTTTCACAATCACCAATGGGACAAGGCAGGGATGTTCTCTGTCCCCTCTCTTATACATCCTAGTGACGGAGCACCTGCTCTCATCAATTCGCCATAACCCCAATATTAGGTGGATTGAGGTGGGAGGCACCGAGTACAAGTGCTCTCTATTTGCTGATGATGTCCTAGTATATATCACTCAATCACATATATCCATCCATGCTGTTATGGCTGAAATAGATCACTTTGTTACATGGTCAAATTTTAAAATCAATGCAGCGACGTCTGAGGCCCTCAATGTCTCCCTCCCCAAATCCATATAGGATTCCATCCAGTCCAACTTTCCCTTTGCCTGGCCCTCACAGGGTATCAAATACTTAGGAATTCCTATTCATAGAGACCTCTCCCATCTATGTTATCTTAATTTTGGGCCCTTTATTGAACAACTCCATACAGACCACGGTTAGCAAGTTAGAACTGTAAGATTCACTACGTGAACCACTGGTGTTTTGTGGAAAAGCACATGTACACTGTGTTCCAAATTATTATGCAAAAAGTGTTTAGCAGTGATAAGGGAAGAATTTGTTTGTTTGTCAGTTAAACTCATTGATAGTGATGTGTGTCAGGGCTCTTTATATCACTGTAAGCAATTGCAGACACCTGTGCTAATTAGTTTGGCAGGTGTGTCCAATGAAAGGCAAGACTACTTAAGAAGGCTGTCTCACATTATTAAGCAGCCTACATTTTCTGCCAAAATGGGAAAGAAAAAGGATGTGTCGGCTGCTGAGAAGCAACAAATTGTGGAGTGTTTAGGTCAAGGCATGACTACAATCAACATTGTGCGATGATCAGGATGAAGTGTCTTGGCAATCAAGAAGTATGTAGCTGATTCACAGTACACACGTGTGCGTGCTGATAAGGGCAAATTGAGGACTCTTTCCTACAGGCAATTACGTCAGGTTGAAAGAGCAGCGGCAAAAAAGCCTTGTCATAGCAGCAGACAAGTTTTTGAGGCTGCTGGTGCCTCCAACGTCCCCCGAACAAGAAGATGCAGGGTCCTTCAGAGGTTTGCAGCTGTGCATACGCCATCCTGTCGACCTCCTCTATCCACTTCACACAAGCAGAAACGGCTCCAGTGGGCCAAACATTACATGAAGACTGATTTCAAAACTGTTTTGTTCACGGATGAGTGCCGTGCAGCGCTCGATGGTCCAGATGGATGGAGTGGAGGATGGCTGGTTGATGGACACCCCACGCAAACACGGCTACAGCGCCAACAAGGAGGAGGTGGAGTAATGTTTTGGGCTGGAATCATGGGGAGAGAGATTGTCGGCCCCTTTAGGATCCCTGAAGGCGCTAAAGATGAACTCCATAATGTATGTGGATTTTCTCAAACAGCACTTCCTGCCATGGTTCAAGAAGAAGAACCGTGTATTTCACAGCAAGATCATTTTTTTGCATGATAATGCACCATCTCATGCTGCACATAAAACATCTGCATCTCTGGCTGATATGGGCATAAAAGGTGACAAACTTATGGTGTGACCCCCATGCTCCCCTGACCTCTACCCCATTCAGAACCTTTGGAGCATCATTAAAAAGAGTGTCTATGATGGCGGGAGGCAGTTCACATCTAAGCAACAGCTCTGGGAGGGTATTCTGTCCTCATGCAAAACAATTGAAGCAGAAACCATCCAAAACCTGACAAATTCAATGGACGAGAGAGTTCAGAAGCTCCTTTCGAACAAGGGGTCCTATGTGAAAATGTAACATCACCTAGAATAAATTTTTGAGTTGAAAACTGTTTGATTTCAGTTTCTAACAACCTGCTAATGCTTATAATTTCAAAAATGACCATTTTTTTGGTCTTTATTAAAATGAAAAGGTTGATCAAAAAGTTTGGGGGATCTAAGAGTGTGGCAACCCAGTAGTCATGATTACTTCGAATTCTGACAATATGAGGGTCATGCTGCAGGTAGTGCAGCAAGAAGGCACTTATGTGTCTTGCGCATCTCGGAGCCCCAAAATTATTTTCCGGGCTAGATGCAGCTAAAAATTATTATTAATTTTAAATCTGGTGAAGCTTTAGTATAGATGGCCTAATAGGATCAGTGCTGCACACTGCTACAAAGCCCAAATTATTTTCCAGTCAAGATACAGATAAACATGATTAGTAATTTTAAATCTGGTGGAGCTTATTATAGATGGCCTAATAGAATCAGTGCTGCACACTGCTACAAAGCCCAAATTATTTTCTAGCCAAGATACAGATAAACATGATTAGTAATTTGAAAGCTTAAAACGGTTGGTAGGGTGATTTTAACCAATCATCAAGCTTTTACTCTCCCCAGAATGACACAGGGGTAGAAAAGTCGTTTCGGATCCATGATTTGTTCATCTTTATGAACGTGAGTCTGTCTACATTATCAGTGGAGAGCCGCGTGCGCTTATCTGTCAGCACACCACCAGCAGCGCTGAACACACGTTCAGACAGAACGCTGGCTGCGGGGCATGACAAGATCTCCAAGGCGTAAGTGGCTAGCTCCAGCCATTTATCCAGATTGGAAGCCCAAAAAGAGCAAGGGTTCAGTGACACAGTCGTGGCTTCAATGTTTACTTGGAGATACTCCTGTACCATCGTCTCTAGGCGTTGACTATGTGTCAGACTTCTTGTCTCCTGTGGCCTTGCAAAGGATGGGCTAAAAAAGTGGTGAAATGATTCCGCAAAATTGATGTTACCAGCAGATACTGTGGTTCTGTTACGGTTTGAGTGCTGAACACTTGACGGTCCCACGGTTGGCAAGTTGGAACTGTGAGATTGACTACGTGCACCACTGGTATTTTGTGGAAAAGCACATGTAAGATTCTGCAACAGTCTCTGCTGATACTCCTGCATGCGTGCATCCCTTTCTATGGCAGGAATAATTTCTGCAAATTTACTTTTGTACCGGGGATCTAACAGTGTGGCAACCCAGTAGTCAGGATTATTTCTAATTCTCACAATTCGAGGGTCATGTTGCAGGTAGTGCAGCAAGAAGGAACTCATGTGTGTTGCGCATCCAGGAGCACCAAGTCCCTGTTGTGTTGGTGGCGAGGTAACAATCATGCTTCCTTCCTCTGTCCTCTCCCCCCAACCTCGCACAACAGAAATGTGATCAAGGTCTCCCTCATCTGATGAGTCTTCCATCAGTTCGTCCTCCACTTCTTCCTGGGCTCCTGCACCTTCCTCACTAGTTTGGCTGCTACCATGCGCCCTGGTAAAACCATCTCCCCCACCCTCACATGCCTGTCGCCTTGGTGCTGCCGACCGTCTGGACCTTGCAGATGTTAGCCCTTCCGCATACAACTCCTCCTCCTCTACTTCCTCCACCTCCTCTTGTGCCACCACCTGACTCCGAATTCTGTTTAACATGTGCTCCAGCATGTAAATCACCGGAATAGTCATGCTGATAATGGCATCGTCAGCACTAAACATCTTCGTCGCCATTTCAAAACTGTGCAGAAGGGTGCATAGGTCCCTGATCTGAGACCACTCCTCCAGCGTGATTTGCCCCACCTCTGGATCTCGTTGGCCCAGGCTATACGTCAGAACGTATTGCACCAGGGCTTGTCGGTGCTGCCACAGTCGCTGCAACATGTGCAGAGTTGAATTCCACCGGGTAGGCACATCGCATTTTAGCCGGTGAAGTGGCAGGCCCAACGACTTCTGTAGAGATGTAAGTCACTGAGCTGCGGGATGCGAACGGCGGAAGTGAGCACACAGCGACCGTGCCCTCTGCAGAAGGCCATCTAGTCTGGGATAGTGGGCTAAAAATTGCTGGACAACCAGGTTCAACACGTGAGCCATACAAGGCACGTGTGTGACATTGCCCCGGCGAAGGGCCGCACCCAGGTTTGCAGCATTGTCGCACACGGCCTTCCCTGGTTTCAGGTCCAGTGGAGACAAACATTCATGAAATTGGTTCTCCAGAGCTGACCACAACTCCTCAGCTGTGTGACTCACATTTCCCAGACATTTCAATGTAAAAACCGCCTGATGACGTTGAGCCCTACTGCCAGCATAGTAAGGAGGTGTGCAGGATCCCTTCTGCGCAGTTAGAAAGCTTGTGGCATGACCAGACAGGCTTTGGGTGCAGGTGGAAGACCGAGAGGAGGTTGAGGAGGCAGAAGCAGTGGAGGAACTTTGACATAAAGAGGATTGACGCACAACTCGTGGGGACGGCAAGACTTGGACAGCAGCCCCTTGTCCTGCTGTCACCATAGTTACCCAGTGCCCAGTCAGCGACATGTAATGCCCCTGTCCATGCCTACTCGTCCAAGTGTCTGTGGTGAAATGCACCCTGTCACACACAAAGTTTCTCAAAGAAGCGGTGATGTTGTGTGCGACATGCTGGTGGAGCGCAGGCACACCTTTCTTTGAGAAGTAGTGCCGACTGGGCATCTGGTACTGGGGCACTGCGACCGACATAAGGTCTCGAAAATCCTCTGTGTCCACCAGGCGGAAAGGCAGCATTTCTGTAGCCAAGAGCTTGCAGATGGTGAAATTCAACCTCTTAGCTTTCTCATGGCTAGGAGGAAATGGTCTTTTACTTGTCCACATCTGAGGGACCGAGGGCTGGCTATTGTGCTTAGACGGGGTTGATAAGGGTGTCCCCGGCAAACTGCCGGTCTGTGAGGAAGATGCAGGCGGACATGTTAGGTTGCCTTGATCCAAAGGTGGTGCTATCGATGTCGGACAGCGCTCAACACCAGCTGGTGTTACCACCTCCAAAGAAAATGATGACCTGCCAATCACGCTGGCTGTTGCGGGTAAAGAGGTGACAGGTCTGCGCCCCAAAACAGGTGTGACTGCTGTCCCCCCAGTCACAGAGGATAAAGAGGCCGCGGATGCACAAGATATGGCAGACGGTGGTTGGCCCGGCCGGCTAGGCCGCATTGTAGCACACTGAGCTTCCCACTGCAACTTATGCTTCATGTCCATGTACCGGTTTATGCATGAAGTACTCAAACTATGTATTTTTTGGCCTCTACTTAGCTTTTGCTGACAAATGTTACAGATAACACGAGTTGGGTCATCTTTATCGATCTGAAAAAATGCCCAGGCTATGCAAGGCTTAGCACCCATGCGACCTGAAGAGCCACCACGACTTGTGGTGAGAGGCAGAGTTGTGTTTGAGGATGCAGTTGTTGACGTGCTTCCAGTACTACGTCTCTGTCCAGGAAGGCGCAACCTGACCTCGTCGTCACTAGCATCTTCCTCCACCTCCTCTGCTGACCTCATCTCTTGGCTGACTGTGGGTTGACAGTAAGTGGGATCTCCAACCTCATCATCATCACCCTGTGCGTTATCACACCCGTCGTCCTCAGAGCCAACCTGTTCCTGCCCTGACAAAAAACTAAAGTTGTCGCTCCAATCAGGTATTTGAGTCTTATCATCGTCTTCCTCATTGTCTCCACCAACAGAAGTTACAGTTTGGGAATGAGGGTCTACATTATGGTCAGAACCTTCTGCGTCTGGTCCTGGATCCGACTCATAAAGATTCTGGGCATCAGTGCAGATCATTTCCTCGTCTGGATTCACAGAAGCGCTGGAGTCGACCTCTGATTCCCAGGCTATAGTATGAGTAAACAGCTCTGCAGACTCAACCATCTGTTCTACCTCATACTCAGACGGGCAGCTGGAGATTTGGGAGCTGTGAGGAAGCAAGTGCGATTGGGGTGACACCTTTGAGGACTGGAGTATTTGTGATGTAGAAGTTGATGTGGAGGAGAGCCCACTTAAAGGAGCACTTGATATCCGTTGAAGCACCTGCTGTTTTTGTGCCTCATCTGGAATTTGTAGCGATTGGCGTGGCCGTAAGAAAGGGATCTTATCACATTGTCCGCTAAAAGAAGTAGACATTTTAGTTTGGCTGGAAGATGGTCTTTCTTCTGCAGATGTTACTGTTGCTTTAACACCTACCCCACGGACACAACCTTTTTTCCCCTTCCCAACACGCCTATTCCCCTTTCCACCAGCAGCAGGCCTTTTTCCACTCATTTTGGTGGTTAACTAATTCACAACTCTGGAGTTGTTTGCACAAAAAAACAATGGATGGGAACCGAGCAGAGCTGAGTGGCCAAACTGTGGTATTAGGCCAAAACTATTGGCTGGGTTAGATGCAGAAAAAAATTATATTCAATTTGCAACCTGATGGAGGTCAGTATAGATGGACTAATAGAACAAGTCCCACACACAGCTAGAAGCCCAAATATTTTTTCAGAGGTAGATGCAGAAAAAAAATATATTCAGTTTTCAACCTGATGGAGGTCAGTATAGATGAACTAATAGAGAAAGTCCCACACACTGCTAGAAGGCCAAATATTTTTTCAGAGCTAGATGCAGACAAAAAATTATTTTGAATTTGCAACGTGATGGAGGTCAGTATAGGTGGACTAATAGAACAAGTCCCACCCACTGCTAAAAGGCCAAATATTTTTTCAGAGCTAGATGCAGAAAAAAATTATATTCAGTTTGCAACCTGATGGAGGTCTGTATAGATGGATTAATAGAACAAGTCCCACACACAGCTAGAAGCCCAAATATTTTTTCAGAGGTAGATGCAGATAAAAATTATTTTTAATTTGCAACCTGATGGAGGTCAGTATAGATGGACTAACAGAGAAAGTCCCACACACTGCTAGAAGGCCAAATATTTTTACAGAGCTAGATGCAGATAAAAATTATTTTTAATTTGCAACCTGATGGAGGTCAGTATAGATGGACTAATAGAGAAAGTCCCACACAATGCTAGAAGGCCAAATATTTTTTCAGAGCTAGATGCAGATAAAAATTATATTCAATTTGCAACCTGATGGAGGTCAGTATAGATGGACTAATAGAACAAGTCCCACACACAGCTAGAAGCCCAAATATTTTTTCAGAGGTACTGTAGATGCAGATAAAAATTATTTTTAATTTGCAACCTGATGGAGGTCAGTATAGATGGACTAATACAACAAGTCCCACACACAGCTAGAAGCCCAATATTTTTTCAGAGGTAGATGCAGAAAAAAATATATTCAGTTTGCAACCTGATGGAGGTCAGTATAGATGGAGTAATAGAACAAGTCCCACACACAGCTAGAAGCCCAAATATTTTTTCAGAGGTAGATGCAGATAAAAATTATTTTTAATTTGCAACCTGATGGAGGTCAGTATAGATGGACTAATAGAGAAAGTCCCACACACTGCTAGAAGGCCAAATATTTTTTCAGAGCTAGATGCAGATAAAATTTATATTCAATTTGCAACCTGATGGAGGTCAGTATAGATGGACTAATAGAGAAAGTCCCACACACTGCTAGAAGGCCAAATATTTTTTCAGAGCTAGATGCAGATAAAAATTATATTCAATTTGCAACCTGATGGAGGTCAGTATAGATGGACTAATAGAACAAGTCCCACACACAGCTAGAAGTCCAAATATTTTTTCAGAGGTACTGTAGATGCAGATAAAAATTATTTTTAATTTGCAACCTGATGGAGGTCAGTATAGATGGACTAATAGAGAAAGTCCCACACACTGCTAGAAGGCCAAATATTTTTTCAGAGCTAGATGCAGAAAAAAATTATATTCAGTTTGCAACCTGATGGAGGTCAGTATAGATGGACTAATAGAGAAAGTCCCACACACTGCTAGAAGGCCACATATTTTTTCAGAGGTAGATGCAGAAAAAAATATATTCAGTTTGCAACCTGATGGAGGTCTGTATAGATGGATTAATAGAACAAGTCCCACACACAGCTAGAAGCCCAATATTTTTTCAGAGGTAGATGCAGAAAAAAATATATTCAGTTTGCAACCTGATGGAGGTCAGTATAGATGGACTAATACAACAAGTCCCACACACAGCTAGAAGCCCAATATTTTTTCAGAGGTAGATGCAGAAAAAAATATATTCAGTTTGCAACCTGATGGAGGTCTGTATAGATGGATTAATAGAACAAGTCCCACACACAGCTAGAAGCCCAATATTTTTTCAGAGGTAGATGCAGAAAAAAATATATTCAGTTTGCAACCTGATGGAGGTCAGTATAGATGGACTAATACAACAAGTCCCACACACAGCTAGAAGCCCAATATTTTTTCAGAGCTAGATGCAGAAAAAAATTATATTCAATTTGCAACCTGATGGAGGTCAGTATAGATGGACTAATAGAATGATGCGATGCCCAAAAGATTTTACTTCACTAGGTGCAGTAAAAAAATTGGTATTCTATACACAGGTGGTATATCTTGCAACACAGATAGGCTACTCCACTGACTAACACACTCTGCAATAGGCCAAAAAGGATTAGCTTTGCTAGATTCAGCCAAATGCTGTGAAAAAAACTTGCACAGCACTGGCACAGACCTGCCTGGCAAAAACTGATAGGAACTGATGTAACCTAGTCCTGAAAAGGACTCCAATTACAATTAGTCTTTACTCCCACAATCTATCTATTTAAGAGCACAGACCTGCCTGATAAAAGTCGTAGGAAATGCTGTAACCTAGTCCTTAAAAGGACTGCAATCACAACTATTCCCTACTCCCAAGCTATCTGTAGATTTGTGCGAAAATTGGCTTGAAATTAACAAGGTATAGCGCACACAGCAACAGCGGTGCCGTCTAACACGCAGCTGCAGCAGTGGGAAAATGGTGGCGACGGGAAAATGGCTTGGTCTTATAGGGCAAGGACATGTGACATACACTGCCAATGACACATGCCCTTGCTTGTGTGAAAAAAAGCACTTCGCTCCGTGTGTGCGCTGCTGATAGGCTGACAGATTGCACCTCCCCACTGTAAATGCGGGAAAGAGAAAAAAAAAATGGAGATCTTCATTGTTCCTGCAGAGATCCATCCCCTGCCCCTCCCCCCACCCCGCTGTACACTCAAACTGCGTATTAACATTACTTTTCATCATTACTGAGAAAAAATCCAGTTATGATTTTGGTGCACGAACAGTTATCGAACATAACCTCGAACAGCCGAATTTTTCTCAAATTGTTCGTGTTCGCCGAACGGCTCGAACACCGCCCAAAACAGCTCGAATTTGAGATTGGCGAACAGTTCGAGTAGAACAACGCTCATCTCTACTTAGGTCCCATTGACTCCGCACTTACAAGGGCAGTCCACAGCTGTCTCTGGAAAAAAAAATATGCTCTAGGAGTTCCCTATGTGCTATGCACTGTGACTGTGATCTATAGAGTTATAAGAGTCAAATTTGTCATTTTGGGTATATGATCACGTATTTTTTAATGTTGTGTGGCTTAATTTTAATTTATTATTATTATTTATTATTATAGCGCCATTTATTCCATGGCGCTTTATATGTGAAAGGGATATACACAGCACAAACAATTACAATAAATTTTGAACAATACAAGTAGGCGACTGGTACAGGGGGAGCGAGGACTCTGCCCGCGAGGGCTCACAATCTACTTATATTAGTAAAAGCTATATTTTATCTAGTTCTCACATTTTTGTTGTGAACATTATATGATCTGTGAACTATATTTCACATCAGTCTTATTTTATGTTGCAGAGCAGGTAGATGTTTGCCTTATTAGGGACACACTTTAAATCACATTTATTGTACAAGCTTTGGGCTTTTTAAGTGTTAATTATTTTTGATATTTGTCCTTATTTTTTGATCCAATGAATATATTTCACTATTAGTGATCCTCACCATTTACACAGTTTATTTGCTCTAATAACCTTTTCTGATGACTGCGGATGACATGTAGTAGGTGCTGCTGGTTAATTTACAATCCTCCTAACATCTCTGCAAATACCTGTTCTCTGAAGTGTCACAAATACAAAGTAATTCAGTGGATATAAAAAGTCTAAACACCCTTATTAAAATGCCCGGCTTTTGTCATGTAAAAAAATCATACAAAGATGAAGCATTTCAGATTTTTTTCTATATTTAACCCCTTTACCCCCGTGGGTGGTTTGCACGTTAATGACAGGCCAAGTTTTAGAATTCTGACCACTGTCTGAAATGCTTCAACGGATCCCACTGATTCTGAGATTGTATTTTCGAGACATATTGTACTTCATGATAGTGGTAAAATTTCTTCAATATGACTTGCATTTATTTGTGAAAAAATCTGAAATTTGGTGAAAATTTAGAAAATTCCTCAATTTTCAAACTTTGAATTTTCATGCCCTTAAATCAGAGAGATATATCACACAAAATAGTTAATAAATAACATTTACCACATGTCTATTTTAAATCAGCACAATTTTGGAACCCAAATTTTTTTCGGGGTTAACAGTTGACCTGCGATGTCTAATTTTTCCAACAAAATTTACAAAAACATTTTTTTAGGGACCACAGCACATTTAAAGTGAATTTGAGGGGCCTTTATGACAGAAAATACCCAAAAGTGACACCATTCTAAAAACTACACCCCTCAAGGTGCTCAACACCACATTCAAGAAGTTTATTAACCCTTCAGGTGCTTCACAGGAGTTTTTGGAATGTGGAAGAAAAAAATGAACATTTAACTTTTTTCACAAAAATGTTACTTTAGAACCCAACTTTTTTATTTTCGCAAAGGGCAACAGGAAAAAATGGATCCCAAAGTTTGCTGTGCAATTTCTCCTGAGAACGTCAATACCCAATATGTGGGGGCAAACCACTGTTTGGGCACATGGCAGGGCTCAGAAGGGAAAAAGCGCCATTTGACTTTTTGAATGTAAAATTTGCTTGAATAATTAGCGGACGCCATGTTGCGTTTGGGGAGCCGCTGATGTGCCTAAACAGTGGAAGCCCCCCACAATTGACACCATTTTGCAAACTAGACCCCTCAAGGAACTTATCTAGATGTGTGGGGAGCACCTTGAACCCCCAGGTGCTTCTCAGAAATTTATAACATTGAGCCGTAAAAATTAAATTTTCACATTTTTCCCACAAAAAATGCTTTTTTGCAATTTTGCATTTTCATAAGAGTAACAGGAGAAATTGTGCCATACCAATTGTTGTGCAATTTCTCCTGAGCACGCCAATACCCAATATGTGGGAGAAAACCACTGTTTGGGTACACGGCAGGGTTCAGAATGGAAGGAGCGCCATTTGACTTTCTGAATGCAAAATTTTCTTGAATAATTAGCGAACGCCATGTTGCGTTTGGAGAGCCCCTGATGTGCCTAAACAATGGAAACCCCCCATAATTAACTCCATTTTGGAAACCAGACCCCTCAGGAAACTTATCTAGATGTGTGGTGAGCACCTTGAACCCTCGGGTGCTTCACAGAAGTTTATAACATTGAGCCATAAAAATAAAACTTTCACATTTTTCCCACAAAAATGTTTTTCAGCCCCCAATTTTGCATTTTCATAAGGGTAACAGGAGAAATTGTGCTATACCATTTGTTGTGCAAGTTCTCCTGCGTAAGCGATACTCCATATGTGAGGAAAATACACTGTTCAGAATGGGAAGGAGCACTGTGTGACTTTTTGAATGCAAAATTGGCTGGAATTGAGACCAGACAGCATGTATCATTTGGAGAGCCCCTGATGTGCTTAAATAGTGGAAACCCCCCACAGGTGACCCCATTTTGGAAATTAGACCCCTCAAGGATTTTATCAAGGGGTATAGTGAACATTTTAAACCCAGAGATACGACACAGAAATTAATAACATTAGGTCATCATATTGAATAAGTTGTCATTAGTCTTGAGCGCTAGTGCTCGCTACTTAAGTTTGCATCGGATACTCAGATATGCTCCATGTATCATGGGTGCTCGAATGACATGCTCAAGTCCCCCGCCCCGCATGTTTCACGGTTATTAGATACCCAAAAAAAACATGTGCGAATCGCTCGTGCATGGCAGGCAATCCCCTTGAGTTTTTTTTGGCCGAGAGGCATATAGAGCGGAGACTCAAGTATGTCACTCGAGCACCCGCGATACCCGAGCATACCCAAGCACCTGATGCAAACTCATGTAGCAAGCACTTGCGCTCACCACTAATCACCATATTGTCATCATTTTTTTTCTTTACTTTTGAAAAAATCCCAACCCCAACACAACCCTAACCCTAACACACCCTTAACCAAAAGCCTAGCACAACCCTAACCCTAGCACAACCCTAACCCTAGTACAACTGTAACCCTAGCATAATCCTAACCAGAACCCTAACTCTAGCACAACCCTAACCCTAGCACAACCCTTACCCTAACCCTAGCACAACCCTAACGCTAGCACAACCCTAACCCTAGCCCTAGCACAACCCTAACCCTAGCACACCCTAACCCTAGTACAACCCTAACCCTAGCACAACCATAACCCTAACACAACCCTAGCACAACCCTAACCCAGCACAATCCTAACCCTAACCATAGCACAACCCTAACCCAATCCCTAGCACAGCCCTAACACTATCCCTAGCACAACCCTAACCCTAAACCTAACACAACCCTAACCCTAGAGTTAATTTTTTGCGCCGTTTCTCATGCGGTATAAGTGACGCACCCCTGGGCCTGTGTCGCGCAGCGTTGCGCATGCGGGAGCTTACCCGGAGCCGGATCTGTTGAGGGTTGTAGTCTCGTGGCGGTGATCCGGTCCGTGCCCAGGGAGTCAGACTAAGTGGCGCTGTATTAGCGGTAGATGTTGGACGACTACGCCACCCGTTGAGTACAGCTAAGGAGCTGCTGCTGCAGGGCAGACCGCTGAGGCCGGTGGTAGGATTGTGCAGCGTGATAGTATAACCCCTAACGGGAGGGGTATGGCCTCAGGGCAGCCGACGTGGATGATGGGGGTAGCAGGAACCACTCAGAGACGGTACGGTGTAGTTCAGGGTCTTTACTGGTGACAAAGATAGACCCTCCCGGAGTACTGGCTAGCGATTGGGGCCTGGTCAGTCCTTGAGCAGATGGGATCTCCCCTGGCCAGGCGGAGTTGTAGGCCTCCCAAACTAACTGTACTCTTCTGGCTACCTTGCTAGAGGCGGGTATAAGTAGCCCACGTCCCTGAGTGTACCGTGTGGTGCTCACCCGTATGGCCGGTGACTCGGGGCCTTCTAGAAGCTTCCGCTCCACGACGGCGGTGCTGGTCCCACGCGTGTGACCGTGCCTTCGGGTTTCTGGGCCAGAGGACCTGGAATCCCCTGCCTGACGGATTCTGCTGCTGGGTAGGAGTTAGTCCCCACAGCCTCGGACTCCGGGTCCGGTAAGAAATCTTCTCAGTCAGGGCGAGCTCTGCAGCTGCCAGCCCCTGACTCCTTGTAACACTGCTCCCACAGAGCTCCTGTTGTTTCTTCCCATAGTTGCTTCTCTTCTCTGTCTCTACTTCTGGCATGGCCCAGGAGCTGGGCCCAGCCGGAGCCACAGCTCCCTGTCAGCCCTCCTGGCTCAACTCTCCCTCTGAACTCCTTAACCCTGCCTCAGCCCCAGGTTTATATAGGGGAAGTCCTTCCCCTCCCAGGACTGGGCAGGAGGTGTGGCATGCATAGGATTCCTGACCAAGAGACCTCCCACCTGCTCTCAGACATAACATTGCATTACTGTGGAAACCAGACCCCTGGGGTGCCACATAAGTGAGTAGATAACTTTATACTTCTGGTCGGTGCGATTACAGCAATGCCAGATTCATATTGGGTTTTTATGACTGACAGCTGTCACACACTAAGAGACGCTTTTTTTGCAAAGACTAGTTTTTGCATCGCCATATTTTGAGAGCAATAATTTTTCCATATTTCGTCCGACAGTCATGTGATGGCTTGTTTTTTGTGGGACGAGCTGACGTTTTTAATGGTACCATTTTCAGGCACATGACATTTTTTGATCGCTTTCTATTCCGATTTATGTGAGGCAGGATAAACAAAAACCAACAATTCAGGAATTGTTTTTTTTTTTTTATTGCCGTTCTGCATGTGGTAAAATTGATAAGGTAGCTTTATTCTTCGGGTCAGTACGTTTAGAGCGGTACCACATTTGCATCATTTTTTTATGTTTTGGCGCTTTTACACAATGAAAACTATTTTATAGAAAAAATATTTTTTTTGGCATCGCTTTATTCTGAGAGCTATAACTTTTTTATTTTTCGACTGATTTAGCTCTATGGTGGCTTGTGGGACGATGACGTTTTCAGTGGTACCATTTTTATTTACATTTGTCTTTTTGATCGCGTTTTATTCCATTTTTTGTTTGGCAGTATGATGATAAAGCATTGTTTTTTGCTTAGTTTATTATTTTTTTTACCGTGTTTACTAAAGGGGTTAACTAGCAGGACAATTTTATAGGTCAGGTAGTTCCGGACGCGGTGATACCAAATATGTGTACGTTTATTGTTCAATATATTTTTATTTTTTTGGGATTGTTTTTTTCATTTTTTTTTTTAAATATTTTTACAATTTTATTTTATTTATTTTTTTCACTTTCTGACACTTTTTTAATTTTTACACTTTGTCCCACTATGGGATTTTCACTTTTTGTAGTCTGATCGCCTGTATAGCATAGAGCTGCAGCAGCATTTCTATGCTATTCAGCCTGTCAGCACTGCACAGGCAGAAGTTACTTAGATCGCAGCATTTCGGGGGTTAATATTCTGGGAGCAGTGCGGGACCACTCCTAGCACATAGCACCGGGTGTCAGCTGTGACAATCAGCAGACACCCAGGGGCGATCGCGCTCGCACAGTCTGTGTGCGGACGCAATCGCAAGGGCGTATTAATACGTATCTGGCCCAAAAGGCCCAGGGCATATATATGTGTTAATACGCCCAATGCCAGAAAGGGGTTAATGACACAATTCAATTGAAAAATCAACTGAAATCTTTTTGGGTGGAAAAAAAAATAAAGAACTAAAATAATTTGGTTGCATAAATATGTACACTGTTAAACTAATACTTTGTTGAACACCCTTGAAATGTATAACAACATTCAGTCTTTTTGCATAGGAGTCTATCAGCAGGGCACATATAGAATTAGCAATTTTTGCCCGCTCTTCCAGATTGCAAGGACCTCTCCTGTGCATAGCGCCCTCTTCAAGTCAACCACAGATTTTCAATTGTATTCAAGTCTTGGCTATTCAAAAATTTTATCTTTTTCTGGTGAAGTAATTCTTTGGTTGGTTTGGAGATATGCTGAGGGTTGTTGTTGTGCTGAAAGGTGAAATTCCTCTTCATCTTCAGGTTTTTAGTAGAAGTCTGAAGGTTTTGTTGCAAAATTGACTGATAGTTAGAAATGTTAATAATTCCCTCCACCATGACTAAAGCCCCAGTTTAAGTTGCTGATAAACATCTCCAAAGCATAATGTTGCCTCCACCATGCTTCTCTGTGGGTATGGCTTTCTTCTGGTGATGTCAGTGCTGTCTTTGTGCCAAACATACGTTTTGGAATTATGAGTAAAACGTTCAACCTAGCTCTCTTCAGACCATAACCCATTTTCCCACATTCTTATGATAGACTTTTTGTAGGTTTTGGCAAAACAGAGCCAGAATTTGATGTTTTTCTTTGTAAGAAAGGGCTTCGGTCTTGCCATCCTAATCCACGGGCCAGACATATGTAGAATATGGGAGATTATTGTCACATGCAATTCCTAACCAGTACTTGCCAGAAATTTCTGCAGCTCCTGTAAGGTTTTTGTAGGTGTTTTGGTAGTCTCCTAGACGAGTTTTCTTCTCATCTCTTCATCAGTTTTTGAGGCATGTCAAGTTCTAGGTAATCCCAAAGTCCAGGGTCCGACAACAAAGTATTAGAAACTCAGAATGTTAAGAACAAGGCACAGGGGAACAAGCCACACAGAGCTGAAAGCTACGACTGGCAGTTATCTGGGATAGACAGCTCAGTTAAGTAGCTAAGTAATCACTGGAACAGGGAACACCTGAAGGGAGCTCAGCACCTCCCAGACTCAAATTGGACAGCTGAGCTGTCACTCAAAATGCTGACAGTTCAGCACTTCCCTGCACCAGATAGGATGACTGAGCTGTCAATCAATGCATCCAAGATACACTGAGCGGTGGAATCATGACAATGAAAATCAACAAGAGGACAACAAAAAGGATTTGGCTTATATAATCAAAATGTAACCACAAAAGTAAGGTATTTTCTAAATTAGAATTTACCGTTAGAATGTAAGCCCGCAAGGGTAGGGTCCTCTCTTCCCTCTGTACCAGTCTGTCATTGTTAGTTCGTTTACTGTAAGTGATATTCAGTATCTATGAAACCCTTTTCTCATGTACAGCACCATGGACTCTATGGTGCTATATAAATAAATAATAATAATAAATTGGCAGTATGATTTTAATAAGAGGAGAGCATGCTAAAACTTTAGTTCTTGATATTTAGGTCATGGTACTACATAAGGCTGTCAAGCTAAAGGCAGAGAGGTGATCAGAGATTGTTTTACCCTTGTTCTCCGGGAATAGCGCTGAACTCAATAGCAGCAGTTGACTGAAGCTAAACTTAATCAACGAAGTCCAAAGGCCAAGTGCAAGAGGTACCCAAAGGAGCTATGCCAATAAGCCAAGGTATACTAGTTCAGACTACACTAAATTACACTCAACCTTTAACTTTTTGTCCCTTGATTTCAAGCAGCAGTTAATGACAACTCATTTGCCAAAACTCAGAAAATAGAAAACACTATTGTCTGAGGAGGGTACGGTCCTCTCATGTAGCACATCACTGCCCTTACTATGGTTTCTCTGCAGAGGGGCGTCTTGAGGCAGAACAATCCACCATGAATGAATTTTTTTATTCTGATGTGGTAATTATACTAACATTCACATACACCGTAAGTGTGGAAAGAGAAGAAACACCATACTGAAGACCTTTTCAATATGCTGATGTATGATTAATGCCCCTCTATGCACTTGCATTGGGAAAGTGAAAGAAATAATGTAGATGTAGAGCACAAAAGCATTAACAGCTAACCCTGCAGATGGGAGGAGTTTTTGGGAGTAAGAAGAGAGTTACTTCCTATTAGAGAAGTCAGCAGTTAGTAGTGAAGTGAGGAGAATAAAGCCAGTCACAGGTACGGTGACAGTCTAAGCTGCATACTGTGTGTGAGTGCAAGAAAGAGATTTTCTAAGTTAGCTAGCCCTGTACCTTTAATGGATAAAGTGTCCGTTTTGATCCAAATACAAACAGAACATCTTGGATCCTGAAAATGGAACAGATTGAAGGAGGGCTCAGCTGCAGTGGGTATGGTCAGGTCCTAAGAAGGTATAGCTTTGGGTTGTGTGTAACCCTGAGACAGCAAAGGGAAAGAGGGGCTGAAGAGGCAACATGTAGGCCTGACCAGGGAACCTTAGTGAAGGGATACTGGACTTGCCAGGCGGCGCACAGGTAACGCACAGAAGTGGGCTCAGGTTAGTGAAGGACAGTTTGTTGAAATTGAGTATTAATGTCAGGCATGTCTTATTCCTGAAATGTTGTTGCTAACAAGTGATGTGCCACCACAAGTGACCATGGCCATTATGTCACTTATGTCTTCACAGAAGATGTGAAAGCCATGTTTTGTACTTGCTATCTTGCAATATAAATGTTTCACTAGTTCCAACAGTAAAGTTCACTTTATTTTTATAAAATGGACTGAATCATTCCTCGCTATTGCTTTACATCTAGTATTCCTAAACCATCTTACATAAACAGTGCCTTGAAAAAGTATTTATACACCATGAATTTTTTAAAAATGTTTTCACATTACAGCCACAAACTTAAATGTATATTATTGGGATTTTATGTGATATACCAACATTTGTGTATTTGTGAAGTATAAAGGAAATTATAAATTTTTTTAAAATATTTTAAAAATATAAATATGAAAATTATTACGTGCATTTGTATTCAGCCCCCCGAGTCAATACCTTTCACTGCAATTACTGCTGCAAGTCTTTTGGGGTATGTCTCTACCATCTTTGCACATCTACAGGCTGAGATTTTTGCCCATTCTTCTATGCAAAGTAGCTCTAACTCAGTGAGATTGGATGGAGAGTGTCTGTGAACAGATTTTCAAATCTTGTCACAGATTCTCAGTGAGATTTTGACCTGGACTTTGACTGGGCCACTCATACACATGAATATGCTTTAAACTAAACCATTCCATTGTAGCTCTAGCAGTATGTTTATGGTCATTGTCCTGCTGGAAGGTGAAATTATGCCCCAATCTCAAGTCTTTTGCAGCCTCTGACAGGTTTTCCTCCAAGATTACCCTGTGTTTAGCTCCATTTATCTTCTCATCTACTTTGACTTCCCTGACCCTGCGAAAGAAAGGCATCCTCATAGCATGATGTTGCCACCACCATGATTGCCAGTGGGGATGTTGTTTTCAGGGTGATGTGCAGTGTTAGTTTTCCACCATATGTACCGTTTTGCATTTAGCCCAAAAAGTTCTACTTTAGTCTCAGCTGACCAGAGCACCTGCTTCCACAAGCTATCTGTGTCCCCCACATATCCAAATGGACTCTTTTCTGTGACTCAAATAAGAGATGTAGCTAAGAGTTCAGCATAGGATTGTGAAGCAGCAAAAACATATTTGAGTGGGTCCGTAGCCTAGGTAAAAATGTTTACAACTACGGAGATGCATCCTCAATAGATAACAATGCAGTTACTGAATAATGTTCACTATACAAAGCCCAAGACCGATATTACCACCATACGGTGACAACATAGTGCTAGGTACCAGTCCTGCAGAACAAACAGTTATATTAGCTGATTTACAGGCAGTGTAGGACATACCATTGGTGCAACCTGTGCAGTCGCAGTGGGGCTCAAGACGCAAAGAACTGTACATTTTGTTGAGTTATTGGACTACAAAGGGCCCATATATTATTGTGACATTCTTTTAGATGGGGTTATTCACGTTTCCAGTTGTTTCAATTTAGGCCAGACTAACATGACAACTTCCAGTGATGTATCATCTGTAGAATTACAGCACAGACACATTTCACTTATCACATTTTTAGAACTGTTCCCATCTTTTCTAAAAGTACGCAACCTCCCCATTCTGCTTATACACCTAAACTGATCTTGTTGCTGACTTAAAAAAGTCAATTTTTTAAGCTAATCTGTGCTGTATTGTTATACAAAACACAGTGTAACATACCTGGCGGCGTCCTTGCAAAGTGGTCCATCTCCCACTGTGCAAGAGCGCGCACTTGATCTCCAGTCCAGGGTGTCTCTCTGGCTTCCCTCCATGCTGTCTGTTTGCTTCTGTGTCTGCTGCTTAAGGGCGGCGCCCGATCACTTCCTGCTTTTTGTACCTGCTGCAGGCACACCCCTTGTGCGTCCTCAGCCTATTGCTGTCTATCACCTGGTATTTAAACCAGCTGCCCCAATTAACTGATGCCTGAGCATCTTGCCCTGTCAGTTGGCTTTTGTCTCTGACATGCCAGGTCCTGTCTATGTTACCAGTCTTGCAGTATCTGTTTCCATGTCTGTACTGTGTCCTATCTGTGTACCTTAACCTGCAGTCTGTACTCATTCCTTGCCTGTTCGTTCCGCCTTCCTGGAGGCTGTATTTCCAGGCCAGTCTGAACACGCTCCTTGCCTGTTCGTCCTGCCTCTCTGGGGGCCGTATTCCCAGACCCGCTCCAGTATCCCGCTGCAGTGTCGGTCTCCTCCGTACACTCAGTTCCAGTCTGAACTCTCTCCTATCTTTTACCTGTTTTTTCTCTATGTCCGTTCCTTTCCTTTTTCTGCAGAGTCTGTACTCGTACCTAACTCCTGCTCATTGTCACTGTACTTCCGTTTGTGAGTTTGTGGTCCACTCGCTACTTCTCTGCAAGTACCCTGTGGGTATCTGGTTCTGCCTTTCTCTTCTAGTCTGTTCTGTGTGAACAGAGCCTTGTCCACCGCGTCTGCGGTTTTCGCTTTGCTCAGCTCTGTCCACCGCGTCTGCGGTTTTCGCTTTGCTCAGCTCTGTCCACCGCGTCTGCGGTTTTCGCTTTGCTCAGCTCTGTCCACCGCGTCTGCGGTTTTCGCTTTGCCCAGCTCTGTCCACCGCGTCTGCGGTTTTCGCTTTGCTCAGCTCTTTCCACCGCGTCTGCGGTTTTCGCTTTGCTCAGCTCTGTCCACCGCGTCTGCGGTTTTCGCTTTGCCCAGCTCTGTCCACCGTGTCTGCGGTTTTCGCTTTGCTCAGCTCTGTCCACCGCGTCTGCGGTTTTCGCTTTGCTCAGCTCTGTCCACCGCGTCTGCGGTTTTCGCTTTGCTCAGCTCTGTCCACCGCGTCTGCGGTTTTCGCTTTGCCCAGCTCTGTCCACCGCGTCTGCGGTTTTCGCTTTGCTCAGCTCTGTCTACCGCGTCTGCGGTTTTCGCTTTGCTCAGCTCTGTCCACCGCGTCTGCGGTTTTCGCTTTGCTCAGCTCTGTCCACCACGTCTGCGGTTTTCGCTTTGCTCAGCTCTGTCCACCGCGTCTGCGGTTTTCGCTTTGCTCAGCTCTGTCCGCCGCGTCTGCGGTTTTCGCTTTGCTCAGCTCTGTCTACCACGTCTGCGGTTTTCGCTTTGCTCAGCTCTGTCCACCGCGTCTGCGGTTTTCGCTTTGCTCAGCTCTGTCCACCACGTCTGCGGTTTTCGCTTTGCTCAGCTCTGTCCACCGCGTCTGCGGTTTTCGCTTTGCTCAGCTCTGTCCGCCGCGTCTGCGGTTTTCGCTTTGCTCAGCTCTGTCCGCCGCGTCTGCGGTTTTCGCTTTGCTCAGCTCTGTCCACCGCGTCTGTGGTTTTCGCTTTGCTCAGCTCTGTCCGCCGCGTCTGCGGTTTTCGCTTTGCTCAGCTCTGTCCACCGCGTCTGCGGTTTTCGCTTTGCTCAGCTCTGTCCACCACGTCTGCGGTTTTCGCTTTGCCCAGCTCTGTCCACCGCGTCTGCGGTTTCGAATTTGTCTCCCAGTCTGTACTGGACCCTACCCAGCCTGCGCTCTAGTCTGCCTGTCTCTGTATTCCCCGGTGTGGGTCAACAGCCGTGTCCGGAGTTTGACCTGGAGTAGACCCTGGTTCCTCTGCTCGGTTCCTCCCTGGTGCACTGGCGTCGTATGCCGTCGTGCGACCTTGGTCGGATCGGGCAGATACTTAGTTACGCCCCTCCAGGCACTCTCCGGTTCATGGCACAGTGGAATCACTACATAAACACGCACACGCCAGTCAGTCCGGGCGTGTGCATTACAGCATGCTCAGGCCATGGTTCCCGTTGAGCCCCACGGCCTTCGCTCTCTGAGACTTTTTTCCAGCGAATACGTGCATTAAAAATAAATAATTTTTTTTTTTTCTCTAGCTGAGTTCCAGGCGAATTACGCACCCGTCCAGATGGATCTATCAGCTCTCGTTCCTGCGGATCCGCCACGTTACTATGGGGATCCAAGACAGAGTCGTGCTTTTGTGGAGCAATGCATGCTACACTTCAAGGCTTACCCTCTCTATTTTCCTTCCGATTGGGCTAAAGTGGCCTTTATGATTGACTACCTAGCGGGTGATGCCTTGAAATGGGTCACCCCCCTATGGGAAGCATGGGATCCTGTCGTCCTTGACCTGCAGGCCTTCCTGGTGGCCTTTCGTATGGTCTTCGAGGACCCTAACCCTGAAGCCCCTGCTGAAGCTTCACTTCCCAATATCCCGGAGCAGCCCCGACGGGTAATGTGTGTGGGTAGCGCACCTGTTCTCCTGCCTGAAGAGACTACTTCCTACCCAGAATCAACACAGGAGGACTTCCTGCATCCGGTATCTGATGCTTCACCCACTTTAACCGGTGAGCCTTTCCAAGGGTACTCTGAAGCAGTGATTACCTCCGAGTCTGTGCATCTCTGCTACCTGGCGGAGGACCCCCTGTTGCCTCCTGAATCCTCCGGGATACCACCTGATGACAAATGGAGAGAGACTTCCCTACACCCGGTACCCGATACTTCGTCCGCTCCGTCCTGTGAGCCTGACAATGGGTACCTCAAAGCGGTAGTTAATCCCGAGTCTCTATACCCCTCCGACCAGGCGGAGGACCTCCAGTTGTCTCCAGAGCCCTTCGGGGTGCTACCTGGTAGCGAATGGACAGAGCCTTCCCTATACTCTGTACCTGATACTTCGTCCAGTGAGTCCGACCTAGTGTACTCCGAAGCAGAGGTTATCCCCGAGTCTCTACACCCCTCCGACCAGGCGGAGGACCTCCAGTTGTCTCCTGAACCCTTCGGGGTGCTACCTAATAGCGAATGGACAGAGACTCTCCTATACTCGGTACCTGATACCTCGGTCGCTTCGTCCAGTGAGTCCAACCTAGTGTACTCCGAAGCAGAGGTTACTCCCGAGTCTCTACACCTCTCCGATCGGGCGGAGGACCTCCAGTTGTCTCCAGAACCCTTTGGGGTGCTACTTGGTAGTGAATGGACAGAGCCTTCCTTATACTCTGTACCTGATACCTCGCCCACTTCGTCCAGTGAGTCCGACCTAGTGTACTCCGAAGCAGAGGTTATCCCCGAGTCTCTACACCCCTCCGACCAGGCGGAGGACCTCCAGTTGTCTCCTGAACCCTTCGGGGTGCTACCTGATAGTGAATGGACAGAGACTCTCCTATACTCAGTACCTGATACCTCGCCCGCTTCATCCAGCGAGTCCGACCTGGTGTACTCTGAAGCAGAGGTTACCCCCGAGTCTCTATACCCCTCCGACCAGGTGGAGGACCTCCAGTTGTCTCTTGAACCCTTCGGGGTGCTACCTGATAACGAATGGACAGGTACTCTTCTATATTCGGTACCTGATACCTCGCCCGCTTCATCCAGCGAGTCCGACCTAGTGTACTCCGAAGCAGAGGTTACCCCCGAGTCTCTGCACTATTCCGACCCGGCGGAGGACCCCCAGTTGTTTTCTGAATCCTCCTGGGTACCACCAGATAACAAGGTAACAGGGACTTTTCTACACCTTGTACCTGATACCTCGCCCATTTCATCCTGTGAGTTTGACAAGATGTACCCCGAAGCAGAGGTTACCCCCGAGTCTCTGCACTCCTCCAACCCGGTGGAGGACTTCCAGTTGTCTCCTGAACCCTCTGGGGTGCTACCTGATAATAAGTGGAGAGAGACTTCCTTGTGTGCTGTTCCTGGTACTCCACCCGTTTCGTCTGTTGCTGAGGATGGCTGGATAGGAGGTAGCATCCTAGCTACCCAGATGAGATCAGTTTCTCCAGTGGACAGTGGAAGTGATCTCCTTGAAGTAAAGGATTGGCCCTCGAATTCCCTGCGGAACATTCTGGCAGGCCTGAAGAAGATGGGGCGTAAGGGGGGGGGGGGTACTGTAACATACCTGGCGGCATCCTTGCAAAGTGGTCCATCTCCCACTGTGCAAGAGCGCGCACTTGATCTCCAGTCCAGGGTGTCTCTCTGGCTTCCCTCCATGCTGTCTGTTTGCTTCTGTGTCTGCTGCTTAAGGGCGGCGCCCGATCACTTCCTGCTTTTTGTACCTGCTGCAGGCACACCCCTTGTACGTCCTCAGCCTATTGCTGTCTATCACCTGGTATTTAAACCAGCTGCCCCAATTAACTGATGCCTGAGCATCTTGCCCTGTCAGTTGGCTTTTGTCTCTGACATGCCAGGTCCTGTCTATGTTACCAGTCTTGCAGTATCTGTTTCCATGTCTGTACTGTGTCCTATCTGTGTACCTTAACCTGCAGTCTGTACTCGTTCCTTGCCTGTTCGTTCCGCCTTCCTGGAGGCTGTATTTCCAGGCCAGTCTGAACACGCTCCTTGCCTGTTCGTCCTGCCTCTCTGGGGGCCGTATTCCCAGACCCGCTCCTGTATCCCGCTGCAGTGTCGGTCTCCTCCGTACACTCAGTTCCAGTCTGAACTCTCTCCTATCTTTTACCTGTTTTTTCTCTATGTCAGTTCCTTTCCTTTTTCTGCAGAGTCTGTACTCGTACCTAACTCCTGCTCATTGTCACTGTACTTCCGTTTGTGAGTTTGTGGTCCACTCGCTACTTCTCTGCAAGTACCCTGTGGGTATCTGGTTCTGCCTTTCTCTTCTAGTCTGTTCTGTGTGAACAGAGCCTTGTCCACCGCGTCTGCGGTTTTCGTTTTGCTCAGCTCTGTCCACCGCGTCTGCGGTTTTCGCTTTGCTCAGCTCTGTCCACCGCGTCTGCGGTTTTCGCTTTGCCCAGCTCTGTCCACCGCGTCTGCGGTTTTCGCTTTGCTCAGCTCTGTCCACCGCGTCTGTGGTTTTCGCTTTGCTCAGCTCTGTCCACCGCGTCTGCGGTTTTCGCTTTGCTCAGCTCTGTCCACTGCGTCTGCGGTTTTTGCTTTGCTCCGCTCTGTCCACCGCGTCTGCGGTTTTCGCTTTGCTCAGCTCTGTCCACCGCGTCTGCGGTTTTCGCTTTGCTCAGCTCTGTCCACCGCGTCTGCGGTTTTCGCTTTGCTCAGCTCTGTCCACCGCGTCTGCGGTTTTCGCTTTGCTCAGCTCTGTCCGCCGCGTCTGCGGTTTTCGCTTTGCTCAGCTCTGTCCGCCGCGTCTGCGGTTTTCGCTTTGCTCAGCTCTGTCCGCCGCGTCTGCGGTTTTCGCTTTGCTCAGCTCTGTCCGCCGCGTCTGCGGTTTTCGCTTTGCTCAGCTCTGTCCGCCGCGTCTGCGGTTTTCGCTTTGCTCAGCTCTGTCCGCCGCGTCTGCGGTTTTCGCTTTGCTCAGCTCTGTCCGCCGCGTCTGCGGTTTTCGCTTTGCTCAGCTCTGTCCGCCGCGTCTGCGGTTTTCGCTTTGCTCAGCTCTGTCCGCCGCGTCTGCGGTTTTCGCTTTGCTCAGCTCTGTCCGCCGCGTCTGCGGTTTTCGCTTTGCTTAGCTCTGTCCGCCGCGTCTGCGGTTTTCGCTTTGCTCGGCCCTGTCCACCGCGTCTGCGGTTTCACTTTGCTCGGCCCTGTCCACCGCGTCTGCGGTTTCGCTTTGCTCGGACCTGTCCACCGCGTCTGCGGTTTCGAATTTGTCTCCCAGTCTGTACTGGACCCTACCCAGCCTGTGCTCTAGTCTGCCTGTCTCTGTATTCCCCGGTGTGGGTCAACAGCCGTGCCCGGAGTCTGACCTGGAGTAGACCCTGGTTCCTCTGCTCGGTTCCTCCCTGGTGCACTGGCGTCGTATGCCGTCGTGCGACCTTGGTCGGATCGGGCAGATACTTAGTTACGCCCCTCCAGGCACTCTCCGGTTCATGGCACAGTGGAATCACTACATAAACACTCACACGCCAGTCAGTCCGGGCGTGTGCATTACACACAGCTATAAATTTAGTTTTTTGTTTCTGCCTTTCGTTCCTCTTGAATTTCACTTAATTTCCTGCACCCACTTTGTTTACCTGCGATTCTACCAAACTTGACAGCTCCCTGTGGATGGTTGAGGTAGAGATGGATGGAGGGATGAGGAAGGGAGGGATGGATGAGGTAGAGATGGGTGGAGGGATGAGTAAGGGAGGCATGGATGGATGAGGTAGAGACGGATGGAGGGATGAGGAAGGGAGGGATGGATGAGGTAGAGATGCGTGGAGGGATGAGTAAGGAAGGCATGGATGGATGAGGTAGAGATGGATGGAGGGATGAGGAAGGGAGGGATGGATGGATGGATGAGGTACAGGTGGATGGAGGGATGAGGGAGGGATGGATGAGGTAGAGATGGGTGGAGGGATGAGTAAGGGAGGGATGGATGGATGAGGTAGAGATGGATGGAGGGATGAGGGAGGGAGGGATGGATGGATGAGGTAGAGATGGATGGAGGGATGAGGAAGGGAGGGATGGATGGATGAGTTAGAGATGGATGGAGGGATGAGGAAGGGAGGGATGGATGGATGAGTTAGAGATGGATGGAGGGATGAGGGAGGGATGGAGGGATGAGGTAGAGATGGGTGGAGGGATGAGTAAGGGAGGGATGGATGGATGAGGTAGAGATGGATGGAGGGATGAGGGAGGGATGGATGGTCTGATCAGCTGAGTGATTCTCCTGCTGCCTTGCACTGTGAGCTGTGTGGGGGCTGGAGCAGGAGGCAGGGGGAGAGTATTGTAGAGACTGGGGAAGGTGTCTTTTGTGACATCACCGACTAGTCTCTGCCAGATCGGAAAACTCTAGTAGGGGAGTGAGGCTACTCCAGAATCAGTAGAGAGCTGCTCACATGACTTGGTGTGCTATCCAGGATACCATGCAGAATGCTGACAGGGAGTATATTACAAACTGTTGGCATTCTGCAGCCTAGGTTCACCCACAAATTATACAGAAAGCTCGGACAACCCCTTTAATTGTCTTTATTAGTGCATCTGCTGTGTGGCATATGCTCCTCTTAGTGTCCCACATATTAATAAACATCACCACTGTGTGCCTTACATAGTAATAATGTCCACTTCTGTGTCCCACGCATAGTAATAACTCATCTTAATGCCCCCTCAGTGTGCCAAAAGATTAATAATGTCCCTGGAGCTCCATACAAAGTAAAATGCCTCAAGTTTCCACAAAGACTGAAAATGCCCTTCAGTGTCCCCCAAAAGTATAATGCCCCGTAAGTCCCCCCTTGAAAATTAATAGTGCCATAAAAGCCCCACCAAAAGTATTGTTGCCACCTTAGTCCCCCAACATCTAGTGAGGTAAGGATCAGGCAGTACAAATCTAAATCCTTGAGCTTTGTGTTTTCAGGGGAGATACAATACGATGTTTTTGTCAATGATTTCCTCACCTCCTACCAATGAAACCACATGAACGCTCGACTGAGCTGAGCATTCATGTGTATGGGAAAGTCTGGAGGAATAGCAGTCCGCTGGCTGAGCGTTTGGCCGACAGCTATTGTTTATGGCCAGCTTAACAATCTTACCTATATAAGCTACTCATGAAAAGCTATATTTTTGTTGATGCAGTTACAAATGATTTCTGTATAAAATTTCTGGATATAAATTCATATTGGGTAGACTATCTGGGACTGGCTTTATACAGGATCAGAGACTTTTAAACAAGTCTAAATAATAAACTTTATTTGTTTTACAATTTGTCTGGTATAGGTGCTAGTTGTGAATCTGCATTTGGCTCTGGGCAGTGTATTGTGTTCACAGAACTAGTATTAAATATGGAGGAAACGGAGAAGAGATATAAGTAGATTAGACAGGTGAGATCCATCATGTTGGACCCTTGATTCCCCTGATGGCTGCTGGATATTAGACTGATGATGGATTCAATGAGAATTTGTTGACGAAAATGTTATATATGTGGAGACATCATTAGGGACTGTGTAAAGGTTCAAGGAATTTGTGCAATATGTGAATTCAGATAAGAATGTGTAAAGTAACTGGACATAATTCATTGTCCCAAAATTTTAGCAAAGCACAGAATGCCTAAATTGGAGAAATGCTTAAAAGTGGCATGTAAAAGTTTGGGCACCCCTGGTCAAAATTAATGTTATTGTGAACAGTTATGCAAGTTGAAGATGAAATGATCTCTAAAAGGGCTAATGTTAAAGATTACAGATTTCCTTTGTATTTTAGGCAAAAAAAATATTGTCATTTTTTACATTTTAAAAAATTACGAAAAGGAAAATGAGCCAATACAAACGTTTGTGCAAAAAATATATACAAAATTTTGCTAGTGACTAGTGTTGAGCCACCCCCGTAGTGTTCGAGTTCGGTTCGGTTCGTCGAACACCCGTGTGTTCGCCGAACTGTTCGTCGAACTGTTCATCGAACACCGTTAAAACCAATGGCAGGCAAACAAAAACACATAGAAACACATAGAAAACACCTTCAAAGGTGTCCAAAAGCTGACAAACTGCTCAGAAGACACAACTAACACATGGAAAAGTGACAAGTACATATAGTCATGCGAAAAGAAAAGAGGTGGAGGAGTAAAAGGAGGGGGAGACACAGATATAGGCATGTCATGCCCTTCTAAAATCCAAAAAGTGAGAAGCCGACACGTTCAGTCCGCTCCTGCCCGTGCCACCTCCGCGTCGCCGGGTTTGTGCCAGAGCCGCGGTGAACCCTGACGGCCAGCCCCCCTCTCCCAATACTGGTGCCTGTCCGCTGGTGGGTCGAGCGAGCCCCCCTGTGGTGGAGGCAGCTCTAAGCTTTTTAATTTAAATTGTCTCTCTAATTTGAATGAATACACTTTAAATCCATTTACAAGGATCTATTGGAGGGCAAGTCTCATGCCAGCAGCCGCGTAATTCCAGCTCCAGTAGCGTCCACTAAAGCTGCTGCAGTTAAAAAGCTTTTATAAGGATCGAGCTCGGCTGTCCACCGCAAGGCATCCTACTGCCAGTCCCAGCCCCTATGCCTTGGGGTGCCTCCTGATGCTCTTCACTGAGTATCCCGTGGTCCCGAAGCATTTCCTTTGAAAAAATTAAGTGTCCAAACTACAGGTGGTGTAGCTTGCTTAACAGCCGGGATAATCCGCTGACTAGCAGACACTGCTACTAGGCACAAAGTATTTCCTGGGCTAGATGCAGTTAAAAATTTGTAATTAGATACTCTCGTTGGATGCTGAGAAAGCATTCCATAGAGTCTCCTGGCACGTCATATATGATTCTCTTAAAAAGCTTGGGGTAGGGGTCTAGGGGACCCTTTTATAGCCAAAATCACGGCCCTGTATCGCAATACGTCACCTAGGCTGAAGATAAATGGAACTGTAGCACCCTGAGGGCTCGGTTGCTACAGAGGTATTGCACCTCACCCAGAGGTGTGATATCTCACTCTCAGGTAAGGATGTAGTGTGGATCAGGACCCGACACCTGCATGCATTACACCACATTGCCGTGGGGCAGGGCGACCAATATGCCCCTGAGATGGGCACGACAGTCCCTGTCCCTGGCTGGAGTGGGGGGAGGGAACACTGAGGAAGGGGAACCCTGTAGTGCAGGAGCAGGGAGGAAGCAGTTCCTGGGTGCATTGAGAAGGGAGTATAAAAGGTGGGCACCATCTTAGTTCAGTGCAGAGAAGTCTGAGCAGAAGTGGCAGGGAGCAGGGGCTCTGCATGAGCTCTGCTCCGGAGGCGGGCCTAGTAACAGAGGCCCAGGCCTGGAAGAGGGAGAAGGAAGGAAGAGGAGCAGAGAAGGCTCCAGGAACGAGGAACGAAGGGATCCCAGGGGTGCGGACGGGCGAGTCGCCACCGCACGCCCGAATCCACCTGCGTGGAGGGGTCAGGCCAAAGGGGGAGACCGGTCCCCGAAACTAGTGGAGGCAGGAAACGACCCTCAGCTAGAAACAGGAGGCTGTGACATTTTATGTGGCGCAGCCCCTCGCTACACCCGCTAGGAAGGCACCACATAGGGTCAGGGAAACTGGCGCCAAGTTTACCAAGAGGAGGCCCGAGGCAGCCGGACAGAAGGGTTGGTAAGAAAGGCCAGACAAAGGACACACAAAGGGGGTCCTGTGAAGCGCTCCAAAGTTATCTGGGAGTTGTCTGAGCCCCTCACCTGGTGAGCACAGTACGACGTGGGCAGCCGTTACCTGCAGACGTGGTCTGGATAATAGGAACTGTGAGTAAAGGCCCTGGACTGCATCAATGACTCCGTGTCGTTACTGCTGCTGCCCTGCACCATCACCCCCATCCTCCGCATACACTGCCCTGAGGCTATACTCCTCCCGTAGGGAGTTATGCTACGCTCTGCTGCACCCACAACACCAGCCTCAGTGGTCTGCCCTGGAGCGGCGGTTCACTCTGACCGCAATCCACGGGTGGCGTAGTCGAACATTTAAACATCAAAACCACATAAATAGTTCCGCCACTGGTTTGACCGCCCTGAGCCACGGAACCGGGTCGCCGCCACGGAGACTACAACCACCAGCATCCACCAAAAAGGGTCCGGCTCCGGGTGTCCCAAGGCCCAGGGGGCGCGTCAGAACATTTTCATCACCTTTCACAATCACCAATGGGACAAGGCAGGGATGTTCTCTGTCCCCTCTCTTATACATCCTAGTGACGGAGCACCTGCTCTCATCAATTCGCCATAACCCCAATATTAGGTGGATTGAGGTGGGAGGCACCGAGTACAAGTGCTCTCTATTTGCTGATGATGTCCTAGTATATATCACTCAATCACATATATCCATCCATGCTGTTATGGCTGAAATAGATCACTTTGTTACATGGTCACATTTTAAAATCAATGCAGCGAAGTCTGAGGCCCTCGATGTCTCCCTCCCCAAATCCATATAGGATTCCATCCAGTCCAACTTTCCCTTTGCCTGGCCCTCACAGGGTATCAAATACTTAGGAATTCCTATTTATAGAGACCTCTCCCATCTCTGTTATCTTAATTTTGGGCCCTTTATTGAACAACTCCATACAGACCACGGTTGGCAAGTTAGAACTGTAAGATTCACTACGTGAACCACTGGTGTTTTGTGGAAAAGCACATGTACACTGTGTTCCAAATTATTATGCAAAAAGTGTTTAGGAGTGATAAGGGAAGAATTTGTTTGTTTGTCAGTTAAACTCATTGATGGTGATGTGTGTCAGGGCTCTTTATATCACTGTAAGCAATTGCAGACACCTGTGCTAATTAGTTTGGCAGGTGTGTCCAATGAAAGGCAAGACCACTTAAGAAGGCTGTCTCACATTATTAAGCAGCCTACATTCTCTACCCTATTCAGAACCTTTGGAGCATCATTAAAAGGAGTGTCTATGATGGCGGGAGGCAGTTCACATCTAAGCAACAGCTCTGGGAGGGTATTCTGTCCTCATGCAAAACAATTGAAGCAGAAACCATCCAAAACCTGACAAATTCAATGGACGAGAGAGTTCAGAAGCTCCTTTCGAACAAGGGGTCCTATGTGAAAATGTAACATCACCTAGAATAAAGTTTTGAGTTGAAAACTGTTTGATTTCAGTTTCTAACAACCTGCTAATGCTTATAATTTCAAAAATGACCATTTTTTTGGTCTTTATTAAAATGAAAAGGTTGATCGAAAAGTTTGGGGGATCTAAGAGTGTGGCAACCCAGTAGTCATGATTACTTCGAATTCTGACAATATGAGGGTCATGCTGCAGGTAGTGCAGCAAGAAGGCACTTATGTGTCTTGCGCATCTCGGAGCCCCAAAATTATTTTCCGGGCTAGATGCAGCTAAAAATTATTATTAATTTTAAATCTGGTGAAGCTTTAGTATAGATGGCCTAATAGGATCATTGCTGCACACTGCTACAAAGCCCAAATTATTTTCCAGTCAAGATACAGATAAACATGATTAGTAATTTTAAATCTGGTGGAGCTTATTATAGATGGCCTAATAGAATCAGTGCTGCACACTGCTACAAAGCCCAAATTATTTTCCAGCCAAGATACAGATAAACATGATTAGTAATTTGAAAGCTTAAAACGGTTGGTAGGGTGATTTTAACCAATCATCAAGCTTTTACTCTCCCCAGGATGACACAGGGGTAGAAAAGTCGTTTCGGATCCATGATTTGTTCATCTTTATGAACGTGAGTCTGTCTACATTATCAGTGGAGAGCCGCGTGCGCTTATCTGTCAGCACAGCACCAGCAGCGCTGAACACAGGTTCAGACAGAACGCTGGCTGCGGGGCATGACAAGATCTCCAAGGCGTAAGTGGCTAGCTCCGGCCATTTATCCAGATTGGAAGCCCAAAAAGAGCAAGGGTCCAGTGACACAGTCATGGCTTCAATGTTTACTTGTAGATACTCCTGTACCATCGTCTCTAGGCGTTGACTATGTGTCAGACTTCTTGTCTCCTGTGGCCTTGCAAAGGATGGGCTAAAAAAGTGGTGAAATGATTCCGCAAAATTGATGTTACCAGCAGATACTGTGGTTCTGTTACGGTTTGAGTGCTGAACACTTGACTGTCCCACGGTTGGCAAGTTGGAACTGTGAGATTCACTACGTGCACCACTGGTATTTTGTGGAAAAGCACATGTAAGATTCTGCAACAGTCTCTGCTGATACTCCTGCATGCGTGCATCCCTTTCTATGACAGGAATAATTTCTGCAAATTTACTTTTGTACCGGGGATCTAACAGTGTGGCAACCCAGTAGTCAGGATTATTTCTAATTCTCACAATTCGAGGGTCATGTTGCAGGTAGTGCAGCAAGAAGGCACTCATGTGTGTTGCGCATCCAGGAGCACCAAGTCTCTGTTGTGTTGGTGGCGAGGTAACAATCATGCTTCCTTCCTCTGTCCTCTCCCCCCAACCTTGCACAACAGAAATGTGATCAAGGTCTCCCTCATCTGATGAGTCTTCCATCAGTTCGTCCTCCACTTCTTCCTGGGCTCCTGCACCTTCCTCACTAGTTTGGCTGCTACCATGCGCCCTGGTAAAACCATCTCCCCCACCCTCACATGCCTGCCGCCTTGGTGCTGCCGACCGTCTGGACCTTGCAGATGTTAGCCCTTCCGCATACAACTCCTCCTCCTCTACTTCCTCCACCTCCTCTTGTGCCACCACCTGACTCCGAATTCTGTTTAACATGTGCTCCAGCATGTAAATCACCGGAATAGTCATGCTGATAATGGCATCGTCAGCACTAAACATCTTCGTCGCCATTTCAAAACTGTGCAGAAGGGTGCATAGGTCCCTGATCTGAGACCACTCCTCCAGCGTGATTTGCCCCACCTCTGGATCTCGTTGGCCCAGGCTATACGTCAGAACGTATTGCACCAGGGCTTGGCGGTGCTGCCACAGTCGCTGCAACATGTGCAGAGTTGAATTCCACCGGGTAGGCACATCGCATTTTAGCCGGTGAAGTGGCAGGCCCAACGACTTCTGTAGAGATGTAAGTCGCTGAGCTGCGGGATGCGAACGGCAGAAGTGAGCACACAGCGACCGTGCCCTCTGCAGAAGGCCATCTAGTCTGGGATAGTGGGCTAAAAATTGCTGGACAACCAGGTTCAACACGTGAGCCATACAAGGCACGTGTGTGACATTGCCCCGGCGAAGGGCCGCACCCAGGTTTGCAGCATTGTCGCACACGGCCTTCCCTGGTTTCAGGTCCAGTGGAGACAACCATTCATGAAATTGGTTCTCCAGAGCTGACCACAACTCCTCAGCTGTGTAACTCACATTTCCCAGACATTTCAATGTAAAAACCGCCTGATGACGTTGAGCCCTACTGCCAGCATAGTAAGGAGGTGTGCAGGATCCCTTCTGCGCAGTTAGAAAGCTTGTGGCATGACCAGACAGGCTTTGGGTGCAGGTGGAAGACCGAGAGGAGGTTGAGGAGGCAGAAGCAGTGGAGGAACTTTGACATAAAGAGGATTGACGCACAACTCGTGGGGACGGCAAGACTTGGACAGCAGCCCCTTGTCCTGCTGTCACCATAGTTACCCAGTGCCCAGTCAGCGACATGTAACGCCCCTGTCCATGCCTACTCGTCCAAGTGTCTGTGGTGAAATGCACCCTGTCACACACAGAGTTTCTCAAAGAAGCGGTGATGTTGTGTGCGACATGCTGGTGGAGCGCAGGCACACCTTTCTTTGAGAAGTAGTGCCGACTGGGCATCTGGTACTGGGGCACTGCGACGGACATAAGGTCTCGAAAATCCTCTGTGTCCACCAGGCAGAAAGGCAGCATTTCTGTAGCCAAGAGCTTGCAGATGGTGAAATTCAACCTCTTAGCTTTCTCATGGCTAGGAGGAAATGGTCTTTTACTTGTCCACATCTGAGGGACCGAGGGCTGGCTATTGTGCTTAGACGGGGTTGATAAGGGTGTCCCCGGCAAACTGCCGGTCTGTGAGGAAGATGCAGGCGGACATGTTAGGTTGCCTTGATCCAAAGGTGGTGCTATCGATGTCGGACAGCGCTCAACACCAGCTGGTGTTACCACCTCCAAAGAAAATGATGACCTGCCAATCACGCTGGCTGTTGCGGGTAAAGAGGTGGCAGGTCTGCGCCCCAAAACAGGTGTGACTGCTGTCCCCCCAGTCACAGAGGATGAAGAGGCCGCGGATGCACAAGATATGGCAGACGGTGGTTGGCCCGGCCGGCTAGGCCGCATTGTAGCACACTGAGCCTCCCACTGCAACTTATGCTTCATGTCCATGTGCCGGTTCATGCATGAAGTACTCAAACTATGTATTTTTTGGCCTCTACTTAGCTTTTGCTGACAAATGTTACAGATAACACGAGTTGGGTCATCTTTATCGATCTGAAAAAATGCTCAGGCTATGCAAGGCTTAGCACCCATGCGACCTGAAGAGCCACCACGACTTGTGGTGAGAGGCAGAGTTGTGTTTGAGGATGCAGTTTTTGACGTGCTTCCAGTACTACGTCTCTGTCCAGGAAGGCGCAACCTGACCTCGTCGTCACTAGCATCTTCCTCCACCTCCTCTGCTGACCTCATCTCTTGGCTGACTGTGGGTTGACAGTAAGTGGGATCTCCAACCTCATCATCATCACCCTGTGCGTTATCACACCCATCGTCCTCAGAGCCAACCTGTTCCTGCCCTGACAAAAAACTAAAGTTGTCGCTCCAATCAGGTATTTGAGTCTTATCATCATCTTCCTCATTGTCTCCACCAACAGGTGTTACAGTTTGGGAATGAGGGTCTACATTATGGTCAGAACCTTCTGCGTCTGGTCCTGGATCCGACTCATAAAGATTCTGGGCATCAGTGCAGATCATTTCCTCGTCTGGATTCACAGAAGCGCTGGAGTCGACCTCTGATTCCCAGGCTATAGTATGAGTAAACAGCTCTGCAGACTCAACCATCTGTTCTACCTCATACTCAGACGGGCAGCTGGAGATTTGGGAGCTGTGAGGAAGCAAGTGCGATTGGGGTGACACCTTTGAGGACTGGAGTATTTGTGATGTTGAAGTTGATGTGGAGGAGAGCCCACGTAAAGGAGCACTTGATATCCGTTGAAGCACCTGCTGTTTTTGTGCCTCATCTGGAATTTGTAGCGATTGGCGTGGCCGTAAGAAAGGGATCTTATCACATTGTCCGCTAAAAGAAGTAGACATTTTAGTTTGGCTGGAAGATGGTCTTTCTTCTGCAGATGTTACTGTTGCTTTAACACCTACCCCACGGACACAACTTTTTTTCCCCTTCCCAACACGCCTATTCCCCTTTCCACCAGCAGCAGGCCTTTTTCCACTCATTTTGGTGGTTAACTAATTCACAACTCTGGAGTTGTTTGCACAAAAAAACAATGGATGGGAACCGAGCAGAGCTGAGTGGCCAAACTGTGGTATTAGGCCAAAACTATTGGCTGGGTTAGATGCAGAAAAAAATTATATTCAATTTGCAACCTGATGGAGGTCAGTATAGATGGACTAATAGAGAAAGTCCCACACACTGCTAGAAGGCCAAATATTTTTTCAGAGCTAGATGCAGATAAAAATTATTTTTAATTTGCAACCTGATGGAGGTCAGTATAGATGGACTAATAGAGAAAGTCCCACACACTGCTAGAAGGCCAAATATTTTTTTCAGAGCTAGATGCAGAAAAAAATTATATTCAGTTTGCAACCTGATGGAGGTCAGTATAGATGGACTAATAGAGAAAGTCCCACACACTGCTAGAAGGCCAAATATTTTTTCAGAGCTAGATGCAGATAAAAATTATTTATAATTTGCAACCTGATGGAGGTCAGTATAGATGGACTAATAGAGAGAGTCCCACACACTGCTAGAAGGCCAAATATTTTTTCAGAGGTAGATGCAGATAAAAATTATTTTTAATTTGCAACCTGATGGAGGTCAGTATAGATGGACTAATAGAGAAAGTCCCCACACTGCTAGAAGGCCAAATATTTTTTCAGAGCTAGATGCAGATAAAAATTATATTCAATTTGCAACCTGATGGAGGTCAGTATAGATGGACTAATAGAACAAGTCCCACAAACAGCTAGAAGCCCAAATATTTTTTCAGACGTACTGTAGATGCAGATAAAAATTATTTTTAATTTGCAACCTGATGGAGGTCAGTATAGATGGACTAATAGAGAAAGTCCCACACACTGCTAGAAGGCCAAATATTTTTTCAGAGCTAGATGCAGAAAAAAATTATATTCAGTTTGCAACCTGATGGAGGTCAGTATAGATGGACTAATAGAGAAAGTCCCACACACTGCTAGAAGGCCAAATATTTTTTCAGAGCTAGATGCAGATAAAAATTATTTTTAATTTGCAACCTGATGGAGGTCAGTATAGATGGACTAATAGAGAAAGTCCCACACACTGCTAGAAGGCCAAATATTTTTTCAGAGCTAGATGCAGATAAAAATTATATTCAATTTGCAACCTGATGGAGGTCAGTATAGATGGACTAATAGAACAAGTCCCACACACAGCTAGAAGCCCAAATATTTTTTCAGAGGTACTGTAGATGCAGATAAAAATTATTTTTAATTTGCAACCTGATGGAGGTCAGTATAGATGGACTAATAGAGAAAGTCCCACACACTGCTAGAAGGCCAAATATTTTTTCAGAGCTAGATGCAGATAAAAATTATTTTTAATTTGCAACCTGATGGAAGTCAGTATAGATGGACTAATAGAGAAAGTCCCACACACTGCTAGAAGGTGAAATATTTTTTCAGAGCTAGATGCAGAAAAAAATTATATTCAGTTTGCAACCTGATATAGGTCAGTATAGATGGACTAATAGAGAAAGTCCCACACACTGCTAGAAGGCCAAATATTTTTTCAGAGCTAGATGCAGATACAAATTATTTTTAATTTGCAACCTGATGGAGGTCAGTATAGATGGACTAAGAGAGAAAGTCCCACACACAGCTAGAAGGCCAAATATTTTTTCAGAGCTAGATGCAGATAAAAATTATTTTTAATTTGCAACCTGATGGAGGTCAGTATAGATGGACTAATAGAGAAAGTCCCACACACTGCTAGAAGGCCAAATATTTTTTCAGAGCTAGATGCAGATAAAAATTATATTCAATTTGCAACCTGATGGAGGTCAGTATAGATGGACTAATAGAACAAGTCCCACACACAGCTAGAAGCCCAAATATTTTTTCAGAGGTACTGTAGATGCAGATAAAAATTATTTTTAATTTGCAACCTGATGGAGGTCAGTATAGATGGACTAATAGAGAAAGTCCCACACACTGCTAGAAGGCCAAATATTTTTTCAGAGCTAGATGCAGATAAAAATTATTTTTAATTTGCAACCTGATGGAGGTCAGTATAGATGGACTAATAGAGAAAGTCCCACACACTGCTAGAAGGCCAAATATTTTTTCAGAGCTAGATGCAGAAAAAAATTATATTCAGTTTGCAACCTGATGGAGGTCAGTATAGATGGACTAATAGAGAAAGTCCCACACACTGCTAGAAGGCCAAATATTTTTTCAGAGCTAGATGCAGATAAAAATTATTTTTAATTTGCAACCTGATGGAGGTCAGTATACATGGAATAATAGAGAGAGTCCCACACACTGCTAGAAGGCCAAATATTTTTTCAGAGCTAGATGCAGATAAAAATTATTTTTAATTTGCAACCTGATGGAGGTCAGTATAGATGGACTAATAGAGAAAGTCCCCACACTGCTAGAAGGCCAAATATTTTTTCAGAGCTAGATGCAGATAAAAATTATATTCAATTTGCAACCTGATGGAGGTCAGTATAGATGGACTAATAGAACAAGTCCCACACACAGCTAGAAGCCCAAATATTTTTTCAGAGGTACTGTAGATGCAGATAAAAATTATTTTTAATTTGCAACCTGATGGAGGTCAGTATAGATGGACTAATAGAGAAAGTCCCACACACTGCTAGAAGGCCAAATATTTTTTCAGAGCTAGATGCAGAAAAAAATTATATTCAGTTTGCAACCTGATGGAGGTCAGTATAGATGGACTAATAGAGAAAGTCCCACACACTGCTAGAAGGCCAAATATTTTTTCAGAGCTAGATGCAGATAAAAATTATTTTTAATTTGCAACCTGATGGAGGTCAGTATAGATGGACTAATAGAGAAAGTCCCACACACAGCTAGAAGGCCAAATATTTTTTCAGAGCTAGATGCAGATAAAAATTATATTCAATTTGCAACCTGATGAAGGTCAGTATAGATGGACTAATAGAACAAGTCCCACACACAGCTAGAAGCCCAAATATTTTTTCAGAGGTACTGTAGATGCAGATAAAAATTATTTTTAATTTGCAACCTGATGGAGGTCAGTATAGATGGACTAATAGAGAAAGTCCCACACACTGCTAGAAGGCCAAATATTTTTTCAGAGCTAGATGCAGATAAAAATTAGTTTTAATTTGCAACCTGATGGAGGTCAGTATAGATGGACTAATAGAGAAAGTCCCACACACTGCTAGAAGGCCAAATATTTTTTCAGAGCTAGATGCAGAAAAAAATTATATTCAGTTTGCAACCTGATGGCGGTCAGTATAGATGGACTAATAGAGAAAGTCCAACACACTGCTAGAAGGCCAAATATTTTTTCAGAGCTAGATGCAGATAAAAATTATTTTTAATTTGCAACCTGATTGAGGTCAGTATAGATGGACTAATAGAGAAAGTCCCACACACAGCTAGAAGGCCAAATATTTTTTCAGAGCTAGATGCAGATAAAAATTATTTTTAATTTGCAACCTGATGGAGGTCAGTATAGATGGACTAATAGAGAAAGTCCCACACACTGCTAGAAGGCCAAATATTTTTTCAGAGCTAGATGCAGATAAAAATTATATTCAATTTGCAACCTGATGGAGGTCAGTATAGATGGACTAATAGAAGAAGTCCCACACACAGCTAGAAGCCCAAATACTTTTTCAGAGGTACTGTAGATGCAGATAAAAATTATTTTTAATTTGCAACCTGATGGAGGTCAGTATAGATGGACTAATAGAGAAAGTCCCACACACTGCTAGAAGGATAAATATTTTTTCAGAGCTAGATGCAGAAAAAAATTATATTCAGTTTGCAACCTGATGGAGGTCAGTATAGATGGACTAATAGAGAAAGTCCCACACACTGCTAGAAGGCCAAATATTTTTTCAGAGCTAGATGCAGATAAAAATTATTTTTAATTTGCAACCTGATGGAGGTCAGTATAGATGGACTAATAGAGAAAGTCCCACACACTGCTAGAAGGCCAAATATTTTTTCAGAGCTAGATGCAGAAAAAAATTATATTCAGTTTGCAACCTGATGGAGGTCAGTATAGATGGACTAATAGAGAAAGTCCCACACACTGCTAGAAGGCCAAATATTTTTTCAGAGCTAGATGCAGATAAAAATTATTTTTAATTTGCAACCTGATGGAGGTCAGTATAGATGGACTAATAGAGAAAGTCCCACACACTGCTAGAAGGCCAAATATTTTTTCAGAGCTAGATGCAGATAAAAATTATTTTTAATTTGCAACCTGATGGAGGTCAGTATAGATGGACTAATAGAGAAAGTCCCACACACTGCTAGAAGGCCAAATATTTTTTCAGAGCTAGATGCAGATAAAAATTATATTCAATTTGCAACCTGATGGAGGTCAGTATAGATGGACTAATAGAACAAGTCCCACACACAGCTAGAAGCCCAAATATTTTTTCAGAGGTACTGTAGATGCAGATAAAAATTATTTTTAATTTGCAACCTGATGGAGGTCAGTATAGATGGACTAATAGAGAAAGTCCCACACACTGCTAGAAGGCCGAATATTTTTTCAGAGCTAGATGCAGAAAAAAATTATATTCAGTTTGCAACCTGATGGAGGTCAGTATAAATCGACTAATAGAGAAAGTCCAACACACTGCTAGAAGGCCAAATATTTTTTCAGAGCTAGATGCAGATAAAAATTATTTTTAATTTGCAACCTGATAGAGGTCAGTATAGATGGACTAATAGAGAAAGTCACACACACTGCTAGAAGGCCAAATATTTTTTCAGAGCTAGATGCAGATAAAAATTATATTCAATTTGCAACCTGATGGAGGTCAGTATAGATGGACTAATAGAACAATTCCCACACACAGCTAGAAGCCCAAATATTTTTTCAGAGGTACTGTAGATGCAGATAAAAATTATTTTTAATTTGCAACCTGATGGAGGTCAGTATAGATGGACTAATAGAGAAAGTCCCACACACTGCTAGAAGGTCAAATATTTTTTCAGAGCTAGATGCAGAAAAAAATTATATTCAGTTTGCAACCTGATGGAGGTCAGTATAGATGGACTAATAGAGAAAGTCCCACACACTGCTAGAAGGCCACATATTTTTTCAGAGGTAGATGCAGAAAAAAATATATTCAGTTTGCAACCTGATGGAGGTCTGTATAGATGGATTAATAGAACAAGTCCCACACACAGCTAGAAGCCCAATATTTTTTCAGAGGTAGATGCAGAAAAAAATATATTCAGTTTGCAACCTGATGGAGGTCTGTATAGATGGACTAATACAACAAGTTCCACACACAGCTAGAAGCCCAATATTTTTTCAGAGGTAGATGCAGAAAAAAATATATTCAGTTTGCAACCTGATGGAGGTCTGTATAGATGGATTAATAGAACAAGTCCCACACACAGCTAGAAGCCCAATATTTTTTCAGAGGTAGATGCAGAAAAAAATATATTCAGTTTGCAACTTGATGGAGGTCTGTATAGATGGATTAATAGAACAAGTCCCACACACAGCTAGAAGCCCAATATTTTTTCAGAGGTAGATGCAGAAAAAAATATATTCAGTTTGCAACCTGATGGAGGTCAGTATAGATGGACTAATACAACAAGTCCCACACACAGCTAGAAGCCCAATATTTTTTCAGAGCTAGATGCAGATAAAAATTATATTCAATTTGCAACCTGATGGAGGTCAGTATAGATGGACTAATAGAACAAGTCCCACACACAGCTAGAAGCCCAAATATTTTTTCAGAGGTACTGTAGATGCAGATAAAAATTATTTTTAATTTGCAACCTGATGGAGGTCAGTATAGATGGACTAATAGAGAAAGTCCCACACACTGCTAGAAGGCCAAATATTTTTTCAGAGCTAGATGCAGATAAAAATTATTTTTAATTTGCAACCTGATGGAGGTCAGTATAGATGGACTAATAGAGAGAGTCCCACACACTGCTAGAAGGCCAAATATTTTTTCAGAGCTAGATGCAGATAAAAATTATTTTTAATTTGCAACCTGATGGAGGTCAGTATAGATGGACTAATAGAACAAGTCCCACACACAGCTAGAAGCCCAAATATTTTTTCAGAGCTAGATGCAGATAAAAATTATATTCAATTTGCAACCTGATGAAGGTCAGTATAGATGGACTAATAGAACAAGTCCCACACACAGCTAGAAGCCCAAATATTTTTTCATAGGTACTGTAGATGCAGATAAAAATTATTTTTAATTTGCAACCTGATGGAGGTCAGTATAGATGGACTAATAAAGAAAGTCCCACACACTGCTAGAAGGCCAAATATTTTTTCAGAGCTAGATGCAGATAAAAATTATTTTTAATTTGCAACCTGATGGAGGTCAGTATAGATGGACTAATAGAGAAAGTCCCACACACTGCTAGAAGGCCAAATATTTTTTCAGAGCTAGATGCAGAAAAAAATTATATTCAGTTTGCAACCTGATGGAGGTCAGTATAGATGGACTAATAGAGAATGTCCCACACACTGCTAGAAGGCCAAATATTTTTTCAGAGCTAGATGCAGATAAAAATTATTTTTAATTTGCAACCTGATGGAGGTCAGTATAGATGGACTAATAGAGAAAGTCCCACACACAGCTAGAAGGCCAAATATTTTTTCAGAGCTAGATGCAGATAAAAATTATATTCAATTTGCAACCTGATGGAGGTCAGTATAGATGGACTAATAGAAAAAGTCCCACACACAGCTAGAAGCCCAAATACTTTTTCAGAGGTACTGTAGATGCAGATAAAAATTATTTTTAATTTGCAACCTGATGGAGGTCAGTATAGATGGACTAATAGAGAAAGTCCCACACACTGCTAGAAGGCCAAATATTTTTTCAGAGCTAGATGCAGAAAAAAATTATATTCAGTTTGCTACCTGATGGAGGTCAGTATAGATGGACTAATAGAGAAAGTCCCACACACTGCTAGAAGGCCAAATATTTTTTCAGAGCTAGATGCAGAAAAAAATTATATTCAGTTTGCAACCTGATGGAGGTCAGTATAGATGGACTAATAGAGAAAGTCCCACACACTGCTAGAAGGCCAAATATTTTTTCAGAGCTAGATGCAGATAAAAATTATTTTTAATTTGCAACCTGATGGAGGTCATTATAGATGGACTAATAGAGAAAGTCCCATACACTGCTAGAAGGCCAAATATTTTTTCAGAGCTAGATGCAGATAAAAATTATTTTTAATTTGCAACCTGATAGAGGTCAGTATAGATGGACTAATAGAGAAAGTCCCACACACTGCTAGAAGGCCAAATATTTTTTCAGAGCTAGATGCAGATAAAAATTATATTCAATTTGCAACCTGATGGAGGTCAGTATAGATGGACTAATAGAACAAGTCCCACACACAGCTAGAAGCCCAAATATTTTTTCAGAGGTACTGTAGATGCAGATAAAAATTATTTTTAATTTGCAACCTGATGGAGGTCAGTATAGATGGACTAATAGAGAAAGTCCCACACACTGCTAGAAGGCCGAATATTTTTTCAGAGCTAGATGCAGAAAAAAATTATATTCAGTTTGCAACCTGATGGAGGTCAGTATAAATCGACTAATAGAGAAAGTCCCACACACTGCTAGAAGGCCAAATATTTTTTCAGAGCTAGATGCAGATAAAAATTATTTTTAATTTGCAACCTGATAGAGGTCAGTATAGATGGACTAATAGAGAAAGTCCCACACACTGCTAGAAGGCCAAATATTTTTTCAGAGCTAGATGCAGATAAAAATTATATTCAATTTGCAACCTGATGGAGGTCAGTATAAATGGACTAATAGAACAATTCCCACACACAGCTAGAAGCCCAAATATTTTTTCAGAGGTACTGTAGATGCAGATAAAAATTATTTTTAATTTGCAACCTGATGGAGGTCAGTATAGATGGACTAATAGAGAAAGTCCCACACACTGCTACAAGGTCAAATATTTTTTCAGAGCTAGATGCAGAAAAAAATTATATTCAGTTTGCAACCTGATGGAGGTCAGTATAGATGGACTAATACAACAAGTCCCACACACAGCTAGAAGCCCAATATTTTTTCAGAGGTAGATGCAGAAAAAAATATATTCAGTTTGCAACCTGATGGAGGTCTGTATAGATGGACTAATACAACAAGTTCCACACACAGCTAGAAGCCCAATATTTTTTCAGAGGTAGATGCAGAAAAAAATATATTCAGTTTGCAACCTGATGGAGGTCTGTATAGATGGATTAATAGAACAAGTCCCACACACAGCTAGAAGCCCAATATTTTTTCAGAGGTAGATGCAGAAAAAAATATATTCAGTTTGCAACTTGATGGAGGTCTGTATAGATGGATTAATAGAACAAGTCCCACACACAGCTAGAAGCCCAATATTTTTTCAGAGGTAGATGCAGAAAAAAATATATTCAGTTTGCAACCTGATGGAGGTCAGTATAGATGGACTAATACAACAAGTCCCACACACAGCTAGAAGCCCAATATTTTTTCAGAGCTAGATGCAGATAAAAATTATATTCAATTTGCAACCTGATGGAGGTCAGTATAGATGGACTAATAGAACAAGTCCCACACACAGCTAGAAGCCCAAATATTTTTTCAGAGGTACTGTAGATGCAGATAAAAATTATTTTTAATTTGCAACCTGATGGAGGTCAGTATAGATGGACTAATAGAGAAAGTCCCACACACTGCTAGAAGGCCAAATATTTTTTCAGAGCTAGATGCAGATAAAAATTATTTTTAATTTGCAACCTGATGGAGGTCAGTATATATGGACGAATAGAGAAAGTCCAACACACTGCTAGAAGGCCAAATATTTTTTCAGAGCTAGATGCAGAAAAAAATTATATTCAGTTTGCAACCTGATGGAGGTCAGTATAGATGGACTAAAAGAGAAAGTCCCACACACTGCTAGAAGGCCAAATATTTTTTCAGAGCTAGATGCAGATAAAAATTATTTTTAATTTGCAACCTGATGGAGGTCAGTATAGATGGACTAATAGAGAGAGTCCCACACACTGCTAGAAGGCCAAATATTTTTTCAGAGCTAGATGCAGATAAAAATGATTTTTAATTTGCAACCTGATGGAGGTCAGTATAGATGGACTAATAGAGAAAGTCCCCACACTGCTAGAAGGCCAAATATTTTTTCAGAGCTAGATGCAGATAAAAATTATATTCAATTTGCAACCTGATGGAGGTCAGTATAGATGGACTAATAGAACAAGTCCCACACACAGCTAGAAGCCCAAATATTTTTTCAGAGGTACTGTAGATGCAGATAAAATTTATTTTTAATTTGCAACCTGATGGAGGTCAGTATAGATGGACTAATAGAGAAAGTCCCACACACTGCTAGAAGGCTAAATATTTTTTCAGAGCTAGATGCAGATAAAAATTATTTTTAATTTGCAACCTGATGGAGGTCAGTATAGATGGACTAATAGAGAAAGTCCCACACACTGCTAGAAGGCCAAATATTTTTTCAGAGCTAGATGCAGAAAAAAATTATATTCAGTTTGCAACCTGATGGAGGTCAGTATAGATGGACTAATAGAGAAAGTCCCACACACTGCTAGAAGGCCAAATATTTTTTCAGAGCTAGATGCAGATAAAAATTATTTTTAATTTGCAACCTGATGGAGGTCAGTATAGATGGACTAATAGAGAAAGTCCCACACACTGCTAGAAGGCCAAATATTTTTTCAGAGCTAGATGCAGATAAAAATTATTTTTAATTTGCAACCTGATGGAGGTCAGTATAGATGGACTAATAGAGAAAGTCCCACACACTGCTAGAAGGCCAAATATTTTTTCAGAGCTAGATGCAGATAAAAATTATATTCAATTTGCAACCTGATGGAGGTCAGTATAGATGGACTAATAGAACAAGTCCCACACACAGCTAGAAGCCCAAATATTTTTTCAGAGGTACTGTAGATGCAGATAAAAATTATTTTTAATTTGCAACCTGATGGAGGTCAGTATAGATGGACTAATAGAGAAAGTCCCACACACTGCTAGAAGGCCGAATATTTTTTCAGAGCTAGATGCAGAAAAAAATTATATTCAGTTTGCAACCTGATGGAGGTCAGTATAAATCGACTAATAGAGAAAGTCCCACACACTGCTAGAAGGCCAAATATTTTTTCAGAGCTAGATGCAGATAAAAATTATTTTTAATTTGCAACCTGATAGAGGTCAGTATAGATGGACTAATAGAGAAAGTCCCACACACTGCTAGAAGGCCAAATATTTTTTCAGAGCTAGATGCAGATAAAAATTATATTCAATTTGCAACCTGATGGAGGTCAGTATAGATGGACTAATAGAACAATTCCCACACACAGCTAGAAGCCCAAATATTTTTTCAGAGGTACTGTAGATGCAGATAAAAATTATTTTTAATTTGCAACCTGATAGAGGTCAGTATAGATGGACTAATAGAGAAAGTCCCACACACTGCTAGAAGGCCAAATATTTTTTCAGAGCTAGATGCAGATAAAAATTATATTCAATTTGCAACCTGATGAAGGTCAGTATAGATGGACTAATAGAACAAGTCCCACACACAGCTAGAAGCCCAAATATTTTTTCATAGGTACTGTAGATGCAGATAAAAATTATTTTTAATTTGCAACCTGATGGAGGTCAGTATAGATGGACTAATAGAGAAAGTCCCACACACTGCTAGAAGGCCAAATATTTTTTCAGAGCTAGATGCAGATAAAAATTATTTTTAATTTGCAACCTGATGGAGGTCAGTATAGATGGACTAATAGAGAAAGTCCCACACACTGCTAGAAGGCCAAATATTTTTTCAGAGCTAGATGCAGAAAAAAATTATATTCAGTTTGCAACCTGATGGAGGTCAGTATAGATGGACTAATAGAGAATGTCCCACACACTGCTAGAAGGCCAAATATTTTTTCAGAGCTAGATGCAGATAAAAATTATTTTTAATTTGCAACCTGATGGAGGTCAGTATAGATGGACTAATAGAGAAAGTCCCACACACAGCTAGAAGGCCAAATATTTTTTCAGAGCTAGATGCAGATAAAAATTATTTTTAATTTTGCAACCTGATGGAGGTCAGTATAGATGGACTAATAGAGAAAGTCCCACACACTGCTAGAAGGCCAAATATTTTTTCAGAGCTAGATGCAGATAAAAATTATATTCAATTTGCAACCTGATGGAGGTCAGTATAGATGGACTAATAGAAAAAGTCCCACACACAGCTAGAAGCCCAAATACTTTTTCAGAGGTACTGTAGATGCAGATAAAAATTATTTTTAATTTGCAACCTGATGGAGGTCAGTATAGATGGACTAATAGAGAAAGTCCCACACACTGCTAGAAGGCCAAATATTTTTTCAGAGCTAGATGCAGAAAAAAATTATATTCAGTTTGCAACCTGATGGAGGTCAGTATAGATGGACTAATAGAGAAAGTCCCACACACTGCTAGAAGGCCAAATATTTTTTCAGAGCTAGATGCAGAAAAAAATTATATTCAGTTTGCAACCTGATGGAGGTCAGTATAGATGGACTAATAGAGAAAGTCCCACACACTGCTAGAAGGCCAAATATTTTTTCAGAGCTAGATGCAGATAAAAATTATTTTTAATTTGCAACCTGATGGAGGTCATTATAGATGGACTAATAGAGAAAGTCCCATACACTGCTAGAAGGCCAAATATTTTTTCAGAGCTAGATGCAGATAAAAATTATATTTAATTTGCAACCTGATGGAGGTCAGTATAGATGGACTAATAGAACAAGTCCCACACACAGCTAGAAGCCCAAATATTTTTTCAGAGGTACTGTAGATGCAGATAAAAATTATTTTTAATTTGCAACCTGATGGAGGTCAGTATAGATGGACTAATAGAGAAAGTCCCACACACTGCTAGAAGGTCAAATATTTTTTCAGAGCTAGATGCAGAAAAAAATTATATTCAGTTTGCAACCTGATGGAGGTCAGTATAGATGGACTAATACAACAAGTCCCACACACAGCTAGAAGCCCAATATTTTTTCAGAGGTAGATGCAGAAAAAAATATATTCAGTTTGCAACCTGATGGAGGTCTGTATAGATGGACTAATACAACAAGTTCCACACACAGCTAGAAGCCCAATATTTTTTCAGAGGTAGATGCAGAAAAAAATATATTCAGTTTGCAACCTGATGGAGGTCTGTATAGATGGATTAATAGAACAAGTCCCACACACAGCTAGAAGCCCAATATTTTTTCAGAGGTAGATGCAGAAAAAAATATATTCAGTTTGCAACTTGATGGAGGTCTGTATAGATGGATTAATAGAACAAGTCCCACACACAGCTAGAAGCCCAATATTTTTTCAGAGGTAGATGCAGAAAAAAATATATTCAGTTTGCAACCTGATGGAGGTCAGTATAGATGGACTAATACAACAAGTCCCACACACAGCTAGAAGCCCAATATTTTTTCAGAGCTAGATGCAGATAAAAATTATATTCAATTTGCAACCTGATGGAGGTCAGTATAGATGGACTAATAGAAAAAGTCCCACACACAGCTAGAAGCCCAAATATTTTTTCAGAGGTACTGTAGATGCAGATAAAAATTATTTTTAATTTGCAACCTGATGGAGGTCAGTATAGATGGACTAATAGAGAAAGTCCCACACACTGCTAGAAGGCCAAATATTTTTTCAGAGCTAGATGCAGATAAAAATTATTTTTAATTTGCAACCTGATGGAGGTCAGTATAGATGGACTAATAGAGAAAGTCCAACACACTGCTAGAAGGCCAAATATTTTTTCAGAGCTAGATGCAGAAAAAAATTATATTCAGTTTGCAACCTGATGGAGGTCAGTATAGATGGACTAAAAGAGAAAGTCCCACACACTGCTAGAAGGCCAAATATTTTTTCAGAGCTAGATGCAGATAAAAATTATTTTTAATTTGCAACCTGATGGAGGTCAGTATAGATGGACTAATAGAGAGAGTCCCACACACTGCTAGAAGGCCAAATATTTTTTCAGAGCTAGATGCAGATAAAAATGATTTTTAATTTGCAACCTGATGGAGGTCAGTATAGATGGACTAATAGCGAAAGTCCCCACACTGCTAGAAGGCCAAATATTTTTTCAGAGCTAGATGCAGATAAAAATTATATTCAATTTGCAACCTGATGGAGGTCAGTATAGATGGACTAATAGAACAAGTCCCACACACAGCTAGAAGCCCAAATATTTTTTCAGAGGTACTGTAGATGCAGATAAAATTTATTTTTAATTTGCAACCTGATGGAGGTCAGTATAGATGGACTAATAGAGAAAGTCCCACACACTGCTAGAAGGCCAAATATTTTTTCAGAGCTAGATGCAGAAAAAAATTATATTCAGTTTGCAACCTGATGGAGGTCAGTATAGATGGACTAATAGAGAAAGTCCCACACACTGCTAGAAGGCCAAATATTTTTTCAGAGCTAGATGCAGATAAAAATTATTTTTAATTTGCAACCTGATGGAGGTCAGTATAGATGGACTAATAGAGAAAGTCCCACACACTGCTAGAAGGCCAAATATTTTTTCAGAGCTAGATGCAGATAAAAATTATATTCTATTTGCAACCTGATGGAGGTCAGTATAGATGGACTAATAGAACAAGTCCCACACACAGCTAGAAGCCCAAATATTTTTTCAGAGGTACTGTAGATGCAGATAAAAATTATTTTTAATTTGCAACCTGATGGAGGTCAGTATAGATGGACTAATAGAGAAAGTCCCACACACTGCTAGAAGGCCAAATATTTTTTCAGAGCTAGATGCAGATAAAAATTATTTTTAATTTGCAACCTGATGGTGGTCAGTATAGATGGACTAATAGAGAAAGTCCCACACACTGCTAGAAGGCCAAATATTTTTTCAGAGCTAGATGCAGAAAAAAATTATATTCAGTTTGCATCCTGATGGAGGTCAGTATAGATGGACTAATAGAGAAAGTCCCACACACTGCTAGAAGGCCAAATATTTTTTCAGAGCTAGATGCAGATAAAAATTATTTTTAATTTGCAACCTGATGGAGGTCAGTATAGATGGACTAATAGAGAAAGTCCCACACACAGCTAGAAGGCCAAATATTTTTTCAGAGCTAGATGCAGATAAAAATTATTTTTAATTTGCAACCTGATGGAGGTCAGTATAGATGGACTAATAGAGAAAGTCCCACACACTGCTAGAAGGCCAAATATTTTTTCAGAGCTAGATGCAGATAAAAAATATATTCAATTTGCAACCTGATGGAGGTCAGTATAGATGGACTAATAGAACAAGTCCCACACACAGCTAGAAGCCCAAATATTTTTTCAGAGGTACTGTAGATGCAGATAAAAATTATTTTTAATTTGCAACCTGATGGAGGTCAGTATAGATGGACTAATAGAGAAAGTCCCACACACTGCTAGAAGGCCAAATATTTTTTCAGAGCTAGATGCAGATAAAAATTATTTTTAATTTGCAACCTGATGGAGGTCAGGATAGATGGACTAATAGAGAAAGTCCCACACACTGCTAGAAGGCCAAATATGTTTTCAGAGCTAGATGCAGAAAAAAATTATATTCAGTTTGCAACCTGATGGAGGTCAGTATAGATGGACTAATAGAGAAAGTCCCACACACTGCTAGAAGGCCAAATATTTTTTCAGAGCTAGATGCAGATAAAAATTATTTTTAATTTGCAACCTGATGGAGGTCAGTATAGATGGACTAATAGAGAGAGTCCCACACACTGCTAGAAGGCCAAATATTTTTTCAGAGCTAGATGCAGATAAAAATTATTTTTAATTTGCAACCTGATGGAGGTCAGTATAGATGGACTAATAGAGAAAGTCCCCACACTGCTAGAAGGCCAAATATTTTTTCAGAGCTAGATGCAGATAAAAATTATATTCAATTTGCAACCTTATGGAGGTCAGTATAGATGGATTAATAGAACAAGTCCCACTCACAGCTAGAAGCCCAAATATTTTTTCAGAGGTACTGTAGATGCAGATAAAAATTATTTTTAATTTGCAACCTGATGGAGGTCAGTATAGATGGACTAATAGAGAAAGTCCCACACACTGCTAGAAGGCCAAATATTTTTTCAGAGCTAGATGCAGAAAAAAATTATATTCAGTTTGCAACCTGATGGAGGTCAGTATAGATGGACTAATAGAGAAAGTCCCACACACTGCTAGAAGGCCAAATATTTTTTCAGAGCTAGATGCAGATAAAAATTATTTTTAATTTGCAACCTGATGGAGGTCAGTATAGATGGACTAATAGAGAGAGTCCCACACACTGCTAGAAGGCCAAATATTTTTTCAGAGCTAGATGCAGATAAAAATTATTTTTAATTTGCAACCTGATGGAGGTCAGTATAGATGGACTAATAGAGAAAGTCCAACACACTGCTAGAAGGCCAAATATTTTTTCAGAGCTAGATGCAGAAAAAAATTATATTCAGTTTGCAACCTGATGGAGGTCAGTATAGATGGACTAAAAGAGAAAGTCCCACACACTGCTAGAAGGCCAAATATTTTTTCAGAGCTAGATGCAGATAAAAATTATTTTTAATTTGCAACCTGATGGAGGTCAGTATAGATGGACTAATAGAGAGAGTCCCACACACTGCTAGAAGGCCAAATATTTTTTCAGAGCTAGATGCAGATAAAAATGATTTTTAATTTGCAACCTGATGGAGGTCAGTATAGATGGACTAATAGAGAAAGTCCCCACACTGCTAGAAGGCCAAATATTTTTTCAGAGCTAGATGCAGATAAAAATTATATTCAATTTGCAACCTGATGGAGGTCAGTATAGATGGACTAATAGAACAAGTCCCACACACAGCTAGAAGCCCAAATATTTTTTCAGAAGTACTGTAGATGCAGATAAAATTTATTTTTAATTTGCAACCTGATGGAGGTCAGTATAGATGGACTAATAGAGAAAGTCCCACACACTGCTAGAAGGCCAAATATTTTTTCAGAGCTAGATGCAGAAAAAAATTATATTCAGTTTGCAACCTGATGGAGGTCAGTATAGATGGACTAATAGAGAAAGTCCCACACACTGCTAGAAGGCCAAATATTTTTTCAGAGCTAGATGCAGATAAAAATTATTTTTAATTTGCAACCTGATGGAGGTCAGTATAGATGGACTAATAGAGAAAGTCCCACACACTGCTAGAAGGCCAAATATTTTTTCAGAGCTAGATGCAGATAAAAATTATATTCTATTTGCAACCTGATGGAGGTCAGTATAGATGGACTAATAGAACAAGTCCCACACACAGCTAGAAGCCCAAATATTTTTTCAGAGGTACTGTAGATGCAGATAAAAATTATTTTTAATTTGCAACCTGATGGAGGTCAGTATAGATGGACTAATAGAGAAAGTCCCACACACTGCTAGAAGGCCAAATATTTTTTCAGAGCTAGATGCAGATAAAAATTATTTTTAATTTGCAACCTGATGGTGGTCAGTATAGATGGACTAATAGAGAAAGTCCCACACACTGCTAGAAGGCCAAATATTTTTTCAGAGCTAGATGCAGAAAAAAATTATATTCAGTTTGCATCCTGATGGAGGTCAGTATAGATGGACTAATAGAGAAAGTCCCACACACTGCTAGAAGGCCAAATATTTTTTCAGAGCTAGATGGAGATAAAAATTATTTTTAATTTGCAACCTGATGGAGGTCAGTATAGATGGACTAATAGAGAAAGTCCCACACACAGCTAGAAGGCCAAATATTTTTTCAGAGCTAGATGCAGATAAAAATTATTTTTAATTTGCAACCTGATGGAGGTCAGTATAGATGGACTAATAGAGAAAGTCCCACACACTGCTAGAATGCCAAATATTTTTTCAGAGCTAGATGCAGATAAAAATTATATTCAATTTGCAACCTGATGGAGGTCAGTATAGATGGACTAATAGAACAAGTCCCACACACAGCTAGAAGCCCAAATATTTTTTCAGAGGTACTGTAGATGCAGATAAAAATTATTTTTAATTTGCAACCTGATGGAGGTCAGTATAGATGGACTAATAGAGAAAGTCCCACACACTGCTAGAAGGCCAAATATTTTTTCAGAGCTAGATGCAGATAAAAATTATTTTTAATTTGCAACCTGATGGAGGTCAGGATAGATGGACTAATAGAGAAAGTCCCACACACTGCTAGAAGGCCAAATATTTTTTCAGAGCTAGATGCAGAAAAAAATTATATTCAGTTTGCAACCTGATGGAGGTCAGTATAGATGGACTAATAGAGAAAGTCCCACACACTGCTAGAAGGCCAAATATTTTTTCAGAGCTAGATGCAGATAAAAATTATTTTTAATTTGCAACCTGATGGAGGTCAGTATAGATGGACTAATAGAGAGAGTCCCACACACTGCTAGAAGGCCAAATATTTTTTCAGAGCTAGATGCAGATAAAAATTATTTTTAATTTGCAACCTGATGGAGGTCAGTATAGATGGACTAATAGAGAAAGTCCCCACACTGCTAGAAGGCCAAATATTTTTTCAGAGCTAGATGCAGATAAAAATTATATTCAATTTGCAACCTTATGGAGGTCAGTATAGATGGACTAATAGAACAAGTCCCACTCACAGCTAGAAGCCCAAATATTTTTTCAGAGGTACTGTAGATGCAGATAAAAATTATTTTTAATTTGCAACCTGATGGAGGTCAGTATAGATGGACTAATAGAGAAAGTCCCACACACTGCTAGAAGGCCAAATATTTTTTCAGAGCTAGATGCAGAAAAAAATTATATTCAGTTTGCAACCTGATGGAGGTCAGTATAGATGGACTAATAGAGAAAGTCCCACACACTGCTAGAAGGCCAAATATTTTTTCAGAGCTAGATGCAGATAAAAATTATTTTTAATTTGCAACCTGATGGAGGTCAGTATAGATGGACTAATAGAGAGAGTCCCACACACTGCTAGAAGGCCAAATATTTTTTCAGAGCTAGATGCAGATAAAAATTATATTTAATTTGCAACCTGATGGAGGTCAGTATAGATGGACTAATAGAGAAAGTCCCCACACTGCTAGAAGGCCAAATATTTTTTCAGAGCTAGATGCAGATAAAAATTATATTCAATTTGCAACCTGATGGAGGTCAGTATAGATGGACTAATAGAACAAGTCCCACACACAGCTAGAAGCCCAAATATTTTTTCAGAGGTACTGTAGATGCAGATAAAATTTATTTTTAATTTGCAACCTGATGGAGGTCAGTATAGATGGACTAATAGAGAAAGTCCCACACACTGCTAGAAGGCCAAATATTTTTTCAGAGCTAGATGCAGAAAAAAATTATATTCAGTTTGCAACCTGATGGATGTCAGTATAGATGGACTAATAGAGAAAGTCCCACACACTGCTAGAAGGCCAAATATTTTTTCAGAGCTAGATGCAGATAAAAATTATTTTTAATTTGCAACCTGATGGAGGTCAGTATAGATGGACTAATAGAGAAAGTCCCACACACTGCTAGAAGGCCAAATATTTTTTCAGAGCTAGATGCAGATAAAAATTATATTCTATTTGCAACCTGATGGAGGTCAGTATAGATGGACTAATAGAACAAGTCCCACACACAGCTAGAAGCCCAAATATTTTTTCAGAGGTACTGTAGATGCAGATAAAAATTATTTTTAATTTGCAACCTGATGGAGGTCAGTATAGATGGACTAATAGAGAAAGTCCCACACACTGCTAGAAGGCCAAATATTTTTTCAGAGCTAGATGCAGATAAAAATTATTTTTAATTTGCAACCTGATGGTGGTCAGTATAGATGGACTAATAGAGAAAGTCCCACACACTGCTAGAAGGCCAAATATTTTTTCAGAGTTAGATGCAGAAAAAAATTATATTCAGTTTGCAACCTGATGGAGGTCAGTATAGATGGACTAATAGAGAAAGTCCCACACACTGCTAGAAGGCCAAATATTTTTTCAGAGCTAGATGCAGATAAAAATTATATTCAATTTGCAACCTGATGGAGGTCAGTATAGATGGACTAATAGAACAAGTCCCACACACAGCTAGAAGCCCAAATATTTTTTCAGAGGTACTGTAGATGCAGATAAAAATTATTTTTAATTTGCAACCTGATGGAGGTCAGTATAGATGGACTAATAGAGAAAGTCCCACACACTGCTAGAAGGCCAAATATTTTTTCAGAGCTAGATGCAGATAAAAATTATTTTTAATTTGCAACCTGATGGAGGTCAGGATAGATGGACTAATAGAGAAAGTCCCACACACTGCTAGAAGGCCAAATATTTTTTCAGAGCTAGATGCAGAAAAAAATTATATTCAGTTTGCAACCTGATGGAGGTCAGTATAGATGGACTAATAGAGAAAGTCCCACACACTGCTAGAAGGCCAAATATTTTTTCAGAGCTAGATGCAGATAAAAATTATTTTTAATTTGCAACCTGATGGAGGTCAGTATAGATGGACTAATAGAGAGAGTCCCACACACTGCTAGAAGGCCAAATATTTTTTCAGAGCTAGATGCAGATAAAAATTATATTTAATTTGCAACCTGATGGAGGTCAGTATAGATGGACTAATAGAGAAAGTCCCCACACTGCTAGAAGGCCAAATATTTTTTCAGAGCTAGATGCAGATAAAAATTATATTCAATTTGCAACCTGATGGAGGTCAGTATAGATGGACTAATAGAACAAGTCCCACACACAGCTAGAAGCCCAAATATTTTTTCAGAGGTACTGTAGATGCAGATAAAAATTATTTTTAATTTGCAACCTGATGGAGGTCAGTATAGATGGACTAAAAGAGAAAGTCCCACACACTGCTAGAAGGCCAAATATTTTTTCAGAGCTAGATGCAGAAAAAAATTATATTCAGCTTGCAACCTGATGGAGGTCAGTATAGATGGACTAATAGAGAAAGTCCCACACACTGCTAGAATGCCAAATATTTTTTCAGAGCTAGATGCAGATAAAAATTATTTTTAATTTGCAACCTGATGGAGGTCAGTATAGATGGACTAATAGAGAAAGTCCCACACACTGCTAGAAGGCCAAATATTTTTTCAGAGCTAGATGCAGATAAAAATTATATTCAATTTGCAACCTGATGGAGGTCAGTATAGATGGACTAATAGAACAAGTCCCACACACAGCTAGAAGCCCAAATATTTTTTCAGAGGTACTGTAGATGCAGATAAAAATTATTTTTAATTTGCAACCTGATGGAGGTCAGTATAGATGGACTAATAGAGAAAGTCCAACACACTGCTAGAAGGCCAAATATTTTTTCAGAGCTAGATGCAGATAAAAATTATTTTTAATTTGCAACCTGATGGAGGTCAGTATAGATGGACTAATAGAGAAAGTCCCACACACTGCTAGAAGGCCAAATATTTTTTCAGAGCTAGATGCAGAAAAAAATTATATTCAGTTTGCAACCTGATGGAGGTCAGTATAGATGGACTAATAGAGAAAGTCCCACACACTGCTAGAAGGCCAAATATTTTTTCAGAGCTAGATGCAGATAAAAATTATTTTTAATTTGCAACCTGATGGAGGTCAGTATAGATGGACTAATAGAGAGAGTCCCACACACTGCTAGAAGGCCAAATATTTTTTCAGAGCTAGATGCAGATAAAAATTATATTTAATTTGCAACCTGATGGAGGTCAGTATAGATGGACTAATAGAGAAAGTCCCCACACTGCTAGAAGGCCAAATATTTTTTCAGAGCTAGATGCAGATAAAAATTATATTCAATTTGCAACCTGATGGAGGTCAGTATAGATGGACTAATAGAACAAGTCCCACACACAGCTAGAAGCCCAAATATTTTTTCAGAGGTACTGTAGATGCAGATAAAAATTATTTTTAATTTGCAACCTGATGGAGGTCAGTATAGATGGACTAAAAGAGAAAGTCCCACACACTGCTAGAAGGCCAAATATTTTTTCAGAGCTAGATGCAGAAAAAAATTATATTCAGCTTGCAACCTGATGGAGGTCAGTATAGATGGACTAATAGAGAAAGTCCCACACACTGCTAGAATGCCAAATATTTTTTCAGAGCTAGATGCAGATAAAAATTATTTTTAATTTGCAACCTGATGGAGGTCAGTATAGATGGACTAATAGAGAAAGTCCCACACACTGCTAGAAGGCCAAATATTTTTTCAGAGCTAGATGCAGATAAAAATTATATTCAATTTGCAACCTGATGGAGGTCAGTATAGATGGACTAATAGAACAAGTCCCACACACAGCTAGAAGCCCAAATATTTTTTCAGAGGTACTGTAGATGCAGATAAAAATTATTTTTAATTTGCAACCTGATGGAGGTCAGTATAGATGGACTAATAGAGAAAGTCCAACACACTGCTAGAAGGCCAAATATTTTTTCAGAGCTAGATGCAGATAAAAATTATTTTTAATTTGCAACCTGATGGAGGTCAGTATAGATGGACTAATAGAGAAAGTCCCACACACTGCTAGAAGGCCAAATATTTTTTCAGAGCTAGATGCAGAAAAAAATTATATTCAGTTTGCAACCTGATGGAGGTCAGTATAGATGGACTAATAGAGAAAGTCCCACACACTGCTAGAAGACCAAATATTTTTTCATAGCTAGATGCAGATAAAAATTATTTTTAATTTGCAACCTGATGGAGGTCAGTATAGATGGACTAATAGAGAAAGTCCCACACACAGCTAGAAGGCCAAATATTTTTTCAGAGCTAGATGCAGATAAAAATTATTTTTAATTTGCAACCTGATGGAGGTCAGTATAGATGGACTAATAGAGAAAGTCCCACACACAGCTAGAAGGCCAAATATTTTTTCAGAGCTAGATGCAGATAAAAATTATTTTTAATTTGCAACCTGATGGAGGTCAGTATAGATGGACTAATAGAGAAAGTCCCACACAGTGCTAGAAGGCCAAATATTTTTTCAGAGCTAGATGCAGATAAAAATTATATTCAATTTGCAACCTGATGGAGGTCAGTATAGATGGACTAATAGAACAAGTCCCACACACAGCTAGAAGCCCAAATATTTTTTCAGAGGTACTGTAGATGCAGATAAAAATTATTTTTAATTTGCAACCTGATGGAGGTCAGTATAGATGGACTAATAGAGAAAGTCCCACACACTGCTAGAAGGCCAAATATTTTTTCAGAGCTAGATGCAGATAAAAATTATATTCAGTTTGCAACCTGATGGAGGTCAGTATAGATGGACTAATAGAGAAAGTCCCACACACAGCTAGAAGGCCAAATATTTTTTCAGAGCTAGATGCAGATAAAAATTATATTCAATTTGCAACCTGATGGAGGTCAGTATAGATGGACTAATAGAACAAGTCCCACACACAGCTAGAAGCCCAAATATTTTTTCAGAGGTACTGTAGATGCAGATAAAAATTATTTTTAATTTGCAACCTGATGGAGGTCAGTATAGATGGACTAAAAGAGAAAGTCCCACACACTGCTAGAAGGCCAAATATTTTTTCAGAGCTAGATGCAGAAAAAAATTATATTCAGCTTGCAACCTGATGGAGGTCAGTATAGATGGACTAATAGAGAAAGTCCCACACACTGCTAGAATGCCAAATATTTTTTCAGAGGTACTGTAGATGCAGATAAAAATTATTTTTAATTTGCAACCTGATGGAGGTCAGTATAGATGGACTAATAGAGAAAGTCCAACACACTGCTAGAAGGCCAAATATTTTTTCAGAGCTAGATGCAGATAAAAATTATTTTTAATTTGCAACCTGATGGAGGTCAGTATAGATGGACTAATAGAGAAAGTCCCACACACAGCTAGAAGGCCAAATATTTTTTCAGAGCTAGATGCAGATAAAAATTATTTTTAATTTGCAACCTGATGGAGGTCAGTATAGATGGACTAATAGAGAAAGTCCCACACAGTGCTAGAAGGCCAAATATTTTTTCAGAGCTAGATGCAGATAAAAATTATATTCAATTTGCAACCTGATGGAGGTCAGTATAGATGGACTAATAGAACAAGTCCCACACACAGCTAGAAGCCCAAATATTTTTTCAGAGGTACTGTAGATGCAGATAAAAATTATTTTTAATTTGCAACCTGATGGAGGTCAGTATAGATGGACTAATAGAGAAAGTCCCACACACTGCTAGAAGGCCAAATATTTTTTCAGAGCTAGATGCAGATAAAAATTATATTCAGTTTGCAACCTGATGGAGGTCAGTATAGATGGACTAATAGAGAAAGTCCCACACACAGCTAGAAGGCCAAATATTTTTTCAGAGCTAGATGCAGATAAAAATTATTTTTAATTTGCAACCTGATGGAGGTCAGTATAGATGGACTAATAGAGAAAGTCCCACACACAGCTAGAAGGCCAAATATTTTTTCAGAGCTAGATGCAGATAAAAATTATATTCAATTTGCAACCTGATGGAGGTCAGTATAGATGGAATAATAGAACAAGTCCCACACACAGCTAGAAGCCCAAATATTTTTTCAGAGGTACTGTAGATGCAGATAAAAATTATTTTTAATTTGCAACCTGATGGAGGTCAGTATAGATGGACTAATAGAGAAAGTACCACACACTGCTAGAAGGCCAAATATTTTTTCAATGCTAGATGCAGATAAAAATTATTTTTAATTTGCAACCTGATGGAGGTCAGGATAGATGGACTAATAGAGAAAGTCCCACACACTGCTAGAAGGCCAAATATTTTTTCAGAGCTAGATGCAGAAAAAAATTATATTCAGTTTGCAACCTGATGGAGGTCAGTATAGATGGACTAATAGAGAAAGTCCCACACACTGCTAGAAGGCCAAATATTTTTTCAGAGCTAGATGCAGATAAAAATTATTTTTAATTTGCAACCTGATGGAGGTCAGTATAGATGGACTAATAGAGAGAGTCCCACACACTGCTAGAAGGCCAAATATTTTTTCAGAGCGAGATGCAGATAAAAATTATTTTTAATTTGCAACCTGATGGAGGTCAGTATAGATGGACTAATAGAGAAAGTCCCCACACTGCTAGAAGGCCAAATATTTTTTCAGAGCTAGATGCAGATAAAAATTATATTCAATTTGCAACCTGATGGAGGTCAGTATAGATGGACTAATAGAACAAGTCCCACACACAGCTAGAAGCCCAAATATTTTTTCAGAGGTACTGTAGATGCAGATAAAAATTATTTTTAATTTGCAACCTGATGGAGGTCAGTATAGATGGACTAATAGAGAAAGTCCCACACACTGCTAGAAGGCCAAATATTTTTTCAGAGCTAGATGCAGAAAAAAATTATATTCAGTTTGCAACCTGATGGAGGTCAGTATAGATGGACTAATAGAGAAAGTCCCACACACTGCTAGAAGGCCAAATATTTTTTCAGAGCTAGATGCAGATAAAAATTATTTTTAATTTGCAACCTGATGGAGGTCAGTATAGATGGACTAATAGAGAGAGTCCCACACACTGCTAGAAGGCCAAATATTTTTTCAGAGCTAGATGCAGATAAAAATTATATTTAATTTGCAACCTGATGGAGGTCAGTATAGATGGACTAATAGAGAAAGTCCCCACACTGCTAGAAGGCCAAATATTTTTTCAGAGCTAGATGCAGATAAAAATTATATTCAATTTGCAACCTGATGGAGGTCAGTATAGATGGACTAATAGAACAAGTCCCACACACAGCTAGAAGCCCAAATATTTTTTCAGAGGTACTGTAGATGCAGATAAAAATTATTTTTAATTTGCAACCTGATGGAGGTCAGTATAGATGGACTAATAGAGAAAGTCCCACACACTGCTAGAAGGCCAAATATTTTTTCAGAGCTAGATGCAGAAAAAAATTATATTCAGTTTGCAACCTGATGGAGGTCAGTATAGATGGACTAATAGAGAAAGTCCCACACACTGCTAGAATGCCAAATATTTTTTCAGAGCTAGATGCAGATAAAAATTATTTTTACTTTGCAACCTGATGGAGGTCAGTATAGATGGACTAATAGAGAAAGTCCCACACACTGCTAGAAGGCCAAATATTTTTTCAGAGCCAGATGCAGATAAAAATTATATTCAATTTGCAACCTGATGGAGGTCAGTATAGATGGACTAATAGAACAAGTCCCACACACAGCTAGAAGCCCAAATATTTTTTCAGAGGTACTGTAGATGCAGATAAAAATTATTTTTAATTTGCAACCTGATGGAGGTCAGTATAGATGGACTAATAGAGAAAGTCCCACACACTGCTAGAAGGCCAAATATTTTTTCAGAGCTAGATGCAGATAAAAATTATTTTTAATTTGCAACCTGATGGAGGTCAGTATAGATGGACTAATAGAGAAAGTCCCACACACTGCTAGAAGGCCAAATATTTTTTCAGAGCTAGATGCAGAAAAAAATTATATTCAGTTTGCAACCTGATGGAGGTCAGTATAGATGGACTAATAGAGAAAGTCCCACACACTGCTAGAAGGCCAAATATTTTTTCAGAGCTAGATGCAGATAAAAATTATTTTTAATTTGCAACCTGATGGAGGTCAGTATAGATGGACTAATAGAGAAAGTCCCACACACAGCTAGAAGGCCAAATATTTTTTCAGAGCTAGATGCAGATAAAAATTATTTTTAATTTGCAACCTGATGGAGGTCAGTATAGATGGACTAATAGAGAAAGTCCCACACACTGCTAGAAGGCCAAATATTTTTTCAGAGCTAGATGCAGATAAAAATTATATTCAATTTGCAACCTGATGGAGGTCAGTATAGATGGACTAATAGAACAAGTCCCACACACAGCTAGAAGCCCAAATATTTTTTCAGAGGTACTGTAGATGCAGATAAAAATTATTTTTAATTTGCAACCTGATGGAGGTCAGTATAGATGGACTAATAGAGAAAGTCCCACACACTGCTAGAAGGCCAAATATTTTTTCAGAGCTAGATGCAGATAAAAATTATATTCAATTTGCAACCTGATGGAGGTCAGTATAGATGGACTAATAGAACAAGTCCCACACACAGCTAGAAGCCAAAATATTTTTTCAGAGGTACTGTAGATGCAGATAAAAATTATTTTTAATTTGCAACCTGATGGAGGTCAGTATAGATGGACTAATAGAGAAAGTCCAACACACTGCTAGAAGGCCAAATATTTTTTCAGAGCTAGATGCAGATAAAAATTATTTTTAATTTGCAACCTGATGGAGGTCAGTGTAGATGGACTAATAGAGAAAGTCCCACACACTGCTAGAAGGCCAAATATTTTTTCAGAGCTAGATGCAGAAAAAAATTATATTCAGTTTGCAACCTGATGGAGGTCAGTATAGATGGACTAATAGAGAAAGTCCCACACACTGCTAGAAGGCCAAATATTTTTTCAGAGCTAGATGCAGATAAAAATTATTTTTAATTTGCAACCTGATGGAGGTCAGTATAGATGGACTAATAGAGAAAGTCCCACACACAGCTAGAAGGCCAAATATTTTTTCAGAGCTAGATGCAGATAAAAATTATTTTTAATTTGCAACCTGATGGAGGTCAGTATAGATGGACTAATAGAGAAAGTCCCACACACAGCTAGAAGGCCAAATATTTTTTCAGAGCTAGATGCAGATAAAAATTATTTTTAATTTGCAACCTGATGGAGGTCAGTATAGATGGACTAATAGAGAAAGTCCCACACAGTGCTAGAAGGCCAAATATTTTTTCAGAGCTAGATGCAGATAAAAATTATATTCAATTTGCAACCTGATGGAGGTCAGTATAGATGGACTAATAGAACAAGTCCCACACACAGCTAGAAGCCCAAATATTTTTTCAGAGGTTCTGTAGATGCAGATAAAAATTATTTTTAATTTGCAACCTGATGGAGGTCAGTATAGATGGACTAATAGAGAAAGTCCCACACACTGCTAGAAGGCCAAATATTTTTTCAGAGCTAGATGCAGATAAAAATTATATTCAGTTTGCAACCTGATGGAGGTCAGTATAGATGGACTAATAGAGAAAGTCCCACACACAGCTAGAAGGCCAAATATTTTTTCAGAGCTAGATGCAGATAAAAATTATTTTTAATTTGCAACCTGATGGAGGTCAGTATAGATGGACTAATAGAGAAAGTCCCACACACAGCTAGAAGGCCAAATATTTTTTCAGAGCTAGATGCAGATAAAAATTATTTTTAATTTGCAACCTGATGGAGGTCAGTATAGATGGACTAATAGAGAAAGTCCCACACACTGCTAGAAGGCCAAATATTTTTTCAGAGCTAGATGCAGATAAAAATTATATTCAATTTGCAACCTGATGGAGGTCAGTATAGATGGACTAATAGAACAAGTCCCACACACAGCTAGAAGCCCAAATATTTTTTCAGAGGTACTGTAGATGCAGATAAAAATTAATTTTAATTTGCAACCTGATGGAGGTCAGTATAGATGGACTAATAGAGAAAGTCCCACACACTGCTAGAAGGCCAAATATTTTTTCAATGCTAGATGCAGATAAAAATTATTTTTAATTTGCAACCTGATGGAGGTCAGGATAGATGGACTAATAGAGAAAGTCCCACACACTGCTAGAAGGCCAAATATTTTTTCAGAGCTAGATGCAGAAAAAAATTATATTCAGTTTGCAACCTGATGGAGGTCAGTATAGATGGACTAATAGAGAAAGTCCCACACACTGCTAGAAGGCCAAATATTTTTTCAGAGCTAGATGCAGATAAAAATTATTTTTAATTTGCAACCTGATGGAGGTCAGTATAGATGGACTAATATAGAGAGTCCCACACACTGCTAGAAGGCCAAATATTTTTTCAGAGCGAGATGCAGATAAAAATTATTTTTAATTTGCAACCTGATGGAGGTCAGTATAGATGGACTAATAGAGAAAGTCCCCACACTGCTAGAAGGCCAAATATTTTTTCAGAGCTAGATGCAGATAAAAATTATATTCAATTTGCAACCTGATGGAGGTCAGTATAGATGGACTAATAGAACAAGTCCCACACACAGCTAGAAGCCCAAATATTTTTTCAGAGGTACTGTAGATGCAGATAAAAATTATTTTTAATTTGCAACCTGATGGAGGTCAGTATAGATGGACTAATAGAGAAAGTCCCACACACTGCTAGAAGGCCAAATATTTTTTCAGAGCTAGATGCAGAAAAAAATTATATTCAGTTTGCAACCTGATGGAGGTCAGTATAGATGGACTAATAGAGAAAGTCCCACACACTGCTAGAAGGCCAAATATTTTTTCAGAGCTAGATGCAGATAAAAATTATTTTTAATTTGCAACCTGATGGAGGTCAGTATAGATGGACTAATAGAGAGAGTCCCACACACTGCTAGAAGGCCAAATATTTTTTCAGAGCTAGATGCAGATAAAAATTATATTTAATTTGCAACCTGATGGAGGTCAGTATAGATGGACTAATAGAGAAAGTCCCCACACTGCTAGAAGGCCAAATATTTTTTCAGAGCTAGATGCAGATAAAAATTATACTCAATTTGCAACCTGATGGAGGTCAGTATAGATGGACTAATAGAACAAGTCCCACACACAGCTAGAAGCCCAAATATTTTTTCAGAGGTACTGTAGATGCAGATAAAAATTATTTTTAATTTGCAACCTGATGGATGTCAGTATAGATGGACTAATAGACAAAGTCCCACACACTGCTAGAAGGCCAAATATTTTTTCAGAGCTAGAAGCAGAAAAAAATTATATTCAGTTTGCAACCTGATGGAGGTCAGTATAGATGGACTAATAGAGAAAGTCCCACACACTGCTAGAATGCCAAATATTTTTTCAGAGCTAGATGCAGATAAAAATTATTTTTAATTTGCAACCTGATGGAGGTCAGTATAGATGGACTAATAGAGAAAGTCCCACACACTGCTAGAAGGCCAAATATTTTTTCAGAGCCAGATGCAGATAAAAATTATATTCAATTTGCAACCTGATGGAGGTCAGTATAGATGGACTAATAGAACAAGTCCCACACACAGCTAGAAGCCCAAATATTTTTTCAGAGGTACTGTAGATGCAGATAAAAATTATTTTTAATTTGCAACCTGATGGAGGTCAGTATAGATGGACTAATAGAGAAAGTCCCACACACTGCTAGAAGGCCAAATATTTTTTCAGAGCTAGATGCAGATAAAAATTATTTTTAATTTGCAACCTGATGGAGGTCAGTATAGATGGACTAATAGAGAAAGTCCCACACACTGCTAGAAGGCCAAATATTTTTTCAGAGCTAGATGCAGAAAAAAATTATATTCAGTTTGCAACCTGATGGAGGTCAGTATAGATGGACTAATAGAGAAAGTCCCACACACTGCTAGAAGGCCAAATATTTTTTCAGAGCTAGATGCAGATAAAAATTATTTTTAATTTGCAACCTGATGGAGGTCAGTATAGATGGACTAATAGAGAAAGTCCCACACACAGCTAGAAGGCCAAATATTTTTTCAGAGCTAGATGCAGATAAAAATTATTTTTAATTTGCAACCTGATGGAGGTCAGTATAGATGGACTAATAGAGAAAGTCCCACACACTGCTAGAAGGCCAAATATTTTTTCAGAGCTAGATGCAGATAAAAATTATATTCAATTTGCAACCTGATGGAGGTCAGTATAGATGGACTAATAGAGAAAGTCCCACACACTGCTAGAAGCCCAAATATTTTTTCAGAGGTACTGTAGATGCAGATAAAAATTATTTTTAATTTGCAACCTGATGGAGGTCAGTATAGATGGACTAATAGAGAAAGTCCCACACACTGCTAGAAGGCCAAATATTTTTTCAGAGCTAGATGCAGATAAAAATTATATTCAATTTGCAACCTGATGGAGGTCAGTATAGATGGACTAATAGAACAAGTCCCACACACAGCTAGAAGCCCAAATATTTTTTCAGAGGTACTGTAGATGCAGATAAAAATTATTTTTAATTTGCAACCTGATGGAGGTCAGTATAGATGGACTAATAGAGAAAGTACCACACACTGCTAGAAGGCCAAATACTTTTTCAATGCTAGATGCAGATAAAAATTATTTTTAATTTGCAACCTGATGGAGGTCAGGATAGATGGACTAATAGAGAAAGTCCCACACACTGCTAGAAGGCCAAATATTTTTTCAGAGCTAGATGCAGAAAAAAATTATATTCAGTTTGCAACCTGATGGAGGTCAGTATAGATGGACTAATAGAGAAAGTCCCACACACTGCTAGAAGGCCAAATATTTTTTCAGAGCTAGATGCAGATAAAAATTATTTTTAATTTGCAACCTGATGGAGGTCAGTATAGATGGACTAATAGAGAGAGTCCCACACACTGCTAGAAGGCCAAATATTTTTTCAGAGCGAGATGCAGATAAAAATTATTTTTAATTTGCAACCTGATGGAGGTCAGTATAGATGGACTAATAGAGAAAGTCCCCACACTGCTAGAAGGCCAAATATTTTTTCAGAGCTAGATGCAGATAAAAATTATATTCAATTTGCAACCTGATGGAGGTCAGTATAGATGGACTAATAGAACAAGTCCCACACACAGCTAGAAGCCCAAATATTTTTTCAGAGGTACTGTAGATGCAGATAAAAATTATTTTTAATTTGCAACCTGATGGAGGTCAGTATAGATGGACTAATAGAGAAAGTCCCACACACTGCTAGAAGGCCAAATATTTTTTCAGAGCTAGATGCAGAAAAAAATTATATTCAGTTTGCAACCTGATGGAGGTCAGTATAGATGGACTAATAGAGAAAGTCCCACACACTGCTAGAAGGCCAAATATTTTTTCAGAGCTAGATGCAGATAAAAATTATTTTTAATTTGCAACCTGATGGAGGTCAGTATAGATGGACTAATAGAGAGAGTCCCACACACTGCTAGAAGGCCAAATATTTTTTCAGAGCTAGATGCAGATAAAAATTATATTTAATTTGCAACCTGATGGAGGTCAGTATAGATGGACTAATAGAGAAAGTCCCCACACTGCTAGAAGGCCAAATATTTTTTCAGAGCTAGATGCAGATAAAAATTATATTCAATTTGCAACCTGATGGAGGTCAGTATAGATGGACTAATAGAACAAGTCCCACACACAGCTAGAAGCCCAAATATTTTTTCAGAGGTACTGTAGATGCAGATAAAAATTATTTTTAATTTGCAACCTGATGGAGGTCAGTATAGATGGACTAATAGAGAAAGTCCCACACACTGCTAGAAGGCCAAATATTTTTTCAGAGCTAGATGCAGAAAAAAATTATATTCAGTTTGCAACCTGATGGAGGTCAGTATAGATGGACTAATAGAGAAAGTCCCACACACTGCTAGAATGCCAAATATTTTTTCAGAGCTAGATGCAGATAAAAATTATTTTTACTTTGCAACCTGATGGAGGTCAGTATAGATGGACTAATAGAGAAAGTCCCACACACTGCTAGAAGGCCAAATATTTTTTCAGAGCCAGATGCAGATAAAAATTATATTCAATTTGCAACCTGATGGAGGTCAGTATAGATGGACTAATAGAGAAAGTCCCACACACAGCTAGAAGCCCAAATATTTTTTCAGAGGTACTGTAGATGCAGATAAAAATTATTTTTAATTTGCAACCTGATGGAGGTCAGTATAGATGGACTAATAGAGAAAGTCCCACACACTGCTAGAAGGCCAAATATTTTTTCAGAGCTAGATGCAGATAAAAATTATTTTTAATTTGCAACCTGATGGAGGTCAGTATAGATGGACTAATAGAGAAAGTCCCACACACTGCTAGAAGGCCAAATATTTTTTCAGAGCTAGATGCAGAAAAAAATTATATTCAGTTTGCAACCTGATGGAGGTCAGTATAGATGGACTAATAGAGAAAGTCCCACACACTGCTAGAAGGCCAAATATTTTTTCAGAGCTAGATGCAGATAAAAATTATTTTTAATTTGCAACCTGATGGAGGTCAGTATAGATGGACTAATAGAGAAAGTCCCACACACAGCTAGAAGGCCAAATATTTTTTCAGAGCTAGATGCAGATAAAAATTATTTTTAATTTGCAACCTGATGGAGGTCAGTATAGATGGACTAATAGAGAAAGTCCCACACACTGCTAGAAGGCCAAATATTTTTTCAGAGCTAGATGCAGATAAAAATTATATTCAATTTGCAACCTGATGGAGGTCAGTATAGATGGACTAATAGAACAAGTCCCACACACAGCTAGAAGCCCAAATATTTTTTCAGAGGTACTGTAGATGCAGATAAAAATTATTTTTAATTTGCAACCTGATGGAGGTCAGTATAGATGGACTAATAGAGAAAGTCCCACACACTGCTAGAAGGCCAAATATTTTTTCAGAGCTAGATGCAGATAAAAATTATATTCAATTTGCAACCTGATGGAGGTCAGTATAGATGGACTAATAGAACAAGTCCCACACACTGCTAGAAGCCCAAATATTTTTTCAGAGGTACTGTAGATGCAGATAAAAATTATTTTTAATTTGCAACCTGATGGAGGTCAGTATAGATGGACTAATAGAGAAAGTCCAACACACTGCTAGAAGGCCAAATATTTTTTCAGAGCTAGATGCAGATAAAAATTATTTTTAATTTGCAACCTGATGGAGGTCAGTGTAGATGGACTAATAGAGAAAGTCCCACACACTGCTAGAAGGCCAAATATTTTTTCAGAGCTAGATGCAGAAAAAAATTATATTCAGTTTGCAACCTGATGGAGGTCAGTATAGATGGACTAATAGAGAAAGTCCCACACACTGCTAGAAGGCCAAATATTTTTTCAGAGCTAGATGCAGATAAAAATTATTTTTAATTTGCAACCTGATGGAGGTCAGTATAGATGGACTAATAGAGAAAGTCCCACACACAGCTAGAAGGCCAAATATTTTTTCAGAGCTAGATGCAGATAAAAATTATTTTTAATTTGCAACCTGATGGAGGTCAGTATAGATGGACTAATAGAGAAAGTCCCACACACAGCTAGAAGGCCAAATATTTTTTCAGAGCTAGATGCAGATAAAAATTATTTTTAATTTGCAACCTGATGGAGGTCAGTATAGATGGACTAATAGAGAAAGTCCCACACAGTGCTAGAAGGCCAAATATTTTTTCAGAGCTAGATGCAGATAAAAATTATATTCAATTTGCAACCTGATGGAGGTCAGTATAGATGGACTAATAGAACAAGTCCCACACACAGCTAGAAGCCCAAATATTTTTTCAGAGGTTCTGTAGATGCAGATAAAAATTATTTTTAATTTGCAACCTGATGGAGGTCAGTATAGATGGACTAATAGAGAAAGTCCCACACACTGCTAGAAGGCCAAATATTTTTTCAGAGCTAGATGCAGATAAAAATTATATTCAGTTTGCAACCTGATGGAGGTCAGTATAGATGGACTAATAGAGAAAGTCCCACACACAGCTAGAAGGCCAAATATTTTTTCAGAGCTAGATGCAGATAAAAATTATTTTTAATTTGCAACCTGATGGAGGTCAGTATAGATGGACTAATAGAGAAAGTCCCACACACAGCTAGAAGGCCAAATATTTTTTCAGAGCTAGATGCAGATAAAAATTATTTTTAATTTGCAACCTGATGGAGGTCAGTATAGATGGACTAATAGAGAAAGTCCCACACACTGCTAGAAGGCCAAATATTTTTTCAGAGCTAGATGCAGATAAAAATTATATTCAATTTGCAACCTGATGGAGGTCAGTATAGATGGACTAATAGAACAAGTCCCACACACAGCTAGAAGCCCAAATATTTTTTCAGAGGTACTGTAGATGCAGATAAAAATTATTTTTAATTTGCAACCTGATGGAGGTCAGGATAGATGGACTAATAGAGAAAGTCCCACACACTGCTAGAAGGCCAAATATTTTTTCAGAGCTAGATGCAGAAAAAAATTATATTCAGTTTGCAACCTGATGGAGGTCAGTATAGATGGACTAATAGAGAAAGTCCCACACACTGCTAGAAGGCCAAATATTTTTTCAGAGCTAGATGCAGATAAAAATTATTTTTAATTTGCAACCTGATGGAGGTCAGTATAGATGGACTAATAGAGAGAGTCCCACACACTGCTAGAAGGCCAAATATTTTTTCAGAGCGAGATGCAGATAAAAATTATTTTTAATTTGCAACCTGATGGAGGTCAGTATAGATGGACTAATAGAGAAAGTCCCCACACTGCTAGAAGGCCAAATATTTTTTCAGAGCTAGATGCAGATAAAAATTATATTCAATTTGCAACCTGATGGAGGTCAGTATAGATGGACTAATAGAACAAGTCCCACACACAGCTAGAAGCCCAAATATTTTTTCAGAGGTACTGTAGATGCAGATAAAAATTATTTTTAATTTGCAACCTGATGGAGGTCAGTATAGATGGACTAATAGAGAAAGTCCCACACACTGCTAGAAGGCCAAATATTTTTTCAGAGCTAGATGCAGAAAAAAATTATATTCAGTTTGCAACCTGATGGAGGTCAGTATAGATGGACTAATAGAGAAAGTCCCACACACTGCTAGAAGGCCAAATATTTTTTCAGAGCTAGATGCAGATAAAAATTATTTTTAATTTGCAACCTGATGGAGGTCAGTATAGATGGACTAATAGAGAGAGTCCCACACACTGCTAGAAGGCCAAATATTTTTTCAGAGCTAGATGCAGATAAAAATTATATTTAATTTGCAACCTGATGGAGGTCAGTATAGATGGACTAATAGAGAAAGTCCCCACACTGCTAGAAGGCCAAATATTTTTTCAGAGCTAGATGCAGATAAAAATTATATTCAATTTGCAACCTGATGGAGGTCAGTATAGATGGACTAATAGAACAAGTCCCACACACAGCTAGAAGCCCAAATATTTTTTCAGAGGTACTGTAGATGCAGATAAAAATTATTTTTAATTTGCAACCTGATGGAGGTCAGTATAGATGGACTAATAGACAAAGTCCCACACACTGCTAGAAGGCCAAATATTTTTTCAGAGCTAGATGCAGAAAAAAATTATATTCAGTTTGCAACCTGATGGAGGTCAGTATAGATGGACTAATAGAGAAAGTCCCACACACTGCTAGAATGCCAAATATTTTTTCAGAGCTAGATGCAGATAAAAATTATTTTTAATTTGCAACCTGATGGAGGTCAGTATAGATGGACTAATAGAGAAAGTCCCACACACTGCTAGAAGGCCAAATATTTTTTCAGAGCCAGATGCAGATAAAAATTATATTCAATTTGCAACCTGATGGAGGTCAGTATAGATGGACTAATAGAACAAGTCCCACACACAGCTAGAAGCCCAAATATTTTTTCAGAGGTACTGTAGATGCAGATAAAAATTATTTTTAATTTGCAACCTGATGGAGGTCAGTATAGATGGACTAATAGAGAAAGTCCCACACACTGCTAGAAGGCCAAATATTTTTTCAGAGCTAGATGCAGATAAAAATTATTTTTAATTTGCAACCTGATGGAGGTCAGTATAGATGGACTAATAGAGAAAGTCCCACACACTGCTAGAAGGCCAAATATTTTTTCAGAGCTAGATGCAGAAAAAAATTATATTCAGTTTGCAACCTGATGGAGGTCAGTATAGATGGACTAATAGAGAAAGTCCCACACACTGCTAGAAGGCCAAATATTTTTTCAGAGCTAGATGCAGATAAAAATTATTTTTAATTTGCAACCTGATGGAGGTCAGTATAGATGGACTAATAGAGAAAGTCCCACACACAGCTAGAAGGCCAAATATTTTTTCAGAGCTAGATGCAGATAAAAATTATTTTTAATTTGCAACCTGATGGAGGTCAGTATAGATGGACTAATAGAGAAAGTCCCACACACTGCTAGAAGGCCAAATATTTTTTCAGAGCTAGATGCAGATAAAAATTATATTCAATTTGCAACCTGATGGAGGTCAGTATAGATGGACTAATAGAGAAAGTCCCACACACTGCTAGAAGCCCAAATATTTTTTCAGAGGTACTGTAGATGCAGATAAAAATTATTTTTAATTTGCAACCTGATGGAGGTCAGTATAGATGGACTAATAGAGAAAGTCCCACACACTGCTAGAAGGCCAAATATTTTTTCAGAGCTAGATGCAGATAAAAATTATATTCAATTTGCAACCTGATGGAGGTCAGTATAGATGGACTAATAGAACAAGTCCCACACACAGCTAGAAGCCCAAATATTTTTTCAGAGGTACTGTAGATGCAGATAAAAATTATTTTTAATTTGCAACCTGATGGAGGTCAGTATAGATGTACTAATAGAGAAAGTCCCACACACTGCTAGAAGGCCAAATATTTTTTCAGAGCTAGATGCAGATAAAAATTATTTTTAATTTGCAACCTGATGGAGGTCAGTATAGATGGACTAATAGAGAAAGTCCCACACACTGCTAGAAGGCCAAATATTTTTTCAGAGCTAGATGCAGATAAAAATTATTTTTAATTTGCAACCTGATGGAGGTCAGTATAGATGGACTAATAGAGAAAGTCCCACACACTGCTAGAAGGCCAAATATTTTTTCAGAGCTAGATGCAGATAAAAATTATTTTTAATTTGCAACCTGATGGAGGTCAGTATAGATGGACTAATAGAGAAAGTCCCACACACTGCTAGAAGGCCAAATATTTTTTCAGAGCTAGATGCAGAAAAAAATTATATTCAGTTTGCAACCTGATGGAGGTCAGTATAGATGGACTAATAGAGAAAGTCCCACACACTGCTAGAAGGCCAAATATTTTTTCAGAGCTAGATGCAGATAAAAATTATTTTTAATTTGCAACCTGATGGAGGTCAGTATAGATGGACTAATAGAGAAAGTCCCACACACAGCTAGAAGGCCAAATATTTTTTCAGAGCTAGATGCAGATAAAAATTATTTTTAATTTGCAACCTGATGGAGGTCAGTATAGATGGACTAATAGAGAAAGTCCCACACACTGCTAGAAGGCCAAATATTTTTTCAGAGCTAGATGCAGATAAAAATTATATTCAATTTGCAACCTGATGGAGGTCAGTATAGATGGACTAATAGAGAAAGTCCCACACACAGCTAGAAGCCCAAATATTTTTTCAGAGGTACTGTAGATGCAGATAAAAATTATTTTTAATTTGCAACCTGATGGAGGTCAGTATAGATGGACTAATAGAGAAAGTCCAACACACTGCTAGAAGGCCAAATATTTTTTCAGAGCTAGATGCAGATAAAAATTATTTTTAATTTGCAACCTGATGGAGGTCAGTGTAGATGGACTAATAGAGAAAGTCCCACACACTGCTAGAAGGCCAAATATTTTTTCAGAGCTAGATGCAGAAAAAAATTATATTCAGTTTGCAACCTGATGGAGGTCAGTATAGATGGACTAATAGAGAAAGTCCCACACACTGCTAGAAGGCCAAATATTTTTTCAGAGCTAGATGCAGATAAAAATTATTTTTAATTTGCAACCTGATGGAGGTCAGTATAGATGGACTAATAGAGAAAGTCCCACACACAGCTAGAAGGCCAAATATTTTTTCAGAGCTAGATGCAGATAAAAATTATTTTTAATTTGCAACCTGATGGAGGTCAGTATAGATGGACTAATAGAGAAAGTCCCACACACAGCTAGAAGGCCAAATATTTTTTCAGAGCTAGATGCAGATAAAAATTATTTTTAATTTGCAACCTGATGGAGGTCAGTATAGATGGACTAATAGAGAAAGTCCCACACAGTGCTAGAAGGCCAAATATTTTTTCAGAGCTAGATGCAGATAAAAATTATATTCAATTTGCAACCTGATGGAGGTCAGTATAGATGGACTAATAGAACAAGTCCCACACACAGCTAGAAGCCCAAATATTTTTTCAGAGGTTCTGTAGATGCAGATAAAAATTATTTTTAATTTGCAACCTGATGGAGGTCAGTATAGATGGACTAATAGAGAAAGTCCCACACACTGCTAGAAGGCCAAATATTTTTTCAGAGCTAGATGCAGATAAAAATTATATTCAGTTTGCAACCTGATGGAGGTCAGTATAGATGGACTAATAGAGAAAGTCCCACACACAGCTAGAAGGCCAAATATTTTTTCAGAGCTAGATGCAGATAAAAATTATTTTTAATTTGCAACCTGATGGAGGTCAGTATAGATGGACTAATAGAGAAAGTCCCACACACAGCTAGAAGGCCAAATATTTTTTCAGAGCTAGATGCAGATAAAAATTATTTTTAATTTGCAACCTGATGGAGGTCAGTATAGATGGACTAATAGAGAAAGTCCCACACACTGCTAGAAGGCCAAATATTTTTTCAGAGCTAGATGCAGATAAAAATTATATTCAATTTGCAACCTGATGGAGGTCAGTATAGATGGACTAATAGAACAAGTCCCACACACAGCTAGAAGCCCAAATATTTTTTCAGAGGTACTGTAGATGCAGATAAAAATTATTTTTAATTTGCAACCTGATGGAGGTCAGGATAGATGGACTAATAGAGAAAGTCCCACACACTGCTAGAAGGCCAAATATTTTTTCAGAGCTAGATGCAGAAAAAAATTATATTCAGTTTGCAACCTGATGGAGGTCAGTATAGATGGACTAATAGAGAAAGTCCCACACACTGCTAGAAGGCCAAATATTTTTTCAGAGCTAGATGCAGATAAAAATTATTTTTAATTTGCAACCTGATGGAGGTCAGTATAGATGGACTAATAGAGAGAGTCCCACACACTGCTAGAAGGCCAAATATTTTTTCAGAGCGAGATGCAGATAAAAATTATTTTTAATTTGCAACCTGATGGAGGTCAGTATAGATGGACTAATAGAGAAAGTCCCCACACTGCTAGAAGGCCAAATATTTTTTCAGAGCTAGATGCAGATAAAAATTATATTCAATTTGCAACCTGATGGAGGTCAGTATAGATGGACTAATAGAACAAGTCCCACACACAGCTAGAAGCCCAAATATTTTTTCAGAGGTACTGTAGATGCAGATAAAAATTATTTTTAATTTGCAACCTGATGGAGGTCAGTATAGATGGACTAATAGAGAAAGTCCCACACACTGCTAGAAGGCCAAATATTTTTTCAGAGCTAGATGCAGAAAAAAATTATATTCAGTTTGCAACCTGATGGAGGTCAGTATAGATGGACTAATAGAGAAAGTCCCACACACTGCTAGAAGGCCAAATATTTTTTCAGAGCTAGATGCAGATAAAAATTATTTTTAATTTGCAACCTGATGGAGGTCAGTATAGATGGACTAATAGAGAGAGTCCCACACACTGCTAGAAGGCCAAATATTTTTTCAGAGCTAGATGCAGATAAAAATTATATTTAATTTGCAACCTGATGGAGGTCAGTATAGATGGACTAATAGAGAAAGTCCCCACACTGCTAGAAGGCCAAATATTTTTTCAGAGCTAGATGCAGATAAAAATTATATTCAATTTGCAACCTGATGGAGGTCAGTATAGATGGACTAATAGAACAAGTCCCACACACAGCTAGAAGCCCAAATATTTTTTCAGAGGTACTGTAGATGCAGATAAAAATTATTTTTAATTTGCAACCTGATGGAGGTCAGTATAGATGGACTAATAGACAAAGTCCCACACACTGCTAGAAGGCCAAATATTTTTTCAGAGCTAGATGCAGAAAAAAATTATATTCAGTTTGCAACCTGATGGAGGTCAGTATAGATGGACTAATAGAGAAAGTCCCACACACTGCTAGAATGCCAAATATTTTTTCAGAGCTAGATGCAGATAAAAATTATTTTTAATTTGCAACCTGATGGAGGTCAGTATAGATGGACTAATAGAGAAAGTCCCACACACTGCTAGAAGGCCAAATATTTTTTCAGAGCCAGATGCAGATAAAAATTATATTCAATTTGCAACCTGATGGAGGTCAGTATAGATGGACTAATAGAACAAGTCCCACACACAGCTAGAAGCCCAAATATTTTTTCAGAGGTACTGTAGATGCAGATAAAAATTATTTTTAATTTGCAACCTGATGGAGGTCAGTATAGATGGACTAATAGAGAAAGTCCCACACACTGCTAGAAGGCCAAATATTTTTTCAGAGCTAGATGCAGATAAAAATTATTTTTAATTTGCAACCTGATGGAGGTCAGTATAGATGGACTAATAGAGAAAGTCCCACACACTGCTAGAAGGCCAAATATTTTTTCAGAGCTAGATGCAGATAAAAATTATTTTTAATTTGCAACCTGATGGAGGTCAGTATAGATGGACTAATAGAGAAAGTCCCACACACTGCTAGAAGGCCAAATATTTTTTCAGAGCTAGATGCAGAAAAAAATTATATTCAGTTTGCAACCTGATGGAGGTCAGTATAGATGGACTAATAGAGAAAGTCCCACACACTGCTAGAAGGCCAAATATTTTTTCAGAGCTAGATGCAGATAAAAATTATTTTTAATTTGCAACCTGATGGAGGTCAGTATAGATGGACTAATAGAGAAAGTCCCACACACAGCTAGAAGGCCAAATATTTTTTCAGAGCTAGATGCAGATAAAAATTATTTTTAATTTGCAACCTGATGGAGGTCAGTATAGATGGACTAATAGAGAAAGTCCCACACACTGCTAGAAGGCCAAATATTTTTTCAGAGCTAGATGCAGATAAAAATTATATTCAATTTGCAACCTGATGGAGGTCAGTATAGATGGACTAATAGAGAAAGTCCCACACACAGCTAGAAGCCCAAATATTTTTTCAGAGGTACTGTAGATGCAGATAAAAATTATTTTTAATTTGCAACCTGATGGAGGTCAGTATAGATGGACTAATAGAGAAAGTCCAACACACTGCTAGAAGGCCAAATATTTTTTCAGAGCTAGATGCAGATAAAAATTATTTTTAATTTGCAACCTGATGGAGGTCAGTGTAGATGGACTAATAGAGAAAGTCCCACACACTGCTAGAAGGCCAAATATTTTTTCAGAGCTAGATGCAGAAAAAAATTATATTCAGTTTGCAACCTGATGGAGGTCAGTATAGATGGACTAATAGAGAAAGTCCCACACACTGCTAGAAGGCCAAATATTTTTTCAGAGCTAGATGCAGATAAAAATTATTTTTAATTTGCAACCTGATGGAGGTCAGTATAGATGGACTAATAGAGAAAGTCCCACACACAGCTAGAAGGCCAAATATTTTTTCAGAGCTAGATGCAGATAAAAATTATTTTTAATTTGCAACCTGATGGAGGTCAGTATAGATGGACTAATAGAGAAAGTCCCACACACAGCTAGAAGGCCAAATATTTTTTCAGAGCTAGATGCAGATAAAAATTATTTTTAATTTGCAACCTGATGGAGGTCAGTATAGATGGACTAATAGAGAAAGTCCCACACAGTGCTAGAAGGCCAAATATTTTTTCAGAGCTAGATGCAGATAAAAATTATATTCAATTTGCAACCTGATGGAGGTCAGTATAGATGGACTAATAGAACAAGTCCCACACACAGCTAGAAGCCCAAATATTTTTTCAGAGGTTCTGTAGATGCAGATAAAAATTATTTTTAATTTGCAACCTGATGGAGGTCAGTATAGATGGACTAATAGAGAAAGTCCCACACACTGCTAGAAGGCCAAATATTTTTTCAGAGCTAGATGCAGATAAAAATTATATTCAGTTTGCAACCTGATGGAGGTCAGTATAGATGGACTAATAGAGAAAGTCCCACACACAGCTAGAAGGCCAAATATTTTTTCAGAGCTAGATGCAGATAAAAATTATTTTTAATTTGCAACCTGATGGAGGTCAGTATAGATGGACTAATAGAGAAAGTCCCACACACAGCTAGAAGGCCAAATATTTTTTCAGAGCTAGATGCAGATAAAAATTATTTTTAATTTGCAACCTGATGGAGGTCAGTATAGATGGACTAATAGAGAAAGTCCCACACACTGCTAGAAGGCCAAATATTTTTTCAGAGCTAGATGCAGATAAAAATTATATTCAATTTGCAACCTGATGGAGGTCAGTATAGATGGACTAATAGAACAAGTCCCACACACAGCTAGAAGCCCAAATATTTTTTCAGAGGTACTGTAGATGCAGATAAAAATTATTTTTAATTTGCAACCTGATGGAGGTCAGGATAGATGGACTAATAGAGAAAGTCCCACACACTGCTAGAAGGCCAAATATTTTTTCAGAGCTAGATGCAGAAAAAAATTATATTCAGTTTGCAACCTGATGGAGGTCAGTATAGATGGACTAATAGAGAAAGTCCCACACACTGCTAGAAGGCCAAATATTTTTTCAGAGCTAGATGCAGATAAAAATTATTTTTAATTTGCAACCTGATGGAGGTCAGTATAGATGGACTAATAGAGAGAGTCCCACACACTGCTAGAAGGCCAAATATTTTTTCAGAGCGAGATGCAGATAAAAATTATTTTTAATTTGCAACCTGATGGAGGTCAGTATAGATGGACTAATAGAGAAAGTCCCCACACTGCTAGAAGGCCAAATATTTTTTCAGAGCTAGATGCAGATAAAAATTATATTCAATTTGCAACCTGATGGAGGTCAGTATAGATGGACTAATAGAACAAGTCCCACACACAGCTAGAAGCCCAAATATTTTTTCAGAGGTACTGTAGATGCAGATAAAAATTATTTTTAATTTGCAACCTGATGGAGGTCAGTATAGATGGACTAATAGAGAAAGTCCCACACACTGCTAGAAGGCCAAATATTTTTTCAGAGCTAGATGCAGAAAAAAATTATATTCAGTTTGCAACCTGATGGAGGTCAGTATAGATGGACTAATAGAGAAAGTCCCACACACTGCTAGAAGGCCAAATATTTTTTCAGAGCTAGATGCAGATAAAAATTATTTTTAATTTGCAACCTGATGGAGGTCAGTATAGATGGACTAATAGAGAGAGTCCCACACACTGCTAGAAGGCCAAATATTTTTTCAGAGCTAGATGCAGATAAAAATTATATTTAATTTGCAACCTGATGGAGGTCAGTATAGATGGACTAATAGAGAAAGTCCCCACACTGCTAGAAGGCCAAATATTTTTTCAGAGCTAGATGCAGATAAAAATTATATTCAATTTGCAACCTGATGGAGGTCAGTATAGATGGACTAATAGAACAAGTCCCACACACAGCTAGAAGCCCAAATATTTTTTCAGAGGTACTGTAGATGCAGATAAAAATTATTTTTAATTTGCAACCTGATGGAGGTCAGTATAGATGGACTAATAGACAAAGTCCCACACACTGCTAGAAGGCCAAATATTTTTTCAGAGCTAGATGCAGAAAAAAATTATATTCAGTTTGCAACCTGATGGAGGTCAGTATAGATGGACTAATAGAGAAAGTCCCACACACTGCTAGAATGCCAAATATTTTTTCAGAGCTAGATGCAGATAAAAATTATTTTTAATTTGCAACCTGATGGAGGTCAGTATAGATGGACTAATAGAGAAAGTCCCACACACTGCTAGAAGGCCAAATATTTTTTCAGAGCCAGATGCAGATAAAAATTATATTCAATTTGCAACCTGATGGAGGTCAGTATAGATGGACTAATAGAACAAGTCCCACACACAGCTAGAAGCCCAAATATTTTTTCAGAGGTACTGTAGATGCAGATAAAAATTATTTTTAATTTGCAACCTGATGGAGGTCAGTATAGATGGACTAATAGAGAAAGTCCCACACACTGCTAGAAGGCCAAATATTTTTTCAGAGCTAGATGCAGATAAAAATTATTTTTAATTTGCAACCTGATGGAGGTCAGTATAGATGGACTAATAGAGAAAGTCCCACACACTGCTAGAAGGCCAAATATTTTTTCAGAGCTAGATGCAGAAAAAAATTATATTCAGTTTGCAACCTGATGGAGGTCAGTATAGATGGACTAATAGAGAAAGTCCCACACACTGCTAGAAGGCCAAATATTTTTTCAGAGCTAGATGCAGATAAAAATTATTTTTAATTTGCAACCTGATGGAGGTCAGTATAGATGGACTAATAGAGAAAGTCCCACACACAGCTAGAAGGCCAAATATTTTTTCAGAGCTAGATGCAGATAAAAATTATTTTTAATTTGCAACCTGATGGAGGTCAGTATAGATGGACTAATAGAGAAAGTCCCACACACTGCTAGAAGGCCAAATATTTTTTCAGAGCTAGATGCAGATAAAAATTATATTCAATTTGCAACCTGATGGAGGTCAGTATAGATGGACTAATAGAGAAAGTCCCACACACTGCTAGAAGCCCAAATATTTTTTCAGAGGTACTGTAGATGCAGATAAAAATTATTTTTAATTTGCAACCTGATGGAGGTCAGTATAGATGGACTAATAGAGAAAGTCCCACACACTGCTAGAAGGCCAAATATTTTTTCAGAGCTAGATGCAGATAAAAATTATATTCAATTTGCAACCTGATGGAGGTCAGTATAGATGGACTAATAGAACAAGTCCCACACACAGCTAGAAGCCCAAATATTTTTTCAGAGGTACTGTAGATGCAGATAAAAATTATTTTTAATTTGCAACCTGATGGAGGTCAGTATAGATGGACTAATAGAGAAAGTCCCACACACTGCTAGAAGGCCAAATATTTTTTCAGAGCTAGATGCAGATAAAAATTATTTTTAATTTGCAACCTGATGGAGGTCAGTATAGATGGACTAATAGAGAAAGTCCCACACACTGCTAGAAGGCCAAATATTTTTTCAGAGCTAGATGCAGATAAAAATTATTTTTAATTTGCAACCTGATGGAGGTCAGTATAGATGGACTAATAGAGAAAGTCCCACACACTGCTAGAAGGCCAAATATTTTTTCAGAGCTAGATGCAGATAAAAATTATTTTTAATTTGCATCCTGATGGAGGTCAGTATAGATGGACTAATAGAGAAAGTCCCACACACTGCTAGAAGGCCAAATATTTTTTCAGAGCTAGATGCAGAAAAAAATTATATTCAGTTTGCAACCTGATGGAGGTCAGTATAGATGGACTAATAGAGAAAGTCCCACACACTGCTAGAAGGCCAAATATTTTTTCAGAGCTAGATGCAGATAAAAATTATTTTTAATTTGCAACCTGATGGAGGTCAGTATAGATGGACTAATAGAGAAAGTCCCACACACAGCTAGAAGGCCAAATATTTTTTCAGAGCTAGATGCAGATAAAAATTATTTTTAATTTGCAACCTGATGGAGGTCAGTATAGATGGACTAATAGAGAAAGTCCCACACACTGCTAGAAGGCCAAATATTTTTTCAGAGCTAGATGCAGATAAAAATTATATTCAATTTGCAACCTGATGGAGGTCAGTATAGATGGACTAATAGAGAAAGTCCCACACACAGCTAGAAGCCCAAATATTTTTTCAGAGGTACTGTAGATGCAGATAAAAATTATTTTTAATTTGCAACCTGATGGAGGTCAGTATAGATGGACTAATAGAGAAAGTCCCACACACTGCTAGAAGGCCAAATATTTTTTCAGAGCTAGATGCAGATAAAAATTATTTTTAATTTGCAACCTGATGGAGGTCAGTATAGATGGACTAATAGAGAAAGTCCCACACACTGCTAGAAGGCCAAATATTTTTTCAGAGCTAGATGCAGAAAAAAATTATATTCAGTTTGCAACCTGATGGAGGTCAGTATAGATGGACTAATAGAGAAAGTCCCACACACTGCTAGAAGGCCAAATATTTTTTCAGAGCTAGATGCAGATAAAAATTATTTTTAATTTGCAACCTGATGGAGGTCAGTATAGATGGACAAATAGAGAAAGTCCCACACACTGCTAGAAGGCCAAATATTTTTTCAGAGCTAGATGCAGATAAAAATTATTTTTAATTTGCAACCTGATGGAGGTCAGTATAGATGGACTAATAGAGAAAGTCCCACACACTGCTAGAAGGCCAAATATTTTTTCAGAGCTAGATGCAGATAAAAATTATATTCAATTTGCAACCTGATGGAGGTCAGTATAGATGGACTAATAGAACAAGTCCCACACACAGCTAGAAGCCCAAATATTTTTTCAGAGGTATTGTAGATGCAGATAAAAATTATTTTTAATTTGCAACCTGATGGAGGTCAGTATAGATGGACTTATAGAGAAAGTCCCACACACTGCTAGAAGGTCAAATATTTTTTCAGAGCTAGATGCAGAAAAAAATTATATTCAGTTTGCAACCTGATTGAGGTCAGTATAGATGGACTAATATAGAAAGTCCCACACACTGCTAGAAGGCCACATATTTTTTCAGAGGTAGATGTAGAAAAAAATATATTCAGTTTGCAACCTGATGGAGGTCAGTATAAATCGACTAATAGAGAAAGTCCCACACACTGCTAGAAGGCCAAATATTTTTTCAGGGCTAGATGCAGATAAAAATTATTTTTAATTTGCAACCTGATAGAGGTCAGTATAGATGGACTAATAGAGAAAGTCCCACACACTGCTAGAAGGCCAAATATTTTTTCAGAGCTAGATGCAGATAAAAATTATATTCAATTTGCAACCTGATGGAGGTCAGTATAGATGGACTAATAGAACAAGTCCCACACACAGCTAGAAGCCCAAATATTTTTTCAGAGGTACTGTAGATGCAGATAAAAATTATTTTTAATTTGCAACCTGATGGAGGTCAGTATAGATGGACTAATAGAGAAAGTCCCATACACTGCTAGAAGGTCAAATATTTTTTCAGAGCTAGATGCAGAAAAAAATTATATTCAGTTTGCAACCTGATGGAGGTCAGTATAGATGGACTAATAGAGAAAGTCCCACACACTGCTAGAAGGCCACATATTTTTTCAGAGGTAGATGCAGAAAAAAATATATTCAGTTTGCAACCTGATGGAGGTCTGTATAGATGGATTAATAGAACAAGTCCCACACACAGCTAGAAGCCCAATATTTTTTCAGAGGTAGATGCAGAAAAAAATATATTCAGTTTGCAACCTGATGGAGGTCTGTATAGATGGATTAATAGAACAAGTCCCACACACAGCTAGAAGCCCAATATTTTTTCAGAGGTAGATGCAGAAAAAAATATATTCAGTTTGCAACCTGATGGAGGTCAGTATAGATGGACTAATACAACAAGTCCCACACACAGCTAGAAGCCCAATATTTTTTCTGAGGTAGATGCAGAAAAAAATATATTCAGTTTGCAACCTGATGGAGGTCTGTATAGATAGATTAATAGAACAAGTCCCACACACAGCTAGAAGCCCAATATTTTTTCAGAGGTAGATGCAGAAAAAAATATATTCAGTTTGCAACCTGATGGAGGTCAGTATAGATGGACTAATACAACAAGTCCCACACACAGCTAGAAGCCCAATATTTTTTCAGAGGTAGATGCAGAAAAAAATATATTCAGTTTGCAACCTGATGGAGGTCTGTATAGATGGATTAATAGAACAAGTCCCACACACAGCTAGAAGCCCAATATTTTTTCAGAGGTAGATGCAGAAAAAAATATATTCAGTTTGCAACCTGATGGAGGTCTGTATAGATGGACTAATAGAATGATGCTATGCCCAAAAGATTTTACTTCACTAGGTGCAGTAAAAAAATTGGTATTCTATACACAGGTGGTATATCTTGCAACACAGATAGGCTACTCCACTGACTAACACACTCTGCAATAGGCCAAAAAGGATTAGCTTTGCTAGATTCAGCCAAATGCTGTGAAAAAAACTTGCACAGCACTGGCACAGACCTGCCTGGCAAAAACTGATAGGAACTGATGTAACCTAGTCCTGAAAAGGACTCCAATTCCAATTAGTCTTTACTCCCACAATCTATCTATTTAAGAGCACAGACCTGCCTGTTAAAAGTCATAGGAAATGCTGTAACCTAGTCCTTAAAAGGACTGCAATCACAACTATTCCCTACTCCCAAGCTATCTGTAGATTTGTGCGAAAATTGGCTTGAAATTAACAAGGTATAGCGCACACAGCAACAGCGGTGCCGTCTAACACGCAGCTGCAGCAGTGAGAAAATGGTGGCGACGGGGAAAATGGCTTGGTCTTATAGGGCAAGGACATGTGACATACACTGCCAATGACACATGCCCTTGCTTGTGTGAAAAAAAGCACTTCGCTCCGTGTGTGCGCTGCTGATAGGCTGACAGATTGCACCTCCCCACTGTAAATGCGGGAAAGAGAAAAAAAAAATGGAGATCTTCATTGTTCCTGCAGAGATCCATCCCCTGCCCCTCCCCCCACCCCGCTGTACACTCAAACTGCGTATTAACATTAATTTTCATCATTACTGAGAAAAAATCCAGTTATGATTTTGGTGCACGAACAGTTATCGAACATAACCTCGAACAGCCGAATTTTTCTCAAATTGTTCGTGTTCGCCGAACGGCTCGAACACCGCCCAAAACAGCTCGAATTTGAGATTGGCGAACAGTTCGAGTAGAACAACGCTCATCTCTACTAGTGACGCCGTAACTTTTTCAATTTTCACTCGAGGTAGTTAGATAAGGGCTTGTTCTTTGTAGGATAAGATGTAGTTTTTATTGGTCTCAATTAGTGATGAGTGAACGTGCTCGCAACTACTCGGTACTCTCCCGAGCATCATGGTGCTCGACAAGCTCGGCGTTCGGCCAGTATTTCTCGGTTGCTCGGGCAGGAACTCGGGTCCCCTCCTTTCATATTTGGCACTCTTTAGAGAACCATTGAACATGCAGGGATTGCCTTCCACGCACTGTAATGCTGTAGCCATGTTGGTTGTGGGCATTACAGTGATTGGCTGGCCGCACAGCATCATCAGGTCTATATAAGACTTGGCGCCGCTATGCTCGTCACAGTCACTCCGGAATCAGACAGTGTAGGGAGAGGTTCTGCTGAGTCAGCGAGAGATTTGCTTGTTTATAGTTAGTATAGGTATTTCATAACATATATATGTACATATATATATATATCCATCTGAACTAACAGTCCTTCTGAGGACTAATCCATCTGCATATTTTCAATGGTGAAGGTGATAGCAGGAGTAAGGCAGTCAGGGTATGTGATAGACTACAGTGCATGATACAGCACAAGAGGGTCCATTGCACGTTCAACTTCTGACTGATCCTGCTGTGACAAATATTTGTAGACATAGCCCCAGATATCAGGGGTCAGGGCTAATTTTTTTTTAATCTTAATCCTGATTATTTGCTTAAAAAGAAAAACAAAGTACACCATTTTAGTGCTCCATTTTCTTGTTAGCACTGCAGAATACAGCCAGATCTTATCCATATTACAGCGATAAAAATCCAGAAATTTGAACTGAACATGAAAAATATTGGCCTCCATTTCCATTTTGTTGCAATGTGTCGGTCAAGCTATTAACATGAGGTCGCTGTGAAGAATAAGATAAGATAAGATAAGATATACTTTATTTATCCCGGAGGAAATTGCGGTATCACAGCAGCAGAACACAGATCTCGAACATGACACATATGATAACATAACATTTGGAATGCTTTAGACATTGCTTTTCAGACATTTGTTAAACACCCCCATAGCTGTTGGAACAAACGATCTCCTGTATTTTTCCTTTTTACACCTTAGTTGTATTAGGCGATTGCTGAATGTGCTCTTCTGTTTCGCAAACAGTTCATAAAGCGGGTGTGTGTTGTTGCCCATTATAGCTCTGCACTTCTTCTTAATCCTATCCTCTACCACCTCTTCAAAAGTCCCAAGCTGTAGGCCCACCGTCGCGCTAGCCTTCTTTATAAGTTTGTTGAGCTTGTTGGCGTCAGCAACACGCACACTGTTACCCCAGCAAATTATTGCCGCAAAGGTGGCACTAGCCACAATGGATTGGTAGAACACCTCAAGCATTTTGCCACACACATTAAAAGACCTTAACTTCCTTAGGAAGTACAATCTACTCATCCCCTTCTTGTAGACCTTCTCCATGTGGCACTTCCAGTCTAGCTTGCTATCCAGGTAAACCCCCAAATATTTGAAACTGTCCACCATCTCCACATCCTGACCGTCAATGGTAACAGGTAGGCATACCTTCTTGCACCTTCCATAGCTCATCACCAACTCCCTGGTTTTCTTAACATTTAGTTCTAGATGGTTAGCCTGGCACCATACTACAAAGTCCGCAACCACCCTTCTATATTCCTCTTCATCCTGGTCCTTCTCAATACGGTCAACTATCACAGAGTCATCCGAGTACTTCTGGAGGTGACAACGGTCTGATTTATACTGAAAGTCAGCTGTGTACAATGTAAAGAGGAATGGCGACAGCACTGTTCCCTGCAGGGCTCCGACACTGCTCAGTACACTATCTGATGTAGCCGTCCCCCACCTAACAAACTGTGGCCTATTCGACAGGTAGTCAATTATCCAATTCACAAGTCCCTCATCCACCGCCATTTTAATCAACTTTCCACGCATTAAGAGTGGCTGTAATGTGTTGAACGCACTAGAGAAATCAAAGAACAAAGCACGCACTGTGGTTCCATCATTGTCCAAAAAGGAATAGTATTAGTAAACTACAGGCCTGCTACTTAAAACCATGGTTCTCTGTCAGATGTATCACATATAACTGCGTTCCAAAATCAGCCATTTCTGGCTTCCATTTCCATTTTGTTGCAGTGTGTCAGTAAAGCTATTCACACTAGGTCTTTGTGAAGAATAGTATTAGTAATCTTCAGTCCTGCTATTTAAAACCGTGGTTCTCTGTCAGACGTATCACATATAACTGTGTTCCAAAATCAGCCATTTCTGGCGTACATTTCCATTTTGTTGTAGTGTGTCAGTAAAGCTATTCACACGAGGTCTCTGTGAAGAATAGTATTAGTAAACTACAGACCTGCTATTTAAAACTGTGGTTCTCTGTCAGACGTATCAAATATATAACTGCGTTCCAAAATCAGTCTTTTCTGGCTTTCATTTCCATTTTTAATTCAAGAGGAGAATGTGTGAAGCGATGCCCAAATATTTGAGCAGCCACGGTCACATGAAAGCAAAGGTGGGAAAGTGCAATTACTGTCGCAAGAGGTGGATGATGATGATGAGACACAATTGCTAGAAAGTCAGGAGGAGGATCAGGATGTGGAAGTGAAAGACGAGGTGGTGGATGATATAGTAACTGACCCAACCTGACAGGGAAACATGCAGAGCGAGGAGAGCAGCACACAGGGGGAGGGAGGCGTAGCACCACAACAGGCAGAAAGAAGCAGTGTGGTGCCCGCAGACACAAGCCGGGAAAGCATTCCCCGTAAAGCCAACACAACGGAAGTTGCCAGTACAACTGTTAGGTCTTTCAGAGTCTGGTTGTTTTTTTTAAACACTGTCAAACTTTTGGGACAGTTTTCTCAGACCCTCCAATCGCACAGGCCCTGAGGCACGGGGTACTCTCACAAGGAGGGAAAAGTTTCGGAAGATGCTGAGGGAGTACCTTGCCGACTGTGCCAACGTCTTCCATGATTCCTCTGTGCCTTATAATTATTGGGTGTCCAAGCTGGACATGTGGCATGACTCTGCTCTCTACGCCTTGGAGGTCCTATCCTGCCCTGCCGCTAGCGTTTTGTCACAGCGGGATTTTAGTGCCGCTGATGGAATTGTAACCAATAGGCGCATCTGCCTGTCAACTGAAAATGCTGACAGGCTGACTCTTATAAAAATGAACAAGTGCTGCATTGGGTCAGACTTCTCAACACCACCGAATGATAGCAGCGTAACATAAACTCAAATACAGTGTCTTTTTTTGGGGAGGTCTAACTCTATTCCCATGCACCTCTGTCTTCACACCCAGACATGGGTATACTCTTCCTGACTTTGTCTATTTGCTCTTGTCCTCCTCCTTCTCCCCATCCTCATCCGCCACCACCATATCACCACCATATCTACCATATCACCATTAGTGTTGAGCCACCCCCGTAGTGTTCGAGTTCGGTTCGGTTCGTCGAACACCCGTGTGTTCGCCGAACTGTTCGTCGAACTGTTCGTCGAACACCTTCGAACACCGTTAAAACCAATGGCAGGCAAACAAAAACACATAGAAACACATAGAAAACACCTTCAAAGGTGTCCAAAAGCTGACAAACTGCTCAGAAGACACAACTAACACATGGAAAAGTGACAAGTACATATAGTCATGCGAAAAGAAAAGAGGTGGAGGAGTAAAAGGAGGGGGAGACACAGATATAGGCATGTCATGCCCTTCTAAAATCCAAAAAGTGAGAAGCCGACACGTTCAGTCCGCTCCTGCCCGTGCCACCTCCGCGTCGCCGGGTTTGTGCCAGAGCCGCGGTGAACCCTGACGGCCAGCCCTCCTCTTCCAATACTGGTGCCTGTCCGCTGGTGGGTCGAGCGAGCCCCCCTGTGGTGGAGGCAGCTCTAAGCTTTTTAATTTAAATTGTCTCTCTAATTTGAATGAATACACTTTAAATCCATTTACAAGGATCTATTGGAGGGCAAGTCTCATGCCAGCAGCCGCGTAATTCCAGCTCCAGTAGCGTCCACTAAAGCTGCTGCAGTTAAAAAGCTTTTATAAGGATCGAGCTTGGCTGTCCACCGCAAGGCATCCTACTGCCAGTCCCAGCCCCTATGCCTTGGGGTGCCTCCTGATGCTCTTCACTGAGTATCCCGTGGTCCCGAAGCATTTCCTTTGAAAAAATTAAGTGTCCAAACTACAGGTGGTGTAGCTTGCTTAACAGCCGGGATAATCCGCTGACTAGCAGACACTGCTACTAGGCACAAAGTATTTCCTGGGCTAGATGCAGTTAAAAATTTGTAATTAGATACTCTCGTTGGATGCTGAGAAAGCATTCCATAGAGTCTCCTGGCACGCCATATATGATTCTCTTAAAAAGCTTGGGGTAGGGGTCTAGGGGACCCTTTTATAGCCAAAATCACGGCCCTGTATCGCAATACGTCACCTAGGCTGAAGATAAATGGAACTGTAGCACCCTGAGGGCTCGGTTGCTACAGAGGTATTGCACCTCACCCAGAGGTGTGATATCTCACTCTCAGGTAAGGATGTAGTGTGGATCAGGACCCGACACCTGCATGCATTACACCACATTGCCGTGGGGCAGGGCGACCAATATGCCCCTGAGATGGGCACGACAGTCCCTGTCCCTGGCTGGAGTGGGGGGAGGGAACACTGAGGAAGGGGAACCCTGTAGTGCAGGAGCAGGGAGGAAGCAGTTCCTGGGTGCATTGAGAAGGGAGTATAAAAGGTGGGCACCATCTTAGTTCAGTGCAGAGAAGTCTGAGCAGAAGTGGCAGGGAGCAGGGGCTCTGCATGAGCTCTGCATGAGCTCTGCTCCGGAGGCGGGCCTAGTAACAGAGGCCCAGGCCTGGAAGAGGGAGAAGGAAGGAAGAGGAGCAGAGAAGGCTCCAGGAACGAGGAATGAAGGGATCCCAGGGGTGCGGACGGGCGAGTCGCCACCGCACGCCCGAATCCACCTGCGTGGAGGGGTCAGGCCAAAGGGGGAGACCGGTCCCCGAAACTAGTGGAGGCAGGAAACGACCCTCAGCTAGAAACAGGAGGCTGTGACATTTTATGTGGCGCAGCCCCTCGCTACACCCGCTAGGAAGGCACCACATAGGGTCAGGGAAACTGGCGCCAAGTTTACCAAGAGGAGGCCCGAGGCAGCCGGACAGAAGGGTTGGTAAGAAAGGCCAGACAAAGGACACACAAAGGGGGTCCTGAGAAGCGCTCCAAAGTTATCTAGGAGTTGTCTGAGCCCCTCACCTGGTGAGCACAGTACGACGTGGGCAGCCGTTACCTGCAGACGTGGTCTGGATAATAAGAACTGTGAGTAAAGGCCTTGGACTGCATCACTGACTCCGTGTCGTTACTGCTGCTGCCCTGCACCATCACCCCCATCCTCCGCATACACTGCCCTGAGGCTATACTCCTCCCGTGGGGAGTTATGCTACGCTCTGCTGCACCCACAACACCAGCCTCAGCGGTCTGCCCTGGAGCGGCGGTTCACTCTGACCGCAATCCACGGGTGGCGTAGTCGGACATTTAAACATCAAAACCACATAAATAGTTCCACCACTGGTTTGACCGCCCTGAGCCACGGAACCGGGTCGCCGCCACGGAGACTACAACCACCAGCATCCACCAAAAAGGGTCCGGCTCCGGGTGTCCCAAGGCCCAGGGGGCACGTCAGAACATTTTCATCACCTTTCACAATCACCAATGGGACAAGGCATGGATGTCCTCTGTCCCCTCTCTTATACATCCTAGTGACGGAGCACCTGCTCTCATCAATTCGCCATAACCCCAATATTAGGTGAATTGAGGTGGGAGGCACCGAGTACAAGTGCTGTCTATTTGCTGATGATGTCCTAGTATATATCACTCAATCACATATATCCATCCATGCTGTTATGGCTGAAATAGATCACTTTGTTACATGGTCAAATTTTAAAATCAATGCAGCGAAGTCTGAGGCCCTCGATGTCTCCCTCCCCAAATCCATATAGGATTCCATCCAGTCCAACTTTCCCTTTGCCTGGCCCTCACAGGGTATCAAATACTTAGGAATTCCTATTCATAGAGACCTCTCCCATCTATGTTATCTTAATTTTGGGCCCTTTATTGAACAATTCCATACAGACCACGGTTGGCAAGTTAGAACTGTAAGATTCACTACGTGAACCACTGGTGTTTTGTGGAAAAGCACATGTACACCGCGTTCCAAATTATTATGCAAAAAGTGTTTAGGAGTGATAAGGGAAGAATTTGTTTGTTTGTCAGTTAAACTCATTGATGGTGATGTGTGTCAGGGCTCTTTATATCACTGTAAGCAATTGCAGACACCTGTGCTAATTAGTTTGGCAGGTGTGTCCAATGAAAGGCAAGACTACTTAAGAAGGCTGTCTCACATTATTAAGCAGCCTACATTTTCTGCCAAAATGGGAAAGAAAAAGGATGTGTCGGCTGCTGAGAAGCAACAAATTGTGGAGTGTTTAGGTCAAGGCATGACTACAAACAACATTGTGCGATGATCAGGATGAAGTGTCTTGGCAATCAAGAAGTATGTAGCTGATTCACAGTACACACGTGTGAGTGCTGATAAGGGCAAATTGAGGACTCTTTCCTACAGGCAATTACGTCAGGTTGAAAGAGCAGCGGCAAAAAAGCCTTGTCATAGCAGCAGACAAGTTTTTGAAGCTGCTGGTGCCTCCAACGTCCCCCGAACAAGAAGATGCAGGGTCCTTCAGAGGTTTGCAGCTGTGCATACGCCATCCTGTCGACCTCCTCTATCCACTTCACACAAGCAGAAACGGCTCCAGTGGGCCAAACATTACATGAAGACTGATTTCAAAACTGTTTTGTTCACGGATGAGTGCCGTGCAGCGCTCGATGGTCCAGATGGATGGAGTGGAGGATGGCTGGTTGATGGACACCCCACGCAAACACGGCTACAGTGCCAACAAGGAGGAGGTGGAGTAATGTTTTGGGCTGGAATCATGGGGAGAGAGATTGTCGGCCCCTTTAGGATCCCTGAAGGCGCTAAAGATGAACTCCATAATGTATGTGGATTTTCTCAAACAGCACTTCCTGCCATGGTTCAAGAAGAAGAACCGTGTATTTCACAGCAAGATCATTTTTTTGCATGATAATGCACCATCTCATGCTGCACATAAAACATCTGCATCTCTGGCTGATATGGGCATAAAAGGGGACAAACTTATGGTGTGACCCCCATGCTCCCCTGACCTCTACCCCATTCAGAACCTTTGGAGCATCATTAAAAGGAGTGTCTATGATGGCGGGAGGCAGTTCACATCTAAGCAACAGCTCTGGGAGGGTATTCTGTCCTCATGCAAAACAATTGAAGCAGAAACCATCCAAAACCTGACAAATTCAATGGACGAGAGAGTTCAGAAGCTCCTTTCGAACAAGGGGTCCTATGTGAAAATGTAACATCACCTAGAATAAAGTTTTGAGTTGAAAACTGTTTGATTTCAGTTTCTAACAACCTGCTAATGCTTATAATTTCAAAAATGACCATTTTTTTGGTCTTTATTAAAATGAAAAGGTTGATCGAAAAGTTTGGGGGATCTAAGAGTGTGGCAACCCAGTAGTCATGATTACTTCGAATTCTGACAATATGAGGGTCATGCTGCAGGTAGTGCAGCAAGAAGGCACTTATGTGTCTTGCGCATCTCGGAGCCCCAAAATTATTTTCCGGGCTAGATGCAGCTAAAAATTATTATTAATTTTAAATCTGGTGAAGCTTTAGTATAGATGGCCTAATAGGATCAGTGCTGCACACTGCTACAAAGCCCAAATTATTTTCCAGTCAAGATACAGATAAACATGATTAGTAATTTTAAATCTGGTGGAGCTTATTATAGATGGCCTAATAGAATCAGTGCTGCACACTGCTACAAAGCCCAAATTATTTTCCAGCCAAGATACAGATAAACATGATTAGTAATTTGAAAGCTTAAAACGGTTGGTAGGGTGATTTTAACCAATCATCAAGCTTTTACTCTCCCCAGGATGACACAGGGGCAGAAAAGTCGTTTCGGATCCATGATTTGTTCATCTTTATGAACGTGAGTCTGTCTACATTATCAGTGGAGAGCCGCGTGCGCTTATCTGTCAGCACACCACCAGCAGCGCTGAACACACGTTCAGACAGAACGCTGGCTGCGGGGCATGACAAGATCTCCAAGGCGTAAGTGGCTAGCTCCGGCCATTTATCCAGATTGGAAGCCCAAAAAGAGCAAGGGTCCAGTGACACAGTCATGGCTTCAATGTTTACTTGGAGATACTCCTGTACCATCGTCTCTAGGCGTTGACTATGTGTCAGACTTCTTGTCTCCTGTGGCCTTGCAAAGGATGGGCTAAAAAAGTGGTGAAATGATTCCGCAAAATTGATGTTACCAGCAGATACTGTGGTTCTGTTACGGTTTGAGTGCTGAACACTTGACGGTCCCACGGTTGGCAAGTTGGAACCGTGAGATTCACTACGTGCACCACTGGTATTTTGTGGAAAAGCACATGTAAGATTCTGCAACAGTCTCTGCTGATACTCCTGCATGCGTGCATCCCTTTCTATGGCAGGAATAATTTCTGCAAATTTACTTTTGTACCGGGGATCTAACAGTGTGGCAACCCAGTAGTCAGGATTATTTCTAATTCTCACAATTCGAGGGTCATGTTGCAGGTAGTGCAGCAAGAAGGCACTCATGTGTGTTGCGCATCCAGGAGCACCAAGTCCCTGTTGTGTTGGTGGCGAGGTAACAATCATGCTTCCTTCCTCTGTCCTCTCCCCCCAACCTCGCACAACAGAAATGTGATCAAGGTCTCCCTCATCTGATGAGTCTTCCATCAGTTCGTCCTCCACTTCTTCCTGGGCTCCTGCACCTTCCTCACTAGTTTGGCTGCTACCATGCGCCCTGGTAAAACCATCTCCCCCACCCTCACATGCCTGCCGCCTTGGTGCTGCCGACCGTCTGGACCTTGCAGATGTTAGCTCTTCCGCATACAACTCCTCCTCCTCTACTTCCTCCACCTCCTCTTGTGCCACCACCTGACTCCGAATTCTGTTTAACATGTGCTCCAGCATGTAAATCACCGGAATAGTCATGCTGATAATGGCATCGTCAGCACTAAACATCTTCGTCGCCTATTCAAAACTGTGCAGAAGGGTGCATAGGTCCCTGATCTGAGACCACTCCTCCAGCGTGATTTGCCCCACCTCTGGATCTCGTTGGCCCAGGCTATACATCAGAACGTATTGCACCAGGGCTTGTCGGTGCTGCCACAGTCGCTGCAACATGTGCAGAGTTGAATTCCACCGGGTAGGCACATCGCATTTTAGCCGGTGAAGTGGCAGGCCCAACGACTTCTGTAGAGATGTAAGTCGCTGAGCTGCGGGATGCGAACGGCGGAAATGAGCACACAGCGACCGTGCCCTCTGCAGAAGGCCATCTAGTCTGGGATAGTGGGCTAAAAATTGCTGGACAACCAGGTTCAACACGTGAGCCATACAAGGCACGTGTGTGACATTACCCCGGCGAAGGGCCGCACCCAGGTTTGCAGCATTGTCGCACACAGCCTTCCCTGGTTTCAGGTCCAGTGGAGACAATCATTCATGAAATTGGTTCTCCAGAGCTGACCACAACTCCTCAGCTGTGTGACTCACATTTCCCAGACATTTCAATGTAAAAACCGCCTGATGACGTTGAGCCCTACTGCTAGCATAGTAAGGAGGTGTGCAGGATCCCTTCTGCGCAGTTAGAAAGCTTGTGGCATGACCAGACAGGCTTTGGGTGCAGGTGGAAGACCGAGAGGAGGTTGAGGAGGCAGAAGCAGTGGAGGAACTTTGATATAAAGAGGATTGACGCACAACTCGTGGGGACGGCAAGACTTGGACAGCAGCCCCTTGTCCTGCTGTCACCATAGTTACCCAGTGCCCAGTCAGCGACATGTAACGCCGCTGTCCATGCCTACTCGTCCAAGTGTCTGTGGTGAAATGCACTCTGTCACACACAGAGTTTCTCAAAGAAGCGGTGATGTTGTGTGCGACATGCTGGTGGAGCGCAGGCACACCTTTCTTTGAGAAGTAGTGCCGACTGGACATCTGGTACTGGGGCACTGCGACGGACATAAGGTCTCGAAAATCCTCTGTGTCCACCAGGCGGAAAAGCAGCATTTCTGTAGCCAAGAGCTTGCAGATGGTGAAATTCAACCTCTTAGCTTTCTCATGGCTAGGAGGAAATGGTCTTTTACTTGTCCACATCTGAGGGACCGAGGGCTGGCTATTGTGCTTAGACGGGGTTGATAAGGGTGTCCCCGGCAAACTGCCGGTCTGTGAGGAAGATGCAGGCGGACATGTTAGGTTGCCTTGATCCAAAGGTGGTGCTATCGATGTCAGACAGCGCTCAACACCAGCTGGTGTTACCACCTCCAAAGAAAATGATGACCTGCCAATCACGCTGGCTGTTGCGGGTAAAGAGGTGGCAGGTCTGCGCCCCAAAACAGGTGTGACTGCTGTCCCCCCAGTCACAGAGGATGAAGAGGCCGCGGATGCACAAGATATGGCAGACGGTGGTTGGCCCGGCCGGCTAGGCCGCATTGTAGCACACTGAGCTTCCCACTGCAACTTATGCTTCATGTCCATGTGCCGGTTCATGCATGAAGTACTCAAACTATGTATTTTTTGGCCTCTACTTAGCTTTTGCTGACAAATGTTACAGATAACACGAGTTGGGTCATCTTTATCGATCTGAAAAAATGCCCAGGCTATGCAAGGCTTAGCACCCATGCGACCTGAAGAGCCACCACGACTTGTGGTGAGAGGCAGAGTTGTGTTTGAGGATGCAGTTGTTGACGTGCTTCCAGTACTACATCTCTGTCCAGGAAGGCGCAACCTGACCTCGTCGTCACTAGCATCTTCCTCCACCTCCTCTGCTGACCTCATCTCTTGGCTGACTGTGGGTTGACAGTAAGTGGGATTTCCAACCTCATCATCATCACCCTGTGCGTTATCACACCCGTCGTCCTCAGAGCCAACCTGTTCCTGCCCTGACAAAAAACTAAAGTTGTCGCTCCAATCAGGTATTTGAGTCTTATCATCGTCTTCCTCATTGTCTCCACCAACAAGAGTTACAGTTTGGGAATGAGGGTCTACATTATGGTCAGAACCTTCTGCGTCTGGTCCTGGATCCGACTCATAAAGATTCTGGGCATCAGTGCAGATCATTTCCTCATCTGGATCCACAGAAGCGCTGGAGTCGACCTCTGATTACCAGGCTATAGTATGAGTAAACAGCTCTGCAGACTCAACCATCTGTTCTACCTCATACTCAGACGGGCAGCTGGAGATTTGGGAGCTGTGAGGAAGCAAGTGCGATTGGGGTGACACCTTTGAGGACTGGAGTATTTGTGATGTTGAAGTTGATGTGGAGGAGAGCCCACTTAAAGGAGCACTTGATATCCGTTGAAGCACCTGCTGTTTTTGTGCCTCATCTGGAATTTGTAGCGATTGGCGTGGCCGTAAGAAAGGGATCTTATTACATTGTCCGCTAAAAGAAGTAGACATTTTAGTTTGGCTGGAAGATGGTCTTTCTTCTGCAGATGTAACTGTTGCTTTAACACCTACCCCACGGACACAACCTTTTTTCCCCTTCCCAACACGCCTATTCCCCTTTCCACCAGCAGCAGGCCTTTTTCCACTCATTTTGGTGGTTAACTAATTCACAACTCTGGAGTTGTTTGCACAAAAAAACAATGGATGGGAACCGAGCAGAGCTGAGTGGCCAAACTGTGGTATTAGGCCAAAACTATTGGCTGGGTTAGATGCAGAAAAAAATTATATTCAATTTGCAACCTGATGGAGGTCAGTATAGATGGACTAATAGAGAAAGTCCGACACACTGCTAGAAGGCCAAATATTTTTTCAGAGCTAGATGCAGATAAAAATTATTTTTAATTTGCAACCTGATGGAGGTCAGTATAGATGGACTAATAGAGAAAGTCCCACACACTGCTAGAAGGCCAAATATTTTTTCAGAGCTAGATGCAGATAAAAATTATATTCAATTTGCAACCTGATGGAGTTCAGTATAGATGGACTAAAAGAACAAGTCCCACACACAGCTAGAAGCCCAAATATTTTTTCAGAGGTACTGTAGATGCAGATAAAAATTATTTTTAATTTGCAACCTGATGGAGGTCAGTATAGATGGACTAAAAGAGAAAGTCCCACACACTGCTAGAAGGCCAAATATTTTTTCAGAGCTAGATGCAGATAAAAATTATTTTTAATTTGCAACCTGATGGAGGTCAGTATAGCTGGACTAACAGAGAAAGTCCCACACACTGCTAGAAGGCCAAATATTTTTTCAGAGCTAGATGCAGATAAAAATTATATTCAATTTGCAACCTGATGGAGGTCAGTATAGATGGACTAATAGAACAAGTCCTACACACAGCTAGAAGCCCAAATATTTTTTCAGAGGTACTGTAGATGCTGATAAAAATTATTTTTAATTTGCAACCTGATGGAGGTCAGTATAGATGGACTAATAGAGAAAGTCCCACACACTGCTAGAAGGCCAAATATTTTTTCAGAGCTAGATGCAGATAAAAATTATATTCAATTTGCAACCTGATGGAGGTCAGTATAGATGGACTAATAGAACAAGTCCCACACACAGCTAGAAGCCCAAACATTTTTTCAGAGGTACTGTAGATGCAGATAAAAAATATTTTTAATTTGCAACCTGATGGAGGTCAGTATAGATGGACTAATAGAGAAAGTCCCACACACTGCTAGAAGGCCAAATATTTTTTCAGAGCTAGATGTAGAAATAAATTATATTCAGTTTGCAACCTGATGGAGGTCAGTATAGATGGACTAATAGAGAAAGTCCCACACACTGCTAGAAGGCCACATATTTTTTCAGAGGTAGATGCAGAAAAAAATATATTCAGTTTGCAACCTGATGGAGGTCTGTATAGATAGATTAATAGAACAAGTCCCACACACAGCTAGAAGCCCAATATTTTTTCAGAGGTAGATGCAGAAAAAAATATATTCAGTTTGCAACCTGATGGAGGTCAGTATAGATGGACTAATACAACAAGTCCCACACACAGCTAGAAGCCCAATATTTTTTCAGAGGTAGATGCAGAAAAAAATATATTCAGTTTGCAACCTGATGGAGGTCTGTATAGATGGACTAATACAACAAGTCCCACACACAGCTAGAAGCCCAATATTTTTTCAGAGGTAGATGCAGAAAAACATATATTCAGTTTGCAACCTGATGGAGGTCTGTATAGATGGATTAATAGAACAAGTCCCGCACACAGCTAGAAGCCCAATATTTTTTCAGAGGTAGATGCAGAAAAAAATATATTCAGTTTGCAACCTGATGGAGGTCTGTATAGATGGATTAATAGAACAAGTCCCACAGACAGCTAGAAGCCCAATATTTTTTCAGAGGTAGATGCAGAAAAAAATATATTCAGTTTGCAACCTGATGGAGGTCAGTATAGATGGACTAATACAACAAGTCCCACACACAGCTAGAAGCCCAATATTTTTTCAGAGGTAGATGCAGAAAAAAATATATTCAGTTTGCAACCTGATGGAGGTCTGTATAGATGGATTAATAGAACAAGTCCCACACACAGCTAGAAGCCCAATATTTTTTCAGAGGTAGATGCAGAAAAAAATATATTCAGTTTGCAATCTGATGGAGGTCAGTATAGATGGACTAATACAACAAGTCCCACACACAGCTAGAAGCCCAATATTTTTTCAGAGGTAGATGCAGAAAAAAATATATTCAGTTTGCAACCTGATGGAGGTCTGTATAGATGGATTAATAGAACAAGTCCCACACACAGCTAGAAGCCCAATATTTTTTCAGAGGTAGATGCAGAAAAAAATATATTCAGTTTACAACCTGATGGAGGTCAGTATAGATGGACTAATACAACAAGTTCCACACACAGCTAGAAGCCCAATATATTTTCAGAGCTAGATGCAGAAAAAAATTATATTCAATTTGCAACCTGATGGAGGTCAGTATAGATGGACTAATAGAATGATGCTATGCCCAAAAGATTTTACTTCACTAGGTGCAGTAAAAAAATTGGTATTCTATACACAGGTGGTATATCTTGCAACACAGATAGGCTACTCCACTGACTAACACACTCTGCAATAGGCCAAAAAGGATTAGCTTTGCTAGATTCAGCCAAATGCTGTGAAAAAAACTTGCACAGCACTGGCACAGACCTGCCTGGCAAAAACTGATAGGAACTGATGTAACCTAGTCCTGAAAAGGACTCCAATTACAATTAGTCTTTACTCCCACAATCTATCTATTTAAGAGCACAGACCTGCCTGATAAAAGTCATAGGAAATGCTGTAACCTAGTCCTTAAAAGGACTGCAATCACAACTATTCCCTACTCCCAAGCTATCTGTAGATTTGTGCGAAAATTGGCTTGAAATTAACAAGGTATAGCGCACACAGCAACAGCGGTGCCGTCTAACACGCAGCTGCAGCAGTGAGAAAATGGTGGCGACGGGGAAAATGGCTTGGTCTTATAGGGCAAGGACATGTGACATACACTGCCAATGACACATGCCCTTGCTTGTGTGAAAAAAAGCACTTCGCTCCATGTGTGCGCTGCTGATAGGCTGACAGATTGCACCTCCCCACTGTAAATGCGGGAAAGAGAAAAAAAAAAATGGAGATCTTCATTGTTCCTGCAGAGATCCATCCCCTGCCCCTCCCCCCACCCCGCTGTACACTCAAACTGCGTATTAACATTAATTTTCATCATTACTGAGAAAAAATCCAGTTATGATTTTGGTGCACGAACAGTTATCGAACATAAGCTCGAACAGCCAAATTTTTCTCAAATTGTTCGTGTTCGCCGAACGGCTCGAACACCGCCCAAAACAGCTCGAATTTGAGATTGGCGAACAGTTCGAGTAGAACAACGCTCATCTCCAATCACCATATCTACTTCTCTTGCAAGGGGCATTTGAGTTCCTCCACATTTTTGTCAGCCGTGGTATTCACTGCATAGGCAAACAGTATGTGAGACCCACTTCCCAATAATGGGAACATTTTTTTCAGGAGGCCCTCCGACCTCTACGTCTCTTGCAAAGGGCGTTGGAGTGCCTCCAAATTTTTGGCAGCCATTGCATTCACTGCATAGGCAAACAGTATGAGAGACCCACTTTCTAATAATTGGAACATGGTTTTCAGGAGGCTCTCCGACCTCTTTGTCTCTTGCAAGGGGCATTGAAATGCCTCCAAATTTTTGGCAGCCTTTGCAGTCACTGCATACTCAAGAACAGTATGGGAGACCCACCCCTTTCTAATGGGAACATGTTGTTACTGTGGCCCACCTCTATGTGTCTTTAAATTGTTATTGGGGTTTTTCCTAAATTTTGGCAGCCATTGCACTCACTGCATACCCTATAACTGGATAGCAAAACCACTCCTTTCTAATGGGAACATGTCGTTACTGTGGCCCAGCTATATGTGTCTTTAAATTGTTATTGGGGTTTTTCCCAAATTTTGGCAACCCTTACAGTTACTGCATAGGCATTACCACTACAGGAAACCCACTCCTTTCTAATGGGAGCATTTTTTTTCTAAGACCCTTCTCTATGTCTCTTCAAAGAGGTATTGGGGTGCGTCCACATTTTTGTCAGCCCTTGCAGTCACTGTATACGCAATAACAGTAAAGGAGACCCACTCTTTAATTATGGGAACAACAAAGCATAGCCGACTGCTGGCCCTTTAAGAATAGTAAGGGCCGTCTGATGGCCCTATAAAAATAGTGTTTGTGACTTTCAGAGTCCCTCCTTCATAAATGAAACAAGATGCGTCTGATCATGTCTCACACACCACATGGCAAGATAAGGTAGTAAAATGTTAAAATGACATTTACCAGTGAATGTATTTTTCACCGTTGAAAACAATGCAAAAGTGGAAAACGCATTAAAAACGCTACGTGTGAGCATAACCCAAGGTGTGAAGGAGCATTTTTGTTTTTGAAAATTTATTTTGCCTTATATACAAGTCATTACCCTGGAAAGGATGTTCCTTAACATTTTCACCAGGAAAATCCATTTTGGTTTCGTTTTTGTATGTTTTATTGTGAGTCCGTAAAAGTGGCATAATACTCTGACAACATTGTTGACAGCAGTGACCTGGGAGTCAGAGATGCTTCCAGGGGTCTTCCCCATGTTGTTCCCATGTCATTTGAGCACTGTTCCTATCGATTTGGGCAATTTTTAGGCCCTTTGCAGACCGCCGGGGGGGGGGTCAGAAAAATGCTCGAGATTCCCAAAGACTTACATTGGGGTCGTTGCTCGGACCGAGCACTCGAGCATTCCAATTTGCTTGACCCAAGCAACGAGTAGCCGAGCATTTTAGTTCTCGCTCATCACTTGTCTCCATAACTAATTTTTTGGTCTTGGGTATTTGTTGGATCTGTTCTACATGTTTATTGTCTGTTTAGTGTTTTAATAAAGTATTGCCACACTGTTTTACCTCACCCTGTGTTGTCAGAGTAGTATAATGGCCACAGGAAAACCCCGTATCTCCACATCCACCATCCGGGAGAATTCGAGGGTCAGGGATAGTCTAGGGTGCCCCTAGTTCAAGGGATCGGATAGGTGCCCTCAGTCCCTTGTCACTACATGACATAAGGAGTGTATATTGAACTGGTATGTCACTGAAAAATTCAACCCATAAGTGCACATAAGCAACGTTTTCTTGCCAGTGCATAACAGCAAAACATCAGAGACAGGATAAGCATCTCCTTACTTGTGGACATAATACAGGGACCACTGATCATTAGTGATTAGCGAGCACTAAAATGCTTGGGTACTCGTTGCTCGAGTCTAGAAAATTGGAATACTTGAGTGCTCGATGTAAGTCTATGGGAAACTTTTCCTTCGCCCTCCCCTGGCGGTCTGCAGATGGCCTACCAATTGCCCAAATCAATGGGAACAGTGCTCAAATGACATGGGAAGACCCCTGGAAGCATCTCTGACTCCCAGGTCACTGCTGTCAACAATGTTATCAGAGTATTACGCCACTTTTACGGACTCACAATAAAACATGCAAAAACGAAACCAAAATGGATTATCCTGGGAAAAATGTTAAGGAACATCCTTTTCAGGGTAATGACTTGTATATAAGGCAAAATAAATATACAAAAACAAAACTTCTCCTCCACACCTTGGGCTATGTTCACACGTAGCATTTTTAATGTGTTTTTGCACTTTTGCATTGCTTTCAACGGTGAAAAATGCATTCACTGGTAAATGTCATTTTAACATTTTACTACCTTATCTGGCCCTGTGGTGTGCGAGAAATGATCAGGCACATCCTGTTTCATTTATGAAGGAGGGACTCTGAAAGTCATAAAGCCTATTTTTATAGGGCCATCAGGCAGCCGTTACTATTCTAAAAGGGCCAGCAGTCGGCCCTCACTATTGTTAGAGGGCCATCAGCCAGCTATGCTTTGTTTTTCCCATTATTAACGAGTGGGTCTTCTATACTGTTATTGCATATGCAGTGACTGCAAGGGCTGCCAAACATTTGAACGCACCCCAATACCCGTTTGAAGAGACATAGAAGAGGGCCTCAGTAAAAAAAATGTTCCCATTATAAAGGAGTGGGTGTCCTATTGTGGAAATGCCCATGCAGTGACTGCAAGGGCTGCCAAAATTTGTGAAAAACCCAATAACAATTTAAAGACACATAGAGGTGGGCCACAGTAAAGACATGTTCCCATTAGAAAGGAGCAGGTCTGCTATCCAGTTATAGGGTATGCAGTGAGTACATAGCCTGCCAAAATTTTGGAAAAACCCCAATAACAATTTAAAGACACATAGAGGTGGGCCTCAGTAACGTCATGTTCCTATAAAGGAGCGGTTATGCTACCTAGTTATAGGGTATGCAGTCAGTACAACGGTTGCCAAAATTTGGAAAAAAAAACAATAACAATCTAAAGACACATAGAGGTGGGACTCACTAACGACATGTTCCTAGAAAGGAGTGATTCTGCTATCCAGTTATAGGGTATGCAGTGAGTAGAAGGGCTGCCAAAATTTGGGAAAAACCCCAATAATTTAAAGACACAAAGATGTGGGCATCAGTAACGTCATGTTCCTAGAAAGGAGCGGTTCTGCCATCCAGTTATAGATTATGCAGTCTGTAGAGGGGCTGCCAAAATTTGGGAAAAACCCCAATAACAATGTAAAGACACATAGAGGTGGGCCCCAGTAACGACATGTTCCTAGAAAGGAGCAGTTCTGCTATCCAGGTATATGGTATGCAGTGAGTACAAGGGCTAGCAAAATTTGGGAAAAACCTAATAACAATTTAAAGACACATAGAGGTGGGCCTCAGTAACAACACGTTCCTAGAAAGGAGTGAGTCTGCTATCCAGTTATAGGGTATGCAGTGAGTACATCAGCTGCCAAAATTTGGGAAAAACCCCAATAACAATTTAAAGACACATAGAGGTGGGACTCACTAACGACATGTTCCTAGAAAGGAGTGATTCTGCTATCCAGTTATAGGGTATGCAGTGAGTAGAAGGGCTGCCAAAATTTGGGAAAAACCCCAATAACAATTTAAAGACACATAGAGGTGGCCCTCAGTAACGACATGTTCCCATTAGAAAGGAGCGGTTCTGCTATGTAGTTATAGGGTATGCAGTGAGTACATCAGCTGCCAAAATTTGGGAAAAACCCCAATAACAATTTAAAGAGAAAGGTAGGCCTCAGTAACGAGTATGACATGTTCCCATTAGAAAGGAGTGGGTCTCCCATACTGTTCTTGTGCATACAGTGAATGAAATGGCTGCCAAAAATTTGGAGGCAATCCAAGACCCCTTGCAAGAGACGTAGAGGAAGGCCTCCTGAAAAAAATGTTCCAATTATTAGGAAGTGAGTCTCCCATACTGCTTGCGTATGCAGTGAATGCAACAGCTGCCAAAAATTTGGAAGCACTCCAATGCCCCTTGCAAGAGATGTAGAGGAGGGCCTCCTGAAAAAAATGTTCCCATTATTAGGAAGTGGGTCTTCCATACTGTTTGCCTATGCAGTGAATGCAACGGTTGCCAAAAATTTGGAGGCACTCCAATGCCCCTTGCAAGAGACGTAGAGGAGGGCCTCCTGAAAAAAATGTTCCCATTATTAGGAAGTGGGTCTCCCATACTGTTTGCCTATGCCGTGAATGCAACAGCTGCAAAAATTTGGAGGCACTCCAATGGCCCTTGTAAGAGATGTAGATATGGTGATATGGTAGATATGGTGGTGGAGGATGATGATGAGGAGAAAAAGGAGGACAAGAACAAATAGACAAAATCAGGAAGAGTATACCCATGTCTGGGTGTGAAGACAGAGGTGCATGGGAATAGAGTTAGACCTCCCAAAAAAGACACTGTATCAATCAGTGGTGTTGAGAAGTCTGGCCCAATCCAGCCCTTGTTCATTTTTATAAGAGTCAGCCTGTAAGCATTTTCAGTTGACAGGCGGATGAGCCTATCTGTTATAATTCCACCAGCGGCACTAAAATCCCGCTCTGACAGAACGCTAGCGGCAGGGCAGGCCAGGACTTCCAAGGTGTAGAGAGCCAGTTCATGCCATGTGTCCAGTTTGGACACCCAATAATTATAGGGCACAGAGGAATCATGGAGGACGTTGGTACGGTCAGCAAGATACTCCCTCAGCATCTTCCCAAACTTTTCCCTCCTTGTGAGAGTACCCTACACCTCAGGGCCTGTGCGATGGGAGGGTCTGAGAAAACTGTCCCAGAACTTTGAAAGTGTTCCCCTGCCTCTGCTGGATTGGATTTGTGTCTCTCTCGCCTGTACTCCTTGGTTGTCCAACGAACTGTGACCTCTACCGCCAGCATTTTCAAATGGGAATTTTTTTTAATAATTCCGCAACAAGGGCCTTCTGGTACTGCCTCATTTTAGTAGGCCTGTCCGGTGCGGGAATAAGAGACAGAAAGTTTTCCTTGTAGCGTGGGTGTAGAAGTGTCACCAACCAATAATGACTGTCACCCAAAATTTGGACAATGCGAGGGTCATGGGAAAGGCAGCGTAACATAAACTCAGCCATGTGTGCCACACTGCTAACAGGCAAGATTTCCTCACCAAGAGGATGACTGACCATGCTCTCCTCCTTCTCCTCATCCTACTCCTCCCTGCCTTCAGGCCATCCACATTGAAAAGACGGTATGACAGTTGTGCAGGTAGTACTTTCTATAGGGCCGGAAACTATATCCTGTTCTTCCTTCTCCTCTTTCTCATTGTCACCCAATCCACATTGGAATGAGATGAGGATGGGCTGTGTGGAATCTTCCTGTATGGTTCCTTGCTTCATCTCATCGTGCTCCGCCTGCAATGCATCCTCTTTAATTGTGAGCAGAGAGCGTTTCAGAAGACAGAGAAGCGGGATGGTGATGCTAATTATGGCGTCATCGCCGCTCACCATCTTGGTGGAGTCCTCAAAGTTTTGGAGGATGGTACAGATGTCTGACATCCATGTCCACTCCTGAGGTCTTATGTGTGGAGTCTGACCTGAATACCGATGGCCTTGTTGATGCTGGTAGTCAACAACTGCCCTCTTCTGCTCACAAATCCTTCCCAACATCTGCAATGTAGAGTTCCAATGTGTGGGGACATCGCACACTAGTCAGTGAGTTGGAAGCTGTAAACGCTGCTGAAGCACGGCAAGGGCGATTGAAGCTGTAGCTGACGTTCTAAAATGGGCACGCAAGCAGCGTAGTTTGACAAGCAGATCCGGGTAGGTTTTGAGAGACTGCTGAACCACGAGGTTGAGCACATGGGCCAGGCACTTCAGAGCTCGCCTCGCTTCAGTGCTGCAGTGCTTCCAGCTCGTGATTGATGTGGTCATTTCAGAGATGGAACCTGAAGAGGAGGTGCAGGAGCTGTAGAATGTGGGGGCAACCCTGATTGACCCAGGGCCCACAATCCTCGGCGTCAGGAGTTCTGTCCCAAGATTTGACTGGGTCCCGGCCTCCACTTTATTAACCCAGTGTGCCGTCAGTGAGATGTACCGTCCCTGCCCACAAGCACTTGTCCACGTGTCTGTGGTTAGGTGGACTTTCCCAGTAACTGTGTTTTGAGGGCATGGCTAATGTTGTGGGACACATGCAATGTGGAGACGGCTGGGGGCCGAGTACCAAAGGACAGCCGCCGCCATCAGCTTGCGGAAAGCTTATGTCTCCACAAGCCTAAAAGGCAACATATCGAGCGCAAGCATTCGCGAAATGTGTGAATTTAGTAGTGTGACCTGTGGGGCGTTGGCTGCGTATTTGCGCTTGCGTTCCAAGGACTGGGGTAGGGGCAACTGAACTCTGCGCTGGGACAAGGACGTGGACGTGCTTGCTGATGGTGCTAGTTGAGATTGTGCAACGACAGGTATAGGGTTGGAGGCATCTTTGCATGCAGGGGATTGGAGTACACGCACAACAGCGGAAGAAGCAGTGGTGTCACCCGTAGACACTTTTTCTGGACCCTGGGGTTCAGCCCACTTAGTCGGGTACTTTTCTGTCATGTGCCTGATCATGCTGGTGGTGGTCAGGCTGGTAGTTTTGCTACCCCTGCTGATGCTGGCCTGGCAGGTGGTGCAAATGGCCATTTTTGGGGTTATCTGGTGAGTCTTCAAATAACATCCAGACTCGGAAAGACCTAACAGTTGTACTGGCAACTTCTGTCGTGTTGGTGTTACGGGGAACACTTTCCCGCCTTCTGTCTTTGGCCACCACACTGTTTCTTCCTGCCTGTTGTGGTGCTACGCCTCCCTCCCCCTGTGTGCTGCTGTCCGCGCTATGCATGTCCTCCTGCCTGGTTGGATCAGTTACTATATAATTCACCACCTCGTCTTCCACTTCCGCACCCTGGTCCTCCTCCTGACTTTCTGGCAATTGTGTCTCATCATCATCCACCTCTTGTGACAGTATTTGCACTTTCCCACCTTTGCCTACGTGTGACCGTGGCTGCTCAAATATTTGGGCATCGCTACACGCATTCTGATCTTGACACGCTTGAAGCTGGCTGGGCAAGAGGCCCGAATCTACAAATGGAAAAGTGAACACCTCTTCTGAGTGTCCAATTGTGGGATCAGCTGTCTCCGGGCACTTGGCACGGTGAGAGGAAGGAGGATGACGGTGAGGACTATGTGGTCCAGACTCACGACTACTGAGACTTGACCGTGTGGAAGACAGGGTGGCGGTGGTGGTAAAGTCACTGGAAGCATTATCTGCTATCCAACCAATAACCTTTTGATACTGCTCTGTGTTCAATAGTTGTGTTCTGTCATCCCCTAGTAATCGGGACAGGAAGGTCGAGCAAGAAGATGTGGGTGTTTGTTGTGGCACAATTTCAGCTTGCCCACGGCCTCGGCAAAATGGAAAGGGAAGCCATAAATGGCGGATATGTGATACGTCTGATGGAGAACAACGGTTTTAAATAGCGGACCTGTAGTTTACTAATACTATTGTTCACAGTGACCTCGTATGAATAGCTTCACCGACACACTGCAACAAAATGGAAATGGAGGCCAATATTTTCCACGTTCAGTCAAATTTCTGGATTTTTATCGCTCTGATATGGAAAAGATCTGGCTGTATTCTGCAGTGCTAACAAGCAAATGGAGCAGAAAAATGGTGTACTCTGGATTGCTTTTTAAGCAAATAATCAGGATTAAGATGAAAAAAAAATGAGCCCTGGCCCCTGATACCTGGGACTATGTCTACAAATATCTGTAATAGCAGGATCAGTCAGAACATGCAATGGACCCTCTTGTGCTCTATGCACTACAGTCTGTCACATACCCAGCCTGCCTTGCTTTTTAAGCAAATAACCAGGATTAAGATAAAAAAAAAATTAGCCCTGGCCCCTGATATCTGGGGCTATGTCTACAAATATCTGTAACAACAGCAGCAGCAGGAACGTGCTATGGACCCTCTTGTGCTATATGCACCGCAGTCTGCCACCTATACTGCCTGCCTGCCTAACTCCTGCTATCACCACTGAATATATGCACCAGGATTATTCCTCAGAAGTACTGTTAGTTCACATTGATATATAGATATGCTACGCAATACCTATTCTAACTATAAACAAGCAAATATCTCCCTAACTCAGCAGCACCTCTCGCTGCTCTGCCTGATTCCGGGGTAGACTGTGACAAGCATAGCGGCGCCAGGTCTTAAATAGACCGGATGACGCTATGTGGCCAGGTAATCACTGTAATGCCCACAACTAACATGGCTACGGCATTACAGTGCATGGCAGGCAATCCCTGCATGTTCATTGGCTTTTTAAAGCAAGCAACCCGGAAATACTGTCCGAGTGCCGAGCTTGTCGAGCACAGTGATGCTCGGGCGAGTACTGAGTAGTGGCCAGCACGTTCGCTCATCACTGCTGAATATTTTGCCTTAGCAGGTGCACGGTAATCCAATTCTTCTGAAGTCACAGCTCATGTTTGATAAAAACCAGCACTAGTTTTCCATTAAAACTTATTTATTCAGAATCCATTAAAATCATTCACATTAGTTAGCAGAATAATGGCATGAATTCATAAATGCACATTAACAGTGGAAAATGTACATCTGACTGACGCATTTCAGTCCGATCTGGTCATTATTTGTAGACATGTAACATTGTTTCTCTGTTGATAATGTGCACTTATGGATTCATGCTATATAATGCTGCTAAGGTGGAGTATTTCCATGTATTTTACTGTATATTGACGTTTTATCAAACTTGTACACATGTTGAAACAAAAGGCAAAAAAATCACAGTTCCTCTTTTCCAGCCAACGAGTAGTACTAGTGCTACAGAGATAGGAGTAGTGATGATCATTGGCTGCTAATTACAGGAGATATCATCTATTACCTGCGTCTTTTTATAATTACTTGTCCAGCAAGTGTTATTCACCAGTTGCAGCGTCTGACACTGTAAATCAGCACAATCATAAGGTCAAACAAACTTTGCAGCGAGATTTTGTGTTGTGGAGAAGTCATAGGCGGCACACTGCTGAATATATGGTAACAGCTGTCTAGCTGCGCCCCCTGCTGGCAGACTCCAGTCCTATATGATAATGTTACTCAATCTGCTGCACTGTCTGTACTGTGCATAATCCAGGCACCAAAAAAAGCTGATGTCTCCATAGTTCAATTGTTACTATGCTTTAACAACTACCATTTAATATTACTTGATTTACTTTAAGTTTTATTATAGCACTTAACTACATTATTATTATTATTATTAGTATTAGTTAGAACCCTGATATATAAATTGGCAAGACCACACAATGCAATACATCCTGTGTTGCACTGCATTTTGGGAGATGTAGTTCTGGGTGTATGGTACTTGCCTTTAAGGGAATATTTAATCAGAATATGATCTTTATGATTCTTATGTCAATTGTATTTTTTCTTTATTTTTGGCAATTCTTTAAATTTTTCATATTATTCTTATTATTTATTATTATTATAGCGCCATTAATTCCATGGCGCTTTACATGTGAAAAGGATATATATAGCAAACAACAAGTACAACAATTTGAACAACAGCGAGTCACCGACTGGTACAGGAGGAGAGAAGGCTCGCAATCTACAAGATATCACAATTAGTGTATATATATGTTGCAATTTCCACGCTGGATATTGAGGATATTTTAGACTCATTCTTTGTGTTTTGCCATGAAATCCACATGTACATTAGCAGCTATAAAGTGACTCAGACCTTATACTTTGTCTTGAAGCGTCTAATGAGCGTGTGTAAAATTTGTTGTGAATTGAGGGGAAGCAGGGGGAGTTGTGACTTGTGACTATTGTGATTGGTGGATCCTGTCTTAACAGCTGTATATAGGGGTGTTGCATATGATTATAATCCTATCTGTGATGTTGATGATGATGATGATGATGATGATGATGAAACCTCTGGAAACTCTTCTTTAAAGAACAGAAAGTCGATATAATATAGTCCCAATGGTGTGGTGAGAATTGCAAAATTTCAATTTTTTTAAAATGTAGATTGTGATATAAAAAAATCTAAACATTTTTAATTAATTTAATACTAAAATCTGTTTTAAACAATAGTTCACTTTTACATCATGCAATCCCTTTAAAGACTACACAGCTTTAAAAATTAATTATATGTTCTTGGAGGGAACCTTGGTTAGAATGCTATAAGAAATGCAATATGTGTTGGAATGTTCCTTAAAATCCACGTCTATATATATATATAAAAACAAACTTTAGCATTTGGGGACTATGTCTAATGTTAAGATACAATATACATTATAATACAGGATATTTCAGAAATATACTTGAAGTGCAGAGCAGGGTAAAGTAATTAGCTATGTGCTTGTTAATACCTAATTATAATATGTGTAGCTATGCATTATATCTAATATATCTCAGGCAGAATAATTAACAATATATTTCATTTTGTTAGTACCGATAAGTCAGAAGATATACTTTGCAATATTTCTACGTCTCTTTTTTGCCATCTCCAGGCCACATTGAGTACTGCAGTTAATATTTTTCATTACATTTTTTTCACTCATTGTTGACTTTGCAGATATCATTTCTTACCTAGGGGTAAATTTAGCAATTTTTACATCTGCCCATGTTTGCCTGCAACAGTTTAGCAAGTTGGAAACATAATATTTGTAACAGAATGGACATTACAAAAAGTCACAACATACAGTACAGACCAAAAGTTTGGACACACCTTCTCATTTAAAGATTTTTCTGTATTTTCATGACTATGAAAATTGTACATTCACACTGAAGGTATCAAAACTATGAATTAACACATGTGGAATTATATACTTAACAAAAAAGTGTGAAACAACTGAAAATATGTCTTATATTCTAGGTTCTTCAAAGTAGCCACCTTTTGCTTTGATGACTGCTTTGCACACTCTTGGCATTCTCTTGAGAAGGTGTGTCCAAACTTTTGGTCTGTACTGTATATATTTTGTTATTGTTTTGTTTTTATTTAATCCATGTTTTTGCTAAAACAATTAATATAAAAACATTTCTTTCAAGATCTTTTGGATTAAGAGACATTTTTTCATTATGATTTTATGTGAGATGTCATTAAAGACACAACTATCTAGTGATGTAACCAGGAGGATTGATTTTTCTATTTAGCTTAGTGTCATTATCAATTAAAATTTAATATGTTTACACAATTTTTATAATATAAAATGTTCTTTATATTTTATTGCTGCGATTCACATCCGAACGGCAAACTGAAATTATAAATTGTAATTAGAAAAATGTCCACAGGGTGGCACTGTCTACATATAAATGGAGAACAGAAAAAAAGACCTAGGTAATACAGATGTATGTTGAGTGTTCACTAGGAATTCTCTCAATAGCTTCAGAACTGTTATTTTTCTGTTTATATTAAAACTAGGAGTTATTTTTAAACAGTATATCAATCCATAATGCAGATTTAAAGGGAACATGTCACCCTGAAAACGCTTTTTACATGCAGATATAGGGTTAATCTGCAGGTAAATAGCGTTATAATGCTGCCCGGCTGCCTTATTGAAAGTGCGGCTACTGGGAGAAAGTGAACTTATTTCCTTCCAGGAGCTGCCGGCTTTCCATCATAGAAGCATAAAAGATCTTCAACCGTCACCGTTCAGAGCACAGCTGGTTTGACAGCACTTCTGCGCAGAGTGAGCTGTCAATCAAAGTAACGGGGAGTTATTAAAGCTGCAGCTCAGTATAGTGAGCAGTGCTGGGAGCGGCGACTGTAGCCGCTATGCACATGGCCCCATGATTGTAAACCGCTGCAATAAGGTAATTTTCTCCCACTAGGTGCATTTTCAGTAACCATTGTAACACTATGGACCTGCAGATTGACCCCTCATCTGAAGGTAAATAGCATTTTTTGAGGTGATGAGGTCCCTTTAAGTATTACATTGTCTCGGAGGAGATGCCCTAGTCACCAACTGCAAGTAAATGGAGTTTGCATTAAAGTGCTATTAGAAGGCAAGCTAGTGAGGAAGCTAAAACTTAATTAGACAATGTTTTTATCATTCATTTGCCCATAATGTTTTACCTCCACCTTGTGCCAGTCATTACACTGGTTACCCATTCACTACAGGGTCCAATATAAACTCATTGCTCTCACCCACAAAGCTCTCCACAGTTCTGCACCACCTTATATCTCCTCTCTCATCTCAGTCTATCGTCCTACACGTGCTCTCCGTTCCACAAATGACCTAAGACTAACATCCCCCATAATCCGAATCTCGCACCTCCGTCTCCAAGACTTCTCTCGTGCTGCGGCAGTTCTCTGGAATGCTCTACCCCAGACGATCCGATTGATGCCTAGCCCCGATGTCTTCAAGCGCGCTTTAAAAACCCATCTCTTTAAACAAGCCTACCACCTCAAATACCCAGTAAACTAACTTTCCCCTGTTCCCTCCTAAATACTATTCAGAATCTGTTCCCTACTATTCATCTGTCTCTACACCCTCCATGCACACGATAACTGCACTCAGTAATTGAGTATTGCACTTGAACATACAGGCTGATGACTGGATCATACAGCTTTATATGATAATCCCGACTTATTACAATTGCCAGACCTGAATTAATAAGCACTTTCCACCTATTGTGTCCCCCTTTTCCTTGTAGATTGTAAGCTTGCGATCAGAGACCTCACTCCTAATGTAACTGTTTAAACTGTCTTACCTTGTATTGAATTTATTGTCTGTATATGTCACCACTTAATTGTAAAGTGCTGCGGAATATGTTGGCGCTATATAAATAAAAATTATTATTATTATTATCTTTCTTTATTTAAAGAGAATTTTAGCACATTTTTAAGTATTAAAGTATTGATATGACTGTGTGGATGCTTTTCCCCAAAATGAAAATTATACCATTTTTGCAAAGATCTGATTTGCTTGCCATGAGAAATATACCGTAGCATAGACCATATATAAATCATCAAACTGGAAGTGTACCGGGGGGCGTTTTCATTTATACAACTTCTTCAAAGGGGATTTACACACCTCTAGCGCATTTCCAGCCTGATTTGCATATGAATTCTTAGATGGATTTCCCATGATAGTGTAACATGTTGACATGTCTTTTTAGTAATGAGTTCATATTACTGACAGCATAAATTTCTCTTGCAATGACTTAGTCCGGCCATTAGGGGTCAGCAAGAAACAAGTAAAGAAAAAGCCTGGGATCTGTAAAAAAGCCCGGGAAACAGAACGAGGAAGTCCTCTGAGAAGACGAGATGTGTCTGATGCCCAGGGGGACGTTTGGGCACTTGTACAGACTGCAGCCAAACGGTGTGTCCAAGAAGAAGCTGTGCCTTGTGAGTAACTGAGATATGTGACCGGTCACCAACTGTGTAGTCAGTTAGGGAAAGCTAGTTAGTGATTCCAGTAGTGCTGAGAAATGCCTGGTGTATATCACTGCTGATGGACTGATCAGGCTTGATCCAGAGATTGTGAAGGATCTGACATACTAAGATTCTGTGTATGTGGATACTACAAAGGAGCCCTGTAGTGAACTACACTTTGGGACTGAGATTGATTCCAATTCCTGCTTACACCTGAATGTGCTGGAGAGCTTGGTGGAAGGAGAAGCTGATCAAACCCTGTGGCCGGAGATCAGGGTCTAATTAAAGGTTTAGTTTGTTAACTGTTTGCATATGTATTTAGTCTGAGAGATTTCTCTTTGCTCTTGTAGGAAGAGAAACTGTACACAGTATAGGTAACGCGTTGGCTAAATATATACATATATGAGTGTTCTCTAAGGGGAAAACAAGGGTACCCAGATCCCATTGTATTAGTGTGGGAGGGGGGTATAAGGTTATATTCCAGTGAGGACCATGTGCCACATCCATGGTAACATCCTGGGTAGGCCCTGTACTGAATAAGGGTGGGAGCGGCATAGCCAAGGGGTAGTTTGGCTCATTCCCGCGAGATTGGCACTTGGGCTCTCTCGGGCTGCATAACTTGTATTTTGTGTTAGTGGCTGTTGTGGCCCATATTTTGTAGAATAGTTTAACCCTGTCATTTGTGTGACCAATATAAAGAAAGTAATTTGCCACTATACGAGGTCGAAGTCATTCATAGCAGCGCCGTATCCCTTATACACATTCGACCGGCGTACCGGTTGTTACAATAGGTACCTTGTATCTAGAGATGAATGGATCTTTTGAAATCCAAATTCACTGTCTTCATCAAATTTGCCCAGAAAATTTGAAACATGGTTTGCCGTGAATCACATAACTAAAAGCCTCTAGTTTCCTACAAAATTCGTATCTAATAGTGTTGAGCCACCCCCGTAGTGTTCGAGTTCGGTTCGGTTCGTCGAACACCCGTGTGTTCGCCGAACTGTTCGTCGAACTGTTCGTCGAACACCTTCGAACACCGTTAAAACCAATGGCAGGCAAACAAAAACACATAGAAACACATAGAAAACACCTTCAAAGGTGTCCAAAAGCTGACAAACTGCTCAGAAGACACAACTAACACATGGAAAAGTGACAAGTACATATAGTCATGAGAAAAGAAAAGATGTGGAGGAGTAAAAGGAGGGGGAGACACAGATATAGGCATGTCATGCCCTTCTAAAATCCAAAAAGTGAGAAGCCGACACATTCAGTCCGCTCCTGCCCGTGCCACCTCCGTGTCGCCGGGTTTGTGCCAGAGCCGCGGTGAACCCTGACGGCCAGCCCCCCTCTCCCAATACTGGTGCCTGTCCGCTGGTGGGTCGAGCGAGCCCCCCTGTGGTGGAGGCAGCTCTAAGCTTTTTAATTTAAATTGTCTCTCTAATTTGAATGAATACACTTTAAATCCATTTACAAGGATCTATTGGAGGGCAAGTCTCATGCCAGCAGCCGCGTAATTCCAGCTCCAGTAGCGTCCACTAAAGCTGCTGCAGTTAAAAAGCTTTTATAAGGATCGAGCTCGGCTGTCCACCGCAAGGCATCCTACTGCCAGTCCCAGCCCCTATGCCTTGGGGTGCCTCCTGATGCTCTTCACTGAGTATCCCGTGGTCCCGAAGCATTTCCTTTGAAAAAATTAAGTGTCCAAACTACAGGTGGTGTAGCTTGCTTACCAGCCAGGATAATCCGCTGACTAGCAGACACTGCTACTAGGCACAAAGTATTTCCTGGGCTAGATGCAGTTAAAAATTTGTAATTAGATACTCTCGTTGGATGCTGAGAAAGCATTCCATAGAGTCTCCTGGCACGCCATATATGATTCTCTTAAAAAGCTTGGGGTAGGGGTCTAGGGGACCCTTTTATAGCCAAAATCACGGCCCTGTATCGCAATACGTCACCTAGGCTGAAGATAAATGGAACTGTAGCACCCTGAGGGCTCGGTTGCTACAGAGGTATTGCACCTCACCCAGAGGTGTGATATCTCACTCTCAGGTAAGGATGGAGTGTGGATCAGGACCCGACACCTGCATGCATTACACCACATTGCCGTGGGGCAGGGCGACCAATATGCCCCTGAGATGGGCACGACAGTCCCTGTCCCTGGCTGGAGTGGGGGGAGGGAACACTGAGGAAGGGGAACCCAGTAGTGCAGGAGCAGGGAGGAAGCAGTTCCTGGGTGCATTGAGAAGGGAGTATAAAAGGTGGGCACCATCTTAGTTCAGTGCAGAGAAGTCTGAGCAGAAGTGGCAGGGAGCAGGGGCTCTGCATGAGCTCTGCTCCGGAGGCGGGCCTAGTAACAGAGACCCAGGCCTGGAAGAGGGAGAAGGAAGGAAGAGGAGCGGAGAAGGCTCCAGGAACGAGGAACGAAGGGATCCCAGGGGTGCGGACGGGCGAGTCGCCACCGCACGCCCGAATCCACCTGCGTGGAGGGGTCAGGCCAAAGGGGGAGACCGGTCCCCAAAACTAGTGGAGGCAGGAAATGACCCTCAGCTAGAAACCGGAGGCTGTGACATTTTATGTGGCGCAGCCCCTCGCTACACCCACTAGGAGGGCAGCACATAGGGTCAGGGAAACTGGCGCCAAGTTTACCAAGAGGAGGCCCGAGGCAGCCGGACAGAAGGGTTGGTAAGAAAGGCCAGACAAAGGACACACAAAGGGGTCCTGTGAAGCGCTCCAAAGTTATCTGGGAGTTGTCTGAGCCCCTCACCTGGTGAGCACAGTACGACGTGGGCAGCCGTTACCTGCAGACGTGGTCTGGATAATAAGAACTGTGAGTAAAGGCCCTGGACTGCATCACTGACTCCGTGTCGTTACTGCTGCTGCCCTGCACCATCACCCCCATCCTCCGCATACACTTGCCCTAAGGCTATACTCCTCCCGTGGGGAGTTATGCTACGCTCTGCTGCACCCACAACACCAGCCTCAGCGGTCTGCGCTGCAGCGGCGGTTCACTATGACCGCAATCCACGGGTGGCGTAGTCGGACATTTAAACATCAAAACCACATAAATAGTTCCGCCACTGGTTTGACCGCCCTGAGCCACGGAACCGGGTCGCCGCCACGAAGACTACAACCACCAGCATCCACCAAAAAGGGTCCGGCTCCGGGTGTCCCAAGGCCCAGGGGGTGCATCAGAACATTTTCATCACCTTTCACAATCACCAATGGGACAAGGCAGGGATGTCCTCTGTCCCCTCTCTTATACATCCTAGTGACGGAGCACCTGCTCTCATCAATTCGCCATAACCCCAATATTAGGTGGATTGAGGTGGGAGGCACCGAGTACAAGTGCTCTCTATTTGCTGATGATGTACTAGTATATATCACTCAATCACATATATCCATCCATGCTGTTATGGCTGAAATAGATCACTTTGTTACATGATCAAATTTTAAAATCAATGCAGCGAAGTCTGAGGCCCTCGATGTCTCCCTCCCCAAATCCATATAGGATTCCATCCAGTCCAACTTTCCCTTTGCCTGGCCCTCACAGGGTATCAAATACTTAGGAATTCCTATTCATAGAGACCTCTCCCATCTATGTTATCTTAATTTTGGGCCCTTTATTGAACAACTCCATACAGACCACGGTTGGCAAGTTAGAACTGTAAGATTCACTACGTGAACCACTGGTGTTTTGTGGAAAAGCACATGTACACTGTGTTCCAAATTATTATGCAAAAAGTGTTTAGGAGTGATAACGGAAGAATTTGTTTGTTTGTCAGTTAAACTCATTGATGGTGATGTGTGTCAGGGCTCTTTATATCACTGTAAGCAATTGCAGACACCTGTGCTAATTAGTTAGGCAGGTGTGTCCAATTAAAGGCAAGAATACTTAAGAAGGCTGTCTCACATTATTAAGCAGCCTACATTTTCTGCCAAAATGGGAAAGAAAAAGGATGTGTCGGCTGCTGAGAAGCAACAAATGGTGGAGTGTTTAGGTCAAGGCATGACTACAATCAACATTGTGCGATGATCAGGATGAAGTGTCTTGGCAATCAAGAAGTATGTAGCTGATTCACAGTACACACGTGTGCGTGCTGATAAGGGCAAATTGAGGACTCTTTCCTACAGGCAATTACGTCAGGTTAAAAGAGCAGCGGCAAAAAAGCCTTGTCATAGCAGCAGACAAGTTTTTGAAGCTGCTGGTGCCTCCAACGTCCCCCGAACAACAAGATGCAGGGTCCTTCAGAGGTTTGCAGCTGTGCATATGCCATCCTGTCGACCTCCTCTATCCACTTCACACAAGCAGAAACGGCTCCAGTGGGCCAAACATTACATGAAGACTGATTTCAAAACTGTTTTGTTCACGGATGAGTGCCGTGCAGCGCTCGATGGTCCAGATGGATGGAGTGGAGGATGGCTGGTTGATGGACACCCCACGCAAACACGGCTACAGCGCCACCAAGGAGGAGGTGGAGTAATGTTTTGGGCTGGAATCATGGGGAGAGAGATTGTCGGCCCCTTTAGGATCCCTGAAGGCGCTAAAGATGAACTCCATAATGTATGTGGATTTTCTCAAACAGCACTTCCTGCCATGGTTCAAGAAGAAGAACCATGTATTTCACAGCAAGATCATTTTTTTGCATGATAATGCACCATCTCATGCTGCACATAAAACATCTGCATATCTGGCTGATATGGGCATAAAAGGGGACAAACTTATGGTGTGACCCCCATGCTCCCCTGACCTCTACCCCATTCAGAACCTCTGGAGCATCATCAAAAGGAGTGTCTATGATGGCGGGAGGCAGTTCACATCTAAGCAACAGCATTGGGAGGGTATTCTGTCCTCATGCAAAACAATTGAAGCAGAAACCATCCAAAACCTGACAAATTCAATGGACGATAGAGTTCAGAAGCTCCTTTCGAACAAGGGGTCCTATGTGAAAATGTAACATCACCTAGAATAAAGTTTTGAGTTGAAAACTGTTTGATTTCAGTTTCTAATAACCTGCTAATGCTTATAATTTCAAAAATGACCATTTTTTTGGTCTTTATTAAAATGAAAAGGTTGATCGAAAAGTTTGGGGGATCTAAGAGTGTGTGTAGTCATGATTACTTCGAATTCTGACAATATGAGGGTCATGTTGCAGGTAGTGCAGCAAGAAGGCACTTATGTATCTTGCGCATCTCGGAGCCCCAAAATTATTTTCCGAGCTAGATGCAGCTACAAATTATTATTAATTTTAAATCTGGTGGAGCTTAGTATAGATGGGCTAATAGGATCAGTGCTGCACACTGCTACAAAGCCCAAATTATTTTCCAGTCAAGATACAGATAAACATGATTAGTAATTTGAAAGCTTAAAACGGTTGGTAGGGTGATTTTAACCAATCATCAAGCTTTTACTCTCCCCAGGATAACACAGGGGTAGAAAAGTCGTTTCGGATCCATGATTTGTTCATCTTTATGAACGTGAGTCTGTCTACATTATCAGTGGAGAGCCGCGTGCGCTTATCTGTCAGCACACCACCAGCAGCGCTGAACACACGTTCAGACAGAACGCTGGCTGCGGGGCATGACAAGATCTCCAAGGCGTAAGTGGCTAGCTCCGGCCATTTATCCAGATTGGAAGCCCAAAAAGAGCAAGGGTCCAGTGACACAGTCATGGCTTCAATGTTTACTTGGAGATACTCCTGTACCATCGTCTCTAGGCGTTGACTATGTGTCAGACTTCTTGTCTCCTGTGGCCTTGCAAAGGATGGGCTAAAAAAGTGGTGAAATTATTCCGCAAAATTGATGCTACCAGCAGATACTGTGGTTCTGTTACGGTTTGAGTGCTGAACACTTGACGGTCCCACGGTTGGCAAGTTGGAACTGTGAGATTCACTACGTGCACCACTGGTGTTTTGTGGAAAAGCACATGTAAGATTCTGCAACAGTCTCTGCTGATACTCCTGCATGCGTGCATCCCTTTCTATGGCAGGAATAATTTCTGCAAATTTACTTTTGTACCAGGGATATAACAGTGTGGCAACCCAGTAGTCAGGATTATTTCTAATTCTCACAATTCGAGGGTCATGTTGCAGGTAGTGCAGCAAGAAGTACTCATGTGTGTTGCGCATCCAGGAGCACCAAGTCCCTGTTGTGTTGGTGGCGAGGTAACAATCATGCTTCCTTCCTCTGTCCTCTCCCCCCAACCTCGCACAACAGAAATGTGATCAAGGTCTCCCTCATCTGATGAGTCTTCCATCAGTTCGTCCTCCACTTCTTCCTGGGCTCCTGCACCTTCCTCACTAGTTTGGCTGCTACCATGCGCCCTGGTAAAACCATCTCCACCACCCTCACATGCCTGCCGCCTTGGTGCTGCCGACCGTCTGGACCTTGCAGATGTTAGCCCTTCCGCATACAACTCCTCCTCCTCTACTTCCTCCACCTCCTCTTGTGCCACCACCTGACTCCGAATTCTGTTTAACATGTGCTCCAGCATGTAAATCACCGGAATAGTCATGCTGATAATGGCATCGTCAGCACTAAACATCTTCGTCGCCATTTCAAAACTGTGCAGAAGGGTGCATAGGTCCCTGATCTGAGACCACTCCTCCAGCGTGATTTGCCCCACCTCCGGATCTCGTTGGCCCAGGCTATACGTCAGAACGTATTGCACCAGGGCTTGTCGGTGCTGCCACAGTCGCTGCAACATGTGCAGAGTTGAATTCCACCGGGTAGGCACATCGCATTTTAGCCGGTGAAGTGGCAGGCCCAACGACTTCTGTAGAGATGTAAGTCGCTGAGCTGCGGGATGCGAACGGCGGAAGTGAGCACACAGCGACCGTGCCCTCTGCAGAAGGCCATCTAGTCTGGGATAGTGGACTAAAAATTGCTGGACAACCAGGTTCAACACGTGAGCCATACAAGGCACGTGTGTAACATTGCCCCGGCGAAGGGCCGCACCCAGGTTTGCAGCATTGTCGCACACGGCCTTCCCTGGTTTCAGGTCCAGTGGAGACAACCATTCATGAAATTGGTTCTCCAGAGCTGACCACAACTCCTCAGCTGTGTGACTCACATTTCCCAGACATTTCAAAGTAAAAACCGCCTGATGACGTTGAGCCCTACTGCCAGCATAGTAAGGAGGTGTGCAGGATCCCTTCTGCGCAGTTAGAAAGCTTGTGGCATGACCAGACAGGCTTTGGGTGCAGGTGGAAGACCGAGAGGAGGTTGAGGAGGCAGAAGCAGTGGAGGAACTTTGACATAAAGAGGATTGACGTACAACTCGTGGGGACGGCAAGACTTGGACAGCAGCCCCTTGTCCTGCTGTCACCATAGTTACCCAGTGCCCAGTCAGCGACATGTAACGCCCCTGTCCATGCCTACTCGTCCAAGTGTCTGTGGTGAAATGCACCCTGTCACACACAGAGTTTCTCAAAGAAGCGGTGATGTTGTGTGCGACATGCTGGTGGAGCGCAGGCACACCTTTCTTTGAGAAGTAGTGCCGACTGGGCATCTGGTACTGGGGCACTGCGACGGACATAAGGTCTCGAAAATCCTCTGTGTCCACCAGGCGGAAAGGCAGCATTTCTGTAGCCAAGTGCTTGCAGATGGTGAAATTCAACCTCTTAGCTTTCTCATGGCTAGGAGGAAATGGTCTTTTACTTGTCCACATCTGAGGGACCGAGGGCTGGCTATTGTGCTTAGACGGGGTTGATAAGGGTGTCCCCGGCAAACTGCCGGTCTGTGAGGAAGATGCAGGCGGACATGTTAGGTTGCCTTGATCCAAAGGTGGTGCTATCGATGTCGGACAGCGCTCAACACCAGCTGGTGTTACCACCTCCAAAGAAAATGATGACCTGCCAATCACGCTGGCTGTTGCGGGTAAAGAGGTGGCAGGTCTGCGCCCCAAAACTGGTGTGACTGCTGTCCCCCCAGTCACAGAGGATGAAGAGGCTGCGGATGCACAAGATATGGCAGACGGTGGTTGGCCCGGCCGGCTAGGCCGCATTGTAGCACACTGAGCTTCCCACTGCAACTTATGCTTCATGTCCATGTGCCGGTTCGTGCATGAAGTACTCAAACTATGTATTTTTTGGCCTCTACTTAGCTTTTGCTGACAAATGTTACAGATAACACGAGTTGGGTCATCTTTATCGATCTGAAAAAATGCCCAGGCTATGCAAGGCTTAGCACCCATGCGACCTGAAGAGCCACCACGACTTGTGGTGAGAGGCAGAGTTGTGTTTGAGGATGCAGTTGTTGACGTGCTTCCAGTACTACATCTCTGTCCAGGAAGGCGCAACCTGACCTCGTCGTCACTAGCATCTTCCTCCACCTCCTCTGCTGACCTCATCTCTTGGCTGACTGTGGGTTGACAGTAAGTGGGATCTCCAACCTCATCATCATCACCCTGTGCGTTATCACACCCGTCGTCCTCAGAGCCAACCTGTTCCTGCCCTGACAAAAAACTAAAGCTGTCGCTCCAATCAGGTATTTGAGTCTCATCATTGTCTTCCTCATTGTCTCCACCAACAGGAGTTACAGTTTGGGAATGAGGGTCTACATTATGGTCAGAACCTTCTGCGTCTGGTCCTGGATCCGATTCATAAAGATTCTGGGCATCAGTGCAGATCATTTCCTCGTCTGGATTCACAGAAGCGCTGGAGTCGACCTCTGATTCCCAGGCTATAGTATGAGTAAACAGCTCTGCAGACTCAACCATCTGTTCTACCTCATACTCAGACGGGCAGCTGGAGATTTGGGAGCTGTGAGGAAGCAAGTGCGATTGGGGTGACACCTTTGAGGACTGGAGTATTTGTGATGTTGAAGTTGATGTGGAGGAGAGCCCACTTAAAGGAGCACTTGATATCCGTTGAAGCACCTGCTGTTTTTGTGCCTCATCTGGAATTTGTAGCGATTGGCGTGGCCGTAAGAAAGGGATCTTATCACATTGTCCGCTAAAAGAAGTAGACATTTTAGTTTGGCTGGAAGATGGTCTTTCTTCTGCAGATGTTACTGTTGCTTTAACACCTACCCCACGGACACAACCTTTTTTCCCCTTCCCAACACGCCTATTCCCCTTTCCACCAGCAGCAGGCCTTTTTCCACTCATTTTGGTGGTTAACTAATTCACAACTCTGGAGTTGTTTGCACAAAAAAACAATGGATGGGAACCGAGCAGAGCTGAGTGGCCAAACTGTGGTATTAGGCCAAAACTATTGGCTGGGTTAGATGCAGAAAAAAATTATATTCAATTTGCAACCTGATGGAGGTCAGTATAGATGGACTAATAGAGAAAGTCCCACACACAGCTAGAATCCCAAATATTTTTTCAGAGGTAGATGCAGAAAAAAAATATATTCAGTTTGCAACCTGATGGAGGTCAGTATAGATGGACTAATAGAGAAAGTCCCACACACTGCTAGAAGGCCAAATATTTTTTCAGAGCTGGATGCAGATAAAAATTATTTTTAATTTGCAACCTGATGGAGGTCAGTATAGATGGACTAATAGAGAAATTCCCATACACTGCTAGAAGGCCAAATATTTTTTCAGAGCTAGATGCAGAAAAAAATTATATTCAGTTTGCAACCTGATGGAGGTCAGTATAGATGGACTAATAGAACAAGTCCCACACACAGCTAGAAGCCCAAATATTTTTTCAGAGGTAGATGCAGATAAAAATTATGTTTAATTTGCAACCTGATGGAGGTCAGTATAGATGGACTAATAGAGAAAGTCCCACACACTGCTAGAAGGCCAAATATTTTTTCAGAGCTAGATGCAGACAAAAAATTATTTTCAGTTTGCAACCTGATGGAGGTCAGTATAGATGGACTAATAGAACAAGTCCCACACACAGCTAGAAGCCCAAATATTTTTTCAGAGGTAGATGCAGAAAAAAATTATATTCAGTTTGCAACCTGATGGAGGTCTGTATAGATGGATTAATAGAACAAGTCCCACATACAGCTAGAAGCCCAATATTTTTTCAGAGGTAGATGCAGAAAAAAAATATATTCAGTTTGCAACCTGATGGAGGTCAGTATAGATGGACTAATAGAGAAAGTCCCACACACTGCTAGAAGGCCAAATATTTTTTCAGAGCTAGATGCAGAAAAAAATTATATTCAGTTTGCAACCTAATGGAGGTCAGTATAGATGGACTAATAGAACAAGTCCCACACACAGCTAGAAGCCCAATTATTTTTTCAGAGGTAGATGCAGATAAAAATTATTTTTAATTTGCAACCTGATGGAGGTCAGTATAGATGGACTAATAGAACAAGTCCCACACACAGCTAGAAGCCCAAATATTTTTTCAGAAGTAGATGCAGAAAAAAATTATATTCAGTTTGCAACCTGATGGAGGTCTGTATAGAAGGATTAATAGAACAAGTCCCACACACAGCTAGAAGCCCAATATTTTTTCAGAGGTAGATGCAGAAAAAATATATATTCAGTTTGCAACCTGATGGAGGTCAGTATAGATGGACTAATAGAACAAGTCCCACACACAGCTAGAAGCCCAAATATTTTTTCAGAGGTAGATGCAGATAAAAATTGTTTTTAATTTGCAACCTGATGGAGGTCAGTATAGATGGACTAATAGAGAAAGTCCCACACACTGCTAGAAGGCCAAATATTTTTTCAGAGCTAGATGCAGACAAAAAATTATTTTCAGTTTGCAACCTGATGGAGGTCAGTATAGATGGACTAATAGAACAAGTCCCACACACAGCTAGAAGCCCAAATATTTTTTCACAGGTAGATGCAGAAAAAAATTATATTCAGTTTGCAACCTGATGGAGGTCTGTATAGATGGATTAATAGAACAAGTCCCACACACAGCTAGAAGCCCAAATATTTTTTCAGAGGTAGATGCAGACAAAAAATTATTTTCAATTTGCAACCTGATGGAGGTCAGTATAGATGGACTAATAGAGAAAGTCCCACACACAGCTAGAAGCCCAAATATTTTTTCAGAGCTAGATGCAGAAAAAAATTATATTCAGTTTGCAACCTGATGGAGGTCAGTATAGATGGACTAATAGAACAAGTCCCACACACAGCTAGAAGCCCAAATATTTTTTCAGTGGTAGATGCAGAAAAAAATTATATTCAGTTTGCAACCTGATGGAGGTCAGTATAGATGGACTAATAGAACAAGTCCCACACACTGCTAGAATGCCAAATATTTTTTCAGAGCTAGATGCAGAAAAAAAATATATTCAGTTTGCAACCTGATGGAGGTCAGTATGATGGACTAATAGAGAAAGTCCCACACACTGCTAGAAGGCCAAATATTTTTTCAGAGCTAGATGCAGACAAAAAATTATTTGCTAGAAGGCCAAATATTTTTTCAGAGCTGGATGCAGATAAAAATTATTTTTAATTTGCAACCTGATGGAGGTCAGTATAGATGGACTAATAGAGAAAGTCCCACACACTGCTAGAAGGCCAAATATTTTTTCAGAACTAGATGCAGAAAAAAATTATATTCTGTTTGCAACCTGATGGAGGTCAGTATAGATGGACTAATAGAACAAGTCCCACACACAGCTAGAAGCCCAAATATTTTTTCAGAGGTAGATGCAGATAAAAATTATTTTTAATTTGCAACCTGATGGAGGTCAGTATAGATGGACTAATAGAACAAGTCCCACACACAGCTAGAAGCCCAAATATTTTTTAAGAAGTAGATGCAGAAAAAAATGATATTCAGTTTGCAACTTGATGGAGGTCTGTATAGATGGATTAATAGAACAAGTCCCACACACAGCTAGAAGCCCAATATTTTTTCAGAGGTAGATGCAGAAAAAAAATATATTCAGTTTGCAACCTGATGGAGGTCAGTATAGATGGACTAATAGAGAAAGTCCCACACACTGCAATAAATCCACTGCAATATGTTGCCATGGAGCGGATAGCACAGGTAGAGGAAGAAGTCAACCAGTTGGAAGTTGCCTAGGCATCTTGTTACGGGCACAGGAAGAGCAAGCAGAGACAAAATCCACAACGCCTTTGCGCAGGGTAGGCCACCTATAATGTTGGGAAATTAGTAGAAGCGTCATCCTCTGACTGGCATGACCTGCCAATTTGGATGAATTACCCTAGAGTAAGACCCTCTTCCTATCTGGAGCCGCCACAAAGGTCTTACCAGGGGGAAGATGAGACAGCTCAAATGGGACAGTCATTATTCTTGATGGCACAATGATGTGTAGAGGCTCCTCCTCTTGATCAGGAGACAGAAATGATCGGGAAAGCGTGTCTGCCTTAATATTGTTGTCTACTGGACGGAAGTGGAGAGTGAAGTTGAAGCGAGCAAAGAAAAGAGTCCATCTGGCCTGACGAGGATTAAGTCATTGAGTGAACTGCAAGTAGGTGAGACTCTTGTGGTTCATGTAGATGACCATTGGATGCAAGGCCCCCTCTAGCAGGAACCGCCACTCCTCTAGTGCCAGCTTGATGGCAAGCAGTTCTCGATCTCCAATGGAATAATTGCGCTCCAAAGGAGTGAAGAGCTTGGAAAAGAAGCCGCAGGTCACCATTCACCTGGACGAGGACTTCTGGGTGAGATCTGCTCCAGCCCCAGAGGAAGAGGCGTCAACCTCCAGGAAAAACTGCTTGTTACTATCAGGATGATGAAACACTGGGGCAGAAGACAAGGCTTGTTTCAAGGATACAAAGGCACTTTCCGCCTTGGGAGTCCATTCCTTGGGATTAACCCCTTTGCGGGTCAGGGCAGCGATGGGAGCAGTCCAGGAGGAAAAATGAGGAATGAACTGGCGGTAATAATTGGCAAACCCCAGAAACCGCTGAATAGCCTTCAACCCCTCAGGTCGGGGCCACTTTAGAATGACAGACACTTTTTCGGGGTCGATCTTAAGCCTGGTCTCCAAAATTATGTATCCCAGGAAGGGAAGAGAAGTCTGTTCAAAGACACATTTCTCGATTTTGGCATACTGATAATTCTTCCTGAGCCTCTGCAATACTAGTCGAACGTCTCTTTGACGTGAGGGCAGATCAGAAGAGGACACCAGGATATCATCCAGGTACACTACCACACAAGAATATAGAAGATCTCGGAAGATGTCATTCACCAGTTCTTGGAAGACTGCTGGTGCGTTGCAGAGTCCGAAGGGCATCACGCGGTACTCATAGTGGCCATCCCGAGTGTTGAATGCCGTCTTCCACTCGTTACCCTGGCGAATCCCGACCAGATTGTATGCCCCACGGAGACCGAGCTTAGTAAAGACCTGTGCGCCCTTGAGGGGATCAAAAAACTTGGAGATGAGAGGCAGAGGATACTTGTTTTGATAGTAATCTGATTTAGACCCCTATAGTCGATGCAAGGGTGAAGAGAGCCATCCTTCTTCTTGACGAAGAAGAATCCTGCTCCATTCGGAGAGGTGGATTTCTGGATAAACTCCCTAGCAAGATTCTCTTCGATGTATTAGGATATGGCACGGGTCTCGGCCAACGACAGGGGGTAAATTCGACCTCGGGGTAGAGAAGCACCAGGAATGAGGTTGATAGGACAGTCATACGGCCTATGAGGTGGTAGTGTCTCAGCCTCCTTCTTGTTAAAGACGTCGGCGTATGACTAGTAGGGTGCAGGCAAGCCGGACACATTTTCTGGAGTAGGCGGAGGTCATGCCAGATGGACAGGAACCAAGCAGGTCTGGTGAAACACCTGGCCCCAGCAGGCACCTCTCCCGAACTCCAATTCAAAACTGGCTTGTGTGTCTGAAGCCAGGGTAGTCCAAGCAGTAAAGAATGAGAGAGGCTGGACAGCACATAGAGGGAGATTTTCTCCGAGTGTAGCATTCCTATCTGAAGAACTGCAGGCTTGGTGATGAACAAGATGGACTCTGAAAGGAGACTCCGATCCACGGAGGTAACTGCTAATGGATCCAAAAGACGTTGAATAGGGATCTGATACTGCTCTACAATGGCCTGTTGGATAAGATAGGCAGTCTTGAAAAAATGTATGTTACCACAGGTTATCGATACAGACAGAGTCAGGGATGGAGAGGAAGAATTTTTGCCCAAGACGACCTCTAGTAGCGATCCTAGGCACTGGAGTTTCCCGGTCTATCTGGACAAGAGCGGATTAGATGCTCCGAGCTGCCACAGTAAAAACATCTTTCCTCGGCGCGGTGGACCTCCTGGTGGGACTTAACCACCTTTACCTGGTCTACCTGCATAGCTTCTGGGGTATATGCCAAGGCAGAGGCTTGTTGAGAGACTGGCCTTTGGAAGGTTGGTGCAAGGCGCAGAGATTTTCTCTCACGGATCACCTCCTTAGAATGCTCCTGGAAGATCCGTGTAGCCAAAGACACCAGGTCGTCCAGAGAGGTAGGTATGTCACGACCGGCTAGTTCATCCTTGATCTGCCCAGTAAGGCCCTCCAAAAAGGTAGACCCCAGAGCCTGGTTGTTCCAGGCCAGTTCAGACACGAGGGTATGGAAACGTACAGCGTACTGGCCCACTGTGGGGTTCCCTTGGCGTAGACAAAGAAGAGAGAAGGCAGGGATTGAAGCTTGAAGAGGACAATTTGCATATTCCAGGTGCCTTCTGGGAAAAGCGAAGAGTCTCCTTCAGCTAGAAGATCGTTGGGTACAGCATCGCCAAACCGCGTGCCTGACAGCGTGCAAATTTGTTTAATTTGTTTATCCTAGGGTATCACAAGAAAGAAGACAGACATCAACTCAGCAGGGACAAGGAGCAGCATGGCAGATGTGACAACCTACATGGTGAGCTGCAACATGTGCTACATGTTCACAGATCGACCAGAAGCTGAAACCAACTTCACCTGCCAGAAGTGTAGACTACTGGCTCTTTTAGAAGAAAAGGTGCGGGGACTGGAAGAAAGAATTGCGACATTAAAACTCATCAAGGAAAATGAAGACTTCCTGGACAGAACAGAAGCGTCACTACTGGTCACGGAAAGTGAAGGAAGCGTCAGAGAACCTCCAGAGCCAGACAAGTGGAGGCAAGTGACCAAAAGAAGCAAGAAGACCATGGAGACACCACCAACCACACAACTGAGAAACAGATTCCAAGGACTTGTGGAGGACGAAGATGGCACACCTAAGGATGAGGCACTACCAGCAAGCAAAAAAGAAAAGAGCACCCAGAAACACCCAGAAGCGACAAGAAAAAGGACAGCCAAGAAGGGAAGAAGTGTGGTGGTGGTGGGAGACTCACTACTGAGAGGAACAGAAGCAGCTATCTGCAGACCGGACATAACCGCAAGAGAAGTATGCTGCCTCCCAGGGGCGAAGATCAAGGATGTTACCGATAGGATACCGAAGCTCATCAGTTCCAAGGATGTCCACCCATTTCTTCTGATACATGTTGGCACCAATGACACGGCAAAGAAGGACCTACCGACAATCTGCAAGGACTTTGAAGCACTGGGGAAGAAAGTAAAAGAACTGGATGCGCAGGTAGTTTTTTCTTCTATCCTTCCAGTAGATGGGCATGGTGTCAGGAGATGGAACAGGATCCTTGATGTGAACAACTGGCTGAGACGATGGTGCAGACAACAAGGATTTGGATTCCTGGACCACGGTGTGAATTACCTCTATGACGGACTCCTTGCCAGAGACGGACTACACCTCAACAAACCCGGGAAACACACATTCGCCAGGAGACTCGCAACGCTCATCAGGAGGGCGTTAAACTAGAAGAAGAGGGGATGAGAAGAAAAACGCCGGACACGAACATGCAACCAGAGAACATACTAATGAAAGATATGAAGTGCGACAAAGAAGGTCCAAGACAAGATACTTGGAAGGGAGGTAAGAAAATTTCTAATACAATCCACAGGGTGAAAATTGGAACAAAACAAAATTGTGTAAACTGCGTGCTAGCAAGTGCCAGAAGCCTGACAAACAAGATGGATGAACTGGAAGCAGAAATATATACAGGTAACTATGACATAGTGGGAATAACTGAGACATGGTTAGATGAAAGCTATGACAGGGCAGTTAACTTACAGGGTTACAGTCTGTTTAGAAGGGATCGAAGAAATCGGAAAGGGGGTGGAGTCTGTCTATATGTAAAGACGTGTCTAAAGCCTACAATACGGGAGGATGTATGGGAGGGAAATGAGGAGGTCGAGTCCTTATGGGTGGAGTTACATGGGGCCAAAAACAATAATAAAATTATCATAGGAGTCTGTTATAAACCACCAAATATAGCAGAAGCCACGTAAAGTCTATTAATGAGACAAATAGATGAAGTAGCAAAAAATAAAGAGGTGATTATTATGGGGGACTTCAACTACCCCGATATAGACTGGGAAACCGAAAGCTGTAGATCTCAGAAAGGAAACAGGTTTCTGTCAATTATCAAAGACAATTATTTGTCACAACTTGTGCAGGAACCAACTAGAGGGACGGCCCTTTTAGACTTAATATTAACTAACAGGCCAGACAGAATAACTGAGGTGCAGGTTGGGGGGCACCTGGGAAATAGTGACCACAACATTATACAATTCCACATGTGCTTCAGTAGAGTGCCCAGCAAGGGAGTCACAAAAACACTGAACTTCAGGAGGGCAAAGTTTGATCAGCTAAGAGATGCCCTTCACCTTATAGACTGGGATAGTATCTTTAGTAATAGGAGCACGGATAGAAAATGGGAAATTTTCAAAACAGTCCTACATAGTCACTTTAGAAGGTACATACCTTATGGGAATAAAAGGGCTAGGAATAAGAGGAAGCCAATGTGGCTAAATAAGGAAGTCAAGAGGGCAATGAAAATCAAACAAAGGGCTTTCGGTAAACTTAAACAAGAAGGCAGTGAGGAAGCGCTAATATCTTATAGGGAAAAAAACAAAATCTGTAAAAAACAAATAAGAATAGCAAAAGAGGAGACAGAGAGACTAATTGCCAAGGAAAGTAAAACGAATCCCAAACTGTTCTTTAACTATATAAACAGTATAAGGATTAAAACTGATGGAGATGGCCCATTGAAAAATAACCTGGGTAAAATCATAGAGGGCGATGAGGGTAAAGCAAACCTACTCAATAGCTTCTTCTCCACTGTTTTCACAAAAGAAAACAATTTATCGGAGGAAATTCAGAGTGATAAAGTAAACCCTCCGCTAAATATCACCCACCTAACCCAGGAGGAAGTTCAGAAACGCCTAAATAATATCAAAATAGACAAGTCACCAGGCCCAGATGACATTCACCCCGGGTACTAAAAGAATTAAGTAATGTGATAGACAGACCGCTGTATCTTATATTCAAGCACTCTTTATGGACAGGGACTGTCCCACTAGACTGGCGCCAAGCAAATGTGGTACCAATATTCAAAAAGGGGTCTAAAAGTGACCCTGGGAACTATAGACCAGTAAGTTTAACGTCTGTTGTGGGTAAATTGTTTGAAGGATTTCTTAGAGATGCTATTGTAGAATATCTTAATGATAATAACTGTCTAACTCCATATCAACATGGATTCATGAGGGATCGCTCCTGCCAAACAAACCTGATCGCCTTCTACGAGGAGGTGAGCTCACAGCTGGACCGGGGAGAGTCAGTGGATGTTGTATACCTTGACTTCTCCAAAGCATTTGATACCGTGCCACACAAAAGGTTGGTATATAAAATGAGAATGCTTGGTCTGGGGGATAATGTGTGCAAGTGGGTAAATAGCTGGCTGAGTGATAGAAAGCAGAGGGTGGTTATCAATGGAGTAAGCTCAGGGGGTGTCAGGGTTACTAGCGGGGTGCCTCAAGGGTCTGTCTTGGGCCCTATATTATTTAATATATTTATTAATGATATAGTGGAAGGGTTGCATAGTAAAATAGCAATATTTGCAGATGATACTAAACTTTGTAAAGTAGTTAATACAGATGAGGATAGGGCACAGCTACAGGAGGATTTAGATAAATTGGGGAGTTGGGCCAAAAAATGGCAAATGGGGTTCAATGCCGATAAATGTAAGGTCATGCACATGGGAAAGAAAAACAGCAGTCACCCATACATATTAAATGGGAAACCGTTGGGGAAATCTGACATGGAAAAGGACCTGGGCGTCTTGGTTAATAGCAAATTAAATTGGAGTGCCCAGTGTCAGGCAGCAGCTGCGAAGGCAAATAGAGTCATGGCATGCATCAGAAGAGGAATAGGGGCATATGATGAGAACATTGTTCTTCCTCTCTATAAAGCACTGGTAAGGCCGCACTTAGAATATTGTGCACAATTCTGGGCTCCGGTGCTCAGGAAAGACATATTGGAGCTAGAGAGGGTACAAAGGAGGGCGACTAATGTAATAAAGGGAATGGAGGGACTAGAATACCCAGAGAGGTTGTCAAAATTAGGCCTATTTACGTTGGAAAAGAGAAGGCTTAGGGGAGACCTCATAAACATGTATAAATACATCAGGGGGCAGTACAGAGATCTCTCACATGACCTGTTTATACCAAGGATGGTGACAAAGACGAGGGGGCACACTATGCGTCTGGAGGAAAGGAGGTTCCTGCACCAGCATAGAAGGGGATTCTTTACGGTCAGAGCCGTGAGACTCTGGAACTCTCTGGGAGAGGAAGTGGTGATGTCCAACTCACTTAATGAGTTCCAGAGAGGCCTGGACGCCTTTCTTGAGAACAGTAAAATTACATCTTATGCTTAGTGATAGTTAATTAATCCAGGGATTTAATCTGACTGTCAGATTGGTGTCGGGAAGTGAATTTTTCCTCAATGATGTAAATTGGCCTATACCGCATGTTTTTTTTTTGCCTTCCCCTGGATCAACGCTGCGGAATAGCTGCAGTGCACAAGAAATAGGCTGAACTGGATGAACGCTTGTCTTTTTTCGGCCTTATAAACTATGCAACTATGTAACTATGTAACTATGCAGTCGAGGATGTGCGGCCGGGCTCATCGAAAACCCTCCGGAAGGCCGCAAGAAAAGCCTGGAGGTTAAACACCAGAGGATCCCCTCTCTCCCATAGGGGGTTGAGCCATGCCAACACTTCTCTGGTGAGATGAGACATGATGAATGCACTAGTTGATGAAGCCCCAACATAGAGCGGGATCACCGCCAAAGCGTGGTGGAGCACATAGTCAGGGTCCTAAGTTGGGTGCCACACTGCCACTGAGTTGAGGGGCTGCCGGAGCGGATGCCGCTTGGTTAGAGGTGGACACAACCGGGGTGGACAGTGCATCCAAGCAGGAGTTAGCAGTCCGCAGATAGGACAAGATTGTATTCTGTTGAGATCTCTGGCGGAAGACCTCCTGTTACAGGTCTGAAAGCGAAGGAGCCTGCGAGCCACTGGATTCCATTGCCTTTGCAAACTGTTACGGGTTTGTATGGTGGAACCACTATGCCGTTGTACAAGGAGGGATCAGAGGGGCATAACTAAGAGCCCACCAAGGCCGACCCTGGCTACACGGCGGCTTAGTCGACTCAATGAACCAATGAGGGACCGGGCAGGGGGTCCAGGTGCCACTCTGGGACCGACCTTGTGTGAGAGCAGGCGACTTCCATGGGACTGACAGCCAAAGCAGACAGACATGGCAGATGGTCTGGCAGATGACCATGACTGGTAGGCAGGCAGCGCAGGTAGACAGGCAGGCTCAGCTGGCAGGGTGACTGGCAGGCACGGCAGAAAGACAGGCTGGCGGGCACGGCTGATAGGCTGGCGGGCACGGCTGATAGGCTGGCAGGCATGGCTTATAGACAGACTAGCAGGCAGCACTGGGACCTGAGGGCTGGAGAGAGTGTTTAGCACACAAAACAACAACTTTGCACAGGCAGCTCCATTTTGGAGGAGGTGTCTTAAATAACGGAAGTCCTCCTGCCATTGACCGTAGACATCTTCGGACAGCGCGGGTGGCCCCTTTAAGAAGCAGGGAACGCGTGCGCCCTAAGCACAGTGCCCGGGGATCTGTGCACACCCGGTCGAGCAGAGCATTGCAGCCAGTCAGAGGAGAGGCAGACGCCGGACAGGGGCCGCGGTGGTAAGGTGATCGGCGTCTCTGCCGGACAGGAGGCTGAGACGCCGGCGCTACAGAAGACTTCTCATCATCCCTCATCTGGTGACTCAGAATGGCTGATGTAGTCTTCACCTGGACCACCGTCATCTGACGGCTTGGAGGTTGATCGCCCACTTTTAGATAAGATGGGGCTATCAAAGGCGGTAGTTAATAACATCCACTTAAGAGGTGCAAGCACCAATGAAACCTATTCTACAATCAGAAAGGTTTTTTCAGATTGGTGTATAAAGAGCCAGGTGTCCTCTCATTCTCCTACCTTGCGGCACATCCTGAACTTCCTGATGGAACATTTTGACAAAGGTCTCAAGCCTAATACTATCAGAGTTCAGATATATGCCCAGTCAACAGTACTGAGGATAAGATCGTCCCTGGAACCACTTATCCAGAGGTTTATGAAAGCGTTCCAAAGAATCTGTTTGGTTGATATTAGGATTGCAAGCCCAGGATTAGGATCACTGCAGCAGGATGTTGCTCCTAGGAACCAGGAAGACAACTATTGTAGCAAGTAGGGAAATAGGACTTCCGCCGAGACCGTGAATGCCGAACAGTGTGTTGTCTGCCAGGTGCTTGGATTCTGCATATTGTGGATCGGATATACAGATTGCTGGGTGGGGCTGGGGAAACCCAGCAGTCATGGTACATATTGGTACCAATGACAAAGTTAGAGGGAGGTGGAAGGTGCTTAAAAATGATTACAGGGAACTAGGAGAGAAGCTGAAGGCCAGGACCTCCAAGGTGGTGTTTTCAGAAATACTGCCAGTGCCACGAGCATCACGAGAAAGACAGTGGGAGCTTAGAGAGATATATAAGTGACTTATAAATTGGTGCAGGAAGGAAGGGTTTGGGTTCATGGAGAACTGGGCCGACTTCGCTGTCGGCTACAGGCTCTACGGTAGGGTCGGGCTGCATATCAATGGGTTGGGTGCAGCTACGCTGGGGGAAAAATGCTTGTACGAATGGTGGAACATTTAAACTAGGGTGTGGGGGTAGGGAGGATAGTCGTGCTAATAAGGGGATAGATAGAGTAGACAGACAGAGTGAGACAGTAGGGGTTAATGAGGATCTAGGGGGGGCAGGGATATGCAAGGAAAGTAGGTAGCTGAGTAGGAGTAATAAATGCACTAATAGTATTAAATGTCTGCTGGCAAATGCAAGAAGTCTCGCAAACAAAATGAATGAACTGGAGACTCTTATGTCAGTCAAAGAGTATGAGTATGATCTCTCTCAAGTAAAACTAACAGGTCAAGCAAATTCTTATCCTCTCTTGCTGACAACTTTATCTTCCAAAAGGTAGGGGAGAAAACAAGGGGATCTGCTACTTTGGATCTAATCCTTATAAACAGGGAGGAAATGGTTGATGAGGTAAAGGTGGCTGGGACCCTAGGAGGCAGCGATCATGCTATTATAGAATTTTGGATAACTAGAGGAGGAAGACATGTGAAGACTCAAACTTCAAGGTTAGATTTTAGAAAGGCAGATTTTAAGAGACTCAGAAAGAGAATAGGAGGGATCCAATGGCTGGATGTACTTAAGGACAAAAATGTCCAGGAAGGATGGGAAATTTTTAAAAATGAGATTCTCAAAGCACAATCGTTAACAATCCCGAAAAGTAGGAAGAATGGGAAGCATTTAAGGAAACCAGGATGGATGAACACAGAACTTAAACACATGCTAAAAAGAAAGAAAGAAATGTTTATTAAATGGAAAGAGGGAGGCATATCTAAAGAAGATTATAATGCAGTCTGCAGATCCTGTAGGGCACGTATCAGAGTAGCTAAAGCTGACAATGAATTAAGGCTTGCAAGAGATGTCAAAAGCAATAAAAAAGGATTTTGGGGGTATGTCAAAAGTAAAAGAAAAGTCAAAGATGCTATAGGATTTTTACAGGATGAAAATGGAGAAATGGTAAGAGAGGATGTTGAGAAGGCTGAACTTTTTAATTCCTATTTTGCATCTGTTTTCTCTCAGAAAGAAAATGTAACATCAGCTGATCTTCACTGTCCTTTTAAAGGAATAGAGGAATCCAAGTTATCTGTAAACAGAAAGATTGTGAGGGAATATTTAGCTAACATAAATGAGTTTAAGTCTCCAGGTCCAGATGAATTACACCCCAGAGTACTGAAGGAGATCGTAGAAGAAATTTTAGAACCACTCTCCATAATCTTTGAAAATTCTTGGAGAACAGGAGAAGTCCCAGAAGACTGGAGAAGAGCAAATGTTGTTCCTATCTTCAAAAAGGGGAAGAAGGTGGACCCAGGGAACTATAGGCCGGTGAGTCTGACTTCTATACCAGGAAAGATCTTTGAACAAATTATTAAACAACATGTATGTAAGTACATGGATAAGAATGAAGTGATTAACCAGAGTCAGCATGGGTTTGTAACTAACAAGTCATGTCAGACTAACTTAATTTCCTTCTATGACAGAATCACTGACTGGGTGGATCAGGGAAATGCTGTAGATATAGTATATCTTGACTTCAGCAAAGCATCTCACACCATCCTTATTGAAAAAATGACCAAGTATGCAATGGACCAGGCAACTGTTAGGTGGATTCATAACTGGCTTAGTGATCGGACTCAAAGGGTGGTTGTAAATGGCTTCACATCCAGCTGGATGAATGTCTCAAGTGGGGTACCACAGGGCTCTGTTGTTCAACATCTTTATCAATGATTTAGATGAAGGAATTGAGGGTAAACTGATTAAATTTGCTGATGACACAAAGCTAGGAGGGATAGCTAATACTAGAGAAGAGAGAGAGAGGATTCAAAAAGACCTAAATAAACTGGAGCAGTGGGCAGCAACCAACAGAATGGTTTTTAACAGGGAAAAATGCAAAGTACTACATCTGGGCAATAAAAATGAAAAAAGCATATACAGAATGGGAGGAAAAGAGCTAAGCAACAGTACATGTGAAAAAGACTTAGGTATACTAATAGATCATAGACTGAACATGAGTCAACAGTGTGATGCAGCAGCAAAAAAGGCAAATACAATTCTGGGATGTATTAACAGAAGCATACAGTCTAGATCACGTGAAGTCATTATCGGTCTTTACTCCTCTTTGGTCAGACCTCATCTGGAATACTGTGTACAGTTTTGGGCACCACATTTTAAAAAAGACATAGACAAACTGGAGCAAGTTCAGAGAAGAGCGACCAGAATGGTGACTGGTCTGCAAACCATGTCCTATGCGGAATGGTTGCAGGATTTGGGAATGTTTAGCTTGCAAAAAAGAAGACTGAGAGGAGACTTAATAGCTGTCTACAAATATGTCAAGGGCTGTCACATTGTAGAAGGATCATCTTTATTCTCATTTGCACAAGGAAAGACTAGAAGCAATGGGATGAAACTAAATGGGAGGAGACACAGATTAGATATTAGAAAAAACTTTTTGACAGTTAGGGTGATTAATGAGTGGAACAGGCTGCCACGAGAGGTGGTGAGTTCCCCTTCAATGGACGTCTTCAAACAGAGGCTGGACAGACATCTGTCTGAGATGATCTAGTGAATCCTGCTTTGAGCAGGGGGTTGGACCAGATGACCCAGGAGGTCCCTTCCAACTCTACCATTCTATGATTCTATGATTCTATTCTATGATTCTATGTGGTGGGTATTATGGAAACCTGGCGGATGAAAGTCATGAGTGGGTGACAAACATGGAAGGATATACTACATTTAGAAAGGACAGGAAAGACAAAAAAGGTAGAAGGGTGTGTATTTTTGTAAGATCCAACTTAAAACTCAATGATGACATTGGGAGAAGCTGTGACAATGTAGAGTCAGTCTGAGTTAATGTACATGGGAATGGCATTAATGGAAAGCTTTTAATAGGAGTTTGTTACAAGCCTCCTAATATAGTTGTACTGGTAGAGGATGAAATGCTGCAACAAATTAAAAATGCAGCAAATAATAATAGAGTCCTTATTATGGGGATTTTAACTATCCAGATATTCAATGGGACATAGAATATTCCAGTTTGTGCTAAAAGCAGCAAGTTCCTATCCACAGTTCAGGACAATTACCTCTCTCAGCTGGTAGATAAACCAACCAGGGGATGTTATCTGTTGGATCTGGTTCTGTCAAATAGACCAGATGCAATTTCAGATCTACAGGTCTGGGAGCATTTGAGAAGCAATGACCATAATATGGTAAGTTTCAATGTAATATTCAATAAAATATTCTTGATGTACAATACAAAGTTTTATTCTGGTACCGTGTTAGCCAGAAAAATCGATGTAAATACTTGTATGCCAAAAATGACAAAAGTATTCTTGGGGTGATACCTTTATTGGCTAACCAGAAAATATATATATGAATTTACACAGACACACAATTAAGAATGAACTGGATACACCTGTGGGAAAACATTTCTCTGGCCGGGGACACTGTATGAAAGATCTAAAAGTTTTAATACTAAAAGGTCACTTCAAGGGCAACAGAGAAAGAAAAATTTGGGAATTCAAATTGATAAGGATGTTCAATTCACTGACAACAGGACTAAATATAACACCTGGCTTTATGACTCACTACATGGACACAATTCACACCTCCAGATAATTAATCATTCCCAAGGCCTCTCATTTTGCAACAAGAAACCCCCCAAAAAAACAAATTTGCTCTCCCTAACTTATCTGTAGGAGGCATCACAACTTACACCTCATGAACAAATGTCTTGTTGTAACATCTCTCAAATGCTGTGCCTTTTGTCTTATGAATTCATTTGCAATATTGCCTGAAGAAGGAGCCTCTGTGCTCTGAAAGCTTGCATATATATATATTTTCTGGTTAGCCAATAAAGGTATCACCCCAAGAATACTTTTGTCATTTTTGGCATACAAGTATACATCAATAAAACATTTCAAAAGGAAAAGGCAAAAACCTGGAACTTTAAGAAAGCTGATTTCAACAAAATAAGGGAAGAGCTTAATCGTGTAGATTGGGACTATGTCATGGTAACTGGGGATACCGAACGTAAATTGGGCATGTTTAAGGAAATACTACTAGAATCCTATCGAAAATGTATACCCTCTTGTAATAAAATGTCCAGGAATAAAAAGAAACCATTATGGATAAATAAGACAGTACAAAGTTTAATAAGACAAAAACAAAGGGCATTCAAAATCTTGAAAGCCGAGAATACAGAAATAGCATTTCAGGAGTATAAAGACCTAAATAAGAAATGTAGAAAAGAAATCAAGCTAGCAGAGTTATCTACAGAGAAACATATCTCCAGCGACATTAAAATAAAGTCCCAAAATTTTATAAATACATCAATGCCAAAAAAAACAAAAACAGATGGTATCGGGCCATTAAAAGATGTTAATAACAAGATAATTATAGAGGACAAAGAAAAGGCTGAGATACAGGCACTTTTTATCCATGTTCAATAACAAACTGTTTGTTCCAGGGATCTTTTAACAGGGCAAAAAAGTTCACCACCTGATAAAACTAGTTTAACACAAAAAGAAGTATGCCTGTGTCTGAGCAAATTAAACATTTGCCAGATCGCATTCATCCATGGATACTGAGGGAATTGAGCTCAGTAATTGACAGACCGCTCTATCTCATATTCTTAGACTCACTTTTAACAGGGGTAGTGCCACAGGATTGGAGGATAGCCAATGTAGAACCGATACTTAAGAAAGGTAAGAAGGTGGATCCAGGTAATTACCGTCCAGTAAGTGTGACATTGGTAGTGTGCAAAGTTTTTAAGGGCATCATAAGAGATTACCTTATAACAGAGGAGAATGAGAGTCTGCTATTAGGACAAATAGACAAAGTAGCAAAACATAATGAAGTGATTGTAATGGGGGATTTCAACTACCCGGATATTGACTGGGAAACAGAAACCTGTAGATCTCAGAAAGGAAAAAGGTTCTTGACAAATATTAAGGATAATTATCTCTCCCAACTAGTGCAGGAACCAACGAGAGGGAAGGCCGTGTTGGACTTAATATTGACTAATAGGCCTGATAGAATAACTGAGGTACAGATAGGGGGGCACCTAGGTAATAGCGACCATAATATTATCGACTTCAAAATGCCCTTCAGGAGGGTTATCAATAAGGGAACAACAAAAACAATAAACTTTAGGAGGGCGAAGTTTGATCAGCTGAAAGAAAGCCTTCAACTTATTGACTGGGACAAAGTTCTTAATCAAAGGAATACGAATAGTAACTGGGAAACCTTCAAAAGAATTCTGAATACTCAGTGCGAGAGATATATACCGTATGGGAATAAAAGGGCCAGAAATAAGAGGAAACCAATATGGTTGAACAAGAACGTAAAAGGGGCGTTAAATAGCAAAAAAGAGGCATTCAAGAGATTAAAACAGGAAAACAGTAAGGAGGCACTAATGTGTTACAAGGAAAAAACGAGAACCTGTAAAAAACAAATAAAAATAGCGAAGGAGGAAACAGAGAGACGTATTGCTAGGGAAAGTAGATGAAATCCCAAACTGTTCTTTACGTATATAAATAGTAAAAGGATTAAATCGGATAATATTGGACCGATAAAAAGTGAGGAAGGCAAAATCATAGAGAAAGATGAGGATAAAGCTAATCTATTAAATAAATTTTTTTCGACAACTTTCACAAAGGAAATCGAACTAACAGGAGAAGTGAGAAGTGACAAACTTAATCCTCCACTAAGTATGACAAATCTAACCAAAGCTGGGGTACAGAAACGCCTCAGTAACATTAAAATAAACAAATCACCAGGACCTGATGGCATACACCCACGGGTACTAAGGGAACTAAGTAATGTGATAGACAGACCGTTATATCTTATATTTAAGGACTCTGTTGAGACTGGGTCTGTGCCACTTGATTGGCGACAGGCGAATGTAGTGCCAATATTCAAAAAGGGAGCGAAAAGTGACGCCGGAAACTATCGGCGGGTGAGTCTGACGTCCGTTGTGGGCAAAATTTTTGAAAGCTTCATTAAAGAGGCAATTACGGAGCATCTTGATGCTAATAATCTTTTAATCCCGAACCAACATGGATTCATGAGGAATTGCTCCTGTCAAACAAACCTCATTGACTTCTACGAGGAGGTTAGCTCTCGAGTAGATCAGGGGGAACCAGTGGATGTCGTGTATCTCAACTTCTCAAAAGCGTTCGATAGCGTGCCACATAATAGGTTGGTATACAAAATGAGAATGATGGGGCTGGGGGAAAATGTCTGCAAGTGGGTAGCTAACTGGCTAAAGGATAGAAGGCAGAGGGTGGTTATAAATGGAATATACTCAGATTGGGTAAGCGTCACTAGTGGGGTACCACAGGGGTCTGTACTAGGCCCAATGTTATTTAATATCTTTATTAACGACATAGTCAACGGGATACATAGTAAAATATCAATATTTGCAGATGACACAAAGTTATGTAAAACAATTAATACAAAAGAGGACAGTGCAGACCTACAGCGTGATTTGGATAAGCTGGGTAGGTGGAGCATTAAATGGCAAATGAGGTTTAATGAGGAGAAATGTAAGGTCATACATATGGGAAGGAAAAATGGAAGTCACCAGTACTCACTGAATGGGAAATCATTGGGGAATTCAGAGATGGAGAAGGACTTGGGCATCTTGATTGATAGCAAACTAAATTGGAGTGCCCAAAGTCAGGCCGCTGCTGTAAGGGCAAACAGGGTAATGGGATGTATCAGAAGAGGTATAGCTGCAAAGGATGAGAACATTGTTCTTCCACTGTACAAAGCACTGGTCAGACCACACTTGGAATACTGTGCTCAGTTATGGGCCCCAATATATAGAAAGGATATAAATGAGCTTGAAAAGGTACAAAGGAGGGCAACAAAATTAATAAAGGGAATGGAGGGACTGCAATACCCAGAGAGGTTGGCAAAACTAGGATTATTCAGCCTGGAAAAGAGAAGGTTGAGGGGGGACATAATAAATGTGTACAAATATGTTAGGGGACAGTATAGAGATCTTGCCCGGGATTTGTTCAAAAGGAGGGATATTACGGTAACAAGAGGGCATTCACTAAGACTGGAAGAGAAAAGGTTTCAGCACCAGCATAGGAAGGGGTTCTTTACGGTAAGAGCAGTGAGAATATGGAATTCACTGAGTGAGGAGACGGTAATGTCGGATTCACTACACCAGTTCAAGCGGGGACTGGATGCATTTCTAGATACCAGGCAGATTTCAGCATATACTTAAAAATAAAATAAAATAGTAGGTTGATACAGGGATTTATTCTGACTGCTGGTTTCAGAGTCGGGAGGGAATTTTTCCTCAGGTGAAGATTGGCCAAATCATTTGGGGTTTTTGCCCTCCTCTGGATCAACTTTAGCAATTACAGAACTAACAGGTCGAACTTGATGGACGCAAGTCTTTATTCGGCTTTACAAACTATGTTACTATGTTACTATGTTACCTGCAGAGTTATATCACAGAGAATAATATAATAAATGATAATCAGCATGGATTCTTGAAAAGTAGGTTGTGTCTAACCAACATGTTGGGTTTCTATGAGGAGGTAAGTGCAAATTTGGATGTTGGTAATGCGGCTGATGTGATTTAACTGGACTTTGCGAAGGCATTTGATACTGTACCACATAACAGCCTTAAACTGAAGCTACAGAAGCAAGAACTTGGGGTAACTATATGCAGATGGGTAAGAAATTAGTTAAATGACAGGAAATAGGTTCTCTAAATGGAATATAGTCAGCAGTGGGGTGCGGCAGGGATCTGTGCTAGGACCGATTCTTTTTAACCTCTTTATTAATGACCTTGGGGATAGGATTGAGAGTAAATTGTCAGTCTTTGCTGATGACACCAAACTATGTAGAATACTAAAATTTGATCTTGACATTACGATATTGCAAAACGATCTGGATAAAATGACTGAATGAGCAAACACTTGGCCAATGAGGTTTAATGTAGGTGAATGTAAAGTAATGCACCTAGGACAGAGTAATCCTATTGCTGCATATACATTAAATGGGAGTATACTCGGGACTACAGAACAGGAGAAGGACTTGGGTATTCCGGTTACAAGTAATCTGAGCAGCAGTACTCAATGTCCAGCGGCAGCCGCAAAACAAGATTTTGAGGTGTATAAAAAGAGAAAAAATATCCCGTGATCCAAACGTACTGCTGTCCCTTTATAAATCACTGGTGAGGCCACTTCTGGAATATGGGATCCAGTTTTGGGCTCCACATTTTAAAAAGGATATTCAGAAGTTAAAGTCAGTTCAAAGGCGGGCAACTAGATTATTACAAAGTATAGAAGGCCTCTCATATGATGAGAGGCTGAAAAAGTTGAGCTAGCTTAGAAAAGTTGTCTAGCTTAGAAAAACAGCACCTTAGATGAGATCTCATTTACATGCATAAATATATGTGTTGTCAGTACAAAGGACTGACACATGACTTATTCCTTCCAAAGACCATAATAAGGACCAGGGGGCACTCAACACGGGTGGAAGAAAGGTGATTCTGGCAACTAAACAGGAAAGGGTTCTTTACAGTCAGCGCAGTCGGACTGTGGAATGCCGACCACAAGAGGTAATGATAGCAGACACTATAACAGCTTTCAAAAAAGGGCTGGATGATTTCCTCGATACGCATAACATTGTGAGTTACAGTTAAATTAGACGAAATGTTACAACTATAGTAATACATTTAGTACGGTAATAGTAATTACATAAGTAGTATCATGATTAGTTTTGATCCAGGGTTCTAGGACTGATTGCCTTTTCTCGGGGTCAAGAAGGAATTTTCCCCTGTGACACAAATTGTCTGAAGGTGTCCTGGGGTTTTTGCCTTCTTCAGTAACAGATTGAGGCATAGGGATTTTATTAATACCATTATTAGAATCACAATACTAATGCAAAGTATAAAACTAATTAAAAAAAATATATATAAACGGGTACTTCTTAATTATAATAGTGGAGCAGCAATAAAAATGGTAATAATAATAATACATTTGTGAGGCCTAGTCCCAGTTAGTTAGTAAGTTAGTCTAGTGTTAGTGTAAGGAGTACAATTGGGGAAGGGAGGTTGAACTTGATGGACCTAGATCTTTATTACTATGTTACTTTGTTGCTATGCAGTCTGACCGAAAATCAAAGATCCAGTTCCCAGATGGGACCTAGGACCTGTCTTGGAGCAACGTGGTAAGTCTTCGTTGGAACTTTTGGAGTCAGCAGATATAAATTACCTATCCCTCAAGAGCTGTTTTCTTGTGGCTATTATATCTGCAAGGAGAGTGAGTGAGATTCAGGCTGTGGCTTACAGACGACCTTATCTATATTTCTATAGGATCGAGTCCTGTTAAGAACACTATCTTCTTTTACCCTAAAGTGCCTTCCTTCTCTAATATAAACAAACAGATAGAGCTGTCAGTTTTTTATCCAGATCCTTCTTCCTTCGTCCAGAGAATCCTGCATTCCCTGGACGTTGGCAGGGCTCTAAAAGCATATGTGCAGGAGAGTACAGGAAGTCTGAACATCTCTTCCTTTTCTTCTCAGAGAAGAATAGGGTCAGAAGGTATCAAAAGTCTCCCTATCCAGATGGTTGAGGCAGAGTATTACTATTTGTTATGAGCAAGCAGGCCGTCAAGCTCCACAGGCTATAAAAGCCCACACCACTAGGGCTATGTCCACATCATGGGCAGAAAAAAGCTGCATACCTATTGAGCAGATCTGCAGGACAGCCTCTTGGCATTCGGGCCTTAACTTTGTGAAACATTATAGGCTGGACATCCAAGGTTCTGAAAAATCAGCCTTTAGCACAGTGGTTAATTACCATATACCCATTTGTGCTGCTGCAGAAGGACGACAAGGAAAGCATAATTTCTTACCATAAATTCTCTTTCCTTTAACCCCTTCACCCCAAGCCTGTTTTCACCTTCATGACCAGTGTTGCTTCATGTAGTAAAACTCTTGAATGCTTCATCGGAGCCCACTGATTCTGAGAATGTTTTTTCATGACATATTGTACTTCATGAAAGTGGTAAAAAAAATTTGATATGACTTGCGCTTAATTGTGATAAAACGGAAATTTGGCAAAAATTTTGAACATTTCCTTAAACCAGAGTTATGTCACGAAAAATAGTTAATAAATAACATTTCTCACAAGTCTACTTAACATCAGCACAATTTTTGAAGCATGATTATTTTTTGCTAGACAGTTAGAAGGTTTAAAAGTTGACCAGCAATTTCTCAAATTTGCAAAAACATTTTTTGAGAGACCACATAACATGTAAAGTGACTTTGAGGGGTCTATATGACAGAAAATACCCAAAAGTGACAACATTCTAAAAACTGCACCCCTCAAGATGCTCAAAACCATATTCAAAAAAGTTTATTAACCCTTCAGGTGCTTCACAGGAACTGAAGTAATGTGGGATGAAAAAATGAAGATTTAACTTTTTTTCACAAAAATTTTACTTTAGACACAATTGTTTTTCTTTTCACAAGGGTAACAGGAGAAATTAGACCCCAAAAATTGTTGTGCAATTTCTCCTGAGTACGCTGATACCCCATATGTCAGGGAAATCTACTGTTTGGGTGCACGGCAGGGCTCGGAATGGAAGGAGCAATGTTTGACCTTTTGAATGCAAAATTGACTGGAATCGAGAGCTGACACCATGTCGCATTTGGAGAGCCCCTGATGTACCTAAACAGTGGAAACCCCCAACAAATGACCCTATATTAGAATTGATCTAGTGTTTCCTGGTATGTGAGTTTTATACATATTTATAATGTAGTGGCATACATGAGTAGTGTAGAGTGCATCAGGTTGGCTCATGTGAGTTGTGTAGTGTACATCATGTTGGCATACGTAAGTTGCGTAGAGTGCCTCAGCTTGGTATACGTGGGTAGTGTAGAGTGCATCAGGTTGGCATATGTGAGTAGTGTAGCTTGCAACAGGTTGGTGTGGCGCCCCTGCTGCGCATTAGTGCCACAGATCCTAGAGGGGTGCATGGACGGATTCCTCCACAAGAGGCCCTCGTAGCATTCACACACCTCCACCTTTCACCTCAGACCACCAGAGGGAGCCCGGATAGGGATATAAATAGGGAAGGTGGAGCTAGTCAGTCAGTGTTCCTGCAGCAGATGAGCCTGAGAGAGGTCAGCCTGCAGTGGAGCTCAGTCTAGGAACCCTTTCCTCAGGGGACATAGGTAGTTCCAGTCCCTCTAGAGAGAGTTCAGACTCAAGAAGCTCAGTCAGTGAGCCTAAGGCATGCCGACGCCATAAGAACGGTGAAGAGTAGCGAGGCCTACTGCCAGTGTGAAGCCTAGTGAGGGCCCCGAGCGAGGCTGAAGGCAAGTGGAGTAAGCGAGCTACATAGGGGGCAGAGGAGCTTAGCCAGCTCACCCCAAGACCATATACCGGACACCAGGTCCGTGTCTACAAGGATCTCTAGGACCAGCAGAAACAAACGGAACCTCTGGCGAACTACATGTCCCAGGAACACCAGAAGCTGACCGTTATCCCAGGGTCAGAAATCACAGAGGCCCAAGATACCAGGGAGTGTGACCTCCAACAGAAGGCCCTACCACCAGGTCAGCAGGTGCAAGACAGAGACCAAGTTAGGCCTAGCTTCAGGCAGGTCATAAACTTAACAGGAAAAGGCAAGAAACAGGAGGCCCCACACCCGCTCACTGGGGAGAGTCCTGATATGCACCCTTCACCCTACAGTGCCCTGGATCGTGCCTGAAACACCACCAGTAAAGGTATTGAAGTGAACTATCGTGTGCGTGCCTATTCTTCCTCCGACCCGACTGGGTCCGCTCTGTCCTGCTTCCCTTCTCCTACGCTGCCCTGAGGCCCCGCTCCACCTGTGGGGAGCAGAACCAACTAAGCTGCCCGACCACTGACCTCAGAGGACTGTAGCAGCGCTGGTGATCCTCACCAGACACCACAGGTGGTGTCACGAACTTTCCTTATCCCATACACCTTTCCCTCATTTTTCCTTGCTTTTTAAAGAGTGACTCCAGGGTATGGCCCCGGGAGCCGGCCACCGCAGCATCACCCAAAACCGACAACAAGGCCCGGGCGCCGAGTCGCCCCCAACCCCTGGGCGCGTCATCTCTTCCTGGCGTCACGAACAGGATTCCGCACTTGCTGCAATGACGGAGTGTTGTGCCCGTTGCCACTGGGTACTGTGCGCCTTTAATCAGAACTGTTAATTTAACTGTGGCGAAGATTGCCGCCATTGTTGTGCCGCCGAGCGGGAAGAAGGGCGTAACCACGGGAAACTGAGAGGTGTACCTGCTAAAGCGCGCAAAGCCTCGGACACGCCCCACGCCTTGACGTCAAACCAGGAAGTGCCAGGTCCTGGAAGGAGCGCCGTTGAGCGCTCTGACGTAGGACACAAGCGACGCAAGATCCTGAAGAAGACCGTCACCTGCGGAGCTGCAGCCTACCGGGAGAAAAGAAGGTAGGCCACGGTTCGCTAGGGGGGCGCCAGAATGTCCGAAGAACAGCACAACGCCGGAGCACCGGTTAACCGTCCTGATGTTCAACCCGCGCTCGGCGCCGAGCAGGCCGAAGCAGCCGCTCCACCAGCAGGGCTTGTAACCCCTGTCATACCCATGGCCCTACCGTACATCCCTGGAGCGAAGTGACTCCCCCAGTACAGCGGCAAGAGCCGCTGTTGTATTGGGACAATTGACTGGTGCTGCGGGCGAGAAGTAGAAACCTGGTCGGCCACAGACCAGGAGTCAGTGTCCTCAATCTTTAAAAAGTTACAGACTGTCTTTGAGACAGACCTCCGGATGAGGTTCTACAACTGCTCTCAGCAACCGGAGGACAGTGTTCGGGACTATGCCTGGCATTTTCAAGGGGCCCTGCGAGCTCTGAAACAGGTTAGTCCAACCAGCATCAATGATGAAAATGAAATGCTGAAGGAACAGTTTATCCAGGGACTGAGGTCCCAAGAGGAGAGCAGGACTGTGCGTTGGTGGTCCCTGGATCATCCTGATGCCACCTTTGACACCCTTAAGGACATGGCTATAAAAGGACTGCAGCCCCTGGAAACAACTGCTATCCAATGTTACCAGGGTGGGGTCACCCCAGTGCCTGCAGCGTCCACTTTTCCCCGGTGGCTGCTGAAGCCAAGGTGCAAGCAACGTCCCCTAGTGAGCTGGACAGCCAGCGCTCTGAAGTGCGTCAGTTGAGCGAAACCCTGACCACTGTACTGAGTGCCCTGCAGCTGCGGACGGGGCCCGAGGAGGAAGGAAGGATCCTGCTAGCCGACAGCCCTGAGGATGTCCCCTGGATGAGAAGGAAGAAGAGGAAAACGCCGTCCACCGAGAGACCCTCTCTGGCACTGCTGCCACAAGACAGGTCACGCCATCTGGAGCTATCCTTTAAACGAGCAAACCCTGGGGCCGAGGGCCGACACCCAGGAGTAGACCCCTCAGGCCCATGAAACTGGTACCGCAGGTTCGTGGGAGGAAGACCTCTTCTGTCCATCATGCTGGACGGCCTCGCGACACCTGCTCTGCTGGACACAGGATCTCAGGTAACCATTCTGCCTGATGTCCTCTACAAAAGGTTCTGGTCCATAGACGAACTTCACCCACCAGATCCAAATCTTTACGTTTATGCCTCAAACGGCCTCCCCCTTAACCTAGTCGGGGTTAAAGATGTGGCAGTAAAGGTGGGAAGAGTGGAACTGAAGGACCAGGGACTAATTGTAGTAGAGACTAATCCTGATGACACGGGCTTGTATATGGCACTGGGCATGAATATTGTTAGTAACTGTTTGGGAGAAGTGGTGTTCTTGCTCCAACAGATAGCTGACACTGCCGGACCAGGGCAGAGAAGGGCGCTCCAGAAAGAGATCCGACCCCTTATGTACCAGCAACAGGTAAAGCTAACAGGCGGTGAAATTGGTAATGTACAGGTGACAGACCCGGTACCCATTGTGAATCCCCCGATGAGTGAAATGCTGATTTGGTGTAGAGCAGCAATAGGTCTCAAAGGACGGAGCTACCAGGCGGTAGTAGAATCCCTTAGCTCGGAACATAGACCTACACTCTTGACTGCCAGAGGGGTAGTGGATGTACGCAATGGGAGGGTGCCCATATGCCTCCTAAACTATGGGGAGGACGAGGTTAGATTACCACTCTACGCCACTGTTGCCAAACTGTACACAGTAAATAACAACTCCATACACACGGCGGAGTCCTTAACCTCACCAGATGAAGTGGAAGATAATGACCCGGCAACCCAGGTGGAGGATTGGTGTCAACAGCTCCATGTTGGGACAGACACCACTCCTGCCCATCAGAAGCAGGGTGTACACCGGGTGGTTCAGGAATACGAGCAGGTATTCAGTAAACACCCATTTGACTTTGGGAGGATTAAGGGGGTTCAACACCATATCCCCACAGGTGACCATCCACCCATCAAAGAACGTTACAGGCCTATACCACCAGCACACTACCAGAAGGCGAAGGAGATGTTGCACGACATGAAGAAGGCAGGGGTAGTAAGGGATAGTTGTAGTCCCTGGGCAGCTCCCCTAGTTCCAGTCAGGAAAAAGGACGGAAGCATGAGAATGTGTGTAGATTACAGACAAGTAAATCGCATTACACATAAAGATGCATACCCTTTACCACGTATAGAGGAATCCCTGGCTGCCTTAAAGTCTGCAAATTACTTCTCCACCCTTGACCTCACCAGTGGGTACTGGCAGGTAGCTGTTGCTAAGGAGGATCGGGAGAAGACGGCCTTCACCACCCCGATGGGACTCTGCGAGTTCAATAGTATGCCGTTTGGACTCTGCAACGCCCCCGGAACGTTCCAGAGATTGATGGAGTGCTGCCTGTGACACCGCAACTTTGAGACTGTACTACTACACCTGGATGACGTGATAGTGTACTCCAAAACGTATGAGGACCACTTGAAGCACCTGGCGGAGGTATTTGAGTCGCTGTCCCGGTATGGGATGAAGCTGAAGCTCTCAAAGTGCCACCTGCTCAAGCGAAAGGTACAGTACCTGGGGCACATCGTTAGTCCAGAGGGAGTAGCACCAGACCCGGAGAAGGTCACTGCCATCCAGAAACGGCCGGAGCCGAAGAGCCTCAAGGAGGTACGTCAGTTCCTGGGACTAGTCGGGTATTACCGGAGGTTTGTGAAGGACTAAACCAAGAAAGCGGCACCTTTGCAAGATCTCCTGGTAGGACAGTCTGGGAGAGGCAGAAACCCCCCGTTCCAGTGGGGTAAGGAGCAAGCTGAATCCTTTGAGGTGATGAAGGGGATCCTGACCGGCGAAGAGATCCTAGCCTACCCTGACTACAGCCAACCGTTCCTGCTGTACACTGATGCCAGCAATGAAGGAATAGGAGCTGTACTGAGTCAAAAGCAGGGTGGCCGAGAGAAGGTGATCGCCTATGCAAGCAGGAAGCTCCGCCCGACCGAGAGGAACCCAGAGAACTATAGCAGCTTCAAGTTGGAGTTCCTGGCCCTGGTCTGACCCATCACCGAGCAGTTCAAGCACTACCTAGCCTCCAGTAAATTCACTGCCTTCACTGATAACAACCCCTTGACTCATCTAGAAACAGCCAAGTTAGGAGCCATGGAGCAACGATGGATGGCTCGGCTGTCAAACTACCAATTCACTATTAAGTACCGGGCGGGCCGCAAGAACGCCAACACCGATGCCCTGTCCAGGATGCCTCACCAGTCAGACACTGAAGAGGAAGTGGATGACCTGGAGGAGATTGAACTACATGCCTTTCATCGGAATGGGATGGTCCACGAGCAACGAGCCTCCAGGAGACCTCGCGGTAAGACGTTAAACCCCCTGCCTCACCACAGCTGGAAGGAGACCTAGGACAGCGACCCGGTTGTCAGCCGTATCAAGGAATTGATAACCCAAGAAGGTTCCTCCCTGGAGAAGGATGCGTCTCTGCAAGCCAAGCAGCTGTGGAATGAGAGAAGCTGGCTGTTTATCTATCGAGAGAAGCTGTGCCGGAGGTACATCAATCCCAAGACCCATGAGATGGTATGGCAGATAGTGGTGCCCAAGACAGACATCCAGATGGTGTTGGAAGCCTACCACGATCAAGCGGGGCACTTTGGCTGGAAAAAGCTAGAGACCCTACTGAAGTGTCGATTTTACTGGGTAGGAATGCGCAGTTCCATTGAGAGGTGGTGTCGAAATTGCGGACCCTGTAGCCTCAGAAGAAAAGACTACTGCAGCCAGAAGGCACCCCTGCAACCCATCAAGACGACTCGACCCTTGGAGATCGTGGCCCTGTACCATGTCAAGCTGTCAGCCAGCAGGTCAGGATATTCCTATGCCCTGACCATGGTGGATCATTACTCCCGGTTCCTGGTGGTCGCCCCCGTCAAAGATCTGATGGCAGAGACAGCAGCGAAGACGTTCCAAGCGTACTTCTGCAGACCGCATGGATACCCTGAGCAGGTGCTGACTGATCAAGGCCCAACCTTCGAAGCCGAACTGTTCAAGGAGTTCTGCCATCGGTACGGGTGTAAAAAGATCAGGACTACACAGTATCACCCCCAAACCAACGGTCTCTGTGAAAAGATGAATAACATCATCATTGACCTGCTGAAGACCTTACTACTAGAGGAGAGAAATCAGTGGCCAGACCTACTTCCTCACCTGGTAGATCTGTACAACTACATACCTGTGAGTTCCACCAATTGTACTCCAGCATATCTCATGCGAGCAAGACCCGGGAAGTTGCCCATGGACTGGAGCTTGGTGTAGTAGAACCAGAAGCAGATATGTCCACTGAGGACTGGGACATGACCAGACAGGAGCAGTACAGAAGAGTACAGGCCTGTGTCGAAGACAGTCTCACTTGGGTGAGGGACAAGCAGGAAGCCCACTACAATAAAAGTGCGCCCGCAGAACCTTTCACACCAGGAGAAGTGGTGTTAAAAAGAAAAAGAAGAAACCACAAACTTGATGACCAGTGGGAGAGAGAACCCTACGCTGTGTTAAATTCAAGATTTGGTAACTGGAAGACCTGTCTAATTACTAAGGATGGAGGAATAACGACTGCAACGGTATCTAGAGACCATCTGAAGTTGTGTCCAGACCTGCTAAAGCCCCAAGAAGAAGTGCCTCTCACTGTATCGGAGGAGCCTAAAGAAGCAGTACTCCATACTGACTTAGGAGATTTCCCGGCAGATTGGCCTCAACTAGGAGGAGCAGTAATAATACCTGTGATCCACTTCTTTCAACAGCGAGAAGACCCTCCACAGCAAGTAGAACCTGTAAGAGCTTCAGAAGAGCCTGCTCAAGAAGAATCCCCGGAAGAAGAATCCCCGGTTGGAGCAGAGCAAGAAGGCCCAGCCAATGGTATACTTGCCAGTCCTGTAGAGAGGTTAAGGCAACCCTGCAGTCCCCCAACACTTAGACCTGACAGAATGGGAGGTAGTGAAAATACTAGTGCCTCAAGCATCCCAGTACCACGTAGGTCGACACGTACCACACGAGGTCAGACCCCTGTCAGATACAGAGAGTAAAGAAGGAGACTCTGAGGGTATGTGCCCACGTGGCGTTTTACAAGCGTATATGCTGCGGAATTTCCCCAGCGTAAACGCTTTAACAACGCTAGGTAATCCGCCCCCCATGGTCCTCAATGACAAGCCGCACTGTCAATGCCCATGCTGCGGATTTTTCCGCTGCGTTTATGCTGCGCTCAAAAATCCGCAGCATGTCCATTAATTTTGCACACAGCGTAATCGCCGCCATTGACTTGCATTGAGACGCATATAATCCGTGTCAGTACATTTGTACACACGGATTATATGTGTTTCAATGATATGCATTTCAATGTGCGGATGATACCCAAGTCTGTTGGAGAGAAGACTCTCATCCAGACCTGGGTACCATAGAAACGGTAAAAAAAAAGAATTTAAAATAAAAAATAAAGTTTATACTCACCTTCCGATGTCCTCCCGGTGTTATCTCTGCCGCGTCCGCTCTCTTGTAATGCTCCTGCTGTTGTGAAGGACCTGCCATGACGTCACTGAGTCATGTGACCCATCACATGGCTCAATGATGTCACCGCAGGTCCTTCACACCACCGCAAGCCGCCCAACACACCGGACGCGGCAGAGAGAACACCGGGAGGACAACGGAAGGTGAGTATAAACTTTATTTTTTTATTTTTTACCATTTTATTCTTTTTTTTAACTAACTTGGTCACACTACTATAAATCCATGCCGGTTGCATGGATTTATATAGTGTGAACAAGTTGTCAAGCATTTTTCCAAGTGATGCTAAAATCGCTTGGAAAGCGCTTGATAACCCGCATGCAGAAATGCATGCAAAGACGCTTCACAAACTATTCTACCTGGCGGGAAAACCGCATGTAAAAACCGCATGCGTTTTTCCTGCCAGGGAGAAGCGTAAAAAATATGCAGCATTTCTGCATCGTGGGCACATAGCCTGACAGTGTAGATAGTTGCCCCTGGGGTATTATATTGTGTATTTTCATATGTATGTATTTATTAACTTGTGTTTTGCATTATAATGGACAATCTAAGTGAAATGGACACTTTTCTTGTTTGCCCCTAACTACCCGTAAGGGTACATAAAGAACTTTGTGGCTGAGGACTATGTGCAGCCCAAAAACTATTTCTTGTAAATAATTGCACTCCCTGGAGTGCCCCTTTAGGTGACCTCAGAAGCCAAACCTGTCTGGTGTGGCACTAACAGAGGTCAAACTCAGGATTTCCATGCCCTGCAGCCACCCCAGCGCCTACGTGGAGGGTTTGGGACAGGTCCCTCAAGCTACCAAGTACTCTGCCCTGTGAGATGGACATCCTGTCGGGGAACCTCACCAAAAGAGACTCGAATTCTGAGGTTGCTTATTGCATATATGTATATATTGATTATTTATAATGTTTCATTATGTAACGTTCAAGCAAGTACCTCCCATAAAGGGAAGATTGTTATTATTGTTGTTTTTAAAAAATATTTCAGTCTGGGAGTACTGAGCATTAGTGCCACAGATCCTAGAGGGGTGCATGGACGGATTCCTCCACAAGAGGCCCTTGTAGCATTCACACACCTCCACGTTCCACCTCAGACCACCAGAGGGAGCCTGGATAGGGATATAAATAGGGAAGGTGGAGCTAGGCAGTCAGTGTTCCTGCAGTAGATGAGCCTGAGAGAGGTCAGCCTGCAGTGGAGCTCAGTCTAGGAACCCTTTCCTCAGGGGACATAGATAGTTCCAGTCCCTCTAGAGAGAGTTCAGACTCAAGAAGCTCAGTCAGTGAGCCTAAGGCGTGCCGACTAGTGTTGAACGAGCACTAAAATGCTCGGGCCGAGCTCGCCGTGATACTCGGGTGCTCGACCCGAGCAACGAGCCCAATGTTAGTCTATGGGAGACTCGAGCATTTTTGCGGTGGCACCCCCGGCAGTCTTTTAAAAGCCTAACAAGTGCCCAAAACGATAGTGACAGTGCTCAAATGACATGGGGACAGCATGGGGATTGCCCCAGGAAGCATTTCTGACCCCCAGGTCACTGCTGTCAGCAACGTGGTCAGAGGTATTAAGCCACTTTTACAGGCTCACAATAAAACGTTCAAAAACGAAAGTGAAACTTTTTTCCTGTGAAATATGTTAAGGAACATCCTTTCCAGGGAAAAGACTTGTGTATAAGTTAAAATAAATGACCAAAAACAAAAATACTCCTCCACACCTTCGGCTATGTTCACAAGTAGCATTTTTTATACGTTTTTGCACTTTTGTATTGCTTTCAACTATGATAAATGCATTCACCGGGAAATGTCATTTTAACATTTTACAACCTTATCTGGCCATGTGCTGTGTGACACATGCATAAAGTGCTGAAAATACATGGGAACAGCATGGGGAAGACCCCTGGAAGCATCTCTGACTCCCATGTCACTGTCTAAAAGTGTGCCCATCATAAGTGATCCTTGCCGCATCAGAAGATGCAGACTTGCAACTATCCCCATGCAAGTTCTAGTCCCAGGGCAGTGTTCAATTGTACCTCCCCCATTCCTTGCAATACAAGCGCAAGTATGCATCCTGCCACCCACCCACCCCCAGGCTGCAATACCATACTGCTTGCTTGAACTTGAAATTGGGCCTTTTAGGCATGTGGAGGCGGAATCTGGCCACCACGTCATGGCTGTGTTGGCGGCCTGGAATCCATACTCAGTCCCCAGCCGCCCGGTGGCCGGGTGTCCATAATCGGTCCCCAGCCGCCCCGCAGCCGGGTGTCCACACACGGTCCCCAGCCGCCTGGGGGCAGCCGGGTGTCCATATACGGTCCCCAGCCGCCCCTATTTCTCCTTGGAACATCCCCCCACACACTTTTCTTAGCCCGGCCTGCTTTAGGCAGCATTGGACGAGCCCACCAGAGAACCAGACTCCTCCGGTGGGCCCTGACTTCTCCATCAGTGGAGTTGAGAGTGCCAAGGTGAGGTGCATGATGATGATGACAGAAGTTAGCATCTGCTATGTTTTCTTTTAATGCAAGTGTAAGTGTGCAGCCTGCCACCCACCCACCCCCAGACTGCAATTCCATACTGCTAGCTTGCACTTGAAATGGGGCCTTTTAGTTTGGAGGAGGCCGAAGCTGGCCACTACCTCATGGCTTCGGCAGCGAGGTATCCATACTCAGTCCCCAGCCGCCCCTATTTGTCCTGGTGTGCCTTATACATAAGATTAAGCGCGTATATCAAAACATTACCTGTGCCCTCCCCAGTGCATTTAGTGGGAAGGAGAGCCTATTCCGCTGTAGTGTGTGCATGCCAAACCCCTGCTCATAGTACATGTGAAGATGTCTCCCACCTTGCACCTGTCATTGCAGACTTGCAACTATCCCCATTCAAGTCCTTGTCCCAGGGCAGTGTTCAATTGTACCTCTCCCATTCCTTGCAATGCAAGCGCAAGTATGCAGCCTGCCACCCACCCACCCCCAGGCTGCAATACCATACTGCTTGCTTGCTTGCACTTTAAATTGGGCCTTTTAGGCATGTGGAGGCGGAATCTGGCCACCACGCCATGGCTTTGTCAGCGGCCTGGTATCCATACTCAGTCCCCAGCCGCCAGGTGGCCGGGTGTCCCCGCTTGCTCCCCAGCCTCCAGGGGGTGGCCGGGTGTCCATACTCGGTTCCCAGCCACCCCTATTTGTCCCGGTAACCTTTCCCACACTTTTCTTAGCCTGGCCTGCTTTAGGGCAGCATTGGCCGAGCCCACCGGACTATCAGACTCCTCCGGCGGGCCCTGGCTTCTCCATCAGGGGAGTTGAGAGTGCCAAGGTGAGGAGCATGATGAGGATGATAGAAGTTAGCATCTGCTTTGTTTTGTTGTAATGCAAGCGCATGTATGTAGTAGCGGCTAGGCCTGAGGTGGTCAGCGTTTTGGCGCATATCCTACCTCCTCCGAGGATTGCTGGATGTTTTCCTGCTACTATCCAAGTTCTATGACTCCCTTTAAAACAAAGCTTCAGGTGATAAATGATGGATGAGGTAGTGGCAAAGGAGAAAGAGCAGGAGGAACAGGGACCATTCACATCAATATCAGGCCAGTCAACCAGATATGTCTTGTAGGATATGTTTCTGTAACAAAAGGAGCGGTTCGGCTACACAGTTATAGGGCATACAGTGAGTGCAATGCCTACCAAAAATTTCGAGGCACTCTAATGCCCCTTGGAAATGACATGGAGGTCAGAGGGCGTTAACTAAACCTTTTTTTCCATTTATAGCAACTGGGTCTCCTGTGCACTGTTGGCCTAAGCAGTGACTGGAAGGCTTTCCAAAAATTATGAGGAACTGCAATGCCCCTTACAAGAGCCATGTGTGGCATCCCAGGGGTCTGGTCACCACAGTAATAGAGATATTACGTCGGAGAGCAAGTGGGAGGTTTCCTGGTCAGGATCCCTTAAACATGCAACATCCTCCTGCCCCAGTCCTGGGAGGGGAGAATTCTGCCCTTAAAAACTGGATCTGGGGCGGGGTTGAGTGAGTCAGAGAACAGAGAACAGTCAGAGTCAGAGTGAGAGCAAGGGAAAGTAACAGCAAGGAGCTCTGTAGGAGCTAGGAGCTAAAGACCAGGGGCTGGAAGCTGAGCAGAGCTCGTCCTGGCAGAAGACAATAGGAACCGGACACAGTAGTCCGAGGCTGTGAGGACTTATATATCCAGCAGCAGAAACCAGCTGGCAGGGGATTCCAGGTCCTCTGGGGAGTTATCCCATTCTCTGCTGCGCACACAACACCAGCCTCAGCGGTCTGCCTCGCAGCGGTGGTACTCCCTGACCGCAATCCACGGGTGGCGCAGTCGGACAATTAACCTCAAAACCTAAGAAAGGCTGCCACTGGTTTGACCAGCCTGAGCCACGGGACCGGGTCACCGCCACGGAGACTACAGACCCCAGAGACCCGGCACCGGGTATCCCACATATGTGCATACATGGCCCACGGGGCACGTCACATGCAGTACAGCATATTACAAACATAAGTCCCATTATTGAGGAGTGGGTGTCCCTTAGTATTTGCTTATGCCTTGCAAGCAAAAGCTGCCAAAAATTAGGACGGAGCAACTTGCAATGCCCCTTACAAGAGCCATGCAGTACAGCATATTACAAACATAAGTCCCATTATTGGGGAGTGGGTGTCCCATAGTATTTGCTTATGCCTTGCAAGCAAAAGCTGCCAAAAATTAGGACGGAGCAACTTGCAATGCCCCTTACAAGAGCCATGCAGTACAGCATATTACAAACATAAGTCCCATTATTGGGGAGAGGGTCTCCCATAGTATTTGCTTATGCCTTGCAAGCAAAAGCTGCCAAAAATTAGGACGGAGCAACTTGCAATGCCCCTTACAAGAGCCATGCAGTACAGCATATTACAAACATAAGTCCCATTATTGGGGAGTGAGTCTCCCATAGTATTTGCTTATGCCTTGCAAGCAAAAGCTGCCAAAAATTAGGATGGAGCAACTTGCAATGCACCTTACAAGAGCCATGCAGTACAGCATATTACAAACATAAGTCCCATTATTGGGGAGTGGGTCTCCCATAGTATTTGCTTATGCCTTGCAAGCAAAAGCTGCCAAAAATTAGGACGGAGCAACTTGCAATGCCCCTTGCAAGAGCCATGCAGTACAGCATATTACAAACATAAGTCCCATTATTGGGGAGTGGGTCTCCCATAGTATTTGCTTATGCCTTGCAAGCAAAAGCTGCCAAAAATTAGGACGGAGCAACTTGCAATGCCCCTTACAAGAGCCATGCAGTACAGCATATTACAAACATAAGTCCCATTATTGGGGAGTGGGTCTCCCATAGTATTTGCTTATGCCTTGCAAGCAAAAGTTGCCAAAAATTAGGACGGAGCAACTTGCAATGCCCCTTACAAGAGCCACGCAGTACAGCATATTACAAACATAAGTCCCATTATTGGGGAGTGGGTCTCCCATAGTATTTGCTTATGCTTTACAAGAAACAGCTGCCAAAGATTAGGACAGAGCAACTTGCAATGCCCCTTACAAGAGCCATGCAGTACAGCATGTTACAAACATAAGTCCCATTATTGGGGAGTGGGTGTCCCATAGAATTTGCTTATGCCTTGCAAGCAAAAGCTGCCAAAAATAAGGACGGAGGAACTTGCAATGCCGGCACCCTGGTGATATAGTGGTGGTGGAGGCTGAGGATAAGGAGAAGAAGATAAAACAGCTGAAACGAGGAAGCGTATACCCATGTGTGGGTGTGAAGCGGTGCATGTGAATACACCTCCCGAAATAACACAGTGGATTTGACTTTATGTTACTCTGCTGTCATTTGGTGGTGATGAGAAGTCTGGCCCAATCCAGCCCTTGTTCATTTTGATAAGGGTCAGCTTGTCAGCATTGTCAGTTGACAGGCGAGTGCGCTTATCAGTTATAATTCCCCCAGCGGCACTAAAAACACGCTCCGATAACACACTAGCGGCAGGGCAGGCCAGGACCTCCAAGGCGCACAGAGCGAGTTCATTCCCAGTGTCCAGCTTGGATACCCAATAATTAAAAGGCACAGAGGAATCAGGGAGGACGCTGGTACGGTCGGCAAGGTACTCCCTCACCATCTTTTGAAACTTTCCACTCCTTGTGAGAGTACCCCGCGCCTCAGGGCCTGTAAGCTGGGCGGGTGTCAGAAAACTGTCCCAAAACGTTGACAGTGTTCCCCTGCCTCTGCTGGATTGGAGTTGCATCTCTCTCGCCTGTACGCCTTGGTTGGGCAACGAACTGTGACCTCTGCCGCTAGCGTGTTCAGATGGGAATTTTTTTAAGAGTTCTGCAGCAAGGGCCTTCTGGTACTGCCCCATTTTTGTAGACCTCTCCACCTCAGGAATAAGAGAGTAAAAGTTCTCCTTGTAGCGGGGGTCTACAAGTGTCACCAACCAGTAATGACTGTCACCCAACATTTTGACAACGCGAGGGTCACGGTTAAGGCAGCGTAACATAAAGTCAGCCATGCGTGCCAGACTGGTAACGGGCAAGATTTCCGTGTCCTCACCAAGATGACGACTGACCATGCTCTCCTCCTCCTCCTCCTCTTCCTCCTCCCCCCTGTCCTCAGGCCACTCACGCTGAACCGACGGTATGACACTTGTACAGGTACTACCGTCTACAATGCATGATAGCAGCTCCTGTTCTTCCTCCTCCTCCTCCTCCTCCTCCTCTTCCTCATTGTCCCCCAATGCACGTTGTGATGAGATGAGGCTGGGCTGTGTGTAATCGCCCGCTGCAGCTTCTTGATCCATCTCATTATACTCTGGCTGCAATGCTTCCTCTTTAATTCTCTGCAGAGAGCGTTGCAAAAGACAGACATGTGGGATGCTGTCACTATTGATGGCGTCATCGCCACTCACCATCTTGGTGGCCTCCTCAAAGTTTGTCAGGATGGTACATGTGTCAGACATCCAGGTCCACTACTGAGGTCTTATGTGTGGAGTCTGACCTGAATATCGACGGTCTTGTTGCAGCTGGTACTCCACAACTGCTCTCTTCTGCTCACAAATCCTTTGCAACATGTGGAGGGTAGAGTTCCAAAGTGTGGGGACATTACACAGCAGTCGGTGTGCCGGAAGCTGCAAACGCTGCTGCAACACAGCAAGGGCGGCGGAAGCTGTAGCCGACTTGCGAAAATGAGCTGACAGGCGGTGTACTTTCATGAGCAGATCTGGCAACTCGGGGTACGATTTAAGAAACCGCTGAACCACGAGGTTAAGCACATGAGCCAGGCATGTTATGTGTGTGATCTCACCTCGCCTCAGAGCCGCCACCAGGTTACGGCCATTGTCACACACGACCATGCCGGGACGTAGGTTCAGCGGTCTCAGCCACAGATCTGCCTGCTCTTTCACAGCTGTCCACAACTCACAAGCAGTGTGAGGTTTATCACCTAAGCTTATGAGTTTCAGCACAGCCTGTTGCTGCTTGGCGGAGGCAGTACTGCAATGCTTCCAGCTTGTAACTGATGTGGTGATATCTGAGATGGAGGCTGAACATGAGGAGGAGGAGGAGGATGCGCAGGAGCTGTACACTGTGGGGCCAACTCTGACTGACATAGGGCCCGCAATCCTCGGTGTGGGGAGGATGTGTTCCATCCCAAGGTCCGACTGGGTCCCGGCTTCCACTATATTTACCCAGTGTGCCGTCAGAGAGATGTACCGTCCCTGGCCACAAGCACTTGTCCACGTGTCCAATGTCAGGTGGACTTTCCCAGTAACTGCATTGTTGAGGGCACGGCAGATGCTTTTGGACACGTGCTTGTGTAGTGCGGGGATGGCACACCGGGCAAAATAGTGTCGGCTGGGGACCGAGTACCGAGGGACGGCCACCGCCATAAGATTGCGGAAGGATTCCGTCTCCACCAGCCTAAAAGGCAGCATTTCCAACGCAAGCAGTCGTGAAATGTGCGAATTTAGGACTGTGGCCTGTGGGGCGTTAGCTGCGAATTTCCGCTTTCGTTCAAAGGTCTGGGATATGGACAATTGAACGCTGCGGTGGGACGTGGACGTGGACGTTGATGCTGTTTCTTGAGAAACTGCCATAACAAGTGAAGACTGAGAGGAGGGGGCATCTTTACATGCAGTATGGACAGGGGATTGCCTTGCACACACAACAGGGGGTTCTATTGCACGCACAACAGAGGAAGAAGCAGTGGTGACACCCGCTGACACTGGTCGTGGACCCTGGGTTTCGCCCCACAAAGTCTGGTGCTTTGCTGCCATGTGCCTGATCATGCTGGTGGTGGTTAGGCTGGTAGTTTTGTCACCCTTGCTGATGCTGGCATGGCAGGTGGAACATATGGCCTTTTTGGGGTTATCAGCAGAGTCTTTAAAAAAATTCCAGACTCTGGAAGACCTACCGCTTGTACTGGCAACATCCCTCGTGTTGGTGTTATGGGGAATGGTTGCCTGCCTTCTGTCTGCGGCCACCACACTGCTTCTTCCTGCCTGTTGGGGTACTCTGCCTCCCTCCCCCTGTGTGCTGCTGGCCTCACTCTGAATGTCCTCCTTCCACGTTGGGTCAGTTACTAGATCATCCACCACCTCCTCCTCTTCCACTTGCGCACCACGATCCTCCTCCTTACTTCCTGGCAATTGTGTCACATCATCGTCCACCTCTTGTGACAGATTGCCAACGTCGACTTCCTGTGGCCGTGGCTGTTCAAATATTTGGGCATCGCAACATGAAATCTCCTCTTCCACCACTTCAAGCGCATCAGGCGAGGGGCCCAAATATGGAAATGAACCAGTGAACAGCTCTTCAGAGTGTCCAAGTGTGGGATCACTTGCTGTCTGACGACACTCGGCAAGGTGGGAGGAAAGAGCATCAGAGTGAGGAGGAGTATGCGGTCGAGACTCACGGCTACTAAGAGTTGACCGTGTGGAAGACAGACCGGAGGTGGTGGTGCCCAGGTAACTGGAAGTATTATCTGCTATCCAAGTAATAACCTGTTCACACTGATCAGTTCTCAATACTGGTGTTGTTCTGTGCTTCCCTAGTAATTCGGTCAAGAAGTGGGAGCGAGAAGATGTGGCTGTTGGTTGTGGCACATTTTCACCTTGGCCACGGCCCCGTCCTCTGCACGAACCATCACCAGAACGTCCACTTCCACGTCCCTTGCCACGCGCCTTGCCCATTGTAAATGAAGTAAAATAGCTTACACTTGCACTATCAATGGAAAAAGGGTAATAAAGAGTAGATTAGAACCGTGGGATGGCAAAACCACAGTTATTGTTTACTGGGGTATACCACACTTTTTTAAATAGAGATATTTGCGGCTGAACAGTGAGCGACACACTCAAACTGCTTTTTTTTTAGATACCAAAGGCCCAAACTGGATAGTACAGCGATTTGACCCGTGGAACTGCGAAACCACACTGGGATGTCGGGCCTACACAAGACTATTTTCAACAGATATATTTTTGTGTCACAACAGTCAGGAGACACTACTGTTTTTCTTTGCGGAAAATATACCAAAACCTGAATAATAGAGATTTTTTTACCGTGGGATGGCAAAACCACAGTTATTGTTTACTGGGGTATACCAGACTTTTTTAAATATATAGATTTGCGGCTGAACAGTGAGCGACACACTCAAACTGTTTTTTTTTTAGATACAAATGGCCCAAAATGGATAATGCAGAGGTTTGAACCGTGGAAGTGCAAAACAACACTTCTGTTTCTCTAGCCTACACCAGACTATTTTCAACAGTTATATTTGTTTCTGAAAAATCAGAGACACGCTTTTTTTTGGGGGGGGGGACACACCAAAAGGTTAATAAGACGGGTATTTGTACAGTGTGAAGGAGGAAAGAAAAAGGAGGATTTAGATGAAAAAAAAAGGATTTTTCCTGGCCCCCAACACCTGGTGCTAAGTCCAGCAATTTCAGCAACAGGAGCACACAGGACTGTAATGCAGCGTTTGTTTGTCTAACCACTGTGTCTCCTATACAGCCTGCCTGCCTGGTATCTGGGATGGATATTAGTCCTGAAAATGACTGTTTGTTTGTTCTGGCAGCCTTTACAGACCCTACACTAACTATTTCGCAGTTTATATCTCTCCCTAAATCAGCAGCACTGTCCCTACACTGTCTAACCCGGAGCGTCTGTGTCCAAGATGGCGGCGCCCGGTTTTAAATACTCGAGGTGACGCTGTGCGGCCAGCCAATCACTGTAATGCCCACAACCAACATGGCTGCAGCATTACAGTGACTGGCTGGCAATCCCTGCATGTTCATTGGCTCTGTAAAGGGCGCCAAACATGCAGGGCGGAGACCCAAGCTCCCGCCCGAGTAACCCGGAAATGCTCGGTGCTCGCCGAACATCCCAAGTAGCGTGATGCTCGGGCGAGTACCGAGCAGTGTCGAGCATGTTCGCTCAACACTAGTGCCGACGCCATAAGAGCGATGAAGAGTCGTGAGGCCTACTGCCAGTGTGAAGCCTAGTGAGGGCCCCGAGCGAGGCCGAAGGCAAGTGGAGTAAGCGAGCTACATAGGGGGCAGAGGAGATTAGCCAGCTCACCCCAAGACCATATACCAGACACCTGGTCCGTGTCTGCAAGGATCTCTAGGACCAGCAGAAACAACCAGAACCCCTGGCGAACTACATGTCCCAGGAACACCAGAATCACAGAGGTCCAAGATACCAGGGAGTTTGACCTCCAAAAGAAGGCCCTACCACCAGCTCAGCAGGTGCAAGACAGAGACCAAGTTAGGCCTAGCTTCAGGCAGGTCATAAACTTAGCAGGAAAAGGCAAGAAACAGGAGGCCCCACACCCACTCACTGGGGAGAGTCCTGACATGCACCCTTCACCCTACAGTGCCCTGGTTCGTGCCTGAAACACCACCAGTAAAGGTACTGAAGTGAACTGTCGTGTGTGTGCCTATTTTTCCTCCGACCCGGCTGGGTCCCCTCTGTCCTGCTTCCCTTCTCCTACGCTGCCCTCAGGCCCCGCTCCACCTGTGGGGAGCACAGCCACCTGCCTCAGAGGACTGTAGCAGCGCTGGTGATCCTCACCAGACACCACAGGTGGCGTCACGAACTTTCCCTATCCCATACACCTTTCCCCCATTTTTCCTTGCTTTTTAAAGAGTGACCCCAGGGTACGGCCCTGGGAGCCGGCCACCGTGGCATCCCCCAAAACTGACAACAAGGCCCGGGCGCCGAGTCGCCCCCATCCCCTGGGCGCGTCATTGGCATATGTGAAGTGTGTAGATTGTATCAGATTGGCATACGTGAGTTGTGTAGCGAACATCATGTTGGCATACGTGAGTTGTGTAGAGTGCATCAGGTTGGCATACGTGGGTAATGTAGAGCGCATCAGGTTGGCTTAAGTGAGTAGCATAGAGTGCATTAGGTTGGCATACATGAGTTGTGTAGAGTGCATCAGGTTGGCATACGTGTGTAGTTTCGAGTGCATCAGGTTGGCATACGTGAGTTGTGTAAGTCAGAAATGAATTTAGTAGTTCATGGATGTGTGGTACAGTTTGAAGCATTCTTTTATACACAGGCTAGGTTTGGCGGGGCATGTGTCACATTGATAAGTGGTGTCCTTGAATATCCCCCTTCTGTAACACATTCGGCACCTCTTTTGCGACCTTTCTTTCTTTGTGGTTTGAGGGACGTCACTGGGGAAAAGAAGCCTGGTATGATATGGGCACCTTCAGTTCTGGAAGTACAGGTGCTTACTCCTTCGTGACCTCCAAAGATTAGGGCCTTGATCACTACCTCCTGGAACTGAAGGTACGTAATGGTCTGGCCTGCACATCATGATAAAACTTAAATGTTGTACATTGCCATCTGAAAGATGTTCATGGCTAGCTTCTTGTACCACACCTTGGCTTTTTTCATGACACTGTAGGGCTGGAGGACTTGATAAGAGAGATTAACTCCCCCCATATTGTTGTTGCACCCCAGGACACAGTCTGGGGTGGTGACCTGTATAGAGGTACCTCATACAGTGGTGGGAGTGCTGCAATCACTATGTATAATGGTCAAGAAAAGGACATACCTCTTGTCCTTGTACTTGACCACCAGCATGTTGTCGCTACATTGGGCTCTGCTCTCACTCTTTGAGACTCGGGTCATTTTTTCACGTATGCGGTGTTTGTGTGTGTACCAAATTTTATCCAGGTGTATGAGTGTTTGGTGTAAACTTTTTTTATTTTAAAGAGAAAAAAAAAAATTGTTAAAATAAAAAACAAACTTACTAAATGACCGTCAGTAAAAAAAAAATTACTGAGCTCCCTGACTATATTCAGAAAAAAATACTGTAGTAGTCGCCGATTACTACAGTATATTTTTACTGTCCCTAATCTAGTCCTATTAACTAATCCTTTTTTTTATTCTTTTTTTTCCCACCAAAAAAAAAAAAAAAACAACAACCGGAGGCCTATCAGTGATGTGCGTCACTGAACAACGCCTGACAGCTGTAGGATGCACGCACAGATGGGATTCTTTTTCTCCGCGCTACCTGACACTAACTCTAACTAAATTCAGTAAAAAATACTGTAGTAGACGCCGATTGCTACTGTCCCTAATCTAATCCTATCAACTAATCTAAATTATTTTTTTTTACTTATTTTTTTGTCGGCTTCACTATCTGACACTAACGTTGAATAAATTTTGTAAAAAATACTCTAGTAGACTCTGATTACTACGGTATATTTTTACTGCCCCTAATCCAGTCCTATCAACTAATCTAAATTATTTATTTGTATTCTTTTTTCACAACAAAAAAAGAACAACCGGAGGTCGATCAGTGATGTACGTCACTGACCAGCGCTTGACGGCTGTAGTACACATTCATGGATGTAGTGCAAACAGGGGATTAAAAAATAGACAGGAAAAAAAGTCCTTGCCAAAAGCGAGCATGGGTGCCAATCAGTGATGTGCTTCTGATCAGCGGCTCTGCAGTTGTAGGACGCACACACAGGGGTGGTGCAAAAGGGGCGGAGATATAGATAGGAGGCTGAAGGACGCACAAACAAAAAAAATAGAGTGATCAAGTACTGATCAGCGCTCTGCGGCAGAAAGTGGGGCTATAGAGAGGGGGAGAGGTGGAAAAAGGTAGTAAAAGGGGGGAAAAAGGGGAGAAGGGGGATTGAGGTGGATTAGGAAAGATCAGGGATCAATAACGGATCAGGAATGGATCAGGAACATCTTCATTCTTTTATCAGGAATCACGGGAACACCAGCTGACCAGTGGCAGTGATGGCACAGACTTCAAAAAGTCTATGGCACCACAAGGCCCAGCACATTGCAACAGAACAGCAGGATGACCGCTTGGCATATGTCCGAAGCTAGAGTGAGGAAGTGTCATACTGAGGACAGATCGCCTCTGTGCACTCTGATTGGTGTGATTGACGTCATCATCCAATCACTCCAATCAAAGCTGTGCCTGGTGACGCTGCCATTGCGATCATAGGCTGGACATCAGTGTTCCAGGCAATTTCAGTGTCAGAATTGAACAGCCAATCACAGCGATCGTAGTTGCAGGGGCGGCGTCAACTCCCGTGATGACGACTCCCAATACCCTACTGCAAAATGAAGCAGGCACCTTAATGCTGCATTAAAGATAGGACTTATTCATACATCCAAGGTTGGTAAGTACCTATCATACTGTTCGTATGGATTTGACCAAGGTCGTGAAGCTGTTAATCTGAAGCAGCAGCAGCATGAACTTTCCCTCTAAATAATGTTGTGTTTTTTCTACAATTTTTTCTGGGACTAAGGGCTCTTGTTTATATGCGATATGTACACAAGAAAAAGAGGGGAAATAGTAGGTATATAAAGACAATTTAAACTAATTGCTATCACCTGTCCTTTGTTCCAGGAGGATAAAATCCCCATTGCTGCTTCTGCTTTGGACTAAAGGAAAGATAACGTACGGTAAGAAATTTCACTTTATTATGCCCTCCACTCTTGTGAACAGAGCCCTATCCTGCCTGGCTGCGCTCTGCGGCATTCCCGCCTGGTCGCGCTCTGCGGCATTCCCGCCAGGCCTCGCTGTGCGGCATTCCTGCCTGGCCACGCTCTGCAGCATTCCTGCGTGGCCATTCCTGCGGCATTCCTGCTTGGCCACTCCTGTGGCATTTCTGACTGGTCGCACCTGTGGCTCTGCCCTGCTCTGCTCTACATCCCGTCCGCACCTGCAGCTCTGCCCTGCACTGCTCTGCTTCCCGTCTGCACCTGCGGCTCTGCCCTGCTCTGCTCCGCTTCCAGTCCGCACCTGCAGCTCTACCATACTCTGCTTCCCATCCACACCTGCGGCTCTGCCCTGCACTGCTCCGCTTCCTGTCCGCACCTGCGGTTCTGCCCTGCAATGCTTTGCTTCCCGTCCGCACCAGCAGCTCTACCCTGCTCTGCTCCGCTTCCCATCTGCACCTGTGGCTCTGCCCTGCTCTGCTCCTCTTCCCGTCCGCACCTGCGGCTCTGCCCAGCTCTGCTTCCTGTCCGCTCCTGCGGTTCTGCTCCCGTCTGCACCTGCGGCTCTGCTCCTGTATCCCAGTCTGTACTGGTCCCTATCCAGGCTTTCTACCCGTTTGTCTGTATATCAGCAGTGCCTGCCTGCCTGTCTGTATACCAGCCGTGCTCGCCAGTACCTGCCTGCCTGTCTGTATATCAGCCATGCTCGCCTTCCTGTATATCAGCCGTGCCTGCCAGTACTTGCCTGCCTATCTGCATTCTAGTTGGACCTACCGCACCTGCCGGTGCTTATCTACACACCAGCAGAACCTTCCTGTTCCTGCATAACCCAGGTGTGAGGCAACAGCTGTGTGATCACGGTCTGCCCTGGAGTAGCACCTGGGCCACGTCCCTTGTCCCTCCTTGGACCACGGAGTCGTTAAGCCGGTGTATGTCTGAGGTCGGATCTGGCAAGGCCCCTAGTCACGCCCATTCAGGCACTCCTTGGTTTGTGACCCAGTAGGACCACAAACCACGCTGACGCCAAACAGTCCGGGCGTGAGCGTAACAGTTTGCTCAGGCCATGATCCCCGTTGAGTCCCATGGTCCTTCGCTCTCGGAGACATTTGAATATTTGACTGGCGAATATATGCAACAAGAAATTTTTTTTTCCAGAGCTGAAGTCCAGGCGGTTTTTGCACCAGCCCAAATGGAGCTACCGGCACTCTTTACTGCGGATCCACTACGGTACAAGGGATGTCCAGTCCCCAAGCCTCCAGGTCAGTCAGCAATGTCTTCATATTCTTCACCAGATCTGCTAGTCGCCAATTCACTGTGTGCTGAAGTCTCCGAAGGAAGGGAAGTGGAGGCTCTGTCCCCACACAGTCCCGACAATTGTACCAATGATCTAGCTTCAGGTACCGCTCCGCCTCGTAGACGTGTCATCTTAGAGACCAGATTGAAGACGGTCCCTAAGCAGGTATCTTCCTTCCCTAATAAGTCTGCCAATGAGTACGTCAATGCTGTGGTTACCCCCGAGCCTTTGCACCCCTCCAACCAGGCGGAGGACCTCCAGTTGTCTCTTGAATCCTCCAGGGAGCTTCCTGTTTTCAACAAGTGGAGAAAGACTTTCCTATGCCCTGTTCCTGGTACTTTGCCCACTACATCTGATGCTGACGATAGCTTGATGGGAAGAAGCATCCTAGTCACAAAGATGGTGAAACTTGTCTAGTTCTGGTGGACAGGAGAGGCAGTCTTCTTGAAAAAAAAGTCTTGGGAGTCTGTGAAGAAGAGTCTGTCTTCAGCTTCTGTGCAGAGAGTCCTCGCGGCCTTGAAGAGGGGGGCATAAAGGGGGGGATACTGTAACATCCCTGGCAGCTTGCTGGCATGGCTTCCCATCTCCCACCATGCAAGACCACCGACTTACCCAGTGCACCGTGTTCCTCTGCTTGCTGTGTGCATGTCTCTTGCCTGCAGGATTAGGGTGGCGCCACCAACACTTTCTGAGTCTTAAAGTTACAGAGCGTGCATTTCTAATCTGTCCCCAGCCTATTACTGTGAGGCACTGGATACGTAAACCACCTTCACCCATTGGGAGGTGCCTGAGCAATATTAACTTTCAGTGTGTTCTGTGCAACTGCTGAGTTGCCAGGTCCTGTCCTGTATCTTGCCTGTTTCTGCCACCCTGGGGGCTGAGTACCCAGGCCTGTACCAGTGTCCTGTATCTATCCTGTTCCACCACCCAGGGGATTGTGTACCCAGGCCTGTTACCTGTACCTGTGACTTCTAGTCTATTTCCGCTACCCTGGGGGCTGAATTCCCAGGCCCGCACCTGTATCTCATTCCGTTTATAAACAGCAGCCAACATGTCAAATAACCCCAAAAAAACGGGTCAGAATCCCGGATAACTGGGCCTTACCCAGACAGCCTACTCACAGCATATATAAAACCAAACAGAGACTAGGAGTATAAATAGCTTACAAAAGAAGAATGTTTATTAATAGATAAATATACAGTACAAAAATCCATTTTAAATATCATAAATGTAGGAGAAGGGGAAAAAAGTGCAAAGTGCCTAAACCAAGGTCCCCAAAAGTTCACTGCATCCCATCCCAAATGCTGAGGAAGTTGCCGCCATCAGAATTTCAAGCCACACTCACCACTGTAGTAGTGGCCTGAATGGATGTGGGAAAACCCCACTTACCAAGTAGGAAACAGTATGTACTCACCGCAAAGTGGATGGGAACGCCGGGAAGCGGGGAGCCTCAGGGTAGCAGGCACACCTCGACGCACGTTTCGCTGGCACAGGACAGCTTTCTCAAGAGGTGTGGTGAGTGGCTTTTTTTCCCCCTTCTCCTACATTTATGATATTTAAAATTGATTTTTGTACTGTATATTTATTAATAAATATTCTTCTTTTGTAAGCCATTTATACTCCTAGTCTCTGTTTGGTGCTGTATCTCATTCCTGTCTGAACTGTGTCCTATCCCATTACCTGTTGGCCTCTATGTCCGATCCTTCCCTTTACCTCCTGTGTCTGTTCCAGTACCTTTATCATATCCTGCAGTGTCTGTACCAGAACCTACCTGTTGTCTCTGTACTTCAGTTTGTGAGTGTGTCCACTCGCTACTTCATAGTAAGTACCCTGTGTGAATCTGGCTCTGTCTGTCCCATTTCCCTGTCCCAGTACTTATCCTCTGCATACTTGCTATTCCTCTGTGCTTTCCTGTACCTGTCTGTTCCTTGTGAACAAAGCCCTGTCCCGCCTGGCCGCGCTCTATGGCATTCCTGCCTGGCTGCTCCTGCATGTGCTTTGCATGTGGTCCAGGTGGAGATGGAGAAAGAATGTTCACAGGGTGATAATACCCAGCTCAGCCTCATCTCATCTTCCCAGCGCGGAATGGGTGATAATGAGGAAGAGAAGGCTGAAGAGGAGGAGAAACAGGAGATGGTTGCCTGCACTACAGAGGGTACGACTCACATCAGCTTCATCCCGTCTGTTCGTGGATGAGCTGAAGAGGATGAGGAAGAGGAGGAGGAGAGGGAGGAGTGGAGAATATGGAAGGTCATCTTGGTGGGGACAGGGAAGTCTTGCCTGTTGGGAGTCTGGCACACATGGCTGACTTTATATCCCACTGCCTTTCCCGTGACCCTCGTGTTATACGCATTTTGGCCAACAGTAATTGCTGGTTGTTTATCCTTCTCGACCCACGCTATAAAGAAAACTTTCCATCTCTCCTTCCTGCAGCTGAGAGGGCTAGTAAAATGGTGCAATACTAGAAAGCCATAGTCGAACAATTAGTGCAAAAATTCCCATTTGACAATGCTGGCGGCAAAGGTTATAGTTCAATTTGTCAGGTACGTCCACCAATTTGTCAGGGACAGCACCAGGGAGATCACACAATATTCCACCTCTGTCGTCACTCTGTCTGGATTGAGCAGGGATTCACGCACACACGATCCCAATTACTCACTACGAAGCTATCGGGAAGCAAGCAGAAAGTGTATGGCATACACACCTCCGGATTCCAATTCATGGAATATGTGTATACGCCCCCGTACGGTTATTACCAGCTTCACGATAGCCCAATTATTATTATTATTTTCTGCCACCACCAACCAAATTTGAAATATAATACAGGCCGGGTCGGATGCCTGCATTCTGGTAGCGCATGGCTTTGGGGGAGGACACGACTGCAGAGCAAAAGAAACAGAACTATTAAATTTTATATTTAATCCAAAAGGGAGGCAGTGTTTATGAAAAATATACAAAGATTTTACAAATGGACATTTACAATACAGAATATACAGTTACACAAAATAAACAGGATTAAGGAAGACTTATGTACTAGACAGATCGCAGAGACGATTCAGGGGGGCGCTCCAGTGATTTGACCGTTATTGAACGTGATCCTTTGCTTATAGAATCTAGACAATGAACACTGACCTCCCCTTCAGCTGTGTCTTTTATGCTGAAGGGAGAGACCTGGCCACACCCCCCCGTTGATGGGGCTCCAACCTTCATACTTTTATTAGAATATCTGGTTTCTGCGATAATTTCTCGCTGGTTGATCACAAAAGCCTGAAAGTGATACCATATTTTCCATTATGAATTTACCTTTCTTTAAAGTCTACACATGACATAGCTGCGGTCTGTTATTCTGGTACTTTTGCGCCACAGCTCCCCGGAGGAGGCATACAGCTATGGAAAAAGATGCATATTGTTCCTTAGCTGACCCTGCCACTAAAATTATGGGTCCCATTATTATCAGACGTATGGAACTTCAGATATTCCATATTTCTTGTCGGTGCCGAAAATCCTGGAGTTGCAGCTGGGAATTGTCCTGGTTATTGTGAACAGTGTTTGAACTTAACAAGCTGCATCCGCCTCACCCAGGTGTAGATTTATCACAAGCCTGTGTCACTGGAATACACACCCGCATGCTAATAGGGTTTTCCACCTCTTTGGGCTAGCAGCTGCCTGTTAGCCTCTTCTCATGTGTGTGCTAATTTGCATACAGACAGCTATTTAGATCGTCAGCTTTCCTCCGGTGACAAATACTATAGGAGAGGGGGGGTTAAACGGGGCTTGGGGAGAGCGACATTTTCTTAATATTTCCTTAATATTTTCTATGACAGGCAACCAAGGAGGAGAGACAAGGGAGACACACACCAGGTCCAACAGAGGCAGGGGAACACTATCACAGGTCACGGTTAGGTACAGTTTCATTAGACCCTTCTAGGCCCTGATGCGAAGAGTAGTCTGAAAAGGAGAGAAAAGTTAATGAAGATGATGAAGGAGTACCTAGCCAACTGTACCAGTGTCCTCCCTGATTCCTCTGTGCCGTACAACTATTGGGTATCCAACCTGGACTCGTGGCATGAACTGTCCCTCTATGCCTTGGGGGTGCTGACCTGCACTGCCGCTAGTGTTTTGTCAGAGCAGGTTTTTAGTGCTGCCGGGGGCATAATAACTGATAGGCGCATCCACCTGTCAACTGAAAATGCTGACAGGCTGAGTCTTATCAAAATGATCAAGGCCTGGGTTGACCCAGACTTCTCAACCCCAACAGCAGCAGATCATAAAGCCAATTCAAATTTTTTCCTTTTTTTCTGGTGTATTCACATGCACCCCCTCCCACCAAAAAAAAGGGGTATACAGTTCATAGTTTCTTCTTTTTCTTGTCCTTCTTCTCCTCCACCATATCAACATGGTCTTCATGATGCCCTCGCTCCAAATTTTTAGAGGGTCATTAGGTGGCCCTCACTCATCATTTTTAGAGAATCATCATGTGGCCCTCGCTCATAATTTTTAGAAAGTAAACAGACGGTCCTCGCTCATAATTTTTAGAGGGTCATCAGGTGGCTCTCACTCATAATTCTTAGAGGGAAAACAGGCATTTCTCGCTCATAATTTTTAGAGGGTCATCATGCGACCCTCGCTCTTAAATTTTCCAGGGTGTGTATGATGCCCTCCTTCATAATATTTGCAGGATGTGTATGAGGCCTACTTCTCCAATTCTCTTACATATATATATACAGTACAGACCAAAGGTTTGGACACACCTTCTCATTTAAAGATTTTTCTGTATTTTCATGACTTTGAAAATTGTACATTCACACTGAAGGCATCAAAACTATGAATTAACACATGTGGAATTATATACGTAACAAAAAAGTGTGAAACAATTGAAAATATGTCTTATATTCTAGGTTCTTCAAAGTAGCCACCTTTTGCTTTGATGACTGCTTTGCACACTCTTGGCATTCTCTTGATGAACTTCAAGAGGTAGTCACTGGAAATGGTTTTCACATCACAGGTGTGCCCTATCAGGTTTAATCAGTGGGATTTCTTGCCTTATAAATGGGGTTGGGACCATCAGTTGTGTTGTGCAGAAGTCAGGTGGCTACACAGCTGATAGTCCTACTGAATAGACTGTTAGAATTTGTATTATGGCAAGAAAAAAGCAGCTAAGTAAAGAAAAATGAGTGGCCATCATTACTTTAAGAAATGAAGGTCAGTCAGTCCGAAAAATTGGGAAAACTTTGAAAGTGTCCCCCAAGTGCAGTTGCAAAAACCATCAAGCGCTACAAAGAAACTGGCTCACATGAGGACCGCCCCAGGAAAGGAAGACCAAGAGTCACCTCTGCTTCTGACGATAAGTTTATCCGAGTCACTAGCCTCAGAAATCGCAGGTTAACAGCAGCTCAGATTAGAGACCAGGTCAATGCCACACAGAGTTCTAGCAGCAGACACATCTCTACAACAACTGTTAAGAGGAGACTTTGTGCAGCAGGCCTTCATGGTAAAATAGCTGCTAGAAAACCACTGCTAAGGACAGGCAATAAGCAAAAGAGACTTGTTTGGGCTAAAGAACACAAGGAATGGACATTAGACCAGTGGAAATCTGTGCTTTGGTCTGATGAGTCCAAATTTGAGATCTTTGGTTCCAACCACCGTGTCTTTGTGCGACGCAGAAAAGGTGAACGGATGGACTCTACATGCCTGGTTCCCACCGTGAAGCATGGAGGAGGTGTGATGGTGTGGGGGTGCTTTGGTGGTGACACTGTTGGGGATTTATTCAAAATTGAAGGCATACTGAACCAGCATGGCTACCACAGCATCTTGCAGCGGCATGATATTCCATTCGGTTTACGTTTAGTTGGACCATCATTTATTTTTCAACAGGACAATGACCCCAAACACACCTCTAGGCTGTGTAAGGGCTATTTGATCAAGGAGGAGAGTGATGGGGTGCTACGCCAGATGACCTGGCCTCCACAGTCACCAGACCTGAACCCAATCGAGATGGTTTGGGGTGAGCTGGACCGCAGAGTGAAGGCAAAAGGGGCCAACAAGTGCTAAGCATCTCTGGGAACTCCTTCAAGATTGTTGGAAGACCATTTCCGGTGACTACCTTTTGAAGCTCATCAAGAGAATGCCAAGAGTGTGCAAAGCAGTCATCAAAGTAAAGGGTGGCTACTTTGAAGAACCTAGAATATAAGACATATTTTCAGTTGTTTCACACTTTTTTGTTAAGTATATAATTCCACATGTGTTAATTCATAGTTTTGATGCCTTCAGTGTGAATGTACAATTTTCATAGTCATGAAAATACAGAAAAATCTTTAAATGAGAAGGTGTGTCCAAACTTTTGGTCTGTACTGTACACTGTGATCCAAATTATTATGCAAATAATATTTTCTCAGATTTTCCCAAATTACCTATATGAATTGCAGTCATTGTAATTTTCCAGTCAAATAACTATTAGAGTACAATTGAAAGGTTTTTGTACAAACTGCCTATGATAACAGTATATTTAAAAAAAAAATAAAAAACTCAAACTGCTCTCAAAATGCATGTTCCAAATTATTATGCACTGCAGAGTTTTCAACCTTTTCATTTTAATAAAGAACAAAAAAATGGTCATTTTTGAAATTATAAGCATTAGCAGGTTATTACAAACTGAAATCAAACAGTTTTCAACTCAAAACTTTATTCTAGGTGATGTTACATTTGCACATAGGACCGCTTGTTCGAAAGGAGCTTCTGAGCTCTCTCCTCCATTGAATTTGTCAGGTTTTGGATGGTTTCTGCTTCCAATTGTTTTGCATGAGGACAGAATACCCTCCCAGAGCTGTTGCTTAGATGTGAACTGCCTCCCGCCATCATAGACACTCCTTTTGATGATGCTCCAGAGGTTCTCAATGGGGTTGAGGTCAGGGGAGCATGGGTGCCACTCCATAAGTTTGTCCCCTTTTATGCCCATAGCAGCCAGAGATGCAGATGTGTTATGTGCAGCATGAGACAGTGCATTATCATGCATGAAAATGATCTTGTTGCAGAATGCACGGTTCTTTTTCTTGAACCATGGAAGGAAGTGCTGTTTGAGAAACTCAACATACATTATGGAGTTCATCTTTACCCCTTCAGGGATCCTAAAAGGGCCGACAATCTCTCTCCCCATGATTCCAGCCCAAAACATTACTCCACCTCCTCCTTGTTAGCGCCGTAGCCGTGTTTGCATGGGGTGTCCATCAACCAGCCATCCTCCACTCCATCCATCTGGACCATCGAGATCATCTCATGCATGATAATGCCCTTTCTCATGCTGCACATAACACATCTGCATCTCTGGCTGCTATGGGCATAAAAGGGGACAAACTTATGGTGTGGCACCCATGCTCCCCTGACTTCAACCCCATTGAGAACCTCTGGAGCATCATCAAAAGGAGTGTCTATGATGGCGGGAGGCAGTTCACATCTAAGCAACAGCTCTGGGAGGGTATTCTGTCCTCATGCAAAACAATTGGAAGCAGAAACCATCCAAAACCTGACAAATTCAATGGACGAGAGTTCAGAAGCTCCTTTCGAACAAGCGGTCCTATATGCAAATGTAACATCACCGAGAATAAAGTTTTGAGTTGAAACTTGTTTGATTTCAGTTTGTAATAACCTGCTAATGCTTATAATTTCAAAAATGACACTTTTTTTGTTCTTTATTAAAATGAAAAGGTTGAAAACTCTGCTGTGCATAATAATTTGGAACATCCATTTTGAGTGCAGTTTGAGTGTTTTATTTTTTTTAAAATATACTGTTATCATAGGCAGTTTGTACAAAAACCTTTCAATTGTACTCTAATAGTTATTTGACTGGAAAATTACAATGACTGCAATTCATATAGGTAATTTGGGAAAATCTGAGAAAATATTATTTGCATAATAATTTGGAACACAGTATTTATATATATACATACATACATATATATATATATATATATATATATATATATATATATATATATATATATATATATATATATATATATATATATATATATATATATATATATATATATATATACAGTTGTGCTCAAAAGTTTACATACCCAGGCAGAATGTTTCTTTTTTTGGCCTTGTTTCAGAGAATATGACTGATAACAAAAAAACTTTTTCTCCACTCATGGTTATTGGTTGGGTGAAGCCATTTATTGTCAAACAACTGTGTTTTCTCTTTTTAAATCTTAATGACAACCAAAAACATCCAGATGACCCTGATCAAAAGTTCATATAACCTGGTGATTTTGACCTGATAAAATGCACAGAATTTGACACAAATGGGTTTGAATGGCTACTAAATGTAACATCCTCACATGTGACCTTTTTGCTTGTAATCAGTGTGTGTGCATAAAAGCTGAGTGAGTTTCTGGGATCCAGACAGACTCTAGCATCTTTCATCCAGCCACTGACGTTTGTGCATTGTGAGTCATGGGGAAAGGAAAAGAATTGTCTACGGGAAAAGGTAGTTGAACTGTATAACACAGTAAAGGGATACAAAAAAATATCCAAGGAATTGATAATGCTAGTCAGCAGCGTTCAAACTGTGATTAACAAATGGAAAATCAGGGGCTCTGTAAAAACCAAACCACGGTCTGGTAGACCAACAAAAGTTTTGACCACAACTGCCAGGAAAATTGTTCGGGATGCAAAGAAAAACCCACAAATAACATCAGCTGAAATTCCGGACTCTCTGAGGCTCTGTGACTGTTTCAAGATGCACAATAAGGAGGCACAAGGTCGAGTCGCCAGAAGAAAGCCATTACTGCGCAAATGCCACAAAGTATCTCTCCTACAATATGCCAAACAGCACAGAGACAAACCTCAAAACTTCTGGAACAAGGTAATTTGGAGTGATGAGACCAAAATTGAACTTTTTGGCCACAACCATAAACGTTACATTTGGACAGAGGTCAACAAAGCCTATGATGAAAGGAACACCATTCTTACAGTAAAGCAGGGAGGTGGATCGCTGATGTTTTGGGGATGTATGAGCTACAAAGGCACAGGAAACTTGGTAAAAGTTGAAGGAAAGATGAATGCAGCACGTTATCAGCAAACACTGGAGGCAAATTTGCACTCATCAACCCGGAAGCGGAAGCTGCGCATGGGACGTACTTGGACGTTCCAACATGAAAACGATCCAAAACACAAGGTCAGGTCGACCTGTCATTGGCTACAGCAGAACAAAGTGAAGGTTCTGGAGGGGCCATCTTAGTCTCCTGACCTCAATATCATTGAGCCACTCTGGGAAGATCTCAAGCGCGCAGTTCATGCTAGACTGCCAAGGAATTTACAGGAACTGGAGGCTTTCTGTCAAGAAGAATGGGCAGCTTTACCATCTGAGAAATTAAAGAACCTCATCCACAACTATCACAAAAGACTTCAAGCTGTCATTGATGTTAGAGGGGGCAATACACGCTATTAAGAACTGGGGTATGTGAACTTTTGATCAGGGTCATTTGGATGTTTTTGGTTGTCATTAAGATTTAAAAAGAGAAAACACAGTAGTTTGACAATAAATGGTTTCACCCAACCAATAAGCATGAGTGGAGAAAAAGTTTTTTTGTTATCATTCATATTCTCTGGAACAAGGCCAAGAAAGGAAAAATTCTGCCTGGGTATGTAAACTTTTGAGCACAACTGCATATATGTATCCCCCAAGGATAAATGTTTTTTAGCCCTTTTTAGTCCCACTCCTTAAAAATGGGAAAAAATGTTTTCTGAGGCCTTCCTTTATCGGTCTTCCAGACTGTATTACAGTCCCTCCTTCAAATTTTTGGCAGCCTTTGCACTTATTGCAAAGGCTTAAGAGCCTAGGAGTCCCACTAGCTAACAATTTTAACAGAATGTATATGAGGCCCCCCTTTAAGTCTAATACAGGGTGTATCAGAGTCCATCTTCCTTCTAATTTTTGGCAGTTCTTGCATTATCTGCATAGGCTTTGTGAGTTTCAGAGTCCCTCATTCATAAATTAAACACACACCACATGCCCAGATAAGGTACTAAAATGTTAAAACTACATTTACCGGTAACTACCGGTGGGTGTAGTTTTAATTCCCCCTCTACTATGTCATCTACTGTAGTCAAAGGCAACAGGGAAATACGATGAGAGATGGCCTGGGTATTAAAGGTTGGAGAAGGCGGGTTTTTTTTTCTCTTTTTAATTTTGCCTTATATAAAAGTCATTATATACGAAAGAATGTTTCCTAACATTTTTTTCCTGTAAAATCCATTTCATCTTCGGTTTTGTATGTTTTATTGTCAGTCCATAAAAGTGACATAATTAGTGATGAGCGAACGTGCTCGCCACTGCTCGGTACTCGCCCGAGCATCACGGTGCTCGACAAGTTCGGCGCTCGGTGAGTATTTCTGGGTTGCTCGGGCGGAATTTCGGGTCCCTGCCCTGCATGTTGGGCGCTCTTTAGACAGCCAATGAACATGCAGGGATTGCTTGCCATGCACTGTAATGCTGTAGTCATGCTGATTGTGGGCATTACAGTGATTGGCTGGCTGCACAGCGTTATTAGTAGTGTTGAGCGAGCACTAAAATGCTCGGGTGCTCGAAGCTCGGGCCGAGCTCGCCGTGATACTCGGGTGCTCGACCCGAGCAACGAGCCCAATGTTAGTCTATGGGAGACTCGAGCATTTTTGCGGTGGCACCCCCGGCAGTCTTTTAAAAGCCTAACAAGTGCCCAAAACGATAGTGACAGTGCTCAAATGACATGGGAACAGCATGGGGAACGCCCCAGGAAGCATTTCTGACCCCCAGGTCACTGCTGTCAACAACGTGGTCAGAGGTATTAAGCCACTTTTACAGGCTCACAATAAAACGAAATTGAAACTTTTTTCCTGTGAAATATGTTAAGGAACATCCTTTCCAGGGAAAAGACTTGTGTATAAGTTAAAATAAATGACCAAAAACTAAAATACTCCTCCACACCTTCGGCTATGTTCACAAGTAGCATTTTTTATGCATTTTTGCACTTTTGTATTGCTTTCAACTATGACAAATGCATTTCACCGGGAAATGTCATTTTAACATTTTACAACCTTATCTGGCCATGTGCTGTGTGACACATGCATAAAGTGCTGAAAAGACATGGGAACAGCATGGGGAAGACCCCTGGAAGCATCTCTGACTCCCAGGTCACTGTCTAAAAGTGTGCCCATCATAAGTGATCCTTGCCGCATCAGAAGATGCAGACTTGCAACTATCCCCATTCAAGTCCTTGTCCCAGGGCAGTGTTCAATTGTACCTCTCCCATTCCTTGCAATGCAAGCGCAAGTATGCAGCCTGCCACCCACCCACCCCCAGGCTGCAATACCATACTGCTTGCTTGCTTGCACTTTAAATTGGGCCTTTTAGGCTTGTGGAGGCGGGTGTCCACACGGTCCCCAGCCGCCTGGGGGCAGTCGGGTGTCCATAAACGGTCCCCAGCCACCCCCATTTCTCCTTGAAACATCCCCCCACACACTTTTCTTAGCCCGGCCTGCTTTAGGCAGCATTGGACGAGCCCACCAGAGAACCAGACTCCTCCGGTGGGCCCTGACTTCTCCATCGGTGGAGTTGAGAGTGCCAAGGTGAGGAGCATGATGATGATGACAGAAGTTAGCATCTGCTATGTTTTCTTTTAATGCAAGTGTAAGTGTGCAGCCTGCCACCCACCCACCCCCAGACTGCAATTCATACTGCTATCTTGCACTTGAAATGGGGCCTTTTAGTTTAGAGGAGGCCGAAGCTGGCCACTACCTCATGGCTGCTTCGGCAGCAAGGTATCCATACTCAGTCCCCAGCCGCCCCTATTTGTCCTGGTGTGCCTTATACATAAGATTAAGCGCGTATACCAAAACATTACCTGTGCCCTCCCCAGTGCATTTAGTGGGAAGGAGAGCCTATTCCGCTGTAGTGTGTGCATGCCAAACCCCTGTTCATGGTACATGCGAAGATGCCTCCCACCTTGCACCTGTCGTTGCAGACTTGCAACTATCCCCATTCAAGTCCTTGTCCCAGTGCAGTGTTCAATTGTACCTCTCCCATTCCTTGCAATGCAAGCGCAAGTATGCAGCCTGCCACCCACCCACCCCCAGGCTGCAATACCATACTGCTTGCTTGCACTTTAAATTGGGCCTTTTAGGCATGTGGAGGCGGAATCTGGCCACCACGCCATGGCTGTGTCAGCGGCCCGGTATCCATACTCAGTCCCCAGCCGCCTGGTGGCCGGGTGTCCCCTTAGCCTGGCCTGCTTTAGGGAAGCATTGGCCGAGCCCACCGGACTATCAGACTCCTCCGGTGGGCCCTGGCTTCTCCATCAGGGGAGTTGAGAGTGCCAAGGTGAGGAGCATGATGAGGATGATAGAAGTTAGCATCTGCTTTGTTTTGTTGTAATGCAAGCGCATGTATGTAGTAGCGGCTAGGCCTGAGGAGGTCAGCGTTTTGGCGCATATCCTACCTCCTCCGAGGATTGCTGGATGTTTTCCTGCTACTATCCAAGTTCTATGACTCCCGTTAAAACAAAGCTTCAGGTGATAAATGATGGATGAGGTAGTGGCAAAGGAGAAAGAGCAGGAGGAACAGGGACCATTCACATCAATATCAGGCCAGTCAACCAGATATGTCTTGTAGGATATGTTTCTGTAACAAAAGGAGCGGTTCAGCTACACAGTTATAGGGCATACAGTGAGTGCAATGCCTACCAAAAATTTCGAGGCACTCCAATGCCCCTTGGAAATGACATGGAGGTCAGAGGGCGTTAACTAAACCTTTTTTTCCATTTATAGCAACTGGGTCTCCTGTGCACTGTTGGCCTAAGCAGTGAATGGAATGCTTTCCAAAAATTATGAGGTACTGCAATGCCCCTTACAAGAGCCATGTGTGGCACCCCAGGGGTCTGGTCACCACAGTAATAGAGATTACGTCGGAGAGCAAGTGTGAGGTTTCCTGGTCAGGATCCCTTAAACATGCAACATCCTCCTGCCCCAGTCCTGGGAGGGGAGAATTCTGCCCTTATAAACTGGATCTGGGGTGGGGTTGAGTGAGTCAGAGAACAGAGAACAGTCAGAGTCAGAGTGAGAGCAAGGGAAAGTATCAGCAAGGAGCTCTGTAGGAGCTAGGAGCAAAAGACGAGGGGCTGGAAGCTGAGCAGAACTCGCCCTGGCAGAAGACAATAGGAACCGGACACAGGAGTCCGAAGCTGTGAGGACTTATATATCCAGCAGCAGAAACCAGCCGGCAGGGGATTTCAGGTCCTCTGGCCATAGAAGCCCGGAGGCTCAGTCACAAGCAAGGGACCAGCACCGCCGTTGTGGAGCGGAGGCTAACAGAAGGCCCCAAGTCACCAGCCATACGGGTGAGCACTACACGGTACACTCAGGGACGTGGGCTACTTCTACCCGCTTACAGCAAGCTAGCCAGGAAGAGTGCAGACAGACGGGGAGGCCTACAACTCCACCTGGCCAGGGGAACTCCTGCTTGCTCACAGACTGACCAGGCCTCTTATGCTAGCCAGTACTCCCGGGAGGGTCTACCTTATAATCATCAGTAAAGACCCTGAACTGCACTGCAAAGACTCTGAGTCATTCCTGCTGCGCTCGTGCACCATCACCCCCATCATCCACACTCACTGCCCTGAGGCTATACTCCTCCCGAGGGGAGTTATCCCATTTTATGCTGCGCACACAACACCAGCCTCAGTGGTACTCCCTGACTGCAATCCAAGGGTGGCGCAGTCGGACAATTAACCTCAAAACCTAAGAAAGGCTGCCACTGGTTTGACCAGCCTGAGCCATGGGACCGGGTCACCGCCACGGAGACTACAGACCCCAGAGACCCGGCACCGGGTATCCCACACACGTGTACACACGGCCCAGGGGGCGCGTCACATGCAGTACAGCATATTACAAACATAAGTCCCATTATTGGGGAGTGAGTCTCCCATAGTATTTTCTTATGCTTTCCCAGCAAAAGCTGCCAAAAATTAGGATGGAGCAACTTGCAATGCCCCTTACAAGAGCCATGCAGTACAGCATATTACAAACATAAGTCCCATTATTGGGGAGTGAGTCTCCCATAGTATTTTCTTATGCTTTCCCAGCAAAAGCTGCCAAAAATTAGGATGGAGCAACTCGCAATGCCCCTTACAAGAGCCATGCAGTACAGCATATTACAAACATAAGTCCCATTATTGGGGAGTGGGTCTCCCATAGTATTTGCTTATGCTTTCCCAGCAAAAGCTGCGAAAAATTAGGACGGAGCAACTTGCAATGCCCCTTACAAGAGCCATGCAGTACAGCATATTACAAACATAAGTCCCATTATTGGGGAGTGGGTCTCCCATAGTATTTGCTTATGCTTTCCCAGCAAAAGCTGCGAAAAATTAGGACGGAGCAACTTGCAATGCCCCTTACAAGAGCCATGCAGTACAGCATATTACAAACATAAGTCCCATTATTGGGGAGCGGGTCTCCCATAGTATTTGCTTATGCTTTCCCAGCAAAAGCTGCCAAAAATTAGCACGGAGCAACTTGCAATGCCCCTTACAAGAGCCATGCAGTACAGCATATTACAAACATAAGTCCCATTATTGGGGAGTGGGTCTCCCATAGTGTTTGCTTATGCTTTCCCAGCAAAAGCTGCCAAAAATTAGGACGGAGAAACTTGCAATGCCCCTTACAAGAGCCATGCAGTACAGCATATTACAAACATAAGTCCCATTATTGGGGAGTGGGTGTCCCATAGTATTTGCTTATACTTTCCCAGCAAAAGCTGCCAAAAATTAGGACGGAGGAACTTGCAATGCTGGCACCCTGGTGGTAAAGTGGTGGTGGTGGAGGCTGAGGATAAGGAGAAGAAGATAAAACAGCCGAAACGAGGAAGCGTATACCCATGTGTGGGTGTGAAGCGGTGCATGTGAATACACCTCCCGAAATAACACAGTGGATTTGACTTTATGTTACTCTGCTGTCATTTGGTGGTGATGAGAAGTCTGGCCCAATCCAGCCCTTGTTCATTTTGATAAGGGTCAGCTTGTCAGCATTGTCAGTTGACAGGCGAGTGCGCTTATCAGTTATAATTCCCCCAGCGGCACTAAAAACACGCTCTGATAACACACTAGCGGCAGGGCAGGCCAGGACCTCCAAGGCGTACAGAGCGAGTTCATTCCAAGTGTCCAGCTTGGATACCCAATAATTAAAAGGCACAGAGGAATCACGGAGGACGCTGGTACGATCGGCAAGGTACTCCCTCACCATCTTTTGAAACTTTCCACTCCTTGTGAGAGTACCCCGCGCCTCAGGGCCTGTAAGCTGGGCGGGTGTCAGAAAACTGTCCCAGAACATTGACAGTGTTCCCCTGCCTCTGCTGGATTGGAGTTGCATCTCTCTCGCCTGTACGCCTTGGTTGGGCAACGAACTGTGACCTCTGCCGCTAGCGTGTTCAGATGTGAATTTTTTTAAGAGTTCTGCAGCAAGGGCCTTCTGGTATTTCCCCATTTTTGTAGACCTCTCCACCTCAGGAATAAGAGAGTGAAAGTTCTCCTTGTAGCGGGGGTTTACAAGTGTCACCAACCAGTAATGACTGTCACCCAACATTTTGACAACGCGAGGGTCACGGTTAAGGCAGCGTAACATAAAGTCAGCCATGCGTGCCAGACTGGTAACCGGCAAGATTTCCGTGTCCTCACCAAGATGACGACTGACCATGCTCTCCTCCTCCTTCTCCTCTTCCTCCTCCCCCCTGTCCTCAGGCCACCCACGCTGAACTGAGGGTATGACATTTGTACAGGTACTACCGTCTACAACGCGTGATAGCAGCTCCTGTTCTTTCTCCTCCTCCTCCTCCTCTCCCTCATTGTCCCCCAATGAACGTTGGGATGAGATGAGGCTGGGCTGTGTGTAATCGCCCGCTACGGCTTCTTGATCCATCTCATCATACTCTGGCTGCAATGCCTCCTCTTTAATTCTCTGCAGAGAGCGTTGCAAAAGACAGACAAGTGGGATGCTGACACTAATGATGGCGTCATCGCCACTCACCATCTTGGTGGCCTCCTCAAATTTTGTCAGGATGTTACATATGTCAGACATCCAGGTCCACTCCTGAGGTCTTATGTGTGGAGTCTGACCTGAATATCGACGGCCTTGTTGCAGCTGGTACTCCACAACTGCTCTCTTCTCACAAATCCTTTGCAACATGTGGAGGGTAGAGTTCCAACGTGTGGGGACATCACACACCAGTCTTTGTGCCGGAAGCTGCAAACGCTGCTGCAACACAGCAAGGGCGGCGGAAGCTGTAGCCGACTTGCGAAAATGAGCTGACAGGTGGCATACTTTCACGAGCAGATCTTGCAACTTGGGATACGATTTAAGAAACCGCTGAACCACGAGGTTAAGCACATGAGCCAGGCATGGTACGTGTGTGATCTCACCTCGCCTCAGAGCCGCCACCAGGTTACGGCCATTGTCACACACGACCATGCCGGGATGTAGGTTCAGCGGTCTCAGCCACAGCTGTCCACAACTGACAAGCAGTGTGAGGTTTATCTCCTAAGCTTATGAGTTTCAGCACAGCCTGTTGCCACTTGGCGGAGGCAGTACTGCAATGCTTCCAGCTTGTAACTGATGTGGTGATATCTGAGATGGAGGCTGAACATGAGGAGGAGGAGGAGGAGGAGGATGCGCAGGAGCTGTACACTGTGGTGGCAATTCTGACTGACATAGGGCCCGCAATCCTCGGTGTGGGGAGGATGTGTTCCGTCCCAAGGTTCGACTGGGTCCCGGCTTCCACTATGTTTACGCAGTGTGCCGTTAGAGAGATGTACCGTCCCTGGCCACAAGCACTTGTCCACGTGTCCGTTCTCAGGTGGACTCTCCCAGTAACTGCGTTGTTGAGGGCACGGCAGATGCTTTGGGACACGTGCTTGTGTAGTGCGGGGATGGCACACCGAGCAAAATAGTGTCGGCTGGGGACCGAGTACCGAGGACGGCCACCGCCATAAGATTGCGGAAGGATTCCGTCTCCACCAGCCTAAAAGGCAGCATTTCCAATGCAAGTTTTCGTGAAATGTGCGAATTTAGGACTGTGGCCTGTGGGGCGTTAGCTACGAATTTCCGCTTTCGTTCAAAGGTCTGGGATATCTATAATTGAACGCTGCGGTGGGACGTGGACGTGGACGTTGATGCTGTTTCTTGAGAAACTGCCATAACAAGTGAAGACTGAGAGGAGGGGGCATCTTTACATGCAGTATGGACAGGGGATTGCCTTGCACACACAACAGGGGGTTCTATTGCACGCACAACAGTGGACGAAGCAGTGGTGACAGCCGCTGACACTGGTCGTGGACCCTGGGTTTCGCCCCACAAAGTCGGGTGCTTTGCTGCCATGTGCCTGATCATGCTGGTGGTGGTCAGGCTGGTAGTTTTGTCACCCCTGCTGATGCTGGCATGGCAGGTGGAACATATGGCCTTTTTAGGGTTATCTGCAGAGTCTTAAAAAAATTCCAGACTCTGGAAGACCTACCGCTTGTACTGGCAACGTCCCTCGTGTTGGTGTTATGGGGAATGGTTGCCTGCCTTCTGTCTGCGGCCACCACACTGCTTCTTCCTGCCTGTTGGGGTACTCTGCCTCCCTCCCCCTGTGTGCTGCTGGCCTCACTCTGCTTGTCCTCCTTCCACGTTGGGTCAGTTACTAGATCATCCACCACCTCCTCCTCTTCCACTTGCGCACCACGATCCTCCTCCTCACTTCCAGGCAATTGTGTCTCGTCATCGTCCACCTCTTGTGACAGATTGACAACGTCGACTTCCTGTGGCCGTGCCTGTTCAAATATTTGGGCATCGCAACATGGGATCTCCTCTTCCACCACTTCAAGCGTATCAGGCGAGGGGCCCAAATATGGAAATGGACCAGTGAACAGCTCTTCAGAGTGTCCAAGTGTGGGATCACTTGCTGTCTGACGACACTCGGCATGGTGGGAGGAAGGAGCATCAGGGTGAGGAGGAGTATGCGGTCGAGACTCACGGCTACTAAGAGTTGACCGTGTGGAAGACAGACCGGAGGTGGTGGTGCCCAGGTAACTGGAAGTATTGTCTGCTATCCAATTAATAACCTGTTCACACTGATCAGTTCTCAATACTGGTGTTGTTCTGTGCTTCCCTAGTAATTCGGTCAAGAAGTGGGAGCGAGAAGATGTGGCTGTTGGTTGTGGCACATTTTCACCTTGGCCACGGCCCCGTCCTCTGCAAGAACCATCACCAGAACGTCCACTTCCATGTCCCTTGCCACGCGCCTTGCCCATTGTAAATGAAGTAAAATAGCTTACACTTGCACTATCAATGGAAAAAGGGTAATAAAGAGTAGATTAGAACCGTGGAAGAGGAAAACCACAGTTATTGTTTACTGGGGTATACCACACTTTTTTAAATAGAGATATTTGTGGCTGAACAGTGAGCGACACACTCAAACTGCTTATTTTTTAGATACCAAAGGCCCAAAACTGGATAGTACAGCGATTTGACCCGTGGAACTGTGAAACCACACTGGGATGTCGGGCCTACACAAGACTATTTTCAACAGATATATTTTTGTGTCACAACAGTCAGGAGACACTACTGTTTTTCTTTACGGAAAAAACTACCAAAACCTGAATAGAGATTTTTTACTGTGGAACAGCAAAACCACAGTTATAATTTACTGGTGTATACCAGGCTTTTTAAAATATATATATATTTGCGGCTGAACAGTGAGCGACACACTCAAACTGTTTTTTTTAGATACAAATGGCCCAAAAGTGGATAATACAGAGGTTTGTACCGTGGAACTGCAAAACCACACTTGTATTTCTCGGGCCTACACCAGACTATTTTCAACAGATATATTTGTGTCTGAAAAATCAGGGAGACACTACTTTTTTTTTTTTTTTACAGCAAAAAATGCAAAAAGCATGATAATAGAGATTTTTTACCGTGGAACAGCAAAAGCACACTTCTGTCTCTCTGGCCTACACCAGACTATTTTCAACAGATATATTTGTGTCTGAAAAATCAGGGAGACACTATTATTATTTTTATACAGCAAAAAATGCCAAAAACAGGATAATAGAGATGTTTTACCGTGGAACATCAAAACCACAGTAATAATTTAATGGTGTATACCAGGCTTTTTAAAATATATATATATTTGCGGCTGAACAGTGAGCGACACACTCAAACTGTTTTTTTTAGATACAAATGGCCCAAAAGTGGATAATACAGAGGTTTGTACCGTTGGAACTGCAAAACCACACTTGTATTTCTCGGGCCTACACCAGACTATTTTCAACAGATATATTTGTGTCTGAAAAATCAGGGAGACACTATTTTTTTTTTTTTTACAGCAAAAAATGCAAAAAGCAGGATAATAGAGATTTTTTACCGTGGAACAGCAAAAGCACACTTCTGTCTCTCTGGCCTACACCAGACTATTTTCAACAGATATATTTGTGTCTGAAAAATCAGGGAGACACTAATATTATTTTTATACAGCAAAAAATGCCAAAAACAGGATAATAGAGATGTTTTACCGTGGAACATCAAAATCACAGTAATAATTTACTGGTGTATACCAGGCTTTTTAAAATATATATATATTTGCGGCTGAACAGTGAGCGACACACTCAAACTGTTTTTTTTAGATACAAATGGCCCAAAAGTGGATAATACAGAGGTTTGTACCGTGGAACTGCAAAACCACACTTGTATTTCTCGGGCCTAGACCAGACTATTTTCAACAGATATATTTGTGTCTGAAAAATCAGGGAGATACTATTTTTTTTTTTTTACAGCAAAAAATGCAAAAAGCAGGATAATAGAGATTTTTTACCGTGGAACAGCAAAAGCACACCTCTGTCTCTCTGGCCTACACCAGACTATTTTCAACAGATATATTTGAGTCTGAAAAATCAGGGAGACACTTATTATTTTTATACAGCAAAAAATGGCAAAAACAGGATAATAGAGATGTTTTACCGTGGAACATCAAAACCACAGTAATAATTTACTGGTGTATACCAGGCTTTATAAAATATATATATATTTGCGGCTGAACAGTGAGCGGCACACTCAAACTGTTTTTTTTAGATACAAATGGCCCATAGAACTGCAAAACCACACTTCTATTTCTCTGGCCTACACCAGACTATTTTCAACAGATATGTTTGTGTCTGAAAAATCAGAGGCACACTTTTTTTTTTTTTTGTGGGGGGGGGGCACCAAAAGGTTAATAAGATGGGTATTTGTACATTGTGAAGGAGGAAAAAAAAAAGAGGATTTAGATAAAAAAAAGGATTTTTCCTGGCCCCTGGGACCTGGAGCTAAGTCCAGCAATTTCAGCAACAGGAGCAGCACACAGGACTCTAATGCAGCGTTTGCTGGTATAACCACTGCGTCTCCTATACAGCCTGCCTGCCTGATATACCTGGGATGGATATTAGTCCTGAGAAGGACTGTTTGATCTGGCAGCCTTTACAGACCCTACACTAACTATTTTGCAGGATATATCTCTCCCTAAATCAGCAGCGCTGTCCCTACACTGTCTGATCCGGAGCGACTGTGTCCAAGATGGCGGCGCCCGGTTTTAAATACTCGAGGTGATGCTGTGCGGCCAGCCAATCACTGTAATGCCCACAAACAACATGGCTGCGGCATTACAGTGACTGGCTGGCAATCCCTGCATGTTCATTGGCTCTGTAAAGAGCGCCAAACATGCAGGGCGGAGACCCGAGCTCCCGCCCGAGTAACCCGGGAATGCTCGGTGCTCGCCGAACATCCCGAGTAGCGTGATGCTCGGGCGAGTACCGAGCAGTGTCGAGCATGTTCGCTCAACACTAGTTATTAGGTTTATATAAGACTTGGCGCCGCTATGCTCATCACAGTCTACCCCGGAACAGGCAGAGTAGGGGGAGCTGCTGCTGAGTCAGGGAAAGATTTGCTTGTTTATAGTTAGTATAGGTATTCCACAACATATATATATATATATATCCATCTGAACTAACAGTCCTTCTGAGGACTAATCCAGCTGCATATATTCAGTGATGATAGCAGGAGTTAGGCAGGCAGGCAGACAGTGTATGTGGAGGACTGTAGTGCATATAGTGCAAGAGGGTCCATAGCACGTTCTGTCTGCTGCTGCTGTTCTTACAGATATTTGTAGACATAGCCCCAGGTATCAGGGGCCAGGGGAATTTTTTTTTTTTACCTTAATCCTGGTTATTTGCTTTAAAATCAGTCCAGAGTATACCATTTTTCCGCTCCATGTGCTTGTTAGCACTGCAGAATACAGCCAGATCTTTTCCATATTACAGCGATAAAAATCCAAAAATTTTAACTGAACTTGAAAAATATTGGCCTCCTTTTCCATTTTGTTGCAGTGTGGTGGTCAAGCTATTCACACTAGGTCTCTGTGAAGAATAGTATTAGTAAACTACAGGACTGCTATTTAAAACCGTGGTTCTCTGTTAGAAGTATCACATATAACAGCGTTCCAAAATCAGCCATTTCTGCCTTTTATTTCCATTTTGTTGCAGTGTGTCAGTCAAGCTATTCACAGTTGGTCTCTGTGAAGAATAGTATTAGTAAACTACAGGCCCGCTATTTAAAACCGTGGTTCTCTGTTAGACGTATCAGATATAACAGCGTTCCAAAATCAGCCATTTCTAGTGAGTATGGAAAATATTGACCTCCATTTAAAATGGGCAAGGTGATGGTGATGGTGAATGCAGAGGCCGAGGATGTGGCCGTGGGCAAGCTGAAATTGTGCCACAACAAACATCCACATCTTCTCGCTCGACCTTCCTGTCCCAATTACTAGGGGACCGCAGCACACCACTATTGAACCCAGAGCAGTGTCAAAAGGTTGTTTGTTGGATAGCAGATAATTCTTCCAGTCACTTTGCCACCACCACCACCCTGTCTTCGACACGGTCAAATCTCCGTAGCCATGAGTCTGGACCGCATATTCCTCACCCTGATCAACCTTCCACCCACCATGCTGAGGGCCAGGAGACAACTGATCCCACACTTGGACACTCAGAAGAGCTGTTCACTTTTCTATTTGTAGATTCGGGCCTCTTGAGTTTATGTTACGCTGCTTTTCCCGTGACCCTCGTGTTGTCTAAATTTTGGGTGACAGTCATTACTGGTTGGTGACACTTCTAGACCCACGCTGCAAGGAGAACTTTCTGTCTCTTATTCCCATGCTGGACAGGCCTAATAAAATGGGGCAATATCAAAATGCCATTGTTGCGGAATTATTAAAAAAATTCCCATCTGAGAACGCTGGCGGCAGAGGTCACAGTTCGTTGGACAAACAAGGAGTACACAGGCTAGAGAGACACAAATCCAATCCAGCAGAGGCAGGGGAACACTGTCAAAGTTCTGGGACAGTTTTCTCAGACCCTCCCATCTCATAGGCCCTGAGGTGCGGGGTACTCTCACAAGGAGGGAAAAGTTTTGGAAAATGCTGAGGGAGTATCTTGCTGACGGTACCAACGTCCTCCATGATTCCTCTGTGCCTTATAATTATTGGGTATCCAAGATGGACACGTGGCTCTCTACGCCTTGGAAGTCCTGGCCTGCCCTGCCGCTAGCATTTTGTCAGAGAGGGGTTTTAGTGCTGCTGGTGGAATTATAACTGATAGGAGCATCCGCCTGTCAACTGAAAATGCTGACAGGCTGACTCTTATAAAAATGAACAAGGGCTGATTTGGGCCAGACTTCTTAACACCACCGAATGATAGCAGCGTAACATAAAATACAGTGTCTTTTTTTTTTAGAGGTCTAACTCTATTCCCATGCACCTGTCTTCACATCAAGACATGGGTATATGCTTCCTGATTTTGTCTATTTGCTCTTGTCCTCCTCCTCCTCATCCTCCACCACCATATCACCACAATATCTACCATATCACCATATCTACGTCTCTTGCAAGGGGCTTTGGAGTTCCTCCAAATCTTTGGCAGCTGTTGCATTCACTGCATAGGCAAACAGTATGGGACACCCATTTCCTAATAATCGGAACATTGTTTTCAGGAGACCTTCCGACCTCTACGTCTCTTGCAAGGGGCATTGCCGTTCCTCCAAATTTTTGGCAGCAGTTGCATTCACTGCCTAGGCAAACATTATGGGAGATCGACTTTCTAATAATGGGACCATTGTTTTCAGGAGGCCCTCCGACCTATGCGTCTCTTGCAAGGGACATTGGAGTTCCTCCAAATTTTTGACAGCCATTGTGTGTCACCCTGGCCTGGATGCCACAAAGTGTAATAAAGCTGTGTCTGAGAGCAAGGGGGAGGTTCTCTAGTCAGGGGAACATTAGCATGCAATGCCTCCTGTTTCAGGCCAGTAGGGGGAGCTGGCTGCCCCTATAAAAGCAGGTACTGAGGGCAGGGTTAGAGAGAACTGGACGACCTATCTGAGGATTCAGGTCCCAGAGCAGAGAGGGACAGTTGTGTTGCACCTAAGAGGAAGTGTGGCAGGAGGAGAGCCACAAGCCAGAGACAAGAGGCGAAGAGAGCCTGTCTTGGCAGAGAAAAGACTTAATTTTACCAGACTTTGGTGTCTGAGGCTGGAAGGATTCCACATCCCCCAGCAGAGAACCAGTCCGCAAGGGACTGTATATTCCTTGGCCTAAGAAGCCTGGAGGCCCTGCCACAACCGAAGGGACCAGTAAAGCCGTACAAGGCTGGGAGCAGAAAGGAACCCACGTTGCAGGCCATACAGGCGAGAATACACGGAAAGCTCGGAAACGTGGGCTGTTACCCTATAACGAGGAGATAGCCAGAAGGAGCGCAGAAAGCACGGTAGGCCTACACACTCACCCTGACCAGGGCCAATTTCCCCGTTGCTCTCAGACATCCAGGTCCCCTCCTAGCTGGGACTGTTTATGGGTCAGTTTACCTGTTTCAGTAAAGACCCTGGACTGCAACCTATTGTCTGTGTGCTCCTTCGCGCCTCCAGCACTACCGGTACTGGGACTCTCACCACCATCACTCCCATCATCCACTACACTGCCCTGGGGCCGCACTCTTCCCGTGGGGAGTCACACCATCCCAGCTGCACACATCATCAGCCCCAGCGGTCTGCATGCAGCGGCGGTTCCTAATGACCGCAAATCCACGGGTGGCGTAGTCGGACATAAACATCAGCACATAACGGACTACCACTGGCCTGACCACCCTGAGCCACAGAACCGGGTTGCCACTACTACTCCCATCGTTCCCCCTATTGCCCGGATCCGAGTGCCCCACGGCCCAGGGGGCGAGTCAATTGCATTCACTGCATACGCAATAGCAGTATGGGAGACCCACTCCTTTCTAAAGGGAACATGTCGTTACTGTGGCCCTGCTCTATGTGTTTTTAAATTGTTATTGCGGTATTACCTAAATTTTGGCAGGTATACGCTATAACTGTATAGCAGACCAGCTCCTTTCTAATGGGAATATGTTGTTACTGTGGCCCAGGCTCTATGTGTCTTTAAATTGGTATTGGGGTTTTTCCTAAATTTTGGCAACCATTGGACTCACTGCATACCCTATAACTGTATAGCAAACCCGCTCCTTTCTAATGGGAACATGTCGTTACTGAAGCCCACCTCTATGTGTCTTTAAATTTTTATTGGGGTTTTTCCCAAATTTTGGCAGCCTTTGCAGTCACTGCATGGGCATTACCACTATAGGAGACCCACTCCTTTATAATGGGAACATATTTTTTACTGAGGCTCTCCTCTATGTCTCTTCAAAGGGGTATTGGGTAGCGTCCAAATTTTTGGCATCCCTTGCAGTCACTGCATATCCAATAACAATATAGGAGGCCCACTCTTTAACCGGTTCCCGACCGCCCACTGTACATAAACGTCGGCGCTGCCTGGGCTCTGTGCAGTGCCGATGTTTAAAAACAGTGGGTGGTCCCGCAGCGCTCAGGACCCCCAGGGTCCTGCTAGCGCTGCGGTACCGGTTCAGAGCGATAGCTCTGACATGTGGCATCATGGGGACCTGATTGGATCAGGTCCCCATGATGGTAACCTGTTCCTATCTTCTAGATGCCGCGATCCATAGCGATGCGGCATTTAAAAGATAGTGACAGCCGGTGGTCGGCGATCGGGACCCCCCACATACCTGCCAGCGGCGGGGATCCCGGTGCTGTGACCTCTGACATCATCGAGACCTGATTGGCTCAGGTCTCGATGAGGTCAGCGTCACACCAGCCAATCAGAGAGATCACCAGGGAAGTTTGTTTTAGCAACAAACTTTCCCGGGCGATCTGCCTGATAAATACATTGTTTCTCCTCCGATCTCAGTGAGAGAGCATAGGAGAAACACTGTGACAAGAGCTGTCAGCCTTGCCACAGTAAAAGTGAAAAAAATAAAATAAAAAAGAAAGTAAGAGTTAGAGTCAGTCAGTCCTGTCAGATCAGTCAGTCAGTCCTATCAGATCAGTCAGTCAGTCCTGTCAGATCAGTCAGTCAGTCCAGTCAGTCAGTCCTGTCAGATCAGTCAGTCAGATCTGTCAGTCAGTCAGTCCTGTCAGATCTGTCAGTCAGTCAGTCCTGTCAGATCTGTCAGTCAGTCAGTCCTGTCAGATCAGTCAGTCCTGTCAGTCAGTCAGTCCTGTCAGATCAGACCAGTCAGTCAGTCCTGTCAGATCTGTCAGTCAGTCAGTCCTGTCAGATCAGTCAGTCCTGTCAGTCAGTCCTGTCAGTCAGTCAGTCCTGTCAGATCAGTCAGTCCTGTCAGTCAGTCAGTCCTGTCAGATCAGTCCAGTCAGTCCTGTCAGATCAGTCAGTCCTGTCAGGTCAGTCAGTCCTGTCAGATCAGTCCGGTCAGTCCAGTCCGGTCAGTCCAGTCCGGTCAGTCCAGTCCGGTCCCGTCCTTTCAGTCCGGTCCGTTCAGTCCAGTCAAAAAATATAAAAATAAAATGGCCCGTCAGACTTATACCGCAGAAGAGGTGTATGCCCTGCTATGTTCTGACACTGATGACAGTGCAATCTCAGATGGAGATATGGATTTTGAGGGCTTTAGTAGCGGTGACACTGAGAGCTCAGAAATGAGCAGTGATTCTGTTCCATCCTCAAGCCCAAGGACCAGTACAGCAATAGGGGCAAATAGCGCTACTGGAGAAACGTCTCCAAATCAGGGAACACTGCCCAATACAAGCGCTGTCCCTGCTACCAGTGAATTGGCGCACGCCAGTGTACAAGGGGCGTTGCCACATGATCTAGCATTTCCCAGATGGGAGGCTTCGGATTCGGCTGCTCCATTCAGCCCTGATTTCAACGCCATTCCTGGTATAAATGTGGAGGTGGAAGATTTTGGACCAATTCATTTTTTTAATTTGTTTTTTACAGACAGCTTGCTAGAGCATATTATCGTGCAAACAAATTTATATGCATCCCAATTCATAAGCCAGAATCCCCGATCTTACTATGCTAGGGTAAATTTATGGACACCAACTAATGTCCTGGAAATAAAATTTTTTTTTAGGACTTACATTTGCCATGGGGCTTGTTAAAAAACCGAGCATTCGATCCTACTGGTCCAACCACCCTGTTCAAGCCACCCCTATGTTTTCAGTAGTTCTCCCTAGGACCCGTTATGAAATGCTCATGCGGTTTTGGCATTTTAACGACAATAGTCAATGCCTGCCCAGAAATGCCCCAGAACATGACAGGTTATATAAAATTAGACCCATCATTGAAAATTTGTCAGAAAAATTCTTAAGCCTCTACACCCCAACACAAAATATTTCTATAGATGAGTCCCTTGTAAAATTCAAAGGAAGACTGCACCTCAAGCAATTTATCCCATCTAAAAGGGCAAGGTTTGGAATAAAGCTCTATAAAATGTGCGAAAGTTCAACCAGATACACATCCGCTTTTCGCATATATGAGGGGAAAGATAGCCAACTAAACCCACCAGGATGCCCTACTTATCTGGGGACATCTGGAAAAATTGTTTGGGAGCTGATAAGTCCATTTTTTCAGAAAGGCTACAATCTATATGTGGACAATTATTACACCAGCATACCCCTATTTAAAAGTCTGGTTGAACACAACATCGGGGCTTGTGGGACCATCCGTAAAAACGGCCAGGGGTTTCCACAACCAGGGGCTGTACGCAACGGAGAGCTGCTTGCCCTGAAATATAGGGATAAGAGGGATATTTTTGTCCTCAACTCGATCCACACAGATGCCACAAGGGCCACTGTAGAACTAGGATCCACCACTCCGAAGCAAAAACCTGTGTCAGTCATTGACTACAACAAACACATGGGGGGTGTGGACCTTGCAGACCAGGTTCTACAGCCATACCAGGTATCAAGAAAGTCCTATACCTGGTATAAAAAGTTGGTTATTTATTTGTTTTAGGTGGCCACATACAATTCTTTTGTGTTGTACAAAAAAGCAGGAAATTCAGATCCTTTTCTTGATTATCAAGAAAAGGTAATTGAAAATCTTGTCTTTCAAAGTGTTAGCCCCGCTCATCCATTAGAATCTGAGGATGTGAAAAGACTCACTGAGCGACATTTTATTGCACTTATTCCAGCAACGGAAACAAGAAGGAACCCCCAGAAAAGATGTTGTGTATGTACTAAGAGAGGAATGAGGCGTGATACCCGCTACTATTGCCCACAATACCCATCATTGCCAGCCTTATGCGTCACTGACTGCTTTAAAATCTTCCACACAGAACCACGTTTTTAAACTGTAAAAATGTATCCCAATTTGTCATTCAAACATTTGGTTCATTTAGTGAATGACACATTCGAGTAGAGCTCACTTAATTTCCAGGGGGGGTTCTTCAGAATCTAAACCTTCCATTGCGTGCTTGTTTCTGGAAATCATCCATTGAGTTAAAATGGTCAATAAACCCATAGATGAATTCCCAGAGGGGTGTCAATTCCAAAATGGGGTCACTTCAGGGGGGATTCTTTAGCTCTGGTACTCTGAAAAGTGCCAGAACAGCATAAACCCCCCTGAAGTGACCCCATTATGGAAATGACACCTCTGTGGGAATTCATCTATGGGTTTAGTGACCATTTACCTATCTACTTATTTTCCCAAAACTAGATTAATTTATACAGAGGAGTAGATTGTAAAATTCGGTCACTTGTTGTGGGTTTCCTCTGTTTAGGCACCTCAGGGGCTCTCCAAATGCAACATGGCGTCCACTATCCATTCCAGTCAAATTTCCATTCCAAAAGTCAAATGGCGCTCCTTAACTTCCGAGCCATGCCGTGCGCCCAAACAGTGGCATTGCACCACATATGGGGTATCAGCATGCTCAGGAGAAATTGCACAACACATTTTGGGGTCCATTTTTTCTGGCTGCCCTTGTGAAAATTAAAAATTTGAGGCTAAAGTAGCAGTTTTGTGTTAAAAATGTGTTTTTTTATTTTCACACTTCAACATTATAAAATTCTGTGAAGCCCCTGGGGGTTCAAGGTGCTCACCACACATCTAGATAAGTTCCTTGAGGGGTCTAGTTTCCAAAATGGGGTGACTTGTTGGGGGTTTCCTCTGTTTAGGCACCTCAGGGTCTCTCCAAATGCAACATGGCGTCTGCTATCGATTCCAGTCAAATTTCCATTCCAAAAGTCAAATGGCGCTCCTTACCTTCCGAGCCATGCCGTGCGCCCAAACAGTGGTTTTGCACCACATATGGGGTATCAGCGTGCTCAGGAGAAATTGCACAACACATTTTGGGGTCCATTTTTTCTGGCTGCCCTTGTGAAAATTAAAAATTTGAGGCTAAAATAGCAGTTTTGTGTTAAAAATGTGTTTTTTTATTTTCACACTTCAACATTATAAAATTCTATGAAGCCCCTGGGGGTTCAAGGTGCTCACCACACATCTAGATAAGTTCCTTGAGGGGTCTAGTTTCCAAAATGGGGTGACTTGTTGGGGGTTTCCTCTGTTTAGGCACCTCAGGGGCTCTCCAAATGCAACATGGCGTCCGCTATCGATTCCAGTCAAATTTCCATTCCAAAAGTCAAATGGCGCTCCTTACCTTCCGAGCCATGCCGTGCGCCCAAACAGTGGTTTTGCACCACATATGGGGTATCAGCGTGCTCAGGAGAAATTGCACAACACATTTTGGGGTCCATTTTTTCTGGCTGCCCTTGTGAAAATTAAAAATTTGAGGCTAAAGTAGCAGTTTTGAGTTAAAAATGTGTTTTTTATTTTCACACTTCAACATTATAAAATTCTGTGAAGCCCCTGGGGGTTCAAGGTGCTCACCACACATCTAGATAAGTTCCTTGAGGGGTCTAGTTTCCAAAATGGGGTGACATGTTGGGGGTTTCCTCTGTTTAGGCACCTCAGGGGCTCTCCAAATGCAACATGGCGTCCGCTATCGATTCCAGTCAAATTTCCATTCCAAAAGTCAAATGGCGCTCCTTACCTTCCGAGCCATGCCGTGCGCCCAAACAGTGGTTTTGCACAACATATGGGGTATCAGCGTGCTCAGGAGAAATTGCACAACACATTTTGGGGTCCATTTTTTCTGGCTGCCCTTGTGAAAATTAAAAATTTGAGGCTAAAGTAGCAGTTTTGTGTTAAAAATGTGTTTTTTATTTTCACACTTCAACATTATAAAATTCTGTGAAGCCCCTGGGGGTTCAAGGTACTCACCACACATCTAGATAAGTTCCTTGAGGGGTGTAGTTTCCAAAATGTGGTGACTTGTTGGGGGTTTCCTCTGTTTAGGCACCTCAGGGTCTCTCCAAATGCAACATGGCGTCCGCTATCGATTCCAGTCAAATTTCCATTCCAAAAGTCAAATGGCGCTCCTTACCTTCCGAGCCATGCCGTGCGCCCAAACAGTGGTTTTGCACCACATATGGGGTATCAGCGTGCTCAGGAGAAATTGCACAACACATTTTGTGGTCCATTTTTTCTGGCTGCACTTGTGAAAATTAAAAATTTGAGGCTAAAGTAGCAGTTTTGTGTTAAAAATGTGTTTTTTTATTTTCACACTTCAACATTATAAAATTCTGTGAAGCCCCTGGGGGTTCAAGGTGCTCACCACACATCTAGATAAGTTCCTTGAGGGGTCTAGTTTCCAAAATGGGGTGACTTGTTGGAAGTTTCCTCTGTTTAGGCACCTCAGGGGCTCTCCAAATGCAACATGGGTTCCGCTATCGATTCCAGTCAAATTTCCATTCCAAAAGTCAAATGGCGCTCCTTACCTTCCGAGCCATGCCGTGCGCCCAATCAGTGGTTTTGCACCACATATGGGGTATCACCGTGCTCAGGAGAAATTGCACAACACATTTTGGGGTCCATTTTTTCTGGCTGCCCTTGTGAAAATTAAAAATTTGAGGCTAAATTAGCAGTTTTGTGTTAAAAATGTGTTTTTTTTATTTTCACACTTCAACATTATAAAATTCTGTGAAGCCCCTGGGGGTTCAAGGTGCTCACCACACAACTAGATAAGTTCCTTGAGGGGTCTAGTTTCCAAAATGGGGTGACTTGTTGGGGGTTTCCTCTGTTTAGGCACCTCAGGTCTCTCCAAATGCAACATGGCGTCCGCTATCGATTCCAATCAAATTTCCATTCCAAAAGTCAAATGGCGCTCCTTACCTTCCGAGCCATGCCGTGCGCCCAAACAGTGGTTTTCCACCATATATAGGGTATCATCGTGCTCAGGAGAAATTGCACAACACATTTTGGGGTCCATTTTTTCTGGCTGCCCTTGTGAAAATTAAAAATTTGAGGCTAAAATAGCAGTTTTGTGTTAAAAATGTGTTTTTTATTTTCACACTTCAACATTATAAAATTCTGTGAAGCCCCTGGGGGTTCAAGGTACTCACCACATATCTAGATATGTTCCTTGAGGGGTCTAGTTTCCAAAATGTGGTGACTTGTTGGGGGTTTCCTCTGTTTAGGCACCTCAGGGTCTCTCCAAATGCAACATGGCGTCCGCTATCGATTCCAGTCAAATTTCCATTCCAAAAGTCAAATGGCGCTCCTTACATTCCGAGCCATGCCGTGCGCCCAAACAGTGGTTTTGCACCACATATGGGGTATCAGCATGCTCAGGAGAAATTGCACAACACATTTTGTGGTCCATTTTTTCTGGCTGCCCTTGTGAAAATTAAAAATTTGAGGCTAAATTAGCAGTTTTGTGTTAAAAATGTGTTTTTTTTATTTTCACACTTCAACATTATAAAATTCTGTGAAGCGCCTGGGGGTTCAAGGTGCTCACCACACAACTAGATAAGTTCCTTGAGGGGTCTAGTTTCCAAAATGGGGTGACTTGTTGGGGGTTTCCTCTGTTTAGGCACCTCAGGTCTCTCCAAATGCAACATGGCGTCCGCTATCGATTCCAATCAAATTTCCATTCCAAAAGTCAAATGGCGCTCCTTACCTTCCGAGCCATGCCGTGCGCCCAAACAGTGGTTTTGCACCACATATGGGGTATCAGCGTGCTCAGGAGAAATTGCACAACACATTTTGCGGTCCATTTTTTCTGGCTGCACTTGTAAAAATTAAAAATTTGAGGCTAAAGTAGCAGTTTTGTGTTAAAAATGTGTTTTTTTATTTTCACACTTCAACATTATAAAATTCTGTGAAGCCCCTGGGGGTTCAAGGTGCTCACCACACATCTAGATAAGTTCCTTGAGGGGTCTAGTTTCCAAAATGGGGTGACTTGTTGGAAGTTTCCTCTGTTTAGGCACCTCAGGGGCTCTCCAAATGCAACATGGGGTCCGCTATCGATTCCAGTCAAATTTCCATTCCAAAAGTCAAATGGCGCTCCTTACCTTCCGAGCCATGCCGTGCGCCCAAACAGTGGTTTTGCACTACATATGGGGTATCAGCGTGCTCAGGAGAAATTGCACAACACATTTTGGGGTCCATTTTTTCTGGCGGCCCTTGTGAAAATTAAAAATTTGAGGCTAAATTAGCAGTTCTGTGTTAAAAATTTGTTTTTTTTATTTTCACACTTCAACATTATAAAATTCTGTGAAGCCCCTGGGGGTTCAAGGTGCTCACCACACAACTAGATAAGTTCCTTGAGGGGTCTAGTTTCCAAAATGGGGTGACTTGTTGGGGGTTTCCTCTGTTTAGGCACCTCAGGTCTCTCCAAATGCAACATGGCGTCCGCTATCGATTCCAATCAAATTTCCATTCCAAAAGTCAAATGGCGCTCCTTACCTTCCGAGCCATGCCGTGCGCCCAAACAGTGGTTTTCCACCATATATAGGGTATCATCGTGCTCAGGAGAAATTGCACAACACATTTTGGGGTCCATTTTTTCTGGCTGCCCTTGTGAAAATTAAAAATTTGAGGCTAAAATAGCAGTTTTGTGTTAAAAATGTGTTTTTTATTTTCACACTTCAACATTATAAAATTCTGTGAAGCCCCTGGGGGTTCAAGGTACTCACCACACATCTAGATAAGTTCCTTGAGGGGTCTAGTTTCCAAAATGTGGTGACTTGTTGGGGGTTTCCTCTGTTTAGGCACCTCAGGGTCTCTCCAAATGCAACATGGCGTCCGCTATCGATTCCAGTCAAATTTCCATTCCAAAAGTCAAATGGCGCTCCTTACCTTCCGAGCCATGCCGTGCGCCAAAACAGTGGTTTTGCACCACATATGGGGTATCGGCGTGCTCAGGAGAAATTGCACAACACATTTTGCGGTCCATTTTTTCTGGCTGCCCTTGTGAAAATTAAAAATTTGAGGCTAAAGTAGCAGTTTTGAGTTAAAAATGTGTTTTTTATTTTCACACTTCAACATTATAAAATTCTGTGAAGCCCCTGGGGGTTCAAGGTGCTCACCACACATCTAGATAAGTTCCTTGAGGGGTCTAGTTTCCAAAATGGGGTGACTTGTTGGGGGTTTCCTCTGTTTAGGCACCTCAGGGTCTCTCCAAATGCAACATGGCGTCCGCTATCGATTCCAGTCAAATTTCCATTCCAAAAGTCAAATGGCGCTCCTTACCTTCCGAGCCATGCCGTGCGCCCAAACAGTGGTTTTGCACCACATATGGGGTATCAGCGTGCTCAGGAGAAATTGCACAACACATTTTGGGGTCCATTTTTTCTGGCTGCCCTTGTGAAAATTAAAAATTTGAGGCTAAAGTAGCAGTTTTGAGTTAAAAATGTGTTTTTTATTTTCACACTTCAACATTATAAAATTCTGTGAAGCCCCTGGGGGTTCAAGGTGCTCACCACACATCTAGATAAGTTCCTTGAGGGGTCTAGTTTCCAAAATGGGGTGACTTGTTGGGGGTTTCCTCTGTTTAGGCACCTCAGGGTCTCTCCAAATGCAACATGGCGTCCGCTATCGATTCCAGTCAAATTTCCATTCCAAAAGTCAAATGGCGCTCCTTACCTTCCGAGCCATGCCGTGCGCCCAAACAGTGGTTTTGCACCACATATGGGGTATCAGCATGCTCAGGAGAAATTGCACAACACATTTTGTGGTCCATTTTTTCTGGCTGCCCTTGTGAAAATTAAAAATTTGAGGCTAAATTAGCAGTTTTGTGTTAAAAATGTGTTTTTTTTATTTTCACACTTCAACATTATAAAATTCTGTGAAGCGCCTGGGGGTTCAAGGTGCTCACCACACAACTAGATAAGTTCCTTGAGGGGTCTAGTTTCCAAAATGGGGTGACTTGTTGGGGGTTTCCTCTGTTTAGGCACCTCAGGTCTCTCCAAATGCAACATGGCGTCCGCTATCGATTCCAATCAAATTTCCATTCCAAAAGTCAAATGGCGCTCCTTACCTTCCGAGCCATGCCGTGCGCCCAAACAGTGGTTTTGCACCACATATGGGGTATCAGCGTGCTCAGGAGAAATTGCACAACACATTTCGGGGTCCATTTTTTCTGGATGCCCTTGTGAAAATTAAATTAAAAATTTGAGGCTAAAGTAGCAGTTTTGAGTTAAAAATGTGTTTTTTATTTTCACACTTCAACATTATAAAATTCTGTGAAGCCCCTGGGGGTTCAAGGTGCTCACCACACATCTAGATAAGTTCCTTGAGGGGTCTAGTTTCCAAAATGTGGTGACTTGTTGGGGGTTTCCTCTGTTTAGGCACCTCAGGGTCTCTCCAAATGCAACATGGCGTCCGCTATCGATTCCAGTCAAATTTCCATTCCAAAAGTCAAATGGCGCTCCTTACCTTCCGAGCCATGCCGTGCGCCCAAACAGTGGTTTTGCACCACATATGGGGTATCAGCGTGCTCAGGAGAAATTGCACAACACATTTTGCGGTCCATTTTTTCTGGCTGCACTTGTAAAAATTAAAAATTTGAGGCTAAAGTAGCAGTTTTGTGTTAAAAATGTGTTTTTTTATTTTCACACTTCAACATTATAAAATTCTGTGAAGCCCCTGGGGGTTCAAGGTGCTCACCACACATCTAGATAAGTTCCTTGAGGGGTCTAGTTTCCAAAATGGGGTGACTTGTTGGAAGTTTCCTCTGTTTAGGCACCTCAGGGGCTCTCCAAATGCAACATGGGGTCCGCTATCGATTCCAGTCAAATTTCCATTCCAAAAGTCAAATGGCGCTCCTTACCTTCCGAGCCATGCCGTGCGCCCAAACAGTGGTTTTGCACTACATATGGGGTATCAGCGTGCTCAGGAGAAATTGCACAACACATTTTGGGGTCCATTTTTTCTGGCGGCCCTTGTGAAAATTAAAAATTTCAGGCTAAATTAGCAGTTCTGTGTTAAAAATTTGTTTTTTTTATTTTCACACTTCAACATTATAAAATTCTGTGAAGCCCCTGGGGGTTCAAGGTGCTCACCACACAACTAGATAAGTTCCTTGAGGGGTCTAGTTTCCAAAATGGGGTGACTTGTTGGGGGTTTCCTCTGTTTAGGCACCTCAGGTCTCTCCAAATGCAACATGGCGTCCGCTATCGATTCCAATCAAATTTCCATTCCAAAAGTCAAATGGCGATCCTTACCTTCCGAGCCATGCCGTGCGCCCAAACAGTGGTTTTCCACCATATATAGGGTATCATCGTGCTCAGGAGAAATTGCACAACACATTTTGGGGTCCATTTTTTCTGGCTGCCCTTGTGAAAATTAAAAATTTGAGGCTAAAATAGCAGTTTTGTGTTAAAAATGTGGTTTTTATTTTCACACTTCAACATTATAAAATTCTGTGAAGCCCCTGGGGGTTCAAGGTACTCACCACACATCTAGATAAGTTCCTTGAGGGGTCTAGTTTCCAAAATGTGGTGACTTGTTGGGGGTTTCCTCTGTTTAGGCACCTCAGGGTCTCTCCAAATGCAACATGGCGTCCGCTATCGATTCCAGTCAAATTTCCATTCCAAAAGTCAAATGGCGCTCCTTACCTTCCGAGCCATGCCGTGCGCCAAAACAGTGGTTTTGCACCACATATGGGGTATCAGCGTGCTCAGGAGAAATTGCACAACACATTTTGGGGTCCATTTTTTCTGGCTGCCCTTGTGAAAATTAAAAATTTGAGGCTAAAGTAGCAGTTTTGAGTTAAAAATGTGTTTTTTATTTTCACACTTCAACATTATAAAATTCTGTGAAGCCCCTGGGGGTTCAAGGTGCTCACCACACATCTAGATAAGTTCCTTGAGGGGTCTAGTTTCCAAAATGGGGTGACTTGTTGGGGGTTTCCTCTGTTTAGGCACCTCAGGGTCTCTCCAAATGCAACATGGCGTCCGCTATCGATTCCAGTCAAATTTCCATTCCAAAAGTCAAATGGCGCTCTTTACCTTCCGAGCCATGCCGTGCGCCCAAACAGTGGTTTTGCACCACATATGGGGTATCAGCGTGCTCAGGAGAAATTGCACAACACATTTTGGGGTCCATTTTTTCTGGCTGCCCTTGTGAAAATTAAAAATTTGAGGCTAAAGTAGCAGTTTTGAGTTAAAAATGTGTTTTTTATTTTCACACTTCAACATTATAAAATTCTGTGAAGCCCCTGGGGGTTCAAGGTACTCACCACACACCTAGATAAGTTCCTTGAGGGGTGTAGTTTCCAAAATGTGGTGACTTGTTGGGGGTTTCCTCTGTTTAGGCACCTCAGGGTCTCTCCAAATGCAACATGGCGTCCGCTATCGATTCCAGTTAAATTTCCATTCCAAAAGTCAAATAGCGCTCCTTACCTTCCGAGCCATGCCGTGCGCCCAAACAGTGGTTTTGCACCACATATGCGGTATCAGCGTGCTCAGGAGAAGTTGCACAACATATTTTGTGGTCCATTTTTTCTGGCTGCCCTTGTGAAAATTAAAAATTTGAGGCTAAAGTAGCAGTTTTGTGTTAAAAATGTGTTTTTTTATTTTCACACTTCAACATTATAAAATTCTGTGAAGCCCCTGGGGGATCAAGGTGCTCACCACACATCTAGATAAGTTCCTTGAGGGGTCTAGTTTCCAAAATGGGGTGACTTGTTGGGGGTTTCCTCTGTTTAGGCACCTCAGGGTCTCTCCAAATGCAACATGGCGTCCGCTATCGATTCCAGTCAAATTTCCATTCCAAAAGTCAAATGGCGCTCCTTACCTTCCGAGCCATGCCGTGCGCCCAAACAGTGGTTTTGCACCACATATGGGGTATCAGCATGCTCAGGAGAAATTGCACAACACATTTTGTGGTCCATTTTTTCTGGCTGCCCTTGTGAAAATTAAAAATTTGAGGCTAAATTAGCAGTTTTGTGTTAAAAATGTGTTTTTTTTATTTTCACACTTCAACATTATAAAATTCTGTGAAGCGCCTGGGGGTTCAAGGTGCTCACCACACAACTAGATAAGTTCCTTGAGGGGTCTAGTTTCCAAAATGGGGTGACTTGTTGGGGGTTTCCTCTGTTTAGGCACCTCAGGTCTCTCCAAATGCAACATGGCGTCCGCTATCGATTCCAATCAGATTTCCATTCCAAAAGTCAAACGGCGCTCCTTACCTTCCGAGCCATGCCGTGCGCCCAAACAGTGGTTTTGCACCACATATGGGGTATCACCGTGCTCAGGAGAAATTGCACAACACATTTTGGGGTCCACTTTTTCTGGCTGCCCTTGTTAAAATTAAAAATTTGAGGCTAAAATAGCAGTTTTGTGTTAAAAATGTGGTTTTTATTTTCACACTTCAACATTATAAAATTCTGTGAAGCCCCTGGGGGTTCAAGGTGCTCACCACACATCTAGATAAGTTCCTTGAGGGGTCTAGTTTCCAAAATGGGGTGACTTGTTGGAAGTTTCCTCTGTTTAGGCACCTCAGGGGCTCTCCAAATGCAACATGGGGTCCGCTATCGATTCCAGTCAAATTTCCATTCCAAAAGTCAAATGGCGCTCCTTACCTTCCGAGCCATGCCGTGCGCCCAAACAGTGGTTTTGCACTACATATGGGGTATCAGCGTGCTCAGGAGAAATTGCACAACACATTTTGGGGTCCATTTTTTCTGGCGGCCCTTGTGAAAATTAAAAATTTGAGGCTAAATTAGCAGTTCTGTGTTAAAAATTTGTTTTTTTTATTTTCACACTTCAACATTATAAAATTCTGTGAAGCCCCTGGGGGTTCAAGGTGCTCACCACACAACTAGATAAGTTCCTTGAGGGGTCTAGTTTCCAAAATGGGGTGACTTGTTGGGGGTTTCCTCTGTTTAGGCACCTCAGGTCTCTCCAAATGCAACATGGCGTCCGCTATCGATTCCAATCAAATTTCCATTCCAAAAGTCAAATGGCGCTCCTTACCTTCCGAGCCATGCCGTGCGCCCAAACAGTGGTTTTCCACCATATATAGGGTATCATCGTGCTCAGGAGAAATTGCACAACACATTTTGGGGTCCATTTTTTCTGGCTGCCCTTGTGAAAATTAAAAATTTGAGGCTAAAATAGCAGTTTTGTGTTAAAAATGTGTTTTTTATTTTCACACTTCAACATTATAAAATTCTGTGAAGCCCCTGGGGGTTCAAGGTACTCACCACACATCTAGATAAGTTCCTTGAGGGGTCTAGTTTCCAAAATGTGGTGACTTGTTGGGGGTTTCCTCTGTTTAGGCACCTCAGGGTCTCTCCAAATGCAACATGGCGTCCGCTATCGATTCCAGTCAAATTTCCATTCCAAAAGTCAAATGGCGCTCCTTACCTTCCGAGCCATGCCGTGCGCCAAAACAGTGGTTTTGCACCACATATGGGGTATCGGCGTGCTCAGGAGAAATTGCACAACACATTTTGCGGTCCATTTTTTCTGGCTGCCCTTGTGAAAATTAAAAATTTGAGGCTAAAGTAGCAGTTTTGAGTTAAAAATGTGTTTTTTATTTTCACACTTCAACATTATAAAATTCTGTGAAGCCCCTGGGGGTTCAAGGTGCTCACCACACATCTAGATAAGTTCCTTGAGGGGTCTAGTTTCCAAAATGGGGTGACTTGTTGGGGGTTTCCTCTGTTTAGGCACCTCAGGGTCTCTCCAAATGCAACATGGCGTCCGCTATCGATTCCAGTCAAATTTCCATTCCAAAAGTCAAATGGCGCTCCTTACCTTCCGAGCCATGCCGTGCGCCCAAACAGTGGTTTTGCACCACATATGGGGTATCAGCGTGCTGAGGAGAAATTGCACAACACATTTTGGGGTCCATTTTTTCTGGCTGCCCTTGTGAAAATTAAAAATTTGAGGCTAAAGTAGCAGTTTTGAGTTAAAAATGTGTTTTTTATTTTCACACTTCAACATTATAAAATTCTGTGAAGCCCCTGGGGGTTCAAGGTGCTCACCACACATCTAGATAAGTTCCTTGAGGGGTCTAGTTTCCAAAATGGGGTGACTTGTTGGGGGTTTCCTCTGTTTAGGCACCTCAGGGTCTCTCCAAATGCAACATGGCGTCCGCTATCGATTCCAGTCAAATTTCCATTCCAAAAGTCAAATGGCGCTCCTTACCTTCCGAGCCATGCCGTGCGCCCAAACAGTGGTTTTGCACCACATATGGGGTATCAGCATGCTCAGGAGAAATTGCACAACACATTTTGTGGTCCATTTTTTCTGGCTGCCCTTGTGAAAATTAAAAATTTGAGGCTAAATTAGCAGTTTTGTGTTAAAAATGTGTTTTTTTTATTTTCACACTTCAACATTATAAAATTCTGTGAAGCGCCTGGGGGTTCAAGGTGCTCACCACACAACTAGATAAGTTCCTTGAGGGGTCTAGTTTCCAAAATGGGGTGACTTGTTGGGGGTTTCCTCTGTTTAGGCACCTCAGGTCTCTCCAAATGCAACATGGCGTCCGCTATCGATTCCAATCAAATTTCCATTCCAAAAGTCAAATGGCGCTCCTTACCTTCCGAGCCATGCCGTGCGCCCAAACAGTGGTTTTGCACCACATATGGGGTATCAGCGTGCTCAGGAGAAATTGCACAACACATTTCGGGGTCCATTTTTTCTGGCTGCCCTTGTGAAAATTAAATTAAAAATTTGAGGCTAAAGTAGCAGTTTTGAGTTAAAAATGTGTTTTTTATTTTCACACTTCAACATTATAAAATTCTGTGAAGCCCCTGGGGTTTCAAGGTGCTCACCACACATCTAGATAAGTTCCTTGAGGGGTCTAGTTTCCAAATTGGGGTGACTTGTTGGGGGTTTCCTCTGTTTAGGCACCTCAGGGGCTCTCCAAATGCAACATGGCGTCCGCTATCGATTCCAGTCAAATTTCCATTCCAAAAGTCAAATGGCGCTCCTTACCTTCCGAGCCATGCCGTGCGCCCAAACAGTGGTTTTGCACAACATATGGGGTATCAGCGTGCTCAGGAGAAATTGCACAACACATTTTGGGGTCCATTTTTTCTGGCTGCCCTTGTGAAAATTAAAAATTTGAGGCTAAAGTAGCAGTTTTGTGTTAAAAATGTGTTTTTTATATTCACACTTCAACATTATAAAATTCTGTGAAGCCCCTGGGGGTTCAAGGTACTCACCACACATCTAGATAAGTTCCTTGAGGGGTGTAGTTTCCAAAATGTGGTGACTTGTTGGGGGTTTCCTCTGTTTAGGCACCTCAGGGTCTCTCCAAATGCAACATGGCGTCCGCTATCGATTCCAGTCAAATTTCCATTCCAAAAGTCAAATGGCGCTCCTTACCTTCCGAGCCATGCCGTGCGCCCAAACAGTGGTTTTGCACCACATATGGGGTATCAGCGTGCTCAGGAGAAATTGCACAACACATTTTGCGGTCCATTTTTTCTGGCTGCACTTGTAAAAATTAAAAATTTGAGGCTAAAGTAGCAGTTTTGTGTTAAAAATGTGTTTTTTTATTTTCACACTTCAACATTATAAAATTCTGTGAAGCCCCTGGGGGTTCAAGGTGCTCACCACACATCTAGATAAGTTCCTTGAGGGGTCTAGTTTCCAAAATGGGGTGACTTGTTGGAAGTTGCCTCTGTTTAGGCACCTCAGGGGCTCTCCAAATGCAACATGGGGTCCGCTATCGATTCCAGTCAAATTTCCATTCCAAAAGTCAAATGGCGCTCCTTACCTTCCGAGCCATGCCGTGCGCCCAAACAGTGGTTTTGCACTACATATGGGGTATCAGCGTGCTCAGGAGAAATTGAACAACACATTTTGGGGTCCATTTTTTCTGGCGGCCCTTGTGAAAATTAAAAATTTGAGGCTAAATTAGCAGTTCTGTGTTAAAAATTTGTTTTTTTTATTTTCACACTTCAACATTATAAAATTCTGTGAAGCCCCTGGGGGTTCAAGGTGCTCACCACACAACTAGATAAGTTCCTTGAGGGGTCTAGTTTCCAAAATGGGGTGACTTGTTGGGGGTTTCCTCTGTTTAGGCACCTCAGGTCTCTCCAAATGCAACATGGCGTCCGCTATCGATTCCAATCAAATTTCCATTCCAAAAGTCAAATGGCGATCCTTACCTTCCGAGCCATGCCGTGCGCCCAAACAGTGGTTTTCCACCATATATAGGGTATCATCGTGCTCAGGAGAAATTGCACAACACATTTTGGGGTCCATTTTTTCTGGCTGCCCTTGTGAAAATTAAAAATTTGAGGCTAAAATAGCAGTTTTGTGTTAAAAATGTGGTTTTTATTTTCACACTTCAACATTATAAAATTCTGTGAAGCCCCTGGGGGTTCAAGGTACTCACCACACATCTAGATAAGTTCCTTGAGGGGTCTAGTTTCCAAAATGTGGTGACTTGTTGGGGGTTTCCTCTGTTTAGGCACCTCAGGGTCTCTCCAAATGCAACATGGCGTCCGCTATCGATTCCAGTCAAATTTCCATTCCAAAAGTCAAATGGCGCTCCTTACCTTCCGAGCCATGCCGTGCGCCAAAACAGTGGTTTTGCACCACATATGGGGTATCAGCGTGCTCAGGAGAAATTGCACAACACATTTTGGGGTCCATTTTTTCTGGCTGCCCTTGTGAAAATTAAAAATTTGAGGCTAAAGTAGCAGTTTTGAGTTAAAAATGTGTTTTTTATTTTCACACTTCAACATTATAAAATTCTGTGAAGCCCCTGGGGGTTCAAGGTGCTCACCACACATCTAGATAAGTTCCTTGAGGGGTCTAGTTTCCAAAATGGGGTGACTTGTTGGGGGTTTCCTCTGTTTAGGCACCTCAGGGTCTCTCCAAATGCAACATGGCGTCCGCTATCGATTCCAGTCAAATTTCCATTCCAAAAGTCAAATGGCGCTCCTTACCTTCCGAGCCATGCCGTGCGCCCAAACAGTGGTTTTGCACCACATATGGGGTATCAGCGTGCTCAGGAGAAATTGCACAACACATTTTGGGGTCCATTTTTTCTGGCTGCCCTTGTGAAAATTAAAAATTTGAGGCTAAAGTAGCAGTTTTGAGTTAAAAATGTGTTTTTTATTTTCACACTTCAACATTATAAAATTCTGTGAAGCCCCTGGGGGTTCAAGGTACTCACCACACACCTAGATAAGTTCCTTGAGGGGTGTAGTTTCCAAAATGTGGTGACTTGTTGGGGGTTTCCTCTGTTTAGGCACCTCAGGGTCTCTCCAAATGCAACATGGCGTCCGCTATCGATTCCAGTTAAATTTCCATTCCAAAAGTCAAATAGCGCTCCTTACCTTCCGAGCCATGCCGTGCGCCCAAACAGTGGTTTTGCACCACATATGCGGTATCAGCGTGCTCAGGAGAAGTTGCACAACATATTTTGTGGTCCATTTTTTCTGGCTGCCCTTGTGAAAATTAAAAATTTGAGGCTAAAGTAGCAGTTTTGTGTTAAAAATGTGTTTTTTTATTTTCACACTTCAACATTATAAAATTCTGTGAAGCCCCTGGGGGATCAAGGTGCTCACCACACATCTAGATAAGTTCCTTGAGGGGTCTAGTTTCCAAAATGGGGTGACTTGTTGGGGGTTTCCTCTGTTTAGGCACCTCAGGGTCTCTCCAAATGCAACATGGCGTCCGCTATCGATTCCAGTCAAATTTCCATTCCAAAAGTCAAATGGCGCTCCTTACCTTCCGAGCCATGCCGTGCGCCCAAACAGTGGTTTTGCACCACATATGGGGTATCAGCATGCTCAGGAGAAATTGCACAACACATTTTGTGGTCCATTTTTTCTGGCTGCCCTTGTGAAAATTAAAAATTTGAGGCTAAATTAGCAGTTTTGTGTTAAAAATGTGTTTTTTTTATTTTCACACTTCAACATTATAAAATTCTGTGAAGCGCCTGGGGGTTCAAGGTGCTCACCACACAACTAGATAAGTTCCTTGAGGGGTCTAGTTTCCAAAATGGGGTGACTTGTTGGGGGTTTCCTCTGTTTAGGCACCTCAGGTCTCTCCAAATGCAACATGGCGTCCGCTATCGATTCCAATCAGATTTCCATTCCAAAAGTCAAACGGCGCTCCTTACCTTCCGAGCCATGCCGTGCGCCCAAACAGTGGTTTTGCACCACATATGGGGTATCACCGTGCTCAGGAGAAATTGCACAACACATTTTGGGGTCCACTTTTTCTGGCTGCCCTTGTTAAAATTAAAAATTTGAGGCTAAAATAGCAGTTTTGTGTTAAAAATGTGGTTTTTATTTTCACACTTCAACATTATAAAATTCTGTGAAGCCCCTGGGGGTTCAAGGTGCTCACCACACATCTAGATAAGTTCCTTGAGGGGTCTAGTTTCCAAAATGGGGTGACTTGTTGGGGGTTTCCTCTGTTTAGGCACCTCAGGGTCTCTCCAAATGCAACATGGCGTCCGCTATCGATTCCAGTCAAATTTCCATTCCAAAAGTCAAATGGCGCTCCTTACATTCCGAGCCATGCCATGCGCCCAAACAGTGGTTTTGCACCACATATGGGGTATCAGCGTGCTCAGGAGAAATTGCACAACACATTTTGGGGTCCATTTTTTCTGGCTGCCCTTGTGAAAATTAAAAATTTGAGGCTAAAGTAGCAGTTTTGTGTTAAAAATGTGTTTTTTTATTTTCACACTTCAACATTATAAAATTCTGTGAAGCCCCTGGGGTTCAAGGTTCTCACCACACATGTAGATAAGTTCCTTGAGGGGTCTAGTTTCCAAAATGTGGTGACTTGTTGGGGGTTTCCTCTGTTTAGGCACCTCAGGGTCTCTCCAAATGCAACATGGCGTCCGCTATCGATTCCAGTCAAATTTCCATTCCAAAAGTCAAATGGCGCTCCTTACATTCCGAGCCATGCCGTGCGCCCAAACAGTGGTTTTGCACCACATATGGGGTATCAGCGTGCTCAAGAGAAATTGCACAACACATTTTGGGGTCCATTTTTCCTGGCTGCCCTTGTGAAAATTAAAAATTTGAGACTAAAGTAGCAGTTTTGTGTTAAAAATGTGTTTTTTTATTTTCACACTTCAACATTATAAAATTCTGTGGAGCCCCTGGGGGTTCAAGGTGCTCACCACACATCTAGATAAGTTCCTTGAGGGGTCTAGTTTCCAAAATGTGGTGACTTGTTGGGGGTTTCCTCTGTTTAGGCACCTCAGGGTCTCTCCAAATGCAACATGGTGTCCGCTATCGATTCCAGTCAAAATTTCCATTCCAAAAGTCAAATGGCGCTCCTTACCTTCCGAGCCATGCCGTGCGCCCAAACAATGGTTTTGCACCACATATGGGGTATCAGCATGCTCAGGGGAAATTGCACAACACATTTTGGGGTCCATTTTTTCTGGCTGCCCTTGTGAAAATTAAAAATTTGAGGCTAAAGTAGCAGTTTTGTGTTAAAAATGTGTTTTTTTATTTTCACACTTCAACATTATAAAATTCTGTGAAGCCCCTGGGGGTTCAAGGTGCTCACCACACAACTAGATAAGTTCCTTGAGGGGTCTAGTTTCCAAAATGTGGTGACTTGTTGGGGGTTTCCTCTGTTTAGGCACCTCAGGTCTCTCCAAATGCAACATGGCGTCCGCTATCGATTCCAATCAAATTTCCATTCCAAAAGTCAAATGGCGCTCTTTACATTCCGAGCCATGCTGTGCGCCCAAATAGTGCTTTTGCACCACATATGGGTTATCAGCGTGCTCAGGAGAAATTGCACAACACATTTTGGGGTCCATTTTTTCTGGCTGCCCTTGTGAAAATTAAAAATTTGAGGCTAAAGTAGCAGTTTTGAGTTAAAAATGTGTTTTTTATTTTCACACTTCAACATTATAAAATTCTGTGAAGTCCCTGGGGGCTCAAGGTGCTCACCACACATCTAGATAAGTTCCTTGAGGGGTTTAGTTTCCAAAATGGGGTGACTTGTTGGGGGTTTCCTCTGTTTAGGCACCTCAGGTCTCTCCAAATGCAACATGGCGTCCGCTATCGATTCCAATCAAATTTCCATTCCAAAAGTCAAATGGCGCTCCTTACCTTCCGAGCCATGTCGTGCGCCCAAATAGTGGTTTTGCACCACATATGGGGTATCACCGTGCTCAGGAGAAATTGCACAACACATTTTGGGGTCCATTTTTTCTGGCTGCCATTGTGAAAATTAAAAAATTGAGGCTAAAGTAGCAGTTTTGTGTTAAAAATGTGTTTTTTTATTTTCACACTTCAACATTATAAAATTCTGTGAAGCCCCTGGGGGTTCAAGGTGCTCACCACACATCTAGATAAGTTCCTTGAGGGGTCTAGTTTCCAAAATGGGGTGACTTGTTGGGGGTTTCCTCTGTTTAGGCACCTCAGGGGCTCTCCAAATGCAACATGGCGTCCGCTATCGATTCCAGTCAAATTTCCATTCCAAAAGTCAAATGGTGCTCCTTACCTTCCGAGCCATGCCGTGCGCCCAAACAGTGGTTTTGCACCACATATAGGGTATCATCGTGCTCAGGAGAAATTGCACAACACATTTTGGGGTCCATTTTTTCTGGCTGCCCTTGTGAAAATTAAAAATTTGAGGCTAAAATAGCAGTTTTGTGTTAAAAATGTGTTTTTTATTTTCACACTTCAACATTATAAAATTCTGTGAAGCCCCTGGGGGTTCAAGGTGCTCACCACACATCTAGATAAGTTCCTTGAGGGGTCTAGTTTCCAAAATGGGGTGACTTGTTGGGGGTTTCCTCTGTTTAGGCACCTCAGGGGCTCTCCAAATGCAACATGGCGTCCGCTATCGATTCCAGTCAAATTTCCATTCCAAAAGTAAAATGGCGCTCCTTACCTTCCGAGCCATGCCGTGCGCCCAAACAGTGGTTTTGCACAACATATGGGGTATCAGCGTGCTCAGGAGAAATTGCACAACACATTTTGGGGTCCATTTTTTCTGGCTGCCCTTGTGAAAATTAAAAATTTGAGGCTAAAGTAGCAGTTTTGTGTTAAAAATGTGTTTTTTATTTTCACACTTCAACATTATAAAATTCTGTGAAGCCCCTGGGGGTTCAAGGTGCTCACCACACAACTAGATAAGTTCCTTGAGGGGTCTAGTTTCCAAAATGTGGTGACTTGTTGGGGGTTTCCTCTGTTTAGGCACCTCAGGGTCTCTCCAAATGCAACATGGCGTCCGCTATCGATTCCAGTCAAATTTCCATTCCAAAAGTCAAATGGCGCTCCTTACCTTCCGAGCCATGTCGTGCGCCCAAACAGTGGTTTTGCACCACATATGGGGTATCAGCATGCTCAGGGGAAATTGCACAACACATTTTGGGGTCCATTTTTTCTGGCTGCCCTTGTGAAAATTAAAAATTTGAGGCTAAAGTAGCAGTTTTGTGTTAAAAATGTGTTTTTTTATTTTCACACTTCAACATTATAAAATTCTGTGAAGCCCCTGGGGGTTCAAGGTGCTCACCACACAACTAGATAAGTTCCTTGAGGGGTCTAGTTTCCAAAATGTGGTGACTTGTTGGGGGTTTCCTCTGTTTAGGCACCTCAGGTCTCTCCAAATGCAACATGGCGTCCGCTATCGATTCCAGTCAAATTTCCATTCCAAAAGTCAAATGGCGCTCCTTACCTTCCGAGCCATGCCGTGCGCCCAAACAGTGGTTTTGCACAACATATGGGGTATCAGCGTGCTCAGGAGAAATTGCACAACACATTTTGGGGTCCATTTTTCCTGGCTGCCCTTGTGAAAATTAAAAATTTGAGGCTAAAGTAGCAGTTTTGTGTTAAAAATGTGTTTTTTTATTTTCACACTTCAACATTATAAAATTCTGTGGAGCCCCTGGGGGTTCAAGGTGCTCACCACACATCTAGATAAGTTCCTTGAGGGGTCTAGTTTCCAAAATGTGGTGACTTGTTGGGGGTTTCCTCTGTTTAGGCACCTCAGGTCTCTCCAAATGCAACATGGCGTCCGCTATCGATTCCAGTCAAATTTCCATTCCAAAAGTCAAATGGCGCTCCTTACCTTCCGAGCCATGCCGTGCGCCCAAACAGTGGTTTTGCACAACATATGGGGTATCAGCGTGCTCAGGAGAAATTGCACAACACATTTTGGGGTCCATTTTTTCTGGCTGCCCTTGTGAAAATTAAAAATTTGAGGCTAAAGTAGCAGTTTTGTGTTAAAAATGTGTTTTTTATTTTCACACTTCAACATTATAAAATTCTGTGAAGCCCCTGGGGGTTCAAGGTGCTCACCACACAACTAGATAAGTTCCTTGAGGGGTCTAGTTTCCAAAATGTGGTGACTTGTTGGGGCTTTCCTCTGTTTAGGCACCTCAGGGGCTCTCCAAATGCAACATGGCGTCCGCTATCGATTCCAGTCAAATTTCCATTCCAAAAGTCAAATGGCGCTCCTTACCTTCCGAGCCATGCCGTGCGCCCAAACAGTGGTTTTGCACAACATATGGGGTATCAGCGTGCTCAGGAGAAATTGCACAACACATTTTGGGGTCCATTTTTTCTGGCTGCCCTTGTGAAAATTAAAAATTTGAGGCTAAAGTAGCAGTTTTGTGTTAAAAATGTGTTTTTTATTTTCACACTTCAACATTATAAAATTCTGTGAAGCCCCTGGGGGTTCAAGGTGCTCACCACACAACTAGATAAGTTCCTTGAGGGGTCTAGTTTCCAAAATGTGGTGACTTGTTGGGGGTTTCCTCTGTTTAGGCACCTCAGGGTCTCTCCAAATGCAACATGGCATCCGCTATCGATTCCAGTCAAATTTCCATTCCAAAAGTCAAATGGTGCTCCTTACCTTCCGAGCCATGTCGTGCGCCCAAACAGTTTTTTTGCACCACATATGGGGTATCAGCGTGCTCAGGAGAAATTGCACAACACATTTTGGCGTCCATTTTTTCTGTCTGCACTTGTGAAAATTAAAAATTTGAGGCTAAAGTAGCAGTTTTGTGTTAAAAATGTGTTTTTTTATTTTCACACTTCAACATTATAAAATTCTATGAAGCCCCTGGGGGTTCAAGGTGCTCACCACACATCTAGATAAGTTCCTTGAGGGGTCTAGTTTCCAAAATGGGGTGACTTGTTGGAAGTTTCCTCTGTTTAGGCACCTCAGGGGCTCTCCAAATGCAACATGGCGTCCGCTATCGATTCCAGTCAAATTTCCATTCCAAAAGTCAAATGGCGCTCCTTACCTTCCGAGCCATGCCGTGCGCCCAAACAGTGGTTTTGCACCACATATGGGGTATCAGCGTGCTCAGGAGAAATTGCACAACACATTTTGGGGTCATTTTTTCTGGCTGCCCTTGTGAAAATTAAAAATTTGAGGCTAAATTAGCACTTTTGTGTTAAAAATGTGTTTTTTTTATTTTCACACTTCAACATTATAAAATTCTGTGAAGCCCCTGGGGGTTCAAGGTGCTCACCACACAACTAGATAAGTTCCTTGAGGGGTCTAGTTTCCAAAATGGGGTGACTTGTTGGGGGTTTCCTCTGTTTAGGCACCTCAGGGGCTCTCCAAATGCAACATTGCGTCCGCTATCGATTCCAGTCAAATTTCCATTCCAAAAGTCAAATGGTGCTCCTTACCTTCCGAGCCATGCCGTGCGCCCAAACAGTGGTTTTGCACCACATATAGGGTATCATCGTGCTCAGGAGAAATTGCACAACACATTTTGGGGTCCATTTTTTCTGGCTGCCCTTGTGAAAATTAAAAATTTTGAGGCTAAAGTAGCAGTTTTGTGTTAAAAATGTGTTTTTTATTTTCACACTTCAACATTATAAAATTCTGTGAAGCCCCTGGGGGTTCAAGGTGCTCACCACACAACTAGATAAGTTCCTTGAGGGGTCTAGTTTCCAAAATGTGGTGACTTGTTGGGGGTTTCCTCTGTTTAGGCACCTCAGGTCTCTCCAAATGCAACATGGCGTCCGCTATCGATTCCAATCAAATTTCCATTCCAAAAGTCAAATGGCGCTCTTTACCTTCCGAGCCATGCTGTGCGCCCAAATAGTGGTTTTGCACCACATATGGGGTATCAGCGTGCTCAGGAGAAATTGCACAACACATTTTGGGGTCCATTTTTTCTGGCTGCCCTTGTGAAAATTAAAAATTTGAGGCTAAAATAGCAGTTTTGTGTTTAAAAATGTGTTTTTTATTTTCACACTTCAACATTATAAAATTCTGTGAAGCCCCTGGGGATTCAAAGTGCTCACCACACATCTAGATAAGTTCCTTGAGGGGTCTAGTTTCCAAAATGGGGTGACTTGTTGGGGGTTTCCTCTGTTTAGGCACCTCAGGCTCTCTCCAAATGCAACATGGCGTCCGCTATCGATTCCAGTCAAATTTCCATTCCAAAAGTCAAATGGCGCTCCTTACATTCCGAGCCATGCCGTGCGCCCAAACAGTGGTTTTGCACCACATATGGGGTATCAGCGTGCTCAGGAGAAATTGCACAACACATTTTGGGGTCCATTTTTCCTGGCTGCTCTTGTGAAAATTAAAAATTTCTGGCTAAAGTAGCAGTTTTGTGTTAAAAATGTGTTTTTTTATTTTCACACTTCAACATTATAAAATTCTGTGGAGCCCCTGGGGGTTCAAGGTGCTCACCACACATCTAGTTAAGTTCCTTGAGGGGTCTAGTTTCCAAAATGTGGTGACTTGTTGGGGGTTTCCTCTGTTTAGGCACCTCAGGGTCTCTCCAAATGCAACATGGTGTCCGCTATCGATTCCAGTCAAATTTCCATTCCAAAAGTCAAATGGCGCTCCTTACCTTCCGAGCCATGCCGTGCGCCCAAACAGTGATTTTGCACCACATATGGGGTATCAGCGTGCTCAGGAGAAATTGCACAACACATTTTGGGGTCCATTTTTTCTGGCTGCCCTTGTGAAAATTAAAAATTTGAGGCTAAAATAGCAGTTTTGTGTTAAAAATGTGTTTTTTTATTTTCACACTTCAACATTATAAAATTCTGTGAAGCCCCTGGGAGTTCAAGGTGCTCACCACACATCTAGATAAGTTCCTTGAGGGGTCTAGTTTCCAAAATGTGGTGACTTGTTGGGGGTTTCCTCTGTTTAGGCACCTCAGGGGCTCTCCAAATGCAACATGGCGTCCGCTACCGATTCCAGTCAAATTTCCATTCCAAAAGTCAAATGGCGCTCCTTACCTTCCGAGCCATGCCGTGCGCCCAAACAGTGGTTTTGCACCACATATGGGGTATCAGCGTGCTCAGGGGAAATTGCACAACACATTTTGGGGTCCATTTTTTCTGGCTGCCCTTGTGAAAATTAAAAATTTGAGGCTAAAGTAGCAGTTTTGTGTTAAAAATGTGTTTTTTTATTTTCACACTTCAACATTATAAAATTCTGTGAAGCCCCTGGGGGTTCAAGGTGCTCACCACACATCTAGATAAGTTCCTTGAGGGGTCTAGTTTCCAAAATGTGGTGACTTGTTGGGGGTTTCCTCTGTTTAGGCACCTCAGGGGCTCTCCAAATGCAACATGGCGTCCGCTATCGATTCCAGTCAAATTTTCATTCCAAAAGTCAAATGGCGCTCCTTACATTCCGAGCCATGCCGTGCGCCGAAACAGTGGTTTTGCACCACATATCGGGTATCAGCGTGCTCAGGAGAAATTGCAAAACACATTTTCGGGTCCATTTTTTCTGGCTGCCCTTGAGAAAATTAAAAATTTGAGGCTAAAGTAGCAGTTTTGTGTTAAAAATGTGTTTTTTTATTTTCACACTTCAACATTATAAAATACTGTGAAGCCCCTGGGGGTTCAAGGTGCTCACCACACATCTAGATAAGTTCCTTGAGGGGTCTAGTTTCCAAAATGTGGTGACTTGTTGGGGGTTTCCTCTGTTTAGGCACCTCAGGGGCTCTCCAAATGCAACATGGCGTCCGCTACCGATTCCAGTCAAATTTCCATTCCAAAAGTCAAATGGCGCTCCTTACCTTCCGAGCCATGCCGTGCGCCCAAACAGTGGTTTTGCACCACATATGGGGTATCAGCGTGCTCAGGGGAAATTGCACAACACATTTTGGGGTCCATTTTTTCTGGCTGCCCTTGTGAAAATTAAAAATTTGAGGCTAAAGTAGCAGTTTTGTGTTAAACATGTGTTTTTTATTTTCACACTTCAACATTATAAAATTCTGTGAAGCCCCTGGGGGTTCAAGGTGCTCACCACACATCTAGGTAAGTTCCTTGAGGGGTCTAGTTTCCAAAATGGGGTGACTTGTTGGGAGTTTCCTCTGTTTAGGCACCTCAGGGGCTCTCCAAATGCAACATGGCGTCCGCTACCGATTCCAGTAAAATTTCCAATCCAAAAGTCAAATGGCGCTCCTTACCTTCCGAGCCATGCCGTGCGCCCAAACAGTGGTTTTGCACCACATATTGGGTATCAGCGTGCTCAGGAGAAATTGCACAACACATTTTGGGGTCCATTTTTTCTGGCTGCCCTTGTGAAAATTAAAAATTTGAGGCTAAAGTAGCAGTTTTGTGTTAAAAATGTGTTTTTTATTTTCACACTTCAACATTATAAAATTCTGTGAAGCCCCTGGGGATTCAAAGTGCTCACCACACATCTAGATAAGTTCCTTGAGGGGTCTAGTTTCCAAAATGGAGTGACTTGTTGGGGGTTTCCTCTGTTTAGGCACCTCAGGGTCTCTCCAAATGCAACATGGCGTCCACTATCGATTCCAGTCAAATTTCCATTCCAAAAGTCAAATGGCGCTCCTTACCTTCCGAGCCATGCCGTGCGCCCAAACAGTGATTTTGCACCACTTATGGGGTATCAGCGTGTTCAGAAGAAATTGCACAACACATTTTGGGGTCCATTTTTTCTGGCTGCCCTTGTGAAAATTAAAAATTTGAGGCTAAAGTAGCAGTTTTGTGTTAAAAATATGTTTTTTTATTTTCACACTTCAACATTATAAAATTCTGTGAAGCCCCTGGGGGTTCAAGGTGCTCACCACACATCTAGATAAGTTCCTTGAGGGGTCTAGTTTCCAAAATGGGGTGACTTGTTTGGAGTTTCCTCTGTTTAGGCACCTCAGGGGCTCTCCAAATGCAACATGGTGTCCGCTATCGATTCCAGTCAAATTTCCTTTCCAAAAGTCAAATGGCGCTCCTTACCTTCCGAGCCATGCCGTGCGCCCAAACAGTGGTTTTGCACCACATATGGGGTATCAGCGTGCTCAGGAGAAATTGCACAACACATTTTGGCGTCCATTTTTTCTGGCTGCCCTTGTGAAAATTAAAAATTTGAGGCTAAAGTAGCAGTTTTGTGTTAAAAATGTGCTTTTTTATTTTCACACTTCAACATTATAAAATTCTGTGGAGCCCCTGGGGGTTCAAGGTGCTCACCACACATCTAGATAAGTTCCTTGAGGGGTCTAGTTTCCAAAATGTGGTGACTTGTTGGGGGTTTCCTCTGTTTAGGCACCTCAGGGTCTCTCCAAATGCAACATGGCGTCCGCTATCGATTCCAGTCAAATTTCCATTCTAAAAGTCAAATGGCGCTCCTTACCTTCCGAGCCATGCCGTGCGCCCAAACAGTGATTTTGCACCACATATGGGGTATCAGCGTGCTCAGGAGAAATTGCACAACACATTTTGTGTCCATTTTTTCTGGCTGCCCTTGTGAAAATTTAAAATTTGAGGCTAAAGTAGCAGTTTTGTGTTAAAAATGTGTTTTTTTATTTTCACACTTCAACATTATAAAATTCTGTGAAGCCCCTGGGGGTTCAAGGTGCTCACCACACATCTAGATAAGTTCCTTGAGGGGTCTAGTTTCCAAAATGGGGTGACTTGTTTGGAGTTTCCTCTGTTTAGGCACCTCAGGGGCTCTCCAAATGCAACATGGTGTCCGCTATCGATTCCAGTCAAATTTCCTTTCCAAAAGTCAAATGGCGCTCCTTACCTTCCGAGCCATGCCGTGCGCCCAAACAGTGGTTTTGCACCACATATGGGGTATCAGCATGCTCAGGAGAAATTGCACAACACATTTTGGCGTCCATTTTTTCTGGCTGCCCTTGTGAAAATTAAAAATTTGATGCTAAAGTAGCAGTTTTGTGTTAAAAATGTGCTTTTTTATTTTCACACTTCAACATTATAAAATTCTGTGGAGCCCCTGGGGGTTCAAGGTGCTCACCACACATCTAGATAAGTTCCTTGAGGGGTCTAGTTTCCAAAATGTGGTGACTTGTTGGGGGTTTCCTCTGTTTAGGCACCTCAGGGTCTCTCCAAATGCAACATGGCGTCCGCTATCGATTCCAGTCAAATTTCCATTCTAAAAGTCAAATGGCGCTCCTTACCTTCCGAGCCATGCCGTGCGCCCAAACAGTGATTTTGCACCACATATGGGGTATCAGCGTGCTCAGGAGAAATTGCACAACACATTTTGTGTCCATTTTTTCTGGCTGCCCTTGTGAAAATTTAAAATTTGAGGCTAAAGTAGCAGTTTTGTGTTAAAAATGTGTTTTTTTATTTTCACACTTCAACATTATAAAATTCTGTGAAGCCCCTGGGGGTTCAAGGTGCTCACCACACATCTAGATAAGTTCTTTGAGGGGTCTAGTTTAAAAAATGGGGTGACTTGTTGGGAGTTTCCTCTGTTTAGACACCTCAGGGGCTCTCCAAATGCAACATGACGTCCGCTATCGATTCCAGTCAAATTTCCATTCCAAAAGTCAAATGGCGCTCCTTACCTTCCGAGCCATGCCGTGCGCCCAAACAGTGATTTTGCACCACTTATGGGGTATCAGCGTGCTCAGGAGAAATTGCACAACACATTTTGGGGTCCATTTTTTCTGGCTGCCCTTGTGAAAATTAAAAATTTGAGGCTAAAGTAGCAGTTTTGTGTTAAAAATATGTTTTTTTATTTTCACACTTCAACATTATAAAATTCTGTGAAGCCCCTGGGGGTTCAAGGTGCTCACCACACATCTAGATAAGTTCCTTGAGGGGTCTAGTTTCCAAAATGGGGTGACTTGTTGTGGGTTTCCTCTGTTTAGGCACCTCAGGGGCTCTCCAAATGCAACATGGCGTCCGCTATCGATTCCAGTCAAATTTCCATTCCAAAAGTCAAATGGCGCTCCTTACCTTCCGAGCCATGCCGTGCGCCCAAACAGTGGTTTTGCACCACATATGGGGTATCAGCGTGCTCAGGAGAAATTGCACAACACATTTTGGCGTCCATTTTTTCTGGCTGCCCTTGTGAAAATTAAAAATTTGAGGCTAAAGTAGCAGTTTTGTGTTAAAAATGTGTTTTTTTATTTTCACACTTCAACATTATAAAATTCTGTGAAGCCCCTGGGGGTTCAAGGTGCTCACCACACATCTAGATAAGTTCCTTGAGGGGTCTAGTTTCCAAAATGGGGTGACTTGTTTGGAGTTTCCTCTGTTTAGGCACCTCAGGGGCTCTCCAAATGCAACATGGCGTCCGCTATCGATTCCAGTCAAATTTCCATTCCAAAAGTCAAATGGCGCTCCTTACCTTCCGAGCCATGCCGTGCGCCCAAACAGTGGTTTTGCACCACATATGGGGTATCAGCGTGCTCAGGAGAAATTGCACAACACATTTTGGCGTCCATTTTTTCTGGCTGCCCTTGTGAAAATTAAAAATTTGAGGCTAAAGTAGCAGTTTTGTGTTAAAAATGTGCTTTTTTATTTTCACACTTCAACATTATAAAATTCTGTGAAGCCCCTGGGGGTTCAAAGTGCTCACCACACATCTAGATAAGTTCCTTGAGGGGTCTAGTTTCCAAAATGGGGTGACTTGTTGGGGGTTTCCTCTGTTTAGGCACCTCAGGGTCTCTCCAAATGCAACATGGCGTCCGCTATCGATTCCAGTCAAATTTCCATTCCAAAAGTCAAATGGCGCTCCTTACATTCCGAGCCATGCCGTGCGCCCAAACAGTGGTTTTGCACCACATATGGGGTATCAGCGTGCTCAGGAGAAATTGCACAACACATTTTGGGGTCCATTTTTCCTGGCTGCCCTTGTGAAAATTAAAAATTTGAGGCTAAAGTAGCAGTTTTGTGTTAAAAATGTGTTTTTTATTTTCACACTTCAACATTATAAAATTCTGTGGAGCCCCTGGGGGTTCAAGGTGCTCACCACACATCTAGATAAGTTCCTTGAGGGGTCTAGTTTCCAAAATGTGGTGACTTGTTGGGGGTTTCCTCTGTTTAGGCACCTCAGGGTCTCTCCAAATGCAACATGGCGTCCGCTATCGATTCCAGTCAAATTTCCATTCTAAAAGTCAAATGGCGCTCCTTACCTTCCGAGCCATGCCGTGCGCCCAAACAGTGATTTTGCACCACATATGGGGTATCAGCGTGCTCAGGAGAAATTGCACAACACATTTTGTGTCCATTTTTTCTGGCTGCCCTTGTGAAAATTTAAAATTTGAGGCTAAAGTAGCAGTTTTGTGTTAAAAATGTGTTTTTTTATTTTCACACTTCAACATTATAAAATTCTGTGAAGCCCCTGGGGGTTCAAGGTGCTCACCACACATCTAGATAAGTTCTTTGAGGGGTCTAGTTTCCAAAATGGGGTGACTTGTTGGGAGTTTCCTCTGTTTAGACACCTCAGGGGCTCTCCAAATGCAACATGACGTCCGCTATCGATTCCAGTCAAATTTCCATTCCAAAAGTCAAATGGCGCTCCTTACCTTCCGAGCCATGCCGTGCGCCCAAACAGTGATTTTGCACCACTTATGGGGTATCAGCGTGCTCAGGAGAAATTGCACAACACATTTTGGGGTCCATTTTTTCTGGCTGCCCTTGTGAAAATTAAAAATTTGAGGCTAAAGTAGCAGTTTTGTGTTAAAAATATGTTTTTTTATTTTCACACTTCAACATTATAAAATTCTGTGAAGCCCCTGGGGGTTCAAGGTGCTCACCACACATCTAGATAAGTTCCTTGAAGGGGCTAGTTTCCAAAATGGGGTGACTTGTTTGGAGTTTCCTCTGTTTAGGCACCTCAGGGGCTCTCCAAATGCAACATGGCGTCCGCTATCGATTCCAGTCAAATTTCCATTCCAAAAGTCAAATGGCGCTCCTTACCTTCCGAGCCATGCCGTGCGCCCAAACAGTGGTTTTGCACCACATATGGGGTATCAGCGTGCTCAGGAGAAATTGCACAACACATTTTGGCGTCCATTTTTTCTGGCTGCCCTTGTGAAAATTAAAAATTTGAGGCTAAAGTAGCAGTTTTGTGTTAAAAATGTGTTTTTTTATTTTCACACTTCAACATTATAAAATTCTGTGAAGCCCCTGGGGGTTCAAAGGGCTCACCACACATCTAGATAAGTTCCTTGAGGGGTCTAGTTTCCAAAATGGGGTGACTTGTTGTGGGTTTCCTCTGTTTAGGCACCTCAGGGGCTCTCCAAATTCAACATGGCATCCGCTACCGATTCCAGTCAAATTTCCATTCCAAAAGTCAAATGGCGCTCCTTACCTTCCGAGCCATGCCGTGCGCCCAAACAGTGGTTTTGCACCACATGTGGGGTATCAGCATGCTCAGGGGAAATTGCACAACACCTTTTGGGGTCCATTTTTTCTGGCTGCCCTTGTGAAAATTAAAAATTTGAGGCTAAAGTAGCAGTTTTGTGTTAAAAATGTGTTTTTTTATTTTCACACTTCAACATTATAAAATTCTGTGGAGCCCCTGGGGGTTCAAGGTGCTCACCACACATCTAGATAAGTTCCTTGAGGGGTCTAGTTTCCAAAATGTGGTGACTTGTTGGGGGTTTCCTCTGTTTAGGCACCTCAGGGTCTCTCCAAATGCAACATGGTGTCCGCTATCGATTCCAGTCAAATTTCCATTCCAAAAGTCAAATGGCGCTCCTTACCTTCCGAGCCATGCCGTGCGCCCAAACAGTGATTTTGCACCACATATGGGGTATCAGCGTGCTCAGGAGAAATTGCACAACACATTTTGGGGTCCATTTTTTCTGGCTGCCCTTGTGAAAATTAAAAATTTGAGGCTAAAATAGCAGTTTTGTGTTAAAAATGTGTTTTTTTATTTTCACACTTCAACATTATAAAATTCTGTGAAGCCCCTGGGGGTTCAAGGTGCTCACCACACATCTAGATAAGTTCCTTGAGGGGTCTAGTTTCCAAAATGGGGTGACTTGTTGGGAGTTTCCACTGTTTAGGCACCTCAGGGGCTCTCCAAATGCAACATGGCATCCGCTATCGATTCCAGTCAAATTTCCATTCCAAAAGTCAAATGGCGCTCCTTACTTTCCAAGCCATGCCTTGCGCCCAAACAGTGGTTTTGCACCACATATGGGGTATCAGCGTGCTCAGGAGAAATGGCACAACACATTTTGGGGTCCATTTTTTCTGGTTGCCCTTGTGAAAATTAAAAATTTGAGGCTAAAATAGCAGTTTTGTGTTAAAAATGTGTTTTTTTATTTTCACACTTCAACATTATAAAATTCTGTGAAGCCCCTGGGGGTTCAAGGTGCTCACCACACATCTAGATAAGTTGCTTGAGGGGTCTAGTTTCCAAAATGTGGTGACTTGTTGGGGGTTTCCTCTGTTTAGGCACCTCAGGGGCTCTCCAAATGCAACATGGCGTCCGCTATCGATTCCAGTCAAATTTCCATTCCAAAAGTCAAATGGCGCTCCTTACATTCCGAGCCATGCCGTGCGCCGAAACAGTGGTTTTGCACCACATATGGGATATCAGCGTGCTCAGGAGAAATTGCAAAACACATTTTCGGGTCCATTTTTTCTGGCTGCCCTTGAGAAAATTAAAAATTTGAGGCTAAAGTAGCAGTTTTGTGTTAAAAATGTGTTTTTTTATTTTCACACTTCAACATTATAAAATACTGTGAAGCCCCTGGGGGTTCAAGGTGCTCACCACACATCTAGATAAGTTCCTTGAGGGGTCTAGTTTCCAAAATGTGGTGACTTGTTGGGGGTTTCCTCTGTTTAGGCACCTCAGGGGCTCTCCAAATGCAACATGGCGTCCGCTACCGATTCCAGTCAAATTTCCATTCCAAAAGTCAAATGGCGCTCCTTACCTTCCGAGCCATGCCGTGCGCCCAAACAGTGGTTTTGCACCACATATGGGGTATCAGCGTGCTCAGGGGAAATTGCACAACACATTTTGGGGTCCATTTTTTCTGGCTGCCCTTGTGAAAATTAAAAATTTGAGGCTAAAGTAGCAGTTTTGTGTTAAAAATGTGTTTTTTTATTTTCACACTTCAACATTATAAAATTCTGTGAAGCCCCTGGGGGTTCAAGGTGCTCACCACACATCTAGATAAGTTCCTTGAGGGGTCTAGTTTCCAAAATGTGGTGACTTGTTGGGGGTTTCCTCTGTTTAGGCACCTCAGGGGCTCTCCAAATGCAACATGGCGTCCGCTATCGATTCCAGTCAAATTTCCATTCCAAAAGTCAAATGGCGCTCCTTACATTCCGAGCCATGCCGTGCGCCGAAACAGTGGTTTTGCACCACATATGGGGTATCAGCGTGCTCAGGAGAAATTGCAAAACACATTTTCGGGTCCATTTTTTCTGGCTGCCCTTGAGAAAATTAAAAATTTGAGGCTAAAGTAGCAGTTTTGTGTTAAAAATGTGTTTTTTTATTTTCACACTTCAACATTATAAAATACTGTGAAGCCCCTGGGGGTTCAAGGTGCTCACCACACATCTAGATAAGTTCCTTGAGGGGTCTAGTTTCCAAAATGTGGTGACTTGTTGGGGGTTTCCTCTGTTTAGGCACCTCAGGGGCTCTCCAAATGCAACATGGCGTCCGCTACCGATTCCAGTCAAATTTCCATTCCAAAAGTCAAATGGCGCTCCTTACCTTCCGAGCCATGCCGTGCGCCCAAACAGTGGTTTTGCACCACATATGGGGTATCAGCGTGCTCAGGGGAAATTGCACAACACATTTTGGGGTCCATTTTTTCTGGCTGCCCTTGTGAAAATTAAAAATTTGAGGCTAAAGTAGCAGTTTTGTGTTAAACATGTGTTTTTTATTTTCACACTTCAACATTATAAAATTCTGTGAAGCCCCTGGGGGTTCAAGGTGCTCACCACACATCTAGGTAAGTTCCTTGAGGGGTCTAGTTTCCAAAATGGGGTGACTTGTTGGGAGTTTCCTCTGTTTAGGCACCTCAGGGGCTCTCCAAATGCAACATGGCGTCCGCTACCGATTCCAGTAAAATTTCCAATCCAAAAGTCAAATGGCGCTCCTTACCTTCCGAGCCATGCCGTGCGCCCAAACAGTGGTTTTGCACCACATATTGGGTATCAGCGTGCTCAGGAGAAATTGCACAACACATTTTGCGGTCCATTTTTTCTGGCTGCCCTTGTGAAAATTAAAAATTTGAGGCTAAAGTAGCAGTTTTGTGTTAAAAATGTGTTTTTTATTTTCACACTTCAACATTATAAAATTCTGTGAAGCCCCTGGGGATTCAAAGTGCTCACCACACATCTAGATAAGTTCCTTGAGGGGTCTAGTTTCCAAAATGGAGTGACTTGTTGGGGGTTTCCTCTGTTTAGGCACCTCAGGGTCTCTCCAAATGCAACATGGCGTCCACTATCGATTCCAGTCAAATTTCCATTCCAAAAGTCAAATGGCGCTCCTTACCTTCCGAGCCATGCCGTGCGCCCAAACAGTGATTTTGCACCACTTATGGGGTATCAGCGTGCTCAGAAGAAATTGCACAACACATTTTGGGGTCCATTTTTTCTGGCTGCCCTTGTGAAAATTAAAAATTTGAGGCTAAAGTAGCAGTTTTGTGTTAAAAATGTGCTTTTTTATTTTCACACTTCAACATTATAAAATTCTGTGAAGCCCCTGGGGGTTCAAAGTGCTCACCACACATCTAGATAAGTTCCTTGAGGGGTCTAGTTTCCAAAATGGGGTGACTTGTTGGGGGTTTCCTCTGTTTAGGCACCTCAGGGTCTCTCCAAATGCAACATGGCGTCCGCTATCGATTCCAGTCAAATTTCCATTCCAAAAGTCAAATGGCGCTCCTTACATTCCGAGCCATGCCGTGCGCCCAAACAGTGGTTTTGCACCACATATGGGGTATCAGCGTGCTCAGGAGAAATTGCACAACACATTTTGGGGTCCATTTTTCCTGGCTGCCCTTGTGAAAATTAAAAATTTGAGGCTAAAGTAGCAGTTTTGTGTTAAAAATGTGTTTTTTATTTTCACACTTCAACATTATAAAATTCTGTGGAGCCCCTGGGGGTTCAAGGTGCTCACCACACATCTAGATAAGTTCCTTGAGGGGTCTAGTTTCCAAAATGTGGTGACTTGTTGGGGGTTTCCTCTGTTTAGGCACCTCAGGGTCTCTCCAAATGCAACATGGCGTCCGCTATCGATTCCAGTCAAATTTCCATTCTAAAAGTCAAATGGCGCTCCTTATCTTCCGAGCCATGCCGTGCGCCCAAACAGTGATTTTGCACCACATATGGGGTATCAGCGTGCTCAGGAGAAATTGCACAACACATTTTGTGTCCATTTTTTCTGGCTGCCCTTGTGAAAATTTAAAATTTGAGGCTAAAGTAGCAGTTTTGTGTTAAAAATGTGTTTTTTTATTTTCACACTTCAACATTATAAAATTCTGTGAAGCCCCTGGGGGTTCAAGGTGCTCACCACACATCTAGATAAGTTCTTTGAGGGGTCTAGTTTAAAAAATGGGGTGACTTGTTGGGAGTTTCCTCTGTTTAGACACCTCAGGGGCTCTCCAAATGCAACATGACGTCCGCTATCGATTCCAGTCAAATTTCCATTCCAAAAGTCAAATGGCGCTCCTTACCTTCCGAGCCATGCCGTGCGCCCAAACAGTGATTTTGCACCACTTATGGGGTATCAGCGTGCTCAGGAGAAATTGCACAACACATTTTGGGGTCCATTTTTTCTGGCTGCCCTTGTGAAAATTAAAAATTTGAGGCTAAAGTAGCAGTTTTGTGTTAAAAATATGTTTTTTTATTTTCACACTTCAACATTATAAAATTCTGTGAAGCCCCTGGGGGTTCAAGGTGCTCACCACACATCTAGATAAGTTCCTTGAGGGGTCTAGTTTCCAAAATGTGGTGACTTGTTGGGGGTTTCCTCTGTTTAGGCACCTCAGGGGCTCTCCAAATGCAACATGGCGTCCGCTACCGATTCCAGTCAAATTTCCATTCCAAAAGTCAAATGGCGCTCCTTACCTTCCGAGCCATGCCGTGCGCCCAAACAGTGGTTTTGCACCACATATGGGGTATCAGCGTGCTCAGGGGAAATTGCACAACACATTTTGGGGTCCATTTTTTCTGGCTGCCCTTGTGAAAATTAAAAATTTGAGGCTAAAGTAGCAGTTTTGTGTTAAAAATGTGTTTTTTTATTTTCACACTTCAACATTATAAAATTCTGTGAAGCCCCTGGGGGTTCAAGGTGCTCACCACACATCTAGATAAGTTCCTTGAGGGGTCTAGTTTCCAAAATGTGGTGACTTGTTGGGGGTTTCCTCTGTTTAGGCACCTCAGGGGCTCTCCAAATGCAACATGGCGTCCGCTATCGATTCCAGTCAAATTTCCATTCCAAAAGTCAAATGGCGCTCCTTACATTCCGAGCCATGCCGTGCGCCGAAACAGTGGTTTTGCACCACATATGGGGTATCAGCGTGCTCAGGAGAAATTGCAAAACACATTTTCGGGTCCATTTTTTCTGGCTGCCCTTGAGAAAATTAAAAATTTGAGGCTAAAGTAGCAGTTTTGTGTTAAAAATGTGTTTTTTTATTTTCACACTTCAACATTATAAAATACTGTGAAGCCCCTGGGGGTTCAAGGTGCTCACCACACATCTAGATAAGTTCCTTGAGGGGTCTAGTTTCCAAAATGTGGTGACTTGTTGGGGGTTTCCTCTGTTTAGGCACCTCAGGGGCTCTCCAAATGCAACATGGCGTCCGCTACCGATTCCAGTCAAATTTCCATTCCAAAAGTCAAATGGCGCTCCTTACCTTCCGAGCCATGCCGTGCGCCCAAACAGTGGTTTTGCACCACATATGGGGTATCAGCGTGCTCAGGGGAAATTGCACAACACATTTTGGGGTCCATTTTTTCTGGCTGCCCTTGTGAAAATTAAAAATTTGAGGCTAAAGTAGCAGTTTTGTGTTAAACATGTGTTTTTTATTTTCACACTTCAACATTATAAAATTCTGTGAAGCCCCTGGGGGTTCAAGGTGCTCACCACACATCTAGGTAAGTTCCTTGAGGGGTCTAGTTTCCAAAATGGGGTGACTTGTTGGGAGTTTCCTCTGTTTAGGCACCTCAGGGGCTCTCCAAATGCAACATGGCGTCCGCTACCGATTCCAGTAAAATTTCCAATCCAAAAGTCAAATGGCGCTCCTTACCTTCCGAGCCATGCCGTGCGCCCAAACAGTGGTTTTGCACCACATATTGGGTATCAGCGTGCTCAGGAGAAATTGCACAACACATTTTGCGGTCCATTTTTTCTGGCTGCCCTTGTGAAAATTAAAAATTTGAGGCTAAAGTAGCAGTTTTGTGTTAAAAATGTGTTTTTTATTTTCACACTTCAACATTATAAAATTCTGTGAAGCCCCTGGGGATTCAAAGTGCTCACCACACATCTAGATAAGTTCCTTGAGGGGTCTAGTTTCCAAAATGGAGTGACTTGTTGGGGGTTTCCTCTGTTTAGGCACCTCAGGGTCTCTCCAAATGCAACATGGCGTCCACTATCGATTCCAGTCAAATTTCCATTCCAAATGTCAAATGGCGCTCCTTACCTTCCGAGCCATGCCGTGCGCCCAAACAGTGATTTTGCACCACTTATGGGGTATCAGCGTGCTCAGAAGAAATTGCACAACACATTTTGGGGTCCATTTTTTCTGGCTGCCCTTGTGAAAATTAAAAATTTGAGGCTAAAGTAGCAGTTTTGTGTTAAAAATATGTTTTTTTATTTTCACACTTCAACATTATAAAATTCTGTGAAGCCCCTGGGGGTTCAAGGTGCTCACCACACATCTAGATAAGTTCCTTGAGGGGTCTAGTTTCCAAAATGGGGTGACTTGTTTGGAGTTTCCTCTGTTTAGGCACCTCAGGGGCTCTCCAAATGCAACATGGCGTCCGCTATCGATTCCAGTCAAATTTCCATTCCAAAAGTCAAATGGCGCTCCTTAACTTCCGAGCCATGCCGTGCGCCCAAACAGTGGTTTTGCACCACATATGGGGTATCAGCGTGCTCAGGAGAAATTGCACAACACATTTTGGCGTCCATTTTTTCTGGCTGCCCTTGTGAAAATTAAAAATTTGAGGCTAAAGTAGCAGTTTTGTGTTAAAAATGTGCTTTTTTATTTTCACACTTCAACATTATAAAATTCTGTGAAGCCCCTGGGGGTTCAAAGTGCTCACCACACATCTAGATAAGTTCCTTGAGGGGTCTAGTTTCCAAAATGGGGTGACTTGTTGGGGGTTTCCTCTGTTTAGGCACCTCAGGGTCTCTCCAAATGCAACATGGCGTCCGCTATCGATTCCAGTCAAATTTCCATTCCAAAAGTCAAATGGCGCTCCTTACATTCCGAGCCATGCCGTGCGCCCAAACAGTGGTTTTGCACCACATATGGGGTATCAGCGTGCTCAGGAGAAATTGCACAACACATTTTGGGGTCCATTTTTCCTGGCTGCCCTTGTGAAAATTAAAAATTTGAGGCTAAAGTAGCAGTTTTGTGTTAAAAATGTGTTTTTTATTTTCACACTTCAACATTATAAAATTCTGTGGAGCCCCTGGGGGTTCAAGGTGCTCACCACACATCTAGATAAGTTCCTTGAGGGGTCTAGTTTCCAAAATGTGGTGACTTGTTGGGGGTTTCCTCTGTTTAGGCACCTCAGGGTCTCTCCAAATGCAACATGGCGTCCGCTATCGATTCCAGTCAAATTTCCATTCTAAAAGTCAAATGGCGCTCCTTACCTTCCGAGCCATGCCGTGCGCCCAAACAGTGATTTTGCACCACATATGGGGTATCAGCGTGCTCAGGAGAAATTGCACAACACATTTTGCGTCCATTTTTTCTGGCTGCCCTTGTGAAAATTAAAAATTTGAGGCTAAAGTAGCAGTTTTGTGTTAAAAATATGTTTTTTTATTTTCACACTTCAACATTATAAAATTCTGTGAAGCCCCTGGGGGTTCAAGGTGCTCACCACACATCTAGATAAGTTCTTTGAGGGGTCTAGTTTAAAAAATGGGGTGACTTGTTTGGAGTTTCCTCTGTTTAGGCACCTCAGGGGCTCTCCAAATGCAACATGGCGTCCGCTATCGATTCCAGTCAAATTTCCATTCCAAAAGTCAAATGGCGCTCCTTACCTTCCGAGCCATGCCGTGCGCCCAAACAGTGGTTTTGCACCACATATGGGGTATCAGCGTGCTCAGGAGAAATTGCACAACACATTTTGGCGTCCATTTTTTCTGGCTGCCCTTGTGAAAATTAAAAATTTGAGGCTAAAGTAGCAGTTTTGTGTTAAAAATGTGTTTTTTTATTTTCACACTTCAACATTATAAAATTCTGTGAAGCCCCTGGGGGTTCAAGGTGCTCACCACACATCTAGATAAGTTCCTTGAGGGGTCTAGTTTCCAAAATGGGGTGACTTGTTTGGAGTTTCCTCTGTTTAGGCACCTCAGGGGCTCTCCAAATGCAACATGGCGTCCGCTATCGATTCCAGTCAAATTTCCATTCCAAAAGTCAAATGGCGCTCCTTACCTTCCGAGCCATGCCGTGCGCCCAAACAGTGGTTTTGCACCACATATGGGGTATCAGCGTGCTCAGGAGAAATTGCACAACACATTTTGGCGTCCATTTTTTCTGGCTGCCCTTGTGAAAATTAAAAATTTGAGGCTAAAGTAGCAGTTTTGTGTTAAAAATGTGCTTTTTTATTTTCACACTTCAACATTATAAAATTCTGTGAAGCCCCTGGGGGTTCAAAGTGCTCACCACACATCTAGATAAGTTCCTTGAGGGGTCTAGTTTCCAAAATGGGGTGACTTGTTGGGGGTTTCCTCTGTTTAGGCACCTCAGGGTCTCTCCAAATGCAACATGGCGTCCGCTATCGATTCCAGTCAAATTTCCATTCTAAAAGTCAAATGGCGCTCCTTACCTTCCGAGCCATGCCGTGCGCCCAAACAGTGATTTTGCACCACATATGGGGTATCAGCGTGCTCAGGAGAAATTGCACAACACATTTTGTGTCCATTTTTTCTGGCTGCCCTTGTGAAAATTTAAAATTTGAGGCTAAAGTAGCAGTTTTGTGTTAAAAATGTGTTTTTTTATTTTCACACTTCAACATTATAAAATTCTGTGAAACCCCTGGGGGTTCAAGGTGCTCACCACACATCTAGATAAGTTCTTTGAGGGGTCTAGTTTCCAAAATGGGGTGACTTGTTGGGAGTTTCCTCTGTTTAGACACCTCAGGGGCTCTCCAAATGCAACATGACGTCCGCTATCGATTCCAGTCAAATTTCCATTCCAAAAGTCAAATGGCGCTCCTTACCTTCCGAGCCATGCCGTGCGCCCAAACAGTGATTTTGCACCACTTATGGGGTATCAGCGTACTCAGGAGAAATTGCACAACACATTTTGGGGTCCATTTTTTCTGGCTGCCCTTGTGAAAATTAAAAATTTGAGGCTAAAGTAGCAGTTTTGTGTTAAAAATATGTTTTTTTATTTTCACACTTCAACATTATAAAATTCTGTGAAGCCCCTGGGGGTTCAAGGTGCTCACCACACATCTAGATAAGTTCCTTGAGGGGTCTAGTTTCCAAAATGGGGTGACTTGTTTGGAGTTTCCTCTGTTTAGGCACCTCAGGGGCTCTCCAAATGCAACATGGCGTCCGCTATCGATTCCAGTCAAATTTCCATTCCAAAACTCAAATGGCGCTCCTTACCTTCCGAGCCATGCCGTGCGCCCAAACAGTGGTTTTGCACCACATATGGGGTATCAGCGTGCTCAGGAGAAATTGCACAACACATTTTGGCGTCCATTTTTTCTGGCTGCCCTTGTGAAAATTAAAAATTTGAGGCTAAAGTAGCAGTTTTGTGTTAAAAATGTGTTTTTTTATTTTCACACTTCAACATTATAAAATTCTGTGAAGCCCCTGGGGGTTCAAAGGGCTCACCACACATCTAGATAAGTTCCTTGAGGGGTCTAGTTTCCAAAATGGGGTGACTTGTTGTGGGTTTCCTCTGTTTAGGCACCTCAGGGGCTCTCCAAATTCAACATGGCGTCCGCTACCGATTCCAGTCAAATTTCCATTCCAAAAGTCAAATGGCGCTCCTTACCTTCCGAGCCATGCCGTGCGCCCAAACAGTGGTTTTGCACCACATGTGGGGTATCAGCATGCTCAGGGGAAATTGCACAACACATTTTGCGGTCCATTTTTTCTGGCTGCCCTTGTGAAAATTAAAAATTTGAGGCTAAAGTAGCAGTTTTGTGTTAAAAATGTGTTTTTTTATTTTCACACTTCAACATTATAAAATTCTGTGGAGCCCCTGGGGGTTCAAGGTGCTCACCACACATCTAGATAAGTTCCTTGAGGGGTCTAGTTTCCAAAATGTGGTGACTTGTTGGGGGTTTCCTCTGTTTAGGCACCTCAGGGTCTCTCCAAATGCAACATGGTGTCCGCTATCGATTCCAGTCAAATTTCCATTCCAAAAGTCAAATGGCGCTCCTTACCTTCCGAGCCATGCCGTGCGCCCAAACAGTGATTTTGCACCACATATGGGGTATCAGCGTGCTCAGGAGAAATTGCACAACACATTTTGGGGTCCATTTTTTCTGGCTGCCCTTGTGAAAATTAAAAATTTGAGGCTAAAATAGCAGTTTTGTGTTAAAAATGTGTTTTTTTATTTTCACACTTCAACATTATAAAATTCTGTGAAGCCCCTGGGGGTTCAAGGTGCTCACCACACATCTAGATAAGTTCCTTGAGGGGTCTAATTTCCAAAATGGGGTGACTTGTTGGGAGTTTCCACTGTTTAGGCACCTCAGGGGCTCTCCAAATGCAACATGGCATCCGCTATCGATTCCAGTCAAATTTCCATTCCAAAAGTCAAATGGCGCTCCTTACTTTCCAAGCCATGCCTTGCGCCCAAACAGTGGTTTTGCACCACATATGGGGTATCAGCGTGCTCAGGAGAAATGGCACAACACATTTTGGGGTCCATTTTTTCTGGTTGCCCTTGTGAAAATTAAAAATTTGAGGCTAAAGTAGCAGTTTTGTGTTAAAAATGTGTTTTTTTATTTTCACACTTCAACATTATAAAATTCTGTGAAGCCCCTGGGGGTTCAAGGTGCTCACCACACATCTAGATAAGTTGCTTGAGGGGTCTAGTTTCCAAAATGTGGTGACTTGTTGGGGGTTTCCTCTGTTTAGGCACCTCAGGGGCTCTCCAAATGCAACATGGCGTCCGCTATCGATTCCAGTCAAATTTCCATTCCAAAAGTCAAATGGCGCTCCTTACATTCCGAGCCATGCCGTGCGCCGAAACAGTGGTTTTGCACCACATATGGGATATCAGCGTGCTCAGGAGAAATTGCAAAACACATTTTCGGGTCCATTTTTTCTGGCTGCCCTTGAGAAAATTAAAAATTTGAGGCTAAAGTAGCAGTTTTGTGTTAAAAATGTGTTTTTTTATTTTCACACTTCAACATTATAAAATACTGTGAAGCCCCTGGGGGTTCAAGGTGCTCACCACACATCTAGATAAGTTCCTTGAGGGGTCTAGTTTCCAAAATGGAGTGACTTGTTGGGGGTTTCCTCTGTTTAGGCACCTCAGGGGCTCTCCAAATGCAACATGGCGTCCGCTACCGATTCCAGTCAAATTTCCATTCCAAAAGTCAAATGGCGCTCCTTACATTCCGAGCCATGCCGTGCGCCCAAACAGTGGTTTTGCACCACATATGGGGTATCAGCGTGCTCAGGGGAAATTGCACAACACATTTTGGGGTCCATTTTTTCTGGCTGCCCTTGTGAAAATTAAAAATTTGAGGCTAAAGTAGCAGTTTTGTGTTAAAAATGTGTTTTTTTATTTTCACACTTCAACATTATAAAATTCTGTGAAGCCCCTGGGGGTTCAAGGTGCTCACCACACATCTAGATAAGTTCCTTGAGGGGTCTAGTTTCCAAAATGTGGTGACTTGTTGGGGGTTTCCTCTGTTTAGGCACCTCAGGGGCTCTCCAAATGCAACATGGCGTCCGCTATCGATTCCAGTCAAATTTCCATTCCAAAAGTCAAATGGCGCTCCTTACATTCCGAGCCATGCCGTGCGCCGAAACAGTGGTTTTGCACCACATATGGGGTATCAGCGTGCTCAGGAGAAATTGCAAAACACATTTTCGGGTCCATTTTTTCTGGCTGCCCTTGAGAAAATTAAAAATTTGAGGCTAAAGTAGCAGTTTTGTGTTAAAAATGTGTTTTTTTATTTTCACACTTCAACATTATAAAATACTGTGAAGCCCCTGGGGGTTCAAGGTGGTCACCACACATCTAGATAAGTTCCTTGAGGGGTCTAGTTTCCAAAATGTGGTGACTTGTTGGGGGTTTCCTCTGTTTAGGCACCTCAGGGGCTCTCCAAATGCAACATGGCGTCCGCTACCGATTCCAGTCAAATTTCCATTCCAAAAGTCAAATGGCGCTCCTTACCTTCCGAGCCATGCCGTGCGCCCAAACAGTGGTTTTGCACCACATATGGGGTATCAGCGTGCTCAGGGGAAATTGCACAACACATTTTGGGGTCCATTTTTTCTGGCTGCCCTTGTGAAAATTAAAAATTTGAGGCTAAAGTAGCAGTTTTGTGTTAAACATGTGTTTTTTATTTTCACACTTCAACATTATAAAATTCTGTGAAGCCCCTGGGGGTTCAAGGTGCTCACCACACATCTAGGTAAGTTCCTTGAGGGGTCTAGTTTCCAAAATGGGGTGACTTGTTGGGAGTTTCCTCTGTTTAGGCACCTCAGGGGCTCTCCAAATGCAACATGGCGTCCGCTACCGATTCCAGTAAAATTTCCAATCCAAAAGTCAAATGGCGCTCCTTACCTTCCGAGCCATGCCGTGCGCCCAAACAGTGGTTTTGCACCACATATTGGGTATCAGCGTGCTCAGGAGAAATTGCACAACACATTTTGCGGTCCATTTTTTCTGGCTGCCCTTGTGAAAATTAAAAATTTGAGGCTAAAGTAGCAGTTTTGTGTTAAAAATGTGTTTTTTATTTTCACACTTCAACATTATAAAATTCTGTGAAGCCCCTGGGGATTCAAAGTGCTCACCACACATCTAGATAAGTTCCTTGAGGGGTCTAGTTTCCAAAATGGAGTGACTTGTTGGGGGTTTCCTCTGTTTAGGCACCTCAGGGTCTCTCCAAATGCAACATGGCGTCCACTATCGATTCCAGTCAAATTTCCATTCCAAAAGTCAAATGGCGCTCCTTACCTTCCGAGCCATGCCGTGCGCCCAAACAGTGATTTTCACCACTTATGGGGTATCAGCGTGCTCAGAAGAAATTGCACAACACATTTTGGGGTCCATTTTTTCTGGCTGCCCTTGTGAAAATTAAAAATTTGAGGCTAAAGTAGCAGTTTTGTGTTAAAAATATGTTTTTTTATTTTCACACTTCAACATTATAAAATTCTGTGAAGCCCCTGGGGGTTCAAGGTGCTCACCACACATCTAGATAAGTTCCTTGAGGGGTCTAGTTTCCAAAATGGGGTGACTTGTTTGGAGTTTCCTCTGTTTAGGCACCTCAGGGGCTCTCCAAATGCAACATGGCGTCCGCTACCGATTCCAGTCAAATTTCCATTCCAAAAGTCAAATGGCGCTCCTTACCTTCCGAGCCATGCCGTGCGCCCAAACAGTGGTTTTGCACCACATGTGGGGTATCAGCATGCTCAGGGGAAATTGCACAACACATTTTGGGGTCCATTTTTTCTGGCTGCCCTTGTGAAAATTAAAAATTTGAGGCTAAAGTAGCAGTTTTGTGTTAAAAATGTGTTTTTTTCTTTTCACACTTCAACATTATAAAATTCTGTGGAGCCCCTGGGGGTTCAAGGTGCTCACCACACATCTAGATAAGTTCCTTGAGGGGTCTAGTTTCCAAAATGTGGTGACTTGTTGGGGGTTTCCTCTGTTTAGGCACCTCAGGGTCTCTCCAAATGCAACATGGTGTCCGCTATCGATTCCAGTCAAATTTCCATTCCAAAAGTCAAATGGCGCTCCTTACCTTCCGAGCCATGCCGTGCGCCCAAACAGTGATTTTGCACCACATATGGGGTATCAGCGTGCTCAGGAGAAATTGCACAACACATTTTGGGGTCCATTTTTTCTGGCTGCCCTTGTGAAAATTAAAAATTTGAGGCTAAAATAGCAGTTGTGTGTTAAAAATGTGTTTTTTTATTTTCACACTTCAACATTATAAAATTCTGTGAAGCCCCTGGGGGTTCAAGGTGCTCACCACACATCTAGATAAGTTCCTTGAGGGGTCTAATTTCCAAAATGGGGTGACTTGTTGGGAGTTTCCACTGTTTAGGCACCTCAGGGGCTCTCCAAATGCAACATGGCATCCGCTATCGATTCCAGTCAAATTTCCATTCCAAAAGTCAAATGGCGCTCCTTACTTTCCAAGCCATGCCTTGCGCCCAAACAGTGGTTTTGCACCACATATGGGGTATCAGCGTGCTCAGGAGAAATGGCACAACACATTTTGGGGTCCATTTTTTCTGGTTGCCCTTGTGAAAATTAAAAATTTGAGGCTAAAGTAGCAGTTTTGTGTTAAAAATGTGTTTTTTTATTTTCACACTTCAACATTATAAAATTCTGTGAAGCCCCTGGGGGTTCAAGGTGCTCACCACACATCTAGATAAGTTGCTTGAGGGGTCTAGTTTCCAAAATGTGGTGACTTGTTGGGGGTTTCCTCTGTTTAGGCACCTCAGGGGCTCTCCAAATGCAACATGGCGTCCGCTATCGATTCCAGTCAAATTTCCATTCCAAAAGTCAAATGGCGCTCCTTACATTCCGAGCCATGCCGTGCGCCGAAACAGTGGTTTTGCACCACATATGGGATATCAGCGTGCTCAGGAGAAATTGCAAAACACATTTTCGGGTCCATTTTTTCTGGCTGCCCTTGAGAAAATTAAAAATTTGAGGCTAAAGTAGCAGTTTTGTGTTAAAAATGTGTTTTTTTATTTTCACACTTCAACATTATAAAATACTGTGAAGCCCCTGGGGGTTCAAGGTGCTCACCACACATCTAGATAAGTTCCTTGAGGGGTCTAGTTTCCAAAATGGAGTGACTTGTTGGGGGTTTCCTCTGTTTAGGCACCTCAGGGGCTCTCCAAATGCAACATGGCGTCCGCTACCGATTCCAGTCAAATTTCCATTCCAAAAGTCAAATGGCGCTCCTTACCTTCCGAGCCATGCCGTGCGCCCAAACAGTGGTTTTGCACCACATATGGGGTATCAGCGTGCTCAGGGGAAATTGCACAACACATTTTGGGGTCCATTTTTTCTGGCTGCCCTTGTGAAAATTAAAAATTTGAGGCTAAAGTAGCAGTTTTGTGTTAAAAATGTGTTTTTTTATTTTCACACTTCAACATTATAAAATTCTGTGAAGCCCCTGGGGGTTCAAGGTGCTCACCACACATCTAGATAAGTTCCTTGAGGGGTCTAGTTTCCAAAATGTGGTGACTTGTTGGGGGTTTCCTCTGTTTAGGCACCTCAGGGGCTCTCCAAATGCAACATGGCGTCCGCTATCGATTCCAGTCAAATTTCCATTCCAAAAGTCAAATGGCGCTCCTTACATTCCGAGCCATGCCGTGCGCCGAAACAGTGGTTTTGCACCACATATGGGGTATCAGCGTGCTCAGGAGAAATTGCAAAACACATTTTCGGGTCCATTTTTTCTGGCTGCCCTTGAGAAAATTAAAAATTTGAGGCTAAAGTAGCAGTTTTGTGTTAAAAATGTGTTTTTTTATTTTCACACTTCAACATTATAAAATACTGTGAAGCCCCTGGGGGTTCAAGGTGCTCACCACACATCTAGATAAGTTCCTTGAGGGGTCTAGTTTCCAAAATGTGGTGACTTGTTGGGGGTTTCCTCTGTTTAGGCACCTCAGGGGCTCTCCAAATGCAACATGGCGTCCGCTACCGATTCCAGTCAAATTTCCATTCCAAAAGTCAAATGGCGCTCCTTACCTTCCGAGCCATGCCGTGCGCCCAAACAGTGGTTTTGCACCACATATGGGGTATCAGCGTGCTCAGGGGAAATTGCACAACACATTTTGGGGTCCATTTTTTCTGGCTGCCCTTGTGAAAATTAAAAATTTGAGGCTAAAGTAGCAGTTTTGTGTTAAACATGTGTTTTTTATTTTCACACTTCAACATTATAAAATTCTGTGAAGCCCCTGGGGGTTCAAGGTGCTCACCACACATCTAGGTAAGTTCCTTGAGGGGTCTAGTTTCCAAAATGGGGTGACTTGTTGGGAGTTTCCTCTGTTTAGGCACCTCAGGGGCTCTCCAAATGCAACATGGCGTCCGCTACCGATTCCAGTAAAATTTCCAATCCAAAAGTCAAATGGCGCTCCTTACCTTCCGAGCCATGCCGTGCGCCCAAACAGTGGTTTTGCACCACATATTGGGTATCAGCGTGCTCAGGAGAAATTGCACAACATATTTTGCGGTCCATTTTTTCTGGCTGCCCTTGTGAAAATTAAAAATTTGAGGCTAAAGTAGCAGTTTTGTGTTAAAAATGTGTTTTTTATTTTCACACTTCAACATTATAAAATTCTGTGAAGCCCCTGGGGATTCAAAGTGCTCACCACACATCTAGATAAGTTCCTTGAGGGGTCTAGTTTCCAAAATGGAGTGACTTGTTGGGGGTTTCCTCTGTTTAGGCACCTCAGGGTCTCTCCAAATGCAACATGGCGTCCACTATCGATTCCAGTCAAATTTCCATTCCAAAAGTCAAATGGCGCTCCTTACCTTCCGAGCCATGCCGTGCGCCCAAACAGTGATTTTGCACCACTTATGGGGTATCAGCGTGCTCAGAAGAAATTGCACAACACATTTTGGGGTCCATTTTTTCTGGCTGCCCTTGTGAAAATTAAAAATTTGAGGCTAAAGTAGCAGTTTTGTGTTAAAAATATGTTTTTTTATTTTCACACTTCAACATTATAAAATTCTGTGAAGCCCCTGGGGGTTCAAGGTGCTCACCACACATCTAGATAAGTTCCTTGAGGGGTCTAGTTTCCAAAATGGGGTGACTTGTTTGGAGTTTCCTCTGTTTAGGCACCTCAGGGGCTCTCCAAATGCAACATGGCGTCCGCTATCGATTCCAGTCAAATTTCCATTCCAAAAGTCAAATGGCGCTCCTTAACTTCCGAGCCATGCCGTGCGCCCAAACAGTGGTTTTGCACCACATATGGGGTATCAGCGTGCTCAGGAGAAATTGCACAACACATTTTGGCGTCCATTTTTTCTGGCTGCCCTTGTGAAAATTAAAAATTTGAGGCTATAGTAGCAGTTTTGTGTTAAAAATGTGCTTTTTTATTTTCACACTTCAACATTATAAAATTCTGTGAAGCCCCTGGGGGTTCAAAGTGCTCACCACACATCTAGATAAGTTCCTTGAGGGGTCTAGTTTCCAAAATGGGGTGACTTGTTGGGGGTTTCCTCTGTTTAGGCACCTCAGGGTCTCTCCAAATGCAACATGGCGTCCGCTATCGATTCCAGTCAAATTTCCATTCCAAAAGTCAAATGGCGCTCCTTACATTCCGAGCCATGCCGTGCGCCCAAACAGTGGTTTTGCACCACATATGGGGTATCAGCGTGCTCAGGAGAAATTGCACAACACATTTTGGGGTCCATTTTTCCTGGCTCCCCTTGTGAAAATTAAAAATTTGAGGCTAAAGTAGCAGTTTTGTGTTAAAAATGTGTTTTTTATTTTCACACTTCAACATTATAAAATTCTGTGGAGCCCCTGGGGGTTCAAGGTGCTCACCACACATCTAGATAAGTTCCTTGAGGGGTCTAGTTTCCAAAATGTGGTGACTTGTTGGGGGTTTCCTCTGTTTAGGCACCTCAGGGTCTCTCCAAATGCAACATGGCGTCCGCTATCGATTCCAGTCAAATTTCCATTCTAAAAGTCAAATGGCGCTCCTTACCTTCCGAGCCATGCCGTGCGCCCAAACAGTGATTTTGCACCACATATGGGGTATCAGCGTGCTCAGGAGATATTGCACAACACATTTTGTGTCCATTTTTTCTGGCTGCCCTTGTGAAAATTTAAAATTTGAGGCTAAAGTAGCAGTTTTGTGTTAAAAATGTGTTTTTTTATTTTCACACTTCAACATTATAAAATTCTGTGAAGCCCCTGGGGTTTCAAGGTGCTCACCACACATCTAGATAAGTTCTTTGAGGGGTCTAGTTTCCAAAATGGGGTGACTTGTTGGGAGTTTCCTCTGTTTAGACACCTCAGGGGCTCTCCAAATGCAACATGACGTCCGCTATCGATTCCAGTCAAATTTCCATTCCAAAAGTCAAATGGCGCTCCTTACCTTCCGAGCCATGCCGTGCGCCCAAACAGTGATTTTGCACCACTTATGGGGTATCAGCGTGCTCAGGAGAAATTGCACAACACATTTTGGGGTCCATTTTTTCTGGCTGCCCTTGTGAAAATTAAAAATTTGAAGCTAAAGTAGCAGTTTTGTGTTAAAAATGTGTTTTTTTATTTTCACACTTCAACATTATAAAATTCTGTGAAGCCCCTGGGGGTTCAAAGGGCTCACCACACATCTAGATAAGTTCCTTGAGGGGTCTAGTTTCCAAAATGGGGTGACTTGTTGTGGGTTTCCTCTGTTTAGGCACCTCAGGGGCTCTCCAAATTCAACATGGCGTCCGCTACCGATTCCAGTCAAATTTCCATTCCAAAAGTCAAATGGCGCTCCTTACCTTCCGAGCCATGCCGTGCGCCCAAACAGTGGTTTTGCACCACATGTGGGGTATCAGCATGCTCAGGGGAAATTGCACAACACATTTTGGGGTCCATTTTTTCTGGCTGCCCTTGTGAAAATTAAAAATTTGATGCTAAAGTAGCAGTTTTGTGTTAAAAATGTGTTTTTTTATTTTCACACTTCAACATTATAAAATTCTGTGAAGCCCCTGGGGGTTCAAGGTGCTCACCACACATCTAGATAAGTTCCTTCAGGGGTCTAGTTTCCAAAATGGGGTCACTTGTTGGGGGTTTCCTCTGTTTAGGCACCTCAGGGGCTCTCCAAATGCAACATGGCGTCCGCTATCGATTCCAGTCAAATTTCCATTCCAAAAGTCAAATGGCGCTCCTTACCTTCCGAGCCATGTTGTGCGCCCAAACAGTGGTTTTGCACCACATATGGGGTATCAGCGTGCTCAGCAGAAATTGCACAACACATATTGGGGTCCATTTTTTCTGGCTGCCCTTGAGAAAATTAAAAATTTGAGGCTAAAATAGCAGTTTTGTGTTAAAAATGTGTTTTTTATTTTCACACTTCAACATTATAAAATTTTGTGAAGCCCCTGGGGTTTCAAGGTGCTCACCACACAACTAGATAAGTTCCATGAGGGGTCTAGTTTCCAAATGGGGTGACTTGTTGGGGGTTTCCTCTGTTTAGGCACCTCAGGTCTCTCCAAATGCAACATGGCGTCCGCAATCGATTCCAATCAAATTTCTATTCCAAAAGTCAAATGGCGCTCTTTACCTTCCGAGCCATGCCGTGCGCCCAAATAGTGGTTTTGCACCACATATGGGGTATCAGCGTGCTCAGGAGAAATTGCACAACACATTTTGCGGTCCATTTTTTCTGGCTGCCCTTGTGAAAATTAAAAATTTGATGCTAAAGTAGCAGTTTTGTGTTAAAAATGTGTTTTTTTATTTTCACACTTCAACATTATAAAATTCTGTGAAGCCCCTGGGGTATCAAGGTGCTCACCACACATCTAGATAAGTTCCTTGAGGGGTCTAGTTTCCAAAATGGGGTGACTTGTTGGGGGTTTCCTCTGTTTAGGCACCTCAGGGGCTCTCCAAATGCAACATGGCGACTGCTATCGATTCCAGTCAAATTTCCATTCCAAAAGTCAAATGGCGCTCCTTACCTTCCGAGCCATGCCGTGCGCCCAAACAGTGGTTTTGCACCACATATGGGGTATCAGCGTGCTCAGGAGAAATTGCACAACACATTTTGCGGTCCATTTTTTCTGGCTGCCCTTGTGAAAATTAAAAATTTGAGGCTAAAATAGCAGTTTTGTGTTAAAAATGTGTTTTTTATTTTCACACTTCAACATTATAAAATTCTGTGAAGCCCCTGGGGATTCAAAGTGCTCACCACACATCTCGATAAGTTCCTTGAGGGGTCTAGTTTCCAAAATGGGGTGACTTGTTGGGGGTTTCCTCTGTTTAGGCACCTCAGGGGCTCTCCAAATGCATCATGGCGTCCGCTACTGATTCCAGTCAAATTTCCATTCCAAAAGTCAAATGGTGCTCCTTACATTCCGAGCCTTGCCGTGCGCCCAAACAGTGGTTTTGCACCACATATGGGGTATCAGCGTGTTCAGGAGAAATTGCACAACACATTTTGGGGTCCATTTTTTCTGGCTGCCCTTGTGAAAATTAAAAATTTGAGGCTAAAGTAGCAGTTTTGTGTTAAAAATGTGTTTTTTTATTTTCACACTTCAACATTATAAAATTCTGTGAAGCCCCTGGGGGATCAAGGTGCTCACCACACATCTAGATAAGTTCCTTGAGGGGTCTAGTTTCCAAAATGGGGTGACTTGTTGGGGGTTTCCTCTGTTTAGGCACCTCAGGGGCTCTCCAAATGCAACATGGCGTCCGCTATCGATTCCAGTCAAATTTCCATTATAAAAGTCAAATGGCGCTCCTTACATTCCGAGCCATGCCGTGCGCCCAAACAGTGGTTTTGCACCACATATGGGGTTTCAGCGTGCTCAGGAGAAATTACACAACACATTTTCGGGTCCACTTTTTCTGGCTGCCCTTGAGAAAATTAAAAATTTGATGCTAAAGTAGCAGTTTTGTGTTAAAAATGTGTTTTTTCATTTTCACACTTCAACATTATAAAATTCTGTGAAGCCCCTGGGGGTTCAAGGTGCTCACCACACATCTAGATAAGTTCCTTGAGGGGTCTAGTTTCCAAAATGGGGTGACTTGTTGGGGGTTTCCTCTGTTTAGGCACCTCAGGGGCTCTCCAAATGCAACATGGCGTCCGCTATCGATTCCAGTCAAATTTCCATTCCAAAAGTCAAATGGCGATCCTTACCTTCCGAGCCATGCCGTGCGCCCAAACAGTGGTTTTGCACCACATATGGGGTATCAGCGTGCTCAGGAGAAATTGCACAACACATTTTGGGGTCCATTTTTTCTAGCTACCCTTGTGAAAATTAAAAATTTGAGGCTAAAATAGCAGTTTTGTGTTAAAAATGTGTTTTTTATTTTCACACTTCAACATTATAAAATTCTGTGAAGCCCCTGGGGATTCAAAGTGCTCACCACACATCTAGATAAGTTCCTTGAGGGGTCTAGTTTCCAAAATGTCGTGACTTGTTGGGGGTTTCCTCTGTTTAGGCACCTCAGGGGCTCTCCAAATGCAACATGGCGTCCGCTATCGATTCCAGTCAAATTTCCATTCCAAAAGTCAAATGGCGCTCCTTACCTTCCGAGCCATGCCGTGCGCCCAAACAGTGGTTTTGCACCACATATGGGGTATCAGCATGCTCAGGAGAAATTGCACAACACATTTTGGGGTCCATTTTTTCTGGCTGCCCTTGTGAAAATTAAAAATTTGAGGCTAAATTAGCAGTTTTGTGTTAAAAATGTGTTTTTTTATTTTCACACTTCAACATTATAAAATTCTGTGAAGCCCCTGGGGGTTCAAGGTGCTCACCACACATCTAGATAAGTTCCTTGAGGGGTATAGTTTGCAAAATGTGGTGACTTGTTGGGGGTTTCCTCTGTTTAGGCACCTCAGGGGCTCTCCAAATACAACATGGCGTCCGCTATCGATTCCAGTCAAATTTCCATTCCAAAAGTCAAATGGCGCTCCTTACCTTCCGAGCCATGCCGTGCGCCCAAACAGTGGTTTTGCACAACATATGGGGTATCAACGTGCTCAGGGGAAATTGAACAACACATTTTGGGATCCATTTTTTCTGGCTGCCCTTGTGAAAATTAAAAATTTGAGGCTAAATTAGCAGTTTTGTGTTAAAAATGTGTTTTTTTATTTTCACACTTCAACATTATAAAATTCTGTGAAGCCCCTGGGGGTTCAAGGTGCTCACCACACATCTAGATAAGTTCCTTGTGGGGTCTAGTTTCCAAAATGTGGTGACTTGTTGGGGGTTTCCTCTGTTTAGGCACCTCAAGTCTCTCCAAATGGAACATGGCGTCCGCTATCGATTCCAATCAAATTTCCATTCCAAAAGTCAAATGGCGCTCCTTACCTTCCGAGCCATGCCGTGCGCCCAAACAGTGGTTTTGCACCACATATGGGGTATCAGCGTGCTCATAAGAAATTGCAAAACACATTTTGGGGTCCATTTTTTCTGGCTGCCCTTGTGAAAATTAAAAATTTGAGGCTAAAGTAGCAGTTTTGTGTTAAAAATGTGTTTTTTTATTTTCACACTTCAACATTATAAAATTCTGTGAAGCCCCTGGGGGTTCAAGGTGCTCACCACACATCTAGATAAGTTCCATGTGGGCTCTAGTTTCCAAAATGGGGTGACTTGTTGGGGGTTTCCTCTGTTTAGGCACCTCAGGGGCTCTCCAAATGCAACATGGCGTCCGCTATCGATTCCAGTCAAATTTCCATTCCAAAAGTCAAATGGCACTCCTTACCTTCCAAGCCTTGTCGTGCGCCCAAACAGTGGCTTTGCACCACATATGGGGTATCAGCGTGCTCAGGAGAAATTGCACAACACATTTTGGGGTCCATTTTTTCTGGCTGCCCTTGTGAAAATTAAAAATTTGAGGTCAAAGTAGCAGTTTTGTGAAAAAAAGTTAAATGTTCATTGTTTTCTTCCACATTCCAAAAATTCCTGTGAAGCACCTGAAGGGTTAACAAACTTCTTGAATGTGGTTTTGAGCACCTTGAGGGGTGCAGTTTTTAGAATGCTATCACTTTTGGTTATTTTCTGTCATAAAGGCTCCTCAAAGTCACTTCAAATAAGATGTGGTCCCTAAAAAAATGTTTTTGTAAATTTTGTTGTAAAAATGAGAAATCGCCGGTCAAATTTAACCCTTATAGCTTCCTAACAAAAAAAAATTGGGGTTCCAAAATTGTGCTGATGTAAAGTAGACATGTGGGAAATGTTATTTATTAACTATTTTGTGTGATATATCTCTCTGATTAAAGGGCATGAAAATTCAAAGTTTGAAAATTGCAAAATTTTCAAAATTTTCGCCAAATTTCCAATTTTTTCACAAATAAACGCAAGTGATATCGAAGAAATTTTACCACTATCATGAAGTACAATATGTCACAAAAAAACAATCTCAGAATCAGGGGGATTCGCTGAAGCGTTCCAGAGTAATTACCTCATAAATTGACAGTGGTCAGAATTGAAAAAATTGGCCCGGTCACGAAGGCAAAAACAGGCTCTGGCGCGAAGTGGTTAACAATGGGAACAACAAAGCATAGCTGACTGCTGGCCCTTTAAGAATAGCAAGGGCTGCCTGATGGCCCTATAAAAATAGTGTTTGTGACTTTCAGAGTCCCTCCTTCATAAATGAAACAGGATGTGTCTGATCATGTCTCGCACACCACATGGCAAGATAAGGTAGTAAAATGTTAAAATGACATTTACCGGTGAATGTATTTTTCACCATTGAAAGCAATGCAAAAGTGCAAAAACGCATCAAAAACTCTACGTGTGAACACAGCCCAAGGTGTGGAGGAGCATTTTTGTATATTTATTTTGCCTTATATACAAGTCATTACCCTGGAAAGGATGTTCCTTAACATTTTTACCAGGAAAATCCATTTTGGTTTTGTTTTGGTATGTTTTATTGTAAGTCAGTAAAAGTGGCGTAATACTCTGACAACATTGTTGACAGCAGTGACCTGAGAGTCAGAGATGCTTCCAGGGGTCTTCCCCATGCTGTTCCCATGTCATTTGAGCACTGTTCCCAATCCCATTCGATTTGGGCAATTTTTAGGCATTTTGCAGACCACCGGGGGGAGCCACAGGAAAAATGCTCGAGTTTCCCATAGACTAACATTGGACTCGTTACTCGGACCGAGCACTCAAGCATTCCAATTTGCTCGACCTGAGCAACGAGTACCTGAGCATTTTAGTGCTCGCTCATCACTAGGCATAATACTCTAACAACATTGTTCCCAGCAGTGACCAGGGAGTGAGAGATGCATTCAGGTGTCTTCCCCATGCTGTTCCCATTCCGCTTGAGCACTGTTTCCATCTATTTCAGCAATTTTCCTGCCCCCCAGCCTTCCTGTTTGGGTCTTCCGGAAAAAAGCTTGAATTTCCCATTGACTTCCATTATATTCATAACTCGAGTCGAGACCCTATCCCTGCTACATTAAGTCTCATAGGAGGTGGAAAATTATCTTCATGTAGTTTGGGCAACAAATGAAAGATAGCAATTTTGGGGCAATCAGGGACCATGAGGTTTTTTTTTTAATTAATTGCTAATCCGAAACCCTGATTAACCATTCCCATCAGTACGCTTTTGTATGTGTTGGTGGGATTAGCCTCCAGTTTGTGATATGTAGATATTTAATTTAAAAGCTACTCATTTACGATTTTGTAAATATTTGCATCTAAAATTGCCAAGGCCCGACAATTATCATATTTTCTTATTATAATGGATTTATTTTGTTCCATTTCTTTTAATGCTTTTTATTAGTTCTGGGTGAGATTGCACTGGCTGAACCTCTGTATTGTGCTCTCATGAAGAACAGTAAGGTCTCTCCCATGATTTCCTATTAATTGTCAAGTGCTTCTACTATAGCCTGAATAGGATAAAATAATTCATTTTGTCAAGTGCTTCTACTATAGCCTGAATAGGATAAAATAATTAATTTCTGATATTAAAAGAGCTCTGTATATTATGGGTTTCCTGGGAATTACCAACAAACTCACTTCTTAATGATTATAAATTACATATTGCTATGTCATCTTGAAAGAACAATGAAGGTGTTTTAAAAAATGAAGGTACTTAGTGTGATGAGCTGAGGTTGTGGGTTGTAATTATCACCTAGGCAGGTTAAAAATTGAACTATTTTTATTCCTTACATCCATGGTCTTGCAGCGATTCCAGGTAGATGGTCACAATGCAATGTCCCCAGTCCAAAAGATCCCATCCTGGGGCCGATAGTTCCACTGCCCCTATACTAGGTGATACCCACAGTCTCCAAATTTTGGTTGGCCCACAGGTTTTGTATCTCCTGCCAGTATGGTCTTTAGTCACAGTCCATGCTCTATACCACGATTGTAGCACATGTCTCCCTCTCCAGCTGGCAATAACAGTCCTTAAGATAGTGCCTCACATCAAGTCAATAGATATCATGACTATAGCACGTGTATCAAGCTCCAGCCAGCAACCAATCTCCAAACATTTTTGTGGGTTCAGTGATGGGCAGAGGAGCAGACCTGTGTTCCACCTGATGGAGCCATGGTTCCTTGGGCTGTTCCTGCAGAGTCACTCTGGAGTGGGAGCCAGAGACTTTATACCCATAGCTTGAATTCAGGACATTCTTCCACAGGATTGGGGGAAGGTAGGGGAGGTATTTTCCTGATGCGGAGCCCATCACCTGGGACTTCATGTGACACTCCCTGTGGTGACAGATCCACTGGGTCTACTACCCTCATCCGATGGGACTAGTGGCTGGGAGAACAATGGCTTCATTGAGGCCCCTGAGACACTGAGGAGAGTAATGGAATGATTGCTTTTACATTTACCTTTACCAATCTCCTTTCTGGCCTTATGTATACATAAGATTCAGCAGTGCTTCTCTGTTTACTGTCGCTTAATAGAAACATTGATTTCAGAGGCTGAACACTTTACAAGTGAAATTAGTGTACTTAAAATGACGAGCAAGCAAATCTCTAATAAAACACAACAATAAGTTCGACATAACCGATGCTCCATGAGGGAAAGAGCCTGCATGTCTTAGATCCGTGGATTTCGCTCTACGTGCATTTATCCAATAGTCTTTAGTCAAAAGTCAGTATCTCACACTTAGGCTCTCATGAATTGGACAATTTTTATACTATCGGCTGCGGCAAGGCATGCCACATTAATGGGACCTTAACCCCATATGCCTCCCCTGGATTGAAAGCTTACAACTTTAAGGGCAGGTGGGATCCAGCTTTAATTAATTAGAGCTAGAGTTTTTAATAAGAGCTGGATCCTGCCTGCCCTTATAGTTGTAGATTTTCAGCCCCAAGAAGGCATATGTGGTTAGGTTAAATGAAAAATTACATTATTTCCACTAAAATTCTGCTTGAACTCTACATTTATCATTTTCACAAGGTGTAATAGGAGATAATGGACCATACAATTTGATATACAATTTCTCTGGAATGTGTCAATATTATATATGTGGTCAAAAACTGTAGTTTGTACTTATAGCAGGGCTCAGAATGGTAGAAGCGTTATTTGATTTTTGAAGCTCAAATTTTGCTAGAATTAATTGTAGATAACATGTTGCATGAGTCCCTGAGGTGTTAAACAGCAGAACCCTCCTCCTCCCATAAGTGACCCCATTTAGGAAAGTTGACCACTTAAGGAATTTATCTAGGGAGTGTGGTGAGCATTTTGAACCTACAATTATTTTACATAACTTCATAACACTGGGATGTGAAAAAAAATGTTTTATTTCCCCCAAAATTGTTTTTAGTCCTAAATTTGTCATTTTCACAAGGGCAAAAAGAATTCAGACTTTACACAATTCACAGTTCACAATTTCCTGAACAACACCCAATATGTAGTTGAAAACTGTTGTTTGGGCACGAGGCAGAACTGGAAAGTAAAGAGCAAAATTAATTGTTGGAGCACAAATCTGGCGGGAACAGATTGCGGATGCCTTGTTGCTCCTGCAGAGTTCCTGTAGTACCAAAACAAAAGAAACCTCCAACAAGAGACCCCATTTTGTAAACTAGATTCCTAAAGGAAATATTTTAGGAGTGTAGTGAGTTGTAGTGTGCATTTTAAACCTTCAGTTGTTCACAGACCTTTATATAATTGGGATATTAAAGTATTGGTTAAGCTCCAAATTTGTCATTTTCACAAGGGCTAATAAGAGAAAATGGACCACACAATTTGTGTAATTTCTCCCCAACGTGAGGATATCCCATATGAGTTAGAAAAGAAGAGCTATTTTTGAACACAAATTTGGCTGTAATAGATTGCAAACATCATGTTGCATTTGCAGAGAGCTACTAAGGAGACAAAAAAGAAGCCTCACCACAAATGACCCTATTTTGGAAAATAAATGCCTACAGAATTTGTCTAGGCATGCGGTGAGCATTTTTAACCCACAGGTGCATCAACAGAACTTCATAAGATTGGGCTGTGAAATTGAAAATTATTATTTTTTTCAGCTAAATATTACTTAAGCCTTAAAAGTTTCATTCTCACAAGATGTAATTTGAGAAATGGATCACAAAATTAGTTATGCAATTTCTATTGAATGTGGCAATACCCACATTATAGGGTTGCACGTGACTTTTTGATCACACAGCAGGTCTCAGAAGGGAAGGAGCGCCTTTTGGAATACAGATTTTGTTTGCATAGATTGTGAATGCTATTGTCAGAGCTCCAAGAGCACCAGAACAGCAAAACTCCCCCAAAAGTGACCCTATTTAGGAAACTACACTGCTTATACAATTCATCTAAGGGTGTAGTGAGTATTTTAAACCCTCAGGTGCCTCATAGGAAATAAAAAATGTTACCTTAGCTAAAATGTTATATTAGGTGCAAATTTTTCATTGTCACAAGGGGTAATATGTAAAAATGGACCCCAAAATTTGTTATGCAATCTTTCACGATGATATTGCACATGTCATCAGAAACCACTGTTTGTCCTCACGGTATATCTCAGAAGAAAGGAGCATCATTTGAATTTTGGAAAGCAGGTTTTGCCGGAATAGTTTGTAGGCACCATTGCAAAGCCCCTAAGGTACCAGAGCAATGGAAAACCTCCAAACACAAGCCCATTTTGGAAATGATACCCCTTTATGTATATATGTATGGTTGTAGTGATTATGTTAGCCCCACAGGTGTTTTCTAGAAAAAATCATGGAGTGGATATTGCAAAGTGAAAATTGTAAGTATGCCAATTTAGTATCCATACATTGTGACCAGCTCATGCTTCTGGAGACATGTACCCCATGCACACTGTGCGGCTCTGAGGAGAAGGGGATATTAGGATTTGGGAGAAAAGATGTAGCTTTATGGTAGGACCTAACAGGCTATTGTAACCCAAGGACATTACTTGGCCTTGGGTTGTAATCGGGAATCGCATAGATGCCAATAGGAGTAAAGAGGGAGCCTTCTCCATCTGTAAGCCATCTAGACACCATGTTTGCAATTGACAGTGGCATCTAAGGGCTCAAACAGCCCAAATTGAAGCTAAATCAATCGTGTCCCATGCAACAGATTGTTCCATATAATGTACAGCTGACATCTGTTGCATTTTCGCCACTATTAAAAAGATGGCACTGAGGAAAAAGGCCCAGTAATGTCCTCTGTAAAAAGGCATAAAAGTACACAAAGAGTGCCATTAAAAAAATATAAAAATATCAAACAATGGTAGAATTGTGTTTTTTTTTTCATGTGGCCTTACAAAAAGCAGAATGAAAGGAAGATTAAAAAGTTATGCTGGTTGTCTCGCTGTATTATTAGCCTAGCGTGCCTTGGTGATGTACACTCTTTGTTTAATGTGACTATTTTTATTCACTTGGAGTTAAAGGCTTGCTATGAAAATATTCAATAAAATCTACAGCTTGCCTTGCAAAATCAGCCCTCACACAACTTTGCCAAAGGAAATCAAGTCTTTGACTAGAGCAACACAAAAACATATTTTAAAATAGCTGTTATTGTGCAAAAGTATATAAATATGATATTTCCACAATCACACTGACTCTCAGAATAAAGTTAACATGGCATAATGCACGTTGAACGGCGTAAACAAATATGTTTTTTTATCTTTTGCTACATTTTTTTCTGAGAATGCAAATATGATGGTCAGTCTCAGAAAATCATCTTCGTATTGTTAAAACTATTTTGTTTTGTTTAATATAGAAATACATTTTCCTGAATTTGTTTCCTCGTTCTCTTCTCTCTTTTCTATTTGGCTTATTACATTTAGAACATCTTTGATAGTAACTTAGAAAATGTTATATATATAAAACAATGTAAATATAAACCAATGGTTGGAGTAATTTTATTTGAATAATAAAGTAGTGATTTTGCATATTTCAGGACAGATAGTGTCAAGTGTGCTTGTTATAACTGTGATGGGCTCCTTTCACAGCTTTGCTTATTTTTTTTTTACTTTACTTTTACATTTTCAAGAAACAAACCAATTTTTATCTTGAAGCTTAAACCTGAACATTAATTAAAGAAGTTAAACTCCCACTGTGACATTGTTGTAAATTTACCCATATACTGTGGAGGAGCCAATCTGATTAAATCTACTAACGTTTCCATCCAACTGTTTTCTTCTTATGGGGCCACTTGGCTATCCCACACATTCCTTCATTTTACATTTACATTTATCATGCAAAAGTACAGTGATAAAACTTAAAAATACTATAATTAGTCAACTGTCCCTAATGTTAGGGTAGGGGATGAAGCTCTCTCACTTTTGCCTAACCTACTGCACCCATATCCATGTAGAGGAGTAGATGACCAGAAAAGAGTATTTAACCAACATCTTAGTTGGGCATGTCGAACTGTGGAGTGCACATTTGGGATTCTGGTAAGTGGAGGGTCTTTATCTATGCTATCTAGTTGGTTGGGGCAACATTAGCCACCGTCATCAAAGCTATCTGTTTTCTGCCCAACTATGTTCATGGTCGTGAGAACTTAGACTTGTAAGTGGAGACACAAGGTGACTTTGATGATCTTCATGTCTATTGAGGCATGTGCCACCCATCCAACAATGCTACACAGGACAGAGATGCATTCACTGACTTCTTCAAGGGTCTTGAAGGTGCTGTGCTGAGCCAATCTGAAGAATAATTATGTAGTGCAGCCATGCCTTTAACTGACGCATGATTGTTGTTCTGAATGTGGTGTACCTACATGCTTCCTTTATTAATACATGTACATATGTTTATGTTTTTCTATTTTTTGTGGGGTTTTAGTCACATTTTGTGTATGTGTTTGACAAACCCTTAAAATACTTGTTTTGCAAACTTTTATTATCTGTTTCATGGCACAATAATTTTTGTTTTGATTACATTTTGAAGTTTCTGTTTGATTCAGTTTAATTATGATACATAAAATATATTTAATTTATGTCTGACATGTATACTTGTTTGATCACTATTATGTGAAATACACATTATGATGTGCCTAAGACTGTGGTCACAAGGCCGTCGATTGTCACATGCGAGAGAGTTGGGGCCGAATTGGGTGCTCTGATTATCTCACATGAAAGAATCGCAGCACAGGTGCGGAGGAGACGGAGGTAGTAATTTCTCCATCTTCTCCATTGCCTGTGTCCACAGTAATCAGACTGCACTCGGATGACATCTGAGTGCATTCCAATGTTTCACATGCACACATTGACCCTCCGGATAAGGGACAGGGCCTCAGCTCGAAGTTGCAAGGTGTCCATTGCCCAGAAGATTATTCGAGATTGCTGACACCGGTGGAACTTGGATGGGCTAAAGGGAAAAGGACAGCGTGGAGGGTTGGCCAGTGGGGCAGTTGTCCTTGATCAATTGTTCTTTGTTGCAATTCGAAAACTGTCGTTGAAGGAGATGGAAGCACTGAATGGGTCATCCCCACCTGTGGCCCCTTCCACTTCGACAGTAGGACTACTTGGTTGGAGTAGCCTGCCGCTCCCTTGGATGCAGTTTATCCAGCTAGGCAGGGCTACTCTAAAATTACCGAATTACATGGAAATAAGTCACATATTGAATTAACGTTGACATGCAAAAAGTTAGCAGCAAACACTATAAACTTGTTCCACTGCAGAATAACTTTAAGAATGTATAGTATACTAGTTTTGGACTATCCGCTAAAGGTTAACATGTGAGTTAAGCAATGCATGAATGTGAAAGCAAGATTGATCCCATGTGCATGCTGGCCCAGATCAACTACATCCAGTCTAAATATTTTATGTGCAGATACAAAAATGGAGAGGCGCTACTTCGATGGTAAGTTGGCATCTGCTTCTTGAAGTGGTCCCGCAACGATTTCTACCGTGTTCTGACATCCAGGTTTTTGAAAATGTTAAGAAATAAAAAACAATTATTAAAATATTTGCAAAAGTGTTGATAAAATATTTCACTATAAAAATAAACAATTGGATGAACAAATCAAATGTGTCTAAAGTCAAAGATAATTACAATTGGGTCAAATTAAACATTTCTGGCCATGTCTACTTTACTTGTTTGGATTTTTGCGGAAAAGCAACAGCTTTGCAAATGTGGTAATGATATAAAGGTCATTTTTCAACCATTTCAAAACAAATAACGAAAAAATATTTGACAAAGAACTTAATAAAAGCATACTAATAACCCCTCTCTGGTGTTTGGGTGCCCACCCCACTCTGTATACTGTACCATACACACTGCTGTTCACCCTTCAATAGTGTCAGGTCTGGTCGCTGTTCCCCAGAGCACCTTTATCCCAAAGATCGGGGCGGGCATGGATCTGAGAGGACAAGTACAAAATAAAAGGAACACTTTAATATTTTGTTAATCAAGTACATTTATTCACAAAACAGGATATTTTATGGTTGGGACATTGTATTACAGCCTCATATAAACACACTCAAACAATATAAAACATCTCAGTTTGTCAAAGACAAAAAATGGATATGAGGCATCATCAGTGGCATAGCTAGATTCTGATGGGCTCCGGAGCAAAATTTGGACTTTAGCCCCCTCCTGCATGTGTTCGTCAGATGTATGCATTCCAAATCCTGTGAAGACCCACGTGTTCACCCCCTCATGTGAAAATGCCCCCATCCTCTAATAATGTCCCCGATTTTGGTCACTTTCTGTAATAATGTCCCACATCCAGGCTCCTACCTTTAATAATGTCCTTCATCTTGGCCCCTTCCTGTAGCAATGTTTTCCATCCTGGCCCCTTCCTGTCATAATGTCCCCTATCCTGGCCCCTTCCAGTAACAATGTTTTCCATCCTGGCCCCTTCCTGTAATAATGTCCTCCATCCTGTTCCCCTTCCAGTAATATATGTCGCCCATCCTGGTATAATGCCACCATCCTGGGCTCCTTCCTGTAATATATGTTCCCCCCTGGTATAATGCCACCCATCCTCGGCCTCTTCTTGTAATATATACCACCCTCCAGCATGGATGCGGTCTCTGTGTGACCACGATCATTACACCCCTGAGCATCATGGTCTATAAAGGGACCTGATAAATACAGTACAGACAAAAAGTTTGGACACACATTCTCATTTAAAGATTTTTCTGTATTTTCATGACTTTGAAAATTGTACATTCACAATGAAGGCATCAAAACTATGAATTAACACATGTGGAATTATATACTTAACAAAAAAGTGTGAAACAAATGAAAATATGTCTTATATTCTAGGTTCTTCAAAGTAGCCACCTTTTGCTTTGATGACTGCTTTGCACACTCTTGGCATTCTCTTGATGAGCTTCAAGAGGTAGTCAATGGAAATGGTTTTCACTTCACAGGTGTGCCCTGTCAGGTTTAATAAGTGGGATTTATTGCCTTATAAATGGGGATGGGACCATCAGTTGTGTTGTGCAGAAGTCAGGTGGATACACAGCTGATAGTCCTACTGAATAGACTGTTAGAATTTGTATTATGGCAAGAAAAAAGCAGCTAAGTAAAGAAAAACAGTGGCCATCATTACTTTAAGAAATGAAAGTCAGTCAGTCTGAAAAATTGGGCAAACTTTGAAAGTGTCCCCAAGTGCAGGTGCAAAAACCATCAAGCGCTACAAAGAAACTGGCTCACATGAGGATCGCCCAAGGAAAGGAAGACGAAGAGTCACCTGTGCTTCTGAGGATAAGTTTATCCAAGTCACCAGCCTCAGAAATCGCAGGTTAACAGCAGCTCAGATTAGAGACCAGGTCAATGCCACACAGAGTTCTAGCAGCAGACACATCTCTACAACTGTTAAGAGGAGACTTTGTGCAGCAGGCCTTCATGGTAAAATAGCTGCTAGGAAACCACTGCTAAGGACAGGTAACAAGCAGAAGGGAATTGTTTGGGCTAAAGAACACAAGGAATGGACATTAGACCAGTGGAAATCTGTGCTTTGGTCTGATGAGTCCAAAGTTGAGATCTTTGGTTCCAACCATCGTGTCTTTGTGCGACGCAGAAAAGGTGAACGGATGGACTCTACATGCCTGGTTCCCACCGTGAAGCATGGAGGAGGAGGTGTGATGGTGTGGGGGTGCTTTGCTGGTGACACTGTTGGGGATTTATTCAAAATTGAAGGCATACTGAACCAGCATGGCTACCACAGCATCTTGCAGCAGCATGCTATTCCATCCAGTTTGCGTTTAGTTGGACCATCATTTATTTTTCAACAGGACAATGACCCCAAACACACCTCCAGGCTGTGTAAGGGCTATTTGACCAAGAAAGAGAGTGATGGGGTGCTACGCCAGATGACCTGGCCTCCACAGTCTCCAGACCTGAACCCAATCGAGATGGTTTGGGGTGAGCTGGACCGCAGAGTGAAGGCAAAAGGGCCAACAAGTGCTAAGCATCTCTGTGAACTCCTTCAAGATTGTTGGAAGACCATTTCCAGTGACTACCTCTTGAAGCTCATCAAGAGAATGCCAAGAGTGTGCAAAGCAGTCATCAAAGCAAAAGGTGGCTACTTTGAAGAACCTAGAATATAAGACATATTTTCAGTTGTTTCACACTTTGTTGTTAGTATATAATTCCACATGTGTTAATTCATAGTTTTGATGCCTTGAGTGAGAATGTACAATGAAAATGATGAAACGATGAAAAATCTTTAAATGAGAAGATGTGTCCAAACGTTTGGTCTGTACTGTACATATATAAATGGCTTTTGGGAAAAATAAATAAAATAAACAAACAGTCTATCATGAGGTTTCAGCAAATAAAGTTTACAGACAAATAGGTAGTTCTGGCGAAAAAATATATTTCCTAAAAAGCTGCAGACAAAATAGATAGTATAGAGACAGCACGTGCTTTTGCAAATTTGTAAAATGCCCAGTAACAAGCAAACTACTGTAATTCTATATTCAAAGCAATACATGGAAATATGTATTTCTGCATTGTGCATGCAGAATTGAAAAAGCCATAGCATTATAGATGAAAGACAAAGCATGTCCTAGAAACTAGTGAATTGTCACATTTGAGATCATGTCAATTTATGAAAGCTAACCACACTGCCTCCCCACAAAAGCTAAAAAAAAAATGAAGAATGCCACGTGGTAAACAATGTAACATGTGATGGTGGAATGGATGAAATAACAGTGAGAAAAATGAATATATGATGAATTAATCTTCCACATATGAGCCATATCTATTATTACTATTATTTAGCTTACCTACGTACAGTACTGTATATAAATAATTCCACAGACATCATCATCACTGTCCCCATTGTTGATAAAAATCTAAATTCCCTAACAATCTATTTAGAGTGTGGGAAGAAACCAGAGTACCCGGAAGAAGCCCGCACAAACACAGTAAGAACATAAAAAAACTCCTTGTAGATATTGGCTTTGGTGGGATTTGATCCCAGAAACCCAGAGCTACAAGGCTACAGTGCTAATCACTGAGCCACCATGCTGCAAATACAGTTGGGAAATTAAGTATTTGATACACTGCCAATACACAAGTTTTCCCACCTATAAAGAATAAAGAGGTCTGTAATTTTTATCATAGGTACACTTCAACTGTGAGAGACAGAATATTAAAAAAAAATCCAGAAAATCACATTGTATGATTTTTACATAATTAATTTGCATTTCATTGCATGAAATAACTATTTCATACAATAGAAAAACAGAACTTAATATTTGGTACAGAAATCTTTGTTTGCAATTACAGAGTTCAGATGTTTCCTGTAGTTCTTGACCAAGTTTGCACACACTGCAGCAGGGATTTTGGGCCACTCCTCCATACAGATCTTCTCCAGATCTTTCAGGTTTCAGGGCTGGAGCTGGGCAACATTGAGTTTCAGCTCCCTCCAAAGATTTTCTATTGGGTTCAGGTCTCGAGACTGGTTAGACCACTGCCGAACCTTGAAATGCTTCTTACGGAGCCACTCCTTAGTTGTCCTGGCTGTGTGTTTTGGGATCATTGTCATGCTGGAAGACCCAGCCATGACCCATCTTCAAAGTTCTTACTGAGGAAAGGAGGTTGTTTTCCAAAATCTCATGACACATGACCCCATCTATCCTCCCTTCAATATGGTGTAGTCATCCTTTCCCCTTTTCAGAAAAGCAACCCCAAAGTATGAGGTTTCCCCCACCATGCTTCATGTTTGGGACAGTGTTCTTGGGGTTGTACTCATCCTTCGTCTTCCTCCAAACACGGTGAACGGAGTTGATAACAAAAAGTTCTATTTTGGTCTGATCTGACTAGATGACCTTCTCCCATGCCTCCTCTAGATCATCCATATGGTCATTGGTGAACTTTAAATGGGCATGGACATGTGCAAACATGAGCACAGGGACCTTGCGTGCCCTTCAGAATTTTAATCCATGACGGCGTAGTGTGTTACTAATGGTAATCTTTAAGACTATGGTGGCAGCTTTCTTCGGGTCATTGACCAGGTCCTCCCATGTAGTTCTGGACTGATTCCTGACCTTTTTCAGAATCATCCTTACCCCGTGAGACGAAATCTTGCATGGAGCCCCAGACCGAGAAGATTGACAGTCATCTTGTGTTTCTACCATTTTATAATAATTATGTCAACAGTTGTTGCCTTCTCATCAAGCTGCTGGCCTATTGTCCTGCAGCCCATTCCATCTTTGTGCAGGTCTAGAATTGTATCTTTGGTGTTCTTAGACAGCTCTTTGCTCTTGGCCATGGTGGAGAGGTTGGAGTGTGATTGATTGTGTGGACAGGTATCTTTTATACAGATAACGAGTTCAAACAGGTGCAATTAATACAGATAATGAGTGCAGAGTAGGAGGGCTTCTTAAACTAATAGGTCTGTGATAGCCAGAATTCTTGCTGGTTGGTAGGTGATTAGTAATGAGCGAGCATGCTCGCTACTGCTCGGTGCTCGCCCGAGCATCTCACTGCTCGGGTCCCCTCCCTGCATGTATGGCGCTCTTTAGAGAGCCCATAAACATGCAGGGATTGCCTGCCATGCACTATAATGCCGCAGCCATGTTGGTTGTGGTCATTACAGTGATTGGCTGGCCACACAGCATCATCAGGTCTATATCAGACGTGGCGCCGCTGTGCTCGTCACAGTCACTCCAGATCAGACAGTATAGGGAGAGCTGCTGCTGTGTCAGGGAGAGATTTGATTGTGTATTAGATAGTGTAGGGAGAAAAACCGTACATTACACATATCCATCTTAACAAACAGTCCTTCTGAGGACTAATCCATCTGCAGAGATATCAGGCATTCAGGGTGTATAGGCAGGCGGTGTATATAGCAGACTGCAGTGCATATAGCACAAGAGGCTCCATTCCAATTCTGCCTTCTGCTGCTGTTAAATATTTCTATGCAAAGGTCCAGGTCTCAGGGGCCAGGAATACTTTTCTTTGTATCTTAATCCCCATTATCTGCTTAAAAAGCAATCCATAGAACACCGTTTTTCTGCGCCATTTGCTTGTTGGCACTGCAGAATACAGCCAGGTCCTTTCCATATTAGAGTGCTAGAAATCCAGCTATTTAAAACTGTGTTTTCTCCATCACATGGATGACATATACGTTGTCAGAAAACACTGCCTTTTCTGGCCTCCATTAAAAATTTCCTTTAGTGTGTCAGTGAAGCAATTCACAGCAGTTTGCTGTTCAAACTACTTACCTACAGGCCAGGTATTTAAAACTCTGTTTTCTCTATCACACGGATCACATATAAGTTCGCTCCAAACTCAGTCATTTGTAGTGAGCGTGGAAGATAAATGTGGCGCCCCTGAGGGTTCGACCGCCACAGGGATGCTGCACTTCTCTAATGGAGTGTGGTGTTCCTCCTCTGAGGTAAGGACAGTGTGATAGTCATGACCCAGCCTTTGCATCCAACACCACACTTCTCCACCAGAGGGAGCTAGTATACACTAGGTGCTGCTCCCCTGGTTACAGGGAGACTGAGGAACCAAGAGTTAGGGGAACCAGTTAGTGGGTGAGGGTGGAGGACTTACAAGTTAGTTACACTTTAAATTTCATATTTAATAAAAAGCCATCTTGGATCTTGGTCTTTCGCTGGTCCTTTGTCTAGCCTTTGCTAGTCTGTCGGCTGTCTCTGTGCTGTCAAAATACTGTGTGTAATGTGACCTCCCTCCCGGAGCGCAGATCCTGTGTGGGCCTGCACTGGCCAGGGACACAGCCCTCGTACCCTGGCCTTGGGACGAGAGGTAGGTTGTAGACCAGGAATGTCTCAACCCGGCCAAGGACCAGGATCAAGAAGGCCCGGAGCTTAAGAGTGTGGCTCCATAGCAAATGGATCCCAGGCAGGATGCAGACGGAGCAGTGTACGCCACCTGTCCTCGCCATGCTGATATATTCAGAGAGACTCCGGCTGCAAGAGGGGTACCGGCCCCCGACACCCGACCTTGCTACTCTACGTCCTGGTCGGGAAAGCCCGGTAGGCCCAGAGGATCCAACCGGGTATCGGACGGAGCGGAGCACCTACCCGTGCCCTTGTTCTGAAAGGAGTTCAGAGGGAGTCCCGGCCTATTTGCACACACACGGACAGGAAAGGATTCGGTCTGTAGTTCAGGAACACTCTGGTGTAGGGTCCCGACTGAATGCTGGACTTACACGGAGGTTGTCGGACCCCCGTCCCTGGTGACCGCAGGACTCCGCGGGGAGCAGGGAGTCGCCTTCCTTCTGCCATCTCTAAAGTAAGTAAAGCCTTGGAAGTTCACTTCTATGGCCTCCGGACTGTTTATTCTGTGCTACACCACACGACGCGGCGCCCGTCTCCCTCTACTACTACCCATCTCCTCCTGTCCCTCTGCCCTGAGGCCCTGCTCCGCCTGTGGGGAGTAGTAATAACTTTGGCCACCATAACACCATGCCTCAGCGGACTGCAGCGGCGCTGGTGGCCTTTCACCAGGCACCACAGGTGGAGTAGTCGTTAAATAAGCCACTCAACCCGGACGAGCCCACAACATCCTTTTTAATTTGACGGCCCTGAGAACGGGTCGGGTCCGGGCCACGGCTGCACCCCATCTCTCCATCACAGGCCCTGACTCTGAGTCCCCCATCACCCAGGGTAAACTAAAAGGGCTCTTTCGAGAATGAGGCATCACATAATGTCCTCCATTTAAAATGGGCAAGGCACGTGGCAAGGGACGGGGAACTGGACGTGATGGTAATGGTGCAAGCAGAGGCTGAGGACAAGGCCGTGGGCAAGCTGAAATTGTGCCACAAGACCGCAGCACACCACTATTGAACCCAGATCAGTGTCAAAAGGTTGTTGGTTGGATAGCGGATAATGCTTCCAGTCACTTAGCCAGCACCACCACCACCCTGTCTTCCACATGGTCAAGTCTCAGTAGCCATGAGTCTGGACTGCATATTCCTCACCCTGATCCTCCTTCCTCCCACCATGCCAAGTACCCAGAGACAACTGATCCCACACTTGGACACTCTGAAGAGTTGTTCATTTTTCCATTTATAGATTCGGGCCTCTCGCCCAGTCCACTTGAAGCGGGGCAAGAGGAGATGGTGTATAGCAATGCCCAAATATTTGAGCAGCCATGCTCACACGAAGGCGACGGTGAGAAAGTGTCACAAGAGGTGGACGATGATGAGACACAATTGCCAGAAAGTCTGGAGGAGGACCAGGGTGCGGAAGTGGAAGACGAGGTGGTGGATGATATAGTAACTGACCCAACCTGGCAGGAGGACAGCAGCACACAGGGGGAGGGAGGCAGAGCACCCCAACAGGCAGGAAGAAGCAGTGTTGTGGCCGCAGACAGAAGGCAGGCAACCATTCCCTGTAACACCAACATGAAGGAAGTTGCCAGTACAACTGTTAGGTCTTCCCGAGTCTGGTTGTTTTTTAAAGACTCTGCCGATAACCCCAAAAAGGCCATTTGCACCACCTGCCAGGCCAACATCAGCAGGGGTGGCAAAACAACCAGCCTGACCACCATCAGCATGATCAGGCACATGGCAGCAAAGCACCTGACTTTGTGGGCCGAACCCCAGTGTCCAGATACAGTGTCTGTGGGTGGCACCATGGCTTCTTCTGCTGTTTTGCATGCAAGCCAATCCCCTGTCCATGGTGCATGCGAAGACGCCTCCTGCCCTGCACCTGTCATTGCACACTCTCAAGTAGCAGCATCAGGAAGCACGTCCATGTCCTTGTTCCAGCGCAGCGTTCAGTTGTCCATACCCCAGTCCTTGAAACGCAAGCGCAAATATGCAGCCAACGCCCCACAGGCCACACTACTAAATTCTCACATTTCACGACTGCTTGCGTTCGAAATGTTGACTTTTAGGCTTGTGGAGATGGAAGCATTCCGCAACCTGATGGTGATGGCCGTCCCTCGGTACTTGGTCCCCAGCCACCACTATTTCTCCCGGCGTGCCGTCCCCGCATTACACAAGCATGTGTCCCAAAACATTAGCCGTGCTCTCAACAATGCTGTTACCGGTTAAGTCCACCTAACCACGGACACATGGACAAGTGCTTGTGGGCAGGGATGGTACATCTTGCTGACCTCACACTGGGTTAACATAGTGGAAGCCGGGACCCAGTCGGACCTTGGAACGGAACACATCCTCCCGACGCCAAGGATTTCGGGCCCTTGGTCAATCAGGGTTGCCCCCACGGTCTACATCTCCTGCACCTCATCCTCCTCAGCCTCCTTCTCCTCTTCGGCTTCCATCTCCGAAATGACCACATCAGTCACAAGCTGGAAGCACTGCAGCACTGCCTCGGCCAAGCGGCAACAGGCTGTGCTGAAGCTAATATGCTTAACTGAAAAACAACCCAACGCTGAAGAGTTGTGGACAGCTCTGAAAGAGCAAGCAGATCTGTGGCTCACACCGCTGAACCTACAGCCAGGTATAGTCGTATGTGACAATGGTCGGAACCTGGTGGCGGCTCTGAGGCGAGGCAAGCTCACACACGTACCATGCCTGGCCCATGTGCTTAACCTCATGGTTTAGCGGTTTCTAAAATCCTACCCAGAGCTGCCGGATCTGCTTGTTAAAGTATGCCGCCTGTGTGCCCATTTTAGAAAGTCAGCTACATCTTCCGCCGCCCTTGCAGTGTTTCAGCAGTGTTTGCAGCTTCCGGCTCACAGACTGTTGTGTGATGTCCTCACGCATTGGAACTCTACACTGCAAATGTTGGGAAGGATTTGTGAGCAGAAGAGGGCAGTTGTTGAGTACCAGCATCAACAAGGCCGTCGGTATTCAGTTCAGTCTCCACACATAAGACCTCAGGAGTGGACATGGATGTCAGACATATGTACCCTCCTCCAAAACTTTGAGGACTCCACCAAGATGGTGAGCGGCGATGATGCCATAATTAGCATCACCATCCCGCTTCTCTGTCTTCTGAAACACTCTCGGCTCACAATCAAAGAGGATGCATTGCAGGCGGAGCACGATGAGATGGAGCAAGGAACCATACAGGGTGATTACACACAGCCAAGCCTCATCTCATCCCAAAGTGGATTGAGTGACAATGAGGAGGAGGAGAAGGAAGGATAGGAGCTAGTTTCATGCACTATAGATGGTACTACCTGCACAGCTGTCATACCGTCTGTTCAGCATGGATGGCCAGCTGACAGAGAGGAGGAGGAGGAGAGCATGGTCAGTCATCCTCTTGGTGAGGACACGGAAGTCTTGCCTGCTAGTAGTCTGGCACGCATGGCTTAGTTTATGTTACGCTGCCTTTCCCATGTACCTTGCCGACCGTACCAACGTCCTCCGTGATTCCTTTGTGCCTTATAATTATTGGGTATCCAAGCTGAATACGTGGAATGAAGTGGCTCTCTATGCCTTAGAGGTCCTGGTCTGCCCTGCCGCCAGCATTTTATCAGAGCTGGTTTTTAGTGCCGCTGGTGGAATTATAACTGATAAGCGCATCCGCCTGTCAACTGAAAATGCTGACAGGCTGACTCTTATAAAAATGAACAAGGGCTGGATTGGGCCAGACTTCTCAACACCACCGAATGATAGCAGGGAGGTGTATTCCCATGTACCTTTTCACACCCACACATGAGTATATGCTTTCTGATTTTGGCTATTTGCTCTTGTCCTCCTCCTTCTCCTCATCTTCCACCACCATATCACCAGGGTGACCGTGGTCTGTGATGCAACACCCACATCATTTTTTTAAAGGGTGTTTAAATTTTTTTATACAGTATGTTCATGTATACCCCCAAGGGTAAATGTTTGTCAGCCCATACACTTAGTGCATGGGCATTACAAGTATAGGAGGCCCGCTCATTTCTAATGGGAACATTTTTTATGAGGCCCTCCTCCACGTCTCTTCCAAGGGGCATTAAAGTGCCTCCAAATTTTTGGCAGCCCTTGCATTCACTGCATAGGCCAACATTATGGGAGACTCTCTCCTTTCTAATGGGAGTTTGTCGTTACTGTGGCCCTGCTCTATGTGTCTTTAAATTGTTAGTGGGGTTTTCCTAAAATTGGTCAGCCGTTGGACTCACTGCATACCCTATAACTGTACAGCAGACCCTCTCCTTTCTAATGGGAACATGTCGTACCTTGTTACTGTGGCCCTGCTCTATGTGTCTTTAAATTCTTAGTGGGGTTTTTCCTAAAATTGGTCAGCCGTTGGACTCACGGCATACCCTATAACTGTAGAGCAGACCCTCTCCTTTCTAATGAGAACATGTCGTACTTGTTACTGTGGCCCTGTTCCATGTGTCTTTAAATTTTTAGTGGGGTTTTTCCTAAAATTGTTCAGCCGTTGCACTCACTGCATACCCTATAACTGTATAGCAGACCCTTTTCTTTCTAATGGGAACATGTCGTACCTTGTTACTGTGGCCCTATTCCGTGTGTCTTTAAATTCTTAGTGTGGTTTTTCCTAAAATTGGTCAACCGTTGTACTCACTGCATACCCTATAACTGTATAGCAGACCCTCTCCTTTCTAATGGGAACATGTTGTACCTTGTTACTGTGGCCCTGCTCCGTGTGTCTTTAAATTCTTAGTGGGGTTTTTCCTAAAATTAGTCAGCAGTTGGACTCACTGCATACCCTATAACTGTATAGCCGACCCTCTCCTTTCTAATGGGAACATGTCATACCTTGTTACTGTGGCCCTGCTCTATGTGTCTTTAAATTCTTAGTGGGGTTTTTCACAAATTTTGGCAGCCCTTGCAGTCACAGCATGGGCATTACCACTATAGGAGACCTGTTCCTTTATAATGGGAACATTTTTTTTACTGAGACCCTCCTCTATGTCTCTTCAAAGGGGTATTGGGTTGCGTCCAAATTTTTGGCAGCCCTTGCAGTCACTGGATACGCAATAACAGTATAGGAGACCCACTTGTTAATAATGGGAACAACAAAGCATAGCTGCCTGATGGCTCTCTAACAATAGCTACGGCCGGCTGCTGGCCTTTTAAGAATAGTGAGGGCCGTCTGATGTCCTTGTAAAAATAGGCTTTATGACTTTCAGAGTCCCTCCATCATAAATAAAAAAGGATGTGTCTGATGATGTGTCACACACCACATTGCCAGATAAGGTTGTAAATTGTTAAAATGGCATTTCCCAGTGAATGCATTTCTCTTAAAAGTAACGTAAAAAAAACAAAACAATAGGATCTTTCTTTAGTATAAAAAACAGTGTCACCAATTTAACCTCAATGTAATTACATTGTTCAGCTCATGCACCTCCTCCTCCATCTCCAAAATGATCACATCAGTCACAAGCTGACAGCACTGCAGCACTGTCTTGGCCAAGCGGCAACAGGCTGTGCTGAAGATAACATGCTTAATGCTTAATTGACAAACCGCCTAGCGCTGCAGAGTTGTTGAAAGCTGTAACACAGCAGCCTGATTTGTGGCTCTCACCGCTGAACATACGGCCAGGCATGGTCGTGTGTGACAATGGGCGGAACCTGGTGACGGAGAAATGACAGCCGGGGTAGATACGGTTTCCCTCTATGCCAGCCCTTTCACCGAGCTAAATAATATGGCTGTGGTGAAATACAACTCCCACTGAGAAGCTGTTTCAGATTGAAAAGCATTTTGCCCACCAGAGGATTTGATTCTGATGGCTAACCTTTCTCACCCGCTCAAGAGCCCCATAGCAGCTGCAAAGTTAGTGCTATCATGAACTCTCCTGAGGTAGAAACCAAGGCACACCAGAGGATTCTCTGGTGGCACCGTCCACCCCTGCGGAGAAGCAGTCCTGGCTAAGAAAAGTGTGTGGGAAGGTTCCCGGACACTCTATGGCTGCTTTTTTACTGAGACGGAAACACATGCAAACACGAGGAGAACATACAAAGTCCTTGCAGATGTTGTCCTTACTGGGATTTGAACCCAGGATCCCAGCGCTGCAAGCTTCAGTGCTAACCACTGATCAATGTGCTGCTGTTCACCCTCTAATATCTAACAGGCTGGAGAAAGTTGCACCTACTGCCACTCTATCTTCAGCTCCTTTGTGAGAAAATGTATTTGGGCAGCCACTCAGTCTACCAAATAAAATTCCTGAGAAGGAAATTAGGGAGGGCTTCGCTACTGGTATTGGGGGCAGTGCTAATACCATGGCGTCGTAAAGTTTGCTGAAAATATTCCAGGCTAGTAGGAGGCAAGCAAATTCCCACAGAAAAGTACCAGTAGTAATGTTCAGGCCACATTTCAAGTGCAAGCAGCTTTAGAGGACTTTCTGGGAGAAATGACACGGTTAGGTGGTCCTTCCCAGTAAGTGCACTGGGGAGAGCACGGTTAATGTTGTGGGACCCGTGCTTGTGGAAGGCAGAGGCGATACCAGGAAATATTTTGACTGCTGGGGACTGAGTATGGACACCGGGCCGCCGCCGGCATGAGGTTGTGAAAAGCTTCCGCCTCCACAAGCTTAAAAGGTCATATTTCAAGTGCAAAGAGCTGCCCAGGAATCTGGCAGTTTAGTGTTGCGGCCTGTGGATGGGTGGCTGGCTGCATACTTGCACTTGCATTCCAAGTAACAGAAAACCTCGGCAATATGAACTCTCCTGAAGGAGAAGCCAGGGCCCGCCGGAGGAGTCTCCGGTTCTCTGGTGAGCCCGTCCAACCCTGCCGAAAAGCAGCCCTGGCTAAGAAAAGTGTGGGGGAAGGTTCCCGGACACTCTATGGCTGCTTTTTTAATGTGGATCAGCCATGCTTATGCATGTTATTTCTCAAAACGCTTTACAGATCAGGCCATTGTCCTACTCTGTATTCAAGAAATTAAATGCGCAAAGAAGGATGTGTGTGTGTGTCAAAGCACCACCGACAAGTGCGAGTTGAGGTTGTACAGGCTGCCATTGCTTCTGCAGCCAGCTCAATTACAGGACTTCCTGAGAGAAATGACACGCAGGGTACATACGTTTCCCTCTATGCCAGTCCTTTCACCGAGCTAAATACAACTCTTAGCAAAAGAAGTTGTGGACTGGCTCCGTACCGTCCCTGGCCACATTCACCTGTCTACGTGTTTGTGGCTAGTCAGTCCTTCCCAGTAAGTGCACTGGGGAGGGCACGGGTAATGTTGTGGAACCCGTGCTTGTGGAAGGTGGAGGCAATACCGGGAAATATAGTGGCGGCTGTGGACCAAGTATGGACACCCAGCGGCCGCTGGTATGAGGTTGTGAAAAGCTTCCGCCTCCACGAGCCTAAAAGGCCACATTTCAAGTGCATGCAGCTGTCAAAAATTTGGCAGTATAGTATTGCAGCCTGTGGGTGGGTGGGTGGCTGCCTGCATACTTGCGCTTGCATTCCAAGGAATGGGGTAGGGACAACTAAATGCTGCAGTGGGACAAGGACGTGGACGGTGATTGTTGCAAGTCTGCAACGACAGGTGCATGCCGGGAGGCATCTTCGCATGCGCCAAGGATCTTCCCCATGCAGTTCCCATGTCTTTTCAGCACTGTATGCATGTGTCACACAGCACATGGCCAGATAAGGTTGTAAAATGTTAAAATGACATTTCCTGGTGAATGCATTTGTCTTGGTTGAAAGCAATTCAAAGTGCAAAAACGCATCAAAAACGCTACGTGTGAACATAGCCCAAGGTGTGGAGGAGTATTTTTGTTTTTTGGTCATTTATTTTGCCTTATATACAAGTCATTACCCTGGAAAGGATGTTCCTTAACATATTTCCCAGGAAAATCCATTTTGGTTTCGTTTTTGTATGTTTTATTGTGAGTCCGTAAATGTGGTGTAATACTCTGACCACGTTGCTGACAACAGTGATCTGGGAGTCAGAGATGCTTCCAGGGATCTTCCCCATGCTGTTCCCATGTCATGTGAGCACTGTTCCCATCGATTTGGGCAGTTTTTAGGCCCTCTGCAGTCCGCCGGGGGGAGCCACCTGAAAAATGCTCGAGTTTCCCATAGACTTACATTGGGCTCGTTGCTCGGGTCGAGCACCCGAGTATACCAATTTGCTCGACCCAAGCATCGAGCACCCGAGCATTTTAGTGCTCGCTCATCACTATAGGTGATGAAATACTTACTTCACGCAATAAAATGCAATTTAATTATTTAAAAATCATGGAAAGTGATTTTCTGGTTTTTATTATTAGATTCTGTCTCTCAGAGTTGTAGTGTACCTACGATAAAAATTGCAGACCTCTCCATTCCTAGTAGGTGGGAAAACCTGCAAAATTGACAGTGTATAAAATACTTATCTTCCCCACTGTATTTATAGGACAACAACACTTGCTTTTTCTATGAGTTCCACCACACCTATGTCTTTACTTCAGTATGAAGATTTGACTGCCATAATGTTTCTCACTCCTTTGATGTGCTTTCCACAGATCAAGAATGGTAATGATTTATTCCAAACCACCTCTTTTTAAATGAGTAGCAACAAATTTGGGGTGTGTGTGTGCTAACCTTTTTTAAATTATGAATAAGCAAAGGTAATATTTATCTGTGAAAATGATTGCAAAATGCTACAAAAGACATTGGTCTTCTGGTCATCTTTTGAACTTTCCCATTGTCTTTCATTGTTAAGTACAGAGCAGCTTCAGAGTGGAAAATGCCCTGAAGAATGGACATGTCACTTCTTTTAATTACTCAACGGCTTTCGATTACAAAAGTGATTAAAAGTTGTTGAAAACCCTAAAAATATGCACTGCCAGTCGTTTTTATATAGAGATGAAAATGTTCATTCTTTTGAGCGTTTTCTGGTCTTTTAGATGGTTTCCACCTGCAAAAGACATTGTGTGCACCCACATAAATAGTAATGTGGATATTCTCAGAGGACCCAATGATGCGATTCAACACAGATGGCGTTGCACGCTACATTCAGAATGCTGAACTACCAGAAACCTTTTAAAATATGGCACTCATTCAGCTCCTGCTCATCACTTACTTCGAGCATGCCTCTGCCTTCCACACACCCATGGGGAATGTGGTAGATTACAAGTTATGTTTAAACAAAATTCTCATTTCTGCTCCATTTTTTTAATAATAAAAATACATAAATAATCTCATTAAGACTTTAACCGATTCATATGTAAGAAAACACGGCACTTCTGGACCTGAGGTACATAAGTAGTATACCAATCCTTGATTCAAACCGTAAAAGACACTTGGCACTCATAAAGTACATTCCAAATGTTTTTTTATTAAACAAATGTGAGAAATCCAGAGATAATATAAGATGTTTCGGTCAATACACGAAGTTCATCAGTCTATCAAAAAATCATTAAAACAAACATAACATGTGAAAACAGAATAGAACTAAATTTACATAAATCATAATTTAAAGATTATATCAGAGGATAATAATATCAACCTGTCAATGAAGCAGATCTGTGTTCCTCCAGCAAGGGCCATAGTCCCTTAGGCTGGCATCCTGTAGAATTCAAATCTGTGTCCCTCTTGATGGAGGCATGGTATCCTGAAGAGCTGTCAAGTAGAGTGTTCCTTGCTGTGGTTTTGTAAAAGATTTTTGATACGGAGGCATATCCCCTTTATATAGTTCACAGCTGTCCTTTCAAGCCAACATCCACAGGTCAGAGGGAGGTGGGATGAGTTTAACTCACATTGTTTGAGTATTTAATAAATCTGCCTATAGTTTGTCCCGCTCTCTTTTGCAGGTCAACAAATTAGCTGGCCTGGTATAATGTGTAATCAGCATATTAGCAAACATCAAGGTTCAATGACCCTGTGTCCCTGTCTTCCAGAGATAAGAGACAATAAGTTACAACAAACATAAACTCAAGTGTCAACATTCAGACAATATGACATTGTATCCTGACCTACTGAAAATAGATGTCTGAATAATTAAGATTAAATGCAGAGTCATCACAACCCTATGTGAGAGAAATTGCTCTCCAAAGTTACTGACTGAAGTTACCTTGACCTGGCAGGAGAGGTCCCTCTCCATTGCTGCTCATCTGGATTTCGGCTCCACGGGCAACTTAATTCATCTGGATCAGGTCCATCAACTTCAGCTTCCTACTGAACAGCTGGATCACCCCCTGGCTATTGCCTCTATTGGCGGATGACTTCTAGAAGAATCTATTCAACTCATCACGCTGCCAGTCATGCTGCGGATTGAAGCCCGGCATACTTAAATGATTTCCTTCTACATGCTACCCATATCTGAGAATTCTGTTCTCCTGGGTCTTCCATGGCTGCGTCTACATGCGCTGGTTATTTACTGATCCTCCACTCAGGTACTTTATTGGTGATAGAGATGAGCGAAACTTTAAAGGTTGGATTCATTTCAAATCTGCGAACTTCCCGTTTTTCGCCAAACAATTCGTCGAACTGTTCGTCGAACGTATCCGAATCCCATTGGATTCAATGGGAGACAAAACCAAATGCATACACAACACCTTCAAAGGGGCCCAAAAGCTGCCAAAAAAGTTCAAATTAGAGGCAAATACCACCAAAGTGGCATCAATTTCACAAGAGTAGAAATAGTATAATCGAGGACCGACACCCTTCCACTACAGCCAACACACTAGATGGAGACCCAATCAGGAGTCTTCACATTTCCAAAAATTAGGGGCTTACACCACCAAAGTGGCATCAATTTGGTGTGGCAGTCCTTTAGGAACATTAATTTGAAAGTTCCGTCGTGGAAACTGGGTCCAAGGTTTATCGGTCCTTATAAAATCATAGCCGTTGTCAATCCCGTAGCGTTTCGCCTTGCTCTACCACCAACCTTTAGGATCCATAATGTTTTTCATAGTTCTTTCCTCAAAAACTATGTTGCATCTTCTGTACCATCACCTCTACCTCCATCACCTGTCATTGTCAACAGTAATTTGAAGTTTCAGATTGCTAAGATCTTGGATTCTCGTCTTTTTCTTCGGTCGCTTCACTATCTGGTACATTGGAGGGGGTATGGTCCTGAGGAGAGGATGTGGGTACCAGCATCTGAGGTTCATGCAGCCAGACTGGTCGAGGCTTTTCATACGGATCACCCCGATAGGCCTGCTCCTGAGGGTCCCGAGGTCGCTCGTAGAAGAGGGGGTACTGTCACGTGGTTACTGCGACAGTTTGGAGCCAGAAGATGCCAACGTTGGATGGTTCCTACTCCAGCTCCGAGAAGAAGTATTTCCCCATCATTTTAAATGTGTTTATTTCTTCCGGCAGAACAGGGGTTAAGCGGCCATGTTGGAATTCCCTGTGCTCACAGCTGAGCTCGGTTAGCCACTCCTTTTCCCTTTATAATCTGTGCTCTGATACTAATCCTTGTCAGAGCTAGCTTTTGCTGCATGGCTAATGGAGGGAGAGGAGTTCTTATGAGGAGAGTTTGTGGCTGTTGTCTGGTTTGTATGCGTGGTAATTCCTTCTCCTTCTCCATTTTTTGGCTTATTCCCCTACCTTCACACCCCAGTGCCTTCCTCTGTTATATATGAGTGAGTATTTAGTGTTCCTGGAGTTTTCTGTCTACCCCTGTCTGTGTAGCCCTGTTTGTCGGGTTGGTGTACTACGGGGCACTGTAGCACCCCCCTTCTCTGGTTGCGGGGAGTGAACAGACGGAGGGCTAACTTAGGAGTTAGGGCAAGGGTGGAGGCCCTGGCATCCTCACATTCAGAGGGGAAGGTGGGCATCCCGGGGAATAGGGCAAGCTAGGGCGCCCCCTAATGTTAGGCACAGGGTAGGAGCCCCTGGTCCCTGGTCATCCGACAGCTGTGCCATGACACTAGTATAATGGAGGACTGACACCCTTCCACTACAGCCAACCCACCAGATGGAGTCCCAATCAGGAGTCTCCACATTCCAAAAAATTAGGGCAGACACCAAAAAAAGTGACATCAATTTCACCAGATTAGAACTAGTATAATGGAGGACCAACACCCTTCCACTACAGCCAACCCACCAGATGGAGACCCAATCAGGAATCTCCACATTTAAAAAAATTAGAGGCAGACACCACCAATGTGGCATCAATTTCACCAGAGTAGGACTAGTATAATGGGGGACCGACACCCTTACACTACAGCCAACCCACCAGATGGATACCCAATCAGGAGTCTCCACATTTCAAAAAATTAGGGGCAGACATCATCATCAGCAGCAACAGCAAGCACACAAGCCACGACAAAGATATCACAGACTGCAATAATGCAAGATCAATGCAGCACACTAAAAAATACATCATCGCCTAGTTTGCACAGTCTGCGATTGGGGTGCAAAAGTCCTTGGAGATCCATGACTTGTTGATCTTTATGGAAGTTAGGCAGTCTACACTTTCAGAGGACATCCAGATGCGCTTATCCATCAGGACACTACCAGCAGCGCTGAAGACACGTTCTGAGAGAACACTGGCTGCAGGGCATGATAAAACCTCCAAGGCATGACAGGCAATCTCAGGCCACCCTTCCACTTTTGAAGGACAAAATGTAAAAGGGTCCAAACCCTCCCTGATGGAATTGATATTAAGCTTGAGATACTCCTGCACCATCCTCTCCAGTTATTCACCATGTGTCAGACTTGTACTCTGTTGTGCTCATGCACGAGCTGGTCTAAACAATGTGTGAAACGACTCACAGAAATTGCTTCTGCCACTTGACGTTCCTGGGTTTGAAAGTCTAGATCTGCAATTCACATTGTGTGCCTCATAGCTGTCTTGGGGAAATCCTGTCTTTAGGTTGTGTAAAAGCGTGTTTCGATATTCCAGCATGCACTCGTCCCTTTCCAGGGCAGGAAGAATCTGGCAAAATTTACTCTTGTATCGTGGATCTAACAGAGTGGCAATCCAGTAATCATATCACAGACTGCAATTCCGGAAGATAAATGCAGCACACTAAAAACTACAATATTGTCTAGTACAGTCTGCAATTGGGGTGCAAAAGTCCTTTGAAATCCATGACTTGTTCATCTTTATGAAAGTTAGGCGGTCAACACTTTCATGGGACAGCCGGCTGCGCTTATCCGTCAGGACACCACCAACAGTGCTGAAGACACGTTGTGAGAGAACGCTGGCTGCCGGGCATAATAAAACCTCCAAGGCGTGACAGGCGAGCTCAGACCATTCATCCCTTTTTGAAGACCAAAATGTTAAACGGTCAAAATCATCCCTGATGGTATTCATATTGAGCTCTAGATACTCCTCTACCATCCTCTCCAGTCGTTCACCACGTGTCAGACTTGTACTATGTTTCATACTATGTATGAAAGGACTCACAGAAATTGCTTCTGCCACTTACTCTGTTGTTTATGTTCCGGAGTTGACAAACTGACGTGCCGGAGGTTGAAAGGCTACAGCTGCAATGCACACTGTGTGCCTCACTCCTATCTTGGGGACAAGCTCTATTAAGGTTGCTTAAAAGCTTGTTTCGATACTCCAACATTAGTGGGTCCCTTTCCAGGGTGGGAAGCATCGGGCAAAATTTACTCTTATAACGTGGATCTAACAGAGTGGCAACCCAGTAGTCAGCACTATTTTGAATCTTAACAATACAGGGATCATGTTGCAGATAGTGCAGCAAGAAGGTGCTCATGTGTCAGGCTCTTCCATGAGGTCCAAGCCCATGGTGTTGGTGGCTGGGTAACATTGATCCCTGTTTCCTTCATCCCCACCGCCAACCAGGAACAACAGTAAGGAATCATTATCCTCTTCATCTCCTGACTGTTGCTCGCCCATCACCTCTTCCTACTCATCCTCCTCCATTTGTTCCTCGACTCCTGCACTTTCACTAACAGTTTGTCAGGTAATACAAGCCCCCCTCGATCATTGTAATATACCCTGCCTTGGTACTTGTCTGTGGGACGACAGAGTGGAACTTAAAGACATTGTTATCCCTTCCGCATCCTCCTCTGCTTCCTCCCCTTTTTCTGGGACCACCACCTCTTCCTGCAGGCTATTCAAAGTGTGCTCCAGCATGTAGATGACCAGAATAGTGATGCTGAAGACGGCATTGTCTGCGCTAACTATCTTAGTAGCCATTGAGCCATGCAAGGCATGTGTGTGAGTTTGCCCCAGCGTAGGGCAGCCACAAGGTTCTCGCCATTATCGCACATGGCCTTCCCTGGCTCTGGGTTCAGTGGAGACTGCCAGTGCTCAAACTCAGCCTGGATAGCTGTCCACAACTCTTGACCTGTGTGAAAGCGATCTCCAAGACATATTATTCTAATACTGCCTGATTGCGGTGAGCCCGGGCTGCGCAGTGTGGATGTGGGGGGGATTCTCTCTGCACTGTTGGAACATGTGTCTCGTTAAGGCAGAGGTTGAGGGTGCAGTTGGAGGCCCTAGAGGAGGTGGGGCAGGCAGAAGCACTGGAGGAAGTATTAGATATAGAGGTTTGTGCCGCAAGCCTTGGGGATTCCAAGACTTGTGGAGCAACCCCTTCCCCGCCTGCCTCCACAGCCACCAGAGTCACCCAGTGCACAGTCAGCAAGATGTAACGCCCCTGGCCATGCTTACTCGTCCAGGTGTATGTAGTGAAAAGTACCCTGGCAGACATATTTAGTCAAGGAACGGGTGATGTTGTCTGCGACATGCTATTGTAGAGCAGGCTCAGATTTCTTAGAGAAGTAATGGTGAAAGGGGAACTAGTACTGGGTGACTGCGACAGCCATCAGCTTTTAGAAACCGTCTATATCCACCAGGTGGAAAGGCAGCATTTCCATGGGCAACAGATTGGAGATGGTGGATTTCAAGCTCTTAGCTTTGGCATGTGTAGGATAAAACAATTTTACGTGACCACAATTGCAGGACTGAGGGCTAGCTGCAGTGATGAGAGAGGGTGGAGTAGGGTGAACACGACAAACTGCTGGACCGTGAGTGAGGTGCAGGCAGAGATGTTACAGTGGATTGAGAAAGACGTGGTGTGCTCTGTGAAGCAAAAACAGCAGGCATGTCCACTTCTGTAACAGCTGACGGGCTCTCACTCAGTGTGACTGGAGAGGGTAAACAAGACCCTGTGCAGTCTCAAAAAAGGTCCAGGCTAGGCCACTCTTGCCACACCTGCGAGCTGCAGACCCAAAACCGCTGCTTGGGATGCAGTGCTTGTCATAGCTGCATCACTCCGCGTCTGTGCGGGTATCAGCAACGTAACCTTCTCATCTTCCTCCTTCTCCACCTCCTCAGCTAAGCTACTCAGCTGCGTGCCTTTGGGTTCACACCAAGTGGAATCTATGACCTCATCACCATCCTCTCTGTTCTCCCATTCCTCACCCTGAGAGTCACAGTCCGTGTGCGCCTCAGGTATCTGAGTCTCATCAGGATCAACTATCCCCCGGGGTTAATATCTGGTGACGAAGATCAGGATTCTGCTCTGACCCTACTTCATCCTGCCCAGGATCCAACAGAAAAACATTTTGGGCATCGGTGCAGATGCTTTCCTCCTCTTGAGTCTGTGAATCTTTGAAGCAGACCTCTGATGCCCATGGCATAGAATGTGTGAACAGCTCTGCAGACTCGCCCGTCTGTGGATCCCTACAGTCAGTTGGGAGGTTGAAGATTTGTGATGAGGGGGGAAACAAGGGTAATTGGGGTGCAACCTCTGAGAACTGTACTGTGTATGATGTTGAGGTTGAAGAAGAGTAAAGGCCACTTGATGCAGCGCTTGCCATCCACTGGAGCACATTCTCACTCTGGTCCTCATCTACAAGGCATACCGCTGTTCGGCTGCCAAAGAAAGGGAGTGAAGTAGCCTGTCCAGTAACAGAAGTTGTCAGTTGTCTTTCGATAGTACGTGATGGTGTTGGTACACTAGAGCTTTCACTAACATTACCACCTACCTCACATACATCCTTGAACACCAAGCATATTCCCCCTTTCACCACAACCTCGCTTTTTTCCACTCATGTTGCTCAGATAGTGTGGTTGGAGCACGCTATTAGAAACAAAAAATTAGATTTTTTACTGTGGAGCCCAGGATACAGCAGAATCTCAGCGCCAAAAAATTACAAGCTGAGATGTGGCCTGCTGTATGTATAATGTTAGCAACAGAAGAAATTCGATTTTTTCCTGTGGATGAGGTCTGGATACAGTAGAATATATGTGCCAAAAAATTACAAGATGAGATGTGGCCTGCTATATGTATCACATTAGTAACATAAGAAATTTGATTTTTTACTGTGGATGAGGCCTAGCTACAGTAGAATATATGTGTCAAAAAATTACAAGCTCAAATGTGACCTGCTGTATGTATCACGTTACTAAGAGAAGAAATTTGATTTTTTACTGTGGAACCCTGTATACAGCTGAATTTCAGCGCCAAGAAATTACAAGCTGAGATGTGTCCTGCTTTATCACGTTAGTAACAGAATTTTTTTTTTTTTTTTTTTTACTGTGGACGAGCTTTGTAGAGAGCTGAATTTCACCATCAGAAAATTGCAAGCTGAGATGTGGCCTGCTGTATCATGGTAGTAACAGAAGAAATTAGATTTTTTTTTACTGTGAACGAGCCCTAGATACATCAGAATCTCTGCGCAAAAATATTGCAAACTGAGATGTGGCCTGCTGTATGTACCGCAGTAGGAACAGAAAAAAATAGAGTTTCAAAGGTGTATGCTGAAATGTGTAAGGTCAATTTCACAGCCACACAGGATCCTATCTATCTAAACTATCTGACTTAGAAGCAACCTCCTAGCTAACTATCTCAATCTCTCAGTATCTAGGAGCACCGCCAGGAGTAGCCTCTCTGCGCTGTTACACTGACAAAATGACACTAAAACAACATGTCCACTATTTATATGGAGAGGTACATGTGACTTCAGCAGCCAATGGCACAAGCCCTTGTGTCTGGACATTGTGGATGGTTCCTGCGCACTGATTGACTTGCCCGAATCTGCACATATTAAGTTAAGAAAAAAAAAATTAAGATTACAGCCTGATGATACTCTGAGCTCTCCCCACTCCCTCCCCTCATCAAGCAACTCCCACCCCGCTCATCATACAGCACCACTATCCTATGCAAAGTCATAAAAAATACAGTAGTGGAAACGCGATCATTTATTGCACTTTTGACGATTTGGGCTGATTTTCAGTCGGGTGTCCTATCAGGAATCCCAATGTGCAATGTTCGTGCTGAATTTAAAACAAAAAAACATTTTCCGAACATGTTCGCTCATCTCTAATAGGGGGCCATATTGTGCTTCTAACTGTTTAGCCAAGGTCGCGCCTAAGACTCTGCCTCCTCTGCCTTCGAACCTTGCTTCTCTGCCCATGCAGTATAATGCCTTTGCAGACGTCTTCTGTGTATAGAAAGCAGAGGTCCTGCCACCCCACAGACTATATGACTGTCCCGTTGAACTTCTTCCTGGTACTTCATCACCTCGGGGCCGGCTGTATCCTCTATCTCTACTTGAGACTAAGGCAATGTTCAAGTACATCAAAGAAAGCTTAGCCAAGGGGTTCATCCTTAATAGAGATGAGCGGTGTTCGACTAGAACTGTTCGCCAATCTCAAATTCGAGCTGTTTTGGGCAGTGTTCGAGTTGTTCGACGAACCCGAACGATTTGCAAAAAATTCGGCTGTTCGAGGTTATGTTCGATAACTGTTCGTGCACCAAAAGCGTGTCCTGCATGTCTGGTGCTATTTAGAGCACCAATCATGCAGGGATTGTCTGCCACTCACTGTAATGCCACAGCCATGGTGGTTGTGGCATTACAGTGATTGCCCAAATCGATGGGAACAGTGCCAACAGTGAAACATGAAAAGCCGGCAATTCAGCAGCGGCATACACCGGTACCCGACAATTTAGAACCGAAAGAATAGAGCTTCACACATAGATTAGATAGATATAAACATGTCAGCCACATATATACGAAGTACAGTGAAAGTGCTGCTTACTGTACTTGTCATTTAGCGTAAAGGATTTATCAAAAAAAATAATAGTGTTTTCATGCACCGTCTCTTTAAAAAAGCCGGCCGGCAATTAAGCAGCGGTACCCGACAATTTAGAATAGAAGGAATAGAGAATCACACATAGATTAGATAGATAGAAACATGTCAGTCACATATATATGAAGTACAGTGACAGTGTTGCTTACTGTACTTGTCATTTAGTGTAAAGGATTTATTAAAAAAAATAATAGTGTTTTCATGCACCGTCTCTTTAAAAAAGCCGGCCGGCAATTCAGCATCTGTACCCAACAATTTAGAATAGAAGGAATAGAGAATCACACATAGATTAGATAGATAGAAACATGTCAGTCACATATATATGAAGTACAGTGACAGTGTTGCTTACTGTACTTGTCATTTAGTGTAAAGGATTTATTAAAAAAAATAATAGTGTTTTCATGCACTGTCTCTTTAAGAAAGCCGGCCGGCAATTCAGCATCTGTATCCGACAATTTATAACAGACAGAATAGAGCTTCACACATAGATTAGATAGATAGAAACATGTCAGTCACATATATATGAAGTACAGTGATAGTGTTGGTTACTGTACTTGTCATTTAGTATTAAAATAAAGGATTTATTATTAAAAAAATTGGCGTGGGGTTCCCCTTCATTTTAGTCTCTAGCGGAGGTTAAGCAGACAGCTGGGGCAGATGTTTGAAGCCTGGGAAGGGGGTAATACCCACGGAGCTTCCCAGGCTACTAATATCAGCCCCCAGCTGAATACATAGCCTTTACTAGCTATTAAAATGGGGGACCCCCCAAAAAAAATGACGTGGGGTCCCCCCTAATTTAATAGCTAGCAAAGGCTAGGCAGACAGCTGGGGGCTGATATTAATAGCCCAGGAAGGGAGCCATGAATATTGGCCCCCTCCCAGGCTAGAAACACCAGCCGTCAGCCGCCCCAGAAATGGCGCATTCATAGGATGCGCCAATTCTGGCACTTAGCCTCGCTCTTCCACGCTGCCCTGGTGCGGTGGCAGGGGGTAATAGGGTTGGGGTTGATGTCAGCTTATAATGCCAGCTGACATCAAGCCCAGGTTAGTAATGGAGAGGCGTCTATAAGACACCCCCATTACTAACCTCATAGTCAAAGTTAAAAAAAACACAAACACCCAGAATAAAGTCCTTTAATTGAAATAAAGACACAATTCTTTATTGTTCTAAATTAAACCATACTTACCGTCACGCCCATTCCAGCTGAAGCCAACGATCTCCTGCAATAAAAGAAAAATAATAAAGCAACATCATCCTAATCTATGTGTGAAGCTCTATTCTGTCTGTTATAAATTGTCGGGTACAGATGCTGAATTGCCGGCCGGCTTTTTTAAAGAGACAGTGCATGAAAACACTATTATATTTTTAATAAATCCTTTACACTAAATGACAAGTACAGTAAGCAACACTGTCACTGTACTTCATATATATGTGACTGACATGTTTCTATCTATCTAATCTATGTGTGAGGCTCTATTCCTTCTTGTCTAAATTGTCGGGTACCGGTGTATGCCGCTGCTGAATTGCCGGCCGGCTTTTTTAAAGAAAGCGTCTTCTGAGCAGTTTGTCAGCTTTTGGACACCTTTGAAGGTGTTTTCTATGTGTTTCTATGTGTTTTTGTTTGCCTGCCATTGGTTTTAACGGTGTTCGAAGGTGTTCGACGAACAGTTCGACGAACAGTTCGGCGAACACACGGGTGTTCGACGAACCGAACTCGAACACTACGGGGGTGGCTCAACACTACTGTTCACCCTTCAATAGTGTCAGGTCTGGTCGCTGTTCCCCAGAGCACCTTTATCCCAAAGATCGGGACGGGCATGGATCTGAGAGGTGTTCGACGGTGTTCTAAGGTGTTCGACGATCAGTTCGACGAACAGTTCCTCGAACATCCCGGTGTTCGACGAACCGAACCCGAACACTACGGGGGTGGCTCAACACTAATCCTTAAGTCCTCTTCGCCAGCCGGTGCCAGTTTCTCCTTCGTGAAGTAGGATAGTTCCTTAAGCCCCTCTATAGACTATCGAGGTCTTCACAAAATCACTATAAAGAACAAGTACTCCCTGCTTTTGATTTCTGAGCTATTTGACAAGATTCGAGCTGCTAAGATTTTTACCAAATTGGATCAGCGAGTGGCTTACAACTTGATTCTTATCCGAAAAGGCCACAAATGGAAGACGGCCTTTAATACCCGTGACTCTCACGCTGAGTATCTTGTCATGCCTTTTGGTCTGTGTAATGCACCCGCTGCATTTCAGGAGTTTATTAATGAAATCTTCTGGGGTCTCATCTATGTTTCTGTGGTTGTGTATTTGGACAATATCCTGATTTTCTCCCCTGATCTACCTATTCACAGGACACATATTCGTCAGTTTCTGCAGCGTCTCTGGGAGAACAATTTTTTTGCCAAGTTGTCCAAATGTGTCCTCCGCTATATTGTTTCCAACCAGGGTCTTGAGCTGAGTCCAGAGAAGATTTCTGCCATACTCTCTTGGCCTCATCCCCAAGGTTTGCATGCCATCCTGCGCTTCATGGGTTTCGCCATCTTCAACAGGCAATTTATTCTGAACTTCTTGTCCCTTATGTCATCTATCTCTGCCTTAACCAAGAAGGGGGCTAATGCCAGAATCTGGTCTGAGTCGGCCGTGTTGGCCTTCCAGCATTTGAAAGAGGCCTTCGTGAGTGCTCTGGTGCTGCATCATCCAAAACCCAACAAGCAGTTTCTCTTGGAGGGAGATCCCTCACATATTGGTGCTGGGGCAGTGCTCCTGCAAAGAATTTCTTCGGGAAAGTCTGTCTCTTGCAGTTGTTTCTCCAAACTGTTTTTGCCGGCTGAGTGAAATTATGTCATTGGGGATCATGAGCTTTTATCTTTCACGATAATGCTCGAGGAATGACGATATTTCCTGGAAGGTGCCAGCTCTCTGGTATTAACATACACAGACCATACAAATCTTACCTTCCTGCAGCCCACCCAGCGGTTGAATTCTCGTCAAGCCAGGTGGGCTCATTTTGACTTTGAATTACACTTCTGTCCTGCAGAGGAGAATTTCAAAGCAGATGCCCTGTCTCGATCCTTTGATGTGACCAATTCTGTGGAGGAGCATCAGCAAATCATTGATCCAGCTAGGATTATTGAAGCAGCCCCTGTCCTTTTTAAAGACATACCTCCAGTCAAAACCTTTGTCCCTACTGCTAGAAGGAGGAGAGTTTTGTCCTGGACACACAAATCCAAGTTGGCTGGTCATATGGGCATATGCAAGTCCACTGAGCTGATTGCTTGTCGCTTCTGGTGGCCCTCGCTGGTCATGGATGTCCAGGATTTTGTAGCCACCTAATCACAGTGCGCCAGAAACAAGTCTGTCAGGGTCAAGCCTGCTGGCATCCTCCAACCTCTTCAACATACTGCTATGGACTTCATTATGGACCTGCCTCTCTCCGAGGGTTACAACACTATCTGGGTTGTTGTAGATCTGTTCTCTAAGATAGCTTACTTCATTTAATTTTAAATCATTTCATTTATACAGCATTCCACGTGCAGTATGATACCCCAACACACAGTATTATGTCCTTCACAGTACCCTACGCATATTATGATGCACACACAGCCCATCCACACAGTATGATGGTCCCCACAACCCACCATGCAGTGTAATGGACTCACAGAGTATGATGCACCCAAAGTCTCCACACACAGTATGATGTCTCCACAGCACCTCACACACTGTATGATGGCCCTCACAGCCCACACACAGTACAATGTCCCCAGAGTGCATTCCCTCACACACTGACTGACAATTTAAAAAAAATAGATGAAAATATAGAACAATTCACCCCCCCCTGTTTCCTCGATACACTGCTCCAATCTCTGCAGCCTGTGAATGAAGGTGCCATGCAGCAGATGCGATCTAATGATATCGTCACACCTGATACTCTCAGCCTCAGTTGCACATGCTGATTGTCAGAAGAAGGAGCCCATGACTCCCTGTTCCATCATTTTGTTCACTGGAATTTGTATCTTGACGATGCATGTTCTGGTTAAATTGAAACACCAGGTACTGCGTTGTATGAGATGCCACTGTTTCTATCCTATTGGTTGTTCCTGTCTGTGGGCCAAGCCTATGATAAAAACAAAATGAACAAATACCCTGCATTAAGTAAATAAGTAAATAGTAAAAGTGCATATAAATATCATAGGGTACTTAGTTGACACTATTTTGATCAAAAACACGTACAAGCCATCTCAACCGCGACAAGGTGTACCAAATCGGGCCAGTACCTAACTCTTGCAGTTCACCACACTATGTGTTAGCAGACCTCAAAATAGATGGGGGCAAAGTAGGACCTTGACCCAACTGTTCAGAGACCTGCCTGTGGAAAACTATATAGACAAAATGCCGGCCCAAAAGGAGGAGCCACACCACTGTTTGTACAAAGTACAAAAAACAGGTGTCTGAACAGTCGGTCTGTGTCCTGCTCTGCCCCCATCTATTTTGAGGTCTGCTAACACATAGTATGATGAACTACAAGAGTTAGGGTCTGTCTCGATTGGGTACACCTTGTGGCTTTTATGTTTTTTTTATCAAAATGGTGTCAATTAAGTATTCCATGTTATTTACATGTATTGCTATTTATTTATTTACTACAGGGTATTTGCTCATTTTGCTTTTATCCTAGGTTCTGTCTGTTAAATGATCACAGTGTGAATTTGCACCTACACATTGAACTTACACCAACATATGTTCCATCTTATTTCTTTTCGTTTTGTTCGTGTCTGTGGGCCAGACAAGAGCAGCCATAGGGTTGGATGTGGTCCGCCTTCCACACTTTGCCTAGGTCAGTTGTAGCAATAATCTCATGCTGACAAAATAGTGATACAACTACGCCAAGCAACCTGGCAAGTGACACATCTGTAGAATCAGGGTCTCTGTCTCTACATTATACTGCTCTCAGATCAGGCAACAAAAACCTGGTGACAGGCTGTGCGGGCGCGATCGCTGCCGGGTGTCAGCTGATTGTGACAGCTGACACCCGGTGCTATGTGCTGGGAGCGGTCCCGCACTGCTCCCGGCACATTAACCCCTGCAATGCTGCGATCGAAGTCGATCGCAGCATTGCGGTGACAAGGGGAGGTGATCGGGATACTCACCGCTCCTGCTGGCCTCCATTGCTGTCTGCCGCGGCTTCTCGGATGTTGCCTTGATGACCCGATGTCGTCATGACAACATCCGGGTCACCAGACAGCAGGAAGATATTTTGGACATGCGCAGTGCATGACCAAAATATCTTCTGCATCTGCAGCTCTGACAGCCTGTATAGTACAGGGATGGTGCTCCATCCCTGTGCTATACAGGCAATCAGAATAAAAGAAGTGAAAGTCCCATAGTGGGACAACAAATAAAAGTAAAAAAAAAGTGTCAGAAAGTGAAAGAAAAAAGAAAAAAAAATTGTAAAAATATAAAAAAAATAAAAAAAAAAAATAATCCACCAAAAATAAAAATATAATGTACCCATCAATAAATATAATGATGAAAAAAAACAAACAATAAAAGTACACATATTTGGTATCGCCATGTCTGGAACAACCTGACCTATAAAACTGTCCTACTAGTTAACCCCTTTAGTGAACACAGTAAAAATAAAAAATAAAAAACAAAGCAAAAAACAAAGCTTTATCATCATACTGCCAAACAAAAAATGGAATAACACGCGATAAAAAAGACAAATATAAATAAAAATGGTACCACTAAAAACGTCATCTTGTCCCGCAAAAAACAAGCTGCCATACAGCTCCATCAGCTGAAAAATAAAAAAGTTATAGCTCTCAGAATAAAACGATGCAAAAAAATTTTTTTTTCTATAAAATAGCTTTTATTGTGTAAAAGCGCCAAAACATAGAAAATCGATATAAATATGGTACCGCTATAAACGTACTGACCCGAAAAATAAAGCTTAATTTTACCACATGCGGAACAGCATAAATAAATAATAAAAAAAAACAATTCCTCAATTGTTGGCTTTTGTTTATTCTGCCTCCCAAAAATCAGAATAGAAAGCGATCAAAAAATGTCACATGCCTGAAAATGGCACCAATAAAAACGTCAACTCATCCCGCAAAAAACAAGCCGTCACATGACTCTGTCGGCCAAAACATAGAAAAATTATAGCTCTCAAAATATGACGATGCAAAAACTAGATTTTACAAAAAAAATGTTTTTTTAGTGTGTGACAGCTGTCAATTATAAAAACCCGATATGATTCTGGTATCACTGTAATCGCACCGACCCGAAGAAATAAAGTCATCTAATCACTTATATCACACGAGGAACTGCGCAAAAAATAAACTCTCGGGTTAGGGTTGTTCTAGGGTTAGGGTTGGGGTTAGGGTTAGGGTTGGGCTAGGGTTAGGTTTGAGGTTAGGGTTGGGGTTAGGGTTAGGGTTGGGCTAGGGTTAGGGTTGGGCTAGGGTTAGGGTTGGGGTTAGGGTTAGGGTTGGGCTAGGGTTAGGGTTAGGGCGGGGCTAGGGTTAGGGTTGTGTTAGGGTTGGGCTAGGGTTGGGCTACTGTTGGGGTTATGGTTGGTCTAGGGTTAGGGATGGGAATTTTTTCAAAAGTAAAAAAAAAAAATGACGATACGGCGAGTAGTATTGAGCGCAAGTGCTCGCTACTTGAGTTTGCATCGGGTGCTCGGGTATGCACTGAGTATCACGGGTGCTCGAGTGACATGCTCGAGTCTCTGCCCCATATGCTTCGCGGCCAAAAAAACTTTGCGGGGATTGCCTGCCATGCACGAGTGATCCTAGCATGTTTTTTTTTTGGGTGTCTAATAACTGTGAAACATGCGGGTGGGGACTCGAGCATGTCACTCGAGCACCCACGATACATGGTGCATACCTGAGTACCTGATGCAAACTCAAGAAGCGAGCACTTGCGCTCAAGACTAATGACAACTTATTCAATATGATGACCTAATGTTATCAAATTCTGTGTCGTACCTCTGGGTTCAAAATGTTCACTATACCCCTTGATAAAATCCTTGAGGGGTGTAGTTTCCAAAATGGGGTCACTTGTGGGGGTTTCCACTATTTAGGCTCTCCATGGCGTCCACTCTCGATTCCAGCCAATTTTGCGTTCAAAAAGTCACACAGTGCTCCTTCCCTTCTGAACTCTGCCGTGTGCCCAAACACTGTATTTTCCCCACATATGGGGTATTGGAGAACTCAGGAGAAATTGCACAAAAGTTTTTGGGTCCACTTTCTCCTCTTACCCTTGTGAAAATAAAAATATTGGGGCTAAAACATAATTTTTGTGGAAAAAATTTGATTTTTTTATTTTCACGGCTTCATGTTATAAACTTCTGTAAAACACTTAGGGGTTCAGGGTGCTCACCACACATCTAGATAAGTTCCCTGAGGGGTCTAGTTTCCAAAATGGTGTCACTTGTGGGGGGTTTCTACTGTTTAGGCACATCAGGGGCACATCCACTAATTATTCAAGCAAATTTTACATTCAAAAAGTCAAATGGTGCTCTTTCCCTTCCGAACCCTGCCGTTTGCCCAAGCAGTGGTTTTCCCCCACATATGGGGTATCAGCTTACTCAGGAGAAATTGCACATCAAACTGCATGATGCAATTTCTCCTGTTACTCTTATGAAAATGCAAAATTGGGGGCTGAAAAACATTTTGTGGGAAAAATGTGAAAAATTTTTTATTTTTACGGCTCAATGTTATAAACTTCTGTGAAGCACCTGGGGGATCAAGGTGCTCACCACACATCTAGATAAGTTCCCTGAGGGGTCTAGTTTCCAAAATGGTGTCACTTGTGGGGGGTTTCCACTGTTTAGGCACATCAGGGGCTCTCAAAACGCAACATGGCGTCCGCTAATTATTCAAGCAAATTTTACATTCAAAAAGTCAAATGGCGCTCCTTCCCTTCCGAACCCTGCCGTGCGCCCAAATAATGGCTTTCCCCCACATATGGGGTATCTGCTTACTCAGGAGAAATTGCAAAACAAACTGCATGGTGCAATTTCTCCTGTTACTCTTTTGAAAATGCAAAATTGGGGGCTGAAAAACATTTTTGTGCGAAAAATGTGAAAATTTTATTGTTACGGCTCAATGTTATAAACCTCTGTGAAGCACCTGGGGGATCAAGGTGCTCACCACACATCTAGATAAGTTCCCTGAGGGGTCTAGTTTCCAAAATGGTGTCACTTGTGGGGTTTTTCCACTGTTTAGGCACATGAGGGTCTCCCCAAACGCAACATGGTGTCCGCTAATTATTCAGGCAAATTTTACATTCAAAAAGTCAAATGGCGCTCCTTCCCTTCCAAACACTGCCGTGCACACAAACAGTGTTTTTTCCCCACATATGGGGTATTTGCGTGCTCAGGGGAAATTGCACAACAAATTTTGGGGTCCATTTTTTCCTGTTACCCCTGCAAAAATAAAAAAAATGGGTCTAAAGTAACATTTTTGTGAAAAAAGTTAAATGTTCATTTTTTTCTTCCACATTCCAAAAATTCCTGTGAAGTATTTGAAGCGTTAATAAAGTTCTTGAATGTAGTTTTGAGGGATGCAGTTTTTAGAATGGTGTCACTTTTGGGTGTTTTCTGTCCTAAAGACCCCTCAAAGTGACTTCAAATCTGATGTGGTCCCTAAAAAAATGATTTTGTAAATTTTGTTAGAAAAATGAGAAATCGCTGGTCAACTTTTAACCCTTATAGCTCCCTAATAAAAAAAAAATTGGTTCCAAAATTGTGCTGATGTAAAGTAGACATGTGGAAAATGTTATGTATTAACTTTTTTGTGTGACATATCTCTCTGATTTAAGGGCATAAAAGTTAAAATTTTGAAAATTGCAACATTTTCAAAATTTTCGCCAAATTTCCTTTTTTTTCACAAATAAATGCAACTGATATCGAAGAAATTTTTACCACAATCATGAAGTACAATATGTCACAAAAAAAACAATCTCAGAATCAGGGGGATCCGTTGAAGCGTTCCAGAGTAATTACCTCATAAATTGACAGTGGTCAGAATTGTAAAAATTGGCCTGGTCATTAACGTGCAAACCACCTTGGGTTGTAAAGGGGTTAATAAACTTATTTAGTAGATACTTGGTAGTGAATAACACCTATCTTGGCAACTGGCTTATATTTGACAGTGAAACGTGTATTTTGGCACATAATGCAGAAAATTATATTTTAACTTAATGCCGCAGCATTTCAGAGTCAAACATACATAGCTGAAATCCTGTAGCCAGTGTCTGTTAAATGCTGCCCGTGGATCAGGCAACATGTAGCTGCTGTCAGGTTCCCTTTGAGGCTATGTGCCCACATTGCGGAAATGAAGCAGAAAATTTCTGCTTCATTTCTGCATGTCCTTTCCCGGAAAAACGCATGCGGAATTCCGCAAGCGTTTATCGTGCGTTTTTCGCGCGTTTTTGACATGCGGAATTGCCTTGCGTTTTTTATTGCATTTGAAAGGCAATTCCGCATGCGGAAACACAAAATTAATTGACATGCTGCGGATTTTTGTGCGCATCAAAAACTCTGCGGAAAAATCCGCAGCATGGGCATAGAACTTGCGGAATCTCATTGGGGACCATGGGGTGCGGATTAACAAGCATTTTACAAGCGTTTCCTCTGCGGAAATTCCGCATCAAATACACTTATAAAACGCTACGTGGGCACATACCCTAACTGTGAATTTTAACATATAATGTTTATACATTTACACATTTATACATTATACTTATTTATTTATACATTTATTTATTTACAGGTTACAACCATTTTTGTATTTTTTTAAGTTATCATATCTTAGCCATTTCCCCAAATTTTAAGGTTTAAACTACATATATTTGTGAGAATTCTGATTCCTCTTCTCTCTTTTAAGAAATCTTAAGTGGTGCTTGAATGAATAAAGCACATTGTTAAAATTGTTCCGATGTTCAAACAGGTAAAATTTCAACTGGCAAGCCAAGATGTTATTAAAGAGCTCACAATCCAAAAAGCAGACATCTTGTGTCCACTGTCATTATGTTTTCTCACTTAGACTTTTCCATGAAATAAGGTAAAAAAAAACCTATATATCGATCCGTCATTTTATGCGTCTAAGCACTAAGCGATTGAACTGTTATACAAGTGATGATGGAAAAGACAAATTCAGAAAATAATACACCTTTTATCTTTTTTTTTAGAACTTTGCCATTAACTAAACAAGTCTAACTAATAAAATAAAAAGAAAATGAGACATCATCTAGATTACTGATCCTTAATAAAGAATTTATTATGAAATGTAACTATTTCTATGGATAGAAGGTTTAAAGTTCAAATTTAAGAACAGAGATTAATTTTAAAACCCAGTTTATATGCAGCAGAACTAATATTGGTATATTTTAAGTGCTGAAAGCAGGAAAGACAACAGTTCTGCAAGTTTCCTTTAGAATGCAACTTCACTTATGACCACCAGATGGCGAAGCATGACAAAAGAAGCAGTCAATAATAAGGAAAGGGCGTTTCCATTCAGTTCTTTGTCTCATTCATTTTATAGTTAATGCTGAAGACTGCTCAGACTTCTGCAAAGACTGCTGTATTCTGATCTATTGCATGTGGACTATTATTTGTATTTGTGGTTTTGACCTCAAATCAAGAGAATTGAAGGCTTTGGCAGGGACAGATGTCTGCAACAGCTCAGTCTTCTGTGACACTGCATAACCTGCTCTGGGGGAAGTATCTCAAGGTGATTCTGACGATTATGACAATGACTTGAGTGCTGACATCATTGTCTGACCTCCATTTTGGATGAAGAGAACTGCAGGCTCTGAAGAGGTATTTTCAGGTGAATGTAACATCTTTTATTTTAGAATCTCATCTCTTGGGATGATATAAAATCCAGTGTTCTGCTGGTGGAGTTGAATGCCTTGTGTTACCTCCTAGTGAGTGAAATTGATACAATTGTTTTTTCTGTTATTATTGAAACTATATTTACAAATAAATGTAATTCTCCAGTCTGTCAGTCATGTCATAGAATATTCTTTCTGATGTCAAAAAGATGGAGCATTGAACTCTCTGAACTAAAGAAATATTAGTAATGTTATTGTCATATATTGCATAGAAAATATTTACACCGGATCCATTATGACAATAAAAGTGTTTAGTCATTTCACATATTTATGTTTTTTTATATCAATAAAATGCTATTAACTAAATCTTATTTATGATCCATCTTTACGTTTTGTTTTATGTTAGTGTTCACACTGCCGATACAAAGCTCAAAACAGTTTATTGATAAAATGAAGGCTGTCCGGACCCTCACTAGTATACTGAGCGATTAGTAAGTTCAGTGCTTAAAGTGTAACTAAACTTTTTCATCTTTGGCAGTCACTTTAAATGCTGCAGATCGGTGGGGATCTGGATCTTGAGACCCTCGCTGATCACTTAGTAGATCCCTGAAAAGTGCGCGGCTCAAGAGAAAGAAACAGAACTCTCCGGTCTGAGCTGTACAGATCGAATAGAACGCATAGGCTTTTAGCTAATGCTTTTGATTGAATCCATACTCCGCTTTGCGCGCGCACTTAGACAGGAGAAGTGTGCTCCTGTCAACTGACCTGCGCACTGTATTAAAAGGAACCTGTCACATGAAAAAAACTCTATTAATCTGCAGATATGGGGTTAATAGCGTTCTGAACCTGCCCGGCTCCCGCTACCGGGAAAAAAATTAACTTTATTCCCCCGGTAGCGTTCTGACTTCAGTCATGGAGGGGGGGGCCTGCGCATGTTCAGTCACCACTCAGTGTATAGAGAGCAGCGGCTGTAAAGACGCCCGCGGCCCTGACTGATCAGCATTAGAACCGACTGTCAATCAGTGCCGGGGGCGCAATTATAGACGCTGCTCTTTATAAATATACAGAGTGAAGACAGAACTAGCACCGGTGCCGCCCTTGTGACTGAAACCCGAATGCTACCGGGGTGAATAAAGTTAATTTCTTCCCAGCAGCGGGGGTCTAAGTGCAGGCTCAGAGCTCTATTAATCTGCAGATTATTCCTATATCTGCAGGTTAATAGCGTTTTTTCATGTGACAGGTACCCTTTAAGCTCCATGGGGGTCTCAGAACCCAGACCCCCACCAATCTGAAGGCAATTAAAGTACCTGCCAAAGATAAAAAACCACCATGGAAGTAGCATAGAAGTATAGTTACTCCTATTTAAATAGTTTGAAGTTTGCTCCCCCTAGTGGTGACAGCAACAGCAAACAACCTGAATTTTTCTTTACTGGTGTATGTGGGAGATTAGAAGCTTGGTACCAGCTCTAACTGCTATAAATACAGAGATGACAGACCTTTTATGTCTGTGTTTTCACACACACATATATATATATATATATATATATATATATAGATATATATATATATATATATATATATATATATATAGATATATATATATATATAAAATGCCGGAACTAATTAATTAATCAAATAAGTTTGATCATTTCAAATACTCACGCATTGTGTATATGGAATGTATCAAAGAAAAATGTTATAAAAAATATGCTGATATTTATTACACGAAATCATCTACCCTATTAATTCAGATTTTCTTTTCCTTTTAATACATTGCTATTTTGTATATTGATTCTAGAATCAGAGCCGGACTTAGATAGTAGCGGGCTCCAGTGCAAGAACATATACGGGCCCTTTGTTGCCTAATAGCTCATCATAATGTACAATTTCACCTGATTTGGAGGTAGAAGTAGGCCCCTTACCTCTCGGGGGTCTTTACCCATGTGGCACAAATGATATGTTCGCTCCTGGCTAAAATTATTGTAATAGTATCCCACATCATTGATCTGCCTGCTAAAATATACCATTAGATAATACTAACTTCAATATTAACTGTTCCTTTTTGCAGCAGTTCATGTTCTGCATCTGCTAGTAGGTTTTGTTGGGTAGAGGGAAAACATGATGTGAGATAAGAGAATGTCATTTAGCATTTTAATAGTGTAAGTAATATATTATTAAAACAGTTCTATTATGATTGTGGTTCATTTTTTATTATTTCAATAAAAAAGTGTCCTTACTAGTTCTTACATTTTTTATCTATTGGTGCAATGTAAAATCATCCTCCATTTAATAAGGTTAGATTTGCCTTAAATAATTTAAGCCTATATTAAAACTACCATGTAACCTTAAAATACCCTTTTCTCCTGTTTATGGAATATCTGAAAATATCTGAAAATAATCCCCCAAGAAGTTTAGATAAAAAGTGACATTTAGTCATCCGATTATATAGGTTGTCATTCTTATTTTGTCCACTGGGTGTCAGTATATCTCCATTTTTCCCAGCCAGTGGAGTAAATAAGCTCTTGTGTTACTAGGAGATGTAATGGCTGCTGTTCTTCACATATTTTAAGACGACAAAAAGAATCAAGTAGTACATGGGAACATTAATGAAACTGGAGAACTGATTACCTTCCCTGCAATGGAGATTTCATCCTTCTCCTGGTTTGGCTGTGCAGTGCCTTCATTCAGAGGTGCATTTGTGCTCCAGATAGTCTTGGATCTGGTTTGCTGTCAGCTTCACTACTTGATCCCTGAAGAATCCAAACACGGCACCTTTGTGGGAAGGATAGCACAAGATCTTGGTCTAGAGATCTGGGAGATTAATTCCAGAATGTTACGGATTGTCTCAAGAGATGAAAAAGACTACTTTCAGGTAAATCTCCAAAATGGCATTTTATTTGTCAACACTATCATAGATAGAGAAGAAATTTGCCAAAAGATTCTTGTTTGTGTGCTTCATCTTGAAATAATTGTGGATAAACCTGTCCAAATATATCATGTAGATGTTGAAATTGAAGATATTAATGATAATTACCCTATGTTTTCAGCTAAACAATATAACATTGCATTACCAGAATCAAGAGTGGTTGGAACTAGGTTTCCACTAGAGGGCGCTGTGGATGATGACATAGGCATTAATTCTGTTAAAACCTACGAGCTCAGCCCAAATGTTTACTTTTCATTAGAAATACAAAAAGACAAGCATCAAAGTGAATCGCTTGATGTCGTTCTGAAGAAATCACTTGACAGAGAGAAAGAACCTCTGTTCAATTTAACTCTAACAGCCTTTGATGGTGGCAAGCCCAAATTAAGTGGTACAACTCAACTTGTTATATCTATCCAAGATGTCAATGATAACGCGCCAACTTTTTCCCAGTCTGTCTATGAAACATATTTGTTGGAAAATGCACAGAAGGGAACTGTTGTTGTGGAGCTGAACGCTACCGATGCAGATCTCGGTGAAAATGGAGAGGTTGTTTATGAGTTTAGCAACCAGGTTCCACCATTGATAAAGTTACTGTTTGATTTAAATGAGATTTCTGGGGAGATCAAAGTGGCCGGGGAAGTGGATTTTGAACAAAACAGTCACTATGATATCCGTATTGATGCCTTTGATAGAGGCCAATATCCAATGGCAGGGCACTGTAAAGTGCTGGTCAACGTAATAGATGTCAATGACAACCCTCCTGAGATGACAGTGACGTCTCTGTCTTTACCGGTTCCAGAAGATTCCCCAGTGGGGACAACGGTAGCAATTATAAGAATACAAGATAAAGATTCAGGTTCCAATGGTAAAGTGAATTGTCAAATAACTGAAAATGTCCCATTCAAATTAAAACTTTCCCTCCGAGAATACTATTCACTAGTAGTGAATGGACCTCTGGATCGTGAAGCCATCAACATGTACAAAATTGAAATTACTGCAAATGATGAGGGTGTACCAACCCTTTCCACATCTGAGACTCTTCTGGTGGAAATAAGTGACGTTAATGACAACGCACCAACTTTTAATCAACATTCGGACACTATTTTTATCATGGAAAATAACCCACCAGGATCTCATGTCTATACAGTTTCTGCCACTGATGGTGACGAAGATCAGAATTCATTTATAACATATTCTCTTATCGAAAGTATCATAGATGGAATCCCAATTATCTCCTACCTCTCGATAAACCCAGAAAATGGAAAGCTCTTTGCTTTGGTTTCCTTTGATCAAGAACAAGTCAGTTATTTTCAGTGTAAAGTCAGAGCGACAGATGCTGGATTTCCGCCATTAAGTGGTAATTTGACCTTGAGTATCTTTATAATTGACATCAATGACAACGCCCCAAGTCTATACACAACATCTTTAAACTTTGACTCGGAGGCTGCAGAAATTGTCCCTAGATCAGCGAAAATAGGAACCGTGGTGAGTAAAGTAAGAGCAACCGATGCAGATTCGGGATATAATGCTTGGCTCTCCTATGAGTTTAAAGACCCCGCTGAGCGGATTCCATTTGGAATTGGACGTCATAGTGGAGACATAAGTGTCGTTCGTCCTCTTCTTGAGGTCAACCAGGATGAATACAAACTAATTATTGTTATAAAAGACCATGGGGAACCAGGAATGTCGATCACGGTGACAATGACATTTGTATTAACTGAAAAAATGCAAGAAATTAGTGCTGAGCAAAACCTAAAAGGATTGAAAAATGAGGATTTTACAAATGCCAATACGTACCTAATAATAGCAATCTGCTTAATATCAGGGATTTTCTTAGTTACTCTTGTTATATATACGTTCATACGTTGGCAACAGTGCACTCAGGAAATAGATGACCTGAGGACGAACAATATGGGATCCATTGCTAGAAGCTGGACCTATTCCATGCAGCGTCAGTACAAATACTGTATGAATGGGATTTCCCCCAAAAATGACTTGATTTTCTTCACTCCAAGTTTAACTCAAGCATTAGATACTGACAGAAACCCTCATCAACCTGGATTCATGACTGGTCTATCAGCAAAGGTAAGACTACCTAAACCTCAGACTGATTCATGTACATTTATTAACGTATTATTGGACAAATGTGAATATTAGAGGCTATTACAGCTATTGGTGTAGCTGTGATATGGTTTTTCAAGTATTACGGCTTGATACTTCAGTATTTGAAAAAATGAAATAATTTTTGATACATTGTATTTTTTTCTATTGGCTACTATATCCCAGTTTTGTAAATAGAGGGGACTAGTTTTTTATTGGTTGTCTTGGAAATGTTCAGGGAACACCTAAGAATGAGCTGTAATGTGTAGTGGAACTTGGTAGCAATTGTTTAATCTCACTGCAGTGCCACCACAGGGGAAAGGTAGTATTACAACATACTTATTGAAATTAGAGTACTGCAAAGTAAGAATTCTTAAATAAAAGAAGGGCTTAATTATTTATTTTTATCAATTAAAAATGCAAAGTAAATGAACAAAAGAGAAATCTAAATCAATCAATATTCGGTTTGACCACTCTTTGCCTGCAGAACAGGATCAATTTTTCTAGGTACACTTTCAGAAAGTCAGAGATTTTGTAGGATTATACTTAGGTGTACAAGTAACCAATTATACCAAAAAGGTGATAATGATCAATGATTCAAATGCAGATTGAAACACATCCATTAACTGAAACAGAAACAGCTGCGCAGGATGTTTAAACCTGGGTGAGGAACAGCCAGACTCTGCTACAAAGGTGAGGTTGTGGAAGACAGATATCACAAGTCATACACCGTAACAAGATTGAGCAGCATCAGCAAGGTATCTCCCAGCAAAGATTTAAAAGCAGTTAAAGGTTTTGAGATGTTGAAGTTCTTTTGAAGAAGCATCCAAATATTGGCAATAATGTAGACCATCCATGCATTGGTTGGTCAATCAAACTTAGTGCAGCAGATAATAATAATTTTATTTATATTACGCCAACGTATTCCAAAGCACTTTACAGTTAAGCAGGGACATGTACATACAATAAAGACAATAGAAAGTAACACATAGTTCAACAGTTAGAGGAGGAGTGAGGGTCCTGCTCACAAGGTTACAATTTATAAGGAAGCAGGGGGGACACAATCTGAAAATGTGCTTGTCAGGTATAATCTAGCCATCATTATAATAAATAGGGGTTTTCAAATAAGCTGCATGACCTGGTTACTAATACAGTCACCAAGGGCTATTGGGTGCATGGAGGATGTGGAGAACGATAGCTAGGAGGGACCAGATCTGAGGAAAATTTAGAAGGAGGGAACAGGGAAGAATTAGATTAGTCAAGCAAGGTGATAGGCCTGTCTAAAGGGATGTGTTTTTAAAGCAAGCTTTAAAATGTGGGGGCTAGGTATTAATTGATTCATCCGGGGAAATGCATTTAAAAAAACTGGCGCAGCACAAGAGAAGTCTTGGAGACAGAAGTGGGAGGTTTGGATTGTGGAGGATGTTAGCCTTAGATCAGTGATAGAACCACCCAAGGGAATTGCAATATCGGGTAGATTAGTAGAGCGAGTAAACATGAATGACCCATCGTGCTTATTCCTCTTCAAAATTGGAAGAAGTCCAGCAGTGCTAACAGCTCAGATCTTACAGCAACCAGTAAGACCCAGCTACATCCATCTACTGGCCAGAAGTGGTCTTCATGGAAGAATTGTGGCCGAAATACCATACATTCGACTTGAAAAGGCCAAGCGACTCAACTATCCATGAAAACATAGGAACTGAGGTGCAGAAAAATAGCAGTAGGTGCTTTGGACTGATAAGTCAAAATTTGAAATATTTGACTATAACTGGAGACTGTTTGATTGGCAAAGGGCTTGTCATGGTACAATAATAAGTTTATTCGGGGAACAATGAAGCAAGTGATTGTTACTTGCAAGTTTGGGGCTGTGTTTCAGCAAATAGAGTTGGGGAATTGGTCAGGATTAATAGTTTGCTGAGAGCTAAAGGCAGATACTTATCCATCACGCAATGACATTAAGGAGGTGTTTGGCTCTAAATTTACTCTGCAGCGGGACAAAGGCCCCAAACATACAGCCAATATCATTATTCATTTCAGCGTAAAGAAACACAAGGAGTACTGGAAGTGACGATACAGCCCCCACACAGCCTTGCTCTCAACAACATAGAGTCAGTGTGATATTAAATGAAGAGATAGAAGGTTTTGCACAAGCCTGCATACACAGAAGATCTGTGGTTAGTTTTCCAAGATGTTTGGAACAACCGCCTTGACAAGTTCTTTCAAAAACTGTGTACAAGTGTGCCTACAAGAATTGATGCTGTTTTAAAGACAAAGGGCGATCACATCAAATATTTATTTGATTTAGATTTCTCTTTGTTCGTTCACTTGCATTTTATTTGATTAAAACAACTTATTCACACTTCATTTTTAAAGCATTCTTACTTTGCAACACTTTTTACACACATGCTTAATAATTTTGCACAGTACTGTATATATTCTTTATTCTTTGCATTTGTAAATGCCAACTAGAATAAAAAAAAGTAACTAGGTTATCTATTTTTTTGTTAGTTTTGATAAATAATATGTATAGTCTTTGGTGAACAGGCCAGCAATAGTTACAGTTTATGTTGGCATGGAAGGTATATTTTTTATGTTCTTTATGTGTATCTTATTCTTTTTTCTTTTATCTACTTCTTACTTTGGTCCCTAAACATACTTTAAAAAGGCTTAAAAAAGAAAAATATCATACGTGAGGGAAATCAAACTTATAATAATCACGACATATTAAATACAAGGATGAAAACTAATCATCATTTTCTGTTACATCCACAATTTCGGTTCTGGTTGCTGGTTTGAGACAAGCTTTAATCATCCAAAGGACTTTCAAGCTTTAGTGAATTTATCGTCAGGGTAAAAACTATTTTGCTTTAAGACTATATTCAAAGTGCCAATACATTTTCAGTTCTACTTAACCTAAAGCTTAACTTATAAGAGAATTTTGTTCTTATCAGAGCCATAGCATCAGTGACAACTGTGTTATAACAGATCCCAACAAAACCCGAGAATTCAGGCTGACTGGCGATGAGCGAGCGTGCTCGTTTAACCCTTTGCTGGTGCTTCCCGAGTATCTTCGGCGTGCTCGCATATTAAGTTTGAGTCCCTGCGTCTCCATGATTTATGGCTGTTAGACAGCCTCAACACATGTGAAGATTCCCTAACAAAGAGGCAATCCCTGCTTGTGTTGAGGCTGATTAACAACCATAAATATACGAGCACACCAAAGATACTCGGAAAGCATCGGCGAAAGGCGTTAAACGAGCACGCTTGCTCATCCCTAATGCTGACATAATATGATCTGTCAAGTTTCCATTAGAGTTTTGGTAGACCATGATATTCTTTCAATCTATACCTTAATCTATACCTTAATCCTTGACAGAAAAGTAAAAAACTCCTCATGAACACAGCAAAACTCAACATATTTGGAAAATATTTAGCCTATTATGTCAAATTTATATAAATATAAATATTTAATATATTATTTTTTTTTAAAAAAAATTAATTTATTATTTTATTAGAACTTGTCTAGGGCACATTTACAAGGTAAACAGAAAAATAAATAATATGATTTTATTAAATTACTATTTTTATATAAATCTTTTAAATAATTATTTTTGTATATCAAAGGATACCCTTCAGTATGTTGAGTTAAAACTTTATATAAAAGGTATTAGAAATGTTGGTCAAGAAAATTATGACTTTCCTTGTACACTTTTTTTCCACTGCTTGATGAACATTTGAGATAAGTTGTACAATGTCCAGTTTCAATTAAGGCAGGAAGTTGTTGGCATAATTAAACTAATTCTGTACTGCCCATAGACTATACAAGTCCAGCCAGTCCACGCTTTACTCTGCATTGACATTCTAAAATGTCAATGTAGTGTAAGAAGGTTGAGCAAGATCATGCAGCTATGAGGGTGGATAGATGGCTGACAGACACAGCCAGACTCCCCATAGAGAAAATAAAGTGCTGAACAAGTGCTTTTATATACATATTAGATAGCACTGACAGTACTTCCTACTCTGGACCCAGCAGTCATGTGGTCTCTGGGTGTAGGAAGGGTGCAAGAGCTGCTGTGTCCTAGAAGTCCCAGTCAGCTCTACTATGCAGTTAGGAAGTTGAAATTCCTCCTTAATTGGGGCTAATCTACCAGCCCCAGTTATAGGTGATATCAGCAATAAAAAGGATGTGTTAATATGTAAAAATGTCCCCCAAAGGTCTTTTAAATGTTTCAAATTTATAGAAAAATGTTTTCAATATATAAAAATAATTTCTATGGAAAGTGAAATATAATTTAAAATGTTTTAATGGTCCTTTATGGTCTTATAAAAAATGGGAAAAATTTACACACATCTCCTATATTTTTACAGGAATGTAAGAAATGACATAACACTTAAGATCCAGGTATTTAAAAAGGAGGCAAAAAATTGTATAGATATCTGAATGAAAACATTTTTTAAATCTGTTTAAAGAGCGTGTATGATAAACCCCCCAATAAATGATACAGAATGTTTCTGTGCTCGCAGAGTTCTTTCTTAAAATTACTTCAAATATGTCCTATACTTTGCTCTAATTTGGCGCTTTACTTGACTGATTGAGAGCTGATTGTAAGGAGCCTAGCCAACTGAGATGTTTATGCCTTATGTGTCTATATGCAATAATATACTGAATTTGAATTATAAAAAAAACTGAAATCCTTAATGAAGTTAGTGGAACATGGGTGGACACATCTGTAGTGGCCCATTATAGGATATGATCGATTTTTGGATATATTACATAGGAAAATCCTTTTTATTAGATCAGCCCCTATCAAGCTAAGGAAAGAATATCTGGCTTCTCTGACGAACCGCTATCAACTCTAATTTGTGGAGGAAGCTGGCAGCAAGTTTTGAACCCATTTTTGCAACATAATCATAGGGTAAATAAACTATTGCACATCTTTATAGTGAAGGAGCATGGTAGATCCTCCTAAGTGTGCAATACTGTTTGTAGTTTTTTTGCACTTTGACTGGTCTCATGTGCAAGACCTTTGCCTATCACTTTAAAGGGTGACAGTTGTGTTAATTTTTTAAAAACATATGAGACACTGCAGTCAGCTGCCAATCAGTGGGGCATCTGAGATCCCCACGATCACTCAAAACAACATTCTGAAGTGGATGGCTCTTTTAACCAGGGAGCACACAGAGCAGTGTATGGGCCCAGTAGTAAGTCTGTAAGTCTGTATAGCAGTCTGTATGCAAGCTGCTAAGAAGAGAAGCATAGTTAAGAGCAGTGTTTTGAGTGATTAGTTGGGGACCATGAAAAAAATATGATCATTAAACTTTAAATACTAATCAATGTGAACAGGATGTTTGCATGTTTAAATTCCCAGAGTAGTATTTCATGGCCAATAAGTCTCCTTACTCTGATTTGGCACAATCTAAAAAGTGAAATACAACCCCTTAGTGAAGGGCCTCTCACCTAGCCAAATCAGATATCCCGCCTTGCACTAATGAAGGGCAAAAACCTTGAAACATGTGGTTGCATATGGGGTTTTTGATTTGGCTTCTTAAATCATATGGCAAGGTTTGTTAAAAAGTTGATATTGCCTTTTAGGATTACAACACCCAATAGGTCACATTAAAGTTCCAGTCTTCTTCCTGTCAGAAGAGGCTATTTGCAAAACCAAAATTATGCCATTATATTGTTCAAAAAATGTATATTCAATAAATATTTTTGACAATTATTAATATTCAATATATTATTAATGAATTAATGCACACTCTAGGATATGATTGATTTTTGTATACATTAAATAGTAAAATCCTTGTTTTAGATCAGCTTTCCACAAGCTAATGACAATATATCTAGCTGCCCTGACTCCCAGCGATTGATTTTTGACATTGATTAAGGAAGGTGTTTTTGCTAGAATTCTGCTGTAAAACACCTTGAATTTTTGCAATATGTTTGTGCTACTTAAAGTTACGCAAAATTTTTGCAACTTTTGACATTTTATGCTAAGCAAAGTGAGCTTTGCTAAAGTGCATACAATTGTGGCCGGATGAGATGTGGGGAAGCATGCCTGTCAAATTCATGAAAATTTACACCACTTTAGTGATATCAGTTTCGCTAGTGCTGTACTGCAGGCCCTGATTGGAATAACATTTCTGGTGGAGACACACACACCAGTTGTAAATTGTATCTAATTAATTAAGTGGCATGTGCCTGTTAATAAATTAGTAATGCCTTACTCCAGCAGTTCCGTTCATTAAGACTGGTATGAAAAAAAACAGTCTTAATAAATTGGGTCCCACGTTTTTGGGGCTATTTTTTGCAGCACCACAGGGGAGGTAGAGTACTACACAATAGAATATCTGTATAATGCAAGAGCTTGTAAGGTTCCTATAAGTGTGCAATACATTTAGGTGAGGGATTGTGCAGGTGATTATGCAATCCCAATAAAGTGTCAAGTCACTTTTTTTAATATAATTTGCACTCAGGATTTCATTCTTCATAATAAAACTGCAGTGGCACCTAACTTCTTGCAAAGTATCATTCGTTTGGTGCTGATGGTCCTTTCTGAAAATAATAGGTAAAAATGTCAATTTTTAAAAATATTTTTTTATATGTTAATATTTTTTAAGCTCCTTTGTGATTGCCAGGAAACTTTGCAAATGATTTAAAATATGTTGATGCCAGATTATAAGAATAACAGAAAAAGGAAAAACAAATGACGGAAATATGCATAAAAAATGAAAATGAAATGCAAGCAAATCATAACATGTGTAAAGGATATAAAGAGTATATATATTTTTTTCAACAAATATCTTATTTAATAAACTATAAATATTTTAGAAATTGTGAGCCTTTATGATTTTGATTCTATTTCTTGGTTCGAAACAAGATTGTGAAGTAAATTTAACAAGAACAATAATAATAATAATGAAAAAATTGCAGACTTTTGCAAACTTACCTGATACAATTTTCTTCTCCCAAAGAAGCATGCATGGCTTGTAAGTCTCCTCACTCTGACATGCCAGGCCTGGCTTTTCACTCTCCACAAGGAGAAATGTTACCCCTTAGATCCTGCTCTTCCTTGCCAACACTTTTATATCTATGATAAGCTGTAACAAAATATAATGTTCATATATATATATATATATATATATATATATATAAAACAATATTATTTGTTAGTATTATAATTCATTTTTACTATTTATTTTATGAAAAATCGAAGTGTAACCAAAGCAAAAAACAAGTGTTTAACACAAAATTAAATTTAAAAACAATTATTACTATTAAAAACAATTGTGTACTTTATCTGTAAGATCATAAAAAACCCTACCTGGTGATTATAGTTAAGCAACTTTTAAGACTTCTCAGATTGTGCTATTATTTGACTTCTGTGTAAAAGAAGATATTTTTTAAGTTGATGATGATGATGATGACAAAATTATTTTACTATTAATAAATAAAACCCTTTTTATTGTATGTAATTTAAACAATTTCTTTCTTACTGAAGTGCACAATTCAAGGTTATGACATGCTTATTTTTGAAAAGAAGAAAAGATAATTGAAAGTAAAGTACTGTTATTAGGTATATTATTTCGTTAGATTATGCTTCGTTGTAGAATGCATGACTAATTTACAAGAAAGCAAAAAATTGTTTTCTGAATGTATTACTTGCTTAATTTATTTTTTCCAAAATACGTCATCTTTGCTATTTTTACCAATCAAATTGAGTTTCTTAAAAAAAATAAAAAAAATTATTTATTTTTGTTGTAGTTCAACATTTTATCACCAGATGTCACTATTACACAATTTTTATGGAAAAAAAATATACAGCTTCCAATCCATTTCTTTACTGCGTCAGGTTTTACTGTTTCATTGGCAAGACTATTTTTTTCTTCATAGGAAGATTTTCTTTCTATATAAATAATAGTCATTTGCAGAAATGTTTCTCCATTTGCATAAATGCTTATTGGGACCAAGACTGGGATTTGTCTTCATCATACAAATGACTACTGATCTAGTGCTGTGCCAGCTCCACTATGTTGTACCTGAGGAATCTAAACATGGAACATTTGTTGGAAGATTAGCTCAAGATCTGGGAATACACATCAGTGACATCAACTCCAGGAGACTGAGGATTGTTTCAAAAGATGACACAGACTATTTCCAGGTAAATCTGCAAAATGGTATATTATTTGTGAATAGGATTATAGACAGGGAGCACTTGTGTCCTGGGATTAGCATTTGCACAGTGCAGCTAGAAATAATTGTAGATAAACCAGTACAGATTCATCATGTTGATGTTGAAATTGAAGACATTAATGATAACTATCCAGTTTTCTCTGCAACTGAATATAAATTGTCTATATCAGAAGTGATGTTACCTGGATCCCACTTTCCACTAGAGGGAGCCGTTGACCCAGATATAGGTACAAACTCTGTGATAAATTATGAGCTCGGCACAAGTGAATATTTTGCACTTGACATACACACGTACACTCATGAAAGCAAGTCTGTTCAGCTTGTGTTGAACAAAGCTTTGGATAGAGAACAGATTCCTTTCCACAACTTAACACTGACTGCATATGATGGTGGTAAACCAAGATTAAGTGGCATGGTGCAACTCTATATCACAGTGCAAGATGTCAATGATAACGCACCATTGTTTAGTCAGTTATTTTACCGGGCCAGTTTGTTGGAAAACGCCCTTAACGGGACTATTGTCATCAAACTAAATGCAACTGATTCTGACCAAGGTCAAAATGCGGAGGTATTCTTTATATTCAAAGAACCAGTTTCCCAGCAGGTGTCTTCAGCTTTCACCATAGAATCAGAAACGGGGATAATTCGTTTTGACGGTGAAATTGATTATGAGAAGAAAAATATATATGAAATTCAAGTAGCTGCTATTGACAAAGGGCAGATAGCAATGACAGGACACTGTAAGATATTAGTGAACATCATAGATATTAATGATAATCCTCCAGAGATTATGGTGACCTCACTCAATGTCCCCATTCCTGAAGATGCCTTGAAAGGGTCAGTTGTTGCGGTTATTCGAGCATATGATAAAGATTCTGGAGAGAATGGAAGGGTCAATTGCCATATATCTAAAAATCTTCCATTTATAATAACTCCAACCTTACGAGAATACTTTTCATTGATGGTAAATGGACAACTTGACCGGGAAACCATAGCAGAATATGACATTGAAATTACAGCTAGAGATGAAGGTTCTCCTCCACTTTCGGTAACTAAATCACTTAAGATTCAAGTAAATGATGTTAATGATAATCCACCCACTTTTTTGCAAATATCTGAATCAGTGTCTATCAAAGAAAATAACCCTCCAGGCTCCCATATCTACACAGTGTCTGCAAGTGATCCAGATATCAGCCAGAATTCATTCATTACATACTCAATCATTGACATCACTGTTGATGGAATACCAATATCTTCATATATATCTATAAATCCAGAAAATGGGAAATTATTTGCTCTTTTATCTTTTGACCATGAGCATGTTTCACAATTTCAATGTCAGATAAAAGCCACCGATGCTGGACTACCACCACTGAGCAGTGAGGTGATGCTCTACATATTCATTGAAGATATTAATGATAATGCCCCAAGTGTTATTACCCCCTTACCAAATGCTGAGTCTGAAATTACAGAAGTTGTGCCAAGAGTAGGTAAAGCTGGCTATCTTGTGACTAAAATCAAAGCCATCGATGCAGACTCTGGCTACAATGGTTGGGTTTCCTATGAGCTTAAAGATTTTGGAAGAAATGCCCCCTTTACTATTGGGAAGCACACTGGAGATGTTATTTTATTGCGTCAACTTGTGGAATCAGATGATGATGAACACAGATTGACCATTGTACTAAAAGATCATGGAGACCCAGCAATGTCCACAACGGTGACTATTGTCCTCCTACTGGTGGACCCTGGAGAAGATTTACCAGCAGAAAGAAAAAAAGATAAAAGAAAAGATGTTGAACTTCCCGATGAAAATATTTACTTGATTCTGTCTATCTGTTTAATATCTGGAGTATTTCTTGTTACATTGATTACATATACAGTATTGAAATGGAATAAGTATACCCAGGAAATTGATGAACTGAAACAGAATAAAATGTGCCCCAGTATAGCCGGCAGCTGGACTTACTCTCAACAACGTCAGTATAAAGTCAACTTGAATGGCCTTCCTCCAAAAAATGATTTGATTCTTTTCACTCCGAACTTTCATCAGTCATCATTGGGTTATGTAAATTCTAATACTGGCAGCTTGGCATCAGAAGCTTCTGCAAAGGTAAGTGATCAATGTGAACTATATACATGTATTAGAAGCATTGGCAACCATATGACTCGTCATAGCAAAGATTGAAATAAGAGTCTTCTTCAAAGTTATCTCCATGAGCAGACTAAGGGGCTGAAAGCATGAAACGTTCTACTTATGTTGATTTCTGTTGTGTGTTTCCTACTATTTCCTTATTTTCTCCCCTCCATGATTCATAATGACAATTAATTGCTCCTCCTTTGTGATGTTTTTACATTTTTGTGCTTTTATTCTCCAGTTTTGTGGGACCCTTTGCTGCATGAATTAAAAATTAAATATCAATTCAATTTTAATCAATTATTTTAAAATCTGTATTGTTTTTTAGATTGTTTTGACGAGTATGTTCAGTTTATGTAGAAGTGTCATTTCTTTTTAATAATCTGCCTTTTACTGGTATATTTTAGGCATCTTTATCTCATACTAAAAAATATAATTTATTAACGTTATATTTTTTAAGTTATTTGAAAGGTCACATAACACATTGCCAATACCTGCTCATTTTTGTAATTTCCCAATACTTTTTAGCACAGCACCATGAAGTTATATGGGAAGCATATCAACGGTTTTGAGCTGCAATACCGAACACAGCCAATAGGTTAGACTGATGCTGTTTTTTTTGAAACTTGACCTTTTTAATATCAGTATGCTCATTTTTAAGAAGTTGTCTGCTAATAATAAGTATTATGTCTATATCTTAGGGGACATGGACATTATAGTAGAAGGGAGGGGGTGTCTCATGCTTGGAACTCCTCTCTATTAGCTATAGATGAAAGTTACTAACAAAGTGTAACCCTTGATCAGGTTTATCCAACATATGATCAGCAATAAAATGAATCTAGCGTGTAAAACTGCATATTTACTTTCAGCAATAACTGATAAAAGCTGCAAATAAATAAATTGTCATGCATCTCCGGACATTCTAGGATCCTCTATACATCAGTTAAAATGTTTCTTGATAACCATACCAAGGGGTATTCTCATCTTATGATATTGTTTAAATTAAGCAGCATGTAAAATATGCAAGTTTGATACTGACTTGCCTTTCCCAGGTGCTGTCATACTCCTGCAATGAAAGCTATTATCTTTCATAGTGTACAGCTCGTTTTCATTGAGGTCATCCACCAGACCCTGACTGAGTATGACAGTAGTTATATTGCAGGAAACTGGTTAACTCCTAAAATACCAGAAAGCTCTCTCCAGCTCATTTATTTCCATATCACAGCTATCTGATCACCTCACTCTCAGCTCCTGAGGAGCTGCTCTTATCAATCCTGTTGAATCACAATCTCCCAGCACGCAACATCATGACTTCCTGCATCATGGCTCCTACTATCCTGAGCTGTGGGCTTGTTCAAATGCCCTGTTATCTTTAAGTAAATACAGTGATTGAAGTGTTGCCTCAGAACTGCAGAACTTGGGATGGAGTTTATAGTTCCACTAATACTACAGCTCTACTACTCACCAGAACTGTCACTCAAAAAGGATTGCCCATCCCACCAGAAACTAGGACTTATGGAGACAGTAAGAAGACTGCAGAGTTGTGAGCTGCTCAAGATACAACTTAAAAATTTCCGCTTAAGTATGTATGAATGTACAGTACAGATCAAAAGTTTGGACACACCTTCTCATTTAAAGATTTTTCTGTATTTTCATGACTATGAAAATTGTACATTCACACTGAAGGCATCAAAACTATGAATTAACACATGTGGAATTATATACTTAACAAAAAAGTGAGAAACAACTGAAAATATGTCTATTATTCTAGGTTCTTCAAAGTAGCCACCTTTTGCTTTGATGACTGCTTTGCACACTCTCAGCATTCTCTTGATGAACTTCAAGAGGTAGTCACCGGAAATGGTCTTCCAACAATCTGAAGGAGTTCCCAGAGATGCTTAGCACTTGTTGGCCCTTTTGCCTTCACTCTGCGGTCCAGCTCACTCCAAACCAGGTCTGGTGACTGTGAAGGCCAGGTCATCTGGCATAGCACCCCATCACTCTCCTTCTTGGTCAAATAGCCCTTACACAGCCTGGAGGTGTGTTTGGGGTCATTGTCCTGTTGAAAAATAAATGATGGTCCAACTAAATGCAAACCAGATGGAATAGCATGCCACTGCAAGATGCTGTGGTAGCCATGCTGGTTCAGTATGCCTTAAATTTTGAATAAATCCCCAACAGTGTCACCTGCAAAGCACCCCCACACCATCACACCTCCTCCTCCATGCTTCACGGTGGAAACCAGGCATGTAGAGTCCATCCATTCACCTTTTCTGCGTCGCACAAAGACACGGTGGTTGGAACCAAAGATCTCAAATTTGGACTCATCAGACGAAAACACAGATTTCCACTGGTCTAATGTCCATTCCTTGTGTTCTTTAGCCCAAACAAGTCTCTTCTGCTTGTTGCCTGTCCTTAGCAGTGGTTTCCTAGCAGCTATTTTACCATGAAGGCCTGCTGCACAAAGTCTTCTCTTAACAGTTGTTGAAGAGATGTGTCTGCTGCTAGAACTCTGTGTGGCATTGACCTGGTCTCTAATCTGAGCTGCTGTTAACCTGCGATTGCTGAGGCTGGTGACACGGATAAACTTATCCTCAGAAGCAGAGGTGACTCTTGGTGTTCCTTTCCTGGGGCGGTCCTCATGTGAGCCAGTTTCTTTGTAGCCCTTGATGGTTTTTGCAACTGAACTTGGGGACACTTTCAAAGTTTTCCCAATTTTTCACACTGACTGACCTTCATTTCTTAAAGTAATGATGGCCACTCGTTTTTCTTTACTTAGCTGCTTTGTTCTTGCCATAATACAAATTCTTACAGTCTATTCAGTAGGACTATCAGCTGTGTATCCACCTGACTTCTCCACAACACAACTGATGGTCCCAACCCCATTTATAAGGCAAGAAATCCCACTTATTAAACCTGACAGGGCACACCTGTGAAGTGAAAAACATTTCCGGTGATTACCTCTTGAAGCTCATCAAGAGAATGCCAAGAGTGTGCAAAGCAGTCATCAAAGCAAAAGGTGGCTACTTTGAAGAACCTAGAATATAAGACATATTTTCAGTTGTTTCACACTTTTTTGTTAAGTATATAATTCCACATGTGTTAATTCATAGTTTTGATGCCTTCAGTGTGAATGTACAATTTTCATAGTCATGAAAATACAGAAAAATCTTTAAATGAGAAGGTGTGTCCAAACTTTTGGTCTGTACTGTATATTAATGAGTAATACACTTAGGATGCCACAGAAGCAATAGCTATAGAGTAGAAGTGTCATTTTTAATTAAAATTTAATGGTGGATGTACTGTGGAAAACTTTTTTGCTGAAACAGCTAAAAGGCAGTGGTGTTGGAAAATGAACCTGATGTGAACAATTGATCACCAAACTAGTGCTTAATAGGTTGTTATCCTAATAAAATTACAATTATGTGCCTGATAAATCCACCTTTGCATCAGTGCAGCTGCTTTTTGTTTATTTTCCAGCAGCTATGATGTTCGACCCACGTGACTGCTGCAGCCAATCATTGGACTGTATGTCACATTAATGGTAAAAAGATATCAACAAAGACCAGCAGGAACAACTCAAGTTTCAGTTCTGGAGCAGCAGGTGGTAATGGAAGGGTGTTAGTAGGGTAATGGCATTTCTTTCTGTTGGCCAAATGTTTGCTTATCTTGAAAAACCCCATTAAGAAGTTGGCAGTTAAAATTCACAAAGATTTTTACATCTACAGTAACTTAAATTTTAACATAAGGCATAATAATTGATCTAAAGCAAGAATGTATGATTAAAAGCATTAAAAGTGTTTTGTAAATGCAGAAAAAAATAAAGAATGAAAGAAAATTTATAATTGTATATTACTATACACTGTGTGCAGAATTATTAGGCAAGTTGTATTTTAGAGGATTATTTTTATTATTGATCAACAACTATGTTCTCAATCAACCGAAATGACTCAGAAATATCCAAGCTTAATATTTTTGGAAGTTGGAGTGGTTTTTTTTTAGATTTGGCTATCTTAGGAGGATATCTGTTTGTGCAGGTAACTATTACTGTGCAGAATTATTAGGCAACTTAATAAAAACCAAATACAATCCCATCTCACTTGTTTATTTTCACCAGGTAAACCAATATCAGTGCACAAAATTTAGAAATAAACATTTCTGACATGCAAAAACAAAAACCAAAAAAATTAGTGATCAATATAGCCACCTTTCTTTATGATGACACTCAACAGCATTCCATCCATAGATTCTGTCAGTTGCTTGATCTGTTTTCGATCAACATTGCGTGCAGCAGCCACCACAATCTCCCAGACACTGTTCCGAGAGGTGTACTGTTTTCCCTCCCTGTAGATCTCACATTTTATGATGGACCACAGGTTCTCTATGGAGTTCAGATCAGGTGAATAAGGGGGCCATGTCATTATTTTTTCTTTTTTTAGACCTTTACTGACCAGCCACGCTGTGGAGTAGTTGGATGCATGCTATGGAGCATTGTCCTGCATGAAAATCATGTTTTTCTTGAACGATACCGACTTCTTCCTGTACCACTGCTTGAAGAAGTTGTCTTCCAGAAACTGGCAGTAGGTCTGGGAGTTGAGCTTCACTCCATCCTCAACCCGAAAAGGTCCCACAAGTTCATCTTTGATGATACCAGCCCATACCAATACCCTACCTCCACCCTGCTGGCGTCTGAGTCGGAGTGGAGCTCTCTGCCCTTTATTGATCCAGCCTCTGGCCCATCCATCTGGCCCATCAAGAGTCATGCTCATTTCATCAGTCCATAAAACCTTTGAAAAATCAGTCTTAAGATATTTCTTGACCCATTCTTGACGTTTCATCTTATGTTTCTTGTTCAAAGGTGGTCGTTTTTCAGCCTCCCTTATCTTGGCCATGTCCCTGAGTATCGCACACCTTGTGCTTTTTGATACTCCAGTAAAGTTGCAGCTCTGAAATATGGCAAAACTGGTGGCATATGGCATCTTGGCAGCTTCACGCTTGATATTCCTCAATTCATAAACAGTTATTTTGCGTCTTTTTTGGACAACACGCTTCTTGCGACCCTGTTGGCTATTTGCCATGAAACGCTTGATTGTTCGGTGATCACGCTTCAAAAGTTTGGAAATTTCAAGACTGCTGCATCCCTCTGCAAGACATCTCACAATTTTTGACTTTTCAGAGCCTGTCAACTCTCTCTTCTGACCCATTTTGCCAAAGGAAAGGAAGTTGCCTAATAATTAAGCACACCTTATATAGGGTGCTGATGTTATTAGTCAACACCCCTCCTCATTACAGAGATGCACATCACCAGATTTACTTAATTGGTAGTTGGCTCTCAAGCCTATGCAGCTTGGAGTAGGACAACATGTACAGTTATATGAAAAAGTTTGGGCACCCCTATTAATCTTAAGCTTAATGTTTTATAAAAATTGATGTTTTTGCAACAGCTATTTCAGTTTGATATATATAATAACTGTTGGACACAGTAATGTTTCTGCCTTGAAATGAGGTTTATTGTACTAACAGAAAATGTGCAATCTGCATTCAAACAAAATTTGACAGGTGCATAAGTATGGGTACCTAACCAGAAAAGTGACATTAATATTTAGTAGATCCTCCTTTTGCAAAAATAACAGCCTCTAGTCGCTTCGTGTAGCTTTTAATGATTTCCTGAATCCTGGATGAAAGTATTTTTGACCATTCCTCTTTACAAAACAATTCCAGTTCAGTTAAGTTTGTTGGTCGCCAAGCATGGACAGCCCTCTTCAAATGATCCCACAGATGTTCAATGATATTCAGGTCTGGGGACTGAGATGGCCATTCCAGAACATTGCAATTGTTCCTCTGCATGAATAACTGAGTAGATTTGGAGCGGTGTTTTGGATCATTGTCTTGCTGAAAGATCCATCCCCTGCGTAACTTCAACTTTGTCACTGATTCTTGAACATTATTGTCAAGAATCTGCTGATACTGAGTGGAATCCATGCGTCCCTCAACTTTAACAAGATTCCCGGTATCGGCATTGGCCACACAGCCCCAAAGCATAATGGAACCTCCACCAAATTTTACTGTGGGTAGCAAGTGTTTTTTCTTGGAATGCTGTGTTTTTTTGCCGCCATGCATAATGCCTTTTTGTATGACCAAACAACTCAATCTTGGTTTCATCAGTCCACAGGACCTTCTTCCAAAAAGAAATTGGCTTCTCCAAATGTGCTTTTGCATACCTCAGCCGACTCTGTTTGTGGCGTGCTTGCAGAAACGGCTTCTTTCGCATCACTCTCCCATACAGCTTCTCCTTGTGCAAAGTGCGTTGTATAGTTGACGGATGCACAGTGACACCATCTGCAGCAAGTTGATGCTGCAGCTCTCTGGAGGTGGTCTGAGGATTGTCCTTGACTGATCTCACCATTCTTCTTCTCTGCCTTTCTGATGGTTTTCTTGGCCTGCCACTTCTGGCCTTAACAAGAACTGTCCCTGTGCTCTTCCATTTCCTTACTATGTTCCTCACAGTGAAAACTGACAGGTTAAATCTCTGAGTCAGCTTTTTGTATCCTTCCCCTGAACAACTATGTTGAATAATCTTTGTTTTCAGATCATTTGACAGTTGTTTTGAGGAGCCCATGATTCCACTCTTCAGAGGAGATTCAAACAGGAGAACAACTTGCAAGTGGCCACTTTAAGTAGCTTTTCTCATGATTGCATACACCTGGCTATGAAGTTCAAAGCTCAATGAGGTTACAAAACCAAAAAAAGGGCTTTAGTAAGTCAGTAAAAAGTAGGTAGGAGTATTTAAAACAAGAAAATGATAAGAGTGCCCATACTTATGCACCTGTCAAATTTTGTTTGAATGCAGATTGCACATTTTCTGTTAGTACAATAAACCTAATTTCAAGGCAGAAACATTACTGTGTCCAACAGTTATTACATATATCAAACTGAAATAGCTGTTGCAAAAACACCAATTTTTATAAAACAAGCTTAAGATTAATAGGGGTGCCCAAACTTTTTCATATAACTGTATAAAAAGTATCAAAGTGATCAAAATACGCATTTGCCTAATAATTCTGCACGCGGCGTATATAATTATATATAAAGTCTTAAGTCATTATATATAAATTCTTAAATATCTTTAGCTAGAAAATCACTTTTGTTTTGTCATGGAGGAAATCACTGAAATACATTAAAATTGCCACCACATTGGTATACGGACAGAAAACTGTACAATTGCGCATTGTCCATCAGGGACACCATGAAGATCGTCTCCCTACGAGTGTGCAGTGAAGCTGTGTTTAGTTCCTAGCTTTACTGACTGTGTGCGCATGCACCGGAGCCGATGCGTGTCACAGTCTATGAGCTGTGCACGCAATAGGGAGCGCATGCGCACACAGTCAGTGAAGCTGAGAACTAAACACAGCTCCACTGTGCACGTGCAGGGAGCTGCTATTCACGGCGCATGCGTGGATCGCCGATGGACAATGCGCAACAAAATACTCATTGCGCAAACGCAGATACTGGCATATACACTGCGCAAGTGTGGCTGACACTACAAAGTGCAAAAGCTCGGAATATGAACCCGAATATTCATGTGACGTTGCCACAAACCCGGGGACATAATTCAAATTGAGTGGGTGATGGCAAGCCTGACTGAATGCAATGAAGAACACCCCTATGACTAAATGAGCAAGTAAGATATCTATATATATAATCGTCTTATCCCGTCTGTCTGTCTGTCTGTGTGTCTGTCTGTCCAGGAAATCCTGCGTCGCTCATTGGTCCGGCAGCAGCCAATCAGCGCCGCGGGATTTCTGAAAAAAGATGGCGGCCGTTAGCGGCTCATCTGCTGGACGGAGCTCAGCGGCGTTGCAGCCGGGAGATGAGCGCTGCGAGGCGCTCATCTCCAGGCCGGCAACAGCAGAAGGACACCGACCGCCGGACCCATCTGCGGGATGGAGATGCAGCAGGGAGATGAGCGGCGCGAGGCGCTCATCTCCCAGCCGGTAGCAGCGGATGGACCGCCGGCGTCGCTGACCTCCATGCGGAAGGGAGGACTGGGGAGCGGCGCTGCAGGTCGGGATACTTCTCCTGCGAGCGCCCGCTCATGTCCCGGGTTCTCGCAGCGGAAGTACCCGCACAGGCAGCGGCGCTCCCCGGTCCTCACCAAGACAATTCGATGATTGGTCGTGGTCTTCGGACCCGACCAATCACTGATCTTAGCGCAAAAGCTAACCACTACTGTGCTGATTGGTCGCCGACGCTGCCCGCGACCAATCACCGATTTTCCGCTACATTTAAATATCGGCCGCGACCAAACAGCACAGCGGTGTTTAAATCTGGAGCCAAAATCGGTGATTGGTCGTGGCCGATATTTAAATTTGGCGCCCAAATCGATGATTGGTCGCGGACAGCGGCCGCGACCAATCAGCAGAGCGGTGTTTAACTTTAGCACAGTAGTGGTTAACTTTAGCCGCAAGATCGGTGATTGGTCGCGGGCCAAGACCGCGACCAATCACCGATTTGTGCGGCACATTTAAATAGCGGCCGCAACCAATTGGATGTCAGCGCCGCTCCCCGGTTCTCCCTTCACACCCTAGCCGCATGGATGTCAGCGGCGCTGCCTGTGCGGATACTTCCGCTGCGAGAACCCGGGACATGAGCGGGCGCTCGCAGCAGAAGTATCCCGACCCGCCGCTCCCCGGTCCTCCCTTCACACCCTAGCCGCTGATGTCCCCACAGTATCTGCATGGTGTTACAAAGATCCGGACATTTGTGTTAAAAATCGCTGATTGGTCGCTGGCGGTGCCCGCGACCATTCACCGATTTGGGCGCCAAATTTAAATATCGGCCGCGACCAATCACCGATCTTGGCTCCACATTTAAACACCGCTGTATTGATTGGTCGCGGCCGATATTTAAATTTGGTGCCCAAATCGGTGATTGGTCGCGGACAGCGGCCGCGACCAATCAGCAGAGCGGTGTTTAACTTTAGCGCCAAGATCACTGATTGGTCACGTGCGGAGAGCGTGACCAATCAGCGACTCGTATTGGTGAGGAGCGGGGAGCGGAATCGTATTAGTGAGGACCGGGGAGCGCCGCTGCCTGTGCGGCTACTTCCGCTGCGAGAACCTAGGACATGAGCGACTGCTCACAGCAGAAGTATCCCGACCCGCAGCACCGCTCCCCGGTCCTCCCTTCACACCCTAGCCGCTGATGTCCCCACAGTATCCGCATGGTGTTACAAAGATCCGGACATTTGTGTTAAAAATCGCTGATTGGTCGCTGGCGGTGCCCGCGACCATTCACCGATTTGGGCGCCAAATTTAAATATCGGCCGCGACCAATCACCGATCTTGGCTCCACATTTAAACACCACTGTACTGATTGATCGCGGCCGATATTTAAATTTGGCGCCCAAATCGGTGATTGGTCGCGGGCAGCGCCAGCGACCAATCAGCGATTTTTAATACAAATGTCTGGACCTTTGTAACACCATGCGGATACTGTGGGGAGATCAGCGGCTAGGGTGTGAAGGGAGGACCGGGGAGCGGCGCTGCGGGTTGGGATACTTCTGCTGTCGCTCATGTCCCAGGTTCTCGCAGCGGAAGTAGCCGCACAGGCAGCGGCGCTCCCCGATCCTCACTAATACGATTCCGCTCCCCGCTCCTCACCAATACGATTCGCTGATTGGTCGCGCTCTCCGCACGCGACCAATCAGTGATCTTGGCGCTAAAGTTAAACACCGCTCTGCTGATTGGTCGCGGCCGCTGCCCGCGACCAATCACCGATTTGGGCGCCACATTTAAATAGCGGCCGTGACCAATCACCGATCTTGCCGCCACATTTAAACACTGCTGTCCTAATTGGTCGCGGACGCCAGCCGCGACCAATCAGCGAGCTTGGCGCCAAATTTAAACAACGCTCTGCTGATTGGTCGCGGACGCCAGACGCGTCCAATCAGCGAGATTGGCGCCAAATTTAAACAAGGCTCTGCTGATTGATCGCGGTCGCTGTCCGATCAATCAGCAGTATTGGCGCAAAATTTAAACAACGCTCTGCTGATTGGTCGCGGCTTTCAGCCACGACTAATCAGCGTTTTTGTCTCCAAATTTAAACACCGCTCTGCATCGCTCTGCTGATTGGTCGCTGTCGCCGGCCGCGACCAATCAGCAGTATTGTCGCCAAATTTAAACACCTCTTTGCTGATTGGTCGCGGTCGCGACTAATCAGCGATTTTGGTGCCAAATTTAAACACGCTCTCCATTCCTCACTAACACGATTCGCTGATTGGACGCGGCCGCCGCCCGCGACCAATCAGCGATTTTGGCGGCAAATTTAAACACCGCTCTGCTGATTGGTCGCGGCCACCATCCGCGACCAATCAGCAAGATTGGCGCCAAATTTAAACAACGCTCTGCTGATTGGTCGAGGCTGGCGACTGCGACCAATCAGCAGAGCGATGCAGAGCGGGGTTTAAATTTGGCCCCAAAGTCGCTGATTAGTCGCGTCTGACGGCCGCGACAAATCAACAGAGCGTTGTTTAAATTTTGCGCCAAAATCGCTGATTGGTCGAGGCCATCAGACGCGACTAATCACCGACTTTGGGGCCAAATTTAAACCCTGCTCTGCGTCACTCTGCTGATTGGTCGCGGTCGGCGGCCGCGACCAATCAGCAGTATTGGCGCCAAATTTAAACACCGCTCTGCTGATTGGTCGTGACTAATCAGCGATTTTGGTGCCAAATTTAAACACGCTCTCCAGTCCTCACTAACACGGTTCGAAGATTGGTCGCGGCCGCCTCCCGCGACCAATCACCGATATTGCCGCCAAATTTAAACACCGCTTTGCTGATTGGTCGCGGTTGCCGCACGCGACCAATCAGCGATTTGGGTGCCAAATTTAAACGCCGCTCTGCTAATTGCGCCCTGTCGGCCGCATACCTATTCTAGAATACCCGATGCATTCGAATCGGGCCACCATCTAGTAACTATATAAAGTGTCTTTTGCAAATAATTATAGCGCCAATTTTCATGAAAAAAACCTGTTAGTGATGTTCCAAATGACATGACAGGTTTCCTTTAAGCAAAAAATTTGTTATTTTTTTGGTATTATTTCTCAAAATAATAACACTACCTACATCTTACAACATTTATTGCTAGAGTCACCATAATGTAAACCTATAAAGGGGGTGAATAACCACTAACAAGGAATTTGTATATTTACAATATATATATTTTTTAATACATACAAATTTCTTAAAATATATACTTCAGTGGGGGGCAGTGCATAAAATAAAGTTCACGACGAACACATAAGAAATGGATATTATATAAATAGTATTGTATTCTCTGAAAATAATGGTCTGTATATGAAGAATATAGCACAAAGTGTATATACAAAACAAATAAATTATTGAATTAATAAATAATAAATACAATAGAAACATACTGCATATATCAGATAACAGACAAACAATAGGGAAGATGTATCAATGAAAAATTAAAGACCGCAGGACTTACGTTTTGCTTTGAGAAAGCCAAAGACTTGAACATAATATATAATGCTTTATATCTAAAACATTATCCTAAATGATTTAATGTTAATTAATGATACATATACTGTGTATATATATATACATATTTATATATATATATACTGTATATATATATATCTATATATATATAGACATATATATCTATATATAGATATATATATATCTACACAGTGTGTATATACATATATATATATATATATCTATATATACTGTATATATATATACAGTGGGGAAAATAAGTATTTAATACACTGCCGATTTTACAAGGTTTCCCACCTACAAAGAATGGAGAGGTCTGTAATTTTTATCGTAGATACACTTCAACTGTGAGAGACAGAGTCTAAAAAGAAAAAGCAGAAAAGCACATTGTATGATTTTTAAATAATTAAATTGCATTTTATTGCATGAAATAAGTATTTGATCACCTACCAACCAGCAAGAATTCTGGCTTACATAGACCTGTTTATTTTTCTTTAAGAAGCCCTCCTCCTCTGCACTCATTACCTGTATTAATTGCACCTGTTTGAACTCTTTACTGTGTACAAAACACTTGTCCTCACACTCAATCACACTCCAACCTCTCCACCATGGCAATGACCAAAGGGCTGTTTAAGTACACCAGGGACAAAATTGTAGACCTACACAAGGCTGGGATGAGCTACAGGACAATAGGTACAGCTTGGTGAGAAGGGAACAACTGTTGGCACAATTATTAGAAAATGGAAGAAACACAAGATGACTGTCAATATTCCTTGGTCTGGGGCTCCGTGCAAGATTTCGCCTTTTGGGGTAAGGATGATTCTGAGAAAGGTCAGGAATCTGCCCAAAACTACACAGGAGGACTTGGCCAATGACCTGAAGAGAGCTGGGACCACGGTCTCAAACATTATCATTTGTAACACACTACGCCGTCATGGATTAAAATCCTGAAGGGCACGCAAGATCCCCCTGCTCACGCCAGCAAATGTCCAGTAATGACCATTTGAAGTCCACTAATGACCATCTGGGTGATCCAGAGGAGGCATGGGAAAAGGTCATGTAGTCAGATGAGACGAAAATAGAACTTTTTGGTATCAACTCCACTCGTTGTGTTTGGAGGAAGAAGGATGAGTACAACCCCAAGAGCATCATCCCAACCGTGAAGCATTGTGGCGGAAAAATCATACTTTGGGAGTGCTTTTCTTCAAAGGGGACAGGACGACTGCACCGTATTAAAGGGAGGATGGATGGGGTCATGTTTGGCAGGATTTTGGCCAACAACTTTCTTCTCTCAATAAGAGCATGGAAGATGTCTTCCAGCACAACAATGACCCGAAACACACAGCCAGAGCAACTAAGGAGTGGCTCAGTAAGAAGTATTTCAAGGTCCTGCAGTGACCTAGCCAGTCTCCAGACCTAAACCCAATAGAAAATGTTTGGAGGGAGCTGAAACTCAATGTTGCCCAGTGACAGCCCTGAAGCCTCAAAGAACCGGAGAAGATCTGTATGGAGGAGTGGGACAAAATCCCTGCTGCAGTGTGTGCAAACTTTGTCAAGAACTACAGGAAAAGTCTGTCCTCTGTAATTGCATACAAATGTTTCTTTACCAAATATTAAGTTCTGTTTTTCTATTGTGTCAAATACTTATTTCATGCAATAAAATGCTAATTGAGCATTAATATAAATTATCATTGCAGAAGCCACTGAATGATATAAGGTTAGATATTCAATTCCACTTTTTTTGCACCATGATAGCTCAGTGCGGTCTTATCTGTTTCAAGGTAAGTTTGGGTACATCCATATGGTGCATCAATTTGATACAAGTCGTATGTGTATCAATTTTGTAGAAATTTGCTGAAACCGGTGAATTTAAGCAATATGCCATTTGTGTAATATAAATTGCCTAAAATGGCAACTGCCATTTTACACATTGCAAAAGAGTGTATCAGTCAGAAAAAGATAACATTACCTCCAGAATGGAATGGGAAGGCTTTCCCATAATGCAGCAGAAGCAGGAGATGCCACAGGCATTTTGTGGTGCATGTGAAAGAATGCCACAGCTTCACTTAGGAATAGGTAAAACAGTTATAAAATACTGAATAAACTGTGCAGATAGTGTCTGTGACAGCAGAAAGATGAATATGATTAGTATGGGAGGAAAAGAAATTAATAAAGATTGAATTGATAAAGAGAATTTTGATTTGTGACAAATAGATTCACAAATTTAATTTCATAAAACATTTTTCAAAGGTGGCAAAATCTAATTTCAAATGCTTCACAGTATACAGTAAGTACAGTCTTGCATTGATGATGATGATGGTGATTGTAAAGATGCTTGTTGGTGTTTTTTTCTACAGATAAACAAGTATACATTAATTTGAATCACAGCATTCATTTTGTAAATATGTCATAGTCAGTCATGGTGAAATATTTGGTTTAACTTTACTTTTGTTATTATAAAAAATTGAGTAAAATTTAAATATAATTTATTTTTCTTTAATAAAGGACACTATTTACCCATTTACTGTAAAATCAATCATATCATTTATCCCTTAGAGTAGCAACAAAATCAAGTACCTGAACTTTTACAGCTGACAAAAAATAAAATTTTATTATATTTTTTGTAAAATTCTAAAGCACAGTCCAGAAAAGAAATAATACATTTAGACAATATAGTTTATTGAGTTGATATCAAAGCAATCTTTGTGAGCTTTATATCAGCAATGTATTTAAAAAATATAGAACATATTTCTAAAAGGTTTGGCTTTCTTACCTTTTTAATGACTATTTCTAATTCAATGATACGACTTTAAAACAGGCAGATTCAACATTAATGATATCTAACATCAAAGGTCGAAGAGTCAAATCATCACAAAGAGCAAATTCTAATATATAATGCACTTTTATTATAATTAATAATAAATATAGTTAAATAAATACTTTACAGTCCTAGCACTTTATAATACAAACAAATTAAAGAAATACAAAAATTTTAATTCTTAAAAAAAAAAATTACAGATACATCCCATAAACAAATTAAAAATGGGTAAATATTTTGCTATAAAAGCCATGGCTCCTTCTTCTGATTTATTTTCTAAATTTGAAAAAAAGCGATACAAGTGTCTCATAAAATAGATTTTAGCACAAACACCATACTTGTAATTGTATTTACACTGCAAAGGTGGAATAAACATAATAATACATTTACTCTCAAGTTACTCAAATTTTTAAGTCTTTTTTATCATTTATGCTATACTTAAGTCACATACTGTAAGTTGTTGCATTGGGAGCATAAATACTTATATATATCGTGCACAACAGAAATATTTTGTTGTTAATCAGAAGCATTAATACAGTATGTAACATTTTACTAAGAATGAATGAAGGAATGAATTAATGAATGATTAATTGAGCAAATTAATTATTTTTGTTTCTTGGTTTGGAAGCTACTAAAGTTGTAATTTTAAATTCTGATTTTCCATTTTAAATAAATATCACAAAAACAAATTTTAATACCATGACTCTATAATATACCTGCAATTCTAAAGAAATATTTCACCCAATATGATTTTTCTAATTGGGAATTTTGAGGATGTAAATATATTTTAAAGTCCATATTAGTAAGTTTTTCTGCAATTCAACACATTTTGATTCTCCCTAACTACAAAAAACGATTTATTTGGTAATTACTCCTTGTAGTTGATTATGATGATTTATAATTTGTCTTCATATATCTAATGTTTCATGATTGTTTATGAAGTTAGGAGAGACCGGATTATTCAGTAGGCTAAAATTTTGAAATAAGGGAGCAAGAGAGACAGAACATGATTGACAGAGAATACCCAGCGTGTCCAACTTCACCTTCCTCTATTAATGTTAGAGAAACCAGGACTTGACTATGAAAGAATCAATAGAGAAATCAACCCAATTCATAGCATTTGAAACCTTTTCAATTGGGTACTGTAACATTAAAATAAAATATGGTGTTCCCTTATGAGTTTCATGATTTTTATGTCACTGAAAATTATATTACATTTTTTTTAGACCAGCTAAAGTAGAGTATGTTTTGGGATTTTATATTTATTAGAAAGATTAACAATTATCTTACTATTTTTAAATATAAATAATGAAATCTGAAAATTGTGGATTCTGGTTTGTTTGTTAATTGAAGCTGAAATCCTTGTTCAAATTACAACACAAGAATGAATCTTTATGATTTCTTATGAAAATGGAGATTTACAATCTTTATAAAATGGTAGAATTAGTTATGGGAAAATATAGAGAAGTTTCATATCACAGCAGTTAACAATCCTTGTTAATCTTCTCTAAATTCCTTAACACCTCCTAGACCTCTGGTTGTTTCTTTCTTGCGACAACTTTTTCACGCCCATGTATATCGCTTATATATTAAAAAATATCAGTGTTTTAAACATTTTGGTAATGTTGTCTCTAGGTATATGTACTTAACATACCAATGCAGTAATTTCACTCTTTCAGATTACTGAAATATGAATGTTATGTTATCAGCACTGTAAACTCCTTACAATGAATACCATTGTATTAGTGTATTTCAATTGAGACCTCAACATTGGCATGCAATATTTTCACTCAAAGTGATCCAATGAAGTTGTGCATATTAATGTGAAAGCTACAATTTTGCAACAAACCAAATGTTGCCATGGAGCCCAAACTCGATCTGATACTTATTACAATCAATCACATCTCTGTGGGATTTCAGAGGATCTGGCCATCTTTGTAAACCAAACATAAATTACAAACAACCGATTCGTCCAGAAATATCAGCTATGTTAGTAATGTGACCTATTAGGTATTCATAACGTTGACATTTTGTTATGTATTCAGTTGACTCCTGTTATTTCCATATCCATACTTGAAGCACCTTAAAGGGGTATTCCCATCTCCAATATCCCATCCCAATATGTAGTAAGTGTAATAATAATAATATTAGCAAATATCTCCAATTAGAAATGTAGTATAGTTTTTCTGATTTGCTATGTCTCTTTCCTCATGTGCAGGCATTGCAGGACCTTAGGTATCCATGGTTATGACCACTGATATAGGTACAGTTAGCTAGTTGCTTGGGGTCGTAACCATGGATATCTAAGGTCCTGCAATGCCCTGCACATGAGGAAAAAGACATAGCAAATCAGAAAAACTATACTACATTTCTAATTGGAGATATTTGCTAATATTATTATTATTATTCTTACTACACATTGGGATGGGATATTGGAGATGGGAATACCCCTTTAAGGTGCTTCAAGTATGGATATGGAAATACCAGGAGTCATATGAAAATTAGAATGATGGTAGTGATGCAGGCAAAATGGTAGGTGCTTACCTCTGGGATAGGTGGAAGACTGCTGCAACTCTTCTCTGTATGGTCAGGTCAGTGGTGTGGATCGATGACCGTTAGTGCAGGCGAGTGGTAATGGAGGAAAAAAAAGAGCATGCTTTTCTCTTGGACAAAAAAAATCTGTGGTATTGTTAATAGCTTTAACTTTTTTATGCTAATAGAATACAGCAAACAAGTTTTCAGCTTTGGACTGGTGCCTTCATTAGGCCGTGTATGGTGTACAACCAATATTGTCCAGCAATTTAAACTCTGAAAATTGGCAGTAAGAAAACCTTCCAGGAAATGGAGGCAGGGTTAAAAATCATCTGCACATAAAAGATGTGATTGAATTGGTAAAGTATGGATAAGAACATTTTAAAAACATGATTAAGTTATGATGATGCGACACGATAATTAAGTAATCAGCATACCAGGTACAAATAAAATATTCATAATAATATTCATAACAATGTAAAAATGCAAGACATGCAGTTCTCATTTTAGTGCTGTGAATGACTCTCAGCTCAATACAAAAATATGCAGGAAAATGGTAACTGACAATTTACTGTGGCTACTATGCATAGAAGACTTTGGATATCCTGAGTTAGGTATATTAAATATATATTTTCCTTTGTTCCTTCAATGCTGATGGTTTCTAAAATTATAGTACAATTTCAGAGATTTCAATCAAGCCATATGATTTAAGGTTTTTCAGTTTATATACCCAGTATATTTATTTTTCCTTTAAAGCGTAACCATCGTTTTAATTTTTATTTCATAAATCAATAGTACACATGAAAATAAGCAACTTTGTAATATATCTTATCAGAGAAATCAAATTCTTTCTCTGACAAAATTGTTCAGTCATTATCATGGTAGCAAAAAAAGTTGCGACCCTTGTCCCCATTGCGGTCCCATGATTTTGCTAAATAATTGGTATAATAACTGGTAAAATAATAATCATTAAGAATAAATTTAATGAATGAGGAGAAATATTTCCTGTGAGGGTGGACAGAGTCACTGGTGATATATGTGAGGGGAGATATGTTTCACTGCGGCTACTAGCCTCAGTGAACTAAGCCTACCAATTTCCTCCAGCATGTTATGTGTTGGGGGTTAAACCACCATTTTGAAAGGGAGTGTTTTTTTGTGAATGACATTGAGAAGGGCGGGAGGTCATTCACCATATCTCCACCTCAGGGTGTGGCAGAGCAAGGTTAAATGCTCAGTCACTGTTTTTTTCCTCTGGTGTGGTCTGGAGAAAGAAGTCTCCAGACTGTGAGTGAAAGCCAGAGAGCTCCATAGAAGGACTTTGTTGAACCGGTTTGTGTTACCCAGAGCGGGCAAAACCCACTCACCTGTGGACTGTACTATACATTGTCTCTTTTTTTTGTTCTTCGTTATCCCAGAGAGGACATGTTTATTTTGTGGAACCCTGCTGAAGTTTATGTCACGTATTAATAAACCCACAGGAAGTTAACCCAAGACGTGTTTCCTGTGTCTGACTCTGTAAGAGCCGAGCAAGGTGCTTTACCACAGTGGTATATAGACATCTTGGTTTTAAAAGGTACTCACACATTCCAAACCTATGTTTATGTTCTAAAAATGCATAATAGTGTAAAAATATTGTGTAAAAAATATTTTTAAATATCATTTTATTGAATATTATAATAATGAGCCATGTTTTCTATTAGGAATAGACTTGATAAGAATATGATAAAAATTGAATGGAGCACTGTTGTTCATCCCCAATCAGTGTTTATATGCTGCTAGTGCTATTCTGATACTCCTATTGATTACCTATCCTGAGGACAGATAATTTATTTTAGATGGTTGGACACACCCTTTAAATTTATGAAAAGTGCTATCTAAAAATGTGCTGAAATGTGTGCAATTCCTTTTAGAATTAGGGGTAAATAATAAAAAAAAAAATGTATGTTTGCTTATTTAATGCATGAAAGTAGTATATATATTTTTGGGTGATATACAATGGGAGCGCACATTCTCATTTTGTTAGATAAATAGTATGTTACCAATATAACAATGACTGAGCAAAGCCTAATAGCAAGACAATGCTTGGACAAAAAGGAACACTATTCCTAAAACTCTTCTTGAAATTTGTGATAATTGGGAGCAAACATTATGCAATTTGACATGCCCTAAAAATTAAAATATGAGGCATTGGTCCAATAAATTAAAATTTCAACTATTTTAAAACATTTTGCTTGCCCATTCCTGCCAAACTTATTTAGAGCAGAAAAAGGTTTTAATTATTGGACTTCCTAATATGTGGAAATAACAATGTGGAGAAAAAATAAGGGAACACATTTTTATTATTACAAGGTATAGGTTTCACTACTGGGTGCAAACTATATGCCCATTGATGTGCCACACAACTTGAAATGAAAGTCATTGTCAAAATGATTTAAACTTACTACTTTAAAACCTGTGTATCTTTAAATAAAAATAAATAAAGAAGACATTTATAAATGTATTCATCATCTGAAAAAGCACACAATGACAGCAGTGCATATTTTAGAACCACTCATTTGTTCGATAAATAAAAATGTCTATTAGCTATAGGACATTCTTTATTGTATGCTCAAAATATAGAAGAGTTTTTTTTTTTTATTTCTATCTAATAATACCTTAAATGTGTTAAATACCATGATGCAACAACGCTTAACTTCACAGTTAATATGACACAATCCATTGAAATCTAACACATTGAGTGTTAAGTTAATGTTTGCTTCATATATAAAACGGTTGGATTAAAACTTGCTTTTGCTATTATCTTATTGTACGTCTACAGAGATGACATACCCTAAACTACTTGTACATTGACTATGCTTTACATGTGTCCACACTTCAATATTATAATAATGAATTTTTATCATGTGATCTTACTTTGCTTTTATATTATTTTAATTAAACCTTTCTGGCAAACTGATATAACTGTACATCAAGATTGCAAGCACATTTCTGTAATTTGACATATAGTTGCATCCCATGGATGGCATGGCTCAGAATTTACATCCTTGCAGGAACTATCCTAAGCAGGAGCCATCTGTTATACACAGCTAAGATTCCAGCACTTTAATCCCTCAGATGCCACTGAAGGGTTTGACAGAGGGAGATCTCTCCCTCTGTAAGCCTATCAGCACCACTACACTGCAAACATGAGATGCTGACAGCTGCTATGGCAGCAAGGAGACCTAACTAAGGCCTTTGTGTTATGTAGAGGATCAGAGGATCGTATGTTTATGTCCCATTATGGGACAGGTAAAAATAATGTTTATAGCTGTAAAAAATATAATTATAAAAATCCCAGTCTTAATAACAGAAAATCGTTTAATTGTGAAAAAAAAACATCCTAGGAAAAAAATAACTCATACTATAAACCTTGATTTATTGTGCACACTGAATTACTTAAAAAAAAAAATATATATATATATATAATAGTTTGCCAAAGTTGTTGGTTTTGTCTTGCTGCACAAAATATTAAATGAAAAAGTGATAAAAAAATTCTATGTAACCCAACGTGGTATCAATAAAAACTACAGCTTGTTACACAAAAAACCGAAGCCCCCATAGAGCACTGTGCTCTGAAAAATTAAAAAGTTATGCCTCTCCTATATGACAGCGATGAAAAAATATATATAATTGTTGAATTATAATGATATTTTTTCTTAAATGTATTTTTTGTGCAATAGCAAAACAAAAAAAAACATTATAAATGGTGCCTCATTGCAATTGTGTTGACACACATAATATACAGTACTTAACATCTCAGTTGTACTACTTGGTGAAGAATAAATCTATATGTAATCTGTTACCAGGTGTTTGCCACCTAATCTGAAAGCAGCATAATGTAGGAACAGAGACCCTGATTCCAGTGATGTGTCACATATGGGCTACTTGCTTAAGTTTTGATAAAATCACTGTTTACTTGCAGCAGATCTACCAGTTCATTAAAAGCAATTTCAGATGTATTATTTTTGTTCATGCATCCAAGAAAACAAATGAATTGAAAAGTGATCAAAAAATTGTATCAATAAAAACATATTGTTTACAAAAAACAACCCGAAATACAACTTTGTCTGCAGATAAATTAAAGTTATTTTGTTGTGTAATTTTTTTCACAAAAGATGCAAAAAAAAAGCTTAGATAAATTTGGTCTTGTGATCATATTGATCTGCAAAATAAAGATAACATGTCAATTATGCCTAAAGTGAATGGTGTTTAAAAACAAAATAATTTCAGAATTGATGCTTATTTTATTCACTTTGCCTACCAAAGACAGTTGTAAAAAGTTATCAAAAAGTTGTAAGTATCACAAAATAGTACCAATGAAATCTAGGCATTTTTTTTTGCAAATAAGTCCTCATATAGCTGCACTGATGGAAAATGATAAAACTTAGGTCTCTCAGAAAATAGAAACCAAAAAGTGATTTATTTTCAAAATATGTATATATTGTATAAAATAAAACAAAACTTTATACAAACTTTATAAATTTGGTATCGCTATGTCCTGACCTATGGAATAAAGCCTACACTTTATTTGTGGACAACAGTGAATATCATAAAATGTAAAATGCTAAAGAAAAACAGTCACAGAACTGCTGTTTTGTTAATATTTCTCCGAATAAAGAGTAAATAACAGTTAACTAGCAAATTATATGTACCCCAAAATATTTCTACAGTCAAATAGAACTAATAAAAAAAACAAGACCTCATATGACTAAGTTATCGAAACAATAAAAAAGTTATGGTTCTTGGAATGTGACAGTAAATGTTAGAACTCTCCTGTTAGGTTTTTTTTAGTTTGCTGGTCACATGACCATTTTTGCCTATTTAATCCAGCTCCGCCCTCCTGGTCTTGCTGGACTTCATTGTATTTACTACTCTTGAGCTAGCTTGCTCTGTTGCCGTTCTCTGTTAGTTTTGCTTGGTCTTCTGACCTCTATGCTTTTTGTTATGTGTTTGTCTTTGACTGCAACTATTTCTGCTAGGAGGTGTCCAAACTTATCCCAGTCCCTAGTTCTTGTAGGAATCCCTCCCTCACATCTATAGGTCTTCGTTCAGACTAGCTGAGGACTTTAGCGGGTCTGATCGCAGGATCAGGTTCCCCGTTACATCGTAGGGATCTAGTTTAGTTCTATTGTAGGGACAGTTCTCCTGTCTTTCTTTAGTCCCTGTAGCAGATCATAACAGTAAAAACTTTATGGTTCTTGGAATGTGACGATAAAAAAGTAAAAAAATGGATTGCCATAAATGCATAAACTATGACTAAGGTCATAATCATATTTTACTGAATATGTAATTTAAATAATGTAGCAAAAAGTTGCTGTGATGCTAAAAGGTTAAAAAACTGTTAAAATGTTTTGAATAGCTAATAATTAACCTATTTCTCTACATATTAAAATCTATTTGGTAACATACTGTTTATATTTTAAATCCAAAATGGTATTTATCTAGATTGAGGGTTTTTTGAGGGATACTATAAGTGAAAAAATACTTGTAGTGTTGCTTTTGTTTATCTTTTTCATAAATCCTCATTATAATGTTATTTTGTTATTAGTTTTTTTAAAATACAAGCTCTTTTCATATGATTATTATACATTCCAGACTTGCTAGTATTTATGAACCACTCTGAAAATGCATGGATACATGTATTATACAGTCATATGAAAAAGTTTGGGCACCCCTATTAATCTTAAGTTTAATGTTTTATAAAAATTGGTGTTTTTGCAACAGCTATTTAAGTTTGATATATGTAATAACTGTTGGACACAGTAATGTTTCTGCCTTGAAATGAGGTTTATTGTACTAACAGAAAATGTGCAATCTGCATTCAAACAAAATTTGACAGGTGCATAAGTATGGGCACCTCACCAGAAAAGTGACATTAATATTTAGTAGATCCTCCTTTTGCAAAAATAACAGCCTCTAGTCGCTTCCTGTAGCTTTTAATGATTTCCTGGATCCTGGATGAAGGTATTTTTGACCATTCCTCTTTACAAAACAATTCCAGTTCAGTTAAGTTTGATGGTCGCCGAGCATGGACAGCCCTCTTCAAATGATCCCACAGATGTTCAATGATATTCAGGTCTGGGGACTGGGATGGTCATTCCAGAACATTGTAATTGTTCCTATGCATGAATGCCTGAGTAGATTTGGAGCGGTGTTTTGGATCATTGTCTTGCTGAAAGATCCATCCCCTGCGTAACTTCAACTTTGTCACTGATTCTTGAACATTATTGTCAAGAATCTGCTGATACTGAGTGGAATCCATGCGTCCCTCAACTTTAACAAGATTCCCGGTGCCGGCATTGGCCACACAGCCCCAAAGCATGATGGAACCTCTACCAAATTTTACTGTGGGTAGCAAGTGTTTTTCTTGGAATGCTGTGTTTTTTTGCCGCCATGCATAACGCCTTTTTGTATGACCAAACAACTCAATCTTGGTTTCATCAGTCCACAGGACCTTCTTCCAAAAAGAAATTGGCTTCTCCAAATGTGCTTTTGCATACCTCAGCCGACTCTGTTTGTGGCGTGCTTGCAGAAACGGCTTCTTTCGCATCACTCTCCAATACAGCTTCTCCTTGTGCAAAGTGCGTTGTATAGTTGACCGATGCACAGTGACACCATCTGCAGCAAGTTGATGCTGCAGCTCTCTGGAGGTGGTCTGAGGATTGTCCTTGACTGATCTCACCATTCTTCTTCTCTGCCTTTCTGATGTTTTTCTTGGCCTGCCACTTCTGGCCTTAACAAGAACTGTCCCTGTGTTCTTCCATTTCCTTACTATGTTGCTCACAGTGGAAACTGACAGGTTAAATCTCTGAGACAGCATTTTGTATCCTTCCCCTGAACAACTATGTTGAATATTCTTTGTTTTCAGATCATTTGACAGTTGTTTTGATTAGCCCATGATGCCACTCTTCAGAGGAGATTCAAACAGGAGAACAACTTGCAAGTGCCACTTTTAGTAGCTTTTCTCATGATTGCATACACCTGGCTATGAAGTTCAAAGCTCAATGAGGTTACAAAACAAAAAAAAGTGCTTTAGTAAGTCAGTAAAAAGTAGGTAGGAGTATTTAAAACAAGAAAATGATAAGGGTGCCCATACTTATGCACCTGTCAAATTTTGTTTGAATGCAGATTGCACAATTTCTGTTAGTACAACAAATCTCATTTCAAGGCAGAAACACTACTGTGTCCAACAGTTATTACATATATCAAACTGAAATAGCTGTTGCAAAAGCACCAATTTTTATAAAACAATAAGTTTAAGATTAATAGGGGTGCCCAAACTTTTTCATATAACTGTATATATACATATATATATATATATATATATATATACAGTACAGACCAAAAGTTTGGAAACACCTTCTCATTTAAATATTTTTCTGTATTTTCATGACTATGAAAATTGCACATTCACACTAAAGGCATCAAAATTATAAATTAACACATGTGGAATTATATACTTAATAATATAGTGTGAAACAATTGCAAATATGTCTTATATTCTAGGTTCTTCAAAGTACCCACCTTTTACTTTCATGACTGCTTTGCACACTCTTGGCATTCTCTTGATGAGCTTCAAAAGGTAGTCACCGGAAATGGTCTTCCAACAATCTTGAAGGAGTTCCCAGAGATGCTTATCACTTGTTGGCCCTTTTGCCTTCACTCTGCGGTCCAGCTCAACCCAAACCATCTCGATTGGGTTCAGGTCTGGTGACTGTGGAGGCCAGGTCATCTGGCGTAGCACCCTATCCCTCCCTTTCTTGGTCAAATAGCCCTTACACAGCCTGGAGGTGTGTTTGGGGTCATTGGCTTGTTGAAAAATAAATGATGGTCCAACTAAATGCAAACCGGATGGAATAGCATGCCGCTGCAAGATGCTGTGGTAGCCATGCTGGTTCAGTATGCCTTCAATTTTGAATAAATCCCCAACATTGTCATCAGCAAAGCATCCCCACACCATCACACCTCCTCCTCCATGCTTCACGGTGGGAACCAGGCATGTAGAGTCCATACGTTCACCTTTTCTGTGTCGCACAAAGACACGGTGGTTGGAACCAAAGATCTCAAATTTGGACTCATCAGACCAAAGCACAGATTTCCACTGGTCTAATGTCCATTCCTTGTGTTCTTTAGCCCAAACAATTCTCTTCTGCTTGTTGCCTTTCCTTAGCAGTGGTTTCCTAGCAGCTGTTTTACCATGAAGGCTTGCTGCACAAAGTCTCCTCTTAACAGTTGTTGTAGAGATGTGTCTGCTGCTAGAACTCTGTGTGGCATTGACCTGGTCTCTAATCTGAGCTGCTGTTAACCTGCGATTTCTGAGGCTGGTGAGTCGGATAAACTTATCCTCAGAAGCAGAGGTGACTCTTGGTCTTCCTTTCCTGTTCCTGGGGCGGTCCTCATGTGAGCCAGTATCTTTTTATCGCTTGATGGTTCTTGCAACTACACTTGGGGACACTTTCAAAGTTTTCCCAATTTTTCGCACTGACTGACCTTCATTTCTTATAGTAATGATGGCCACTCGTTTTTCTTTACTTATGTACTTTTTTCTTGCCATAATACAAATTCTTACAGTCTATTCAGTAGGACTATCAGCTGTGTATGCACCAGACTTCTGTACAACACAACTGATGGTCCCAACCCCATTTATAAGGCAAGAAATTCCACTTATTAATCCTGACAGGGCATACCTGTGAAGGGAAAACCATTTTCGGTAACTACCACTTGAAGCTCATCAAGAGAATGCCAAGAGTGTGCAAAGCAGTCATCAAAGCAAAAGGTGGCTACTTTGAAGAACCTAGAATATAAGATATATTTTCAGTTGTTTCACACTTTTTTTGCTAAATATATAATTCAACATGTGTTAATTTATAGTTTTGATGCCTTCAGTGTGAATGTACAATTTTCATAGTCATGAAAATACAGAAAAAACTTTAAATGAGAAGGTGTGTCCAAACTTTTGGTCTGTACTGTATATATACAGTGAAGGAAATAAGTATTTGGTCCCTTGCTGTTTTTGTAAGTTTGCCCACTGACAAAGACATGAACATTCTATAATTTTAAGGGTAGGTTAATTTTAACATAGAGAGATAGAATATCCCCCAAAAAAATCAACAAAATCACATTGTATAAATTATATGCATTTTTTTTGCATATTGCAGTGAGAAATAAGTATTGGATCACTCTACCAAATAACACTTGGTGGCAAAACCATTGTTGGCAAGCACAGCAGTTAGATGTTTTTTGTAGTTGATGATGAGGGTTGCGCACATGTCAGGAGGAACGTTGCTCCACTCCTCTTTGCAGATCATCTCTAAATTTTTAAGATTTGAGGCTGTCGCTTGGCAACTCAGAGCTTCAACTCCCTCCATAAGTTTTCTATGGGATTAAGGTCTGGAGACTGGCTAGGCCACTCCATGACCTTAATGTGCTTCTTTTTGAGCCACTCCTTTGTTGCCTTGGCTATATGTTTTGGGTCATTGTCTTACTGGAAGACCCAGCCATGACCCATTTTTATTGTCCTGGTGGAGGGAAGGAGTTTGTCGCTCAGGATTTTACAATACATGACTCCATCAATTCTCCCATTGATGCAGTGAAGTAGTCCTGTGCCCTTAGCAGAGAAACACCCCCAAAACATAATGTTTCCACCTCCATACTTGACAGTGGGGACGGTGTTCTTTGGGTCATAGGCAGCATTTCTCTTCCTCCAAACACGGCTAGTTGAGTTAACGCCAAAGAGCTCAATTTTTGTCTCATCTGACTACAGCACCTTCTCCCAATAACACAGAATCATCCAGGTGTTCATTGGCAAACTTTAGATGGGCCTGCACATGTGCCTTCTTGAGCAGGGGGACCTTACGGGCGCTGCAGGATTTTAAACTTTTAAGGCATAATGTGTTACCAATGGTTTTCTTGGTGACTGTGGTCCCAGCTGCCTTGAGATCATTAACAAGTTCCCCCCGTGTTGTTTTAGGCTAATCTCTCACCTTCCTCATGATCAAGGTGAGATTTTGCATGGTGCCCCAGATCAATGTTGATTGACAATCATTTTGTATTTCTTCCATTTTATTTCTATTGCATCAACAGTTGTCTACTTCTCACCCAGCGTCTTACTTATGGTTTTGTAGCCCATTACAGCTTTGTGCAGGTCGATGATCTTGTCCCTGACATCCTTAGAAAGCTCTTTGGTCTTGCCCATGTTGTAGAGGTTAGAGTTTGACTGATCAATTGAGTCTGTGGACAGGAGTCTTTTATACAGGTGACTATGTAAGACAGCTGTCTTTAATACAGGTAACAAGTTGATTAGGAGTGTCTAACTGGTCTGTAGGAGACAGAACTCATAATGGTTTGTAGGGGATCAAATACTTATTTCTCACTGCAAAATGCAAATAAATTTATCTAATTTATACAATGTGATTTTCTTGATTTTTAGGGGGATATTCTATCTCTCAATGTTAAAATTAACCTACCCTTAAAATTATATGGATCAAATAATTATTTCCTTCACTGTATATATATATACATACATATGTGTGCACATATATATACACTGCTCTAAAAAATAAAGGGAACACTCAAATAACACATCCTAGATTTGAATGAATGAAATATTCTCATTGAATACTTTGTTCTGTACAAAGTTGAATGTGCTGGCAACAAAATCACACAAAAATCATCAACAGAAATCAAATTTATTAACCAATGGAGGCCTGGATTTGGAGTCACCCCCAAAATTAAAGTGGAAAAGCACACTACAGGCTGATCCAACTATGTAATGTCTTTAAAACAAGTCAAAATGAGGCTCAGTATTGTGTGTGGCCTCCATGTGCCTGTATGACCTCCCTACAACGCCTGGGCATGCTCCTGATGAGGTTGCGGATGGTCTCCTGTGGGATCTCCTCCCAGACCTGGACTAAAGCATCCGCCAACTCCTGGACAGTCTGTGTTGCTTCGTGATGTTGGTGGATGGAGCGAGACATGATGTCCCAGATGTGGATTCAGGTCTTGGGAATGGGTGGGCCAGTCCATAGCTTCAATGCCTTCATCTTGCTGGAACTGCTGACACATTCCAGCTACATGGGGTCTGGCATTGTCCAGCATTAGGAGGAACCCAGGGCCAATCGCACCAGTATATGGTCTCACAAGGGGTCTGAGGATCTCATCTCGGTACTTAATGGCAGTCAGGTTACCTCTGGCAAGCACATGGAGGGCAGTGTGGCCCTCCAAAGAAATGCCACCCCACACCATTACTGACCCACTGCCAAACCGGTCATGCTGAAGGATGTTGCAGGCAGCAGATCGCTCTTAACGGCGTCTCCAGACTCTGTCACGTCTGTCACATTTGCTCAGTGTGAACCTGCTTTCATCTGTGAAGAGCACAGGGTGCCAGTGACGACTTTGCCAATCCTGGTGTTCTGTGGCGAATGCCAAGCATCCTGCACGGTGTTGGGCTGTGAGCACAACCCCCATCTGTGGACGTCGGGCCCTCATACCACCCTCATGGAATCAGTTTCAAACCATTTGTGCAGACACATGCACATTTGTGGCCTGCTGGAGGTGATTTAGCAGGGCTCTGGCAGTGCTCCTCCTGCTCCTCCTTGTGCAAAGACAGAGGTAGCGGTCCTGCTGTTGGGTTGTTGCCCTCCTACGGCCCCCTCCACTTCTCCTGCTGTACTGGCCTGTCTCCTGGTAGCACCTCTGGACACTACGCTGACAGACACAGCAAACCTTCTTGCAACAGCTCGCATTGATGTGCCATCCTGGATGAGCTACACTACCTCAGCAACTTCTGTGGGTTGTAGAGTCCGCCTCATGCTACCACGAGTGTGAAAGCACAGCCAACATTCAAAAGTGACCAAAATATCAGCCAGAAAGCATTGGTACTGAGATGTGGTCTGTGGTCCCCACCTGCAGAACCAATCCTTTATTGAGTGTGTCTTGATAATTGCCAATAATTTCCATCTATTGTCTATTCCATTTGCACAACAGCATGTGAAATTGATTGTCAGTCAGTGTTGCTTCCTAAGTGGACAGTTTGATTTCACAGAAGTTTGATTCACTTGGAGATATATTCTGTTGTTTAAGTGTTCCCTTTATTTTTTTGAGCAAAGTATATATACAGTACAGACCAAAAGTTTGGACACACCTCATTTAAAGATTTTTCTGTATTTTCATGACTATGAAAATTGTACATTCACACTGAAGGCATCAAAACTATGAATTAACACATGTGGAATTATATACTTAACAAAAAAGTGTGAAACAACTGAAAATATGTCTTATATTCTAGGTTCTTCAAAGTAGCCACCTTTTGTTTTGATGACTGCTTTGCACACTCTTGGCATTCTCTTGATGAGCTTCAAGAGGTAGTCACCGGAAATGTTTTTCACTTCACAGGTGTGCCCTGTCAGGTTTAATAAGTGGGATTTCTTGCCTTATAAATGGGGTTGGGTTCATTAGTTGGGGTTCAGGTGGATACACAGCTGATAGTCCTACTGAATAGACTGTTAGAATTTGTATTATGGCAAGAAAAAATCAGCTAAGTAAAGAAAAACGAGTAGCCATCATTACTTTAAGAAATGCAGGTCAGTCAGTGAGAAAAATTGGGAAAACTTTGAAAGTGTCCCCAAGTGCAATTGCAAAAACCATCAAGCGCTACAAAGAAACTGGCTCACATGAGGACCGCCCCAGGAAAGGAACACCAAGAGTCACCTCTGCTTCTGAGGATAAGTTTATCCGAGTCACCAGCCTCAGCAATCGCAGGTTAACAGCAGCTCAGATTAGAGACCAGGTCAATGCCACACAGAGTTCTAGCAGCAGACACATCTCTTCAACAACTGTTAAGAGGAGACTTTGTGCAGCAGGCCTTCATGGTAAAATAGCTGCTAGGAAACCACTGCTAAGGACAGGCAACAAGCAGAAGAGACTTGTTTGGGCTAAAGAACACAAGGAATGGACATTAGACCAGTGGAAATCTGTGCTTTGTTCTGATGAGTCCAAATTTGAGATCTTTGGTTCCAACCACCGTGTCTCTGTGCGACGCAGAAAAGGTGAACGGATGGACTCTACATGCCTGGTTCCCACCGTGAAGCATGGAGGAGGAGGTGTGATGGTGTGGGGGTGCTTTGCTGGTGACACTGTTGGGGATTTATTCAAAATTGAAGGCATACTGAACCAGCATGGCTACCACAGCATCTTGCAGCGGCATGCTATTCCATCCGGTTTGCGTTTAGTTGGACCATCATTTATTTTTCAACAGGACAATGACCCCAAACACACCTCCAGGCTGTGTAAGGGTTATTTGACCAAGAAGGAGAGTGATGGGGTGCTACGCCAGATGACCTGGCCTCCACAGTCACCAGACCTGTACCCAATCGAGATGGTTTGGGGTGAGCTGGACTGCAGAGTGAAGGCAAAAGGGCCAACAAGTGATAAGCATCTCTGGGAGCTCCTTCAAGATTGTTGGAAGACCATTTCCGGTGACTACCTCTTGAAGCTCATCAAAAGAATGCCAAGAGTGTGCAAAGCAGTCATCAAAGCAAAAAGTGGCTACTGTGAAGAACCTAGAATATAAGACATATTTTCAGTTGTTTCACACTTTTTGTTAAGTATATAATTCCACATGTGTTAATTCATAGTTTTGATGCCTTCAGTGTGAATGTACAATTTTCATAGTCATGAAAATACAGAAAAATCTTTAAATGAGTAGGTGTGTCCAAACTTTTGGTCTGTACTGTATATATATATATATATATATATATATATATATATATATATATATATATATACATTGGGTAAAGTAAGTATTTGATACACTGCTGATTTTGCAAGTTTTCCCACCTACAAAGAATGACGAGGTCTGTAATTTTTATCGTAGGTACAATTCATCTGTGAGAGACAGGATCTTAAAAAAATCCAGAAAATCAAATTGTAGGATTTTCACATTATTAATTTGAACTTTATTGCATGAAATAAGTATTTGATGCAATAGAAAAACAGAACTTAATATTTGGTACAGAAACGTTTGTTTGCAATTACAGAGGTCAGATGTTTCCTGTAGTTCTTGACCAAGTTTGCACACACTGCAGCAGGGATTTTGGCCCATTCCACCATACAGACCTCTCCAGATCTTTCAAGTTTTCGGAACTGCTGCTGGGCAACATTGAGTTTTAGCTCCCTCCAAAGATTTTCTATTGGGTTCAGGTCTGGAGGCTGTAGGCCACTCTAGAATCTTGAAATGCTTCTTATGGAGCCATTCCTTAGTTGCCTTGGCTGTATGTTTCGGGTGATTGTCGCGCTGGAAGACCCAGCCACGACCCATCTTTAATGCTCTTACTGAGGGAAGGAGGTTATTGGCCAAAATCTCCCGATACATGACCCCATCCATCCTCCCTTCGATATGGTGCAGTTGTCCTGTGCCCTTTGCAGAAAAGCACCCCAAAGTATAATGTTACCCCACAATGCTTTACAGTTGGGATGGTGTTCTTAGGGTTGTACTGATCTTTCTTCTTCCTCCAAACACAACAAGTGGAGTTGATACCAAAAGTTCTATTTTTGTCTCTTCTGACCACATGACCTTCTCCCATGCCTCCTCTTGATTATCCAGTTGGTCACTGGTGAACTTTGAATGAGGAGGTCACAAGGTCCATATACCTTGTGACCTTATCAAATTTTAACATGATGTAATAAAAACTTGGAATTTTTTAATATAACTTTTTGGACCTGGAATTTTTCATTTCTTTTTCGCATTGATTCCATATGTGACCACATGTTGCTCCTTGCTTCGACACGCTGAAATCCGTGGAGGGTGAGCTGACTTCCATTTGTTCTCTATTGCTTTAAAACTCTGTACTCGGGGTTCAAAATTCCCAATCCTAAGATTGCTGGGGGTACTAGCGATCAGATCCCCAAAAATCAGTGAGTTATCCAATATCCTGTGGATAGGGGATAACTTGTTTCTTTGGAAATAACTAGTGTTGAGCGAGAATGTTCTGTTAACCCTTTCGCTGAGCACCGAGTATTTATAGCTGCTCGGTGATATGCTTGAATCGCTCCCGTGTGCATGATTTGCAACTGTTTGACAGTTTTATTACATGGGAGGAATGTCTATTTCTTACACATTCCTCACATGTAATAAAGCTGCCAAACAGTTGCAAATCATGCACACAGGAGCGATTTAACCATATCACCGAGCAGCTGTAAATACTCGGAGCTCGGCCCGAGCATACTCGGAACAGAACATACTCACTCAACACGCTTTCATGTTTATATTCCTAAGTTTCTGTGATTAATTTCTTTATTTTACAAATTTGGGCGGAAATGTATAAAACAGGGAATTAAAGTAGAATTAACCAACATTTAGTGATAAAATGTTAGTCATCAAGTTCTGGTGTTCTTGGTTTGTTAGTAAAATAAATGATAAATGAATTAATTAATTAATACATATAAAATGATCACAATACAAAGCTCCATTGTAAATTATTTGCCTTGTGTTGAGTGCTAAATTATCTATTCAGAATGAATGGTTCTGAAGGATCATGCGGCTGTGCTGCTATAAATTGATCTAAACATCTAGTCGTACATGCCAATTACGCCACATTGTTAATATATCATAGTATCATAGAATCATAGAATGTTAGAGTTGGAGGGGACATCCATGGTCATCGTGTCCAAACCCCTGCTCAATGTAGGATTCACTAAACCATCTCAGATGTCTGTCCAGCCTCTGTTTGAAGACATCCATTGTAGGAGAACTTACCACCTCTCCTGGCAGCCTGTTCCTCTCATTGATCACCCTCAGTGTCAAAAGTTTTTTCTAATATCTAATCTGCATCTTCTCCCTCTCAGTTTCACCCAATTGCTGCTCGTGTTTTCATATACAAATGAGTATAAGGATGATCCCTCTACACTTTGACATCCCTTCAGATATTTGTAGACAGCTATTAAGTCTCCTCTCAGTCTTCTTTTTTGCAAGCTAGACATTCCAAGATCCTTTAATTGTTCCTCGTAGGACATAGTTTGCAGTCCGCTTACTATCCTGCTGGCTCTTCTCTGAACTTGCTTCAGTTTTTCGATGTCTGTTTTAAATATTCCCATCTGAATCATCCTATGAGCGCTGTCTCTCTCCATCACTTAAATATTGTATTAAGGTTTTTGATTTGCAGGATGCTAAAATGTCTATTCATATGCACATATTCTCTGTAGCATGGGCACTCCTTCTTAATCATTCTGCGCAATTTAAAATATATTCTTTCTTATTATGTTTAAACATTTACAATTTTAATAAGAAATATTTGTATTCCTTTTACACTTTTTATTTCAGTTGTAATATTATTTTGCAAATGAACATCATATTATTAATTCTGCAACAATATATTTATTTTTCGGACTATAAGACCCACCCGACCATAAGACGCACCTAGGTTTTAGAGGAGGAAAATAGAAAAAAAATGTAAGCAAAAAATGTGGTCATGATGCCCTGTTAATGGGGAGGGGGTCTGCTGCTGACCCTGTTATAGGGGTAATGTCCCCCAATTCTGTTAATATCCCCTATCCTGGTGTACATGGCCTCCTCCTTCCTGTCATATGTGGCCCTCAACATCATATCCTAATATGCATGGCACCCCAATCCACCATCCTGGTAAGCATGGCACCCCAGTCCCCCATCCTGGTATGCATGTCATCCCAATCGCCCATCCTGGTATCCATTGCCCCCTCATCCCTCTTCTTGGTATGTATGGCACCCTTCATCCTGTTATGAATGGCCCTCCTCATCCTGCTATATATGGCCACCGTCATCCACGTATGTAAAGCCCCCCTCATCCTTCATCCCTGTATGTATGCCCCCCTTCATCCTTGTATGCATGACCCCCTTCATCCCTGTATGTATGGCCCCCCTCATGCCTCATCCCTGTATGGATAGTCCCCCTCATGCCTCATCCCTGTATGGATGACCCCCCTCATGCCTCATCCCTGTATGGATGGTCCCCCTCATCTCTGTATGTATGGACCCCTCATCCTGGTATGCTTGGCACCCCCTGATCCCTGTCACGCTGCACAGAAAAAAAATAAACTTTCATACTCACCTCCTCTCTCCTCCAGCACTGTGTCTCGCTCTCTGCCATAATAGTCATTGCTCCTCACGCCGGGACTGCGTGCGTGGGGAGCAGTGACCATTCATTATCCCTAATAGCGGACACGCTATGGGAGTGGGGAACAGTGAATATTCATTTTCTTTAGTAGCGGGCACTGTGTAGGCTGCAGCAGGCATTTCCCCCACATCCCCCACCACTCACAGCAACAGTATTTATGTATATCAGACTATAAAATTTTGGAGGAAAAAAGTGCGTCTTATAGTCTGAAAAATGCGATATGTTTGGAAATTTTTAAGCTGTAACAAGTAAGGATATTACCTTACTTTCATAGGCATCCAACAGAAAAGTTAAAAAGCATGTTTAAATCATTATAGGTTTGTTTGCAAACCTTTGATGTTCATATAAAAAAATTGATTTTATAGTGAATTTCTAATGCTAACATAATTGAAAAAAAACAAAAGTTGTTGCTCATTTCTTTAAACATTGGCACTTATCATTAATTAAATAATATTTAGAAAAGTTGAAGAATTATATGACATGTAAAGAATTAAATTAAATATAAAAACATTCACAAACTGCAATATTGCCAGCTGACACTAGACGGTACTGCATACCAACATATAGCATTATATTTCTATATTTTTCTGCAATTACCTCTGACGGAACATCTTGCAGTAGAAATTTCGGCCATGATAGAATTTCTCTTGTTTGTGTATTTTTATTCTGAGTAAGTGCTTTTTTATTGGAGAAATTCATTTTTTGCTAATTCAAGAAATGCTTGAACAAAAGAAGGATTATTACCTAAGGAGCAGACTGGTCCATTTTTTATTGCTTCATATGTATTGGGATGTGGTCCTGAGTCAGCTGCATTATATCATCCCTGAGGAATCCAAGCATGGCACCTTTGTCAGGAAATTGCTCAGGATCTTGGACTGGATATAGGTGAGATTAATTCCAGAATGTTACATATTGTCTCTAGAGATGAGAAGGAATATTTCCAGGTTAATCTGCAGAATGGAATCTTGTTTGTTAAAGAGACAATAGACAGAAGTGCAGTGTCCAAATACACCCTTCTGTATAATTCCTCTGCAGGTTATAGTAGAGAAGCCTGTGCAGATGTATCGTGTGGATGTAGAAATAGAAGATATCAATGACAATAGTCCGGTATTCTCCTCCAGTTTAAGTAATATAATAATTTCAGAATTCAGACCTGCAGGATCTCGTTTCCAATTGAAGGTAGCTGATGATCCAGATCTTGGAACAAAATCCATCATAAATTATGAGCTCAGTGCAAGTGATTCTTTTGCTTTGGATTTTCAAAAATATATGAATGAAATCAGATCATTAGAACTTGTGCTTAAGAAAGCCCTTGATAGAGAAAAGCAGTCTGTTCACAATTTGACACTTACAGCTTATGATGGAGGAAAACCAAGATTAAGTGGTACAACACATATCATCATTACTGTGGAAGATGTTAATGATAATGCTCCTGTGTTTGATCAACCATTTTACCAATGCAGTGTGACTGAAAATGCTGTGAAAGGGACATTGGTATTTAAGCTGAATGCTACAGATTTGGATCTCGGAAGAAACAGAGAAATATCATATGAATTAAGCAGTACAATAAGAGAGGAAGTGAAAAGAATCTTCAGTCTAGATAAACACACCGGAGAAATTAGAGTGAAAGGTGAAATTGATTTTGAAAAAATAAAAATATATGAAATTCATGTTGATGCTACTGACAATGGAGATCACCCAATGGTTGGACATTGTAAAGTTCTTGTGACTGTTGTAGATGTCAATGACAACCCTCCTGAGATGACGGTGACATCATTAGCAGTTCCTGTTCCTGAAAATTCTCCAAAGGGCACAACAGTTGCCATCATCAGTGTCCATGACAGGGATTCAGGGTCAAATGGAAAAGTTAACTGCCACATATCTTCCAATGATTTGCCTTTTATTATAAACCCAGCATTTATGGGGGATTTTTCTTTGACTGTGAATGGGCTACTAGATCGAGAAGTTAAAGATCAATATAAAGTTGTCATAATTGCAAGAGATGAAGGTTTTCCATCATTGTCTGTTTCAAAAACTCTAAAAATTGATTTTAGTGATGTAAATGACAAGGCTCCTCATTTTTCACAGTTAGTTGATACAATCATTATTCGAGAAAACAACCCCCCAGGTTCTCATGTCTACACAGCCTCAGCTTCTGACCCCGACATAGGCCAGAATTCGTTCATCACATATTCAATTATTGATACTTTTATTGATGGAATACCTATATCCTCTTATATGTCCATTAATCCAGAGAATAGGAAGGTGTTTGCTTTAGTTTCCTTTGACCACGAACAGGTGACATTTTTCCAGTGTCACATAAAAGCCACAGATGCTGGTCTTCATCCACTCAGCTCCAATCTGACACTAAATATCTTCATCAATGACATCAATGATAATGCACCCACATTTTCTCCATTCTACTCATCTCTGGAAATAAGTACTCCAAGATCGGCACAACCAGGACATCTTGTAACTAAAGTGAGCGCAACAGATTTGGATTCTGGATACAATGCCTTATTGTCTTATAATTTTAAGGATTTCACAGGAAAAATACCATTTGTTATTTCTCAGCAAACTGGAGAAATCAGTTTAAGACGTCACATTATGGAGTGAGATAATGATGAGTACAGATTAGTGGTAGTGGTTCAGGACCATGGAGAACCTGTCATGATGGCACTAACAGAAGTTCATGTTTCCTTGGTGGAATCTGGAGAGGAGATGAAGTTTGATAATCAGAATTTTAGAAAGGATGCCAATGAGTTTTCTGATGCAAATATTTATTTGGTTGTAGCAATCTGTGTTATTTCAAGTATATTTCTGATTACTTTAATCGCCTTCACTGTGCTAAAATGGCAAAAATACAGAGATGAAGTCTATGACCTGAAGGAAAATTACAAGATTTGCTCTAACACTGGAGGAAGCTGGATGTATTCTCAGCACACTCAATATAAAGTATGTTCCAACTCAATGCAGGGGAATAATGACTTAATAGTTCTCACACCAAATATTTCTCAATCTGTTAGCAATGAGGACCATGGAGCTCAACAAGGGTATCAGGTCAGTGATTTTTATTTTTATAACTATTCATTTACTCTATAATTTATAACACTCTGAAGGTATAAACCTTTTTTTCTTTCTTGAAGATTGTCCTTTTTTGGATATTTTTACGGAACTAATTTTAGCTACTAGGGCACTTATATGTTTCATATAGATACATGTTTTGAACATTATTATTTAACTTCTGTGTTACTTATATTTCTAATTGAATCCAACACTCCAAATAGCTGTTTCTACTGTACAATAACTGTAATTTAGCATAAATGTACATATGCAGCCTTTCTTAAACTGAAACAACAAAAAATATTACAATGCAGAAAGTCAACTCTTCACACTTAACACAGCAAAAGTTATTGCATTTGGAATATCTTTCTGCAGCATGATATAATTGAAATTTTAAGAAAGTCTACATTTTTATTTTTCATTGTGTATTTCATTTTTTTACCTTCATGTTGTTTTTGACTCAACATTTATTCTAGTCACTTTCTAATATATCTTCTTTGATATTGGATCATTATTTTCCCAATACAGCCCATCCATACTCTGCTGTAATTTGTGATGTTAGATGTGAAAATAATGCCTATCCCAGGCCACAGATAAGGAAAGTTTTGCAAACATTGCAAATTGAACAGACAAAATATGCTGTTGGTATTACCAGGACTAACAACATCTTGGGTTCTATTTTGAGAAGAATTTCTCAAACTAAAATTCACTTATAATGCAATCATTCTTCTTCATTAAAAAAGCTGTTATATATAAAAGTGATTTATTATAAAATGTAATAGTTATATTCATTAAATGCCAAAATTACTCTTAGTCATGGCTGTATATTATCAAAATTTGATATATCTTTCAGTATATGCTGCATTGTTGTAACTCTCTGTCGGGAGAGGCAGCAACTTCTTTCAATTTAATGTTATTTATCTTCATATATGTGTCTTATACAAAATATAAAATCTTAAAAATATTTTCTATATTTATTTTTCGGCAATTTAAAATATATAGTATTTATTTAGCAGTGATTAATTTTGACAATTAATAATGTAAAAATGTCACATGCTTACAACTTTATACCTCAATTTACTCTTGGATGAAATGAACTGAAAAATCTCAGATTTATAATTATGTATCATTAGTATCTATAGACATCAAATAATTTGGTCACGTGTCACGCCCCCTGAGGAACTCAACAGATGAAACGTGTGTAGGGGTTGAGGGACGCTGCATAATTTCGGTGCCTGTAATACAGCTGCCCTGTGGTATGTTAACCATCTTCTTACCATACTTTTGTATTAGCAATGTTAGTGTTTTTTATTTAACTCACAGTTTGCACTGTAGCACTATAGGGCAATATAGCTACAATTTCTTACAAAGTATATATATAATTAGGCACGTATATGCAACTGTCGATCCCTCACAGTACGGAGGTGATTTTTATCTTTTCATTGTCTGTATATTTTATTAATACAATTCTCTGTTTGCTGAATCAATTTGGTCTTTGATAAATTTATCAGATTTGGACCAAATTATTTGATGTCTATGGTCTTGCTGTTTCAGCTACTGTATTCGTAATTATAGGACAACATTTGCCTTTTTGATTGTAATCATTAGTATCTAGACTAATCTCTCATTGTGGATTACTTGATGCTCCTGCTAACATAGTTTCTTTTGAATGTGGTTTAATGAAAAGCAAATGAAAAGTAAACCAAAGAAAATAGCATATTTTCATTTTATGTGTTGTTTTTTTATTGTGCGACATCAGAACTATAGTTTTTTGTATAAGTCAATGATATATAGTGATTTTACTTAAAGAGAACCTGTAACTTGCTAAAAAAATGAGTTAAATTCTTTATAAAATCTAAAATTCCCCTGATTTTGCTGATCTTTTTTGTTTTGCGTTATGCCACTCTATTGCTGAGATATTCACATTTGTTGCTTTTTGCACGCAAAACATGAAATCTCCTCTTACAGTGCAACTGGGTCTTCTTTGGGGTTGTGCACTTTCACACCTCCCTCCCAGATGATGGCAAACACAGCTTTGCATCGTCTAGACTGCTCAATCAGCAGCCTAGTACTGATTGGCAATATTTGGGAGAAAGGGATGAAAGTGCACAACTCCACAGAAGACATGGAAGAAATGCCTCATTGGACTGCAAGGAGAAATTCCCCATATTGCACACGAAAAGCAACAAATGTGAATATCTCAACGATGGAGTAACACAATGCAAAACAGAAAAGAGCTGTGGAATCAGGGGAAATCAGGTTTATTGGTTTATTACAACGTATTTTACTCAATTTTTCGAGCAAGTGACTGGTCTTTTTCAAACTGCATCTAATACAGACAATGAGACCTAGACATATTGAAACTACCTTCCCTACCCTCTGTATTCCATGTCTGGAACATAGTTATTTACTCTAGTAAGATTTTTGAGTTTTCTTAACATTTACAAAAATTATATTGCTGTGAAAGATGATTGCTAAAAGCTGATAATTATATATATTATAATAATTTATATGGTGATGTGTACAACTAATGTAGGCAGAAAAAACATTAACCTCTGTATGCTTGATTTGTAGTTTAAAAACATGCTGAGAATGTATACATAGTTTATGGTTCTTAATATTACATACATTTGTTTCAAGCTTCAATATATTACTTTAAAAACTCTTTTTTACATAAATAGCTGGCCAAGTAATTTTGAGATTCTATTTTCAGTTATGTCTACCTTTATACAGTAATACCTTGAATTTTTTTTAAGTATTCCAATTTCATTCTGAAGAAATTCAATTTAGTATTGCGACTTTCGGCCAAAACTATCAACAGGATGTACTACACATCACAAGCACTGGGTAGCCACATATAGATACAAAATATCTATATAAAGCCACATATAGATGTAACAAAGACATCTCGGAACAGATTATGATGAAATCATGCTTGTTTTCTTAATGCTGGTCATCTCACACAACTCATCTCCAGATATGTGTGGAGCCAAGAGAAAAGATAAAGTTTTGCAAATCTGAAGAATAACAGTTCTTAAAAAAAAAAGAATTAAGATATTCGACACCAATGAAATGTCTAACATATTTCAAATAGATGACATATATATATATATATATATATTGTAATGCAGCAGCTTGCTAGCAATACTATATATGGTCCAGGATGTGTTTACCTGACCATGTACCTTCCCCTTTAACTGACTGGTCACATGACTGTGACATCACACAGGTCCTGTATGCACAGTAAAGGTTTGTACACATGACTGGGACAGCAAACAGGACCTATACACACAGCTGACTGATCACATGACTGTGACATCAGCAAGGTCCTGTCAGTATGTGTGCTCCGGGTGTGCACAGGATATATAAACCCTGGTGATTTGAGACAGGTGTGTTCGGTGTGAGGCGTGAGGCCTGTGCTCCGTGTGTGTGGGACACCATTTGTGAGAGGCCTAGTGAGGCCGAGTAAAGCCTGGCAGCCTGAAAGGCAAAGACTGGATCCTGTGCGGATGCTAGTGGCCTTGGAAGGCAGCGGCTTTGGAGTGAAGCCTGGTACCTGAAAGGTCGAGCCTGGATCCTGTGTGGATGCTAGTGGCCTTGGAAAGCAGAGGCTTGAGGAAGAGTCCTGAAAGGCAGAGCCTGGATCCTGTGTGGATGTCAGTGGTCTTTGAGGGAACGATGGCTGGAGACCCCTTCCTGGGAAGCCACAAAGCCACAGTTGTGGCAGATTAAATGGACTGCAGCAACTAAACCCGGCAAAGGTAATACACTTTGTTACATGGACTGTGTTATGGTCATTGATAATTTATTACCTTGCCGTAGGCTGTAACCTGGAGCAAGTGGGCCTGTGTGCCACTTGTCTCATGAATATTGTAGATATGTGTGTCGGCGTGCCACGGAGTTGGACCCGGTGAACTGTGGCTTATGATGTAATAAACTGCAACATTGTGAGAAAAACGTAAAGACATTGCACGTGTGCATTGATTGACGCAGCGAAGAGAGTAACCCCCAGTATGATAACTAGCGCTGCCTTACAATATTTAGTTAATGGACAAAAAATAGAGATCACTATGAAAAGGTATTACACTGTTTTTAACTAGTGCAGTGCCCAATTGGGAAGTACATTACTTAAGATGACACCAAACATAATAGTAATTTAAACTGCTTCAGGCTTTTCAACAGGCGTTACAGAATATAATTCACTAGCTTTGCCAGTCGCATAAACATTGCAGCATTATACATTGCAGAAGTAATCCCAAATTACAGCTTACTATCAGAACAAACCATTTTTAGGAAAATTTGGGATAGTAATAATTTACATTTGGATACCTAAATTAAAATATCCTCCATCCAACTGAAAAGAGTAAGTATTAGAACTACTCTGGAGCAATAGTAGTAGATAGTGCAAAATAGTAGTAGATAGTGCAAAACAAGGTTGGATGGTTATATTCCTATATGAAGCCTTAGGCAACAACAGAGCTTATTTCATCTCTCATGCACCTGTAAGTTTAAAGAAAACTATTAGAATAGACATTATGTATTTAAAAAACACATGTCATTAATTTATTGCACCTATAACAAATATTAAAATTAGTAAGTTGTTTTATTATTCTAAAACACAACATCTTGCATGAAATTAATGTATGGATTTCACATTGTTTTTAAGCAAATAATTATTACTGAAATTTGATAAGCAATATTTTTTAATACTTATACTGTTAGTTAAAATGAATCATCTTGGAGATTTCAAAATACAAACTTCATACATTATTAAAAAGAGCTGTTAGATCTGATGAGGTTAATGTGCTTGCTTTAAATATGCACTTCAGAATGGCTCGATAGCCATAGAAAAATTGTGGAATTGGACGAAGAGATTGCTGATGAAATTGAGAAATTCATAAGAGATACTAATGAGTTTTCTGACACAAATTTGTACCTGGTAGTTGCTGTCTGTACAATATTAATCATATTTCTCATTACTATAATAAAATTCACTATTTTAAAATGACAAAAATATAGAAAGGAAGTCGATCAGTTAACCGGTTCCCGACCGCCCACTGTAGATAAACGTCCGCGCTGCCTGGGCTCTGTGCAGCGCCGACGTTTAAAAACGGTGGGTGGTCTCGCAGTGCTCAGGACCCCCAGGGTCCTGCAAGCACTGCGATTCCGGTGCAGAGCGTTAGCTCTGACAGGGTACATCATCGGGACCTGATTAGATCAGGTCCCAGTGATGTTAACCCTTTGCTGTCTTCTATATGCTGTGATCTATAGTGATTGCGGCATATAGGAGACAGCAGGAAGAGAGGGGGTCGTCTTACTTACCTCCGAAGACCTCCGTTTCGTTTGAGGACCTGGGGTTGCTATGGCAGCTGGAGGTCACATGACCGCCTCCAGCTCTGCCATATATGGTGTCCTTCCTGTCTGGCTTCAGCCTGTATGTAGCTGATGCCAGACAGGAAACTGACTGAAACAGTCAGTGAAGATCTCATGTAATGTAATATATGTCTATTACATTACATGAGATCAGTGATCAGAAAAATAAAAATTAATGTCCCATACAGGGACTAAGTAAAAATGTAAAAAAAAGTAAAAAAAAGTTTTTAAACTATTAAAAAAAAAATCACAAAATAAATAAAAATAAATAAATCAAATATTAAACCAATAAATCCGTATATTATTACAAAACCAAAAAAAGTACACATATTTGGTATCGCCGCGTCCAAAACAACCCAAACTATAAAACTGTCACACTAATTAACTCCTTCTGTGCACACCGTAATAAAAATAAATAAAAAACGGAGCAAAAAAATATGCTTTTTCATCATATCGCCGAACAAAAAGTGGAAAAAAATGCGATCAAAAAGCAGAATAGAAATAAAAATGGTACCACTGAAAACTTCATCTTGTTCCGCAAAAAAAAGCCGCCATACAGCTCCATCAGCTGAAAAATAAAAAAGTTATAGCGCTCAGAATAAAGCAATGCAAAAAAATATATTTTTTTCTATAAAATTGTTTTATTGTGTAAAAGCGCCAAAACATAAAAAAAATACAGTAAGTGTAGTATCGCTGTAAACGTACTGACCCGAAGAATAACGCTGCCTGATCACTTTTACCACACGCAGAACGGCATAAAAAAACCCTCAAAAAACAATTCCTGAAGTGTTTGTTTTTGTTAACTTTACCTCCCAAAAAACGGAATAGAAAGCGATCAAAAAATGTCACGTATCCAAAAATGGTTCCAATAAAAATGTCAACTCGTCCCGCAAAAAACAAGCCATCACATGACTCTATCAGCCGAAATATGGAAAAATTATAGCTCTCAAAATATGGTGATGCAAAAACTAGATTTTGAAAAAAAAAGCGTATTTTAGTGTGTGACAGCTGTCAGTCATAAAAACCCGATATAAATCTGGTATCTCTGTAATCGCACCGACCCGAAGAATAAATTAATCTAATCAGTTATATCACACTAGGAACGGCATAAAAAATAAATAAAACAAATATTTTTCACCTGCTACTGATTTGTTTATTATGTCTCCCAAAGATCCCAGTAAGGCTCTGCTCACATTTATCCTGTGCTCTGCGCTGAGCACTTACACCAGAGTTTCCGTGTAAATCTCTGAAATACGTGATTCAGCCAGAACCCATGATGGAATGAGGCAGATATAGGCCACTGTGGACGCCGTCTAGCCTGGGATCCCACGGTGTCATTTGTTTTAGGCGTGCATGAAAGTGCGGTTGGCCACAGTTTTGTGCACTTCTGAAAAAAAGGACACCACTAAACAGAGGCCAGACGGAGTCCAGAGTAACTCTGCTGCCTCATTATAGTGAATGGATCCTGCAGGGGTTTCATCTGAATTACATCACTTGGAAATTTAGATGGAAACCCCGATGTAAGTGCTCAGCCTAGAGCGCCGGATAAATGTTACGTAAAATGTTCCCAATAAAAGCTTCAACTCAGTCCTCAAAAAAAGCTAGTCCCCACTCAGGTCCATCATCTGTTAAAAATATAAGGGACTTCCAAGTTACTAGTAGCAGAAAGGCTCTGGAAAAGCAAAATGGTCCTTGCCCCCCAAAAGAAATTCTGAAAATTTTGTGCTCCCAAATCCAAATGCCTATTCTACAATAATTTGTTCTCCAATTGTCAAATAGCACTCCTTCCCCCTCAAATCTCACCGTATGGCTAAGTGGTACGATACAGCCACATATGGGGTATTAACACTTTTAGAAGAAATTGTGTGACACATTTCGGCACCATTTTTACCCATTGCCCTGTGTGAAAATGTAAAATCTGAGGGTAAAACATTTTTTTGTGGTAAAAATATAATTATGCTTTTTTCACTGCCCAATGGTATAAATTTAAAAATTAAAAAATGCTCACTACTTCCCTAGATGAATTCCTTGAGAGGTGTAGTTTACAAAATGGGGTCACTTGTGGGGGTTTCTGCTGTTTTGGCATGTCAGCGACTCTTCAAATGTGACATGGTGTCTGCTGCCTATCCCAGCCAACATAGCGCTTCTTTCTCTTCCGAACCCTGCCGTACACCAAAGCAGTGGTTTTCCCCCACATATGGGGTATCGGCGTACTCAGGAGAAATTGTACAACAAATTTCATAGTGCAATTTATCCTGTTACCCTTATGATAATGCAAAATTAGGGAATGAAAAACATTTTTTATGGGAAAAATGTGAAAATTTTATTTTTACGGCTCAATATTATAAACTTCTGTGAAGCAGCTGGGGGTGCAAGGTGCTCACCACACATCTAGATAAGTTCCCTAAGGGGTCTAGTTTCCAAAATGGTGGCAATTGTGGGGGGTTACCACTGTTTAGGCACATTAGGGGCTCCCCAAATGTGACATGGCGTCCGCTAATTATTCAAACAAATTTTACATTCAAAAAGTCAAATGGCGCTCCTTCCCTTTCAAACCCTGCCATGTGCCCAAACAGTAATTTGCCTCCACATATGGGGTATCGGCGTGTTCAGGAGAAATTGCACAACAAATTTCATGGTGCAATTTATCCTGTTACCCTTATGATAATACAAAATTAGGGAATGAAAAACATTTTTGAGGGAAAAATGTGAAAATTTTATTTTTACGGCTCAATATTATAAACTTCTGTGAAGCAGCTGGGGGTGCAAGGTGCTCACCACACATCTAGATAAGTTCCCTAAGGGGTCTAGTTTCCAAAATGGTGGCACTTTTGGGGGGTTTCCACTGTTTAGGCACATTAGGGGCTCCCCAAATGTGACATGGCGTCCGCTAATTATTCAAACAAATTTTACATTCAAAAAGTCAAATGGCGCTCCTTCCCTTTCAAACCCTGCCATGTGCCCAAACAGTAATTTGCCTCCACATATAGGGTATCAGCATGTTCAGGAGAAATTGCATAACAAATTTCATGGTGCAATTTATCCTATTACCCTTATGATAATGCAAAATTAAGGGATGAAATACGGTTTTGTGGGAAAAATGTGAAAATTTTATTTTTACAGCTCAATATTATAAACTTCTGTGAAGCACCTTGGGGTTCAAGGTGCTCACCACACATCTAGATAAGTTCCCTAAGGGGTCTAGTTTCCAAAATGGTGTCACTTGTGGGGGGTTTCCACTGTTTAGGCACATCAGGGGCTCTCCAAACACAACATAGCGTCTGCTAATTATTCAGACAAATTTTACATTCAAAAAGTCTAATGGCGCTCCTTCCCTTCCGAACCCTGCCGTGCGCCCAAACAGTGGTTTTCCCTCACATATGGGGTATCAGCACGCTCAAGAGAAATTGCACAAAAAAATTTGGGGTCCATTTTTTCATGTTACCCCTGTGAAAATAAAAAAAATTGGGTCTAAAGTAACATTTTTGTGAAAAAAGTTAAATGTTAATTTTTTTCTTCCACATTCCAAAAATTCCTGTGAAGCACCTGAAGGGTTAATAAAGTTCTTGAATTGGTTTTGAGCACCTTGAGGGGTGCAGTTTTTAGAATGGTGTCACTTTTGGGTATTTTCTGTCATAAAGACCCCTCAAAGTGACTTCAAATATGATGTGGTCCCTAAAAAAATGTTTTGTAAATTTTGTTGGAAAAATGAGAAATCGCTGGTCAACTTTTAACCCTTATAGCTCCCTAACAAAAAAAAATTTTGGTTCCAAAATTGTGCTGATGTAAAGTAGACATGTGGGAAATGTTATTTATTAACTATTTTGTGTGACATATCTCTCTGATTTAAGGGCATGAAAATTCAAAGTTTGAAAATTGCAAAATTTTCAAAATTTTCGCCAAATTTCCAATTTTTTCACAAATAAACACAAGTTATATCGAAGAAATTTTACCACTTTCATGAAGTACAATATGTGACGAAAAAACAGTCTCAAAATCAGGGGAATACGTTGAAGCGTTCCAGAGTAATTACTTCATAAAGTGACAGTGGTCAGAATTGAAAAAATTGGCCCGGTCACGAAGGCAAAAACAGGCTCTGGCGCGAAGTGGTTAAAGGAGAATTACAAGATTTGTTCCAACACTGGAGCTAGTTGGATGTATTCTCAACAAACGCAATACAGATTATGTTCCAACTCAATGCAAGGGAAGAATGACTTAATAGTCTTCACTCCTAATTGTTCTCAAACTGCAGGCAACGATGATCAAGTAATCCAACAAATACCACAACCAAATCGTTATCAGGTAAGTCAAAAATTATTTGAAATGTTTATAGATGATAGCAAAACTGAAGAGTTTATACAAATTTTTAACTTTGAGTTGTAACAAATTTTGAACTAAAAGGTTATCATTTTCATCCCTAAAGTTGCCAAGAATGTCTGTAATCAAGTCAGAAAAAGCAGACCAAGAATATTTTCTATGGTTTTCATGGTATTAAGAAATTCTCTGTCTTTGATTGGAAGCGTAACTTGTGGGCCATCAAATATGCCAGCTTTGAACTTATCGTGTGAAAGCAGGAAATTTCGTACAGATGTACTTGAAGTACTCATCATTTCGATCCAAAGCCCTAACAAACTGTTTCATGAGTCCCAATTTCATATGCAGTGGGGGAGCAATACTTTCTGAGGATTAAAAGTGGTTCATTCTTGATATTCTTTTCACTGATCGAAATTTCTTTCTAGCTGGCCATTCTTTCCTTGTGTAATGCTCTGCCTTTGCTTGGCTATCCCAAAGGCTCAAGAAGCAAGGACATTTTGTGTATCTGCCTTGTTGTCCTAGAAGAATCTATATAACTTTCAGGTCACCACATAAAATACAGCAATGGTCATTATATTTGATTTTTTGGAGAATGGTTCTCATGCATTCATAAGTTTCTTGAGTGAGCAATAGGAATGGAAGCTAGTTTATTGCCATTGTGAAGCAACATACTTTACACTTCTCTTTGAACTGTCAATAAAAAACCTCCATTCTACAGTTAGACATCTATCACATTCCATTGACTCATTAAGTCCTTTGACGTTGATGCAGTATACAAGCTTCTCATCCATATGGAAATATTTTAGAAGATATTTTTCTCTGTTACGATACATAAATGTGGTAACGGGAGCCAGCAGGTTCTTTTCTCTAAGCCTTGAACCAAGTAACTCTGCTGATGACTTCGGGAGATCAAGATCTCATACCAGATCATTCAACTCAGCTTGAGTGAATGGCTGGCATATTCTGGTATAAGCTTCTAATGCCACAAAATCTTCGCCATCAGTGTCTTTGGAAAAATTGGACTGACAGAATTCATTGTCGTTGGAAATTTACAAAGTTATACAGATAGGTACAGGACTTTGTCGCAGTGAGCAACCGGTCTTAGAGCTTAAGAAATATTTGGGTACTGGATGAAAGATTTTGTCTTTGTGTTCATGCCTGTAAAATTTATCATGCAGAAGAAGCAGTCATCAACATGGTTTTGAGGCTCTTGCTACACCATTGAAACTCCAAAGCTGAAACTTTTTCTCTGACCCTTAGTCCACTGTCTCAGGTTTTCAACACATGTCCTGCACACTTTATGTGGTGCCCAAGGTTGTTCTTTGTCACCTAGTTTAAATATGCATGATAAGTTTTCCGCACAGTCACATATATTTGTCCTTTGTCTAGGTGTTGTAAAACAACCACAATTGTAACAGAATATATCAGGATCATTTCTTCACCATCCATGAGCTGTTCAAGTGTTGGATGACATATTCAACAAAATCCTTTTTACCAGAGTTATATTTGCTGCGACTTGTAGGCCTCTTGAATGACTGAATGCTGCCTTTGGTTTTCAAGATGCTTATATAGCAATAAAATTCTGATGTCAGCAAAAAAATGCTTATTGAGCAGTCTTCCTATTATTATACCGATTGCAGATTCAGCAATTCTTTTTGCATATTCAGCATATCAAAATAATCTAATTACAATTATATATAATGTTATGTTATTACTGCAAGAATTCCTTAGTAAGCAGCGTTTTGTGGAAAAAACGGACATGACTGGAGGAATCTTATGTGACTTTTGGATTCAGCACACATGCTATCTTGTAATCAGCAAAACCGCTGTAGAACAGTGGAAAGAACCATGAGCTGGGAAAATAAGGTAGAATTTAAAAACTTTTTTACAACTTTTTGATAGCTAAAAAAATATTGGGTTTAGAGCATTTGTATAATTTAGTGCACGTCATATACTGTATATTTCCTCACAACCACGCTATTTATATGAATAGCGATACAATTACAATTTTTTATAACATCATATACCCTTCTTTATTCTTCCAGTACCTCAGTACACTACTCGCCTGCTGTACTACCCGCCCTTCACATTCTTTTTCTTCCTCTTTCTTTCGTTTCAATCATCCCCAGTGCTCACCTATCCTCCAGTGAATGCCTGTCAGCATTAGAGAATCTGACCCACCGACTTACATTTTATGCAGAGCAATGACTTATGCTTCACAGTAATCGCAGTCAGAGGGGGTTCCTCCATTCTCTTATCATAGGCTTCATAGGAATACAGCCAACAGAGCGCGCACAGTCTTTTTCAAGATAAGCAAGCATCTTCTCTTTCACTATTCCACTATACTCCTGGTTTTCACAATAATAGCGCCTTTTTTCAATAAAAGCAGGTATATTCTCCTTCACTACTCCACTATTCTTTAAGTCTTCACAATATTGTTGTATTTTTAATGAAAACTAACAACTTCACTTCTTTAACTCCACAATATATTAATTTTATATTTGAAATATCTTTCTTTTTTTGTTTTCCTTCTTTTTTTGTTTTCCTTCTTTTTTTGTTTTTCCTTCTTTTCCCCTTTTCTATTCTCTCCTCTTTTTTCTTATATTTCTTATTTTTCCCCTCTTCTTCATCTCCCTTTCCTTCCAACACTCCCCCCTTCCGTCTCTTTTTTTCTTTTGAATTGTTTCATCATTTTGTTATTCTAAACAAAACACCCTTATTCACCTATATTTTTGCTCCTTTTTATTTCTAAAAACTAGTATTCTTATTCTTTACATATATCATTTTGCTTATTTCAAATTTATTTTTCTATCAAATTTCTAAGTTTGTGCAAAGGTGTTATCATGTATTATGTCGACAAGATAACATGATGTGCTGGTCATATGACCATGGAAGACCGTTTTTCACACTTCTTTTTGAATGTACTTTCTATTTATTTCCGCATTCTTGCAAGTTGTACCCTATCATTGTGGTTTGTCCTGATGAAGAGGTATGATCACCTCAAAACGCGTTGACAAATAAAACTTCATCCATACCGCATCTGGTCTCCTATTGTATATTGGATCCTTGGCAGTGCTGGTTTTATATCCACTTTCATCTCCAAGTTTGCAAGTGAAAGTTCTGACATTAATCCTGTAGAAATGTTGTGGAAGGGCCTGAAGTTAGCATTTCATGGGTGAAAACCCACTAAATAAAAGAGTTGAAGCTGTTTTCAAGGTATGAATGAGACAAAGTTCCTCCATGCTGATGTGTAAGACTAATTAACAATTACCAGAAATGTTTAGATACAGTTATTTCTGCACAAAGGTCACACCAGATATTGAAAGTAAAGGCTCATGTACTTCTGCCACTCACAGATGTGATATCGGATGATTTTCCTTATTTTAAAATTGACAAAGTCTAATATTTTTTACTCATTTATTTGATTTGGTACTTTTTATCTACTTTTACTGCTTGCATGAAAATATGTTTACATTTTATATTAAATGTAAGGTTCACAAACTCTCACATCCTCTATATCTTCCTCCACATCTACCTTCACATTTGGACCTTGCTAGTAAAATTAAATTAAAATGCTATATATCATTATTATTATGATTGAACCTTTAGAAATTCAAAATATCCAGGATCTACAATTTTTTCACAAAAAATTGATTTGCAGGGAATAAATTTGTCACATAAGAAAGGTAGATTAAATGTATTAAAATGATGTGGGTAACAGTGTAAGATTTCCCTATGTGTATGCTAGTTGGCTTAATGTGTTTAAATGGCCTCAGTAAGTTGGAAGAGATATTAGAGAGATGGGCACAGTTCTGGCATAGGACAATGTGTAGTAGTCATGATGCTACTTATGGACATATGAATCCTGTATTTCTTTGCCTACATTATGTAAAATGGTATTCTTTTTAAATAATTTAAAACTGGCCATAAGAGGAACAATAAGTGGGAAAAAACAGGTGGAGAGGAGAGCAGGAATGAGAAGTTATTAGCAGCAATAAAGATGTTAGCGTGGATTGGGTGTGTGATGAGCGCTTTGAGATGTGTTGCCTAACTTATAGCAAACATAGCAAATGAGAGTGGAATGGGAGAGAACGATAAAGACCCATGCAGCAGACAGTGACAGATACAATCTTCTACACTCTGTAAAATGTTGATGGCCATTTGAGTACATTTTTCACAAATTTAATTGCACATTGAACGAAATCTATGGAATTTCTGGAAATTCAACTCAAATTCGATTTGCATCAAATCAAATTGATCATCTCTAATCATTATATAATTTAACACATACAAATCCGTTTCCAATTCTGACATTTTACAGCTGAAATTAGGCTTGTTGTATCTGAAAAATTAAAAAATGTAAATATACATTTATTTGTTTTAATCACTTATATAGCGCAAATAATTCCACAGCACTTTAAAGACATCATCAACAAAACTTACATAATTACATAGTTGGTTAAAAAAGGAATTTTTCTTTCAAGTTCAACGGGTAAGTACAGAATACAATGTTGATGATAAGAAGGAAGGAAAGAAAGAAAGAAAGAAAGAAAGAAAGAAAGAAAGAGAGAAAGAAAGAAAGAAAGAAAGGAAGGAAGGAAGAAAGAAGGAAATATACTTTGTTTCCCTCTTTTATCGAGATGAAGGCTTAGATCCAATATGGCATTAGGTGATCTGTGCTAAAAGGGAAAACAATTCTCATACATAAAAGTAGGATAATATGCACAAAACTTATAATAAAGTAACAACAAAACACTTTCAAAGGCGGTGAAAGTAGAGATATACGTCCGCGTCGCTGAAAAATCCTCAAGTCAGGAACATGTAATAAAATCCTTGTTTATTGGTAAATGCCTACACGTTTCTGGGTGTTCCACACCCCTTCATCAGGGCACCAACAGATATCTGTTGGGGCCCTGATGAAGGGGTGTGGAACACCCAGAAACGTGTAGGCATTTACCAATAAACAAGGATTTTATTACATGTTCCTGACTTGAGGATTTTTCTGTGGCGCGGACGTATATCTCTACTTTCACCGCCTTTGGATTTATTCTGGTCCTGTGGGACACCTATTGGAGATCCGCTGCAGCTGCCTTTTATACGTTATGGTAGTTGTGTCCTCACACAACCAAACCAGGTGAGAACCACCTTTTTACTATTATTCCCTATGCCTACAGGTGTAACCCTATTGGGCTTTGCACTCTCTCTCTTTGTATTTTAACAAAACACTTTGGAATATGTAAGCACCATTCTGTAGACTTTTATCATGCTGTATCTCTAATAGGCCTACATTAGGGATCGTCCAGTTATTTACTCATCTGGTGTGGCCTCCCTTAAATTTTTATACTATAGGAGATCTTTTTTCACATGTTGGGACTCATTATAAAATATATATTTGATGGTATTAATCTTGTGCACATCCGTATGTTCCCATTCCATTTTTACCTTTGTGACTATTATATTCTATTATTGTATTAATTGTATCTGAATGTGAATAAAGTGAACTATCTTTATAATGTATGGAGTGGTGCTTGCTCTCATTGTATTTAAGTTATAACTTTTGCTGATTCTATTTATTTTTTGTTCATCTCCAGAGAAAAATGATTGATGTGAAGAAATAAACTGCTTACAGTAACTTATTAAACATTCCAAATGGAGTTTGATAGAAAATGCTGAAATAAAAATCACATATTGTAAATAAGTAATATAGAACAACAATTCTTAAATCCATATCACTAGTACATGGCGGAGAATCACAGGATAATTAGCAAAACAACACAAAATCCTGAGGGAGTGACCCAACAGGATAAAGCAAATGCAATAATACTCCAGATAATATAAAAACATGTATTTATGAAAAATTATTAAAATTTTAAGAATAATAAAAATCAAATAAAAGGCAATATATTCTCAGGAACACTACTGCGTCAGGCTATGTGTATTATATTGTATCACAAACTCTCCCTGAGGAAGCAGGGTGAAACGCGCATCGGGGCTAGGGACCGTTAGGTCAGAAGATCCTTATTCCAAAGGTATGTAATCATAAATTGTTACTTTTCCCTGATATGATGTTAAGTGGTTTTGTTGAATTCCCATATGTTGCTATGTGGTCTAATGCATAGACACAGTAGGATAATGGGTTGGAGTACATACTATATATAATTGATGTCACTAGTACTATTCTGAACTACCTATTCCCACCTATTTTTCCTTGCATTGAACCAACCTTTAACCGTTCACCATACTTAACTCTGAATACTATTTTCTTGTATTTTAGATATGTATATTTATATCAATATCTATGTTTAACCATTGTTGGTTGTTTATAAGTAATATATCTCTCTACTATGAGATTGAAGATATATGTCCCAATATAATACACATTGCCTGACTCAATAGTGTTCCTGAGGATATCTTACCTTTTATTTGTATTTTATTATGCCTCAAATGATTAATATTTTTTTAAATATACAAGCTTTTATAATATCTGAAGTATTATTGAATGCGTTTTATCCTGTTGGATCATTTCCTTGGGATTTTTGTGTTTTTTTGCATATTGTAAATATGCTGTACAGTAAAATGATCAGCACATTTCAGACTCATACAGTTGGGAAAAAAGTATTTAGTCAGCCACCAATTGTGCAAGTTCTCCCACTTAAAAAGATCAGAGAGGCCTGTAATTGACATCATAGGTAGACCTCAACTATGAGAGACAAAATGAGACAACAAATCCTGAAAATCACATTGTCTGATTTGGAAAGAAATTTTTTTCAAATTTTGGTGGATAATAAGCATTTGGTCAATTACAAACAAGCAAGATTTCTGGCTCTCACAGACCTGTAACTTCTTCTCTAAGAGGCTACTCTGTCCTCCATTCATTACCTGTAGTACTGGCACCTGTTTGAACTTGTTATCAGTGTAAAAGACACCTGTCCGCAACCTCAAACAGTCACACTCCAAACTCCACTACAGTGAAGACCAAAGAGCTGTCGAAGGACACCAAAAACAAAATTGTAGTACTGCACCAGGCTGGGAAGACTGAATCTGCAATAGGCAAGCAGCTTGGTGTGAAGAAATCAACTGTATGAGCAATAATTAGAAAATGGAAGACATACAAGACCACTTATAATATCCCTCGATCTGGGGCTCCACACAAGATCTCACCACGTGGGGTCAAAATGATTTCAAGAACGGTGAGCAAAAATCCCATAACCACATGAGGGGACCTAGTGAATGACCTGCAGAGAGATGGGACCAACGTTACACAGGCTACCATCAGTAACACACTACGCCCCCAGGGACTCAGATCTTGAAGTGCCAGAGGTGTCCTCCTGCTTAAGTCATTACATGTCCGGGCCCATCTGAAGTTTGCTAGAGAGCATTTGGATCCAGAAAAGTATTGAGAGAAAGTCATATGAAACCAAAGTAGAACTGTTTGGTAGAAACACAACTCGTCGTGTTTGGAGGAGAAAGAATGCTGAGTTGCATCCAAAGAACAACATACCTACTGTGAAGCATGGGGGTGGCAACATCATTTTTATGGGCTGTTTCTCTGCCAAGGGACCAGGACGACTGATCCATGTACATGAAAGAATGAATGGGGCCATGTATCGTGAGATTTTGAGTGCAAACCTCCTTCCATCAGCAAGGGCATTGAAGATGAAACGTGGCTGGGTCTTTCAGCATGACAACGATCCCAAGCACACCGCCAGGGCAATGAAGGAGTGGCTTTTTAAGAAGCATTTCAAGGTCCTGGAGTGGCCTAGCCAGTCTCTAGCTCTAAACCCTACAGAAAACCTTTGAAGGGAGTTGAAAGTCCATGTTGCCCAGCAACAGCCCCAAAACATCACTGCTCTAGAGGAGATCTGCATGGAGGAATGGGCCAACATACCAGCAACAGTGTGCGCCAACCTTGTGAACACTTACAGAAAACTTTTGACCTCTGTCATTGCCAACAAAGGATATATAACAAAGTATTGAGATGAACTTTTATAATTGTCCAAATACTTATTTTCCACCAAAATTTGAAAAAAGTTTCTTTTCAAATCAGACAATGTGATTTTCAGGATTTGTTTTCTCATTTTGTCTCTCATAGTTGAGGTCTACCTATGATGTCAATTACAGGCCTCTCTCCTCTTTTAAAGTGGGAGAACTTGCACAATTGGTGGCTGACTAAATACTTTTTTTCCCCACTGTAGCGCACTATGGAATTAATGTGGCACACGAGAGCAGTTTAATAGCAGAAGATTAGGAATTTAGCGTATTACCTAATATTTGTGTAAGAGTAGTTTAAGTGACACAGCTGCTAATTTACTAGGAGGGGACAAGATTCACAACTGAATCTTCTTTCAGACCTGGACAACATATAGGGTACAATGAATGCTCATTTAGCAACTGCAACATCCGTATTTTGACTTTGTTATAATAGGTTAAATTATTAGAAGGCAGTGATTATAAATTGTAGGCTATGAAAAATAAGTGCTTGTTTCTTGCAGAAAGAAACATTACTCACACCTCTAATCAGCTGATAATATTGCTGTACTTTGATCAAATACAAGGCTATGTCCACATTTTTATCAAAGAAAATTGAATACTGGCATCAGCTCATGTTTTTAACCACTTCTGCACCAAACTAAACATACTACATTTTATTGGAATGTGAAGCCTCGTAAAATGACCAGTTCTAAGATTGTTTTAATGAGCCTGCGTGTTCATCGGCCTTCATTATCACAATTCTTTGTGAAACGCACTTATCCATCCACAAACAGCTCTACTGCCTTCCATGAGGATACACTTTACAGGAAAGGAAGAATACAATGAACTTTATTCTTTTAATAATGTTTAAATGAAAGCTACACTTTGATTGCTATGGACAACAAAGACAGATTTAATGTAAGACAGTTTTGATTAAAGATGTCTGATATGCATTATCCTATGCAAACTGCACAAGGGAAATGATGTTCCTTTTTCACAAACCACACTGTATGACAATAAGTATAATTGAGACCTCAATGAGACTTTCTCCAAAATTCAAAAATTTGAAAGGAAAAACTGTCTTTTCTAGCAACCCTCAACTAATAAAGGAATAGAAGATGAATGACACTTCCCTGAAGATCCACTGTTGTTGATCTAATACTATGTTCTTATGTGCTTCTATGATTGCAATATAATATCGGTGATATTCTGCATGATAGATTACTTCTACTTCATATGCAAATTATTGTGATATTTTATTGAAGAAATGCAATTGTTAGACTGATTTGCAGTAGGAAACATGTTATATTTTGTGAGCTAAGCAAGGAAGAGATAACATTTAGCCAGGCTTACAATGGAGAGGAGTTTATGGAGCAAAAATAATGCTTCCTGGTTAGAGTTAGTCAGCAGATAGCATGGTTGTGGAGAATATAAGGACTTTAGTGTCTTACCTGATGTGTGTGTAATAGGAAGATTCTAGAGGTAGCAAATTGAAAAGTAACTAGAGAAGTGGCAGATACACTACCGTTCAAAAGTTTGGGGTCACCCAGACAATTTTGTGTTTTCCATGAAAACTCATACTTTTATTTATCAAATGAGTTGCAAAATGATTAGACAATATAGTCCAGACATTGACAAGGTTAGAAATAATGATTTTTATTTGAAAGAATAATTTTCTCCTTCAAACTTTGCTTTTGTCAAAGAATGCTCCCTTTGCAGCAATCACAGCATTGCAGACCTTTGGCATTCTAGCTGTTAATTTGCTGAGGTAATCTTGAGAAATTTCACCCCATGCTTCCTGAAGCCCCTCCCACAAGTTGGATTGGCTTGATGGGCATTTTTTGCGTACCATACGTTCAAGCTGCTCCCACAACAGCTCAATGGGGTTGAGATCTGGTGACTGAGCTAGCCACTACATTACAGATAGAATACAAGCTGCCTGCTTCTTCCCTAAATATTTCATGCATAATTTGGAGGTGTGCTTTGGGTCATTGTCCTGTTGTAAGATGAAATTGGCTCCAATCAAGCGCTGTCCACAGAGTATGGCATGGCATTGCAAAATGGAGTGATAGCCTACCTTATTCAAAATCCCATTTACCTTGTACAAATCTCCCTCTTTACCAGCACCAAAGCAACCCCAGACCATCACATTACCTCCACCATGCTTGACAGATGGCATCAGGCACTCTTCCAGCATCTTTTCAGTTGTTCTGTGTCTCACAAATGTTATTCTGTGTGATCCAAACACCTCAAACTTTGATTCGTCTGTCCATAAAACTTTTTTTCAATCTTCCTCTGTCCAATGTTTGTTTTCTTTTGACCATATTAATCTTTTCCTTTTATTAGCCAGTCTCAGATATAGATTTTTCTTTGCCACTTTGCCCTGAAGGCCAGCATCACAGAGTCGCCTCTTCACTGTAGACGTTGACACTGGCGTTTTGCGTGTACTATTTAATGAAGTTGCCAGTTGAGGAGCTGTGAGGCGTTGATTTCTCAAAGTAGAGACTCTAATGTACTTGTGTTGCTTAGTTGTGCAGCTGGGCCTCCCACTTCTCTTTCTACTCTGGTTAGAGCCTGTTTGTGCTCTCCTCTGAAGGGAGTAGTACACACCGTTGTAGGAAATGTTCAGTTTCTTGGCAACTTCTCGCATGGAATAGCCTTTATTTCTAAGAACAAGAATAGACTATCGAGTTTCACATGAAAGTTCTCTTTTTCTGGCCATTTTGAGAGTTTCATAGAGCAAACAAATGTAATGCTCCAGATTCTCAAATAGCTCAAAGGAAGGTCAATTTTATAGCTTCTCAAATCAGCCAAATCATATTCAGCTGGGCTAACATACTTGTGCAAGGGTTTTCTAGGGTTTTCTAAACATCCATTAGCCTTCTTACACAGTTAGCAAACACAATGTACCATTAAAACACTGGAGTGGTGGTTGTTGGAAATGGGCCTCTATACACCTATGTAGATATTGCAATAAAAACAAGATGTTTGCAGCTAGATTAGTCATTTACCACATTAACAATGTATGGAGTGTATTTCTAATTCATTTAATGTTAACTTCATTGAAAAAGAATGTGATTTTCTTTCAAAAATAATGAAATTTCTAAATGACCTCAAACTTTTGAACGGTAGTGTATATCCAGACATGTCTGGAAGATCCTTGATTTGACCATGAAAGAAGGGAAGTCAGCTGTAGTGAGTATGACTTGAAGCCAGAAGTAAAGTTGTGGGGCCCATGACAGCTAGAGAGAGGTGAACTGAATGAGGCAATGTGTAAGCTAGTCCTCGAAGTATAGGACCAAAGACTAGACTAAGCTAGTCAAAACATGGGTAGTAGAAATAGGATATAGACAGAAAGAAGATAATGTGAAGATGCAGAGTATGTTATTCATGCTGTGTTTATTAATATTATCTACATCACCTCTTGTAACCAATCTCATGCCTCTGTTGTATGCAGAAGATGAGTCTAATATACTAAAAACCTCCTACCTTTTTCTATATAGTTCACAAGCAGTTCATCAGTAAACAACATTTTATTTTCATTAAGTGGACTGAGACCTTCCTTGTGTACTGCATACATCTGGGGTGTCAATACCATTATTCAGTCATGCAACCTGAGCGGGAAACATCTTATTTTAAAATCATACACCCACCCTGAAAAAATCCATGGTGCTTAGGATCACTACAATCTCAGTCAAGAGACCAGGGTTTAAAAAGGATATACTGTATAATACATTTGAAATTATGTATATCATAGAACCATATTTTAGATGAAAGGTAGTCTTGTGAAAAAGGTTACTTGTCTGGTGGCTTCACTGTATCTAAAAAGTTGTTAATTATTACAAATATTTGAATAAATTGAGCTTAAATATAGTTATTTGGAGGTTACTGCCAAATTTACAATCAATATAGCGATATTCCTTAGTGTCAATATTTTTTCAAGACAAAATTTGCATGGCTATATCCTCAAACTAATCTGAACACAGATGACCAAATAACATCCAAACTACAGTGTTATAAACATGGTAGACAACAATGAACTAATTATTTAAAATCAATTAAATTTGGTAGACCATTATATATAAAATCTATAGTATAAAGCTTAATTAAGATTAGAAATAAGATATTAAGATGTAATAAAATTCTTCATTTTAGTATTTGTTTTAGTATGAAAAAAGTTATAAAATATTTTCAAATAAAATGTTTAATATCTCAAAACTAAATTTTAATTTGAAATTATTTATTTGAAAGTAAATATTTAAATAGAAAAACACCCAAATACATACCTTACATGTAAACTCAAAATTGAGCACTAGATGGCAATCCACACCAACTAATAAGCAGGAAGGAAAGAGGAAATGCATTTCTCTATCGCTAAATGAAAATCTTGCAGCAGGGATTCCGGCCATGACAGATTTTTTTTCCCAATTTCTTTCTGCTTCCATCAGCATTAGTGCCTTTATTACTGGACAAATCATCACCTCTACCTTCACTGATTTTAAGAAATGCTGAGTCAGAGAGAGGATTGTCATGCAAGGAGCAGGTTTGTCCATTTCTTTTTGTTACAAATATCGTGGGATGTGGTCCTGAGTCAGCTGCATTATATCATCCCTGAGGAATCCAAGCATGGCACCTTTGTCGGGAGAATTGCTCAGGATCTTGGACTGGATATAGGTGAGATTAATTCCAGAATGTTACATATTGTCTCTAGAGATGAGAAGGAATATTTCCAGGTTAATCTGCAGAATGGAATCTTGTTTGTTAAAGAGACAATAGACAGAGAAGTGCAGTGTCCAAATACACCCTTCTGTATAATTCCTCTGCAGGTTATTGTAGATAAGCCTGTGCAGATGTATCGTGTAGATGTAGAAATAGAAGATATCAATGACAATAGTCCTGTATTCTCCTCTAGTGTGACTAATCTTGTCATATCTGAAATGAAACCTGCAGGATCTCGTTTCCCATTAAAGGTGGCTTCTGATCCAGATCTTGGAACAAATTCTATCACCAACTATGAGCTCAGTGCAAGTGATTATTTTGCTTTGGATTTCCAAAAATATATTAATCAAATCAAATCATTGGAGCTTGTGCTGAAAAAAAATTTAGACAGAGAAAAGCAGTCTGTTCACAATCTCTCCCTTACAGCTTATGATGGAGGAAAACCAAGGCTAAGTGGCACCACACGTATTGTTGTTACTGTAGAAGACTTTAATGATAATGCTCCTGTGTTTGATCAGCCATTTTACCAATGCAGTGTTAATGAAAATGCTGTAGAAGGAACTTTAGTGTTTAAGCTGAATGCTACTGATCTGGATGTTGGGAAAAATGGAGAAATACTATATGATTTTAGTAATATGGTATCAGGAGAGGCAAAGGAAGTATTCATCTTAGACAAATACTTAGGAGAAATAAGAGTGAAAGGCAAACTGGATTTTGAAATTGTTGATATGTATGAAATCCAGGTTGAAGCTATTGATAATGGCGATCTTCAGCTGATTGGACATTGCAAAGTTCTGGTGACTGTTGTAGATGTCAATGACAACCCTCCTGACATGACTGTGACATCATTAGCAGTTCCTGTTCCTGAAAATTCTCCCCAGGGGACAACAGTTGCCATCATCAGTGTCCACGATAAAGATTCAGGATCAAATGGAAAAGTCCATTGCTCTATTTCTGAGCCTTCACCATTTAAGGTAAATCCAGCTTTCAAGAGTGATTTTTCTTTGACCGTGAATGGACCTTTGGATCGAGAAGTGAAAGATCAATATGAAGTTAGAATTACTGCAAGAGATGAAGGTTCTCCACCCCTGTCTACCTCAAAAACTTTGAAGATTGACATAAGTGATGCCAATGACAACGCTCCAAGATTTGTCCAGTCAGTAGACACAATATTTATTAAAGAGAACAACCCACCAGGGTCTCATATATATACAGCATCAGCCTCTGATCCAGATATTGGGCAGAATTCGTTTATTACTTACTCAATTAGGGAACGCACAATTGATGGAATTCCTATTTCCTCCTACCTTTCCATTAATCCAGAGAATGGGAAGGTCTTTGCCTTAGTATCATTTGACCATGAACAGATTTCGTATTTCCAGTGTTACATAAAAGCCACTGACGCTGGTCTTCGAGCCCTCAGCTCCAACCTTACTTTAAACATATTCATTGAGGATATTAATGATAATGCTCCTACATTCACCCCACTTCATTCTGAAATAACAATTAAAGCTTCAAAGTCAGCAGAACCTGGACACCTGATAACCAAAGTGAAGGCCGTAGATCTGGATTCTGGATACAACGCTTGGACATTTTACAAGTTAAAAGATCTTGAAGGATCTGGAAAATCTCCATTTATTATTACACATCAGACTGGAGAAATTACTTTGAAACGATCATTTACAGATTCTGATAATGATGAGTACAGATTGCATGTAGTAGCTCAGGATCATGGTGAACCAGTCATGACATCAGAGACACAAATTGTTATATCCGTGGTGGAGTCTGGAGAAGAATTGAAATTTGATAATCAAGAAACAAATGGGAATGGTGAAGAATTTTCTGATGCAAATGTTTACTTGGTTATTGCAATCTGCGTCATATCAAGTATTTTTCTTATTACTTTGATTGTGTTCACTGTGTTAAGATGGCAAAAATATCGAGATGAGGTCAATGAGCTAAAAGAAAATTACAGAATCTGCTCCAACACTGGAGGGAGCTGGATGTATTCCCAACACACTCAGTATAACATCAGTTCCAATTCATTTCGACCTAAAAGTGACTTGATAGTTTTCACTCCAAATAACTGTCAGACACCAGGAAATGAAGAGCAAGTCAATTCACAACAAGTTGTATTAAACTCCTCACATAAGGTAAGGTTGTACATCAATGATTTTATAAATGTATGTAAAATGGTATCTGGCTTTTTAAAAAAAAAAATTGATATATCTTAACACTTATCACAATTAAAAGTTATTATTCTTATAAACATGTAAACATAAAGATAAATTAGTGTACGAAAAAAGGCTTTATGACTGAACATATACAAAGTTTGATGCTGTCAGAGTTCCATTATGTTTGATAGGAAGAATCTGTTTATCCACTTTAAAGCCAAAACTATATGATGTAGATTCTAACTGCTCCATAATAAGTGAAAAATTCCTTCTTCGTTTCACATATCGTGTAACAATCAGAATATTTTCCTTGATCAATTTCTAAATCATAACCCTTAATATATTTTTTTGAGAAAGGCTTCCTAGCCTCCTTAAACTTGTTTAGCATATCGACTATTAGAACAGAGAGTTCCATAATCTCACTTCTGGTACAATAATAAACTTCAGTATGTGATGTTTATTAAATCTTATTTCTTCTACATGTCAAGGATGTCCCCTTGTCATCGTTGCAGGTCTAGGTGTAAAAAAGATCCATTCATATTTGTTTACATTGTCATTGGATAACTTCTAAGCCTTTGTTGTAAATTCGACTCTGTCTGATCCGAACAAGGTCAATAACAATTACATTAAAAAGAAGATGGCCCAATACTGACCCCTGTGATACTGATTGTTACCTCTGCCTGTATCAGAGTGAATCTTTTACATTAATAGCCACTCTGTTTTCTACCACTGTGTCAGTTTTTAACCCAATTATCCATATTTTCCCCAAGTTCCATTATTCTCATTTTATATACCAACATTTTATGTGCTTCTGTGGCACCCCAGGGGTCTGGTTTCCACAGTAATAGCAGTATTACGTCTGTGAGCAGGTGGGAGGTCTCCTGGGCAGGAATCCTAAGCATGCCACACCTCCTGCCCAGTCCTGGGAGGGGAAGAACTTCCCCTACATAAACTGGGGCTGAGGCAGGGTTAGAGAGAGGAGTTCCAGACAGAGACGGAGTCTGGTCTGGACACGCAGAAACAGGGACAGATAGACATCAGGAGCTCTGTAGGAGCCAAGGAGAAGCCCCAGGGGCTGGAGCTGTGCAGAGCTCGCCCTGGGAGAAGGTACTAAAACCGGACACAGGAGTCCGAGGCTGTGGGGACTAAGATATACCCAGCAGCAGAATCCATCCGGCAGGGGATTCCAGGTCCTCTGGCCATAAAAGCCCGGAGGCTCAGTCACAACGAAGGGACCAGCACCGCCATCCCGGAGCGGAGGCTAACACGAGTCCCCAAGTCACCAGCCATACGGGTGAGCACCACACGGTATACCCAGGGACGTGGGCTACTTGTAACCGCCGAAAGCAGGGTAGCCAGGAAGGGTACAGACTAACGGGAAGGCCTACAACTCCACCTGGCCAGGGGAACTCCGGCTTACTCGCAGACTAACCAGGCCCCAACTACTAGCCAGTACTACCGGGGGAATTTGCCTTGTACCATCAGTAAAGGCCCTGAACTGTACCCTCGCGTCTCCGTGCTTCCTTGTCGCACCGTTAGTGCTGGGACATCCACACCATCACTCCCAACATCACCCACATCCGCTGCCCTGAGGCCATACCTCTCCCGTTGGGGGTTATATCAACATTGCTGCACACCTATACCACCGGCCTCAGCGGTCTGCCCTGCAGCGGCGGTTTCATAACCGCATTCAACGGGTGGCGTAGTCGGACACTAATACCATCATACCAATAACTGCCACTTAGTTTGACCACCCTGGGCGCGGACCGGGTCACCGCCACACGAAGACTACTACCCCCATCGGATCCGGCTCCGGGTATCCCCCGCGCGCACGTGCGCCGCACTACAGCACTGGCCCAGGGGGTGAGTCACTTCCATATTGAATATCTTTGAAAAGTATAAATTGACAATATCCATGGCCTTACCATGGACCAATCTGGAGCATATCTTTTCATAGAAGCTGATCAGATTTGTTTAAAATTTAGCATTTTAATGTTGGGTTATGAGTTTATTTTTATTGAGAAACTCCAGGATAGTATCTTTTAGAAAACGCTCACATATTATGCCAATAATCTGTCATTTTGCCAACAATCAAAGTTAGATTTACCATACTATATTTTCCAGGCTTAATTTTTTAAGCCATTTTTTAATTTTGGCATCATATTTGCTATGCGCTAGACCAGTGGTGCAGACCCTGTTTTTCTGAAGTCATTAAATATTAGAAATAATGGTTTGTCTATCACAGTACTTAATCATTGCAGAACCTGGGCTTGCATGTCATCAGGATCTGGTGATTTGTCTATTGTGGTTGGCGATTTTGAAAGGGCACTGCCCTACTTGCTGGGTTAAGCAAGTGTTAATTAAAGAACAATTTATGGTATTCCTAAGCAAATATGTCATCTGTCATTAGGCTTTCTGTGTAAATACTGCAGAGAAGAAAGTGTTTATTAAGTTGTTTTTTGACTCATTCTCTACCACCATTTCGGCATGATCATTTAGAGAGGTCCAACACTATTATTTTTAAATATCTTACACTTTTTGTACTGAAGGATATTAAATAATACTTTGAAATTATTCTTACTTTTGTTTTGCAATGTATTTTTCTGTTTCAGTCTTTACTGCATTTATTTGCTATTTTTACACTATGTATAATTTTTTAATCACTATTCTTTTATTTTAGTATTTTAACACTCTCTTTATGTTTTGTTATGCATTTTAGAGCTCTATTTAGCCATTGTGTTTTTTTCCATTTTAACTTATTCATTTACATAATATATACATTGTGTAGAGGACATTGTCACAGTTTATAATATATTAACATCTCATAGCCAATGAAAGTTATTCTTCCTGAAGTTTAGTGTTTTTGTAGCTCATCTACTAAAAGTCAAAGGAGAGCTAAATAAGTAAAAAGATGGTGGGTCAGACTGGCAATCTGTGTGGCACATCGCGACATCTAGTTGGTAGGTCAGTGATGTCCTCACTTTGTGCATAGCTACACTAATTGTCATTAGGACAGCAGGGTAGACACCCAAATCTTGGACTGTCCCGCTGTATTTAGGTCATTTGTAACTTATGGATTTTGTTTTTTGGTCATTCATTCATAGTTGTAACAGCCATAACATTTTTTTTATCTAAGCTTCACTATATGACTTTGTTTTTTGCTAAAAGAGCTATCGTTTTTTTAAGTGTCATTTTGCCAAACGCATTTGTAGACATTAAATTTTCTGAAAAAAGTTGAGTTTAATGGAGAAAAAAACAACCACACCATTTTACGCCATTTACTTGGCACTATAAATAAACTATTCACTATATTGTACAGATTTATACAATTGCTGGGAGGCTAAATAAGTCCTCATTGTTTGCAGATTTATAATTATTTAAAAAAAGTGCATTAGGAAATGCTATTATTTTGTTTTTAACTATTTCAGTTATTTTGTAGGGATAAAAATCATTGACTTTTATTCTACCTTAACCCCGTATAACATATGACTTATATTTACCATTATCAATACTTTGATGCATGCTCAGATGCTGAGCCCACATATTTGCCCACAAATGACAGCTGATTCATGTTGCTTTAACAGCCCCGGGTGTATCGGTGCTCTGCCTGTGTCTGTTAAACAGTTAAATCGCGCTATCAATATCTGACAGCGGGATTTAACATGTGCCGGTTAGAAGGGCGTCATTCTAGCCGCCCATCGGCTCCTCTATCACATAATTGTCAGGCGCTGATGGGTTGTCTGCGGATGATCACAGCTTGAAGTCTCCTAAGGGGAATATTTAATACAGTAAAAAGTGAAAAAAGTTTTTTAAAATATGAAGAAAGAAAACATAAAAGTTTAAATCACCCCCCTTTAGCCACATTGAAAATAAAACAATTAAAAAATACACAAATTTGGTATTGCTGCATTCAGAAATGCCCAGTCTATCAAAATCTAAAATAGATTATTCCAATTGGTAAAAAAGCATAACGCAAAGAAAATAAAAATTCTGAATTATGTGTTTTTAGCCACCGCAACATTCCAAAAAATTCAATAAGAGGTGATCAAAACATGGTATCTACCCCAACATGGTATGAGTAAAAGCAGCTTACTACGCAAAAAATAAGCCTTGAGCATTAAGCCCCAGATTCTGAAAAATCAAAATGCTATGGGTCTAGGAAAATGGTGACAAACACAAAAACATTTTTCATGCAAATTTTGGATTTGTTTTCACATTTAAATAAAAAATAAACTATACATATTAGGTATCTGCATACTCATAATGACCTGGGGAATTATATTGCCAGGTCAGGTTTACCCTATAATGAATATGGTAAATAAAAAACCCAAAAAACAATTGTGGAATTGCATTTTTTTATAATTTCACCACGCTTGGAATTTTGTTTCCTGTTTTCCTGTGCACTATATGGTAATATCAATGGGGCCATTCAAATTACAACTCGTGAAGCAAAAAAAACCCTCATATGGCCATATTGATGGAAATGTAAAAAAGTTATGGCTCTTGGAAGAGGGGGAAGAAAAAATGGAAGCAAAAAAAACGGAAAATAGCCCAAGGTGGAAGGGGTTAAGTATACAGGTATAAAAGGTTTTGCTAGTATATAGAGATGTACTGAAATACATAGACATGTACTTTTCTATAATGGTAAAATGTGTCTGAAGAGAAGAATAACATTCACATGTCAGAAAATGTTGCGCTACTAGGAAGTGCTATGTGTGGCTCAAAGCGAAATCAGCTGCCTGCCATGTCAGTGGTTGTGTTTGAATGACAGTAAATATATCAAAGAAAGTGAATAATTTGCTTATTAAATAACTGTATGTTTAGAGCACAGCTGGCCCCTCCCCAAACGTCAGAGGAGCAAGAACTATACTATCAGATGTAACATCTGACCTATTGGTTAAAATTAGGTCTAGAACTGCTACTCCTCTTGTTAGGTCCTGCACCAGTTGTGAGAGATAATTGTCTTTGATTATTAGATATTTTTTACTATGCATTGCCATTTGTGAACATAATATAACATTGTAAATTAACATCCCATTCATAGCTCTTGTCCAGCCAAGTCTCCATTATCCCCTTTATATAATTATTCTCTTCCAACATTATCAATTTTAATTACTCAGTTTTATTAAGTTTCTGTCATTATTATACATGTACTCTGTGTATTTTTCTGTGTCTCTATTCTTCCTCTCTGTGTTAGTTGTTCTAATCCCTCCCCCATTCCCTCTCTACTTTCAATACTTACTCCCAGATCACTATCTAATTTCCTTCCCCTCCAGTCCAATAATTGCCCTTGCCCAACCCCTAGATTAAACACTTCTTGAACCTTCTAATCATTCTTGTCCCAAGCACTGGTGTACCCTCTACATTATGGTACAGCATCTAATACTTACTATAGAACCTGTATCCACCAGAGAAGTTGGCCCAGTTTTCCGGGAACCTGAAACCTTCCTTCCTACACAAATCCCTAAGACACTTATTTCCCTCCCTAATCTCCCTTTGCCTCTCTGGCATGGCACAGGTAAATATCTGAAATGAGCTTTTAGGACCTTCTACCTTCCTTTAACCTTGTTGTTGATTCCAATGTACACCATAACCACTGCTGCTGTAATAATGCATAATGACATCTTCCTCATCTTTCAACTTAGCAAACTTGCTGGGGTGTTCTAAATCAGGAATAGCCTCCCTAGCTCTCTTCCCTCTGACTCTCTTCCCTCTGGCCCACCTTCTGTCACTCAACTAGCTATCTCATTGTCCTGCAGCTCCATGCTACCATCCTCCTTCATATCTACCCTAGCTAGTATCTTTTCCGTCATCATCAAACTCCTTTCCATTTTGTCAATGGACCTCAGTGATGAAAATTGCTCATTTATAGCTAATACCTGGGCTTCCAGACGCTTGACATTCAGAAATCTTGCACAGCAGTATGCACCCTCAAATGGCTATTCAAGCACTGTGTACATGCACAAGATGTACACTGGATGGCATTTTACTAATGGGGATGACACAGATAACAAACAGAAATGTAGGCAATGCAGTCCTTGAATACAAGTTACTCCCTTCTAAACTTCCGGAATCCAAAGTCACTGAACTTCAAGAGAAACAATAAGGAAAAAACACACTTTAGAGCAAAACACTTGCCGTCTTGCTCACTCACTTTTTCAGGTACTTTTAAAGATGTTTGATTGTCCTAAGGTGAAATACAGTCTGCAAATCACTGCTGGGTATAAAAAATTAAATATCTAAAGAGTCATGCAGTCTGACTATCATTAACAAACACCTGTATAGATTATGACCATGTAATGTAGTCCCTTTGCTTTCTACGAAAGATCCTGAAGCATAGCCTGTGCTACTGTATGGTACCACTACCAAGGCAAAATATTATGGAAGCATATATGTAAGTACTGTATTCTCCCTTGAAACAATTATTTTTGAGACAACACACATCCACAAACTTTCTGCTATCCTGGTACTTTATTGGATCACTTCCAGTGGAAAATGGAAAAATAATAGTAGCACTGTACTTGTCCTAGCCAGACAAAATATGGTAGTTCTTGGGTCTTACATGTGATTTAACTTGAAGTATGTGGCAAAATAAAAAATGGATGTCAATTATTTTTCAGTTTCCTGCACTCAGGGTTATATTAAAGAAATACAAAATGAATCAGTTTTGTTTATAAGACAGAGACAAATGCAGCAAAAAACAAATGTACAGAATATGATCACTTCTGTCAATCTTGCCTCCCTAACTGTGTCTCACCACAACATGGGGGAGTTAATAGAGTTTTTTTTCTATAAAAATTCCTAACAGGTATTGATAAACCCATTAACTTATAAATTGAACAGAAAGTTTTTTTCTGAGACTTCTGGTTTTATTCTTAATAGAAAAGCATAGTTTACATCCATGGTCATAAAATAATGATGACAATTATGGAAATTAACTAACGGAAGCATAACCAATACTTCTTATTAAAACAGACACTGTAATAGAAACAGAGTTGAGAATATGTATTTAAATCAGACCAGAGCAATGTTGGTTGGGGGAGGAAGGTTGAACTTGATGGATGTAGGTCTTTATTCAACCTATGTTACTATGTTACTATGTTGGATCATAGAGGGCATGGATAGGTCAAATTGTCAACCACAAAATAAGTACTGTAGCCTTTGACCGGCATTTAGAATTTCTTGTTCTGTTACTCTCATTTTTCTCTAATATCTTCTTAAAGGAGTTAAGTATGAACACTGGATTCCTAGGTGGTAAACTGCTGAGATATCCCATAATAAAAATTGGGATCAAGAACCCATTTGAATAGAACCATTATCAAGCATATGCACTAAAACTCTATTAATTTTCTATGGCACCAATAGAAATTGCTGAGACCCGAACTCATAAACTTTTCAATATGAAAAAACTGTTTTGTTAGATCTATTAAATGATTTTTCAGAAAGTTGTTGTTTAATTTATTAATCATCAAGATGAAAATATGATAATAATTCCATTAGTACCATGATTAATAGCGGTACTACATTAAAATGCGATTAGGATATTCCATGATCAGAAAGTGGGAAAGGTTAAACTGCAGTAATAAAAATAAACCAGGTTTCTAATAAGGCAAGACAAAAATTCCAAGCATAGCTTTCCTAATTGTAATGCGAGATACACTGAAAAAACTGGTAGAAATTCTAACTCATGATGAAAAAAAAGTAACACACATCTAATTTCATATTCCAAAGAAATTTGAAGAAAGAAACTCTGTAATGTCTTAAATTTTTTCTGTAATAAATAAAGAAAAGCTTGCTACTAAATAAAAAAATGAATTTTAAAAACGTAAATATTTGAAAAAATCAAAAATAAACATTTTAGATTATTCATATGTACAAAATCTGTAAATATACATGTGTGTAATGTGAAAAATATGAACAAATATAAGTCTAATGATAATCTAAATTCCAGATTAAGGTTTGCAGCAAAGGCTGCTTAACATCAATATGGTTGACTTGTTTAGAAAGTGAGAAAACTGCAAAAGACAGTAAAACTAATCTTTTAAGAATAAAAATATATAGTACACATAAATATATGTTTACATGTATAAAAAAGCTTCAGCAGAAAATGTTTATGTCATGGAGTATGTAAATGTTTATTTGTTCACAAATGATAAAAAGAAAGTAATATTATTAAATATTTTTTTCTTGAGTCATAATAGGATTTTTTAGGACCATATTAAGTGATTCATTCTACTAAATAAGAAAAATGGGCCAAATAATTTGCAAAAAATGAATGTAAACATACCTATGTTTTTCTATATTTTTATTTGTCTATTCTAAGAGAATTTCGCTTACTATCTGCCAGACCAGTAATTTTCCTATTTTCACAGAACATATATGATAAAGAATATAAATTACCTGGCCATGTTGTTTATTTGTCTATTCTAAGAGAATTTCGCATACTATCTGCCAGACCAGTAATTTTCCTATTTTCACAGAACATATATGATAAAGAATATAAATTACCTGGCCATGTTGATTTTCAAATAGTTAAAATATATTTTCAAATGTGCAACTACTATGCTTGACAGCTATAAGTTAGTATTTTATCAGCTATAGTTTGAAAGTTAGTTAAAAGTTTAATATAAGAATATTCAAAAACAAGTAGAGGATGATATAAGTACACGCAGCTACCATTCCTTCATTAAAAGCAGTCCTAGTAAACCAAATTTACAGTACTAAACAGGAGTGCGAACATTTTTGGCAGTAGAGAGGAGCGGATCTGAAAAGAATGGAGTTCCCCTTCATCCTGGTATGTATGGCCCCCCATCACACCCATCCTGGTATGTATGGCACCTTCATCCCTCTTCCTGGTATGTATGGCACCTACATTCCTCTTCCTGGTATGTATGGCACTCGTCATCCCTGTATGTATGGGCCCCCTCATCCTGGTATGCTTTGCACCCCCTGATCCCCATCGCGCTGCACAGAAAAAAAATAAACAATTATACTCACCTCCTCTCTCCTCTCCATGGGTGTGGGTAGCAGTGAATATTCATTTTCTTTAATAGCGGGCACAGTGTTGGCTGCAGCAGGTGGCTGCTGCCTTCTGTGCAACCCTACTCCACTGCTGACGCTTCTCCCACATCCCCCACCACCCACAGTCACAGTATTTATGTATATTGGACTTTAAGACACACCCTCCACTTTCCTCCAGAATTTTGGATGAAAAAAGTGCGTCTTATAGTCTGAAAAATACGGTATTTTTTATTTTCTTAACAAATAAACTTTTTTCATAATTTTAATTTTTTAAACAAGTTTGGATTTCATAGTGACCTTTAGTACCAGTGTACAACAATAATGGATTATAATATGATGGCAAAATAGGTAGAAAATACTTAAAGTTTGCTTTTTTGGTTTGCTTTTATTAAGGATATTGAAATTGTGGATCTATCTATCTGTCTACAGTGGGGAAAATAAGTATTTGATACACTGCCGATTTTTTAAGTTTTCCCACCTACAAAGAATGGAGAGGTCTGTACTTTTTATCGTGGGTACACTTCAATTGTGAGAGACAGAATATTAAAAAGAAATCCAGAAAATCACAGTGTATGATTTTAACGTTATTAATTTGAACTTTATTCCATGAAATAACTATTTGATACAATAGAAAAACAAACAGAACTTAATATTTGGTGCAGAAACCTTTGTTTGCGATTACAAAAGTCAAACATTTGCTGTAGTTCTTGACCAAGTTTGCACACACTGCAGCAGGGATTTTGGCCCACTCCTCTATATGCATCTTCTCCAGTTCTTTCAGGTTTCGGGGATGTCGTGGGTCAACATTGAGTTTTAGCTCACTCCAAAGATTTTCTGATGGGTTGAGATCTGGAGACTGGATAGGCCACTCCAGAACTTTGAAATGCTTCATACAGAGCCACTGTTGCCCTGGCTGTGCGTTTTGGGTCATTGTCATTCTGGAAGACAGAGCCACTACCCATCTTCAATGCTCTTACTGAGGGAAGGAGGTTGTTGGCCAAAATCTTGCGATACATGACCCCATACATCCTCCCTTCAATAAAGTGCAGTTGTCCTGTCCCCTTTGCAGAAAAGAACTCACAATGTATGATTTTTCCCCCACCATGCTTCATGGTTGGAACGGTGGTTTTGGGGTTGTACTCATCCTTCTTCCTCCAAATACGCCAAGTGGAGTTGATACCAAAATGTTCTATTTTGGTCTCATCTGACCACATGACCTTCTCCTATGCCTTCTCTGGATCATTCAGTTGGTCATTGGTGAACTTCACACGGGCTTGGACATGTGCTGGCATAAGCAGAGGGACCTTGCATGCCCTGCAGGATTTTAATCCATGATAGCATAGTGTGTTACTAGCGGTAATGTTTGAGACTGTGATCCCTGCTCTGTTAAGTCATTGACCCGGTCCTCCCATGTAGTACTGGGCTGATTCTTGACCTTTCTCAGAATCATCCTTCCCCACGAGGCAAGATCTTGGAGACCCAGACCGAGGAAGATTGACAGTCATTTTGACTATTTTACATTTTCTAATAATTGTGAAAACAGTTATTGCCTTCATACCAAGCTGCTTGCCTATTGTCCTGTAGCTCCAGAAGAAGGGGTTGACATCAAAGTGGGAGGTGACTTGTTGGTCCACAACACCATGGGGAGTGACACAGACCCCACAGCTGATGGGGACACTACGAAAGTAGAAGAGAGTTCAGTCAGGAGGAGTTAAATGAGGTGAGAAAGTCCCACTCTCGTTGACAAAGGTGCAGAGGCCACAAAAAGTTGCTCCTGCAGCCTTTGCTGAAAGAATAAAGAAAGAAAATGCAATGCTGTGTGCATTTATTCCAAGTATGGATCCTCCTTCAGAAGCAGAAGAGATCAGGATGGAAGAGGAGGTGACATTGCCAGTAGCAACCTCCGGGACAGTAACAGACAACAAAGGAGACCAGGAGGAAGAGCTAGCCCAGAAGATGGTAGGTGTGACGACTCCTGTGTCTAACCAGGTAATTGAGGATCAATCAGCAGGGAACCTCATTGAAGTGTATGGTACTATAGCCAAGAAGGTTGAAGACTCCAAAGGCTGTTGGCCCTGAAACCTGAGCAGGATGATTGTTTGGAGACCAACGGTGAGACAGAAACTTCTCTGTACAAGTGCCTCATATATGTACCCGAATATTTGAGAGAAGAATGCACCAGCGAGTCAGTGCATGAAGAGTTTAAGAAGGCCGTGGGAGCCTGTAAGGTGTACTTGACCTCAGAAGCTAAACAGCTGGTGGTCCTGTCCACAACTGAAGTCACAGTGAAGAGGGTGGCTATCCTAAGTGACATGCACTGGCGATGTGTTCACACAAAGCGGATTGTCCGGTTGAAAACAGAGCAAGCCACTAAACAAATGTAGCTTATGAGAAAAGCTCAAAGTCTGCAGGAAGAAGTCATCTGGGTGCCTCATGCACTAGTAAGAAAGCTCATTGGGAGAAATGGCCAAGCCATGCATATGATGGTAAAGAAGTCTGGTGTGATGAAAGTAAGCAGTCCACGTGATCATCAGGACTTGATACCGGATGAATATGGCATTGTGTCATTCTCTGCTGTAGGAGCGGAAGAAAATCTTGCATATATATGAATGCTGATAGAGTACCGAGTGACCTACCTGTGAGAAGTAGAATAGTTGAATCTCGCCAGACTGCGAATGGAAAGACAGCGTCGCCTGAGCAGTAGAAGATGGCAGCCATCTGTAAATTGTGAGACCCGACAGAGAAAGGGCCCTCCAAATAATAGAATGACTGCAGTAGAAGTTAGAGACCTTTCAAAACGTCCTGAGGATAGTGGGCGTGGGTTTAGAGATAGTGAGTCCTCCAGTAACTCAGGTTTGAGAGGCCCATGCAAATGACCCAATAGAGTACGGGACAGTACGAAGTCAGTCTTGACCTTAGATACAAGGGCAAGTGAGTCACACTGCTGTATTGACCGCTGGGAGCGGGGGAAGTCTGACAAGGTTACGACTCGGAAATGTGACTTGACGAAGTTAGTGACAATGACGGATGGTAGGTACCTGAGGAATGGTCTAATGTTGATGACTAATGTTCCAGGGGCTGAGCAGCGCAAATGTCAAGTACATGGACTCTGTGTGAACTGTGGGTTATAATGTGATTGTGTATATCATGTGTTCAATACTGTGGGCTTGAACAAGAGGGGGAGGATATGTAATGCAGCGGCTTGGTGCATTGCCAAAATGTCTGAGGGGGTGTGTTCTCGCTGACCACATACCTCCCCTTCAGGTGACAGATCACATGACTGTGACATCATCACAGGTCCTGTGCGCACGGAAGAGATATATATCCGGGTGTTTTTGAAACACAGAGAATCAAGAGACCTGATCTCCATGCCTGGGACACCATTAGCCCTGGAGGGCACGAGGCCTGGAGACCACGTCTGGTGAGTCTTAAACCACAGCTTTGATGGAACAGAGCTGATAGAAGCAGCTAGTCCCGTCAAAGGTAAAAGACGGTGCTTGATATGAACATTAATGTTGTTACCTTGCTGAGGACTGTATCTGAAGCCAAGAGCGCATAGCTGCCACTGAAAGGCTCTAGAATATTATGTGTATAACATTCCTGTGAGCCACTGATATGGGCTATGTTATAAGCAGTTTATGATGTGTAATAAACTGCTGGACTTTAGTTTACTGGAAAACGTTGCATGTGTGCTTTAATTGACCCGGTGAAGTGAGTGCCCCTCAGCATGCTCAATAGCAATACCTCACATTATAAGATTAAATTAATTTTAGAAAACCATTGTTCTCTTTAAACTATTACTCACAATCATATTTAAACTCTCTTAGGTATCTTGGATTTTAAAAAAATCTGGTATTTTTTAACAGATGTCAGTCATTATCCATTCTTATATACAATCATGTAGTTTAAATCAGTTTTACTGTAAGTGGGAAAATAGTTAAATAATCATGGAAGAAAGTTATTTACATTTACAAACACATTTGGTATAGAAAGCTCAAGTGCATAAATTGATTTTGAAACCTATTATTTTATATAAATACAAAAAACAATATTACTTTTGTTAAATCCAATTGGGAAATAAACAAAACAAGGCAATTGCAAAGTGTAATAGAATGTAAACTTTCAATTAATATTTTATACAATGCAATTACTTTATTATGTCATTTGATGCAATTAGAACAGTGAACAATAAATGTAAAATATATAGAAATTACTGCTTAAACAAAAAATACAGAAATACCTGATATGCAACCTGAATGTTCAGCACTAGATGGCACTCCTCACCAACTAATAGCAGGAAGGAAAGAGGAAATGCATTTCTACATCGCTAAATGAAAATCTTGCAGCAGAGATTCCGGCCATGACAGATTTTTTTTCCCCAATTGCTTCATTCTTCCATCAGCATTAGTGCCTTTATTACTGGACAAATCATCACCTCTACCATCACTGATTTTAAGAAATGCTGAATCAGAGACAGGATTATCAAGCAAGGAGCAGGTTTGTCCATTTCTTTTTGTTACAAATATCGTGGGATGTGGTCTTGAGTCAGCTGCATTATATCATCCCTGAGGAATCCAAGCATGGCACCTTTGTCGGAAGAATTTCTCAGGATCTTGGACTGGATATAGGTGAGATTAATTCCAGAATGTTACATATTGTTTTTAGAGATGAGAAGGAATATTTCCAGGTTAATCTGCAGAATGGAATCTTGTTTGTTAAAGAGACAATAGACAGAGAAGTGCTGTGTCCAGATACACCCTTCTGTATAATTCCTCTGCAGGTTATTGTAGAGAAGCCTGTGCAGATGTATCGTGTGGATGTAGAAATAGAAGATATCAATGACAATAGTCCTGTATTCTCCTCTAGTGTGACTAATCTTGTCATATCAGAAGTAAAACATGCAGGATCTCGTTTCCCATTAGATATAGCTTCTGATCCAGATCTTGGTACAAATTCTATCACCAACTATGAGCTCAGTGCAAGTGAATATTTTGCTTTGGATTTCCAAAAATATATTAATCAAATCAAATCATTGGAGCTTGTGCTGAAAAAAAATTTAGACAGAGAAAAGCAGTCTGTTCACAATCTGTCCCTTACAGCTTATGATGGAGGCAAACCAAGGCTAAGTGGCACCACACGTATTGTTGTTACTGTAGAAGACTTTAATGATAATGCTCCTGTGTTTGATCAGCCATTTTACCAATGCAGTGTTAATGAAAATGCTGTAGAAGGAACTTTAGTGTTTAAGCTGAATGCTACTGATCTGGATGTTGGGAAAAATGGAGAAATACTATATTATTTTAGCAAAATGGTGTCAGGAGAGGCAAAGGAAGCGTTCATATTAGATAAAAGCATGGGAGAAATAAGAGTAAAAGGCAAGTTGGATTTTGAAACTAAAAAATTATATGAAATCCAGGTTGAAGCTACTGACAATGGAGATTATCAACATTTTGGACATTGCAAAGTTCTGGTGACTGTTGTAGATGTCAATGACAACCCTCCTGAGATGATTGTGACATCATTATCAGTTCCTGTTCCTGAAAATTCTCCCCAGGGGACAACAGTTGCCATCATCAGTGTCCATGATAGAGATTCAGGATCAAATGGAAAAGTCCACTGCTACATTTCTGAGCCTTCACCATTTAAGGTAAATCCAGCTTTCATGAGTGATTTTTCTTTGACCGTGAATGGACCTTTGGATCGAGAAGTGAAAGATCAATATGAAGTTACAATTACTGCAAGAGATGAAGGTTCTCCATGCCTGTCTACCTCAAAAAATCTGAAGATTGATATAAGTGACACCAACGACAACGCTCCAAAATTTGTCCAGTCAGTAGACACAATATTCATTAAAGAGAACAACCCACCAGGTTCTCATATATATACAGCATCAGCCTCTGACCCAGATATTGGGCAGAATTCATTCATTACTTACTCAATTAGGGAGCGCACAATTGATGGAATTCCTATTTCTTCCTATATTTCCGTTAATCCAGAGAATGGGAAGGTCTTTTCTTTAGTATCATTTGACCATGAACAGATTTCTTATTTCCGGTGTCATGTAAAAGCCACTGACGCTGGTCTACGAGCCCTCACCTCCAACCTTACTCTACACATATTCATTGAGGATATTAATGATAATGCTCCTATATTCACCCCACTTCATTCTGAAATAACTATCAAAGCTTCAAAGTCAGCAGAACCTGGACACCTGATAACTAAAGTGAAGGCCGTAGATTTGGATTCTGGATACAACGCTTGGACATTTTACAAGTTGAAGGATCTTGGGGGATCTGGAAAATTTCCATTTATAATTGCACATCAGACTGGAGAAATTACTTTGAAACGATCATTTACAGATTCTGATAATGATGAGTATAGATTGCATGTAGTAGCTCAGGATCATGGTGAACCGGTCATGACATCAGAAACACAAATTGTCATATCTGTGGTAGAGTCTGGAGAAGAATTAAAGTTTGATAATCAAGAAACCAAAGGAAATGTTGATGAATTTTCTGATGCAAATGTTTACTTGGTTATTGCAATCTGCATCATATCAAGTATTTTTCTTATTACTTTGATTGTGTTCACTGTGTTAAGATGGCAAAAATACAGAGATGAGGTCAATGAGCTAAAAGAAAATTACAGAATCTGCTCCAACACTGGAGGGAGCTGGATGTATTCCCAACACACTCAGTATAACATCAGTTCCAATTCATTTCGACCTAAAAGTGACTTGATAGTTTTCACTCCAAATAACTGTCAGACACCAGGGAATGAAGAGCAAGTCAATCCACAAGCAGTCTTATTGAACTCCTCATATAAGGTAAGACCAAAATATTATTATTTTTTTAATGGTACATGAAATAGTTTTTGGCTTAAAAAAAAGTCATACATTTTAGAACTCTTAATACTTAAAATTTAGTATGTTTGAAAAACTTGTAAAAATAAAATATAAAGTTAAAAATTGAAAATAAAATCTTGCATTACTGAACACATACAAAATAAGATGTATTCAAGTCATGTTTGGAGGCAGGAATTTCTCTACTTATCAATAGAAAGCCAAAAACTCCATCAGGCAGATGCTAATTTCCCACACATTGGTGCCCGAAACTGTCCTCTGTATTTAAAGCGGGGCCTAACTATCGACTTGTTCACCTTCAAAACTATGTTCTTCTCACGAGCCTCTCAACCACTTTTCATGCAACTCTTGTTTTGTCTTGCCTTAGCAGTAGCTGCTTAGCACTGATCAGTAAAGTGGAGTTTGCTGTCCTCCAATACTCCTAAGTCTTTTTCAGTGCCAATGTTACCTTGCATTTTACTATTTTGTACATAACTCTACACTTTCTTTTCTTTTTCCACATGCATGATCTTACATTTATGTGTATTAAACTTCAGCTGCCATTTCTGGGCCCAAGCCTTCAACTTACCTAAATCCCTCTATAATAAAAAAATTATACTCATCATTATTTATTACCTTGCAAGCAATAGTATCATCTGCAAATACTAAAAGTCTACTCTTTATACCCTCAACAAGGTTATCAATCAAAATAATAAAAAGACAAGGACCCAATACCGACCCCTGTGGTACCCAGTTGTTAACTATGCCCCAATCCAAGTGTGTACTGTTAATAACACACTCTCTTTCCTACTATTGAGCAAGTTTATAACCCAATTGACACATATTTTCTTCTAGTCCCATTGTTATTATTCTATGTACAAATATTTTGTATAGTATTATGCTGAATGTCTTTTCCAAGCTTTAAAGATCGACAAAATCCACTGCCTTACCCAGGTCAAGTCTGGAAATTCATAGAAGCTCTTTAGATTAGTTTGACTGGACCAACCCCTCATGAATTTATGTTGATACAAGCATATTAGGTTATTTTATTGAGATACCCCAGGATAACATCAGTTAGAAAATCTCAAAAATTTTGTTCACAATTGATTATAATCTTACCATTTTATAGTTTCTATGCTTAATTTTTGATCCTTTTTGAATACTGGGATTCCGGACTTGAATCATGATTATTCTACGTGCCAAAACCTGTAGGTTTGCCACTTTACTACTAACTACTTACTAATAACTACTTGTCATTATGGAGCTTTTAATTTATTCCTAATAAAGTTTACATTTTATAGGTTCAAGACATACCCTACTACGCTGGAGTTTTTTTAAAGGGTAATTTATAATTTCCTTAAGTAAAAATGTCAACTGTCATTGGATTTTCCTGAGGGAAAACTGTATAGAACTACCCTTTTTTAGATTTGCCTTTCCCTTATCCTCTTCCACTATGTCACCAAGATTATTTTTAAGAGTTCCAACACTATAATTTTTTAATCTCTTACTGTTTATGTAGCTAAGAGATATTTTTTGATTATTCTCACTTTCTTTGGCAATGAGTCAATTTGTCTCAATATTTGGGGCTTTTATTTGTTTTTTTTACAATTTATTTTTCTCCTTATACTCGGTACAATTCTAAATGGCTAGTCATTATCGTCTTACTTTATTTCTCTAAGCACTGTCTTTTTGCGCCTTTACTGTTATATTCAATCATATGATTTTTTCCCATTTCTAAGTTATTTATTCTTATAAGGTATAACGTATGCACATGACCTATTCAGGATGTTTATAGAAAAGTATCAAGTGCTTTGTGTACCATTATTTTTGAGCACATTGTCTCATTTTATGGTAAAAAGGTAGTCACTTAGGCTATGAAAATTTAATTTACTGAATTTTAGTCTTTTTTTAGCTGCTCTACTAAACATCTTATTAAATGGTGAAAACGTATTATGGTCACTATTACCTAAGTACTTCCCTGCTTGTACATTTAATATTCTGTCTGGCCTATTTGTTAAAATTAGGTCTTAAAATGCTCACCATTCCACCTTCTTGTTGGGTCCTGATTAGAGATTATTAGATCTGGCAAAATTGGAATTTTTGCGAATTTTCAAGGAATATTCGATTTGCAGAGAAGTTATTTTCCACAAATTTAATGTCCCCTATCTTGCTCTGGGGTCACTCCATGTGCAGAACCATAATGGGCCTCATTAGAGGAGCCAGAAGTCTGGGCTCAGTGTGAGAGGCCCTGAGATTTTGTTTGTGGCGGATATCAGAACATGTGATGAGGAATTGAATCGGTGATAGGGAGAAGCAGAGGAGCCGGAGAGGTGAGCGGTAAGGTAAGTATAAGGATTTTTTTAAATTATAATGACCCCTTACTGATGGATTATGGCCGCCGTTTTGCTGAATCAGCAAGGAAGTGAATTACAAAAAAATTGTATTTTGACCAAAGCGGATTTTTGTAAAATTTTAGTAGAATTTAATGCTACTCAAATGTATTCATCTCTAGTCCTGGACTAAATCTGAGAGGTAATTGTCTTTTATTATTCTCAAAAATCTGTTACCATTGTTGAAACTGTTCCACAATTTATGTCATGGTTAGAGATGAGCGTTGTTCTACTCGAACTGTTCGCCAATCTCAAATTCGAGCTGTTTTTGGCGGTGTTCGAGCCGTTCGGCGAACACGAACGATTTGAGAAAAATTCGGCTGTTCGAGGTTATGTTCGATAACTGTTCGTGCACCAAAATCATAACTGGATTTTTTCTCAGTAATGATGAAAATTAATGTTAATACGCAGTTTGAGTGTACAGCGGGGTGAGGGGAGGGGCAGGGGATGGATCTCTGCAGGAATAATGAAGATCTCCATTTTTTTTCTCTTTCCCGCATTTACAGTGGGGAGGTGCAATCTGTCAGCCTATCAGCAGCGCACACACGGAGCGAAGTGCTTTTTTCACACAAGCAAGGGCATGTGTCATTGGCAGTGTATGTCACATGTCCTTGCCCTATAAGACCAAGCCATTTTCCCCGTCGCCACCATTTTCTCACTGCTGCAGCTGCGTGTTAGACGGCACCGCTGTTGCTGTGTGCGCTATACCTTGTTAATTTCAAGCCAATTTTCGCACAAATCTACAGATAGCTTGGGAGTAGGGAATAGTTGTGATTGCAGTCCTTTTAAGGACTAGGTTACAGCATTTCCTACGACTTTTATTAGGCAGGTCTGTGCTCTTAAATAGATAGATTGTGGGAGTAAAGACTAATTGTAATTGCAGTCCTTTTCAGGACTAGGTTACATCAGTTCCTATCAGTTTTTGCCAGGCAGGTCTGTGCCAGTGCTGTGCAAGTTTTTTTCACAGCATTTGGCTGAATCTAGCAAAGCTAATCCTTTTTGGCCTATTGCAGAGTGTGTTAGTCAGTGGAGTAGCCTATCTGTGTTGCAAGATATACCACCTGTGTATAGAATACCAATTTTTTTACTGCACCTAGTGAAGTAAAATCTTTTGGGCATAGCATCGTTCTATTAGTCCATCTATACTGACTTCCATCAGGTTGCAAATTGAATATAATTTTTTTCTGCATCTAGCTCTGAAAAAATATTTGGGCTTCTAGCAGTGTGTGGGACTTGTTCTATTAGTCCATCTATACTGACCTCCATCAGGTTGCAAACTGAATATAATTTTTTTCTGCATCTAGCTCTGAAAAAATATTTGGCCTTCTAGCAGTGTGTGGGACTTTCTCTTTTAGTCCATCTATACTGACCTCCATCAGGTTGCAAACTGAATATATTTTTTTTCTGCATCTACCTCTGAAAAAATATTGGGCTTCTAGCTGTGTGTGGGACTTGTTCTATTAATCCATCTATACAGACCTCCATCAGGTTGCAAACTGAATATAATTTTTTTCTGCATCTACCTCTGAAAAAATATTTGGGCTTCTAGCTGTGTGTGGGACTTGTTCTATTAGTCCATCTATACTGACCTCCATCAGGTTACAAATTAAAAATATTTTTTATCTGCATCTACCTCTGAAAAAATATTTGGGCTTCTAGCTGTGTGGGGACTTGTTCTATTAGTCCATCTATACTGACCTCCATCAGGTTGCAAACTGAATATAATTTTTTTCTGCATCTAGCTCTGAAAAAATATTTGGCCTTCTAGCAGTGTGTGGGACTTTCTCTATTAGTCCATCTATACTGACCTCCATCAGGTTGCAAATTAAAAATAATTTTTATCTGCATCCAGCTCTGAAAAAATATTTGGCCTTCTAGCAGTGTGTGGGACTTTCTCTATTAGTCCATCTATACTGACCTCCATCAGGTTGCAAATTAAAAATAATTTTTTGTCTGCATCTATCTCTGAAAAAATATTTGGCCTTCTAGCAGTGTGTGGGACTTTCTCTATTAGTCCATCTATACTGGCCTCCATCAGGTTGCAAACTGAATATATTTTTTTTCTGCATCTACCTCTGAAAAAATATTGGGCTTCTAGCTGTGTGTGGGACTTGTTCTATTAATCCATCTATACAGACCTCCATCAGGTTTCAAGCTGATTATAATTTTTTTCTGCATCTACCTCTGAAAAAATATTTGGGCTTCTAGCTGTGTGTGGGACTTGTTCTATTAGTCCATCTATACTGACCTCCATCAGGTTGCAAATTAAAAATAATTTTTATCTGCATCTACCTCTGAAAAAATATTTGGGCTTCTAGCTGTGTGTGGGACTTGTTCTATTAGTCCATCTATACTGACCTCCATCAGGTTGCAAACTGAATGTAATTTTTTTCTGCATCTAGCTCTGAAAAAATATTTGGCCTTCTAGCAGTGTGTGGGACTTTCTCTGTTAGTCCAACTATACTGACCTCCATCAGGTTGCAAACTGAATATATTTTTTTTCTGCATCTACCTCTGAAAAAATATTGGCCTTCTAGCATTGTGTGGGACTTGTTCTATTAATCCATCTATACAGACCTCCATCAGGTTGCAAACTGAATATAATTTTTTTCTGCATCTACCTCTGAAAAAATATTTGGGCTTCTAGCTGTGTGTGGGACTTGTTCTATTAGTCCATCTATACTGACCTCCATCAGGTTGCAAACTGAAAATATTTTTTTGTCTGCATCTAGCTCTGAAAAAATATTTGGCCTTCTAGCAGTGTGTGGGACTTTCTCTATTAGTCCATCTATACTGACCTCCATCAGGTTTCAAGCTGATTATAATTTTTTTCTGCATCTACCTCTGAAAAAATATTTGGGCTTCTAGCTGTGTGTGGGACTTGTTCTATTAGTCCATCTATACTGACCTCCATCAGGTTGCAAATTAAAAATAATTTTTATCTGCATCTACCTCTGAAAAAATATTTGGGCTTCTAGCTGTGTGTGGGACTTGTTCTATTAGTCCATCTATACTGACCTCCATCAGGTTGCAAACTGAATGTAATTTTTTTCTGCATCTAGCTCTGAAAAAATATTTGGCCTTCTAGCAGTGTGTGGGACTTTCTCTGTTAGTCCAACTATACTGACCTCCATCAGGTTGCAAACTGAATATATTTTTTTTCTGCATCTACCTCTGAAAAAATATTGGCCTTCTAGCATTGTGTGGGACTTGTTCTATTAATCCATCTATACAGACCTCCATCAGGTTGCAAACTGAATATAATTTTTTTCTGCATCTACCTCTGAAAAAATATTTGGGCTTCTAGCTGTGTGTGGGACTTGTTCTATTAGTCCATCTATACTGACCTCCATCAGGTTGCAAACTGAAAATATTTTTTTGTCTGCATCTAGCTCTGAAAAAATATTTGGCCTTCTAGCAGTGTGTGGGACTTTCTCTATTAGTCCATCTATACTGACCTCCATCAGGTTGCAAACTGAATATAATTTTTTTCTGCATCTACCTCTGAAAAAATATTTGGCCTTCTAGCAGTGTGTGGGACTTTCTCTATTAGTCCATCTATACTGACCTCCATCAGGTTGCAAACTGAATATATTTTTTTTCTGCATCTACCTCTGAAAAAATATTTGGGCTTCTAGCTGTGTGTGGGACTTTCTCTATTAGTCCATCTATACTGACCTCCATCAGGTTGCAAATTGAATATAATTTTTTTCTGCATCTAACCCAGCCAATAGTTTTGGCCTAATACCACAGTTTGGCCACTCAGCTCTGCTCGGTTCCCATCCATTGTTTTTTTGTGCAAACAACTCCAGAGTTGTGAATTAGTTAACCACCAAAATGAGTGGAAAAAGGCCTGCTGCTGGTGGAAAGGGGAATAGGCGTGTTGGGAAGGGGAAAAAAGGTTGTGTCCGTGGGGTAGGTGTTAAAGCAACAGTAACATCTGCAGAAGAAAGACCATCTTCCAGCCAAACTAAAATGTCTACTTCTTTTAGCGGGCAATGTGATAAGATCCCTTTCTTACGGCCACGCCAATCGCTACAAATTCCAGATGAGGCACAAAAACATCAGGTGCTTCAACGGATATCAAGTGCTCCTTTAAGTGGGCTCTCCTCCACATCAACTTCAACATCACAAATACTCCAGTCCTCAAAGGTGTCACCCCAATCGCACTTGTTTCCTCACAGCTCCCAAATCTCCAGCTGCCCGTCTGAGTATGAGGTAGAACAGATGGTTGAGTCTGCAGAGCTGTTTACTCATACTATAGCCTGGGAATCAGAGGTTGACTCCAGTGCTTCTGTGAATCCAGACGAGGAAATGATCTGCACTGATGCCCAGAATCTTTATGAATCGCATCCAGGACCAGACGCAGAAGGTTCTGACCATAATGTAGACCCTCATTCCCAAACTGTAACTCCTGTTGGTGGAGACAATGAGGAAGACGATGATGAGACTCAAATACCTGATTGGAGCGACAACTTTAGTTTTTTGTCAGGGCAGGAACAGGTTGGCTCTGAGGACGACGGGTGTGATAACGCACAGGGTGATGATGATGAGGTTGGATATCCCACTTACTGTCAACGCACAGTCAGCCAAGAGATGAGGTCAGCAGAGGAGGTGGAGGAAGATGCTAGTGACGACGAGGTCAGGTTGCGCCTTCCTGGACAGAGACGTAGTAATAATAATAATAATAATAATAATATTTTTTATTTATATAGCGCCAACATATTCCGCAGCACTTTACAATTAAGCGGGGACATGTACAAACAATAAATTCAATACAAGGTGAGACAGTTTAACAGTTACATCAAGAGTGAGGTCCCTGCTCGCAAGCTTACAATCTACATGGAAATGGGGGGACACAATAGGTGGAAAGTGCTTGTTATTTCAGGTCTGGCAATTATAATAAGTCGGGATTATCATATAAAGCTGTATGATCCGGTCATCAGCCTGTATGTTAAAGTGCAATACTCAATTACCGAGTGCAGTTATCGAGTGCATGGAGGGTGTAGAAACAGATGAACAGTAGGGTGCAGATTCTGAATAGTATTTAGGAGGGAACAGGGGAAAGTTAGTTTACTGAGTAGTTGAGGTGGTAGGCTTGTTTAAAGAGATGGGTTTTTAAAGCGCGCTTGAAGACATCGGGGCTAGGCATCAATCGGATCGTCTGGGGTAGAGCATTCCAGAGAACTGGTGCAGCACGAGAGAAGTCTTGGAGACGGAGGTGTGAGGTTCGGATTATGGGGGATGTTAGCCTTAGGTCATTTGTGGAACGGAGGGCACGTGTAGGACGATAGACTGAGATGAGAGAGGAGATATAAGGTGGTGCAGAACTGTAGAGAGCTTTGTGGGTGAGAGCAATGAGTTTATATTGGACCCTGTAGTGAATGGGTAACCAGTGTAATGACTGGCACAAGGTGGAGGCATCGGTGAAGCGGCTGGACATAAATACGACCCTGGCTGCCGCATTCAGGACAGATTGGAGAGGGGAAATTTTGGTAAGAGGGAGACCGATCAGAAGAGAGTTGCAGTAGTCCAGACGAGAGTGAATAAGAGCGACAGTAAGAGTTTTAGCAGTTTCCAAAGTGAGAAAAGGTCGGATTCTGGAGATGTTTTTAAGATGCAGGTGACAAGAGCGAGTGAGTGATCGGATATAGGGAGTAAAGGAAAGGTTAGTGTCGAATATGACCCCAAGGCAGCGGGCGTGCTGCTTGGGAGTTATGGTTGACCCCTCCAAGGTAATTTCGATATTAGGTAGAGTTAGGTTACTAGAGGGGGGAAGCACAAGAAGTTCAGTTTTGGAGAGATTCAATTTGAGATAGAGGGAGGACATGATGCTAGACACAGCAGATAAACAATCCTTGGTGTTTTGTATTAGGGTAGGGGTGATGTCAGGGGAAGAAGTGTATAGTTGGGTGTCGTCAGCATAGAGATGATACTGGAACCCAAATCTGCTGATTGTTTGTCCAATAGGGGCAGTGTATAGAGAGAAGAGGAGGGGGCCTAGGACTGAGCCCTGAGGAACCCCGATAGTAAGGGGATGAGGAGGGGAAGAGGAGCCGGCAAAAGATACAGTGAAGGAGTGGTCAGAGAGGTAGGAGGAGAACCAGGAGAGAACGGTTTCCTTGAGGCCTATAGAGCGGAGCATAGTGAGGAGGAGCTGGTGATCCACAGTGTCAAATGCTGCAGAGAGATCCAGGAGAATCAGCAGGGAGCAGTGACCTTTGGATTTGGCTGTTAGTAGATCGTTAGAGACTTTAGTGAGGGCAGTTTCAGTGGAGTGTAAGGAGCGGAAACCAGATTGTAGAGGGTCGAGGAGAGTGTTATCTGAGAGATAGCGGATTAGACGGGAGTGGACCAAGCGTTCCAGGAGTTTAGAGATGAAGGGAAGATTAGAGACAGGTCTATAGTTAGCAGTGCAGTTCTGGTCCAGGGATGGCTTTTTAAGTAAAGGGGTTATGATGGCATGTTTAAATGATGAGGGAAAGATACCTGACGAAAGAGAGAGGTTAAATATTTTAGTCAGGTGAGTGGTGACCACCGGTGAGAGGGACTGCAGGAGATGTGAAGGAATGGGGTCACTGTTGCAGGTTGTAGGCCGAGAAGAAGCGAGGAGCTGGGTAACCTCTTCTTCTGTGACAGGCTCAAAGATGGCTAGTGAGCTTGAAGTGCAGTAGGGAAGGGGATCCAGGCACTGAGGAGATTGGGCTGAGATGTCCTGATGGATGTGGTTGATTTTTTCCAAGAAATAAGTGGCCAGATCCTCACTGCTGAGGTTGGTGGTGGGGGCCTGTGCTTTAGGTTTCAGGAGGGAGTTTAAGGTTTCGAAAAGTCGTTTTGGGTTGTTGGACATTGAAGTGATGAGGGTGGTGAAGTAGGATTGTTTGGCCAGATGAAGGGCAGAGTTATAAGTTTTGAGCATGAATTTATAGTGGATGAAGTCCTCTGCTAAAAGAGATTTTCTCCACTGACGCTCAGCACACCTCGAGCAACGTTGAAGAAAGCGTGTTTGCATCGTGTGCCAGGGCTGCCGTTGTCTGTGTCGGATCTTTCTGCGAGTAGAAGGAGCTGCTTCATCTAGGGCGCTCTTCAGTGTATTGTTGTAGTGTGACAATGCCAAGTCTGGACAGGAGAAGGAGGAGATGGGGGCTAAAGATGTGTGGAGATTGTCCATAAGCTGCTGGGTATTAATGGTACGTGTATTCCTATAAGTGTGGTAAGTGGGGGTGTCCCGGGTGAGGAGACAATTCTTAACAGAGAAGGAGAGAAGGTTGTGGTCCGAGAGCGGGAGAGGGAAGTTGGTAAAGTCATCCAGCAAGCAGAGACTGGAAAAAAACAGGTCCAGAGTGTTCCCGTCTTCATGGGTGGGAGAATTCGTAAACTGTGAGAGACGGAATGAAGAAGTTAGAGAAAGTAGATGAGAGGCAGATTGGGAGAGGGGGTCATCGATGGGGATGTTAAAGTCGCCCATGATGAGGGTGGGGATGTCACAGGATAGAAAGTGAGGAAGCCAGGTGGAAAAGTGATCCAAGAACTGGCGGGTGGAGCCTGGAGGGCGATACACGACTGCCACTCGCAGGGAGAAGGGTTTAAAGAGTCTGACGTCAACAACTGCATCCTCAAACACAACTCTGCCTCTCACCACAAGTCGTGGTGGCTCTTCAGGTCGCATGGGTGCTAAACCTTGCATAGCCTGGGCATTTTTTCAGATCGATAAAGATGACCCAACTCGTGTTATCTGTAACATTTGTCAGCAAAAGCTAAGTAGAGGCCAAAAAATACATAGTTTGAGTACTTCATGCATGAACCGGCACATGGACATGAAGCATAAGTTGCAGTGGGAAGCTCAGTGTGCTACAATGCGGCCTAGCCGGCCGGGCCAACCACCGTCTGCCATATTTTGTGCATCCGCGGCCTCTTCATCCTCTGTGACTGGGGGGACAGCAGTCACACCTGTTTTGGGGCGCAGACCTGCCACCTCTTTACCCGCAACAGCCAGCGTGATTGGCAGGTCATCATTTTCTTTGGAGGTGGTAGCACCAGCTGGTGTTGAGCGCTGTCCGACATCGATAGCACCACCTTTGGATCAAGGCAACCTAACATGTCCGCCTGCATCTTCCTCACAGACCGGCAGTTTGCCGGGGACACCCTTATCAACCCCGTCTAAGCACAATAGCCAGCCCTCGGTCCCTCAGATGTGGACAAGTAAAAGATCATTTCCTCCTAGCCATGAGAAAGCTAAGAGGTTGAATTTCACCATCTGCAAGCTCTTGGCTACAGAAATGCTGCCTTTCCGCCTGGTGGACACAGAGGATTTTCGAGACCTTATGTCCGTCGCAGTGCCCCAGTACCAGATGCCCAGTTGGCACTACTTCTCAAAGAAAGGTGTGCCTGCGCTCCACCAGCATGTCCCTCACAACATCACCGCTTCTTTGAGAAACTCTGTGAGTGACAGGGTGCATTTCACCACAGACACTTGGACGAGTAGGCATGGACAGGGACGTTACATGTCGCTGACTGGGCACTGGGTAACTATGGTGACAGCAGGACAAGGGGCTGCTGTCCAAGTCTTGCCGTCCCCACGAGTTGTGCGTCAATTCTCTTTATGTCAAAGTTCCTCCACTGCTTCTGCCTCCTCAACCTCCTCTCGGTCTTCCACCTGCACCCAAAGCCTGTCTGGTCATGCCACAAGCTTTCTAACTGCGCGGAAGGGATCCTACACACCTCCTTACTATGCTGGCAGTAGGGCTCAACGTCATCAGGCGATTTTTACTTTGAAATGTCTGGGAAATGTGAGTCACACAGCTGAGGAGTTGTGGTCAGCTCTGGAGAACCAATTTCATGAATGGTTGTCTCCACTGGACCTGAAACCAGGGAAGGCCGTGTGCGACAATGCTGCAAACCTGGGTGCGGCCCTTCGCCGGGGCAATGTCACACACGTGCCTTGTATGGCTCACGTGTTGAACCTGGTTGTCCAGCAATTTTTAGCCCACTATCCCAGACTAGATGGCCTTCTGCAGAGGGCACGGTCGCGTGGTGGCAAAAGAGGAGGTGGAGGAAGTAGAGGAGGAGGAGTTGTATGCGGAAGGGCTAACATCTGCAAGGTCCAGGCGGTCGGCAGCACCAAGGCGGCAGGCATGTGAGGGTGGGGGAGATGGTTTTACCAGGGCGCATGGTAGCAGCCAAACTAGTGAGGAAGGTGCAGGAGCCCAGGAAGAAGTGGAAGACGAACTGATGGAAGACTCATCAGATGAGTGAGACCTTGATCACATTTCTGTTGTGCGAGGTTGGGGGGAGAGGACAGAGGAAGGAAGCATGATTGTTACCTCGCCACCAACACAACAGGGACTTGGTGCTCCTGGATGCGCAACACACATGAGTGCCTTCTTGCTGCACTACCTGCAACATGACCCTCGAATTGTGAGAATTAGAAATAATCCTGACTACTGGGTTGCCACACTGTTAGATCCCCGGTACAAAAGTAAATTTGCAGAAATTATTCCTGCCATAGAAAGGGATGCACGCATGCAGGAGTATCAGCAGAGACTGTTGCAGAATCTTACATGTGCTTTTCCACAAAACACCAGTGGTGCACGTAGTGAATCTCACAGTTCCAACTTGCCAACCGTGGGACCGTCAAGTGTTCAGCACTCAAACCGTAACAGAACCACAGTATCTGCTGGCAACATCAATTTTGCGGAATAATTTCACCACTTTTTTAGCCCATCCTTTGCAAGGCCACAGGAGACAAGAAGTCTGACACATAGTCAACGCCTAGAGACGATGGTACAGGAGTATCTCCAAGTAAACATTGAAGCCATGACTGTGTCACTGGACCCTTGCTCTTTTTGGGCTTCCAATCTGGATAAATGGCCGGAGCTAGCCACTTACGCCTTGGAGATCTTGTCATGCCCCGCAGCCAGCGTTCTGTCTGAACGTGTGTTCAGCGCTGCTGGTGGTGTGCTGACAGATAAGCGCACGCGGCTCTCCACTGATAATGTAGACAGACTCACGTTCATAAAGATGAACAAATCATGGATCCGAAACGACTTTTCTACCCCTGTGTCATCCTGGGGAGAGTAAAAGCTTGATGATTGGTTAAAATCACCCTACCAACCGTTTTAAGCTTTCAAATTACTAATCATGTTTATCTGTATCTTGACTGGAAAATAATTTGGGCTTTGTAGCAGTGTGCAGCACTGATCCTATTAGCCCATCTATACTAAGCTCCACCAGATTTAAAATTAATAATAATTTGTATCTGCATCTAGCCCGGAAAATAATTTTGGGGCTCCGAGATGCGCAAGACACATAATTGCCTTCTTGCTGCAGTACCTGCAACATGACCCTCATATTGTCAGAATTCGAAGTAATCATGACTACTGGGTTGCCACACTCTTAGATCCCCCAAACTTTTCGATCAACCTTTTCATTTTAATAAAGACCAAAAAAATGGTCATTTTTGAAATTATAAGCATTAGCAGGTTATTAGAAACTGAAATCAAACAGTTTTCAACTCAAAACTTTATTCTAGGTGATGTTACATTTTCACATAGGACCCCTTGTTCGAAAGGAGCTTCTGAACTCTCTCGTCCATTGAATTTGTCAGGTTTTGGATGGTTTCTGCTTCAATTGTTTTGCATGAGGACAGAATACCCTCCCAGAGCTGTTGCTTAGATGTGAACTACCTCCCGCCATCATAGACACTCCTTTTGATGATGCTCCAGAGGTTCCGAATGGGGTAGAGGTCAGGGGAGCATGGGGGTCACACCATAAGTTTGTCCCCTTTTATGCCCATATCAGCCAGAGATGCAGTTGTTTTATGTGCAGCATGAGATGGTGCATTATCATGCAAAAAAATGATCTTGCTGTGAAATACATGGTTCTTCTTCTTGAACCATGGCAGGAAGTGCTGTTTGAGAAAATCCACATACATTATGGAGTTCATCTTTAGCGCCTTCAGGGATCCTAAAGGGGCCGACAATCTCTCTCCCCATGATTCCAGCCCAAAACATTACTCCACCTCCTCCTTGTTGGCGCTGTAGCCGTGTTTGCGTGGGGTGTCCATCAACCAGCCATCCTCCACTCCATCCATCTGGACCATCGAGCGCTGCACGGCACTCATCCGTGAACAAAACAGTTTTGAAATCAGTCTTCATGTAATGTTTGGCCAACTGGAGCCGTTTCTGCTTGTGTGAAGTGGATAGAGGAGGTCGACAGGATGGCATATGCACAGCTGCAAACCTCTGAAGGACCCTGCATCTTGTTGTTCGGGGGACGTTGGAGGCACCAGCAGCTTCAAAAACTTGTCTGCTGCTATGACAAGGCTTTCTTGCCGCTGCTCTTTTAACCTGACGTAATTGCCTGTAGGAAAGAGTCCTCAATTTGCCCTTATCAGCACGCACACGTGTGTACTGTGAATCAGCTACATACTTCTTGATTGCCAAGACACTTCATCCTGATCATTGCACAATGTTGATTGTAGTCATGCCTTGACCTAAACACTCCACAATTTGTTGCTTCTCAGCAGCTGACACATCCTTTTTCTTTCCCAATTTGGCAGAAAATGTAGGCTGCTTAATAATGTGAGACAGCCGTCTTAAGTAGTCTTGTCTTTCATTGGACACACCTGCCAAACTAATTAGCACAGGTGTCTGCAATTTCTTACAGTGATATAAAGAGCCCTGACACACATCACCATCAATGAGTTTAACTGACAAACAAACAAATTCTTCCCTTATCACTCCTAAACACTTTTTGCATAATAATTTGGAACACAGTGTACATGTGCTTTTCCACAAAACACCAGTGGTTCACGTAGTGAATCCTACAGTTCTAACTTGCCAACCGTGGTCTGTATGGAGTTGTTCAATAAAGGGCCCAAAATTAAGATAACATAGATGGGAGAGGTCTCTATGAATAGGAATTCCTAAGCATTTGATACCCTGTGAGGGCCAGGCAAAGGGAAAGTTGGACTGGATGGAATCCTATATGGATTTGGGGAGGGAGACATCGAGGGCCTCAGACTTCGCTGCATTGATTTTAAAATTTGACCATGTAACAAAGTGATCTATTTCAGCCATAACAGCATGGATGGATATATGTGATTGAGTGATATATACTAGTACATCATCAGCAAATAGAGAGCACTTGTACTCGGTGCCTCCCACCTCAATCCACCTAATATTGAGGTTATGGCGAATTGATGAGAGCAGGTGCTCCGTCACTAGGATGTATAAGAGAGGGGACAGAGGACATCCCTGCCTTGTCCCATTGGTGATTGTGAAAGGTGATGAAAATGTTCTGATGCACCCCCTGGGCCTTGGGACACCCAGAGCCGGACCCTTTTTGGTGGATGCTGGTGGTTGTAGTCTTCGTGGCGGCGACCCGGTTCCGTGGCTCAGGGTGGTCAAACCAGTGGCGGAACTATTTATGTGGTTTTGATGTTTAAATGTCCGACTACACCACCCGTGGATTGCGGTCAGAGTGAACCGCCGCTGCAGGGCAGACCGCTGAGGCTGGTGTTGTGGGTGCAGCAGAGCGTAGCATAACTACCCACGGGAGGAGTATAGCCTCAGGGCAGTGTATGCGAAGGATGGGGATGATGGTGCAGGGCAGCAGCAGTAACGACACGGAGTCAGTGATGCAGTCCAGGGCCTTTACTCACAGTTCTTATTATCCAGACCACGTCTGCAGGTAACGGCTGCCCACGTCATACTGTGCTCACCAGGTGAGGGGCTCAGACAACTCCCAGATAACTTTGGAGCGCTTCACAGGACCCCCTTTGTGTGTCCTTTGTCTGGCCTTTCTTACCAACACTTCTGTCCGGCTGCCTCGGGCCTCCTCTTGGTAAACTTGGCGCCAGTTTCCCTGACCCTATGTGCTGCCCTCCTAGCGGGTGTAGCGAGGGGCTGCACCACATAAAATGTCACAGCCTCCGGTTTCTAGCTGAGGGTCGTTTCCTGCCTCCACTAGTTTCGGGGACCGGTCTCCCCCTTTGGCCTGACCCCTCCATGCAGGTGGATTCGGGCGTGCGGTGGCGACTCGCCCGTCCGCACCCCTGGGATCCCTTCGTTCCTCGTTCCTGGAGCCTTCTCCGCTCCTCTTCCTTCCTTCTCCCTCTTCCAGGCCTGGGCTTCTGTTACTAGGCCCGCCTCCGGAGCAGAGCTCATGCAGAGCCCCTGCTCCCTGCCACTTCTGCTCAGACTTCTCTGCACTGAACTAAGATGGTGCCCACCTTTTATACTCCCTTCTCAATGCACCCAAGAACTGCTTCCTCCCTGCTCCTGCACTACAGGGTTCCCCTTCCTCAGTGTTCCCTCCCCCCACTCCAGCCAGGGACAGGGACTGTCGTGCCCATCTCAGGGGCATATTGGTCGCCCTGCCCCACGGCAATGTGGTGTAATGCAAGCAGGTGTCGGGTCCTGATCCACACTCCATCCTTACCTGAGAGTGAGATATCACACCTCTGGGTGAGGTGCAATACCTCTGTAGCAACCGAGCCCTCAGGGTGCTACAGTTCCATTTATCTTCAGCCTAGGTGACGTATTGCGATACAGGGCCGTGATTTTGGCTATAAAAGGGTCCCCTAGACCCCTACCCCAAGCTTTTTAAGAGAATCATATATGGCGTGCCAGGAGACTCTATGGAATGCTTTCTCAGCATCCAACGAGAGTATCTAATTACAAATTTTTAACTGCATCTAGCCCAGGAAATACTTTGTGCCTAGTAGCAGTGTCTGCTAGTCAGCGGATTATCCCGGCTGTTAAGCAAGCTACACCACCTGTAGTTTGGACACTTAATTTTTTCAAAGGAAATGCTTCGGGACCACGGGATACTCAGTGAAGAGCATCAGGAGGCACCCCAAGGCATAGGGGCTGGGACTGGCAGTAGGATGCCTTGCGGTGGACAGCCGAGCTCGATCCTTATAAAAGCTTTTTAACTGCAGCAGCTTTAGTGGACGCTACTGGAGCTGGAATTACGCGGCTGCTGGCATGAGACTTGCCCTCCAATAGATCCTTGTAAATGGATTTAAAGTGTATTCATTCAAATTAGAGAGACAATTTAAATTAAAAAGCTTAGAGCTGCCTCCACCACAGGGGGGCTCGCTCGACCCACCAGCGGACAGGCACCAGTATTGGGAGAGTGGGGGCTCTCCGTCAGGGTTCACCGCGGCTCTGGCACAAACCCGGCGACACGGAGGTGGCACGGGCAGGAGCGGACTGAACGTGTCGGCTTCTCACTTTTTGGATTTTAGAAGGGCATGACATGCCTATATCTGTGTCTCCCCCTCCTTTTACTCCTCCACCTCTTTTCTTTTCTCATGACTATATGTACTTGTCACTTTTCCATGTGTTAGTTGTGTCTTCTGAGCAGTTTGTCAGCTTTTGGACACCTTTGAAGGTGTTTTCTATGTGTTTCTATGTGTTTTTGTTTGCCTGCCATTGGTTTTAACGGTGTTCAAAGGTGTTCGACGAACAGTTCGACGAACACACGGGTGTTCGACGAACCGAACCGAACTCGAACACTACGGGGGTGGCTCAACACTAGTCATGGTAGTTGAAAGGCTCAATAATAATTACTTTACCTTGATTTGCTACCTTATCTATTTGCTTTAAGACCAGGTTCTCTGCTGTATCCATTATACATGGAGATAATTTCCTATCATTATTTTATTTTTCTTTATTTTTGTTTCGCCTTCAACTTATCTCCACAAGTAGGGACTCTACATTTTCATTTTCATTTGCTTCACAGATATTATTATGCAGGATGGGTCTTAGGAAACATTTTACATATAAGCAAATTTCTCCCTTGTGCAGATTTGTGCAATAATTCCTGAACAGAATCTTTAGCCATGTAAATTAATAACCTAAGCATAATTATCATTCAGCCATGTCTCCATTATCCCCACTATAACTCTACTTTTCCAGCATTATTAATTCTAATTCCTTGTTAATGAGGCTTCTGGAATTAATGTACATGCACTTAATGAATTTTTTCTATCTCTAATTCTCCTCTCTTTGTTAAATATTCTAACCCCTCCCACCATGCCACCCCTATTTTCATTACTTCATACCAGGTCACTATCTATGCTATCTTTCTTTGTACATTAGCTTTCCTCTCCCAGTCCCTAGTTTAAACACCAGCTTAACTCTTTAGCCATTTTTCCCTCAGTACAGCTACACCCACTCTATTGAGGTTCCGCCCATAGAATCTGTGGCCAACAGAAAAGTTGACTCAGTTCTCATGGAATCCAAAACCCTCCTTCATAAACAAATTCCTAAGAACTTATTTACCTCCCTAATCTCCTGCTGCCTCTCCAGCATGCCACGTGGTACATGTAGTATTTCAGAAAATACTACCTTTGAGGGCTTTGCTATGCTTAATTTTGTTTTTGGTGCAATGGGCACCATGCCTGCTAGATCCTTCTCCCAGTAATCTGTCAGCCCAGTCCGTGATTTGTCAAACTCAAGTACGAGAAAGACAACACACCAATCAACCATCACAACCTTTTGTGTCAAATTACCCTATCTGTATAATTCACTCCCCAACTACCAGCAATCATCTTAACTGACACACGCTCCTATTCTTCTTATTTGAGCAGACACTCCCCTAACTATCATTAAACATGTCTCATTACAGCAATGCTACCTCTGTACTAACATGCACCTCATCTGTTAACTTAGTAAACTTATTGGCGTGTGCCAGACTAGCCTGGGCTTCCAAACACTCAACCTGCACACATCTTGCACAGCTGTATGCACCCAGAAATTGCTGTTCAAGGATTGCATACTGTACATGCAACAAGATGTACACTGGATGGCATTATCAATCATGGAGCTTACTTTGTTATTGGGGATGACACATAGCAGGAATTTATACAATACAATCAGTGAATACAAGCCACTCCCTTATAAACATCCTTAATCCAACTTACTTTGAAGCAAAATGTACTTGCTCATTCGCTCTTACAGATACTTTTAAAGATGCTTACTGTCTTTAGGTCTAATATAGCCTGCAAAATACTTTTCTGCATGTAAAATTAAATAATTAAATAGAAAAGAGGATTGGCATGCACACTGTATTTCAAGCGAGGTGGTGGTGAAGTGGAATGTATCCAAATAAATCAATAGGAGTAATTCACCGCACTCTCTTATTTCAATGATTAATTAGTTTATTTCACAAATAGTGAGTAAGACTTCATGAACTGATATCAAAAAGGTGCAGGGAAAATGCAACAAGAAAAACTACAACGTTTAGACCCTAGCCTGGGTCTTATTCATATTGTCGCTCGGACTGTGTGGAAGATGAGCACTCCCACGCCTTCATCATGTGTGTCTCACTGTTACTATTTCTGAAATAAACTACTTTAATTTATCATTGAAATAAGCGAGTGCAGTGAATTACTTCCTATTAAAAAATTAAATATTCAGCTGGTGTGACTATTATTAAAGAAATACTCCCAAGAAATGTTTTATTCCCTAAACTTGTCTAAATGTGTATGTAATATAGGCGCGCTTTCATTTCATCTCTCCCTCCACGCCACACCATGTCACTAGGTAATTGTAGCATTATTTATACTATTATGATTACTGGACTCTAGGAATTGCTCCCATTGTCATTGGGCGTTCTTTCCAGATTTACCTGGTGACTATAAGTATCTATTAGGGCTTATTCTATGCCGTTATTTATGCTTTGAATTGTTCACATGTTATTTATCTCATACTTGTACACGTCTTTTTCAATTCAATGCATTCATATGTATGTGGCTATTGTGAGGGATCACATTGGGAGATCATGTCTCCTTCTTGGTTTTTTTTTACCTCCTGTTTATTCTGGTTATACTTTTCACTAGAACCACAAATCTGATATTATAATTTTTATGTTCTATTGTCATTCTTATTTATGATAAAGATCTTTGATATTTATATTTTCTTTCTCTCCCCTGATTCTTTTGTATGAGAGTCTCACCATCATACGCACCTATTTAGGTGACTGGTATGGGGTTTGTTCTGTTTTTTTTCTTTTGGTTCAGTCTATGTAATATAGTTTAAGTGCAATAAAATATTTACTGTTGCCATCTTCACTGATTTCCAGCCCCAGTCCGGTCCTCTTCTTACTCATGTGACTGAAACTCCAACTCACCACATCACATTGGTCTGTGTGTAATCCGGAAGTTGCTTGTACAATGTGGGTCCATGAGGGTCATAATGAATTTTCATAGGCTTACATTATAAAAGCAGCTTCAAGTTCACACATAAATCCCAGTGTGATCCGGCAAGTTGAAATTTAAGACACATGACTACTAGAGAAATGATTACTTGGTAATGTTCTCTGGTTGTTGGCAGTATATTTATTAGTATGCTGAAAATAATATCCATTTTATATTGTGTCACAATCATGATATGTTAAGAGATCACCATTACTGTGCTCTGCATATCTGATGCATTGTCACTGGTTAATATTCACAAAGCGAAAACAAGATATATTGATTGCATATGGTTATCCTGAGTAGTGTTGAGCGAATTTGTTCGGCATTTCAAATTGGGGTTCGTGTTCGGGGTTCAGGCTTGTTCGCGCAAAAAAAATCAGCTCTGCCCATGAACATCCCTAATTTTCCACACTGTCACGGAGATGTTATCTGTGTGACAGCGTGGCAAATCAGGGATGTTCGTGGGAGGAGACGATTTTATGGCGCGAACAAGCCGGAACCCCGAACACAAACCAGAATTTGAAATGCCGAACAAATTCGCTCAACACTAATCCTGAGGAGCAGCTTTTGCAAGCATTGTATGAGCAACTTCTGCAAGATACCCATAAAGTGTTCTAACATTATCGAAGGCCAGTAATTTTATGCAAAAGATAAAATTAACATATAAGGACATAGATAACAGAAGGCAACTCAACTTCTTTTATCTTATTTTCAAAAATACCTTTGCCACATTCTGGCAGTAAATATTTTGTTTAACCTGTTAGTTACTTTACCAATCATCAAGAGGTGGAATATGCTAATAATTCCATTAGTATCTTGATGAACAGCTTTATTATAGAAGAAATGCCATTAGGAAATTTAATGATTAGAAAATGGAAAAGACTGAATTGCAGTTATACAAATAAAACAGGTTACCGAAAACTACCAGTTTAGTCTTTCTTAGATCCATTGTAAGATATAGTAAAGTAATTTATAGAAAATCTATCTTATGGTAAAAATAAAACAATAATAATAATAATAACAAAACATCATAAACTTTCTAAATTCTTCAAAAGAAATTCTAGAGTTTAAAGACGACCATGTTTTAAAATGTCACATCAATTGAAGAAAGAGGGGCTTGTTGATAAACTAAAAACATTACATTTTAAAAATTAAAATATGTAAAAAAAAATTATTCAGGCATACATTTTCTAAATTATTTATATATTAAAAATCTGTAAATATATGTATGTAAATATGAAAAGCATAAACAAATAAAGTCTGATAATTGAGAATCTGAATTCTTGAATGAGGTATATGTAGCAACAGCTGCAAGAAGTCAACATAGTTGACCTGTTACAAAATAAGAAAACCATAGAAAACAGTATATATATACCTATACATATATATATATATATTCACTCTATATATACACATATATATATATATATGTGTATGTATATATATATATTCTTATATATATGATATATATAAATATATTTTTACACTTTATATTACAAAGCTGCAAAAGAAAATGTTTGTGCAAAAGTATATTAGGTCAAAAATGACACTGAGAAAGTAAATACATTAAATCCAAATTTCTAACAACTTTAGAATTAGATCGATTCTGTTTTCTTGAATATGAAAAATGGGCCAAATGTTTTAGGAGAGAATCATATAAACATATCTATGTTTTATCATTTTTGTCATCTGTGTGTTGTTAGAGAACTTAACTTAGTTGTCAGACCATTATTATTTTTCATGCTTTCACAGAACTTATATGATATAATATATTAATAGTCTTTCTGTATTGATTTTCAAACAGTAATAATATTTTCCAATGTTTAATGACTATACTTGACAACTATAAGCTAGTATCAGTTTTTGTTGGTTAGTTAGTAAGTTAGTTAAAATTGTATATGAGGTCATTTAACATCACATTTTAGGGAATGATATAATTACAATCAACACCCCTTTCTTCATGAAAAACAGCTCTTGTAAAACAAATCTTACTTTTTATGAAGTGTTGAGCAGAATCTCTGGATATTGTTGGCACATGAAAATATTTTTGGATTTTTTAAAGCATTTATTATGGTTTCTAACATGCGGATATTCAACACATTTATAATGATTTGTCTTGAGTGCAATATTTGTTTTCGGACATAGTTTGACAAAATGTGTTCAAAAAGTCCCCAGAAATGACTAATATATTCAAACTGAAAAAAAAAAGTTTGTTTATCCCAGAGATTTAGACATTAAGGGGCAAATTTATCATTTGTGCCAAATTTCTAGTAAGAATACATTTTGGGACAAATTATATTCATAACATAAAGATGGAGCCAAGTTCATGTTAATAAAGATAACACAGAATTTGGATACCATAGTTCAAAAGAGTGTAATTTGACCCCTACTTTGACTTAGGTCAATGGCTTTTTCATTGTTAAAGATTAACCAATGTTTTAATTCTTATTTCATAAATAAATAATACACATGAAAACAAGAAGCATTGTAAAATATCTTTTCAGAGAAATCTGCTCCTGTCTCCTACTGGACTGATCCTTCATTATCAAAATTGTCAATTGTCAGTTACATTCAATTTTCAGTAAAACAAATTTTTACATTACTGAGATAGGAAGTGACAGTTGCTATTGATGACATGTAGATGGAGGGGGGAAGAGAAAGAAAGGTCTTTTCCTTTTTGTCCTCTACACAGAATCTTATGAGTAGCATTTGTCATCTCTTATCTCATATAATATAACAATCAGAAGCAGATTTCTTTGATGAGATGTATTACAAAGTTCCTTATTTTCATATGTACTATTGATTGATGAAATAAAAAATAAAACAATGGCTACTGTTTAATTAATAGTAATAATCCTCTTAAGTGATATAACTTTCTGTGACAAGCTTTCAAGACGGTGCCTTATTTGTCAAGTTACACTTGGCTGCACATGAATATATCTAAAATAGATTATCAAGTCTACAATGAAGGAGAAATTAGGAATGATTATTTCTACAAACTTTAATAAAAATAAGTTGCCAATTTGTCATACCAGCAGTTAACTAGTTATTGTCTGACATGGGTCCTAAGTTCCTTATTAAGCACTAGGGAGACTCACTTGATTAAAGTACTTTAATATCAATAAATCTTGTAATAATAATATGTTCCACAATTTGATGGGTTAAAAAAATGTTCCTGTGCTGAGATAATCTTTTAAATGTGTTCCTGCTTTGTACTGTGTAATAGTTGTGTCTGACCGTGGAGGAACATGGTCTGATCATTCTACATCTCCTGGGCATGGGAGGAAATAGTGTTGAGCGAGTATGTTCTGTCCGAGTATGCTCGGGTCGAGCTTCGAGTATTTATAGCTGCTCAGTGATATGTTTGAATCCCTCCCGTGTGCATGATTTACAACTGTTTGGCAGCTTTATTACATGTGAGGAATGTATAAGAAATAGACATTCCTCCCATGTAATAAAACTGTCAAACAGTCGCAAATCATGCACACGGGAGCGATTCAAACATATCACCGAGCAGCTATAAATACTCAGAGCTCGGCCCGAGTGTACTCGGCGAAAGGGTTAACAGAACATACTCGCTCAACACTAGGAGATACCAAAAGAGAGTGTACAAACAGGACAGAATGTGGTTGCAGATGTTGATTTCTAGATTTCTAGAAACATTTCCCTGCCTGTTTCAATACAAGTTTAACGTCACAGAAAGAATAATCTGTGATCCCATGCTGTCCTGTCTATAGATTTTTTGCTCTGTCTCCTGGCCAAGAGGTGTGGTTTGTTCAGCCTATGAACTGGAGCAGCTCTGCACAGTCAGACACAGCCATTACACAGTACACAGCAGGGACACATTTATAAGATTATCTCAGCACAGGAGCATTTTTTTATAACACCAAAATGTGGAACTTATTTTTATTCCAAAGTTTATTAATTGTTTTTTTCATGGGTCTTTTAAGCACTGGAGAAGTCATATACAAAATATGCAATCTAGCTTTGGGCAACAGTTCAAAATATTAAATATCATTAAGATAAGGCAACAACAATATTAATGAGAAAGTTAAAATATCTTAGTTTTGAGAAAATTGCATCGCAACAATCTATTTGCTCAAGAGAAGAGAAGGATATAGATTATCTTAATAAGTAAATAACTCCTTTCCCTATTTTTATGTTATGTTAAATGTTTGCTAATATTGACTCAAGGTTGACTTGTATTACCAATGTAGAGTAAGAATGGCACACATGATGGTGAAATAGCTAGAATTGTAAAAATGTTTTATTTTCTTTCTTTTGTTTTTTTTTATTTTGCTATTAATAATGCTACAAACATTGTCAATCTTCTCTATACTTGACGTATTATCTTTCTATCTATATATCAATCATACTAAGATACTACTGCACTTTGAGTAATGATTGCAAGGGTCAACACCTAATTTTTAATTTTAACAAATCATTGTTCTTTTTACTTATACCCACAACTACATTTGTGCTTTCTTTTGTATTTTGGATTACATTTAAATTTGGTTCTTTTTCAACAGATGTCACTATTGGCAATTCATACCTGGCAAATTTCTAGTTTGCATGAGTTTTTCTGTAGATAGGAAAAAGTAAAGAAAATATGTAAGAATCATTATTAACCCTTTTAAATAATAACAATAATAATAATAATAGTTATCTTATACAAATATAACATTGGTTCTATTAGATTCAATATAAAAATAATCAAAACATAGCTAATGCAAGTTAAAAATGAGTGTTTCATTGTTGAGTAAAATACCAATTATTAATTCATGAAATATATTTGCTTTAATATTTTTTTTTATTATATTCATATTATATTATGAACATCAAATGTAAAAAATGTATGCAAAATATTTCTAAAACAAAAAATACAGACATACCTGACATGCAGTCTAAATATTTAGCACTAGATGGCACTCCTCACCAACTAATAGCAGGAAGGAAAGAGGAAATGCATTTCTCCATCGTTAACTGAAAATCTTGCAGCCGGGATTTCGGCCATGACAGATTTTTTTCACAATTTCTTCGTGCTTCCATCAGCATTAGTGCCTTTATTACTGGACTAATCATCACCTCTACCTTCACCGATTGTAAGAAATGCTGAATCAGAGACAGGATTATTCAGCAAGGAGCAGGTTTGTCCATTTCTTTTTGATACAAATATCGTGGGATGTGGTCCTGAGTCAGCTGCATTATATCATCCCTGAGGAATCCAAGCATGGCACCTTTGTCGGGAGAATTGCTCAGGATCTTGGACTAGATATAGGTGAGATTAATTCCCGAATGTTACATATTGTCTCTAGAGATGAGAAGGAATATTTCCAGGTTAATCTGCAGAATGGAATCTTGTTTGTTAAAGAGACAATAGACAGAGAAGTGCAGTGTCCAAATACACCCTTCTGTATAATTCCTCTGCAGGTTATAGTAGAGAAGCCTGTGCAGATGTATCGTGTGGATGTAGAAATAGAAGATATCAATGACAATAGTCCTGTATTCTCCTCTAGTGTGACTAATCTTGTCATATCAGAAGTAAAACCTGCAGGATCTCGTTTCCCATTGAAGATAGCTTCTGATCCAGATCTTGGTACAAATTCTATCACCAACTATGAGCTCAGTGCAAGTGAATATTTTGCTTTGGATTTCCAAAAATATATTAATCAAATCAAATCATTGGAGCTTGTGCTGAAAAAAAATTTAGACAGAGAAAAGCAGTCTGTTCACAATCTGTCCCTTACAGCTTATGATGGAGGCAAACCAAGGCTAAGTGGCACAACACGTATTGTTGTTACTGTAGAAGACTTTAATGATAATGCTCCTGTGTTTGATCAGCCATTTTACCAATGCAGTGTGAATGAAAATGCTGTAGAAGGAACTTTAGTATTTAAGCTGAATGCTACTGATCTGGATGTTGGGAAAAATGGAGAAATACTATATTATTTTAGCAACATGGTGTCAGAAGAGACAAAGAATTCATTCATTTTAGACCAATACACAGGAGAAATAAGAGTAAAAGGCAAACTAGATTTTGAAACTAAAAAAATATATGAAATCCAGGTTGAAGCTACTGACAATGGAGATATTCAATTTGTTGGACACTGCAAAGTTCTGGTGACTGTTGAAGATGTCAATGACAACCCTCCTGAGATGACTGTGACATCATTAGCAGTTTCTGTTCCTGAAAATTCTCCCCAAGGGACAACAGTTGCCATCATCAGTGTCCACGATAAAGATTCAGGATTAAATGGAAAAGTCCATTGCTACATTTCTGAGCCTTCATCATTTAAGGTAAATCCAGCTTTCATGAGTGATTTTTCTTTGACCGTGAATGGACCTTTGGATCGAGAATTGAAAGATCAATTTGAAGTCACAATTTCTGCAAGAGATGAGGGTTTTCCATCCCTGTCTACCTCAAAAACTCTGAAGATTGATATCAGTGATGCCAATGACAATGCTCCAAGATTCGTCCAGTCAGTAGACACAATATTTATTAAGGAGAACAACCCACCAGGGTCACATATATATACAGCATCAGCCTCTGACCCAGATATTGGGCAAAATTCATTCATTATTTATTCAATTAGGGAGCGCACAATTGATGGAATTCCTATTTCTTCCTACATTTCCATTAATCCAGAGAATGGGAAGGTCTTTGCTTTAGTATCATTTGACCATGAACAGATTTCTTATATCCAGTGTCACATAAAAGCCACTGACGCTGGTCTACGAGCCCTCAGCTCCAACCTTACTCTAAACATATTCATTGAGGATATTAATGATAATGCTCCTACATTCACCACACTTCACTCTGAAATAACAATCAAAGCTTCAAAGTCAGCAGAACCTGGACACCTGATAACTAAAGTGAAGGCTGTAGATCTGGATTCTGGATACAACGCTTGGACATTTTACAAATTGAAGGATCTTGGAGGATCTGGAAAATACCCATTTACTATTGCACATCAGACTGGAGAAATTACTTTGAAACGGTCATTTACAGATTCTGATAATGATGAGTACAGATTGCATGTAGTAGCTCAGGATCACGGTGAACCAGTTATGACATCAGAGACACAAATCATCATATCTGTTGTGGAGTCTGGAGAAGAATTGAAGTTTGATAATCAAGAGACTAAGAGGAATGGTGATGAATTTTCTGATGCAAATGTTTACTTGGTTGTTGCAATCTGCGTCATATCAACTATTTTTCTCATTACTTTGATTGTGTTCACTGTGTTAAGATGGCAAAAATATCGAGATGAGGTCAATGAGCTAAAAGAAAATTACAGAATCTGCTCCAACACTGGAGGGAGCTGGATGTATTCCCAACACACTCAGTATAACATCAGTTCCAATTCATTTCGACCTAAAAGTGACTTGATAGTTTTCACTCCAAATAACTCTCAGACACCAGGAAATGAAGAACAAGTCAATCCACAAGCGGTCTTATTGAACTCCTCATATAAGGTAAGACCAAAATATTATTATTTTTATATTGGTACATGAAATAGTTTTTGGCAAAAAAAAACCTCATATATGTTAGCACTCTTAATAGTTAAAATTTGAATATGGTTGAAAAAAAAATAAAGATAAAATACTGTGTATAAAAGTTTTTATGACTGAACACACACAAAAAAAGATGTATTCAAGACTCCGCTATTTTTGGAGGCAGGAATTTCTCTGTTTTCCAGTGTAAGCCAAATGCTCCATCTGGCAGATGTTAAAGGGTTGTCCACTACTAGGACACCCCCTTCTTAAACTAAATGTTAGGCCTCCTTAAATTAAAAAATCCTATACTCACCTCCTGTGCCAGCTCTGTTCCAGCGGGTCAGCACTCATGGTCCCAGGGCTGTGATGCAGTGGAATGACACTTGATGCCCGGCGCCCAATCAGCACTGGCTTCACTGTCTCATCCATTACAACATCTTTTGCTACCTTGTCTTTGTTGAAGGCCTAGGTGTAAAAATACCATTACAAAGATTTCTTTCCTGTCCATTTATATATCTGTACATTATAATAAGATCGGACCTTCGTCTTTTTTTTTACAAACTAAAAAAATAAAATTTAATAACAGGTCTTGGTATTATAGTTCACCTATTCCCTTAATAAACTTGGGCACTTTTTTGCACCTGCTTCAGTTTGACTATATCTTTATACATTGGTACCGAAAACTGTACTCTGCATTCAAAGTGGGATCTGACTATGGACTTGTTTATCTTCAAAACTATGTTCTTCTCATGAGTCTCTAAACCACTATTCACGCAGCTCATGTTTTTATTTGCCCTAGCAGTAGTTGCTTAGAACTGATCACTAAAGTGGAGTTTGCTGTGCTCCAATATACCTAAGTCTTTTGCAGTGCCAGTTTAACCTGATGTTTTACAATTTTTTTTACCTAAGCCTATACTTTATTTTCTCTTTTTATATGCATGTCCTTACATTTATGTATGTTAAACGTCAATTGCCATTTCTAGGCTAAAGTCTCCAACTTACCTAAATCCCTCTATAATAAAAATGTATTATCATCATTGATTACTACTAGTGATGAGCGAGCATGCTCGCCACTGCTCAGTACTCGCCCGAGTATCTCAGTACTCGAGATGCTCGGAGCTTGCCGAGTACTTTCGAGATGCTCGGGCGGGAGCTCGGGTCCCCGTCCTGCATGTTTGGCGCTATTTAGAGCACCAATCATGCAGGGATTGTCTGCCACTCACTGTAATGTCACAGCCATGGTGGTTGTGGCATTACAGTGATTGCCCAAATCGATGGGAACAGTGCTCACAGTGAAACATGAAAGGCCGGCAATTCAGCAGCGGCATACACCGGTACCCGACAATTTAGAACAGAAAGAATAGAGCATCACACATAGATTAGATAGATAGAAACATGTCAGTCACATATATAATAAGTACAGTGACAGTGTTGGTTACTATATTTGTCATTTAGTGTTAAAATAAAGGATTTATTAAAAAAAATTGGCGTGGGGTTCCCCATAATTTTAGTCTCTAGCGGAGGTTAAGTAGACGGCTGGGGCAGATGTTTGAAGCCTGGGAAGGGGGTATTACCCACGGAGCTTCCCAGGCTACTAATATCAGCCCCCAGCTGAATACCTAGCCTTTACTAGCTATTAAAAAGGGGGACCTGACAAAAAAATGACGTCTGGTCCCCCCTATTTTAATAGCTAGCAAAGGCTAGACAGACAGCTGGGGGCTGATAATAATAGCCCAGGAAGGGTGCTATGAATATTGCCCCCCTCCCAGGCTAGAAACACCAACCGTCAGCTGCCCCAGAAATGGCGCATCCATAGGATAGTGTGTTCCAAGTGCCCTGCTATGTTTTTCATGCACCCTCCTATATACCCTGCCTGCCTGTCTGCCTATATATTCTGCCTGCTTGACATTTAATTGAGCACTGTTTCCATTGATTTGGGCAATTTTTGACCTTCTGCTGACCGCCGGGGGGGACCGCCAGAAAAATGCTTGAGTTTCCCATAGACTTACATTGAGCTCGTTGCTCGGGTCGAGCACCCGAGTATTCCAATGTGCTTGACCCGAGCTTCGAGCACCCGAGCATTTTAGTGCTTGCTCATCACTAATTACTACCTTGCAAACATTAGTATCATCAGCAAATACTAAAAGTCTACTCTTTATAACCTGAACAAGCTTATCAATAAAAATAATAAAAAGACAAGGACCCAATTCTGACCCCTGTGTTACCCAGTTAACTATGCCCCAATCCTAGTGTGTACCGTTAATACCACCCTCTCTTTCCTATTATTGAGCAAGTTAATTCCCCAACTTACACATATTTTCATCTTGTCCAATCATTTTATGTGCAAATATTTTATATATTACCATATTGAATATCTTTTAAAAGGCCAGATAGACAATATCCATGGCCTTACTCAGGTCAGGTCTGGAAATTCACAGAAACTGCTCAGATTAGTTTGACTGGACCAATCCCTCATAAAGTTATGTTGATTCAAACCTTTAAGTTTATTTTTATTGAGAGATCCCAGGATAAAAACAGTTAGAAAAGCTCAAAGATTTTGTTCACAATTGATTTTAATCTTATCTTGTTATAGTTTCCATGCACAGTTTTTAATCCCTTTTTGAATATTGGGATTCAGGACTTGTACCTTGTACCATGACTATGCTTCTTGTCAAAACACATAGGTTCTCTACTTTACTACTAACAATATGGAAGTTTTAATTCATTCCTAACAAAGCTGACGTTTTATAGGTTAAGGACATATTATACGCTTCTATGCTGGAGTTTTTCAAACTCTTTTATATTTTTGAATTCTGGCGCAACATTTGCTATGCGCTGGTCATGTGGCACAGACCTTGTAATGAAGTCATTAAATATTACAAATAATGGAATGTCTATCATGGTAGTTAATTGCTGCAGTACTTGGGGGTGTATGCTATTTATACCATGTGATTTGTCTATTTTAGTGTCTTTGAGGCAGTGTCATCTTCCTTCAGGGTTAAATAAGTGACATTTAAAGGATAATTTATAATTTCCTTAAGTAAAAATGTCATCTGTCATTGGATTTTACTGAGTGAAAACTGTATAGCACTACCCATTTTTTAGATTTGCCTTTCCCTTATCCTCTTCCATTATGTCACCAAGATTATTTTTAAGAGTTCCAACACTATAATTTTTTAATCTCTTACTGTTTATGTAGCTAAGAGATATTTTTTGATTATTCTTACTTTCTTTGGCAGTGAGCCAGTTTGTCTCAATCTTTGGGGCCTTTGTTTGTTCAGGGTTTTTTTGAACAATTTATTTTTCTCCTTATACTCTGTACAATTTTAATGCTTACTCATTATCCTCTTACTTTAATTCTCTTTTTAGTTTCAGATCTTTTTGCGCCTTTACTATTATATTTAATCACAGTGGTTTTCTCCCATTTCTAACTTGTTTATTCTTATAAGATATAAAGTATGCACATGACCTATTCAGGATGTTTATAGAAGTGTATCAAGTGCTTTGTGTACCATTATTTTTGAGCACATTATCCCATTTTATGGTATCAAGGTAGTCTCTTAGCCTATGAAAATTCAATTTACTGAAGTTTAGTCTTTTTGTCGATTCTCTGACAAACATCTTATTTAATGGTAAAAACGTATTTTATTACAGTCACTATTATTTAAGTACATCCATGCTTGTACATTTGATATTATGTCTGGCCTATTTATTAAAATTAGGTCTTAAAATTCTCACCATTCCACTTTCTTGTTGGGTCCTGGTTAGAGATTATCAGATCAGGCAAAATTGGAATTTGTGCGAATTCGCCTGGGATATGCGATTCGCAGAGAAGTTATTCTCTGCAAATGTAATGTCCCTTATCATGCTCTGGGGTCACTCCATGTGCAGAATCATAATGGGCCCCATTAAAGGCAGAACTCCGGGCTCAGTTCCAGGCTTAGTGTGAGAGGCCCTTGGATTTTGTTTGCGGTGTGTATCAAAACATGTGACAAGTAATTGAATGGGTGATGAGGAGTAGCTGAGGAGCCAGAGAGGTGAGCAATAAGGTGAATATAAGGATTTTTTAAAAAATTTTAATGGCCTTTTACTGATGGATTATGTTTCTGAATCAGCACGGAAGCAAATTATAAAAAAATAGCATTTTGAACAATGAGGATTTTTGTAAAATTCGAGTAGAATTCAATTCTACTCAAATTTATTCATCTCTAGTCCTAGACTAAATCTACTTATCTCTACCAGTAGGGATTCTACACTTTCATTTTCATTTGCTTCACAGATATTATTATGCAAATGGATTTTAGGGTACATGTTACATATAAGCAAACTTCTCCCTCTTGCAGATTTGAACAATAATTCCTAAACAGAATCTATAGCCCTGAAAATTAATAACCTAGGCATAGTTAACTTTTAGCCATGTCTCCATTATCTCCACTAAAACTCTACTTTTCCAACATTATTAACTCTAATTCTTTATCTTATTAATGAGGCTTATGGGATTAATATTCATGCACTTAATGAATATTTTATATCTCTATTTTTCCTCGCTTAGTTAAATATTCTAACCCCTCCCACCATGCCACCCCTATTTTCATTACTTCATACCAGGTTACTATTTACACTATCTTTCCTTGTACTTTAGTTTTCCCCTCCCTGTCCCTAGTTTAAACACCACCTTTACTCTTTAGCCATTTTCCCCCCAGTACAGCTGCACCCTCTCTATTGAGGTTCAGCCCATAGAATCTGTGGCCAATAGAAAAGTTGACTCAGGTCTCATGGAACCCAAAACCCTCCATCATAAACCAATTCCTAAGAAACGTATTCACCTCCCTAATCTCTCGCTGCCTCTCCAGTGTGACACGTGGTACATGTGGTATTTCAGAAAATACTATCTTTGAGGTCTTTGATTTGCTTAACTTTGTTTTTGGTGCAATGGGCACCATGATTGCTAGATCCTTACTATCTTCTCCCAGTAATCTGTCAGCCCAATCGGTGATTTGTCAAATTCAAGTATAAGAAAGACAACACACCAATCAACGATCACAGCCTTTTGTGTCAAATTACCCTATCTGTATAATTCACTTCCTAACTACCAGCAATCATCTTAACTAATATACGCTCCTATTCTCCTTATTTGGATAGACACTCCCTTAACTATCTTTAAACATGTCTTGCTACAGAAATGCTACTTCTGTACTAACATGCACCTCATCTGTTAAATTAGTAAACTTATTGGCATGTGCCAGTAAGCCTGGGCTTCCAAACATTCAACCTGTACACATCTTGCACAGCAGTATTAACCCTGAAATGGCTGTCCAAGGATTGCATACATGTAACAAGATGTACACTGGATGGCATTATCAATGATGGAGCGCACTTTGTTAGTGGACATGACAAATGGCAGGAATTCATATGATACAATCAGTGAATACAAGCCACTCCCTTATAAACATCCTTAATCCAGCATACTTTGAAGCAAAATCTACTTGCTCACTCGCTTTTACAGATACTTTTAAAGATGCTTACTGTCTTTAGGTCTAATAAAGCCTGCAAATTACTTTTATGCATGTAAGATTAAATAATTAAATAGTCAGCTAGTGTGACTATCATTTAAGAAATACTCCCATGAAATGTTTTATTCCCTAAACTTGTCTAAATGTGTATGTAATATAATTTAAGTGCAATAAAATATTTACCTTTTCTATCTTCACTGGTTTCCAGCCCCAGACCGGTCCTCTTCTTACTCATGTGACTGAAACTCCAACTCACCACATCACATTGGTCTGTGTGTGATCCGGAAGTTGCTGTACAATGTGTGCCCATGGAGGGTCATAATGAGTTTTCATAGGCTTACATTATAAAAGCAGCTTCCAGTTCACTCATAAATCCCAGTGTGATCCGGCAAGTTGGAATTTCTGACACATGACTATTGGAGAATATTGGTAATGTTCTCTAGTTCTTGGCAGTATCTTTAGTAATATAATCAGGCAAGCTGAATACATGATTTCTATACTGTCCATTTTATATTGTGTCACAATCATGATATGTTAGGAAATTACCATTAGATTGCTCTGCATATCTGATGCATTGTGGCTGGTTTATATTCACAAAGCCAAAACAAGATATGTTGATTGAATATGGTTATCCTGAGAAGCACCTTTTGCAAGCATTGTATGAGCAATTTTTGAAAGTTACCCATAAAGTGTTCTAACATATCGAAGATCAGTTATTTTATGCAAAATATAAAATTAACGTATAAGGTGTCACGCAAGGCATGGGAAAAACTTAGTGTAACACAAAGGGAAGAGGGAAAGGGAGCTCAGACACTAGGAAACCGGAGAAGTGGAGACCTCCTAGGCTGATATAATATCACACTGTCTCCACTAACGTCCCTATATTGGTTCTACATCAATCGTCGTACGCGAACCTAGCCCTGTCCTTCCCTGGCATTAGGTCCTAGCTAGGGAAGAGAGGGGAATGAGCGCTAGTCAATCCCAACTGGCAACTAAAGACAACAAAGGGGAACACAGAGGGGAAAATAGCTTACCTGTCCTCATAGCTCCAAAGAGGAAGAAGTAATGCACTTGCTCCAAGCCTTCGCAAGGGGTAATGTGAGTATCGCTGGCTCCTTCCTCTAGCAGACAGCAGGTATTTATACATCCAGGCTAGGGTGTTAATTAGCAAGAGGAAGGTAGCTGCTGGGTCCTAGAGAGACAGTCTCTAAGAAGGTGTCTGTAATGCAAAACGAAGAGATCTCCTGCAACCAACTGCAGGGCGACTGTCTGTCACTTCTGACACACCCGTGACATAAGGACATAGATAACAGAAGGCAACTCAACTTCTCTTATCTTATTTTCAAAAACACGTTAAGGTAAACTCCTCGCCTGTAAGCACCTCGGACTTTTCTCTAAAGAAGGAAAAGCAAAGCTGATGTTATTTTTTGTTAACAAATAAATCTTGATTTTTTTCTGGATAAAAACAACAATAGTTTCAAATAATGTCAAAACTCTTATAAACTTTGCCATATAAGAAAAGTGTTCTGGCATTAAATATTTTGTATTTTGTATTTAGGTACACTGTAAGATATAGTGAAGCAATTTTTAGAAAATCTATCGCATTGGTAAAAAAAAAAAAAAATTATAATAATAATAACAGCGCATCATATACTTTCTTACTTATTAAAAAGAAATTCTGGAAATTAAAGACCATCATGTTTTAAAATGTCACGTAAATTGAAGAAAGAGGGGCTTGTCGATAAACTAAAAACATTGCATTTTAAAAATTTAAATATGTAAAATAAATCATTCATACATACATTTTCTAAATGATTTATATGCTCAAAATCTGTAAATATATGTATGTAAATGTGGAAAGCATAAACAAATAAAGTCTAATAATTGAGAATCTTAATTCTTGAATGAGGTATATGTAGCAACAGCTGCAAGAAGTCAATATAGTTGACCTGCTTACAAAATGAGAAAACCATAGAAAACAGTACATATATATAAATATATGTATATATATATATATATATATATATATATTCATTCACTGTATGTATATAAATATATATGTATATATATAAATATACTCATATATATAATACATATAAATATGCTTTTACATAATATATTATAAAGCTAAAAAAAGAAAATGTTTGTGCCATGCATTGTGCAAATGTATATTAGGTCAAAAGTAAGACTGAGAATGTAAGTACATTCAATCCAAATTTCTAACAACTTTATAATTATAGCGATTCATTTTGCTTGAATATGAAAAATGGGCCAAATGTTTTAGGAGAGATTCATATAAACATAACTATGTTTTATTATTTTTGTCATCCGTGTGTTCTTAGAGAATTTAACTTATTAGTTGTCAGACCATTATTTTTCATGCTTTCACAGAACTTATATGATATAATATATTAATAGTCTTTCTGCATTGATTTTCAAACAGTAATAATATTTTCCAATGTTTAATGACTATACTTGACAACTATAAGCTAGTATGTTTATCAGTTATTGTTGGTTAGTTAGTAAGTTAGTTAAAAATTTTATATGAGGTCATTTTACATCACATTTTAGGGAATGATATAATTACACGTAACCACCCTTGCTTCATGAAAAACAACTCTTGTAAAACAAATCTTAGCTTTTATAACATGATGAGCAAAATCTCTGGATATTGATGGCAAAGGTAAATATTTTTGAATTTTTCTAAAGCATTTATTATGGTTTCTAACACAGGGTTATTCAAGTCATTTATAATAATTTGTCTTAAGTGCAATATTTGTTTTCGGACATAGTTTTGATAAAACGTGTTCAAAAAGTCCTCATGAATGACTAATATTCAAACTGAAAAAAATATAAGTTTGTTTATCCCAGAGAGTTATACATTAAGGGGCAAATTTATCATTTGCATTTTCATGTCAAATTTCTAATAAGAATACATTTTGTCAATATGGACAATAGCCAATTTTTCTTTAACATTAAGATAGAGCGGGCTTATGTATGCCCGGAGTGTAAGAAAAAAAAGTTGCAAATAATATCTATATCATACTTTTACTTGCTAAGCAATCATGTCTATGTCTTTTGCTTAAATGGGCAGTATGTGACCTTATATTACATTATATTATATGTTTTGGGACAAAATATATTCATAACATAAAGATAGAGCCAAGTTTATGTTAACACAGATAACACAGAACTTGGATACCATGGTGAAAAATGTGTAATTTGACCTCTATGGCTTTTGCAATGTTAAGGATTAACCAATGTTTTAATTCATGTTTCATACATCAATAATAAACATGAAAATAAGAAACTTTGCAAAATATCTTATCAGAGAAATCTGCTCTTTTTTCCTCTTGGACTGATCATTCATTATCAAAATTGTCAATTGTCAGTTAAATTCTATTTTCAGTAAAACAAATTTTTACATTACTGAGGTAGTAGGTGACAGTTGCTATTGATGACATGTAGATGGAGGGGGAGGAGAAAAGAAGAGCTTCTCCTTTTCCTCCCTCTTCACCTCTACACAGAATCTTATAAGATAAGATAAGATAAGATATACTTTATTTATCCCGGAGGAAATTGCGGTATCACAGCAGCAGAACACAGATCTCGAACATGACACATATGATAACAAAACATTTGGAATACTTTAGACATTGCTTTTCAGACATTTGTTAAACACCCCCATAGCTGTTGGAACAAACGATCTCCTGTATTTTTCCTTTTTACACCTTAGTTGTATTAGGCGATTGCTGAATGTGCTCTTCTGTTTCGCAAACAGTTCATAAAGCGGGTGTGTGTTGTTGCCCATTATAGCTCTGCACTTCTTCTTAATCCTATCCTCTACCACCTCTTCAAAAGTCCCAAGCTGTAGGCCCACCGTCGCGCTAGCCTTCTTTATAAGTTTGTTGAGCTTGTTGGCGTCAGCAACACGCACACTGTTACCCCAGCAAATTATTGCCGCAAAGGTGGCACTAGCCACAATGGATTGGTAGAACACCTCAAGCATTTTGCCACACACATTAAAAGACCTTAACTTCCTTAGGAAGTACAATCTACTCATCCCCTTCTTGTAGACCTTCTCCATGTGGCACTTCCAGTCTAGCTTGCTATCCAGGTAAACCCCCAAATATTTGAAACTGTCCACCATCTCCACATCCAGACCGTCAATGGTAACAGGTAGGCATACCTTCTTGCACCTTCCATAGCTCATCACCAACTCCCTGGTTTTCTTAACATTTAGTTCTAGATGGTTAGCCTGGCACCATACTACAAAGTCCGCAACCACCCTTCTATATTCCTCTTCGTCCTGGTCCTTCCCAATACCGCCAACTATCACAGAGTCATCCGAGTACTTCTGGAGGTGACAACGGTCTGATTTATACTGAAAGTCAGCTGTGTACAATGTAAAGAGGAATGGCGACAGCACTGTTCCCTGCGGGGCTCCGACACTGCTCAGTACACTATCTGATGTAGCCGTCCCCCACCTAACAAACTGTGGCCTATCCGACAGGTAGTCAATTATCCAATTCACAAGTCCCTCATCCACCGCCATTTTAATCAACTTTCCTCGCAGTAAGAGTGGCTGTAATGTGTTGAACGCACTAGAGAAATCAAAGAACAAAGCACGCACTGTGGTTCCATCATTGTCCAAAAAGGAATGTACTGTTTGTAGCAGAGACGCTACAGCATCGTCCACACCCAGTCCCTGCCGGTACGCAAACTGAAGAGCATCAGTATGCGCCATCACCCTCGGACACAAGTGAGCAAGTACTATTCTCTCCAAGGACTTCATCGCATGCGATGTTAAGGCCACCGGTCTATAGTCCCCCGGGGAAGCCGGGAAGGTAGTCTTGGGAATCGGCACCAGGCAGGAAGTCTTCCATAGCACTGGTACTCTCTTTGATTGTAAGCTCTGGTTAAAGAGATGCTGGAAGACAGTACATAACTCATTTGCACACACTCTGAGGACACGTGGACTGAGACCGTCAGGCCCTGCTGCTTTGCCAATGGCCAGCTTACTAAACTGGTCCCTCACGTCATTTTTGGAGACCGAGAAATGATCTATTTCACCCCCTGTTAATTTAGCTAGTTGTTCCCCGGCCTCCTCCCCCTTCCCTGCTGCTACCGCACCTTTATTGCTGAATCTATTGAAGAACTGATTCATTTCATTAGCCATTATAAGTCCACCACCCCCCTGCTCCGACCTTGCCTTAAACCCAGTCACTAGCTTCATTCCAGCCCACACCTCTCTGGAGCTTTTTTGTGCAAATTGATTTTCTAATTTAACTCTGAATGCCTCACGGGCAATCTTAATTTTCCCCTTTAGGTCTCGCTGTATAATTTTCAATGCCTCCTTGTCCTTCCTTTTAAAAGCCAGTTTTTTCATGTTTAGTAGCATCTGTCATCTCTTATCTCATATAATGTAACAATTAGAAGCAGATTTCTTTGATGAGATGTATTACAAAGTTCCTTATTTTCATATGTACTATTGATTGATGAAATAAAAAATAAAACAATGGCTACTCTTTAAGTCATAATAATCCTCTTAAGTGATATAACTTTCTTTGACAAGTTTTCAAGATGGTGCATTATCTCTCAAGTTATACTTGGCTGCACTAGAATATATCTAAAATAGATTATCATCAAGTCTACAATGAAGGAAAGATTAGGAATGATTCAATCTATAAACTTTATTGAGAATATGATGCCATATTGCCATTCCAGCAGTTAACTAGCTGTTGTCTGACATGGGACATAAGTTTCTTATGAAGTACTAGGGAAACCCAGTTGATTAAAGGGGTTTTCCCAAGAACAAAGTGCCTTGGAATAATAATAAGTACCACAACTGAATGTGTTAAAAAAATGTTCCTGTGCTGAGAAAATCTTATAAATGTGCCCCTTCTGTGTACTGTGTAATGGTTGTGTCTGACCATGCAAGAAAATGGTCTGAACATACCACATCTCCTGCCCAGGGAGGACACAAAAGAGTATACAGATAGGACAGAATGGGATTGCAGGTCTTGCTTTCTTGAAACATTTTGCTGCCTGTTTGAATACAAGTTTAACATCACAGAAAGAATAATCTGTGATCTCATGCTGTCCTCTCTGTATATGTTTTGCTTTGTGTCCTGGCTAGGAGATGTGGTATGATCAGCCAATGAACTGGAGCAGCTCTGTATGGTCAGACATGGCGATTACAAAGTATATAGCAGGGATACATTTATAAGATTATTTTTTTAACACATTCAATTGTGAAATTTATTGTTATTTCAAAGTCAATTAATTTTTTTCATTGGTCCTTTAAGCACTGGAGAAGTCATATACAAAATATGCAATCTAGCTTTGGGCAACAGTTCCAAATATTACATATCATTAAGATAAAGCAACAACTATATTAATGAGAAAGTTAGAAGAACTTCCTTTTGAGAAAATGTCACTATTGGCAATTCATACCTAGAAAATTTGTAGTTTAAATGAGTTTTGCTGTAGATGGGAAAAAAGTTAAGAAACTTTGCAAGAAAAATTATTGACGCTTTTAAATAATAATAATAACTGTTATTATTATTGTTGTTATCTTATGCAAATATAATATTAGTTCTATTAGATTCAATAGAATCAGAACATGGCTAACAGAGACATAATAGAATGTCTCATTGTTGAGTAAACTACCAATTATTATTTTATAAAATATATTTACTTTAATATGTTTTTTGATAATATTGCATTATAAACATCAAATGTAAAAAATGTATGGAAATTATTTCTAAAATAAAAAATACAGACATACCTGACATGCAGTCTAAATATTTAGCACTAGATGGCACTCCTCTCTAACTAATAGCAGGAAGGAAAGAGGAAATGCATTTCTCCATCTTTAACTGAAAATCTTGCAGCCGGGATTCCGGCCATGACAGATTTTTTTTCACAATTTCTTCGTGCTTCCATCAGCATTAGTGCCTTTATTACTGGACTAATCATCACCTCTACCTTCACTGATTGTAAGAAATGCTGAATCAGAGACAGGATTATCAAGCACGGAGCAGGTTGGTTCATTTCTTTTTGATACAAATATCGTGGGATGTGGTCCTGAGTCAGCTGCATTATATCATCCCTGAGGAATCCAAGCATGGCACCTTTGTTGGGAGAATTGCTCAGGATCTTGGACTGGATATAGGTGAGATTAATTCCAGAATGTTACATATTGTCTCTAGAGATGAGAAGGAATATTTCCAGGTTAATCTGCAGAATGGAATCTTGTTTGTTAAAGAGACAATAGACAGAGAAGTGCTGTGTCCAGATACACCCTTCTGTATAATTGCTCTGCAGGTTATTGTAGATAAGCCTGTCCAGATGTATCGTGTAGATGTAGAAATAGAAGATATCAATGACAATAGTCCAGTATTCTCCTCTAGTGTGACTAATCTTCTCATATCAGAAGTAAAACCTGCAGGATCTCGTTTTCTATTAGATATAGCTTCTGATCCAGATCTAGGAACAAATTCTGTCACCAACTATGAGCTCAGTGCAAGTGAATATTTTGCTTTGGATTTCCAAAAATATATTAATCAAATCAAATCATTGGAGCTTGTGGTGAAAAAAAATCTAGACAGAGAAAAGCAGTCTGTTCACAATCTGTCCCTTACAGCTTATGATGGAGGCAAACCAAGGCTAAGTGGCACCACACGTATTGTTGTTACTGTAGAAGACTTTAATGATAATGCTCCTGTGTTTGATCAGCCATTTTACCAATGCAGTGTTAATGAAAATGCTGTAGAAGGAACTTTAGTGTTTAAGCTGAATGCTACTGATCTGGATGTTGGGAAAAATGGAGAAATACTATATTTTTTAAGCAAAATGGTGTCAGGAGAGGCAAAGGATTCATTCAACTTAGACAAATATACAGGAGAAATAAGACTAAAAGGTAAAATTGATTTTGAAGCTAAAAAATTATATGAAATCCAAGTTGAAGCTATTGATAATGGTGGAGATGTTCAATATGTTGGACATTGCAAAGTTCTGGTGACTGTTGTAGATGTCAATGACAACCCTCCTGAGATGACAGTGACATCATTATCAGTTCTTGTTCCTGAAAATTCTCCCCAGGGGACAACAGTTGCCATCATCAGTGTCCACGATAAAGATTCTGGATCAAATGGAAAAGTCCACTGCTACATTTCTGAGCCTTCACCATTTAAGGTAAATCCAGCTTTCATGAGTGATTTTTCTTTGACCGTGAATGGACCTTTGGATCGAGAAGTGAAAGATCAATATGAAGTTACAATTACCGCAAGAGATGAAGGTTCTCCATCCCTGTCTACCTCAAAAACTCTGAAGATTGATATCAGTGATGCCAATGACAACGCTCCAAGATTTGTCCAGTCAGTAGACACAATATTCATTAAGGAGAACAACCCACCAGGGTCTCATATATATGCAGCATCAGCCTCTGACCCAGATATTGGGCAGAATTCATTCATTACTTACTCAATTAGGGAACATACAATTGATGGAATTCCTATTTCTTCCTACATCTCCATTAATCCAGAGAATGGGAAGGTCTTTGCTTTAGTATCATTTGACCATGAACAGATTTCTTATATCCAGTGTCACATAAAAGCCACTGACGCTGGTCTACGAGCCCTCAGCTCCAACCTTACTCTAAACATATTCATTGAGGATATTAATGATAATGCTCCTACATTCACCCCACTCCATTCTGAAATAACAATTACAGTTTCTAAGAAAGCAGAACCTGGACACCTGATAACTAAAGTGAAGGCCGTAGATTTGGATTCTGGATACAACGCTTGGACATTTTACAAGTTGAAGGATTTTGGAGGATCTGGAAAATCTCCATTTACTATTGCACATCAGACTGGGGAAATCACTTTGAAACGGTCATTTACTGATTCTGACAATGATGAGTACAGATTGCATGTAGTAGCTCAGGATCATGGTGAACCAGTCATGGCATCAGAGACACAAATTGTTATATCTGTAGTGGAGTCTGGAGAAGAATTGAAGTTTGATAATCAAGAAATCAAAGGAAATGTTGATGATTTTTCTGATGCAAATGTTTACTTGGTTGTTGCAATCTGCATCATATCAACTCTTTTTCTTATTACTCTGATTGTGTTCACTGTGTTAAGATGGCAAAAATACCGAGATGAGGTCAATGAGCTAAAAGAAAATTACAGAATCTGCTCCAACACTGGAGGGAGCTGGATGTATTCCCAACACACTCAGTATAACATCAGTTCCAATTCATTTCAACCTAAAAGTGACTTGATAGTTTTCACTCCAAATAACTGTCAGACACCAGGGAATGAAGAGCGAGTCAATCCACAAGCGGTCTTATTGAACTCCTCATATAAGGTAAGACCAAAATATATATATGTTTAATGTTACATGAAATAGTGTTTTTACTTAAAAAAAACTCATACATTTTAGCACTCATAATACTTAATTTTAATGTTTGAAAAACTTGTAAAAAAAAATAAAGTTAAAAACTGTAAATAAAATCCTGTATTACTGAAGACATACAAAATAATATGTATAATAAAACTCCATCAAACAGATCCTAATTTCCCCAAATTAGATCAAAAATTCCTTCCCGATTCCACATATGACATCAGATTAGTTTCCTACTCCTTAAATATGGTACATTTACTATTACAATTTAAAATGTAATTTACTATTACATTTTTTTAAAATGCACAGTGGTCCTCCTTGAATGTGTTTCGTAAATCAACCAGTACAACATCCTGTGCTTCCTTATCTTTGTTGAATACCTAGGTTTAAAAGACCATTACAAAGATTTCTGTACTGTCCATTTATATAATTCTACATTGTAATAAGTTTGCACGTACGCCTTTTGCCTTTACAAGCTAAAAAAAAACATATTTGATAGCCTATCTTGGTTTCACAGTTCACCTATTCACTTAATAAATTTGGTCACTCTTTTCTGCACCTGCTCTAGTTCAACTATGTCTTTACACATTGGTGCCCAAAACTGTCCTCTGTATTCAAAGCGGGGCCTAACTATGGACTTGTTCACCTTAAAAACTATGTACTCAACCACTTTTCATGCAGCTCATGTTTTTTTTTGCCTTTGCAGTAGTTGCTTAGCACTGATCAGTAAAGTGGAGTTTGCTGTCCTCCAATACACCTAAGTCTTTTTCAGTGCCAGTTTTACCTTGCGTTTTACTATTTTCAACATAACTCTACAATTTATTCTTTTTTTCCATATGCATGATCTTACATTTATGTGTATTAAACCTCCACTGCCATTTCTGGGCCAAAGACTCCAACTTACCTAAATCCCTCTATAATAAAAAAAAATTATACTCATCATTGTTTATTACCTTGCAAACATTAGTATTATATGCCAATACTAAAAGTCTACTCTTTATGAACTCAACAAGGTTAATAATAAAAATAATAGAAAGACAAGGACCCAGTACCAACCCCTGTGGTACCCAGTTGTTAACTATGCCCCAATCGAGTGTGTACTGTTAATAATGCACTCTCTTTCCTGCTATTGAGCAAGGTGATAACCTACTGTAATTGACACATATTTTCTTCTAGTTCCATTGTTCTTATTTTATGTACAAATATTTTCTATAGTATCATGTTGAATGTCTTTTCAAATCTTCTACAGATAGACAATATCCACTGCCTTACTCAGGTCAAGTCTGGAAATTCATAGAAGCTATTCAGATTAGTTTGACAGGACCAACCCCTCATGCATTTTTTGTTGATACAAGCATATGAGGTTATTTTATTCATTTACCCCAGGATAACATCAGTTGGAAAACCTCAAAGATTTTATTCACAATTGATTTTAATCTTACCATTTTATAGTTTCTATGCTGTTTTTTATCCCTTTTTGAATATTGGGATTCAGGACTTGTACCATGATTATGCTACTTGCCAAAACGCATAGGTTTGCTACTTTACTACTGACAATATGGAAATTTTAATTTATTCCTAATAAAGTTGACATTTTATAGGTTCCAGACATACCCTACTACGGTGGAGTTTTTCAATCTGTTGTATATTTTTGAATACTGTTGCAACATTTGCTATGCGCTGGTCATGTGGCACAGACCTTGTAATGAAGTTATTAAATATTACAAATAATGGTCTGTCTATCATGGTACTTAACTGCTGCAGTACTGGGGGATGTATGCCATTTATATTATGTGATTTGTCTATTTTAGTGTATTTGAGACGGCGCCGTCTTCCTTCGGGATTAAATAAGTGATATTTAAAGGGTAATTTATTATTTCCTTAAGTAAAAATGTCATCTGTCATTGGATTTTCATGAGTGAAAACTGTATATAGCTACCTAGTTTTTAGATTTGCCTTTCCCTTATCCTCTTCCACTATTTCACCAAGATTATTTTTAAGAGTTCCAACACTATAATTTTTTAATCTCTTACTGTTTATGTAGCTAAGAGATATATTTTGATTACTCTTACTTTCCTTGGCAGTGAGTCATTTTCACAATCTTTGGGGTCTTTGTTTGTTCAGTTGTTTTTTTTGCACAATTTATTTTTCTCCTTATACTATACTCTGTACAAATTTAAATTACTCATGATCCTCTTACTTTAATTCTATTTTCACTTTTGTATCTTTATGCGCCTTTACTGTTATATTTAATCATAGTGGTTTTCTCCCATTTCTAACTTGTTTATTCTTATAAGATATAAAGTATGCACATGACCTATTCAGGATGTTTATAGAAGTGTATCAAGTGCTTTGTGTACCATTGTTTTTGAGCACATTGTCCCATTTTATGGTATCAAAGTAGTCTCTTAGCCTATGAAAACTCAATTTACTGAAGTTTAGTATTTTTGTAGATTCTCTGCTAAACATCTTATTAAATAGTGAAAATGTATTTTATTATGGTCACTATTATTTAAGTACATCCATACTTGTGCATTTGATATTCTGTCTGGCCTATTTATTAAAATTAGGCATTAAAATGCTCACCATTCCACCCTCTTGTTGGGTCCTGATTAGAGATTATCAGTTCAGACAAAATTGGAATTTGTGCAAATTTTCCTGAGATATTCGATTCGCAGAGAAGTTATTCTCTGCAAATGTAATGTCCCTTATCATACTCTGGGGTCACTCCATGTGCAGAACCATAATGGGCCTCATTAGAGCCAGAAGTCCGGGCTCAGTGTGAGAGGCCCTGGGATTTTGTTTGTGGCGGGTATCAGAAAATGTGATGAGGAATTGAATGGGTGATGGGGAGTAGCAGAGGAGCCAGAGAGGTGAGCGGTAAGGTAAGTATAAGGATTTTTAAAATTATAATGGCCCTTTACTGATGTATTATGGCCATTTTGCTCAATGCAGATTTTTACAAAATTCAAGTAGAATTCAATTCTACTCAAATTTATTAATCTCTAGTCCTGAACTAAATGTGAGAGGTAATTGTCTTTTATTATAGTCAAAAATCTATTACCAATGTTGAACCTGTTCCACAATTTATGTCATGGTAGTTGAAATGCTCAATAATAGTTACTTTACCTTGATTTGCTACCGTATCTATTTACTTTATGACCAGGTTCTCTGCTGTATGTATTATAATTGGATGTAAATTCCTATCATTATTTTATTTTTATTTCCCCCTCAACTTATCTCCATCAGTAGGGACATTTTCATTTTCATTTTCTTCACAGATATTATTATGCAGGATGGGTTTTAGGGAACATTTTACATATAAGCAAACATCTCCCTCTTGGAGATTTGTACAATAATTCCTGAACAGACTATAAAGCCCTTTAAAGTTATTTCTGTACGTTGTCATTCAGCCATGTCTCCAATTCTAATTCCTTTACCATGTTAATGAGGCTTCTGGGATTTGTATACATGCACTTAATGAATTTTTTGTATGTTTATTTTTCCTCTCTTTGTTAAATATTCTAACTGCTCCTGCCATGCCACCCCTACTTTCATTGCTTTATACCAGGTCACTATGTACACTTTCCCTTTACATTAATTTTCATTTCCCAGTCCCTACTTTAAACACCGCCCCAGATGTTTAGCCATTTTTCCCCCAGTACAGCTGCACTCTCTCTATTGAGGTTTAGCCCATAGAATCTATGGCCAACAGAAAAGTTGACTCTTCCCTCATAAATTCCTAAGCCACTTCCTAATCTCCCGCTGCATCTCCAATGTGCCACATGGTACAGGTAGGATTTCAGAAAATACTACCTTTGAGGTCCTTGCCTTGCTTAATTTTGTTTTTGGTGCCAATGGGCACCATGACTGCTGGATTCTTACTATCTTATCCCAGTAATCTGTCAACCTAGTCAATGATTTGTCAAACTCAAGTGCCAGAAAGAAAACATACCAATCAACGGTCACAGCCTTTTGTGTCAAATTAATCTATCTGTATAATTCATTCCCCAACTATCAGCAATCATCTTAATTGACATATGCTCCTATTCTCCTTACTTGGACAGACACTCCTCTAACTATCGTTAAATATGTCTTACTACAGCAATGCTACTTCCGTACTAACATGCAGCTCATCTGTTAACTTAGTAAACATCTTTGGCATGTGCCAATCTAGCCTGGGCTTCCAAACACTCAACCTGCACACATCTTGTTCAGCAGTATGCACCCTGAAATGGCTGTCCAAGGCTTGCATACATGTAACAAGATGTACACTGGATGGCATTATCAATCATGAAGCTCGCTTTGCTAGTGAGGATGACACATACTAGGAATTTATACAATGCAATCAGTGAATACAAGCCATTAGAGATGAACGAACATGTACAGGAAACATTTGGTAATTTCAAATTTGGCACAAACATTGCATATTCGGATTCATGATCAGACCCACAAGCGTTTTTACTCAAATTCAGCCAAAGTGAGGTAAATGATTGTGTTTCCACTAGTGTATTTTTTAGGACTTTGGCTAGGATCGTGGTGTTGTATGATGAGCCGGGGGAACGTGTTTGATGAGGGGAGGGGATGGGGAGTGGTCAGAAGGGCGGCGTATTGTTATTCTTAATTTTTTTTTCTTAACTTAATATGTGGAGATTACGACAAGCCAATCAGAGTGCAGGAACCATCCCCAACATCCAGAAACAAGGGATTGTGTCATGGGCTGCCGAAGTCACATGTCCCCCTCCATATAAAGAGTGTACATGTTGTTTTAGCTCCATTTTGACAGTGAAACAGTGCAGAGAGGCTGCTCCTGCTGCTGCTCCTGGATAATGAGAGAGTGAGATAGTTAGCTATTCGGTTGCTTATAAGTCAGATAGTTTAGACAGATAGGATCCTATGTGGCTGTGAAATCAACTTTCCAGCAGATCAATAGTTTTTGCTAATAGTATGGTCCAGACAGAGACACAAGGCCACATTTCAGCATAGAACTCTGTTGTGCCGATATAGTGCTCCATGCAGGAGTACACCTTTGAAACTTTAATTTTTTTCGGGTACTACCATGCTACTTAAAGCAGGCCACATCTGAGCTTGTAATTGTTTTGCTCTGAGATTCTGCTCTATCCAGGGCTCCACAGTACAAATTCGAATTGTTTTTGGTACTACTATGCGACATAAACAAGGTTACATCTGAGCTTGTAATTGTTTTGCGCTGAGATTCTGCTTTATCTAGGGCTCAACAGTAGAAAATCAAATTTTTTTCTGTCACTACCGTACTACATAAACAAGGCCCACAACTGAGCTTGTAACTGTTTTACACTGGGATTCTGCTCTATCCAGGGCTCCACAGTAGTGTTGAGCCACCCCCGTAGTGTTCAAGTTCGGTTCGGTTTGTCGAACACCCGTGTGTTTGCCGAACTGTTCGTGGAACTGTTCGTCGAACACCTTCGAACACCGTTAAAACCAATGGCAGGCAAACAAAAACACATAGTAACACATAGAAAACACCTTCAAAGGTGTCCAAAAGCTGACAAACTGCTCAGAAGACATAACTATCACATGGAAAAGTGACAAGTACATATAGTCATGCGAAAAGAAAAGAGGTGGAGGAGTAAAAGGAGGGGGAGACACAGATATAGGCATGTCATGCCCTTCTAAAATCCAAAAAGTGAGAAGCCGACACGACCAGTCCGTTCCTGCCCGTGCCACCTCCATGTCGCCGGGTTTGTGCCAGAGCCACGGTGGACCCTGACGGCCAGCCCCCCTCTCCCAATACTGGTGCACGTCCGCTGGTGGGTCGAGCGAGCCCCCCTGTGGTGGAGGCAGTTCTAAGCTTTTTAATTTAAATTGTCTCTCTAATTTGAATGAATACACTTTAAATCCTTTTACAAGGATCTATTGGAGGGCAAGTCTCATGCCAGCAGCCGCGTAATTCCAGCTCCAGTAGCGTCCACTAAAGCTGCTGCAGTTAAAAAGCTTTTATAAGGATCGAGCTCGGCTGTCCACCGCAAGGCATCCTACCGCCAGTCCCAGCCCCTATGCCTTGGGGTGCCTCCTGATGCTCTTCACTGAGTATCCCGTGGTCCCGAAGCATTTCCTTTGAAAAAATTAAGTGTCCAAACTACAGGTGGTGTAGCTTGCTTAACAGCCGGGATAATTCGCTGACTAGCAGACACTGCTACTAGGCACAAAGTATTTCCTGAGCTAGATGCAGTTAAAAATTTGTAATTAGATACTATCGTTGGATGCTGAGAAAGCATTCCATAGAGTCTCCTGGCACGCCATATATTATTCTCTTAAAAAGCTTGGGGTAGGGGTCTAGGGGACACTTTTATAGCCAAAATCACGGCCCTGTATCGCAATACGTCACCTAGGCTGAAGATAAATGGAACTGTAGCACCCTGAGGGCTCGGTTGCTACAGAAGTATTGCACCTCACCCAGAGGTGTGATATCTCACTCTCAGGTAAGGATGGAGTGTGGATCAGGACCCGACACCTGCATGCATTACACAACATTGCCTTGGGGCAGAGCGACCAATATGCCCCTGAGATGGGCACGACAGTCCCTGTCCCTGTCTGGAGTGGGGGAGGGAACACTGAGGAAGGGGAACCCTGTAGTGCAGGAGCAGGGAGGAAGCAGTTACTGGGTGCATTGAGAAGGGAGTATAAAAGGTGGGCACCATCTTAGTTCAGTGCAGAGAAGTCTGAGCAGAAGTGACAGGGAGCAGGGGCTCTGCATGAGCTCTGCTCCGGAGGCGGGCCTAGTAACAGAGGCCCAGGCCTGGAAGAGGGAGAAGGAAGGAAGAGGAGCGGAGAAGGCTCCAGGAACGAGAAGCAAAGGGATCCCAGGGGTGCGGACGGGCGAGTCGCCACCGCACGCCCGAATCCACCTGCGTGGAGGGGTCAGGCCAAAGGGGGAGACCGGTCCCCGAAACTAGTGGAGGCGGGAAACGACCCTCAGCTAGAAATCGGAGGCTGTGACATTTTATGTGGTGCAGCCCCTCGCTACACCCGCTAGGAAGACACCACATAGGGTCAAGGAAACTGGCGCCAAGTTTACCAAGAGGAGGTCCGAGGCAGCCGGACAGAAGGGTTGGTAAGAAAGGCCAGACAAAGGACACACAAAGGGGGTCCTGTGAAGCGCTCCAAAGTTATCTGGGAGTTTTCTGAGCCCCTCACCTGGTGAGCACAGTACGACGTGGGCAGCAGTTACCTGCAGAAGTGGGCTGGATAATAAGAACTGTGAGTAAAGGCCCTGGACTGCATCACTGACTCCATATCGTTACTGCTGCTGCCCTGCACCATCACCCCCATCCTCCGCATACACTGCCCTGAGGCTATACTCCTCCCGTGGGGAGTTATGCTACGCTCTGCTGCACCCACAACACCAGCCTCAGCGGTCTGCCCTGCAGCGGCGGTTCACTCTGACCGCAATCCACGGGTGGCGTAGTCGGACATTTAAACATCAAAACCACATAAATAGTTCCGCCACTGGTTTGACCACCCTGAGCCACGGAACCGGGTCGCCACCACGAAGACTACAACCACCAGCATCCACCAAAAAGGGTCCGGCTCCGGGTGTCCCAAGGCCCAGGGGGCGTGTCAGAACATTTTCATTACCTTTCATAATCACCAATGGGACATGGCAGGGATGTCCTCTGTCCCCTCTCTTATACATCCTAGTGACGGAGCACCTGCTCTCATCAATTTGCCATAACCCATATATTAGGTGGATTGAGGTGGGAGGCACCGAGTACAAGTGCTCTCTATTTGCTGATGATGTCCTAGTATATATCACTCAATCACATATATCCATCCCTGCTGTTATGGCTGAAATAGATCACTTTGTTACATGGTCAAATTTTAAAATCAATGCAGCGAAGTCTGAGGCCCTCGATGTCTCCCTCCCCAAATCCATACAGGATTCCATCCAATCCAACTTTCCCTTTGCCTGGCCCTCACAGGGTATCAAATACTTAGGAATTCCTATTCATAGAGACCTCTCCTGTCTATGTTATCTTAATTTTGGGCCCTTTATTGAACAACTCCATACAGACCACGGTTGGCAAGTTAGAACTGTAAGATTCACTACGTGAACCACTGGTGTTTTGTGGAAAAGCACATGTACACTGTGTTCCAAATTATTATGCAAAAAGTGTTTAGGAGTGATAAGGGAAGAATTTGCTTGTTTGTCAGTTAAACTCATTGATGGTGATGTGTGTCAGGGCTCTTTATATCACTGTAAGCAATTGCAGACACCTGTGCTAATTAGTTTGGCAGGTGTGTCCAATGAAAGGCAAGACTACTTAAGAAGGCTATCCCACATTATTAAGCAGCCTACATTTTCTGCCAAAATGGGAAAGAAAAAGGATGTGTCGGCTGCTGAGAAGCAACAAATTGTGGAGTGTTTAGGTCAAGGCATGACTACAATCAACATTGTGCGATGATCAGGATGAAGTGTCTTGGCAATCAAGAAGTATGTAGCTGATTCACAGTACACACGTGTGCGTGCTGACAAGGGCAAATTGAGGACTCTTTCCTACAGGCAATTATGTCAGGTTAAAAGAGCAGCGGCAAAAAAGCCTTGTCATAGCAGCAGACAAGTTTTTGAAGCTGCTGGTGCCTCCAACGTCCCCCGAACAACAAGATGCAGGGTCCTTCAGAGGTTTGCAGCTGTGCATACGCCATCCTGTCGACCTCCTCTATCCACTTCACACAAGCAGAAACGGCTCCAGTGGGCAAACATTACATGAAGACTGATTTCAAAACTGTTTTGTTCACGGATGAGTGCCGTGCAACGCTCGATGTTCCAGATGGATGGAGTGGAGGATGGCTGGTTGATGGACACCCCACGCAAACACGGCTACAGCGCCAACAAGGAGGAGGTGGAGTAATGTTTTGGGCTGGAATCATGGGGAGAGAGATTGTCGGCCCCTTTAGGATTCCTGAAGGGGTAAAGATGAACTCCATAATGTATGTGGAGTTTCTCAAACAGCACTTCCTGCCATGGTTCAAGAAGAAGAACTGTGTATTCCACAGCAAGATCATTTTTATGCATGATAATGCACCGTCTCATGCTGCACATAACACATCTGCATCTCTGGCTGATATGGGCATAAAAGGGAACAAACTTATGGTGTGACCCCCATGCTCCCCTGACCTCTACCCCATTCAGTACCTCTGGAGCATCATCAAAAGGAGTGTCTATGATGGCGGGAGGCAGTTCACATCTAAGCAACAGCTCTGGGAGGGTATTCTGTCCTCATGCAAAACAATTGAAGCAGAAACCATCCAAAACCTGACAAATTCAATGGACGAGAGAGTTCAGAAGCTCCTTTCGGACAAGGGGTCCTATGTGCAAATGTAACATCACCTAGAATAAAGTTTAGAGTTGAAAACTGTTTGATTTCAGTTTCTAATAACCTGCTAATGATTATAATTTCAAAAAGGACCATTTTTTTGGTCTTTATTAAAATGAAAAGGTTGATCGAAGAGTGTGGGGGATCTAAGAGTGTGGCAACCCAGTAGTCAGGAATACTTCGAATTCTGACAATCTGAGGGTCATGTTGCAGGTAGTGCAGCAAGAAGGCACTTATGTGTCTTGCGCATCTCGGAGCCCCAAAATTATTTTCCGGGCTAGATGCAGCTAAAAATTATTATTAATTTTAAATCTGGTGGAGCTTAGTATAGATGGCCTAATAGAATCAGTACTGCACACTGCTACAAAGCCCAAATTATTTTACAGCCAAGATACAGATAAACATGATTAGTAATTTTAAATCTGGTGGAGCTTAGTATAGATGGCCTAATAGAATCAGTGCTGCACACTGCTACAAAGCCCAAAGTATTTTCCAGCCAAGATATAGATAAACATGGTTAGTAATTTTAAATCTGGTGGAGCTTAGTATAGATGGCCTAATAGAATCAGTACTGCACACTGCTACAAAGCCCAAATTATTTTCCAGCCAAGATACAGATAAACATGATTAGTAATTTTAAATCTGGTAGAGCTTAGTATAGATGGCCTAATAGAATCAGTGCTGCACACTGCTACAAAGCCCAAAGTATTTTCCAGCCAAGATACAGATAAACATGAATAGTAATTTTAAATCTGGTGGAGCTTAGTATAGATGGCTTACTAGAATCAGTACTGCACACTGCTACAAAGCCCAAATTATTTTCCAGCCAAGATACAGATAAACATGATTAGTAATTTTAAATCTGGTGGAGCTTAGTATTGATGGCCTATTAGAATCAGTGATGCACACTGCTACAAAGCCCAAATTATTTTCCAGCCAAGATACAGATAAACATGATTAGTAATTTGAAAGCTTAAAACGGTTGGTGAGGTGATTTTAACCAATCATCAAGCTTTTACTCTCCCCAGGATGACACAGGGGTAGAAAAGTCATTTCGCATCCATGATTTCTTCATCTTTATGAACGTGAGTCTGTCTACATTATCAGTGGAGAGCTGCGTGCGCTTATCTATCAGCACACCACCAGCAGCGCTGAACACACGCTCAGACAGAACGCTGGCTGCGGGGCATGACAAGATCTCCAAGGCGTAAGTGGCTAGCTCCGGCCATTTATCCAGATTGGAAGCCGAAAAAGAGCAAGGGTCCAGTGACACAGTCATGGCTTCAATGTTTACTTGGAGATACTCCTGTACCATCGTCTCTAGGCATTGACTATGTGTCAGACTTCTTGTCTCCTGTGGCCTTGCAAAGGATGGGCAAAAAAAATGGTGAAATGAGTCTGCAAAATTGATGTTACCAGCAGATACTTTGTTTCTGTTACGGTTTGAGTGCTGAACACTCGACGGTCCCACGGTTGGCAAGTTGGAACTGTAAGATTCACTACGTGCACCACTGGTGTTTTGTGGAAAAGCACATGTAAGATTGTGCAACAGTCTCTGCTGATACTCCTGCATGCGTGCATCCCTTTCTATGGCAGGAATAATTTCTGCAAATTTACTTTTGCACCGGGGATCTAACAGTGTGGCTACCCAGTAGTCAGGATTATTTCTAATTCTCACAATTCGAGGGTCATGTTGCAGGTAGTGCAGCAAGAAGGCACTCATGTGTCTTGCGCATCCAGGAGCATCAAGTCCCTGTTGTGTTGGTGGCGAGGTAACAATCATGCTTCCTTCCTCTGTCCTCTCCCCCCAACCTCGCACAACAGAAATGTGATCAAGGTCCCCCTCATCTGATGAGTCTTCCATCAGTTCGTCCTCCACTTCTTCCTGGGCTCCTGCACCTTCCTCACTAGTTTGGCTGCTACCATGCGCCCTGGTAAAACCATCTCCCCCACCCTCACATGCCTGCCACCTTGGTGCTGCCGACCGTCTGGACCTTGCAGATGTTAGCCCTTCCGCATACAACTCCTCCTCCTCTACTTCCTCCACCTCCTCTTGTGCCACCACCTGACTCCGAATTCTGTTTAACATGTGCTCCAGCATGTAAATCACCGGAATAGTCATGCTGATAATGGCATCGTCAGCACTAAGCATCTTCGTCGCCATTTCAAAACTGTGCAGAAGGGTGCATAGGTCCCTGATCTGAGACCACTCCTCCAGCGTGATTTGCCCCACCTCTGGATCTCGTTGGCCCAGGCTATACGTCAGAACGTATTGCACCAGGGCTTGTCGGTGCTGCCACAGTCGCTGCAACATGTGCAGAGTTGAATTCCACCGGGTAGGCACATCGCATTTTAGCCGGTGAAGTGGCAGGCCACACGACTTCTGTAGAGATGTAAGTCGCTGAGCTGCGGGATGCGAACGGCAGAAGTGAGCACACAGCGACCGTGCCCTCTGCAGAAGGCCATCTAGTCCAGGATAGTGGGCTAAAAATTGCTGGACAACCAGGTTCAACATGTGAGCCATACAAGGCACGTGTGTGACATTGCTCCGGCAAAGGGCCGCACCCAGGTTTGCAGCATTGTCGCACACGGCCTTCCCTGGTTTCAGGTCCAGTGGAGACAACCATTCATGAAATTGGTTCTCCAGAGCTGACCACAACTCCTCAGCTGTGTGACTCACATTTCCCAGACATTTCAAAGTAAAAACCGCCTGATGACGTTGAGCCCTACTGCCAGCATAGTAAGGAGGTGTGCAGGATCCCTTCTGCGCAGTTAGAAAGCTTGTGGCATGACCAGACAAGCTTTGGGTGCAGGTGGAGGACCGAGAGGTGGTTGAGGAGGCAGAAGCAGTGGAGGAACTTTGAGATAAAGAGGATTGACGCACAACTCGTGGGGACGGCAAGACTTGGACAGCAGCCCCTTGTCCTGCTGTCACCATAGTTACCCAGTGCCCAGTCAGCGACATGTAATGCCCCTGTCCATGCCTACTCGTTCAAGTGTCTGTGGTGAAATGTACCCTGTCACACACAGAGTTTCTCAAAGAAGCGGTGATGTTGTGTGCGACATGCTGGTGGAGCGCAGGCACACCTTTCTTTGAGAAGTAGTGCCGACTGGGCATCTGGTACTGGGGCACTGCGACGGACATAAGGTCTCGAAAATCCTCTGTGTCCACCAGGTGGAAAGGCAGCACTTCTGTAGCCAAGAGCTTGCAGATGGTGAAATTCAACCTCTTAGCTTTCTCATGGCTAGGAGGAAATGGTCTTTTACTTGTCCACATCTGAGGGACCGAGGGCTGGCTGTTGTGCTTAGACGAGGTTGATAAGGGTGTCCCGGGCAAATTGCCGGTCTGTGAGGAAGATGCAGGCGGACATGTTAGGTTGCCTTGATCCAAAGGTGGTGCTATCGATGTCGGACAGCGCTCAACACCAGCTGGTGTTACCACCTCCAAAGAAAATGATGACTTGCCAATCACGCTGGCTTTTGTGGGTAAAGAGGTGGCAGGTCTGCATCCCAAAACAGGTGTGACTGCTGTCCTCCCAGTCACAGAGGATGAAGAGGCCGCGGATGCACAAGATATGGCAGACGGTGGCTGGCCCGGCCGGCTAGGCCGCATTGTAGCACAGTGAGCTTCCCACTGCAACTTATGCTTCATGTCCATGTGCCGGTTCATGCATGAAGTACTCAAACTATGTATTTTTTGGCCTCTACTTAGCTTTTGCTGACAAATGTTACAGATAACAAGAGTTGGGTCATCTTTATCGATCTGAAAAAATGCCCAGGCTATGCAAGGCTTAGCACCCATGCGACCTGAAGAGCCACCACGACTTGTGGTGAGAGGCAGAGTTGTGTTTGAGGATGCAGTTGTTGACGTGCTTCCAGTGCTACGTCTCTGTCCGGTAAGGTTCAACCTGACCTCGTCGTCACTAGCATTCTCCTCCACCTCCTCTGCTGACCTCATCTGTTTTCTGACTGTGGGTTGACAGTAAGTGGGATCTCCAACCTCATCATCTTCACCCTGTGCGTTATCACACCCGTCGTCCTCAGAGCCAACCTGTTCCTGCCCTGACAAAAAACTAAAGTTGTCGCTCCAATCAGGTATTTGAGTCTCATCATCGTCTTCCTCATTGTCTCCACCAACAGGAGTTACAGTTTGGGAATGAGGGTCTACATTATGGTCAGAACCTTCAGCGTCTGGTCCTGGATCCAACTCATAAAGATTCTGGGCATCAGTGCAGATCATTTCCTCGTCTGGATTCACAGAAGCGCTGGAGCCGACCTCTGATTCCCAGGCTATAGTATGAGTAAACAGCTCTGCAGACTCAACCATGTGTTCTACCTCATACTCAGACGGGCAGCTGGAGATTTGGGCGCTGTGAGGAGGCAAGTGCGATTGGGGTGACACCTTTGAGGACTGGAGTATTTGTGATGTTGAAGTTGATGTCGAGGAGAGCCCACTTAAAGGAGCACTTGATATCCGTTGAAGCACCTGCTGTTTTTGTGCCTCATCTGGAATTTGTAGCGATTGGCGTGGCCGTAAGAAAGGGATCTTATCACATTGTCCGCTAAAAGAAGTAGACATTTTAGTTTGGCTGGAAGATGGTCTTTCTTCTGCAGATGTTACTGTTGCTTTAACACCTACCCCATGGACACAACCTTTTTCCCCCTTCCCAACATGCCTATTCCCCTTTCCACCAGCAGCACGCCTTTTTCCACTCATTTTGGTGGTTAACTAATTCTCAACTCTGGAGTTGTTTGCACAAAAAAACAATGGATGGGAACGGAGCAGAGCTGAGTGGCCAAACTGAGGTATTAGGCCAAAACTATTGGCTGGGTTAGATGCAGAAAAAAATTATATTCAATTTGCAACCTGATGGAGGTCAATATAGATGGACTAATAGACCAAGTCCCACACACTGCTAGAAGCCCAAATATTTTTTCAGAGCTAGATGCAGAAAAAAATTATATTCAATTTGCAACCTGATGGAGGTCAGTATAGATGGACTAATAGACCCAGTCCCACACACTGCTAGAAGCCCAAATATTTTTTCAGAGCTAGATGCAGAAAAAAATTATATTCAATTTGCAACCTCATGGAGGTCAGTATAGATGAACTAATAGAACAAGTCCCACACACTGCTAGAAACCCAAATATTTTTTCAGAGCTAGATGAAGAAAAAAATTATTTTTAATTTGCAACCTGATGGAGGTCAGTATAGATGGACTAATAGACCAAGTCCCACACACTTCTAGAAGCCCAAATATTTTTTCAGAGCTAGATGCAGAAAAAAATTATATTCAATTTGCAACCTGATGGAGGTCAGTATAGATGGAATAATAGAACAAGTCCCACACACTGCTAGAAGCCCAAATATTTTTTCAGAGCTAGATGCAGAAAAAAATTATATTCAATTTGCAACCTGATGGAGGTCAGTATAGATGGACTAATAGAACAAGTCCCACACACTGCTAGAAGCCCAAATATGTTTTCAGAGCTAGATGCAGAAAAAAAATATTTTTAATTTGCAACTTGATGGAGGTCAGTATAGATGGACTAATAGACCAAGTCCCACACACTGCTAGAAGCCCAAATATTTTTTCAGACCTAGAAGCAGAAAAAAATTATATTCAATTTGCAACCTGATGGAGGTCAGTATAGATCGACTAATAGAACAAGTCCCACACATTGCTAGAAGCCCAAATATTTTTTCAGAGCTAGATGCAGAAAAAAAATATTTTTAATTTGCAACCTGATGGAGGTCAGTATAGATGGACTAACAGACCAAGTCCCACACACTGCTAGAAGCCCAAATATTTTTTCAGAGCTAGATGCAGAAAAAAATTACATTCAATTTGCAACCTGATGGAGGTCAGTATAGATGGACTAATAGACCAAGTCCCACACACTGCTAGAAGCCCAAATGATTTTTCAGAGCTAGATGCAGAAAAAGATTATATTCAATTTGCAATCTGATGGAGGTCAGTATAGATGGACTAATAGAACAAGTCCCACACACTGCTAGAAGCTCAAATATTTTTTCAGAGCTAGATGAAGAAAAAAATTATTTTTAATTTGCAACCTGATGGAGGTCAGTATAGATGGACTAATAGACCAAGTCCCACACACTGCTAGAAGCCCAAATATTTTTTCAGAGCTAGATGCAGAAAAAAATTATATTCAATTTGCAACCTGATGAAGGTCAGTATAGATGGACTAATAGAACAAGTCCCACACACTGCTAGAAGCCCAAATATTTTTTCAGAGCTAGATGCAGAAAAAAAATATTTTTAATTTGCAACCTGAAGGAGGTCAGTATAGATGGACTAATAGACCAAGTCCCACACACTGCTAGAAGCCCAAATATTTTTTCAGAGCTAGATGCAGAAAAAATTTATATTCAATTTGCAACCTGATGGAGGTCAGTTTAGATGGACCAATAGAACAAGTCCCACACACTGCTAGAAGCCCAAATTATTTTTCAGAGCTAGATGCAGGAAAAAAAATATTTTTAATTTGCAACCTGATGGAGGTCAGTATAGATGGACTAATAGACCAAGTCCCACACACTGCTAGAAGCCCAAATATTTTTTCAGAGCTAGATGCAGAAAAAAATTAAATTCAATTTGCAACCTGATGGATGTCAGTATAGATGGACTAATAGAACAAGTCCCACACACTGCTGGAAGCTCAAATTTTTTTCAGAGCTAGATGAACAAAAAAAATTATTTTTGATGTGCAACCTGATGGAGGTCAGTATAGATGGACTAATAGACCAAGTCCCACACACTGCTAGAAGCCCAAATATTTTTTCAGAGCTAGATGCAGAAAAAAATTATATTCAGTTTGCAACCTGATGGAGGTCAGTTTAGATGGACTAATAGAACAAGTCCCACACACTGCTAGAAGCCCAAATATTTTTTCAGAGCTAGATGCAGGAAAAAAAATATTTTTAATTTGCAACCTGATGGAGGTCAGTATAGATGGACTAATAGACCAAGTCCCACACACTGCTAGAAGCCCAAATATTTTTCAGAGCTAGATGCAGAAAAAAATTAAATTCAATTTGCAACCTGATGGAGGTCAGTATAGATGGACTAATAGAACAAGTCCCACACTCTGCTAGAAGCCCAAATATTTTTTCAGAGCTAGATGAAAAAAAAAATATTTTTAATTTGCAACCTGATGGAGGTCAGTATAGATGGACTAATAGACCTAGTCCCACACACTGCTAGAAGCCCAAATATTTTTTCAGAGCTAGATGCAGAAAAAAATTATATTCAATTTGCAACCTGATGGAGGTCAGTATAGATGGACTAATAGACCAAGTCCCACACACTGCTAGAAGCCCAAATATTTTTTCAGAGCTAGATGCAGAAAAAAATTACATTCAATTTGCAACCTGATGGAGGTCAGTATAGATGGACTAATAGACCAAGTCCCACACACTGCTAGAAGCTCAAATATTTTTTCAGAGCTAGATGAAGAAAAAAATTATTTTTAATTTGCAACCTGATGGAGGTCAGTATAGATGGACTAATAGACCAAGTCCCACACACTGCTAGAAGCCCAAATATTTTTTCAGAGCTAGATGCAGAAAAAAATTATATTCAATTTGCAACCTGATGAAGGTCAGTATAGATGGACTAATAGAACAAGTCCCACACACTGCTAGAAGCCCAAATATTTTTTAAGAGCTAGATGCAGAAAAAAAATATTTTTTATTTGCAACCTGATGGAGGTCAGTATAGATGGACTAATAGACCAAGTCCCACACATTGCTAGAAGCCCAAATATTTTTTCAGAACTAGATGCAGAAAAAAATTATATTCAATTTGCAACCTGATGGAGGTCAGTATCGATGGACTAATAGAACAAGTCCCACACACTGCTAGAAACCCAAATATTTTTTCAGAGCTTGATGAAGAAAAAAATTATTTTTAATTTGCAACCTGATGGAGGTCAGTATAGATGGACTAATAGACCAAGTCCCACACACTTCTAGAAGCCCAAATATTTTTTCAGAGCTAGATGCAGAAAAAAATTATATTCAATTTGCAACCTGATGGAGGTCAGTATAGATGGACTAATAGAACAAGTCCCACACACTGCTGGAAGCTCAAATTTTTTTTCAGAGCTAGGTGAACAAAAAAAATTATTTTTGATGTGCAACCTGATGGAGGTCAGTATAGATGGACTAATAGACCAAGTCCCACACACTGCTAGAAGCCCAAATATTTTTTCAGAGCTAGATGCAGAAAAAAATTATATTCAATTTGCAACCTGATGGAGGTCAGTATAGATGGACTAATAGAACATGTCCCACACACTGCTAGAAGCCCAAATATTTTTTCAGAGCTAGATGCAGAAAAAAAATATTTTTAATTTGCAACCTGATGGAGGTCAGTATAGATGGACTAACAGACCAAGTCCCACACACTGCTAGAAGCCCAAATATTTTTTCAGAGCTAGATGCAGAAAAAAATTACATTCAATTTGCAACCTGATGGAGGTCAGTATAGATGGAATAACAGAACAAGTCCCACACACTGCTAGAAGCCCAAATATTTTTTCAGAGCTAGATGCAGAAAAAAATTATATTCAATTTGCAACCTGATGGAGGTCAGTATAGATGGACTAATAGAACAAGTCCCACACACTGCTAGAAGCCCAAATATTTTTTCAGAGCTAGATGCAGAAAAAAAATATTTTTAATTTGCAACCTGATGGAGGTCAGTTTAGATGGACTAATAGACCAAGTCCCACACACTGCTAGAAGCCCAAATATTTTTTCAGAGCTAGATGCAGAAAAAAAATATTTTTAATTTGCAACCTGATGGAGGTCAGTATAGATGGTATAACAGAACAAGTCCCACACACTGCTAGAAGCCCAAATATTTTTTCAGAGCTAGATGCAGAAAAAAATTACATTCAATTTGCAACCTGATGGAGGTCAGTATAGATGGACTAATAGACAAAGTCCCACACACTGCTAGAAGCCCAAATGATTTTTCAGAGCTAGATGCAGGAAAAAAAATATTTTTAATTTGCAACCTGATGGAGGTCAGTATAGATGGACTAATAGACCAAGTCCCACACACTGCTAGAAGAACAAATGATTTTTCAGAGCTAGATGCAGAAAAATATTATATTCAATTTGCAACCTGATGGAGGTCAGTATAGATGGACTAATAGAACAAGTCCCACACACTGCTAGAAGCTCAAATATTTTTTCAGAGCTAGATGAAGAAAAAAATTATTTTTAATGTGCAACCTGATGGAGGTCAGTATAGATGGACTAATAGACCAAGTCCCACACACTGCTAGAAGCCCAAATATGTTTTCAGAGCTAGATGCAGAAAAAAATTATATTCAATTTGCAACCTGATGAAGGTCAGTATAGATGGACTAATAGAACAAGTCCCACACACTGCTAGAAGCCCAAATATTTTTTCAGAGCTAGATGCAGAAAAAAAAAATTTTTAATTTGCAACCTGATGGAGGTCAGTATAGATGGACTAATAGACCAAGTCCCAAACACTGCTAGAAGCACAAATATTTTTTCAGAGCTAGATGCAGAAAAAAATTATATTCAATTTGCAACCTGATGGAGGTCAGTTTAGATGGACTAATAGAACATGTCCCACACACTGCTAGAAGCCCAAATATTTTTTCAGAGCTAGATGCAGGAAAAAAAAATATTTTTAATTTGCAACCTGATGGAGGTCAGTATAGATGGACTAATAGACCAAGTCCCACACACTGCTAGAAGCCCAAATATTTTTTCAGAGCTAGATGCAGAAAAAAATTAAATTCAATTTGCAACCTGATGGATGTCAGTATAGATGGACTAATAGAACAAGTCCCACACACTGCTGGAAACTCAAATAATTTTTCAGAGCTAGATGAACAAAAAAAATTATTTTTGATGTGCAACCTGATGGAGGTCAGTATAGATGGACTAATAGACCAAGTCCCACACACTGCTAGAAGCCCAAATATTTTTTCAGAGCTAGGTGCAGAAAAAAATTATATTCAATTTGCAACCTGATGAAGGTCAGTATAGATGGACTAATAGAATAAGTCCCACACACTGCTAGAAGCCCAAATATTTTTTCAGAGCTAGATGCAGAAAAAAAATATTTTTAATTTGCAACCTGATGGAGGTCAGTATAGATGGACTAATATACCAAGTCCCACACACTGCTAGAAGCCCAAATATTTTTTCAGAGCTAGATGCAGAAAAAAATTATATTCAATTTGCAACCTGATGGAGGTCAGTTTAGATGGACTAATAGAACAAGTCCCACACACTGCTAGAAGCCCAAATATTTTTTCAGAGCTAGATGCATGAAAAAAAATATTTTTAATTTGCAACCTGATGTAGGTCAGTATAGATGGACTAATAGACCAAGTCCCACACACTGCTAGAAGCCCAAATATTTTTTCAGAGCTAGATGCAGAAAAAAATTAAATTCAATTTGCAACCTGATGGAGGTCAGTATAGATGGACTAATAGAACAAGTCCCACACTCGGCTAGAAGCCCAAATATTTTTTCAGAGCTAGATGAAAAAAAAAATATTTTTAATTTGCAACCTGATGGAGGTCAGTATAGATGGACTAATAGACCAAGTCCCACACACTGTTAGAAGCCCAAATATTTTTTCAGAGCTAGATGCAGAAAAAAATTATATTCAATTTGCAACCTGATGGAGGTCAGTATAGATGGACTAATAGACCAAGTCCCACACACTGCTAGAAGCCCAAATATTTTTTCAGAGCTAGATGCAGAAAAAAATTATATTCAATTTGCAACCTGATGAAGGTCAGTATAGATGGACTAATAGAACAAGTCCCACACACTGCTAGAAGCCCAAATATTTTTTCAGAGCTAGATGCAGAAAAAAAATATTTTTTATTTGCAACCTGATGGAGGTCAGTATAGATGGACTAATAGACCAAGTCCCACACACTGCTAGAAGACCAAATATTTTTTCAGAGCTAGATGCAGAAAAAAATTATATTCAATTTGCAACCTGATGGAGGTCAGTATAGATGGACTAATAGACCAAGTCCCACACACTGCTAGAAGCCCAAATATTTTTTCAGAGCTAGATGCAGAAAAAAATTAAATTCAATTTGCAACCTGATGGAGGTCAGTATAGATGAACTAATAGAACAAGTCCCACACACTGCTAGAAACCCAAATATTTTTTCAGAGCTTGATGAAGAAAAAAATTATTTTTAATTTGCAACCTGATGGAGGTCAGTATAGATGGACTAATAGAACAAGTCCCACACACTGCTAGAAGCCCAAATATTTTTTCAGAGCTAGATGCAGAAAAAAATTATATTCAATTTGCATCCTGATGGAGGTCAGTATAGATGGACTAATAGAACAAGTTCCACACTCTGCTAGAAGCCCAAATATTTTTTCAGAGCTAGATGCAGAAAAAAAATATTTTTAATTTGCAACCTGATGGAGGTCAGTATAGATGGACTAATAGACCAAGTCCCACACACTGCTAGAAGCCCAAATATTTTTTTAGAGCTAGAAGCAGAAAAAAATTATATTCAATTTGCAACCTGATGGAGGTCAGTATAGATGGACTAATAGAACAATTCCCACACACTGCTAGAAGCCCAAATATTTTTTCAGAGCTAGATGCAGAAAAAAATTACATTCAATTTGCAACCTGATGGAGGTCAGTATAGATGGACTAATAGACCAAGTCCCACACACTGCTAGAAGCCCAAATGATTTTTCAGAGCTAGATGCAGAAAAAGATTATATTCAATTTGCAACCTGATGGAGGTCAGTATAGATGGACTAATAGAATGATGCTATGCCCAAAAGGTTTTACTTCACTAGGTGCAGTAAAAAAATTGGTATTCTATACACAGGTGGTGTAGCTTGCAACACCGATAGGCTACTCCACTGACTAACACACTCTGCAATAGGCCAAAAAGGATTAGCTTTGCTAGATTTAGCCAAATGCTGTGAAAAAAACTTGCACAGCACTGGCACAGACCTGCCTGGCAAAAACTGATAGGAACTGATGTAACTTAGTCCTGAAAAGGACTGCAATTACAATTAGTCTTTACTCCCAACCTATCTATTTAAGAGCACAGACCCGATAAAAGTCGCAGAAAATGCTGAAACCTAGTCCTTAAAAGGACTGCAATCACAACTATTCCCTACTCCCAAGCTATCTGTAGATTTGTGCGAAAATTGGCTTGAAATTAACAAGGTATAGCGCACACAGCAACAGCGGTGCCGTCTAACACGCAGTTGCAGCAGTGAGGAAATGGTGGCGATGGGGAAAATGGCTGGGTCTTATAGGGCAAGGACATGTGACATACACTGCCAATGAAACATGCCCTTGCTTGTGTGAAGAAAAGCACTTCGCTCCGTGTGTGCGCTGCTGATAGGCTGACAGATTGCACCTCCCCACTGTAAATGCGGGAAAGAGAAAAAAAAATGGAGATCTTCATTATTCCTGCTGAGATCCATCCCCTGCCCCTCCCCCCGCCCCGCTGTACACTCAAACTGCATATTAACATTAATTTTCATTATTACTGAGAAAATATCCAGTTATGATTTTGGTGCACGAACAGTTATCGAACATAACCTCGAACAGCCGAATTTTTTCAAATCGTTCGTGTTCGCCGAACGGCTCGAACACCGCCCAAAACAGCTCGAATTTGAGATTGGCGAACAGTTCGAGTCGAACAATGCTCATCTCTACTCCACAGTAGAAAATCTAAATTTTTTCTGTAACTACCATGCTACATAAACAATGCCACATCTGAGCTTGTAATAATTTTTCCTGAGATTCTGCTCTATTCAGGGCTCCACAGTACAAAATCAATTTTTTATGTTACTATTGCACTGCATAATCAAGGCCACATTCGAGCTTGTAATTGTTTTGCGCTGACATTCTTCTCTATCCTGGGCTCCACAGTACAAAATCAATTGTTTTCTGTTACTACCATGCTATATAAACAAGGCCACATCTGAGCTTGTAATTGTTTTGCACCAAGAGTTTGCTCTTTCCAGGGCTCCACAGTAAAAAATCTAATTGTTTCTGGTACTACCATGCTACATAAAAAAGGCTACATCTGAGCTTGTAATTGTTTTGCGCTGAGATTCTGCTGTATCCAGGGCTCCACAATAGAAAATCAATTTTTTTTTTGTTACTACCATGCTACATAAACAAGGCCACATCTGAGCTTGTAATTGTTTTGCGCTGAGATTCTTCTCTATCCAGGGCTCCACAGTAGAAAATCTAATGTTTTTCTGTTACTACCATGCTACATAAGCAAGGCCACATCTGAACTTGTAATCATTTTGCGCTGAGATTCCGCTGTATCCAGGGCTCCACAGTACAAAGTCAATTTTTTATGTTACTACTTCACTACATAAACAAGGCCACATCTGAGCTTGTAATTGTTTTGCGCTGAGATTCTGCTCTGTCCAGGGCTCCACATTAGAAAATTGAATTGTTTCTGTGTTGCAATACTGGCGTAGTATATGTATAAGGTATATGTAGCAACATCTGCAAGAAGTAAATATAGTTGACTTATTTACAAAATGAGAAAAACAAAGAAAACAGTATATATACATACATACAAACAGATATAAAATCATTTACTGTATATACGTATATATAAATATATACATACTTACAATGGGTACAAAAGTATTCAGACCCCTTTAAATTTTTCATACTTTATTTCATTGCAGCCATTTGGTAAATTCTAAAAAGTTCATTTTTTTTTCTTATTAAAGTGTACTCTGCACCGCATCTTGACTGGAAAAAAACAGAAATGTAGAAATTTTTGCAAATTCATTAAAAAAGAAAAACTGAAACATCACATGGTCATAAGTATTCAGACCCTTTGCTTAGTATTGAGTAGAAGCACCCTTTTGAGCTAGTACAGCTATGAGTCTTCTTGGGAATGATGCAACAAGTTTTTCACACCTGGATTTGGGGATCCTCTGCCATTCTTCCTTGCAGATCCTCTCCACTTCCGTCAGGTTGGATGGTGAACGTTGGTGGACTGTCATTTTCAGGAATCTCCAGAGATGCTCAGTTGGGTTTAGGTCAGGGCTCTGGCTGGGCCAGTCAACAATGGTCACAGAGTTGTTCTGAAGCCACTCCTTTGTTATTTTAGCTGTGTGCTTAGGATCATTGTCTTTTTGGAAGGTGAATCTTTGGCCAAGTCTGAGGTCCAGAGAATTCTGGAAGAGGTTTTCATCCAGGATATCTCTGTACTTGGCCGCATTCATGTTTCCTTCAATTGCAACCAGTCATCCTGTCCCAGCAGGTGAAAAAAACCCCCATAGCATGATGCTGCCAGCTCCATGTTTCACTGTTGGGATTGTATTGGGCAGGTGATGAGCAGTGCCTGTTTTTTTCCACACATACTGCTGAGAATTATCACCAAAAAGTTCTATCTTCATCTCATCAGACCAGAGAATCTTATTTCTCATACTATGGGAGTCCTTCATGTGTTTTTGAGCAAACTCTATGTGGGCTTTCATATGTCTTGCACTGAGGAGAGGCTTACATCGGGCCACTCTGCCATAAAGGACCGACTGGTGGAGGGCTGCAGTGATAGTTGACTTTGTGGAACTTTCTCCCATCTCCCTACTGCATCTCTGGAGCTCAGCCACCGTGATCTTGGGGTTCTTCTTTACCGCTCTCACCAAGGCTCTTCTCCCACGATTGCTCAGTTTGGCTGGGCGGCCAGGTCTAGGAAGACTTCTGGTGGTCCCAAACTTCTTCCATTTAAGGATTATGGAGGCCACTTTGCTCTTAGGAACCTTGAGTAATGCAGAAATTCTTTTGTAACCTTGGCCAGATCTGTGCCTTGCCACAATTCTGTCTCTGAGCTCCTTGGGCAGTTCCTTTGAGCTCATGATTCTCATTTGGTCTGACATGCACTGTGAGCAGTGAGGTCTTATATAGACAGGCGTGTGTCTTTCCAAATCAAGTCCTATCAGTTTAATTAAACACAGCTGGACTCCAATGAAGGAGTAGATCACAAGGAAATGGACAGAATGTGACTTAAATATGAGTGTCTGAGCAAAGGGTCTGAATACTTATGACCGTATGATATATCAGTTTTTCTTTTTTAATAAATTTGCAAAAATTTCTACATTTCTGTTTTTTTCAGTCAAGATGAGGTGCAGAGTGTACATTAATGAGAAAAAATGAACTTTTTAGAATTTACCAAATGGCTGCAATGAAAAAAAGAGTGAAAAATTTAAAGGGGTCCGAATACTTTCCGTACCCACTGTATATATATAGTACATATAACTATATTTTTACACATTATATTACAATGGTACAAAAGAAAATGTTTGTGCCATGCATTTTGCAAAAGTATATTAGGTCAAAAGTGACACTGAGAATGTAAGTACGTTCAATCCAAATTTCTAACAACTTTAGAATAATAGCGATTCATTTTGCTCGAATATGAAAAGTGAACCAAATGATTTAGGAGAGATTCATATAAACATATCTGTTTTCTTATTTTTATCATCTGTGTCTTCTTGGAGAACTTAACTTATAAGTTGTCAGACTATTATTTTTCATGCTTTCACAGAACTTAAATGATATAAGACATTAATGACCTGTCTATATTGATTTTCAAACAGTAGTAATATTTTCCAATGTTCAATGACTATACTTGACAACTATAAGCTAGTATGTTTAGCAATTATTGTTGGTTAGTTAGTAAGTTAGTTATAAATTTTATATGAGGTCATTTAACATCACATTTTAGGGAATGATATAATTACACGGAACCTCCCTGGCTTCATGAAAAACAGCTCTTGTAAAACAAATCTTACTTTTTATGAAGTGCTGAGCAGAATCTCTGGATATTGTTGGCACATGCAAATATTTTTGAATTTTTCTAAGCATTTAATATGGTTTCTGACATGTGGATATTCAACACATTTATGATGATTTGTCTTAAGTGCAATATTTGTTTTAGGAGATAGTTTTGACAAAACGTGTTCAAAAAGTCCTCATAAATGACTAATATTCAAACTGAAAAAAATATGTTTGTTTATCCCAGAGAGTTATACATTAATGGGCAAATTTATCATTTGCATTTTTTGTGCCAAATTTCTAATAAGAATACATTTTGTCAATATGGACAATGGGCTATTTTTCTTTAACATTTAGATAGAGCGGGCTTATGTATGCCCGGAGTGTAAGAAAAAAAAGTTGCAAATAATATCTATGTCATACTTTTACTTGCTAAGCAATTATGTCCATGTATTCTGCTTAAATGTGCAGTATATGACCTTATATTACATTATATTATATGTTTTGGGACAAATTATATTCATAACATAAAGATGGAGCCCAATTTATGTTAACAAAGAAAACACAGAACTTGGATACTATGGTGCAAAAAAAGTGTAATTTGACCCCTACTTTGACTTAGGTCAATGGCTTTTGCAATGTTAAAGATTAACCAATGTTTTAATTCTGAATTCATAAATCAATAACAAATATGAAAATAAGAAACTTTGCAAAATATCTTATCAGAGAAATCTGCTCCTTTCTCCTCCTCGACTGATCATTCATTATCAAAATTGTCAATTCACAGTTAAATTCTATTTTCAGCAAGACAATTTTATTCAGAGGTGACAGTCGTTATTGATATCTCATATAATGTAACAATCAGAGGCAGACTTCTTTGATAAGATATATTACAAAGTTCTTTATTTTCATATGTACTATTGATTTATGAAATACAAATAAAACAATGGCTACTCTGTAAGTCATAATAATCCTCTTAAGTGATATAATTTTCTGTGACAAGTTTTTAAGATGGTACATTGTCTATCAAGTTATACTTGGCTGCACTAGAATATATCTAAAATAGATTATCATCAAGTCTACAATGAAGGAAAAATTTGGAATCATTATTTTTACAAACTTTAATAAGAATATGATACCAATTTGCTATACCTGCAGTTAATTAGGTATTGTCTGACATGGGACATAAGTTCCTTATTAAGCACTAGGGAGACCCACTTGATTGAAGGGGTGGTCCGGCTAAAAGGTACCCTATAATCAATAGATCTTGTAATAATAAGTTCCACAATTGGATGTGTTAAAAAAATGTTCCTGTGCTGAGATAATCTTATAAATGTGCCCCTGCTGTGTACTGTGTAATGATTGTGTCTGACATACAGGAACATGGTCTGATCATAACACAGTGGCCAGGGGAGGAAGCAAAAGAGCATACAGAGAGGATAGAATGGGATTATAGATGTTTATCTCTATAAACATTTCCCTGCCTGTTTGGATACAAGTTTTAGAATAATCTGCAATACAATTCTGTCCTGTGTGTAGATTTTTTGCTTTGTCCCCTAGCCAGGAGGTGTGGAATGTTCAGACGATGAACTGGAGCAGCTCTGCGCAGTCAGACACAGCAATTACACAGTACACAGCAGGGGCACATTTAAAAGATTATCTCAACACAGGAACATTTATTTTAAGACATCAAATTGTGAAACTTATTGTTATTCCAAAGTCAATTAATTAATTTTTTTCATGGGTCCTGTAAGCACTGGAGAAGTCATATATAAAATATGGAATCTTGATTTGGGCAACAGTTTAAAATATTACATATCATTAAGATAAAGCAACAACTATATTAATTAGAAAGAAAACCTATAAAGAATCCACTAAAAGTGGAGTCTAGCCCGATTACATAAACCAAACCAAAAAAGGGGGGGGACAAAGTCCTCTGATCTACAGTATATAATCACAGTAATTGAACCCTAAATGGATTTATAAGATATTATAACGATATATAAGTTTAACTAAAGGTTCAAATAGATATTAAAGGAATAAAAAATAAATCAGAGAGCTCTTTGTCAGGAAAAAACCGCGGGATCGGTTTTAGCACAAAGTCAATTTTATTAGAGAAATATAATCATACACATAGAAAATCCACATATGATGAGAAGAGACAAATTGCTAAAATATTTGCAGCAGTAGTGTGTAATAAGGACCCATGGGAACACAGAGGATTCCCAGCCCTCAATCAGAGTTGGCAGAAATTAACCCCCCACAAACAGGCATAACAGCCTCCAAGACAGCAAAGATTTGATTTAGATAGAAGTCAAAATGCGCTTAACAATAAGCACTAAAGAGATATAGCATGGCATAGTAAGATATCAGTAAAGGAGTGCTGTACCTGGAGACATATTAGCGTTGTGAGGGGAGGGCTGGAGAACCACACGAGCGCCTCGACGCGCGTTTCTCCTTCCGGCTTCGTCAGGGGTTAATTTCTGCCAACTCTGATTGAGGGCTGGGAATCCTCTGTGTTCCCATGGGTCCTTATTACACACTACTGCTGCAAATATTTTAGCAATTTGTCTCTTCTCATCATATGTGGATTTTCTATGTGTATGATTATATTTCTCTAATAAAATTGACTTTGTGCTAAAACCGATCCCGCGGTTTTTTCCTGACAAAGAGCTCTCTGATTTATTTTTTATTCCTTTGATATCTATTTGAACCTTTAGTTAAACTTATATATCGTTATAATATCTTATAAATCCATTTAGGGTTCAATTACTGTGATTATATACCCTATATTAATTAGAAAGCTATAAGACCTTAGTCTTGGGAAAATGGTATCATAACTTAATTTATTTACTCAAGAAAAGAGAAGGATTAAAGGATGAAACATTATGTTAATAGTAAACAACTTGTTTCACAATTTTTCTGATATGTTTACTATTGGCTAACATTCATTTAAGGTTGACTTGTATTACCAATACCAATGTAGAGTAAGTGTGAAACACAGTATAATGGTGAAATAGATAGAATTCTAAAAATGTTTTATTTTCTTACTTTTGATTTTAATTTTTCTACTAATAAGGCTATTACTATTGTCAATCCCGTCAATACTAGATATATTATCTATCTATCTATCTATCTATCTATCTATCTATCTATCTATCCATATATCAACCATACTAAGACACTACTAAACTTTGAGTAATAATTGCAAGGGTCAACAACACCTAATTTTTAATTTTTAGCAAATCATTATTTTTACTTATACTTACCACCATATTTGTGCTTTCTTATGTATTTTGGATTACATTTTGTTTTGGTCCTTTTCAAACATATGCCACTATTGACAATTCATAACTAGCAAATATCTAGCTTACATAAGTCTTGTTGTAGTTTGGAAAAAAGTAAAGAAAATATGTAAGAAACATTATTGACCCTTAATAATAATAATAATAATAATAATAATTATTATTATTATTATTGTTGTTGTTGCTATTATCTTTTACAAATATAACATTAGTTATATTAGATTCAAGAGAAAAATAATCAACATATGGCTAATATAAGATATAATAGAATGTTTCATTGTTGAGTAATATACCAATTATTATTTTATACAATACATTTACTGTAATATGTTCTTGATAATATTGTATTATGAACATCAAATGTAAAAAATGTATGCAAATTATTCCTCAAACAAAAAAAATACAGACATACCTGATATGCAGTCTAAATATTTAGCACTAGATGGCACTCCTCACCAACTAATAGCAGGAAGGAAAGAGGAAATGCATTTCTCCATCGTTAACTGAAAATCTTGCAGCCGGGATTCCGGCCATGACAGATTTTTTTTCACAATTTCTTCTTGCTTCCATCAGCATTAGTGCATTTATTACTGGACTAATCATCACCTCTACCTTCACTGATTTTAAGAAATGCTGAATCAGAGACAGGATTATCAAGCACGGAGCAGGTTGGTTCATTTATTTTTGTTACAAATATCGTGGGATGTGGTCCTGAGTCAGCTGCATTATATCATCCCTGAGGAATCCAAGCATGGCACCTTTGTCGGGAGAATTGCTCAGGATCTTGGACTGGATATAGGTGAGATTAATTCCAGAATGTTACACATTGTCTCTAGAGATGAGAAGGAATATTTCCAGGTTAATCTGCAGAATGGAATCTTGTTTGTTAAAGAGACAATAGACAGAGAAGTGTTGTGTCCAAATACACCCTTCTGTATAATTCCTCTGCAGGTTATTGTAGATAAGCCTGTGCAGATGTATCGTGTGGATGTAGAAATAGAAGATATCAATGACAATAGTCCTGTATTCTCCTCTAGTGTGACTAATCTTGTCATATCAGAAGTAAAGCATGCAGGATCTCGTATCCCATTGAAGATTGCTTCTGATCCAGATCTTGGAACAAATTCTATCACCAATTATGAGCTCAGTGCAAGTGATTATTTTGCTTTGGATTTCCAAAAATATATTAATCAAATCAAATCATTGGAGCTTGTGCTGAAAAAAAATGTAGATAGAGAAAAGCAGTCTCTTCACAATCTCTCCCTTACAGCTTATGATGGAGGCAAACCAAGGCTAAGTGGCACCACACATATTGTTGTTACTGTAGAAGACTTTAATGATAATGCTCCTGTGTTTGATCAGCCATTTTACCAATGCAGTGTTAATGAAAATGCTATAGAAGGAACTTTAGTGTTTAAGCTGAATGCTACTGATCTGGATGTTGGGAAAAATGGAGAAATACTATATGATTTTAGCCATATGGTGTCAGGAGAGGCAAAGGAAGCATTCATAATAGATAAAAACACTGGAGAAATAACAGTAAAAGGCAAGTTGGATTTTGAAACTGTTAATATGTATGAAATCCAGGTTGATGCTATTGATAATGGAGATGTTCAACATTTTGGACATTGCAAAGTTCTGGTGACAGTTGTAGATGTCAATGACAACCCTCCTGAGATGACAGTGACATCATTATCAGTTCCTGTTCCTGAAAATTCTCCCCAAGGGACAACAGTTGCCATCATCAGTGTCCACGATAAAGATTCAGGATCAAATGGAAAAGTCCACTGCTACATTTCTGAGCCTTCACCATTTAAGGTAAATCCAGCTTTCATGAGTGATTTTTCTTTGACCGTGAATGAACCTTTGGATCGAGAAGTGAAAGATCAATATGATGTTACAATTACTGCAAAGGATGAAGGTTTTCCATCCCTGTCTACCTCAAAAACTCTGAAGATTGATATAAGCGATGCCAATGACAATGCTCCAAGATTTGTCCAGTCAGTAGGCACAATATTCATTAAGGAGAACAACCCACCAGGGTCTCATATATATACAGCATCAGCCTCTGACCCAGATATTGGGCAGAATTCATTCATTACTTACTCAATTAGGGAACGTACAATTGATGGAATTCCTATTTCTTCCTACATTTCCATTAATCCAGAGAATGGGAAGGTTTTTGCTTTAGTATCATTTGACCATGAACAGATTTCTTATTTCCAGTGTCACATAAAAGCCACTGACGCTGGTCTACGAGCCCTCAGCTCCAACCTTACTCTAAACATATTCATTGAGGATATTAATGATAATGCTCCTACATTCACCCCACTTCATTCTGAAATAACAATCAAAGCCTCAAAGTCAGCAGAACCTGGACACCTGATAACTAAAGTGAAGGCCGTAGATCTGGATTCTGGATACAACGCTTGGACATTTTACAAGTTAAAGGATCTTGGAGGATCTGGAAAATCTCCATTTATAATTGCACATCAGACTGGAGAAATCACTTTGAAACGGTCATTTACAGATTCTGATAATGATGAGTACAGATTGCATGTAGTAGCTCAGGATCATGGTGAACCAGTCATGACGTCAGAAACACAAATTGTCATATCTGTAGTGGAGTCTGGAGAAGAATTGAAGTTTGATAATCAAGAAACCAAGGGGAATGGTGATGAATTTTCTGATGCAAATGTTTACTTGGTTGTTGCAATCTGCGTCATATCAACTATTTTTCTTATTACTTTGATTGTGTTCACTGTGTTAAGATGGCAAAAATACAGAGATGAGGTCAATGAGCTAAAAGAAAATTACAGAATCTGCTCCAACACTGGAGGGAGCTGGATGTATTCCCAACACACTCAGTATAACATCAGTTCCAATTCATTTCGACCCAAAAGTGACTTAATTGTCTTCACTCCAAATAACTGTCAGACACCAGGGAATGAAGAGCAAGTCAATCCACAAGCGGTCGTGTTAAACTCCTCCTATAAGGTAAGACTGACTATATAAAATAGTTTTGTTTTATAACTAAAACATTTTTGGATTAAAAAAAAAAATCTGATGTATCTTGCGACTTTTAATACTCTAAATTTATTATGTTTCAAAAAAATGTAAAAAGAAAATAAAAATAAAAACCTGTAAATAAAAGCCTTTATAACTGAACATCTGCAAAGTTGGATACTCTTAGAGCTCTATTATGTTTGGAAGCAAGAATATCTTTGTTCATCCAAAGAAATGCAAAAACCCTGTTAGGCAGATGCAAATTTCCATTCATTAGGTGAAAGATTTCTTCTTGTCTCTACAAATAGCATCAGACTAATTTCCTACTCACAAAATCTGGTACTCACAACCTTTAGTGTGATATGTTTGTGATGAAGGCTCCTGTTATTATAGAACTATTACCTGTTGCAAATAATGGTCTGTCTATCATATTACTTAATTCCTGTAGTGCTCAGAGGTGTATACCATCTGAACCTAGTAATATGTCTACTTTATTGTTTTTGAGGTGGTTCCACACTTCCTGCTTGGTTAAGCAGGTGACAATTAAAGATTTTTTTTACCTAAGTAAAAAATGGAATTTATCATTGGATTTTACTGCGTAAATACTGTAGAGAAGTCATTTATTAGATTGGCCTTTCCCTATTTATACTTGTAAGGTATATATTGTGCACAGTACTTATTCAGGATATTTATAAAACTGTATAAATTGCTTTGTATACATTTATTTTTGAAGGCATTGTCTCAGTATATTGTATTGAAATAGTTCCTTTGCCAATGATAATTCGCCTTGCTTAAGTTTAGTAGACCTTCCATCTATATAATTTTTTTATTTTTGGTGTCAATGTTCTCCAGACCACTGAGCCTCTCCCAGTAATCTATAAACCCCATCAGCAATGTTGAACTGCAGCATCTGGAAGACAATATGATGTTTACCAGTTGTGGTCTTTTGCTTAGATTGCCCTACATGTTTCAATAAAACCAGTGACTATCAGACCTGACTTACACTTTTATTCCCCTCCTTACTTGAGAAGATATTTCCCTAACTTTCATTGCACATGTCTTGCTGTAGTAATGCTACTATTGTACTAGTATGCCCGTCATATGCCAACTTAGCAAACTTGTTGAGGTGTACCAGATCAGGATTAGACTCTGTAACACGTTTGTCTCTGCCCCAACTTCTATTACCCAGGTAGCTGAGTCATTATCCGTACCTCCATGTCCATCCCCTACATCTACCCCAGTAACCACCTGTTCAGTGAGTAGCAAATTCCTTTCCATGTTTTCAATGGATCTCAGTGTTGCAAGCTGGCTGCTCATTTAGATCTAGTACCTGGGCTTCCAAATGTACAACGTGCACACATCTTGCACAGAAATATGTACCCTGAAACAGATGTTGAGGGATTGTGTACATGCAACAAAATGCACACTGGATGGTATTGTCAATAATGGATCTCATTTTACTAATGGGGATGATGCAAATATCAAACAGGAATTTCTATAATGCAATCAATGAATATAAATCATTCCGTTCTAAAATCTCTTAATCCAAAGTCATTGAATCTCAAATCACACGCTTAAGAATAAAACACACTTTGGAGCTAAGCACTCTCAAGCTCGTTCACTCGTATTTTTCAGGTACTTTTAAAGATGCATTCTTGTCCTTAGGAGCAACGCAATTCACTGCTCTGTTTGCAAAATTAAATAATTAAAGAAAAAGAGTCATGCAGTATGATTATCATTAAAGAAACACTCCTAAGAAATTTTTTTTCTCCCTAAGCATGTCTAAATATATTTGTAGTGTAGTAAAAGTGCAATAATAAACTTGCTGAGCACCATCTTCCCCGGGTCCATTGCCGCTCTGGTCCTTTTCTCACTCACATGACTAAAATTTTTACTCACCAGATCACTTTGGGGTTTATAAGCCGGAAGTTGATTTTACAATGTAAGTCTATGGAGCCTCGTTTTGACACTACTTAGGCTTGCAATGTAAAATTGATTTCCAGTTCACACGTAAACCATAGTGTAATAAAGCAACTCGGAATTGCAGTCATATGAATGATAAGGGGGCCAGAGTGACTTTGCTAACTGGAGAAGATAGTGATCAGGAAGTATATTATTGCACTTACATCACATCAAGTACACATTTACACACATTTAGGGATTAAACTATATTTTTTGGAGAGCTTCCTTAAGTAATACCAATACAGATTATGACCATGCATGTGATGTAACCCCTTTGTTTTTATACAAGAATCTATAGGCATTCCATGTGCCACTATAAGTGCCCTTTCAAGGCAAAATATTAAGAAAGTACTATATTCTCCCCTAGAAACTATTATTTTTTGAGACAATAAACTTTACAAGGTTTCTTAATTTCTTAAGGCCTTCTATAATTTCTTCTTCTGCTTCTGTTATTTTCTCTAATATAAGTTTCTAGGGTTTGTGCCTAAATTGGATCTTTAGGATAGGGGGTAAATGTGTGATTACTAGAGAACTATCTAGTAAGATCTCCACCAATAATAAGAATGGGGATTTCAAGTCCCCTATTTGAATGGAACCATGACCAAGTTTGCACTGAAAAGCGACAGCACACATGTGGGAGATCAATACTGTGGTCAAATAGGTTACTCCTGATGTCCATTATCATGAACAGTAGGAGTCCCAAAGGTGATAACTTACAATTTTGACACAATTTATTTTGCTGTGTGGCTATTGTTTTATTATCTTACAGATAAATTGTTATTATAATGTGCTCTAGTTCTTTAAGGCATCTTTAGTAATATGTTCAGCCAAGCTGAATGCATGGTTTCTAAACCAACCATGTTATTTTGTTTCGCAACCATAATATGTTTGGAGTTTACCATTGGAGTGCTCAGCATATCTGATGCATCATCAGTGGTTAAAGAAGCACTCCCGTTTAAGTATTTATCCTCTTAATATATTGCAATCATCATATTATATAGCATGGTGTAATTACAATTGCTCATTTGCCCTTCTAACTGCTAAAATGTTTCTCTTTTTTATGACATCACTCAATTAAAAACTGACCAGCTGACTCCTTCTAAGCTCTAGGTAGAAACAGGAAGTTAAATGTCCCTGTATGAGTCATTCCCTTCTTCAATTCCTGACCCAGCTGCTCTGCTCCTCCCCCATGCCAGGGACTTTAGCAGTGATGACTCCTGCAGGAAAAAAATATTTCCTTTTTCTACATAGAACTAGTTTGTTTTTAATCACGTGATGTCATAGACCTAATGTAAAAGAGTAGAATTAGCTGAGTCGAAGGGCAAAATGAGCAATTGTAAGTACACAGTGCCATTTAATATGATGACTGCAATTTATCAGGAAGATAAACATTTTGATGGAAGGAGTGCTTCTTTAATATCCACAAAACTAAAAAAGAATGTGATTGAATATGGCTATCCTGAGGAGCAGCTACTGCAAGCATTGTACAGTGTGAGCAATTTCTGCAAGCTACCCATAAAGTGTTACAACATTATCGAAGACCAGCTGCTTTACTGCTAAAAATAAAACAAATTAATTAGAAGACAGATTAACAAAAGGCAACTCAACTTCTTTCATCATATTGTTTTTCTTAACAAATATATCCAGATCTTTTTTGGATGAAACCAACAATAGTTTCAAATAATGTCAAAACTCCTTTACACTTGGCCATATGAAAAAATTGTTCTGTCAGATTCATTAACATTTTGCTGAAAGCTGTTGGCTAATTTATCAATAATCAAGAGATCAAATATTCTAATATCTCCATTAGTATCTTGATGAACAGCTATACTATAGTGGAAATGTCATTACTAAATTACATTATCAAAAAGTGCTAAAGGCTGGACTGCAGTTATAGAAATAGCACACAGATGACCAAAAACTACCAGTATGGCCCTTGGTAAATCCACTGATAGGCTGAAACTGAAAAAATATACATATATATATATATATATATATATATATATATATATCTATATATAAGATATAAGATTGCTACAAACGACAAAGAAAGCTAGATAGTTCAAAACACATAGCATTATTCATCTACCCCCCATGCCCTTTTCTCATGGATGTAATTTTTAACATGGACTAATTAAATGCATGTTTTTAGTTGGAGCTGGACACCACATTTTCTTTGGCTATTCACCCCATTTTGATCAGAATGTTCTTCCATGCTCCATTCATGAACCACACAGGTGAGCTGACTTTACCTTTTTGTTATGTTCTACAGATTATTTTCTCCCAGTATTTCACAGGCTTGTCTAAATGTTGTTGAGAAAATTTTAAATATGCTTTAACATACATACTGTTTTCAGCAATGGAGTCTTGCGTGGTGACCGTGCATACAGGTCATTGAGGTTGAGTGCATTACTTATAGTTTTCTTTGAAACAATTATACCTGCTGATTCCAGGTCTTTCTGTAGCTCTTCACAGGTGGTCCTTGGCTCTTGGACAACTCGTATGATAATTCTTTTCACTCCTCTGTTTAAAATCTGATCGTGGTTGTTTATGATGACATGATGTTCTTTCCACTTTCGGATTATGGCCCCAACAGTGCTCACTGGAGCCTTCAGTAGTTTAGAAATTCTTCTGTAACTAATGCCATCAGTATATTTTGCAACAATAAAGTTGCGAAGGTTTTGAGACAGCAAACTGGTTTTACCCACCACGAGATGTCTATTGATCTCTTGTATGGCTGCTTGGTATTGAGACACCTTTTTTAAGCCATGAGTTGAACTAGCTGATATTATTTTTCACTAAATGGCAGGGTTGCTTTCTAATTACTGATAGATTTCAGCTGGTGTCATGACTTTCCATGGCTTTTTGCACCTCTCTTCATGTGTGCAATACTTTTTCTCTGTGTCATTTCAAATTATTACACATATCTTAATTTATGGACATCTACGATTTGATTTCTCTGCCTTTGTGGATTGGTTCAGTTGTTACTGACATCTGGTGAGAATTTCATGTAAATAGCAACTTCAAAAATATATTTACTATATTGGTGAGGTGTTCATTACTTATTTCATCCACTGTATATATATCCACGTATTGGGTCACAAGTGACACTATGAAAGTAGAATTATTAAATACATTTTTTCTAACACCATAAGAATCATATGGATTCATTCTGCTCAAAAATGAAAAATAGGTGAAGTGGTTTATAAAAGGTTCATATAAATATACATATGTCTTCTTATCTCATGCTTACACAGAACTTATATGATATTAATGGCCTGTCTGTATTGATTTTAATTTAGTAGTAATACTATTTTCAAATGTTCAATGACTATACTTGGCAAGTATAAGCTGGTATGTTTATCAGTTATAGTTGGTTAGTTAGTTAAAAGTGTAATATGAAGTCATTAAACAACAAGTTTTAGAGAATTATATAATTACATATATATATAGAAACATATACAGTGGTGTGAAAAAGTTTTTGTCCCCTTCCTGATTTCTTATATTTTTGCATGTTTGTCACACTTATATGTTTCAGATTACAAAACAAATTTAAATATTAGACAAATATATCACAAGTAAACACAAAATGCAGTTTTTAAATGAAGGTCTGTATTATTAAGGGAAAAAGAAAGCCAAACCTACAGGGCCCTGTGTGAAAAAGTGATTGCAACCCCCCTTAAACATAAATTAACTATGGTTTATCACATCTTCGGAAAGCTGAGTTCTATTTCCCTAGCCACACACAGGCCTGATTACTGTCACACCTGTTCTCAATAAAGAAATCACTTAAATAAGACCTGTCTGACAAAGTGAAGTAGACCAAAAGATCCTCAAAAGCTAGACATCATTTAGTGATCCAAAGAAATTCAGGAACAAGTAATTGAGATCTATCAGTCTGGTAAAGGTTATAAAGCCATTTCTAAAGCTTTGGGACTCCAGCAAACCTCAGTGAGAGCCATTATCCACAAACGGCGAAAACATGGAACAGTAGGGAACCTTCCCAGGAGTGTCTGGCAGACCAAATTACCCCAAGAGCGCAGCAACAAGTCATCCAAGAGGTCACAAAAGACCCCAAAATAACATACAAAGGCTCATTTGCCGCAGTTAAGTTCAGTGTTTATGATTCCACCATTAGAAAGAGACTGAGCAAAAATGACATGCATGGCAGAGTTCCAAGATGAAAACCACTCTTGAGCAAAAAGAACATAAAGGCTCATCTCAGTTTTGCCAGAAAACATGTGGATGATCGCCAAGTCTTTTGGGAGAATACGGTGTAGACTGACGAGACAAAAGTTGAACATTTTGGAAGGTGTGTGTCAAATTACATCTGGCATAGAAGTAGCACAGCATTTTAGAAAAGGAACATCATACCAACAGTAAAATATAGTGGTGGTAGTGTGATGGTCTGGGGCTATTTTGCAGATTCAGGACCTGGAAGACTTGCTGTGGTAAAAGGAACCATGAATTCTGCTGTCTACCAAAAAATCCTGAAAGAGACTCTCCAGCCATCTGTTCGTGACCTCAAGCTGAAGCACACTTGGGTTATGCAGCAGGACAATGATCCGAAACATACCAGCAAGTACAAATCTGAATGGCTTAAGAAAAACAAAATTAAGACTTTGGAGTGGCCTAGTCGAAGTCCTGACCTTAATCCGATTGAGATGCTGTGGCATGACCTTTAAAAGGCGGTTCATGCTGGGAAACCCTCCAATGTGGTAAAATTACAACAATTTTGCTCAGATGAGTGGGCCAAAATTCCTCCGAGGCGTTGTAAAAGACTCATTGCCAGTTATCGCAAACACTTGATTGCAGTTGTTTCTGCTAAGGGTGGCCCAACCAGTTATTAGGTTTTAGTTGGCAATCACTTTTTCACACAGGGCCCTGTAGGTTTGGATTTCTTTTTCCCTAAAAGAGAACTTAATTTAAAAACTGCACTTTGTGTTTACTTGTGATATCTTTGTCTAATATTTTAATTTGTTTTGTGATCGGAAACATTTAAGTGTAACAAACATGCAAAAGAATAAGAAATCAGGAAGGGGACAGACACTTTTTCACACCACTGTAGATATATGTGTATATACTGTATATTAGTAGTATATATATAGAGCTAAGTTTACATTAACACGGATAACACAGCATTAGGTTATCTCTGTGCTGAAAAGTGTAATTCAACAACTAATTTGACTTAGATCAACGGCTTTAGTAATGTTAAATATCCTCTTAAATGAGAAAACCCTCTGTGACAAGTCCTTTTGATGGTGTGTTATTTATCAAGTTATTTTTGGCTGCATCTATATGTATCTAAAATGAATTATTATGAGGCCAACAACAGAGAAAAAGTTAGGAGTGATTATTTTACAAACGTTAATGAGAAGATGATTCCAATTTACCATATCTGCAGCTAACTTACTATTACGTGACATGGGACAAAAGTTTTTTATTAGGCACCAGGGAAGCCTACTCGATTAAGCACTGGAAATGTCATAACTAGAATATGCAACCTAGCTTTGGACAGACAAGAGTTAAAATTATTACATGTCATGAAGTTAAAGAATTATATTAATGAGAGTGTTAGAAGATATTAGTTTTGAGAAAATGGCATCAAAACTTAATTTATTTACTCGAAGGAAGAATAGGATAAAGGAATAAATATATATTGTCCTAATAGGTAACCCACTTATCTCACAAATGTTATGTTATGTTTATTGTTTAATATTGTTAATTTAAAGTTGACTTGTATTGTATTACCAAAGTAGAGAAATCATGAACAGTATAATAATATTTTTTATTAGAATTTTGGTATTAATAAGGCTATTAAAACAGTCAAACTTTGATATCTTCTAACTATTTATCTATCTATTTATTATTCTGAGATACAACTACTTTTTGAGTAATTATTGCAAGTATCAAAATCTACTTTTTAATTTTAGCAACTCATTGTTGTTTTTTCATTTATAAACACATTTGTGTTTTCCTATATATTTTGGATTACATTTTAATTGGGGACTTTTTCAACACATCTCACAATTTCCAGTTTATGCCTTTCAAATTTCTAGTTTAAATCCGCTTTGACATATTGCTATATGTCGGAAAAAGATAAGCAAATGCGTAAGAAACGTTAATGACTCGTTTGAATAATAATAGTTATTATTATTATTATTAGCAGTAGTTGCAGTAATAGCAGTAGTAGTAGTAGTATTACACAAATATAAAATTATATATATATATATATATATAAATATATATATATAAATCTAATAGAAAATAAGAAAACCATGGCTAATCCAATGTACAATAGAAAGTTTCATTGTTGGGTAAACTTGCAATTGATATTTTTTAAAATGTATTCACTGCAATATGCTTTTTGAAAATAATGGATTAAGAACATCAAATGTAAAAGGTGCATACAAATTATTTCTCAAACAAAAAAATACAGACATACCTGATATGCAGTCTAAATATTTAGCACTAGATGGCACTCCTCACCAACTAATAGCAGGAAGGAAAGAGGAAATGCATTTCTCCATCGTTAACTGAAAATCTTGCAGCAGGGATTCCGGCCATAACAGATTTTTTTCACAATTTCTTCGTGCTTCCATCAGCATTAGTGCCTTTATTACTGGACTAATCATCACCTCTACCTTCACTGATTTTAAGAAATGCTGAATCAGAGACAGGATTATCAAGCAAGAAGCAGGTTGGTTCATTTCTTTTTGATACAAATATCGTGGGATGTGGTCCTGAGTCAGCTGCATTATATCATCCCTGAGGAATCCAAGCATGGCACCTTTGTCGGGAGAATTGCTCAGGATCTTGGACTGGATATAGGTGAGATTAATTCCAGAATGTTACATATTGTCTCTAGAGATGAGAAGGAATATTTCCAGGTTAATCTGCAGAATGGAATCTTGTTTGTTAAAGAGACAATAGACAGAGAAGTGCTGTGTCCAGATACACCCTTCTGTATAATTCCTCTGCAGGTTATTGTAGATAAGCCTGTGCAGATGTATCGTGTGGATGTAGAAATAGAAGATATCAATGACAATAGTCCTGTATTCTCCTCTAGTGTGACTAATCTTGTGATATCAGAAGTAAAACCTGCAGGATCTCGTTTCCAATTGAAGATTGCTTCTGATCCAGATCTTGGTACAAATTCTGTCACCAACTATGAGCTCAGTGCAAGTGATTATTTTGCTTTGGATTTCCAAAAATATATAAATCAAATCAAATCATTGGAGCTTGTGCTGAAAAAAAATTTAGACAGAGAAAAGCAGTCTGTTCACAATCTGTCCCTTACAGCTTATGATGGAGGCAAACCAAGGCTAAGTGGCACCACACATATTGTTGTTACTGTGGAAGACTTTAATGATAATGCTCCTGTGTTTGATCAGCCATTTTTCCAATGCAGTGTTAATGAAAATGCTGTGGAAGGAACTTTAGTATTTAAACTGAATGCTACTGATCTGGATGTTGGGAAAAATGGAGAAATACTATATGATTTTAGCCATATGGTGTCAGGAGAGGCAAAGGAAGTGTTCATATTGGACAAATACACAGGAGAAATAAGGGTAAAAGGCAAGTTGGATTTTGAAACTAAAAAAATATATGAAATCCAGGTTGATGCCATTGATAATGGAGATGTTCAATATGTTGGACATTGCAAGGTTTTGGTGACTGTTGTAGATGTCAATGACAACCCTCCTGAGATGACAGTGACATCATTATCAGTTCCTGTTCCTGAAAATTCTCCTCAAGGCACAACAGTTGCCATCATCAGTGTCCATGATAGAGATTCAGGATCAAATGGAAAAGTCCACTGCTACATTTCTGAGCCTTCACCATTTAAGGTAAATCCAGCTTTCATGAGTGATTTTTCTTTGACCGTGAATGGACCTTTGGATCGAGAATTGAAAGATCAATATGATGTTACAATTACTGCAAGAGATAAAGGTTTTCCATCCCTGTCTACCTCAAAAACTCTGAAGATTGATATAAGCGATGCCAATGACAACGCTCCAAGATTTGTCCAGTCAGTAGACACAATATTCATTAAAGAGAACAACCCACCAGGGTCTCATATATATACAGTATCAACCTCTGACCCAGATATTGGGCAGAATTCATTTATTACTTACTCAATTAGGGAACGTACAATTGATGGAATTCCTATATCTTCTTACATTTCCGTTAATCCAGAGAATGGGAAGGTCTTTGCTTTAGTATCATTTGACCATGAACAGACTTCTTATTTTCAGTGTCACATAAAAGCCACTGACGCTGGTCTACGAGCCCTCAGCTCCAACCTTACTCTACACATATTCATTGAGGATATTAATGATAATGCTCCTACATTCACCCCACTTCATTCTGAAATAACAATCAAAGCTTCAAAGTCAGCAGAACCTGGACACCTGATAACTAAAGTGAAGGCTGTAGATCTGGATTCTGGATACAACGCTTGGACATTTTACAAGTTAAAGGATCTTGGAGGATCTGGAAAATCTCCATTTATAATTGCACATCAGACTGGAGAAATCACTTTGAAACGGTCATTTACAGATTCTGATAATGATGAGTACAGATTGCATGTAGTAGCTCAGGATCATGGTGAACCAGTCATGACATCAGAGACACAAATCATCATATCTGTGGTGGAGTCTGGAGAAGAATTGAAGTTTGATAATCAAGAGACCAAGGGGAATGGTGATGAATTTTCTGATGCAAATGTTTACTTGGTTATTGCAATCTGCATCATATCAAGTATTTTTCTCATTACTCTGATTGTGTACACTGTGTTAAGATGGCAAAAATACCGAGATGAGGTCAATGAGCTAAAAGAAAATTACAGAATCTGCTCCAACACTGGAGGGAGCTGGATGTATTCCCAACACACTCAGTATAACATCAGTTCCAATTCATTTAGACCTAAAAGTGACTTAATTGTCTTCACTCCAAATAACTGTCAGACACCAGGGAGTGAAGAGCAAGTCAATCCACAAGCGGTCGTTTTAAACTCCTCCTATAAGGTAAGACTGATTAAATAAAATACTTTTAGTTTTGTAATGAAATCGATTTTGGCTTTTTTTTTTTTTTAAATCCGATGTTTCTTATTAGGACTTTCTTAGGACTTTTATTACTCAAAATTTATTATGTTTTTAAGGTAAAGAATATTTATACCGTGTTAGCCAGTAGATAGAACAATATTGGAATCTGAGAGTCCTCAGTGGTTGATACCTTTTAATGGCTAACTGAAAAGATGGTAAACATAGCAAGCTTTCGAGACAGCTCAGGTCTCTTCTTCAGGCTAATAATGACACCAAATCTGAAAACACATATATATGTACATAGGCAAAAGAAAGAGAAGAAAAAAAAAAAAGGGAAAAAAAATCAATGCTCTGTGTTGTCGTAAATACGACAGGTGACGTGAAGCAGAGTCAGGCTAGGGAGGGGGAGAGGAGCTGGGAAAGTTAGAGCAAGATTCTAAGATAGGCAGAACATATTGTATTATTGGTATATGGTTAGTAACCTGTGGAGATCTGAAAATACTTAAGTGAGTTGTAGAAAGCGATAAATCAAAGCAAGAGAGTTCACATACATGTCAAAAGTTCATTGTCCTCAAAATGGAGTCTCTTGGAGATGTGATATCCCCAGTTGTCCTTTAAATTTTTATAACAACACATGAATATATGATATCCCCAAATGCCCATTTATTTTGTATAAAAGCTCATGAATCCATGTGATACATTTAATCCTGTTTTGAATGTATCAAAGGTTGTTATCAGTTTGTATTCCCAAATTCTTCTCTCCCTCCGAGATTTGAAGTTGCTTTTTAAGATGAGCAGATTCATATCTGTTAAACTGTGGTCAGGGCTGGAAAAGTGCTTTGCTACAGGTAGGTGCATACCTACCTACCTCATCGCCACACAATAAAAGAAAAGAGTATGCACTTACCTGTAGCAAAGCACTTTTCCAGCCCTGATCACAATTTAACAGATATGAATCTGCTCATCTTAAAAAGCAACTTCAAATCTCAGAGAGAGAGAAGAATTTGGGAATACAAACTGATAACAACCTTCAGGTCTATATATGATCTAGTGACCTTATGCTCATCATAGTCTACCCCGGAAACAGGCAGAGTAGGAACAGCTGCTGCTTAGTGAGGGACATAATTGGCATTTTAATAGTTAGATATAGATATTCCACAGCAAGCTATATGTCCATCTGAACTAACAGTCCTTCTGAGGACTAATCCAGCTGCATATATTACTGGTGATAGCATAAGTTAGGCAGGGTTTGTGGACAGTGTATACAGCACAATAGGGTCCATTGCACATTCTATGCACGTTCTGTCTGCTGCTGCTGTTACGTAGGTCTACATAGCAGGGCTATTTTTTTTGCTCTTAATCCTGATTAATCCTGATTATTTGCTTAAAAAGCAATACAGTACTATTTTACTGCTCCATTTGCTTGTTAGCAGAATATAGGCACATTTTTTTTGATTTTACACATTGCTGCATTGTGTGAGCAGAGAAACTTTTACATCACATCACACATAATTCAGACATTTTGTGGCGTGTGCCAAATATTACACTCCATTTAAAGCTAGCCATCTGTATTTTGTTGAACCTATTCACACTTAGTCACTGATAAATACTATACTACAAGGCCACAGCCTAAAACCGTGGTTGTCACATGTGATCGCATATTACTGCGGTAATAATTCAGACATTTTGTGGTGTGTGCCAAATATTGCACTCCATTTAAAGCCAGCCATCTGTGTTTTGTTGAACCAATTCACACTTGGTCGCTGACCCATACTATATTACAAGGCCACAGCCTAAAACTGTAGTCGTCATATGTGATTGCATATTACTGCGGTAATAATTCAGACATTTTGTGGTGCATGCCAAATATTACACACCATTTGAAATGGTAAAGTTGCGTGGCAAGGGATGAGGAAGTGAACATGATGGTAATGGTGCATGCAGAGGCCGAGGCCGTGGGCAAGATGAAACTGTGCCTATTGAGGGAGCACAACAAACACCCACATCATGTCGAACTATCTTCCTGTCCCAATTACCAGGGGGCCACGGAACACCACTCTTGAAGCCAGATCAGTGTGAAAACATTGTTGGTTGGATAGCAGATAATGCTTCCAGTCACTTTGCTACCACCACCACCACCCTGTCTTCCACATGGTCAAGTCTCAGTAGTCATGAGCCTAACCCACATATTCTTCACCCTGATCCTCCTTCCTCCCACCATGCCGAATGTCCGGAGACAAGTGATCCCACACTTGGACACTCTGAAGAGCTGTTCACTTTTCCATTTATAGATTCGGGCCTCGCGCCCGGCCAGCTTCAAGCGGGCAAGAGGAGATCGTATGTAGCGATGCCCAAATATTTGATCAGCCATGGTCACACAAAGGCATAGGCAATTACTGTCACAAGAGGTGTATGATAACGAGACACAATTGCCAGAAAGTCAGGAGGAGGACCAGGATGCAGAAGTTGAAGACGTGGTGGTGGACGATGAAGTCACTGACCAAACCTGACAAGGTGACATGCAGAGCAAAGACAGCAGCACATGGGTGGGGGGGTGCATAGCACCACAACAGACAGGAACAAGCAGTGTGGTTGCTACAGACACAAGGTGGCCAATCGTTCCCCGGAACACCAACACGATGGAAGTTGCCAGTCCAACTGTTAGGTCTTCACGAGTCTGGTTCTTTTTTAAAGACAGTCCAGATAACCCCAAAAAGGCCATTTGCAACATCTGCCAGGCCAGTATCGGCATGGACAGCAAAACAACCAGCCTGACCACCACCAGAATGCTTAGATACATGACAGCTAAGCACCCGAATAGGTGGGCCAAATGCTAGGGTCCAGAAACAGTGTCTGCGGGTTCTACCATTGCCTGTTCCGCTCTTGTGCATGCATGCCAATCCCCTTTCCATGGCGCAGGCGAAGATGCCGTCCCTTGGTACTTGGTCCCCAGCCGCCGCTATTTCTCCCTGTGTATCATTCCCGCATTACACAAGCAAGCACGTCTCCCAGAACATTAGCTGTGCCCTCAACAATGCAGTTACTGGGAAGGTCCACCTAACCACGGACACGTGGACAAATGTTTGTGGCCAGGGACAGTACATCTCGCTGATGGCACACTGAGTTAATATAGTGAAACCCGGAACCCAGTCAGACCTTGGGATGGAACACGTCCTCCCAATGCGGAAGATTGCGGGCCCTGGGTTAGTCAGAGTTGCCCCCACATTTTACAGCTCCTGCACCTCCTCCTCAGCCTCCATCTCCGAAATGACCACATTGGTCGCAAGCTGGAAGCACTGCAGCGCTGCCTCGGCCAAGCGGCAACATGCACTGTTGAAGCTAATATTCTTAGGGGACAAACTGCACACCTCTGAAGAGTTGTTGACAGTTGTAACAGAGCAGGCAGATCTGTGGATGTCACCACTGAACCTACAGCCAGGCATGGTCATGTGTGACAATAGCCGGAACCTGGTGGTGGCTCTGAAGCTTGGCAACCTCAAACACGTACCATGCTTGGCCCATGTGCTCAACCTAGTGGTTCAAAACCTACCCGGATCTGCCTGATCTGTCTGTCAAAGTACGCCGCATGTGTGCCCATTTCAAAAAGTCACCTACAGCTTCCGCCGCCCTTGCCGTGCTTCAGCAGCATTTGCAGTTTCCAGCTCACCGACTGGTGTGTGATATCACCACGTGTTGGAACTCAACCTTGCAGATGTTGGGAAGCATTTGTGAGCAGCAGAGGGCAGTTGATGAGTACCAGCTTCAACACACCCGTCAGCGTTAATGTCATGCTCCGCACATAAGAACTGAGGAGTTGGCATGAATGTCAGGCATCTGCGTCATCCTCCAAAACTTTGAGGACTCCATCAAGATGGTGAGTGGTGATGAATCAATAATTAGCATCAACATCCTGCTTCTCTGTCTTCTGAAATGCTTGCTGCTCACAATTAAAGAGGAGGCATTGCAGGCACAGCACGATGAGATGGAGCAAGAAACCATACAGGGTGATGCCATACAGTCCAGCCTCATTTAATCCCAATGTGGACTGGGTGCTAATGGGGAGGAGGAGAAAGAGGATGAGGAGGAACAGCAGTTGGTTTCCTGCACTACAGGTGGTTCTACCCACACTACATTCATACCATCTGTTCAGCAAGGATGGCCTGAAGAAAGGGAGAATGAGGAGTAGGAGGATGAGGAGGAGGAGTTCATGGACAGTCATCCTCTTGTTCAGCGCAGTGAAGACTTGGCTGGTAGCAGTCTGGCACACATGGCTGACTTTATGTTCCGCTGTCTTTCCCGTGACCCTTGCATTGTAAGCATTTTGGCCGACAGTAATTACTGGCTGGTCACACTTCTAGACTCACGCTACAAGGAGAACTTTCTATCTCTCTTTCCAGTGGAGGAGAGGTCTAATAAAATGTTGCAGTACCAAAAAGCCCTTGTTGGGGAATTATTTAAAAAATTCCCATCTTAAAATGCTAGCGGCAGAGGTCACAGTTCCCTGGACCATCCAAGGAGTACAGGCGAAGGAGACACAAATATGACACAGCAGAGGCAGGAGAACACTGTCAAGGTGTGGGACAGTTTTCTCAGACCCTCCCAGCACCCAGATCCTGAAGCGCAGGGTATTTTGATGAGGGAAAAGTTTTGGAAGATGCTGAAGGACTACCTTGCTGACCGTACCAACATCCTTCATGATTCCTCAGTGCCTTATAATTATTGGGTATCCAAGCTGGACATGTGGCAAGAACTGGCCTTGGAGGTGCTGGCCTGCCCTGCCGCTAGTGTTTTGTCAGAGCAGGTTTTTAGTGCTGCTGGGGGCATTATAACTGATAGGCGCATCCGCCTGTCAACTGAAAATGCTGACAGGCTGACTCTTATCAAAATGAAGAAGGGCTGGATTGGGCCAAACATCTCAACACCACCGGATGATAGCAGGGGAACATAAAGTCAAATCCTGTGGCTTTTTTGCAAGGTCTATTCCCATGCACCTCCTCACACCCAGACATGGGTATGCGCTTCCTGATTTTGGCTATTTTCTGCTGTCCTCCTCCTTCTCCTCATCCTCCACCACAACATCACCAGGGTGATATGGTGGCATTTGTAAGGGTGTTTATGATGCCCGTAGGAAAGTTTTTAGAGGCCTACCTCTAACATTCTGTATGTTATACAGTATATTCTGTTCATGTATACCCCCCAGGGGTATTACAAGTATAGGAGACCCACTCCTTTAGAATGGGAACATTTTTTTTACTGAGGCCCTCCTCTATGTCTCTTCAAAGGGGTATTGGAGTGCATCCTAATTTTTGGTAGCCCTTGCAATCACTGCATGGGCATTACCAATAAAGGAGACCCACTCCTTTATAATGGGAACATTTTTTTACTGAGGCCCTCCGCTATGTGTCTTTAAATTGGTAATGGGGTTTTTCCAAAATTAAGGCAGTCCTTTCAGTCACTGCATACGCAATAACTGTATAGCAGAACCGCTCCTTTATAATGGGAACATTTTCTTTACTGAGGCCCTCCTCTAAGTGTCTTCAAATTGGTATTGGGGTTTTTCCAAGATTTAGGCAGCCATTGCAGTCACTGCATACGTAATAACTGTATAGCAGAACCGCTCCTTTATAACGGGAACATTTTCTTTACTGAGGCCCTCCTCTAAGTGTCTTCAAATTGGTATTGTTTTTTTTTTCAAAATTTGGGCAGCCCTTTCAGTCACTGCATACACAATAACAGTATAGGAGACCCGCTCCTTAATAAAGGGAAATTATTTTTTTTAAATCAGGCCCTCTATGTGTCTTCAAGGGTGTATTGGGGTTTTTCCACATTTTGGACAGACTTTAGATTTACTGCATACGCTATAACACTGTAGGAGACCAGCTCCCTAATAATGAGATTTTTTTTAAATCAGGCCCTCTATGTCTTTTCAAAGGGGTATTGTTTTTTTTTCCAAATTTTGGGCAGGCCTTGAAGTCACTGCATATGCTATAACAGTATAGGAGACCCGCTCCTTAATAATGGGAACAACAAAGTATAGCCAGCTGATGGTCCTCTAACAATAGTGAGGGCCGACTGCACGCCCTTTAACAATAGTAAGGGCTTCCTGATGGCCCTATAAATATAGGCTTTGTGACTTTCAGAGTCCCTTCTTCATAAATGAAACAGGATGTGTCTAATCATGTCTTACATACCATATGGGCAGATAAGGTAGTAAAATGTTAAAATTACATTTACCGGTGAAGGTATTTTTCACCATTGAAAACAATGTCAAAGTGCAAAATGCATCAAAAACGCTACATGTGAACAAAGCCCAAGGTGTGGAGGAGCATTTTTTTTGGGGGGGGGGGGTGTTTATTTTACATTATATGCAAGTCATTACCCTGGAAAGGATGTTTGTTGACATTTTTTCCAGGAAAATCCATTTTGGTTTCATTTTTGTATGTTTTATTGTGAGTCCGTAAAAGTGGCGTAATACTCTGACAACATCATTCACAGCAGTGACCTGGGAGTCAGAGATGCTTCCAGGTGTCTTCCCCATGCTGTTTCCATGTCATTTCAGCACTTTACAGGATGTGTCTGATCATGTCTCACACACCACATGGCCGGATAAGCTAGTAAAATGTTAAAATGACATTTACTGGTGAATGTATTTTTCACAGTTGAAAGCAATGCAAAAGTGCAAAAACGCATTGAAATCGCTATGTATGAACATAGCCCTAGGCGTGGAGGAGCATTTTTGTTTTTGGTTATTTATTTTGCCTTATATACAAGTCATTACCCTGGAAAGGATGTTCCTTAACATTTTTTTTCCAGGAAAATCCATTTTGGTTTCATTTTTGTATGTTTTATTGTGGTGGTGTAATACTCTGACAAAAAATGCTCAAGTTTCCCATAGACTTACAATGGGCTCGTTGCTCGGGTCAAGCACCTAAGCATTCCAATTTGCTCAACCCGAGCAATGAGCACCCAAGCATTTTAGTGCTCACTCATCACTAATAATCATATATATATATATATATATATATATATATATATATATATATATATATACATTCAGTGAAATAAGTATTGAACACATCACCAATTTTCTAAGCATATATAACTCTAAAGGTGGTATTAACACCAAATTCTCACCAAATGTTTGTAATAACCTATGCAATCCACACAGACAAAGAAATCAAACCATAGAAGTCCATAAATTAAAAAGGTGTAGTCTCTTCCATAAATTTTCTATTGGATTTAGGTCAGGTGACTGGCTGAGCCACTCTAGCAGCTATATTTTCTTTCTCTGAAAACAATTGAGAGTTTCCTTGACTGTGTGTTTGTCTTGCTGAAATGTCCACCCTCGTTTAATCTTCATCATCCTTGTAGATGGCTGCAGATTTTTTTCAAGCATGTTTTGATAAATTTATATCTTCAATTAGTAATAATACTATTTTCAGATGTTCAATGACTATACTTGACAAGCATAAGCTAGTATGTTTATCAGTTATAGTTGGTTAGTTAGTTAAAAGTGTAATATGAAGTAATTAAAAAGCACATTTTAAAGACTTATATAATTGCATGCAGCCAACATGGCTTCATGAAAACCATGAAAAGCAGCTCTTGTAAAACATAAATCTACTTTCTTTTTATGAAATGCTGAGCAGAATATATATCTTTATATAAATATCTATCTATATAGATATTGATATCTATATATCTATATCTATACATACATATATCTACTGAGTATAGATATACACTGCTCAAAAAAATAAAGGGAACACTCAAATAACACATCCTAGATCTGAATGAATGAAATATTCTCATTGAAAACTTTCTTCTGTACAAAGTTGAATGTGCTGACAACAAAATCACACAAAAATCATCAATGGAAATCAAATTTATTAACCAATGGAGGCCTGGATTTGGGGTCACCCCCAAAAGTAAAGTGGAAAAACACACTACAGGCTGATCCAACTTTGATGTAATGTCCTTAAAACAAGTCAAAATGGGGCTCAGTATTGTGTGTGGCCTCCACGTGCCTGTATGACCTCCCTACAATGCCTGGGCATGATCCTGATGAGGTTGCGGATGGTCTCCTCTGGGATCTCCTCCCAGACCTGGACTAAAGAATCCGCCAACTCCTGGACAGTCTGTGGTGCAATGTGACGTTGGTGGATGGAGCGAGACATGATGTCCCAGATGTGCTCAATCGGATTCAGGTCTGGGGAATGGGCGGGCCAGTCCATGGCTTCAATGCCTTCATCTTGCAGGAACTGCTGACACACTCCAGCCACATGAGGTCTGGCATTGTCCTGCATTAGGAGGAACCCAGGGCCATCCACACCAGCATATGGTCTCACAAGGGGTCTGAGGATCTCATCTCAGTACGTAATGGCAGTCAGGTTACCTCCGGTGAGCACATGGAGGGCTGTGTGGTCCTCCAAAGAAATGCCACCCCACACCATTACTGACCCACTGCCAAACCGGTCATGCTGAAGGATGTTGCAGGCAGCAGATCGCTCTCCACGGCGTCTCCAGACTCTGTCACATCTGTCACATGTACTCAGTGTGAACTTGCTTTCATCTGTGAAGAGCACAGGGTGCCAGTGGCGACTTTGCCAATCCTGGTGTTCTGTGGCAAATGCCAAGCGTCCTGCACGGTGTTGGGTTGTGAGCACAACCCCCGTCTGTGGATGTAAGGCCCTCATACCACCTTCATGGAGTCAGTTTCTAACCGTTTGTGCAGACACATGCACATTTGTGGCCTGATGAAGGTCATTTTGCAGGGCTCTGGTAGTGCTCCTCCTGTTCCTCCTTGCACAAAGGCGGAGGTAGCAGTCCTGCTGCAGGGTTATTGCCCTCCTATGGCCCCCTCCACGTCTCCTGGTGTACTGGCCTGTCTCCTGGTAGCGCCTCCTTGTCTATTCCATTTGCACAACAGCATGTGAAATTGATTGTCAATCAATGTTGCTTCCTAAGGGGAAAGTTTGATTTCATAGAAGTTTGATCTACTTGGAGTTATATTCTGTTGTTTAAGTGTTCTCTTTATTTTTTGAGCAGTGTATATAGATATATAGAAACATATAGATTTATGTATATATATTAGTACTATATGTATATTGAGCTAAGTTTACATTAACATGGATAACACAGCAGTGGGTTATCTCTGCACAGAAAAGTGTAATTCAACAACTAATTTGTCTTAAGTCAATGGTTTTTGTAATGTTAAGTATCCTCTTAAATGAGAAAACCCTCTGTGACAAGTCCTTTCAATGGGGTGTTATTTGTCAAGTTATATTTGGCTGCATTTGTATGTATCTAAAATGGATTATTATGAGGCCAAAAACAGAGGAAAAGTTAGGAGTAATTATTTCTAGAAACGTTAATATTAAGATGATGCCAATTTGCCATATCCGCAGCTATCTAACTATTGTGTGACATGGGACAAAACTTCTTTATTATTCACTGGGGAAGCCTTCTTGATTAAGCACTGGAGATGTCAGATCGAAAATATTCAACCTAGCTTTGGACAGACATCAGTTCAAAATATTACATATCGTGAAGATAAACAACAACTATATCAATGAGAATATTGGAAGATATTAGTTTGAGAACATGGTATCATAATTCATTTTATTTACTGAAAAGAAGAATAAAATAAAGGATTAAATATATATTCTCATAATAGGTAAATTTAAAGTTGACTTGTATTGTATTACCAATGTAGAGTAATCATGAAGCACAGTATAATATTATTTTTTATTAGAATTTTGCTATTAATAAGGATATTAAAGTTGTCAAACTTTTCAATACTTGAAATCGTCTATCTGTCTATCTATCTATCTATCTATCTATCTATCTATCTATCTGTGGAGACACAAAGGTTGGCTGGTCCCCTCATCCACAGGCCCAAGCCTGCATGGACCAGAACTCATCCCACTGAATGCCCGGTTTCCTTTCGCATAATACTACTTAGAAAACACAGAGTGAGGATACAACAGTGTGGCAATACTTTATTGAACCACCAAACAGACAATAACATATAAAGCAGACCCAGCAAATACCCAAGATGGTGCAAAATTACAGAGTCTTGCCGTTCCGCTAACTCGCCGGGATTAGAGCAGCTGCTGCTAGCTTCCAGGGCCGACTACCCTCACCAGTGGCATCCTGCTTTTGGCAGGCACCCACAGAGATGAGGTAATAACAAGCTTAGGAAGCTGACAGTTCATTGAGTTATGTGGCCAGGTGACTGGATGGTCCCAATCTGGCTTCTCCGAATGTGTCCATGGGGCCAGGTGACCGGAGGGTCCCAAACTGGCTTCTCTGAGTGTATCCATGGGGGCCAGGTAACCAGAGGGTCCCAACCTGACTTCCCCAAATGTCTCCATGGAGCCAGGTGACCGTAGGGTCCCAACCTGGCTTCTCCAAACTCCAAACATCTCCATGGGGCCAGGTGACCTGAGGGTCCCATCCTGGCTTCCCTAAATGTCTCCATGGGTTCAGATGGTCCGTGGAGCAGATCTGTATTCATCCAGCTAGGGTCATGGTCCCTTAGGCTGGCATCCACTAGAATGTCAAATTTGTGTCCCTCTTGATGGAGCCATGGAGTTGTGGCTGTTGTTCTGTACAGTCTCGCTCTTTATCCCTCTTGATGGAGCCATGGTGTCTGGGCTGCTGTTCTGTAGAATGTTCCTGGCGGTTTTCCCCGATTTATAGGTCACAGCTCTTATTCAGGCATTTTTCCACAGGATTGGGAGAAGGTGGCAGGGATCATCTCTCTTTGTTTGAGTATTTAATCCATCTGCATAGTTTGTCCTCTTCTGTTTTGCAAGTCCACAAGCTACATGGACTCATAAAATGGAAAATCAACATATTAGCAAACATCGATTGTTAAAAGACCCTGCATCCCTGCTCTGCAAAATTAGCAGACAATAACCTGTAGGAGCTGATATAAAACGCAAACAGCAGACATTGAACAATTTGCAGATATCAATTCAACCTACAGGAAAAGTTAACATTCAAACTCATATGACAATAGTCCATGTGTCTTGACCAACGGAATAAAAACACATAAATTCCAAAGTCAACATTCAGACAATAGCCTTTGTTTCCTGGATTACTAAAAATAAACGTCTGGATAATTAAGATTAAATGTTGTGTCATCACACTATCTATCTATCATACTGACATACGACTACTTTTTGAGTAATTGTTGGAAGTATTAAAATCTACTTTTCAATTTAAGTAGCTCATTGTTCTTTTCTATTTAAAAATTCATTTGTGTCTTTTTATATATTTGTGATTAAATTTAAGTTGGGAACTATTTAAAGACATTTCACCATTGCCAGTTCATACCTTCAAATTTCTAGTTAAAATAAGCTTTGCTATATGGCGATATGTTGGAAAAAAAACTAAAGCAAATGTGTAAAAAACAGTATTGACCAGGTTGAATAATAATAATAATTATTATTGTTATTATTATTATTGCTATTAGTAGTAGTAGTAGTAGTATTGGTAGTAGTATAGGTAGTAGTAGAATTACACAAATATAAAATAAAATTATATATAAATCTGATAGAAAATAACTAAAACATGACTAATGCAAGGTATAATACTATTGTTGGGTAAACTTCAATTAATATTTTATACAATACATTTACTTTATTTTGATTTTTGATAATATTGGATTAAGGACATCAAATGTAAAAAGTGTATACAAATTATTTCTTAAACAAAAAAATACAGACATACCTGACATGCAGTCTAAATATTTAGCACTAGATGGCACTCCTCACCAACTAATAGCTGGAAGGAAAGAGGAAATGCATTTCTCCATCGTTAAATGAAAATCTTGCAGCAGGGATTCCGGCCATGACAGATTTTTTTTCACAATTTCTACGTGCTTCCATCAGCATTAGTGCCTTTATTACTGGACTAATCATCACCTCTACCATCACTGATTATAAGAAATGCTGAATCAGAGACAGGATTATCAAGCAAGGAGCAGGTTGGTTCATTTCTTTTTGTTACAAATATTGTGGGATGTGGTCCTGAGTCAGCTGCATTATATCATCCCTGAGGAATCCAAGCATGGCACCTTTGTCGGGAGAATTGCTCAGGATCTTGGACTGGATATAGGTGAGATTAATTCCAGAATGTTACATATTGTCTCTAGAGATGAGAAGGAATATTTCCAGGTTAATCTGCAGAATGGAATCTTGTTTGTTAAAGAGACAATAGACAGAGAAAAGCAGTGTCCATTTAAACCCTTCTGTATAATTCCTCTGCAGGTTATTGTAGATAAGCCTGTGCAGATGTATCGTGTAGATGTAGAAATAGAAGATATCAATGACAATAGTCCTGTATTCTCCTCTAGTGTGACTAATCTTGTCATATCAGAAGTAAAACCTGCAGGATCTCGTTTCCAATTGAATATAGCTTCTGATCCAGATCTTGGTACAAATTCTATCACCAACTATGAGCTCAGTGCAAGTGAATATTTTGCTTTGGATTTCCAAAAATATATTAATCAAATCAAATCATTGGAGCTTGTGCTGAAAAAAAATTTAGACAGAGAAAAGCAGTCTGTTCACAATCTGTCCCTTACAGCTTATGATGGAGGCAAACGAAGGCTAAGTGGCACCACACGTATTGTTGTTACTGTAGAAGACTTTAATGATAATGCTCCTGTGTTTGATCAGCCATTTTACCAATGCAGTGTTAATGAAAACGCTGTAGAAGGAACTTTAGTATTTAAGCTGAATGCTACTGATCTGGATGATGGGAAAAATGGAGAAATACTATATGATTTTAGCCATATGGTATCAGGAGAGGCAAAGGAGTCATTCATCTTAGACAAGTACACAGGAGAAATAAGAGTAAAAGGCAAACTGGACTTTGAAACTGTTAATATGTATGAAATCCAGGTTAATGCTATTGATAATGGAGATGTTCAATATGTTGGACACTGCAAGGTTTTGGTGACTGTTTTAGATGTCAATGACAACCCTCCTGAGATGACAGTGACATCATTAGCAGTTCCTGTTCCTGAAAATTCTCCCCAGGGGACAACAGTTGCCATCATCAGTGTCCACGATAAAGATTCAGGATCAAATGGAAAAGCCCACTGCTACATTTCTGAACCTTCACCATTTAAGGTAAATCCAGCTTTCATGAGTGATTTTTCTTTGACCGTGAATGGACCTTTGGATCGAGAAGTGAAAGATCAATATGAAGTTACAATTACTGCAAGAGATGAAGGTTCTCCATCCCTGTCTACCTCAAAAACTCTGAAGATTGATATAAGCGATGCCAATGACAACGCTCCAAGATTTGTCCAGTCAGTAGACACGATATTCATTAAGGAGAACAACCCACCAGGGTCTCATATATATACAGCATCAGCCTCTGACCCAGATATTGGGCAGAATTCATTCATTACTTACTCAATTAGGGAGCGCACAATTGATGGAATTCCTATATCTTCTTACATTTCCGTTAATCCGGAGAATGGGAAGGTCTTTGCTTTAGTATCATTTGACCATGAACAGATTTCTTATTTTCAGTGTCACATAAAAGCCACTGACGCTGGTCTGCGAGCCCTCAGCTCCAACCTTACTCTAAACATATTCATTGAGGATATTAATGATAATGCTCCTACATTCACCCCACTTCATTCTGAAATAACAATCAAAGCTTCAAAGTCAGCAGAACCTGGACACCTGATAACCAAAGTGAAGGCCGTAGATCTGGATTCTGGATACAACGCTTGGACATTTTACAAGTTGAAGGATTTTGGAGGATCTGGAAAATCTCCATTTATCATTGCACATCAAACTGGAGAAATTACTTTGAAACGACCATTTACAGATTCTGATAATGATGAGTACAGATTGCATGTAGTAGCTCAGGATCATGGTGAACCAGTCATGACGTCAGAGACACAAATTGTCATATCTGTGGTGGAATCTGGAGAAGAATTGAAGTTTGATAATCAAGAGACCAAGGGGAATGGTGATGAATTTTCTGATGCAAATGTTTACTTGGTTATTGCAATCTGCGTCATATCAAGCATTTTTCTTATTACTCTGATTGTGTTCACTGTGTTAAGATGGCAAAATTATCGAGATGAGGTCAATGAGCTAAAAGAAAATTACAGAATCTGCTCCAACACTGGAGGGAGCTGGATGTATTCCCAACACACACAGTATAACATCAGTTCCAATTCATTTAGACCTAAAAGTGACTTAATAGTTTTTACTCCAAATAACTGTCAGACACCGGGGAATGAAGAGCAAGTCAATCCACAAGCGGCCGTGTTAAACTCCTCCTATAAGGTAAGACTGATTCTATAAATTTTTCCTGGCTGATTTTAAAGATCTCAAATATCTTATTGTTTTTCTTACCTAAAACGTAATGTTATTGAAGACAAGCAAAAGCAGAATAAAAATAAATTTCAGTATGTAAAACCCCTTTGGTTAACCAAATAAAAATTCAAGACTTCATTATGTTTGGAAGTAAAAACATCTCTGTAGACTTTATTTAAATATTTTGACATGTACATATCAAAAAGGTAGAAATTCTGAAATGGCCCTTATGGAGGGAGTTGGATGCATTCCCAACACACTCAGTATAACATCAGTTCCAGTTAATTTAGACCTAAAAGTGACTTAATAACTGTCAGACACCAGGTAATGAAGAGCAAATGAATCCAGAAGTGGTCATGTTGTACTCTTCTTATAAGGTAATGCTGATGATATAAAATATTTCCTGGCTACTTTTAAAGATCTCATTTATTGTAGTGTTTCTCAAAGATAATATTATGTTAAGAAATAAAAAAAGCAAAGGATAAAACATAGTAGTGTACCTAAATGCTTATATGACTAAACATGTTCCTATGGTTAGGCATTTCATGGGCCATGGTACCTCTTCTAAAGTATCCTGTTATTGAAATACTTTATTCTCCCCCAGAAGAAATTATTATTTTGGGAAATACCTTTGTATGTCTCCTGCTTTTCCATTATTTTATTGAATCAATCTCACGGATTATTACAGATATTATATTAGTACAGGACTTGTACTGTTGCCTCACCATCTGGAATATGATGATGCCTGGGTATCATACCAGTTGAAATTCTTGCCAAAATTCAAAATGTATCTAAATGTATTGTTTGTCTATTCAGCTCAAAATAATTTCAGCAGCATAAAGAGAGTTATTTATGTAAGTCAAAGAAACATAAAGAGAAATTATCACTTAATGATAATGATGTCGATTTTTGGTAACAATTGCTAACAGATCATGATAAACCCATTCATTTTTTACTGGAAAGTTCTGTTTTTTGTGAAATTTCAAATTTTTGTAATTTAAAAAATTAGTACAGCATGTTTACTTTGTCATTAAAGAATGATAAAACCCACCAGAAATCAACTAATGGAAGCATCATTGGATAATTAATGAAAGCTTTCTTACAAGGCCTTTCTATGACCAATTTCTTCAGTAAACACTATAGTAGATTTACAGAGTTGGATCCATCCATGTAAAATTAAACCAATGCAATATTGGCTAAATCAAAGCAGGTTTAGATGGAAAAAACACTGTCCTCTGCTTAATCAGTATGTCAGTGTATTAGAGAATTTTAGAATTAAAGTTCTTGTTTGCTTTTTAAGAATAACTATCATTTTAATTTTTATTTAAAAAATCAATAGTACACGTAAAAATAAGCAACTTTGTAATATATCTTAGCAGAAAAATTAGCTACTTTTTCTGCCAAAATTGATCAGTCAATTTCAAAATGGGTAAAATCTATATTCAGTGAAGACAGACTTTTCCATTACTGAGATAGGAGATGGCAGATGCTACTGATAAGATTCTAGGTAGACGGGCGGAGGGAGGAACTAGAGGCAGAGCTCCATCCTCCTCCTCCCTCCTTCTATCTACATAGAATCTTATTATTTGCAGCTGTCATCTCCTATCTCAGTAATGGGAAAGTCTGTTTTCACTGAAGACAGATTTTATCCATGAATTCAGAATTTTGATAATGACTGATCATTTTTGGAATAGAAAGAAGTACATTTCTCTGATAAGATACATTACAAAGTTGCTTATTTTTACCTATACTATTGATTTATGAAATAAAAATGTAAACAACGGTTACTCTTTAAGGTAATTATAAATTACCTTGATGGTAATATGTGCTTAACAAGATATTACAAAGATTACCTATATGTAGGATAGATGGATAGTAGAGATGAGTGAATATATTCAAGTAGTATTGAATTCTACTCAAATTTTACAAAAATCCACATTTGCTAAAATGAAGATTTTTTGTAACACTCTTTCTCGTGAATTTAATATGTTGATGGCCGACTGTCCAACATTTTGTTGAACCAAAAATGACCATCAATAGATTAAAAAAAAACCACTCATACTTACATTACTGTTCAATTCTCCAGTCTTTCTGCTCCTCACCATCTCCTGTCTAGTCTTTGTTGCATCTACTTATCACCGCCACTCGCGATGAAAAATCTGGACCTCTTCAAGCCAGGCACAGACTTCTGGCTCTGATGAGAGCTGGTACGGTTCTGCGGATGCACTTGCAAGGTCATGATGTCTCTTGTCCAGTTCCCCAAGTGGTCCATTTCTCATCTTATCAACACTTTCGCTGGGTTGCAGGGTCCGGGACTTACAGTCCTGATGAGGCCTAGCAAAGTTCTTCACATGGTGGTGCAAAGTCACGATGTCATGACATATACTAGTCGGTGACCATAAATCTGATGAGAGGAGCTCAGAGGAGCTCAAACAAAATTAAGATAAAAGAGCTACAAATTTTTCTGTTATACTGTCAAATCGAATTCACTTACAGATTCTCAGTTACAGTGGTATGTAAAAGTTCAGGCACTCCTGGTCAACATTACTGTTATTGTGAACAGTTGAGCAAGTTGAAGATGAAATAATCTCTAAAAGGCCTAAAGTTAAAGGTGGCACATTTCATTTTTATTTTAGGCCAATATGTATATATATATATATATATATATATATAAAAACTGATTATAGGAATCTGGCACTCCAAAATAGTGAGAAAAAAGGATTTTATTTAATTACAGAATTCTTCAGAATTAATTTGACGTTTCGGCCTCATATGGCCTTCATCAGAACTGTAAATCAAAATAAAACAATCACATATGAGTAACAACTCCATAAATCAGAAAGTAGCAACAGTCAATTCATACGAGAATCAAATCGTGGAAAATAGGTGCAAGAAAAGTCCATATGAGCAAATACAGAATATCAATGCAAACAGTTTAATGGCATGGCTGCATAAATTATGTGTGATTCATAGACAATAAATAACTAGAGATGACCGTTGTTCTACTCGAACTGTTCGCCAATCTCAAATTCGAGCTGTTTTGGGCGGTGTTCGAGCCGGTCGGCGAACACGAACAATTTGAGAAAAATTCGGCTGTTCGAGGTTATGTTCGATAACTGTTCGTGCACCAAAATCATAACTGGATTTTTTCTCAGTAATGATGAAAATTAATGTTAATACGCAGTTTGAGTGTACAGCGGGGCGGGGGGAGGGGCAGGGGATGGATCTCTGCAGGAACAATGAAGATCTCCATTTTTTTTTCTCTTTCCCGCATTTGCAGTGGGGAGGTGCAATCTGTCAGCCTATCAGCAGCGCACACACGGAGCGAAGTGCTTTTTTTCACACAAGCAAGGGCATGTGTGATTGGCAGTGTATGTCACATGTCCTTGCCCTATAAGACCAAGCCATTTTCCCCGTCGCCACCATTTTCTCACTGCTGCAGCTGCGTGTTAGACGGCACCGCTGTTGCTGTGTGCGCTATACCTTGTTAATTTCAAGCCAAGTTTCGCACAAATATACAGATAGCTTGGGAGTAGGGAATAGTTGTGATTGCAGTCCTTTTAAGGACTAGGTTACAGCATTTCCTACGACTTTTATCAGGCAGGTCTGTGCTCTTAAATAGATAGATTGTGGGAGTAAAGACTAATTGTAATTGGAGTCCTTTTCAGGACTAGGTTACATCAGTTCCTATCAGTTTTTGCCAGGCAGGTCTGTGCCAGTGCTGTGCAAGTTTTTTTCACAGCATTTGGCTGAATCTAGCAAAGCTAATCCTTTTTGGCCTATTGCAGAGTGTGTTAGTCAGTGGAGTAGCCTATCTGTGTTGCAAGATATACCACCTGTGTATAGAATACCAATTTTTTTACTGCACCTAGTGAAGTAAAATCTTTTGGGCATAGCATCATTCTATTAGTCCATCTATACTGACCTCCATCAGGTTGCAAACTGAATATAATTTTTTTCTGCATCTAGCTCTGAAAAAATATTTGGGCTTCTAGCAGTGTGTGGGACTTGGTCTATTAGTCAATCTATACTGACCTCCATCAGGTTGCAAATTAAAAATAATTTTTTTCTTCATTTAGCTCTGAAAAAATATTTGGGCTTCTAGCAGTGTGTGGGACTTGTTCTATTAGTCCTTCTATACTGACCTCCAGCAGGTTGCAAATTGAATATAATTTTTTTCTGCATCTAGCTCTGAAAAAATATTTGGGCTTCTAGCGGTGTGTGGGACTTGGTCTATTAGTCCATCTATACTGACCTCCATCAGGTTGCAAATTAAAAATAATTTTTTTCTGCATCTAGCTCTGAAAAAATATTTGGGCTTCTAGCAGTGTGTGGGACTTGGTCTATTAGTCCATCTATACTGACCTCCATCAGGTTGCAAATTAAAAATAATTTTTTTCTGCATCTAGCTCTGAAAAAATATTTGGGCTTCTAGCGGTGTGTGGGACTTGGTCTATTAGTCCATCTATACTGACCTCCATCAGGTTGCAAATTAAAAATAATTTTTTTCTGCATCTAGCTCTGAAAAAATATTTGGGCTTCTAGCAGTGTGTGGGACTTGGTCTATTAGTCCATCTATACTGACCTCCATCAGGTTGCAAATTGAATAAAAAAATTTTCTGCATCTAGCTCTGAAAAAATATTTGGGCTTCTAGCGGTGTGTGGGACTTGGTCTATTAGTCCATCTATACTGACCTCCATCAGGTTGCAAATTAAAAATAATTTTTTTCTGCATCTAACCCAGCCAATAGTTTTGGCCTAATACCACAGTTTGGCCACTCAGCTCTGCTCGGTTACCATCCTTTTTTTTTTTGTGCAAACAACTCCAGAGTTGTGAATTAGTTAACCACCAAAATGAGTGGAAAAAGGCCTGCTGCTGGTGGAAAGGGGAATAGGCGTGTTGGGAAGGGGAAAAAAGGTTGTGTCCGTGGGGTAGGTGCAGAAGAAAGACCATCTTCCAGCCAAACTAAAATGTCTACTTCTTTTAGCGGACAATGTGATAAGATCCCTTTCTTACGGCCACGCCAATCGCTACAAATTCCAGATGAGGCACAAAAACAGCAGGTGCTTCAACGGATATCAAGTGCTCCTTTAAGTGGGCTCTCCTCCACATCAACTTCAACATCACAAATACTCCAGTCCTCAAAGGTGTCACCCAAATCGCACTTGCTTCCTCACAGCTCCCAAATATCCAGCTGCCCGTCTGAGTATGAGGTAGAACAGATGGTTGAGTCTGCAGAGCTGTTTACTCATACTATAGCCTGGGAATCAGAGGTCGACTCCAGCGCTTCTGTGAATCCAGACGAGGAAATGATCTGCACTGATGCCCAGAATCTTTATGAGTCGGATCCAGGACCAGACGCAGAAGGTTCTGACCATAATGTAGACCCTCATTCCCAAACTGTAACTCCTGTTGGTGGAGACAATGAGGAAGACGATGATAAGACTCAAATACCTGATTGGAGCGACAACTTTAGTTTTTTGTCAGGGCAGGAACAGGTTGGCTCTGAGGACGACGGGTGTGATAACGCACAGGGTGATGATGATGAGGTCGGAGATCCCACTTACTGTCAACCCACAGTCAGCCAAGAGATGAGGTCAGCAGAGGAGGTGGAGGAAGATGCTAGTGATGACGAGGTCAGGTTGCGCCTTCCTGGACAGAGACGTAGTACTGGAAGCACGTCAACAACTGCATCCTCAAACACAACTCTGCCTCTCACCACAAGTCGTGGTGGCTCTTCAGGTCGCATGGGTGCTAAGCCTTGCATAGCCTGGGCATTTTTTCAGATCGATAAAGATGACCCAACTCGTGTTATCTGTAACATTTGTCAGCAAAAGCTAAGTAGAGGCCAAAAAATACATAGTTTGAGTACTTCATGCATGAACCGGCACATGGACATGAAGCATAAGTTGCAGTGGGAAGCTCAGTGTGCTACAATGCGGTCTAGCCGGCCGGGCCAACAACCGTCTGCCATATCTTGTGCATCCGCGGCCTCTTCATCCTCTGTGACTGGGGGGACAGCAGTCACACCTGTTTTGGGGCGCAGACCTGCCACCTCTTTACCCGCAACAGCCAGCGTGATTGGCAAGTCATCATTTTCTTTGGAGGTGGTAACACCAGCTGGTCTTGAGCGCTGTCCGACATCAATAGCACCACCTTTGGATCAAGGCAACCTAACATGTCCGCCTGCATCTTCCTCACAGACCGGCAGTTTGCCGGGGACACCCTTATCAACCCCGTCTAAGCACAATAGCCAGCCCTCGGTCCCTCAGATGTGGACAAGTAAAAGACCATTTCCTCCTAGCCATGAGAAAGCTAAGAGGTTGAATTTCACCATCTGCAAGCTCTTGGCTACAGAAATGCTGCCTTTCCGCCTGGTGGACACAGAGGATTTTCGAGACCTTATGTCCGTCGCAGTGCCCCAGTACCAGATGCCCAGTCGGCACTACTTCTCAAAGAAAGGTGTGCCTGCGCTCCACCAGCATGTCGCACACAACATCACCGCTTCTTTGAGAAACTCTGTGTGTGACAGGGTGCATTTCACCACAGACACTTGGACGAGTAGGCATGGACAGGGGCGTTACATGTCGCTGACTGGGCACTGGGTAACTATGGTGACAGCAGGACAAGGGGCTGCTGTCCAAGTCTTGCCGTCCCCACGAGTTGTGCGTCAATCCTCTTTATGTCATTTTTCCTCCACTGCTTCTGCCTCCTCAACCTCCTCTCGGTCTTCCACCTGCACCCAAAGCCTGTCTGGTCATGCCACAAGCTTTCTAACTGCGCAGAAGGGATCCTGCACACCTCCTTACTATGCTGGCAGTAGGGCTCAACGTCATCAGGCGGTTTTTACATTGAAATGTCTGGGAAATGTGAGTCACACAGCTGAGGAGTTGTGGTCAGCTCTGGAGAACCAATTTCATGAATGGTTGTCTCCACTGGACCTGAAACCAGGGAAGGCCGTGTGCGACAATGCTGCAAACCTGGGTGCGGCCCTTCGCCGGGGCAATGTCACACACGTGCCTTGTATGGCTCACGTGTTGAACCTGGTTGTCCAGCAATTTTTAGCCCACTATCCCAGACTAGATGGCCTTCTGCAGAGGGCACGGTCGCTGTGTGCTCACTTCCGCCGTTCGCATCCCGCAGCTCAGCGACTTACATCTCTACAGAAGTCGTTGGGCCTGCCACTTCACCGGCTAAAATGCGATGTGCCTACCCGGTGGAATTCAACTCTGCACATGTTGCAGCGACTGTGGCAGCACCGACAAGCCCTGGTGCAATACGTTCTGACGTATAGCCTGGGCCAACGAGATTCAGAGGTGGGGCAAATCACGCTGGAGGAGTGGTCTCAGATCAGGGACCTATGCACCCTTCTGCACAGTTTTGAAATGGCGACGAAGATGTTTAGTGCTGACGATGCCATTATCAGCATGACTATTCCGGTGATTTACATGCTGGAGCACATGTTAAACAGAATTCGGAGTCAGGTGGTGGCACAAGAGGAGGTGGAGGAAGTAGAGGAGGAGGAGTTGTATGCGGAAGGGCTAACATCTGCAAGGTCCAGACGGTCGGCAGCACCAGGGCGGCAGGCATGTGAGGGTGGGGGAGATGATTTTACCAGGGCGCATGGTAGCAGCCAAACTAGTGAGGAAGGTGCAGGAGCCCAGGAAGAAGTGGAGGACGAACTGATGGAAGACTCATCAGATGAGGGAGACCTTGATCACATTTCTGTTGTGCGAGGTTGGGGGGAGAGGACAGAGGAAGGAAGCATGATTGTTACCTCGCCACCAACACAACAGGGACTTGGTGCTCCTGGATGCGCAACACACATGAGTGCCTTCTTGCTGCACTACCTGCAACATGACCCTCGAATTGTGAGAATTAGAAATAATCCTGACTACTGGGTTGCCACACTGTTAGATCCCCGGTACAAAAGTAAATTTGCAGAAATTATTCCTGCCATAGAAAGGGATGCACGCATGCAGGAGTATCAGCAGAGACTGTTGCAGAATCTTACATGTGCTTTTCCACAAAATACCAGTGGTGCACGTAGTGAATCTCTCAGTTCCAACTTGCCAACCGTGGTCTGTATGGAATTGTTCAATAAAGGGCCCAAAATTAAGATAACATAGATGGGAGAGGTCTCTATGAATAGGAATTCCTAAGTATTTGATACCCTGTGAGGGCCAGGCAAAGGGAACGTTGGACTGGATGGAATCCTATATGGATTTAGGGAGGGAGACATCGAGGGCCTCAGACTTCGCTGCATTGATTTTAAAATTTTACCATGTAACAAAGTGATCTATTTCAGCCATAACAGCAGGGATGGATATATGTGATTGAGTGATATATACTAGGACATCATCAGCAAATAGAGAGCACTTGTACTCGGTGCCTCCCACCTCAATCCACCTAATATTGGGGTTATGGCGAATTGATGAGAGCAGGTGCTCCGTCACTAGGATGTATAAGAGAGGGGACAGAGGACATCCCTGCCTTGTCCCATTGGTGATTGTGAAAGGTGATGAAAATGTTCTGACGCACCCCCTGGGCCTTGGGACACCCGGAGCCGGACCCTTTTTGGTGGATGCTGGTGGTTGTAGTCTTCGTGGCGGCGATCCGGTTCCGTGGCTCAGGGCGGTCAAACCAGTGGCGGAACTATTTATGTGGTTTTGATGTTTAAATGTCCGACTACGCCACCCGTGGATTGCGGTCAGAGTAAACCGCCGCTACAGGGCAGACCGCTAAGGCTGGTGTTGTGGGTGCAGCAGAGCGTAGCATAACTCCCCACGGGAGGAGTATAGCCTCAGGGCAGTGTATGCGGAGGATGGGGGTGATGGTGCAGGGCAGCAGCAGTAACGACACGGAGTCAGTGATGCAGTTCAGGGCCTTTACTCACAGTTCTTATTATCCAGACCACGTCTGCAGGTAACGGCTGCCCACGTCGTACTGTGCTCACCAGGTGAGGGGCTCAGACAACTCCCAGATAACTTTGGAGCGCTTCACAGGACCCCCTTTGTGTGTCCTTTGTCTGGCCTTTCTTACCAACACTTCTGTTCGGCTGCCTCGGGCCTCCTCTTGGTAAACTTGGCGCCAGTTTCCCTGACCCTATGTGGTGCCTTCCTAGCGGGTGGAGCAAGGGGCTGCGCCAAATAAAATGTCAGAGCCTCCGGTTTCTAGCTGAGGGTCGTTTCCTGCCTCCACTAGTTCGGGGACCGGTCTCCCCCTTTGGCCTGACCCCTCCACGCAGGTGGATTCGGGCGTGCGGTGGCGACTCGCCCGTCCGCACCCCTGGGATCCCTTCATTCCTCGTTCCTGGAGCCTTCTCCGCTCCTCTTCCTTCCTTCTCCCTCTTGCAGGCCTGGGCCTCTGTTACTAGGCCCGCCTCCGGAGCAGAGCTCATGCAGAGCCCCTGCTCCCTGCCACTTCTGCTCAGACTTCTCTGCACTGAACTAAGATGGTGCCCACCTTTTATACTCCCTTCTCAATGCACCCAGGAACTGCTTCCTCCCTGCTCCTGCACTGCAGGGTTCCCCTTCCTCAGTGTTCCCTCCCCCCACTCCAGCCAGGGACAGGGACTGTCGTGCCCATCTCAGGGGCATATTGGTCGCCCTGCCCCACGGCAATGTGGTGTAATGCATGCAGGTGTCGGGTCCTGATCCACACTCCATCCTTATCTGAGAGTGAGATATCACACCTCTGGGTGAGGTGCAATACGTCTGTAGCAACCGAGCCCTCGGTGCTACAGTTCCATTTATCTTCAGCCTAGGTGACGTATTGTGATACAGGGCCGTGATTTTGGCTATAAAAGGGTCCCCTAGACCCCTACCCCAAGCTTTTTAAGAGAATCATATATGGCGTGCCAGGAGACTCTATGGAATGCTTTCTCAGCATCCAACGAGAGTATCTACTTACAAATTTTTAACTGCATCTAGCCCAGGAAATACTTTGTGCCTAGTAGCAGTGTCTGCTAGTCAGCGGATTATCCCGGCTGTTAAGCAAGCTACACCACCTGTAGTTTGGACACTTAATTTTTTCAAAGGAAATGCTTCGGGACCACGGGATACTTAGTGAAGAGCATCAGGAGGCACCCCAAGGCATAGGGGCTGGGACTGGCACTAGGATGCCTTGCGGTGGACAGCCGAGCTCGATCCTTATAAAAGCTTTTTAACTGCAGCAGCTTTAGTGGACGCTACTGGAGCTGGAATTACGCGGCTGCTGGCATGAGACTTGCCCTCCAATAGATCCTTGTAAATGGATTTAAAGTGTATTCATTCAAATTAGAGGGACAATTTAAATTAAAAAGCTTAGAGCTGCCTCCACCACAGGGGGGCTCTCTCGACCCACCAGCGGACAGGCACCAGTATTGGGAGAGGGGGGCTGGCCGTCAGGGTTCACCGCGGCTCTGGCACAAACCCGGCGACACGGAGGTGGCACGGGCAGGAGCGGACTAGCCGTCTCGGCTTCTCACTTTTTGGATTTTAGAAGGGCATGACATGCCTATATCTGTGTCTCCCCCTCCTTTTACTCCTCCACCTCTTTTCTTTTCGCATGACTATATGTACTTGTCACTTTTCCATGTGTTAGTTGTGTCTTCTGAGCAGTTTGTCAACTTTTGGACACCTTTGAAGGTGTTTTCTATGTGTTTCTATGTGTTTTTGTTTGCCTGCCATTGGTTTTAATGGTGTTCGAAGGTGTTCGACGAACAGTTCGACGAACAGTTCGGCGAACACACGGGTGTTCGACGAACCGAACCGAACTCGAACACGACGGGGGTGGCTCAACACTATAAATAACTCAATGTATTTACTCAAAATTAGTAAGTTTACCAGGAAACTGCCCAATAGATACATGGGAGGTCAATCACATAGCTGCAAAACAAAGGGACAGTGGGAGTCACTATATATGCCAAGGGAAACACATTATTAGTATACAGAGAGTACACAACTCACCAGGGTCACAGGAGAGAGGGACCTCGCATATCGGCGCTGCATGAGAAAAGCACGACCGTGCTATAGGGAATGCGCTGAGTGACTGAGTGCTATAGTGCACTTATATATCGTTCCCATACTTCCGGGATGCGGTGCTAATACGGCACCCGGAAGTCACATGATGGACCCCTAAGAGCGTCACCGGAAGTGACGCGACGGCAGGAATATGTCGCCGCTATGTGTTTGCATTGGTGGGATTACACCTCAGGCACGGACCAGGAGGCAGCATGGTAGGGCAGACTCATAATGAGAGTAGGGAAGTTCCCATAAGCTAGTAACAATGATAGAATATGACTAGAAGAACTGCATAGGGACACTGCAGACAAATGTAAATAAAGGCGGAATAGAGGAGGGGAACATGAGTATTAACAGAGACCCAATATAGGACTAGGAAACGAGGAGAAAGATATGAGGAAGGAAGATATAAAAATAAATGTAAAAGTAAAATAGAACAAAAGGAAAAACGGAAAAAATAAGGAAAATTAGAAAAGGTAAGAAAAAGATAAAGAATAGAAGAATACAAAAAATAAAAATAAAAATAAGAATAAAAATAAAAATAAAAATAAAAAATAAAAAATAAATAAGTAAATAATAAAAATAAAAAATAAATAATAAAGAATAAAAATAAGAAAAAGAAATAAAAACAAAAACAAAAATAAAAATAAAAATAATAAAAAATAAAAATAAAAAATAAAAATAAAAATAAAAATAATAATAATAATAAAAAATAAAAAAATAAAAAAAAAATAAAAATAAAAAATAACAAAAGATAAAAAATAAAAATAAATAAATAAAAAAGTATAATATAAGAAATATAGTCATACCAGCCCGTGTGGTGATGAAATTCAATTTAATCGGCTCTGTTATAAAATAAGAGAAAAAAGGAAAAGTTATTAGATGAAACTGGAAATTTCATATTCCCTATTTAAACCGCTCGGTTCTAAGGTGTCCAATTTATGTATCCAGTAAGATTCATGACATTTTAATGTCCTGATTCTATCACCGCCTCTCCTTGGAGCTGGTACATGTTCGAGAATCTGGAATTTCAGCTGAGCAATATTGTGTTTAAACGATCGAAATGGAATGGAATGCGTAGATAGCTCTTGCCACATTGGATGCTTGACTTATGCTGTGATATGCGGTCCCGTATATGTTGGGTAGTTTCTCCAACATATACGAGACCGCAAGGGCATTTTATGGCATAAACAACATATGAAGAATCACATGTGAAGAAGTCTTTGAAGCTAATAGGCTCTCCCGTGTGGGGGTGAAAAAATTTGTCTCCTTTCTGTACATTGTTACACTGCGGACAGTGTAGACAAGGGAACGTTCCTCTTTTAGGAGTATGTAGAAACGTCTGTCTTGAAAGTACTTTTTTAGAGCCAATATCCGCTCGTACCAGTCTGTCACGAAGGTTAGTAGGTCGCCGAAAGCATGGCATAAAAGGCAATTTGAATTCGTCTACAGACGGGTAACTATCATGAAGAATGTGCCAGAATTTGCATATACTCTTATGTATTTTATACATAAAAGGGTGAAAGGTGTGTATTAAAGGTATCCGCTTCACCGATTGTTCCCTGCGGGAAGTTGGTTTAGACCTTATTTTAGACAGTAAAACTTGAGGATATCCCCTATTCAGGAACTTAGTCTCAGTTTCCAGGAGGCGTATATTCTTTGTCTCAGGATCGGAAACAATCCTGGTTACCCGACTAAATTGGGATATGGGAATGGATTCCTTCGTGGCTCTCGGGTGACAGCTCGCGAAATGTAATATATTATTGCGATCGGTCTCCTTCACAAAAAGGTCTACTATCAGTTCTCCATCAGACTTTTTGATAATTCTTGTGTCAAGAAAACTGACTGTCTCGGTATCATAATGTAACACAAATTGCAGCTCAGGCCATATCATTTTTCCACTGTTCAAACTGTTGTATCTGCTGCATCTACCACCGCCTCTACACCATTTAATCTAGATAACCTAGGTCTTAGAATCAAAAGTAGTTTTATGCCTCCTAAGAATAGTCCACCAGTGGAAACCTTTATTAGTCTGATTAATCGCGAAGTGGACGGTTTCAAAAAAGATGTCTCCAAGGGCAAATTCCACTGCCCTAGTAATATGTCTAACTCTGATCATTTGGCCCTGCAATCCCTAATCAAAGACAAGGAACTAATCATTAAACCCGCAGATAAGGGGGGAGCAGTGGTCATCATGGATCTTAAGGATTATATGGAGGAGACTAACCGTCAACTGTCTGACACTAATATTTACCAACCCTTAGCCTCTAATCCTACATCTAGAATAGCTTCTAGGATAAGGACTTTGGTGGCCAAATTTCAGGGCAATGGCACCATTGATAAGAAGGTGGGCGAATTTTTAACCAATCATCATCCCATTACCCCGGTTTTCTATGTACTACCTAAGGTGCACAAAAGACTACATAAACCTCCGGGACGGCCCATTGTGGCATCAACGAACTCAGTCCTCTCGCCACTTAGTATTTTACTAGAAAAGGTTTTGTCTCCACTAATCAGAAATATGAAATAATTTATTCTAGATACGAATGACTTCATTAAGATGATTCATAAGACTAAGCGAGTACCAATCGACTCCTTTTTAGCAACTTGGGACGTTAGTAGTCTTTACACCTCCATAAAGCACCACAAGGGTTTAGAGGCCGTGGTAGATTTACTGTCCTCCACATTTGACAATAAGAACAAGGTTGACTTCTGTGTTGAACTCTTGGATCTTGTCTTGACAGAGAATTTTTTCATGTTTGGTGATGATTTTTTTCTCCAGGTGCAAGGTACAGCAATGGGGTCCAATGTAGCCCCGCCCTATGCTAATTGTTTTATGACCTATTTCGAAGAGAAGTTCATCTATACTAATCACATCTTCAAACAAAACGCCTTGGTTTGGCGTCGTTATATAGACGATATTTTTTGCATATGGCGGGGCTCATTGGACTCCCTTCTCTCCTTTCATACCCATTTGAATCTGATATGGCCTGAACTGCAATTTGTGTTACATTATGATACCGAGACAGTCAGTTTTCTTGACACAAGAATTATCAAAAAGTCCGATGGAGAACTGATAGTAGACCTTTTTGTGAAGGAGACCGATTGCAATAATCTATTACATTTCTCGAGCTGTCACCCGAGAGCCACGAAGGAATCCATTCCCATATCCCAATTTAGTCGGGTAACCAGGATTGTTTCCGATCCTGAGACAAAGAATATACGCCTCCTGGAAACTGAGACTAAGTTCCTGAATAGGGGATATCCTCAAGTTTTACTGTCTAAAATAAGGTCTAAACCAACTTCCCGCAGGGAACAATCGGTGAAGCGGATACCTTTAATACACACCTTTCACCCTTTTATGCATAAAATACATAAGAGTACACGCAAATTCTGGCACATTCTTCATGATAGTTACCCGTCTGTAGGCGAATTCAAATTGCCTTTTATGCCATGCTTTCGGCAACCTACTAACCTTCGTGACAGACTGGTACGAGCGGATATTGGCTCTAAAAAAGTACTTTCAAGACAGACGTTTCTACATACTCCTAAAAGAGGAACGTTCCCTTGTCTACACTGTCCGCAGTGTAACAATGTACAGAAAGGAGACAAATTTTTTCACCCCCACACGGGAGAGCCTATTAGCTTCAAAGACTTCTTCACATGTGATTCTTCATATGTTGTTTATGCCATAAAATGCCCTTGCGGTCTCGTATATGTTGGAGAAACTACCCAACATATACGGGACCGCATATCACAGCATAAGTCAAGCATCCGATGTGGCAAGAACTATCTACCCATTCCATTTAATTTCGATCATTTTAAACACAATATTGCTCAGCTGAAATTCCAGATTCTCAAACATGTACCAGCTCCAAGGAGAGGCGGTGATAGAATCAGGACATTAAAATGTCGTGAATCTTACTGGATACATAAATCGGACACCTTAGAACCGAGGGGTTTAAATAGGGAATATGAAATTTCCAGTTTAATCTAATAACTTTTCCTTTTTTCTCTTATTTTATAACAGAGCCGATTAAATTGAATTTCATCACCACACAGGCTGGTATGACTATATTTCTTATATTATACTTTTTTATTTTTTAATTTTTATTTTTTATCTTTTGTTATTTTTTATTTTTTATTTTTATTTTTTATTATTATTATTATTATTATTTTTATTTTTATTTTTATTTTTTATTTTTTATTATTTTTATTTTTATTTTTGTTTTTGTTTTTATTTCTTTTTCTTATTTTTATTCTTTATTATTTATTTTTTTATTTTTATTATTTACTTATTTATTTATTTTTTTTATTTATTTATTTTTTTATTTTATTTATTTTTTTTTATTCTTATTTTTATTTTTATTTTTACTTTTTGTATTCTTCTATTCTTTATCTTTTTCTTATCTTTTCTAATTTTCCTTATTTTTTCCGTTTTTCCTTTTGTTCTATTTTACTTTTACATTTATTTTTATATCTTCCTTCCTCATATCTTTCTCCTCGTTTCCTAGTCCTATATTGGGTCTCTGTTAATACTCATGTTCCCCTCCTCTATTCCGCCTTTATTTACATTTGTCTGCAGTGTCCCTATGTAGTTCTTCTAGTCATATTCTATCATTGTTACTAGCTTATGGGAACTTCCCTACTCTCATTATGAGTCTGCCCTACCATGCTGCCTCCTGGTCCGTGCCTGAGGTGTAATCCCACCAATGCAAACACATAGCGGCGACATATTCCTGCCGTCGCGTCACTTCCGGTGACGCTCTTAGGGGTCCATCATGTGACTTCCGGGTGCCGTATTAGCACCGCATCCCGGAAGTATGGGAACGATATATAAGTGCACTATAGCACTCAGTCACTCAGCGCATTCCCTATAGCACAGTCGTGCTTTTCTCATGCAGCGCCGATATGCGAGGTCCCTCTCTCCTGTGACCCTGGTGAGTTGTGTACTCTCTGTATACTAATAATGTGTTTCCCGTGGCATATATAGTGACTCCCACTGTCCCTTTGTTTTGCAGCTATGTGATTGACCTCCCATCTATCTATTGCGCAGTTTCCTGGTAAACTTACTAATTTTGAGTAAATACATTGAGTTATTTATTGTCTATGAATCACACATAATTCATGCAGCCATGCCATTAAACTGTTTGCATTGATATTCTGTATTTGCTCATATGGACTTTTCTTGCACCTATTATCCACGATTTGATTCTCGTATGAATTGACTGTTGTTACTTTCTGATTTATGGAGTTGTTACTCATATGTGATTGTTTTATTTTGATTTACAGTTCTGATGAAGGCCATATGAGGCCGAAACGTCAAATTAATTCTGAAGAATTATGTAATTAAATAAAATCCTTTTTTCTCACTATTTTGGAGAGCCAGATTCCTATAATCATTTATAATTGGAGTGGAATCCTATCTGAGCACCCTATTAAATGGGAGTGCCACGTAGTCTTTTTTTTTATATATATATAGTCATATTTTACATTTTAAAAATACAAAAAGGAAAATGAGCTCATGCAAAAGTTTGTGCACCCTGCATGGTTGGTACCTCATAGCACCCCCTTTTGAGAGTAAATGATTTTTGTAGCCAGACAAGAGTCTTTGAATTCTTGATTTTCATCCATTCTTCCTTGGAAAATTCTTCCGGTTCTGTGAGATCCCTGGGTCATCTCGCATGCACTGCTATTTTGAGGTCTAGCCACAGGCTGTGAGGGCCATTGTAAAACATGCCATGCCACTGTAGAGATTGGCCATTTTCTTAATGTTAGTGCAGTTTTTCTCACAAAGTGACCAGCTCCTCTGTCCATACAATGGCTGCTGGTGGAGGAACGTATGAGCAGATCTGTTCATCAACATCCATCAATACAAAAACAACTTTTCCATGTGAGGTGTTTTACAATTGAAGAAGGTGTTGGACTGGTCTGGTCACATGACCCTACACCAGCAGCCATTTTTAGACAGATCTGCTGGTCAGTATGTGAGGAAAGCTACACTAACAAATGAAAGTGTACAACCTCTTAACCTGAGAATGAGTGACCTCCTTCTGATGGTCTAAAAGGAAAGATTGTAACTCTGTTTTTATCTGCCTTTTAATTAGCTCTTTTCAGCTGATTTGGGGCCACATACTACATTAAATTTTAATGCACAGGGAAACAAAAAGTCTGTAAAAGCCAAACTGTGCAAAATTTATAATGGAAAGCCAGAAAGGATAGGAATGGTGCCAATTAAATCTGCGCTCCTCCACACATGAATAAGGAATCAAGGTTCAATAAGAGTTCATCTTTTATTTAAGGCTAAAAAACGACGTATTTCATGGACGTCCTGTCCACTTCCTTGGGTATATAGCCATATTGGCTGTATAGAAAGTGGACAGGACGTCCACTGAATATATAGTTTTTTAGCCTTAAATAAAAGATGAACCTTGATTCCTTATCCATGTGTGGAGGAGCGCGGATTTAATTGGCACCACTCTTATCCTTTCTGGCTTTCTGTTATTTATCCCTCTGTGGATTCAGCGCTGCCTTCAGCCCTCCATTATACCTACCACATGTGTTGTGCATTTCACAACCCAAAAGGGTAAGCAATCCTCTTTCTGTTCTCTCATGACTTAATCTGGCAACAGTGCTATTTGCGCTCCTTTCTTTATTTACTTTTAGTACATTTGCAAAATTTATAATGAAACCCAATTGCAAAATGATTCATTTAGTTAAAAAAAATGTCTTCAAAGTTGGCCAACCACTGTTTATAGAATAGAAGGAAATAGCTTTGTATTTGGCTATCACTATTTTTTCTCATAGATTAAGAATGCAGTAGATACTGTGCACGACACCTACTCAACTCAAGCACCCCTATTCTTGTGAATGCTGTCAAACCCCCACAATCACACATTTACCATCTGTCCTGATCAATTAATATCTTAATATGACTCATTTAAGTATTCTCTCAACTGCGTTACTAATTAATAATTGTAATAAAAAAAAGGTAATCATCTCACCTGTCTGGTGCACAGCAAAAAGCCCTCTGTAGTAATATGGGTAGATCCTTGTAGAAGTCAGCAATCATAATATTCCATAAATAATTAAGTTTATTGTTCAGATTAAAGACATTAGTGGCAAATAGCAGCAACAAAAATAATTAAACATGTATACAATAATGGTAGAGAATAGAAGCACGTCTAATCAGGCATCCAGGCAACTAGTTTCTTACCAGTGCAGTCCTTAGTCTGAGCCTGTAAAACACCATACTACCACATAGGATATACATTCAGGATTTAATTACTATCTCAACCAAGTGAGTATGAATAACAAAAAAAAAAAAAATCACACATGAAAACAACGTTCATGAATAAGTATAAAAATATACAAAAATTCTATCTATAATTGAAACAATGTTTATCAAAAATATATATTAATACTAAAGAATTCAATCTGATCTTTATTATTAATATAACAGGAGATCAGATTTAATTCATTAGTATTAATATATATTTTTTGATACACATTGTTTCGTTTATAGATAGAATTTTTGCATATTTGTATACTTATTGATAAATATTTTCATGTGTGTTTTTTTTTTGTTATTCATACTCACCTGATTGAGATTGTAATTTAATCCTAAATGCATATCTTATGTGGTAGTATTGTGTTTTCCAGACTCAGACAAAGGCCACGGCCCCACTATCAGTATTCGGTCAGTATTTTTTCTCTGGAGTGGGAGCCAAAACCAGGTGAGGAACAATCAGAGAAAAGGTATAATAGAAACAAGTCACCAATTCTGCATTTATATGACCACTCCTGGTTTTGGCACCCACTCCTGAGAAAAAATACTGACCGAATACTGACCAAATACTGATAGTGGGGCAGTGGCATAAGGACTACATTGGTCAGAAACTAGTTGCCCAGATGCCTGATTAGATGTACGTTCATTCTCTAACATGGTTATATGTATTTTTAATTATTTTTGTTGCTGCTCTCTGCCACTCACATTTTTAATCTGAACAATAAACTTATTTTTTTATGGAATACTACGATTTATGGCTCCTACGTGGATCTATCCATATTACTAATTAATAATGTATAGAAATATTCCTTGCATATTTGCAATAATTATTTAATAATGGAATGAGTTACAAAATAGTATGTGATAGGTTTTATAAAAAAAATCATGATTATGACTTTTCTTTGTGCTTTTAGCACTCTGTACTTGGTACTTTTATAGCATTGCTGTACAGTTTTACTACTCATCTATTCTATTATAAATCCACCCCAACATGTACACTCCACTAATGACTCCTCACTATTGCATTAAAAATGCGTTGGGGTGGATTTTCCCTTTTGGGACTACAAGGTTTAGTATTACACTTGGATACTACCTTAGTAAGGGTGGGAACCACCACAGGGGACTCGAAAGGGCTAGTTAGGAAAAGAAAAACGGACAGTTCATCAGCTCACCGGTGTAGAAGATATATTGAAGCAGTGCGCGGTGCACAGAAGGATCAGGCTGGCTCCTGAGCTGAAACCATGGAAGAAATAGTGGAAAAATCCAGCAACCGCATAAAAAATATTTTTTATATATAAAACATCACATTTATTTTGATATGACTAAAAACAAAGAAAAAATGAAGATAATATAAAATAACAGGGTGGACACTAAGTCTACATGTTTCGAGCCTTACAGGCTCTTAGTCTTGACTTAGTCCCGATGTCCACCATTTTATTTTATATTATCTTCATTTTTTCTTTATTATTAGTTATATCCAAATAAATGTGATGTTTTATATATAAAAATATTTTTTTTGCAGTTGCTGGATTTTTTCAGCATTTCTCCCTAGCTAGGAAAAACCTTTCATATGCCTCAACTGCTCCCTAGGGGCTTCATGGACTACGACATCTTCCCGACTGGATTGGGTGAGATTGAAGCATTTATTACTAACACGGTTATTATATGGCACTTTATTACACGGTATTCATGCTTCTACATACCTATATTATGCCTGGTATCCTGATTTTATGATGTTAGATTAGGCTCTTCTGGTGTTTTTGGGATTATCCCTGTTATGTTAAGATGTTTATTAAAGGTTATATGTTATTATTAGAGTCTCTTCATGCTGCTTACTTATCATATTCTGAGAGATTTGTGTTGGACGTATAATTTGGTTGGTTATTGCTAGAGGTCTGCATTTAGCAGTAAGCAGTAACTTTTTAGATCCTATAATGTTTCACAAACATGACAAAGTAAGACATAAAATATAGAGTTTTTCAAAACTAATTAAGCAAAACTCCATTGGTTATTACCTAAAAACAGAGAATGGAATGTGTTAATGTGTTGACTATGGTTGTCCTAGACAATTTACAAAATCAACCCCTAAATTTTACAATGTTACTAAAGACCAGTTTCTTTACATCAAAATTTGACTTGGTAAAAGAGGAGGCAACTTTCTTGCTTTTTACCATCTCTTCAAAAACTGCTTGACCTACATAGGAAACGAAAAACTGCAGAGAAGAGTAAAACAAAAAACTTAATCAAAAGGTAAATAAATATTAAATATATGTGTATATGTTAAATAAAAGCTACTACTGAAAATAATGGTGTCTTGGACTATACAAGAGATTATGTGGGACACAGGTGACATTTAGAAGAATGAATAAAATAGTTAATACATATTTTCTATGATTAAAATAAATAAATATATAAAATGGACCAACTGGTTTGGAAATACTCCAGGTATACAAGGATTGTCCCTATCTATTTTTTATCTGTGTGTTGTTTTTGAAATTAGTTTAGTAATTGGAAATCCATTATTTTTTATGTTCTTTACAAAACACTTTTTATCTCTACAGATACGGTATTAATGTGCTGACAAAATGTTTATATTATCGCTATTTTCCAAAAATGTTCAATGACTATAAGCTAATATATTTAATAGTTATTGTTAAATAGTTGATTGTAAGTTTTAGATAAGCTTATTTAACAACAATTTTGAAAATGATTTAATGGTAAGTAGCCACCATGAAAATTAGCTTTTGTAAAAAAAAGAATTACTTTTTATGAAGTTTTCACTATTGGCATTATTGGTACTATTTAATATTTTTTTACTTTTGTAAAGCATTTGTTAAGGTTCCTGATATGCGGTTATGGCACAAGTGTAAGTCCATTTGTTAAGATTTGACTATTTGTTATGGGATAAATGCTAGGCAAGATTTGTTTTAAAACTATAGAAATGTTTTGAGTTCATATTTAAACTAGAAAGATGTTATAAGTTATTTATCCCCCAAGATTTGTACTAAAACATAATGGTTCCAAACATTGTGAAATTCAAGAAAATGTTATAACTAGCTAAATGGTCATTTTTTGACATATGAAGTTCAAAATTAATGTATGTGAACTTACAGATTTTGAGAGAAACAATATTCAGCCCATTCATACCTAAATAGGGATCATTTGTAAAGGGCTTGAACATCAGGAGGGGCCCAACACTCAACCGATCAGATGTTTTTTGTTCTGGTGGTGGCTAGATGCAAACACTCAATATGTAGCAGCATCAGCTCATATTTTTATGCATAGAAGCTGTGCTGCAGTAGTGGGTAGAGATAAGCGGACCCGAACTGTAATGTTCAAGATTCATACCGTACAACTGAACTCCGAACACAGACTTCTTCTCCAAGTCTGTTTTAGTGTTCGGAGTTCTAGGAGAACAGAGAGAGATAGAGACCCTCCTAGTCCTTTCTATGACCATTTTATAGCCCTTTTACAGCACTAAAGTTTGGGTCATCAATGATTTTTTTGAAGTTTGGGTTCAAGTTCGGGTAGAGTTCTGGTACCCGAACGGAACTTTGGATAAAAGTTCGGTCTAACCTGACAAACCCGAACATCCATGGGTCCGCTCATCCCTACTAGTACTTACTCTTTGAATGGAGATGCAATCAACAGTTCTGCTCAAAGTGTTTACATCTGGTCACCACTGAATTAAATAACAGCTGATCAGTAAAAGTGCTTGGTGTTGGGTACCCAAACCAATTTGCTTTTGATGAACTTATCTGTAGACAGGTCATCAAATCTTTATGCCCAGATAATTCATTTGGAGGAGGTTTTAGGAGTAATTATTGATAAGTTTACAGCATTATTACCATCTCAGCCTTTCATGCCTGAAGTGTGAATTACTCCATTCCAACTCCAACCACCGGAGATACAACAATTGGAACAGCAGAGAGCAGCTAAGCTACGCTGTTTCCATAGCTCTTAATGAATAAGAGTTACACAGTTTAGCACAATGATCTGTACTGTTTTTCTAACTCAGCAGTTACAAGATCATCATAGTTCAATATGGTTTAGAGCCTGAATGGAGTTATTCCTATCTTAGCAATGCAAGGATGAGATGGGAATAAATCTAAAATTGTACCTGTCGATTCATGAGAACTTGTGTCTGTATCATCTCCTTCTCTTCTTCCCTTTTCTCCTTTCTAAGGAACTTTACAAGTAAAAACTCCTATCTCCTATCTCAGATTTTACCTGTAAAAAGATCAGTCCAAGAGGAGAAAGAAGCAGATTATTCTGTATCATATTTCTTTTTCACTTGTATTATTGAGTCAGAAAAAAATAATACAACGGTTACTCTTTAAATATGCAATTGAGAATATGCTGCCATCTCTTATATTTGACACTAACTAGATATTGTAGAAATATACGCAACTTTATAATATATCTTATCAGAGAACTCTACTTCTTTCTCTGCCAGAATTGATCATTCTTTATCAAAATTTTCAATTCTTAGGTAAAATCTGTAGTCAGTGAAGACAGAATCTACCATTTCAGAGATAGGAGACGGCAGTTGATACTAAAAAGATTTTATATAGATTAAAGGTAAAGGAGGAGGGGGGCTCTGCCTCTAGCTCCTCCCTCCTTTCATTCTTTCATCTATATAGAATCTTATCAGTAGCAGCTGCCATCTCCTATCTCAGAAATGGTAGATTCTGTCTTCACTGAATACAGATTTTACCTAAGAATTGACAATTTTGATAAAGAATGATCAATTCTGGCAGAGAAATAAGCGGATTTCTCTGATAAGATATATTACAAAGTTGCTTATATTCACGTGTACTATTGATATATGAAATAAAAATTAAAACGACGGTTACCTTTAGGTAATTATTTTTTTTACTTAATTAAGCACTGGTATTTAGGATATGCAATGCAGTTTTAATAGTAGTAAGAAAAAAATATTTATCATGGAGCTAGAGAGTTCTCAAAGAAGAACTACAATACATAGATAAATAGAAGATTGTAGTTATAACAAAATGTATTAAACTAAACGTATTCGCTCTGCCAAAGAGAAAGACAAAGTGATATAGTAATACAGTTGTGATTAATATGTAAATGTTTTCTGTCTCAGTTTTTATATCCGATTTAAAGAAATTTACCAATATAGAGCAATAATGGACAATTATATGATGGAAACACTGGCAGCAATTGTTTTGTATATTTTTTATTACTTTTATTTAATGCTTGCTATTATGTTTTTGAAATTGTCAATCTTTTGTCCTATTATTGATTACAACTTAACTGTTTTTGCAATTCCAGAAAATGTTATACACATTTAGAAAGGAGATATAAAATGAAACTTACCTATTTTCTAAATCAATCTTTATTTCATTTTTTAAAAGATTGGATAGTTTCTTCAATCCCTGATTTAACACAGTAGCTATTTGAAATATTTATGGTCCGTCTATCTATCTATCTACCTATCTATCTATCTATCTATCTATCTATCACCTATCTATCAATCTATCTAGTTATCCAATCATGTTTATATACCACTACTTTTTCAATAAGAGAAATATCTTAATGTTCCTTTACTTTTTGCAAATCATTGTTTTCTTTTAACTTATACCTACATTAGTATTTATCTATTCCAATATTTTAAAAATGTCACTAGTTTAGAACATGTGCCAGTCAATGGCAATTCTTGACTATCATTTTCTTAATTAAATTTATTTTGCCATATGTGGGATAAACGTAAAACTGAAGAAACTATACTGACCATTTTAAACTAAACTGATAAGCAAGGATCAAGTGGAGACTGCTCAAAATTGGAGCTAAGGGATATGCAAATATTTATTTAAAAATTATTTTTATTGTTTGAAATATTAGTAATATTATCATTATTTTTATAAATGATATTAATATAAAACAATATTAATCTCGCTGAACCCAGTAAGAAAATATTAAAAATAAAGCAATTTCAAAGCATATTAGATTATTTCACTCTTTGGTAAACTTACAGTTCATGGTTTATACAACATATTTACTTTAATATGTGATTTGATAAAATTGTATTGTGTAAATCAAATGTAGAAAATGTATATAAATTACTGCTCCAAGAAAAAAATACAGACATACCTGACATGCATCCTAAAAATTGAGCACTAGATGGCACTGCTCACCAACTAATAGCAGGAAGGAAAGAGGAAATGCATTTCTCCATCATTGAATGAAAATCTTGCAGCAGGGATTCCAGCCATGATAGATTTTTCTTTTTCCCAATTTCTTCGTGCTTTCATCAGCATTAGTGCCTTTATTATTGGACTAATCATCACCTCTACCTTCACTGATTTTAAGAAATGCTGAATCAGAGACAGGATTATCAAGCAGGGACAAGGTTGGTTCATTTCTTTTTGATACAAATATCGTGGGATGTGGTCCTGAGTCAGCTGCATTATATCATCCCTGAGGAATCCAAGCATGGCACCTTTGTCGGGAGAATTGCTCAGGATCTTGGACTGGATATAGGTGAGATTAATTCCAGAATGTTACACATTGTCTCTAGAGATGAGAAGAAATATTTCCAGGTTAATCTGCAGAATGGAATCGTGTTTGTTAAAGAGACAATAGACAGAGAAGTGCAATGTCCAGATACACCCTTCTGTATAATTCCTCTGCAGGTTATTGTAGATAAGCCTGTCCAGATGTATCGTGTAGATGTAGAAATAGAAGATATCAATGATAATGGTCCGGTATTCTTCTCCAGCATTAATAATCTTGTTATATCAGAAGTCAGACCTGCAGGATCTCGTTATAGGTTAAATGGTGCAACAGATCCAGATCTTGGAACAAATTCTATCACTAACTATGAGCTCAGTGCAAGTGATTATTTTACTTTGGATTTTCAAAAATATTTGAATCAAATCAGATCATTGGAGCTTGTGCTGAAAAGATCCTTAGACAGAGAGAAGCAGTCTGTGCATAATCTGACACTCACAGCTTATGATGGAGGCAAACCAAGGCTAAGTGGTACAGCAAAGATTGTCATCACTGTAGAAGACTTTAATGATAATGCTCCTGTTTTTGATCAACCATTTTTCCAATGCAGTGTTAATGAAAATGCTCTTAAAGGGACTTTGGTCTTCAAGCTAAATGCTACAGATTTGGATGAAGGAAGAAATGGGGAAATATTGTATAAATTTACCAATGTAGTGTCAGGGGAAGTAAGCAACATATTTAGGCTGAACGAGTACACTGGAGAAATTAGAGTAAATGGAGAACTTGATTTTGAAACAACCAAAATGTTTGAAATTCAGGTTGATGCTATTGATAATGGCGATCTTCAGCTGATTCGACATTGCAAAGTTCTAGTGACTGTTGTAGATGTCAATGACAACCCTCCTGAGATGACAGTGACATCATTATCAGTTCCTGTTCCTGAAAATTCTCCCCAGGGGACAACAGTTGCCATCATCAGTGTCCACGATAAAGATTCAGGATCAAATGGAAAAGTCCATTGCTATATTTCTGAGCCTTCACCATTTAAGGTAAATCCAGCTTTCATGAGTGATTTTTCTTTGACCGTAAATGGACCTTTGGATCGAGAAGTGAAAGATCAATATGAAGTTACAATTACTGCAAGAGATGAAGGTTCTCCATCCCTGTCTACCTCAAAAACTCTGAAAATTGATATAAGTGACACCAATGACAACGCTCCAAGATTTGTCCAGTTAGTAGACACAATATTCATTAAGGAGAACAACCCACCAGGGTCTCATATATATACAGCATCAGCCTCTGACCCAGATATTGGGCAGAATTCATTCATTACTTACTCAATTAGGGAACGTACAATTGATGGAATTCCTATTTCCTCCTACATTTCCATTAATCCAGAGAATGGGAAGGTTTTTGCTTTAGTATCATTTGACCATGAACAGAGTTCTTATTTTCAGTGTCACATAAAAGCCACTGACGCTGGTCTACGAGCCCTCAGCTCCAACCTTACGCTAAACATATTCATTGAGGATATTAATGATAATGCTCCTACATTCACCCCACTTCACTCTGAAATAACAATCAAAGCTTCAAAGTCAGCAGAACCTGGACACCTGATAACTAAAGTGAAGGCCATAGATCTGGATTCTGGATACAACGCTTGGACATTTTACAAGATAAAGGATCTTGGAGGATCTGGAAAATCTCCATTTATCATTGCACATCAGACTGGAGAAATCACTTTAAAACGGTCATTTACAGATTCTGATAATGATGAGTACAGATTGCATGTAGTAGCTCAGGATCATGGTGAACCGGTCATGACGTCAGAGACACAAATTGTCATATCTGTGGTGGAGTCTGGAGAAGAATTGAAGTTTGATAATCAAGAGACCAAGGGGAATGTTGATGAATTTTTTTCTGATGCAAATGTTTACTTGGTTATTGCAATCTGTGTCATATCAACTGTTTTTCTTATTACTCTGATTGTGTTCACTGTGTTAAGATGGCAAAAATACAGAGATGAGGTCAATGAGATGAAAGAAAATTACAGAATCTGCTCCAACACTGGAGGGAGCTGGATGTATTCCCAACACACTCAGTATAACATCAGTTCCAATTCATTTCGACCCAAAAGTGACTTAATTGTCTTCACTCCAAATAACTGTCAGACACCAGGGAATGAAGAACAAGTCAATCCACAAGCGGTCGTATTAAACTCCTCCTATATGGTAAGACTGATAATATAAAATATTTCCTGCCTGCTTTTACAGATGTTATATAGCATAGTGTTTTACTTAAAACCTAATATTGTTGAAAACAAGCAAAAGGAAAATAAAAATGAAATTCTGTATGTAAAACCCCTTCAGTTGACCAAATAAAAAGTCAAGACTCTATTATGTTCGGAAGTAAGAATATCTCTGTAGACTGTTGAAATATTTTGCTGTGTACATATCAAAAGGGTAGAATTTTTGAAGCACTTGTAAAGTCTATGTAAATTAGTTGAACAGGCAGCCCCCTTGGACATTTTAAAGATGGCAACTGCCTAGATTTCAGAGGACATGTAGTAGGATTTACTGCATGAAGAACATCGGCAAAAACAGATATCAGTTCAGTGCAGCATCCGGTCAGACATCATGAACGTGCATTGCTCTATTCAGTCAACCAGACAGGACACTAAGTAGAGGTGGACTAAATGAGAAGATAAACAGCTTTCTTTAGCTTACTAAGAGTGAATATCCATTTCAGTCAGCCTGAGGCTGCACAATGATATATAGAAGTTGCCATCTTTGAAATCCTGACAGAGTGCACTAGATAAAGCATACCTGTTTGTAAAATAAATTTATTTAGAAAAATGTTTAATATTTAAATGTGTATTATTCATTTTATTTAATTATCTTATTACATTTCTCAGAGAACCCTTTAAACAAGATTGGCCATGAACACCGAACCATATTTCTCTTGTGTGTTTTGTACAAGATATTGCTTATCAGGCCTCATTGATGAAACTGTCTTACAGTTATAAGGTCATTGTTTATAGTAACAGTGAATTAGAGCTTTGCTTTTTTTTAACTGGAGCTGTTGAAAAATTTATGAGATCTATTGTTTCCTTTCCTGCTAGTCAAGTGAATATATCACATATGCCATATGACTGTTTTTCAGGTAAATTTTTGGACCTTCCCGATTTAGCAGAAACAGTATGCTTGGTTTGGTGCAGAAGTGGTATAACTTGACGCAAAATGAAAAAACAACAAAAGAAAACAAAAAATATTGTGTTTTGTTGAAAATATCCAGTAAATGGATTATGAGAAGCCAAAGGAAACTGACCCAAAAATTATCTCAACAAGTGCATGGTGCATGACATTACAATGACATGCATATTTCTATTGAAAACCTTTAATCTGAAGAAGGGATACCAGAAGTGTTTGGCATATCACAGTTGGCTACTGAATGTGATAGAGAATTTTGAACTTCTTGTCTCTCCTCTAAGAGGTAACCATGTCATTCTTTTATCATTATTCTGTACAAACCACACAAGGTAAACGGGGTCCCATTTTTTTTGGCCCATCTTGTATTAAAGAAGCATAAAAGGAGTCAGTTATGTTTGTAAGTCAGAGCCTGATGCAGCCATAGAGAGACCATCAGAACAAATGATCACACATCTCAAAACACCCTCCTTAAGTGTGCCTCAACAAGAAATGGGGGAGTTGATAACCTTTTTTTCATAACAGTTCTGAACAGATAATGATAAATCATTTCACTTGAGATTGGAGAGAATTTTTTGAACTTAGAAGTGTAACATAGTGAGTACAGAAAGTATTCTGACCCCTTTAAATATTTCACTCATTGTTTCATTGCAGCCATTTCGTAAATTCTAAAAAGTTTATTTTTTTTCTCAGTACACTAAGCACCCCATCTTGACTGAAAAAAACAGAAATGTAGAAATTTGAGCAAATTTTTTAAAAAAGAAAAACTGAAGTCATAAGTATTCAGACCCTTTGCTCAGACACTCATATTTAAGTCACATGCTGTCCACTTCCTTGTGATCCTCCTTAAGATAGTTCTACTCCTTCATTGGAGTCCAGCTGTGTTTAATTAAACTGATAGGACTTGATTTGGAAATGCACACACCTGTCTATATAAGACTTCACAGCTCACAGTGCATGTCAGACCAAATGAGAATCATGAACTCAAAGGAACTGCCCAAGGAGCTCAGAGACAGAATTGTGGCAAGGCACAGATCTGGCCAAGGATATAAAAGAATTTCTGCATTACTCAAGGTTCCTAAAAGCACAGTGGCCTCCATAATCCTTAAATCCTTCATGAGAGAGATAAAGAAGAACCCCAAGATCACTCTGGCTGAGCTCCAGAGATGCAGTGGGGAGATGGGAGAAAGTTCCACAAAGTCAACTATCACTGCAGCCCTCCACCAGTCGGGCTATTATGGCAGAGTGGCCCAACGGAAGCCTCACGTCAGTGCAAAACATATGAAAGCCCGCATAGAGTTTGCTCAAAAACACATGAAGGACTCATAGACTATGAGAGATAAGATTCTCTGGTCTGATGAGACAAAGATAGAACTTTTTGGTGATAATTCTAAGCGGTATGTGTGGAGAAAACCAGGCACTGCTCATCACCTGCCCAATACAATCCCAACAGTGAAACATGGTGGTGGCAGCATCATGCTATGGGGGTGTTCTTCAGCTGCAGGGACAGGATGACTAACTGCAATTGAAGGAAACATGAATGTGGCCAAGTACAGAGATATCCTGGATGAAAACCTCTTCCAGAGTGCCCTGGACCTCAGACTTGGCCAAAGGTTCACCTTCCAACAAGACAATGACCCTAAGCACACAGCTAAAATAACAAAGGAGTGGCTTCAGAGCAACTCTATGACCATATTTGATTGGCCCAGCCAGAGCCCTGACCTAAACTCAATTGAGCATCTCTGGAGAGATCTGAAAATGGCTGCCCACCAATGTTCACCATCCAACCTGACGGAACTGGAGAGGATCTGCAAGGAAGAATGGCAGAGGATCCCCAAATCCAGGTGTGAAAAACTTGTTGCATCATTCCCAAGAAGACTCATGGCTGTACTAGCTCAAAAGGGTGCTTCTACTCAATACTGAGCAAAGGGTCTGAATACTTATGACCATGTGATATTTCAGTTTTTCTTTTTTAATAAATTTGCAAAAATTTCTACATTTCTGTTTTTTTCAGTCAAGATGGGGTGCAGAGTGTACTTTAATGAGAAAAAAAATAAACTTTTTAGAATTTACAAAATGGCTGCAATGAAACAAAGAGTGAAAAATTTAAAGGGGTCTGAATACTTTCCATACCCACTGTATGTTTCGCTTTGGTTAGTTCATCTTTGCTCTTTCAGAGGCGTCTATATTTTCTTGCTCTAATAAAGTCATTTGTCTGTAATATATTTTTAAAATGAATGCATCAAAATTGGACTTAACTATTTCTAGAATAAGTGATATGTGTGCGATTCCTGAGTCTTCAACTTCTGGAGACCACATTGATCATGAGAATAATGATCCTAAGTCAAATGTTTGAAAGCAGCATTTGCCAAGCATGAGCATTGCAAATTCATTTATTGTCTATTGGACGATTAGAAACAATGTAAAGAGCTATAGCTATTTGTTACATAGACCTAAAATGGAGCAGGAGTGCATATGCACAATCACCATTCTATTCAAACAGGAAATTTGAGATTTTTGTCCTCATGAATATTGAGGATCATAAAAGTTCCTTACAGAACAATAGAAATAAATTTACATATTATTTGAAGCAATTTTTTATACTTGAAAGTGTAATATGTTTCACTTTGGGTAAATCATAGATATGGGTAGGCATCTTCACTCTCAGAGGCTTCTACAATTTCTTTCTCTGTTTCTGCACTTTGTTTTTAATATATGCATAAAGAGATTGTACCAAATCCATAAGTATTATGTGTGTAATTGTTGGGAACTCAACCACCCAACTGCTCATGATAATAAAGGGCAGCATGCTCAATAGATTGCTGTCTGATAAACAATACACATGTGCAATTGCTCTGCTTAGTGTTCCTATGTTTTCTATAACATAGCGGTGGCTTATCTCACCCGAGAACAACAGGATCGGCAGTCTGGAATCAGACATGCCACAACCTTATCTCCCCCAACTTCACTTCTTGGGGCAGAAGGGAAGGCCTCAATACATATTAGACTTTCAGCCGAGCCTTCAAGTATCAGAGGGTTTGGCCAACATTAATATAATTTGCATCTGGGTCCATGGAGTCCCAAAGTCCTTAATTGGAATAGAGTATTTGCAAAGCATGGGCATCACAAATCCATTCTTTGTCTTTGGGACTAATCGCAATGTATTTTGCTTTATTTATTCGTCCCATTAATCTAGATTGGAGAAAAGTGCTCATGCGCAACCACCATTCTATTCAAACAGAGAATTTGGGATCTCTGTACTCATTAACATTTGGGATCATAATAGTTCCTAACAGATTATAATAAATCATTTGATCTATGATAGAAGTGATTTTTTTTTTAAGTTATAAGTGTGATATGTTTCACTTTGGTAGTTTATCTTCACTCTTTCAGGGGCTTCTATTATTCCTTGGTCTGTTACTATCATTTGCCAGTAATGTATGTTTAATGGGATTATGCCAAAATTGAAACTTATTTTCTATACCAAGAATAAGTGATACACGTGTGATTCCTAGTATCTAACTGTTGAAGGTCTCACTGATCGCGATAATATTCAGTGATTCAGACAGGCAGTGGCTGTCTTTTTACTTTTTTTTAATACATGTTTCACCATTTATTTATTCTTTTTCAACTTTTATTTTCTCCTTTATTACACACATTATCTCCTCCCCCATGCACCCCCATGTAAAGTCATAAAATACCTTTTGTTGGGCCATTTAACATTTAAAACAATTTTTATATTGCTGATCTCATGTGTAACTGGGTCTGGTATGTTAGACCCAGTTAGAGGGCAAATTCAGACTCCTGCTTCAACAACCGAGTTGTTCTTGGTTTGCTATGATCCAGTAGTTCCTGCTCTCTCTTACACCCAGCAATCAAATGACTGCTGGGCTCAGAGGAGGAAGCACTGTCAGTGCTTCCTATACTGTACACACAGCACTAATTCAGCATAGTGTATGCAGCAATAAGGAAGGCAGAGATATTGATAATCCATCTCTGTCTTCTCCATGGTGAGCCTGGCTGTCTATGACAATTCCCCAGCTGCACTATTTTGTGTAGCTGCTTTTATATGCAATGACGTTCTAAAAGTCACTGCAGCGTAAAATGGGGACCACCTGGATGTTTAAACTCCATGGGCTGTCTACAAATGTTAAAATTTATTACTGAATAGTTATTAAAAGTTTAACATGACAAGTATTTAATGTCACAAGTAAATATGGGCAAGTTTTTGCAGACTTTAATATTTTTGGATCTGTTTAATGAATGTATTTTTGTTCATGACATGAGGTTTTGAATAAGTTTAAATCCATTCATCTATTTGTTATTGGACACATGGTGAGCAGAATGTTCAAGAAAATGTTAAACATCTTATATTGTAGACAAATGGAAAGGTGGATCTAAAACCGCGCTGCCAATCTCGGTTTTTATTTGTCAATGTGTTTTGAAGCATACACTTCCTCATCAGGACAAACCACTATATTGGATTTTAGTTCCATCTTTTCATTTGTCTATATTTTATCTGCCTCAATGGATCCTCAACAGCCTTCTGCTCTCACAAGCTAAAGCAGGAGTTGTGACTGTCACAATCCCACAAGTTGAGAATAAACAGTTTTTCCCTCTTTTTTACCGGATAAGACCCTATTTGCGCTTTATTGTCTCCCCAGCCTATTTTTATCCAAACATCTTACATTGAAATTGGAAAATTTAAGTTGTTTATCCCAGAGATTTGCACTGAGTCAATAAGGGGTGAATTTAATATTTGCAGATTTTTATTTTGCCCCTTTTTATAAGAGTTGGTTGTGCAATGCGCGATTAATTTTGTCCAGATGACACCCCCAGTTTAGTTATTTTAACATTCAATTAGAGCCAGAAAAAATTATCAAACTAATTCATATATTTTTTGAACAACTTTTACAGACATTCGGGGCACACTTCATTGGCATTGAATAAAATGGATACTAGTTGAATTTCCCAACTGAATTTGAGCTAGACTGATGTTTTCAAATTTGGAAGATTTACTCATCTGTAAGAGTGTCTGTGCCTGGAATACAAGAAAAAAATATTGCCAAACAAACCAAATAGTTCTAAATATGCAGCTTAATGGCATAAAAGGTTCAGTTTTGGAGCATATGATATATGTGATTAGCAATAAATATTGATATCAGGTTAACTTTTATTACCAATATATGACAGTGTAACAGATAGGAATAATGCAGCCAGTAACTACTTCCTATGGTTCGGGCATTAAACATTATTTTCTTTTATTTTGTCATTAATTATTATTCATGTTGTTAAAACTTACAATCTTTTATATTATTGTTGTTTACTGCCCAAATGTATTTGCAATACAAAGTCTTTGGAATTTTTTTTTTCTATGCACATTTATCATAATGATTTATTACTGTAATTTAACTAATGGCAAACATTCTAATCCAACTTTTTAATTTTAGCAAAATATTGTTCTACTTCAACAACTTTATATATATATACTATATATATTCTATACAACCTATTTCATTCCTTCTTATGTATTTTGGATGAAGGTTGAGTTTATATTTAACAAATACTTATCCATTGAAAAATTATTTTTAAGCCTAATATATTTTTGCTGAACAGTATGTGGGAAAAAGTTAAGTAAATGTGTAAGAAATTTATTGACAAGTTTAAATAAATATGATAGGGGATGCTTAAGTTTAGATTGTATATAAATGAAGCTAAAAGATGTGCAGGGTTTATTTTTTTTAAACAATAATGTGATCATTATAATATAATACAAAAAGGATTAATTTTGTTAGATCCAACAGGAAAACATTTAAAACAATGTTATCCTACAATGTAATATAATTCTTTAATGTTGCTTAAATTTACAAAAAATTTTTTTAGAAAATCTATTTCATTTGTAATTTTATTACAACTGAATTGTAAATATCAAATGTCAAAACAGTATACAAATGATTCCTCAATCAATAAAAATATATACATACCTGTCATGCAACCTAAAAATCGAGCACTAGATGGCACTCCTCACCAACTAATAGCAGGAAGGAAAGAGGAAATGCATTTCTGCAACGTGAAATGAAATTCTTGCAGCAGGGATCCCGGCCATGATAGATTTTTTTTTCCAATTCCTTCATTCTTCCATCAGCGTGAGTGCCTTTATTACTGGAGAAATCATCATCTTTATTATTAGAAAATGCTGAATCAGAGACAGGATTATCAAGCAGTGAACAGGTTGGTTCATTTCTTTTTGATACAAATATCGTGGGATGTGGTCCTGAGTCAGCTGCATTATATCATCCCTGAGGAATCCAAGCATGGCACCTTTGTCGGGAGAATTGCTCAAGATCTTGGACTGGATATAGGTGAGATTAATTCCAGAATGTTACATATTGTCTCTAGAGATGAGAAGAAATATTTCCAGGTTAATCTGCAGAATGGAATCTTGTTTGTTAAAGAGACAATAGACAGAGAAGTGCTGTGTCCAGATACACCCTTCTGTATAATTCCTCTGCAGGTTATTGTAGATAAGCCTGTGCAGATGTATCGTGTAGATGTAGAAATAGAAGATATCAATGACAATAGTCCGGTATTCTCCTCTAGTGTGACTAATCTTGTCATATCAGAAGGCAGACCTGCAGGATCTCGTTTCAGAATTAAAGGAGCTGAAGATCCAGATCTTGGAACAAATTCTATCACCAACTATGAGCTCAGTGCAAGTGATTATTTTGCTTTGGATTTTCAAAAATATTTGAATCAAATCAGATCACTGGAGCTTGTGCTTAAGAAGTCTTTAGACAGAGAAAAGCAGTCTGTTCACAATCTGACACTCACAGCTTATGATGGAGGAAAACCAAGGCTAAGTGGCACCACACGCATTGTTGTTACTGTGGAAGACTTTAATGATAATGCTCCTGTGTTTGATCAACCATTTTACCAATGCAGTGTTAATGAAAATGCTATTAAAGGGACTCTGGTGTTCAAACTAAATGCTACAGATTTGGATGATGGAAGAAATGGAGAAATACTATATGAATTTAGTAGTTTGGTATCCAGGGAGGTAAGCAATATTTTTAGCCTGAATCAGTACACAGGGGAAATTATAGTAAAAGGACAGCTGGATTTTGAAACAAGACATATGTATGAAATTCAAGTTGATGCTATTGATAATGGAGATCTGAAGCTTGTTGGACATTGCAAGGTACTAGTTACTGTTGTAGATGTCAATGACAATCCTCCTGAGATGACATTGACCTCATTATCAGTTCCTGTTCCTGAAAATTCTCCCCAAGGGACAACAGTTGCCATCATCAGTGTCCACGATAAAGATTCAGGATCAAATGGAAAAGTCCATTGCTATATTTCTGAGCCTTCACCATTTAAGGTAAATCCAGCCTTTATGAGTGATTTTTCTTTGACCGTGAATGGACCTTTGGATCGAGAAGTGAAAGATCAATATGAAGTTACAATTACCGCAAGAGATGAAGGTTCTCCATCCCTGTCTACCTCAAAAACTCTGAAAATTGATATAAGTGACACCAATGACAATGCTCCAAGATTTGTCCAGTTAGTAGACACAATATTCATTAAAGAGAACAACCCACCAGGTTCTCATATATATACAGCATCAGCCTCTGACCCAGATATTGGGCAGAATTCATTCATTACTTACTCAATTAGGGAGCGCACAATTGATGGAATTCCTATTTCTTCCTACATTTCCATTAATCCAGAGAATGGGAAGGTTTTTGCTTTAGTATCATTTGACCATGAACAGATTTCTTATTTCCAGTGTCACATAAGAGCCACTGACGCTGGTCTACGAGCCCTCAGCTCCAACCTTACTCTAAACATATTCATTGAGGATATTAATGATAATGCTCCTACATTCACCCCACTTCATTCTGAAATAACAATCAAAGCTTCAAAGTCAGCAGAACCTGGACACCTGATAACTAAAGTGAAGGCCGTAGATCTGGATTCTGGATACAACGCTTGGACATTTTACAAGTTAAAAGATCTTGGAGGATCTGGAAAATCTCCATTCATCATTGCACATCAAACTGGAGAAATCACTTTGAAACGGTCATTTACAGATTCAGATAATGATGAGTACAGATTGCATGTAGTAGCTCAGGATCATGGTGAACCGGTCATGACGTCAGAGACAAAAATCGTCATATCTGTAGTGGAGTCTGGAGAAGAATTGAAGTTTGATAATCAAGAGACCAAGGGGAATGATGATGAATTTTCTGATGCAAATGTTTACTTGGTTGTTGCAATCTGCGTCATATCAACTATTTTTCTTATTACTCTGATTGTGTTCACTGTGTTACGATGGCAAAAATACAGAGATGAGGTCAATGAGCTAAAAGAAAATTACAGAATCTGCTCCAACACTGGAGGGAGCTGGATGTATTCCCAACACACTCAGTATAACATCAGTTCCAATTCATTTCGACCCAAAAGTGACTTAATTGTCTTCACTCCAAATAACTGTCAGACACCAGGGAATGAAGAGCAAGTCAATCCACAAGCGGTCGTGTTAAATTCCTCCTATAAGGTAAGACTAATAAACAAAAAACTGTTTTCTCATATCTTGCATGAAAACGTCAAATATATTTGAAATTGAATTTCGAATTATGGCTAAAAAAAACATGTACAATAAGTAAACATTAACATAATTTCTTGATAGGTAAAAGAATTTGGACATTTTATGAAGAATCAAAGGTTATTATCATGCAAAACTATGTAAAATAATGGGTTTATTCGGATCAAAAATGTGGTGCAAATGGTTCAACTGCTGCAATATTAGTCACTTTTCAAGCTTTAATAATGTCTTTAACTGAGATAGCTGGGTAGCTCAATCTTTCAGGCACTTATAAAATTATTCTTCTGGCGTTTACATCCTACTTGGATGTTTTTCAAAATTTTAAGAAATAATTTTCTCACAGTTCCTTACTCACTGTAATACTGACATGATCCCTGCACTACCCCTAAGACCTATCTATGGAATGATTGTGTTTAACATGCTGAGGAGCAGATTGTGCAGTCAAATCAACAGACGGAATAATGGAATATATCTATGAATAGTAAGAAATCATGTAAACCCAGTTCTTTATATTGATAACTTTTAATTTAAGCGTTGAGTAAGAAAATTAAAACTGCGATGAATTTCTGTAGACACAGAGTTTATATTTTAAGCAGTTTTAAAGCAAATTTTTTCTCAGCCAAATAATTTCACCAAATTATATGTATACTTCATAAACATATGCAAAATGTCAAAATAGATTTAGGTTAAAAACAAACAAAAACTGGTAATATAAAGTTTTTTTCACTAGCAATATTTTTTTTTGTTTTTTGTTTTTTATAGGCCATGTCTGATAACCTTACCATTAGTGTTTTTTTTGTGGTTCTTATTGTATAGACTTAATTTTCAAAAATGACACTTTTTCTGGATTTCTTTTCTTTTTATTATTCCATTAATCAAAAGTAATGTAAACTTCGTGAAAATTTGACAGCCACAAGAATTGCATTTATTTTAAGTTGTTTCCTATTATTGCTTCTGATAAGTAAAACATTTTGAATAGTTAGTATTTAGCTAGTTTCTTTGGCTAAGATTAACAGTGGTGCAGATTTGCAATGGACTAGTTAGTTTTTCATTGATTCATAGAAGACATTCCCTGTTATGAAATTTTCTTTATCGGGCATAACTTTTATCAGTGTGCTATGTTTTATAAAGCTTTTGCATACTGGTGATCTTTTTAACCCCTTTCTGGCCCAGGGCGTATTAATACGTATCTGTGCCCTGGGCCTGATACGTATTAATACGCCCTGGCGATTTCGCCCGCACACAAGCGGCGCGGGCGAGATCGCCGCCGGGTGTCAGCTGATTGTCACAACTGACACCCGGTACTATGTGCAGGGAGCTGTCCCGCACTGCTCCCGAGACATTAACCCCCAAAATGCTGTGATCTAAATCGATCGCAGCATTCTGGTGGCAAGAGGAGGTAAGCGCTATACTTATCTTCTCTGCCGGCGTCTCGCAGCGTCTGAGTCCGGTCCCGGATGTTGCCATGGTGACCGTATGTCATCATGGCAACATCCGGGTCACCAGGAGGCAGGAAGTTGCTTTGGTCTTGCGCAGTACATGACCAAAGTAACTTCTCCCTGTGCAGCGCTGACAGGCTGCATGGCATAGGGAGCTGCTGATCTTTATGCCATGCAGGCGATCAAGCTGCAAAAAGTGAAAGTCCCATAGTGAGACAATGTGAACAAGTAATAAAAATGTCAGAAAGTGAAAAAAAAATGTAAAAAAATTGTACAAATATTTAAAAAAAAATGAAAAATATAATAAAAAAAATAAAAATATATTGTATCCATAAATAAATAATCTTTTGAAAAAAAAAAAAAAAACAAGAAAAGTACACATATTTGGTATCGCCGCATCCGGAACGATCTGACCTATAAAACTGTCTCGCTAGTTAACCCCTTTAGTAAACATGGTAAAAAAAAAAAAACGAAACATAAAACAATGTATTATCATCATACTGCCAAACATAAAATGGAATAAAACGCGATCAAAAAGACGAATGTAAATAAATATGGTACCGCTGAAAACGTCATCTTGTCCCGCAAAAAACAAGCCACCATACAGCTCAAACAACCAAAAAATAAAAAAGTTATAAGTTTCACAATAAAGCGATGCAAAAACAATTATTTTTTCTATAAAATAGTTTTTATTGTGTAAAAGCGCCAAACTATAAAAAAATATATAAATGCGGTACCACTGTAAATGTCATGACCCGAAGAATAAAGCTACCTTATCAATTTTACCACACGCAGAATGGCATAAAAAATAAAACAAAAACCAATTCCTGAATTGTTGGTTTTTGTTTACTCTGCCTCCCAAAAATCGGAATAGAAAGCGATCAAAATATGTCATTTGCCTGAAAATGGTACCAATAAAAACGTCAACTTGTCCCGCAAAAAAGAAGCTGTTACATGACTCTGTCGGCCGAAATATGGAAAAATTATAGCTCTCAAAATATGGCGATGCAAAAACTAGTCTTTGCAAAAAAATGCGTCTTTTAGTGTATGACAGCTTTCAATCATAAAAACCCGATATGAATCTGGCATCGCTGTAATTGCACCGACCCGAAGAATAAAGACATCTAATCACTTATACCACATGAGAAACGGCGTAAAAAATAAACTTTAGGGTTAGGGTTGTGCTAGGGTTTGGGTTAACGTTGGGCTAGGGTTAGGGTTGGGCTAGGGTTAGGCTAAGGTTAGGGTTAGGCTAGGGTTAGAATTTGGCAAGGGTTGGGCTAGGGTTAGGATTGGGCTAAGGTTGGGCTTGGGGTTGGGATTTTTTCAGAAGTAAAGAAAAAAAAATGATGATGATATGGCGACTAGTGAGCGCAAGTGCTCGCTACTTGATTTTGCATCGGGTGCTTGGGTATGCATCGAGAATGGCGGGAGCTCGAGTGACATGCTCGAGCGTCTGCCCCAAAAGTTTTGCAGCTGTTATTATCTAGGTAAGTTCCCTTAGGGGTCTAGTTTCCAAAATGGTGTTACTTGTGGGGGGTATCCACTGTTTAGGCACATCAGGGGCTCCCCAAACGCAACATGGTGTCCGCTAATTATTCAAGCAAATTTTACATTGAAAAAGTCAAATGGTGCTCCTTCCCTTCCGAACCCTGCCGTGCACCCAAACAGTGTTTTTTCCTCACATATGGGGTATCTGTATGCTCAGGGAAAATTGCACAACAAATTTTGGCATCCATTTTTTTCCTGTTACCCCTGCAAAAACAAAAAATTTTGGGTCTAAAGTAACATTTTTGTGAAAAAAGTTAAATGTTCATTTTTTTCCCCACATTCCAAAAATTCCTGTGAAGCACCTGAAGGGTTAATAAACATCTTGAATGTGGTTTTGAGCACCTTGAGGGTTGTAGTTTTTAGAATGGTGTCACTTTTTGGTATTTTCTGTCCTAAAGGCCCCTCAAAGTCACGTCAAATGTGATGTGGTCTCGAAAAAAATGGTTATGTAAATTTTGCTGTTAAAATGAGAAATCGCTGGTCAACTTTTAACCCTTATAGCTCCTACTGAAAAAAAAAAATTGGTTCTAAAATTGTGCTGATGTAAAGTAAACATGTGGGAAATGTTATTTATTAACTATTTTGTGTGACATACAGTACAGACCAAAAGTTTGGACACACCTTCTCATTTAAAGATTTTTCTGTATTTTCATGACTTTGAAAATTGTACATTCACACTGAAGGCATCAAAACTATGAATTAACACATGTGGAATCATATACTTAACAAAAAAGTGTGAAGCAACTGAAAATATGTCATATTCTAGGTTCTTCAAAGTAGCCAACTTTTGCTTTGATGACTGCTTTGCACACTCTTGGCATTCTGTTGATGAGCTTCAAGAGCTAGTCACCGGAAATGGTTTTCACTTCATAGGTGTGCCCTGTCAGGTTTAATAAGTGGGATTTCTTGCCTTATAAATGGTGTTGGGACCATCAGTTGTGTTGTGCAGAAGTCAGGTGGATACACAGCTGATAGTCCTACTGAATAGACTGTTAGAATTTGTATTATGGAAAGAAAAAAGCAGCTAAGTAAAGAAAAACGAGTGGCCATCATTGCTTTAAGAAATGAAGGTCAGTCAGTCCAAGAAAATGGGCAAACTTTGAAAGTGTCCCCAAGTGCAGTTGCAAAAACCATCAAGCGCTACAAAGAAACTGGCTCATATGAGGACCGCCCCAAGAAAGGAAGACCAAAAGTCACCTCTGCTTCTGAGGATAAGTTTATCCAAGTCACCAGCCTCAGAAATCGCAGGTTAACAGCATTTCATATTAGAGACCAGGTCAATGCCACACAGAGTTCTTGCAGCAGACACATCTCTACAACAACTGTTAAGAGGAGACTTTGTGCAGCAGGCTTTCATGGTAAAATAGCTGCTAGGAAACCACTGCTAAGGAGAGGCAACAAGCAGAAGAGACTTGCTTGGGCTAAAGAACACAAGGAATGGACATTAGACCAGTGGAAATCTGTGCTTTGGTCTGATGATTCCAAATTTGAGATCTTTGCTTCCAACCACCATGTCTTTGTGTGACGCAGAAAAGGTGAACGGATGGACTCTACATGCCTGGTTCCCACCGTGAAGCATGGAGGAGGAGGTGTGATGGTGTGGGGGTGCTTTGCTGATGACACTGTTGAGGATTTATTCAAAATTGAAGGCATACTGAACCAGCATGGCTACCACAGCATCTTGCAGCGGCATGCTATTCCATCCGGTTTGCGTTTAGTTGGACCATCATTTATTTTTCAACAGGACAATGACCCCAAACACACCTCCAAGCAGTGTAAGGGCTTTTTGACCAAGAAGGAGAGTGATGGGGTGCTACGCTAGATGACCTGGCCTCCACAGTCACCAGACCTGAACCTAATCGAGATGGTTTGGGGTGAGCTGGACCGGAGAGTGAAGGCAAACGGGCCAACAAGTGCTAAGCATCTCTGGGAACTCCTTCAAGATTGTTGAAAGACCATTTCCGGTGACTACCTCTTGAATCTCATCATGATAATGCCAAGAGTGTCGAAAGCAGTCATCAAAGCAAAAGGTGGCTACTTTGAAGAACCTAGAATATAAGACATATTTTCAGTTGTTTCACACTTTTTTGTTAAGTATATAATTCCACATGTGTTAATTCATAGTTTTGATACCTTCAGTGTGAATGTACAATTTTCATAGTCATGAAAATACAGAAAAATCTTAAAATGAGAAGGTGTGTCCAAACGTTTGGTCTGTACTGTATCTCTTTGACTTAAGGGCATAAAAATTAAAATTTAGAAAATTGCAAAATTTTCTAAATTTTCACCAAATTTCTGATTTTTTAACAAATAAACGCAAGTGATATCGAAGAAATGCTACCACTATCATGAAGTACAATATGTCACGAAAAAACAGTCTCAGAATCAGCGGGATCCATTGAAGCGTTCCAGAGTAATTACTTCATAAAGTGACAGTGGTCAGAATAGTAAAAATTGGCCTGTCATTAACGTGCAAACCACCCTCGGGGGTAAAGGGGTTAAACACATTTACTTCTTTTCAACAAGCGATGAAGAAAGCTATTAGGGGTTGAGATAGAGATTGGCTTGCATATCTGACTCTTTCTGGTTACTACTCAGATCTTTAGAATAGCATGAGTTGAAGACCATAGATGTTCTAAGTAAAATAAAACATTTGCTAGCCTTTCAAGCAATTTATACAAGCTTGAAATTAAGGGTAGTAAATCTTCTAATTGTCTAATATATTGTGCTTTATGTAGTATTACTTCTCCTATCTGAGGTGTATTGATTTTGTTAATTATAGTTCTGACACAGACATCAAATGAGGTCTTCTGAGATTTTTCACAAAGCTACCTGAGGTAGGGAATAATTTAAAATAGCCTATACTTGGTTCCTAATTCCCTAACTGCTCTAGAGATGCCACTTTGGTTTTCGTGGAAGTGATGATGTCACTTCTTTTAATCATCAGTGTAATCACAGCAAGAAATCCCTTGCCTTAGTGTTCTCATGCTGTACATGCAAACACCACCATTATGCCAGTTATTAGCAGGGATGTCAAGTGGCTAACGAAAAAGATATCACTTCTGGTTCCAGTGGGGTACACAAAAGCAGTGACAGTGGAAATTTCAATGGGTGCATATTTTTGGGGGCTTTTTGAAGTATTCCCTTACCTCAAGCTAGTTTTGTAAAATCCTCAAAAACTGTAAAAAGTTATATGGTGTGGTAGAGTGGCTTACTTGGCTGTACCCGGAGGTAGACACAAAACACTGTCTCCTTGAGGTTCGGATTGGTTTATTAAAAATGTCATAAACCAACCTAGAGTTCATAAAGTAAACACAGCCCATTCAGCATAACGACATAGCAAAATTAAAAGAAACACAACAGCCCGTATATCGGCCAGGGTCTGGCCACTCAGGGTTAACAATAGCACATGGTCCAGGTTAGCAAAAAACACAAGCTCCTCTCTCAGGAGCTAGCTTCTCCATACACTGAACAACACCTGAGTCAAAAGGCTGGCTATTTATAGCCCAGACCACACCCTGAGGTGGAGATATGGAGAGCAACCTCCCGCCCGCTCTATGGTTGTTCTCAACAAAACATGCTCTTTTAAATATGGTTGAAGAAGACTTCCACGTTTCACATCACTAAAACTAATAGCCTCAGTGAAACATATCTCCCCTCCAGTATTCTGCCAGTGACTTTGTCACAATGGATATTATTTGGTTTTGCGGATTAATTCTAATGGGTAACTTTCATAAAACCTTAAAGAGAAGCTGACAGGTGATACATGCTGCCCAAACTGTGGGCAGCATATTTCAGCCACTGGCTTTATGATCACAGCCAGGTATATTTGTCTCTGAAAGACTGTTACATATCAGAAGAAAATACTTTTAACAGCAGACCGAGCCATTCTGTGCACAGCTTGTACACGTGGGTCCCCGGTGGCCTCTCCTCATCCACTGACAGTGACTGACAAGCTTCTGTCTATACGGACTAGGAGAAGTTAAGGTGCAATCATCAAATAAGGTCATTACCTTGAGACATGGTGAAACAAATGGACCAAAGGGAGGACAGTAGGACATGTAAAGGCTAGATAGATATAATAGATAGATACAATTGTAGATACAATATAGGTTTACATTCTTTCCCATTTTTCTTAATGGTGTTTTAACTGAAAAAGTTCTGTCTGCCTTTTTTGTGTACAATATTTTTTCAATTGATCAATCATATTTCCTATCACATAGTCTAGAGCATATTTGTGATTCTTCTGATAAGAATGAATCCCAGGAAGTACAAATTATTTTACCCAAGTAGAAAAATATTTAGATTTCAGAGTCCTGAGTGGTTGATACCTTTTAATGGTTAACTAAAAAGATTGTGACAAATTGCAAGCTTTTGAAACTACTCAGGTTTCTTCATCAGGCATAGTATTTACTATGCCTGATGAAGAGACCTGAGTAGTCTCGAAAGCTTGCAATTTGTTACCATCTTTTCAGTTAGCCATTAAAAGGTATCAATCACTCAGGACTCTCAAATCTAAATATTTTTCTACTTGGGTAAATTAATTTCCTAGACTTGATGTTTCTTTCTTAGTTTTCTTTGAAAACCTAGATTGTTGCCAAACCATTATATTTGTCATACAGAGACTTCTTATAATGCATTTGATGGCTTAACAAAACGCTAATCTTACTATCTTTCTAAAAGGTTCTAGGGTAAAATATGACATACTGATTTTTTATTAAAAAAAAATGACATCACAATCAGTCACCATTCCTTTATGAAACAATTGTCCTTGATTTTTATGAAATAGTAGGAATATTAATATAAGGCTGCCATTGAATAAAGAGTATATAAGTTTTTCTAGATAATATGCTATGGATATTAATACTTTATGGGATTATTTGATTTGATTTTCCTGGGTAGAAACTATATGCAATAACATGTAATGACTGTCTAATCTTCACACTGAGTATATGTTCAACGGTGTATACTCAAAAAAAAGTCTCCTGGGACTATTATTATTAACCTTTTTGTAAATGAATAATGCAAACATTAATATTTTTTATACAAAAGAAGATAACATTTAACTCTTCAGTATACTTTTATGATATCTGGTAATAGCTATTCTAAATGTATTGGCTGATTTATCATTTTATTGGCAAATGATGTTGGCAAAGATAAGGTTATATATTCTAGAACAAAAACTGTGCAGGCAGTTTTTTGTGGGTGTGCAGTAGAGTTTTTAATTGCGTCTGCAGTAGAGAAAGATCTGATATAGGTGTAATTACTGAAAGTAAATGTAGTGATGTAATAACACATATAATAACTTTTGAAAGTATTCACCCCTCTGCATTTTTTGTGTTTTGCTACCTCACAACCTGGAATTTCACTGTTTTTCTTTTGAGGTTTGCATCAGTTCATATAAAGAACATGCCTACAACTGTGAACATTTGGGTTTCTTTTTATTGCGAAGCAAAGAACAAATACGACAAAATAGATGAAAACTTCAGTGTGCATAACTATTCACCCCCCTATAGTCAGTTCAGCCTCCTTTTGTGGCAATTACAGCTACAAGTCTCTTGGATAAGTCTCTATGATCTTTCCACGACTTGCCACTGGGATTTTTGCCCATTCCTCAAGGCGAAATTGCTCCAGCTCCTTTAAGTTAGATGGTTTCCTCTGGTGAACAGCAATCTTCAAGTCAGATCACAGATTCTCAATTGCATTAAGGTCTGGGCTTTGCCTAGGCCATTCCAAAACATTTACACATTTAACCTTAAATCACTTGAGTGTTGCTTTAGCAGTATTCTTTGGGTCATTGTCTTGTTGGAAGGTGAACCTCTGTCCCAGTCTCAAATCACTGACAGACTGAAACAGGCTTTGCTCAAGAATATCCCTGTATTTTGCACCATCCGTGTTCCCCTCAACTCGGACCATTTTCCCAGTCCCTGCTGCTGAAAAACATCCCCACAGCATGATGCTGCCACCACTGTGTTTCACTGTGGGGATGATGTTCTTGGGGTGATGACCTGTGTTGGTTTGGCGCCAGACATAGCGTTTACCTTGGTGGTGAAAAAGTTCAAATTTTGGTCTCATCTGACCACAGCACCTTCCTCAATACATTTGGGGAGTCTCCCACATGTCTTTTGGCAAACTCAAAATGAGCCTTACAATTTTTGTGTGTAAGTAAAGGATTTTTTCTGTGCACTGTTCCATAAAGGACACTTCTATGGAGTGTACAGCTTATTGTGGTCATATGGACAGATACTCCAGTCTCTGCTTGGGAACTGCAGCTCCTTCAGGATTACTTTTCGTCTCTCTGCTGCCTCTCTGATTAATGCCCTCCTTGCCCAGGCTGAGAATTTTGGTGGGAAGCTTTCTATTGGCAGATTTGTTGTGGTATCATGTACTTTCCATTTGATGATAATGGATTTGATGGTGCTCCAGGGGATCATCAGAGATTGGGATATTTTTTATTACCCAACCTTGACTTGTACTTCTCAACAACTTGGTCCATGACTTGTTTGGAGATCTCCTTGGTCTTCATTGTGTTGTTTGGTTAGTGGTGCCTCTTGCTTAATGGTGTTGCAGCCCCTGTGGCCTTTCATAAAAAGTGTGTATATACTGACAAACCATGCAACACTTAGATTGAACACAGGTGGACTTCCTTTCATTAAGATTGTGACTTATGAAGATAATTGTTTGCTTCATAGCAGCCCAGTAAGAAGCTACAACCTTATAAATACCTTTTTATACTGATGTTTTAATTCTTATATATATGTAAATAGGCTGCTAAAAATTTGGTTTGATAGTGCTCAAGATTTTAAGTTTATAAGAAAATTTTTAAATGGAACGTATCACTGTGAATAAAACTAGCCATTCTGGCAAAGCACTCTTTTAAAGATTCTGGGCTATAAAAATCATTTAGTAATTTAGTAAAGTATTCTATTTTACTGCTAATTTTACACAGAAAAGCTAACTAGCAAAGTAATATATAACATAAGAGAAATAAAGATCAATGAAATCAATGTGGAACACAGAACTAAAGAGAATTAACTTGAAGAGTTGCATGAATTGTTGTCAGTGTCTCCAGGACATCTAGTTTCATAGCTGCAATATAACTGACTTGTTCTTGTGACTCTGTTTATTAGGAAGTTCAAAAACGTGATTTTCATTGGATATAAGCAGCTTTTTACAAATATAAAACACATAACATCCAACCAGTTTTATTATGTGGATTTTTATGATTTGCTTTTTTTTTTTTAAATGCAACCTGCTTTGGATATATACTTTTTGGGGTTAGCTTTGCCGTAAGCTTCTCTGTAGGACGTGAAAAACACTATAAATAATGCATATTTAAAAATGTAATAAAATAAAAATGACAAAAAATTTAAAAAAGTGCTTGTAGAAAAAGCATGAAATAATTTTTTTGTAAGAATTTAAATAAAGGAAGCCTTTAAGAAATTAAAAAAGGCATAAACATATTTATTAACACTATTATCATATTCAGCAATAACTTGCTTTACTTGCAAGTTATTGCACATATAAAATCGATGCACGTGTAAGGTAAATTTTTTGTCTTATATGTACATTTTTTGTAAGATTTCCATAATTTTAGAAAGAATTATCTTTAAGTGTTATGAAATTTATATCCAATACAATATGAATAAAACATAAAAAAAGGAAATTCCCAATTTGTAGACTTGAGAATTGATAATATTGATAATGATGATGACTTCAACTTTATCTCTCAATTTTATCAGAAATGTTAGAAACATTTGTTTTCTAGTGTAGTCTTTAGGCTCATTATTCAATACTCAGACAAATAAAGTGTGAATGTTTATGAGTTATACTTTTTAACTCATTTGTAATACAAAACTAAATGTAGAATTTAACATTAAAAAATAAAAGAAATGTTTAAAAAGGAGTTGAGAAAATATTATGCATGTGTCATCATTTGTATCCATTTCTTTAAAAAAAAGTTTCCTTAAAAAAGACAACAATTTCCCAACTACTAAAATCTATTAATTCATATTTTCACTTTTATAAAAAAAAAAATAACAATCATGTAGTGATGTTTTAACTTATTTATGTGCACTATAATCTTTTTTATCTAGTAAATTATACTATGTCTATTCATTAAAAATATGTTTTACATTTAAATGTTTTAAATTTTTTTTAGTGTTTTAATTTAATTCTATTGAAGTAAACTGCATTATTAGTACAGAATTTCTTATACCACTGAACAACTTCTTTAAAAAAGTTAACAAATATTGTCAAACTGTTTTTATAAATAGCTAATTTTTGCCACATTTGCAGATTTTGACAATGTTTAATGGTGTTACATCATAATAATTATAGACTGATGTACATTGTAAAAATTGTGCAAGAGTTGGCAGCCAGTTTCTATACAAATATACAAATAAATCATAGGCAAATTAGCAAATAAAAAAATGAATTTAAAAAATAAACTTCTTCTCAGTATGGTAATAATAGCAGCAAAAGTAACAACATTTTACTTTAAATATTTACATTTAAGTTGCAAAATAAAATTGAGGCACAAGATGTCACTCCTCTCCTTATAATGGGAAAATGATGAAGCTTAAATATATTTTTCTGTTATTGAACGCTATGAGAGCGGCCATGATAGATTTTTTTTTAGATCCCGGCATGTTCAGTCAGTGTAAGTGCCTTATTGAATGGTGAAATTATCACCTTCGTTCTTCCAAATATTAAGCAATGATCACTCAAAAAGAAGAATACCATGCAAGAAGGATTTTAATCCATTGCTTATTGCTACACATGTCTTGGAATATGGTCTTATGCCAGCTGCACTATATCATCCCTGAGGAATCCAAGCATGGCACCTTTGTAGGAAGAATTGCTCAGGATCTTGGACTGGATATAGGTGAGATTAATTCCCGAATGTTACATATTGTCTCCAAAGATGAGAAAGAATATTTCCAGGTTAATCTGCAGAATGGAATCGTGTTTGTTAAAGAGACAATAGATCGAGAATCATTGTGTCCAGGGATGCAGATCTGTATTATTCCTCTGCAGGTTGTTGTAGATAAGCCTGTGCAGATGTATCGTGTAGATGTAGAAATAGAAGATATCAATGATAATAGACCTGCTTTCCAGTCCAGTCTGAGTAGTCTGCTGATTTCAGAAGTCATGCCTGTAGGATCTCGTTTTCATGTAGAGGGAGCTGTGGATCCAGATCTTGGAACAAATTCTGTTATAAATTATGAGCTCAGTGCAATTGATTACTTTTCATTGGATTTTCAAAAGTATATGAATCAAATTAGATCACTAGAACTCGTGCTTAGGAAACCTTTGGACAGAGTGAAGCAGAGTCTGTTCACAATCTGACACTCACAGCTTATGACGGAGGTAAACCTAGATTAAGTGGTACAACTCATATAGTCATCAATGTAGAAGATTTCAATGATAATGTTCCTGTGTTTGCTCAACCATTTTATCAAAGCACTGTGACTGAAAATGCTGGTAAAAGAACATTAATAATAAAGCTGAGTGTAACAGATTTAGACCAAGGGAAGGATGGTGAAATATCCTATGCTTTTAGTAAAACTGTAATGGAAAACATACATAATGTTTTCAGCCTTGACAAATATACAGGAGAAATAAGAGTCATTGGCGATGTGGATTTTGAAATATTAAAAATGTATGAAATTCAAGTTGATGATGTTGATAATGGAGATCCTCAGCTTGTTGGTCGTTATAAAGTTCTAGTGACTGTTGTAGATGTCAATGATAACCCACCCGTGATGATAGTGACATCATTATCAGTTCCTGTTCCTGAAAACTGACCGCAAGGGACAGCAGTCGCTATTATCAGTGTCCAAGACCAGGATTCAGGATTAAATGGAAAAGTTAACTGTCACATCACTGGGTCTGTACCCTTTAAAATAAATCCAGCCTTCATGGGAGACTTTTCAGTGATTGTTGTTGGACCTTTAGATAGAGAGATAAAAGATGAATTTGAAGTTTTCATTGTAGCTACAGATGAAGGTTCTCCAACTCTGTCTACTTCAAAAATGCTTAAAGTTGGCATCAGTGACATAAATGATAATGCCCCTCAATTTTATCAGCCAGTGGACACAATTTTTATTAAAGAAAATAATCCACCTGGATTACATGTCTACACAGCATCCACTTTGGACCCAGATGTTGGTCAGAATTCCTTTATTACATATTCTATTAATGATGGAGCAATTGACGGACTTCCAATATCTTCCTACCTCTCCATTAATCCTGGAAATGGAAACATTTTTTCTTTAATTTCATTTAATCATGAACAAATAAATCATTTAAATTTTTATGTAAAAGCCACTGATGCTAGTTTACCTTCACTAAGCTCTAATCTGACACTAAATGTTTTCATTGAAGACATCAATGACAATGCCCCTACATTTGTTCCTTTTTATGCAAGGACTTTAAAAACTCCAAAGTCAGCACAACCTGGACACCTAGTAACTCAAGTTCGAGCAGTGGATCAAGATTCTGGTTACAATGCTTGGATGCTGTATCATTTTAAAGATCTGGTAGGAAGAGCACCATTCTCTATCACTAAGCAAAATGGAGAAATATATTTAAAACGTTCCTTGACAGAGGCAGATAACGATGAATACAGACTAGAAGTGGTGGCTCAAGACCATGGAGAACGAGTTATGACTTCAGTTACTCAAATTATTATTTCCTTTGTTAAATCTGGAGAAGAAGTTATGTTTAATAACTATGAGTCAAAGGGAATTATTGTTGACTTTTCTGATACAAATGTTTACTTGGTTATTGCAATCTGCATAATTTCAAGTATATTTCTCATTACCTTAATTGTCTTTACCATCTCGAGATGGCAAAAATACAGAGATGAAGTTAATGAATTGAAGGAAAGTTACAAGATTTGTTCAAATACTGGTGGCAGTTGGATGTATTCTAAGCAAACCCAATATAGATTATGTTCCAGCTCAGTACCAGGAAAGAATGACTTGATTGTCCTCATACCCAGTGCTCAAACACCAAGCATTGAACAAAATTTCAGTCAACAACAAGCCATGTTAAATTCTATTTATAAGGTGAGATGACTTGCATTATCTCCTCCAGTCCTAATGAAAAAAGATCAAACATGTTTATTCAAGCATTATCAGATTTTTTTCATAATTCTTGTAAGTATGCATACATGTATCAGTCCTGGCAAGGTCCAGTCATAAAGTAAAAATCAGAATAACAAACGTATCATTGATGAACAAAGCACTACCTAGTGAATGAGATTTACTCCCATGTCCAGTACACATAAGTGTGATTACTGACACACTCAGTAATCAGGAAAGCTGAAAGAAGTGTTTGGAATGTGACACAGCTGAACTCTGCTGCACTTCCCCTCCCCACACACTGACTCATACAGGAGATTAGACTAGGAGATCAGAAATGTATCCTTATATCTCACACATTGAGAAACCTAAGCTATTGTGTGGGTGTGTTCTTTTTCTGCTCTATTGCTGTCTGCTTATGATTGGTCATCATCATACAGGGAGAAGTACACACACCCAGTGAAAACTCTGATAACACCCACTTGGACTTAAAACTAAAAATTAATTAATTAGGTGTTAAATACTTTGATAGTTAATATCTTTGCTCCAGAAAAGCAAGATAAAAAAACATAAAAACAAAAACAATTTGATTCCTCTCTGCGACCACTATTACATTGTGTGTCCAGTTCAACATTAAAAATGTGATGAAAGGTCTTCTTTTTACAGTACTAATGAGTATGGCCACATATATACTACATATTATGAAGCATTACATTTTAATTTACCTGCAATTTATCGTGATTTGTCTGTAGAAAGTATACAAATGTGTCTTCATAAAGGCAATGGTTAAAATCTGCAGTCTAATACGGTACCTGCTAAGTTAATGAGATCTCTATAATCTTATCTACACATTGCTGAAATTTTCTGCACATAAATTGACCTGATGTGTGTAATTTAAAATTATTTGTGTAGAATTCATTTTAATCATCATTTTTGCAAGTAGCTCTGCCTCCTCCTTCATGACTGACAGTTCTTTTGCTTGAAGTCACACTGTGAAGGAACTGTAGGCCAAGCAGGAGAAGGCAGCATTGGGCATGGAATGTAGCCAGAGTGACAAAGGCTTGATAAGACCTTCCACATGCCTAAAGCACTTCAGCCTCGTTTGCATATCAATTAAAATGCTGATTTCTCAGTGACAGAGGAAAAGACTGGCCAAGTAAAAGTATTGCTGGACTTGTCTTTGAAACTGTTACATGCCTTCATAAATATTTTAGGGGGTGAAATCGTACTGTCATATTCTCTTTAACTCTTTAGTGCCATCTACCCCTCTCAATCCCTCTGTCAGCCAAATCCCTATATAGATGTAATTGGATATTCTCGTAAGGCATATTTCATTGCAATATAGAAGTGTTACCAATCACATATTACCTTGGCAGACTAAAAATTAGCTGAATAAATAAAAAAATTAAATTTCTTGTGTAATAATTCAAACAATGAAAAAGCAATTGGTGAACATTTGTTCTTGCCATTTAATAGTATAGGGCATACATTTTTACTGTTTGAGCTTCACTATATGACCAAATATTCTTCTCTTCCATTTTGACTGTGGCTAGTACTTTTATGGTTTCATTTGAAACCATCTCAAAATAATTTTCTGTTTGAACTAATATGTAACTCACTTGTAATTGGTGTGTGCTGCCAATAAAACTATTGATATGACTGTATGACCAGAATATTTTCTATTTCCATTATTGCATTATATTACTAATAAGAAAAATCATTATGCCACGCAATATGTGTTATTGCTAATATGTAGACTTGTGGAGTATGGAATTTTAATTTAATTATGACATATAATAATTTCCAAGAATTTACATTAAAGACAGCACAGGCATGTTCTACTGTGCAAAAATTGTATCACTAAAGATTCCTTGTAAACCAATAAGGTTACAGCATACCTTGAATAAAATACTTATAGGATTATTCACAAAATAACAAGGTATCCCTATCCTAAGGATAGGAGATAATCTGCTGATTGCTTGAAGTCCAACCAAAGGGATCAATAATGAAACTGAGAATATGGCTCTGGAAACCCAAGAATGAAGCTAACTATGCATTGGTGGAGGTATTTTACTGATGTGGATCCCATCACCTTGGTTAGCATGCGAGATCCCCTGTGGTGACGGCTCTACTGGGTCTACTACCCCCATCCACATAATGAGACAAAAATAAATAAAACACAGCAATAAGTTTGATCTAACCAGTGCTCCATGCTGGAAAAAGTCTGCATCCCTTAGAGCCAATGATTCCACTCTATTTGCATTTGGCCCAATAGTTTTTAGAACAAGGCCAGCTCCTCACACTTGTGATTTTTCAAACTAAAGCAGTCAAATAAAATTCACAAATAATTTGACATAGAGAAACAATGGATTAATGGATTAATCCAAATAATACTTAATGCTAGTAAACATTATTAGTAAAATTATTTTTAAGAATTTATGTCTAGAAAATCTACAATAACTAAATTTTGCAAATAATTTCACAAGTTCACTGTTGGGTGTATAGACAAAGGGTGATCAGGCAGCAGTGATACCAATGCTTGAAGCCTGTGATGACTCAAAGTCTTTTTTCTTCATTAGGGGATGAGCAATTCTAGTGAGTATTACTTGTTTTAAAAACCAGTAAGCTAAGCAATAATCAAACAAAAATGGCATTATAGACTACTCAAAAAAACAAAAAGAGTGGTTCCAGCTCATCGAATGTGAAATTTTATTTAGGCAAAAATGAATAAATGGAATCCATGATACTCAGTTTATTTATTGTCTCTCTGTCTAAAAATCTTTAGACAGAGAAAAGCAGTCTGACTTACAGCTTATGATGGAGGCAAACCAAGGCTAAGTGGCACCACACAGATTATAACTGTAACTGTTGAAGATCTCAATGATAATGCTTCCTTCTTTAGCCAACCATTTTATCAGTGCTATGTATTATACGAAACATTGGTTATCAAGCTGAATGCAACTGATTTGGATAAAGGGAAAAATGGAGAAATAACATATATTTAGCAAAATGGTTAAGGATGCAAGAAATACCTTTAGCCTACACAAACACTCAGGAGAAATCAGAGTAATAGGGAAAGTGGACTCTGAAATAACTAATATGTATGAAATTCAAATTGATGCAATAGATAATAGAGATCACCCAATGGTTGGACATTGTAAAGTGCTTGTGACTGTTATTCATGTCAATGATAACCCTCCTGACGTGACATCATTATTAGTACCTATTCCAGAACACTCCCCACAGGGGACAATCATCGCTATCATCAGTGTTCATGATAAAGACTCAGGTTCAAATGGAAAGGTTTTTTCTTATATTTCTGGACTTTCAACTTTAAAATAAATCCTGCATTTTCAGGAGATTTTTCTCTGACGGTAAATGGAAAGTAAGACCGAGAAACCAAAGCCAAATATGAAATTGTTATAACTGCTAAAGATGAAGGATCTCCTCTAGTGATGAGCGAGCGTGTTCTGTTAACCCTTTCGGCGAGCATGCTCAGGTGCTCGCTGAGTATTTGCAGCGTGCTCGAATGGTATGTTAGAGTCACTGTGTGTGCATGATTTTCAACCGTTTGACAGGTTTAATACATGTGAGAAATGCCTAACAAGCAGGCATTCCTCACATGTATTAAAGCTGTCAAACAGTCGCAAATAATGCACTCGGAGTGACTCAAACATAAAATTTGAGCACGCCGAAGATACTCGGAGAACACCGCAGTATGCTTGTAAATCTTGAGTAATGAGCATTCTCGCTCATCACTAATCCCCTCCTTTGTCCATTTCAAAAATACTTCTTTGTGATGAAAGTGATGTCAATGATAATGCCCCATAATTTCATCAGTGTCTTAATATAGTTTTTATCAAGGAAAACAACCCACCAGGTTTTCATATCTATACTGCATTAGCGTCGGCTATTGATGTTAGTCAAAACTCCTTTATTTCATACTCAATCATTGACAGTACTATTGATGGAATCCCCATCTCTTCCTATATTTCCTTAAATCCAGAGAATGGAAAGGTGCTTGCACTGGTTTTATTTAATCATGAACAAGTTAGCTATTTTTTGTGTCATATAAAGGCCACTGATGCCGGTCTGCACCCTCTCAACCCAGATCTAACACTAAATATTTTTATCAAAGACATTAATGATGATATACATTCATTTTCACCTCTTTTTGCTGATATCATGATTAAAACTTCAAAACAATCCCAACCCAGACATCTCGTGACCAAAGTTAGAGCAATAGACCAAGATTCTGCATACAATGCTTGGATATTTTATAGTTTAAAGGATACGTCAGGAAAAATACCATTTACAATTTCTAATCAAAATGGAGAGATCAGATTAAAGAGTTAATTTGTGGATTGAGATAATGAAAAGTATAGACTTAATGTGATGGTACTAGACCATGGTGAACCAGTTATGACAGCAGTGGCACAAATTATAATCTCCATTGTGGAAACAGGAGGATTAATTTTATTGAAAAATTCTGAAACAAAAAACAGCAATGATGACTTGACTGATGCAAACATTTACTTAGTTGTAGTCATTTGCATAATTTCAAGTATATTTCTCATTACTTTAATTGCCTTTACCATTATCAGATGGCAAAAATCCAGAGGTGAAGTTAATGAACAGAAGGAAAACTATAAGATTTGTTCAAACACTGGAAGTAGCTGGATGTATTCTCAACAAACTCGATATAGAGTTTATTCCGACAAAAATGACTTAATTGTTTATACTTCAAATAATGCTCAAACTGCAAGTAATGAAAATCCAACAAATCTTCAGGGGGAATTGATATTTAAGGTTAGAAAACAAAGATTCAGAGAACACGATCATCAAAGAGTTCATTAACATATCTATTGTATTTTTTATATATATATATATATATATATATAGAGAGAGAGAGAGAGAGTACAGACCAAAAGTTTGGACACACCTTCTCATTTAAACATTTTTCTGTATTTTCATGACTATGAAAATTGTACATTCACACTGAAGGCATCAAAACTATAAATTGACACATGTGGAATTATATACTTAACAAAAAAGTGTGAAACAACTGAAAATATGTCTTATATTCTAGGTTCTTCAAAGTAGCCACCTTTTGCTTTGTTGACTGCTTAGCACACTCTTGGCATTCTCCTGATGAGCTTCAAGAGGTAGTCACTAGTGTTGAGCCACCCCCGTAGTGTTCGAGTTCGGTTCGGTTCATCGAACACCCGTATGTTCGTCGAACTGTTCATCGAACTGTTCATAAAACACCTTCGAACACCGTTAAAACCAATGGCAGGTAAACAAAAACACATAGAAACACATAGAAAACACATAGAAAACACTTCAAAGGTGTTCAAAAGCTGACAAACTGCTCAGAAGACAAAACTAACACATGGAAAAGTGACAAGTACATATAGTCATGCGAAAAGAAAAGAGGTGGAGGATTAAAAGGAGGGAGAGACACAGATATAGGCATGTCATGCCCTTCTAAAACCAAAAAAGTGCGAAGCCGACACGGCCAGTTCGCTCCTGCCCGTGCGACCTTCGTGTCGCCGGGTTTGTGCCAGAGCCGCGGTGGACCCTGACAGCCAGCCCCCCTCTCCCAATACTGGTGCCTGTCCGCTGGTGGGTCGAGCGAGCCCCCCTGTGGTGGAGGCAGGTCTAATCTTTTTAATTTAAATTGTCTCTCTAATTTGAATGAGTACACTTTAAATCCTTTTACAAGGATCTATTGGAGGGCAAGTCTCATGCCAGCAGCTGCGGTAATTCCAGCTCCAGTAGCGTCCACTAAAGCTGCAGCAGTTAAAAAGCTTTTAGAAAGATCAAGCTCAGCGGTCCACCGCAAGGCGTCCTACCGCCAGTCCCAGCCCCTGTGCCTTGGGGTGCCTCCCTGATGCTCTTCACTGAGTGTCCCGGGGGCCCGAAGCATTTCCTTTGAAAAAATGAAGTGTCCAAACTACAGGTGGTGTAGCTTGCTTAACAGCTGGGATAATCCGCTGACTAGCAGACACTGCTACTAGGCACAAAGTATTTCCTGGGCTAGATGCAGGTAAAATTTGTAATTAGATACTCTCGTTGGATGCTGAGAAAGCACTCCATAGAGTCTCCTGGCACGCCATATATTATTCTCTTAAAAAGCTTGGGGTAGGGGTCTAGGGGACCCTTTTATAGGCAAAATCACGGCCCTGTATCGCAATACGTCACCTAGGCTGAAGATAAATGGAACATTTTCATCACCTTTCATAATCACCAATGGGACAAGGCAGGGATGTCCTCTGTCCCCTCTCTTATACATCCTAGTGACGGAGCACTTGCTCTCATCAATTCGCCATAACCCCAATATTAGGTGGATTGAGGTGGGAGGCACCGAGTACAAGTGCTCTGCATTTGCTGATGATGTCCTAGTATATATCACTCAATCACATATATCCATCCCTGCTGTTATGGCTGAAATAGATCACTTTGTTACATGGTCAAATTTTAAAATCAATGCAGCGAAGTCTGAGGCCCTCGTTGTCTCCCTCACCAAATCCATACAGGATTCCATCCAGTCCAACTTTCCCTTTGCCTGGCCCTCACAGGGTATCAAATACTTAGAAATTCGTATTCATAGAGACCTCTCCCGTCTATGTTATCTTAATTTTGGGCCTTTTATTGAACAACTCCATACAGACCACGGTTGGCAAGTTAGAACTGTAAGATTCACTACGTGAACCACTGGTGTTTTGTGGAAAAGCACATGTACACTGTGTTCCAAATTATTATGCAAAAAGTGTTTAGGAGTGATAAGGTAAGAATTTTTTTGTTTGTCAGTTAAACTCATTGATCGTGATGTGTGTCAGGGCTCTTTATATCACTGTAAGCAATTGCAGACACCTGTGCTAATTAGTTTGGCAGGTGTGTCCAATGAAAGGCAAGACTACTTAAGAAGGCTGTCCCACATTATTATGCAGCCTACATTTTCTGCCAAAATGGGAAAGAAAAAGGATGTGTCGGCTGCTGAGAAGCAACAAATTGTGGCGTGTTTAGGTCAAGGCATGACTACAATCAACATTGCCAAGACACTTCATCCTGATCATCGCACAATCAAGAAGTATGTAGCTGATTCACAGTACACACGTGTGCGTGCTGATAAGGGAAAATTGAAGACTCTTTCCTACAGGCAATTACGTCAGGTTAAAAGAGCAGCGGCAAAAAAGTCTTGTCATAGCAGCAGACAAGTTTATGAAGTTGCTGGTGCCTCCAACGTCCCCCAAACAACAAGATGCAGGGTCCTTCAGAGGTTTGCAGCTGTGCGTAAGCCATCCTGTCGACCTCCTCTATCCACTGTACACAAACTGAAACGGCTCCAGTGGGCCAAATAATGCACGAAGACTGACTTCAAAACTGTTTTGTTCACCGATGAGTGCCGGGTAACCCTCGATGGTCCAGATGGATGGAGTGGAGGATGGCTGGTTGATGGACACCCCATGCAAACACGGCTATGGCGCCAACAAGGAGGAGATGGAGTAATGTTTTCTGCTGGAATCATGGGAAGAGAGATTGTCGGCCCCTTTAGGATCCCTGAAGGGGTAAAGATGAACTCCATAATGTATGTGGAGTTTCTCAAACAGCACTTCCTGCCATGGTTCAAGAAGAAGAACCGTCTATTCCACAGCAAGATCATTTTCATGCATGATAATGCACCGTCTCATGCTGCACATAACACATCTGCATCTCTTGCTGATATGGGCATAAAAGGGGACAAACTTATGGTGTGATCCCCATGCTCCCCTGACCTCAACCCCATTGAGAACCTCTGGAGCATCATCAAAAGGAGTGTCTATGATGGCGGGAGGCAGTACACATCTAAGCAACAGCTCTGGGAGGGTATTCTGTCCTTATGCAAAACAATTGAAGCAGAAACCATCCAAAACCTGACAAATTCAATGGACGAGAGAGTTCAGAAGCTCCATTCGAACAAGCGGTCCTATGTGCAAATGTAACATCACCTAGAATAAAGTTTTGAGTTGAAAACTGTTTGATTTCAGTTTCTAATAACCTGCTAATGCTTATAATTTCAAAAATGACCATTTTTTTGTTCTTTATTAAAATGAAAAGGTTGATCGAAGAGTGCGGGGGATCTAAGAGTGTGGCAACCCAGTAGTCAGGATTATTTCGAATTCTGACAATCTGAGGGTCATGTTACAGGTAATGCAGCAAGAAGGCATTCATGTGTCTTGCGCATCTAGGAGCCCCAAAATTATTTTTCGGGCTAGATGTAGCTAAAAATTATTATTAATTTTAAAGCTGGTGGAGTTTAGTATAGATGGCCTAATAGAATCAGTACTGCAAACTGCTACAAGGCCCAAATTATTTTCCATCCAAGATACAGATAAACATGATTAGTAATTTTAAATCTGGTGGAGTTTAGTATAGATGGCCTAATAGAATCCGTACTGCACCCTGCTACAAGGCCCAAATTATTTTCCAGCCAAGATACAGATAAACATGATTAGTAATTTGAAAGCTTAAAACGGTTGGTGAGGTGATTTTAACAAATCATCAAGCTTTTACTCTCCCCAGGATGACACAGGGGTAGAAAAGTGGTTTCGGATCCATGATTTGTTCATCTTTACGAACGTGAGTCTGTCTACATTATCAGTGGAGAGCCGCGTGCGCTTATCTGTCAGCACACCACCAGCAGCGGTGAACACACGTTCAGACAGAACGCTGGCTGCGGGGCATGACAAGATCTCCAAGGCGTAAGTGGCGAGCTCCGGCCATTTATCCAGATTGGAAGCCCAAAAAGAGCAAGGGTCCAGTGACACAGTCATGGCTTCAATGTTTACATGGAGATACTCCTGTACCATCATCTCTAGGCGTTGGCTATGTGTCAGACTTCTTGTCTCCTGTGGCCTTGCAAAGGATGGGCTAAAAAAGTGGTGAAATGATTCCGCAAAATTGATGTTACCAGCAGATACTGTGTTTCTGTTATGGTTTGAGTGCTGAACACTCGACGGTCCCACGGTTGGCAAGTTGGAACTGTGAGATTCACTACGTGCACCACTGGTGTTTTGTGGAAAAGCACATGTAAGATTCTGCAACAGTCTCTGCTGATACTCCTGCATGCGTGCATCTCTTTCTATGGCAGGAATAATTTCTGCAAATTTACTTTTGTACCGGGGATCTAACAGTGTGGCAACCCAGTAGTCAGGATTATTTCTAATTCTCACAATTCGAGGGTCATGTTGCGGGTAGTGCAGCAAGAAGGCACTCATGTATCTTGCACATCCATGAGCACCAAGTCCCTGTTGTGTTGGTGGCGAGGTAACAATCATGCTTCCTTCGTCTGCCCTCTCCCCCCAACCTCGCACAACAGAAATGTGATCAAGGTCTCCCTCATCTGATGAGTCTTCCATCAGTTCGTCCTCCACTTCTTCCTGGGCTCCTGCACCTTCCTCACTAGTTTGGTGGCTACCATGCGCCCTTGTAAAACCATCTCCCCCACCCTCACATGCCTGCTGCCTTGGTGCTGCCCACCATCTGGACCTTGCAGATGTTAGCCCTTCCGCATACAACTCCTCCTCTACTTCCTCCACCTCCTCTTGTGCCACCACCTGACTCCGAATTCTGTTTAACATGTGCTCCAGCATGTAAATCACCGGAATAGTCATGCTGATAATGGCATCGTCAGCACTAAACATCTTCGCCGCCATTTCAAAACTGTGCAGAAGGGTGCATAGGTCCCTGATCTGAGACCACTCCTCCAGCGTGATTTTCCCCACCTCTGGATCTCTTTGGCCCAGGCTGTACGTCAGAACGTATTGCACCAGGGCTTGTCGGTGCTGCCACAGTCGCTGCAACATGTGCAGAGTTGAATTCCACCGGGTAGGCACATCGCATTTTAGCCGGTGAAGTGGCAGGCCCAACGACTTCTGTAGAGATGTAAGTATCTGAGCTGCGGGATGCGAATGGCGGAAGTGAGCACACAGCGACTGTGCCCTCTGCAGAAGACCATCTAGTCAGGGATAGTGGGCTAAAAATTGCTGGACAACCAGGTTCAACACATGAGCAATACAAGGCACGTGTGTGACATTGCCCCGGGGAAGGGCCGCACCCAGGTTTTCAGCATTGTGGCACATGGCCTTCCCTGGTTTTAGGTCCAGTGGAGACAACCATTCATGAAACTGGTTCTCCAGAGCTGACCACAACTCCTCAGCTGTGTGACTCACATTTCCCAGACATTTCAAAGTAAAAACCACAGATGACGTTGAGCCCTGCTGCCAGCATAGTAAGGAGGTGTGCAGGATCCCTGCACAGTTAGAAAGCTTGTGGAATGACCAGACAGGCTTTGGGTGCAGGTGGAGGACCGAGAGGAGGTTGAGGAGGCTGAAGCAGTGGAGGAACTTCGAGATAAAGAGGATTGACGCACAACTCGTGGGGACGGCAAGACTTGGACAGCAGCCCCTTGTCCTGCTGTCACCATAGTTACCCAGTGCCCAGTCAGCGACATGTAACGCCCCTGTCCATGCCTACTTGTCCAAGTGTCTGTGGTGAAATGCACCCTGTCACACACAGAGTTTCTCAAAGAAGCGGTGATGTTGTGTGCGACATGCTGGTGGAGCGCAGGCACACCTTTCTTTGAGAAGTAGTGCCGACTGGGCATCTGGTACTGGGGCACTGCGACGGACATAAGGTCTCGAAAATCCTCTGTGTACACCAGGCAGAAAGGCAGCATTTCAGTAGCCAAGAGCTTGCAGATGGTGAAATTCAACCTCTTAGCTTTCTCATGGCTAGGAGGAAATGGTCTTTTACTTTTCCACATCTGAGGCTGGCTGTTGTGCTTAGACGGGGTTGATAAGGGTGTCCCCGGCAAACTGCCGATCTGTGAGGAAGATGCAGGCAGACATGTTAGGCTGCCTTGATCCAAAGGTGGTGCTATCGATGTCGGACAGCGCTTAACACCAGCTGGTGTTTCCACCTCCAAAGAAAATGATGACTGCTGTCCCCCCAGTCACAAAGGATGAAGAGGCCGCGGATGCACAAGATGTGGCAGATGGTGGTTGGCCCGGCTGGCTAGGCCGCATTGTAGCACAGTGAGCTTCCCACTGCAACTTATGCTTCATATCCATGTGCCGGTTCATGCATGAAGTACTCAAACTATGTATTTTTTGGCCTCTACTTAGCTTTTGCTGACAAATGTTACAGATAACACGAGTTGGGTCATCCTTATCGATCTGAAAAAATGCCCAGGCTATGCATGGCTTAGCACCCATGTGACCTGAAGAGCCACCACGACTTGTGGTCAGAGGCAGAGTTGTGTTTGAGGATGCAGTTGTTGACGTGCTTCCAGTACTACGTCTCTGTCCAGGAAGGCGCAACCTGACCTCATCGTGACTAGCATCCTCCTCCACCTCCTCTGCTGACCTCATCGACTGGCTGACTGTGGGTTAACATTAAGTGGAATCTCCAACCTCATCATCATCACCCTGTGTGTTATCACATCTGTCGTCCTCAGAGCCAACCTTTTCCTGCCCTGACAAAAAACTCAAGTTGTCGCTCCAATCAGGTATTGGAGTCTCATCATCATCTTCCTCATTGTCTCCACCAACAGGAGTTACAGTTTGGGAACGAGGATCTACATTATGGTCAGAACCTTCTGCGTCTGGTCCTGGATCCGACTCATAAAGATTCTGGGCATCAGTGCAGATCATTTCATTGTCTGGATTCACAGAAGCTCTGGAGCCGACCTCTGATTCCCAGGCTATAGTATGAGTAAACAGCTCTGCAGACTCAACCATCTGTTCTACCCCATACTCAGACGGGCTGCTGGAGACTTGGGAGCTGTGAGGAAGCAAGTGCGATTGGGGTGACACCTCTGAGGACTGGAGTATTTGCAATGTTGAGGTGGAGGAGAGCCCACTTAAAGGAGCACTTGATATCCGTTGAAGCACCTGCTGTTTTTGTGCCTCATCTGGAATTTGTAGCGATTAGTGTGGCCATAAGAAAGGGATCTTATCACACTGTCCGCTAAAAGAAGTAGACATCTTAGTTTGGCTGGAAGATGGTCTTTCTTCTGCAGATGTTACTGTTGCTTTAACACCAACCCCATGGACACAACCTTTTTTTCCCTTCTCAACATGCCTATTCCCCTTTCCACCAGCAGCAGGCCTTTTTTCCACTCATTTTGGTGGTTGACTAATTGACAACTCTGGAATTGTTTGCAAAAAAAACAATGGATGGGAACCGAGCAGAGCTGAGTGGCCAAACTGTGGTATTAGCCGAAAAGTATTGGCTGGGTTAGATTCAGTAAAACAAATTTATTACATACACAGGTGGTGGAGGTTAGTATACATGGACTAATAGAACAAGTCCCACACACTGCTACAAGCCCAAATATTTTTTCAGAGCTAGATGCAGATTAAAATTATTTTTAATTTGCAACCTGGTGGAGGTTAGTATAGATGGACTAATAGAACAAGTCCCACACACTGCTACAAGCCCAAGCCCAAATATTTTTTCAGAGCTAAATGCAGATAAATATTATTTTGAATTTGCAACCTGGTGGAGGTTAGTATAGATGGACTAATAGAACAAGTCCCACACACTGCTACAAGCCCAAGCCCAAATATTTTTTCAGAGCTAGATGCAGATAAAAATTATCTTGAATTTGCAACCTGGTGGAGATTAGTATAGGTGGACTAATAGAACAAGTCCCATACACTGCTAAAAGCCCAAGCCCAAATATTTTTACAGAGCTAGATGCAGATAAAAATTATTTTGAATTTGCAACCTGGTGGAGGTTAGTATAGATGGACTAATAAAACAAGTCCCACACACTGCTACAAGCCCAAGCCCAAATATTTTTTCAGAGCTAGATGCAGATAAAAATTATTTTGAATTTGCAACCTGGTGGAGGTTAGTATAGGTGGACTAATAGAACAAGTCCCACACACTGCTACAAGCCCAAGCCCAAATATTTTTTCAGAGCTAGATGCTGAAAAAAATTATTTTAAATTTGCAACCTGGTGGAGGTTAGTATAGATGGACTAATAGAACAAGTCCCACACACTGCTACAAGCCCAAGCCCAAATATTTTTGCAGACCTAGATGCAGATAAAAATTATTTTTAATTTGCAACCTGGTGGAGGTTAGTATAGATGGACTAATAGAACAAGTCCCACACACTGCTACAAGCCCAAACCCACATATTTTTTCAGAGCTAGATGCAGATAAAAATTATTTTGAATTTGCAACCTGGTGGAGATTAGTATAGGTGGACTAATAGAACAAGTCCCACACACTGCTACAAGCTCAAGCCGAAATATTTTTTCAGAGCTAGATGCAGATAAAAATTATTTTGAATTTGCAACCTGGTGGAGGTTAGTATAGATGGACTAATAGAACAAGTCCCACACACTGCTGCAAGCCCAAGCCCAAATATTTTTTCAGAGCTAGGTGCAGATAAAAATTATTTTTAATTTGCAACCTGGTGGAGCTTAGTATAGATGGACTAATATAACAAGTCCCACACACTGCTACAAGCCCAAGCCCACATATTTTTCTAGAGATAGATGCAGATAAAAATTATTTTTAATTTGCAACCTTGTGGAGGTTAGTAAAGATGGACTAATAGAACAAATCCCACACACTGCTACAAGCCCAAGCCCAAATATTGTTTCAGAGCTAGATGCAGATAAAAATTATTTGGAATTTGCAACCTGGTGGAGGTTAGTGTACATGGACTAATAGAACAAGTCTCACACACTGCTACAAGCCCAAGCCCAAATATTTTTGCAGAGCTAGATGCAGATAAAAATTATTTTTAATTTGCAACCTGGTGGAGGTTAGTATAGATGGACTAATAGAATAAGTCTCACACACTGCTACAAGCCCAAGCCCACATATTTTTTTCAGAGATATATGCAGATAAAAATTATTTTTAATTTGCAACCTGGTGGAGGTTAGTAAAGATGGACTAATAGAACAAGTCCCACACACTGCTACAAGCCCAAGCCCAAATATTTTTTCAGAGCTAGATGCAGATAAAAATTATTTTGAATTTGCAACCTGGTGGAGGTTAGTATAGATGGACTAATAGAACAAGTCCCACACACTGCTACAAGCCCAAGCCCAAATATTTTTTCAGAGCTAGATGCAGATCAAAATTATTTTGAATTTGCAACCTGGTGGAGGTTAGTATAGATGGACTAATAGAACAAGTCCCGCACAATGCTACAAGCCCAAGCCCACATATTTTTTCAGAGATAGATGCAGATAAAAATTATTTTTAATTTGCAACCTGGTGGAGGTTAGTAAAGATGGACTAATAGAACAAGTCCCACACACTGCTGCAAGCCCAAGCCCAAATATTTTTTCAGAGCTAGATGCAGATAAAAATTATTTTTAATTTGCAACCTGGTGGAGGTTAGTATAGATGGACTAATAGAACAAGTCCCACACACTGCTACAAGCCCAAGCCCAAATATTTTTTCAGAGCTAGATGCAGATAAAAATTATTTTGAATTTGCACCATGGTGGAGGTTTGTATAGATGGACTAATAAAACAAGTCCCACACACTGCTACAAGCCCAAGCCCAAATATATTTTCAGAGCTAGATGCAGATAAAAATTATTTTGAATTTGCAACCTGGTGGAGGTTAGTATAGATGGACTAATAGAACAAGTCCCACACACTGCTACAAGCCCAAATATTTTTTCAGAGCTAGATGCAGATAAAAATTATTTTGAATTTGCTACCTGCTGGAGGTTAGTATAGATGGAGTAATAGAACAAGTCCCACACACTGCTACAAGCCAAATATTTTTTCAGAGCTAGATGCAGATAAAAATTATTTGAATTTGAAACCTGGTGGAGGTTAGTATAGATGGACTAATAGAATGATGCTATGCCCAAAAGGTTTTACTTGGCTAGGTGCAGTAAAAAAAATTGTATTCTATACACAGGTGGTGTAGCTTGCAACACAGATAGGCTACTCCACTTACTAACACACACTGCAAGAGGCCAAAAAGGATTTTCTTAGCTAGATTTAGCCAAATGCTGTGAAAAAAACTTGCACAGCACTGGCACAGATCTGTCTGGCAAAAAGTGATAGGAACTGATGTAACCTAGCCCTCAAAATGACTGCAATTACAATTAGTCTTTACTCCCAACCTATCTATTTAAGAGCACAGACCTGCATGATAAAAGTGATAGGAACTGATGTAACCTAGCCCTCAAAAGGACTGCAATTACAATTAGTCTTTACTCCCAACCTATCTATTTAAGAGCACAGACCTGCCTGATAAAAGTCATAGGAAATGATGTAACCTAGTCATCAAAAGGACTGCAATCACAACTATTCCCTACTCCCAAGCTATCTGTAGATTTGTGCGAAAATTGGCTTGAAATTAACACTCAAAGTATAGTGCACACAGCAACAGCGGTGCCGTCTAACACGCAGCTGCAGCAGCGAGAAAATGGTGGCTACGTGGAAAATGGCTGGGTCTTATAGTGCAAGGACATGTGACATACACTGCCAATGACACATGCCCTTGCTTGTGTGAAAAAAAGCAGTTCGCTCCGTGTGTGCGCTGCTGATAGGCTGGCAGATTGCACCTCCCCACTGTAAATGCAGGAAAGAGAAAAAAAAATGGAGATCTTCATTATTTACGCAGAGATCCATCCCCTGCCCTTCTCCCCGCCCCGCTGTACACTGAAACCGCGTATTAACATTAATTTTCAGCATTACTGAGAAAAAATCCAGTTATGATTTTGGTATGCGAACAGTTATCGAACATAACCTCGAACAGCCGAATTTTTTTCAAATTGTTCGTGTTCGCCGAACGGCTCGAACACCGCCCAAAACAGCTCGAATTTGAGATTGGCGAACAGTTCGAGTCGAACACCGCTCATCTCTAGTAGTCACCGTAAATGGTCTTCCAACAATCTTGAAGGAGTTCCCAGAGATGTTTAGCACTTTTTGGCCCTTTTGCCTTCACTCTGTGGTCCAGCTCACCCAAACCATCTCGATTGGGTTCAGGTCTGGTGACTGTGGAGGCCAGGTTATCTGGCGTAGCACCCCATCACTCTCCTTCTTGGTTAAATAGCCTTACACAGCCTGGAGGTGTGTTTGCGGTCATTGTCCTATTGAAAAATAAATGATGGTCCAACTAAACGCAAACCGGATGGAATAGCAAGCCGCTGCAAGATGCTGTGGTAGCCATGCTGGTTCAGTATGCCTTCAATTTTGAATAAATCCCCAACAGTGTCACAAGCAAAGCACCCCCACACCATCATACCTCCTCCTCCATGCTTCATGGTGGGAACCAGGCATCTAGAGTCCATCCGTTCACCTTTTCTGCGTCGCACAAAGAAACTGTGGTTGGAACCAAAGATCTCAAATTTGGACTCAGCAGACCAAAGCGCAAATTTCCACTGGTCTAATGTCCATTCCTTGTGTTCTTTAGCCCAAACAAGTCTCTTCTGCAGTGACCTCACAGCAGGGGCCTGATCGCTGCAAAGTGTCACACATAGCAACATCGCTGGTGAGGTCGCTGTTGCGTCACCAAAACCGTGACACAGCAGCGATCTCGCTAGCGATCTCTCTATGTGAGACGGGGGCTTTAGTCTGTTAATAGAAATTCTAGATTCAAGTGTTATACAGTAAACTGTTGTAGTGTCTCACCATCACCACTTAGTGAGTGATTGTGAATTCAGAGTATAATCTGAACAACTACAACTTAATATCTGCCTTTTTTCACACACTACCAGCAAGCAAGGATAATATTAAAAAACTCATTGCAGATTTTGTAACTAAATCCAAATTCTGAATTCAAGGCTTGTTTTCCAGTATAAATGAAAGTGTGATCCCTGTGTTTTGAGCTGCGCCTTTTTTTCAGAGACATTCCCCAAATCCTAAAACTTAAACACAAGTGTTTACTTACCAAAGTGTACACATCACTTAAAAAATGTTTTGAGACTGTTTCATTGCTCCATTAGTCTAATATTAAACATGTACACACACCACCTGAATACAGCGTCAAGTTACACGTGCTTGTTATTGGGGCATGATCCTACCTAGATTTCCTGGTCCCGGCCTATTTTGTAAAGGCAGGTGGAATTTTTTTTATGAAAAGTGACATAATCCTAAAACTTAAATACAAGTGTTTACATACTGCATTGTTTTACATCTGCATTGTTTTAAATATTTTTTCAGCCCTCTTTATTGACCCAATTAGTCAAATATTAGAAGTGTACACAAGCCAACTGAGTAGAGTAGCCATTACATATGCTTTCTTGCGGCAAATGATTCAACCTACATTTTCTAGTCCCCTCCAATTTTGAAAAGGCACATAGTTTTTTTTCTTCAACTTTAATATAAAGGTCTCTTTATTTTTGGAATACCTCTTATGGCAGCTTAGTTCCCCTCCTTTGCTGCCATAACAGTTAATGTTGTACATAGGGATGTTTCCAATTATATGTATTTCTAGCCTGCTCCAAAGTTACCCTACCCACCACCCACTGTGGTCTGAGGAACATACTACAGGAGAAAAATTTCGAGTTGATATTTTGTAAGACATAAACAGTCAGCCTTTGTTCTCGGAAAACATGTTGCTGGAGGAGATAGACAACACAATTCTAATGCCAATCTGTGTTGTAGGCTCTGTTAGCCAAGGTGACAGGGATACTGAAGTAGATCTCTGAGCTAGGGCAACCTTCAGGGTGGGAATCAGGTGGGAGAGTGGGAGGCAAGAAGTGCTGGCCATTTTACACACATAGGCACATGTCATCAAATTAATGGAGATGACAATAATTCTGTGTTGAACAAAAATTAGGGATGATGAGGAGTTGAAGTTATCAAATTAGGAGTTTTCTGGCATCAGTGATACAAAGCACAGACAACATGCATCAGAAACATCCACTGAGCCCAAATCAGCTTTTCCTGTAGTCCGGTCTGGATCAGGTAATGCCACACGTGTTGTTAGCGAAGGAGACTCTGTTGCACCTGAAAGGTCATGTCATGGTGACAAGTGCTGGCTTTTCATGTGTGGGAATTATTTTCCACTTTGCTGGAGGACCAATCTATTGCATTGGGCAGGCTTTGCTGTGGAAAGTAAGCTGGATACATCCTGGCACACATGGAATAGAAATTACATACCTTCATCAGCACACAAAACTGGATCCCCTGTTCAAGCGAAGAAAGCAAACTGACCAGCAAGATGAGCAAAGCTCAAGTTGTCCTCTTTCCTCTCATCGTGATCACTTTTATGGTAACCAGTGTGTACCCGCAAGTGGTGCCTTGTTGTTGTCATCAGCCCCATCATCATCCTCCCCAACTTTTTTCCATACACTGTCAGAAAGAGATAATTTGTCAGAAAGGACAAAATTGTTGAAAATTATCCAACCAACATTCTTTGAATTTAACAAGTTTAAAAAAAATTATCAATTTTTCTAACATTGTTCAAAAAATGTTGGGGCAGTGGAAATGGCATATTAGCAGGAATATCAGTGTTCTCTAAACAGTAAAGCTTTTGTATAGTTGAAAGTTGCCAACTGCATGTATGACCATGTGACCACTATGCGCTCCCTGCAGAGTCAAGACTTCTCCATGTGTGCGTCCCCTGGGCAGGCCAGGGCAGGTCAGAAAGGGAAAATTGTTTTTAAAATTATTAAATCATAATTCTTTGAATTCCTTAAATGAAGATTTCTGCCTTTTACAAAAATATTAGAAGATTTCAGGGGTTGGGGTGTTGACTTAATAATAGGGAAATACAAGCACCATAATTGGTGATGTTTTTGCACAGTGGAAGGTTGACCATTATGTGCTTCCTGCAGGGTTAGAAAGGGAAAGCTTATCACAAATGGCCAAATTGTTTCAAATTTTCAAAACTAAATTCCTTGATTTCCATTAGTGGAATTTTCTTTCACAAAATTAAAATTTGACAAATATATGAGGCAGAAGCTGCACCAATGATAATATATATGACATGACGGACCAGATGGCTTATCTGCCAGTGCAAACACTGATGCACATGAGCAAATAGAATTGTACCATCTGAACAGCAAGGTTCATTCCTACCTAGACTGTGAACATTTTCAAGCAGATACCCTCTTCCCCAATCCCATGGATTTCTGGGTTAACAAATTGGACCAGTGGCAAGATCTTGCTCAGTTTGACATGGGCTGCTGTCATGTCCAGCCCTAAGGTGATTTCAGAGAGGGTGTTCATCATGGCCAGTGGATTTGTCACACCAGAGTGGACCAGGTTATAAGGGTGAAAAATGAATATTTGTCAAAAATGAATCAAGTATGTATCAGTGCAGACTTTCATGTGCCGTTGATTGATCCCAATGACTAAATTGGCTGTATCACCTGTCTGCCCACATGACCATTGACTGTTATCTACATTGTTCTGCTGCTTCCAGAGCCGATGGACCACACTCTGTCAGACATCTCTTCCCTGTCCATCATGTCATCTACATTTTAGTAATGCTGCTGCCGGGGCTGCCATTACTGGCCCTAAACTTCCAAGCATTTTATGACCTGCCCTGCCTTATATCTCTACCATACTGCTCCTATCACAGCCACTGCACAGCCACGCCATCCACACAACTTCCAGCTGCCTACTGTGTTTTATAATGCTAGACTGTACAGCAGCTACTGTGCTGCTGTTGCTGGCCCTAAACTGCCACATATCTCCTTGCTTGCCCCAACTTATCTCTATCGTGCTGCTCCTGCCAAAGCCACGCCAGCCACACACTTCCTTGCTGAACACTGTGTTTTATAGTGCTAGGCAGTAATACTGAAGTTGGTAAGAATACACTCATGTTTATGTTCCATCAAGAAACAGCTCTCAAAATAAGGCTACTTTTTTAAAAGGCTTAGGGACAAAAAGCCAGAACTTATTCATGTTCAAAAGCGTTCAACTGTTTTGTCTCCAGAAAAAAGGGGATAATATGGAATGGCTTGATAAAAAGCCTTTGTAATTACCTAATGCAGATCCCAAAAAAGGAATAATGTTTTTCACTTCTAGTTAATTTTCACATTCAAAACATTATAGTAGACCTGTTTTGTCCTGCTAATTAAAGAGATAGTTTTTGGAAAGTTAATGAAAAAGCTATTGTTTTTTCATTTAGCAATCTGGTAGGCTCTTTACACTCCACAAAAAGGTTTAATTGTTGAGCCCAACCATTCGATTGACTCCGAGTGGAACTTACAGTATTTTTTACATAATTTCCAGGCAATTAGAGGCTTTTCAATTATGCGTTCCGTGTGAATTTATTAGCTTAAAGGGGTATTCCCATCTACAAGATCCTATCCCAATATGTAGTAGGAGTAATAATAATAATATTAGCAAATGCCTACAATTAGAAATGTAGTATAGTATTTTATAGTATTTTTGATTCGCCATGCCACTTACCTCATGTGCAGGCAATACAGGACCTTAGGTATCCATGGTTATGACCACTAGCAGCTAGCTAACTAACTGTCACTTTATCAGTGGACATAACCATGGATACATAAGGTCCTGTATTGCCAGCACATGAGGAAAGAGACACAGCAAATCAAAAATATTATACTACATTTCTAATTGTAGGTATTTGCTAATATTATTATTATTATTACAACTACTACATATTGGGATAGGATCTTGGAGATGGGAATACCCCTTTAAGCTAATAAATTCACACGGAACGCATAATTAAAAAGCACATGTATGTATTCCTTGGACAGCCGGTCGAGGTTGCTTTCTGCTGCGCGAGATGTGTGCACGTTGTGCGTTTGGAAGCCCAGATACTGGATCTAAATGAGCAGCTGGCAACACTGAGATCCATTGACAATATGGAAAGGAGTTTGCTGCTCACTGAGCAGCAGCTCACTGGGGTAGATGTGGGGGAGGGAGGTAGTCGGGAGCTGCAGGACAGTGAGGTCGCTAGTTGGGTGACAGTTAGAAGGAGTGGTAGAGGGAAGAGTGCCAGGGAGGCTAGTCCTGATCTGGCACACCCCAATAAGTTTGCAAAGTTGGCAGATGAGGGGAGTGATGGTACAGTGGTAGCACTACTGCAGCAAGGCATGTCCCCTGAAAGCCGGAGGAATGTCAGCTCCAGTAAAGAGGGAAATAGGAGAGTAGCGCAGACCAGGCAGGTGCTCGTAGTGGGGGACTCAATTATTAGAGGAACAGATAGGGCAATATGTCACAAAGAAAGGGATCATCGAACAGTGTGCTGCCTACCTGGCGCTCGAGTCCGGCACATCGCTGATCGGGTTGACAGATTACTGGGAGGGGATGGTGAGGACCCAGCGGTCATGGTGCACAATGGCACAAAAGACAAAGTTAGAGGTAGGTGGAAGGTCCTTACAGATGATTTCAGGGAATTAGGCTGCAAGCTGAAAGCAAGGACCTCCAAGGTGGTATTCTCTGAAATACTACCGGTACCACGTGCCACGCCAGAGAGGCAACGGGAGATTAGGGAGATAAATAAGTCGCTCAAGAACTGGTGTAGGAAGGAGGGATTTGGGTTCCTGGAGAACTGGGCCGACTTCTCAGTTGGCTACAGACTCTATGCTAGGGACAGGCTGCACCTTAATGGGGAGGGTGCAGCTGTGCTGGGGGAGAAAATGGCTAGAAGGTTGGAGGAGTGTTTAAACTAGGGATTGGGGGGGAGGGTATTCATTTTACAGGTGGGGAAGATAGTGCAGATAGTGACCTGGGCACAAATAAAGAAATTGGGGGTGGGGTTAGAACACTCAATAAAATAAGAAGGAATAGAGGTACAGAGAGATACATAAAATGCATGTATACTAATGCCAGAAGCCTCACCGACAAAATGGAGGAATTAGAATTAATTTTGTTGGAAAATAATTATGACATGGTAGGGATATCTGAGACGTGGCTGGGCGAGAGCCATGACTGGGCAGTTAATTTACAGGGCTATAGTCTGTTCAGAAATGACCGTACAAACAAGCGAGGGGGGGGTGTGTGTTTATATGTAAAATCATCCTTAAAACCTGTCTTGCGGGAGGATATATGTGAATCTAATGAAAATGTAGAGTCCCTGTGGGTGGAGATAAGGGGAGGGGGAAAAAATAATAAATTACTGATAGGAGTTTGTTATAAGTCTCCAAAAATAATGGAAGTAGCAGAGAATATCCTCGTAAAGCAAATAGATGAAGCAGCGACTCAAGGACAAGTCATTATTATGGGAGACTTCAACTACCCTGAAATACATTGGGGGACAGAAACATGTAGTTCAAGCAAAGGAAATAGGTTTTTGACTACTATGAGAAACAATTACCTTTCACAACTGGTTCAGGACCCAACAAGAAGGGGGGCACTGCTAGACCTAATATTAACCAATAGGCCAGACCGCATATCAAATATACGAGCTGGGGGTCACTTGGGTAATAGTGATCACAAAATAATACGTTTTCATGTAACCTTTAATAAGATGTGTAGTAGAGGGGTTACAAGGACACTAAACTTCAGGAAGGCAAATTTCCAACGATTAAGAGATGATCTTAGTGCAATAAACTGGGACGATATCCTGAGACATAAAACTACACAAAGCAAATGGGAGAAATTTATTAACATCCTGAATAGGACCTGTGTACAATATATACCCTATGGGAATAAACATGCTAGAAATAAGAGGAAACCACTATGGCTAAATAGAGCTGTAAGGGGCGCAATAAGTGACAAAAAGAAAGCATTTAGAGAACTAAAGCAAGTAGGTAGTGATGAGGCATTAAATAAATATAGAAAATTAAATAAATTATGTAAAAACCAAATCAAGGCAGCAAAGATTGAGGCAGAGAGAATCATTGCCAGAGAAAGTAAAAATAACCCCAAAATATTCTTTAACTACATAAATAGTAAAAAACTAAAAAATGATAGTGTTGGCCCCGTTAAAAATAGTCTGGGTGAAATGGTGGATGAGGATGAGGAAAAAGCCAATAGCTAAATGATTTTTTTTCAACCGTATTTACACAAGAAAATCGCATGACAGAAAACATGATTAGTGATAACAAAAATTCTCCAGTAAATGTCACTTGCTTAACCCAGCAGGAAGTACGGCGGCGTCTAAAAATCACTAAAGTTGACAAATCCCATGGGCCCGGATGGGATACACCCGCGAGTACTGCAGGAATTAAGTTACGTCATAGATAGACCATTATTTTTAATCTTTAAAGATTCCATAATAACAGGGTCTGTACCACAGGACTGACGTATAGCAAATGTGGTGCCAATATTCAAAAAAGGGGACAAAAACTGAACTTGGAAATTATAGGCCGGTAAGCTTAACCTCTACTGTGGGTAAAATCCTGGAGGGTTTCCTAAGAGATGCTATACTAGAGTATCTGAAGAAGAATAACCTCATGACCCAATATCAACATGGGTTTACGAGGGACCGTTCCTGTCAAACTAATCTGATCAGTTTTTATGAGGAGGCAAGTTCTGGACTGGACCAAGGAAATGCAGTGGATGTTGTGTATATGGACTTTTTAAAAGCTTTTGATACGGTTCCACACAAAAGGTTGATACATAAAATGAGAACAATGGGGATAGGGGAAAATATATGTATGTGGGTTAAGAATTGGCTCAGTGATAGAAAACAAAGGGTGGTTATTAATGGAAAACACTCAGACTGAGTCTCAGTTAACAGTGGGGTACCACAGGGGTCAGTATTGGGCCCCCTTCTTTTTAACATATTTATTAATGACCTTGTAGGGGGCATACAGAGTAATATTTCAATATTTGCAGATGACACTAAACTCTGCAGGGTAATCAATACAGAGGAGGACAATTTTATATTACAGGAGGATCTATGTAAACTAGAAGCTTGGGCTGATAAATGGCAAATGAGCTTTAATGGGGATAAATGTAAGGTAATGCACTTGGGCAGAGGAAATAACATGTATAATTATATGCTTAATTGTAAAACACTGGGCAAAACTGTAACTGAAAAAGACCTGGGTGTATTGGTGGACGACAAGCTCACGTTTAGTGGCCAGTGTCAGGCTGCTGCTGCAAAGGCAAATAAAATAATGGGATGCATTAAAAGAGGCATAGATGCTCATGAGGAGAACATAATTTTACCTCTATACAAGTCATTAGTGCGACCACACTTAGAATACTGTGTACAGTTCTGGTCTCCGGTGTATAAGAAAGACATAGCTGAACTAGAGCGGGTGCAGAGAAGACCGACCAAGGTTATTAGAGGACTGGGGGGGTCTGCAATACCAAGACAGGTTATTACACTTGGGGTTATTTACTGTGGAAAAAAGAAGGCTTAGGGGTGATCTTATTACTATGTACAAGTTTATGAGGGGACAGTACAAAGACCTTTCTACTGATCTTTTTACTCTGAGGCCTGAGACGGGGACAAGGGGGCATCTTCTATGTCTGGAGGAAAGAAGGTTTAAACATAATCACAGACGGGGATTCTTTACTGTAAGAGCAGTGAGACTATGGAACTCTCTGCCGCATGATGTTGTAATGAGTGATTCACTGTTAAAATTTAAGAAGGGCATAGATGCCTTTCTTGAAAAGTATAATATTACAGGTTATAAATACTAGATTCCTTGATAGGGCATTGATCCAGGGAACTAGTCTGATTGTCGTATGGAGTCGGGAAGGAATTTTTTTCCTTTTCCCCAATGTGGAGCTTAGTGTTTGCCACATGGTTTTTTTTTGCATTCCTCTGGATCAACAAGTTAGGCTATGGGTTGAACTAGATGGACTTAGTCTTCCTTCAACCTTAAAAACTATGTTACTATGTTACATATTGGAATAGGATCTTGGAGATGGGAATACCCCTTTAACTCCAAAAGGCCAGAGCCAATTTTTTGTTTTTGTGTTTTTTCTCTCCCTTCTTCCAAGAGTCATGACTTTTATATTTTTCCAGTGACATTGCCATATGAGGGCTCTTTTTTTTGGGTGGGACGAGTTGTAGTTTTCAATGATGCCATAATGTACTGGAAAATAGAAAAATAAATTCCAAATACAGTAAAATGTAATAAAAAAGATAAAATAATGCTCTAAATTTTTTGGGCTTTGTTTAAAACCATTGAATTTGAATTTAAAACAATCCACTCTTCTCTAGGTATCCCCTAGAATAATGTTGTAACAAAATTTACATATGTAACAACTGATTAATGAAATTTACATTTTGACAAGCTAACTATTATCTTATTCACAAATTTCCTGTATGGTTAAAACGAGAAATAAAGGTACTAGTATTTTAGACTGTATGGGGAATGAATTTGAATGAAACTCCCCCTACTATATCTTATATAAATATAGTATTAGAAATAGATTTAACTTAGAAAGAAAAATAGTTTTGAACTCCTTTGTAGAGACAGGAGGATCAGTGGGTGCTCTCATCGGCTGGCCTGTCTGTCTTTAGACAGGGCTCATCCCATTGAACGTCCGTTCTCCTTCCTCATGGGCAGAATAATACTCAGACAACACAGGGTGAGGGTAACACAATGGGGTGATACATTATTGGATCACCTACAGTCAATAATAAAGATCACAGTCCCAGCAAGTACATAAGATGGTGCAAATGACAGAGTCTTATTCTTCCGCAGGCTCGTCGGGAATTAGAACATCTGTGACTTCAGGGGTTCCAGGGCCAACTACCACAACCAGTAGCACCCTGTATTTGGTGGGCACCAACAGACAGGAGGTAGTGGCAAGCTTAGGAAGCTGACAGAGTCCATTGAGATACATGGCCAGGTGACCTGATTGTCCCAACCTGGGTTCTCCAAACGTTTCCATTGGTTCAGTGATGGGCAGTGGATCAAATCTGTATTCCTCCAGTTGGAGCCATTGTTCCTTGGCTGCTGCCCTCTAGAGTCTCACTATTGAATGAGAGGGGTCCCTTTCTTACCTACTGCTGTCTTTCTGGGCATTACACACAGGTTTGGGGGGAGGTGGGAGGATGTCATCTCTCATTGTTTGAGTGTTCAATTAACCTGCATATTTTGCCCTGCAATGTTTGCAAAGCAACAAGATGCATGGAATGGTATAATGGGTAGTCAGCAGACATTCACCAATTAAAAAACATCAATTTTTCAATTAACCTGCACCTTTGTCATTCAATGACAGCAGAAAATGAAGCTGCAGGGACTGATTCAATAGGTAGTCAGCAGGCATTCACCAAATTAACAAACATTATTTTTTTAATTAACCTGCACCTTTGTCATTCAAGGACAGCAGAAAATGAAGCTGCAGGGACTGATACAATAGGTAGTCAGCAAGCATTTAACAAACCAACAAACATCAATTGTACCTACAACAAGAGTCAGCGTTCAATCTCATATGAACGATAACAATATAAATTGCCCGATTAAGCAGTCTGAACATAAATAGTTAGTATTAAAACACCTTTATTGTTTTTACAAGTCAGTATGTGGTGGCAAATAAGCAAGAGCACATACACATGATTAAAATACAAAACACAGAAGGGTTTGAATAAAAATACTATCTACTATGTACAGGATAGAAACCAGGGAAAAGAATAATATGGAGACATTGTTAGAAATGTTACTATTATCCCCAAACATGTGTCTGATCATAGGAGACCTAGAGTGTAAGGAATACCTTGACTGGGTATATTTGACATGTGTTATCATCAAGGGTATAAATAAATTTAGATAGTTGTTCAAATATGTACAGCCCGTACTGTAGAGGTCAATGAAATGGCATAGGAGTAATATACATATGTTTGACAACAGAAGTATATATAAAAAATAGTTATTCAAGTATACGTGATCTATATAATAGAAGTCAGTGGTATGCCATAAATAATTGCACAGAGCCCTAGGCCTATAGTAGCATATATAAAGAGTAATTATTCAAATATAAATGACCTATATGATAGAAGTCAAAGGTATGCCATAAGTAATTGCATAAAGCACTAGGCCTATAATGAATATTCAGAGATAATTATAATATGTTACACATGCCCTATATGGTTTTGCACAGTCCTTCACCAGCCATAGTGGATATTGTATGAAAGTGCAGGATTAGGGACATTGTTCATACCTAGGTCAGATGGAGTCCTGTAGAGAGCATGGTGCTCACCACTGAACAATAGCTCTTGTCCCTGGGCCTACTGAATAATACTTATGGCATAATTAAGAACAAACGCAGCATTGTATCATCCCTGATTTGAGAACATAATGAAATTAGCAAGTAAATAAGTAATTACATGATTATGAAAGAAAATTAATTTTAAAAATTGTGTTGGGCCTAACAGGCTATATGTATTTTGTTGTTTAAAAATGTTTTATAATATTTGGATCCCCAAGTATCTGGAACATAAGGATGTATGATGACGCAGCTTACCATTAACCAACATCATTTTTAAAAAGAGGACACTATAAATTCTAGACTAATTATTTGGTTGAACTTTTAAATTAGATACTTGGACAGTCTGTATTTAAAGTCTAACTGCACTTAAAGAGGTGGTCCACTTCAATGTATAATGCACCCATCGATTTAAACCTTTTAAATAAGTATTTTTTAAAAATACAGTACCTTATGTTGCCATATGTGCCTGTGAGCAGTGCTATCGCTGCTTGATCAGTCATTATCGCGTGACCCCCGACTCCTGCCGCCACTAACATCCACTGATGTCACATCAACTTCTGGACTCCCTTGCATCACCGAGGAGTGACCCAGTATCATGTACTATCCCTCAATGACTGGGCTGTGGGCGGTGTTTCACCGCACATCACAGCCGTATCTAGAGCACACTGTAGAAGCTTCCCCTCTCTCCTTTGCTTTCATTGGCTGCATACTGGGCTGAGACATGCGGTGGAACACCGCCCACAGCTCAGTCACTCAAGGGGACTGCGTGAGATTGGGTCACGCCTCGGTGATGCAAGGGAATCTGGATTGTGACATCACTGGATGTCAATAGCGGCTGCAGTCAGGGTCACTTGATAGGGACTAAGCGAGCAGTGATAGCGCCGCTCACAGACACATACAACAACATAAGATATTTACAAAAATACTTATTTAAAAGGTTTAAATTGATGGGCGCATTATATAATGTAGGTGAGGAGACTTTTATAGCCGCAATTCTCCTCTGGGAAATATGCAAATCTGTTGTTGAAAATAGTTTCCATTTAAATCTGATTAAAAAAACTCTTCATGTGTATGTAATTTAGCAATCTACTGACAGCAATCCAAGAATGTTAAAAAACTGGAAATACTCAACATAAAAAAGTCCAAGATACCTTAAGTGTGTTTTCTAGTTTCCCAGGCACAGTTTGTTAAGAAAAAATATCCCTTACTCACCCTCCTGAGGTCCATTGCTGAATCCATTGTCTTTTATTGTCTGTCTGCAATGCTGCAGTTAAAAAGTGAGCTTAATCGCTCTGCTCAAGTAGATGGCATGAGTTGCTCAAGCCTCTGAGCTCACTAATTGGTTGCAGTCCTGGCAATGTGATGTGCAGTGGTAAAAGCTCACTTCTAGACCGGTGGAGGGTGAGTAAAGCCAGGAAACCCTTTTAAGAGCAGGTGTACCCCACAGTATTTTCTCTCATCTGATAAAATTGGGCCGATAATGCAAATCACACTCTGATTAGAGTTTGATAACAGTGTGATCCGATTTTCTCAGATGAGGAGAAGATGGAGAAAAAAATGTCTCCATCTTCTCCATTCTGTCAGTCCATGAAAATCCGACTTCACTTGGATGTCATCTGAATGTGGTTCGACTTTTTCCATGTGCTCCTTGACTTACATGGCTGAGTGCAGTCCGAATATCAGATCCAACTTGGACACGCTGTGATTTATTCCTCGGACGTGTGCACGATCCCACAGCATAACAATGGCCCAAGTGAGATCCGATGTTTTGCAGGATCGCACTCGGACAGAAAATACGGTTATGTGCAAGAGCCCTAATAAATATACTCCATCTTGGTTAGGCATTGCAGGAAATATCTCAGGGCAAGGGAAACTATTAATTATTAACAACTAGTGTACAACATTATTGGAAGTTTTTTTAATCTTTTTTAAAACATATTTTTTTGTCAATAAACAAAACATTGTTCTGTTGAAAAACATTGTAGAAAAAACATTATACTTTTATTATGTTTTACTTTTACAAGATGAAAGTTTAAGGGAACGTAAAGACGTAAGACGTGGTTATTGCTGGTTTACTTTTTAGGAACTGCAATAAATTCTTTTATACTTAATACAATTGTTAGCCAATAAAGCATAGCTGAGACAAACATGAAATATGTGACATCAAAGTCATTGATTTTGGTTAATGCAATTGCATTTTTATTTAACATACATGGAAGTTAAATTGCAACTATTTTTTTTTTAAAAAAATGGTGCTTACATGTAATTGGAGCTAGTTGAATTATCAAGGTTTAGCACTAGATGTCACTCCACACCAACGTTTGGCAATGATGCACAAATCCCTTTCTCCGTTATTAGTTCTGAATGCCTGGCTTGGAGGATTTCAGCCATGATTGGTTTTCTTCATATTGTGGATCCCTATGCAATGTCAATGCCTTATTGACAGGGAAATTGCCTTGTTCATCCTTCACAAATTAAAGAAATGCTAAATCAAATACAGGATTATCAAGCAAGAAGCAGGTTGGTCTATTTCTTATTACTGCACATGTCATGGGATGTGGTCCTGAGTCAGCTGCATTATATCATCCCTGAGGAATCCAAGCATGGCACCTTTGTCGGGAGAATTGCTCAGGATCTTGGACTGGATATAGGTGAGATTAATTCCAGAATGTTACATATTGTCTCTAGAGATGAGAAGGAATATTTCCAGGTTAATCTGCAGAATGGAATCTTGTTTGTTAAAGAGACAATAGACAGAGAAGTGCAGTGTCCATTTAAACCCTTCTGTATAATTCCTCTGCAGGTTATTGTAGATAAGCCTGTGCAGATGTATCGTGTGGATGTAGAAATAGAAGATATCAATGACAATAGTCCAGTTTTCCCCTTGGGAGTGTTGAATCTTGTGATATCAGAGCTCAGACCTGCAGGATCTCGGTTTCTTCTAGAGGCAGCAGTTGATCCAGATATTGGAACAAATTCTGTTATAAACTATGAGCTCAGTGCAAGTGATTATTTTGCTTTAGATTTTCAGAAATATATGAATCAAATCAGATCAGTGGAACTTGTATTGAAGAAACCTTTAGACAGAGAAAAACAGTCTTTTCACAATCTTACACTTACAGCTTATGATGGAGGCAAACCAAGACTCAGTGGAACAACTAATGTTGTGATCACTGTGGAAGATGTTAATGATAATGCCCCTTCTTTTTATCAGCCGTTTTACCAATGTATTGTCACTGAAAATGCAATTCTAGGGAGTTTAGTCATCAAGTTGAACGCCACTGATTTAGACCAGGGAAAGAATGGAGAAATAATATATGAATTTGGAAAGCAGGTGACGGAAGAAATTAGCAACATTTTTACTTTAAACAAAGACACGGGGGAAATACAAGTAAAAGGTGAAGTGGACTTTGAAACTGTTGCAATGTATGAAATTCAAGTTGATGCTGTTGATAATGGAGATCACCCAATGGTTGGACATTGTAAAGTTCTAGTGACTGTTGTTGATGTCAATGACAACCCTCCTGAGATGACTATAACATCACTATCTGTTCCGATTCCAGAGAACTCTCCTCAAGGTACAACTGTAGCAATAATCAGCATCCATGACAAAGATTCTGGATTAAATGGTAAAGTAAACTGTTATATTTTAGAGAAAACACCCTTCAAAATCAACCCTGCATTTATGTCAGATTTTTCCCTCACGGTGAATGGACAACTGGACAGAGAGACAAAATCTCAATATACCGTTGTCATTACTGCAAAAGATGAAGGCCTTCCACCGCTTTCTGTATCAACAACCCTTATAATTGATATCAGTGATGTAAATGACAGTGCTCCTCAATTTCAACAATCATATGATACAATATTTATCAAGGAAAACAATCCCCCAGGTTCTCTTGCCTATACAGCATCAGCCTTTGACCCAGATGTTGGCCAAAATTCCTTCATCACATATTCGATTAGTGACAACACCATTGATGGCATTTCCATATCTTCTTACATCTCCATTAATCCTGAGAATGGGAAGGTTTTTGCTTTAGTGTCATTTGATCATGAACAAATTACATATTTCCAGTGCCATGTAAAAGCCACTGATGCTGGTCTACCTCCGCTAAGCTCTAATCTGACACTAAATATTTTTATTGAAGATATTAACGACAATGCCCCTACCTTTGCTCCATTTCATGCATCAGCAGTAGTCAAAACTCCAAGGTCTGCCCAGCCTGGATACCTAGTAACGAAAGTGAGAGCAATTGATCCTGATTCTGGTTATAATGCTTTGATGTCTTATCATTTTAGGGATTTATTAGGCAAAATACCATTTACCATTTCTCACCAAACTGGGGACATAAGTTTAAAACGGCAATTTATGGATACAGATAATGATGAATACAGATTAGTTGTGGTGGCTCAGGACCATGGAGAACCAACTATGACTGCAATAGCACAAGTTATCATCTCCTTGGTGGACTCTGAAGAGGAGATAAAGCTTGACAACTATGAATCAAGAGGCAATATTGAAGAAATGCCTGATGCAAATGTTTATTTGGTTACAGCCATCTGCATAATTTCAAGCATTTTTCTTATTACTTTGATTGTGTTCACTGTTTTAAAATGGCAAAAATACCGAGATGAGGTCAATGATCTGAAAGAAAGCTACAAAATCTGCTCCAACACTGGAGGGAGCTGGATGTATTCACAACAAACTCAATACAGAGTATGCTCAAACTCTCAACAAGCAAAGAATGATTTGATCATGTTCACTCCAAACTTCTCTCAATCACCAGGAACTGAACATTTTGGGAGTCATCAAGGCGTCATCTTAAATCAGGTGAGAAAATTCCCCAAAATAATTTCTCTTCTACAATTAGCAAATAGCATGCAAGGAGTTGTTATTAAAATGTAATAATTTTCCTTATACTCCAGATGAAAAGTTTGCATGTCCTATGTTTATTAAAGGAAAACTAACTAGGAGACAAACTCTAAGGGCTCGTTCCATATGAGGGATAAACTCTAAAGGCTCGTTCCATATGAGGAACAACTCTAAGGGCTCGTTCCAAACTCTAAGAGCTCGTACCACATGATTCGAAAGCTTGCTGACTAAGTTGAAACCAGAGAGCACACTGACCAATGTAAATCAATAGGGCCTTTCAAATGACAGTTATTTCATATGGACAATCGAAGCAGCACTATTTTCTTCTGAGTATCAGATGAAAATCACCTATAGGCTGTGTGCCCACTATGCGTTTTTTAAGCGCTTCCGCAGTGGCAATTCCGCTGCAGAAACGCTTAAAAAACGCTTGGTAGAAGGTCTGCCATGTTCCCCAATGATAATCCGCATGTGCTGTGCACATGCTGCGGAAATTTCCGCTGTGGATTATCATTTCGGGAAAAATACGCAGCACTACCAATTATTTTGCGGAAACGCAGCGTTTTTGACGCCATTGACTTGCATTGGAAAGCATGGAATCCGCATCACTGCATCTGTACATGCGGAATCCATGAGTTTCAATGTGCGGATGGTACCCGGGTTTGGAGAAGAGGAGACTCTCCTTCGGATCCGGGTACCATAGAACCTGTATAAAAAAGAATAAAATAAAAAAAAATATTATACTTACCTTCTGATGGCCCCCGGTGTGCTTGTCTTGGCTTGCCAGCAGCTCGCGATGGACTGAAGGACCTGCGCTGACGTAATTTAGTCATGTGACGGGTCACAAGACCGCTGACGTCGGCAGGTCCTTAAATCTACCGCGAGCTGCCGGCAAGCAGAGACAAGGACACCGGGGGCCATCAGAAGGTAAGTATATATTTATTTTTTCTTTTTTACCATTCTTTAGGGTCACACTATATAAATCCATGCCGGTTGCATGGATTTATATACTGTGACCAAGTTGTCAAGCACTTTCCAAGTGATGCTAAAATCCCTTGGAGAGCGCTTGACAACCCGCATGCGGAAATGCATGTGAAGAAGGCTTCACATCCGCATGTCCCTGGCAGGAAAAATGCATGTACAATCCGCATGCGTTTTTTCTGCCAGGGAGATGCAGAAACGCTCAGGAAAAAATCCGGAGCATTTCTGCATCGTGGGTACATAGCCATACAAGTCTATCGGTGCGCAAAATTTTTTTTTAATCCCCTATGGATCATCTGTGTGGCATCTGATTTTACAGATACATTTCCATTATTAACCTAGAAAACTGAATTTTATCATTTAAATTTTAAAATGTTGATGTATAAAAACAGATGCCACACCGATGTCATACAGACGTTAACTATGGGCATACGGACAAATGACAATATGAATGAAAATTCTTCTTACGCTCACCTAACACAAAGTTAACCGCCAGCAGTGTAGCACAGTTCCTTTGGACCTAACCAGCAGAATTAATTGTTAGGACCACCATAGTTCTTTACAGAACTTGTACAGTTCTAATTTTAATTGCATGATTAACTTTATTATCAATGCACACACAGGAAATATTACCAATAAGGTCTAATATGTTATATATAAACCCCAGTGTGAAGTGATTGTCTCCAAGGTCAACACTGTTGTACTGTATTAGGAGAAAATTATTGTTTCAGTTCTTATGATCAATAAAACATTCTCTGGTCCTCTATTGGGCCAGTCCAAGCCTAATTGCTAATCCTTCCTTAAAGGGAATCTGTCAGCAGGTTTTTGCTATGTAATCTGAAGACAGCAGAAGATAGGGGCTGAGACACAGATTTCAAGGATGTGTTAAGTGGATGTGAGTTGTTGTTTACTTAAAATGAGGGTGTTATTCCTGGGGATTATCACTGCCAGACTGGTGCTCATGTGAGCATTGGTCCGACTCCACCCCCTCCTCTGATAAGCAGCTCACTGTCAATATACAATATACGCAGAAAGCTGTGATGTAGGTAGGGTTAGCATTCTCAGCTCTGCTTCATGATACATCTAGATTTTGTCACAACTGCTGCACCAAGTAAATTAAATGATAGATTGTTTGAATCAAGGTCTCTGCCCCTACATCATGCTGGTCTCAAAGACCTGCTGATAGATTCCCTTTAAAGAATGAATCAGTAAATTAATAGAAAACTTATAATTCAGTGCTGATCCCTGCCATTATCCTCCTTCTTGTAACGTCAATATTAGACTATGCAAAATTATCTGTGGTACCCAATAACAGTAATAATGCAGGATGTTCACATGCTTCTAACGGCCAGCATTGCCACCTACTGCTTATGTGATATAGTAGAGATGAGCGGATTGATCCACGGAGGATCGATTTCAAGAAAAATTTTCTGAAATTTGCTGTTTTATGCCAATTCAAATTATTTGAGATTTGACTTGCTGTTTGCAAAAAAAACCTTGCACTGCACCATTTCCCACATTGCTAAAGCATCACAGAATGGGCTAAAATAATTTTGAATTAACGCGCAGGCTTCGTCTTAATGCTCTGCCACTATGACATCTTAGAGATTATCATACCTTGTGTACCTGGGCCATCACTGATTAGCCACTCCGAGTGGCGCACAGTTTGAATGGCAGACTTGTTTTCAATCTCCAGTGTCACTGGGTAAGTCTCTCTCTCCTGTAAAGTGCAAGTTCTTATGGTCAGCGGGGTCCTCTCTCTCCTGTAGAGTGTAAGCTCTTATGGTCAGCGGGGTCCTATCTCTCTACTATAGTATGTAAGCCTTTATGGTCAGCAGGGTCGTTTCACTTCTGTAAATTGTAAGCTCTTATGGTCAGTGAGGTCCTCTCTCTCCTGTAGAGTGTAAGCTTTTATCGCCAGTGGGGTCCTCTCTCTCTCTCCTGTAGCGTGTAAGCTCTTATGGTCAGTGGGGTCCTCTCTCTGTCCTGTAGCATTTAAGCTTTTATGGTGAGTGGGGTCCTCTCTCTCCTGTAGCATGTAAGCTCTTATGGTCAGTGGGGTCCTCTCTCTCTCCTTTAGCATTTAAGCTTTTATGGTCAGTGGGATCCTCTCTCCTGTAGCGTGCAAGCTCTTATGGTCAGTGGGGTCCTCTCTCTCTCCTGTAGCATTTAAGCTTTTATGGTCAGTGGGGTCCTCTCTCATTCCTGTAACATATAAGCTCTTGTGGTCAGTGGGGTCCTCTCTTTCTCTAATGTAGCGTTTAAGCTTTTATGGTCAGTGGGGTCCTCTCTCTCTCTCCTTCAGCAGTTGACGAATTTAAATTTCAAAAGATCCGCTCATCTATATTATCTAGTAGTAGCAGTAGCACTCCAGCAGAGGCACTCTGAATACTGTATATTTAAGTAGGTGTTAAGCAAACTGCACAAATAGAAAATAACTTCTAAGATTTCCTAAAGTATTCTATTTGAATTACTCATTTATCAAAACAAAAATATATATTTTTATAGTTTTTAAATAAATTTCAGTATACAAGTGTTGCTAAAAATATAACTAATTGGCCAGTATGAGATAAAAAGATCTATGTATGTATGTATGTATCTATCTATCTATTTATCTATCTATCTATCTATCTATCTATCTATCTATCTATCTATCTATCTTTGTTTACTTTATTTATTCATCTTTGCTAAATTGATTTAGAGATGGGGTATCTAATCTCGAGGGATGTGAAGTCTGACAAATGCATTTAAATGTACAAATTGTTTCCATAACAACCAGTGTGTATAAAATAACTTTGTAAGAGGGTAAATGGGGTCATCTCTTATTAAATGGGTAACTTCGCTGGGTTCCAGCTCCATAAATTGTGTATTTCCAACTTCCATGGGATATGACAACAGCTGATCGCTGTGGGTGTCAGTTGCTGGATAGGCCAACAATACATTATGGACAATCCTTTTAACGCCTTTACCCCCGAAGGTGGTTTGCACGTTAAAGACCAGGCCAATTTTTACAGTTCTGACCAGTGTCACTTTATGAGGTAATAACTCTGGAACGCTTCAATGGATCCCGGTGATTCTGAGACTGTTTTTTCATGACATATTGTACTTCACTATAGTGGTAAAATTTCTTCGATATGACTTGCATTTATTTGTGAAAAAATTGGAAATTTGGCAAAAATTTAGAAAATTTGTAATTTTCAAACTTTGAATTTTCATGCAGTTAAATCAGAGCAATATGTCATACAAAATAGTTAATAAATAACATTTACCACATGTCTACTTTACATCAGCACAAATTTGGAACCAAAATATGTTTTTTTCAGGAAATTATAAGGGTTAAAAGTTGACCAGCGATTTATTTTTTCAACAAAATTTACAAAACCATTTTTTTAGGAACCACATCACATTTGAAGCAACTTTGAGGGGCCTTTATGACAGAAAATACCCAAAAGTGACACCATTCTAAAAACTCCACCATTTTATTAAACCTTCAGGTGTTTCACAGGAATTTTTGGAATGTGGAAGAAAAATATGAACATTTAACTTTTTTCACTAAAAATGTTACTTTAGACTTCATTTTTTTTATTTTTGCAATGGTGACAGGAAAAAAAGGACACCAAAATTTGTTATGCAATTTATCCTGAGCATGCCAATATCCCATATGTGGGGGAAAACCACTGTTTGGGCGCACGGCAGGACTCGGAACGGAAGGAATGCCATTTGACTTTTTTAATGTAAAATTTGCTTGAATAATTAGCGGACGCCAGGTTGCATTTGGGGAGCCCCTGATGTGCATAAACAGTGGAAACCCCCCCCAAATGACACCAATTTGGAAACTAGACCCCTCAGGGAACTTATATAGATGTGTGGTGAGCACCTTGAACCCCAAAGTGCTTCACATAAGTTTATAACATTGAGCCGTAAAAATAAAATGTTCACATTTTTCCCACAAAAATGTTTTTCAGCCTCCAATTTTGCATTTTCATAAGGGTAACAGGAGACATTTTACCATACCATTTGTTGTGCAATTTCTACTGAGTAAGCCAATACCCCATATGTTGGAGAAAACCACTGTTTGGGTACACGGCAGGGTTCGGAAAGGAAGGAGTGCCATTTGACTTTTTGATTGTAAAATTTGCTTGAATAATTAGCGGATGTCATGTTGCATTTGGGGAGCCCCTGATGTGCCTAAACAGTGGAAACCCCCCCACAAGTGAAACTATTTTAGAAACTAAACACCTCAGGAATCTTATCCAGATGTGTGGTGAGCTCCTGAACCCCCAGGTGCTTCGCAGAAGTTTATAACATAGAGCAGTGAAAATAAAAAAATCAAACTTTTTCCACAAAAATGATATTTTAGCCCCAAATTTTTTATTTTCACAAGGATAAGAGAAGAAAATGGAAAAAAAAACTGTTGTGCAATTTCTCCTGAGTACGCCAATACCCCATATGTGGGAAAAATGCACCGTTTGGGCGCACGGCAGGGTTTAGAAGGGAAGGAGCACTGTGTGACTTTTTGAACGCAAAATTGACTGGAATCAAGAGGAAACGCCATGTCTCGTTTGGAGAGCCTCTGATGCGCCTAAATAGTGGAAAACCCCCACAAGTGACCCTATTTTGGAAACTAAACCCCTCAAGGATTTTATCAAGGGGTATAGTGAACATTTTGAAGGCAGAGGAGCAACACAGAATTTGATAACATTAGGTCATCATATTGAATAAGTTGTCATTAGTCTTGAGCGCAAGTGCTCGCTTCTTGAGTTTGCATCGGGTACTCGGGTATGCATCATACATCGCGGGTGCTCGAGTGACATGCTCGAGTCCCCGCCCCGCATTTTTCACGGTTGTTAGACACCCACAAAAAAGCATGCAGGGATCGATTATGCATGGCAGGCAATTCCTGCAAGGTTTTTTTGGCCGCGAAGCATATGGGGCAGAGCCTCGAGCATGTCACTCGAGAACCCATGATACTCGATGCATACCCAAGCACCCGATGCAATATCAAGTAGCAAGCATTTGTGCTCAACATTAGTTGCCATATTGTCATCATTTTTTTTTTACTTTAGGAAAATCCCAACCCCAACACAACCCTAACCCTAGCACAACCCTAACCCTAGCAAACCCTAACCCTAGCACAACCCTAACCCTAGCACAATCCAAAACCTAGCATAACCCTAACCCTAGTGCAACCCTAACCTTAGCACAACCCTAACCCTAGCACAACCCTAACCCTAACACTCGCACAACCCTAACCCAACCCTAACCCTAGCACAACCCTAACCCTAGTGCAACCCTAACCATAGCACAACCCTAACCCTAGCACAACCATAGCCCTAGCACAACCCTACCCCTAACACAACCCTAACCCTAGCACAACCCTAATGCTAGAGTTTATTTTTTACGCCTTTCCTTGTGCGGTGTAAGTGATTAGACAACTTTATTCTTCGGGGTGGTGCGATTACTGCGATACCAGATTCATAACGGGTTTTTATAATTGACAGTTGTCACACACTAAAAACCCCTATTTTTTGCAAAGACTAGTTTTTGCATCACCATATTTTGAGAGCTATAATTTTTCCAGATTTCGGCCGACAGAGTCATGTGATGCCTTGTTTTTTTGCGGGACAAGTTGACGTTTTTATTGGTACCATTTTCGGGCATGTGACATTTTTTGATCGTTTTCTATTCCGATTTTTGGGATGCAGAATAAACAAAAATCAACAATTCAGGAATTGTTTTTTTGTTTTTTTTTATGCCGTTCCGCGTGTGGTAAAATTGATAAGGCAGCATTATTCTTCGGGTCAGTAGGTTTACAGCGCTACCACATTTGTATTATTTTTATGTTTTGGCGCTTTTACACAATAAAAACAATTTTATTGAAAAAATAATTTTTTTGTATCGCTTTATTCTGAGAGCTATAACTTTTTTGCAGGACAAGATGACGTTTTCAGCAGTATCATTTTTATTTACATTCGTCTTTTTGATCGCATTTTATTCCATTTTTTGTTTGGCCATATGATGATAAAGCATAGTTTTTTGCTTAATATTTTATTTACTTTTTTTACCGTGTTCACTAAAGGAGTTAACTAGTGGGACAGTTTTATAGATCAGGTCGTTCTGGACGCGGCAATACCAAATATGTTTACTTTTATTAGTTTGTTTTTTTATTTTTTATAATAATATTTATTTATGGGTACAATTTATCTTTATGGATTATTTTTTTCATTTTTTTAAATATTTTTACTTTTTTTTAAATATTTTTTCGCTTTCTAATACTTTTTTTTACTTTTACATTTTGTCCCACTATGGGACTTTCATTTTTTGCAGACTGATCACTTGCATAGCATAGAAATGCAGCAGCATTTGCATGCTATGTTGCATGTTAGTGCTGCACACTCAGAAGTTACTTTGATCGTGCACTGCGCATGATCAAAGTAACTTCCTGCTACCTGGTGACCCGGATGTCATCATGACGACATCAGGTCTTCATGACAACTACCGGGACCCGGTACAGACAGCGCAGGACGCCGGAGACAACGTAAGTAAGCCGCGCTTACCTTCCCTTGCTCCCAGAATGCTGCGATTGACTTCGATCGCAACATTTTGGGGGTTAATGTGCTGGGAGCAGTGCTTAACCACTCATGGCACATAGCACCGGGTGTCAACTGTGAGAATCAGCTGACACCCGGCTGCCATGACCCCACACCGATTGTGTGGTGGTACAATCGCAGTGCGCATAATAGTACGTGCTTGGTCCAATAGGCGCAGGGCACAGGGACATACTATTACTGAGCACGTCAGAAAGGGGTTAAGCAACAGTGGTTGGCCACTGTTTGTTTAATTTCAGTCAGCAAAATTAGCTACTTATTAATTAAAGGATAGTTTGTCAAATAAATTACAAGATGCTGAAAATTGCCTCTGTCTGTATATAGTGCATTAATTGTACAGAGCCAAGTCAAAAGCTGGTGGCTCAGAGATTCAGATCAAATCAAATCAGCATGAATAGATAGTGCCCCAAAGACTTCAACCCATTTCAAGCTGTTTAACACAATATATTATTTGTAATGTCAATGTGATACTAATATATCAATAGCCAGTTTAATAACTCACTGAATTTTCAGACTTTGTATGCTGTTTAAAAAAAAACTGTCCAAAAAATTATGCTTTTTGGGGGGAAGATGCCTGCCAGTGTTTAATACATGTACAGTTATGCAGAAGAAGCAATGGCTCTTTAACAAATGGTCCAATAATCTCGTTTTTTGGGGAATATGAAAATGGGAATGATTATGTAATTCTATAATTTTCGTGATCGAATACCCTACATGCAAAAACTATAAAAAGCTATAATTTTGAAATCATGTTCTCAATTAATATTAGTCAAGAAATTACACGTGTTTCTGATTGGTCTTATATATTCTAATACATGATTAATTAATATATTTGCTGAATCAATTTTATTAAATAAAAGGCCTTGTTATGATCTTATTAATTAATGGGTATTGTATTCTCCTACTGAAAAAATTTACATCCTGGCACATGTGCTCTTGATTTTTGAGACCCTACGAGTGTCCACAGACTAGCGTATGCGCGCCAGTACCATGTGGAAATTTGAACACTGGAATTTTTAGCTGTAATGCACCTACGCTTACTAACCAAAGGTCAGCACGCCTTCCTACTGTTTACTTGTCAGGTGTCGAGGTGGGATTTGGAACACATGTAGTGCAAAATTAAAATGCCATGTGAGGCTTTAAAAGTCTCTGTGCATCTACAGCGAGTGAACTAAGTATTGAACATGTCAACAATTTTCTAAGTAAACATATAGTATTTCTCAGTGCTATTGACTAGAGTTGAGCCACCCCCGTAGTGTTCGGGTTCGGTTTGGTTCGTCGAACACCGGTATGTTCGCCGAACTGTTCGTCGAACACCGTTAAAACCAATGGCAGGCAAACAAAAACACATAGAAACACATAGAAAACACCTTCAAAGGTGTCCAAAAGCTGACAAACTGCTCAGAAGACATAACTAACACATGGAAAAGTGACAAGTACATATAGTCATGCGAAAAGAAAAGAGGTGGAGGAGTAAAAGGAGGAGGAGACACAGATATAGGCATGTCATGCCCTTCTAAAATCAAGTAAGGCTGGAGTAAAAATCTAAAATCAGCCTACCAACACCCAGACGTCGTGACAAGAAAATTAAAAAAAGAAATATCTTTAGGTAGAATGGCGGTTCCATTCAGAGCACTTTTCTTACAAGACGTAGTGGTATCCCCTTTGTGAGTTGTGCCAAAAACGGAACCCAATACATTCGGACTAATCCACCATTTGTCATATCCAAGGGGCAGGTCAGTAAACGACAACATCGATGCGGAACCAAGTACAGTAGTATATACTGTACATCCTTTGACAAGGCAATCAGGCGGATCAAGAAGTTGGGAAGGGTCACCCTAATGGCCAAAACAGACATTGATGCGGCGTTCCGATTACTTACTACCTTGCCTCCAAATAGTGTCCACCTATTGGGCTGCTTCTGGGAACGAGCAAACTATATAGATCGCTGTTTGCCCATGGGGTGGTCCAGATCCTGCTCACTATTTGAGGCGTTTAGTTGCTTCCTCGAATGGGTTGTAATGGACGTTTCTAAGGGGGCACATATTATCCATTACCTCGACAACTTCTTATGCCTGGGCCCAAAAGATTCGCCACAGTGTGAATACATGCGGTAGTCCACCTGTGAGAAGGAGAGAGCTGGAGGGAGAGCGGACACCACAGAGCCGAGGGGTTAGATGGAGAACGGAAGAAGGAAAGAGGGCGAGGGAGGTAAGGGAGTACAGTGGAAGGCTGACCTGAGCTCCCCCACGTTCCTGCTGGGCGGGAAACAGCCCTGGGAAGAAAAGCCGCTTGCGCATCCCTTTGAGGTTACGGGCGCGAGCGGGCAGAGGGACTACGCTGGAGTGCGAAGCCGACACGGCCAGTCCGTTCCTGCCCGTGCGACCTCCGTGTCGCCGGTTTTGTGCCAGAGCCGCGGTGGACCCTGACGGCCAGTCCTCCTCTCCCAATACTGGTGCCTGTCCACTGGTGGGTCGAGCCCCCCACGGTGGAGGCAGGTCTAAGCTCTGTAATTTAAACTGGCTCTGTAATTTAAATGAGTACACTTTAAATCCTTTTACAAGGATCTATTGGAGGGCAAGTCTGATGCCAGCAGCCACGGTAGTTCCAGCTCCAGTAGCGTCCACTAAAGCTGCTGCAGTTAAAAAGCTTTTATAAGGATCGAGGTTTGCGGTCCACCGCAAGGCGTGCTACTGCCGGTTCCAGCCCCTTTGCCTTGGGGTGCCTCCCCGATGCTCTTCACTGAGTGTCCCGGGGGCCCGAAGAATTTCCTTTGAAAAAATTAAGTGTCCAAATCACAGGTGGTGTAGCTTGCTTATCAGCTGGGATACTACGCTGACTAGCAGACACTGCTACTAGGCCCAAAGTATTGCCTGGGCTAGATGCAGTTAAAAATTTGTAATTAGATCTACAGACACTGAAGCTTTGGAGCAGACCTCTGATTCCCAGGCTATAGTATGAGTAAACAGCTCTTCAGACTCAACCATCTGTGTTACCCCAAGCCATAGTGTATGTAGTTTCTTACGGTTAAAAGGGGGGGGGGAGACCCGACCCACCTGGAATTGATGATGCCAACGTCATGTAAAACACAGCAAGGGGACTCCAAAAAGAGTCTCCATTTTTTCCAAAAATTGTGGCACAGACACCACTTAAGTGGCATCAATTGTCCCAGAGTTGGTTAAAATGGTTGGTGAGGTGATTTTCCAAAATCCTCAAGCTTTTAGTCTCCCCAGGATGACACATGTGGGGCAGATGGTGGTTGGCCCGGCCGCTAGGCCTCATTGTAGCACAGTGAGCTTCGCACTGCAATATAAGCTTCATATCCATGTAACGGTTCTTGCATGAAGTACTCAAACTATGGATTTTTTGGCCTCTACTTAGCTTTTGGTGACAAATATTACAGATAACATGAGTTGGGTCATCCTTATCGATCTGAAAAAATGCCCAGGCTATGCAAGGCTTAGAGTCCATGCGACTTGAAGAGCGACCACGACTTGTGGTCAGAGGCAGAGTTGTGGTTGAGGATGCAGTTGTTGACGTGCTTCCAGTACTCCGTCTCTGTGCAGGAAGGCGCAACCTAACCTCGTCATCACTAGCATCCTCCTCCACCTCCTCTGCTGACCTCATCGACTGACTGACTGTGGGTTGACAGTAAGTGGGATCTCCAACCTCGTCATCATCACCCTGTGTGTTTTCACACCCGTTGTCCTCAGAGCCAACCTCTTCCTGCCCTGACCGAAAAGTCAAGTTGTCGCTCCAATCAGGTATTTTAGTCTCATCATCGTCTTCATCATTGTCTCCACCAACAGGAGTTACAGTTTGGGAACGAGGGTCTACATTATGCTCAGAACCTTCCTCATCTGGTCCTGGATCCGACTCATAAAGATTCTGGGCATCAGTGCAGATCATTTCCTCGTCTGGATTAACAGAAGCTCTGGAGCAGACCTCCGTTTCCCAGGCTATAGTATGAGTAAACAGCTCTGCAGACTCAACCATTTGTGTTACCCCATACTCAGACGGGCAGCTGGAGACTTGGGAGCTGTGAGGATGCAAGTGCGATTGGGGTGACACCTCTGAGGACTGGAGTATTTGTGATGTTGAAGTTGAGGTGGAGGAGAGCCCACTTGAAGGAGCACTTGATATCCGTTGAAGCACCTGCTGTTTTTGTGCCTCATCTGGCATTTGTAGCGATGGGCGTGTCCATAAGAAAGGGATCGTATCACATTGTCCACGAAAAGAAGTAGACATCTTAGTTTGGCTGGAGGATGGTCTTTCTTCTGCAGATGTTACTGTTGCTTTAACACCTACCACACGGACACAACCTTTTTTTCCCTTTCCAACACGCCTATTCCCCTTTTCACCAGCAGCAGGCCTTTTGCCACTCATTTTGGTGGTTAACTAATTGACAACTCTGGAGTTGTTTGCACAAAAAACATTGCATGGAAACCGAGCAGAGCTGAGTGGCCAAACTGTGGTACTAGCCCAAGAGGATTGGCTGGGTTAGATGCAGTAAAACAATTTTATTAGATACACAGGAGGTGTAGCTTGGTACAGATAGGCTACTACAATGAGTAACAGACACTGCTACAGGCCCAAATGTATTTACTGGGCTAGATGCAGTAAAAAATTGTTATTAAATACAAATGTGGTGTAGCTTGGTACAGATGGGCTACTACAATGAGTAACAGACACTGCTACAGGCCCAAAAGGTTTTACTTGGCTAGATGCAGTAAAAAATTGTTATTAAATACAAAGGTGGTGTAGCTTGGTACAGATGGGCTACTACAATGAGTAACAGACACTGCTACAGGCCTGAAAAGGATTTACTGGGCTAGATGCAGTGAAAAGTTGTTATTAAATACAAAGGTGGTGCAGCTTGGTACAGATGGGCTACTACAATGAGTAACAGACACTGCTACAGGCCCAAAAGTATTTACTGGGCTAGATGCAGTAAAAATTGTTATTAAATACAAATGTGGTGTAGCTTGGTACAGATGGGCTACTACAATGAGTAACAGACACTGCTACAGGCCCAAAAGGATTTACTGGGCTAGATGCAGTAAAAAATTGTTATTAAATACAAAGGTGGGGTAGGTTGGTACAGATGGGCTACTTCATTGAGTAACAGAAAATGCTACAGGCCCAAAATTATTTACTTGGCTAGATGCAGTAAAAAATTGTTATTAAATACAAAGGTGGTGTAGCTTGGTACAGATGGGCTACTCCACTGTCTACCAGACACTGCTACTATGCCCAAAAGGTTTTCCTTGGCTAGATGCAGTAAAAAGTTGTTATTAAATACACAGGTGGTGTAGCTTGGTACAGATGGGCTACTACAATGAGTAACAGACACTGCTACAGGCCCAAAAGTATTCACTGGGCTAGATGCAGTAAAAAATTGTTATTAAATACAAAGGTGGTGTAGCTTGGTACAGATGGGCTACTACAATGAGTAACAGACACTGCTACAGGCCCAAAAGGATTTACTGGGCTAGTTGCAGTAAAAAAATTGTTATTAAATACAAAGGTGGTATTGCTTGGTACAGATGGGCTACTACAATGAGTAACAGACACTGCTACAGGCCCAAAAGTATTTACTGGGCTTGATGCAGTAAAAAATTGTTATTAAATACAAAGGTGGTGTAGCTTGGTACAGATACGCTACTACAATGAGTAACAGACACTGCTACAGGCCCAAAAGTATTTACTGGGCTAGATGCAGTAAAAAATTGTTATTAAACACAAAGGTGGTGTAGCTTGGCACAAATGGTCTACTCCAATGAGTACCAGACACTGCTACAGGCCCAAAAGGATTTACTGGGCTAGATGCAGTAAAAAATGTTATTAAATACAAAGGTGGTGTAGCTTGGTACAGATGGGCTACTCCACTGACTACCAGACACTGCTACTATGCCCAAAAGGTTTTACTTGGCTAGATGCAGTAAAAAATTGTTATTAAATACAAAGGTGGTGTAGCTTGGTACAGATGGGCTACTACAATGAGTAACAGACACTGTTAAAGGCCCAAAAGGATTTACTGGGCTAGATGCACTAAAAAATTGTTATTAAATACAAAGGTGGTGTAGCTTGGTACAGATGGGATACTACAATGAGTAACAGACACTACTACAGGCCCAAAAGGATTTACTGGGCTAGATGCAGTAAAAAATTGTTATTAAATACAAAGGTGGTGTAGCTTGGTACACATGGTCTACTACAATGAACAACAGACACTGCTACAGGCCCAAAAGTATTTACTAGGCTGGATGCAGTAAAAAAATGTTATTAAATACAAAGGTTGTGTAGCTTGGTACAGATGGGCTACTACAATGAGTAACAGACACTGCTACTATGCCCAAAAGGTTTTACTTGGCTAAATGCAGTAAAAAATTGTTATTAAATACAAAGGTGGTGTAGCTTGGTACAGATGGGCTACTCCACTGACTACCAGACACTGCTACTATGCCCAAAAGGTTTTACTTGGCTAGATGCAGTAAAAAATTGTTATTAAATACACAGGTGGTGTAGCTTGGTACAGATGGGCTACTCCACTGACTACCAGACACTGCTACTATGCCCAAAAGGTTTTACTTGGCTAGATGCAGTAAAAAATTGTTATTAGATACAAAGGTGGTGTAGCTTGGTACAGATGGGCTACTACAATGAGTAACAGACACTGCTACAGGCCCAAAAGTATTCACTGGGCTAGATGCAGCAAAAAATTGTTATTAAATACAAAGGTAGTGTAGCTTGGTACAGATGGACTACTACAATGAGTAACAGACACTGCTACAGGCCCAAAAGGATATACTGGGCTATATGCTGTAAAAAATTGTTATTAAATACAAAGGTGGTGTAGCTCGGTACAGATGGGCTACTCCACTGACTACCAGACACTGCTACTATGCCCAAAAAGTTTGACTTGGCTAGATGCAGTAAAACATAGTTATTAAATACAAAGGTGGTGTAGCTTGGAACAGATGGGCTACTCCAATGAGTAACAGACACTGCTACTATGCCCAAAAGGTTTTACTTGGCTAGTTGCAGTAAAAAATTGGTATTAGATACACAGGTGGTGTAGCTTGCAACACAGATAGGCAACTCCACTGACTAACACACACTGCTAGAGGTCCAAAAGGATTGGCTTAGCTAGATTTAGCCAAATGCTGTGAAAAACACTTGCACAGCACTGGCACAGACCTGCCTGGCAAAAAGTGCTAGGAACTGCTGTAACCTAGCCCTCAAAAGGGCTGCAATTACAACTAATCCCTACTCCCTAAACATATCTGTCTATTTAAGAGCAAATTTGCTTGCAGTTCAAACAGTTGCAAATTATAGCACCCACAGCAGCAGCGGTGCCGTCTAACACTCAGCTGCAGCAGTGAGAAAATGGTGGCGATGGGGAAAATGGCTGGGTCTTATAGGGCAAGGACATGTGACATACACAGCCAATGACACATGCCCTTGCTTGTGTGAAAAAAAGCTCTTCGCTGCGTGTGTGCGCTGCTGATAGGCTGACAGACTGCACCTCCCCACTGTAAATGCGGGAAAGAAAAAAAAAATGGAGATCGGCATTATTTCTGCAGAGATCCATCCCCTGCCCCTCCCCCCGCCCACCTTACACTGAAACTGTCTATTAACGTTGATTAACAGTATTACTGTGAAAAAATTCAGTTACGATTTTGGTGCACGAACAGTTATCGAACATAACCTCGAACAGCCGGATTTTTTGCAAATCATTCGGGTTTGTCGAACGGCTCGAACACCGCCCAAAACAGCTCGAATTTGAGATTGGCGAACAGTTCGAGTCGAACACCGCTCATCTCTACTATTGACATGAAATTATCAATGGGCAAAAATCACACCTGAACAATGCATACCTCTAGTTTCTCCCTACAGGCGTCTTGAAGCTGTCATCGCCAACAAAGGCTTTTGTATGAAGTATTAAATAGATTTCAGTAAGCGTGTTCAATACTTTTTCCCTGTGTTAATTCTCAAGATTACACATAACTTAATTTCTGGACATGTATGGTTTAATTGATTTGCCTTTGTGGATTGGATGGATTGTTACCAACATCTGGTGAGAATTTCATGTCAATAACAGCTTTAGAAATATATATACTTAGAAAATTGGTGACATGTTCAATACTTATTTCACTCGTCGTATGTTTACTGCCAGTTCCCTCTTCCTACTTTAAGAAATTGCAAAATTTGCAGTGAAACCTGTTGTCCACAAACCCTTATTTGTGTTTATAACCAAACAGTAGCTAGTCTAATGCTGTAATAAAGAAGTATTGTAGACACCTTCAAACAGTAACAAATTTAATTTAATTTACTGTACAAGGCGACACAATATGTTAATTACAATAATTGAATGTAGTGTGGTAATATGTGCTTTTGTTGCCTTCAGGCAAATTGTTTTCAGAATTCAAGGGAACACTACTGGGATCATTAATTTTAAAGTGCACCTGTCAGCAGGATTGTGCTCAGTAAACTACATACACTGTCAGGTTAGCATCGTTACACTGATTAAAATGATACCTTGCTTGATGAAATCCATCCTGTAGTTCTTTTATAATCTTTATTTTCATTCCTGAGATAATGATATTCTCGTGCTTAGGGGCGGGCCTTTGGGGAGGGCTTTTATGTGGTGCTTTGCTTATGTATTCAACTGTATGGCTTCTGACAGGTAACTGAGCCTTCAGTGATCTGCCTCCTATTTTAAATACTGCATGTGTAATTGTGGTACAAATCTTGAAATGTACATGCAGCAAAATGGCCCCGCCGCCCGCTCATATGCATTAGCATCTCTCGTTTGCCGAAAGATGCTATTGTTCAAGCGCCACCGCCGGCGCCATATTGCTGCAGCCAAATTTTTTTTCCTCCAGCAAAATGGCACTTGAGTGTGTGGAGTAGCATGTATCGCTTGCCGATAGATGCTACTGCGCAAGTGCCGATAGCGATGCCATTTTGATTGAGGAAAAATAAATTTGCCTGCTATTACACATCCGCGGGCGGCAGGATCCCCTGACCAAGGCATCGCCAAAACGCGCATCAAGGCGCATCATGCAGCACACGGCACCATGGACCACCAGGTAGTTTCACACTTTGGGATTTTTCCCTCCTTCTCTCCCCTACCTTTCATTGTCACTGACATTTGAAGAGAAGTATTAATCCTTGACACAAGGGTAGTGAGGTGGCTTAGGCAGCCTGATGGGATCCACTGATTTGGTCTTTGGATGTTGGAGGCTCATTATCATTTGGTCTCCTCCTTTTACTGGCAATGTGTCTATTCTTCAGATTCAGAGCACCTTCATATATTTGCAATTTTAGCACCATATGCCTGATAATTACGTGCTAGCTGGTAGTTTGAAATTATGTTTCCATGAATTTCATACGTATAATGCACTTTAGATGAATTTGATATGTGAATCACGTTGTTGATACATTTCCTCATAAGACAGGCAATTTATTCATAGCGATATCCATATCTGCCTATCCAGCTTGCTACCCCTTTTGCTTCTTTGCATTTGTGCAAGATGCAAATATATATATATATATATATATATATATATATATATATATATATACACCTCTTCATATTTTGTTTACATGTCTTCATAGTGTATATTCCTTTTTCTCCTTGCGTCATTTGCTCTATTATACTTGGTGGAGACAGTGTGCAAATCCAACTTGGTTATTATATTTTCCTGGATGTGTCCTGGTGTAATTATATACTAACGGGATATAAGTTTTGTATTGTCTGTATAACAGTGTTTTTATGTGTTTTTATACTCGTGTGTGTGCACCATTCACAGTGCCATGGTTACTTATTGATCATATAATAAAGGCTTTTTATAATTATTCTGAGTCTAATCACTTTGTATTTGCATCTTCTATAACCAGTTTGTTCATTTTTTCTTTTTGGTATTGAGTTTATTCCGAATGGTCAGTCATTCAGATATGTCCAGGCGGATATATGTCATATGTTATTTAGATATCTGAAGTTATTACATCGCTGCTCCTCTGACATAGTACGATTGCTGTGTCCAGTGTGTTCTGCATTATCCTGCCAGAGGCAGTAGACAATAGTGTTGAGCCACCCCCGCAGTGTTCGAGTTCGGTTCGGTTCGTCGAACACCCGTGTGTTTGCCGAACTGTTCGTCGAACTGTTCGTCGAACACCTTCGAACACCGTTAAAACCAATGGCAGGCAAACAAAAACATATAGAAACACATAGAAAACACCTTCAAAGGTATCCAAAAGAAGACAAACTGCTCAGAAGACATAACTAACACATGGAAAAGTGACAAGTACATATAGTCATGCGAAAAGAAAAGAGGTGGAGGAGTAAAAGGAGGGGGAGACACAGATATAGGCAAGTCATGCCCTTCTAAAATCCAAAAAGTGAGAAGCCGACACGGCCAGTTCGTTCCTGCCCGTGCCACCTCTGTGTCGCCGGGTTTGTGCCAGAGCCGCATTGGACCATGACGGCCAGCGCCCCTCTCCCAATACTGGTGCCTGTCCGCTGGTGGGTCGAGCGAGCCCCCCTGTGGTGGAGGCAGCTCTAAGCTTTTTAATTTAAATTGTCTCTCTAATTTGAATGAATACACTTTAAATCCTTTTACAAGGATCTATTGGAGGGCAAGTCTCATGCCAGCAGCCGCGTAATTCCAGCTCCAGTAGCGTCCACTAAAGCTGCTGCAGTTAAAAAGCTTTTATAAGGATCGAGCTCAGCTGTCCACCGCAAGGCGTCCTACCGCCAGTCCCAGCCCCTATGCCTTGGGGTGCCTCCTGATGCTCTTCACTGAGTATCCCGTGGTCCCGAAGCATTTCCTTTGAAAAAATTAAGTGTCCAAACTACAGGTGGTGTAGCTTGCTTAACAGCCGGGATAATCCGCTGAGTAGCAGACACTGCTACTAGGCACAAAGTATTTCCTGGGATAGATGCAGTTAAAAATTTATAATTAGATACTCTCGTTGGATGCTGAGAAAGCATTCCATAGAGTCTCCTGGCACTCCATATAATATCCTCTTAAAAAGCTTGGGGTAGGGGTCTAGGGGACCCTTTTATAGGCAAAATCACGGCCCTGTATCGCAATACGTCACCTAGGCTGAAGATAAATGGAACTGTACCACCCTGAGGGCTCGGTTGCTACAGATGTATTGCACCTCACTCAGAGGTGTGATATCTCACTCTCAAGTAAGGATGGAGTGTGGATCAGGACCCGACACCTGCGTGCATTACATCACATTGCCGTGGGGCAGGGCGACCAATATGCCCCTGAGATGGGCACGACAGTCGTTTTCCTTTGCTGGAGTGGGGGGAGGGAACACTGAGGAAGGGGAACCCTGTAGTGCAGGAGCAGGGAGGAAGCAGTTCCTGGGTGCATTGAGAAGGGAGTATAAAAGGTGGGCACCATCTTAGTTCAATGCAGAGAAGTCTGAGCAGAAGTGACAGGGAGCAGGGGCTCTGCATGAGCTGTGCTCCGGAGGCAGGCCTAGTAACAGAGGCCCAGGCCTGGAAGAGGGAGAAGGAAGGAAGAGGAGCGGAGAAGGCTCCAGGAACGAGGAACGAAGGGATCCCAGGCGTGTGGACGGGCGAGTCGCCACCGCACGCCCGAATCCACCTGCGTGGAGGGGTCAGGCCAAAGGGGGAGACCGGTCCCCGGAACTAGTGGAGGCGGGAAACGACCCTCAGCTAGAAACCGGAGGCTGTGACATTGAATGTGGCGCAGCCCCTCGCTACACCCGCTAGGAAGGCACCACATAGGGTCAGGGAAACTGGTGCCAAGTTTACCAAGAGGAGGCCCGAGGCTGCCGGACAGAAGGGTTGGTAAGAAAGGCCAGACAAAGGACACACAAAGGGGTTTCTGTGAAGCGCTCCAAAGTTATCTGGGAGTTGTCTGAGCCCCTCACCTGGTGAGCACAGTACGACGTGGGCAGCCTTTACCTGCAGAAGTAGTCTGGATAATAAGAACTGTGAGTAAAGGCCCTGGACTGCATCACTGACTCCGTGTCGTTACTGCTGCTGCCCTGCACCATCACCTCTATCCTCCGCATACACTGCCCTGAGGCTATACTCCTCCCGTGGGGAGTTATGCTACGCTCTGCTGCACCCACAACACCAGGCTCAGTGGTCTGCCCTGCAGCGGAGGTTCACTCTGACCGCAATCCATGAGTGGTGTAGTCGGACATTTAAACATCAAAACCACATAAATAGTTCCTCCACTGGTTTGACCGCCCTGAGCCATGGAACCGGGTCGCCGCCACAGAGACTACAACCACCAGCATCCACCAAAAAGGGTCCGGCTCCGGGTGTCTCAAGGCCCAGGGGGCGCGTCAGAACATTTTCATCACCTTTCATAATCACCAATGGGACAAGGCAGGGATGTCCTCTGTCACCTCTCTTATACATCCTAGTGACGGAGCACCTGCTCTCATCAATTCGTCATAACCCCAATATTAGGTGGATTGAGGTGTGAGGCACCGAGTACAAGTGCTCTCTATTTGCTGATAATGTCCTAGTATATATCACTCAATCACATATATCCATCCCTGCTGTTATGGCTGAAATAGATCACTTTGTTACATGGTCAAATTTTAAAATCAATGCAGCAAAGTCTGAGGCCCTCGATGTCTCTCTCCCCAAATCCATACAGGATTCCATCAAGTCCAACTTTCCCTTTGCCTGTCCCTCACAGGGTATCAAATACTTAGGAATTCCTATTCATAGAAACCTCTCCCGTCTATGTTATCTTAATTTTGGGCCCTTTATTGAACAACTCCATACAGACCATGGTTGGCAAGTTAGAACTGTAAGATTCACTACGTGAACCACTGGTGTTTTGTGGAAAAGCACATGTACACTGTGTTCCAAATTATTGTGCAAAAAGTGTTTAGGAGTGATAAGGGAAGAATTTGTTTGTTTATCAGTTAAACTCATTGATGGTGATGTGTGTCAGGGCTCTTTATATCACTGTAAGCAATTGCAGACACCTGTGCTAATTAGTTTGGCAGGTGTGTCCAATGAAAGGCAAGACTGCTTAAGAAAGCTGTCCCACATTATTAAGCAGCCTACATTTTCTGCCAAAATGGGAAAGAAAAAGGATGTGTCGGCTGCTGAGAAGCAACAAATTGTGGAGTGTTTAGGTCAAGGCATGACTACAATCAACATTGTGCGATGATCAGGATGAAGTGTCTTGGCAATCAAGAAGTATGTAGCTGATTCACAGTACACACGTGTGCATGCTGATAAGGGCAAATTGAGGACTCTTTCCTACAGGCAATTACGTCAGGTTAAAAGAGCAGCGGCAAAAAAGCCTTGTCATAGCAGCAGACAAGTTTTTGAAACTGCTGGTGCCTCCAACGTCCCCCGAACAACAAGATGCAGGGTCGTTCAGAGGTTTGCAGCTGTGCGTACGCCATCCTGTCGACCTCCTCTATCCACTGCACACAAGCAGAAACGGCTCCAGTGGGCCAAACAATACATGAAGACTGACTTCAAAACTGTTTTGTTCACGGATGAGTGCCGTGCAACGCTCGATGGTCCAGATGGATGGAGTGGAGGATGGCTGGTTGATGGACACCCCACGCTAACACGGCTACAGCGCCAACAAGGAGGAGGTGGAGTAATGTTTTGGGCTGGAATCATGGGGAGAGAGATTGTCGGCCCCTTTAGGATCCCTGAAGGGGTAAATATGAACTCCATAATGTATGTGGAGTTTCTCAAACAGCACTTCCTGCCATGGTTCAAGAAGAAGAACCGTGTATTCCACAGCAACATCATTTTCATGCATGATAATGCACCGTCTCATGCTGCACATAACACATCTGCATCTCTGGCTGATATGGGCATAAAAGGGGACAAACTTATGGTGTGACCCCCATGCTCCCCTGACCTCTACCCCATTCAGAACCTCTGGAGCATCATCAAAAGGAGTGTCTATGATGGCGGGAGGCAGTTCACATCTAAGCAACAGCTCTGGGAGGGTATTCTGTCCTCATGCAAAACAATTGAAGCAGAAACCATCCAAAACCTGACAAATTCAATGGACGAGAGAGTTCAAAAGCTCCTTTCGAACAAGGGGTCCTATGTGCAAATGTAACATAACCTAGAATAAAGTTTTCAGTTGAAAACTGTTTGATTTCAGTTTCTAATAACCTGCTAATGCTTATAATTTCAAAAATTACCATTTTTTTGGTCTTTATTAAATATATCTAAGAGTGTGGCAACCCAGGAGTCAGGATTACTTCGAATTCTGACAATCTGAGGGTCATGTTGCAGGTAGTGCAGCAAGAAGGCACTTATGTGTCTTGCGCATCTCGGATAACCAAAAATTATTTTCCAAGCTAGTTGCAGCTAAAAATTATTATTAATTTTAAATCTGGTGGAGCTTAGTATAGATGGCCTAATAGAATCAGTACTGCACACTGCTACAAAGCCCAAATTATTTTCCAGCCAAGATACAGATAAACATGATTAGTAATTTGAAAGCTTAAAACGGTTGGTGAGGTGATTTTAACCAATCATCAAGCTTTTACTCTCCCCAGGATGACACAGGGTTAGAAAAGTCGTTTCGGATCCATGCTTTGTTCATCTTTATGAACGTGAGTCTGTCTACATTATCAGTGAAGAGCCGCGTGCGCTTATCTGTCAGCAAACCACCAGCAGCGCTGAACACACGTTCAGACAGAACGCTGGCTGCGAGGCATGACAAGATCTCCAAGGCGTAAGTGGCGAGCTTCGGCCATTTATCCAGAATGGAAGCCCAAAAAGAGCAAGAGTCCAGTGACACAGTCATGGCTTCAATGTTTACTTGGAGATACTCCTGTACCATCGTCTCTAGGCGTTTTGGCCTTGCAAAGGATGGGCTAAAAAAGTGGTGAAATGATTCCGCAAAATTGATGTTACCAGCAGATACTGTGTTTCTGTTACGGTTTGAGTGCTGAAAACTCGACGGTCCCACAGTTGGCAAGTTTGAACTGTGAGATTCACTACGTGCACCACTGGTGTTTTGTGGAAAAGCACATGTTAGATTCTGCAACAGTCTCTGCTGATACTCCTGCATGCGTGCATCCCTTTCTATGGCAGGAATAATTTCTGCAAATTTACTTTTGTACCAGGGATCTAACAGTGTGGCAACCCAGAAGTCAGGATTATTTCTAATTCTCACAATTCGAGGGTCATGTTGCAGGTAGTGCAGCAAGAAGGCACTCATGTGTCTTGCGCATCCAGGAGTACCAAGTCCCTGTTGTGTTGGTGGCGAGGTAACAATCATGCTTCCTTCCTCTGTCCTCTCCCCCCAACCTCGCACAACAGAAATGAGATCAAGGTCTCCCTCATCTGATGAGTCTTCCATCAGTTCGTCCTCCACTTCTTCCTGGGCTCCTGCACCTTCCTCACTAGTTTGGCTGCTTCCATGCGCCCTCATAAAACCATCTCCCCCACCCTCACATGCCTGCCGCCTTGGTGCTGCCGACAGTCTGGACCTTGCAGATGTTAGCCCTTCCGCATACAACTCCTCCTCCTCTACTTCCTCCACCTCCACTTGTGCCACCACCTGACTCTGAATTCTGTTTAACATGTGCTCCAGCATGTAAATCACCGGAATAGTCATGCTGATAATGGCATCGTCATCACTAAACATCTTCGTCGCCCTTTCAAAACTGTGCAGAAGGGTGCATAGGTCCCTGATCTGAGACCACTCCTCCAGCGTGATTTGCCCCACCTCTGGATCTCTTTGGCCCAGGCTATACGTCAGAACATATTGCACCAGTGCTTGTCGGTGCTGCCACAGTCGCTGCAACATGTGCAGAGTTGAATTCCACCGGGTAGGCACATCGCATTTTAGCCGGTGAAGTGGCAGGCTCAGCGACTTCTGTAGAGATGTAAGTCGCTGAGCTGCGGGATGCGAACGGCGGAAGTGAGCACACAGCAACTGTGCCCTCTGCAGAAGGCCATCTAGTCCGGGATAGTGGGCTAAAAATTGCTGGACATCCAGGTTCAACACGTGAGCCAGACAAGGCACGTGTGTGACATTGCCCCGGCGAAGGGCCGCACCCAGGTTTGCAGCATTGTCGCACACGGCCTTCCCTGGTTTCAGGTCCAGTGGAGACAACCATTCATGAAATTGGTTCTCCAGAGCTGACCACAACTCCTCAGCTGTGTGACTCACATTTCCCAGACATTTCAAAGTAAAAATCGCCTGATGACGTTGAGCCCTACTGCCAGCATAGTAAGGAGGTGTGCAGGATCCCTTCTGCGCAGTTAGAAAGCTTGTGGCATGACCAGAGAGGCTTTGGGTGCAGGTGGAGGACCGAGAGGTGGTTGAGGAGGCAGAAGCAGTGGAGGAACTTTGAGATAAAGAGGATTGACGCACAACTCGTGGGGACGGCAAGACTTGGACAGCAGCCCCTTGTCCTGCTGTCACCATAGTTACCCAGTGCCCAGTCAGCGACATGTAACGCCCCTGTCCATGCCTACTCGTCCAAGTGTCTGTGGTGAAATGTACCCTGTCACACACAGAATTTCTCAAAGAAGTGGTGATGTTGTGTGCAACATGCTGGTGGAGCGCAGGCGCACCTTTCTTTGAGAAGTAGTGCCGACTGGGCATCTGGTACTGGGGCACTGCGATGGACATAAGGTCTCGAAAATCCTCTGTGTCCACCAGGCGGAAAGGCAGCATTTCTGTAGCCAAGAGCTTGCAGATGGTGAAATTCAACCTCTTAGCTTTCTCATGGCTAGGAGGAAATGGTCTTTTTCTTGTCCACATCTGAGGGACCGAGGGCTGGTTGTTGTGTTTAGATGGGGTTGATAAGGGTGTCCCCGGCAAACTGCCGGTCTGTGAGGAAGATGCAGGCGGACATGTTAGGTTGCCTTGATCCAAAGGTGGTGCTATCGATGTCGGACAGCGCTCAACACCAGCTGGTGTTACCACCTCCAAAGAAAATGATGACCTGACAATCACGCTGGCTGTTGCGGGTAAAGAGGTGGCAGGTCTGCGTCCCAAAACAGGTGTGACTGCTGTCCCCCCAGTCACAGAGGATGAAGAGGCCGCGGATGCACAAGATGGGGCAGACGGTGGTTGGCCCAGTGAGCTTCCCACTGCAACTTATGCTTCATGTCCATGTGTCGGTTCATGCATGAAGTACTCAAACTATGTATTTTTTGGCCTCTACTTAGCTTTTGTTGACAAATGTTACAGATAACACGAGTTGGGTCATCTTTATCGATCTGAAAAAATGCCCAGGCTATGCAAGGCTTAGCACCCATGCGACCTGAAGAGCCACCATGACTTGTGGTCAGAGGCACAGTTGTGTTTGAGGATGCAGTTGTTGACGTGCTTCCAGTACTATGTCTCTGTCCAGGAAGGCGCAACCTGACCTCGTCGTCACTAGCATCCTCCTCCACCTCCTCTGCTGACCTCATCTCTTGGCTGACTGTGGGTTGACAGTAAGTGGGATCTCCAACCTCATCATCATCACCCTGTGTGTTATCACACCCCTCGTCCTCAGAGCCAAACTGTTCCTGCCCTGACAAAAAACTAAAGTAGTCGCTCCAATCAGGTATTTGAGTCTCATCATCGTCTTCCTCATTGTCTCCACCAACAGGAGTTACAGTTTGGGAATGAGGGTCTACATTATGGTCAGAACCTTCTGCGTCTGGTCCTGGATCCGACTCATAAAGATTCTGGGCATCAGTGCAGATCATTTCCTCGTCTGGATTCACAGAAGCGCTAGAGCCGACCTCTGATTCCCAGGCTATAGTATGAGTAAACTGCTCTGCAGACTCAACCATCTGTTCTACCTCATACTCAGACGGGCAGCTGGAGATTTGGGAGCTGTGAGGAAGCAAGTGCGATTTGGGTGACACCTCTGAGGACTGGAGTATTTGTGATGTTGAAGTTGATGTGGAGGAGAGCCCACTTAAAGGAGCCCTTGATATCCGTTGAAGCACCTGCTGTTTTTGTGCCTCATCTGGAATTTGTAGCGATTGGCATGGCCGTAAGAAAGGGGTCTTATCACATTGTCCGCTAAAAGAAGTAGACATTTTAGTTTGGCTGGAAGATGGTCTTTCTTCTGCAGATGTTACTGTTGCTTTAACACCTACCCCACGGACACAACCTTTTTTCCCCTTCCCAACACGCCTATTCCCCTTTTCCGCCAGCAGCAGGCCTTTTTCCACTCATTTTGGTGGTTAACTAATTCACAACTCTGGAGTTGTTTGCACAAAAAAACAATGGATGCTAACCGAGCAGAGCTGAGTGGCCAAACTGTGGTATTAGGCCAAAACTATTGTCTGGGTTAGATGCAGAAAAAAATTATATTCAATTTGCAACCTGATGGAGGTCAGTATAGATGGACTAATAGAACAAGTCCCACACACTGCTTGGAGGCCAAATATTTTTTCAGAGCTAGATGCAGAAAAAAATTCTATTCAATTTGCAACCTGATGGAGGTCAGTATAGATGGACTAATAGAACAAGTCCCACACACTGCTAGAAGGCCAAATATTTTTTCAGAGCTAGATGCAGATAAAAATTATTTTTAATTAGCAACCTGATGGAGGTCAGTATAGATGGACTAATAGAACAAGTTCCACACACTGCTAGAAGGCCAAATATTTTTTCAGAGCTTGATGCAGATAAAAATTATTTTTAATTTGCAACCTGATGGAGGTCAGTAAAGATGGACTAATAGAACAAGTCCCACACCCTGCTAGAAGGCCAAATATTTTTTCAGAGCTAGATGCAGAAAAAAAATATATTATATTTGCAACCTGATGGAGGTCAGTATAGATGGACTAATAGAACAAGTCCCACACACTGCTAGAAGGCCAAATATTTTTTCAGAGCTAGATGCAGAAAAAAATTATATTCAATTTGCAACCTGATGGAGGTCAGTATAGATGGACTAATAGAACAAGTCCCACACACTGCTAGAAGGCCAAATATTTTTTCAGAGCTAGATGCAGAAAAAAATTATATTCAATTTGCAACCTGATGGAGGTCAGTATAGATGGACTAATAGAACAAGTCCCACACACTGCTAGAAGGAAAAATATTTTTTCAGAGCTAGATGCAGAAAAAAATTATTTTTAATTTGCAACCTGATGGAGGTCAGTAAAGATGGACTAATAGAACAAGTCCCACACACTGCTATAAGGCCAAATATTTTTTCAGAGCTAGATGCAGAAAAAAATTATATTCAATTTGCAACCTGATGGAGGTCAGTATAGATGGACTAATAGAACAAGTCCCACACACAGCTATAAGGCCAAATATTTTTTCAGAGCTAGATGCAGAAAAAAATTATATTCAATTTGCAACCTGATGGAGGTCAGTATAGATGGACTAATAGAACAAGTCCCACACACTGCTAGAAGGCCAAATATTTTTTCAGAGCTAGATGCAGATAAAAATTATTTTTAATTTGCAACCTGATGGAGGTCAGTATAAATGGACTAATAGAACAAGTCCCACACACTGCTAGAAGGCCAAATATTTTTTCAGAGCTAGATGCAGATTAAAATTATTTTTAATTTGCAACCTGATGGAGGTCAGTTTAGATGGACTAATAGAACAAGTCCCACACCCTGCTAGAAGGCCAAATATTTTTTCAGAGCTAGATGCAGAAAAAAAATATATTATATTTGCAACCTGATGGAGGTCAGTATAGATGGACTAATAGAACAAGTCCCACACACTGCTAGAAGGCCAAATATTTTTTCAGAGCTAGATGCAGAAAAAAATTATATTCAATTTGCAACCTGATGGAGGTCAGTATAGATGGACTAATAGAACAAGTCCCACACACTGCTAGAAGGCCAAATATTTTTTCAGAGCTAGATGCAGATAAAAATTATTTTTAATTTGCAACCTGATGGAGGTCAGTATAGATGGACTAATAGAGCAAGTCCCACACACTGCTAGAAGGCCAAATATTTTTTCAGAGCTAGATGCAGAAAAAAATTATATTCAATTTGCAACCTGATGGAGGTCAGTATAGATGGACTAATAGAACAAGTCCCACACACTGCTAGAAGGCCAAATATTTTTTCAGAGCTAGATGCAGAAAAAAATTATATTCAATTTGCAACCTGATGGAGGTCAGTATAGATGGACTAATAGAACAAGTCCCACACACTGCTAGAAGGCCAAATATTTTTTCAGAGGTAGATGCAGAAAAAAATTATATTCAATTTGCAACCTGATGGAGGTCAGTATAGATGGACTAATAGAACAAGTCCCACACACTGCTAGAAGGCCAAATATTTTTTCAGAGCTAGATGCAGAAAAAAATTATATTCAATTTGCAACCTGATGGAGGTCAGTATAGATGGACTAATAGAACAAGTCCCACACACTGCTAGAAGGAAAAATATTTTTTCAGAGCTAGATGCAGATAAAAATTATTTTTAATTTGCAACCTAATGGATGTCAGTATAGATGGACTAATAGAACAAGTCCCACACACTGCTAGAAGGCCAAATATTTTTTCAGAGCTAGATGCAGATAGAAATTATTTTTAATTTGCAACCTGATGGAGGTCAGTATAGATCGACTAATAGAACAAGTCCCACACACTGCTAGAAGGCCAAATATTTTTTCAGAGCTAGATGCAGAAAAAAATTATATTCAATTTGCAACCTGATGGAGGTCAGTATAGATGGACTAATAGAACAAGTCCCACACACTGCTAGAAGGCCAAATATTTTTTCAGAGCTAGATGCAGAAAAAATTTATATTCAATTTGCAACCTGATGGAGGTCAGTATAGATGGACTAATAGAACAAGTCCCACACACTGCTAGAAGGCCAAATATTTTTTCAGAGCTAGATGCAAATAAAAATTATTTATAATTTGCAACCTGATGGAGGTCAGTATAGATGGACTAATAGAACAAGTCCCACACACTGCTAGAAGGCCAAATATTTTTTCAGAGCTAGATGCAGATAAAACTTATTTTTAAATTGCAACCTGATGGAGGTCAGTATAGATGGACTAATAGAACAAGTCCCACACACTGCTAGAAGGCCAAATATTTTTTCAGAGCTAGATGCAGATAAAAATTATTTTTAATTTGCAACCTGATGGAGGTCAGTATAGATGGACTAATAGAACAAGTCTCACACACTGCTAGAAGGTCAAATATTTTTTCAGAGCTAGATGCAGAAAAAAATGATATTCAATTTGCAACCTGATGGAGGTCAGTATAGATGGACTAATAGATCAAGTCCCACACACTGCTAGAAGGCCAAATATTTTTTCAGAGCTAGATGCAGATAAAAATTATTTTTAGTTTGCAACCTGATGGAGGTCAGTATAGATGAACTAATGGAACAAGTCCCACACAATGCTAGAAGGCCAAATATGTTTTCAGAGCTAGATGCAGAAAAAAATTATATTCAATTTGCAACCTGATGGAGGTCAGTATAGATGGACTAATAGAATGATCCTATGCCCAAAAGGTTTTACTTCACTAGGTGCAGTAAAAAAATTGGTATTCTATACACAGGTGGTGTAGCTTGCAACACAGATAGGCTACTCCACTGACTAACACAAAGGATTAGCTTTGCTAGATTTATCCAAATGCTGTGAAAAAAACTTGCACAGCACTGGCACAGACCTGCCTGGCAAAAACTGATAGGAGCTGATCTAACTTAGTTCTGAAAAGGACTGCAATTACAATTAGTCTTTACTCCCAACCTATCTATTTAAGAACACAGACCTGCCTGATAAAAGTCGTAGGAAATGCTGTAACCTAGTCCTTAAAAGGACTGCAATCACAACTATTTCCTACTCCCAAGCTATCTGTAGATTTGTGCGAAAATTGGCTTTAAATTAACAAGGTATAGCGCACACAGCAACAACGGTGCCGTCTAACACGCAGCTGCAGCAGTGAGAAAATGGTGGCGACGGGGAAAATGGCTGGGTCTTATAGGGCAAGGACATGTGACATACACTGCCAATGACACATGCCCTTGCTTGTGTGAAAAAAAGCAGTTCGCTCCGTGTGTGCTCTGCTGATAGGCTGACAGACTGCACCTCCCCACTGTAAATGCGGGAAAGAGAAAAAAAAAATGGAGATCTTCATTATTCCTGCAGAGATCCATCCCCTGCCCCTCCCCCCGCCCTGCTGTACACTCAAACTGCGTATTAACATTAATTTTCAGCATTACTGAGAAAAAATCCAGTTATGATTTTGGTGCACGAACAGTTATCGAACATAACCTCGAACAGCCGAATTTTTTTCAAATCGTTCGTGTTCGCCGAACGGCTCGAACACCGCCCAAAACAGCTCGAATTTGAGATTGGCGAACAGTTCGAGTTGAACAACGCTCATCTCTAGTAGACAACTGTGCCCTCAGTCTTCTGCTGTTGGCTTGGTGGCTAGTGCCAAAAGTGCTGCTGCTACATATGCTAGACAGTCCCAAAATCGTACTGTCAGGTGCCATGGCATTGATGTTTCCTTTTAAATTGCCCTGTCCAGACATTTTTAACCCCTTACTGACATGTGATGCGCAAGACTGTAGTGGGTGCATGGAGGGGGTTCACGGGCTGAGTCCGCCCCATACTTTGCAGATAATAGCCTTGACACACAGCCAGGACCTGCCTCTAACAGCTACGGAGGGAGCAGAATTCTGTTGACCTGTTAAATTCCACTGTCAAAGACTGACAGCAGCATTGACAGTGTGCCAGCATGGGAGCGCTTCATTCTGTGCACCCATCAGCGCCTTCGTGGCACAATCACGGAGTGCCGATGGGCTGCTATGACAGCCTAGGGTCTGTTGAAAACCTCCATGCCTGTCATTACGGAGCTCCTTTGAAACCCAGCCTGTGGGCGGACGTCAAAGAAGACTGTGATTTTTATAACACAGTACAAGCAATCAGACGATCGCAGGTTCAAATCCCCTAAGGGGGCTAAAAAATACAGTAAAAAGCATAAAAAACCTTTAAAAAAGGTGGAATCACCCCTCATTTCCCTATTAAAAATAAAGATATTCAAATTTTTTTAAAAAAAATATACATATGTGGTATGGTGACACATTCTAAAATATATATTGTTGTATTTTTTTCACCATAAAAATAATAGAAAGAAAATGGATAAGTTTGGGATCACCATAATCTTAGTGATGAGGATAATCATATTGTTAGGTCATTTTTACCACACATTGTGCGTTATAAAAAAATTTCCTAAAAAACAATGTCAGAATTGCAATTTTTTTTTCACAATTTCACCGCACTTGGAAATGTTTTCCAGTACACTATGTGGTAAAATGAATGGAATCATTCAAAACATAAAACTCTTCCTGCAAAAGAGAAAGCCCTATACATCTATGCAGATGGAAAAATAAAAAAGTTATGTCTCTTGGAACTAAAGTAAAAAGTAAAAGTTAAAATCTGCTTGATTGATGCAGAAAATACAAATGATAATATTGGGGGCACAGTCAGACACTGCACAATGACATGTGCAAATAGTGCCGTGACACACAAAACTTTCGCAAATGTAACAAACCTTAATGATGATGTTTAAATCTGCTAGTTTAATGCAAAAAATACAAAAATGTATATTTGGTGTGATCGTAGCAGGCGCAAAAAAATGAGTTCTATGTCATGATATACGATATTTTAAAACACCAAAATAAAATTAACAGTGATGTTTAAATTTGCTTGTTTGATGCAAAAAATATCAATGGCAATATTTGGTTTGTCAGACACGGCAAAGTGAGAAGTGTAAAATAATAGTACATATAAAATTTTTTCTGATGAACAAAAATTACCCTCTGTGTGTAAATTTGCTATGAGGATCCAAAGTCAATGTAACTTGTCTTTTATTTCAGCAAGTACTGTACAGAGTATTGGGTCACATTTCAGCCCATCCCGAGCGTTCGTTAACCACTGAACCACCATATATAAAGTAATCGACAGGAAATGACATCACAAGTATCACTATAGAGGGATGACCTCACAACTTAATTAACAAAGATAAAGCAAAACAAAGCCTACTGATATGAAATTAAAAAGAACAATCATATGATCAGGAATATATATAATGTACAGTGATAGTATATATCCAACCAAAATGAGATAAGTGTAAATTGTGCCATTTATTCATTTAATTCGAACATTGCTTATTGCGGTATCTATTCTCAGTTTCTTGAAATATTCAATGAATCTGTAGTGTCTAAGAAAGGAGAGAAAAAAAAGGAATGTTATAAGTATACAGAAAGATCTCCACATTAATTGGCTAATCTCCTATTCTTTATTAAGTCACCTAGGCTCCATTGTTTGTAACAAATGGATCCAAAATGCTTATCTATGGTGAAGCAGCCTTTCTATGTTATTACCCCCTACTCTTTTCTTTAAAACGATTGGGTAGAGATGAGAAAGTATTTCCACATCTAATTATGGACCCCCGGCTTCCATTCATCAGTGACCCACAATCGCATTGGCACGTTCCATTTGAACACCATTGTCAGGGATTGAGAGCGACATTTAAATGGTTAACAGCAGTGATCAGTGCTGAGCTCCGACCATGGCTGTTGAAGACAGATGGCGCCTACGTAATATAGCTGGCAGCTACTTTATGCAGAGAAAGAGCTCTTGGATTGCAATATGTGAAATCTCTGCTTGTAGTTTATCGGGGCATTTCTCAAGTCTTCTCTGAGGGTGTGCACTTTCACAGCTTCTTCCCAGACAGTGCAAGTCATAGCTCATCAGCTGTAATTGTCAGTCTATGTGTGTGAGGGGAGAAAGTAAACACCCCCAGAGATAGCTCTGAAGAAAATGCCCAGTGGCACTAAAAGCAGAGATTTCACATATTGTACTCAAAAAGCAATAAATATGTCTGCAATGGAGAGATGCAGCACAAAAAACAGAAAAATCAGGGGAACTCAATGCATTTAACTATTTTTTTTGAGTTAGTGAAATTCTCTATTTAAAGGGAATCTGTCAGCAGGATGTCACACCCCAAACTATTTATATGTGCATGTATCTCTTTCAAAGCTCAGCAATACTTTTTCATGGCCAGTTCATTCTTCTGTTACCGAGAAATCAGTGTTTGAATTGATATTATGCTGCCTTTTCTGCTTGATTGTTCCGTTGCCTGAAGGTATACAGGAGGGAGGCTGTCAATCAAGCAAGAGGAGAAGGTGCTGGGCGGAGAATAGAGCTGGAGTGACAGAGGCTTCAGATCTACAATAGCTCTTTAGATTCATTTGCATTTCAACTCAAACTCTGATTTCTTAGTAATGGAGGAATGGACTGGCTATGTAAAAGTTACTCTGGATTTGTTTTTCAAAGATCTACATGCGCATAAAAATATTTTTTTGTTGAAATCCTGCGGACAGATTCCCTTTATGTCAGCAGCACTGGGTGATTGTGAGTTGCATCACTGACAACAGTAGATCCCTGCCTACCATAATGTTAGTGATTCCTGGCTCTCTCTCAATATTCTCTTGCCCTCACACATTATCTATCTCCTTTTCCCTGAGTTCTGAAGTCCTCTCAGTTATCTACATTCCCCACAAGATGGCGCCAGTATCTTCTGCTCAATCTTTTATAGTTGTTATGAGTCATCAGTGACCTCACACCAATAATCCCTAATGATTGGCTATGCTGCAGGGTAAGTTGCATGCCACAAGGCATAATGGGAAAGCCCTTAGGACCACTACAGAGCTAATGAGATTATTAGAATTATTCGGAATTATAAATTTTGACAAATTTTGAAAAATTAGTACTGAACTCGATTCCCACAAAATCAATTCACCCATCTCTAGTCTCCTACTTTAAAATCAACTCCTTTAGATCCAATAGCCTTCATCAAATAAATTCGGAGTAAACTGCTTAGAACAATATAGACAATTAACATTAGATAAGCTATGAAGCAGTAAAAATGATGATGTTGCCTAAAATATTTAATAATTTAAGAACAATCCCAATCCCAGTGGTACTTTCTTAATTATTTCCTAGTATCTAATCTTAAAATAAAAAAAAATAAATGCCCTAAAGTTCCAGCATTCATTTTATATATAAAAACTGAGACTTGGTCTAGGCTGTCTATGTGCTTGCCCGTTGGCACAAAAAATAATTTCAAGTCACTTTATTCTGAGAGCAATAACTTTTTGTTTTTAAATGTTAAAGGTTTGTTTTTTGCATGGTGAGCTGAAATTTTTACTTGTGTCACTTTGGAGAATATATGACTTTATTTAATTTCATTGGGTTAAGGTAGAAGACTAAAAAACAGCAATTCCTCCATTCTTGGTATAACTGTAGAAAAAAAAGAAATGGACCGTACGTGCAATATATATATAATCCAGCTTTGTTGATTTTTTTATGACATTTGCCAAGGACAAGTATTGTAATTAGTGATGAGCGAGCATGCTCGTTTAACCCTTTCACTGAGCATGATCGGGTACTTACCAAGTATCTTCGGCGTGCTCATATATTATGTTCGAGTCCCTGCGTCTGCATGATTTACAGCTGTTACACAGCCTGAACACATGCAAGGATTGCCTGTTTGTTAGGGAATCCTCACTTGTTTTGAGCTGTAAATCATGCAGACGCAGAGACTCGAACATAATATACGAGCACGCCGAGGATACTCAGGAAGCACCCGAGCGTTCTTGGTGAAAGGGTTAAACGAACACACTCGTTCATCACTAATTGTAATGTAGTAATAGTTGTGATCTTTATGGACATTGAATTACCAATTGTGTTCATATGGCATTATCCCTTTGGCTCTGCATATCAGGTTTCACAGCCTTATAATATGAATGATCCATCTGTTGCTCATTAGGTCATCGATATCAGATTGATCGGGGTCTCATCTCCACACCCTACCCCATAGGTCAGCTCTTTTCAGCTGACTTGCATTTCTCGGTAATGGTCACTACACAATGAATGGAGCTGAACTGCTCCAGCTCCGTTCATTGTTTCCATCTGGCCGGACCCGAGGATGAAAACAGCTGATAGGTGGTGATTAGAGATGAGCGGTGTTCGACTAGAACTGTTCGCCAATCTCAAATTCTAGCTGTTTTGGGCGGTGTTCGAGTCGTTCGACGAACGCGAACGATTTGCAAAAAATTCGGCTGTTCGAGGTTATGTTCGATAACTGTTCATGCACCAAAAGCGTAACTGGATTTTTTTCACATAATGCAGGGTTTGTCTGCTACTCACTGTAATGCCACAGCCATGGTGGTTGTGGCATTACAGTGGTTGCCCAAATCGATGGGAACAGTGCTCACAGTGAAACATGAAAAGCCGGCAATTCAGCAGCGGCATACACCGGTACCCGACAATTTAGAACAGAAAGAATAGAGCATCACACATAGATTAGATAGATAGAAACATGTCAGTCACATATATAATAAGTACAGTGACAGTGTTGGTTACTGTACTTGTCATTTAGTGTTAAAGGATTTATTTAAAAAAATAATAGTGTTTTCATGCACCGTCTCTTTAAAAAAGCCAGCCGGCAATTCAGCATCGGTACCCGACAATTTAGAACAGAAAGAATAGAGCATCACACATAGATTAGATAGATAGAAACATGTCAGTCACATATATAAAAAAGTACAGTGATAGTGTTGATTACTGTACTTGTCATTTAGTGTTAAAATAAAGGATTTATAAAAAAAAAATTGGCATGGGGTTCCCCGTAATTTTAGTCTCCAGCGGAGGTTAAGCAGACTGCTGGGGTAGATGTTTGAAGCCTGGGAAGGGGATAATACCCACGGAGCTTCCCAGAGTACTAATATCAGCCCCGAGCTGAATACCTAGCCTTTACTACCTATTAAAAAGGGCGACCCCCCAAAAAAATGATGTGGGGTGCCCCCTATTTTAATAGCTAGCAAAGGCTAGGCAGACAGCTGGGGGCTGATATTAATAGCCCAGGACGGGTGCCATGAATATTGGCCCCCTCCCAGGCTAGAAACACCAGCCATCAGCCGCCCCAGAAATGGCGCATCCATAGGATGCGCCAATTCTGGCACTTAGCCTCGCTCTTCCCACTGCCCTGTAGTGGTGGCAGTGGGGTAATAGGGCTGGGGTTGATGTCAGCTTATAATGCCAGCTGACATCAAGCCCAGGTTAGTAATGGAGAGGCGACTACAAGACACCCCCATTACTAACCCCATAGTCAAAGTTAAAAAAAAACACAAACACCCAGAATAAAGTACTTTAATTGAAATAAGCACACAATTCTTTAATGTTCTAAATTAAACCATACTTAAAATCACGCCCATTCCAGCTGAAGCCGACGATCTCCTGCAATAAAAGTAAAATAATAAACCAACCTCATCCATACCTTTCCATGGTTCCCAGGATGGCTCCGGCTCTGCTACATTCACATGACAGGCTGGATCGCAGCAGAAAGCTGCCATCCAGCTTGCCATGCCACAGGCACTGAGAAGCGAAGGCATGCTTGCGCTTCTCAGTGTCTCGCTGTGACGGCATCCAGATGAGCTGAATTCATGTCCAATGAACTCAGCTCACCTCATGCACGTCGCTGACAGCGTGGGAAAATTGTCCTGCGCTTACAGTGAGCGCAGGAGAAATTCATGAAATAATTAAAAAAAAATTGACATGGGGCTTCGCCCTATTTTTGTGTCCAGCCAGGTACAGCAGGCAGGAACGGGCTTCCCCCAACCACCAGCTGCCTATTTGTACCTGGCCGGACACAACAATATAGGGAAGCCCTTTTTTTAATTATTTCATGAATTTCATGAAATAATTAAAAAAAAAAATTCGTGGGGCTTCACCCTATTTTTGTGTCTAGCCAGGTACAACTAGGCAGCTGGGGGCTGGAATCCGCAGCGCAGGGAGGCCCAAGCTTTCTGGGCCTCACCAGCTGGAAATTGCAGTCCGCAGCCACCCCAGAAAATGGGGCGTTCATAGAAGCGCCATCTTCTGGTGCTGTACCCAACTCATCCAGGGCCCTGGTGCAGTGGCTCACTGGGTAATAAAGGGGTTAGGGCCAGCTTGGTATTATCAGCTGACCCTAAGCCCGAAATTCATGGGGTCACGCCAATATTAGACATAACCGCCATGAATTTCTAGTAAAGTATTTAAAAAAAACACAACACCCAGAATAAAGTCCTTTAATTGAAATAAACACACAATTCTTTAATGTTCTAAATTAAACCATACTTACCATCACGCCCATTCCTGCTGAAGCCAATGTCTTCTGCAATAAAAGTAAAATAATAAACCAACCTCATCCTTACCTTTCCATGGTTCCCAGGACGGCTTCAGCTCTGCTACATTCACATGAAAGGCTGGATCACAGCCGAAAGCTGCCATCCAGTTTGCCATGCCGCAGACACTGAGAAACGCAGGCATGCCTGCGCTCCTCAGTGTCTGGCTGTGATGGCATCCAGATGAGCCGAGTTCATGTCCAATGAACTCAGCTTGCCTCATTCACGTCACTGATAGCGTGGGAAAATTGTCCTGCGCTTGCCGTGAGCGCAGGAGAATTCTCTCACGCTCACCGCAAGCGCAGGAGAATTTTCCCACGCTGTCAGTGACGTCCATGACGTGAGCTGAGTTCATTGGACATTATAAGCTGACATCAACCCCAGCCCTATTACCCCACTGCCACCGCTACAGGGCAGTGGGAAGAGCGAGGCTAAGCGCCAGAATTGGCGCATCCTATGGATGCGCCATTTCTGGGGCGGCTGACGACTGGTGTTTCTAGCCTGGGAGGGGGCCAATATTCATGGCACCCTTCCTGGGCTATTAATATCAGCCCCCAGCTGTCTGCCTAGCCTTTGCTAGCTATTAAAATAGGGGGGACCCCACGTAATTTTTTTTTTGTGTCGCCCATTTTAATAGCTAGTAAAGGCTAGGTATTCAGCTGGGGGCTGTTATTAGTAGCCTGGGAAGCTCCGTGGGTATTACCCCCTTCCCAGGCTTCAAACATCTGCCCCAGACGTCTGCTTAACCTCTGCTAGAGACTAAAATTACGGGGAACCCCACGCCAATTTTTTTTTTAATAAATCCTTTATTTTAACACTAAATGACAAGTACAGTAATCAACACTATCATTGTACTTATTATATATGTGACTGACATGTTTCTATCTATCTAATCTATGTGTGATACTCTATTCTTTCGGTTCTAAATTGTCGGATACCGATGTTGAATTGCCGGCCAGATTTTTAAAGAGACGGTGCATGAAAACACTATTATTTTTTTAATAAATCCTTTAACACTAAATGACAAGTACAGTAACCAACACTGTCACTGTACTTCTTATATATGTGACTGACATGTTTCTATCTATCTAATCTATGTGTGATGCTCTATTCTTTCTGTTCCAAATTGTCAGGTACCGATGCTAAATTACCGGCTGTTTTTTTTTAAGAGAGTGTCTTCTGAGCAGTTTGTCAGCTTTTGGACACCTTTGAAGGTGTTTTCTAAGTGTTTTTGTTTGCCTGCCATTGGTTTTAATGGTGTTCGACGGTGTTCGACAGTGTTCTAAGATGTTCGACGAACAGTTCCACGAACATCCCGGTGTTCGAAGAACCAAACCCGAACACTACGGGGGTGGCTCAACACTAGTGGTTATGTCAGGTGTTGAACTCTCATGATCTGATATTGATGATCTATCCTAAATTGGTCATCGCTATAACATGGCCAGGCAACCCATTTAAGTGTATACGAAGTGAGCTCTAAGCAACTTCCTATGACTTCTAATGATTACGCTGAGGGTTTAAATCTTATGACCGCGCCACTATTTTGGAACCATCCAGAGAGCAGTTGGGGGATTGAGAAAACAAACATTTCAATTGAATTTAACATGATGACACTAGATAATTTACATGCTTTGTTGTTGCTCTAGTAAATCACTGACTGTAGTGGACAAAATATTAAAATATAACATTTATTATTATCCTTAAAATTAAATAATTTCCAATCAATTGTGCTATTTACAGTCTATCCACATGCCTCTGCAACCTCTTGCAGGGTCATTATGTGGATACTAATACTTGATAAATAAATATAGAAAGAATTTATCTCTTTAAATATTAATCCCAATTGTGCTGTCTATTCTTTCTAATTATCACTAGGGGAGCTATAGTTCTCCATTGGTGAATAATATAGCTATATTCTGTATCTCTGTACGGTATCTTTTTGTATGTCCAAAATATTGATGTACCAAAATGATCTCCTCAATGGCTAGATATATACAGTACAGACCAAAAGTACACACCTTCTCATTTAAAGATTTTCTGTATTTTCATGACTATGAAAATTGTACATTCACACTGAAAGCATTAAAACTATGAATTAACACATGTGGAATTATATACTTAACAAAAAAGTGTGAAACAACTGAAAATATGTCTTATATTCTAGGTTCTTCAAAGTAGCCACCTTTTGCTTTGATGACTGCTTTGCACACTCTTGGCATTCTCTTGATGAGCTTCAAGAGGTAGTCACCGGAAATGGTTTTCACTTCACAGGTGTGCCCTGTCAGGTTTAATAAGTGGGATTTCTTGCCTTATAAATGGGGTTTGGACCATCAGTTGTGTTGTGCAGAAGTCTGGTGGATGCACAGCTGATAGTCCTACTGAATAGACTGTTAGAATTTGTATTATGGCAAGAACAAAGCAGCTGAGTAAAGAAAAATGAGTGGCCATCATTACTTTAAGAAATGAATGTAAGTCAGTGCGAAAAATTGGGAAAACTTTGAAAGTGTTCCCAAGTGCAGTTGCAAAAACCATCAAGCGCTACAAAGAAACTGGCTCACATGAGGATCGCCCCAGGAAAGGAAGACCAAGAGTCACCTCTGCTTCTGAGGATGTTTATCTGAGTCACCAGCCTCAGAAATCGCAGGTTAACAGCAGCTCAGATTAGAGACCAGGTCAATGCCACACAGAATTCTAGCAGCATACACATCTCTTCAACAACTGTTAAGAGGATACTTTGTGCAGCAGGCCTTCATGGTAAAATAGCTGCTAGGAAACCACTGCTCAGAACAGGCAACAAGCAGAAGAGACTTGTTTGGGCTAAAGAACACAAGGAATGGACATTAGACCAGTGGAAATATGTGCTTTGGTCTGATGAGTCCAAATTTGAGATCTTTGGTTCCAACAACCGTGTCTCTATGCGACGCAGAAAAGGTGAACGGATGGACTCTACATGCCTGGTTCCCACCGTGAAGCATGGAGGAGGCGGTGTGATGGTGTGGGGGTGCTTTGCTGGTGACACTGTTGGGGATTTATTCAAAATTGAAGGCATACTGAACCAGCATGGCTACCACAGCATCTTGCAGCGGCATGCTATTCCATTCGGTTTGCGTTTAGTTGGACCATCATTTATTTTTCAACAGGACAATGACCCCAAACACACCTCCAGGCTGTGTAAGGGCTATTTGACCAAGAAGGAGAGTGATGGGGTGCTACGCCAGATGACCTGGCCTTCACAGTTACCAGACCTGAACCCAATCGAGATGGTTTGGGGTGAGCTGGACCGCAGAGTGAAGGCAAAAGGGCCAACAAGTGCTAAGTATCTCTGGGAACTCCATCAAGATTGTTGGAAGACCATTTCTGGTGACTACCTTTTCAAGCTCATTAAGAGAATGCCAAGAGTGTGCAAAGCAATCATCAAAGCAAAAGTTGGCTACTTTGAAGAACCTAGAATATAATACATATTTTCAGTTGTTTCACACTTTTTTGTTAAGTATATAATTCCACATGTGTTAATTCATAGTTTTGATGCCTTCAGTGTGAATGTACAATTTTCATAGTCATGAAAATACAAAAAATGTTTAAATGAGAAGGTGTGTCCAAACTTTTGGTTTTTACTGTATATCACCACTTTCCTTTCATGATTTTATATCAATATTGCACCATGCCCTTCAAGCTCGTAGTTTATACCCCAACCTCATCATTAAGGATCTTCTGACAATCTCAAAATGACCTTTCTACTAGACATATAGTGCTATGGTCTCATAATCATCAATCCTATCAATAACTATAATGGATATATTGCATTCTGCCTATCCAATATCTATAATATATCTCAATGTAAGTTTCCTCTAAATCATGCTCCACTCATAGAGGTCCTAGATCTTAGCCTATAATAATTTATTAAAGAGCATCTTTTGGATGCACAGCACCTAGACTGCCTGGTGTCACTACTCCTATTATGTATTGCTACAATATACTATATATGCACATAGATAAATCCTGCCTCATATAACTAAATCCTGCTTCAACGCGTTTCACCCCCCATATACATTCGGTGGGCACATCAGGAGTGATAAGAATTGCGTGCATGCATATTGCATGCATATAGGATATTGTAGCAATTTATTGACTTATTGGACAATTTTGAGTTGTCTAGGTCCTCTTTCAGTGAATCCCTGTTGCTCTAGTACCAGGCCTGAAGGGGAATTTACCACGGGAGATAATAGAACATGTGATTCCAAGAGAACAAGACATTTTTTGATTCTGTAAAAGTAATAAATTATGCATATTCCAACTCATATCACAGATGTTTAACTTCTCGACCTCTGAATTTAATGAGCACTTAATATTTAATGTTTGTTCTCCATAAACTTTTGGGAACCATCAATTTTTGCATTATATTTTTTATTATCCTGGCAGCTCATATAGATAATTATTAATAATTGTGGCTCAGTGATTAGCACTTCAGCCTTGCAGCGCTGGGGTCCTGGGTAGTGTTGAGCCACCCCCGTAGTGTTCGAGTTCGGTTCGGTTCGTCGAACACCCGTGTGTTCGCCGAACTGTTCGTCGAACTGTTCGTCGAACTGTTCGTCGAACACCTTCGAACACCGTTAAAACCAATGGCAGGCAAACAAAAACACATAGAAACACATAGAAAACACCTTCAAAGGTGTCCAAAAGCTGACAAACTGCTCAGAAGACATAACTAACACATGGAAAAGTGACAAGTACATATAGTCATGCAAAAATAAAAGAGGTGGAGGAGTAAAAGGAGGGGGAGACACAGATATAGGCATGTCATGCCCTTCTAAAATCCAAAAAGTGAGAAGCCGACACGGCCAGTCCGCTCCTGCCCGTGCCACCTCCGTGTCGCCGGGTTTGTGCCAGAGCCGCGGTGAACCCTGACGGCCAGCCCCCCTCTCCCAATACTGGTGCCTGTCCGCTGGTGGGTCGAGCGAGCCCCCCTGTGGTGGAGGCAGCTCTAAGCTTTTTAATTTAAATTGTCTCTCTAATTTGAATGAATACACTTTAAATCCATTTACAAGGATCTATTGGAGGGCAAGTCTCATGCCAGCAGCCGCGGTAATTCCAGCTCCAGTAGCGTCCACTAAAGCTGCTGCAGTTAAAAAGCTTTTATAAGGATCGAGCTCGGCTTTCCACCGCAAGGCATCCTACTGCCAGTCCCAGCCCCTATGCCTTGGGGTGCCTCCTGATTCTCTTCACTAAGTATCCCATGGTCCCGAAGCATTTCCTTTGAAAAAATTAAGTGTCTAAACTACAGGTGGTGCAGCTTGCTTAACAGCCGGGATAATCCGCTCACTAGCAGACACTGCTACTAGGCACAAAGTATTTCCTGGGCTAGATGCAGTTAAAAATTTGTAATTAGATACTCTCGTTGGATGCTGAGAAAGCATTCCATAGAGTCTCCTGGCACGCCATATATGATTCTCTTAAAAAGCTTGGGGTAGGGGTCTAGGGGACCCTTTTATAGCCAAAATCACGGCCCTGTATCGCAATACGTCACCTAGGCTGAAGATAAATGGAACTGTAGCACACTGAGGGCTCGGTTGCTACAGACGTATTGCACCTCACCCAGAGGTGTGATATCTCACTCTCAGGTAAGGATGGAGTGTGGATCAGGACCCGACACCTGCATGCATTACACCACATTGCCGTGGGGCAGGGCGACCAATATGCCCCTGAGATGGGCACGACAGTCCCTGTCCCTGGCTGGAGTGGGGGGAGGGAACACTGAGGAAGGGGAACCCTGTAGTGCAGGAGCAGGGAGGAAGCAGTTCCTGGGTGTATTGAGAAGGGAGTATAAAAGGTGGGCACCATCTTAGTTCAGTGCAGAGAAGTCTGAGCAGAAGTGGCAGGGAGCAGGGGCTCTGCATGAGCTCTGCTCCGGAGGCGGGCCTAGTAACAGAGGCCCAGGCCTGGAAGAGGGAGAAGGAAGGAAGAGGAGCGGAGAAGGCTCCAGGAACGAGGAATGAAGGGATCCCAGGGGTGCGGACGGGCGAGTCGCCACCGCACGCCCGAATCCACCTGCGTGGAGGGGTCAGGCCAAAGGGGGAGACCGGTCCCCGAACTAGTGGAGGCAGGAAACGACCCTCAGCTAGAAACCGGAGGCTCTGACATTTTATGTGGCGCAGCCCCTCGCTACACCCGCTAGGAAGGCACCACATAGGGTCAGGGAAACTGGCGCCAAGTTTACCAAGAGGAGGCCCGAGGCAGCCGGACAGAAGTGTTGGTAAGAAAGGCCAGACAAAGGACACACAAAGGGGGTCCTGTGAAGTGCTCCAAAGTTATCTGGGAGTTGTCTGAGCCCCTCACCTGGTGAGCACAGTACGACGTGGGCAGCCGTTACCTGCAGACGTGGTCTGGATAATAAGAACTGTGAGTAAAGGCCCTGAACTGCATCACTGACTCCGTGTCGTTACTGCTGCTGCCCTGCACCATCACCCCCATCCTCCGCATACACTGCCCTGAGGCTATACTCCTCCCGTGGGGAGTTATGCTATGCTCTGCTGCACCCACAACACCAGCCTCAGTGGTCTGCCCTGTAGCGGCGGTTCACTCTGACCGCAATCCACGGGTGGCGTAGTCGGACATTTAAACATGAAAACCACATAAATAGTTCCGCCACTGGTTTGACCGCCCTGAGCCACGGAACTGGGTCACCGCCACGAAGACTACAACCACCAGCATCCACCAATAAGGGTCCGGCTCCGGGTGTCCCAAGGCCCAGGGGGTGCGTCAGAACATTTTCATCACCTTTCACAATCACCAATGGGACAAGGCAGTGATGTCCTCTGTCCCCTCTCTTATACATCCTAGTGATGGAGCACCTGCTCTCATCAATTCGCCATAACCCCAATATTAGGTGGATTGAGGTGGGAGGCACCGAGTACAAGTGCTCTCTATTTGCTGATGATGTCCTAGTATATATCACTCAATCACATATATCCATCCATGCTGTTATGGCTGAAATAGATCACTTTGTTACATGGTAAAATTTTAAAATCAATGCAGCGAAGTCTGAGGCCCTCGATGTCTCCCTCCCCAAATCCATATAGGATTCCATCCAGTCCAACTTTCCCTTTGCCTGGCCCTCACAGGGTATCAAATACTTAGGAATTCCTATTCATAGAGACCTCTCCCATCTATGTTATCTTAATTTTGGGCCCTTTATTGAACAACTCCATACAGACCACGGTTGGCAAGTTAGAACTGTAAGATTCACTACGTGAACCACTGGTGTTTTGTGGAAAAGCACATGTACACTGCGTTCCAAATTATTATACAAAAAGTGTTTAGGAGTGATAAGGGAAGAATTTGTTTGTTTGTCAGTAAAACTCATTGCTGGTGATGTGTGTCAGGGCTCTTTATATCACTGTAAGCAATTGCAGACACCTGTGCTAATTAGTTTGGCAGGTGTGTCCAATGAAAGGCAAGACTACTTAAGAAGGCTCTCTCACATTATTAAGCAGCCTACATTTTCTGCCAAAATGGGAAAGAAAAAGGATGTGTCGGCTGCTGAGAAGCAACAAATTGTGGAGTGTTTTAGGTCAAGGCATGACTACAATCAACATTGTGCGATGATCAGGATGAAGTGTCTTGGCAATCAAGAAGTATGTAGCTGATTCACAGTACACACGTGTGCGTGCTGATAAGGGCAAATTGAGGACTCTTTCCTACAGGCAATTACGTCAGGTTGAAAGAGCAGCGGCAAAAAAGCCTTGTCATAGCAGCAGACAAGTTTTTGAAGCTGCTTGTGCCTCCAACGTCCCCCGAACAACAAGATGCAGGGTCCTTCAGAGGTTTGCAGCTGTGCATGCGCCATCCTGTCGACCTCCTCTATCCACTTCACACAAGCAGAAACGGCTCCAGTGGGCCAAACATTACATGAAGACTGATTTCAAAACTGTTTTGTTCACGGATGAGTGCCGTGCAGCGCTTGATGGTCCAGATGGATGGAGTGGAGGATGGCTGGTTGATGGACACCCCACGCAAACACGGCTACAGCGCCAACAAGGAGGAGGTGGAGTAATGTTTTGGGCTGGAATCATGGGGAGAGAGATTGTCGGCCCCTTTAGGATCCCTGAAGGCGCTAAAGATGAACTCCATAATGTATGTGGATTTTCTCAAACAGCACTTCCTGCCATGGTTCAAGAAGAAGAACCGTGTATTTCACAGCAAGATCATTTTTCTGCATGATAATGCACCATCTCATGCTGCACATAAAACATCTGCATCTCTGGCTGATATAGGCATAAAAGGGGACAAACTTATGGTGTGACCCCCATGCTCCCCTGACCTCTACCCCATTCAGAACCTTTGGAGCATCATTAAAAGGAGTGTCTATGATGGCGGGAGGCAGTTCACATCTAAGCAACAGCTCTGGGAGGGTATTCTGTCCTCATGCAAAACAATTGAAGCAGAAACCATCCAAAACCTGACAAATTCAATGGACGAGAGAGTTCAGAAGCTCCTTTCGAACAAGGGGTCCTATGTGAAAATGTAACATCACCTAGAATAAAGTTTTGAGTTGAAAACTGTTTGATTTCAGTTTCTAACAACCTGCTAATGCTTATAATTTCAAAAATGACCATTTTTTTGGTCTTTATTAAAATGAAAAGGTTGATCGAAAAGTTTGGGGGATCTAAGAGTGTGGCAACCCAGTAGTCATGATTACTTCGAATTCTGACAATATGAGGGTCATGCTGCAGGTAGTGCAGCAAGAAGGCACTTATGTGCCTTGCGCATCTCGGAGCCCCAAAATTATTTTTCGGGCTAGATGCAGCTAAAAATTATTTTTAATTTTAAATCTGGTGAAGCTTTAGTATAGATGGCCTAATAGGATCAGTGCTGCACACTGCTACAAAGCCCAAATTATTTTCCAGTCAAGATACAGATAAACATGATTAGTAATTTGAAAGCTTAAAACGGTTGGTAGGGTGATTTTAACCAATCATCAAGCTTTTACTCTCCCCAGGATGACACAGGGGTAGAAAAGTCGTTTCGGATCCATGATTTGTTCATCTTTATGAACGTGAGTCTGTCTACTTTATCAGTGGAGAGCCGCGTGTGCTTATCTGTCAGCACACCACCAGCAGCGCTGAACACACGTTCAGACAGAACGCTGGCTGCGGGGCATGACAAGATCTCCAAGGCGTAAGTGGCTAGCTCCGGCCATTTATCCAGATTGGAAGCCCAAAAAGAGCAAGGGTCCAGTGACACAGTCGTGGCTTCAATGTTTACTTGGAGAAACTCCTGTACCATCGTCTCTAGGCGTTGACTATGTGTCAGACTTCTTGTCTCCTGTGGCCTTGCAAAGGATGGGCTAAAAAAGTGGTGAAATGATTCCGCAAAATTGATGATACCAGCAGATACTGTGGTTCTGTTACGGTTTGAGTGCTGAACACTTGACGGTCCCACGGTTGGCAAGTTATAACTGTGAGATTCACTATGTGCACCACTGGTATTTTGTGGAAAAGCACATGTAAGATTCTGCAACAGTCTCTGCTGATACTCCTGCATGCGTGCATCCCTTTCTATGGCAGGAATAATTTCTGCAAATTTACTTTTGTACCGGGGATCTAACAGTGTGGCAACCCAGTAGTCAGGATTATTTCTAATTCTCACAATTCGAGGGTCATGTTGCAGGTAGTGCAGCAAGAAGGCACTCATGTGTGTTGCGCATCCAGGAGCACCAAGTCCCTGTTGTGTTGGTGGCGAGGTAACAATCATGCTTCCTTCCTCTGTCCTCTCCCCCCAACCTCGCACAACAGAAATGTGATCAAGGTCTCCCTCATCTGATGAGTCTTCCATCAGTTCGTCCTCCACTTCTTCCTGGGCTCCTGCACCTTCCTCACTAGTTTGGCTGCTACCATGCGCCCTGGTAAAACCATCTCCCCCACCCTCACATGCCTGCCGCCTTGGTGCTGCCGACCGTCTGGACCTTGCAGATGTTAGCCCTTCCGCATACAACTCCTCCTCCTCTACTTCCTCCACCTCCTCTTGTGCCACCACCTGACTCCGAATTCTGTTTAACATGTGCTCCAGCATGTAAATCACCGGAATAGTCATGCTGATAATGGCATCGTCAGCACTAAACATCTTCGTCGCCATTTCAAAACTGTGCAGAAGGGTGCATAGGTCCCTGATCTGAGACCACTCCTCCAGCGTGATTTGCCCCACCTCTGAATCTCGTTGGCCCAGGCTATACGTCAGAACGTATTGCACCAGGGCTTGTCGGTGCTGCCACAGTCGCTGCAACATGTGCAGAGTTGAATTCCACTGGGTAGGCACATCGCATTTTAGCCGGTGAAGTGGCAGGCCCAACGACTTCTGTAGAGATGTAAGTCGCTGAGCTGCGGGATGCGAACGGCGGAAGTGAGCACACAGCGACCGTGCCCTCTGCAGAAGGCCATCTAGTCTGGGATAGTGGGCTAAAAATTGCTGGACAACCAGGTTCAACACGTGAGCCATACAAGGCACGTGTGTGACATTGCCCCGGCGAAGGGCCGCACCCAGGTTTGCAGCATTGTCGCACACGGCCTTCCCTGGTTTCAGGTCCAGTGGAGACAACCATTCATGAAATTGGTTCTCCAGAGCTGACCACAACTCCTCAGCTGTGTGACTCACATTTCCCAGACATTTCAATGTAAAAACCGCCTGATGACGTTGAGCCCTACTGCCAGCATAGTAAGGAGGTGTGCAGGATCCCTTCTGCGCAGTTAGAAAGCTTGTGGCATGACCAGACAGGCTTTGGGTGCAGGTGGAAGACCGAGAGGAGGTTGAGGAGGCAGAAGCAGGGGAGGAACTTTGACATAAAGAGGATTGACGCACAACTCGTGGGGACGGCAAGACTTGGACAGCAGCCCCTTGTCCTGCTGTCACCATAGTTACCCAGTGCCCAGTCAGCGACATGTAACGCCCCTGTCCATGCCTACTCGTCCAAGTGTCTGTGGTGAAATGCACCCTGTCACACACAGAGTTTCTCAAGGAAGCGGTGATGTTGTGTGCGACATGCTGGTGGAGCGCAGGCACACCTTTCTTTGAGAAGTAGTGCCGACTGGGCATCTGGTACTGGGGCACTGCGACGGACATAAGGTCTCGAAAATCCTCTGTGTCCACCAGGCGGAAAGGCAGCATTTCTGTAGCCAAGAGCTTGCAGATGGTGAAATTCAACCTCTTAGCTTTCTCATGGCTAGGAGGAAATGGTCTTTTACTTGTCCACATCTGAGGGACCGAGGGCTGGCTATTGTGCTTAGACGGGGTTGATAAGGGTGTCCCCGGCAAACTGCCGGTCTGTGAGGAAGATGCAGGCGGACATGTTAGGTTGCCTTGATCCAAAGGTGGTGCTATCGATGTCGGACAGCGCTCAACACCAGCTGGTGTTACCACCTCCAAAGAAAATGATGACCTGCCAATCACGCTGGCTGTTGCGGGTAAAGAGGTGGCAGGTCTGCGCCCCAAAACAGGTGTGACTGCTGTCCCCCCAGTCACAGAGGATGAAGAGGCCGCGGATGCACAAGATATGGCAGACGGTGATTGGCCCGGCCGGCTAGGCCGCATTGTAGCACACTGAGCTTCCCACTGCAACTTATGCTTCATGTCCATGTGCCGGTTCATGCATGAAGTACTCAAACTATGTATTTTTTGGCCTCTACTTAGCTTTTGCTGACAAATGTTACAGATAACACGAGTTGGGTCATCTTTATCGATCTGAAAAAATGCCCAGGCTATGCAAGGCTTAGCACCCATGCGACCTGAAGAGCCACCACGACTTGTGGTGAGAGGCAGAGTTGTGTTTGAGGATGCAGTTGTTGACGTGCTTCCAGTACTACGTCTCTGTCCAGGAAGGCGCAACCTGACCTCGTCGTCACTAGCATCTTCCTCCACCTCCTCTGCTGACCTCATCTCTTGGCTGACTGTGGGTTGACAGTAAGTGGGATCTCCGACCTCATCATCATCACCCTGTGCGTTATCACACCCGTCGTCCTCAGAGCCAACCTGTTCCTGCCCTGACAAAAAACTAAAGTTGTCGCTCCAATCAGGTATTTGAGTCTTATCATCGTCTTCCTCATTGTCTCCACCAACAGGAGTTACAGTTTGGGAATGAGGGTCTACATTATGGTCAGAACCTTCTGCGTCTGGTCCTGGATCCGACTCATAAAGATTCTGGGCATCAGAGCAGATCATTTCCTCGTCTGGATTCACAGAAGCGCTGGAGTCGACCTCTGATTCCCAGGCTATAGTATGAGTAAACAGCTCTGCAGACTCAACCATCTGTTCTACCTCATACTCAGACGGGCAGCTGGAGATTTGGGAGCTGTGAGGAAGCAAGTGCGATTTAGGTGACACCTTTGAGGACTGGAGTATTTGTGATGTTGAAGTTGATGTGGAGGAGAGCCCACTTAAAGGAGCACTTGATATCCGTTGAAGCACCTGCTGTTTTTGTGCCTCATCTGGAATTTGTAGCGATTGGCGTGGCCGTAAGAAAGGGATCTTATCACATTGTCCGCTAAAAGAAGTAGACATTTTAGTTTGGCTGGAAGATGGTCTTTCTTCTGCAGATGTTACTGTTGCTTTAACACCTACCCCACGGACACAACCTTTTTTCCCCTTCCCAACACGCCTATTCCCCTTTCCACCAGCAGCAGGCCTTTTTCCACTCATTTTGGTGGTTACCTAATTCACAACTCTGGAGTTGTTTGCACAAAAAAACAATGTATGGTAACCGAGCAGAGCTGAGTGGCCAAACTGTGGTATTAGGCCAAAACTATTGGCTGGGTTAGATGCAGAAAAAAATTATTTTGAATTTGCAACCTGATGGAGGTCAGTATAGATGGACTAATACAAATAGTCCCACACACTGCCAGAAGCCCAAATATTTTTTCAGAGGTACTGTAGATGCAGATAAAAATTATTTTTAATTTGCAACCTGATGGAGGTCAGTATAGATGGACTAATAGACCAAGTCCCACACACCGCTAGAAGCCCAAATATTTTTTCAGAGCTAGATGCAGAAAAAAATTATTTTTAATTTGCAACCTGATGGAGGTCAGTATAGATGGACTAATAGACCAAGTCCCACACACCGCTAGAAGCCCAAATATTTTTTCAGAGCTAGATGCAGAAAAAAAATATTTTTAATTTGCAACCTGATGGAGGTCAGTATAGATGGACTAATAGACCAAGTCCCACACACTGCTAGAAGCCCAAATATTTTTTCATAGCTAGATGCAGAAAAAATTTATTTTTAATTTGCAACCTGATGGAGGTCAGTATAGATGGACTAATAGACCAAGTCCCACACACTGCTAGAAGCCCAAATATTTTTTCAGAGCTAGATGCAGAAAAAAATTATTTTTAATTTGCAACCTGATGGAGGTCAGTATAGATGGACTAATAGACCAAGTCCCACCCACCGCTAGAAGCCCAAATATATTTTCAGAGCTCGATGCAGAAAAAAATTATTTTTAATTTGCAACCTGATGGAGGTCAGTATAGATGGACTAATAGACCAAGTCCCACACACTGCTAGAAGCCCAAATATTTTTTCAGAGCTAGATGCAGAAAAAAATTATTTTTAATTTGCAACCTGATGGAGGTCAGTATAGATGGACTAATAGACCAAGTCCCACACACCGCTAGAAGCCCAACTATTTTTTCAGAGCTAGATGAAGAAAAAAATTATATTCAATTTGCAACCTGCTGGAGGTCAGTATAGAAGGACTAATAGAACAAGTCCCACACACTGCTAGAAGCCCAAATATTTTTTCAGAGCTAAATGAAGAAAAAAATTATTTTTAATTTGCAACCTGATGGAGGTCAGTATAGATGGACTAATAGACCAAGTCCCACACACTGCTAGAAGCCCAAATATTTTTTCAGAGCTAGATGCAGAAAAATATTATTTTTAATTTGCAACCTGATGGAGGTCAGTATAGATGGACTAATAGACCAAGTCCCACACACCGCCAGAAGCCCAACTATTTTTTCAGAGCTAGATGCAGAAAAAAATTATATTCAATTTGCAACCTGCTGGAGGTCAGTATAGAAGGACTAATAGAACAAGTCCCACACACTGCTAGAAGCCCAAATATTTTTTCAGAGCTAAATGAAGAAAAAAATTATTTTTAATTTGCAACCTGATGGAGGTCAGTATAGATGGACTAATAGACCAAGTCCCACACACTGCTAGAAGCCCAAATATTTTTTCAGAGCTAGATGCAGAAAAAAATTATATTCAGTTTGCAACCTGATGGAGGTCAGTATAGATGGACTAATAGAATGATGCTATGCCCAAAAGATTTTACTTCACTAGGTGCAGTAAAAAAATTGGTATTCTATACACAGGTGTTATATCTTGCAACACAGATAGGCTACTCCACTGACTAACACACTCTGCCATAGGCCAAAAAGGATTAGCTTTGCTAGATTCAGCCAAATGCTGTGAAAAAAACTTGCACAGCACTGGCACAGACCTGCCTGGCAAAAACTGATAGGAACTCATGTAACCTAGTCCTGAAAAGGACTCCAATTACAATTAGTCTTTACTCCCACAACCTATCTATTTAAGAGCACAGACCTCCCTGATAAAAGTCGTAGGAAATGCTGTAACCTAGTCCTTAAAAGGACTGCAATCACAACTATTCCCTACTCCCAAGCTATCTGTATATTTGTGCGAAAATTGGCTTGAAATTAACAAGGTATAGCGCACACAGCAACAGCGGTGCCGTCTAACACGCAGCTGCAGCAGTGAGAAAATGGTGGCGACGGGGAAAATGGCTTGGTCTTATAGGGCAAGGACATGTGACATACACTGCCAATGACACATGCCCTTGCTTGTGTGAAAAAAAGCACTTCGCTCCGTGTGTGCGCTGCTGATAGGCTGACAGATTGCACCTCCCCACTGCAAATGCGGGAAAGAGAAAAAAAAATGGAGATCTTCATTGTTCCTGCAGAGATCCATCCCCTGCCCCTCCCCCCACAACGCTGTACACTCAAACTGCGTATTAACATTAATTTTCATCATTACTGAGAAAAAATCCAGTTATGATTTTGGTGCACGAACAGTTATCGAACATAACCTCGAACAGCCGAATTTTTCTCAAATTGTTCGTGTTCGCCGAACGGCTCGAACACCGCCCAAAACAGCTCGAATTTGAGATTGGCGAACAGTTTGAGTAGAACAACGCTCATCTCTAGTCCTGGGTTCAAATCCCACCAAGGACAACATCTGCAAGGTGTTTGTATGCTCTCCCTGTGTTTGCGTCGGTTTCCTCCATGTTCTCCGGTTTCCTCCCACACTCCAAAGACATACTGATAGGGAATTTAGATTGTGAGCCCCAATGGGGACAGTGCCCATAATGTCTGTAAAGCGCTATGGAATTAATGGCGCTATATAAGTGAGTAAATAAATAAATAATTTGGAAAGGTCATTAAAACTTTTAAATATTTTCTACTAGATCCCATTTCCTATGCCTAAAATGTGTTGAAAATGCCATTAGTAAGTGTTGGAGATTTAGAAGAGAGGATGAAAGTAAAATGCATAACTAGTGGCATTGTGCAAATATTACTACATCCTAGTTGGAAACATATTGAATTGTGGTATTTTGACTGGAAATGTGGAGTAGAAGATGAACTGCAATGTCCTCCAGTAACATTGACTCTGGGGGCTAAATAGCCATATGGCAGGAGGCGATATGCAAATATTACATTACCCTGATTCACAAATTTACCTATGCGTCTAAATAATAATAATAAACTGGTTAGTTTGTTAAATGAGTGCTGAGATGCTGTCTTTTTCTGTACATAATTACTCAAGTGCCAACACCTGCGGGCCCACCAGGGAATTCACCGGAACTCCTGTCGGCCAGTCCAAGCCTGGTGAAACAAATATCCATACCTATTGGTATTGAGCAAATATTAATCCCTACTGCTTGGAAACATATTGTATGATCTTGAATGTATTATTCTATTTACCTTAATGGAATCTGACAGTTATACTGTTATGTTTAGTTTTGGATGCTTTCTCAATAGAAGTTATAACATTGATTTCCCATATTTTCATGTTTGCGAGAGATACAATAGAAAAATAGTAGTGTCCCAAAAAGGGCAGGATAAAATAACTTTATTTATCATAACTATTTCATAGAATTGAGGATAACCAAGAAAACCTGGAGACAACCAAAATATTTTTAATTCTTGAGTAAATGGGTACAAGTTTACAATTTATGTGCCCTAAATATATAAATCAACTGTAAATATCTTTTCTTCATTTGTGGAAAAATACCATATTTGTATTTAAATTTGCCTAAATATTGTACATGGGTGGCTTACTATGTTTTGTATCGCTTTGCAGTACATTGAGAAAACTCTTATTATATAAAACTTTACTATGTAAAGAAAAAAATGAAGAAAAATTGACACATTGGAACAAATTAAATAATTATTTTTTTCTTTATATCTAAATAAATAAATATACTCTGACATAAATATACAGAAAATACAATTGAAATGGACAACATTGTTTTATTGTGGATCAAAATAATGTTAAAGTTATATAATATATGGCACTTAATTATTATTTTTTTTTAAACCAGCTGTAAAATCTTGAACAGACTGCAGAGGTCACTGTTCACTTATCTATAACTCATAGAAACAGAATAATTTGCCTCCATCTTTGCTAGTTTATCTCCTATTTCGGAACAGTTCAGCTAGAACTGAACTCTCTTCGATCTCCAGGCTCCAAAAAAACACTGGATTTGGCAATATACTCTCCAGTATTAAGGAATATATGAAATGTTCTGGCTCAATCATATTAATGAAGTCATGGTCAGGTTGGTGCACTTTATATTCCTGCAAATATCGTGGGATCTGGTCTTGTGTCAGCTGCATTACATCATCCCAGAGGAATCCAAGCACGGAACGTTTGTTGGAAGGATATCTCAAGACCTTGGACTGGAAATGGGTGAGATTAATTCTAGAATGCTGCGGATAGTTTCTAGAGTTGACAGAGAATTTTTCCAGGTTAATTTGCAGAATGGCATTCTTTTTGTGAATAATATTATAGACAGAGAAGTAATATGTTCAGATATAGCCATCTGCATTATTCCTCTGCAGGTTATTGTAGATAAGCCTGTGCAGATGTATCAAGTAGAGGTAGAAATAGAAGATATCAATGACAATAGTCCAGCTTTTTCTTCTACTGTGTATAACCTGATGATATCAGAATGGAAAAGTGCAGGCTCTAGATTTCCTTTAGAGGGAGCAGTTGATGCTGATGTCGGCTCAAATGCAATTAAGAACTATGAATTAAGTGTGAATGATTACTTTGTATTAGATTTTCAAAAATATATGAATGAAATTCGGACTTTAGAACTCGTACTGAAGAAGCCACTTGACAGGGAAAAGCAGTCTACACTCAATCTTACGTTGATATCTTATGATGGTGGTAAACCAAGATTAAGTGGCACCGCACAGCTTACCATCACTGTGGAGGATGCCAATGACAACTCTCCAACTTTTGATCAACCATTTTACCAGTGTAGTGTGCCAGAAGATGCATCAATAGGAACATTGGTGGTAAAATTAAATGCCACTGATTTAGACCAAGGAAGAAATGGTGAAATCATGTATACCTTTAATAAATTGTCATCAGCAAAAATAATGAACATTTTTAGTTTGAATCCTCAGTCTGGAGAAATTAAACTTATAGAGAACTTGGATTTTGAAAATACTAAAAGATATGAACTTCATGTGGATGCCATTGATAGTGTAGATCAGCCAATGGTTGGACACTGTAAAGTTCTAGTGAGCGTTGTAGATGTCAATGACAATGCTCCTGAAATAATCTTAACATCCCTATCAGTGCCTATCCCTGAGGATTCACCACAAGGAACAACAGTTGCTATCATCAGTGTTCCTGACAAGGATTCAGGAAACAATGGAAAAGTAAAATGTAAAATTTCCCAAAATATACCATTCAAAATAAATCCTGCTTTAATGGGGCATTTTTCTCTAACAGTAGACGCCCCATTAGATAGAGAATTAAAGTCCAAGTATGAAGTTAGAATTACTGCAACAGATGAAGGTTCACCTCCATTGTCGGTTTCCAAAACACTTGATCTTGATATTAGTGATGTGAATGACAATTCTCCTTACTTCATGCAGTCTACTGACACAGTTATTGTCAAAGAAAACAATCCACCGGGCTCACATATCTATACAGCATCAGCGGTGGACCCAGATGATGGCCAGAATTCCTTTATTTCATACTCAATTATTGAAAGCACAATTGATGGGATTCCCAAATGCTCCTATGTCTCCATCAGTCCTGAAAATGGAAAATTATTTGCTTTATTTTCATTTGATCATGAACATTTGTCTTATTTCCAGTGTATTATAAAAGCTACAGATGCTGGTCTTCCTCCACTTAGCTCCAGTTTAGTATTAAACATCTTCATTGAAGACATCAATGACAATGCTCCTAGCTTTGCTCTTCTTGGTTCTTCAGTTTTAATCAAAACTCCTAAAACAGTTCAACCTGGTCAACTCATAACTAAAGTGAAAGCAGTGGATCTAGACTCTGGATATAATGCTTGGTTATCGTATAGTTTTATGGATTTACCAATAAACATACCATTTTCTATTTCCCAACAAACTGGAGAAATCCATGTTAGACGTTTATTTACAGATTCAGATAATGAAGAATACAAACTAACTGTGGTAGCTAAGGACCATGGAGAACCTGTCATGACTGCCACAACACCAATTTTTATTTCCTTGGTGGATTTCAGAGAATTTTTTTATAACTCTCCAGACTCCACTTTAGATGAAAATATTTTAGATACTAATGTGTATTTAGTTGTTGCTATTTGTGCAATCTCAACAATATTTCTCATTACGTTAATTGTTTTTACTATTTTAAAATGGCAAAAGTACAAAGATGAGGTCAATGAGTTGAAGGAAAACTATAAAATATGTTCCAACACTGGAGGTAGCTGGATGTATTCACAAGAAAGCCAATCGAAATTATATCTAAATTCAGTACAACCCAAAAATGACTTAATGGTGTTTACACCGAATAGTTTTCATACCACAGGAATAAATGGCGTTGTTGATGGGGTTCTCATAAATTCTTCTAAGGTGAGTATTGCATTCTATATATTTAAATGTTTAATTGCAAATTATTTTCATTCATCATTTATTTTAGATTATTGGTGGAGGAACATGAGACTTGAGACTTTGGTTTAATTAATGTTGAAGCTAGTGTTATGACTTATATAACCAAATTGGTCATGGAAGTTTCATCTCCAAAGGGATTAGAAAATAGATAAAAACGTATTTTATTTCCTCTTCGGTTAGGCTAGGTGAATCGGAAAAGATATTAAAAAAGAAACACATATCCTATGCATTTTGAACCCCAATTGGTTCTTTATAATCATAATGATGTTTCTTAATCATCATGACTAAGAGCCAATCAGGGTTAGAAACGCATAGGCTATGTGTTTTTTTTTTATATTTTTTCTGATTCTCCTATGTGATTTTAACCAATGATGGAAAAAAGTAAATTTTTATGTATTTTCTACTTCCTTTGGAGCTGGATATTCCCATACCAAACTGCTTCTATTGTTTTTTGTGGGACTCAGCCCTTGGATCTGTGCACCATCTTACTGAATATCGCATGGCCACTAATTTACTATTGGAACGCAATAGCTGATTTTTTCTTCTTTTTATATTGTTATGACTCCTTTGCTGCTAACTGTTCAATAGAATGACATAATTAGTGTATAGCCATTTTCTTTACTGTGGTTAAAAGTATGGTGATGAGCACTGAAACCTATACAAAGGCAGTATTTTCATTTTTGTGTTGGGAGCATAAATGTTGAAGTGGATTTGCAATTATTTTTATGGTATCTCTGTCAACCCACATATAGCAGGCAGTCAGTGGATGAGATGGCAGCTGAGGGTCTTACAAAGACCTCTAGACATTGCATGGCTTGGTATGCCTCTGATTTCTGGTTTTACACTGACATAAGTTTACAAAAAAATGATATCAGCGATCAAACATTAGCAGCATTAGCATGTGAAGTTCAAGGATGGAACCAAATAAATAATGTAAAATAAAGTTGTTTTTTGTTTAAGAGAAACAATATCTTTTTTGTTCATAAAAAAGTTGTTTTATTTTGTAAAAGTGTAGAAAATATATATTTTTTGCTACAGCTTTTAACATACAAATGTACAGATGTAGCATTTTTTTACCTAACATAGAATTAATTAATGGCCAGACTCATCCAGTCCCAACGAAGTCTTGCAGCGGAGACGCCCAGGTCACGGGCTACCAAAGTTCAAGTAATGAGAAAGCAAGCAAAGATGTCTCCAGCAGGACCAGAGTTGTATACATCTTGTTAAAACTTCACTTTTAATTTCAAATTGTAAAAGCAAAGGATGAGTTACAGAATGAGCAATATAGCGGCTCTTAGGTACAGCACATTCCAACGGGTTTCGGCTAAACCTTATTCATGGAATAATGTGAGAACTAAGCCTACTAGCTGAAGTTAAATAAAAAACACTTCTTGGTGATTGCTTCAGGTGTTGGACCACAGCCCAGAGGAGAATTAACCCATTATTGGCAGCTAAAATTAACTACAGCAAAAAAGCACAAAAACTACATAAAATTGGACATTTTATGTAGTTTTTGTGCTTTTTTACTGTAGTTAATTTTTAACTTCAGCTAGTAGGCTGAAACAGAAATTAGCCTCAACAGACAACAGAAATTAGCCTCCATTTTTTCTGTAAATACAGAAGCCAGTACACCCACAACTAGCGGCTCTTCAAACTGCGATTTTAAATATCTTTTTAAAGAATTGGAATCAAAAATGAGAAAAGAAAAAAAAATGTGGTGGGATTGCACTTTTTTAAAATCCTATGTCTCTAGAAACATGATCCCGCGTGGATTAAGGATAAAAAAATCCTGCACTTTTCCTTATCCAGAAAATTTCAAAAAGGAGTGGGATGAAATACTCTCTACATATTTGTTAAATGTGATGTCTTTGATTATTAAATATGAAGATATGGAACTTATAAAAATAAAGGAGGAAATTAATTCTGTACGTGGCTCAATAAATTCTTATGGGGACAATGAAGAAATTACAGCATTAAACAAAGAAATCCTTCAAAAAATTGAAAAACTGGAAAATGAACTGATTGAAAATAAAAAATCTAAGTTCAACAGAGACCTACAGGATTATGAAACTAATGAAGTTTACTCCTGGAAAGCTAATAGACGGTTAACCAGAGGAAAAGACAGGTACAGAAACAGATCGGTCAGCTTTGCCAGCTACAACACCTCTGTTAACTCCTCACTGTCAACATCAAGGGAAAACGGGTCAGATACCTCACTAAATTCAGAAGCCAGCTCATCATACAGTTTAAGATCAAGCAGTGATAAACATTTCTTGACTTCAAAAAACGATCAAGGAGAGGGGGCAAGAAACATAAAAAGAAAACAAACGAAAAAACAACATCTTCACCATTAGTAATGACTTCAGAGATATGGAACCTTTCTTCCTACATCCTATCAGAAAATCAGATAAATGTCTTATCAAAAGGACTGAATTTTGCACCAACATCGGAATTTGATCTGTTTAAAACTATTCTTGATGTCAACAAACTGGCTAGAAATCTTACGATCAAATGTCATTTTTATAATGAAAGAGAGACACGTGATTTACTTTTTCCTGAGGATCCTTTGCATGAAGCACAAGAATTTATTCCACCATTTAAAGACTTATGTAATCTAACACGCTTAAGAAATCTACAATCAGACTCTAGAACTCCAGAAATTTCACTAAATAAGTCTTTCAAAACACATAATCCCTTGTTTTATCCGCTTAAATCTAGACCAGCGGTATTAGACAACTTTCAAGAACTAATTGAAAGAGACTTGGTCAATCTGAATAATAACCATACCTTTGCTCTGCAGAATTTGAGAAAAGAAGAGCAAAAAGCCTTAGAGGAAATCAAAGAGAACAAGGATTTAATAATTAAAAGAGCTGATAAAGGAGGGGCAATAGTGGCATTAAATGCAGGTCTTTATAAAAAACTTAATTTAAATATGCTCAATGATAACACCATTTACCAAAATTTGCCAACTAATCCAACTAGTATTATTCAAAAAATTTTTTTTTCTTTATTGAATGAAGGCCTAAGTTTGGGAGCACTGGATAAAAAAATCTTTGAATATCTTGCTAATAGTGTTGAGCGATACCTTCCGATATCAGGAAATATCGTATCGGATTGGATCGGGCCGATACCCAAAAAGTATCGGATATCGCCGATTCCGATACCGGAAACCAATGCAAGTCAATGGGACACAAATATCGGAATGAAAATAAACCCTTTCTTTCCTTGTAGGTTAATTCTACATGAAGTAAAACAACTAAGAATAATGTAGAATGACATGAAAAGCCGGCAATTCATCAGCGGCATTCACCGGTACCCGACAATTTACAACAGAAAGAATAGAGCTTCACACATAGATTAGATAGATAGAAACATGTCAGTCACATATATATGAAGTACAGTGACAGTGTTGCTTACTGTACTTGTCATTTAGTGTAAAGGATTTATTTAAAAAAATATTAGTGTTTTCGTGCACCGTCTCTTTAAAAAAGCCGGCCGGCAATTCAGCAGCGGTACCCGACAATTTATAACAGACAGAATAGAGCTTCACACATAGATTAGATAGATAGAAACATGTCAGCCACATATATAAGAAGTACAGTATTATTACTGTACTTGTCATTTAGTGTAAAGGATATATTTAAAAAAATAATAGTGTTTTCATGCACCGTCTCTTTAAGAAAGCCGGCCGGCAATTCAGCATCTGTACCCGACAATTTAGAATAGAAAGAATAGAGAATCACACATAGATTAGATAGATAGAAACATGTCAGTCACATATATATGAAGTACAGTGACAGTGTTGCTTACTGTACTTGTCATTTAGTGTTAAAATAAAGGATTTATTTAAAAAAAAATTGGCGTGGGGTTCCCCTTAATTTTAGGCTCTAGCGGAGGTTAAGCAGACAGCTGGGGCAGATGTTTGAAGCCTGGGAAGGGGGTAATACCCACGGAGCTTCCCAGGCTACTAATATCAGCCCCCAGCTGAATACCTAGCCTTTACTAGCTATTAAAATGGGGGAACCCCCCCAAAAAAATGACGTGGGGTCCCCCCTAATTTAATAGCTAGCAAAGGCTAGGCAGACAGCTGGGGGCTGATATTAATAGCCCAGGAAGGGAGCCATGAATATTGGCCCCCTCCCAGGCTAGAAACACCAGCCTTCAGCCGCCCCAGAAATGGCGCATCCATAGGATGCGCCAATTCTGGCACTTAGCCTCGCTCTTCCACGCTGCCCTGGTGCGGTGGCAGGGGGTAATAGGGTTGGGGTTGATGTCAGCTTATAATGCCAGCTGACATCAAGCCCAGGTTAGTAATGGAGAGGCGTCTATAAGACACCCCCATTACTAACCCCATAGTCAAAGTTAAAAGAAAACACAAACACCCAGAATAAAGTCCTTTAATTGAAATAAAGACACAATTCTTTATTGTTCTAAATTAAACCATACTTACCATCACGCCCATTCCAGCTGAAGCCAACGATCTCCTGCAATAAAAGTAAAATAATAAAGCAACCTCATCCTTACCTTTCCATGGTTCCCACGACAGCTTCAGCTCTGCTACATCGAGATGACAGGCTGGACCGCAGCAGAACGCTGCCATCCAGCCTGTCATCCCGCAGACACTGAGAAGCGCAGGCATGCTTGCGCTCCTCAGTGTCTCTCTGTGACGTCATCCAGATGAGCCGAGTTCATGTCCAATGAACTCAGCTCACCTCATGCACGTCACTGACAGCGTGGGAAAATTCTCCTGCACTCAGCGCTTCAGCGTGAGAATTCTCCCACGCTGTCAGTGACATACATGAGGTGAGGTCATGTCCAATGAACTCAGCTCACCTCATGCACGTCACTGACAGCGTGGGAAAATTCTCACGCTGAAGTGCTGAGTGCAGGAGAATTTTCCCACGCTGTCAGTGACGTACATGAGGTGAGCTGAGTTCATTGGACATGACCTCGGCTCATCTGGATGCCGTCACAGCCAGACACTGAGGAGTGGAAGTATGCCTGCGCTTCTCAGTGTCTGCGGGATGACAGGATGGATGGCAGCGTTCTGCTGCGGTCCAGCCTGTCATCTCGATGTAGCAGAGCTGAAGCTGTCGTGGGAGCCATGGAAAGGTAAGGATGATGTTGCTTTATTATTTTACTTTTATTGCAGGAGATCGTTGGCTTCAGCTGGAATGGGCGTGATGGTAAGTATGGTTTAATTTAGAACAATAAAGAATTGTGTGTTTATTTCAATTAAAGGACTTTTTTCTGGGTGTTGTGCTTTTTTAAATACTTTACTAGAAATTCATGGTGGTCATGTCTAATATTGGCGTGACCCCATGAATTTCGGGCTTAGGGCCAGCTGATAATGTCAAGCTGGCCTTAACCCCTTTATTACCCAGTGAGCCACCGCACCAGGGCCCTGGATGAGTTGGGTACAGTGCCAGAAGATGGCGCTTCTATGAACGCGCCATTTTCTGGGGCGGCTGCGGACTGCAAATTGCAGCAGGGGTGGCCCAGAAAGCTTGGGTCTCCCTGCGCTGCGGATTCCAGCCCCCAGTTGCCTAGTTGTATCTGGCTGGGCACAAAAATAGGGCGAAGCCCCACGCATTTTTTTTTTAAATTATTTCATGAAATTCATGGAATAATTAAGAAAAAAAGGGCTTCCCTATATTGTTGTGTCCAACCAGGTACAAATAGGCAGCTGGTGGTTGGGGGCAGCCCATTCCTGCCTGCTGTACCTGGCTGGACACAAATATAGTGCGAAGCCCCACGTCAATTTTTTTTTAATTATTTCATGAAATAATTTTTTTAAAAAAGGGCTTCCCTATATTGTTGTGTCCGGCCAGGTACAAATAGGCAGCTGGTGGTTGGGGGCAGCCTATTCCTGCCTGCTGTACCTGGCTGGACACAAATATAGGGCGAAGCCCCACGTCAATTTTTTTTAAAATAAATCCTTTATTTTAACACTAAATGACATTTGAGGAGTTAATAAAGATGCAGTCCCTAAATTATTATTTATTTTTTAATTAATTTTTCCCAAAACTTTTGACGTGGGCTTCGCCATATTTTTGTATGCCAGCCAGGTACAGCATCCAGCTTCTATGAACGCGCCATTTTCCGGAGTGGCTGCGGACTGCAATTTTCAGCGGGGGGGGGGGGCAGAAAGCTTGGGCCTCCCTGCGCTGCAGATTCCATCCCCCAGCTGCCTAGTTGTACCTGGCTGGACACAAAAATAGGGAGAAGCTTCACGTATTTTTTTTTTTAATTATTTCATGAAATTCATGAAATAATTAAGAAAAAAAGGGCTTCCCTATATTGTTGTGTCCAACCAGGTACAAATAGGCAGCTGGTGGTTGGGGGCAGCCCGTTCCTCCCTGCTGTACCTGGCTGGACACAAATATAGTGCGAAGCCCCACGTCAATTTTTTTTAAATCATTTCAGGAAATTCATGAAATAATTAAAAACAATTGATGTGGGGCTTCGCCCTATATTTGTGTCCAGTCAGGTACAGCAGGCAGGAACGGGCTGCCCCCAACCACCAGCTGCCTATTTGTACCTAGCCGGACACAACAATATAGGGAAGCCCTTTTTTTCTTAATTATTCCATGAATTTCATGAATTTAAAAAAAAAAAACGTGGAGCTTTGCAATATTTTTGTGTCCAGCCAGGTACAACTAGGCAGCTGGGGGCTGGAATCTGCAGCGCAGGGAGGCCCAAGCTTTCTGGGCCCCACCCGCTGCAAATTGCAGTCCGCAGCCACCCCGGAAAATGGCGCGTTCATAGAAGCGCCATCTTCTGGCTCTGTACCCAACTCATCCAGGGCCCTGGTGCGGTGGCTCACTGGGTAATAAAGGGGTTAAGGCCAGCTTGGCATTATCAGCTGGCCCTAAGCCCGAAATTCATGGGGTCACGCCAATATTAGACATGACCACCATGAATTTCTAGTAAAGTATTTAAAAAAAACACAAACACCCAGAAAAAAGTCCTTTAATTGAAATAAACACACAATTCTTTATTGTTCTAAATTAAACCATACTTACCATCACGCCCATTCCAGCTGAAGCCAACGATCTCCTGCAATAAAAGAAAAATAATAAAGCAACCTCATCCTTACCTTTCCATGGCTCCCACGACGGCTCCAGCTCTGCTACATCGAGATGACAGGCTGGACCGCAGCAGAACGCTGCCATCCAGCCTGTCATCCCGCAGACACTGAGAAGCGCAGGCATACTTCCACTCCTCAGTGTCTGGCTGTGACGGCATTAAGATGAGCCGACAATGAACTCGGCTCACCTCATGTACGTCACTGACAGCGTGGGAGAATTCTCCTGCACTCAGCGCTTCAGCGTGAGAATTTTCCCACGCTGTCAGTGACGTGCATGAGGTGAGGTCATGTCCAATGAACTCGGCGCACCTCATGCACGTCACTGACAGCGTGGGAAAATTCTCACGCTGAAGCGCTGAGTGCAGGAGAATTTTCCCACGCTGTCAGTGACGTGCATGAGGTGAGCTGAGTCCATTGGACATGACCTCGGCTCATCTGGATGCCGTCACAGCGAGACACTGAGGAGCGCAAGCATGCCTGCGCTTCTCAGTGTCTGCGGGATGACAGGCTGGATGGCAGCGTTCTGCTGCGGTCCAGCCTGTCATCTCGATGTAGCAGAGCTGAAGCTGTCCTGGGAACCATGGAAAGGTAAGGATGAGGTTGCTTTATTATTTTACTTTTATTGCAGGAGATCGTTGGCTTCAGCTGGAATGGGCGTGACTGTAAGTATGGTTTAATTTAGAACAATAAAGAATTGTGTCTTTATTTCAATTAAAGGACTTTTTTCTGGGTGTTTGTGCTTTTTTTAAATACTTTACTAGAAATTCATGGTGGTCATGTCTAATATTGGCGTGACCCCATGAATTTCGGGCTTAGGGCCAGCTGATAATGCCAAGCTGGCCTTAACCCCTTTATTACCCAGTGAGCCACCGCACCAGGGCCCTGGATGAGTTGGGTACAGCGCCAGAAGATGGCGCTTCTATGAACGCGCCATTTTCCGGGGCGGCTGCGGACTGCAATTTGCAGCGGGTGGGGCCCAGAAAGCTTGGGCCTCCCTGCGCTGCGGATTCCAGCCCCCAGCTGCCTTGTTGTACCTGGCTGGACACAAAAATAGGGCGAAGCCCCACGTATTTTTTTTTTTAATTATTTCATGAAATTCATGGAATAATTAAGAAAAAAAGGGCTTCCCTATATTGTTGTGTCCGGCTAGGTACAAATAGGCAGCTGGTGGTTGGGGGCAGCCCGTTCCTGCCTGCTGTACCTGACTGGACACAAATATAGGGCGAAGCCCCACATAATTTTTTTTTAATTATTTCATGAATTTCCTGAAATAATTAAAAAAAAATTGACGTGGGGCTTTGCACTATATTTGGGTCCAGCCAGGTACAGCAGGCAGGAACGGGCTGCCCCCAACCACCAGCTGCCTATTTGTACCTGGTTGGACACAACAATATAGGGAAGCCCTTTTTTTCTTAATTATTCCATGAATTTCATGAAATAATTAAAAAAAAAAAAACGTGGAGCTTCTCCCTATTTTTGTGTCCAGCCAGGTACAGCTAGGCAGCTGGGGGATGGAATCTGCAGCGCAGGGAGGCCCAAGCTTTCTGCCCCCCGCTGAAAATTGCAGTCCGCAGCCGCCCCGGAAAATGGCGCGTTCATAGAAGCTGGATGCTGTACCTGGCTGGCATACAAAAATATGGCGAAGCCCACGTCAAAAGTTTTGGGAAAAATTAATTAAAAAATAAATAATAATTTAGGGACTGCATCTTTATTAACTCCTCAAATGTCATTTAGTGTTAAAATAATGGATTTATTTTAAAAAAAAATAGCGTGGGATCCCCCATAATTTTAGTCTCTAGCGGAGGTTAAGCAGACGGCTGGGGCAGATGTTTGAAGCCTGGGAAGGGGGTAAAACCCACGGAGCTTCCCAGGCTACTAATATCAGCCCCCAGCTGAATACCTAGCCTTTACTAGCTATTAAAATGGGGGACCCCCCCCCAAAAAATGACGTGGGGTCCCCCCTATTTTAATAGCTAGCAAAGGCTAGGCAGACAGCTGGGGGCTGATATTAATAGCCCAGGAAGGGTGCCATGAATATTGGCCCCCTCCCAGGCTAGAAACACCAGTCGTCAGCCGCCCCAGAAATGGCGCATCCATAGGATGCGCCAACTCTGGCACTTAGCCTCGCTCTTCCACGCTGCCCTGGTGCGGTGGCAGGGGGTAATAGTGGTGGGGTTCATGTCAGCGCCAGCTGCCATGAAGCCCAGGTTAGTAATGATGGGCGTCTATAAGACACCCCCATTACTAACCTACAAAGTGTTAAAAAGAAAAAACACACACTACACCCAGAAAAAAATAATTTATTTGAAATAAAACACACAATTTTATTTAATTCTTAGTTTACTAAAAATAATAGTTACCTGTCCACGTTCCTGCGCTGATCTCCCATGCACAGCTGTCACATCTGGAGATGGTGACAGCTGTGCATGGCTGCTGTAAGCTCACGCTGCCGGGAACACGTCCGCTCCCGGCAGCGGGAGCCACTGACTGAGGTCACCGGAGTGCATTCAGGCAGCGCAGCTCCGGAGACCTCCTTTATGGCACTGCTGTACCGTGGGAATTTCTCACGATACTAAGGAGCTAACCGGAGCAGCGCTGCCTGAACTCCGGTGAACCCTTACGGCCCCGTCATTCTAGCGGCGGCAGCGGTTCAGAGCTGTCACATTCTATGTGGCTGCTCTGAACTGGAGATCTTCGTGGGACACTCGTGGACTGCTACGGAGGGGTAAGGATAAGGTTGTGGTTTATTATTTTATATTTTATTACAGGAGATCGATGGCTTCGGGGAATTAGGTGTCTTGGTGAGTATAGGTGTAGTTTTTTATTTTTTACTTTATTTTAGGTGGCGATCGGCGGGGACAGGTAATGCATGAACTAATTTCTTTTAGGTAACCACTGGCCACCAATGACATGTATTTAACATTTATTGGGGACACAGTAGGGCAATTTAAATAGCAGGATCAGTCTGATGGGAACTACTGCTCCCATCGAGCTGATCCTGCTGGCACGAGTGGACGGGGGACAGACATAGGCCGATGGGAGTAGTAGTGTCACATCGGCCTATGTCTGCCTGCACGCACACACACCACACACACCCGCACACATCGCACAGACACCCCGCACACACACCCGCACACACACCCGCACACACCCCACACAAACATCGCGCACACACCCCGCACACACACCCCGCACACACACTAATCATGATGGGTCTGGGAGGTGAGGCTGACCTGTGCGGCCGTGGGAAAGTTCATGTGAGTTCATGCAGTCAAGCATGAACTCACATGAACCCTCTGAGGGCACCGCGGCGACTTCAAATGAACAGCTGATCGGCATCACCTGATACCTCAGCTGTTCATTTGAAATAACCGGCGGGAAAGCGCAGCACAGAACGGGAAAGCCGGCGGTGAAGTCTTTTCACTGCCGGCTTCCCCGCCCGGGTCCTTCACTCCCCGCTCCTTGGAGCTGCGCTCCCCGCCCGGTCCTAACTTACGATCGGGATGGGAGGTGGCGAGGGGAGCGGAGGATCGGGGTGGGAGGCTGCGGGGAAGCAGTATGGGGCTGTGTGATTGTTTAAAAGCCGGCGGCTTTATACCGCGCGCCGGCTTTTAAACAATCAGGAGAATTCTCCCCCGCTGGGATGGCATTCTGATGACAGGCTGGATCGCGCTGCCATCCAACTTGTCATCCTTCACAGACACTGCAGAGCGCAGGCATTATGGGAACTTCCGATTCCGGTATCCGATATTGTAAAAGTATCGGAATTAAGTATCGGAATTCCGATACCGCGAATATCGGCCGATACCCGATATTACAGTATCGGAATGCTCAACACTACTTGCTATAGAACATCCTGTTATTCCCATTCTTCACTCACTTCCTAAAATACATAAAGATGTCTTTCCCCCTCTGCTTAGACCCATCATCTCAGGAATTGGCTCTCTTGGTGAGAGACTTGGAGAATGGGTGGATCATTACTTACAACCTTTGGTTGTTGATATACCAGGATATATTAGAGATTCTAAAACTATCGCCAATACTTTTGATGGATTTGAGTGGAACAGGGATTTTCAATGGCTTACATGCGATGTAGAGGGGTTATACCCCTCTATACCGCACGATATTGCCATTCGCTGTTTAGATAAGTTCCTTGAAAAATATAGCTCTTATGAAACCAATATACACAATTTTCTTATTTCAGCAGTAGGATTTTTGTTGAATAATAATTTTTTCACCTTTGATGGTCGCTATTATCTGCAAAAACGGGGAGTCAGCATGGGGGGAAAATTCTCCCGATCATTGGCTAATATTGTCATGGCCACCTGGGAAGAGACCGATGTTTTTTCAGATTCAAACCCGTTTTTGAAATATATAGATGATTTACTTCTTGTTTGGACAGGCTTTCCCCATCTTATCACAGATTTTGTCAAATATATCAATAAAAATAATTATAATCTTAAATTTACATCTCACACTGACAAAAATCTATTAACTTTTTAGATGTAACACTTGAAGGTAATGATGATATGAAGCGAGTTTTGATCTCACCATTAAGGAAAAAAACGGCAGGTAATAGCATTCTGCAAGCAAGCTCTTGCCATCCTCCCCACAATATTAAAAATATCCCAGTGGGAGAAATGATCAGGTTAAAGAGGAACTCCTCAACAGAAAAGAGTTATCAAGAGGCAGCCTCCAGCACTAAAAACAGACTAGCTTTAAGAGGATACTCTAAAGGCATTCTAAACAGAGCAGAAAAAATAGTAGCTAATATAGACAGAAAGGATTTATTGAAAAATCGATCCAAAAAAGAACCAAGCAGATTTAAAAATACGAAAAATACGGTTGTGTTTACTACACAATTTAGCCCACAGTTCAACAGTATTGTCAATATCATAAAAAAATATATACCCATGCTAAATCAGGACCCCACTCTAGTGAAAATCATGGACAATTGTTCCATAAAATATATAGCTAAAAAAGCTCCCACTATAGGTTCACTGGTTTCTCCGAGTCTTTTTTGTACAAAAAATTCTCATTTTCCATCAGAAACCTGGCTCACTTTAAAAGGGTTTTATAATTGTGGCCATAGTAGGTGCATTTCTTGCAAATACGCACACAAAAGTGTTTCCTTTCAGTCTGAAATCACCAAAAAAATATACAAAATCAGCACCTTCTTAAACTGCAATTCAGAAGGGGTTATATACCTTGCAGAATGTATTGCTTGTAAGCTACAGTATGTAGGCTGTACCACAGGACCTTTAAAAATACGCATCCGTCGTCATATGTCGGATGCATGAAATCCTAACAGCCTAAACAAATCGGCAGTATCAAAACACTTTGCAAATGTTCACCATGGAGATCTAAATAACTTCAGATTTAAAGCAATAGAAAAAGTTTTTAAGCCGGAGAGAGGTGGTGACCACAGGAGAAAAATCCTGAACCGAGAATCATTCTGGATTTTTCTCTTGTGTACTAGATTTCCGCAAGGTTTGAATGTGAGACAGGATCTCATTTTACAATATACTTAGTCTCACGTATTCATGTTCGACAGTACTTTGATAATATATTTCCTTTGTGGTCATAATAGAATGCACTGTCTAACTGTTTAACTGCTTTATTGTTCAATGCTTATATTTATGACTTTTGCATCCTTTTTCCATAAAAGGGAGAGAAAAAAAGAAAAAAAATTTTTTTTTCTCTAAGATATATATATATATTTTTTTCTCAAAGATATATATTTTTTTTTTTTTTTTAATGGGACTACATATACTAACTATATTTATACTCTAATGGTGTTTAAACAGTCATGCTCACCAGACATAAAGGATGCTTAGTGATTATTATGATCATTATTATGTGTTTTACTGCTCCATGGCATAAAAGATCTTTTTGTTTTTGTTTCTGCATGTATCTCTCACTCATTTTGTATTTCCACTAATTTTGTATTCCATTCTATCTCATGTCCAATTTTATGTAGTTTTTGTGCTTTTTTGCTGTAGTTAATTTTAGCTGCCAATAATGGGTTAATTCTCCTCTGGGCTGTGGTCCAACACCTGAAGCAATCACCAAGAAGTGTTTTTTATTTAACTTCAGCTAGTAGGCTTAGTTCTCACATTATTCCATGAATAAGGTTTAGCCGAAACGCGTTGGAATGTGCTGTACCTAAGAGCCGCTATATTGCTCATTCTGTAACTCATCCTTTGCTTTTACAATTTGAAATTAAAAGTGAAGTTTTAACAAGATATATACAACCCTGGTCCTGCTGGAGACATCTTTGCTTGCTTTCTCATAGAATTAATTAACCCCTTCCCGACATGCACCGTACGTGTACTGCTCTGCGGGAGCTGGGTTCCCGCAAAGAGCAGTACATGTACATCGCAGTGATCGGACGGGCTCACGCTGAGTGCCGCCGCGATCTGTGTGCTAGCACCGATCATGGTTGTTTAACTCCTCTAATGCTGCTCTCAATAGTGACAGCGACATCGCAGGACACCGCAGAAGGAGTGGGCTCCCTCTGTGATCCCATCAGCACAACGCGATGTGATTGCGTTGTTTTTGATGGTCTCCATGGTGACCCTCGGTTCCAAGATGGCCACGGGGTCCTACAGGGTCCTGCAGGAAGGTGACCTGTCAGCGCCTGCTTAGAGAGCAGGAGCTGAGATGCCTCCTTCCTGCCTGTCAGACACTGCTCTGATGCTCTGCAGTGCAGATGCATTGCAGAGCATCAGTTCAGCGATCTGACAGTTTCTTAATGATGTCCCTCCCTGGGAAAATGTAAAAAAGTAAAAAAACAGTTAATAAAAATTATAAAAATATATATATATTTTTTTTTAAAAAATCACAAAATAAAGAAAAAAAAAGAAAAAATATTAATCCAATAAATATATTTATTTGTGTAAAAAAATAAAATAAAAAAGTACACATATTTAGTATCGCCGCATTCGTAACGACCTGACCTATAAAACTGTTCCACGAGTTAACCCCTTCAGTGAGCAACGTGAAAAAAAAGTAAAAAACTAGGCAAAAAACGATGCTTCATCATCATGCCGCCGAACAAAAAGTGGAATAAAACGCATTCAAAAAGATGCCTGTAAATAAATATGGTACCACTGAAAACGTCATCTTGTCTCACAAAATACAAGCCACCATACAACTCTGTCAGCAGAAAAATAAAAAAGTTACAGCTCTCAGAATAAAGCGATGCCAAAATAATTATTTTTTCTATAAAATAGTTTTTATTGTGTTAAAGTGCCAAAACATGAAAAAAAATTATATAAATTGGTATCGATGTAATCGCAGCGACCCGAAGAATAAATCTGTCTTATCAATTTTACCACACGTGGAACGGCATAAAAAAAATCCCAAAAAACCAATTGCTGAATTGCTGGATTTTATTCATTCTCCCTCCCAAAAAATGGCATAGAAAGCGATCAAAAAATGTCATGTGCCCGAAAATTGTACCAATAAATACGTCAACTTGTCCCGCAAAAATCAAGCCCTTACATGACTCTGTCGGCAGTAATATGGAAAAATTATAGGTCTCAAAATAAGGCGATGCAAAAACTTGTTTTTACAATAAAAAGCGGCTTTTAGTGTGTAACAGCTGCCAAACATAAAAACCCGATATAAATCTGGTATCACTATAATCGCACTGACCCGAAGAATAAAGTCGTCTAATCACGAAGAATGGCGTAAAAAATAAATAAAAACAATTCTTCACATGCTGTTGATTGGTTCTTTGTGCCTCCCAAAGATCGCAGTAAGGCTTGGCTCACATTTATCTGGTGCTCTGCACTGAGCACTTACACCAGGGTTTCCATATAAATCTCTGAAATATGTGATTCAAACGGGATCCCTGGTGGAAGATTACCTGTAATGAGGCAGATGGAGGCACTGTGGATGCCGTCTGGCCTATGATCCGGCAGTGTCCATCTTTTTACTAGGTGTGCATAAAAGTGTCGTCGGCCACATTTCGGTGCACTTCTGAAAAGAAGGACAATGCTGACCAGAGGCCAGATGGAGTCCAGAGTAACTCTACTGCCTCATTGTAGTGAATGGATCGCTTGGGGATTTCATCTGAATCATGTCACTTGGAGATTTAGATGGAAACCCTGATATAAGTGCTCAGCGTAGAGTGCAAGAAAAATGTGATCCAAAATGTTATGTAAAATGTTCCCAATAAAAGCTTCAACTCCATTCACAAAAAAAAGTCCCCACTCAGGTCCATCATCTGTTAACAATAATATAGGGGCTTCCTCATTACTTGTAGCACAAAGGCTCTAGAAAAATGAAATGGCTCCTCGCCCTCCAAAAGGAATCCAGCGAATTCTGTGCTCCCAAATTCAAATGTCTCCCTTTCTTCTGAGCTCCAGTGTGTGTCTAAACCGCAGTTAACGTCCACATGTTTGGCATTCCTGTAGCGATGAGAGCCTGCCTAATTTATGGGTGCATGTTTCCAGAAGCATGAGCTGAGCATAATGTACTGGTCACTACAATGTCTTGGTCGCTACAGCGTACTGGTCACTACAGAGGCAGTTTTCAATCTTAACTTAGCAACATCCACTGCTGCTTGTTTCTGGAAAACACCCATGGAGTCAAAATTGTCACTACACCTGTATATAAATTCACAAAGGGGTATAATTTCCAAAATGGGGTCACTTGAGGGGTATTCTGTTCTTCTAGCACGTAGGGGCTCTGTATATAGAGTCCGCAAACTATTCTAGGACAATCTGCGCTCCAGGAGGCAAAAAGCGCTCCGTCCCTCCAGAGTCTCGCCGTGTGGCTAAGCAGTACTGTACATCCACATATGGGATATTTCTACATTCAGCAGACATTGTGGGACAAATTTTGGTGCCATTTTTACCCGTTTCCCAGTGTGAAAATGTAAAATCTGGGGCTAAAAAAATTTTTTCGTGGTAAAAATGTAATTATTTTTTCTTCACTGCCCAATGGTATAAAATTATGTGACACACCTGTGGTGTCAATATGATCACTGCACCCCTAGATGAATTCATTGAGAGGTGTAGTTTGTAAAATGGGGTCACTTATGGGGGGGTTCAGCTGATCTGGCACCTCAGGGGCTCTACCAATGTGACATGGCACCCTCAAACCAGCCCAACAAAATTTGAACTCTAATATGGGTCTTCTTCCCTTCTGAGCTTTTCACTATGCCTCTAAAGTAGTTTTTGCATACTCAAGAGAAATTGCACAACAAATTTAGGGTTCCATTTTCTCCTTTTACCCTTGTGAAAATGCAAAACTTTGTGCTAAAAAGCATTCTTGAGGGAAAAATTTGTTTTTTTTTATTTTCACGGTTTAATGTTCTAAACTTCTGTGAAGCACTTGGGGGTTCAAGGTGCTCACCACCCATCTAGATAAGTTCCCTGAGGGGTCTAGTTTCTAAGTAGTCACTTGTGTCACTTGTGGGGGGTTTCCACTGTTTAGGCACATCAGCGGCCCTCCAAACGCGACATGGAGTCCGTTAATTATGCCAGCAAATTTTACATTCAAAAAGTCAAATGGCTCTCATTCCCTTCCAAGCCCTGCTGTATGCCCAAACAGTGGTTTCCTCCCACATATTGGGTATCGGTGTGCTCAGGAGAAGTTGCACTACAAATTTTGGGGTACATTTTCTCCTGTTACACTTGTGAAAGTAAAAAAATTGGGTCTAAAGTAACATTTTTGTAAAAAAAAAGTTAAATGTTAATTTTTTTCTTCCACATTCCAAAAATTTCTGTGAAGCACCTGAAGAGTTAATAAACTTCTTGAATGTGATTTTGAGCACACTGAGGGCTGCAGTTTTTAGAATGGTGTCACTTTTGGGTATTTTCTGTCATAGAGACCCCTCAAAGTCACTTCAAATGTGATGTGGTCCCTAAAAAAATTGGTTTTGTAAATTTTATTGGAAAAATGAGAAAGCACTGGTCAACTTTTAATCCTTATAACTTCCTAACGAAAAAAAATGTTGGTTCCAAAATTGTTCTGATGTAAAGTAGACATGTGGGAAATGTTATTTATTAACTACTTTGTGTGACATACAGTATCTCTCTGATTTAAGGACATAAAGATTAAAATTTTGAAATGTTCAAAATTTTCAAAATTTTTGCCAAATTTCCATTTTTTTCACAAATAAACGTAAGTCATATCAAATAAATTTTACCACTATCATGAAGTACAATATGTCATGAAAATACAGTCTCAGAATCAGGGGGATCCGTTGAAGCGTTCCAGAGTAATTACCTCATAAAGTGACAGTGGTCAGAATTAAAAAAAATTGGCCTGGTCAGGAAGGTGAAAACAGGCTTCGGGGTGAAAGGGTTAAAATGAATTAACTATACTCAAATATATATTGTGATGATGAGAAAGCTGCAAATGGACAATTCACACCAAAAGTCATTGAAGAAATCAAGTTACATGTAACGTTACACATTTTTGCCTTAGTATACAGCCTCATCAAGTTATGTGTGTCATGTTAGTAAATGCTACAACTATACAGATACATAGCATAAATAATTATAAAAAAAATTGTTCCAAAAATAAAAGGTTATGTGGTCAGGTTCATTGTGAGCTCCCCATGGATGTAAACTAAGGCACACAAAGCGATTTTGATGCATTTTTGTGGCGGGTTTCCCGCCACGGAAATGTATCAAAAACGCTTGTAATTGGTCTGCCATGCATTGCAATGCAAATCAGCATGTGCTGTGCACATGATGCAGAAATCTCAGCTCCGGATTGGTATTGCGTTAAAAACCGCAGCACTACCGTTGCTCGAGCATTTCCGCCACGAATTTGCGCCCATTGACTTGAATTGAAACGTAGCAAAACAGCAGGTAACCTGTGGATTTGCTGCATTTCATTTAAATTCAATGGCCGCAAATTTGAGGTGGAAACACGCTGCGTGTGGTACCCAGGTTGGGAGAGGAGGCTACTTCCCCTTTCATCCGATCACCGCTCTCGCTGATAACAGCGAAAGCAACAGCTCTGCTCTGCCCAGCCTGTGTGCCCGCAGTATAAAAACAAAATAAATAATAAAGTAAAAATAAAAAAAAACCTTTTATACTCACCTGTCCAGCGCCCCCGGTGTCCTCCTGGTTCCCGGTGGTGATCTCCCGGTGGCTGGTGGTACACTGTGGGGAGCAGGCTCGCTCCCCTCAGTGTACTGAGCTTCCAGGACCTGCGGTGATGTCAGCGATCAGGTGATCGGTCATGCGACCGATCAGTTGATGTTTACGTCACCGCAGGTACTGCAGTACAGTACCTGTGGTGACGTGAGCATCAGCTGATTGGTCACGTGACCGATCAGCTGATGATCACGTGACCTCCCCGTGGGAGCATTCTCAAGAATGCTCTCATGGTGGTTAGCTCACCGGGGCTCATCAGCTGATCTTCAGCTGATGAATTCCAGTGACCTCCTTCAGCAACTTATACTGACAGGAGTGATTTTACACTCCTGTCAGTATACATTGCAGTGATTGCTGATGTCACTGCTGTAGAAGTGACACGGATCGTCGAGGGACAATTGACGGTGATCGTGGACTGTGTCGTTGACGGTGGACAGGTGAAGGATATGGTTGTTTGTTTTTTATTTTATTTTCCAGAAGATCGATAGCTTCGCGGAGGCATACAATAAAGTTTTTTAAAAAAAACATGTGTTTTTTATTTCATTAAAATACTTTATTCTGGACGTGTTTTTATTGAAAAGATGGCGACTATTTTACCACGCGGTTAGTAATGGGGGCGTATTATAGACGCCCTCCATTACTAACCTGGGCTTCATGTCAGCCGCCAATATAAGGCTGATGTGAACCCCAACCCCATTACCCCACTGTGACCGCTACAGGGCAGTGGGCAGAGCGAGGCTAAGCGCCAAATTTGGCACATCTTATGAATGCGCCATTTCTGGGACTGCTGAGGGGTGATATTAATATTATATTCATGGCCCTTCCATGGCTAATAATATCAGCCCACAGCTGTCTAGTTTAGCCTCTGTGGGTTAGATTTTATAGGGGGACCCCACATAAATTCTTTCTGGGGTCCCACTGTAATCTAGTCAGTAAAGGCTAAACAAACAGCTGTGGGCTGATATTAATAGCCAGGGAACATTGTTGGCTAAAGGCTCCTTCCCCGGCTACTAATATCAGCCCCCAGTGGTCGGCTTTCCCTCTGCTGGTTGACGGGAGCCCACGGCATTGTTTTTTTAATTTTAGGCTCTGTGCCAACGATCCAGACGTAGCAGGGCTTTGGATGCAAATTTTTGCTGCGTCCAAAACGTTGCATTCTATTGAACGCAGGTAAATCCACATGTGTTCACTGAACCAAGCGGATTTACCGCATTCAATACTTTCTAGTGGTCAAATTTCTGTTGCGCAGACTAGCGACTCTGCAAGAGAATTTGACATGCTGCAGTCCTGAAAGATGCACTGCATGTCAGTGTCCATGGGTGATCGGAAGCCTCAGATGCACGCATAGTGGACATGGGATTTCTACAGATCCCATCCACTATGCTGTAACATCTAGACGCTGCAGGTTTGACGCTATATAAACAAGCAGCATCAAACCTGCAGTGGTTCTTGACCCTTGCCACGTACCCAAACTCACCCGCAGCATGTCAATTTCTGTAGCAGACATGCTAGTCTCTGCTGCAGATTTTGACCGATTGAAGTGTCATTATATGCAGTGGATTCACATGTACCGACAACAAAAGTGTGGCATTAGAACACCGTGTTTTGGATGCAACATAAATACGTTGAGTCCAAATCGCTGCTGAGTGCTGCTCAGGGGGACATAGCAGCTAATGAACCAGCTGTGAGATGTTAATTATGGCAAGGGAAAATGTTTGCCTAATCGTACCTTCCCAGGCTAAAATTAGCAGCTCACAGCAGCCGCATAAATTACATGAATGGAAATGCTAATGAAAATTGGGCAAATAGGACTAGCTGACACCCAGCTATTTTGTTTGATAATGATAAGGTGTCAATCAGACCTTACATGACCAAACTTAATTAAAATAAAGTCAAGAGTTAAATAAACACACAGACACAGAGCAAACACTTTATTTGAAATACAACAGACCCATTCTTTAATCATTTAAATTAATCAATATACTCACCTCAGTTCTTAACCCAAGGGTTTAAGCAATGCCCCACCAAATAACTTTATTTAGCTCCAAAAAGCATTCATTGATGTACAAAAACGCATAAAAAATGCTTCAAAAACAGCATGTAAAAATGTGTAAAAAACGCATCAAAAATGCATGTAATCTGCAAGCATTTTTTCTGCCAGGGAGAGGCAAAAACACTCAGGAAATTTCTGTTTCAAATCCGCATCGTGCGCACATAGCCTAAAAATGTAAAAAAAAAATCCAAGTAATTTTTTTTTTTAATTCATTATATTCTAAACAAGTAAAAAAATAAAACATTAAATGCACTGAGGTGGATTACTGAAAAAAAGTATTCTAAGAATAAGTGGAATAAATGTACCACTTGCAATAAACATGGAGAAACAGAGAAAGACAATACAATTATACCATAAAAAACTCAAAAGGGATAAGAAATAGAATTCTTATTACAAAGATTAAAAAGGGAGAATAGAAGGATAGTAAACATCTACTAATACTGCAGCCAATGGAGAATTAAAAGTATAGAGAAATTGAGATATAGAAATAAAGATAACTGGGTATTTGAACAATTACGCAATAATTTTTTTTTGTGGTTTCACAATCGTTACCTGTCTCTAAGTCATGTCATGTTGTTAATAAAGTAAAGTCCTTTCATATGTTTTTTTATGGTACTAGAGATGAGCAAATTTATTTGAGTGGAATTTAATTCTCAAATTTAACATAAATGTATATTCTCCATATATTTGTAACTCGCTCCGCATGAATTTAGCAAAATGGCGAGCAGCTGCTTCACCATTTTGCTGAAACATAGAGGGCCAGAAAAATTTATTTATAAAATAATAATAATAATAATAGCCACCTCTCTGCTCAACTGTCATGCTGCCCCAGCCGACCACTGTTAGGTCCTAGGTGCCTCTTCTTATCCCCTTCTATTTTTTTGCACATCCTCTTCCACCTCTTTACCCTAGGCTAAGCCTTTTGGGCATGTCTAGGCTTCTGACCATCATAACCATCATAACGTGCCATCATAACGTTAAGGTGTGTGTCGCCAAAGTGACTGTAAGGCATGCTGGGACGTCAGTGATGTCAGGTGCCTGAAATCTTGGCGCAAGGTGAGTCTTATTTTTTTTTATTTTTTAAATCCCACATTAATTATGAAAATAAAAAAACATTCAATGTGCTTCGGAATAACCTTGCTGCAAATTGAATTTCTCTGTAAAATATACAGGATCTACGTTATTTGATTTGCCGAATTCAAATCTCAGCAGATCCACTCATCTCTACTTACTACAGATCTGTACAGTGACACCAAAAATAAAGTATCTATTACGAAACAGATGAAAGTGGAGGCATAAAGTGGAAGCAGGCACGTACATTTTATTATAATATGTTGCATCCGCTTCAATTCATCTTTGTAAAAAAAAAAATCTTTGGGAAGTAGCAGATCTTTTAACTGACCCTTGAAAAAAATGGATAAAAAATACTGACACTTTAACTTATGCAAACATAAAGCAATAGGCTTGCATATGTTTTTTAAAGGCTTTAATGTAAAAAAAATAGAAGTATAACTTTTGTTTGTTTTTTAAGATAAAAATACATATGAATAACATTCAAAGCCTATGAGTTTCGTATGACCGACTGATGCCACCCGATAAGGCATCTTCGGACAGTTGTTTTTTTATATTTCTTTTACAGTCATACGTCTTGGCATATGTTTGTTTTAAGGCAATTAAGGAAGGAAAGACATGAAGATGGCATGGTTTATGTTAATTTTAAAAACTGTGAAAATATAATCCAAATGTATAGTAAAAGTCCTCATACATCACACTACTGATAAATACTAGAATAGAGAAGGTCTGCTTAATAAATTTCAGAAAATGTATGCCAAAATTACAGACTTGCATATATTTGGCCCATAGAAAATAGTCGGATACTTTGCATGTTCAACAGTGCAGAACAAGTAGTAAAATGAAGCAGAGAAAGTGGGATTCATGGGTGGCGCTGAAGCCAGTTTTTTAATCTTCGGGTGTAAACTGGGGTGTAAAACAAAACGCGTTTCTCAAATGGACCAACTTTTTCATCAGATTAGTTACTAACCTAAAGAAGAAGACAGTCTGTCTTTGAAACATATTGTTTTGAAATGTCTCAATATACAAATCTTGCTGCTGAAACTATATATCTCATATTCCACATGCTGATAAAGTATGCTAATAATGTAATTAAAATCACCGTGAATTTATTTCTACTGTCATCATCATCATCATTCGAGATGAACTTAATAAAATTTGCAGGTCCCTGCAAATTTGAACAATTTGCAATTTGGTTCATGAGGATTGCCAAAAATGAATGTCTGGTAACAGTTCACACACTCCCCAAGACTGCAGCAGTTAGAGAGCTGCTGACATCTAGTAGGGTCACACATGGGGCTGGACTGGGACTAAAAAACATCCCTGACATACATAGACCCCATGTTATGCACACGCCCGGGCTAAGCGGCGTGTGCGTGTGATTGGTAGTGATTCCACTGGACCGTGCCGGAGAGTGAATGCCTGGAGGGGCGTGACTAAGTATTCACCCGATCCGACCAGGGTCGCACGACGGCATACGACGCCAGTGCACCAAGGAGGAACCGAGCAGAGGGACCAGGTGCTACTCCAGGACAGACCCCGGACACAGCTGTTGACCCACACAGGGGAATACAGGAACAGGCTGGTAGGCTGGCACGCAGACTGGTGGGTATAGGCAGGCACGACTGGTATGCAGGCAGGCGGGTATGCAGGCAGGGGGGTAAAGGCAAGCACAGCTAGAGTGCAGACAGGGAGGCACTAGCAGGTAGGAACACAGGCGGGATAGGACCCAGTACACACCGGGACTCAGGAACAATACAGGCAGAGGGTTACAGGCTAGCACAGCTAGAGTGCAGACAAGGCTGAGCAGGGAGGACAGGGCTCTGTTAACACGGAACGGACAGGAAGGGAAAGACAGAGCCAGATACTCACACAGTACTTGCAGAGACAACAAGCAGGAGTTAGGTACGAGTTCAGACTCTGCAGAAAAAGGAAGGGAACGGACATAGAGGCAAAACAGGTAAAGGACAGGAGAAAGTTCAGACTGGAACTGAGTGTACAGAGGAGACCGACACTGCAGAGGGATACAGGAGCGAGTCTGGGAATACGGCCCCCAGAGAGGCGGAACGAACAGGCAAGGAGCGTGTTCAGACAGGACAGACCAGACACAGGAGCGGGTCTAGGAAATCGGCCACTAGAAGGCGGAACGAACAGGCAAAGAGCGTGTTCAGACAGGACAGACAAGACACAGGAGCGGGTCTAGGAAATCGGCCACTAGAAGGCGGAACGAACAGGCAAGGAGCGTGTTCAGACAGGACAGACAAGAGAACACAGAAAGGACTCAGTTCAGACACGGGAACTAATACCGCAAAGCAGGAGACATACAGGACTTAGTTCAGACACGGGAACTAATACCGCAAAGCAGGAGACATACAGGACACAGTTCAGACACGGGAGCTGATACCGCAAAGCAGGAGACATACAGGACTCAGTTCAGACACGGGAACTGATACAAAAAGCAGGAGACATACAGGACTCAGTTCAGACACGGGAACTGATACAAAAAGCAGGAGACATACAGGACTCAGTTCAGACACGGGAACTGATACAAAAAGCAGGAGACATACAGGACTCAGTTCAGACACGGGAACTGATACAAAAAGCAGGAGACATACAGGACTCAGTTCAGACACGGGAACTGATACAAAAAGCAGGAGACATACAGGACTCAGTTCAGACACGGGAACTGATACAAAAAGCAGGAGACATACAGGACTTAGTTCAGACACGGGAACTAATACCGCAAAGCAGGAGAAATACAGGACTCAGTTCAGACACGGGAACTGATACAAAAAGCAGGAGACATACAGGACTCAGTTCAGACACGGGAACTGATACAAAAAGCAGGAGACATACAGGACTTAGTTCAGACACGGGAACTAATACCGCAAAGCAGGAGACATACAGGACTAAGTTCAGACAGGCCTGGAAATACAGCCTCCAGGAAAGGCAGACAAGGAAACAAAGACGGGACCTGGCACCTTCAGAGTGCAAGCACACACTGAAGGAAAACACTATGCTCAGGCAGGGATAGAAGGGAGCTGCTGAGCTATATACCAAGTGTCAGACAGCAATAGGCTGAGGACGCACAAGGGGTGTGACCCACAGCAGGTACAAAAAGCAGGAAGTGATCGGGCGCCGCCCTTAAGCAGCAGAGACAGACACAAACAGACAGCATGGAGGGAAGCCAGAGAGACATTCTGGACAGGAGATCAAGTGCGCGCTCCTGCACAGTGGGAGATGGACCACTATGCAAGGACGCCGCCAGGTATGTTACAGTACCTCCCCCCTTACGCCCCCTCTTCTTCAGGCCTGCCAGAATCTTCCGCAGGGAATTCGAGGACCAGTCGTTCACTGGGTTGGAGGGGAACAGAGACTTGAGGGTAATCTCTGCTTCGAGGTACATCTTGTCAAGCTCACAGGAAAAAATAGACGGGTTATCAGGTACATAATGAGGAAAAGTCACTGTCTCTTTGTTATCTGGTGGTATCCCGGAGGATTCAGGAAACAACTGGAGGTCCTCCGCCGGGTCAGAAGAGTGCAGAGGCTCAGAGAAAACAACTGCTTCAGACTACACTAGGTCGGACTCACTGGAGGAAGCAGGCGAGGTATCGGGTACCGAGTATATGAAAGTCTCTGTCCATTCACCACCAGGTGGCACCCCGAAGGGTTCTGGAGACAGCTGGCGGTCCTCCGCCTGGTCAGAGGGGTGTAGAGACTCACGGGTAACCTCTGCTTCAGAGTACACTAGGTCGGACTCACTGGACGAAGCAAGCGAGGTATCAGATCCAGGATATAGGAAAGTCTCTGTCCATTCACCACCAGGTGGCACCCCGAAGGGTTCTGAACACAACTGGAGGTCCTCCGCCTGGTCGGAGGGGTGTAGAGACTTGGGAGTAACCTCTGCTTCGGAGTACACTAGGTTGGACTCACTGGAGGAAGCAGGCGAGGTATCGGGTACCGAGTATAGGAAAGTCTCTGTCCATTCACCACCAGGTGGCACCCCGAAGGGTTCTGAACACAACTGGAGGTCCTCCGCCTGGTCGGAGGGGTGTAGAGACTCGGGAGTAACTTCTGCTTCGGAGTACACTAGGTTGGACTCACTGGACGAAGCGAGCGAGGTATCAGGTACAGAGTATAGGAGAGTCTCTGTCCTTTCGCTACCAGGTAGTACCCCGAAGGGTTCAGGAGACAACTGGAGATCCTCCGCCTGGTCGGAGGGGTGTAGAGACTCGGAGGTAACTACCACTTTGGGGTACCCATTGTCAGGCTCACAGGACGAAGCGGACAAAGTATTGAGTACCGGGTGTAGAGAAGTGTCTCTCCATTTGTCATCGAGTGGTATCCCGGAGGATTCAGGAGGCAACAGGGGATCCTCCGCCAGGTAGTAGAGGTGCACAGACTCAGAGGTAACCACAGCTTTGGAGCATCCTTGGACATGCACACCGGTTAAAGAGAGAGAAGCATCTGATGCCGGGTGCAGGAAGTTCTCCTGTGTGGAGTCTGGATGGGCAGAAGTCTCTTCGGGCAGGAGAACTGGTGCACTACCCACGCACATTACCCATTGGGGTTTCTCCGGGATACAGGGAGATGAAGCTTCAGTAGGGACTTCAAGGTTGGGGTCAGGAGGTCTCAGGGAGGACAGACCCTGGCGTGACGGCTTGCCTCTACGTCTAGCACGTCTGGACTGCCTCTTGAGGTTGAGAGAAGTATTCCGGAAAGCGTAGTCACCCTGTGAGGATTCTGGGTGGGCAGTAGTCTCATTGGGCTGGAGGACTATTGCGCTACCCACACACATTACCCATTGGGGCTGCTCCGGGATATTGGGAGGTGAAGCTTCAGCAGGAGCCTCCGGGTTAGGATCATCGAAGACCATTAGAAAGGCCACCAGGAAGGCCATTAGGTCCCGGAGGATTGGATCCTGTGTTTCATATAGGGGGTTGATCCATTCCAAGGCATCACCCGCCAGGTAAGACATAATAAAGGCCACTTTAGCCCAATAGGAAGGAAAATAGAGAGGGTAGGCCTTAAAGTGTAGCATGCATTGCTCCACAAATGCACGACACTGTCTTGGATCCCCATAGTAACGTGGCGGATCCGCAGGAACGAGAGCTGATAGATCCATCTGGACGGTAAGTAATTCGCCTGGAACTCAGCTAAGGAAAAAAAAAAAAAATTTATTTATTTATTTTAATGCATATATTCGCTGGAAAACTTCTCAGAGGGCGAAGGCCGTGGGGCTCAACGGGAACCATGTCCTGAGCATGCTGTTATGCACACGCCCGGGCTAAGCGGCGTGTGCGTGTGATTGGTAGTGATTCCACTGGACCGTGCCGGAGAGTGAATGCCTGGAGGGGCGTGACTAAGTATTCACCCGATCCGACCAGGGTCGCACGACGGCATACGACGCCAGTGCACCAAGGAGGAACCGAGCAGAGGGACCAGGTGCTACTCCAGGACAGACCCCGGACACAGCTGTTGACCCACACAGGGGAATACAGGAACAGGCTGGTAGGCTGGCACGCAGACTGGTGGGTATAGGCAGGCACGACTGGTATGCAGGCAGGCGGGTATGCAGGCAGGGGGGTAAAGGCAAGCACAGCTAGAGTGCAGACAGGGAGGCACTAGCAGGTAGGAACACAGGCGGGATAGGACCCAGTACACACCGGGACTCAGGAACAATACAGGCAGAGGGTTACAGGCTAGCACAGCTAGAGTGCAGACAAGGCTGAACAGGGAGGACAGGGCTCTGTTAACACGGAACGGACAGGAAGGGAAAGACAGAGCCAGATACTCACACAGTACTTGCAGAGACAACAAGCAGGAGTTAGGTACGAGTTCAGACTCTGCAGAAAAAGGAAGGGAACGGACATAGAGGCAAAACAGGTAAAGGACAGGAGAAAGTTCAGACTGGAACTGAGTGTACAGAGGAGACCGACACTGCAGAGGGATACAGGAGCGAGTCTGGGAATACGGCCCCCAGAGAGGCGGAACGAACAGGCAAGGAGCGTGTTCAGACAGGACAGACCAGACACAGGAGCGGGTCTAGGAAATCGGCCACTAGAAGGCGGAACGAACAGGCAAAGAGCGTGTTCAGACAGGACAGACAAGACACAGGAGCGGGTCTAGGAAATCGGCCACTAGAAGGCGGAACGAACAGGCAAGGAGCGTGTTCAGACAGGACAGACAAGAGAACACAGAAAGGACTCAGTTCAGACACGGGAGCTGATACCGCAAAGCAGGAGACATACAGGACTCAGTTCAGACACGGGAACTAATACCGCAAAGCAGGAGACATACAGGACACAGTTCAGACACGGGAGCTGATACCGCAAAGCAGGAGACATACAGGACTCAGTTCAGACACGGGAACTGATACAAAAAGCAGGAGACATACAGGACTCAGTTCAGACACGGGAACTGATACAAAAAGCAGGAGACATACAGGACTCAGTTCAGACACGGGAACTGATACAAAAAGCAGGAGACATACAGGACTCAGTTCAGACACGGGAACTGATACAAAAAGCAGGAGACATACAGGACTCAGTTCAGACACGGGAACTGATACAAAAAGCAGGAGACATACAGGACTCAGTTCAGACACGGGAACTGATACAAAAAGCAGGAGACATACAGGACTCAGTTCAGACACGGGAACTGATACAAAAAGCAGGAGACATACAGGACTTAGTTCAGACACGGGAACTAATACCGCAAAGCAGGAGAAATACAGGACTCAGTTCAGACACGGGAACTGATACAAAAAGCAGGAGACATACAGGACTCAGTTCAGACACGGGAACTGATACAAAAAGCAGGAGACATACAGGACTTAGTTCAGACACGGGAACTAATACCGCAAAGCAGGAGACATACAGGACTAAGTTCAGACAGGCCTGGAAATACAGCCTCCAGGAAAGGCAGACAAGGAAACAAAGACGGGACCTGGCACCTTCAGAGTGCAAGCACACACTGAAGGAAAACACTATGCTCAGGCAGGGATAGAAGGGAGCTGCTGAGCTATATACCAAGTGTCAGACAGCAATAGGCTGAGGACGCACAAGGGGTGTGACCCACAGCAGGTACAAAAAGCAGGAAGTGATCGGGCGCCGCCCTTAAGCAGCAGAGACAGACACAAACAGACAGCATGGAGGGAAGCCAGAGAGACATTCTGGACAGGAGATCAAGTGCACGCTCCTGCACAGTGGGAGATGGACCACTATGCAAGGACGCCGCCAGGTATGTTACACCCCACTAGGCCACATACAATATTGCCTTTCTCCAATCCCAAAAATAAAGTTTTGAAGTAGCAACCCTAAAAGTTCATATTGAGTTTTCAAGGCGCATTATCACATGACTTAAGATAATAGCCAAAACCAACATTTCAATTTTGAGATTTTGGTTTTGGCTATTATCCTAAATCATGTGATAAGGCTCCTTGAAGAGTCAATACTGACTTTTAGGATAGCGAATTCCTATAGGTGGCAGTAGAGTTCTAGTTCTCTTCCTCTCTGAAGAGACAATTTTCATATTTCCCAAAGGAGCATTGTGCCTTAAAAGTCTCCTCACCTTGACATGCTTAACATGTCACTCTCAGCAAGGAGAAATGTTACCCCTTGGATTCTTAGAATAAGACTTGTCTATAGTTCACGTGTCATTGATGCAGAAGTGAGCAACCTTTTTAAGCTGCGTTCACACATTTCAGTGTTTTTTGTTGCAATTTTTGAAAATTGTGGCAAGACAGTGTGTTTTTGTCGCAACTGCAGCAAAAAACTAATTGTGACAAGATCTTATAAGAGCAGCATTAATAAATTGACAACTGGGTGTTTTCATTCCTGTGTCAAAAGCCTGTGTCACTATTCACAGAGTTCAATGATTGAATCTGTTAAGAGGAGAAATGATGACAGCCAGTTGTCAATTAGGTCATGGCTACAGAGACTTTGGCCATGTTCCTACAAAGTGGTTAGTGCAGAAATATCATCATACCTAAATATAAATTCCCCCATAGAGTTAGTGATGAATAGTCCATAATTACATACATGCAGGGGCGGACATATCATTGGTGCAACATGTGCAGCTGTTTAGGGGTCCAAGAGATAAGGGGGCCCAACTCCACCTCCAAAGCAGCAATGAACTTCTGTCATAGGAGAACTTCTGGACTGGAAAGGGCCCATATAGTGTTCTTGCACAGGGACCTTTTTCTGTCTGTGTCTGCCACTGCATACGTGCTATTCAGTAGATGCAGACAAGACAGTCAGGGAAGAACTACTTAGAGCTTCAGTATGTTCGCAACAGATATTCAAAAAAGAAACACAATGATGGCGACCTACAAGTGACACTGTAACATAATGAGAGACATCTACTATCCACATAGACCCTACATGACCAGCAATAAGCGTGGACCCTAAACACATATTCATCACTAAGCCGATATGTAGGAAATACCTGTGAGAACGATCAGCTCCATTATAAGAATGTAGTCGCTGAATCACGAGTGCATCTTTATCAGGATTCCATCACAAATGTTTTTTATTTGTGGCTCATAAAAATACCTTTAGTCTGATGCATATTTTGAAAGCCTTTTATTATTAATTAAACTAGCCTTATTATATGCCTAGAGACTTGGCTGCATGTTACCTGTAGCTCACTCATATATACATATGCAGTAGTGTTGAGCCACCCCCGTAGTGTTCGGGTTCGGTTCGGTTCGTCGAACACCGGGATGTTCGAGGAACTGTTCGTCGAACTGTTCGTCGAACACCTTAGAACACCGTCGAACACCGTTAAAACCAATGGCAGGCAAACAAAAACACATAGAAACACATAGAAAACACCTGCAAAGGTGTCCAAAAGCTGACAAACTGCTCAGAAGACACTCTCTTTAAAAAAGCCGGCCGGCAAATTCAGCAGCGGCATACACCGGTACCCGACAATTTAGACAAGAAGGAATAGAGCATCACACATAGATTAGATAGATAGAAACATGTCAGTCACACATATAAGAAGCACAGTGACAGTGTTGGTTACTGCACTTGTCATTTAGTGTAAAGGATTTATTAAAAAAAATATTAGTGTTTTCATGCACCGTCTCTTTAAAAAAGCCGGCCGGCAATTCAGCATCTGTACCCGACAATTTAGAACAGAAAGAATAGAGCTTCACACATAGATTAGATAGATAGAAACATGTCAGTCACATATATAATAAGTACAGTGATAGTGTTGCTTACTGTACTTGTCATTTAGTGTAAAGGATTTATTTAAAAAAATAATAGTGTTTTCATGCACTGTCTCTTTAAAAAAGCCGGCCGGCAATTCAGCAGCGGTACCCGACAATTTAGAACAGAAAGATAGAGCATCACACATAGATTAGATAGATAGAAACATGTCAGTCACATATATATGAAGTACAGTGATAGTGTTGGTTACTGTACTTGTCATTTAGTATTAAAATAAAGGATTTATTATTAAAAAAATTGGCGTGGGGTTCCCCTTAATTTTAGGCTCTAGCGGAGGTTAAGCAGACGGCTGGGGCAGATGTTTGAAGCCTGGGAAGGGGGTAATACCCACGGAGCTTCCCAGGCTACTAATATCAGCCCCCAGCTGAATACATAGCCTTTACTAGCTATTAAAATGGGGGACCCCCCAAAAAAAATGACGTGGGGTCCCCCCTAATTTAATAGCTAGCAAAGGCTAGGCAGACAGCTGGGGGCTGATATTAATAGCCCAGGAAGGGAGCCATGAATATTGGCCCCCTCCCAGGCTAGAAACACCAGCCGTCAGCCGCCCCAGAAATGGCGCATTCATAGGATGCGCCAATTCTGGCACTTAGCCTCGCTCTTCCACGCTGCCCTGGTGCGGTGGCAGGGGGTAATAGGGTTGGGGTTGATGTCAGCTTATAATGCCAGCTGACATCAAGCCCAGGTTAGTAATGGAGAGGCGTCTATAAGACACCCCCATTACTAACCCCATAGTCAAAGTTAAAAAAAACACAAACACCCAGAATAAAGTCCTTTAATTGAAATAAAGACACAATTCTTTATTGTTCTAAATTAAACCATACTTACCGTCACGCCCATTCCAGCTGAAGCCAACGATCTCCTGCAATAAAAGAAAAATAATAAAGCAACCTCATCCTTACCTTTCCATGGTTCCCACGACAGCTTCAGCTCTGCTACATCGAGATGACAGGCTGGACCGCAGCAGAACGCTGCCATCCAGCCTGTCATCCCGCAGACACTGAGAAGCGCAGGCTTGCTTGCGCTGCTCAGCGTCTCTCTGTGACGACATCCAGATGAGCCGAGTTCATGTCCAATGAACTCGGCTCACCTCATTCACGTCACTGACAGCGTGGGAAAATTCTCACGCTGAAGCGCTGATTGCAGGAGAATTTTCCCACGCTGTCAGTGACGTGCAGGAGGTGAGCTGAGTTCATTGGACATGAGCTCACCTCATGCACATCACTGACAGCGTGGGAGAATTCTCCTGCACTCAGCACTTCAGCGTGAGAATTTTCCCACGCTGTCAGTGACGTGCATGAGGTGAGCCGAGTTCATTGGACATGACCTCGGCTCATCTGGATGCCGTCACAGCGAGACAGTGAGGAGCGCAAGCATGCCTGCGCTTCTCAGTGTCTGCGGGATGACAGACTGGATGGCAGCGTTCTGCTGCGGTCCAGCCAGTCATCTCGATGTAGCAGAGCTGAAGCTGTCGTGGGAACCATGGAAAGGTAAGGATGAGGTTGGTTTATTATTTTTCTTTTATTGCAGGAGATCGTTGGCTTCAGCTGGAATGGGTGTGATGGTAAGTATGGTTTAATTTAGAACAATAAAGAATTGTGTCTTTATTTCAATTAAAGGACTTTATTCTGGGTGTTGTGTTTTTTTTAAATACTTTACAAGAAATTCATGGCGGTCATGTCTAATACTGGCGTGACCCCATGAATTTTGGGCTTGGGGCCAGCTGATAATACCAAGCTGGCCCTAACCCCTTTATTACCCAGTGAGCCACCGCACCAGGGCCCTGGATGAGTTGGGTACAGCGCCAGAAGATGGCGCTTCTATGAACGCGCCATTTTCCGGGGTGGCTGCGGACTGCAATTTGTAGCGGGGGGGGGCCCAGAAAGCTTGGGCCTCCCTGCGCTGCAGATTCCAGCCCCCAGCTGCCTAGTTGTACCTGGCTGGACACAAAAATAGGGCGAAGCCCCACGTACTTTTTTTTTAATTATTTCATGAAATTCATGAAATAATTAAGAAAAAAAGGCCTTCCCTATATTGTTGTGTCCGGCCAGGTACAAATAGGCAGCTGGTGGTTGGGGGCAGCCCGTTCCTGCCTGCTGTACCTGGCTGGACACAAATATTGTGCGAAGCCCCACTTCAATTTTTTTTAATTATTTCATGAAATTCATGAAATAATTAAGAAAAAAAGGGCTTCCCTATATTGTTGTGTCCGGCCAGGTACAAATAGGCAGCTGGTGGATGGGGGCAGCCCGTTCCTGCCTGCTGTACCTGGCTGGACACAAATATAGTGCGAAGCCCCACTTAAATTTTTTTAAATTATTTCAGGAAATTCATGAAATAATTTAAAAAAAATTGACGTGGGGCTTCGCACTATATTTGTGTCCAGCCAGGTACAGCAGGCAGGAACGGGCTGCCCCCAACCACCAGCTGCCTATTTGTACCTGGCCGGACACAACAATATAGGGAAGTCCTTTTTTTCTTAATTATTTCATGAAATAATTTAAAGAAAATTGACGTGGGGCTTCGCCCTGTTTTTGTGTCGAGCCTGGTACAACTAGGCAGCTGGGGGCTGGAATCCGCAGCGCAGGGAGGCCCAAGCTTTCTGGGCCACCCCCGCTGCAAATTGCAGTCCGCAGCCACCCCGGAAAATGGCGCGTTCATAGAAGCGCCATCTTCTGGCGCTGTACCCAACTCATCCAGGGCCCTGATGCGGTGGCTCACTGGGTAATAAAGGGGTTAGGGCCAGCTTGGCATTATCAGCTGGCCCTAAGCCCGAAATTCATGGGGTCACGCCAATATTAGACATGACCACCATGAATTTCTAGTAAAGTATTTAAAAAAAACACAACACCCAGAAAAAAGTCCTTTAATTGAAATAAACACACAATTCTTTATTGTTCTAAATTAAACCATACTTACCATCACGCCCATTCCAGCTGAAGCCAACGATCTCCTGAAATAAAAGAAAAATAATAAAGCAACATCATCCTTACCTTTCCATGGTTCCCATGACAGCTTCAGCTCTGCTACATCGAGATGACAGGCTGGACCGCAGCAGAACGCTGCCATCCAGTCTGTCATCCCGCAGACACTGAGAAGCGCAGGCTTGCTTGCGCTCCACAGTGTCTCTCTGTGAGGGCATCCAGATGAGCCGAGTTAATGTCCAATGAACTCGGCTCACCTCATGCACGTCACTGACAGCGTGGGAAAATTCTCCTGCACTCAGCGCTTCAGCGTGGGAGAATTCTCACACTGAAGCGCTGAGTGCAGGAGAATTCTCCCACGCTGTCAGTGACGTGCAGGAGGTGAGCTGAGTTCATTGGACATGAGCTCACCTTATGCACGTCACTGACAGCGTGGGAAAATTCTCCTGCACTCAGCGCTTCAGCTTGAGAATTTTCCCACGCTGTCAGTGACGTGCATGAGGTGAGCCGAGTTCATTGGACATGAACTCGGCTCATCTGGATGTCGTCACAGAGAGACGCTGAGCAGCGCAAGCAAGCCTGCGCTTCTCAGTGTCTGCGGGATGAGAGGCTGGATGGCAGCGTTCTGCTGCGGTCCAGCCTGTCATCTCGATGTAGCAGAGCTGAAGCTGTCGTGGGAACCATGGAAAGGTAAGGATGAGGTTGCTTTATTATTTTTCTTTTATTGCAGGAGATCGTTGGCTTCAGCTGGAATGGGCGTGACGGTAAGTATGGTTTAATTTAGAACAATAAAGGACTGTGTCTTTATTTCAATTAAAGGACTTTATTCTGGGTGTTTGTGTTTTTTTTAACTTTGACTATGGGGTTAGTAATGGGGGTGTCTTATAGACGCCTCTCCATTACTAACCTGGGCTTGATGTCAGCTGGCATTATAAGCTGACATCAACCCCAACCCTATTACCCCCTGCCACCGCACCAGGGCAGCGTGGAAGAGCGAGGCTAAGTGCCAGAATTGGCGCATCCTATGAATGCGCCATTTCTGGGGCGGCTGACGGCTGGTGTTTCTAGCCTGGGAGGGGGCCAATATTCATGGCTCCCTTCCTGGGCTATTAATATCAGCCCCCAGCTGTCTGCCTAGCCTTTGCTAGCTATTAAATTAGGGGGGACCCCACGTCATTTTTTTTGGGGGGTCCCCCATTTTAATAGCTAGTAAAGGCTAGGTATTCAGCTGGGGGCTGATATTAGTAGCCTGGGAAGCTCCGTGGGTATTACCCCCTTCCCAGGCTTCAAACATCTGCCCCAGCCGTCTGCTTAACCTCCGCTAGAGCCTAAAATTAAGGGGAACCCCACGCCAATTTTTTTAATAATAAATCCTTTATTTTAATACTAAATGACAAGTACAGTAACCAACACTATCACTGTACTTCATATATATGTGGCTGACATGTTTCTATCTATCTAATCTATGTGTGATGCTCTATCTTTCTGTTCTAAATTGTCGGGTACCGCTGCTGAATTGCCGGCCGGCTTTTTTAAAGAGACGGTGCATGAAAACACTATTATTTTTTTTGATAAATCCTTTACGCTAAATGACAAGTACAGTAAGCAGCACTTTCACTGTACTTCGTATATATGTGGCTGACATGTTTATATCTATCTAATCTATGTGTGAAGCTCTATTCTTTCGGTTCTAAATTGTCGGGTACAGGTGTATGCCGCTGCTGAATTGCCGGCTTTTCATGTTTCACTGTTGGCACTGTTCCCATCGATTTGGGCAATCACTGTAATGCCACAACCACCATGGCTGTGGCATTACAGTGAGTGGCAGACAATCCATGCAGGACACGCTTTTGGTGTACGAACAGTTATCGAACATAACCTCGAACAGCCGAATTTTTTGCAAATCGTTCGGGTTCGTCGAACAACTCGAACACCGCCCAAAACAGCTCGAATTTGAGATTGGCGAACAGTTCTAGTCGAACACCGCTCATCTCTAATATGCAGATGATGAGGTGCATATAAACACTTATGGATAAAGGAAGAACATTATGGACAATGTAAGTTTATAAAACTTAGGCTCACATACCCAGAGAGGGTGATCAGTGCTGAACATACATATATTATGGGGTAGACATTAGCATCAGATCAGTTTTCTGGAGCCAAGATCTATCTGATCTCACCCCCCACTGATGGCATGTAGCGGCACCCTGCACTCTGAAAAATCCAAGACCCCATTACCATAATGCATGCCGAGCTGTGTTGTACAGGGTGCATAGTGTCTTTGAGGGTCCTGAGCTTTTGTCTCGTCACACAATGTTCTGCATGCATATTTTATTCCAATGGATTGTCTAGTACTTTAATATTGATGGCCTATCCTTAAGATAAGTCATCAACACCAGATCACTGGGGGTGCGACACTCAGCATCCCCACCAAACACCTGTTCCAAAGCTGTACCTCTTGTGTGAGGGTGTGTACTTGACCAATCAGGCAGGCAGCAACACAGTGGGGAAAAGAGAACACATCTTTTTCTCCTCACTTATCTCAGCAGTTATTGTGTGAAGATACAGCAGAGCTGAGTTACAGTATGTATCATTGCTAACCCTTCCAGATCTCATCTCATGGCAGACAGTGTGGTGGCAGGGTGAGAGCTGACAGCCTTGTGAGAAGAGATCTGGAAGTGTTTGTAATGATGCATAACTCGGCTCAGCTGTGTGAATACACATTACAGTGGGTACGGAAAGTATTCAGACCCTTTTACATTTTTCACTCTTTGTTTCATTGCAGCCATTTGGTAAATTCTAAAAAGTTCATTTTTTTTCTCATTAAAGTACACTCTGCACCCCATTTTGACTGAAAAAAACAGAAATGTAGAAATTTTTACAAATTTATTAAAAAAGAAAAACTGAAATATCACATGGTCATAAGTATTCAGACCCTTTGCACAGACACTCATATTTAAGTCACATGCTGTCCATTTCCTTGTGATCCTCCTTGAGATGGTTTTACTCCTTCATTGGAGTCCAGCTGTGTTTAATTAAACTGATAGGACTTGATTTGGAAAGTCACACACCTGTCTATATAAGACTGCACCGCTCACAGTGCATGTCAGACCAAATGAGAATCATGAGCTCAAAGGAACTGCCCAAGGAGTTCAGAGACAGAATTGTGGCAAGGCACAGATCTGGCCAAGGTTACAAAACAATTTCTGCATTCCTCAAGGCTCCTAAGAGCACAGTGGCCTCCATAATAAATTTCCAACATTTTTTTTGGGAACCTATTCAGTTTTGAAGTGACTATGGGGGTCCTATATATTGGAAAAACCCCAAAAGTGATATCATTTTAAAAACTGCATTAGTCAACATATTAAAAACTGGTGTCAGGTAGTTTTTTAACCCTTCAGGTACATTTCAGGAATTAATGCAAAGTGGCATAACAGGAATGAAAAAATTTTATTTTTACTACCTAAATGTTGCTAACGTCTGAACAGGCCACTATAGCCGGCAGACACTAAGGCAGTTATTTGGCCTTGAGTTGCCATGGTAAACATTAAGACCACACACTCATAATCTCAGGGTGCCAATGGGGTTAAAGAGGGAGCTCCCACACTCTATTAACCATTTAAATGCTGTAGTCACTATTGACAACAGCATCTAAAGGGTTAAACGGCCATGGTCGGTGTCAACACTGATCGTCACTGATGCAGCAAGTTGTCAGCTATATCGTACAGCTGACAGCTACAGGACTGTCATCTGTCTGGGGATGCTATTCACTTATATCTCAGGTCAATAAAAAGACGTATTCGTGGTCAATAAGGGGTTAAATTGGTATCCTCATTTTAACCAATAAATGTTTTTTTTGCTGAAGGAAAGTTATCCACTTTTCTAACATACTTCAAATCATTTCCTATGATTCCAAAATCTCTTCTTGCTCTCATTGGATAACAACTTTCATTGTGCATTTTTAGTGGAATCTATTCTGGCCATATGATGATCATACATGGGCGAAGCTCATTATGGTATTGTCTGCTCATGAGCCTTGTACCCGTGTGATCATCACATGGTCAGAATAGATTGTATCCACAAAAAATAAACAATGAAGTTTCTTTATCCAATGACAGCAAACAGAGAGCATGAAGAATTAATACAGAAATTATATTGGACAATTGTGTCGTTTTTCTTTGTACCAATAATCCACTTCTTCGGTACTAGCCCTTTAAGCACTATGAGTTTATAAATTCTTACTGATGCCACAAGATGTCAGTATGTATTAGCCTGTCATAGTGTGAGGGTGAGGTGAATAAATGATGCACATATATTTTCTGTCATGTCCTTTCTTCATAACTCAAGAATAACTATTGTTACCTGAAATGATATTATATACTGCTACAACCCTGTCTACACTTACTTCTTGCTGTGAGTCATTATGGGATTAGCACGGAAGCTCAGGATTTTGCATTGGTGGAGGTGGATTCACCTGTTGATCTATTTGATTGACGCTACAAATGGACAAATCAGTTATGCAATTATGGAAGAACTAGAAAAAGGAACCATAATTGGGAATTTAGCACAAGATTTACAAATGGACCCCAAACTTCTCTTCAATCGTAAGTTCCACATGATTTATGATACCAAAATTCAGTATTGTGACATTAACTCCATCACTGGCACTCTGCATATTACAAATACGATTGATCGTGAAGAGCTGTGTGGCAGCAGTGCCCATTGTGTGATAAGACTGGGACTTGTAATGGATGTGCCATTAGTACTTTATCACATAGAAATAAACATCCTAGATATTAATGATAATGCTCCGTGTTTCAAAGAAAATGAGATTGTTTTGGCAATTGCGGAGTCAACTGATTCTGGCAGTCGTTTCCCATTAGAAGGAGCTTTTGATCCGGATGCCAGCTCCAACTCAGTTTGCTCATACTTTATGAGCCCAAATGACTTGATTGATATAGATGTCCATGTAAGTGATTACAAAATGAAATCATTAACACTGGTATTAAAAATTGCATTAGATCGAGAGCAACAAGCGATCTACGTATTAACACTTACTGCTTCTGACTGTGGCAAGCCAAAACTGACTGGAACAGCTCAGATTAAGATTCTAGTGCAAGACGCTAATGATAATCCACCCGTCTTTTCGGACTCTCTCTACAGGTTAACCATACCTGAAAGTTATACAGTCGGAAATGTACTCATGACAGTCAATGCCACCGATATCGATGAAGGCAAGAATAGTGATATTGAATACTCATTTAGCAGCATTGTGCCGATAAACGTGCAGAAGATGTTTGATATAGACAAGGAAAGTGGCGAGATTAGTCTCAAAGCTAATATTGACTATGAAGAAACAACATTTTATGAGTTCAGAGTTCAGGCTAGAGATCATGGTCAGCTACCCCTGACAGGACACTGTAAGGTCATTGTGGAGATAACTGATGTCAACGACAATTCTCCAGAAATTAAGGTGACATCTTTATCAAGTATTAAAGAGGATGCAAAACCTGGCTTTGTAATAGCCCTTCTTACTGTCACCGATAAGGATTCTGGAAACAATAGCAAGGTGTCTTGTGAAATACCTGACCACCTTCCATTTACATTGAAATCTAAGTTCTTAAATTACTATTCATTGGTCCTCAAACATAGCCTTGATAGAGAATCTACAGAAGAATATAATGTTCTTATTTCAGCTACTGACTCTGGATTCCCTTCCTTATCTTCAGCTACTTTAATAACATTTACTGTGTTGGATGTCAATGACAACCCCCCCATATTTCTAAATCCCTCATTTAGGATTTCAGTCCCTGAAAACACCCTTCCTGAAACTTTGATTTTTCAAGTTTCAGCTCTAGATAAGGACAGTAATGAAAATGCTCAGCTTTCTTATTTTCTTATGCCGAGTAGCATTGGACATGTCAAGTTGTCTAGCTTTATCGCAATTCATTCTGATTCTGGCAAAATATTTTTGGTAAACTCGATTGATTATGAAAAAATACAAATGTTCTGTATAGTAATTGAAGCCAAAGATCATGGATCACCATCTTTAAGCACCACGGCTAGCCTCACTGTGTTTGTTCAGGACAAAAATGATAATTCACCCCAAATACTACCATCACTATTTACCGGTGAAGTCTGGAGATCAACCCAAGTAGGACATGTCATCACCAAAGTCAAAGCATTTGATCTAGATTCTGGCTATAATGCCTGGCTCAGGTATGAAATGATATCCTTCACTAATGCTTCACTATTTAGGGTGGAGCTGTATACAGGGGATATAATTGTATCAAGAGTCATTGAAGAAACTGATGAAGATTTACAAAATATATTCATTATGATTAAAGATCATGGAGAACCCCCAAAATCCACAATGACAGTGGTAACTATCACTCTATTGCAATCTAGGGAAGAAGAATTGGACAATATTGCATTATTAGGCAAGGATAAAATGATCATTGTGGACTTTAATGGCCATCTGATCATTGCTATTTCTTTTATCTCAAGTATCTTTTTGCTCGCTGTTGTATCATACATTGGGGTCAAATATGTAAAAACTTTCAGAATCATAAGTAAAGTAATTAAAACTGAAGATTGTGTAAGTAATGATTGGACTTGGACAGAAAGCAAGAAAAGAGATTATAATTTCACTCCAATGTACGTTAATGCTCAGTCAGACTACAATACTGCTCCACACCAACCATGGACCTATTATTCAGCAGATGAAGTCCTTTTTCCAGGACAGATGCCAGAGGATGCCTGTACATTGAGGGCAGAAAGCGAGGTAAGAAATACAGAAGTTTTGAAGTCCTAATCTTGACAAGCTTGTATATTCATCCCATCTAGTAGATAGATACTTTAGTCCAGATAAAGAGGTTGGCAGAGGGGATAAGTTCATATAAAGATATACACACAAGTCTGATGGTTGATGTTTCTGGAGTAACTAGTTTTATTTGCCCATTAGTGATGGACAACCAAAAGTTCAATTTGTGGGCAATATAAATTGTACTAAAATAATTATATGTAAAGGTGAGCAAATAAATTCAAGTGGCATTGAATTCTACTCGAATTTTACAAAAATCTGCATTCGTCAAAATGCGTATTTTTTTAAATCGTTTCTGTGCGGATTCAGTCGGTGGCTTCCATTTTTCTGAACCATAAAAGGCCATCAAAAGGTTAAAAAAATAAAAAAAATTCTTATGCTCACCATAACACTCACCTCTCTGGCCCGTCCGCTCCTCGCCTGTCTGGTTTTAGTCGCATCTTTTGATCGCCTCCACTTGTGCTGACATCACAGGATACGTGACATCATGACAACATGACATCATGACATTTTGCATGCTTCTGCAGAACCCTCTTAGGTTTCATCAGAGCCAGAAGTTCCAACTTGCTGAGAGAGGCCGAGGGATTTCAGGTCGAACGTTGAGGAAGAGAAGAAGTGGAGACCAGACGGGTTATGGTGACAAGTGGAAGGGCTGAAGAGGTGATCAGAAGCTGAGTATAAGAATTTTTTTTAATTTTTACAAATCAAATTTATTCTACCCTGGGGTTTGGAGAGACTCCAGAGCATTAGGGACATTCAATTCGTAAAGAAAAACTTCACCAAAAATTGACTTCCCAGTAAAGTCCATGTGAACAGGCGAATTGGAAATTTGCCTGAGCCACTCATCTCTAATTAGGTGTAATGTAAATTAATTAAAAAATATGTTAGTTGCTTGCATGAAGTAACTTTAATCTCCGCCCTTCAACTCATCAATGTTAAATATAGGTATTTTTTGAGCAGGACAAATTTGTTTGAGTTGAATTGAATTCTTCTCAAATTTTACAAAAATCTGGATTCTCTCGGATCCGAATATTTAGAAATTTACTGCAAATTCAATATAACGGTGGACACTTTGCCACCATGTTACTGAGCCAAATAGGGCCTATGAAGTGGCCACAAAAAATTGTATACTCACCTAAACACTTACAGCCCGCCATCCGGTCCTCTGCTCATTTTATTTTGTCTTCTCCCATCACATGCATCCTCTTTGGCCTGCTTCACTCTCCATCATAGCTGCTAGCACAGAGTATGCCGCTTTTGTGCTCACTATCCCTCAAGTGATGTATATCGTAGCGTCATGGCATCACAATTTGCTCCACGATGGCACAGCACACAGTGACGTAAGAGGCCTAGAGAGAATGAAGCAAGCTAATGAGGTATACACATGATGGGAAGGCGACAAGAATAGGTGCCGATGACTATATTGCGGGTTGCATTAACAATGTAACAGGGGAGCGATGAGGTGAATATTAATTTTGTTTTTACATCCAATGTTTATTATGCTCCAGGGTCTGGAGAGAACCAAGTGAATAATAGGGAAAATTCAATTTGCATCAAACAATTTTGTTGTGAATAAAATTTCCCTGTTAAAATCAAATGATTTGCTGAATTCAAATCTGGGCAGATTCGCTCATCTCCTATCTCTTCAGATAAAAAAAATCAGAAGCATTCACAATTTTGATATTTAGGCTTAGAGGCTTCTCCTTAACTTTGTATGTGCAGCTACAAAATAGTGTAGCCAGTGGCAATATAGCACCCTATTCATTCAGATACAGAACGTAACATGTATGGATGTGGCCTGCTTAATATGTAGCGCTGCACCTCCTGTGCAATCACAAGCTTGACAGAGGACCTGTCACAGGTCAGAAGTGGCAAGTTTTTTCTTGTGTTTTACTACTACTTCTTCAATGAGTAATATGTTTAATTTTTTTTTCATTTTGTTTTTCAATTCTGCCATGTGTTTCTACAGATAGAGGTCATTTTGTTAGTTCTAATTTTTATGGTCTTTAACAAGGGGCATTGCTCACAGAATTTTTGGAGGGCTTGTCTTTAGGCTGCTCTGTATTATTATCCTGTGAGTACGTCCCCTTAGAAAAGACCATAAATATTTGCACTAAGAAAAAAAGCCCATATCTCTGGTACAATATACTGGATTTAAAAAAAACCCACAATTGTTTATTGATTTAGTTGTAAAGTATGTCTGATGAACATGCAATACAATGTCTGTCTTCCTCTAGCTCCTACTTCTCCTGTCATCTCATCTCTCATAAATGTGAAAATCCCTTTCCCTTCAGAAATGTGAAATCTGTCTTCAATGAAGCCAGATTTTATCCATGAATTGAGAATAGGTGTCCAGTCCAGAAAGAAGAAAAAAGCAGATTACTCTATTAAAGGGAATGTGTCATCCCCTGGGAGATATCAGACCTCTACTATGGCCATACAGGGTATAGAAAAGTGAATCCATACTTACCTTATGGCCCATAGCAGAGGTCTGATTGCAGAGAAATCTGGTTTTATAAAGTCTATTTTCCAGAGGCTTGGCGTCCAGGGGACTCTAAGCAAACCCCTCCTATCTGCTTACAATTCCCCTAAATCGCCACCTCTGTGCTAAATTACCATATACCCCCCTCCCGTGTACATCACAGGGCCCTGTGACTGGCCCTGTGACGTACCCTGCTCTACCTCCCCTCCCGCGCATGCACAAAGCGCCGCTCCCATGGAGAGCGCTTTGTTTCCCTCCGGCCCCGTTTGGCTGCGTACTGCCAGCAGAGCGGAAGTCTCAGTGACTCGCCATCGCTGGCGTAATACAAGGCTGCGGCGCAGTACGCAGCCAAACGGGGCCTGGAGGAAAACAAAGCACTCTCCATAGGAATGGCGCTTTGCTCATGCGCGGGAGGGGAGGCAGATCAGGGCACATCACAGGGCCTGTCACAGGGCCCTGTGACATGTGTAGCACCCTGAGGATTCGGCTGCTACAGGGGTATTACACCTCAAGCCAGAGGTGTGGTATTCCACTCCCGGGTAAGGATGGAGTGTGGAACTGAGCTCAGTAGGCTGCATGCACTACACACATCCCATTTCCGGGGGACAGACCAATGGTACTCCCACTAGAGAAATGTGCAGGTACGACAGTGTCTGTCCCTGGCTGGAGTGGGAGGGGGGTGGAACATCCCAGTAGTGTAGGGGCAGATAGGGGGAGCAGTCTGGGTAATGCTAGGAGCTCATTGGGTGCTGGTCACCTGAGCTCACACATAGAGGGAGTATATAAGGTGGGAACCATCTTAGATCAGGGTCAGTCAGTCAGTCAGTCAGTCAGTCTGTCAGTCTTTTGTAGAGTGAGTCAGAGGAAGAGAGCAGAGGAGAAGAGCAGCTCCAAGGCCCAGAGAGAGAGAGGAGAAAGAAGGACCCAGAGGGGGAGAAGAGAGAACTCCAAGAACCCAAGATTAGATCAGCGGGTGAAGAGTTGGCATAAGGGTACCGGATCCCAAGCTGGTGGAGGGCCCTAATCCTTAGCCAGAGACCGGAGGTCGTGGGCAGGATCTGCCACGACCACCCACTAAATCCACCCGGAAGGCAGACCAAGAATAGGGTCAGGGAACCCAGAGACAAGGGTTTACCAACAAGAGGCCCGAGGGAGCCGGACTTAGGTGGATCCCTGGTGGGGAAGGTCAGAGAGAAGGAACGTCAGAAAGGGAGCTCAGGATCACGCTCCAGAATTACTTGGGAGTTGGCCGAGTCCAGGACCTGGTGGACGCAGCACGGCTCGGGCGGTCACTCAAGGCCGGAGTGACCAGCATAACAGCAGTAAGTAAAGACCCTGAACTGCACAGCCCGACTCTGAGTCTCATTACCATCCTCACTGCACCTCCACAACCACCATCCTCTACACCTGACCCCCTGAGGCTATACCCCTCCCGTTGGGGGTTATACTACCTGAGCTGCACACACATCACCAGCCTCAGTGGACCCTGCTGCAGCGGCGGCCGTATTGACCGCAATTCAATGGGTGGCGTAGTCGACATAAAAGAACATCTAGTAACATCTATAAGGACTGCCACACACTGAGCTTGACACCCTGGGCACGGACCGGGTCACCGCCACTCGGAGACTACAACCCCCATCTGATCCGGCTCCGGGTATCCCCCAAACAACACTGGCCCAGGGGGCGCATCAACTTTGGCGTAGTCGGCAGGATTACGTGCCCGCAACAACCGGGTACTGCGTGCCTGAAGAAAAGTTCACCGTTACCTTAAAAAGAAGTCTCCCGCCGGTTCCGGAGGGTCCCCGCCAACGGACCCCATCACAGGTCGTTTCCCGCCGGTTGTCCGCCATTTGCAGCTTTTTCCCGCCATTTCCAAAGATTTCCCGCCTTGGAAAACCGGACGCCATTATGGGCGTGCCAGAGGGTGGCAAAAGGCCACCTCCCATCGTGGGCCAGGTCGAAGAATGGCGCCAAAAGCGGAAACCGCGCCCACCAACAGAGACTGTGATGCTGGAAGTGTCCATCAGCGTAAGAGAACTGCCCCTGGAACTGACAATCACAAAGTTGCCCCGGGACCACCCTCAATGTGGGCGGAGACAGAAGAAAAGAACGAAGATGGGTGCAGCCTGGAGGAGTCTGGAGAGAGCGCACCCGGAGACAAGAGGTCTGGAGAGGACTCCGGAGAAGTCGTACCCGGAGATGGAGGGAGAGACAGGCAGCACCGACCCAGTGGTCAGGAGCCTGCTGCAAGCAACAACCCCACTAGGCTTAGTGGAGATCCTAGCACAGCTCCCCCGAGACCGGGAGTGTGCACAGACCGCGCTGGAGGGTCTCGCACGGAGGATGGCTCAGGTGCAGCAAGACACGCTGACGGAGTGGAGCCGTGAGATGGCCCAGCAGACCGAAACCCGACAGCGGAGCACGCCACCCGAGACGAGGAGACAGACCGCCTCTGAGGATGGTGCAGGAGGACTGAAGGCCGGAGACGGCGCCGAGAAGGGAGCTGAACGGACGGAGGCAGGTAAAGGGGACGTCTCTACCCCAAGCCGGGAAACCGCGTGCCTGCCCCAGCTCCCCGTCGCAGAGCCCGAAGTTCCCCCTGCCGTGCCCGTCGCTGCATCGTCACCGCCGCCGACTAGGCCTCAACCGGAAACCGCGGCCGCGACCCCTGTGACGTCACACGCCTCGACCTCGAGCGTGGCCAAGCAGGAAATACCATCAGCCTGGTCGCAAGGCCTAGTACCCCCGGGCGCCGCAATTCCAACAGCGCCCCCTACCTCCGCGGAGCCACCGGCCTGGTCGCAGGGCCGAGTAACCCAGGGCGCCGCCGTTCTTACGGTGCCCTTTGCCTTTAGGGTGCCCCAAGCCTGGTCGCAAGGCCTGGTCAACCCGGGCGCCGCTACCATCAACGTGCCCTCAACATCTAGAGTGCCGCACCTGGGTGAAAATCTATTTGCCCAGCATACGTGCCCGGATGGGCAGCCCTTTGTATGGCCCCAGGAGTACATTCAGCTGGAACTCCAGAGAGCAAGGCCCATGTGCGAGCCCCTGATTCCGGCTCCGAAGCCTGTAAAGAGGACCTCACCCCCGCTGGAGGAGGCACAGTTTGAGTGGGACCCCACCGGAGAAGACCTCATGGGGTTCACTCAGGAGACTCGGGCGGCCGCAGCGGAGCGTGCAGAGTGCTGCCGGCAGCAGCTCGAAGTCTTCGAGAGGGAGCGGAGAGAGAGGCGGGTCCGGGAACAGCAAGCACAGATAAGGAGCGCGGAGCAGAAGAGCCGGACCAGGAGGAATCCCCGTGCAGCTCATGGTCCCCCTTCCACCGGGACTGTGATAAAATTCAACATGCAGCATGGGTGGGGCTTCATTAGAGACCATCATACCCCCGGCGACGTCTTTGTGACCCGCAGAGACGTAGAAAGCCATCTGCCGGAGGGACACAGAGGTCGTGACCTGTATGTAGGGGACGAGGTCACCTTCACCCGGCACAAGTGTGCCAAAGGACCCTACGCCCTCCATGTGCATCGCCTGACGGAGGAGGAGCTGCGGTGTGAGGAGGAGCAAGAGGGCCCGGACGGGTCTGAAACTGAAACCAACCAACAAGAAAGAGCAGGAGGACGCCGTCGTTGAAGTACGGTAGAGAGAGACTGTATAAAGTTGCCCGTCGGGGTACCAAGAACTGTTATTTATTTAAAATATGTTCCCCGTTGGGACAAAGTGTGAACTGATGCCCGTGTGTCCCTAGTTCCTAATACCTGGCCGAGGACTGAGAGCGGCCATATCCCCTTTGTATATAGTTGCGCTTCCTAAAGCGCCCCCTACTGGTTTTATGGGAAAACCATTTTTCTTCAAGAAACTGTCGCACTTTACCCGGTCACAAGTTGCACCGTGACCGGAGGAACCAGAGACAGGAATGTTTACAAGAATGTTATTTATGAAAACGTTTTATTGCTGATATATATATGATGTTTTATATGTTTATGATGTTTTTGAAAAAAAAAAAAAAATTGTATGTTTGTGGATGTTTTTATCTTTAACAGCCCGAGGACGTGCTGTGATTTACCAGGGGGGAATGTAGCACCCTGAGGATTCGGCTGCTACAGGAGTATTACACCTCAAGCCAGAGGTGTGGTATTCCACTCCCAGGTAAGGATGGAGTGTGGAACTGAGCTCAGTAGGCTGCATGCACTACACACATCCCATTTCCGGGGGACAGACCAATGGTACTCCCACTAGAGAAATGTGCAGGTACCACAGTGTCTGTCCCTGGCTGGAGTGGGAGGGGGGTGGAACATCCCAGTAGTGTAGGGGCAGATAGGGGGAGCAGTCTGGGTAATGCTAGGAGCTCATTGGGTGCTGGTCACCTGAGCTCACACATAGAGGGAGTATATAAGGTGGGAACCATCTTAGATCAGGGTCAGTCAGTCAGTCAGTCAGTCAGTCAGTCTGTCAGTCTTTTGTAGAGTGAGTCAGAGGAAGAGAGCAGAGGAGAAGAGCAGCTCCAAGGCCCAGAGAGAGAGAGGAGAAAGAAGGACCCAGAGGGGGAGAAGAGAGAACTCCAAGAACCCAAGATTAGATCAGCGGGTGAAGAGTTGGCATAAGGGTACCAGATCCCAAGCTGGTGGAGGGCCCTAATCCTTAGCCAGAGACCGGAGGTCGTGGGCAGGATCTGCCACGACCACCCACTAAATCCACCCGGAAGGCAGACCAAGAATAGGGTCAGGGAACCCAGAGACAAGGGTTTACCAACAAGAGGCCCGAGGGAGCCGGACTTAGGTGGATCCCTGGTGGGGAAGGCCAGAGAGAAGGAACGTCAGAAAGGGAGCTCAGGATCACGCTCCAGAATTACTTGGGAGTTGGCCGAGTCCAGGACCTATTGGACGCAGCACGGCTCGGGCGGTCACTCAAGGCCGGAGTGACCAGCATAACAGCAGTAAGTAAAGACCCTGAACTGCACAGCCCGACTCTGAGTCTCATTACCATCCTCACTGCACCTCCACAACCACCATCCTCTACACCTGACCCCCTGAGGCTATACCCCTCCCGTTGGGGGTTATACTACCTGAGCTGCACACACATCACCAGCCTCAGCAGACCCTGCTGCAGCGGCGGCCGTATTGACCGCAATTCAACGGGTGGCGTAGTCGACATAAAAGAACATCTAGTAACATCTATAAGGACTGCCACACACTGAGCTTGACACCCTGGGCACGGACCGGGTCACCGCCACTCGGAGACTACAACCCCCATCTGATCCGGCTCCGGGTATCCCCCAAACAACACTGGCCCAGGGGGCACGTCACATGCAGGGGAGGGGGGGATATGGTAATTTAGCCCAGAGGTGGCGATTTAGGGGAATAGTAAGCAGATAGGAGGGGTTTGCTTAGAGTCCACCAGACGCCAAGCCTCTGGAAAACAGACTTTATAAAACCAGATTTCTCTGCAATCAGACCTCTGCTATGGGCCATTCAGGTAAGTATAGATTTACTTTTCTATCACCTGTATGCCCATAGAAAAGGTCTGATATCACCCCAGGGGGGTGACAGATTCCCTTAAAGATATTGTTTTATTTTATATCTCCACTTCTACTATTGATTTATGAAAAATAATATTTACTCATTAAATGTCAGACACATAGTTTCATTCTATGTTTATGTTCCAAAAACTGTGCTAATACTTCATCCACATCAGGAGATTTATAAAATATTCAGGCGATTTTGCTACATATTAATATAGAAAACAAAAATGTTTTAAGGAGCTTTAGAGGATAAAGCTGCACTTAGCCTCATAGATAACAACTAACACATCTAACATTGTAGTCAGAAATGAAGCAGCCCTGTGTACTAAAGATCAAAGAATAGTGCCTATGATTTTCAATTATTTAAAGATCTTTAGCAGATTATTAATATTGACATAGGTTAAAGGGATGGTCCGAAACTAACATATATTTTAAATGTCTGTCTAATATACAGTCCTTTCTAATATACTTTCTAATATACTTTCATAAAAAATTCCCTATCGCTCCCTCACTACACCATGTAACTGCTTTATTTTTATTTTTACCTACTTACAGTTTGATGCTTCATTTCAGAATTCCCAGTGCATGCTGGGATACTCAAACAAGACATTATCAGGGGGCAGAGGTTGAGGTCACCACCCTGAAATGAATCATCATCTTGGGGGTCAGGGCTGGTCTTTGCTTGCTGGATTATCTCCTTGCAATGCGTAATGCCAGTGCGCTTTCTTGCCGGCTTTTCATTTCTCATCAGAGCTGGTGAGAGAGCGCACTGTCACTGTGTATTAAAAAGAAAATTGAACTGTGACAAAATCCAACTGAGCATATATCAGAATTGACAACCAACGCAAGCTCAATACAGCAGGGACTAGCCCAGCCCCTGAAACGGACGTCATTGATAACACTACGTTTCAGGGTGGGGTCAGATATGTTGAGGTAATTTTGACATTTCAAAGACTGTGTTTGTGTTCAGAGCTTTAATGTTCAATACAGTCCTAGATGAACTAAACGTGTTACACATGCTTTTGGGGCAATTAAAGGCTTAGCAATACTTGTGATTTGAGGTGATTCGATTCTCTGCTAATCCCATTTTTGGAAAAATTTGGTGAAGCAGACAAACTTGACTTTCAAACGATTTTATTATATCTCATCATATCTTTTTCCAGTTCATGACCCTCATAAATTGTTAAAATACACAGTAATATTTCTGCAGATACAGAAGTGGCATGAGGGGATGACATGCACAAATTAGTAGTTTTTCTTTGGGTGCCAAAAGACCTTGTTGGAGAATTCTGGTGAAGACTTTGTTATTCATGTGCATAAGAAAAGTCAGTGACTCGTGCTGAATATAAAATTATATCATATCCTGCTGAAGAGCAGGGAATAGAGCTTTACTGTAGCACATCGAATACACAGCATATTAGAAGCTTCATCACTGTAGATGTTATACTTGCCTGAATGAATTGCTAATGTTTCCATCCATGAATAAGCAAGCAATTGCATCATGTCACAGTTAACAAACACAGAAAGGGAGAATGGAAGACACTTCATAAACACCTAATGAGGTTGATCAGTGATATGAACCAAGTAGTGTCTATAGCAATCTAGGCAAGACACTAATGAAAAACAAACTGCCATTTGTAATGAAAGAAGGGCAACCAAGTTAATAGGCTGAATACAAAAGGAAAATATGAATATAACTATCAAGTGATATCGGCAAATCTTTTAAATTTCAAATTCGCCAACTTCACTAAATTTGCCCCAAAAAATCAGATTTGCGCTGAATAAATTTGAATGAATCTCAATACTGGAAGGCTTGTAATTGCTCAAAAAATACACAAGGGAGAGACAAGAGAGAAAGAGACACAGAGAGAGAACCCAGCTGACCATAAGAGCTTACACTCTACAGAAGAGACAGAGAGAGGACCCTGCTGACCATAAGAGCTTACACTCTACAGGAGAGAGAGAAATATACTGTGTATACAGAGGACCACACTGACCATAAGAGCTTATACTCTACAGGAGAGAGAGAAGTATACTGTATATAGAGAGGACCACACTGACCATAAGAGCTTACACTCTACAGGAGAGAGAGAAGTATACTGTATATCGAGAGGACCACACTGACCATACGAGCTTACACTCTACAGGAGAGAGAGAAATATACTGTATATAGAGAGGACCACACTGACCAAAAGAGCTTACACTCTACAGGAGAGATAGAGAACTCCTCTGACTATAAGAGCTTACACTCTACAGGAGAGACAGAGAGAGGATACTGCTGACAATAAGAGCTCACACTCTACAGAAGAGACAGAGAGAGGATCCTGCTGACCATAAGAGCTCACACTCTACAGAAGGGACAGAGAGAGGATCCTGCTGACCATAAGAGCTCACATTCTACAGAAGAGACAGAGAGAGGATCCTGCTGACCTTAAGAGCTTACACTCTACAGAAGAGACAGAGAGAGGACCCTTCTGACCATAAGAGGTTACACTCTACAGAAGAGACAGAGAGAGGATCCTGCTGCCAATGTTGAGCCACCCCCGTAGTGTTCGAGTTCGGTTCGGTTCGTCGAACACCCATGTGTTCGCCGAACTGTTCGTCGAACTGTTCGTCGAACACCTTCGAACACCGTTAAAACCAATGGCAGGCAAACAAAAACACATAGAAACACATAGAAAACACCTTCAAAGGTGTCCAAAAGCTGACAAACTGCTCAGAAGACACAACTAACACATGGAAAAGTGACAAGTACATATAGTCATGCGAAAAGAAAAGAGGTGGAGGAGTAAAAGGAGGGGGAGACACAGATATAGGCATGTCATGCCCTTCTAAAATCCAAAAAGTGAGAAGCCGAGACGGCCAGTCCGCTCCTGCCCGTGCCACCTCCGTGTCGCCGGGTTTGTGCCAGAGCCGCGGTGAACCCTGACGGCCAGCCCCCCTCTCCCAATACTGGTGCCTGTCCGCTGGTGGGTCGAGAGAGCCCCCCTGTGGTGGAGGCAGCTCTAAGCTTTTTAATTTAAATTGTCCCTCTAATTTGAATGAATACACTTTAAATCCATTTACAAGGATCTATTGGAGGGCAAGTCTCATGCCAGCAGCCGCGTAATTCCAGCTCCAGTAGCGTCCACTAAAGCTGCTGCAGTTAAAAAGCTTTTATAAGGATCGAGCTCGGCTGTCCACCGCAAGGCATCCTAGTGCCAGTCCCAGCCCCTATGCCTTGGGGTGCCTCCTGATGCTCTTCACTAAGTATCCCGTGGTCCCGAAGCATTTCCTTTGAAAAAATTAAGTGTCCAAACTACAGGTGGTGTAGCTTGCTTAACAGCCGGGATAATCCGCTGACTAGCAGACACTGCTACTAGGCACAAAGTATTTCCTGGGCTAGATGCAGTTAAAAATTTGTAAGTAGATACTCTCGTTGGATGCTGAGAAAGCATTCCATAGAGTCTCCTGGCACGCCATATATGATTCTCTTAAAATGCTTGGGGTAGGGGTCTAGGGGACCCTTTTATAGCCAAAATCACGGCACTGTATCACAATACGTCACCTAGGCTGAAGATAAATGGAACTGTAGCACCGAGGGCTCGGTTGCTACAGACGTATTGCACCTCACCCAGAGGTGTGATATCTCACTCTCAGATAAGGATGGAGTGTGGATCAGGACCCGACACCTGCATGCATTACACCACATTGCCGTGGGGCAGGGCGACCAATATGCCCCTGAGATGGGCACGACAGTCCCTGTCCCTGGCTGGAGTAGGGGGAGGGAACACTGAGGAAGGGGAACCCTGCAGTGCAGGAGCAGGGAGGAAGCAGTTCCTGGGTGCATTGAGAAGGGAGTATAAAAGGTGGGCACCATCTTAGTTCAGTGCAGAGAAGTCTGAGCAGAAGTGGCAGGGAGCAGGGGCTCTGCATGAGCTCTGCTCCGGAGGCGGGCCTAGTAACAGAGGCCCAGGCCTGCAAGAGGGAGAAGGAAGGAAGAGGAGCGGAGAAGGCTCCAGGAACGAGGAATGAAGGGATCCCAGGGGTGCGGACGGGCGAGTCGCCACCGCACGCCCGAATCCACCTGCGTGGAGGGGTCAGGCCAAAGGGGGAGACCGGTCCCCGAACTAGTGGAGGCAGGAAACGACCCTCAGCTAGAAACCGGAGGCTCTGACATTTTATGTGGCGCAGCCCCTTGCTCCACCCGCTAGGAAGGCACCACATAGGGTCAGGGAAACTGGCGCCAAGTTTACCAAGAGGAGGCCCGAGGCAGCCGGACAGAAGTGTTGGTAAGAAAGGCCAGACAAAGGACACACAAAGGGGGTCCTGTGAAGCGCTCCAAAGTTATCTGGGAGTTGTCTGAGCCCCTCACCTGGTGAGCACAGTACGACGTGGGCAGCCGTTACCTGCAGACGTGGTCTGGATAATAAGAACTGTGAGTAAAGGCCCTGAACTGCATCACTGACTCCGTGTCGTTACTGCTGCTGCCCTGCACCATCACCCCCATCCTCCGCATACACTGCGCTGAGGCTATACTCCTCCCGTGGGGAGTTATGCTACGCTCTGCTGCACCCACAACACCAGCCTTAGCGGTCTGCCCTGTAGCGGCGGTTCACTCTGACCGCAATCCACGGGTGGCGTAGTCGGACATTTAAACATCAAAACCACATAAATAGTTCCGCCACTGGTTTGACCGCCCTGAGCCACGGAACCGGATCGCCGCCACGAAGACTACAACCACCAGCATCCACCAAAAAGGGTCCGGCTCCGGGTGTCCCAAGGCCCAGGGGGTGCGTCAGAACATTTTCATCACCTTTCACAATCACCAATGGGACAAGGCAGGGATGTCCTCTGTCCCCTCTCTTATACATCCTAGTGACGGAGCACCTGCTCTCATCAATTCGCCATAACCCCAATATTAGGTGGATTGAGGTGGGAGGCACCGACTACAAGTGCTCTCTATTTGCTGATGATGTCCTAGTATATATCACTCAATCACATATATCCATCCCTGCTGTTATGGCTGAAATAGATCACTTTGTTACATGGTAAAATTTTAAAATCAATGCAGCGAAGTCTGAGGCCCTCGATGTCTCCCTCCCTAAATCCATATAGGATTCCATCCAGTCCAACTTTCCCTTTGCCTGGCCCTCACAGGGTATCAAATACTTAGGAATTCCTATTCATAGAGACCTCTCCCATCTATGTCATCTTAATTTTGGGCCCTTTATTGAACAATTCCATACAGACCACGGTTGGCAAGTTGGAACTGTGAGATTCACTACGTGCACCACTGGTATTTTGTGGAAAAGCACATGTAAGATTCTGCAACAGTCTCTGCTGATACTCCTGCATGCGTGCATCCCTTTCTATGGCAGGAATAATTTCTGCAAATTTACTTTTGTACCGGGGATCTAACAGTGTGGCAACCCAGTAGTCAGGATTATTTCTAATTCTCACAATTCGAGGGTCATGTTGCAGGTAGTGCAGCAAGAAGGCACTCATGTGTGTTGCGCATCCAGGAGCACCAAGTCCCTGTTGTGTTGGTGGCGAGGTAACAATCATGCTTCCTTCCTCTGTCCTCTCCCCCCAACCTCGCACAACAGAAATGTGATCAAGGTCTCCCTCATCTGATGAGTCTTCCATCAGTTCGTCCTCCACTTCTTCCTGGGCTCCTGCACCTTCCTCACTAGTTTGGCTCCTACCATGCGCCCTGGTAAAATCATCTCCCCCACCCTCACATGCCTGCCGCCCTGGTGCTGCCGACCGTCTGGACCTTGCAGATGTTAGCCCTTCCGCATACAACTCCTCCTCCTCTACTTCCTCCACCTCCTCTTGTGCCACCACCTGACTCCGAATTCTGTTTAACATGTGCTCCAGCATGTAAATCACCGGAATAGTCATGCTGATAATGGCATCGTCAGCACTAAACATCTTCGTCGCCATTTCAAAACTGTGCAGAAGGGTGCATAGGTCCCTGATCTGAGACCACTCCTCCAGCGTGATTTGCCCCATCTCTGAATCTCGTTGGCCCAGGCTATATGTCAGAACGTATTGCACCAGGGCTTGTCGGTGCTGCCACAGTCGCTGCAACATGTGCAGAGTTGAATTCCACCGGGTAGGCACATCGCATTTTAGCCGGTGAAGTGGCAGGCCCAACGACTTCTGTAGAGATGTAAGTCGCTGAGCTGCGGGATGCGAACGGCGGAAGTGAGCACACAGCGACCGTGCCCTCTGCAGAAGGCCATCTAGTCTGGGATAGTGGGCTAAAAATTGCTGGACAACCAGGTTCAACACGTGAGCCATACAAGGCACGTGTGTGACATTGCCCCGGCGAAGGGCCGCACCCAGGTTTGCAGCATTGTCGCACACGGCCTTCCCTGGTTTCAGGTCCAGTGGAGACAACCATTCATGAAATTGGTTCTCCAGAGCTGACCACAACTCCTCAGCTGTGTGACTCACATTTCCCAGACATTTCAATGTAAAAACCGCCTGATGACGTTGAGCCCTAATGCCAGCATAGTAAAGAAGGTGTGCAGGATCCCTTCTGCGCAGTTAGAAAGCTTGTGGCATGACCAGACAGGCTTTGGGTGCAGGTGGAAGACCGAGAGGAGGTTGAGGAGGCAGAAGCAGTGGAGGAAAAATGACATAAAGAGGATTGACGTACAACTCGTGGGGACGGCAAGACTTGGACAGCAGCCCCTTGTCCTGCTGTCACCATAGTTACCCAGTGCCCAGTCAGCGACATGTAACGCCCCTGTCCATGCCTACTCGTCCAAGTGTCTGTGGTGAAATGCACCCTGTCACACACAGAGTTTCTCAAGGAAGCGGTGATGTTGTGTGCGACATGCTGGTGGAGCGCAGGCACACCTTTCTTTGAGAAGTAGTGCCGACTGGGCATCTGGTACTGGGGCACTGCGACGGACATAAGGTCTCGAAAATCCTCTGTGTCCACCAGGCGGAAAGGCAGCATTTATGTAGTCAAGAGCTTAAAGATGGTGAAATTCAACCTCTTAGCTTTCTCATGGCTAGGAGGAAATGGTCTTTTACTTGTCCACATCTGAGGGACCGAGGGCTGGCTATTGTGCTTAGACGGGGTTGATAAGGGTGTCCCCGGCAAACTGCCGGTCTGTGAGGAAGATGCAGGCGGACATGTTAGGTTGCCTTGATCCAAAGGTGGTGCTATCGATGTCGGACAGCGCTCAAGACCAGCTGATGTTACCACCTCCAAAGAAAATGATGACCTGCCAATCACGCTGGCTGTTGCGGGTAAAGAGGTGGCAGGTCTGCGCCCCAAAACAGGTGTGACTGCTGTCCCCCCAGTCACAGAGGATGAAGAGGCCGCGGATGCACAAGATATGGCAGACGGTGGTTGGCCCGGCCGGCTAGACCGCATTGTAGCACACTGAGCTTCCCACTGCAACTTATGCTTCATGTCCATGTGCCGGTTCATGCATGAAGTACTCAAACTATGTATTTTTTGGCCTCTACTTAGCTTTTGCTGACAAATGTTACAGATAACACGAGTTGGGTCATCTTTATCGATCTGAAAAAATGCCCAGGCTATGCAAGGCTTAGCACCCATGCGACCTGAAGATCCACCACGACTTGTGGTGAGAGGCAGAGTTGTGTTTGAGGATGCAGTTGTTGACGTGCTTCCAGTACTACGTCTCTGTCCAGGAAGGCGCAACCTGACCTCGTCGTCACTAGCATCTTCCTCCACCTCCTCTGCTGACCTCATCTCTTGGCTGACTGTGGGTTGACAGTAAGTGGGATCTCCGACCTCATCATCATCACCCTGTGCGTTATCACACCCGTCGTCCTCAGAGCCAACCTGTTCCTGCCCTGACAAAAAACTAAAGTTGTCGCACCAATCAGGTATTTGAGTCTTATCATCGTCTTCCTCATTGTCTCCACCAACAGGAGTTACAGTTTGGGAATGAGGGTCTACATTATGGTCAGAACCTTCTGCGTCTGGTCCTGGATCCGACTCATAAAGATTCTGGGCATCAGTGCAGATCATTTCCTCGTCTGGATTCACAGAAGCGCTGGAGTCGACCTCTGATTCCCAGGCTATAGTATGAGTAAACAGCTCTGCAGACTCAACCATCTGTTCTACCTCATACTCAGACGGGCAGCTGGAGATTTGGGAGCTGTGAGGAAGCAAGTGCGATTTGGGTGACACCTTTGAGGACTGGAGTATTTGTGATGTTGAAGTTGATGTGGAGGAGAGCCCACTTAAAGGAGCACTTGATATCCGTTGAAGCACCTGCTGTTTTTGTGCCTCACCTGGAATTTGTAGCGATTGGCGTGGCCGTAAGAAAGGGATCTTATCACATTGTCCGCTAAAAGAAGTAGACATTTTAGTTTGGCTGGAAGATGGTCTTTCTTCTGCACCTACCCCACGGACACAACCTTTTTTCCCCTTCCCAACACGCCTATTCCCCTTTCCACCAGCAGCAGGCCTTTTTCCACTCATTTTGGTGGTTAACTAATTCACAACTCTGGAGTTGTTTGCACAAAAAAACAATGGATGGTAACCGAGCAGAGCTGAGTGGCCAAACTGTGGTATTAGGCCAAAACTATTGGCTGGGTTAGATGCAGAAAAAAATTATTTTTAATTTGCAACCTGATGGAGATCAGTATAGATGGACTAATAGACCAAGTCCCACACACCGCTAGAAGCCCAAATATTTTTTCAGAGCTAGATGCAGAAAATTTTTTTATTCAATTTGCAACCTGATGGAGGTCAGTATAGATGGACTAATAGACCAAGTCCCACACACTGCTAGAAGCCCAAATATTTTTTCAGAGCTAGATGCAGAAAAAAATTATTTTTAATTTGCAACCTGATGGAGGTCAGTATAGATGGACTAATAGACCAAGTCCCACACACCGCTAGAAGCCCAAATATTTTTTCAGAGCTAGATGCAGAAAAAAATTATTTTTAATTTGCAACCTGATGGAGGTCAGTATAGATGGACTAATAGACCAAGTCCCACACACCGCTAGAAGCCCAAATATTTTTTCAGAGCTAGATGCAGAAAAAAATTATATTCAATTTGCAACCTGCTGGAGGTCAGTATAGAAGGACTAATAGAACAAGTCCCACACACTGCTAGAAGCCCAAATATTTTTTCAGAGCTAAATGAAGAAAAAAATTATTTTTAATTTGCAACCTGATGGAGGTCAGTATAGATGGACTAATAGACCAAGTCCCACACACTGCTAGAAGCCCAAATATTTTTTCAGAGCTAGATGCAGAAAAAAATTATTTTTAATTTGCAACCTGATGGAGGTCAGTATAGATGGACTAATAGACCAAGTCCCACACACTGCTAGAAGCCCAAATATTTTTTCAGAGCTAGATGCAGAAAAAAATTATTTTTAATTTGCAACCTGATGGAGGTCAGTATAGATGGACTAATAGACCAAGTCCCACACACCGCTAGAAGCCCAAATATTTTTTCAGAGCTAGATGCAGAAAAAAATTATATTCAATTTGCAACCTGCTGGACGTCAGTATAGAAGGACTAATAGAACAAGTCCCACACACTGCTAGAAGCCCAAATATTTTTTCAGAGCTAAATGAAGAAAAAAATTATTTTTAATTTGCAACCTGATGGAGGTCAGTATAGATGGACTAATAGACCAAGTCCCACACACTGCTAGAAGCCCAAATATTTTTTCAGAGCTAGATGCAGAAAAAAATTATTTTTAATTTGCAACCTGATGGAGGTCAGTATAGATGGACTAATAGACCAAGTCCCACACACCGCTAGAAGCCCAAATATTTTTTCAGAGCTAGATGCAGAAATTTTTTTTATTCAATTTGCAACCTGATGGAGGTCAGTATAGATGGACTAATAGACCAAGTCCCACACACTGCTAGAAGCCCAAATATTTTTTCAGAGCTAGATGCAGAAAAAAATTATTTTTAATTTGCAACCTGATGGAGGTCAGTATAGATGGACTAATAGACCAAGTCCCACACACTGCTAGAAGCCCAAATATTTTTTCAGAGCTAGATGCAGAAAAAAATTATTTTTAATTTGCAACCTGATGGAGGTCAGTATAGATGGACTAATAGAACAAGTCCCACACGCTGCTAGAAGCCCAAATATTTTTTCAGAGATAAATGAAGAAAAAAATTATTTTTAATTTGCAACCTGATGGAGGTCAGTATAGATGGACTAATAGACCAAGTCCCACACACTGCTAGAAGCCCAAATATTTTTTCAGAGCTAGATGCAGAAAAAAATTATTTTTAATTTGCAACCTGATGGAGGTCAGTATAGATGGACTAATAGACCAAGTCCCACACACCGCTAGAAGCCCAAATATTTTTTCAGAGCTAGATGCAGAAAAAAATTATATTCAATTTGCAACCTGCTGGACGTCAGTATAGAAGGACTAATAGAACAAGTCCCACACACTACTAGAAGCCCAAATATTTTTTCAGAGCTAAATGAAGAAAAAAATTATTTTTAATTTGCAACCTGATGGAGGTCAGTATAGATGGACTAATAGACCAAGTCCCACACACTGCTAGAAGCCCAAATATTTTTTCAGAGCTAGATGCAGAAAAAAATTATTTTTAATTTGCAACCTGATGGAGGTCAGTATAGATGGACTAATAGACCAAGTCCCACACACCGCTAGAAGCCCAAATATTTTTTCAGAGCTAGATGCAGAAAATTTTTTTATTCAATTTGCAACCTGATGGAGGTCAGTATAGATGGACTAATAGACCAAGTCCCACACACTGCTAGAAGCCCAAATATTTTTTCAGAGCTAGATGCAGAAAAAAATTATTTTTAATTTGCAACCTGATGGAGGTCAGTATAGATGGACTAATAGACCAAGTCCCACACACTGCTAGAAGCCCAAATATTTTTTCAGAGCTAGATGCAGAAAAAAATTATTTTTAATTTGCAACCTGATGGAGGTCAGTATAGATGGACTAATAGAACAAGTCCCACACGCTGCTAGAAGCCCAAATATTTTTTCAGAGATAAATGAAGAAAAAAATTATTTTTAATTTGCAACCTGATGGAGGTCAGTATAGATGGACTAATAGACCAAGTCCCACACACTGCTAGAAGCCCAAATATTTTTTCAGAGCTAGATGCAGAAAAAAATTATATTCAGTTTGCAACCTGATGGAGGTCAGTATAGATGGACTAATAGAATGATGCTATGCCCAAAAGATTTTACTTCACTAGGTGCAGTAAAAAAATTGGTATTCTATACACAGGTGGTATATCTTGCAACACAGATAGGCTACTCCACTGACTAACACACTCTGCAATAGGCCAAAAAGGATTAGCTTTGCTAGATTCAGCCAAATGCTGTGAAAAAAACTTGCACAGCACTGGCACAGACCTGCCTGGCAAAAACTGATAGGAACTGATGTAACCTAGTCCTGAAAAGGACTCCAATTACAATTAGTCTTTACTCCCACAATCTATCTATTTAAGAGCACAGACCTGCCTGATAAAAGTCGTAGGAAATGCTGTAACCTAGTCCTTAAAAGGACTGCAATCACAACTATTCCCTACTCCCAAGCTATCTGTATATTTATGCGAAAATTGGCTTGAAATTAACAAGGTATAGCGCACACAGCAACAGCGGTGCCGTCTAACACGCAGCTGCAGCAGTGAGAAAATGGTGGCGACGGGGAAAATGGCTTGGTCTTATAGGGCAAGGACATGTGACATACACTGCCAATCACACATGCCCTTGCTTGTGTGAAAAAAAGCACTTCGCTCCGTGTGTGCGCTGCTGATAGGCTGACAGATTGCACCTCCCCACTGCAAATGCGGGAAAGAGAAAAAAAAATGGAGATCTTCATTGTTCCTGCAGAGATCCATCCCCTGCCCCTCCCCCCGCCCCGCTGTACACTCAAACTGCGTATTAACATTAATTTTCATCATTACTGAGAAAAAATCCAGTTATGATTTTGGTGCACGAACAGTTATCGAACATAACCTCGAACAGCCGAATTTTTCTCAAATTGTTCGTGTTCGCCGACCGGCTCGAACACCGCCCAAAACAGCTCGAATTTGAGATTGGCGAACAGTTCGAGTAGAACAACGCTCATCTCTACTGCTGACCATAAGAGCTTACTCTCTACAGAAGAGACAGAGAGAGGATCCTGCTGACCATAAGAGCTTACACTCTACAGAAGAGACAGAGACAGGGTCCTGCTGACCATAAGAGCTTACACTCTACAGGAGAGATAGGGAACTCCTCTGACCATAAGAGCTTACACTGTAAAGGAAAGACAGAGAGAGGATACTGCTGACCATAAGAGCTTACACTCTACAGAAGAGACAGAGAGAGGATACTGCGGACCATAAGAGCTTACACTCTTCAGGATATAGAGAGAGAGGACCCCACTGATTATAAGAGCTTACACTCTACAAAAGAGAGAGAGGACCCTACTGACCATAAGAGCTTACACTCTACAGAAGAGACATAGAGGGGCTCCTGCTGACCATAAGAGCTTACACTGTACAGAAGAGACAGAGAGAGGATACTGCTGACCATAAGAGCTTACACTCTACAGAACAGACAGAGAGAGGATACTGCTGATCATAAGAGCTTATACTGTACAGATGAGAGAACCCTGCTGATCATAAGAGGTCACACTCTACAGGAGAGACAGAGAGAGGATACTGCTGTCCATAAGAGCTTGCACTCTACAGGAGAGAGAGATAGGACCCCACTGACCATAAGAGATTACAAACTACAGGAGACAGAGAGAGGACAGCGCTGATCATAAGAGCTTACACTCTACAGGAGAGAGAAAGGAAACTGTTGATCATAAGAGCTTACGCTTTACAGGACAAAGGACATAAATAGGTATATTAAAGCATAACATAGATGCTATAAAGTGCAATGCTAACACCCTAGTCAATAGTAAATTGTTGCAATCTCACTTAATCCAGAAGACAGGTTGCTACAATTCATGGAGCCACTTGAGGGCCACTCAACATGAATGCCTGATTGTCCCTAGTTCTCCCTCTTATGACCTGACAACTCTTCCGATGCGTTTCTGCCTCATTGCCCGGTATCCTCAGGGGCATGTATATGCTGGGGGTGAACGAGTAATAGGGCATAATTACAAAAATCTTGTGTTAGATAATCATCCAAACACAAGAACCACAACAGGCCCTGTAGTGACCGGCAGACATTATCCGGTGTGCAGAGTTCAGCACAAGTATAAACATTTTTTTATGGGTATTAGCATTGCGCTTTATAGCATCTATGTTATGCTTTATTATTCCTATTTATGTCCCTTGTCCTTTAAACAGGTGGTCTGTATGGGTTCTTAATCCTTATTTTTAAACGTTACTATTAAAAGTTGTATTTTAACAATAGAAACTCTTAATGCTATTTACTGACTTTATTCTTGGACACTTACATCCTACTGTGGTTTAGGTTTATTATTGCTGTATAACTGTCCAAATCAGCAGTTACTTATCTGACTGACAACTATAATCTAGCTTCTATATTTTAATAAATGCATAATAAAGGTTACATTTGATATTAACGATACCTTAACAACATTTATACACTGAAAATGTTCAACTGTGCTGCCTGTAGATAGAGAAACTAACTATACCTCTGTTCAGTGAAGTCAGATTATTATACATTATATCATCTCATCAACAAGTCACTGTAGTCCTATTAATGAAAGTCTGTCAACATAAAATGACTGTTCAAACCTAGCACAAGCACTCAGTTTATCCTTGGCATGGTCAAGCAGTTCAGTGCACCTTCCCATATACTTGGTTTCCTACTATCACCACTCTCCACCAACTCCTGTAAAATCAATCAAGGTAGAAGGAAATAGATGGAAAACATGTAAGTGGGAAGCGGCACTGAACTGTTTGCCATGCCAAGTGCACCAAGTGCCTGTGCTTGGTGTGTACGGTGCTGACCGACTCCCTTAAACAGGATCACAGTGTCTTGGACTCAATAGTTGTTTTGATGGACTCATATTTCCTCAGTTGCAACAGAATAGAGTGTTTATGTGTCACTTTGGCTGAGTGGTTACTATAAAATGTAACAGCTTACACACCAGTGACCGGCAGAGGGGCCAAAGAGCCACCAAGGTGTAACATTTCCTGACATCAGCCTGCATTATTACAAAATAACAGTGATTGTCTGTCCGCTGTCTCTAATATCAAGTCCTCCCTCTCTCTGAAGCTGTCAAAAACTGAACTCCTTGTGTTTCCTCCCTCTACTAACCTACCTATGCCCGATATTGCCATCTCCGTGTGTGGCTCCACCATTACTCCCCAGCAACACTCTCACTGTCTTGGGGTCATATTTGATTCAGATTTTTCATTCACTCCCTACATCTGATCACTCACTCGCTCATGTCATCTACACCTCAGAAAGATCTCTAGAATTCAACCTTTTCTTTGACTCTACAAAAACTCTTACTTTTGCTCTTACTTATTCTCGTCTGCACTACTGCAACTCTCTACTAATTGGTCTCCCCCTTACTAAGCTTTCCCCTCTCCAATCCGTCCTGAATGCAGCAACCAGGATCATATTCCTCGCCAACTGCTATACCGATGCAGTCATTGCAATGGTTACCCATCCGCTACAGTGTCCAATATAAACTCATCCCTCTCACCCACAAAGTGCTCCACGCTTCAGCACCACCCTACATCTCCTCCCTTCTCAGTCTACCACACTATCAGTGCCCTCCATTCTGCTAATGACCTACAATTAAAATCCTCAATAATCCGAACCTCCCATTCGCGTCTCCAAAACTTCTCACGTGCTGCACCAATTCTTTGGAATGCACTACCCTGGATAATTCGATTAATTCCCAGTACCCACAGTTTTAAGCGTGCCCTAAAAACCCATTTCTTGAGACTGGCCTATCACCCCACCACACTTTTCTAACTATCCCTGTTTTGGCCATACAACATTTTCTTCAAAATCAGGACCTTCAAAGCATCTGTTCACACCCCCCCCCATGCACTTTATAGCCTTCTTTGTCTGTACTGTACACATACTGGCTGTTGATCAGTGCATGCAGGATTATGTGAATACCTTATGTATTATATTGATGGCTGAATCATACAATATAAGCATTTTTTACCATTCCCCTTCGTGTTTCTGCTATTTCCTCATAGGTTGTAAGCTTGCGAGCAAGGCCCTCACTCCTCTTGGTATCTGAGTTATGTGTTATTCTGTAATGTCTTTATTGTCTGTACTAATCCCTTCTAAAATGTAAAGTGCTGCGGAATATGTTGGCGCTATAGAAATAAAAATTATTATTATTACTTGGGGACACTGGGAGTTACCCAACTCCAGCAGTGACCCACAGAGGGACATTCTTTGCTCACAGGCATAGCTATTTTTGTCAGGAACCCCTGCTGGGCCGATGTGCACACTCCTCTAACTTTGTGGCTACAAAGAATTTAAGTATCTCTGCACTCTATATTGTCAAGTGTCAGTATAAAAAATGTTTTTAAAGATTCATGATTTTTTGGTGTTTGGCTTCTTACATCTGGCGCCACAAACCATCACTTGAGAACCATTGTGAACTGGATGAAGCACCTCTGAGCGAAACCCTCATGATCCACCAAGTGAATATGAATGGATTCCCATTAGTGTAAGCAGTGGGGTTTAGTGGGGCCTAAAGAGAACAGACACTTATCTAAGAGATCACAATTACCTATTCTATGGTTATGATTTTAGAACGCTCATTTAACCTACTGTTCTATATTTTCACCAGTCACTCAAAATAAGTACGAAGATTCTTTTGACTGCAGGTAGATGGGCAAAACTATTCACTTGGTCAATTCCACAGTCTTGAGCTGCAAGGTACAATATCCATTATAACATAATTGTTCAAGTGGTCTAATTGTTTAATAAGCTCACTGAGACTTTAATATCAATGTCCTATCCCTATGTTTAAATAGAATCTGTCAACAGGTTTTTGACATTTACTCTGAAAACAGAATGATGTAGGGGCAGAGACCCTGATTGCAAGTGATGTGTCACTTACTGGACTGTATGTTGTTGTTTCAATAAAATCAGTGCTTTATCAACAGGAGGACTAGTTGTCTCATGCCATGTAGTCCTCCTGCTCTGTGTAACTCCCACCACCGATTAGCAGCTTTCTGCCTATGTACTGTGTGCACCGAAATCTGTCAATCAGAGGTGTGGGCAGGGTTATAAAAAATTCAGTAGTCAGAGTACTGGGAGACGTGTAGCAGACAAAATAGTAACTGCAGTAACCAGTATACTAAATGATATGTCGCTGGAATCAGAGTCTCTACCCTACATTATGCTGCTCTCAGATAACAGAGCAAAAACCTGATGTCAGAACCTGATGTCAGATTCCCTTTTAGTGGCGGGGACACCAGAAAAACCATACCAGGCGCAGCATCTTCTATGGGTTGAAGAGCATCTCTCAGCAGGTTTTTGCTATGTAATATGAAGACAGTAGGATTTAGGGCCTAAAACATAGATTATTAGGCTGTGTGCTGATGTGCTGTTCATTTACGGTGAAGGTTTTATCATCAGGACATTATCACAGTCAGGACTGGTTCTCATGTGAGCCCTGGTCAGACCACGCCCCCTCCTCTGACAACCAGTGTTTCTATACACAGTACACAGAAAGCTGTGATGTGGGTGAGGTTAGCTTTCTGAGCTCTGCTACATGCTACATCTAAAAACTCTGATTGTGTCACAACTACTGCACCCAATATACTAAGTGATACATCACTGGAATTAGGGTCTCTTTTCCTACATCATGCTGCTCCCAAATGAGGTAGCAAAAACCTGCTGACAGATTCCCTTTAATCACAATGCCACTGTAAAGAATGATTGGGATGTGGCACCTGCAGGAACAATGCAGCCATTCTTTGTGATTATCAGTGAGAGAGCCACAGGAGAGATATACTTGTCCTTAAGGAGACCCTCAATGTTAAAGTCCAAGAAGACCCCGTTAAAGCTTGCTGAATTGTATTTGTGCTACAATTTAATGGGGTTGAGTTTCTCAAGGTCATGTCCTCTTTTCATCAAGAAAGGTGATGTCGATACCTTGAAAACAGATTGAGACAATCAATCTTTCCTCCCTTTTACTTTCTACTGACATATTGCCTGCATATATGGAAAATTGTAGAGAATAATCTTCAGTGAAGGGATTCACCTTTTCACCCATTACTTCTCCGGAACAGAAATAATTTGTACAATTTTATTTCTAATTACTAATTCCAAATAATATAGATATTGCCCTTGCCTAATTTTTTCAATACATTCCTCTTGTACATTATATTTTTTTTTCTTCCATGTATGAAAATGTGTGATTTTTCTATTTATTTCCATACTTATTCCATACTACAGAGTTTCTTGTGAATGTATGATAATCTCGTACAGTAAAGGAAAGAATGTAACCAAATTATCTGTTAAATGAGTCCAATGTAGCCGCAGAACTGATTCAGTGGAGGAGACAATTTTTTTTTACCGTTTCTAAAACATAAATTTTTGCATTCAAAGTGCTAAACAATTAATGTGAACAATACTGGCAGCAGTATTGATTGCCAGGACAAATGTCAGATGACATTGCTGCTGGGCATGATTAGACATCCCTGCTGGTGACAGTAGGTGACAATTGTCAGGGTTGGAAACCGCTGTAAAGAGATTCCTGTAACTTCAATTGTCGTGTAATTAAAAAATCAAACAAAAAATAATTACAAAGATCTGTAAATAATAAATGGCATAGTAAATTGTAAAGATTTCTCTATCTGGTTTTAAAAAAAGTTGTTTAAAATTTGAAAACAAACTTTATTTTACTATGTACTCCATAATATTGCAATACCAAAAATTATGGAATTATGATAATCACAGGATCGATTGACATTTTAGTCATATGCAAATGATAAAAAAAGTTAAATAACATTTCCAAACATCTTTATTTATTTAGTATGGTGTATAAATGCCACATGCAGAAATGCCCGCAGTTATACCTTTTGGCATGCTATCAATAAGGATATTAATGGTTGTCTGAGGAATGTTAATAGTTGTCGGAGGAAGGATCCACGGCTGGGAGCTCCCTTTACAATTTCCATTCAATGACTTCCCACATGTGCTCGATTGGAGATAAGTCTGTAGAAGCTGAAGATAGCACGTTTAGGCCATACAGCCAGAAAATATGCAGCCTGGTGCTATCTAGTTGAAAAACGGCTCTTCGGACACTTTCATGTTCTCTCATGAAAGCCTCTTCATGACGTAGACCACATGGTCTCCAGAGCAATCACTGGATATCGTTGTGTCCATGACAAAAGAAGCTCTCACCATTTAATTGGATAGACCTCACCCCCCACCTCTATAATTGTTACATTTGAAATCAATTAAACACCTGGACATTTGGCTTCTAATCAAATCTCTTGCAAATACCTTCTAATGATTTGTATAGACACTGTTTGATGTCTTAGACTTGGTATGTGATGTCCTATTTCACTTGCAGTAGAGAGTGGACCATTTTGAACCATCCTTCAAATCTGATGAGAGCATGTGGGCAACACCATGTAGAGGCCTTCACGAGGGAATATCACACCTATTATGGTGGGGGGTGGCATATTGCAGGTCGAACACTGACAGCTTGGGGCCCCTATGCAAGAAATATGTCAGGGCCCCCCTCCCTGCCCGGCATGCTGCTTATGATGAGGGCAATCTGGCAATGGAACCCCCGGAACCTTGAGCTCTATAGATAATGAATAGAGCAGAGGCAAAGTATGCACAACTCTGCTTCATTCAGGACAAGACTGAAGAGCCCTGTTCTCAGAAATTTCTGGGGGGGGCCCAGTGGTCGAATCCCCAGTGATCAGCAAGTTATCCCCAATCTGATGGATTTGGCATAACTTGATTATTTTGTGAATAACCCTTTAAATAGCCAGGTTGATTCTTATGTTCCTTAAAATTACAGTATCATACATGAACCAAAAACAAATATGTTCACACACATACATGCCATACATACACACACATATGTACATACACACATACCGTACATAAATACACATACATACACTGTACATACGCACACATACATATACCGTACATACATACACACATATACACACATGGTCAAAATTGTTGGTACCCCTCGTTTAATGAAAGAAAAACCTACAATGGTCACAGAAATAACTTGAACTCATGAAATAGGCCTGGACAGAAATGATGGTACCCCTGAAAATAATGTGACAAAAGGGACATGTTAAATCAAGTTGTGTCCACTAATTAGCATCACAAGTGTCTACAATCTTGTAATCAGTCAGTGGGCCTGTATATAGGGCTACAGATGTGTACCACACTCAACATGGACCAGAGGAAGCAAATAAAAGAGTTGTCTCAGGAGATTAGAAAGAAAATGATAGACAAACATGTTAAAGGTAAAGGTTATAAGACCATCTCCAAGCAGCTTGATGTTCCTGTGACTACAGTTGTACATATTATTTAGAAATGTAAGATCCATGGGACTGTAGCCAACCTCCCTGGACATTGCCACAGTAGGAAAATTGATGACAAATCAAAGAGACGGATAATACGAATGGTAACAAAAGAGCCCAGGAAAACTTCTTAAGAGATTAAAGATGAACTTCAAGCTCAAGGAACATCAGTGTCAGATCGCACTATCCATCGTTGTTTGATCCAAAGTGGACTTCATGGGAGACGACCAAGGTGAACACCATTGTTGAACAAAATCCTAAAAAAGCCAGACTTGAATTTGCCAAACTACATGTTGACAAGCCACAAAGCTTCTGGGAGAATGTCCTATGGACAGATGAGACAAAAATGGAAGTTTTTGGCAAGGCACATCAGTTCTATGTTCACAGACGGAAAAATGAAGCATATCAAGAAAACAACACTATCCCTACTGTGAAACATGGAGGAGGCTCTGTTATGTTCTGGGGCTGCTTTGCTGCATCTGGCACAGGGTGCCTTGAATCTGTGCAGGGTACAATGAAATCTCAAGACCATCAAGGGATTCTAGAGAGAAATGTGCTGCCCAGTGTCAGAAAGCTTGGTCTCAGTCGCAGGTCATGGGTCTTGCAACAGGATAATGACCCAAAACACATAGCTAAAAACACCCAAGAATGGCTAAGAGGAAAACATTGGACTATTCTGAAGTGGCCTTCTATGAGCCCTGACCTAAATCCTATTGAGCATCTTTGGAAAGAATTGAAACATGGCGTCTGGAAAAGGCAACCTTCAAACACGAGACAACTGGAGCAGTTTGCTCATGAGGAGTGGGCCAAAATACCTATCGAGAGGTGCAGAAGTCTCATTGACACTTACAGGAATCGTTTGATTGCAGTGATAGCCTCAAAAGGTTGTTCAACAAAATATTACGTTAAGAGTACCATCATTTCTGTCCAGGCCTATTTCATGAGTTTAATTTTTTTTTAAATTCTGAGGAAGCAGGGTTGAAAAGCAATGTCTGACTTTCATTTGTTCATTTTCATAGATTTTTAATTTATTATTACTTTTGTCAGATTCAAGGTATTTCTGTGACTATTGTGGGTTTTTCTTTCATTAAACGAGGAGTACCAACAATTTTGACCACGTGTGTATATACATACACATATACCGTACATACACAAACACATCACCGTACATACATATATACATAACGTACATACACACACATATACCGTACTTACATACCATATACACATACTGTACATACATACACATATAGCGTATATACATACAAAGACACACACACATATACCGATACACATATACCGTACATACATACAGATATACCATATATACACACAGATACATGCACATATACCATGGATACATACACATATACCACGCATACATATACATATTGTACACACACATACACATATATCGTACAGAGACACACAGATAAACATATATACACACACACCCAAATATACACATATACATACACATATATACACATAAACATACAAGTAGTAATCTAGATCAGGTGTTCAGATAAGCTGTGGGGGAGGTCAGCCACATAGTTCAGAGATCAGCTGGAGAGGGCTGCAGAAACCACTGTGGAGGATGGGGACACAGCAGAGAGGACAGTCTGATACCAGCTCCATGCTGCAGTGCTGTCCCGTGCTTCCCCATGCAGATAGCCTCCTCCCCCGACCTCTTCTCTGACAGATGCTGCTGGGAATGGAACAGTGGAGGAAGCAGAATACACACAGTCAGTCCTGCTCTTCCTCCGCTGTTGTCTGACTCCCCAGTGTGCTGTGCGGCCTGGGCTCGCTGACTACAGGTGAGAACTCACCATTGGGACACGCCATGCATGAGGACAGAGACAGCAGCCAGTGAGCACTCTCATCAGTCTGGTGAGTAAAGCGTTCATTGGCCAGCTCTCTCTTCCTGCATGACATGCCCCCTTTTTGAATTCCTGCATTCTGCGCACCGTTCTCTCCCCGGCTCTGGGTCAGAATGATTATGGGCTGGTGTGGGAGGGGTCCCATGCTGCTTGACATCAGGCCCCTCTCACTTCCGCCCGTAACATTGACTAAGTGGCCCCATATGTCCTGCATGGTCTGCCTCTATGAGCAGTACACTCCTGCCTGCAAGGACCCCCCTCCACTTCCGGGCCCCGATGCAGTTGCATCGGCTGCACAGGCAGTATGTCCGCCCTTGGCATATTGTATACTAGTCGGACCCCTCTAGTCTTCATTACAGATACATTAACAACTCGGTGTTAGGGCTTGTTCAGATGTCAGTTTTTCATGTATAAGTTCTATCCTTGCTTTTCAAGGATAGAAATTGTAGCTATGAGGCTATTGACATGTCTATGCATTTTTGGGGGCCGATTGGTCACAGGGTCCAATTTTCATCAGAGTCTTGGATCAAACTTGCCAATGCAAATCTTATTGTCTGTGAAAACATCTGACAGCACTCTGATGCCATACATGTGCTGTCTGTGTTTTGCAGACTGTTTAATTGGAAAAGCTTAAAGGGGTTGTCCGCTCAAAAGTGAAAAGTCTGCAGTCACACTGTGTGACTGCAGACTTGGGAATCCCCCCAGCGCAGGCACTGTGCGCTGCGGGGATTCGCCGGTATGAGACCTGGGACTGGAGGGTATGTATAAACTATACATACCCCTGGCCATTCAGCGCCACCTCGCTCCATACACTTGTAAGGAGCAAGGCCACGCCTCATCTAGTGAGGTGGACTGCCAGTAGGAGTGTCCAACTAGAAGGCGCGGCCTTGCTCAATACAAGTGTATGGAGAGCAAGGCCGCACCCACTAGCCGGGGATATGTATAAATGAGTCTCATAGAGGCGAATCCCAGCAGCGCACAGTGCCTGCGCTGGGGAGATTCATAAGTCGGCAGTCACACAGAGTGACTGCAGACTTATTACTTTTGACCAGACAACCCCTTTAAGAAACTTTCATACTTTTTTTTCATTCTGAAAAAAATTGATGAAACCCGGACCAAACTCTGGTGGTAAAAACTGACCTACTGACCAAATTAGGCAATTATGCACGGTAAACTTTATTTGATGCAGTCTACTATAGAGTATATCACCGTTAGTTAGAGATGAATGGATCAGTCTGAGGAGGATCGAGTTCCAGTCAAATTTCCTGAACTCTGCATTTTCATGCAGATCGCAGAAAAAAAAACCCTTTCCTAGTTTCAGAGAGTAGGTTAAGGTCTTTCTGTTTGGTTGTTCGGACCTCCCTATAATGCCTTGCAGCTATGACATCACAGTTCAGAGGTTCTTTGTCCAACACAGTTTATAGAGCAGAGTCAATTTCCATCTCCAGAGTCATTGAGTAAGTCTATCTCTCCTGTACAGTGTAAGATCTTATAATCAGTGGAGTTCTGTTTTTTTTTATTATTATTATTCAAACATCTAATTTATTCATAACTCAGATTAGTTCTTTATGGCTCGCTCACCCTGTTGTATAATACAGAGGAATTCTATGCAAGAAAACATCACATTGCATTCTGACCAATGTTATTAAATGAGTCAGTACTCATCTGCAAGTTTTTTCTCAGCTCGGACTAAAAAAAAGTCGCAGCGTGCTGATATTGTCTGTGAGAATCGCATTGCACTCGCGAATGCAAGTCAATGGGGGCGAGAAAAAAATTGCATGGCACATGGACCATACGTGTGCCGTCTGATGTTTACGCACACATCGCAAACCCGACATTTCATCAGCCGAGTAATTTCACAGACCGAATTGTCAGAATAGAGAGATAGAATAGATATATAGATAGATTAGATAGACTAGATAGATGTCACAATAAATTAACACCCTTTAGTGCCTTTTATTTGGCACTAAAGGGTGTTTAGCCTTATTTCACCTATTAATTAAATAGTAATAACAAAAATTATGTGGGGTCCCCCTATCTATATATATAATTGTCTTGTCCCATCTGTCTGTCTCTCTGTCTTTCTTTCTGTCTGTCTGTCCAGGAAATCCTGCATCGCTCATTGGTCCGGCAGCGGCCAATCAGCGCAGCGGGATTTCTGAAAAAAGATGATGGCAGTTAGCGGCTCATCTGCGGGACGGAGCTCAGCGGCGATGCAGCCGGGAGATGACCGGCGCGAGGCGCTCATCTCCTGACCGCCGGCGACGCTGACCTCCATGCGGCTAGGGTGTCAAGGGAGGACCGGGGAGCGGCGCTGCGGGTCGGGATACTTCTGCTGCGAACGCCCGCTCATGTCCCGGGTTCTCGCAGCGGAAGTAGCCATACAGGCAGCGGCGCTGACATCCATGCGGCTAGGGTGTCAAGGGAGGACCGGGGAGCGGCGCTGTGGGGCGGGATACTTCTGCTGCGAACGCCCGCTCATGTCCCGGGTTCTCGCAGCGGAAGTAGCCGCACAGGCAGCGGCGCTCCCCTGTCCTCACCAATACGATTCCGCTCCCCGGTCCTCACCAATACGATTCGATGATTGGTCGCGATCTCTCGCCACGACCAATCACTGATCTTGGCCCAAAAGTTAAACACCGCTGTGCTGATTGGTAACGGACGCTATTTAAATGTGGCGCCCAAATCGGTGATTGGTCGCGGGCAGCATCCGCGACCAATCAGCAGAGCGGTGTTTAAATGTGGCGCCCAAATCGGTGATTGGTCGTTTAGCGCCCGCGACCAATCAGCGATTTTGAACACAAATGTCCGGACCTTGGTATCACCATGCGGCTACTGTCGGGAGATCAGCGGCTAGGGTGTCAAGGGAGGACCGGGGAGCGGCGCTGTGGGTCGGGATACTTCTGCTGTGAGCAGTCGCTCATCTCCCGCCTTCTCGCAGCGGAAGTAGCCGCACAGGCAGCAGTGCTCCCCGGTCCTCACCAATACGATTCCGCTCCCCGATCCGCACCAATATGATTCGCTGATTGGTCGCGGTATCCTCACCCGACAAATCAGTGATCTTGGCGCAAAATGTAGACACCGCTGTGCTGATTGGTCACGGACGCCAGCCGCGACAAATCAGCGAGCTTGGCGCCAAATTTAAACAACACGCAGCTGATTGGTCGCGGCTGCCAGCTGCGACCAATCAGCGAGATTGGCGCCAAATTTAAACAACGCTCTGCTGATTGGTCACGGCTGCCAGTCGTGACCAATCAGCGAGATTGGCGCTAAAATTTAAACAACGCTCTGCTGATTGGTCGCGGACTCCAGCCGCGACCAATCAGCGACATTGGCGCCAAACGTAAACAGCGCTCTGCTGATTGGTCGCGGTTGCCAGCCGCGACAAATCAGCGAGATTGGCGCCAAATTTAAACAACGCTCTGCTGATTGGTTGCGACCGCGAGCCGCAAACAATCAGCGATTTTGGCGCCAAATTTAAACAACGCTCTGCTGATTAGTCGCGGCTGCCAGCCGCGACTAATCAGCGAGATTGGCCCCAAATTTAAACATCGCTCTGCTGATTGGTCGCGGCTGCCGACCGCGACCAATCAGCATTATTGGCGCCAAATTTAAACCCCGCTCTTCTGATTGGTCGCGGTCGCCGGCCGCAACCAATCAGCAGTATTGGCGCCAAATTTAAACCTCACTCTGCTGATTAGTCGCAACCACCGGCCGTGACCAATCAGCGATATTGCCGCCAAATTTAAACACCGCTCTGCTGATTGGTTGCGGCCGTGACCAATCACCATTATTGGCGCCAAATTTAAATACCGCTCTGCTGATCGGTCGCGACCGCCGGCTGCAACCAATCAGCATTATTGGCGCCAAATTTAAACACCGCTCTGCCGATTGCGCCCGGTCAGCCGCATACATATTCTAGAATACCCGATGCGTTAGAATCGGGCCACCATCTAGTTTCTTATAACCAGCTAAGGGAAAGCAGACAGCTGCGGGCTTATATTATCAGACTGGGAAGGGCCAGTTAGCCTTGAACCTTCCCAGCCTATTAATATCAGCCCACTGCTGTCTGCATTGCCTTTGCTGGTTATCAAAAATTGGGGAAACCCTAAAAAAATAAAGAAGGGTCCCCTCATTTTGATAACCAGCAAAGGCAATGCAGACAGCTGTGGGCTGATATTCATAGACTGGGAACATCCATTGTTATGTGGCCCTTCCCAGCTCCATACACTGGGCGAAGAAGATGGGGATCGTCCATCTTTTAGATTATGGCGGACTGGTGTGGATTATTATTATTTTTTTAATAAATGGGTGAAAGAGTGCAATTGTCAGGGAGTGAATTTTACAAATAAAAGACTTTTGTGTTTGTGTTTATTTCTATTGACTACAGGGTTAGTAATGGGGGTGTCTGACAAACACCTTTCTATTACTAACGCCAGGGCTTGATGTCATCAATGCCACATCAACATCAACCCCTCAAACCCATTACCCATAGTAAACGATAAAAAGAATATATAGTGGGGAAAATAAGTAATTGATACACTGTAGATTTTGCAAGTTTTCCCACCTTCAAAGAATGGAGAGGTCTGTAATTTTTATTGTAGGTACACTTCAACTGTGAGAGACAGAATCTAAGGCCACGACCCCACTATCAGTGTTTGGTCAGTATTTTTTCTCAGGAGTGGGAGCCAAAACCAGGTGAGTAACAATCAGAGAAAAGGTATAATAGAAACAAGTGCATCAATTCTGCATTTATCATCCACTTCTGGTTTTGGCTCCCACTCCTGAGAAAAAATACTGACCAAATACTGACCAAATACTCAAAGTGGGGCTGTGACCTAAAAATAAAAACCAGAAAATCACATTGCATGATTTTTAAATAATTAAATTGCATATTATTGCATGAAATAAGTATTTGATCACCTGCCAACCAGCAAAAATTCTGGCTGTCACAGACCTGTTAGTTTTTCTTTAAGAAGCCCTCCTATTTTGCACTCATTACTAGAGATGAGCGTTGTTCTACTCGAACTGTTCGCCAATCTCAAATTCGAGCTGTTTTGGGCGGTGTTCGAGCCGGTCGGCGAACACGAACAATTTGAGAAAAATTCGGCTGTTCGAGGTTATGTTCGATAACTGTTCGTGCACCAAAATCATAACTGGATTTTTTCTCAGTAATGATGAAAATTAATGTTAATACGCAGTTTGAGTGTACAGCGGGGCGGGGGGAGGGGCAGGGGATGGATCTCTGCAGGAACAATGAAGATCTCCATTTTTTTTTCTCTTTCCCGCATTTGCAGTGGGGAGGTGCAATCTGTCAGCCTATCAGCAGCGCACACACAGAGCGAAGTGCTTTTTTTCACACAAGCAAGGGCATGTGTGATTGGCAGTGTATGTCACATGTCCTTGCCCTATAAGACCAAGCCATTTTCCCCGTCGCCACCATTTTCTCACTGCTGCAGCTGCGTGTTAGACGGCACCGCTGTTGCTGTGTGCGCTATACCTTGTTAATTTCAAGCCAATTTTCGCACAAATATACAGATAGCTTGGGAGTAGGGAATAGTTGTGATTGCAGTCCTTTTAAGGACTAGGTTACAGCATTTCCTACGACTTTTATCAGGCAGGTCTGTGCTCTTAAATAGATAGATTGTGGGAGTAAAGACTAATTGTAATTGGAGTCCTTTTCAGGACTAGGTTACATCAGTTCCTATCAGTTTTTGCCAGGCAGGTCTGTGCCAGTGCTGTGCAAGTTTTTTTCACAGCATTTGGCTGAATCTAGCAAAGCTAATCCTTTTTGGCCTATTGCAGAGTGTGTTAGTCAGTGGAGTAGCCTATCTGTGTTGCAAGATATACCACCTGTGTATAGAATACCAATTTTTTTACTGCACCTAGTGAAGTAAAATCTTTTGGGCATAGCATCATTCTATTAGTCCATCTATACTGACCTCCATCAGGTTGCAAACTGAATATAATTTATTTCTGCATCTAGCTCTGAAAAAATATTTGGGCTTCTAGCGGTGTGTGGGACTTGGTCTATTAGTCCATCTATACTGACCTCCATCAGGTTGCAAATTAAAAATATTTTTTTTCTGCATCTAGCTCTGAAAAAATATTTGGGCTTCTAGCAGTGTGTGGGACTTGGTCTATTAGTCCATCTATACTGACCTCCATCAGGTTGCAAATTAAAAATAATTTTTTTCTGCATCTAGCTCTGAAAAAATATTTGGGCTTCTAGCGGTGTGTGGGACTTGGTCTATTAGTCCATCTATACTGACCTCCATCAGGTTGCAAATTAAAAATAATTTTTTTCTGCATCTAGCTCTGAAAAAATATTTGGGCTTCTAGCAGTGTGTGGGACTTGGTCTATTAGTCCATCTATACTGACCTCCATCAGGTTGCAAATTAAAAATAATTTTTTTCTGCATCTAGCTCTGAAAAAATATTTGGGCTTCTAGCGGTGTGTGGGACTTGGTCTATTAGTCCATCTATACTGACCTCCATCAGGTTGCAAATTAAAAATATTTTTTTTCTGCATCTAGCTCTGAAAAAATATTTGGGCTTCTAGCAGTGTGTGGGACTTGGTCTATTAGTCCATCTATACTGACCTCCATCAGGTTGCAAATTAAAAATAATTTTTTTCTGCATCTAGCTCTGAAAAAATATTTGGGCTTCTAGCAGCGTGTGGGACTTGTTCTATTAGTCCATCTATACTGACCTCCATCAGGTTGCAAATTAAAAATAATTTTTTTCTGCATCTAGCTCTGAAAAAATATTTGGGCTTCTAGCAGTGTGTGGGACTTGGTCTATTAGTCCATCTATACTGACCTCCATCAGGTTGCAAATTAAAAATAATTTTTTTCTGCATCTAGCTCTGAAAAAATATTTGGGCTTCTAGCAGTGTGTGGGACTTGGTCTATTAGTCCATCTATACTGACCTCCATCAGGTTGCAAATTGAATAAAAAAATTTTCTGCATCTAGCTCTGAAAAAATATTTGGGCTTCTAGCGGTGTGTGGGACTTGGTCTATTAGTCCATCTATACTGACCTCCATCAGGTTGCAAATTAAAAATAATTTTTTTCTGCATCTAGCTCTGAAAAAATATTTGGGCTTCTAGCAGTGTGTGGGACTTGGTCTATTAGTCCATCTATACTGACCTCCATCAGGTTGCAAATTGAATAAAAAAAATTTCTGCATCTAGCTCTGAAAAAATATTTGGGCTTCTAGCAGTGTGTGGGACTTGGTCTATTAGTCCATCTATACTGACCTCCATCAGGTTGCAAATTAAAAATATTTTTTTTCTGCATCTAGCTCTGAAAAAATATTTGGGCTTCTAGCAGTGTGTGGGACTTGGTCTATTAGTCCATCTATACTGACCTCCATCAGGTTGCAAATTAAAAATAATTTTTTTCTTCATTTATCTCTGAAAAAATATTTGGGCTTCTAGCAGCGTGTGGGACTTGTTCTATTAGTCCATCTATACTGACCTCCATCAGGTTGCAAATTAAAAATAATTTTTTTCTGCATCTAGCTCTGAAAAAATATTTGGGCTTCTAGCAGTGTGTGGGACTTGGTCTATTAGTCCATCTATACTGACCTCCATCAGGTTGCAAATTGAATAAAAAAAATTTCTGCATCTAGCTCTGAAAAAATATTTGGGCTTCTAGCAGTGTGTGGGACTTGGTCTATTAGTCCATCTATACTGACCTCCATCAGGTTGCAAATTGAATAAAAAAATTTTCTGCATCTAGCTCTGAAAAAATATTTGGGCTTCTAGCGGTGTGTGGGACTTGGTCTATTAGTCCATCTATACTGACCTCCATCAGGTTGCAAATTAAAAATAATTTTTTTCTGCATCTAGCTCTGAAAAAATATTTGGGCTTCTAGCAGTGTGTGGGACTTTTTCTATTAGTCCATCTATACTGACCTCCATCAGGTTGCAAATTAAAAATAATTTTTTTCTGCATCTAGCTCTGAAAAAATATTTGGGCTTCTAGCAGTGTGTGGGACTTGGTCTATTAGTCCATCTATACTGACCTCCATCAGGTTGCAAATTAAAAATAATTTTTTTCTTCATTTATCTCTGAAAAAATATTTGGGCTTCTAGCAGCGTGTGGGACTTGTTCTATTAGTCCATCTATACTGACCTCCATCAGGTTGCAAATTAAAAATAATTTTTTTCTGCATCTAGCCCAGCCAATAGTTTTGGCCTAATACCACAGTTTGGCCACTCAGCTCTGCTCGGTTACCATCCATTGTTTTTTTGTGCAAACAACTCCAGAGTTGTGAATTAGTTAACCACCAAAATGAGTGGAAAAAGGCCTGCTGCTGGTGGAAAGGGGAATAGGCGTGTTGGGAAGGGGAAAAAAGGTTGTGTCCGTGGGGTAGGTGCAGAAGAAAGACCATCTTCCAGCCAATCTAAAATGTCTACTTCTTTTAGCGGACAATGTGATAAGATCCCTTTCTTACGGCCACGCCAATCGCTACAAATTCCAGATGAGGCACAAAAACAGCAGGTGCTTCAACGGATATCAAGTGCTCCTTTAAGTGGGCTCTCCTCCACATCAACTTCAACATCACAAATACTCCAGTCCTCAAAGGTGTCACCCAAATCGCACTTGCTTCCTCACAGCTCCCAAATCTCCAGCTGCCCGTCTGAGTATGAGGTAGAACAGATGGTTGAGTCTGCAGAGCTGTTTACTCATACTATAGCCTGGGAATCAGAGGTCGACTCCAGCGCTTCTGTGAATCCAGACGAGGAAATGATCTGCACTGATGCCCAGAATCTTTATGAGTCGGATCCAGGACCAGACGCAGAAGGTTCTGACCATAATGTAGACCCTCATTCCCAAACTGTAACTCCTGTTGGTGGAGACAATGAGGAAGACAATGATAAGACTCAAATTCCTGATTGGAGCGACAACTTTAGTTTTTTGTCAGGGCAGGAACAGGTTGGCTCTGAGGACGACGGGTGTGATAACGCACAGGGTGATGATGATGAGGTCGGAGATCCCACTTACTGTCAACCCACAGTCAGCCAAGAGATGAGGTCAGCAGAGGAGGTGGAGGAAGATGCTAGTGACGACGAGGTCAGGTTGCGCCTTCCTGGACAGAGACGTAGTACTGGAAGCACGTCAACAACTGCATCCTCAAACACAACTCTGCCTCTCACCACAAGTCGTGGTGGCTCTTCAGGTCGCATGGGTGCTAAGCCTTGCATAGCCTGGGCATTTTTTCAGATCGATAAAGATGACCCAACTCGTGTTATCTGTAACATTTGTCAGCAAAAGCTAAGTAGAGGCCAAAAAATACATAGTTTGAGTACTTCATGCATGAACCGCCACATGGACATGAAGCATAAGTTGCAGTGGGAAGCTCAGTGTGCTACAATGCGGCCTAGCCGGCCGGGCCAATCACCGTCTGCCATATCTTGTGCATCCGCGGCCTCTTCATCCTCTGTGACTGGGGGGACAGCAGTCACACCTGTTTTGGGGCGCAGACCTGCCACCTCTTTACCCGCAACAGCCAGCGTGATTGGCAGGTCATCATTTTCTTTGGAGGTGGTAACACCAGCTGGTGTTGAGCGCTGTCCGACATCGATAGCACCACCTTTGGATCAAGGCAACCTAACATGTCCGCCTGCATCTTCCTCACAGACCGGCAGTTTGCCGGGGACACCCTTATCAACCCCGTCTAAGCACAATAGCCAGCCCTCGGTCCCTCAGATGTGGACAAGTAAAAGACCATTTCCTCCTAGCCATGAGAAAGCTAAGAGGTTGAATTTCACCATCTGCAAGCTCTTGGCTACAGAAATGCTGCCTTTCCGCCTGGTGGACACAGAGGATTTTCGAGACCTTATGTCCGTCGCAGTGCCCCAGTACCAGATGCCCAGTCGGCACTACTTCTCAAAGAAAGGTGTGCCTGCGCTCCACCAGCATGTCGCACACAACATCACCGCTTCTTTGAGAAACTCTGTGTGTGACAGGGTGCATTTCACCACAGACACTTGGACGAGTAGGCATGGACAGGGGCGTTACATGTCGCTGACTGGGCACTGGGTAACTATGGTGACAGCAGGACAAGGGGCTGCTGTCCAAGTCTTGCCGTCCCCACGAGTTGTGCGTCAATCCTCTTTATGTCAAAGTTCCTCCACTGCTTCTGCCTCCTCAACCTCCTCTCGGTCTTCCACCTGCACCCAAAGCCTGTCTGGTTATGCCACAAGCTTTCTAACTGCGCAGAAGGGATCCTGCACACCTCCTTACTATGGTGGCAGTAGGGCTCAACGTCATCAGGCGGTTTTTACATTGAAATGTCTGGGAAATGTGAGTCACACAGCTGAGGAGTTGTGGTCAGCTCTGGAGAACCAATTTCATGAATGGTTGTCTCCACTGGACCTGAAACCAGGGAAGGCCGTGTGCGACAATGCTGCAAACCTGGGTGCGGCCCTTCGCCGGGGCAATGTCACACACGTGCCTTGTATGGCTCACGTGTTGAACCTGGTTGTCCAGCAATTTTTAGCCCACTATCCCAGACTAGATGGCCTTCTGCAGAGGGCACGGTCGCTGTGTGCTCACTTCCGCCGTTCGCATCCCGCAGCTCAGCGACTTACATCTCTACAGAAGTCGTTGGGCCTGCCACTTCACCGGCTAAAATGCGATGTGCCTACCCGGTGGAATTCAACTCTGCACATGTTGCAGCGACTGTGGCAGCACCGACAAGCCCTGGTGCAATACGTTCTGACGTATAGCCTGGGCCAACGAGATTCAGAGGTGGGGCAAATCACGCTGGAGGAGTGGTCTCAGATCAGGAACCTATGCACCCTTCTGCACAGTTTTGAAATGGAGACGAAGATGTTTAGTGCTGACGATGCCATTATCAGCATGACTATTCCGGTGATTTACATGCTGGAGCACATGTTAAACAGAATTCGGAGTCAGGTGGTGGCACAAGAGGAGGTGGAGGAAGTAGAGGAGGAGGAGTTGTATGCGGAAGGGCTAACATCTGCAAGGTCCAGACGGTCGGCAGCACCAAGGCGGCAGGCATGTGAGGGTGGGGGAGATGGTTTTACCAGGGCGCATGGTAGCAGCCAAACTAGTGAGGAAGGTGCAGGAGCCCAGGAAGAAGTGGAGGACGAACTGATGGAAGACTCATCAGATGAGGGAGACCTTGATCACATTTCTGTTGTGCGAGGTTGGGGGGAGAGGACAGAGGAAGGAAGCATGATTGTTACCTCGCCACCAACACAACAGGGACTTGGTGCTCCTGGATGCGCAACACACATGAGTGCCTTCTTGCTGCACTACCTGCAACATGACCCTCGAATTGTGAGAATTAGAAATAATCCTGACTACTGGGTTGCCACACTGTTAGATCCCCGGTACAAAAGTAAATTTGCAGAAATTATTCCTGCCATAGAAAGGGATGCACGCATGCAGGAGTATCAGCAGAGACTGTTGCAGAATCTTACATGTGCTTTTCCACAAAATACCAGTGGTGCACGTAGTGAATCTCACAGTTCCAACTTGCCAACCGTGGGACCGTCAAGTGTTCAGCACTCAAACCGTAACAGAACCACAGTATCTGCTGGTAACATCAATTTTGCGGAATAATTTCACCACTTTTTTAGCCCATCCTTTGCAAGGCCACAGGAGACAAGAAGTCTGACACATAGTCAACGCCTAGAGACGATGGTACAGGAGTATCTCCAAGTAAACATTGAAGCCACGACTGTGTCACTGGACCCTTGCTCTTTTTGGGCTTCCAATCTGGATAAATGGCCGGAGCTAGCCACTTACGCCTTGGAGATCTTGTCATGCCCCGCAGCCAGCGTTCTGTCTGAACGTGTTTTCAGCGCTGCTGGTGGTGTGCTGACAGATAAGCGCACGCGGCTCTCCACTGATAATGTAGACAGACTCACGTTCATAAAGATGAACAAATCATGGATCCGAAACGACTTTTCTACCCCTGTGTCATCCTGGGGAGAGTAAAAGCTTGATGATTGGTTAAAATCACCCTACCAACCGTTTTAAGCTTTCAAATTACTAATCATGTTTATCTGTATCTTGACTGGAAAATAATTTGGGCTTTGTAGCAGTGTGCAGCACTGATCCTATTAGGCCATCTATAATAAGCTTCACCAGATTTAAAATTAAAAATAATTTTTAGCTGCATCTAGCCCGGAAAATAATTTTGGGGCTCCGAGATGCGCAAGACACATAAGTGCCTTCTTGCTGCACTACCTGCAGCATGACCCTCATATTGTCAGAATTCGAAGTAATCATGACTACTGGGTTGCCACACTCTTAGATCCCCCAAACTTTTCGATCAACCTTTTCATTTTAATAAAGACCAAAAAAATGGTCATTTTTGAAATTATAAGCATTAGCAGGTTGTTAGAAACTGAAATCAAACAGTTTTCAACTCAAAACTTTATTCTAGGTGATGTTACATTTTCACATAGGACCCCTTGTTCGAAAGGAGCTTCTGAACTCTCTCGTCCATTGAATTTGTCAGGTTTTGGATGGTTTCTGCTTCAATTGTTTTGCATGAGGACAGAATGCCCTCCCAGAGCTGTTGCTTAGATGTGAACTGCCTCCCGCCATCATAGACACTCCTTTTAATGATGCTCCAAAGGTTCTGAATGGGGTAGAGGTCAGGGGAGCATGGGGGTCACACCATAAGTTTGTCCCCTTTTATGCCCATATCAGCCAGAGATGCAGATGTTTTATGTGCAGCATGAGATGGTGCATTATCATGCAGAAAAATGATCTTGCTGTGAAATACACGGTTCTTCTTCTTGAACCATGGCAGGAAGTGCTGTTTGAGAAAATCCACATACATTATGGAGTTCATCTTTAGCGCCTTCAGGGATCCTAAAGGGGCCGACAATCTCTCTCCCCATGATTCCAGCCCAAAACATTACTCCACCTCCTCCTTGTTGGCGCTGTAGCCGTGTTTGCGTGGGGTGTCCATCAACCAGCCATCCTCCACTCCATTCATCTGGACCATCGAGCGCTGCACGGCACTCATCCGTGAACAAAACAGTTTTGAAATCAGTCTTCATGTAATGTTTGGCCCACTGGAGCCGTTTCTGCTTGTGTGAAGTGGATAGAGGAGGTCGACAGGATGGCATATGCACAGCTGCAAACCTCTGAAGGACCCTGCATCTTGTTGTTCGGGGGACGTTGGAGGCACAAGCAGCTTCAAAAACTTGTCTGCTGCTATGACAAGGCTTTTTTGCCGCTGCTGTTTCAACCTGACGTAATTGCCTGTAGGAAAGAGTCCTCAATTTGCCCTTATCAGCACGCACACGTGTGTACTGTGAATCAGCTACATACTTCTTGATTGCCAAGACACTTCATCCTGATCATCGCACAATGTTGATTGTAGTCATGCCTTGACCTAAACACTCCACAATTTGTTGCTTCTCAGCAGCCGACACATCCTTTTTCTTTCCCATTTTGGCAGAAAATGTAGGCTGCTTAATAATGTGAGAGAGCCTTCTTAAGTAGTCTTGCCTTTCATTGGACACACCTGCCAAACTAATTAGCACAGGTGTCTGCAATTGCTTACAGTGATATAAAGAGCCCTGACACACATCACCATCAATGAGTTTAACTGACAAACAAACAAATTCTTCCCTTATCACTCCTAAACACTTTTTGCATAATAATTTGGAACGCGGTGTACATGTGCTTTTCCACAAAACACCAGTGGTTCACGTAGTGAATCTTACAGTTCTAACTTGCCAACCGTGGTCTGTATGGAATTGTTCAATAAAGGGCCCAAAATTAAGATAACATAGATGGGAGAGGTCTCTATGAATAGGAATTCCTAAGTATTTGATACCCTGTGAGGGCCAGGCAAAGGGAAAGTTGGACTGGATGGAATCCTATATGGATTTAGGGAGGGAGACATCGAGGGCCTCAGACTTCGCTGCATTGATTTTAAAATTTGACCATGTAACAAAGTGATCTATTTCAGCCATAACAGCAGGGATGGGTATATGTGATTGAGTGATATATACTAGGACATCATCAGCAAATAGAGAGCACTTGTACTCGGTGCCTCCCACCTCAATCCACCTAATATTGGGGTTATGGCGAATTGATGAGAGCAGGTGCTCCGTCACTAGGATGTATAAGAGAGGGGACAGAGGACATCCCTGCCTTGTCCCATTGGTGATTGTGAAAGGTGATGAAAATGTTCTGACGCACCCCCTGGGCCTTGGGACACCCGGAGCCGGACACTTTTTGGTGGATGCTGGTGGTTGTAGTCTTCGTGGCGGCGATCCGGTTCCGTGGCTCAGGGCGGTCAAACCAGTGGCGGAACTATTTATGTGGTTTTGATGTTTAAATGTCCGACTACGCCACCCGTGGATTGCCTTCAGAGTGAACCGCCGCTACAGGGCAGACCGCTAAGGCTGGTGTTGTGGGTGCAGCAGAGCGTAGCATAACTCCCCACGGGAGGAGTATAGCCTCAGGGCAGTGTATGCGGAGGATGTGGGTGATGGTGCAGGGCAGCAGCAGTAACGACACGGAGTCAGTGATGCAGTTCAGGGACTTTACTCACAGTTCTTATTATCCAGACCACGTCTGCAGGTAACGGCTGCCCACGTCGTACTGTGCTCACCAGGTGAGGGGCTCAGACAACTCCCAGATAACTTTGGAGCGCTTCACAGGACCCCCTTTGTGTGTCCTTTGTCTGGCCTTTCTTACCAACACTTCTGTCCGGCTGCCTCGGGCCTCCTCTTGGTAAACTTGGCGCCAGTTTCCCTGACCCTATGTGGTGCCTTCCTAGCGGGTGGAGCAAGGGGCTGCACCACATAAAATGTCAGAGCCTCCGGTTTCTAGCTGAGGGTCGTTTCCTGCCTCCACTAGTTCGGGGACCGGTCTCCCCCTTTGGCCTGACCCCTCCACGCAGGTGGATTCGGGCGTGCGGTGGCGACTCGCCCGTCCGCACCCCTGGGATCCCTTCATTCCTCGTTCCTGGAGCCTTCTCCACTCCTCTTCCTTCCTTCTCCCTCTTGCAGGCCTGGGCCTCTGTTACTAGGCCCGCCTCCGGAGCAGAGCTCATGCAGAGCCCCTGCTCCCTGCCACTTCTGCTCAGACTTCTCTGCACTGAACTAAGATGGTGCCCACCTTTTATACTCCCTTCTCAATGCACCCAGGAACTGCTTCCTCCCTGCTCCTGCACTGCAGGGTTCCCCTTCCTCAGTGTTCCCTCCCCCTACTCCAGCCAGGGACAGGGACTGTCGTGCCCATCTCAGGGGCATATTGGTCGCCCTGCCCCACGGCAATGTGGTGTAATGCATGCAGGTGTCGGGTCCTGATCCACACTCCATCCTTATCTGAGAGTGAGATATCACACCTCTGGGTGAGGTGCAATACGTCTGTAGCAACCGAGCCCTCGGTGCTACAGTTCCATTTATCTTCAGCCTAGGTGACGTATTGTGATACAGGGCCATGATTTTGGCTATAAAAGGGTCCCCTAGACCCCTACCCCAAGCTTTTTAAGAGAATCATATATGGCGTGCCAGGAGACTCTATGGAATGCTTTCTCAGCATCCAACAAGAGTATCTACTTACAAATTTTTAACTGCATCTAGCCCAGGAAATACTTTGTGCCTAGTAGCAGTGTCTGCTAGTCAGCGGATTATCCCGGCTGTTAAGCAAGCTACACCACCTGTAGTTTGGACACTTAATTTTTTCAAAGGAAATGCTTCGGGACCACAGGATACTTAGTGAAGAGCATCAGGAGGCACCCCAAGGCATAGGGGCTGGGACTGGCACTAGGATGCCTTGCGGTGGACAGCCGAGCTCGATCCTTATAAAAGCTTTTTAACTGCAGCAGCTTTAGTGGACGCTACTGGAGCTGGAATTACGCGGCTGCTGGCATGAGACTTGCCCTCCAATAGATCCTTGTAAATGGATTTAAAGTGTATTCATTCAAATTAGAGGGACAATTTAAATTAAAAAGCTTAGAGCTGCCTCCACCACAGGGGGGCTCTCTCGACCCACCAGCGGACAGGCACCAGTATTGGGAGAGGGGGGCTGGCCGTCAGGGTTCACCGCGGCTCTGGCACAAACCCGGCGACACGGAGGTGGCACGGGCAGGAGCGGACTGGCCGTCTCGGCTTCTCACTTTTTGGATTTTAGAAGGGCATGACATGCCTATATCTGTGTCTCCCCCTCCTTTTACTCCTCCACCTCTTTTCTTTTCGCATGACTATATGTACTTGTCACTTTTCCATGTGTTAGTTGTGTCTTCTGAGCAGTTTGTCAGCTTTTGGACACCTTTGAAGGTGTTTTCTATGTGTTTCTATGTGTTTTTGTTTGCCTGCCATTGGTTTTAACGGTGTTCGAAGGTGTTCGACGAACAGTTCGACGAACCGAACCGAACTCGAACACTACGGGGGTGGCTCAACACTACTCATTACCTGTATTAATTGCACCTGTTTTAACTCCTTACCTGTATAAAAGACACCTATCCACACTCTCAATCAGACTCCAACCTCTGTACTACAGGAAATGACTGACCTCTGTATTTGCAAACAAAAGTTTCTGTACCAAATATTAAGTTCTGTTTTTCTATTGTATCGAATACTTATTTCATGCAATAAAACACAAATTAATTATGTAAAAATCATACAATGTGATTTTCTTGATTTTTTTTTTCGATTCTGTCTCTCACAGTTGAAGTGCAGCTATGGTACAAATTACAGACCTCTCCATTCTTTGTAGGTGGGAAAACATGCAAAATCGGCAGTGTATCAAATACTTATTTTCCTCACTGTATGTGCTAGACAATGTTGGTATGAAACACCCAAATGGTAGCAGAAACAACAAGGATGATGTGCCCACCCCGACGTGCGTTTCGGCGTAGCCTTTGTCAACAACAGTATCTAACCTCACAAATGCTTATCTCGATGAATGGGCAAAAATGGCCACAAACACCTCCAATATCTTGCAGAAAGACTTCGCAGGAGAGTGGAAGCTGTTATATCTGCAAAGTGGGGACTAAATCATATGAATGCCTATAGATTTAGAATGGGATGTCATTAGGGCTCCTGTGGGTATAATATGTAGGTGTCCCAATACTTTTATCCACATAGTATATACTGTATATTCATTTAAACTTTCCACATTTTATATTTAAGTTCAAGTTATATGAAAAAAACACAGCTAAAAATCCCCAAATGATACAAATGTAGTAAAACAGTAGGCAAGTGAATAGCTATAATCCTAATATCACTGAGACTACTAGTATTTTAGCAAATTCGAATTCTTCGATCAATGCTTTTTCAGCCAGTTCTTTTTACTTGAGTGTAACTTGAACGTTCTGTGTTTTTACTCGTTAATCATTGCAATAACATTGGGCAGGGTGATCAATATCAGTGAGGATAATTAAAGATTGATATCTCACCATCTACCTTGTATGATCCATCCAGACTGTAATAACCAGAAAAGGCCTGTGTAATATAATAATTTCAACGGTGAACCGAACAATGTAGACAAAGTTTTATAGCACAATTAACCCTTTAAGGACAGGCACATTTTTAATTTTTGCTTTTATTTTTTTTCCCTCCATTTTTTTTGCACACTAAGCTGACGTTTTTATTGCTAACATTTTGGGGTACATACTGATCAATTTTTAGGGCATTTTTATGGAAAAAGCAGAAAATACTGGTGTTTTTTGGGGGGGTTTACTTTTATATTCTAAGAGATCTGACTTTTCCAGATCTCAATGTATTTACCAAATATATTTCTTTCTTTCATTTTTTATTTCTTTAGCTTTGAATGGGGAAAAGGAGGGTGATCTAAACATTTATTCTTTTTTTATAACATTTTTTTATTTTTACTTTATTCTTTTTAGTCCTCTTGGGGAACTTTAACCTGTAATCAAATTACTAAAGTATTACAGTTAAAACCTAAGACAGAAGCAAAATATACATACACCCAGCTGCAAGTAAATAAGTAAAAGCTGCATAATTCGGTCACCAGCCAGTGTCTGTCTAAGTGCAGTCACCAAGTGTTATTAGGTGCATGGAGGATGTGGCGACAGATGAATATGAGGGACCAGATTCTGAGGACAATTTGGAGAAAGGGAGCAGTGAAGTAAGGTGATAGGTCTGTCTTAAGAGAAATGTTTCTAAGGCACACTTAAAAATGTAGGGGCTAGGTATTAATTGGATTGTCCGGGGTAGTGCATTCCATAAAACTGGTACAGCACAAGAGAAGTCTTAGAGAAGTGTGAGGTTCAGATTATGTAGGATGTTTGTCTTAGATCAGTTGCAGAATGGAAAGCACAGGTCGGGTAATAGACAAGAGATAAGGAAGGAGATGTAAGGAGATGCAGAACTGGGGCAACAAGATTGAGGCATCGGTGTAGTGGCTGGACAGAAATACAATTCTGGTGGCTGCATTCAGGATGGATTGAAGAGGAGAAAGTTGCAGTAGTCTAGGAAAGAATGAATAAGAGCAACAGTAAGAATTTTTTCAGTTGCAAAGGTGAGAAAAGGTCATATTCTTGACATATTTTTAAGATGAAGGTGACACGAGCGAGTGAGAGATTGGATATAGGGAGATAATGTGGATCTACATACAGTAACATGTAAAAGTTTGGGCACCCCTGGTCAAAATTCCTGCTATTGTGAACAGTTAAGAAAGTTGAAGAAGAAACGATCTCTAAAAGGCCTAAAGTTAAAGATGACACATTTCCTATGTATTTAATCAAAAATAATATATATTTTCATCTATTACATTTTAAAAATTACAAAAAGGAAATTGGGCCACTGTACAGCCTTAATTGCTAAGAAGTACAAGCTAATGTGATTTATCACTCAATACTGCCAGAGTAGTATCAAATTTACTGCATTTTGCAACAAAACATAGAGCTGAAGTCATAAAAAGCTATACTAATACCATATTTTTCAATGTCTGCAATCATCTAATTTTAGATAAAGGTAAACAAAAATAATCTTCTACCGAAAATGTATTCTGACATTTGAAAGATTGCCAACAAAAGGTCAGATTACGTTTCACCTTAATAACCCACTTACCAGGTCAATTATCTATCTATTCATCTATCTATCCATCCATCTATCCATCCATCAGCAAAGCATGAATAATAAATAGGTTTTGATTTTTTTGTCACAATTCCTTATTTGCATTCTTAGACCTCATTCTGACATCCCTGTTTTACAAACATGTTCTATTTATGTTCTTCAGTGATATAATCTGAACCCATCATAGTCTCTGACGTGTTGACATATCCGTGATTTTTTTGAGAAATAAGGCTATGTTTACACACGTTGTGTTTTTTTCTCTTGCAAATCTGCTGCTTTTCTCTAGCAGGAAAACAGCTGCGTAAAAAACACGCGTATTTGCTGCGGATTTTTAATCACCCATTACTTCCTATGGGTGAAAAATCGCAGCAAATGCGCAGGTGCTTTTTCTGTTGCAGAAACGCTGAAAGAAGTGACACGCTCTATTTTCCAAATACGCAATCAAGGCAGAAAATACACAGCAAACAAAAAGCAACATGTGTGAACAGAGAATTCTGGTTTCTCATAAACTTTGCTGGTACTGCTAGACGCAGCTGAAAATTTGCATAAAGATGTGTGAACAAAGCCTTAGTATCTGCAAAAAATCAAATGAAGACATGACTGTTTTTGAACTGAGTCATTGAGTCATTAACTCGCCCTTTCAAATCAATGGTTCCGTAAAGAAAAAATGTATAGCACACGGATAAGAGGAGCTTGGAGATTTTATTTTATTTATTTGTTGATTTATTTTTTGCATACGAATAAATAAGATGCGATATAAATGGTAATAATGGACACATGGATGAAAATCAGATCCAGCAATAAACAATCCTTTTTATATGTGTCGAGTACCTCCTCGTTGATTTTCCCTTAATTCTAGCAAACTAGTAGAGTATGCTCATATTGAGTACTTGACAGTCTACACACCCATATAGTAAGTGGCATGCTCAAATAATTGTTTGGATAAATGAGCTATGAGCGTATATGAGCTCTTACCAAGTTTGGGGTCTTGCAGGCAAGAAAACTAATTTATGTATTCTATTTAGCATATCAAATTCCTGCCACATAGCATAGTATCTATCTTAGGGTAGGTTCACACAACTGTTTTCTCTCCATCCGAGAAAAAAGGTTTGATTATCCAATGGCTGTCCGATTATTTTTCACAGACCCATAGACTTGAATGGGCTAGCGCCACTCGATTCTCGTGCACGTTGTGATTTTTTTCCGAGGAAGAAATTGGACATAAGCACAGCTCATAGAATAACAGGGGCATGAGTACTATCCTCAAAATCATTGACAGAACTCATCTTATTTAAACTGTCATGTGCACGAGCCCTTACCTTTATGTTGGATGGTCCCAATCTCCCCTTTAGTAAATGTTCCATTAAGAGTTTAAAACTGGTTCATCTGATCTACGCGATCAGAATAAGACCAATTACCTAGCAAAGCTCAACGCATTCACAGGATTACCCCAAATACAGGACGGAGTGTGTCACCCCCAAAATGCATGTTTAACTAACTATACCATGATATAGGAGACTTAGTGCCCAGAAAAATTATGCTAACACTGTACTTGTTGTTGGAACGATGACAGAGAAAATTATTTTTAATTTGTATGCAAACAAAGGGGCTTCGATGCACCCTTGGCTGGGCCAAGAGCTCAGCGCATATTCTACCCCCCCATCATTTTGCATGTTAAGGGCTTTCCACTTCTGATTGACAGAGATCACTCCTCAGAGTGGGCACCGTTTAAGACATGAGGTATGTGCACATTCTCCTCCCTGGCTCCTCTTGCTCCACTTCTGTTTGTTTTAATGTAGCAAGCGGTAAGCACAGTCAGTGTCAGTGCACAAGCGCACACACAAGCCAGCACAAGTATGATTATTATAGGGGCTTGGTACCCTATATTTATATATTTATTTTTCTCACTTATATATTATAATATATGTATTAATTCCACAGCACTTTACAGACATTATCATCACTGTCCCCATTGGGGCTCACAATCTAGATGCCCTTTGGAGTGTGGGAGGAAACTGGAGAACCTGGAGGAAACCTGCGCAAACACGGGATGAACATATGCAAATTGTCTCTTCAGAGAGGAAGAGGACTAGAACTCTAGAGCCACCTATAGGAAGTAGCAATCCTAAAAGTCAATAGTGACCCTTTATCAAGGCTTATCACATGACTTAGGATATAAGCCGAACCAGAAACTCAATTTGCAGACACTGTTTTGTGGGACTGCCCCTCATCAGTGCAAAGTGTGAGTTCTGGTTTGGCTGTTTGAGAGGCGTCAGACCGGTATCTAAGGTGTAACATTTCTTCTTGCGTAGAGCGACATGTTAAGCATGTCACGGTGAGGAGACTTTTAAAGCCGCAATGCTTCTCTGGGAAATATGCAAATTGTCTCTTCAAAGAGGAAGGGGACCAAAACTCTAGTGCCACCTACAGGAAGTAGCAATCCTAAAAGTCAATAGTGACCCTTTAACGAGCCTTATCACATGACTTAGGATATAAGCAAGAACCAGAAGAACATATAAACTCCTTGCAGATGTTGTCCTTGGTGAGATTTGAACCCAGGACCGTAGAGCTGCAAAGCCACCATGCTGCCCTAACTAATGGTATAGTTTATTTAAAATGCATTTTGAGGGTGAAAAACTCCCTTCAAAGTCTTAGCTGACTGAATTTATGGACCCAAGAAGTGGAAATTGTGAAAAAAATTATGAAACTTTAAATTATTGTGGTGCTCAGTTTGCTAAGACACATATTGTAAAAGTTTAACAATCATGATCAAGAGACACCTTGGTCTTCGAATGAATGTTCTCACTGGATTGTTTACCACCTTACATTATAAAGCATACTCTAGAAATACTCTAGAAATATGTGACTCGCCCCCTGGGCCGCGGGGCACTCGGGACCGGGCTTCAGTGTAATGATGGGGGTAGTAGTGGCGACCCGGTCCCGTGGCTCAGGGTGGTCAGACCAGTGGCAGTCTTTTATCTGTTTTAGGTAATGTCCGACTACGCCACCCGTGGATTGCGGCTATTATGAACCGCCGCTGCAAGGCAATCCCCTGAGGCTGATGGTGTGTGCAGCTGAGATCGTATAGCTCCCCACGGGAAGAGTGTAGCCCCAGGGCAGTGTAGTAGATGGTGGGGGTGATGGTGCAGGAAGTCCTAGTACCGTTAGTGCTGGCGAAGTAAAAAGCACAAAGACAACATGTTGCAGTCCAGGGTCTTTTACTCACAGTTCGTATACTCCAAGCCACTTCTGCACAGGTAGTGAATACCCAAGCCGTGCGGTGTCCACCAGGTGAGGGGCTCGGTCAACCCCTAGGCAATTCAGGAGCATGGCACAGGACTCCCTTCTATCCTTCCTCTGGCTGGTGCCCCACCAGTGACCAAGCTTTTGTCCAGCTGCCGCGGATCTATGCGGGTAAACATGGGCCCCATTTCCCGCTATCCTATATGGTGCCTTCCTAGCAAGGTTTAGCAGGGGGTCGCACCAAGTGATGATCACGACGTCCGGTTCTTGGCTAAGGATTATTTGCCTCCACCAATTTGGGATCCGGTACCCTTTTCTTGCCTGACCCGTCACCCGTAATTTCCTGGGTCCTTAGGGTCCCTTCTGCCTTCTTGTTTCTGAGCCCTTCTGTTTCTCCGTCACTTCTCCTCCTTTCCTGTTCCTTCTTCTCCTCCTTCCCTCGGCTTCTTCTCCAGGCCTACTTCTCCTTCTCCTCCCAGGCTCCGGCCTTCACCCTAGGCCTGCCTTTGAGCAGAGCTCCTACAGAGCCTCCGTTCCCTGTCTTCTCCTCTCACAGACTGCGCACTCAACTAAGATGGGGCCCACCTTTTATACCTCCCCTCTCTGTGTGAGCTCAGGTGACCAGCACCCAATGAGCTCCTACCTATGCTCAGAAACCGTCCCCTTCTGCTCCTACATCACTGGGTTTTCCTCCCCACTCCCCACTCCAGCCAGGGACATGGTCTGTCGTGCCTGCATTACTGTATAAATGGGAGCACCGTTGAGCTGTCCCCTGGAAATGGGGTGTGTGTGATGCATGCAGCTAACTGAGCCCTGGTCCACACTCCATCCTTACCCGGGAGTGGAATACCACACCTCTGGCAGAGGTGCAATACTCCTGTAGCGGCCGAACCCTCGGGGCGCTACATTCCCCCCTGGTAAACCACAGCACGTCCTCGGGCTGGAAAAGAGTAAAGCCATTTGATTACAAGACATGCAAAACTTTTTCAAAACTTTTTACATTAGAAAACGGACGACATTGTTCAATTTCCTTTATGGGAAACACTTTTCTTTGTCACTGTTAATACTACCGGAACTCTTCTGTCATATAAAACATTCTCATTATCATATAGCAGCATATAAAACTTTTCATATCAAACATTTTCTTAAGTAAAACATATTCTTGTGTGCTGGCCGCGGTGCAACTTGCGACCAGGTGTTCATTCTTCTTAAAGGTGCAACAATAGTTGTCTTGAGGTAGACGTTGCAGTCTTTTTTTTATAAAACCAATAGGGGGCGCTTTAGGAAGCGCAACTATTTACAGGGGCGGGCGTTCTCAGTCCTCGGCCAGTTTTGGGAAGGGGAATGGCTGCTCTCAGTCCTCAGCCAGGTAAATTGGGGAGGGGGACAACTTTTAAACAGGTAGCAGTCCCATAATAGTCCCAACGGGGACCACACACTCAGTGGCAACAGTCCCACAACAGTTCCTTTTACCCTGACGGGTAACTATGTACATTGGCGTTTTTTTTCCTTGCTCTCTACAGTCGTCCTCCATACGCGCCTTGCTCCTCCTGGTCATCTTCAGGCCCGTCCGGGCCCTCTTGACTCCCTCCATGATAATACTGCAGCTCTTCTTCTGTTAGCCGGTGAACGTGGAGGGCGTACCACCCTTTTACACCCTTATGCCGGGAGTAGGTCACCACGTCACCAGGGTACAGGTCTCGTCCTCGATGTCCCTCTGGCAGGTGACTCTCGACGTCCCTCCGGGTCACAAAGACGTCGCTGATGGTCTCAGGATCTTTAATGAAGCCCCAGCCGTGCTCCATTTGAAATTTCACCATGGTCCCGGTGACTCTGGGACCACTGGCGGCTCGGGGGTTCTGTCGGGCTCTCCTTTTCTGCTCTGCACTTTGTACTTGGAGCCGCTCTTGCCGGGCATGCCGCTCCCGCTGCTCTCTCTCAAACATCGCCAACTGCTGACGGCAGGACTCTTGTCGACGGGCTGCGTCCGCCCGGGTTTCTTGGGTGAACCCCATCAGATTTTCTCCGGTGGCGTCCCATTCGAACTGAGCGTCCTCGAGCGGGGGTTGGGCATCGTCCATAGGCTCCGGAACAGGGATTAGGAGTTCAGGTGCGGCTCCGGCCTCCGCAGACAGGCTTCTCTGGAGGCGGGGGTTGACATACTCGGGCGGCCAGATGAAGGGCTGCCAGTCCGGACCGGTGTGCTGGGCGAACAAGTCCGCGCCCAGGGGCTGTATGGCAGAGGGCACCGGTGGGGGAGCGGCGCCTGGGGGCACTCGGCCTTGCGACCAGGCCGGTGGTCATCTTCCGGTCGTGCCCGGGAGTGGAACAGCCGAGGCAAGGGGCGCTGGCGGGGTAGCGACGCCCGGAGGTACTAGGCCTTGCGACCCGGCCTGTGGCGTCCGTTTCTTAATTGCGCCCGGGGTTAAAGGGCACGGCGCAGGGCGGGGCGTAACCGCGGCGCTTACAGCCGGGGGCCTAGCTGGTGGCGGCAGAGGCGTGGTGACATGTACGGTTCCCGGGGCTTCGGGCTTCGCAACGGGTGGCTGAGGCAGGCTCGCGGCTTCAGGGCTGGGGGTGGTAACGTTCCCGTTACCTGCCTCGGTCATTGCAGCCTCCTCCGCGGCATCGTCCTCGGACTCCGGTCCACCTTCACTGCCCTCGGAGGCAGGCGTGCTGCTAGGTGGTGGTAGCGCCTCCTGCGGTCGGGTCACGGTCTGCCGGGCCAACTCTTCCTTCCACCCGGCGATCACATCCCGCTGCGCCCGGACCATCCTCCGGTCCAGATCTTCTAACGCAGCTCGCGCATGCTCCGGGCTCTTGGGGAGCTGTGCTAGCAGCTCCGCGAAGCTGCAGGGTGGCTCGGCCTGCAGCAGGACACGCGCAAGGGTACTGGTGCTGTTCTCTTCCTCCCTTCCCGGGTGCGGTCAGTACAGACTGATCCAAACCACACCCGGCCCCACAGTTTTCTTCTCCTTCCGCCCCCATTGGGGGTGGTCTTGGGGCAATCTGCTGACAATCACTTTCAGGGGCAGCTCCCCCACCTTGATGGACATCTCTACAGCCGCACTCATGGCTGTTGGGGGTGGGCTCCTTCTTTGGTGCCATTCTGGGACCTGGCCCACGATGGGAGGTGGCTTCCTGTGGTCTTTTGGCACGCACATTATGGCGCTCGTTCTTCTGAGTCGGGCGCCATCTTTAATACAGTAAAACAGTCTCTTTTCAGGAGCGTAATACTCGTTTGTGGCGGGTTGGTCACAATCCTGCCGACTATGCCAAAGCTGACTCGCCCCCTGAGCCGCGGGGCACTCGGGACCGGGCTTCAGTGAATTGATGGGGGTAGTAGTGGCGACCCAGTCCCGTGGCTCAGGGTGGTCAGACCAGTGGCAGTCTTTTATCTGTTTTAGGTAATGTGCGACTACGCCACCCGTGGATTGCGGCTATTATGAACTGCCGCTGCAAGGCAATCCCCTGAGGCTGATGGTGTGTGCAGCTGAGATCGTATAGCTCCCCATGGGAAGAGTGTAGCCCCAGGGCAGTGTAGTAGATGGTGGGGGTGATGGTGCAGGGAGTCCTAGTACCGTTAGTGCTGGCGAAGTAAAAAGCACAAAGACAACATGTTGCAGTCCAGGGTCTTTTACTCACAGTTCGTATACTCCAAGCCACTTCTGTACAGGTAGTGACTACCCAAGCCGTGCGGTGTCCACCAGGTGAGGGGCTCGGTCAACCCCTAGGCAATTCAGGAGCATGGCACAGGACTCCCTTCTATCCTTCCTCTGGCTGGTGCCCCACCAGTGACCAAGCTTTTGTCCAGCTGCCACGGATCTATGCGGGTAAACGTGGGCCCCGTTTCCCGCTATCCTATATGGTGCCTTCCTAGCAAGTTTTAGCAGGGGGTCGCACCAAGTGATGATCACGACCTCCGGTTCTTGGCTAAAGATTATTTGCCTTCACCAATTTGGGATCCGGTACCCTTTTCTTGCCTGACCCGTCACCCGTAATTTCCTGGGTCCTTAGGGTCCCTTCTGCCTTCTTGTTTCTGAGCCCTTCTGTTTCTCCGTCACTTCTCTTCCTTTCCTGTTCCTTCTTCTCCTCCTTCCCTCGGCCTCTTCTCCAGGCCTACTTCTCCATCTCCTCCCAGGCTCCGGCCTTCACCCTAGGCCTGCCTTTGAGCAGAGCTCCTACAGAGCCTCCGCTCCCTGTCTTCTCCTCGCACAGACAGCGCACTCATCTAAGTTGGTGCCCACCTTTTATACCTCCCCTCTCTGTGTGAGCTCAGGTGACCAGTACCCAATGAGCTCCTACCTATGCTCAGAAACCGTCCCCTTCTGCTCCTACATCACTGGGTTTTCCTCCCCGCTCCCCACTCCAGCCAGGGACATGGTCTGTCGTGCCTGCATTACTGTATAAATGTGAGCACCGTTGAGCTGTCCCCCGGAAATGGGGTGTGTGTGATGCATGCAGCTAACTGAGCCCTGGTCCACACTCCATCCTTACCCGGGAGTGGAATACCACACCTCTGGCAGAGGTGCAATACCCCTGTAGCGGCCGAACCCTCGGGGCGCTACATATGTATATAAAATTTTTAAATAAAATGTGAAAACGAATTGCATATTGGTATATTCTGCATACTGTAAATGTATGCCCTTGTCACATTTTGGTCATTTGACAACTGACACCACTGGGATTAACTGCTGAGAGGTAGAATACAAACACAATTCAGCTAGAGCTGATTAAATATATACTGTATGCTTTAAGCTGCTTATACTATTAGCTCGGGCATCCAGATATAATTAGAATTTAAGTACATAGCATTGTAAAGGATGGAAGAGATTTGGAGCAATATAAAACTTCAGGATGATGTTGCAGTGTAATAACCCAGAAGGTCATGGAATCCTAGGTTTCGAGTTCTCTTGGTGTCATGGTGCTTTCAAGGCAAGCGCTGACCATGGCTTTTAATATTGACATCTGGTCAAGAGAACCTGGCTGAAAATACTAAATTGGCCTGTGGTGGTGGTGGTGTTAGTTGTGGTGTATGTCCTTTTTAGCAGTATCCAAGGTAGTGGAATGATGATGCAGTAATGGCTGTCAAGGACCTTATCCCACAAGCAGATTTCATGATGTCAGTAAGTTTTGTCATTGAAGACTGTTTTCACTAACTTTCTACAGAGTGTGATCAAATACAATGTACAGATGTAGCAGAAATATACAGTGCTCAGCATAAAGGAGTACACCCACTTTGCAAAGTAAGATTTTAATCAATATCTCACTGAACACAAGAACAATTTCCAAAATTTTGATAAGACTGAGATTCCTAGAACATTTTTTAACCCATAACATGAAGGTAAGGTTAATAATATAACTTTCATTACAAAATCTTCAGTTTAACTGAAATAAGTTGAGGTACTGTAGAAATGAATGCACCTCAAAATAAAAAAAACTACTACATCTAGTAGTCTATATGATCTCTATGATTTTTAATGGCAGCATTAAGTCTTCTAGGCATGGAATGAGCAAGTTGGAGATATATTTCAACATCTATTTTTTTCCATCATTCAACAATGACCTCTTTTAGAGCCTGGATGCTGGATGCAGAGTGATGCTCAACTTGCCTCTTCAGAATTCCCCATACGTTTTCGATTGGGTTCAGATCAGGAGACAAACTTGGTCAATGAAACACTTTCACCCTATTCTTCTTAAGAAATTCAACAGATATGTGTTTTCAATCATTCTCATGTTGGAAAAGTGCACGTCTACCAAGGGCACAGAGTGATGGTAGCATCTTTTCTTTCAATATAGAGCAGTATATCGGTGAATTCATGATATCATCAAATGAATGAAGCTCCCCGACAACAGCAGCACTCATGCAGTCCCACATAACGATAATGCAACCACCACCTTTCACTGCAGGCACCATGCATTTAGAAAAATGAGTTTAGAAAAATGCATGATGCCTACAGTGAAACATTGTGGTGGCTGTGCCCTTATGTGGGCTGAATAAGTGCTGCTGGTGTTGGGGAGCTACATTTCATTGATGGTATCATGAATTCACAAATGAATTGCTCTATTTTGAAAGAGAAGAATCTACCATCACTCAGTGTCACACACATCTGTTGCATTTCTGAAGAAGAATGGAGTGAAAGTGATTCAATGGCCAAGAATGTCTCCTGATCGGAACCCAACCAAAACACCTATGGGGAATTCTGGAGAGACAGGTTGAGCATCACACTCCATCCAGCATCCAGGCTCTAAGAGGGGTGATTCTTGAAGAATGGAAAAAGATGTAGTATGTCGCCAATTTCTTCACTCCATGCTTAGAAGACTTGGTGCTGTACTTAAGGTCATACAAAGTTTGTATGACCTCCTGTCATGTACTAGATGTGTGTGAGTGGACAATTCTTACCTCAACACTACTGGTATTTCCAGTATTAGATCAGTAAGACATTTTGGACAGCAGTTAGAGGGGACTCTTGTTACCTCAGAACCTCTAGTATTTCCAGTATTACATGGGAAAACCAGTATGGACAACAATGTGAACAGCATCTTCTTACCTCTGCCCTTCTTGTGTGAGTGGACCCTTCTTACCTTAAAATTCCTGGTATCTCCAGTGTTAGCTAAAAAAAACATAGTGGATAGCAGTGTGAGCTGCCTCTTCTTAACTTAACACTAGTGTTGAGCGATACCTTCCGATATCGGGAAATATCGGATCGGATTGGATCGGACCGATACCGAAAAAGTATCGGATATCGCCGATTCCGATACCGGAAACCAATGCAAGTCAATGGGACATAAATATCGGAATTAAAATAAACCCTTTCTTTCCTTGTAGGTTATTTCTACATGAAGGAAAACAACTAAGAATAATGTAGAATGTATTGGGGGAGGTGGGGGAGACAATAAAGGCATAGAGGTTTAGCCCAGTCAAATGGAATAGCAGGAATTAATATTTTTTTATTATGTTCTGAGTTACGGAAATATTAACTATGTTAAGTATTTTTATATTTTGTCAGATATTTATGTTTCACTACTTCCATGCTCTTCACCTTCTTTTTTACTTCTCCCACACTTTCTCCTTCATCATCCTCAGCATCTTTTTCATCCACTTCTTCTTCACCTTCTTCTTCTTCACCTTCTTCGTATTATTCTTTTTTTTACATTCTTCATATTCTACTTCTTCATCTTCTTCATATTCTTCTTCTTCATCATATTCTTATTTGTGACAGGCATTCCTGTAGTTGTTATCTATAAAAGGTTGGACATTACACCTTTCGTTCTGCCCGTCACAAAAGATTTACAACAGGATTTGTCCGCGTTCAGTTTGGCCTGCAGCAGCAGGTCTTTTCCAGGGGCACCACGAGGAGGAACGGACTCACCCCCATACACTGCTTAGTCATCTTCTGCTTATAATTTAGATATTATCTTTTGCTCTGATTTTTAGTCTTATGCTTAATGTTCTTCCGCTTTTTGTTCTGCAGCTTCTTGTATTTCTGCTTCTTGGTTTTCTGTCTCTTGTTTTTCTGTATCTTGGTGCTTGTCTTCTCTTCTTTGTCTTCTTGGTCAACTTCTTCAGGGTCATCTTCTTGGTCTTCTTCGGGGTGGTCTTCAGGGTCGTCGTCTTCGGGGGTCCTCGTCTTCGGGGTCCTCGTCTTCTTCGGGTTGGTCTTCTGGGTCCTCGTCTTCGGGGTCCTCGTCTTCTTCGGGGTGGTCTTCAGGGTCCTCGTCTTCTTCGGGGTGGTCTTCAGGGTCCTCGTCTTCTTCGGGGTGGTCTTCAGGGTCCTCGTCTTCAGGGTCATTGTCTTCGGGGTCCTCGTCTTCTTAGGGTTGGTCTTCAGGGTCCTCGTCTTCAGGGTCCTCGTCAGGGAGATCCAGAGTGATTACCAAGAACCATTTCAAAAAGCTTGAACTTGGAAATGTAGCAGAAGGTACAAGAAAGCTGAGGAACTACCGAGGACCAGCTGACGGTACTGGAACCCGGATGGATAGCAGAAGGTACAAGAGCCAATGGAACTACCGAGGACCAGCTGATGTTACTGGAACTCGGTTACTAAGCAGGAGGTACCTGTGCCAGAAAGCACTACCAAGGACCAGCAGACGTTGGTGGAACTTGGATACCGAGAAGGAGGCACCTAATCCAAAGGCACTGCCGAGAACCAGCTGACGGTACTGGAACCCGGATGGGTAGCAGAAGGTACAAGAGCCAATGGAACTACCGAGGACCAGCTGATGTTACTGGAACCCGGATGGGTAGCAGAAGGTACAAGAGCCAATGGAACTACCGAGGACCAGCTGATGTTACTGGAACTCGGTTACTAAGCAGGAGGTACCTGTGCCAGAAAGCACTACCAAGGACCAGCAGACGTTGGTGGAACTTGGATACCGAGAAGGAGGCACCTAATCCAAAGGCACTGCCGAGAACCAGCTGACGGTACTGGAACCCGGATGGGTAGCAGAAGATACAAGAGCAAATGGAACTACCGAGGACCAGCTGACGGTACTGGAACCCGGATGGGTAGCAGAAGGTACAAGAGCCAATGGAACTACCGAGGACCAGCTGATGTTACTGGAACTCGGTTACTAAGCAGGAGGTACCTGTGCCAGAAAGCACTACCAAGGACCAGCAGACGTTGGTGGAACTTGGATACCGAGAAGGAGGCACCTAATCCAAAGGCACTGCCGAGAACCAGCTGACGGTACTGGAACCCGGATGGGTAGCAGAAGGTACAAGAGCCAATGGAACTACCGAGGACCAGCTGATGTTACTGGAACCCGGATGGGTAGCAGAAGGTACAAGAGCCAATGGAACTACCGAGGACCAGCTGATGTTACTGGAACTCGGTTACTAAGCAGGAGGTACCTGTGCCAGAAAGCACTACCAAGGACCAGCAGACGTTGGTGGAACTTGGATACCGAGAAGGAGGCACCTAATCCAAAGGCACTGCCGAGAACCAGCTGACGGTACTGGAACCCGGATGGGTAGCAGAAGGTACCCATGTAAAAAAAAAGTTCAAGGCCGCGAGCCGGCCGCAGTTACCAAAACCCACAGTCCTACAGAGGGTGCTTGTCCTATTGGCACTATGGAACCAGCCTTCATTGCCAGATCCCGCAGCCCACATAGGAGTCACCTAAACTGCAGGCACCATAGAGTCGGCTAACCCGACCGCAACACGACAGGACAACGCATTGGAGGCAAAGTGACGTTGACACTACCCGGAAACAGCTGGCGTGCTGGAACCAGGCTGGGCAGGAGGGAGTACCCGTGCCAAAGACACTGCCGAGAACCAGCTGACGGTACTGGAACCCGGATGGGTAGCAGAAGATACAAGAGCAAATGGAACTACCGAGGACCAGCTGACGGTACTGGAACCCGGATGGGTAGCAGAAGGTACAAGAGCCAATGGAACTACCGAGGACCAGCTGATGTTACTGGAACTCGGTTACTAAGCAGGAGGTACCTGTGCCAGAAAGCACTACCAAGGACCAGCAGACGTTGGTGGAACTTGGATACCGAGAAGGAGGCACCTAATCCAAAGGCACTGCCGAGAACCAGCTGACGGTACTGGAACCCGGATGGGTAGCAGAAGGTACCCATGTAAAAAAAAAGTTCAAGGCCGCGAGCCGGCCGCAGTTACCAAAACCCACAGTCCTACAGAGGGTGCTTGTCCTATTGGCACTATGGAACCAGCCTTCATTGCCAGATCCCGCAGCCCACATAGGAGTCACCTAAACTGCAGGCACCATAGAGTCGGCTAACCCGACCGCAACACGACAGGACAACGCATTGGAGGCAAAGTGACGTTGACACTACCCGGAAACAGCTGGCGTGCTGGAACCAGGCTGGGCAGGAGGGAGTACCCGTGCCAAAGACACTGCCGAGAACCAGCTGACGGTACTGGAACCCGGATGGGTAGCAGAAGATACAAGAGCAAATGGAACTACCGAGGACCAGCTGACGGTACTGGAACCCGGATGGGTAGCAGAAGGTACAAGAGCCAATGGAACTACCGAGGACCAGCTGATGTTACTGGAACTCGGTTACTAAGCAGGAGGTACCTGTGCCAGAAAGCACTACCAAGGACCAGCAGACGTTGGTGGAACTTGGATACCGAGAAGGAGGCACCTAATCCAAAGGCACTGCCGAGAACCAGCTGACGGTACTGGAACCCGGATGGGTAGCAGAAGGTACCCATGTAAAAAAAAAGTTCAAGGCCGCGAGCCGGCCGCAGTTACCAAAACCCACAGTCCTACAGAGGGTGCTTGTCCTATTGGCACTATGGAACCAGCCTTCATTGCCAGATCCCGCAGCCCACATAGGAGTCACCTAAACTGCAGGCACCATAGAGTCGGCTAACCCGACCGCAACACGACAGGACAACGCATTGGAGGCAAAGTGACGTTGACACTACCCGGAAACAGCTGGCGTGCTGGAACCAGGCTGGGCAGGAGGGAGTACCCGTGCCAAAGACACTGCCGAGAACCAGCTGACGGTACTGGAACCCGGATGGGTAGCAGAAGGTACAAGAGCCAATGGAACTGCCAAGAACCAGCTGGCGGTGCTGGAGCCCAGGGTAAATACTAAAAACAGAAGAGCCAGAGGTGTATTTGGAGGAGGTTTTAAATCCGTACTACAGTGGATGTGGACAAAGCAGGAGAATTTGCCGGACACACAGCTGGGGATCAGCTGACGTTACTGAATCCCAATAACACTGGAGCAAGCGTTGACTGTGCAGACGGCACTTCTGAGCAGCAACTAGCGGTATTGGAGCCCAGGGTAAATACTAAAAACGGAGGAGCCAGAGGTGTAATTGGAGCAAGTTTTAAATAAGTAGCACAGTGAATATGGACAGAGCAGGAGAAATTGCCGTGAACACAGCAGGGGAACAGCTGACGTTACCGAACCCCAATAACACCGCAGCAAGTGTTGACTGTGCAGACGGCACTTCCGAGCGCCAACTGGCGGTGCTGGAGCCCAGGGATAAGAATGAAAACAGAGGAGCCAGAGGTGTAATTGGAGCAACTTTAAAATCTGTAGTAGTGAGAATGTGGACAGAGCAGGAGAAATTGCCGTCCGCACAGCAGGGGAACAGCTGACGTTACTGAACCCCAATAACATGGTAGCAAGTGTTGACTGTGCAGACAGCACTTCCGAGCGCCAACTGGCGGTGCTGGAGCCCAGGGATAAGAATGAAAACAGAGGAGCCAGAGGTGTAATTGGAGCAACTTTAAAATCTGTAGTAGTGAGAATGTGGACAGAGCAGGAGAAATTGCCGTCCGCACAGCAGGGGAACAGCTGACGTTACTGAACCCCAATAACACGGCAGCAAGTGTTGACTGTGCAGACGGCACTTCCGAGCGCCAACTGGCGGTGCTGGAGCCCAGGGATAAGAATGAAAACAGAGGAGCCAGAGGTGTAATTCGAGCAACTTTAAAATGTGTAGTACAGTGGATTTGGACAAAGCAGGAGAAATTGCCGTCCGCACAGCAGGAGAACAGCTGACGTTACTGAACCCCAATAACACGGCAGCAAGTGTTGACTGTGCAGACGGCACTTCCGTGCGCCAACTGGCGGTGTTGGAGCTCAGGGATAATACTGAAAACAGAGGAGCCAGAGGTGTAATTGGAGCAACTTTAAAATCTGTAGTAGTGAGAATGTGGACAGAGCAGGAGAAATTGCCGTCCGCACAGCAGGGGAACAGCTGACGTTACTGAACCCCAATAACATGGTAGCAAGTGTTGACTGTGCAGACAGCACTTCCGAGCGCCAACTGGCGGTGCTGGAGCCCAGGGATAAGAATGAAAACAGAGGAGCCAGAGGAGTAATTGGAGCAACTTTAAAATGTGTAGTACAGTGGATGTGGACAAATCAGGAGAAATTGCCGTCCGCACAGCAGGAGAACAGCTGACGTTACTGAACCCCAATAACACGGCAGCAAGTGTTGACTGTGCAGACGGCACTTCCGAGCGCCAACTGGCGGTGTTGGAGCTCAGGGATTACAGTTCAGGTGGTAGAAACATGAACAGAACAGGAGACCTGGATACTGTTGCCAACCAATTATTTATTCTGGAAGAGGACTGGCAAATTCATGAGAGATCCAGGCCTTGTTCATTTTGAGAAAAGTAAGCCGGTCAACGTTATCGGAGGATAGTCGCATGCGACGGTCTGTTAGTACACCACCTGCGGCACTAAAGACGCGTTCCGATAATACACTAGCAGCAGGGCAAGCTAGCACCTCCAGTGCATACTGACTAAGCTCTGGCCATGTATCCAGCTTACAGACCCAAAACTTGAAGGGAGAAGAGCCGTCTGGGAGTACACTAAGAGGGCAAGACATGTAGTCTGTCACCATCTGACGGAAACGTTGCCTCCTGCTGACTGGAGCTGTCTGTGATGGTGTAGACATTTGTGGCGGCGGGGACACAAAACTTTGCCACATTTCGGCCATACTGGTCTTGCCTTGTGCTGAGGCGCTGCTTCTGCTCCCTCTTTGTGCAGAGCTTCCTCCACTGCCTCGACGCACTGAGCTGCTTTGTAAAGCACTAGCAGCACTGCTCTCGGTTGGAATGGAGAACATGATGGAATGCACCAGTGCGTCTTGGTACTCCCGCATTTTACGCTCCCGGTTCAATGGTGTTATGAGGCTTTGTAAGTTGTCCCGGTAGCGAGGATCTAGGAGGGTGGACACCCAATAATCAGCCGTGTTGAGAATGTGGGCGATGCGGCGGTCGTTTCTGAGGCACTGCAGCATGAAATCAACCATGTGCTGCAGACTGCCAACTGGCCAAGAAACGCTGTCCCCTGCTTGAGGCGTGATCTCTGCCTGCTCTGCATCACCCCACCCTCGCTCTAGATACTGACTACTAGAGCATTGTGTACCTCCCTCCTCTGGACAGATGTCTTCCTCATCCATTGACTCCTCCTCATCCTCCTCACAAAGTGTCCCCTGCCTAGGCCTTTGTGAGGAACCACATTGCGCAGACTGTAGAGAAGCAGATGGCATTTGTGACTCCTCATCCTCCACCTCTTCCAAAACCTCGTCCCTTAGTGCTTGCAGTGTTTTTTCAAGCAGGCAGATAAGGGGGATAGTCATGCTGACTAGTGCATCATCTGCACTCGCCATCCGCGTGGAATAATCGAAGGCACGCAAAACGTGGCAAATGTCCTTCATAGAGGCCCACTCAGTGGTGGTGAAGTGTGAACGGCGCGCACTGCGACTTGTTTGCGCCTGCTGCAGCTGGTACTCCATTACTGCTGCCTGCTGCTCACACAACCTCTCCAACATATGTAACGTTGAATTCCACCTGGTGGGTAGGTCACATATGATGCGATGTTCCGGAAGACATAATCGGCGCTGCAGAGCTGCAATGCGTGATCTTGCATTGCTGGAACGCCGCAAGTGAGCGCACTCTATGCGGACCTTGTGAAGCAGTGCATCAAGATCCGGATAGTCCCTCAAAAATCTCTGCACGACCAAGTTGAGCACATGTGCCAGACATGGGATGTGAGTGAGGTTGCCTAGGCCCAGAGCTGCCACCAGATTTCGGCCATTGTCACACACTACCATGCCTGGCTGGAGATTCGCTGGCACAAACCACACGTCACTCTGCTGCTTGATGGCATTCCAGAGCTCCTGCGCTGTGTGGCTTCGATTCCCCAAAGAAATTAATTTTAATACGGCCTGTTGACGTTTGGCCACGGCTGTGCTCATATCGGTCATCATAACAGGTAACCGTTCACGGGTCGATGTGGAGGTAGACCGTGACGGCTCCTGCAGCGCTGATTCAGAGGAACTGGAGTATGAGGAGGAGTCAATGTGTACAGACTGGATTCCTGCAATCCTTGGAGTTGGCAGAACACGTACAGCGCCACTCTCAAGATCTGTACCCGGCTCCACAACATTTACCCAATGGGCAGTGAGGGAAAGGTATCGTCCCTGTCCATGCTTACTGGTCCACGCATCAGTGGTCAGGTGGACCTTGCTACTGACGGCGTTTTGTAGCGCATGTTTAATTTTTCCCTCCACATGATGTTGCAGGGCAGGGACGGCTTGCCTGCTGAAATAAAAGCGGCTGGGCACGTTGTATTGTGGGACTGCCAATGCCATAAAGTTACGGAATGTGTCAGTCTCCACCAGCCTGAATGATAGCATTTCAAGGGCCAGTAGTTTAGCAATGCCAGCATTCAGAGCCTGTGCTCGGGGGTGGTTTGCCGAGTATGGGCGCCTTTTCTCCCATGCCTGTGCTAACGATGGCTGTAGACTGGCCTGGGAGTGTGAGGATGACTGGGAAAGTGGTGCTGTGGGTGGAATTACACTGTGTCTCTGTACAACAGTGCCAGAGATTCTTCCATGGCGATCCTGTGAGGAAGCCGAACCAGCTGTGTGTGAGCTGGAGGAAGAGGCTACAACACGAGCTGAAGAGGTGGTAGGTGGCGCTGTAGGTTGGCCTAGGTCTTCAGTGTGTTTGTGTAACTCCACCACGTGCTTGGTCCGCACATGTTTCCACATATTTGTGGTATTGAGGTTGCTGACACTTTTCCCTCTTTTCACCTTCTGATTACACAGCTTGCATTTGACAAAGCAAATGTCATCTGCAACTGTGTCAAAAAAGGACCAGGCACTGCAAGTCTTGGGAGCGCCCGCTTTGGATTTTGGAAGAGCCATGCTCCTAATGGGTGCCGAAGTGGAGGCTACAGGCAACCAAGTCTGCCCCCTCCCTCTCCCTCCTTTTTGGGCCGTTCGGGGAATCTCTTCCTCAGAGCTGCTCCCACCACCTTCCTGTCCCTCACGCCATGATGGGTCAAGGACCTCATCATCTACACCACCCTCTTCAAACAACTGCTTCTCCTGGGTAGTCTTGACAGCACAGTACGCACCAGAAAGTGGCACCTGAGTCTCATCATCAGATGCGTACTGAGGTGTGCTGCTGACCATAGGCACTGGCCCACCCGCCTCTTCAGATTCAGAGAGACAAAACGGTTGCGCATCACTGCATACTACCTCTTCTTCAAATTCTCGAATTCTGCTTGGCTGGCCCCCTCTTTCCAAGCCAAGAGATTCAGAGAACAGAAGTAGAGATGGCTCCTGTCCAGGGCTCTCTGACTGCCTGGGCAATTTGGCAGGTGGTGAAGAGACAGATGGGTGCTCTTCAGTGCTCAGGACCTGAGAGGATCTGGAACTAATTGAAGTCGATGCGTTAGCTGCCATCCATCCGACAACGGCTTCAATTTGGTCCTCGCGCAGCAGTGGGGTACGGCTAGCTCCTACAAAGCTGCGCATAAAGGACTGTTCCCTGGTAAAACTGGGGGATGCTGAGTCACTGGTGCCCGCAGCAGGCACAGAATCCCCACGTCCTCTCCCTGCAGGCACAGAATCCTCACGTCCTCTCCCTGCAGAAACTCCACGCCCACGACCACGACCACATGCCTTACTCCCTGCCTTCTTCATCTTGGTAGACTGATAAAGATAGGCAGAAAAGTACTAAGGGCTTAGTGTGCTTATTCCTGAACAGCTGCTAACAGGTATAAGAAACACTAATTTTATAAAGTGTGGACTAGACTTTAATATGAGCTAATGTGGCCTACACAACTGTAAAGTGGAGTGTTTGGTGAACTTTATTTAGGTTTTTTTTGTCACAAAAAGACACTGGATGTGCCTAAAGATGTAATAACGATAGTATCACAAACTTTTTGTAGCTATTACAATGTAGGAAGGTAACCTACAATGCAATAGATGAGGCTGCAAAAAATAGGCTAATACTAATCTGGCTGGGGCTGCAGGGCCCAATGCTGCAGAAAGGCTCCTCTATCTACTCCTATATAGTGTGTTTGGAATCAATTTAGCTGAATATGGATGGAACCACCACACTAATAGGAGATATCAGGAAAAATTATGAATTGGCAATAAAGGACAATGTATGAGGCAGTGACACACACTGAGTGCACTACAACCAGACGGGGTTGAAGCACACACTACAGGGTGAGCTGCACTCACACACCAGACCTTGCAGACAGCGGTGAACAGTACAGATGCAGAGCACTGTGCACTAGTGCTGCAAGACGGAAAAAAAATTCTCTATCTACTCCTATATAGTGTGTTTGGAACCAATTTAGCTGAATACAGATGGAACCACCACACTAATAGGAGATATCAGGAAAAATTATGAATTGGCAAAAAAGGACAATGTATGAGGCAGTGACACACACTGAGTGCACTACAACCAGACTTGGCTGAAGCACACACTACAGGGTGAGCTGCACTCACACACACAGACCTTGCAGATAGCGGTGAACAGCACAGGGAACTGTGCACTAGCACTGCAAGGCACAGTGATTTAGAAAGTAGCTTGGGTAAAGCAGTATAGAGCAAATAGGTAGCTAAAACTGTCCCTCAGAACAACAGCGTCCTATCCCTAACTGAATTCACAGCAGAGTGAGCTCAAAATGGCGGCGGTGGCTTTTATAGTGCATCATGACATCATTTCAGCAGCCAATCACAGCCATGCCATTAGTTAAGATGCCTACATGCCTAACAGGATGTGCCCACACTTCTTAGGATCCTCATTGGCTGAATAAAATGAAAATGTCTCATTGCATTATGGGAACTTCCGATTCCGGTATACGATATTGCAATAGTATCGGAATTAAGTATCGGAATTCCGATACCGCGAATATCGGCCGATACCCGATATTTCAGTATCGGAATGCTCAACACTACTTAACACCCTTGGAATTTCAAAATTTATATAAAAAAGACAGAGAGAACAGCAGTGTGAGCAGCTTCTTCTTACTTTGGCACCCCTGTATCTCCAGTATTACATCAGAAAGACATGGCGGACAGTAGTGTGAGCAGATTTTTCTTACCTCAGCACTCCTGGTATCACTAGTATTAGACCATAAAGACATGGTAAGCAGCAGTATGAGTAGCATTTTTGTACCTCAGCACCCAAGTATCACTAGTATTAGATAGGAAAAACATAATGAAAAGCAGTGTGAGCAGCCTATTTTTACATCTTGGTATCTTCAGTATTATATCAGAAAGACATGATGTTTAGCAGTGTGAATGACCTTGTCTTATCTCAGCAAACCTGGTATCTCCAGTATTTCATCATAAAGACATGGTTGACTGCAGTGTTAGTAGTCTCTTCTTATCTCAGCACTCTTCATATCAAAATTATTAGAACAGAAAGACATAGTAGACAGCAATGTGAACAACCACTTTTTACCTCAGCAATTCTGGTATTACCAGAATTAGATCAGAAAGGGTGGACAGACAAAGTGAACAGTCTCTTCTTGCCTCAGCACCTCTGGTATCTCCAGTATATAGACAAAGAGGAGCTTAGCACCTTAGAGCCCTTAGAGACAGAGAGACCTTAGCACTCCTGGTATATCCAGCATTAGATGGCGGACAGCAGTGTTAACAGCCTCTTATACCATCAGCACCCCTGGTATATCCATTATCTATATATATAATTGTCTTATCCCATCTGTCTGTCTCTGTCTGTCTGTCTGTGTGTCTGTCTGTCCAGGAAATCCCGCGTCGCTCATTGGTCCGGCAGCGGCCAATCAGCGCCGCGGGATTTCAGAAAAAAAATGGCGGCCGTTAGCGGCTCATCTGCGGGATGGAGCTCAGCGGCGTTGCAGCCGGGAGATGAGCGCCGCAAGGCGCTCATCTCTCGGCCGGTACCAGCAGAAGGACCCCGACCGCCGGACCCATCTGCGGGACTTAGATGCAGCCGGGAGATGAGCGGCGCGAGGCGCTCATGTCCCGGCCGGTAGCAGCGGAAGGACCTCCGGCGTCGCTGACATCCATGCGGAAGGGAGGACCAGGGAGCGGCGCTGCGGGTCGGGATACTTCTGCTGCGAGCGCCCGCTCATGTCCCGGGTTCTCGCAGCGGAAGTAGCCGCACAGGCAGCGGCGCTCCCCGGTCCTCACTAATACGATTCCGCTCCCCGCTCCTCACCAATACGATTCGCTGATTGGTCGCGCTCTCCGCATGCGACCAATCAGTGATCTTGGTGCTAAAGTTAAACACCGCTCTGCTGATTGGTCGCGGCCGCTGCCCGCGACCAATCACCAATTTGGGCGCTACATTTAAATAGCGGCCGCGACCAATCACCGATCTTGCCGCCAAATTTAAACAACGCTCTGCTGATTGGTCGCGGATGCCAGACGCGTCCAATCAGCGAGATTGGCGCCAAATTTAAACAACGCTCTGCTGATTGATCGCGGTCGCTGGCCGAGATCAATCAGCAGTATTGGCGCAAAATTTAAACAACGCTATGCTGATTGGTCGAGGCCGTCAGCCGCGATTAATCAGCGATTTTGGTGCCAAATATAAACACTGCTCTGCTGATTGTCGCGGCCGGCGACCAATCAGCGATTTTGGCGCCAAATTTAAACCCCGCTCTGCATCGCTCTGCTGATTGGTCGCGGTCGCCGGCCGCGACCAATCAGCAGTATTGTCGCCAAATTTAAACACCTCTTTGCTGATTGGTCGCGGTCGCGACTAATCAGCGATTTTGGTGCCAAATTTAAACACGCTCTCCATTCCTCACTAACGCGGTTCGCTGATTGGTCGCGGCCGCCGCCCGCGACCAATCAGCGATTTTGGCGCCAACTTTAAACATCGCTCTGCTGATTGATCGCGGCCGCCATCCGCGACCAATCAGCGAGATTGGCGCCAAATTTAAACAACGCTCTGCTGATTGGTCGCGGTCGCCGGCCTCGACCAATCAGCAGAGCGATGCAGAGCGGGGTTTAAATTTGGTCCCAAAGTCGCTGATTAGTTGCGTCTGACGGCCGCGACCAATCAGCAGAGCATTGTTTAAATTTTGCGCCAAAATCGCTGATTGGTCGCGGCCGGCGGCCTCGACCAATCAGCGATTTTGGCGCCAAATTTAAACACCGCTCTGCTGATTGGTCGCGGCCGGCGACCAATCAGCGATTTTGGTGCAAAATTTAAACCCCGCTCTGTATCGCTCTGCTGATTGGTCACGGTCGGCGGCCGCGACCAATCCGCAGTATTGGCGCCAAATTTAAACACCCCTCTGCTGATTGGTCGCGACTAATCAGCGGTTTTGGTGCCAATTTTAAACACGCTCTCCAGTCCTCACTAACACGGTTTGCAGATTGGTCGCAACCGCCGCCTGCGACCAAACACCGCTTTGCTGATTGGTCGCAGTTGCCTAACGCGACCAATCAGCGATTTGGGCGCCAAATTTAAACGCCGCTCTGCTAATTGCGCCCTGTCGGCCGCATACCTATTCTAGAATACCCGATGCGTTAGAATCGGGCCACCATCTAGTTAGATTAATAAACAGCAAGGACAGTAGTGTGAGTCACCTTTTTTTATCTTAGCACCCCTGTTATCACCAATATTAGATCAAAAATACCAGAAGGAGGGCAGTGTGAGGAGTCTCTTCTTACCACAGCACTCCTGGTACAACAGAATTAGATAGGGTTTACAGCAGTTTAAGCAGGCTCTTCTTACTTCAGCATACTTGATATTGCTAGTATTAGTTCAGAAATACATAGTGGACAGCAGTGTGAACAGCCTCCTCTTACCTCAGTGCCCCTGATATCACAAGTAATAGATCAAAAGGCCGGGGTAGACAGTAGTGTGAGAAGCCAATTATTACCTCAGCACTCCTTGTATCTCCAGCATTTTCAAATTTAGTGACTCTGTTCTTTCATTGTCATCACTCCACTGCGATGGTTTGCTGACATTTCCAATGTCATCAGCATCATCATCATCAGTTTTACTGTGACTGTCTGCATCATCTTGTGTCTGCACCAAGTCTATGTCCTCCTCCACATCCATAAAATGACATTCGGCCTTCTCATCCTCCTTCAAATGCTCCAGCATGTGACATGGACCTTGAGAGTTCCACACAGACACAGGGCAGCGTTGAACGGGTGCAAATTGGTGTTCTTCCTCCGTCCACTATTGTATGCTGGTGAGTGCTTTTCCTGGATAAACATTAGCATTAGTGATGAGTGAACAAGCTCGCCACTGCTCGGTTCTCGCCCAAGCATCTCTCTGCTCAAGATGCTCAGCGCTCTGCGAGTATTTCCTGGTTGCTCGGGCGGGAGCTCGGGTCCCCTCCCTGCATGTTTGGCGCTCTTTAGAGAGCCAATGAACATGCAGGGATTGCCTGCCATACACTGTAATGCCGTAGCCATGTTGGTTGTGGCATTACAGTGATTGGCTGGCCGTACAGCATCATCAGGTGTATATAGAACCGGGTGCCGCCATGCTCGTCACAGTCTACCCCGGAATCAGGGAGAAGTGCTGCTGCGTCAGGGAGAGATTTGCTTGTTTAGAGTTAGTATAGGTATTCCACAACATATCTATATATATAATCGTCTTATCCCGTCTGTCTGTCTGTCTGTCTGTCCAGGAAATCCCGCGTCGCTCATTGGTCCGGCAGCGGCCAATCAGTGACGCGGAATTTCAGAAAAAACATGGCGGCTATTAGCGGCTCATCTGCGGGACGGAGATGCAGCCGGGAGATGACCAGCGCGAGGCGCTCATCTCCCGGCCACTAGCAGCAGAAGGACCTCAACCGCCGGCGCCGCTGACCTCCATGCGGCTAGGGTGTCAAGGTAGGACCGGGGAGCGGCGCTGCGGGTCGGGATACTTCTGCTGCGAGCAGCCGCTCATCTCCCGGCTTCTCGCAGCGGAAGTAGCCACACAGGCAGCGGCGCTCCCCGGTCCTCACCAATATATTCCGCTCCCCGGTCCTCACCAATACGATTCGCTGATTGGTCGTGGTCTCCGGCAGCGACCAATCAGTGATCTTGGCACAAAAGTTAAACACCGCTGTGCTGATTGGTCACGGCCGATGCCCGCGACCAATCACCGGTTTGGGCGCCACATTTAAATAGCGGCCGCGACCAATCACCGATCTTGGCGCCACATTTAAACACTGCTGTGCTGATTGGTCGCGGACGCTGCCCACGACCAATCAGCGATTTTGACGCCACATTTAAACACTACTGTGCTGATTGGTCGCGGACGCTGCCCGCGACCAATCTGCGATCTTGCCGACACATTTAAACACTGCTGTGCTGATTGGTCGCGGACGCCAGCCGCGACCAATCAGCGATTTTGGCGCCAAATTTAAACAACGCTCTGCTGATTGGTCGCGGCTGCCAGCTGCGACCAATCAGCGAGATTGGCGCCAAATTTAAACAATGCTCTGCTGATTGGTCGCGGACTCCAGCCGCGACCAATCAGTGAGATTGGCGCCAAATGTAAACAACGCTCTGCTGATTGGTCGCGGCCGCCAGCCACGACCAATCAGCGAGATTGGCGCCAAATTTAAACAACACTCTGCTGATTGGTCGCGGACGCCAGCTGTGACCAATCAGCGAGATTGGCGCCAAATTTAAACAACGCTCTGCTGATTGGTTGCGGCCGCCAGCCGACCACGACCAATCAGCGAGATTGGCGCAAAATTTAAACAATGCTCTGCTGATTGGTTTGCGGCCGCCAGCCGACCGCGACCAATCAGCGAGATTGGCGCTAAATTTAAGCAACGCTCTGATCTCCCGACGGCAAGTGTGAACAGAGGACCGAGGAGCGGCGCCGCCGGTCGGGATGCTTCTGCTGCGAGCAGCCGCTCATCTCCCAGCTGCTCGCAGCGGAAGTACCCGCACAGGCAGCGCCGCTCCCCGGTCCTCACTAATACGACGCTGATTGGTCGCGGTCGCCGGCTGCGACCAATCAGCATTATTGGCGCGAAATTTAAACCCCGCTCTGCTGATTGGTCGCGGTGGCCGGCCGCGACCAATCAGCGATTTTGGTGCCAAATTTAAACAACGCTCTGCTGATTGGTCGCGGTCGCCGGCCGTGACCAATCAGCGATATTGGCGCCAAATTTAAACCCCGCTCTGCTGATTGGTTGCGACTGCCGGGCGCGACCAATCAGCGATATTGGCGCCAAATGTAAACCCCGCTCTGCTGATTGGTCGCGGTCGCCGGCCGTGACCAATCAGCATTATTGGCGCCAAATTTAAACCCCGCTCTGCTGATTGGTTGCGACTGCCGGGCGCGACCAGTCAGCGATTTTGGCGCCAAATGTAAACCCCGCTCTGCTGATTGGTCCCGGTGGCCGGCCATGACCAATCAGCGATTTTGGTGCCAAATTTAAACAATGCTCTGGTGATTGGTCGCGGTCGCCGGCCGCGACCAATCAGCAGTATCGGCGCCAAATTTAAACCCCCCTCTGCTGATTGGACGTGGTGGCCGGCCGCGACCAATCAGCGAATTTGGTGCCAAATTTAAACAACGCTCTGCTGATTGGTCGCGGATGCCAGACGCGTCCAATCAGCAATATTGGCACAAAATTTAAACACCGCTCTGCTGATTGGTCGCGGTCACCGGCCGCGACCAATCAGCAGTATTGGCGCCAAATTTAAACCCCGCTCTGCTGATTAGTCGCAACCACCGGCCGTGACCAATCAGCGATATTGGCGCCAAATTAAAACACCGCTTCGCTGATTGGTCGCGGTGGCCGGCCGCGACCCAGTAGCGATATTGTCGCCAAATTTAAACAACGCTCTGCTGATTGGTCGCGGTTGCCGGCCGCGACTAATCAGCATTATTGCCGCCAAATTTAAACACCGCTTTACTGATTTGTCGCGGTGGCCGGCCACGACCAATCAGCGATATTGGTGCCAAATTTAAACACCGCTCTGCTGATTGGTCGCAGTTACCAGTCGCGACTAATCAGCATTATTGGCGCCAAATTTAAACACCGCTCTGCTGATTGGTCGCGGCCATGACCAATCACCATTATTGGCGCCAAATTTAAACCCCGCTCTGCTGATTGGTCGCGTTCGCTGGCAGCGACCAATCAGCATTATTGGAGCCAAATTTAAACCCCGCTCTGCTGATTAGTCGCGACCGCCGGCCGTGACCAATCAGCGATATAGGCGCCAAATTTTAACACCGCTTTGCTGATTGGTCACGGTTGCCAGCCGCGACCAATCATTGATTTTGGTGCCAAATTTAAACACGCTCTCCAGTCCTCACTAACACGGTTTGCTGATTGGTCGCGGCCACCGCCTGCGACCAATCACCGATATTGCAGCCAAATTTAAACACTGCTTTGCTGATTGGTCGCGGTTGCCGGCAAGTGTGAAGGGAGGACCGGGGAACGGCGCAGCCAGTCGGGAAACTTCTGCTGCGAGCAGCCGGTCATCTCCCGGCTGCTCGCAGCGGAAGTACCCGCACAGGCAGCGCCGCTCCCCGGTCCTCACTAATATGATTTGCTGATTGGTCGCGGCCGCCGGCCGCAACAAATCAGCCATATTGGCGCCAAATTTAAACACCGCTCTGCTGATTGGTCGCAGCCGGCGGTACAGGGTGCCAGTGGCGACTTTGCCAATCCTCGTGTTCTGTGGCAAATGCCAAGCGTCCTGCACGGTGTTGGGCTGTGAGCACAACCCCCATCTGTGGACGTCGGGCCCTCATACCACCCTCATGGAGTTGGTTTCTAACAGGTTGAGCAGACACATGCACATTTGTGGCCTGCTGGAGGTCATTTTACAGGGCTCTGGCAGTGCTCCTCCTGTTCCTCTTTGGACAAAGGCGGAGGTAGCGGTCCTGCTGCTGGGTTATGGCCCTCCTACGGCCCCCTCCACGTCTCCTGGTGTACTGGTCTGTCTCCTGGTAGCCCCTCCAGCCTCTGGACACTACGCTGACAGACATAGCAAACCTTCTTGCCACAGCTTGCATTGATCTGCCATCCTGAATGAGCTGCACTACCTGAGCAACTTCTGTGGGTTGTAGAGTACGTCTCATGCTACCACGAGTGTGAAAGCACAACCAACATTCAAAAGTGACCAAAACATCAGCCAGAAAGCATTGGTACTGAGATGTGGTCTGTGGTCCCCACCTGCAGAACCACTCATTTATTGAGTGTGTCTTGATAATTGCCAATAATTTCCATCTATTGTGTATTCCATTTGCAGAGCAGCATGTGAAATTGATTGTCAATCAGTGTTGCTTCCTAAGTGGACAGTTTGATTTCACAGAAGTTTGATTTACTTGGAGTTGTATTCTGTTGTTTAAGTGTTCCCTTTATTTTTTAGCAGTGTATATACTGTATATATATATATATATATATATATATATATATATATATATATACAGTATATCAGAGCTAGGCAGGCAGGCGGTGTATGTGGCAGACTGCAGTGTATAATACAGCATAAGAGTTTCCATTCCAGTTCTGTCTACTACTTCTGTTACAGATATTTCTACAAATAGCTCCAGGTATCAGGGGCCAGGGATAATTATTTTTTTGATCTTAATCCTGATTATTTGGTTAAAACGCAATCCAGAGAACATCGTTTTCCTGCTCCATTTGCTTGTTACCACAGCAGAATACAGCCAGATTCTTTCCATATTACAGTGATAAAAATCCAAAAATTTGTAGTGAACGTGGAAAATATTGGCCTCCATGTAAATTTTGTTGCAGTGTGTCAGTGAAGTTATTGATACCAGGTCACCATGAAAAATAGTAACCTACAGGCCAGCATTTTAAAACTGTGGTTTTCCGTCACACGTATCACATACAAGTTCGCTCCAAATTCAGCCATTTCTGGCCTCCATGTAAATTTTGTTGCAGTGTGTCAGCGAAGTTATTGATACCAGGTCGCTGTGAAAAATAGTAACCTACAGGCCAGCATTTTAAAACTGTGGTTTTCTGTCACACGTATCACATACAAGTTTGTTCAAAATTCAGCCATTTCTGGCCTCCATGTAAATTTTGTGGCAGTGTGTTAATGAAGTTATTGACACCAGGTCAATGTAAAAAATAGTACTCTAGAGGCCAGCTATTTAAAACTGTGATTTTCCGTCACACGTATCACATACAAGTTCGCTCCAAATTTAGCCATTTCTGGCCTCCATGTAAATTTTGTTGCAGTGTGTCAGTGAAGTTATTGACACCAGGTCGCTGTAAAAAAATAGTAACCTACAGGCCAGCTATTTAAAACTGTGGTTTCCCGTCACACGAATCACATACAAGTTCGCTCCAAATTCAGCCATTTCTGGCCTCCATGTAAATTTTGTTGCAGTGTGTCAGTGAAGTTATTGACACCAGGTCGCTGTGAAAAATAGTAACCTACAGGCCAGCTATTTAAACCTGTGGTTTTCCGTCACACGTATTACATACAAGTTCGCTCCAAATTCAGCCATTTCTGGCCTCCATTTAACTTTTGCTGCAGTGAGTCAGTGAAGATATTGACACCAGGTCGCTGTGAAAAATAGTAACCTACAGGCCAATTATTTTCCGTCACACGTATCACATATCACTGAGGTTCAAATCCAGTCATTTGTTGTGAACGTGGAAAATATTGTCCTTCATATAAAATGGGCAAGGCACGTGGCAAGGGACGGGGAAGTGGACGTGATGGTGATGGTGCATGCAGAGGATGAGGCAGAGGCCGTGGGCAAGCTGAAATTGTGCCACAACAAACATCCACATCTTCTCGCTTGATCTTCCTGTCCCAATTAATAGGGGACCGCAGAACACCACTATTGAACACAGAGCAGTGTGAAAAGGTTATTGGTTGAATAGGAGATAATGCTTCCAGTCACTTAGCCACCACCACCACCATCATCCTGTCTTCCACACGGTCAAGTCTCAGTAGCCGTGAGTCTGGACTGCATATTCCTCACCCTGATACTTCTTCCTCCCACCATGCCGAGTGCCCAGAGACAACTGATCCCACACTTGGACACTCCGAAGAGCTGTTCATTTTTTCAGTTATAGATTCGGGCCTCTCGCCCGGTCCACTTGAAGCGGGGCAAGAGGAGACCGCATGTAGCGATGTACAAATATTTGAGCAGCCACAGTTACACAAAGGCGACGGTGGGAAACTGTCACAAGAGGTGGATGATGATGAGACACAATTGCCAGAAAGTCAGGAGGAGGACCAGGGTGCGGTAGTGGAAGATGAGGTGGTGGACGATGAAGTCACTGACCCAACCTGGCAAGGTGACATGCGACAGCAGCACACAGGGGGAGGGAGGCGTAGCACCACAAGAGGCAAGAACAAGCAGTGTGGTGGCTGCAGACAGAAGGCGGGCAACCGTTCCCCATAACTTCAACACAACGGAAGTTGCCAGTACAACTGTTAGGTCTTCCTGAGTCTGATTGTTTTTTAAAGACTCTGTCAATTACCCCCAAAAGGCCATTTGCACCACCTGCCAGGCCTGCATCAGCAGGGGTAGCAAAACTAGCAGCCTGACCACCACAAGCATTATCAGCCACATAGCAGCAAAGCACCCGACTAAGTGGGCCGAACCCCTGGGTTCAGCAACAGTGTCTGCGGGTGACATCACTGCTTGTTCCACTGTTGTACGTGCACGCCAATCCCCTGTCCATGGCACATGCCAAAATGCCTCCCGCTCTGCACCTGTCATTGAACACTCTCAACTAGCACCATCAGCAAGCACGTCCATGTCCTTGTACCAACGCAGCGTTCAGTTGTCCCTACCCCAGTCCTTGGAAAGCAAGCGCAAATACGCAGCCAACACCCCACAGGCCACACTACTAAATTCACACATTTCGCGAATGCTTGCACTCGAAATGTTGCCTTTTAGGCTCGTAGAGACGGAAGCTTTCCGCAACCTGATGGTGGCGGCCTTCCCTCGGTACTCGGTCCCCAGCCACCACTATTTCTCCCGGTGTGCCGTCCCCGCATTACACGTGGACAAGTGCTTGTGGGCAGGGATGGTACATCTCGCTGATGGCACAATGGGTTAACATAGTGGAAGCCTGGACAAAGTCGGACTTTGGGACGGAACACGACCTCCCGACACCGAGGATTGCGGGCCCTGGGTCAATCAGGGTTTCCCCCACATTCTACAGCTCCTGCACCTCCTCCTCCTATTCAGCCTGCATCTCCGAAATTACCACATCGGTCTCAAGCTGGAAGCACTGCAGCACTGCCTCGGCCAAGCGGCAACAGGCTGTGCGGAAGCTAATATGCTTAGGTGACAAACCACACAACGCTAAAGAGTTGTGGACAGCTCTGAAAGAGTAGGCAGATCTGTGGCTGACACCGCTGAACCTACAGCCAGGCATGGTCGTGTGTGAATTTCAGAGTCCCTCCATCATAAATGAAACAGGATGTATCTGATTATGTGTCACACACCACATGGACAGATAAGGTTGTAAAATATTAAAATGACATTTCCCGGTGAATGCATTTGTCACCGTTGATGGCAATGCAAAAGTGCAAAAACGCATCAAAGACGATATGTGTGAACATTAGAGATGAGCAGTATTCGACTTGAACTGTTCGCCAATCTCAAATTCGAGCTGTTTTGGGCGGTGTTCGAGCCGTTCGACGAACCCGAACGATTTGCAAAAAATCTGGTTGTTCGAGGTTATGTTCGATAACTGTTCGTGCACCAAAATCGTAACTGGATTTTTTCACAGTAATACTGTTAATCAATGTTAATACACATTTTCAGTGCACAGCGGGCGGGGGGAGGGGCAGGGGATGGATCTCTGCAGAAATAATGCCGATCTCCATTTTTTTTTTTATTTCCGCATTTACAGTGGGGCGGTGCAGTCTGTCAGCCTATCAGCAGCGCACACACGCAGCAAAGTGCTTTTTTTTCACACAAGCAAGGGCATGTGTCATTGGCTGTGTATGTCACATGTCCTTGCCCTATAAGACCAAGCCATTTTCCCCGTCGCCACCATTTTCTCACTGCTGCAGCTGAGTGTTAGACGGCACCGCTGCTGCTGTTAGCGCTATATTGTGTAACTGTGAATTAAATAGACAGAAAGGTTTAGGGAATAGGGACTAGTTTGTAATTGCAGCCCTTTTGAGGGCTAGGTTACAGCAGTTCCTAGCACTTTTTGCCAGGCAGGTCTGTGCCAGTGCTGTGCAAATGTTTTTCACAGCATTTGGCTAAATCTAACTAAGCCAATCCTTTTGGGCCTCTAGCAGTGTGTGTTAGTCCATAGAGTAGCCTATCTGTGTTGCAAGCTACACCACCTGTGTATCTAATACCATTTTTTTACTGCACCTAGCCAAGTAAAACCTTTTGGGCATAGTAGCAGTGTCTGTTACTCATTGTAGTAGCCCATCTGTACCAAGCTCCACCACCTTTGAATTTAATAACATTTTTTTACTGCATCTAGCCCAGTAAATAATTTTGGGCCTGTAGCAGTGTCTGTTACTCATTGTAGTAGCCCATCTGTACCAAGCACCACCACCTTTGAATTTAATAACAATTTTTTACTGCATCTAGCCCAGTAAATAATTTTGGGCCTGTAGCAGTGTCTGTTACTCATTGTAGTAGCCCATCTGTACCAAGCTACACCACCTTTGTATTTAATAACAAATTTTTTACTGCATCTAGCCCAGTAAATAATTTTGGACCTGTAGCAGTGTTTGTTACTCATTGTAGTAGCCCATCTGTACCAAGCTCCACCACCTTTGAATTTAATAACAATTTTTTACTGCATCTAGCCCAGTAAATAATTTTGGGCCTGTAGCAGTGTCTGTTTCTCATTGTAGTAGCCCATCTGTACCAAGCTACACCACCTTTGAATTTAATAACATTTTTTTTACTGCATCTAGCCCAGTTAATAATTTTGGGCCTGTAGCAGTGTCTGTTACTCATTGTAGTAGCCCATCTGTACCAAGCTACACCACCTTTGAATTTAATTACAATTTTTTACTGCATCTAGCCCAGTAAATAATTTTGGGCCTGTAGCAGTGTCTGTTACTCATTGTAGTAGCCCATCTGTACCAAGCTACACCACCTTTGAATTTAATAACAATTTTTTACTGCATCTAGCCCAGTAAATAATTTTGGGCCTGTAGCAGTGTCTGTTACTCATTGTAGTAGCCCATCTGTACCAAGCTATACCACCTTTGAATTTAATAACAATTTTTTACTGCATCTAGCCCAGAAAATAATTTTGGACCTGTAGCAGTGTCTGTTACTTGTTGTGGTAGCCCATCTGTAGAAAGCTATACCACCTTTGAATTTAATAACAATTTTTTACTGCATCTAGCCCAGTAAATAATTTTGGGCCTGTAGCAGTGTCTGTTACTCATTGTAGTAGCCCATCTGTACCAAGCTACACCACCTTTGAATTTAATAACAATTTTTTACTGCATCTAGCCCAGTAAATAATTGTGGGCATAGTAGCAGTGTCTGTAAATCATTGTAGTAGCCCATCTGTACCAAGCTACACCACTTTTGAATTTAATAACAATTTTTTACTGCATCTAGCCCAGTAAATAATTTTGGGCATAGTAGCAGTGTCTGTTACTCATTGTAGCAGCCCATCTGTACCAAGCTACACCACCTTTGAATTTAATAAAAAATTTTTACTGCATCTAGCCCAGTAAATAATTTTGGGCATAGTAGCAGTGTCTGTTACTCATTGGAGTAGCCCATCTGTACCAAGCTACACCACCTTTGTATTTAATAATACGCTTCATAACAAAAAACACCAGCCTAGCGCACTGCATTAATAAGATGGCATCATCATCTCTCCCAGTGCTAGGCCTACTACGCCGGCTAGCATTCCTGTGCCTAAAACACAATGTATGGGTCCGCGCTAGCCACAATGCTGAGGGGTCTAACGCTGATGCTAACGATTTATCACAATTCAATTGGCAGATTTTCACAGAGCTCCTCCCCAACGCCCACCCATCGGGCAACAGTTGCCCACCCTCCCTATGGGATCTAGTGGCGAATAGTTGATGCCATTAATCAGAGCGTCAGTTGCCCCGTCGACGTGGCAAGCATACGGTAAGGCATGGGAAGGGTGGACACGACTAGTAGCAGGCAGACGGGTTGACCAATGTGAACAAGCCAGATTACAAGTCACCATAGAATTTCTCCACCAGCTAATGATGGGGGGCATATCAGGGGTGTCAGCACAGCGGTGTCTGACCGGAGTAGCATTTCACTCCCAACTACTGAATTGAGGAGATGTGACAAAGAGATTCATCATCAGACAATCCATAAAAGGGTGGAAAAGGGGTCAGCCAAGTCAGGAATGTAGACGTCCTGTCCCGTGTCACTAAAACTGATTTCTCACATCATATCCCTAACACAATTAACATGACACTGACAATTTGAAGCAACACTACTGTCTACTGCATTTGCGATCGCCTTATTCGGGGCGCTATGCATAAGCGAATTAGTCCCTCAATCCAAAATTACCACCAGTGGAGGCTCATTACAGCAGGACGTACTCATAGAAAATAATACAATACGTCTATGCATACGCAAATCGAAAATGGTTCCAGCGGGCAGGAGCACTTGGGTACTTCTACAACCCACAAACGGTACACTGAGTCGGGTAACAATAGTAAAAACATATATAACCATCAGATCACAAAGTAATTTCTTCCTATCACACATTGATGGAACGCCATTATCAAGATACCAGTTCCAAGCTATATTTAATAAATGCCTAACATCGGCAGGGTACCACCCCAAAGATTACGGGACACACTCATTCCGTATAGGCGCGGCCATGGAAGCAGCAAGAGCAGGACTGTCAGAAACGGAAGTTCAGAGGATATGGAGATGGCGATCCACGTGTTTGGCGAGATACATAAGACCGGACTTGTTATCCTAACGTGGTTTGTTTCTTTTACAGGTGACGCTAAGCCAACAGTGTGAGTGATAGGCCACTCGTATATATATTGGGCAGAAAAAAGGGCGAAAGTCCACCCAGGCGGGAGGAAATTAGAGTTTCATAACACATATTTCAACTGGAGAGCTATTAGAGGCCTGCAATGGCCACAGGTACTAATGGAGGTAATCAAGGTAGGGAGAGAGGCAAGAGGTCCGGTCATCTTAGTTATACAGGCCGGGGGAAACGACCCCCATCACAAGAGCGCATAACTAATAGAGATGAGCATTGTTCTACTCGAACTGTTCGCCAATCTCAAATTCGAGCTGTTTTGGGCGGTGTTCGAGCCGTTCGGCGAACACGAACGATTTAAGAAAAATTCGGCTGTTCGAGGTTATGTTCGATAACTGTTCGTGCACCAAAATCATAACTGGATTTTTTCTCAGTAATGATGAAAATTAATGTTAATACGCAGTTTGAGTGTACAGCGGGGTGGGGGGAGGGGCAGGGGATGGATCTCTGCAGGAATAATGAAGAACTCCACTTTTTTTTCTCTTTCCCGCATTTACAGTGGGGAGGTGCAATCTGTCAGCCTATCAGCAGCGCACACATGGAGCGAAGTGCTTTTTTTCACACAAGCAAGGGCATGTGTCATTGGCAGTGTATGTCACATGTCCTTGCCCTATAAGACCCAGCCATTTTCCCTGTCGCCACCATTTTCTCACTGCTGCAGCTGCATGTTAGACGGCACCGCTGTTGCTGTGTGCACTATACCTTGTTAATTTCAAGCCAATTTTCGCACAAATCTACAGATAGCTTGGGAGTAGGGAATAGTTGTGATTGCAGTCCTTTTAAGGACTAGGTTACAGCATTTCCTACGACTTTTATCAGGCAGGTCTGTGCTCTTAAATAGATAGATTGTGGGAGTAAAGACTAATTGTAATTGCAGTCCTTTTCAGGACTAGGTTACATCAGTTCCTATCAGTTTTTGCCAGGCAGGTCTGTGCCAGTGCTGTGCAAGTTTTTTTCACAGCATTTGGCTGAATCTAGCAAAGCTAATCCTTTTTGGCCTATTGCAGAGTGTGTTAGTCAGTGGAGTAGCCTATCTGTGTTGCAAGACATACCACCTGTGTATAGAATACCAATTTTTTTACTGCACCTAGTGAAGTAAAATCTTTTGGGCATAGCATCATTCTATTAGTCCATCTATACTGACCTCCATCAGGTTGCAAATTGAATATAATTTTTTTCTGCATCTAGCTCTGAAAAAATATTTTGGCTTCTAGCAGTGTGTGGGACTTGTTCTATTAGTCCATCTATACTGACCTCCATCAGGTTGAAAACTGAATATAATTTTTTTCTGCATCTAGCGCTGAAAAAATATTTGGGCTTCTAGCAGTGTGTGGGACTTGTTCTATTAGTCCATATATACTGACCTCCATCACGTTGCAAATTCAAAATAATTTTTTGTCTGCATCTAGCTCTGAAAAAATATTTGGCCTTCTAGCAGTGTATGGGACTTTCTCTATTAGTCCATCTATACTGACCTCCATCAGGCTGCAAATTAAAAATAATTTTTATCTGCATCTACCTCTGAAAAAATATTTGGCCTTCTAGCTGTGTGTGGGACTTGTTCTATTAGTCCATCTATACTGACCTCCATCAGGTTGCAAACTGAATATAATTTTTTTCTGCATCTAGCTCTGAAAAAATATTTGGCCTTCTAGCAGTGTGTGGGACTTTCTCTATTAGTCCATCTATACTGACCTCCATCAGGTTGCAAATTAAAAATAATTTATATCTGCATCTAGCTCTGAAAAAATATTTGGCCTTCTAGCAGTGTGTGGGACTTTCTCTATTAGTCCATCTATACTGACCTCCATCAGGTTGCAAATTAAAAATAATTTTTTGTCTGCATCTAGCTCTGAAAAAATATTTGGCCTTCTAGCAGTGTGTGGGACTTTCTCTATGAGTCCATCTATACTGACCTCCATCAGGCTGCAAATTAAAAATAATTTTTATCTGCATCTACCTCTGAAAAAATATTTGGCCTTCTAGCAGTGTGTGGGACTTGTTCTATTAGTCCATATATACTGACCTCCATCAGGTTGCAAATTGAGTATCATTTTTTTCTGCATCTACTTCTGAAAAAATGTTTGGGCTTCTAGCAGTGTGTGGGACTTGGTCTATTAGTCCATCTATACTGATCTCCATCAGGTTGCAAATTAAAAATAATTTTTATCTGCATCTAGCTCTGAAAAAATATTTGGGCTTCTAGCTGTGTGTGGGACTTGTTCTATTAGTCCATCTATACTGACCTCCATCAGGTTGCAAACTGAATATCATTTTTTTCTGCATCTACCTCAGAAAAAAAATTTGGGCTTCTAGCAGTGTGTGGGACTTGTTCTATTAGTCCATCTATACTGACCTCCATCAGGTTGCAAATTGAATATAATTTTTTTCTGCATCTACTTCTGAAAAAATATTTGGGCTTCTAGCAGTGTGTGGGACTTGGTCTATTAGTCCATCTACACTGACCTCCATCAGGTTGCAAATTAAAAATAATTTTTATCTGCATCTAGCTCTGAAAAAGTATTTGGGCTTCTAGCAGTGTGTGGGACTTGGTCTATTAGTCCATCTATACTGATCTCCATCAGGTTGCAAATTAAAAATAATTTTTATCTGCATCTAGCTCTGAAAAAGTATTTGGGCTTCTAGCAGTGTGTGGGACTTGGTCTATTAGTCCATCTATACTGACCTCCATCAGGTTGCAAATTGAATATAATTTTTTTCTGCATCTAGCTCTGAAAAAATATTTGGGCTTCTAGCAGTGTGTGGGACTTGTTCTATTAGTCCATCTATACTAACCTACACCAGGTTGCAAATTCAATATAATTTTATTCTGCATCTAGCTCTGAAAAAATATTTGGGCTTCTAGCAGTGTGTGGGACTTGTTCTATTAGTCCATCTATACTGACCTCCATCAGGTTGCAAATTGAATATCATTTTTTTCTGCATCTACTTCTGAAAAAATGTTTGGGCTTCTAGCAGTGTGTGGGACTTGGTCTATTAGTCCATCTATACTGATCTCCATCAGGTTGCAAATTAAAAATAATTTTTATCTGCATCTAGCTCTGAAAAAATATTTGGGCTTCTAGCTGTGTGTGGGACTTGTTCTATTAGTCCATCTATACTGACCTCCATCAGGTTGGAAATTGAATATAATTTTTTTCTGCATCTACTTCTGAAAAAATATTTGGGCTTCTAGCAGTGTGTGGGACTTGGTCTATTAGTCCATCTACACTGACCTCCATCAGGTTGCAAATTAAAAATAATTTTTATCTGCATCTAGCTCTGTAAAATTATTTGGGCTTCTAGCAGTGTGTGAGACTTGGTCTATTAGTCCATCTATACTGATCTCTATCAGGTTGTAAATTAAAAATAATTTTTATCTGCATCTAGCTCTGAAAAAGTATTTGGGCTTCTAGCAGTGTGTGGGACTTGGTCTATTAGTCCATCTATACTGACCTCCATCAGGTTGCAAATTGAATATCATTTTTTCTGCATCTAGCTCTGAAAAAATATTTGGGCTTCTAGCAGTGTGTGGGACTTGTTCTATTAGTCCATCTATACTAACCTACACCAGGTGGCAAATTCAATATAATTTTATTCTGCATCTAGCTCTGAAAAAATATTTGGGCTTCTAGCAGTGTGTGGGACTTGTTCTATTAGTCCATCTATACTGACCTCCTTCAGGTTGCAAATTGAATATCATTTTTTTCTGCATCTAGCTCTGAAAAAATATTTGGGCTTCTAGCAGTGTGTGGGACTGAGTCTATTAGTTCATCTATACTGACCTCCATCAGGTTGCAAATTAAAAATAATTTTTATCTGCATCTAGCTCTGAAAAAATATTTGGGCTTCTAGCAGTGTGTGGGACTCATTGTATTAGGCCATCTATATCAAGCTCCACCAGCTTTGAAATTAATTATAATTTTTAGCTGCATCTAGCCCTGAAAATAATTTTTCCCAATAGTGGTAGCAATAGAAATATGGAGCGCGCGCCTGGCTAACAAAAATATACGCTTCATATCACAAAACACCAGCCTAGCGCACTGCATTAATAAGATGGCATCATCGTCTCTCCCAGTGCTAGGCCTACTACGCAGGCTAGCATTCCTGTGCCTAAAACACAATGTATGGGTCCGCGCTAGCCACTATGCTGAGGGGTATAAAGCTGCTGCTAACGCTTTATAACAATTCAATTGGCAGATTTTCACAGAGCTCTTCCACAACGCCCACCCATCGGGCAACAGTTGCCCACCCTCCCTATGGGATCTAGTGGCGAATAGTTGATGCCATTAATCAGAGCGTCAGTTGCCCTGTCAGCGTGGCAAGCTTACGGTAAGGCATGGGAAGAGTGGACATGACTAGTAGCAGGCAGACGGGTTGACCAATGTGAACAAGCCAGATCACAAGTCACCATAGAATTTCTCCACCAGCTAATGATGAGGGGCATATCAGGAGCGTCAGCGCAGCGGTGTCTGACCGGAGTAGCATTTCACTTCCAACTACTGAATTGGGGAGATGTGACAAAGATTCATCATCAGACAATCCATAAAAGGGTGGAAAAGGGGTCAGCCAAGTCAGGAATGTAGACGTCCCGTCCCGTGTCACTAAAACTGATTTCTCACATCATATCCCTAACACCATTAACATGACACTCACAATTTGAAGCAACACTAATGTCTACTGCATTTGTGATCGCCTTCTTCGGGGCGCTATGTATAAGCGAATTAGTCCCTCAATCCAAAATTACCACCAGTGGAGGCTTATTACACCAGGACGTAGTCATAGCCAATAATGCAATACGTCTACGCATACACCAATCGAAAACGGTTCCAGCGGGCAGGGGTACTTGGGTACTTCTACAACCCACAAACGGTACACTGAGTCGGGTAACAATAGTAAAAACATATCTAACCATCAGATCACAAAGTAATTTCTTCCTATCACACATTGATGGAACGCCATTATCAAGATACCTGTTCCAAGCTATATTTAATAAATGCATAACATCGGCAGGGAACCACCCCAAAGATTACGGGACACACTCATTCCGCATAGGTGCGGCCACGGAAGCAGCAAGAGCAGGACTGTCAGAAACGGAAGTTCAGAGGATAGGGAGATGGCGATCCACGTGTTTGGCGAGATACATAAGACCGGACTTGTTATCCTAACGTGGTTTGTTTCTTTTACAGGTGACGCTAAGCCAACAGTGTGAGTGATAGGCCACTCGTATATATATTGGGCACAAAAAAGGGCGAAAGTCCGCCCAGGCGGGAGGAAATTAGAGTTTCATAACACATATTTCAACTGGAGAGGTATTAGAGGCCTGCTATGGCCACAGGTACTAATGGAGGTAATCAAGGTAGGGAGAGAGGCAAGAGGTCCGGTCATCTTAGTTATACCGGCCGGGGGAAACAGCCTAGGTCATCACAAGAGCGCATAACTAATGGCAATAATGAAACTAGACACTGAGCGCTTCAGAGAATTTTTCACAAAATTAGCTATAGTATGGTCAGAGATTGTGCCGATAGCGGTATGGCAAGGTGCGCGAGACATCACGGCCATCGAATGGACAAGGCGGGTAATAAATATTCGGATGGCAAAATTTAAAAGAGACAGAGGCGGTGTAGTGATACGACACCGACAACTGGAAGGAGATACAGCAGGTCTCATACGGCCCGACGGTGTTCACTTAATAGATATTGGACTGGACATATTCCTGTCAGGACTCCAGGACGGAGTGGAACAAGCGTTAAGAGTGATGGGTGGGGGTCAGAGTCCTGCATACGAGTACGCTGGATCCTCCGTGGCCTGGAAATAGAAAGGACATGTTGGAGAGTTACACTTGTTGGCCAACTTGCCGGAGTGGGGACCCAGGGCATGCTGCAACAAGCTGAATTATTTTAGAAATAAAATGCCTTTCTAATGGAATGAGTATAAAGAGTTAATAAAGCTGTGACCGATCCTCACCCATCCAGTTGTAAGAGTTACATTATTGTATTGTCCATGAAAGGGGGGCGGTAGGGGGGCTGAGCGTCTGGGTTTGGTTGGGGGTCCCCACAGTCTGCCTAGGCTAGATTCATTTAAAAATTCTTATTAGATACACAGGCGGTGCAGCTTGCTTCGCAGCTGGGCTACTATGCCCAAAGTATTGCCTAGGCTAGATGCAGTTAAAAATTCTACGCTGACTAGCAGACACTGAAGATTTGGAGCAGACCTCTGAGTAAACAGCTCTTCAGACTCAACCATCTGTGTTACCCCAAGCCATAGTGTATGTAGTTTCTTACAGTTAAAAGGGGGGGGTGCGACCCAACCCACCTGGAATTGACGATGCCAACGTCACGTAAGACACAGCAAGGGGACTCCCAAAATTGTGGCACAGACACCACTTAACCCTAGAATGCATACCTGTGGCCTTGCAGGCCCGCCCAGTTAATTGTTTTCTATTTTCTGCAAGATTACTTTAGTTAGAATTTTGAAACTCTAGGTATTCTTCATGTATATAGTTGTTTGTCATTTGAGTTTGAGTTATTCCATGTTATTTGCACACGGGCCTAAAGGGCCCCAGGTATGTGAAAGTGTAGATTTTTATGGTCATGCGTTCTAGGGTTAAGTGGCATCAATTGCCCCACTGTTGCTTAAAACGGTTGGTGAGGTGATTTTACCAAATCCCCAAGCTTTTAGTCTCCCAAGGATGACACAGGGGTAGAAATGTCCTTGCGAATCCATGATTTGTTCATCTTTATGAACGTGAGTCTGTCTACATTCTCAGTGGACAGCCGCGTGCACTTATCTGTCAGCACACCACCAGCAGCGCTGAACACACGTTCAGAGAGAACGCTGGCTGCATGGCATGACAAGATCTCCAAGGCGTGAGTGGCGAGCTCCGGCGATTATTCCAGATTGGAATACCAAAATGAGCAAGGGTCCAGTGACACAGTCATGGCTTCGATGTTCACTTGGAGATTCTCCTGTACCATCCTCTCTAGGCATTGACTATGTGTCAGACTTCTTGTCTCCTGTGGCCTTGCAAAGGATGGTCTAAAAAAGTGGTGAAACGATTCCACAAAATTGCTGTTACCAGCAGATACTGTGTTACTGTTACTGTTTGAGTGATGAAGACTCGACAGTCCCACCATTGGCAAGTTAGAACTGTGAGATTCACTACGTGCACCACTGGTGTTTTCTGGAAAAGCACATGTAAGATTCTGCAACAGCGTCTGCAGATACTCCTGCATTCGTCAATACCTTTTTATGGCAGGAATTATTTCGGCAAATATACTTTTGCACCGGGGATCTAAGAGTGTGGCAACCCAGTAGTCGGGATTACTTCGAATTCTGACAATCCGGGGGTCATGTTGCAGGTAGTGCAGCAAGAAGGCACTCATGTGTCTTGCGCATCCAGAAGTACCAAGTCCTTGTTGTGTTGGTAGCGAGGTAAGAATCATGCTTCCTTCCTCTGCCCTCTCCCTCCAACCTCGCACAACAGAAATGTGATCAAGGTCTCCCTCATCTGATGAGTCTTCCATGCCCATCGCCAGTTCGTCCTCCACTTCTTCCTCGGCTCCTGCACCTTCCTCAACAGTTTGGCTGCTACCATGCGCCCTGGTTAATCCCTCTCCCCCACCCTCCCATGCCTGCCGCCTTGGTGCTGCCAACCGTCTGGACCTTGGAGATGTTATCCCTTCCGCATATGACTCCTCCTCTACTTACTCCACCTCCTCTTGTCCCACCACCTGACTCTGAATTCTGTTTAACGTGTGCTCCAGCATGTAAATCACCGGAATAGTCATGCTGATAATGGCATCGTCAGCAATAAACATCTTCGTCGCCATTTCAAAACTGTGCAGAAGGGTGCATAGGTCCCTGATCTGAGACCACTCCTGCAGCGTGATTTGCCCCACCTCTGGATCTCGTTGGCCCAGGCTATATGTCAGAACGTATTGCATCAGGGCTTGTCAGTCGCTGCAACATGTGCAGAGTTGAATTCCACCGGGTAGGCACATCGCATTTCTGCCGGTGAACTGGCAGGCCCAACGACTTGTGTAGAGATGTAAGTCGTTGAGCTGCGGGATGCGAACGGCGGAAGTGAGCACACAGCGACCGTGCCCTCTGCAGAAGGCCATCTAGTCCAGGATAGTGGGCTAAAAATTGCTGGACAACCAGGTTCAACACGTGAGCCATACAAGGCACGTGTGTGACATTGCCCCGGTGAAGGGCCGCACCCAGGTTTGCAGCATTGTCGCACACGGCCTTCCCTGGTTGCAGGTCCAGTGGAGACAACCATTCATGAAACTGGGTCTCCAGAGCTGACCACAACTCCTCAGCTGTGTGACTCACATTTCCCAGACATTTCAAAGTAAACACCGCCTGATGCCGTTGAGCCCTGCTGCCAGCATAGTAGGAGGTGTGCAGGATTCCTTCTGCGCAGTTAGAAAGCAGGTGGCATTACCAGACAGGCTTTGGGTGCAGGTGGAGGACCGAGAGGAGGTTGAGGAGGCAGAAGAAGTGGAGGAACTTCTAGATAAAGAGGACTGATGCACAACTCGTGGGGACGGCAAGACTTAGACAGCAGCCCCTTGTCCTGCTGTCACCATAGTTACCCAGTGCCCAGTCAGCGACACGTAACGCCCCTGTCCATACCTACTCATCCAAGTGTCTGTGGTGAAATGCACCCTGTCACACACAGAGTTTCTCAAAGAAGTGGTGATGTTGTGTGCGACATGCTGGTGTAGCTCAGGCACACCTTTCTTTGAGAAGTAGTGCCGACTGGGCATCTGGTACTGGGGCACTGCGACGGACATAAGGTCTCGAAAATCCTCTGTGTCCTCCAGGTGGAAAGGCAGCATTTCTGTAGCCAACAGCTTGCAGATGGTGAAATTCAACCTCTTAGCTTTGTCATGGCTAGGAGGAAATGGTCTTTTACTTGTCCACATCAGGGTGAGGAGGAGTATGCGTTCGAGACTCACGGCTACTAAGAGTTGACCGTGTGGAAGACAGGCCGGAGGTGGTGGTGCCCAGGTAACTGGAAGTATTATCTGCTATCAAATTAATAACCTGTTCACACTGATCAGTTCGCAATACTGGTGTTGTTCTGTGCTTCCCTAGTAATTCGGTCAAGAAGTGGGAGCGAGATGATGTGGCTGTTGGTTGTGGCACATCTTCACCTTGGCCACGGGCCCGTCCTCTGCACGCACCATCACCAGAATGTCCACTTCCACGTCCCTTGCCACGCCCCTTGCCCATTGTAAAGGAAGTAAAATAGCTTACACTCGCACTATCAATGTAAAAAGGGTAATAAAAAGTAGATTAGAACCGTGGAAGAGGAAAACCACAGTTCTATTTCTCTGGCCTACACCTGACTCTTTTAAACAATCTGAACAATCAGGGAGAAACTATTACTGTTTTTCTTTACGGAAAAAATACCAAAAGCTGAATAATAGAGATTTCTTACCGTGGAACAGCAAAACCACAGCTATAATTTACTAGTGTATACCAGACTTTTTTAAATATATATATTTGCGGCTGAACAGTGAGCGACACACTCAAGCTGCTTTTTTTTGATACAAATGGCCCAAAAGTGGATAATACAGAGGTTTGAACCGTGGAACTGCAAAACCACGCTTGTATTTCTCGGGCCTACACCAGACTATTTTCAACAGATATATTTGTGTCTGAACAATCAGGAGACACTATTATTTATTTTTTACGGCAAAAATTGCGAAAAGCAGGATAATACAGAGATTTGACCCGTGGAACTGCAAAACCACACTTGTATTTCTCGGGCCTACACCAGACTATTTTCAACAGATATATTTGTGTCTGAACAATCAGGAGACACTATTATTTATTTTTTACGGCAAAAAATGCCAAAAGCAGGATAATAGAGATTTTTTACTGTGGAACAGCAAAAGCACACTTCTGTCTCTCTGGCCTACACCAGACTATTTTCTGTCTCTCTGGCCTATACCAGACTATTTTCAACAGATATATTTGTGTCTGAAAAATCAGGGAGCCACTATTATTTTATTTTTTACGGCAAAAAATGCCAAAAGCAGGATAATACAGAGGTTTGAACCGTGGAACTGCAAAACCACACTTGTATTTCTCGGGCCTACACCAGACTATTTTCAACAGATATATTTGTGTCTGAACAATCAAGAGACACTATTATTTATTTTTTACGGCAAAAAATGCCAAAAGCAGGATAATAGAGATTTTTTACCGTGGAACAGCAAAACCACAGTTATAATTTACTGGTGTATACCATACTTTTTTAAATATATATATTTGCGGCTGAACAGTGAGCGACACACTGAAACTGTTTTTTTTAGATACAAATGGCCTAAAAGTGGATAATACACAGGTTTGAACCGTGGAACTGCAAAACCACACATGTATTTCTCGGGCCTACACCAGACTATTTTCAACAGATATATTTGTGTCTGAACAATCAGGAGACACTATTATTTATTTTTTACGGCAAAAATTGCGAAAAGCAGGATAATACAGAGATTTGACCCGTGGAACTGCAAAACCACACTTGTATTTCTCGGGCCTACACCAGACTATTTTCAACAGATATATTTGTGTCTGAACAATCAGGAGACACTATTATTTATTTTTTACGGCAAAAAATGCCAAAAGCAGGATAATACAGATTTTTTTCTGTGGAACAGCAAAAGCACACTTCTGTCTCTCTGGCCTACACCAGACTATTTTCAACAGACATATTTGTGTCTGAGATATCAGGGAGACACTATTATTTTTTTTTTTACGGCAAAAAATGCCAAAAGCAGGATAATAGATATTTTTTACTGTGGAACAGCAAAAGCACACTTCTGTCTCTCTGGCCTACACCAGACTATTTTCAACAGATATATTTGTGTCTGAAAAATCAGGGAGACACTATTATTTATTTTTTTTATGGCAAAAAATGCCAAAAGCAGGATAATAGAGATTTTTTACCGTGGAGCAGCAAAAGCACACTTCTGTCTCTCTGGCCTACACCAGACTATTTTCAACAGATATATTTGTGTCTGAAAAATCAGTTAGACACTATTATTTTTTTTTTTACGGCAAAAAATGCCAAAAGCAGGATAATAGAGATTTTTTACCGTAGAAAAACAAAACCACACTTCTGTCTCTCTGGCCTACACCAGACTATTTTCAACAGATATATTTGTGTCTGAAAAATCAGGGAGACACTATTATTTTTTTTTTTACGGCACAAAATGCCAAAAACAGGATAATAGAGTTTTTTTACTGTGGAACAGCAAAACCACAGTTATAATTTACTGGTGTATACCAGACTTTTTTTAAATATATATATTTGCGGCTGAACAGTGAGCAACACACTCAAACTGTTTTTTTTTAGATACAAATGGCCCATGGAACTGCAAAACCACACTTCTATTTCTCTGACCTACACCAGACTATTTTCAACAGATATATTTGTGTCTGAAAAATCAGAGACACACTTTTTTTTGGGGGGGGGGGCACCAAAAGGTTAATAAGACGGGTATTTGTACAGTGTGAAGGAGGAAAAAAAAAGAGGATTTAGATGAAAAAAAAAGATTTTTCCTGGCCCCCGAGACCTGGAGCTAAGTCCAGCAATTTCAGAAACAGGACCACACAGGACTGTAATGCAGCGTTTGCTCGTATAACCACTGCGTCTCCTATACAGCCTGCCTGCCTGATATCTGGGATGGATATTAGTCCTGAGAAGGACTGTTTTTTTGATCTGGCAGCCTTTACAGACCCTACACTAACTATTTCGCAGGATATATCTCTCCCTAAATCAGCAGCGCTGTCCCTACACTGTCTGATCCGGAGCGACTGTGTCCAAGATGGCGGCGCCCGGTTTTAAATACTCGAGGTGACGCTGTGCGGCCAGCCAATCACTGTAATGCCCACAAACAACATGCCTGCAGCATTACAGTGACTGGCTGGCAATCCCTGCATGTTCATTGGCTCTGTAAAGAGCGCCAAACATGCAGGGCGGAGACCCGAGCTCCCGCCCGAGTAACTCAGAAATGCTCGGTGCTCGCCGAACATCCCGAGTAGCGTGATGCTCGGGCGAGTACCAAGCAGTGTCGAGCATGCTCACTCAACACTAGTGTTGTTACTAGTGGCTAACACACTTTTATCTGTTATATTAGGTTTTTTTCTATATAACCCTACCCCATCCATTGCCCATACGACATTTGTGTTTAGCATACTTTTTTACACAAGGATAATGTTTAATTTGTTTCTAAACTTTGGTGACATAATAAGCCAACTCCCCCGAAAAAGGGGACATAACCAGAAATGCTTGGCACTGGAAGGGTTCACTTCATGAACAATCAGGATAAATCAACAAGTTCTGACCCATAACATCAGTATGTATGTGTCTCTATAATTTGACAATTTAAACAGGTATGGCAAAACAGACCTGCACAATTAAATATCTCAATTTACTGTAATAATACTGCAAGTGTAGTTCCCCTAGCCAAAATGGAGCATGTAAAACCTAATGCCAGGAGGTCTATTGTAGCCTAAAAATACTACAACAGACCACAGTATAGTTGAGTAGTGTACTGTTGCCAAAAAGGAATATTGAAATAGGTAGGCAAACGTGAAACAAGCTTTTTTTTGTATTTTTTGGGGGAGAGATATTTTTGGCTTAAAATTCTCCCGCTCTTAACAAAAAATACTTAACTCCCAAATAAAAAGGTCACTACATTGGTACAAGCATGGAAAGTAATTTGCGTCAACATCCAGCACTGGCCCCTATGATTGCTAAATGTGACTAGTCAAACAGTTGCAAAACTTAAACTTTTTATTTTTTTTCATATCTTTATAATTTTATATGTTTAATTTTTAAATATTGACAATCCTCCCTTTTCAACCAAATTGAAATGATCTTCAACTGGTTTATTAAAAAATGCTTCATAAACCAGTCCAAATCAAATTAGACATAGTCAGTCTTCTTGTTAGCATAAACAGACAACACTCATTACAGTCCGCGTAACTATGGGGTTCACCTGCTCAGAAAACAGGGTTCAGCTTTTTTTTAGCAAGAGCACAGCTCTGGAGGTCAGCTGACCATCAGAGCACACAGTACGCTGAATGAGTCCTGAGGCTAAGCTTTTATACCCTGTACTACACCCTGGGGGGAAGATATGCTGAACAGCCGCCCCGCCAAGCTCTTTAACTGTTCACAAAAAACCTGGCCCTGTCATGGCTGATTAACCCATCTCAGCACATAACATGCGGGAGCAAACTTCCTGGTTCATATCACTGAAGCTATCAACCTCAGTTGAACATTGCAAAAAAAACATTTGGTTTTTTTACTTGAAAAAGATGCCAGTACGGCGTTGAAGTTAATAAAAAGCCTTTTCATCATCATCATCATCATCTCTGAAGAATTGATTCACTTCAGCAGCGCAGCCCAGCTACGTGTTTATCCAACTGGATCCAACCTCAGTGAAACATATCTCCCCTCCAATATATTACCAGTGACCCAGTTACTGTACATATTCCCCCCTGTTACTTATGGCACCTTCAGTCACTAGACAGGGAACTCTCAACAAGGCATCTGTCGTGTAGCAATTAGTTTTCCTGGCCTATGCTCCACATGGAAGCTGAAGTCCTGGAGTGCCAGGAATCACCTAGTCACCAGGGCATTCTTCCCATTCCTTTCCTTCATCCATTCCAGGTCTGACACTAACCTGAACTTTCGGTCTAGAAGGTAGCATTTCAAAGTGTCAATCATCTATTTGATGGCCAAACATTCTTTTTCCACGATGGCATAATTCTTTTTACAGGAGGAGAGTTTCCTACTTAGGTACAGGATTGGATGTTCCTCCCCATTTATTTCTTGTACCAACAAGGCTCCCAACCCGATCTCTGAAGCGTCCGTCTGGACCACTAACTACTTCTTGAAGTCCGGCGCTACCAAGACTGGCCATTTCCAAAGAGCTAGCTTCAACTTCTGGAAAGTCACCTCTGCTTCAGAAGTCCACTTGGCCATTGATGACTTTGTGCCCTTAAGAAGGTCGGTGAGAGGTGTGGCTCTCATGGTGTAATTCGGGATGAAACGCTGATAGTATCCCATAATTCCTAGAAACACCCTAACCTTTTTCTTTGAGATTGGTTGTGGCCAGCTCTGGATTGCCTCCACTTTGTTGTCCTGCAGCTTGATTTCACCCCTAATGATAATATAGCCTAAGTATTTGGCCTCTTCCTTTCCCATGAAGCACTTCTTTGGGTCCATGGTAAACCCCGCCTTCCTCAGTGCATCCAGTTCCGCCTGGACCTTTTGCAGATAACTTTCCCAATTCAGGCTGAAGATCACAATATTTTCTAGGCAAACTGTGGCGCATTTCCTGTGAGGAGTTAGGAGCAGGTCCATGAGCCTTTGGAAGGTGGCTGGGGCTCCTTGCAGATGAAAAGGCATCCTGGTGTATTATAAATACCTTTCAGGCATAGAGAAGGTCATTTTCTCTTTGGCCACTTGGGACATGGGGATTTGTTAGTACCCTTTCGTTAGGTCAAGGGTGATGATGTACCTTGCTGACCTAAGCTTCTCAATGAGTTCATCGACCCGGGGCATCGGATATGCATCAAACTTGGACACCTTATTCAGCTTACGATAATCATTACAAAATCACCATTCTACATCTGGCTTTGGCACAAGAACAATGGGGCTGGACCAGCTCATTCTCCTCACCTCATTCGAAATCACGTCACGACGGGCTTCAGGGATTCGATATGGTTCAAGGTTTACCCAACGTGCGGTTTCATCAGAACTTCGTGCTCCACAGTCTGAATACATCCCGACAACTCTGAAAACAGATATTTGTTTTTGCTGAAGGAGTTCTCAGCACTATTGTTTCTGGGCCGGTGATAGTATCTCTGCCACCTCGACATCGGCTCCAGGATTGGCCCCTAGGCACGGAGCTTCCATGAGCTTCCTATCTGATCCGTCAAGATCTCCTTTTGGCAGGCCGGTCGGGGAAAAGATATGGACCAATTCTCAGCAATACTTCTGGCGGAGGAGTTTCTTAGGGGTACTGCCTCTGGGTACCGTGACACATAGTCCAGGACCACCAGGATATATTGAGGCATCCAAGTAGACCTATAATGGGTAACGGCACTAGGGGACTCCGGAAGAGACCAGGGCGGTTAGCTGGCAAGTGCGACAGGACCTACAAAAGTTTAAAATCTCTCGGTCACATCCGGGCCAGTAGAACCTTCAATGGACCCGCTCTTGGGTCTTGTCTACATTCATTTGACCGCCCAAGACATGAGCCATGGGCCATGTCTAACACCTTATGTCTGGCATGTGGGGTCATCAGCAGACCTCCGGCTGTCATGACAACCCATTGGCGCTCTGCAGTCACGGACACACCGTCCATGGGAGTGTGGAACGACACCCCCCCTGCTGGCCCATGTTAAATACCTCCCCCTGAGCTTAGTCACCTGATATAGCAAATCTCCATTTACTGCAAAGTATGGAAGCCTGGTGTCAGTCCCCGGCTCTTGAGCAACTCCATTTAAAACAGTGACATTATCAAACGCCCCTTTTAGCATAAGGTCCTTCAGTTGAGAAGTCCCAAAAGTTCTCCCCGGAAGTCCCCAACTCTGGGATGTTGGCCTCATGGGTCGTTGTCTCAACCCCATCATCAGCAAGCGCACACAGGGGGAACTTACCCACCTCCAACTGCAATGGTTTTTTTTTAAGGTGATCATGCTCTTTTCTCAATAACTTGGCATGCCCCCTTTTCGCTAAAAGTGCCAGAATAAGGTAAAGTCCCACCCTATTATAGCCAGGTGTATCAGGTCCTTAACCACTCCGACCTCATGGGACTCAGTGCCACAGTTAATTTCTATGGTCACTTTGGCGGCAGATTAGTCCTTAGCATCCCCGTGTATACAGCGGACGCCCACAATCCTTCTGGAGATCTACTGCTGGGGAAGTGTGGCCCTTAACAAGGTCACCAAACTCCCCGTGTCCAAGAGTTCTGACACCAGTACACTATTTACTGTCATGGTACATGTCTGCGGCCCCTTTTCTAGTTGACAGTCCACGCTGCAGGCCGGATAAGTGCAATATGAACCGCACCACCCTAGGCTGCAGTCCATCAGTTTGGCGAACATGGAACAATGAGTGCCTATGTGCCCCAGACCCTGACACCTCCAACAAATTAAGCTCTTAACGCCAACCCTCGGTAAACCATTAGCAGGCCCTTGGGACCTTGGACGCCCCATTTTTGGCTCTATTACCCCTTTTTTGAGACTGAGTCACTTTTTGGGTACCCCAGTACAGGGGTGCGATGGCACCTACCTATCCACTATGCCAAACAGGTCATCCGCATTCTGATGATCTTCCTGAGAAACCCAAGTCTAGGGAGAGTGTGAATAAATCTGTCCATAACCACGTGCTCGACCATATGTGCTGGGGTGGAGGACTCTGGTTGAAATCACTTCTGGACAAGATATAGCAAGTCAAACATTTGAGAGAGGGGGGGGCTTGTTGCCGAAATATGCCCAGTGGTGAACCCGTTGTGTCCTGACAAAGTTACTCATAAGAGTGCCAATATTTATATTTTCAGTTTGGCATAATCCTTTGCATTCTGTAATGCCAGCTCATAATAAACCTTTTGGAGCTCACCAGTTAGATAGGGCGCCAGCATCTCTGCCAACTGTACCGGCGGCAGCTTCTCCTGTTCAGCGTCCCTTTCAAATACAGCCAAAGATGCCTTGACATCGTCCCCCAAGATCATCTTTTGAAAGTCTAGTCTTACTGCTGGAGCTGCGGGAGTCATCACTTGGCCTTAGGGGTGGGGTAGTCACCCTGCCGCGGACTGCATCTGGAAGGAATTCCATCTGCTACTGAGTGTAGGTGATGTTCTTATTAATGGTCTTCCAGGTTGCTGATCCTCAATGCAGGACAGGAGAGGGGGAGGGCAGGTCACGTTATTCAGCCACATATTACCCCAACACAATAGCCAACGGCTCACTATAAAGTACTCCCAAAACAGTTCCCACGTGTATTAACAGAGGAAATAAATGTTAGGGAACCGACCAAAGTGTTTGGCCGTATCTAACACTGCATAAGCGGTTAACAAGATTACCTGGTCCAGGATCACTGGAGCTCCATCATGACACCTCCAGAACAGTCAGTCACAGATGATGACTCTTGGCAAGTAATTATTTTATATTTTGTAATTTTCAGCAAGACCAGAGATAAATCTATATTTCTATTAGTAGTCATGATTAATCCTATTTCAACAATATTACCAATATTTTACACAGTTCTAACCTGCTTAGGCACTGTAAGATGTAGAGGCAAATCTAATGACAACCATTGACTGTGGTGGTGTCTGCATCATGTGCTACCACATGCCAATCAACATTTGCTCCTGCTAATCCCTTCCAGAAGTATACACCTGTATTGTCATCTATTACCCTCCAACATTAAATATGCGTTTTATCAGAACAAGATTCTAAGCTCATCCAGTAAATCATTATATCTCTAGTTTTCTTGATTTCAAAATGGAGCCACTGCTAGTGATGCAATTATCCAATTGTCCCATTGTCTCCCATCAACCATTTTTTCAGTATTAGTTGTTCCACTACTTTATTCTCCCCAACCCTTCCAAGTGACTTATGTTCAACTTGTTAAAATCTTTTTATAAAATATTTGCTACAGTTCACTAGAATTTTGTTTTTGATTAATGAACATTATAAAAGGGATAGATACTCTTCTCCTAAAGCGTACCTCCCAACTTTTGAAAAACAGAAAGATGGGCAAGTCATGCCGCAAATTTTGTCCACGCCCATTTACTATTTTTTTTTTACCCTGGCAGGAGGAGATGTCAGAGGGGTGGTGGTAGTGAGGGAAATTCAGCAGACACCTGAGACTGCAGGAATGGATCCAAATCCAGGACTGTCTGCTGTATCCAGGATGGTTGGGACTAGAGATGAATAGATTGATTCACAGGACTCCAGTCCAGAGTCCAGGTCAGTGGTACCTGGTGGCTGCATGGGAGGACTGACAATCTCTTACCTTCCGGCATCCACGGCGCGGCTTTTGATAAGCCACGGCCGGCGCGATGTCATCTGAGTATCCTGCTAATCTCTAGTTGGGACCTATGAATTTGATCATTCATTCACAGTCATAACTTTCTCTTTTTTTAAGCAAGCTTCACTATATCACATCTGGCCTTTTGTTGTTCATAAGGCCATGTTCACACGTTGCGTAAATACTGTGTTTTTTGTTTTCTGCAGGTGTTCACAACAAATTACGCAATAACCATATTCTCAGATTATTGCATTTATGCTGCATTTTTATGCCTTTTACTCCTTATTTGATTTGTTTTTGGTGCAGATGTGAAGCCGCATTTTTTAAGTGTTTTATATAGTACATAAAAGCTTTGATTCTGCACTTAAAAAAGTAACTGCAGTTTTTTACATGTATTTTTTTAGACTCTACATTGAAGCCCCTAGAGAAAAAATGTGTCAAAACTGCACTATTCAGCAGCGTCTTTAGACGCACAGTTGGCACAGTTTTCAATAAATCACATCCTCTTTGCTTGGACAGTTAAACACAGCTAAATTTCTGTGCAAATAAACAGCAAAAAACACACCCCATTTATACTACATGTGAACACGACCTAAACATCAAGCAAACCTGATGTAATTTTATGAGAACTCCGCCATTGGTGCGTCTAAAGACGCTGCTAAAATACAGGGACATATAGATACACTGCTATGTATAGATGTATCTCTATGTACCTGTATCATCTGCTTTTGGGATCACTGCCTGCAATGCATCTCAAGTATACCAGATTCTCCCATAATCAGCAATGCAGGCTGTGGCTCATTGCTAGAGCTACAAACTGCAAACTAAGACATCATGAGTTCAATTCCTGGTGGAGAGAAAATAATAATTTATTTCATTTATCTGTGAGCAGAGAGATGCTGGCCATGCCCCCAAGAAGGAGGAGCTACAGAGCGATGAAGACATCAAAGAAAAGAGAGTGAGAATTGGGCCATGTTCACACGCTCAGTATGAATAATGGGAAAAAATGCAAAAGTGGTGACGTCTTTCTATTATACTTTTCCTCTGATTGTCCCTCTCCTGGTTTTGGCTTACAAATACTGATCTAAAATACTGAACAAATACTGAACGTGTGAACATGGCCTAAGTCTTGGGATACAGCCCTAACGTAGCGGGACTGAGCTATCAAATCGGGACAGATTCTGACACTTGGGAGCTATGCCTAATGCATTGTCTCAAAGTTGCAATCAAGATTACTCAACCCTCATTGCAAATTAAGCTTATTAGCATAATTTGTATACGTTTCTGCTGTTTGCAATAAACCAATCAAGCAAGAAGAAATGAAAATAGATCAACACAACTAATATAACTAGTGGTTTCTCTAAATTCAACAAAAAATACCACTTTTATTGAGCACTGTAGTATCAGAATTATACAACCCTTCCTGACCAGCATAGAGTACCTTTGGCAGTTATAACGTAATGCAAACATGTTGCATAGCCAGTTGCCCATTTCTGGCAGCCTTCCTGAGAAATCTTAGCCCTTTCCGCATGGGTAATAGCCTCCAGCTCAATAATATTCTTGGGATTGCATGCCACAACCACCTTCTTCAAATACAGATAAATACAGTTGTATGAAAAAGTTTGGGCACCCCTATTAATCTTAAGCTTATTGTTTTATAAAAATTGGTGTTTTTGCAACAGACAGCTATTTCAGTTTGATATATGTAATAACTGTTGGACACAGTAATGTTTCTGCCTTGAAATGAGGTTTATTGTACTAACAGAAAATGTGCAATCTGCATTCAAACAAAATTTGACAGGTGCATAAGTATGGGCACCTCACCAGAAAAGTGACTAATATTTATTAGATCCTCCTTTTGCAAAATAACAGCCTCTAGTCGCTTCCTGTAGCTTTTAATGAGTTCCTGGATCCTGGATGAAGGTATTTTTGACCATTCCTCTTTACAAAACAATTCCAGTTCAGCTAAGTTTGATGGTCGCCGAGCATGGACAGCCCTCTTCAAATGATCCCACAGATGTTCAATGATATTCAGGTCTGGGGACTGGGATGGCCATTCCAGAACATTGCAATTGTTCCTCTGCATCAATGCCTGAGTAGATTTGGAGCGGTGTTTTGGATCATGGTCTTGCTGAAAGATCCATCCCCTGCGTAACTTCAACTTTATCACTGATTCTTGAACATTATTGTCAAGAATCTGCTGATACTGAGTGGAATCCATGCGTCCCTCAACTTTAACAAGATTCCCGGTGCCGGCATTGGCCACACAGCATGATGGAACCTCCACCAAATTTTACTGTGGGTAGCAAGTGTTTTTCTTGGAATGCTGTGTTTTTTTGCCACCATGCATAACGCCTTTTTGTATGACCAAACAACTCAATCTTGGTTTCATCAGTGCACAGGTCCTTCTTCCAAAAGCAAATTGGCTTCTCCAATTGTGCTTTTGCATACCTCAGCCGACTCTGGTTGTGGTGTGCTTGCAGAAACCGCTTCTTTTGCATCACTCTCCCATACAGCTTCTCCTTGTGCAAAGTGCGCTGTATAGTTGACCGATGCACAGTGACACCATCTGCAGCAAGTTGATGCTGCAGCTTTCTGGAGGTGGTCTGAGGATTGTCCTTGACTGATCTGACCATTCTTCTTCTCTGCCTTTCTGATGTTTTTCTTGGCCTGCCACTTCTGGCCTTAACAAGAACTGTCCCTGTGTTCTTCCATTTCCTTACTATGTTCCTCACAGTGGAAACTGACAGGTTAAATCTCTGAGACAGCTTTTTGTATCCTTCCCCTGAGCAACTATGTTGAATAATCTTTGTTTTCAGATCATTTGACAGTTGTTTTGAGGAGCCCATGATGCCACTCTTCAGAGGAGATTCAAACAGGAGAACAACTTGCTAGTGGCCACTTTAAGTAGCTTTACTCATGATTGCATGCACCTGGCTATGAAGTTCAAAGCTCAATGAGGTTGCAAAACCAAAAAAAGTGCTTTAGTAAGTCAGTAAAAAGTAGGTAGGAGTATTTAAAACAAGAAAATGATAAGGGTGCCCATACTTATGCCCATACTTATGCACCTGTCAAATTTTGTTTGAATGCAGATTGCACATTTTCTGTTAGTACAATAAACCTCATTTCAAGGCAGAAACATTACTGTGTCCAACAGTTATTACATATATCAAACTGAAATAGCTGTTGCAAAAACACCAATTTTTATAAAACATTAAGCTTAAGATTAATAGGGGTGCCCAAACTTTTTCATATAACTGTATAAAAGTGGAATTTTGAGTTACATTTTGAGAAACCACTTGCTTTATTAGCTGTGTTGAGCTATTTAAATTGTCCTTATTGGCTTATTGCAAAGAGCATAAAATTTGCCAATTTTGCTAATAAACCTAATTTGCACTGGGGGTTTTATTATGTTGATTGTAACTTTACATTACAGATGAGTCCTTCTTTACCTTTTCTCTTGGCTCAACATATCATCTGATGTGTGATTTGAGTATAACAGTTTTTAAAACCAATTTGATTTCATGATAAATCATGAGGTGTTTATGGTTTAAACAAAACAAGAATTCAATGATTTCAAAATTTCTTTTAGCCATATTTTATTCATAACGGAAAATTGAACACAGATCTGAAGGTGAACGACATTTATTAATTTCAATTGAAAAAAATCAACCAATTTAGAAATTGATAGCGGCAACACATCTAAAAAAAGAGAGAAGATGGCAGTGTTTTTGCATTATGATGATGCATGGCTTCTTCTTTTCAATATAGAGCTTTAAAGAGAATCTGTCATCATTAATTTGTATGTTACAGCAAAGGTATGGCCATAATGGCACTGTTATAGATTCAGAAGATACCGTTAGAGAAGATATCCACATCCTGGTTGTCCTTTAATCCGCATTTGAAGTTTGGATGTCATGACTAGAGATGAGCGTTGTTCTACTCGAACTGTTCGCCAATCTCAAATTCGAGCTGTTTTGGGCGGTGTTCGAGCCGTTCGGCGAACACGAACAATTTGAGAAAAATTCGGCTGTTTGAGGTTATGTTCGATAACTGTTCGTGCACCAAAATCATAACTGGATTTTTTCTCAGTAATGATGAAAATTAATGTTAATACGCAGTTTGAGTGTACAGCGGGGTGGGGGGAGGGGCAGGGGATGGATCTCTGCAGGAACAATGAAGATCTCCATTTTTTTTTCTCTTTCCCGCATTTGCAGTGGGGAGGTGCAATCTGTCAGCCTATCAGCAGCGCACACACGGAGCGAAGTGCTTTTTTTCACACAAGCAAGGGCATGTGTCATTGGCAGTGTATGTCACATGTCCTTGCCCTATAAGACCAAGCCATTTTCCCCGTCGCCACCATTTTCTCACTGCTGCAGCTGCGTGTTAGACGGCACCGCTGTTGCTGTGTGCGCTATACCTTGTTAATTTCAAGCCAATTTTCGCACAAATATACAGATAGCTTGGGAGTAGGGAATAGTTGTGATTGCAGTCCTTTTAAGGACTAGGTTACAGCATTTCCTACGACTTTTATCAGGGAGGTCTGTGCTCTTAAATAGATAGGTTGTGGGAGTAAAGACTAATTGTAATTGGAGTCCTTTTCAGGACTAGGTTACATGAGTTCCTATCAGTTTTTGCCAGGCAGGTCTGTGCCAGTGCTGTGCAAGTTTTTTTCACAGCATTTGGCTGAATCTAGCAAAGCTAATCCTTTTTGGCCTATTGCAGAGTGTGTTAGTCAGTGGAGTAGCCTATCTGTGTTGCAAGATATAACACCTGTGTATAGAATACCAATTTTTTTACTGCACCTAGTGAAGTAAAATCTTTTGGGCATAGCATCATTCTATTAGTCCATCTATACTGACCTCCATCAGGTTGCAAACTGAATATAATTTTTTTCTGCATCTAGCTCTGAAAAAATATTTGGGCTTCTAGCAGTGTGTGGGACTTGGTCTATTAGTCCATCTATACTGACCTCCATCAGGTTGCAAATTAAAAATAATTTTTTTCTGCATCTAGCTATGAAAAAATATTTGGGCTTCTAGCAGTGTGTGGGACTTGATCTATTAGTCCATCTATACTGACCTCCATCAGGTTGCAAATTAAAAATATTTTTTTTCTGCATCTAGCTCTGAAAAAATATTTGGGCTTCTAGCAGTGTGTGGGACTTGGTCTATTAGTCCATCTATACTGACCTCCATCAGGTTGCAAATTAAAAATAATTTTTTTCTGCATCTAGCTCTGAAAAAATATTTGGGCTTCTAGCAGTGTGTGGGACTTGGTCTATTAGTCCATCTATACTGACCTCCATCAGGTTGCAAATTAAAAATAATTTTTTCTTCATTTAGCTCTGAAAAAATATTTGGGTTTCTAGCAGTGTGTGGGACTTGTTCTATTAGTCCTTCTATACTGACCTCCAGCAGGTTGCAAATTGAATATAATTTTTTTCTGCATCTAGCTCTGAAAAAATAGTTCGGCTTCTAGCGGTGTGTGGGACTTGGTCTATTAGTCCATCTATACTGACCTCCATCAGGTTGCAAATTAAAAATAATTTTTTTCTGCATCTAGCTCTGAAAAAATATTTGGGCTTCTAGCAGTGTGTGGGACTTGGTCTATTAGTCCATCTATACTGACCTCCATCAGGTTGCAAATTAAAAATAATTTTTTTCTGCATCTAGCTCTGAAAAAATATTTGGGCTTCTAGCGGTGTATGGGACTTGGTCTATTAGTCCATCTATACTGACCTCCATCAGGTTGCAAATTAAAAATAATTTTTTTCTGCATCTAGCTATGAAAAAATATTTGGGCTTCTAGCAGTGTGTGGGACTTGGTCTATTAGTCCATCTATACTGACCTCCATCAGGTTGCAAATTAAAAATATTTTTTTTCTGCATCTAGCTCTGAAAAAATATTTGGGCTTCTAGCAGTGTGTGGGACTTGGTCTATTAGTCCATCTATACTGACCTCCATCAGGTTGCAAATTAAAAATAATTTTTTTCTGCATCTAGCTCTGAAAAAATATTTGGGCTTCTAGCAGTGTGTGGGACTTGGTCTATTAGTCCATCTATACTGACCTCCATCAGGTTGCAAATTAAAAATAATTTTTTTCTTCATTTAGCTCTGAAAAAATATTTGGGCTTCTAGCAGTGTGTGGGACTTGTTCTATTAGTCCTTCTATACTGACCTCCAGCAGGTTGCAAATTGAATATAATTTTTTTCTGCATCTAGCTCTGAAAAAATAGTTGGGCTTCTAGCGGTGTGTGGGACTTGGTCTGTTAGTCCATCTATACTGACCTCCATCAGGTTGCAAATTAAAAATATTTTTTTTCTGCATCTAGCTCTGAAAAAATATTTGGGCTTCTAGCAGTGTGTGGGACTTGGTCTATTAGTCCATCTATACTGACCTCCATCAGGTTGCAAATTAAAAATAATTTTTTTCTGCATCTAGCTCTGAAAAAATATTTGGGCTTCTAGCAGTGTGTGGGACTTGGTCTATTAGTCCATCTATACTGACCTCCATCAGGTTGCAAATTAAAAATAATTTTTTTCTTCATTTAGCTCTGAAAAAATATTTGGGCTTCTAGCAGTGTGTGGGACTTGTTCTATTAGTCCTTCTATACTGACCTCCAGCAGGTTGCAAATTGAATATAATTTTTTTCTGCATCTAGCTCTGAAAAAATAGTTGGGCTTCTAGCGGTGTGTGGGACTTGGTCTATTAGTCCATCTATACTGACCTCCATCAGGTTGCAAATTAAAAATAATTTTTTTCTGCATCTAGCTCTGAAAAAATATTTGGGCTTCTAGCAGTGTGTGGGACTTGGTCTATTAGTCCATCTATACTGACCTCCATCAGGTTGCAAATTAAAAATAATTTTCATCTGCATCTACAGTACCTCTGAAAAAATATTTGGGCTTCTAGCAGTGTGTGGGACTATTTGTATTAGTCCATCTATACTGACCTCCATCAGGTTGCAAATTCAAAATAGTTTTTTTCTGCATCTAACCCAGCCAATAGTTTTGGCCTAATACCACAGTTTGGCCACTCAGCTCTGCTCGATTACCATCCATTGTTTTTTTGTGCAAACATCTCCAGAGTTGTGAATTAGTTAACCACCAAAATGAGTGGAAAAAGGCCTGCTGCAGGTGGAAAGGGGAATAGGCGTGTTGGGAAGGGGAAAAAAGGTTGTGTCCGTGGGGTAGGTGTTAAAGCAACAGTAACATCTGCAGAAGAAAGACCATCTTCCAGCCAAACTAAAATGTCTACTTCTTTTAGCGGACAATGTGATAAGATCCCTTTCTTACGGCCACGCCAATCGCTACAAATTCCAGATGAGGCACAAAAACAGCAGGTGCTTCAACGGATATCAAGTGCTCCTTTAAGTGGGCTCTCCTCCACATCAACTTCAACATCACAAATACTCCAGTCCTCAAAGGTGTCACCCAAATCGCACTTGCTTCCTCACAGCTCCCAAATCTCCAGCTGCCCGTCTGAGTATGAGGTAGAACAGATGGTTGAGTCTGCAGAGCTGTTTACTCATACTATAGCCTGGGAATCAGAGGTCGACTCCAGCGCTTCTGTGAATCCAGACGAGGAAATGATCTGCACTGATGCCCAGAATCTTTATGAGTCGGATCCAGGACCAGACGCAGAAGGTTCTGACCATAATGTAGACCCTCATTCCCAAACTGTAACTCCTGTTGGTGGAGACAATGAGGAAGACGATGATAAGACTCAAATACCTGATTGGAGCGACAACTTTAGTTTTTTGTCAGGGCAGGAACAGGTTGGCTCTGAGGACGACGGGTGTGATAACGCACAGGGTGATGATGATGAGGTCGGAGATCCCACTTACTGTCAACCCACAGTCAGCCAAGAGATGAGGTCAGCAGAGGAGGTGGAGGAAGATGCTAGTGACGACGAGGTCAGGTTGCGCCTTCCTGGACAGAGACGTAGTACTGGAAGCACGTCAACAACTGCATCCTCAAACACAACTCTGCCTCTCACCACAAGTCGTGGTGGCTCTTCAGGTCGCATGGGTGCTAAGCCTTGCATAGCCTAGGCATTTTTTCAGATCGATAAAGATGACCCAACTCGTGTTATCTGTAACATTTGTCAGCAAAAGCTAAGTAGAGGCCAAAAAATACATAGTTTGAGTACTTCATGCATGAACCGGCACATGGACATGAAGCATAAGTTGCAGTGGGAAGCTCAGTGTGCTACAATGCGGCCTAGCCGGCCGGGCCAATCACCGTCTGCCATATCTTGTGCATCCGCGGCCTCTTCATCCTCTGTGACTGGGGGGACAGCAGTCACACCTGTTTTGGGGCGCAGACCTGCCACCTCTTTACCCGCAACAGCCAGCGTGATTGGCAGGTCATCATTTTCTTTGGAGGTGGTAACACCAGCTGGTGTTGAGCGCTGTACGACATCGATAGCACCACCTTTGGATCAAGGCAACCTAACATGTCCGCCTGCATCTTCCTCACAGACCGGCAGTTTGCCGGGGACACCCTTATCAACCCCGTCTAAGCACAATAGCCAGCCCTCGGTCCCTCAGATGTGGACAAGTAAAAGACCATTTCCTCCTAGCCATGAGAAAGCTAAGAGGTTGAATTTCACCATCTGCAAGCTCTTGGCTACAGAAATGCTGCCTTTCCGCCTGGTGGACACAGAGGATTTTCGAGACCTTATGTCCGTCGCAGTGCCCCAGTACCAGATGCCCAGTCGGCACTACTTCTCAAAGAAAGGTGTGCCTGCGCTCCACCAGCATGTCGCACACAACATCACCGCTTCTTTGAGAAACTCTGTGTGTGACAGGGTGCATTTCACCACAGACACTTGGACGAGTAGGCATGGACAGGGGCGTTACATGTCGCTGACTGGGCACTGGGTAACTATGGTGACAGCAGGACAAGGGGCTGCTGTCCAAGTCTTGCCGTCCCCACGAGTTGTGCGTCAATCCTCTTTATGTCAAAGTTCCTCCACTGCTTCTGCCTCCTCAACCTCCTCTCGGTCTTCCACCTGCACCCAAAGCCTGTCTGGTCATGCCACAAGCTTTCTAACTGCGCAGAAGGGATCCTGCACACCTCCTTACTATGCTGGCAGTAGGGCTCAACGTCATCAGGTGGTTTTTACATTGAAATGTCTGGGAAATGTGAGTCACACAGCTGAGGAGTTGTGGTCAGCTCTGGAGAACCAATTTCATGAATGGTTGTCTCCACTGGACCTGAAACCAGGGAAGGCCGTGTGCGACAATGCTGCAAACCTGGGTGCGGCCCTTCGCCGGGGCAATGTCACACACGTGCCTTGTATGGCTCACGTGTTGAACCTGGTTGTCCAGCAATTTTTAGCCCACTATCCCAGACTAGATGGCCTTCTGCAGAGGGCACGGTCGCTGTGTGCTCACTTCCGCCGTTCGCATCCCGCAGCTCAGCGACTTACATCTCTACAGAAGTCGTTGGGCCTGCCACTTCACCGGCTAAAATGCGATGTGCCTACCCGGTGGAATTCAACTCTGCACATGTTGCAGCGACTGTGGCAGCACCGACAAGCCCTGGTGCAATACGTTCTGACGTATAGCCTGGGCCAACGAGATTCAGAGGTGGGGCAAATCACGCTGGAGGAGTGGTCTCAGATCAGGGACCTATGCACCCTTCTGCACAGTTTTGAAATGGCGACGAAGATGTTTAGTGCTGACGATGCCATTATCAGCATGACTATTCCGGTGATTTACATGCTGGAGCACATGTTAAACAGAATTCGGAGTCAGGTGGTGGCACAAGAGGAGGTGGAGGAAGTAGAGGAGGAGGAGTTGTATGCGGAAGGGCTAACATCTGCAAGTTCCAGACGGTCGGCAGCACCAAGGCGGCAGGCATGTGAGGGTGGGAGAGATGGTTTTACTAGGGCGCATGGTAGCAGCCAAACTAGTGAGGAAGGTGCAGGAGCCCAGGAAGAAGTGGAGGACGAACTGATGGAAGACTCATCAGATGAGGGAGACCTTGATCACATTTCTTTTGTGCGAGGTTGGGGGGAGAGGACAGAGGAAGGAAGCATGATTGTTACCTCGCCACCAACACAACAGGGACTTGGTGCTCCTGGATGCGCAACACACATGAGTGCCTTCTTGCTGCACTACCTGCAACATGACCCTCGAATTGTGAGAATTAGAAATAATCCTGACTACTGGGTTGCCACACTGTTAGATCCTCGGTACAAAAGTAAATTTGCAGAAATTATTCCTGCCATAGAAAGGGATGCACGCATGCAGGAGTATCAGCAGAGACTGTTGCAGAATCTTACATGTGCTTTTCCACAAAATACCAGTGGTGCACGTAGTGAATCTCACAGTTCCAACTTGCCAACCGTGGGACCGTCAAGTGTTCAGCACTCAAACCGTAACAGAACCACAGTATCTGCTGGTAACATCAATTTTGCGGAATCATTTCACCACTTTTTTAGCCCATCCTTTGCAAGGCCACAGGAGACAAGAAGTCTGACACATAGTCAACGCCTAGATACGATGGTACAGGAGTATCTCCAAGTAAACATTGAAGCCACGACTGTGTCACTGGACCCTTGCTCTTTTTGGGCTTCCAATCTGGATAAATGGCCGGAGCTAGCCACTTACGCCTTGGAGATCTTGTCATGCCCCGCAGCCAGCGTTCTGTCTGAACGTGTGTTCAGCGCTGCTGGTGGTGTGCTGACAGATAAGCGCACGCGGCTCTCCACTGATAATGTAGACAGACTCACGTTCATAAAGATGAACAAATCATGGATCCGAAACGACTTTTCTACCCCTGTGTCATCCTGGGGAGAGTAAAAGCTTGATGATTGGTTAAAATCATCCTACCAACCGTTTTAAGCTTTCAAATTACTAATCATGTTTATCTGTATCTTGACTGGAAAATAATTTGGGCTTTGTAGCAGTGTGCAGCACTGATCCTATTAGGCCATCTATACTAAAGCTTCACCAGATTTAAAATTAAAAATAATTTTTAGCTGCATCTAGCCCGGAAAATAATTTTGGGGCTCCGAGATGCGCAAGGCACATAAGTGCCTTCTTGCTGCACTACCTGCAGCATGACCCTCATATTGTCAGAATTCGAAGTAATCATGACTACTGAGTTGCCACACTCTTAGATCCCCCAAACTTTTCGATCAACCTTTTCATTTTAATAAAGACCAAAAAAATGGTCATTTTTGAAATTATAAGCATTAGCAGGTTGTTAGAAACTGAAATCAAACAGTTTTCAACTCAAAACTTTATTCTAGGTGATGTTACATTTTCACATAGGACCCCTTGTTCGAAAGGAGCTTCTGAACTCTCTCGTCCATTGAATTTGTCAGGTTTTGGATGGTTTCTGCTTCAATTGTTTTGCATGAGGACAGAATACCCTCCCAGAGCTGTTGCTTAGATGTGAACTGCCTCCCGCCATCATAGACACTCCTTTTAATGATGCTCCAAAGGTTCTGAATGGGGTAGAGGTCAGGGGAGCATGGGGGTCACACCATAAGTTTGTCCCCTTTTATGCCCATATCAGCCAGAGATGCAGATGTTTTATGTGCAGCATGAGATGGTGCATTATCATGCAGAAAAATGATCTTGCTGTGAAATACACGGTTCTTCTTCTTGAACCATGGCAGGAAGTGCTGTTTGAGAAAATCCACATACATTATGGAGTTCATCTTTAGCGCCTTCAGGGATCCTAAAGGGGCCGACAATCTCTCTCCCCATGATTCCAGCCCAAAACATTACTCCACCTCCTCCTTGTTGGCGCTGTAGCCGTGTTTGCGTGGGGTGTCCATCAACCAGCCATCCTCCACTCCATCCATCTGGACCATCGAGCACTGCACGGCACTCATCCGTGAACAAAACAGTTTTGAAATCAGTCTTCATGTAATGTTTGGCCCACTGGAGCCGTTTCTGCTTGTGTGAAGTGGATAGAGGAGGTCGACAGGATGGCGCATGCACAGCTGCAAACCTCTGAAGGACCCTGCATCTTGTTGTTCGGGGGACGTTGGAGGCACAAGCAGCTTCAAAAACTTGTCTGCTGCTATGACAAGGCTTTTTTGCCGCTGCTCTTTCAACCTGACGTAATTGCCTGTAGGAAAGAGTCCTCAATTTGCCCTTATCAGCACGCACACGTGTGTACTGTGAATCAGCTACATACTTCTTGATTGCCAAGACACTTCATCCTGATCCTCGCACAATGTTGATTGTAGTCATGCCTTGACCTAAACACTCCACAATTTGTTGCTTCTCAGCAGCCGACACATCCTTTTTCTTTCCCATTTTGGCAGAAAATGTAGGCTGCTTAATAATGTGAGAGAGCCTTCTTAAGTAGTCTTGCCTTTCATTGGACACACCTGCCAAACTAATTAGCACAGGTGTCTGCAATTGCTTACAGTGATATAAAGAGCCCTGACACACATCACCATCAATGAGTTTAACTGACAAACAAACAAATTCTTCCCTTATCACTCCTAAACACTTTTTGTATAATAATTTGGAACGCAGTGTACATGTGCTTTTCCACAAAACACCAGTGGTTCACGTAGTGAATCTTACAGTTCTAACTTGCCAACCGTGGTCTGTATGGAGTTGTTCAATAAAGGGCCCAAAATTAAGATAACATAGATGGGAGAGGTCTCTATGAATAGGAATTCCTAAGTATTTGATACCCTGTGAGGGCCAGGCAAAGGGAAAGTTGGACTGGATGGAATCCTATATGGATTTGGGGAGGGAGACATCGAGGGCCTCAGACTTCGCTGCATTGATTTTAAAATTTTACCATGTAACAAAGTGATCTATTTCAGCCATAACAGCATGGATGGATATATGTGATTGAGTGATATATACTAGGACATCATCAGCAAATAGAGAGCACTTGTACTCGGTGCCTCCCACTTCAATCCACCTAATATTGGGGTTATGGCGAATTGATGAGAGCAGGTGCTCCGTCACTAGGATGTATAAGAGAGGGGACAGAGGACATCACTGCCTTGTCCCATTGGTGATTGTGAAAGGTGATGAAAATGTTCTGACGCACCCCCTGGGCCTTGGGACACCCGGAGCCGGACCCTTTTTGGTGGATGCTGGTGGTTGTAGTCTTCGTGGCGGCGACCCAGTTCCGTGGCTCAGGGCGGTCAAACCAGTGGCGGAACTATTTATGTGGTTTTCATGTTTAAATGTCCGACTATGCCACCCGTGGATTGCGGTCAGAGTGAACCGCCGCTACAGGGCAGACCACTGAGGCTGGTGTTGTGGGTGCAGCAGAGCGTAGCATAACTCCCCACGGGAGGAGTATAGCCTCAGGGCAGTGTATGCGGAGGATGGGGGTGATGGTGCAGGGCAGCAGCAGTAACGACATGGAGTCAGTGATGCAGTTCACGGCCTTTACTCACAGTTCTTATTATCCAGACCACGTCTGCAGGTAACGGCTGCCCACGTCGTACTGTGCTCACCAGGTGAGGGGCTCAGACAACTCCCAGATAACTTTGGAGCACTTCACAGGACCCCCTTTGTGTGTCCTTTGTCTGGCCTTTCTTACCAACACTTCTGTCCGGCTGCCTCGGGCCTCCTCTTGGTAAACTTGGCGCCAGTTTCCCTGACCCTATGTGGTGCCTTCCTAGCGGGTGTAGCGAGGGGCTGCGCCACATAAAATGTCAGAGCCTCCGGTTTCTAGCTGAGGGTCGTTTCCTGCCTCCACTAGTTCGGGGACCGGTCTCCCCCTTTGGCCTGACCCCTCCACGCAGGTGGATTCGGGCGTGCGGTGGCGACTCGCCCGTCCGCACCCCTGGGATCCCTTCATTCCTCGTTCCTGGAGCCTTCTCCGCTCCTCTTCCTTCCTTCTCCCTCTTCCAGGCCTGGGCCTCTGTTACTAGGCCCGCCTCCGGAGCAGAGCTCATGCAGAGCCCCTGCTCCCTGCCACTTCTGCTCAGACTTCTCTGCACTGAACTAAGATGGTGCCCACCTTTTATACTCCCTTCTCAATGCACCCAGGAACTGCTTCCTCCCTGCTCCTGCACTACAGGGTTCCCCTTCCTCAGTGTTCCCTCCCCCCACTCCAGCCAGGGACAGGGACTGTCGTGCCCATCTCAGGGGCATATTGGTCACCCTGCCCCACGGCAATGTGGTGTAATGCATGCAGGTGTCGGGTCCTGATCCACACTCCATCCTTACCTGAGAGTGAGATATCACACCTCTGGGTGAGGTGCAATACGTCTGTAGCAACCGAGCCCTCAGGGTGCTACAGTTCCATTTATCTTCAGCCTAGGTGACATATTGCGATACAGGGCCGTGATTTTGGCTATAAAAGGGTCCCTTAGACCCCTACCCCAAGCTTTTTAAGAGAATCATATATGGCGTGCCAGGAGACTCTATGGAATGCTTTCTCAGCATCCAACGAGAGTATCTAATTACAAATTTTTAACTGCATCTAGCCCAGGAAATACTTTGTGCCTAGTAGCAGTGTCTGCTAGTGAGCGGATTATCCCGGCTGTTAAGCAAGCTGCACCACCTGTAGTTTAGACACTTAATTTTTTCAAAGGAAATGCTTCGGGACCATAGGATACTTAGTGAAGAGCATCAGGAGGCACCCCAAGGCATAGGGGCTGGGACTGGCAGTAGGATGCCTTGCGGTGGACAGCCGAGCTCGATCCTTATAAAAGCTTTTTAACTGCAGCAGCTTTAGTGGACGCTACTGGAGCTGGAATTACGCGGCTGCTGGCATGAGACTTGCCCTCCAATAGATCCTTGTAAATGGATTTAAAGTGTATTCATTCAAATTAGAGAGACAATTTAAATTAAAAAGCTTAGAGCTGCCTCCACCACAGGGGGGCTCGCTCGACCCACCAGCGGACAGGCACCAGTATTGGGAGAGGGGGGCTGGCCATCAGGGTTCACCGCGGCTCTGGCACAAACCCGGCGACACGGAGGTGGCACGGGCAGGAGCGGACTGGCCGTGTCGGCTTCTCACTTTTTGGATTTTAGAAGGGCATGACATGCCTATATCTGTGTCTCCCCCTCCTTTTACTCCTCCACCTCTTTTATTTTCGCATGACTATATGTACTTGTCACTTTTCCATGTGTTAGTTGTGTCTTCTGAGCAGTTTGTCAGCTTTTGGACACCTTTGAAGGTGTTTTCTATGTGTTTCTATGTGTTTTTGTTTGCCTGCCATTGGTTTTAACGGTGTTCGAAGGTGTTCGACGAACAGTTCGACGAACAGTTCGGCGAACACACGGGTGTTCGACGAACCGAACCGAACTCGAACACTACGGGGGTGGCTCAACACTAGTCATGACCTTTTCGGTGCATAGGGACGGGACTGTGGGTAGGGTCTTTGGCTTTGGCCCGGCCCCTCCACCTGCCTCTGGTACCTGTTTCTGCCTTCTCTTTTAAAGTCTGCGCCGGTGCCTTCTTCGTTGCGGGTGTCGCTTGCCTAGATTGATCTCCTGGCAATCTTCAGTAAAATAGCAGCAGTGGCAGCGCATGCGCAGATTTAGATCTCGGTTCAACGACGAGTTGATCTCTCAATCTGCCACCAGCGCCATTTTACTGATGACCACTGGGAGGGCAATATGCGCATGCATCACCACGGCACCATTTTAATGAAGACCACCGGGAGATGAATCTGTGCATGCACCACCACTGGTGTCATTTTACTGAAGACTGTTGGGAGATTAATCTGAACATGTGCCGCCCGCGATGAGCACAGCGCTCACTAGACCTTTAGAAAAGGAGGCAGATACCGACACCAGAGGCAGAGCCATTGACCCTACCCACAGTCACGCCCCTATAAACCTCAAATGCGGATTAAAGAACCACCAAGTGGATTTCTTCACTGAAGGTATCTATTGAATCTATATAACAATGTCATTGTGGTCATGCCTTTGCTTTAACATACAAATTCGTGATGACAGGTTCTCTTTAACATGCATTTGTGGATTGCACAGCGAATTATATTCACACACAATGATTTCGGGGAGTATTCCTGAGCCCATGCTGTGATTTGAAAGCCTGTCTTCAATGTAGCGCCACCTGAGGGCCAGTAGATCACAAGCATCCAATATGGACTGTCGGCCTTGTCCCTTGTGCACGCGGATTTCTCCAGAATCTCTGAATCTTTTTGATGATCGTAAAACAAGATCCATTTTAAAAAAGTGGGAAGGGAGAGGGGCAATATTGCAGGCTTTTTGCATATTTTGGATTATTTTTTAGCTGAGAGCACACAATCTACTGGTGAAAATTGCAATGAAACCAATAAAAAAAGAAACACAACAAAAGCAAAAAATAACTAAAAAATAAAATGCACTGACACCGAATAGCTGAGATGAGTTGTCTTCTGGTCAAGATAGAAACATAAGTGCCAGGATGGCTCTGTGCTCATCTTTTTTGCTAGAATTAATTTGGTCTGATGTGAATAACTACATTCTGGGGACAACTCTGAAATATATGTAGCCATTATGCATTATGTGAATGATGGGAAATAGAATGAAATTAATAAGTGACCTATGAATTGCTAATGTGACTTTCTTCTCAATGAAAACCAGACAGTAAAAATGTATAACCTCAGTAGTAGAATCAGAGACTACAACTATACTAGCGGAGACAGTTTCCATGGTAACTGAAGCAATTGTTACTTAGCAACGTTTCCTGCTTGTGAGTGGGAATTCCTGCTTTGATTATGGCATAGTAATTCATTTTGGTTATTTTAGCAAGCACATTTCTGCTTTTACTAATCAACACTACTGTTAGAAAAACATGATGGGTAGGACTACATAGATACAATTATTTTATATTCATCTACGATTCACCTTTGATTTTTTCACATTATGCAGAATAGTGTCTGTGTGGAAAGAAAATAGCAAAAAGCTACGGCATAGCGGCAGACCCTCAAAACGTTTGTGGGTTTATCATTAAAAATTCCACCAAATGCATGAAAAGTAAGTAAATGTAGATTGGTGGGGGTTTAGGTCAGCAATCTTTTTAATGATTGGTGGGGGTTTCAGAATCCAGCCCCCTCTGATGTTAAACATTTACTTACTCTTTAATTATGACCTTTTTTTGGAATTCTTTTAGGACCTGTCCATACTTAAAGGGAGTCTGTTACCCCCTGTCTAAAAATTAAACCATTTACACATTCATAGAAGGGACTTAGCCCCTAAAAAATTTAACTTGTGGTACGGATCGTAATCATTTTGTTTTAAGTAGAAACAATTTTATTAGATATGTTAATGAGGGGGTTTCGGTGCACCTGTAACAAGGCCAAGTGTTTGTAGTACTATTCGCGCCCCTCAATTGCCACCCTTTCCGCCTCTTCTTGTGATGATTGGGAGCACTACAAGGAGCACTGCCTGTATTGAATCCTCAGCCCTGCACGTGCTGATGCTACAGGAGCCGAGAGCTCACACAATGTTAGTGTACGGGCGCCTTCTGACTTCCCTGTCCTGCCTGCAGTGGCCACTCGCTGCACATAGGATCACACAGCAGCAGTTGGCCAATGCTGACAGGAGAAGGAGATAAGATTGCATTCTAATACTGCATGAGTCGACCGCACACAGTGTTAGGGCATGAACGTATAACATGACCGAGTGCTATCTGATGCTCTTATTGGCCCACTGTTATACTGCAAGGCAGTACAGAGCTGCTTTTTTTTTTCTCATGCCAATTCGGCATAACGAAAACAATCACAGCATGGTGCGGGTGCATGTGAAACATCACAGTACACTCGGATGTCGTGCGAGTGCAAACCGATGTACGCACACAGAGACAAAGAAGAAGAATGAGAAATTTAGTTCTCTGTCTTCTCTCATGTGTGATACAATTCTCTCATGTGAAAGAATCAGATCACACAAAGGTGACACTCGGATCAAACTCTGACAGAGTTACATATACAGTAACAGGACCAAGCTGACTACAAATATACAGCACCAAAACCGCCTCAGTACACAAATACAGTACTAGATCCACCAAGAGTACAGGGATACATCACCAAAACCACCATCAGTACATGAATACAACACTAGAACTACCAATAGTACATGAAAACATCACCAGAACAACCATCAGTACATTAATAGATCATCAGTACATGAATACAGCAACAGAATAATCATCTGTATATGAATACAACACCAAAATCATTATCAGTACATCAAAACAGCAGCAGAACAACCAACAGTACATGAATGCATCATCAGTGCCATCATTAATACAGGACGAAAAACATGAATACATCACCAGCATCAACATCAGTACATGAATACAGCACCAGAACCACCAACAGTATATGAATAAATCATCAGAACCACCATCAGTAAATGAATACAGCAACAGAACAATCATCATTTCATTAATATATCACTTGAACCATCATCAGTACATGAATACAGCGCCAAATTTAGTACAACAATCATTTTCAATTATAGAAAAACACCAGCTCACCTAGAGTCAGGCGTCCTGAAGCACGGAATACGAGGGACCACTCGTGGTACAAAATCCAAGGAAAAAATTGAAATATTACAGCTTCATAAATATTCCAAAAATGTATTCTTTAAAAATGAATTTCATAATCAGAACAAGGAACAACGCATTTTGAACGCAACAGACCTGCATTCTTTATCGGAGCTCTGATAAAGAATGCAGGTGTGTTGCGTTCGAAACTCGTTGCTCCTTGTTCTGATTATGGAATCCGTTTTTAAAGAATACATTTTTGGAACATTTATGAAGATGGAATCTTTCCCTTTTTTTCCAAACATTTTCAATGTCGGGTCAGCACCCACAAAATACAATGGTATCACATGAATCTACAAGTCCTATTATGTCCTTAACAATGGTAAGGAGATACTAGGAGTTGTCGTTACCAGTCATCATGAGACTACAGACCACACAGGAACCATAGTACTGATTAGAAGCAGAGAGTATCACAAATAAACATTTTCCCCCACATACCTTATAGATGACACCTTCTCTGATTGGAATCATACTCATCCCTTTCATCTCCATCTGGTCCAGTGGTCCAGACAACATGATGACTTTGGGCATCCACAGATTGTCTCTGCAGATGTTTATCTTCTCCGGTTTTCTGATGCATATCACAAAATGGCACCCTTAAAAATAACATTGTAATACTGCTGAATAAAAATATCTGCCCACGTTCTGCCCTGAATAAATAACTGTCCCTCACTATGCTCCCTGAATGAAATATGACTCCCCCAGTCCCACTTATGGTACATAGCTTCCAAACTGTCCTCGCTTATAATATATTGCTTCCACACTGTCCACCCTTATGAACTATAATACACCATTACTCCTCATGATCTATAGCTGCCGCACCATTCAACCTTATGAATTATAACTTCCATGATTTACTATAATAGTAATACTCCTGTGCTTCCCTATAATGATAATGATCCCCATTGTGCCTAATTATAATAATGCCCCACAGGCCATGATAAGCAGTATGATGGCCACCATAGCCCTCCATACATAGTATGATGGCTACCACAGCCTTCCATATACACAGTATGATGTTCACCACAACCCATCATATGCAGTATGATAGCCACCACAGCTCCCCATGCACATTATGATGGCCGCTAAAGCCTCCTACACACAGTATAATTCCCTATAGCACCATATACACATTATGAATGTCCTCACAACCCTCCACACACAGTATACTTCCCTATAGTCCCCTATACATAGTATGATGGCTCCTTCAGCCCTCCACACACAGTTGTGTTAGGCTTACCTGGTGAGGTGGAGTCTCTAAGCCTCAGGTGCGGGTGGGCACATGGACACTGGGCCTTGATGCAAGTAGGAAGGCACGTGGGCATCAGGACAGACGGAGTGGAACCCAGCAGGGATGAATGGAAGCACAAACACAAAAAGCTCAGATGGTGGAACCAACAAGCATAGGACTAGGAGTCTTAATACCAAGATACCTCCTAGAGAAAGTGGCACAGCAAGGAGCCGATGGCTTTCTGCTCCAGCAGAGCTGATAACAGTATTGGCATCTTGAGGATGTTGATACTGTTACTCATTTTGAAAGATAGTGTATGGTTTAAAGAACACCACATTGAATGTGTAATCATTAAATATATATTTATAAAATAAAACACAGATCTATTCATATTGCTGCTTGTAAAACGGACTAATATATGACCTGTCGTTATTCAATACTAGAGAGGGAGGTGGCCAAAAGACCAAGAAGAACGACAAGGAAGACCATATTATAAATATAGAAATACTTTATTAATCATATATATATACAGGGTAAGTGAGGAAAGATGCATAGGGAAAACACACATATATTAAAAACAAAAGACGGCTAGGCATTGCAGTGGCAACCTATATAATGAAATCACACCTGTAATAGGTGTATATAACAAGCTCATATACTGTAAGAATCAGAGGTGGGTATACCCAAGTTACACTTGACACACTACATGTGCCTATTAGTTAAATCAAGACTAAACCCATTTAATACCTCACAAGAGCCAATGCCAGGTGTCCAGATCATCGCGCTGCAGCTGTCGCCCAACGCGCGTTTCAGCCCAAGCCTTTCTCAAGGGGTCTAGTTTTGCAAGCTGACGCAGTTCACTTCTGGTCCGGCACAGCTCCTGGATGAGAGGCAAAATGCTACCCTCTGAGAGTCACTTAAGACCACCACTTCAGGCGAGATGGTTATCTTGTCTTATGGGAGAAGCAGGTCTACATTAAAGACATGCATAGGGGGCACATTTTCATGTGCAGTACATACAGCGTAACTCTTTAACACAAGCATAATGGCACGCCTTGCTTGCATAAACAGTGTCACACTTTTAAATGCAATCACAGATTTTATACATATAGATACTGTATACACACAGAGGTCGAATTTTACATATACATGTATATATACAAAGGCAAGCTTTAACACATACAGTACAGACCAAAAGTTTGGACACACCTTCTCATTTTAAGATTTTTCTGTATTTTCATGACTATGAAAATTGTACATTCACAATGAAGGCATCAAAACTATGAATTAACACATGTGGAATTATATAGTTAACAAAAAAGTGTGAAACAACTGAAAATATGTCTTATATTCTAGGTTCTTCAAAGTAGCCACCTTTTGCTTTGATGACTGCTTTGCACACTCTTGGCATTCTCTTGATGAGCTTCAAGAGGTAGTCACCGGAAATGGTTTTCACTTCACAGGTGTGCCCTGTCAGGTTTAATAAGTGGGATTTCTTGCCTTATAAATGGGGTTGAGACCATCAGTTGTGTTGCGCAGAAGTCTTGTGGATACACAGCTGATAGTCCTACTGAATAGACTGTTAGAATTTGTATTAAGGCAAGAAAAAAGCAGCTAAGTAAAGAAAAACGAGTGGCCATCATTACTTTAAGAAATGAAGGTCAGTCAGTGCGAAAATTGGGCAAACTTTGAAAGTGTCCCCAAGTGCAGTTGCAAAAACCATCAAGCACTACAAAGAAACTGGCTCACATGAGGACCGCCCCAGGAAAGGAAGACCAAGAGTCACCTCTGCTTCTGAGGATAAGTTTATCCGAGTCACCAGCCTCAGAAATCGCAGGTTAACAGCAGCTCAGATTAGAGACCAGGTCAATGCCACACAGAGTTCTAGCAGCAGACACATCTCTTCAACAACTGTTAAGATGAGGCGTTGTGCAGCTGGCCTTCATGGTAAAATAGCTGCTAGGAAACCACTGCTAAGGACAGGCAACCAGCAGAAGAGACTTGTTTGGGCTAAAGAACACAAGAAATGGACATTAGACCAGTGGAAATCTGTGCTTTGGTCTGATGAGTCCAAATTTTAGATCTTTGGTTCCAACCACCGTGTCTTTGTGCAACGCAGAAAAGGTGAACGGATGGACTCTACATACCTGGTTCCCACCGTGAAGCATGGAGGAGGAGGTGTGATGGTGTGGAGGTGCTTTGCTGGTGACACTGTTGGGGATTTATTCAAAATTGATGGCATACTGAACCAGCATGGCTACCACAGCATCTTGCAGCGGCATGCTATTCCATCCAGTTTGCGTTTAGTTGGACCATTATTTATTTTTCAACAGGACAATGACCCCAAACACACCTCCAGGCTGTGTAAGGGCTATTTGACCAAGAGGGCTAGTGATGGGGTGCTACGCCAGATGACCTGGCCTCCACAGTCACCAGACCTGAACCCAATCGAGAAGGTTTGGGGTGAGTTGGCCCGCAGAGTGAAGGCAAAAGGGCCAACAAGTGCTAAGCATCTCTGGGAACTCCTTCAAGATTGTGGGAAGACCATTTCCGGTGAGTACCTCTTGAAGCTCATCAAGAGAATGCCAAGAGTGTGCAAAGCAGTCATCAAAGCAAAAGGTGGCTACTTTGAAGAACCTAGAATATAAGACATATTTTCAGTTGTTTCACACTTTTTTGTTAACTATATAATTCCACATGTGTTAATTCATAGTTTTGATGCCTTCAGTGTGAATGTACAATTTTCATAGTTATGAAAATACAGAAAAATCTTAAAATGAGAACGTGTGTCCAAACTTTTGGTCTGTACTATACATAAATATTACACAAACACATACACACAAAAATAAATATTTATATATATCATGTGTGGTTGCTTTGGCATTTGTATTGGTCCGATCCAGTTGGAGGAGCACCCGTCCATCAAAAATACCATCTGAGTCTTACCCAGAGTCTCTACCATTCAGTTCTCACTGCCTTTGCCAGCTGCTGGGACACTCTCCCCCTCACAGCAAACAGTTGCTGCATTGAAAGCAAGTTTTTTCATGTTTCCTAGTAAAGTCCAGAGTATTGAGGGTACTTGGTAATGGCAACTATGCTATTTATGCAGCATTGAAGCATCAGTGAAGTATTTTTTTCTATTTCATACCTCTCCTTAAAGGGGTTGTCCACTACTAGTACAACCCCTTCTTGAACTAAATGTTTAGCCCCGATGAAATAAAAAACCTATACTCATCTCCCGTGCCGGTGCAGTTCCAGCGGTGTCGGTACTCGCGGTCCTGGGGCTCTGGTGTGGTGGAATAACACATGGTGCCCAGCACCCAATCAGCGCTGACGTCACTGTCCCCGTCTTCGGACGTTTTGAACATGAAGAGGACGTCCGAGCTGCGGCAGTTCATCTCTGACTTCCTCTTCATGTTCAATTTCGTACGAAGGTGAGGAAAGTGACACCAGCACTGATTTGGTGCCGGGCATCATGTGTCATAACAGCCGCATAAGAGTCTCGATATCGCAAGTGCCGACACCACTGGAACAGCGCCGGAACGGGAGGTGAGTATGTTTTTTTTATTTTATCAGGGCCAAACATTTAGTTCAAGAAGGGGTTGTCCTAGTAGTGGACAACCCTTTTTAATGTTGTAAGATTCCTGAAAACCCCTTTAAACTTAATGCACTACTCAGGGGAGTGAGCGGTGTAAGGAGACTGAACACATAGGTTCACAATTCACTAGCCTAGATCCTGTTGAGTCAGCTCAATACTTGTGACGAAAAATCAAATGTAGCATTAGTAAAGTTTGCTTTATGGTCTACATCTTCTAGCAGGCATTTATAGGGAATCCAATGGATAATATTCCCCATAGGTTTGGAGGTTAGGAGTCAGCGTCATCAGCATTTGACTCTAAGGAGGTTAATATCCGCTCTGGAAACAGCTGACTGTTACTTGCAGAGTATCATCAGATATTGAACATTATCAATGTCTGTGCCAAAGAGAATCACATGGGAAATCTCCTGCAAGGAAGTTTTCTTACTATTGGCTCTTATATGTCATCGAAAAAAAAACTTACAACACCATAAATCAGTTGATAAGCATGGTAAATGTCAGTGGCTGAAACAGTTTTGCTGATCTCGGTTCTATGTGCATAGACCTGAATATATACTGTTAGATTCCCACAATGAGTTTTTGGTGACTTTTTGACACTTTTTGTGTATATTCTCTGTACGAAAAAACGTTCCAGAAAAGTGAATGGGATTTTTCAAAATATCACGCCCACTGTGCTTTTTTTTTTTTTTTTACCCTGCGTAAAATGACCTGCAGTGAGTGTTTAAAATCCACAACGTGACAATTTCTCTTGTGGCTACACTGAGTTTATGTGATCTTTTTCCCCATAGAACTGCATTAGATGCGGAAAATTTGCAGGTAAAAAATGCACATAGTCTGCACATGACTGTATCAATAAAGCTTTGTCAAAGCCAAATAACATAAAGTATTAAAAACAAAGAAGCTTTATTTAAAGGGGTTGTCCGGGACTGTAACATTGATGGCATATCCTTAGGATAGGTCATGAATATCTGATTGGTGGGGGTGCAACACCCGACACCCGCGTGGATCAACAGCTCAGTTAAGGAGCTGCACAGCACAGTTCTGTCGACTGTATAGTGGCCGCGGTGGGGAATTCACATCCGTCCCTTATTTAAATCAATAGGGGGTGGATGTGCAGTACCTAGCCGCGACCACTATTCCGCCGATGGAGCTGTGCAGCTCCGTAATTCCACAACACTGCCAGGTGTTGCTCCCCCACCAATCAGATATTGATGACCTATCCTAAGGATATGCCATCAGTGTTAAAGTTCTGAACAACCCTTTAAACCAATGGATACAAAAATAGAGAAAAAAACTGCAGCGGCACAAACACAATAAAAATGAGGGCACAAAAACATACTCAAAAATGCAATGAAAAATAAAAATAATAGGTGCAGAAATGCGGCAACATCAAACATTCACCAAGTACTCATCATGGGAATGTAGCCTAACCCGTAGGGGATCTAGAAGGCAATAAGCTCATTCACTTGCTCATTTGCAAGCAGCTTCAGCCAACTCTGCCGGGAATGAGACCCCTCACTATTTGCATCTACGTGTAACAGATATTAAAAAAACAAGTAAAACTTTTAAGATCAGTCCAGTGAGTGGAACAACAGATGGTTGTGCAACACCTCAATTTATAAATATATTCCACTCTAAAAGGTGTGTACATGACCTGTATGCCTAAGGGAGAAGATATAAGCCTGCTTTCCCTGGAGACAAGCTGCTGCCAGCAGTGTCTGGCGGTGCCTTACTCCATTCTTCCCCTGAGGACACAGACTACACAAGCTCAGCCAAGCTTTGCATCTTCTCTCCTTCTCTTTTCATATTTTTCTAGTTAGCTATTAGGTAATTCAATCAGGCATTGCCTTTTGTATTTTATTTTTCTCCTTTGAGGAAAACCATTGGATTAGGTCCTTTTATAGGAATTGTCCCTTTTCTAACCTTGTCTTACATGTGGTGTTTTGGTACTTAAATGGGTTGTCCAAATATGCATCCCAATATGAGCGCCACTGAGGATGTCGCGTTTGCAATAACTACTGGGACGCAAAGCAGTATTGGCATGTACTGATCAGGCAAGGTGACAATACCTGCCCTTCGTGCTCAGGTCCTGGCAAATATGTCACAGGGTCATCAGAGTCGCTCACCTCCCAGTATAGAGGTCAGCCTTGTGGATAATCCCTCTAAAGACTTTATATACCTGCAGACAGGCGGTGTGCTCTATGGCTGACTAGATTATTTTTTCGAACAGGCCATATCCATGGCCATAGTAGCATACTATATGTCAATATATTCTTCTATTTCCAGGAGGAATCATAGAGGTTGAGGTTGGATTTCTTATATGTGCATGCATCTATATATAGGTCTATGTGTGCACAATTAAGCCTTAAAAGGGTGGTCCGACACCCATAATATCCTTTATAAATATGCATCTTTTACCCCTAACCACTTTTGTAATTTGCTTTATTATAAATGTCTCTATCCTCCTCCCTGACTTGCCGTTCTCTAAATTTATATTTTTTCTTTACTTCTTGTAATGTTTCATTTGAGGGGAGTCTCAAACAGGATGTCACAAGAGGATGGCCCCGCGGTCACTTCCCTACAGCTTCTATCACCCGCTGAAACAAGACGTCATCACGGGGCTGTGGTCACTTACCAAAGCTTCTGTCACCGCCATCTCCTGATGACATCCTGGTTCAGTAGTAGTGATGGAGAAGCGACTGCAACTTCAGTGGCCGCTGCCACACTTCTGTCACCGCCATCCACATCTTCAGTTGCCACTTTTGTCCCCGCTTCCTCTTTCCCTGAAATGAAGTATCAGGGGGCGGTGACAGAAGTAGGGTGAGTGACAGCAGCGCTGCCCCACAGCTTCTATCAATGCCCTCAAATAAACCGTCATCAGGGGGCGGTGACAGAAGTAGGGTGAGTGACAGCAGCGCCGTCCCACATCTTCTATCACGGCCCTCAAATAAACCGTCATCAGGGGGCGGTGACAGAAGTAGGGTGAGTGACAGCAATGCCGCCACACAGCTTCTATCACTGCCCTCAAATAAACCGTCATCAGGGAGCGGTGACAGAAGTAGGGTGAGTGACAGCAGCGCCACCCCACAGCTTCTATCACTGCCCTCAAATGAACAGTCATCAGAGGGCAGTGACAGAAGTAGGATGAGTGACAGCAGCGCTGCCCCACAGCTTTTATAATTGCCATAAAATGAACTGTCATCAGGGGGTGGTGACAGATGTAGGGTGAGTGACAGCAATGCCGCCCCACAGCTTATATCTGGGCGAGTGACAGCAATGCCACCCCACAGTTTCTATCACTGCCATCAAATGAACCGTCATCAGGGGGCGGTGACAGAAGCAGGGTGAGTGACAGCAGTGCCTCCCTTGATGATGATTCATTTGAGGGTTTCAAGGAAACTGGTTGCATTGTCAGAAAAAGGGATGATGTTGGCGACTGAAGATGCAGGCGGTGGCCACAGAAGCTGCGGTGACTTCTCCATCACCCTCCACACCCCTGAAACATGACATCGTCAGGGGTTGGCGGTAACAGAAGCTGTGGTAAATGACCACAGTGGCGCCCCCCCTAATGACGTCCCATTTCAATGGGGTGATAGAAGCTGTGTCTATGGGGCTATCCTCCTGTGATAAGGGAGATAAAGGGATGAGGATAGGGAAAATGGTAGGGAAATTTATAATAAAGCAAATTACAAAAGTGGTTAGGGTTTAAAGATAGATATTTATAAGGGCAGTATATATCAGACAACCCCTTTAATTCCAATGAGGACTGTGTAAATCTCTAAAACAATATTGTAATGATAATAATAATGATGATAATGATACAAATCACAATGATAATGACATTTATCCACAAATGCAGATAGGGGCAGTGATCTGCACAATCCGGCTCATTCCTGTCAGCTTCAGTTTCCTGAAAAGCAGAAGCCATGCTGTCAGCAGCCGCTGTGCAGGACACAACCTTCAGCTCCCTCCTCTGACATTATGCTCAGCCGTCGCCATCACACGTTGTGTCTCTGCTTCTTCCCGCAATGATGGCGCCTCAGTGAGGATCTGATGCAGCCCTGAGGTAACAGTGGTGTGTGCGGCGGCTGCGGGGGGCTTCATTGTAGCACCGGAAGGAGACTGGAGTCGGAAGCACCTGAGCTGCTGACATGTTGGATTGTGCTCTGCTGCGCTGAGGCAGGGGATGGTGTGCCAGCAGCAGCAGGAGCAGCAGGAGCAGCAGCACGGAGGAGCAGGCACGGGGGGCGGAGGGGCAGGCACGGCAGCGCACGCCACATCTCCACAGCGGATTCCTTCGTGCACTCATCAGATTTCTGCAATGCTGGATATAATGGTGCTGGGACCCAGCCCTGGCTGCATGGCTGAGGCTGTGCCCGGCTGCTAGGTGCTGGCTGCACCCTGGATGACAGGCGCTGCCCGGCTTTATCTGCTGCTTCCTGGGCGCTGTCCACACGATCGGTGCTGAAGAAGCCCCCGCCGCCGCCGATTTGCTGTCCGCCCTGCAGGTACTGAAGCTATGGTTCTCTAGCACACCGCCCCCGGCTCAAGGAGCAGAAGAAGCGACCCCCGACCAGGCCGATCTGTGCACAGAACAAAGCAATGGATTTATTGGGAAGGCAGCCGCCCCCGGTGCCCGCCGCAGCCCCCCCAGCGCTGCCTGCCCTGCACACATGGTAACCTGATGCGGTTTGCTATCTGGGGGCTTCCAGGATAAAGGATGTGAGTCAGGGAGGTTTGGGGAGGGGTCCGATGAGCTCTATTTCCCGGCTACAATGGCTTTCACCCAGGGGTGCATTGGGCTCCTTGTGTCAGTGTACCTGAGCTTGGCTACAGGGCAGCTTAGATACTCGGTGAGGGAAGAGTTAAACCATGGGGCTTTTGTAGGCAATGTGATTAGTGATCTGGGTCTGGATCTGAAGCAGATCCCCTCTCGCGGCTTCCGGATCACGTCCGGTAACAGCAGGCAGTACTTTGATTTGAACCTGAGTAACGGGGTATTATTCGTGAATAGGACCATAGATCGGGAAAGTCTGTGCGAGCCCACCCCCCCCTGCCTGATAAACCTGGGGGTGGTGATAGAGAACCCCGTGGAGGTGCACAATATCGAGGTAGAGATTTTAGACATCAATGACCACGCTCCAAAATTTCCTAGAGATGGGTACCACCTAGAGATTAGTGAGTCAGCCGTGCCCAACGCCAGGTTCCCCATCGAGAGCGCACAAGACCCCGATATAGGCACCAACTCGATCCAGACCTACAAGCTCAGCGACAATGATTACTTTGCCCTCGATTTAAAGACTTTCAGTGGCAACAGCAAGCTGATCGAGATGGTGCTGAAGAAGCCATTAGACAGGGAGCAAAATGTCCTACATCAGTTAGTTCTCACAGCTATAGACGGAGGGAACCCTCCGAAATCTGGGACGGCCCAAATTTCCATCCGCGTGATGGACACAAATGACAACACCCCATTTTTCGATAAGTCTACCTACAAAGCCAGTCTGCTGGAGAACTCACCAGCCGGGACTTTAGTTGTTAAACTGAATGCATCTGATCCAGATGAAGGGTCCAATGGGGAAGTCACCTATTCATTTAGCAGTTTTATGCCCCAGAAAGTAAGACAGTTATTTAATATCGAACCCAGCACTGGAGAAGTGAGGGTGAGTGGGGTTTTGGACTATGAAAAGTCTTCATCCTATGAGATTTATGTCCAAGCCATTGACAAAGGGCCCGTTCCTATGACAGGACATTGCAAAGTGTTAGTAGAGATGATCGATGCCAATGATAACGCCCCGGAGATTGTGGTGACTTCCAATTATTCACCGATTGCTGAAAACTCCCAGGTGGATACCGTGGTGGCTTTAATGAGCGTGACAGATAAAGATTCGGGAATGAATAAGCAGGTCAGCCTGACCATCCAGCCAAACCTTCCATTTAAGCTAAACTCTTTCAAAAATACCTTCAAGCTATTAACGGATGGTAAACTAGATCGTGAAAAGTGCTCTTCTTATAATATCACCATCACCGCCATAGATTCTGGTGTCCCACCTCTGTCGTCTCAGAAGACTCTATATGTGCAAATCTCAGACGTGAATGACAACTCTCCGGTGTTCGAGGAGTCCTCTTACTCTGTGTATGTGCTGGAAAACAACGCTCCGGGGGTATCACTTTTCTCAGTAAAAGCCATGGATCCAGATGCCAATGAGAATGCGTTTGTCTCCTATCTAATCCTCCAAGGTGATGTCGAAGGCATTCCAGTTTCCTCTTATGTTTCCATCAAGTCCGACAATGGCACTTTATATGCCGTTCAGTCGTTTGACTATGAAAAACTTCGAGAATTTCGCTTCGTCGTTCAAGCACAAGATGCTGGAAACCCCCCACTCAGCAGCTCCGCCACGGTCAATTTTTTCATTTTGGATCAAAACGATCATGCCCCAAAGATTCTGTATCCCGCTCCAACAAACAGCACAAGATCTATCGAGATGATTCCACGGGCGGCAGGTGTCGACTATCTAGTCACCAAAGTCATCGCGGTTGACGTTGATTCAGGACAAAACGCTTGGCTGTCCTATACTTTGGGCAAAGCCACCGATCCAAAACTTTTTAAGGTGTCTTTACATACGGGCGAAATAAGGACTACAAGGAAAGTTGCAGATGACGTTATTACAAGCTACAATGTGACCGTCATTGTGAAAGACAATGGGGAGCCACCGCTTTCTTCATCGACCACCATAAGCATTGCGGTGGTGGATAGGATCTCAAAAATTGTCCCTGACTCGCAACGTCACGTAAAAAACAGCACAAGCTATTCTGAAATGACAATTTATCTGATTATCGCTTTATGCTCCATATCCTTTCTATTCCTTTTGACTCTACTGATCATTTTTATTCTGAAATGCTGCAAATGTAACTGCAATGCTGGTCCTTGTTGTGCATGTTGCTGTGCCGTTCCCAATCAAGACCCTACAGAGATGCCTAAACCAGCCAACAATAACATCGAGACCAGGCTGCCCGCCGGAGCACAAGTGCAGCCTCATTTTATAGAAGTCAGGGGCAATGGGTCACTGACCAAGACTTACTGCTACAAGGCCTGTATGACTGCAGGATCGGGAAGTGACACATTCATGTTTTATAACACTGGGATTCCAATGGGGACAGGTCCGCAGGCTGTGATCGCCGACCGAAATCTCAAAAGAATGAGCGGACAAAGTTTTCAAAACTTAATCATCTTGAAAAGTGAAGCAAGTACTCCGGTGGAGGTAAGACTTTCCCTTTTATGCTTCTTACTATATAGAAAAATTATTCATTTCTACTATAAATGCTTTGTTACATATCAACAATAAAGTTATTAAATATCATAATTAATAATAATTAAAGACACTGAATCAGTTTAGGCAGTGCCTAAATCTGGGGCTCCAAAACCCATTAAATCAATAATGCAGGAAAAGTTGTGCATTTTAGGAATGTGATGGAACAAAAAAAATAGGAATAGTCCTGACTTAGTTACATATGATACGTGATTTGAGTTTTAATTATACTGTGAGAAGATATTGACCTATATGTTAAATGGATGGATGGAGGATGTGGATGGCATCATCATATATAAAAAATAATGGGAGCCATTTATCAAATACTGTGTATCATGAACTTTTCACTGGATTATTATAATGCATCCCTTAAAGGGGTTGTTAAACAAGCAGGCACAGTAGAAAAAAAAAATAAGGAAAAAATGTGGTCACGAATCACTGTTAAGGGGGAGGGGGTCTGCTGCTGACACTGGTGTAGGGGTAATGTCCCCCAATTCAGTTAATATCCCCCATCCTGGTATATATGCCCCCCCTTCCTATTATATGTGGCCTCCATCCCCATCCTGGTATGCATGGCACCCCCCCATCCTGGTATGCATGGCACCCCTCATCCATATCCTGGTATGCATGGCCCCCTCATCCTTATCCTGGTATGCATGGCACAGCAATCCCCATCCTGGTATGCATGACACCCTTCATCCCTATCTTTGTATGCATGACACCTCTCATCCCTATCCTGGTATGCATGGCCCCCTCATCCTTATCCTGGTATGCATGGCCCCCTCTTCCCCAATCCTGGTATGCATGACACAGCAATCCCCATCATGGTATGCATGACACCCCTCATCCCTATCCTGGTATGCATGGCACAGCAATCCCCATCCTGGTATACATGGTCCCCCTCATCCCTATCCAGGTATGGATGACACCCCTCATCCCTATCCTGGTATGCATGGCACAGCAATCCCCATCCTGGTATGCATGACACCCCTCATCCCTATCCTGGTATGCATGGCCCCCTCATCCTTATACTGGTATGCATGGCACAGCAATCCCCATCCTGGTATGCATGATACCCCTCATTCCTATCCTGGTATGCATGGCACAGCAATCCCCATCTTGGTATGCATTACACCCCTCATCCCTATCCTGGTATGCTTGGCACAGCAATCCCCATCCTGGTATGCATGACACCCCTCATCCCTATCCTGGTATGCATGGCACCCCTCACCCCTATCCTGGTATGTATGGCACAGTAATCCCCATCCTGGTATGCATGACACCCCTCATCCCTATCCTGGTATGCATGGCACAGCAATCCCCATCCTGGTCTGCATGACACCCCTCATCCCTATCCTGGTATGGTTCACACCCCTCATCCCTATCCTGGTATGCATGGCATGGCACAGCTATCCCCATCCTGGTATGCATGGTCCCCCTCATCCCTATCCAGGTATGGATGACACCCCTCATCCCTATACTGATATGCATGGCACAGCAATCCCCATCCTGGTATGCATGACACCCCTCATTCCTATCCTGGTATGCATGGCCCCCTCATCCTTATCCTGGTATGCATGGCACAGCAATCCCCATCTTGGTATGCATTACACCCCTCATCCCTATCCTGGTATGCATGGCACAGCAATCCCCATCCTGGTATGCATGGCACCCTCAACACTATCCTGGTATGCATGGCACAGCAATCCCCATCCTGGTCTGCATGACACCCCTCATCCCTATCCTGGTATGCATGGCACAGCAATCCCTATCCTGGTATGCATGACACCCCTCATCCCTATCCTGGTATACATGGCACCCCTAATCCCTATCCTGGTATCATGGCACAGCAATCCCCATCCTGGCATGCATGGCCCCCTCATCCCTATCCTGGTATGCATGACACCCCTCATCCCTATCCTGGTATGCATGAAACAGCAATCCCCATCCTTGTATGCATGACACCCCTCATCCCTATCCTGGTATGCATGGCCCCCTCATCCTTATCCTGGTATGTATGGCCCCCTCTTCCCCAATCCTGGTATGCATGGCACAGCAATTCCCATCTTGGTATGCATGACACCCCTCATCCCTATCCTGGTATGCATGGCACCCCTCATCCCTATCCTGGTATGCATGGCACAGCAATCCCCATCCTTGTATGTATGACACCCCTCATCCCCAATCCTGGTATGCATGACACCCCTCATCCCCAATCCTGGTATGCATGGCACCCCTCATCCCCAATCCTGGTATGCATGGCACCCCTCATCCCCAATCCTGGTATGTATGGCACAGCAATCCCCATCCTGGTATGCATGATACCCCTCATCCCCATCCTAGTATACATGGCCCCATCATCCTTGTCCTGGTGTGCATGGCCCCCTCATCCCTATCTTGGTATGCATGGCCTCCTCATTTTTTTCCTGGTATGCATGGCCGTCCTAATCCCCATCACGCTGCACATAAAAAAATAAACACTCCTACCAACGTTCTCTCTCTTCTAGCGCTGCGTCTTGTCTGCTCGCACTGATCTCACCATGTGAGCCGCGCATGACATCACTACCATGCGCGGCTCACAGGGTGAGATCAGCTGCTAGAAAAGTCACTGCTCCCCACGCCGGGACTGTGTGTGTGGGGAGCAGTGACTTCATGCTCCTTCATAGCCGGCATACAGTGTAGGCACAGCGCTGCTCCTGCTGCTGCCGGGCGATTGCATGTGCTTGCTATTAAAGGGCATGAATATTCACCCCTCTCCACGGGCATGGGGAGCAGTGAATATTCATGCCCTTTAGCAGCTGGGACAGTGTAGGCTGCAGCAGGCGGCTGCTGCCTCCTGTGCCCCGCTCCCTCGCTGCTACCGCTCCCCCCACATCCCAAACAGTATATATACCCCCACCCCAACGTTTGGACTATAAGACGCACCCCCCATTTTCCTGCAAAATTTTGGAGGAAAAAAGTGCGCCTTAGGCTATGTGCATACGATGCGGAAATTCCCGCCAAAATCCGCATTCGTTTTTTCCTCTCCCTGGCAGAAAAAAATGTATGCGGAATTTACATGCGTTTTTTCTGCCAGGGAGAAGCGTTTTTAGCTTTTTTACATGCGTTTTAAAGCACTTTTCCAAGCGATTTTGAGCAGCACTTGGAAAAGTGCTTGACAATTTGGTCACACAATATAAATCCATACAACCGGCATGGATTTATATTGTGTGACCATAAAATATTTTAAAAAAAGGAATTACAAAATAAAAAACATTCATACTCACCTTCCGCCGTCCCCCGGTGTCCTCCCGACGATGATGCGCTCTCCTCGGCTCCCAGCGGTGATGTGCAAGGACCTTCGCTGGCGTCATTTAGTCAGCTGATGGTCACGCGACCATCACTTGATCGCTGACGTCGGCACTGGAGAGGTGAGTATGAATATTTTTTTTTATTTTTAACTTTATAATTCTTTTTTAACTTGTAGGTGCGATGGTACCTGGGTTGGATGAGAGTCTCCTCTTCTCCAGACCCGGGTACCATCTGCGCATTAAATCTTATGCGGTCCAATGCAAGTCAATGGCGGCGATTTCGCAGCGGAATCACACTAGAATTGGTCTTGCTGCGGTTTTTACCGCAATGCGAATTCGGAGTGGAAATTTCCGCATGATGTGCACAGCACATGCGGATTTGCATTGCAGTACATGGCTGACCTATTACAAGCGATTTTAATGCGTTTTCGCTGTGTTTTCGTGGCGAAAATCCGCCGCAAAAACGCATTAAATCCGCATCGTGTGCACATAGCTTTTGAGTCTGAAAAATGCGGTAAATGGATGGCACTATTGCATATGTCATCTGTCACCCATAGGATCTTATGTTAAAAATGTATCCCTTTACCATACACTTTGTTTTACTGGTTTCCATAATTCACTATATTCTTCCACACCATTTTTTTTTTCGTTACTGATAATGACCAGGTGGACAGAGGCATCTATCTTTGCCTCCATCTGATTTGGGAGGCACTTTCAGTGTCAGATGTGGAGCACCATGGACACCTTCATTGTCAGTCTCCCCAGAATATACACTAAGCATAAAGGGAAACAACATTCTAGTAAGGCCTCATTCACACATCCACATAAAGCACGGACGTGAAACCCCGGTACCAGTGTCATCAGTGTTTTCCATCAGTGTGTCATCCATGTGTTATCAATATGTCATCCGTGTGTCATCAGTGTGTCATCCGTGTGTTATCAATATGTCATCCGTGTGTCATCAGTGTATCATCTGTGTGTTATCAATATGTCATCAGAGTGTCATCAGTATATCATCCGTGTGTCATCAGTGTGTTATCAGTATATCATCCGTGTGTTATCAATATGTCATCCGTGTGTCATCAGTGTCATCCGTCTGTTATCAATATGTCATCCGTGTGTCATCAGTGTATCATCAGTGTCATCCATGTGTTATCAATATGTCATCAGAGTGTCATCAGTATATCATCCGTGTGTCATCAGTGTCATCAGTATATCATCCGTGTGTCATCAGTGTGCTATCAGTATGTCATCCGTGTGTCATCCATGTGTCATCAGTGTCATCCGTGTGTTATCAATATGTCATCCGTGTGTCATCAGTGTATCATACGTATGTTATCAGTGTATCATCTGTGTGCTATCAATATGTCATCAGTGTCATCAGTATATCATCCATGTGTTATCAATATGTCATCCGTGTGTCATCAGTGTATCATCCGTGTGTTATCAATATGTCATCAGAGTGTCATCAGTATATCATCCGTGTGTCATCAGTATGTCATCCATGTGTCATCAGTGTGTCATCCGTGTGTCATCGGTAAGTCATCCGTGTGCCATTAGTGTGTCATCCGTGTGTCATCAGTATGTCATCCATGTGTCATCAGTGTGTTATCAGTATGTCATCCGAGTGTCATCAGTGTATCATCAGTGTATCATCAGTGTGTCATCCGTGTGTCATCAGTGTGTCATCAGTGTGTCATTAGTGTGTCATCAGTGTGTCATCCGCATGTCATCAGTGTCATCAGAGTGTCATCAGTGTGTCATCAGTATGTCATCAGTGTGTCATTCGCATGTCATCAGTGTCATCCATGTGCCATCCGTATGTCATCAGTGTGTCATCTATGTGTCATCAGTGTCATCCGTGTGCCATCAGTGTGTCATCTGTGTGTCATCAGTGTGTCATCCGTGTATCATCAGTGTCATCCGTGTGCCATCCGTATGTCATCGGTGTGTCATCAGTATCATCCTTGTGTCATCCGTGTGCCATCCGTATGTCATCTGTGTGTCATCAGTATATCATCTGTATGTCATCAGTGTGTCCAGTTTTACCATCAGTGTGTCTTGAGTGTGTCATCTGTATGTCATCAGTGTGTCATCCGTGTATCATCAGTGTATCATCCGTGTGTCATCAGTATATCATCTGTGTGTCATCACTGTGTCATCAGTGTGGTTATCCGTGTTTTTCAGATATGAATAATGAAAGAATGAAAATTAGAAAGCTCCTCCTGTACTTTGCAATGTTAAACCCGCACAGCACACTGATGCCACACTGATGCCACATGGATGTCACCTGTGTGCTGTGCGTCTTTTTCATGGACCCATAGACCTGTATTGGCCCTTGTCGTCCGTGTTGTCGGAAAAAAATGGTCATGCCTCTGTGTTTTTTGCATGGACACGCGGTTTGGGTAAAAACACAGATACAGTGCTGGCCAAAAGTATTGGAACCCCTGCAATTCTGTCAGATAATACTCAGTTTCTTCCTGAAAATGATTACAATCACAAATTCTTTGGTATTATTATCTTCATTTAATTTGCTTGCAAGGAAAAAACACAAAAGAGAATGAAGCAAAAATCAAATCATTGATCATTTCACACAAAACTCCAAAAATGGGCCAGACAAAAGTATTGGCACCCTCAGCCTAATACTTGGTTGCGCAACCTTTAGCCAAAATAACTGCGAACAACCACTTCCGGTAACCATCAATGAGTTTCTTACAATGCTCTGCTGGAATTGTAGACCATTCTTCTTTGGCAAACTGCTCCAGGTCCTTCTCCAAACTGCCATTTTGAGATCTCTCCACAGGTGTTCTATGGGATTTAGGTCTGGACTCATTGCTGGCCACCTTAGAAGTCTCCAGTGCTTTCTCGCAAACCATTTTATAGTGCTTTTGAAAGTGTGTTTTGGGTCATTGTCCTGCTGGAAGACCCATGACCTCTGAGGGAGACCGAGCTTTCTCACACTGGGCCCTACATTATGCTGCAAAATTTGTTGGTAGTCTTCAGACTTCATAATGCCATGCACACGGTCAAGCAGTCCAGTGCCAGAGGCAGCAAAGCAACCCCAAAACATCAGGGAACCTCCGCCATGTTTGACTGTAGGGACCGTGCTCTTTTCTTTGAATGCCTCTTTTTTTCCTGTACACTCTATGTTGATGCTTTTTCCCAAAAAGCTCTACTTTTGTCTCATCTGACCAGAGAACATTCTTCCAAAACGTTTTAGGCTTTCTCAGGTAAGTTTTGGCAAACTCCAGCCTGGCTTTTTTATGTCTCGGGGTAAGAAGTGGGGTCTTCCTGGGTATCCTACCATACAGTCCCTTTTCATTCAGACGCCGACGGATAGTACGGGTTGACACTGTTGTACCCTCGGACTGCAGGACAGCTTGAACTTGTTTGGATGTTAGTCGAGGTTCTTTATCCACCATCCGCACAATCTTGCGTTGAAATCTCTCGTCAATTTTTCTTTTCTGTCCACATCTAGGGAGGTTAGCCACAGTGCCATGGGCTTTAAACTTCTTGATGACACTGCGCACAGAAGACACAGGAACATTCAGGTCTTTGGAGATGGACTTGTAGCCTTGAGATTGCTCATGCTTCCTCACAATTTGGTTTCTCAAGTCCTCAGACAGTTCTTTGGTCTTCTTTCTTTTCTCCATGCTCAATGTGGTACACACAAGGACACAGGACAGAGGTTGAGTCAACTTTAATCCATGTTAACTGGCTGCAAGTGTGATTTAGTTATTGCCAACACCTGTTAGGTGCCACAGGTAAGTTACAGGTGCTGTTAATTACATGAATTAGAGAAGCATCACATGATTTTTCAAAGGGTGCCAATACTTTTGTGCACCCCCTTTTTTAGGTTTGGTGTGGAATTATATCCAATTTGGCTTTAGGACAATTCTTTTTGTGTTTTTTTCATTGAAGACAAATTAAATGAAGAGAATAATACCAAAGAATTTGTGATTGCAATCATTTTCAGGAAGAAACTGAGTATTATCTGACAGAATTGCAGGGGTGCCAATACTTTTGGCCAGCACTGTATGTGAGCAGCGCCCTTGGTTATAATTGATATGTGTGGTATCTTTGAAACAAACGGATACCACACGTACTGGAAACACGGATGTGTGAACGAGGCCTAACATGGTCATACAATGGAAATCATTTGTTTTCAATATGCACTATCAATTACAATTAATTCTGCACAGTACCCCATACCGACACAGCACAATAAGGTTTGCACAAGTTTATGAACATTTATTAAACTCCATACATTTTTATTTCCACTAATGTAGTTATATGAGGCCTTCTTTTTCACGTTTCCATATGTGCCATTTTGATGAACATTTAATTTATTGAATAATTTTTATTAGAGGAAACAAAAAAGAGACAAGTTTGCCATCCATCATTGTTATTTCCCTTGTCAGTATACCATGAATACAATTATTTGCAAAGTGAATAACTTTATTCTGTGGTTGATAATGAGGAGGGTATTGCTTAATCACTTATATATTCATCTGAATTGTGTCATACTCTAACACTATTGTGTATCAGCATTACGACACGGTCCCACTATCAGTGTTTGGTCAGTATTCAATCAGTATTTTTTGTCAGCAGGGGGAGACAAACCAGGAGTGGGTGATAAATGCAGAATTGGTGACTTGTTTCTATTATTCCTTTTCTCTGATTGTTCCTCACCTGGTTTTGGCTCCCACTCCTGAGAAAAAATACTGACCGAATACTGACCAAATACTGATAGTGGGGCTGTGGCCTTGATTCGCTGAGAAGTTATTTTCCACAAATTTATTGTCCCTTATTTTGCTCTGGGGTCTCTCGAGACGTAAGATGTAAAAAATAAAAATAAATCCTTATTCACCTGTTCAGTCCTCGCCGCATCTTTAGATTGCCACCACTCGCGTTGAAATCCTGAAGTTTGGATGGATTCTGAGATGTCATGACACCACGAGCTTGCGCAGAACCCTCCCCGGCCTCATCAAAGCTGGAAGGCCCAGGGATTTTAGCACGGGTTGCAACAATCGGAAAATGCGTCGAGAACCAGACAGGTGACGGTGAGAAGCAGAGAGGTTGGAGAGGAGAGCAGTTAGGTGATTATAAGGCTTTTTATTTAAACATTTCAAAGGGTTTCTACATTTCCGAAAAATGACGGCCAAAAAATCCACGCGGATGCTTATTACAAAAAAAACAGCATTTTGGCGAATGCTAATTTTTGTAAGATTCGATTAGAATTCATTTTTACCCAAATTTATTTGCTCATTTCTATTTAAAATACATCAGGATCCTGAGAAATGAAGAACTTGTGTGTGATCTCATAACTCATGAATAGGAGGATAAATTCAGCCCCTATTTACAGATGCGTCCACTATTATCTTTTCTTCAATTTGTTTAAAGCACCACTCCAGCACTTTTTTTTCACCGCAGGAGTGGTGCTGTAACGGGTTTGTCCGGTCAAAACCGATACGTCTGCAGTCACTTTGTGTGACTGCAGACTTATGAATTCCCCCCGGCGCACGCACTGTGCGCTGTGGGGATTCACCATTTTGAGACCCGGTATCGGAGGGTATGTATGAGTTATACATACTCCTGGCCAGTAGGCGTGGCCTCGCTCTCCATGCACTTGTACCTCTAGTCAGCCACACCACTGGCCAGCCACGTCACTAGACAAGGTGCAGCCTCAGCTCAATAAAAGTGTATGGAGTGAGGCTGCGCCCACTCGCCAGGGATATGCACCCACTCGCCAGGGGTATGCATAACTCATACATACCCTCCGTTACCGGGTCTGAAATCGACGAATCCCCACAGCGCACACAGAGTGACTGCAGACTTATCGGTTGTGACCGGACAACTCCTTTAAGCATAAGACCCATGCCCCCGGTCATATTCTCACCCTCTGGCGACTTTACCGTTTTTCAGCGTTGGTCTGGTCCCATGGCGCCATCTTATGGGCACAGCTTCTGAGTGGCTGGAACTCAGAAGCTACATCACAAGCTCTCAATGCAAGTCTAGGATCAGGGAACTTAGATTAGTTGCACCACTCCGGCGCTGAAATAAAAAAACCCACTGGAGTGGTTCTTTAATAAATGGACTTTTTAGCATGTGCAGGTTTCCAATATGTATTATGTTCAGGCTTTTAGGATACAGATGACATGTGCGCTTTACTACATAGGCAAGTAGACTACATCTTTTCCATTACAGTATATTGGCTGCTTCATGGTATATAGCATAGTATACCATATTTACCAAAAAAAACTGCTACTAGGTAAAGCAGAATAAACATCTAGTGGAAAATCAGTGTTTAGTACTTAGAGGAATGTGGCAGCTCCATCGCCAATGAGGACACACACAACACCATCCACAATCCATTGTCATCTCTTGGACTTTCATAGCAGAACTAACATACACATTTCATATCTGAAGAAAGTCCCATCTGTTAAATATGCATTTTAACTCTGAAATGGATCTTCTTTGAGAAGTTCTTGTTCTTTATTATCCTTACTAGTGTTCCCTTTGTGATGTTAACCAATGGTACTTTATAAACTAGTTCTTTTCATGTCAAAAAACAAAGCTGTGATAGCAGTAAAATTAGAATTAGACTTATGGAGGTTTACTGAAGATCAATGAAATGAAAGAAATGCAGAAGAGATCTAAATGAATTGTGGAACATGTGCATGGCAATGTGTTATTCTTGGAGGCTGCCAGCCATCTTTAGGTCTTGGCAGCAGACACTTATTAAACTTACATCTGTGCTTCCCATTCTGGAGGTCAGCACTTCATAGCTTTGCCTTTAGTCAGTCATCTGTGCATCACATTGTTATCAGTTTCTACATAAATCATGAGAAAGGACAAATCAGTTGTGTACTTTGTACGTTTGACAGTTTTCCAGCCACATCTTTAGTAGCCGGCAGCCTGCTGGTTTATCACTTTAACCTATTTCTCTCCCGTGGCTTCGAGCTGCAGAGCATTTTCACATGCAATATTCACATTTCTGCTTTCCACATCACAGGACATTGATGTTCTCTGGTTTATTATTATTAATATTGCATTTTTCAAAAACTAAAAGTTTAGGACTAGTGATGAGCGAGCATGCTCGTTTAACCCTTTCACCGAGCACGCTCAGGTGCTTTCCGAGTATCTTCGGCGTGCTCGTATATTATATTCCAGTCCCTGCGTCTGCATGATTTATGGCTGTTAGACAGCTTTAGCACATGTGAGAATTCCCTAACAAACAGGCAATCCCTGCATGTGTTGAAGCTGACTAACAGCCATAAATCATACAGACGCCAGGACAGGAACATAATATACCACCATGCCGAAGATACTCGGAAAGCACCCGAGCGTGCTTGGCGAAAGGGTTAAGCACACTCGCTCATCACTATTTAAGACCTAAAGATTAGCTGTCGCTGTTATGGACTCGTAAATAAGCTTATTGGTATTGTACCCTAAAGGAGTTTAAAAAGTGGGTTTAAGGGTTAAGATTTCACCTTGTGGAAAGTGACATGACAAGGTAAGGAGACTTATAGGCCATGCAGTGCAGAGTTGGGAAATTAAATAAATACAATATTAAAATAAATATTTAATTTTCCAGAGGAGCATTACATGGCCTATGAGTCTCCTTACCTTGGAATGTCAGGCATGTCACTCTCCACAAGGAGAAACGTTACCCCATTCAACCCACATTTCACTCTTTTAGGGTATAATACAGGCCTGTCATTCTCCACAACGAGAGACATTAGCTCTTAGACCCCACTCAGAGGCCTCTCATACAGCCAACTCAGATCTCTTGCTTTGCACTAAAGAGGGGCAACATCGTGAAACATGTATCTACAAATTGGGATTCTGGTTTGGCTTTTATCCTAAGTCATGTGGCAAGGCTCGTTAAAGGGTCGATATTCACTCTTAGGATCGCTACTTCCAATAGGTGGCGCTAGAGTTCAAGTCCTTTTCCTCTATGAAGATGCAATTTGCATCTTTAAAATGGGGTTTAAAATAAATGTACTGTCCTGTGGAGTGATAGCTTTCAGCCAATCATTAGTTCTGAAAAAAGCATTTTCATCCCATCTATTTCTTATTATTTCAATTGGTTATCAATGGGTTTGATTAGAAAACAGATGGGCTGGGCATGGGCTGTTATAGGTATTATATATCTCAATCTTCTATGGTTGAATGAGATTGAGTTGCAATAGCAATAGGAATCAATGGAATCAATGGAAATAAGTAAGGGTCCATTTAAATGGACCAACAGGTGGCACGATATGACCGGCAGTCTTTGAATGAGCAAACCAAACAGTGCAAACTGCCATAGTTCTCTGCAGTGTGCGTCCTTTTTACACTGTGCTGCACAAGAGATTATTCCATACAATGAACGCGCGTTTTGCTCGTTCATTGGGTGATCGGCAGCCTGTTTACACGGCAAGATAATCGTGATCTTTTACGATTATCTTGTACCTTAAATGCTCCTTAAAGAGAATCTATCACCAGGTTTTTGCTACCTCATCTGAAAGCAGCATAAGGTAAGGACAGAGACGCTGATTCCAACGATGTGTCACTTAGTTTACTGGGTGCAACAGTTGTGATAAAATCAAAGTTATTAGATGTAGAATGTAGCAGAGCTCAGAAAGCTAATCCCGTCCACAGCTTTCTATGTACATTGTATAGTGACAGAGAGCTTCTTATAAGAGGAGGGTGTGTGGTCGGACCAGGGCTCACATACACTGTGGTCTAGGCAGTGATAATCTCCTGGTGATAAAACATTCATTGTATGGAAACAACATGCCACAGCCTAATAAGGGAAACACGTTTGAAATCTGTGTCTCAGCTACTCCATTATGCCATCGTCAGATTACACAGCAAAAACCTGCTGATAGATTCCCTTTAACACTGTTACTGGAAAAAGAAAAGTCTATTCTTTTCAGGTGTTGTATGACTTTGACAATCCCTGCTAGAAACTGAGTGATCAGATCATAGCACATCTGACTTCTGAATCTGCTAAGTGGGATAAAGTGTAGGCGGCCATACATTTTCCCTACAGTGGCCATAAATTGTATTATGATATGTTTTTTTTTAATATGGCTGTTTAAATTACTGTGTCCGGAAAGTCTAGATTTACTAAAATGTAACATTGTCCTATAGCGAAAGAAGCGAGTCACCATTATTGCTTTAAAGGGAATGTGTCATCAGAAAATGACCTGTTTTTAACCTATTAATAAATAAAAATAAAACATAAAGTAAAATAAACATTTTTTTAAAAAAGCGAATCTCTAAACTCTTTATAAGATAAAGCCAGTTTTCATTGCGATCAGTGATCCTGATAATGGGCCGACACGTCCTGTTCTGTAGAGATCACTTTTCAGTAATTATCTCATTATCATCAGAGGCAGGATTACATGAAAGATGTCGCATATGGACAATAAACACAGGATCCATTGTTGATAAGAGGTGATGTCACAGCTCGCCTCCTCCCCCTAATTACACAAGTCACAGACGGTGTCCACAGCAATTTTTAATAGAAGTCAGTGAGTCATTGCCAGACTAAAGATTCCTATGAACCTTGTGCCTTCATTTATGGATGTCCTTGAATACTATTAAGCTCGCTGGTCAGACATGTTGCCGCCCCACAATCTTGTATAGAATAAAAGAAATCTACAATCAGAAATGGATTTACTGTAAGTGATACAGTCACTCTAAAAGGAATCTGTCACCTGAGAGCAGCATGGTGTAGGGCAGAGACCCTGATTCCAATGATATGTCACTTTCTTTACTGGGTGCTGCAGTTTTGATTAAAAACTGTTTTATCTGCTTCAAATCTGCCAGATCTCTGAATGCTGAGCTCTAAATAACCCCTCCCATATCACTGATTGGACACTTTCAGTGTACACTGTGCATAGGCAGAAAGCTACCAATCAGTGGTGAGGGCGTGGTTTGACTACATGACAGCAGGTTTAGCAGTCCACTAATGATAATCTCTTGCTTATTAAAAAAAATATTTTATAAAAACTCCAGCAAGCAACCCAGTAAGTGATACAATGCTGGAATTGGGGTCTCGGGCCCTCCGTATTGCTGATCTCAGATTGGCAAAAACCTGGTGATATTTCCTTTAAATGAGGAGATGGCACATAATGCGATTAATGCATTTTATTCAGCTCCAAACAGAGTGAATTTTAGTCACTTAGCTGCAGACGTAGAGGGATCCAGATGATTATCTATAGAGGGAATGGCTGTGCTGATTGCAGAATACATGTACTTAACGGAAAGCAGTTGGCTTCTGGAAGGTTTGCACTGGCAATAATAGTATACTTTACTAATAAGTGGCCTTAATTCCTGGAACAGGTCTGCCTGTTCCATCAGCAGGGTATTGATTTCTTATTATTCTTGCAACACCAAATAAATACCAGGCCTGACCGACTCCTATCTATCAATATTCATTTGATTGATACATAATGTAAAATGACAATGAATCTGATAATATATGCAAGAAGGTAAGGGTGCTGCACAGGACAAATGAATACCCCTGTGATACCAATTTTACTAGGCATCTCTATGCTAACACAGATATTTTACAAGGTTTTGACTTTCTTACAGCCCAGAGATTATATTGTAAGATTTCTCTTTTCGTCTGTTTTGTTTTTAAGGTTACCAAGATGCTCAAGACTTAAACTAAACTTACTACTATAGCAGTTCCTGAATGCTGAGCTGTCTATGACTCCACCCTGATCACTGATTGGCAGCTTACTGTGTACACTGTGCATAGGCAGAAAGCTACCAATCAGAGGTGGGGACGGGGTCATACATAAATATAGAGGACTACATGGAAGCAGGTTTGGTAGTCCTCTAGTCATAATCTTCTGATAAATGTGCTTTTATCAAAACTACAGCAAGCAGCCCAGTAAGTGACTCATCGTTGGACATCTCTACATTATGCTGTTCTCAGATTAGATGGCAAAACCGGGTGATGGTTTACCTTTAAATATGGTTGAAACTCCAGTTTCTTACAACACAAATTTAAAGGGGTTATCTGGGCATAGCAGATCATGTTATTTGCTCCGGTGGGGGCTGGACACCCAGTCACCACTAAAAGACCTGGACTGCACCTTGCATGAAAATATACGTACATGACACATGTATATATTTACATTATTCACACATACTGTACATACACATGCCACACATATACATTCAGTAATTAAGCATACTTACCTTTGTTCAGAACTGTTATACCTCAGCAGTAGAAAGGAAGCCATGGTGAGCAGAGAGCAGACTTCTTACTCTACTGTCTATCCCACCAGAGCTGTCACCTTAATCAGTTTACAACAGCTGCTAAGGAGCTCCAGCTGTTGTAACTCAAAGGAAAACTAGAATCTTCAGCCACCCTTTGTCATGGGTGTGTCAGAAGTGACAGACAGTTGCCCTGCAGTTGGTTGCAGAAGATCTCTTCATTTGGCATTACAGACACCTTCTTAGCTGTCTCACTCTAGGACCCAGCGGATACCTCCCTCCAGCTAATTGACACCCAGGCTTGGTGTTTAAATACTGGCTGTTCATTCCTAGAGGAAGATGCCGATGATATTCACATGATCCCCTTGTGAAATCTTGGAGCAAGTGCAGTTCTTACTTCCTCTCTGGTGCTAAGAGGACGTATGTGCCATCTTTCTGAAGTCGACTCAAGCTAAGCTACTTCCCCCGTGTCTGTCTCCCCTTGCTGTCTTTAGTTGTCAGTGGTGATCGACTAGTTAACATTCCCCCCTTCCCTATCCAGGACCAAGCGCTAGGGAAATACAGGGATAGGTTCCTGTGCGGCGATTGGTGAGGAACCAATATAGGGACGGTTGGGGAGCCAGGGTGATTTCAGATCAGCCTTCACTTCCCCCTTTCCCCTAGTGTCTGGGCTCCCTTCCCCTCATTCCTTCGTGTCTCACTTTGTCTTTCGTACACTGTGCTTGACACCCTTAGGCTATGTTCACATGCTGCTTTTTTTTTCTGGAGGGATACCTGCTCTCTTCGCAGTAAAGAAGCGGCTTAAAAAAAGCTTACTTTTTATGGTCTTTACCAAGTGAGCCACGTCTGTACTGCACTCTATTCCTAAATCGTAGACTGTGAGCCCTCGCGGGCAGGGTCCTCGCTCCTCCTGTACCAGTCGCTGACTCGTTTTGTTAAGATTATGTAAATGCTTTTCTTATGTATATCCCTATCACATGTAAAGCGCCATGGAATAAATGGCGCTATAATAATAAATAATAATAATAATAATAATAATAAATAGAGATGAGCGTTGTTCGACTCGAACTGTTCGCCAATCTCAAATTCGAGCTGTTTTGGGCGGTGTTCGAGCCGTTCGGTGAACACGAACAATTTGAAAAAAATTTGGCTGTTCGAGGTTATGTTCGATAACTGTTCGTGCACCAAAATCATAACTGGATTTTTTCTCAGTAATGCTGAAAATTAATGTTAATACGCAGATTGAGTGTTCAGCGGGGCGGGGGGAGGGGCAGGGGATTGATCTCTGCAGGAATAATGAAGATCTCCATTTTTTTTTCTCTTTCCCGCATTTACAGTGGGGAGGTGCAATCTGTCACCCTATCAGCAGAGCACACACGGAGCGAAGTGCTTTTTTTCACACAAGCAAGGGCATGTGTCATTGGCAGTGTATGTCACATGTCCTTGCCCTATAAGACCCAGCCATTTTCCCCGTCGCCACCATTTTCTCACTGCTGCAGCTGCGTGTTAGACGGCACCGCTGTTGCTGTGTGCGCTATACCTTGTTAATTTAAAGCCAATTTTCGCACAAATCTACAGATAGCTTGGGAGTAGGGAAGAGCTGTGATTGCAGTCCTTTTAAGGACTAGGTTACAGCATTTCCTACGACTTTTATCAGGCAGGTCTGTGCTCTTAAATAGATAGGTTGGGAGTAAAGACTAATTGTAATTGCAGTCCTTTTCATAACTAAGTTAGATCAGTTCCTATCACTTTTTGCCAGGCAGGTCTGTGCCAGTGCTGTGCAAGTTTTTTTCACAGCATTTGGCTAAATCTAGCAAAGCTAATCCTTTTTGGCCTATTGCAGAGTGTGTTAGTCAGTGGAGTAGCCTATCTGTGTTGCAAGATATACCACCTGTGTATAGAATACCAATTTTTTTACTGCACCTAGTGAAGTAAAACCTTTTGGGCATAGCATCATTCTATTAGTCCATCTATACTGACCTCCATCAGGTTGCAAATTGAATCTATTTTTTTTCTGCATCTAGCTCTGAAAAAATATTTGGGCTTCTAACAGTGTGTGGGACTTGTTCTATTAGTCCATCTATACTGACCTTCATCAGGTTGCAAATTAAAAATAATTTTTATCTGCATCTAGCTCTGAAAAAATATTTGGGCTTCTAGCTGTGTGTGGGACTTGTTCTATTAGTCCATCTATACTGACCTCCATCAGGTTGCAAATTAAAAATAATTTTTATCTGCATCTACCTCTGAAAAAATATTTGGGCTTCTAGCAGTGTGTGGGACTTGGTCTATTAGTCCATCTATACTGACCTCCATCAGGTTGCAAACTGAATATAATTTTTTTCTGCATCTAGCTCTGAAAAAATATTTGGGCTTCTAGCAGTGTGTGGGACTTGTTCTATTAGTCCATCTATACTGACCTCCATCAGGTTGCAAATTGTATATAATTTTTTTCTGCATCTAACTCTGAAAAAATATTTGGGCTTCTAGCAGTGTGTGGGACTTGTTCTATTAGTCCATCTATACTGACCTCCATCAGGTTGCAAATTGAATATAATTTTTTTCTGCATCTAGCTCTGAAAAAATATTTGGGCTTCTAGCAGTGTGTGGGACTTGGTCTATTAGTCCATCTATACTGACCTCCATCAGGTTGCAAATTGAATATAATTTTTTTCTGCATCTAGCTCTGAAAAAATATTTGGGCTTCTAGCAGTGTGTGGGACTTGTTCTATTAGTCCATCTATACTGACCTCCATCAGGTTGCAAATTAAAAATAATTTTTTTCTGCATCTACCTCTGAAAAAATGTTTGGGCTTCTAGCAGTGTGTGCGACTTGTTCTATTAGTCCATCTATCCTGACCTCCATCAGGTTGCAAATTGAATATAATTTTTTTCTGCATCTAGCTCTGAAAAAATATTTGGGCTTCTAGCAGTGTGTGGGACTTGGTCTATTAGTCCATCTATACTGACCTCCATCAGGTTGCAAATTAAAAATATTTTTTTTCTACATCTAGCTCTGAAAAAATATTTGAGCTTCTAGCAGTGTGTGGGACTTGGTCTATTAGTCCATCTATACTGATCTCCATCAGGTTGCAAATTCAATATAATTTTTTTTTGCATCTAGCTCTGAAAAAATATTTGGGCTTCTAGCAGTGTGTGAGACTTGGTCTATTAGTCCATCTATACTGACCTCCATCAGGTTGCAAATTGAATATAATTTTTTTCTGCATCTAGCCCTGAAAAAATATTTGGGCTTCTAGCAGTGTGTGAGACTTGGTCTATTAGTCCATCGATACTGACCTCCATCAGGTTGCAAATTGAATATAATTTTTTTCTGCATCTAGCCCTGAAAAAATATTTGGGCTTCTAGCAGTGTGTGAGACTTGGTCTATTAGTCCATCTATACTGACCTCCATCAGGTTGCAAATTAAAAATATTTTTTTTCTGCATCTAGCTCTGAAAAATTATTTGGGCTTCTAGCAGTTTGTGCAACTTGTTCTATTAGTCCATCTATACTGACCTCCATCAGGTTGCAAATTGAATATAATTTTTTTCTGCATCTAGCTCTGAAAAAATATTTGGGCTTCTAGCAGTGTGTGGGACTTGGTCTATTAGTCCATCTATACTGACCTCCATCACGTTGCAAATTGAATATAATTTTTTTCTGCATCTAGCTCTGAAAAAATATTTGGGCTTCTAGCAGTGTGTGGGACTTGGTCTATTAGTCCATCTATACTGACCTCCATCAGGTTGCAAATTCAATATAATTTTTTTCTGCATCTAGCTCTGAAAAAATATTTGGGCTTCTAGCAGTGTGTGGGACTTGGTCTATTAGTCCATCTATACTGACCTCCATCAGGTTGCAAATTCAATATAATTTTTTTCTGCATCTAGCTCTGAAAAAATATTTGGGCTTCTAACAGTGTGTGGGACTTGGTCTATTAGTCCATCTATACTGACCTCCATCAGGTTGCAAATTGAATATACTTTTTTTCTGCATCTAGCTCTGAAAAAATATTTGGGCTTCTAGCAGTGTGTGGGACTTGTTCTATTAGTCCATCTATACTGACCTCCATCAGGTTGCAAATTGAATATACTTTTTTTCTGCATCTAGCTCTGAAAAAATATTTGGGCTTCTAGCAGTGTGTGGGACTTGGTCTATTAGTCCATCTATACTGACCTCCATCAGGTTGCAAATTAAAAATATTTTTTTTTCTGCATCTAGCTCTGAAAAAATATTTGGGCTTCTAGCAGTGTATGGGACTTGGTCTATTAGTCCATCTATACTGACCTCCATCAGGTTGCAAATTCAATATAATTTTTTTCTGCATCTAGCCCTGAAAAAAATATTTGGGTTTCTAGCAGTGTGTGGGACTTGTTCTATTAGTCCATCTATACTGACCTCCATCAGGTTGCAAATTGAATATAATTTTTTTCTGCATCTGGCTCTGAAAAAATATTTGGGCTTCTAGCAATGTGTGGGACTTGGTCTATTAGTCCATCTATACTGACCTCCATCAGGTTGCAAATTGAATATAATTTTTTTCTGCATCTAGCTCTGAAAAAATATTTGGGCTTCTAGCAGTGTGTGGGACTTGGTCTATTAGTCCATCTATACTGACCTCCATCAGGTTGCAAATTGATTATAATTTTTTTCTGCATCTAACCCAGCCAATAGTTTTGGCCTAATACCACAGTTTGGCCACTCAGCTCTGCTCGGTTCCCATCCCTTGTTTTTTTGTGCAAACAACTCCAGAGTTGTGAATTAGTTAACCACCAAAATGAGTGGAAAAAGGCCTGCTGCTGGTGGAAAGGGGAATAGGCGTGTTGGGAAGGGGAAAAAAGGTTGTGTCCATGGGGTAGGTGTTAAAGCAACAGTAACATCTGCAGAAGAAAGACCATCTTCCAGCAAACTAAAATGTCTCCTTCTTTTAGCGGACAATGTGATAAGATCCCTTTCTTACGACCACGCCAATCGCTACAAATTCCAGATGCGGCACAGAAACAGCAGGTGCTTCAACGGATATCAAGTGCTCCTTTAAGTGGGCTCTCCTCCACATCAACTTCAACATCACAAATACTCCAGTCCTCAAAGGTGTCACCCCAATCCCACTTGCTTCCTCACAGCTCCCAAATCTCCAGCTGCCCGTCTGAGTATGAGGTAGAACAGATGGTTGAGTCTGCAGAGCTGTTTTCTCATACTATAGCCTGGGAATCAGAGGTCGGCTCCAGCGCTTCTGTGAATCCAGACGAGGAAATGATCTGCACTGGTGCCCAGAATCTTTATGAGTCGGATCCAGGACCAGACGCTGAAGGTTCTGACCATAATGTAGATCATTATTCCCAAACTGTAACTCATGTTGGTGGAGACAATGAGGAAGACGATGATTAGACTCAAATACCTGATTGGAGCGGCAACTTTAGTTTTTTGCCAGGGCAGGAACAGGTTGGCTCTGAGGACGACGGGTGTGATAACGCACAGGGTGATGATGATGAGGTTGGAGTTCCCACTTACTGTCAACCTACAGTCAGCCAAGAGATGAGGTCAGCAGAGGAGGTGGAGGAGAATGCTAGTGACGACGAGGTCAGGTTGCGCCTTCCTGGACAGAGACGTAGTACTGGAAGCACGTCAACAACCGCATCCTCAAACACAACTCAGCCTCTCACCACAAGTCGTGGTGGCTCTTCAGGTCGCATGGGTGCTAAGCCTTGCATAGCCTGGGCATTTTTTCAGATCGATAAAGATGACCCAACTCGTGTTATCTGTAACATTTGTCAGCAAAAGCTAAGTAGAGGCCAAAAAATACATAGTTTGAGTACTTCATGCATGAACCGGCACATGGACATGAAGCATAAGTTGCAGTGGGAAGCTCACTGTGCTACAATGCGGCCTAGCCGGCCGGGCCAACCACCGTCTGCCATATCTTGTGCATCCGCGGCCTCTTCATCCTCTGTGACTTGGGGGACAGCAGTCACACCTGTTTTGGGACGCAGACCTGCCACCTCTTTACCCGCAACAGCCAGCGTGATTGGCAGGTCATCATTTTCTTTGGAGGTGGTAACACCAGCTGGTGTTGAGCGCTGTCCGACATCGATAGCACCACCTTTGGATCAAGGCAACCTAACATGTCCGCCTGCATCTTCCTCACAGACCGGCAGTTTGCCAGGGACACCCTTATCAACCCCGTCTAAGCACAATAGCCAGCCCTCGGTCCCTCAGATGTAGACAAGTAAAAGACCATTTCCTCCTAGCCATGAGAAAGCTAAGAGGTTGAATTTCACCATCTGCAAGCTCTTGGCTACAGAAATGCTGCCTTTCCGCCTGGTGGACACAGAGGATTTTCGAGACCTTATGTCCGTCGCAGTGCCCCATTACCAGATGCCCAGTCGGCACTACTTCTCAAAGAAAGGTGTGCCTGCGCTCCACCAGCATGTCGCACACAACATCACCGCTTCTTTGAGAAACTCTGTGTGTGACAGGGTGCATTTCACCACAGACACTTGGAAGAGTAGGCATGGACAGGGGCGTTACATGTCGCTGACTGGGCACTGGGTAACTATAGTGACAGCAGGACAAGGGGCTGCTGTCCAAGTCTTGCCGTCCCCACGGGTTGTGCGTCAATCCTCTTTATGTCAAAGTTCCTCCACTGCTTCTGCCTCCTCAACCTCCTCTCGGTCCTCCACCTGCACGCAAAGCCTGTCTGGTCATGCCACAAGCTTTCTAACTGCGCAGAAGGGATCCTGCACACCTCCTTACTATGCTGGCAGTAGGGCTCAACGTCATCAGGCGGTTTATACTTTGAAATGTCTGGGAAATGTGAGTCACACAGCTGAGGAGTTGTGGTCAGCTCTGGAGAACCAATTTCATGAATGATTGTCTCCACTGGACCTGAAACCAGGGAAGGCCGTGTGCGACATTGCCGCAAACCTGGGTGCGGCCCTTCGCCGGGGCAATGTCACACACGTGCCTTGTATGGCTCACGTGTTGAACCTGGTTGTCCAGCAATTTTTAGCCCACTATCCCGGACTAGATGGCCTTCTGCAGAGGACATGGTCGCTTTGTGCTCACTTCCGCCGTTCGCATCCCGCAGCTCAGCGACTTACATCTCTACAGAAGTCGTTGGGCCTGCCACTTCACCGGCTAAAATGCGATGTGCCTACCCGGTGGAATTCAACTCTGCACATGTTGCAGCGACTGTGGCAGCACCGACAAGCCCTGGTGCAATACGTTCTGACGTTTAGCCTGGGCCAACGAGATCCAGAGGTGGGGCAAATCACGCTGGAGGAGTGGTCTCAGATCAGGGACCTATGCACCCTTCTGCACAGTTTTGAAATGGCGACGAAGATGTTTAGTGCTGACTATGCCATTATCAGCATGACTATTCCGGTGATTTACATGCTGGAGCACATATTAAACAGAATTCGGAGTCAGGTGGTGGCACAAGAGGAGGTGGAGGAAGTAGAGGAGGAGGAGTTGTATGCAGAAGGGCTAACATCTGCAAGGTCCAGATGGTCGGCAGCACCAAGGCGGCAGGCATGTGAGGGTGGGGGAGATGGTTTTACCAGGGCGCATGGTAGCAGCCAAACTAGTGAGGAAGGTGCAGGAGCCCAGGAAGAAGTGGAGGGCGAACTGATGGAAGACTCATCAGATGAGGGAGACCTTGATCACATTTCTGTGGTGCGAGGTTGGGGGGAGAGGACAGAGGAAGGAAGCATGATTGTTACCTCACCACCAACACAACAGGGACTTGGTGCTCCTGGATGCGCAACACACATGAGTGCCTTCTTGCTGCACTACCTGCAACATGACCCTCGAATTGTGAGAATTAGAAATAATCCTGACTACTGGGTTGCCACACTGTTAGATCCCCGATACAAAAGTAAATTTGCAGAAATTATTCCTGCCATAGAAAGGGATGCACGCATGCAGGAGTATCAGCAGAGACTGTTGCAGAATCTTACATGTGCTTTTCCACAAAACACCAGTGATGTACGTAGTGAATCTCACAGTTCCAACTTGCCAACCGTGGGACCGTCGAGTGTTCAGCACTCAAACCGTAACAGAAACACAGTATCTGCTGGTAACATCAATTTTGCGGAATCATTTCACCACTTTTTTAGCCCATTCTTTGCAAGGCCACAGGAGACAAGAAGTCTGACACATAGTCAACGCCTAGAGACGATGGTACAGGAGTATCTCCAAGTAAACATTGAAGCCATGACTGTGTCACTGGACCCTTGCTCTTTTTGGGCTTCCAATCTGGATAAATGGCCGGAGCTAGCCACTTACGCCTTGGAGATCTTGTCATGCCCCGCAGCCAGCGTTCTGTCTGAACATGTGTTCAGCGCTGCTGGTGGTGTGCTGACAGATAAGCGCACGCGGCTCTCCACTGACAATGTAGAAAGACTCACGTTCATAAAGATGAACAAATCATGGATCCGAAACGACTTTTCTACCCCTGTGTCATCCTGGGGAGAGTAAAAGCTTGATGATTGGTTAAAATCACCTCACCAACCATTTTAAGCTTTCAAATTACTAATCATGTTTATCTGTATCTTGGCTGGAAAATTATTTGGGCTTTGTAGCAGTGTGCAGTACTGATTCTATTAGGCCATCTATACTAAGTTCCACCAGATTTAAAATTACTAATCATGTTTATCTGTATCTTGGCTGGAAAATAATTTGGGCTTTGTAGCAGTGTGCAGTAGTGTTGAGCCACCCCCGTAGTGTTTGAGTTCGGTTCGGTTCGTCGAACACCCGTGTGTTCGCCGAACTGTTCGTCGAACTGTTCGTCGAACACCTTCGAACACCGTTAAAACCAATGGCAGGCAAACAAAAACACATAGAAACACATAGAAAACACCTTCAAAGGTGTCCAAAAGCTGACAAACTGCTCAGAAGACACGACTAACACATGGAAAAGTGACAAGTACATATAGTCATGAGAAAAGAAAAGAGGTGGAGGAGTAAAAGGAGGGGGAGACACAGATGTCATGTCATGCCCTTCTAAAATCCAAAAAGTGAGAAGCCGACACGTTCAGTCCGCTCCTGCCCGTGCCACCTCCGTGTCGCCGGGTTTGTGCCAGAGCAGCGGTGAACCCTGACGGCCAGCCCCCCTCTCCCAATACTGGTGCCTGTCCGCTGGTGGGTCGAGCGAGCCCCCCTGTGGTGGAGGCAGCTCTAAGCTTTTTAATTTAAATTGTCTCTCTAATTTGAATGAATACACTTTAAATCCATTTACAAGGATCTATTGGAGGGCAAGTCTCATGCCAGCAGCCGCGTATTTTCAGCTCCTGTAGCGTCCACTAAAGCTGCTGCAGTTAAAAAGCTTTTATAAGGATCGAGCTCGGCTGTCCACCGCAAGGCATCCTACTGCCAGTCCCAGCCCCTATGCCTTGGGGTGCCTCCTGATGCTCTTCACTGAGTATCCCGTGGTCCCGAAGCATTTCCTTTGAAAAAATTAAGTGTCCAAACTACAGGTGGTGTAGCTTGCTTAACAGCTGGGATAATCCGCTGACTAGCAGACACTGCTACTAGGCACAAAGTATTTCCTGGGCTAGATGCAGTTAAAAATTTGTAATTAGATACTCTCGTTGGATGCTGAGAAAGCATTCCATAGAGTCTCCTGGCACGCCATATATGATTCTCTTAAAAAGCTTGGGGTAGGGGTCTAGGGGACCCTTTTATTGCCAAAATCACGGCCCTGTATCGCAATACGTCACCTAGGCTGAAGATAAATGGAACTGTAGCACCCTGAGGGCTCGGTTGCTACAGAGGTATTGCACCTCACCCAGAGGTGTGATATCTCACTCTCAGGTAAGGATGGAGTGTGGATCAGGACCCGACACCTGCATGCATTACACCACATTGCCGTGGGGCAGGGCGACCAATATGCCCCTGAGATGGGCACGACAGTCCCTGTCCCTGGCTGGAGTGGGGGGAGGGAACACTGAGGAAGGGGAACCCTGTAGTGCAGGAGCAGGGAGGAAGCAGTTCCTGGGTGCATTGAGAAGGGAGTATAAAAGGTGGGCACCATCTTAGTTCAGTGCAGAGAAGTCTGAGCAGAAGTGGCAGGGAGCAGGGGCTCTGCATGAGCTCTGCTCCGGAGGCGGGCCTAGTAACAGAGGCCCAGGCCTGGAAGAGGGAGAAGGAAGGAAGAGGAGCGGAGAAGGCTCCAGGAACGAGGAACGAAGGGATCCCAGGGGTGCGGACGGGCGAGTCGCCACCGCACGCCCGAATCCACCTGCATGGAGGGGTCAGGCCAAAGGGGGAGACCGGTCCCCGAAACTAGTGGAGGCAGGAAACGACCCTCAGCTAGAAACCGGAGGCTGTGACATTTTATGTGGCGCAGCCCCTCGCTACACCCGCTAGGAGGGCAGCACATAGGGTCCGGGAAACTGGCGCCAAGTTTACCAAGAGGAGGCCCGAGGCAGCCGGACAGAAGGGTTGGTAAGAAAGGCCAGACAAAGGACACACAAAGGGGGTCCTGTGAAGCGCTCCAAAGTTATCTGGGAGTTGTCTGATCCCCTCACCTGGTGAGCACAGTACGACGTGGGCAGCCGTTACCTGCAGACATGGTCTGGATAATAAGAACTGTGAGTAAAGGCCCTGGACTGCATCACTGACTCCGTGTCGTTACTGCTGCTGCCCTGCACCATCACTCCCATCCTCCGCATACACTGCCCTGAGGCTATACTCCTCCCGTGGGGAGTTATGCTACGCTCTGCTGCACCCACAACACCAGCCTCAGCGGTCTGCCCTGCAGCGGCGGTTCACTCTGATCGCAATCCACGGGTGGCGTAGTCGGACATTTAAACATCAAAACCACATAAATAGTTCCGCCACTGTTTTGACCACCCTGATCCATGGAACCGGGTCGCCGCCACGAAGACTACAACCACCAGCATCCACCAAAAGGGGTCCGGCATCGGGTGTCCCAAGGCCCAGGGGGTGCATCAGAACATTTTCATCACCTTTCACAATCACCAATGGGACAAGGCAGGGATGTCCTTTGTCCCCTCTCTTATACATCCTAGTGACGGAGCACCTGCTCTCATCAATTCGCCATAACCCCAATATTAGGTGGATTGAGGTGGGAGGCACCGAGTACAAGTGCTCTCTATTTGCTGATGATGTACTAGTATATATCACTCAATCACATATATCCATCCATGCTGTTATGGCTGAAATAGATCACTTTATTACATGGTCAAATTTTAAAATCAATGCAGCGAAGTCTGAGGCCCTCGATGTCTCCCTCCCCAAATCCATATAGGATTCCATCCAGTCCAACTTTCCCTTTGCCTGGCCCTCACAGGGTATCAAATACTTAGGAATTCCTATTCATAGAGACCTCTCCCATCTATGTTATCTTAATTTTGGGCCCTTTATTGAACAACTCCATACAGACCACGGTTGGCAAGTTAGAACTGTAAGATTCACTACGTGAACCACTGGTGTTTTGTGGAAAAGCACATGTACACTGTGTTCCAAATTATTATGCAAAAAGTGTTTAGGAGTGATAAGGGAAGAATTTGTTTGTTTGTCAGTTAAACTCATTGATGGTGATGTGTGTCAGGGCTCTTTATATCACTGTAAGCAATTGCAGACACCTGTGCTAATTAGTTTGGCAGGTGTGTCCAATGAAAGGCAAGACTACTTAAGAAGGCTGTCTCACATTATTAAGCAGCCTACATTTTCTGCCAAAATGGGAAAGAAAAAGGATGTGTCGGCTGCTGAGAAGCAACAAATTGTGGAGTGTTTAGGTCAAGGCATGACTACAATCAACATTGTGCGATGATCAGGATGAAGTGTCTTGGCAATCAAGAAGTATGTAGCTGATTCACAGTACACACGTGTGCGTGCTGATAAGGGCAAATTGAGGACTCTTTCCTACAGGCAATTACGTCAGGTTAAAAGAGCAGCGGCAAAAAAGCCTTGTCATAGCAGCAGACAAGTTTTTGAAGCTGCTGGTGCCTCCAACGTCCCCCGATCAACAAGATGCAGGGTCCTTCAGAGGTTTGCAGCTGTGCATATGCCATCCTGTCGACCTCCTCTATCCACTTCACACAAGCAGAAACGGCTCCAGTGGGCCAAACATTACATGAAGACTGATTTCAAAACTGTTTTGTTCACGGATGAGTGCCGTGCAGCGCTCGATGGTCCAGATGGATGGAGTGGAGGATGGCTGGTTGATGGACACCCCACGCAAACACGGCTACAGCGCCAACGAGGAGGTGGAGTAATGTTTTGGGCTGGAATCATGGGGAGAGAGATTGTCGGCCCCTTTAGGATCCCTGAAGGCGCTAAAGATGAACTCCATAATGTATGTGGATTTTCTCAAACAGCACTTCCTGCCATGGTTCAAGAAGAAGAACCATGTATTTCACAGCAAGATCATTTTTTTTGCATGATAACGCACCATCTCATGCTGCACATAAAACATCTGCATCTCTGGCTGATATGGGCATAAAAGGGGACAAACTTATGGTGTGACCCCCATGCTCCCCTGACCTCTACCCCATTCAGAACCTCTGGAGCATCATCAAAAGGAGTGTCTATGATGGCGGGAGGCAGTTCACATCTAAGCAACAGCTCTGGGAGGGTATTCTGTCCTCATGCAAAACAATTGAAGCAGAAACCATCCAAAACCTGACAAATTCAATGGACGAGAGAGTTCAGAAGCTCCTTTCGAACAAGGGGTCCTATGTGAAAATGTAACATCACCTAGAATAAAGTTTTGAGTTGAAAACTGTTTGATTTCAGTTTCTAATAACCTGCTAATGCTTATAATTTCAAAAATGACCATTTTTTTGGTCTTTATTAAAATGAAAAGGTTGGTCGAAAAGTTTGGGGGATCTAAGAGTGTGGCAACCCAGTAGTCATGATTACTTCAAATTCTGACAATATGAGGGTCATGTTGCAGGTAGTGCACCAAGAAGGCACTTATGTGTCTTGCGCATCTCGGAGCCCCAAAATTATTTTCCGGGCTAGATGCAGCTAAAAATTATTATTAATTTTAAATCTGGTGGAGCTTAGTATAGATGGGCTAATAGGATCAGTGCTGCACACTGCTACAAAGCCCAAATTATTTTCCAGTCAAGATATAGATAAACATGATTAGTAATTTGAAAGCTTAAAACAGTTGGTAGGGTGATTTTAACCAATCATCAAGCTTTTACTCTCCCCAGGATGACACAGGGGTAGAAAAGTCGTTTCGGATCCATGATTTGTTCATCTTTATGAACGTGAGTCTGTCTACATTATCAGTGGAGAGCCGCGTGCGCTTATCTGTCAGCACACCACCAGCAGCGCTGAACACACGTTCAGACAGAATGCTGGCTGCGGGGCATGACAAGATCTCCAAGGCGTAAGTGGCTAGCTCCGGCCATTTATCCAGATTGGAAGCCCAAAAAGAGCAAGGGTCCAGTGACACAGTCATGGCTTCAATGTTTACTTGGAGATACTCCTGTACCATCGTCTCTAGGCGTTGACTATGTGTCAGACTTCTTGTCTCCTGTGGCCTTGCAAAGGATGGGCTGAAAAAGTGGTGAAATGATTCCGCAAAATTGATGTTAGCAGCAGATACTGTGGTTCTGTTACGGTTTGAGTGCTGAACACTTGACGGTCCCACAGTTGGCAAGTTGGAACTGTGAGATTCACTACGTGCACCACTAGTGTTTTGTGGAAAAGCACATGTAAGATTCTGCAACAGTCTCTGCTGATACTCCTGCATGCGTGCATCCCTTTCTATGGCAGGAATAATTTCTGCAAATTTACTTTTGTACCGGGGATCTAACAGTGTGGCAACCCAGTAGTCAGGATTATTTCTAATTCTCACAATTCGAGGGTCATGTTGCAGGTAGTGCAGCAAGAAGGCACTCATGTGTGTTGCGCATCCAGGAGCACCAAGTCCCTGTTGTGTTGGTGGCGAGGTAACAATCATGCTTCCTTCCTCTGTCCTCTCCCCCCAACCTCGCACAACAGAAATGTGATCAAGGTCTCCCTCATCTGATGAGTCTTCCATCAGTTCGTCCTCCACTTCTTCCTGGGCTCCTGCACCTTCCTCACTAGTTTGGCTGCTACCATGCGCCCTGGTAAAACCATCTCCCCCACCCTCACATGCCTGCCGCCTTGGTGCTGCCGACCGTCTGGACCTTGCAGATGTTAGCCCTTCCGCATACAACTCCTCCTCCTCTACTTCCTCCACCTCCTCTTGTGCCACCACCTGACTCCGAATTCTGTTTAACATGTGCTCCAACATGTAAATCACCGGAATAGTCATGCTGATAATGGCATCGTCAGCACTAAACATCTTCGTCGCCATTTCAAAACTGTGCAGAAGGGTGCATAGGTCCCTGATCTGAGACCACTCCTCCAGCGTGATTTGCCCCACCTCCGGATCTCGTTGGCCCAGGCTATACGTCAGAACGTATTGCACCAGGGCTTGTCGGTGCTGCCACAGTCGCTGCAACATGTGCAGAGTTGAATTCCACCGGGTAGGCACATCGCATTTTAGCCGGTGAAGTGGCAGGCCCAACGACTTCTGTAGAGATGTAAGTCGCTGAGCTGCGGGATGCGAACGGCGGAAGTGAGCACACAGCTACCGTGCCCTCTGCAGAAGGCCATCTAGTCTGGGATAGTGGGCTAAAAATTGCTGGACAACCAGGTTCAACACGTGAGCCATACAAGGCACGTGTGTGACATTGCCCCGGCGAAGGGCCGCACCCAGGTTTGCAGCATTGTCGCACACGGCCTTCCCTGGTTTCAGGTCCAGTGGAGACAACCATTCATGAAATTGGTTCTCCAGAGCTGACCACAACTCCTCAGCTGTGTGACTCACATTTCCCAGACATTTCAAAGTAAAAACCGCCTGATGACGTTGAGCCCTACTGCCAGCATAGTAAGGAGGTGTGCAGGATCCCTTCTGCGCAGTTAGAAAGCTTGTGGCATGACCAGACAGGCTTTGGGTGCAGGTGGAAGACCGAGAGGAGGTTGAGGAGGCAGAAGCAGTGGAGGAACTTTGACATAAAGAGGATTGACGCACAACTCGTGTGGACTGCAAGACTTGGACAGCAGCCCCTTGTCCTGCTGTCACCATAGTTACCCTGTGCCCAGTCAGTGACATGTAACGCCCCTGTCCATGCCTACTCGTCCAAGTGTCTGTTGTGAATAGCACCCTGTCACACACAGAGTTTCTCAAAGAAGCGGTGATGTTGTGTGCGACATGCTGGTGGAGCGCAGGCACACCTTTCTTTGAGAAGTAGTGCCGACTGGGCATCTGTTACTGGGGCACTGCGACGGACATAAGGTCTCGAAAATCCTCTGTGTCCACCAGGCGGAAAGGCAGCATTTCTGTAGCCAAGAGCTTGCAGATGGTGAAATTCAACCTCTTAGCTTTCTCATGGCTAGGAGGAAATGGTCTTTTACTTGTCCACATCTGAGGGACCGAGGGCTGGCTATTGTGCTTAGACGGGGTTGATAAGGGTGTCCCCGGCAAACTGCCGGTCTGTGAGGAAGATGCAGGCGGACATGTTAGGTTGCCTTGATCCAAAGGTGGTGCTATCGATGTCGGACAGCGCTCAACACCAGCTGGTGTTACCACCTCCAAAGAAAATGATGACCTGCCAATCACGCTGGCTGTTGCGGGTAAAGAGGTGGCAGGTCTGCGCCCCAAAACAGGTGTGACTGCTGTCCCCCCAGTCACAGAGGATGACGAGGCCGCGGATGCACAAGATATGGCAGACGGTGGTTGGCCCGGCCGGCTAGGCCGCATTGTAGCACACTGAGCTTCCCACTGCAACTTATGCTTCATGTCCATGTGCCGGTTCATGCATGAAGTACTCAAACTATGTATTTTTTGGCCTCTACTTAGCTTTTGCTGACAAATGTTACAGATAACACGAGTTGGGTCATCTTTATCGATCTGAAAAAATGCCCAGGCTATGCAAGGCTTAGCACCCATGCGACCTGAAGAGCCACCACGACTTGTGGTGAGAGGCAGAGTTGTGTTTGAGGATGCAGTTGTTGACGTGCTTTCAGTACTACGTCTCTGTCCAGGAAGGCGCAACCTGACCTCGTCGTCACTAGCATCTTCCTCCACCTCCTCTGCTGACCTCATCTCTTGGCTGACTGTGGGTTGACAGTAAGTGGGATCTCCAACCTCATCATCATCACCCTGAGCGTTATCACACCCGTCGTCCTCAGAGCCAACCTGTTCCTGCCCTGACAAAAAACTAAAGTTGTCGCTCCAATCAGGTATTTGAGTCTCATCATCGTCTTCCTAATTGTCTCCACCAACAGGAGTTACAGTTTGGGAATGAGGGTCTACATTATGGTCAGAACCTTCTGCGTCTGGTCCTGGATCCGATTCATAAAGATTCTGGGCATCAGTGCAGATCATTTCCTCGTCTGGATTCACAGAAGCGCTGGAGTCGACCTCTGATTCCCAGGCTATAGTATGAGTAAACAGCTCTGCAGACTCAACCATCTGTTCTACCTCATACTCAGACGGGCAGCTGGATATTTGGGAGCTGTGAGGAAGCAAGTGCGATTGGGGTGACACCTTTGAGGACTGGAGTATTTGTGATGTTGAAGTTGATGTGGAGGAGAGCCCACTTAAAGGAGCACTTGATATCCGTTGAAGCACCTGCTCTTTTTGTGCCTCATCTGGAATTTGTAGCGATTGGCGTGGCCGTAAGAAAGGGATCTTATCACATTGTCCGCTAAAAGAAGTAGACATTTTAGTTTGGCTGGAAGATGGTCTTTCTTCTGCAGATATTACTGTTGCTTTAACACCTACAGCACGGACACAACCTTTTTTCCCCTTCCCAACACGCCTATTCCCCTTTCCACCAGCAGCAGGCCTTTTTCCACTCATTTTGGTGGTTAACTAATTCACAACTCTGGAGTTGTTTGCACAAAAAAACAATGGATGGGAACCGAGCAGAGCTGAGTGGCCAAACTGTGGTATTAGGCCAACTATTGGCTGGGTTAGATGCAGAAAAAAGTTATATTCAATTTGCAACCTGATGGAGGTCAGTATAGATGGACTAATAGAGAAAGTCCCACACACAGCTAGAAGCCCAAATATTTTTTCAGAGGTAGATGCAGAAAAAAAATATATTCAGTTTGAAACCTGATGGAGGTCAGTATAGATGGACTAATAGAGAAAGTCCCACACACTGCTAGAAGGCCAAATATTTTTTCAGAGCTAGATGCAGACAAAAAATTATTTTTAATTTGCAACCTGATGGAGGTCAGTATAGATGGACTAATAGAGAAAGTCCCACACACTGCTAGAAGGCCAAATATTTTTTCAGAGCTGGATGCAGATAAAAATTATTTTTAATTTGCAACCTGATGGAGTTCAGTATAGATGGACTAATAGAGAAAGTTCCACACACTGCTAGAAGGCCAAATATTTTTTCAGAGCTAGATGCAGAAAAAAATTATATTCAGTTTGCAACCTGATGGAGGTCAGTATAGATGGACTAATAGAACAAGTCTCACACACAGCTAGAAGCCCAAATATTTTTTCAGACTTAGATGCAGATAAAAATTATTTTTAATTTGCAACCTGATGGAGGTCAGTATAGATGGACTAATAGAGAAAGTCCCACACACTGCTAGAAGGCCAAATATTTTTTCAGAGCTAGATGCAGACAAAAAATTATTTTCAGTTTGCAACCTGATGGAGGTCAGTATAGATGGACTAATAGAACAAGTCCCACACACAGCTAGAAGCCCAAATATTTTTTCAGAGGTAGATGCAGAAAAAAATTATATTCAGTTTGCAACCTGATGGAGGTCTGTATAGATGGATTAATAGAACAAGTCCCACACACAGCTAGAAGCCCAATATTTTTTCAGAGGTAGATGCAGAAAAAAAATATATTCAGTTTGCAACCTGATGGAGGTCAGTATAGATGGACTAATAGAGAAAGTCCCACACACTGCTAGAAGGCCAAATATTTTTTCAGAGCTAGATGCAGGCAAAGAATTATTTTTAATTTGCAACCTGATGGAGGTCAGTATAGATGGACTAATAGAGAAAGTCCCACACACTGCTAGAAGGCCAAATATTTTTTCAGAGCTGGATGCAGATAAAAATTATTTTTAATTTGCAACCTAATGGAGGTCAGTATAGATGGACTAATAGAGAAAGTCCCACACACTGCTAGAAGGCCAAATATTTTTTCAGAGCTGGATGCAGATAAAAATTATTTTTAATTTGCAACCTGATGTAGGTCAGTATAGATGGACTAATAGAGAAAGTCCCACACACTGCTAGAAGGCCAAATATTTTTTCAGAGCTAGATGCAGAAAAAAATTATTTTCAGTTTGCAACCTGATGGAGGTCAGTATAGATGGACTAATAGAACAAGTCCCACACACAGCTAGAAGCCCAAATATTTTTTCAGAGGTAGATGCAGAAAAAAATTATATTCAGTTTGCAACCTGATGGAGGTCTGTATAGATGGATTAATAGAACAAGTCCCACACACAGCTAGAAGCCCAATATTTTTTCAGAGGTAGATGCAGAAAAAAAATATATTCAGTTTGCAACCTGATGGAGGTCAGTATAGATGGACTAATAGAACAAGTCCCACACACTGCTAGAAGCCCAAATATTTTTTCAGAGCTAGATGCAGAAAAAAATTATATTCAATTTGCAACCTGATGGAGGTCAGTATAGATGGACTAATAGAATGATGCTATGCCCAAAAGATTTTACTTCACTAGGTGCAGTAAAAAAATTGGTATTCTATACACAGGTGGTATATCTTGCAACACAGATAGGCTACTCCACTGACTAACACACTCTGCAATAGGCCAAAAAGTATTAGCTTTGCTAGATTCAGCCAAATGCTGTGAAAAAAACTTGCACAGCACTGGCACAGACCTGCCTGGCAAAAACTGATAGGAACTGATGTAACCTAGTCCTGAAAAGGACTGCAATTACAATTAGTCTTTACTCCCACAATCTATCTATTTAAGAGCACAGACCTGCCTGATAAAAGTCGTAGGAAATGCTGTAACCTAGTCCTTAAAAGGACTGCAATCACAACTATTCCCTACTCCCAAGCTATCTGTAGATTTGTGCGAAAATTGGCTTGAAATTAACAAGGTATAGCGCACACAGCAACAGCGGTGCCATCTAACACGCAGCTGCAGCAGTGAGAAAATGGTGGCGAAGGGGAAAATGGCTTGGTCTTATAGGGCAAGGACATGTGACATACACTGCCAATGACACATGCCCTTGCTTGTGTGAAAAAAGCACTTCGCTCCGTGTGTGCGCTGCTGATAGGCTGACAGATTGCACCTCCCCACTGTAAATGCGGGAAAGAGAAAAAAAAATGGAGATCTTCATTATTCCTGCAGAGATCAATCCCCTGCCCCTCCCCCCATCCCGCTGTACACTCAATCTGCGTATTAACATTAATTTTCATCATTACTGAGAAAAAATCCAGTTATGATTTTGGTGCACGAACAGTTATCGAACATAACCTCGAACAGCCGAATTTTTCTCAAATCGTTCGTGTTCGCCAAACAGCTCGAACACCGCCCAAAACAGCTCGAATTTGAGATTGGCGAACAGTTCGAGTAGAACAATGCTCATCTCTAGTGTGCAGTACTGATTCTACTAGGCCATCTATACTAAGCTCCACCAGGTTTAAAATTAATAATAATTTTTAGCTTCATCTAGCCTGGAAAATAATTTTGGGGCTCCGAGATGCGCAATACACATAAGTGCCTTCTTGCTGCACTACCTGCAACATGACCCTCAGATTGTCAGAATTCGAAGTAATCATGACTACTGGGTTGCCACACTCTTAGATCCCCCACACTCTTAGATCAACCTTTTCATTTTAATAAAGACCAAAAAAATGGTCATTTTTGAAATTATAAGTATTAGCAGGTTATTAGAAACTGAAATCAAACAGTTTTCAACTCAAAACTTTATTCTAGGTGATGTTACATTTGCACATAGGACCCCTTGTTCGAAAGGAGCTTCTGAACTCTCTCGTCCATTGAATTTGTCAGGTTTTGGATGGTTTCTGCTTCATTTGTTTTGCATGAGGACAGAATACCCTCCCAGAGCTGTTGCTTAGATGTGAACTGCCTCCCGCCATCATAGACACTCCTTTTGATGATGCTCCAGAGGTTCTGAATGGGTTAGAGGTCAGGGGAGCATGGGGGTCACAGCATAAGTTTGTCCCCTTTTATGCCCATATCAGCCAGAGATGCAGATGTGTTATGTGCAGCATGAGACGGTGCATTATCATGCATAAAAATGATCTTGCTGTGGAATACAAGGTTCTTCTTCTTGAACCATGGCAGGAAGTGCTGTTTGAGAAACTCCACATACATTATGGAGTTCATCTTTAGCGCCTTCAGGGATCCTAAAGGGGCCGACAATCTCTCTCCCCATGATTCCAGCCCAAAACATTACTCCACCTCCTCCTTGTTGGTGCTGTAGCCGTGTTTGCGTGGGGTGTCCATCAACCAGCCATCCTCCACTCCATCCATCTGGACCATCGAGCGTTGCACGGCACTCATCCGTGAACAAAACAGTTTTGAAATCAGTCTTCATGTAATGTTTGGCCCACTGGAGCCGTTTCTGATTGTGTGAAGTGGATAGAGGAGGTCGACAGGATGGCGTACGCACAGCTGCAAACCTCTGAAGGACCCTGCATCTTGTTGTTCGGGGGACGTTGGAGGCACCAGCAGCTTTAAAAACTTGTCTGCTGCTGTGACAAGGCTTTTTTGCCGCTGCTCTTTTAACCTGACGTAATTGCCTGTAGGAAAGAGTCCTCAATTTGCCCTTATCAGCACGCACACGTGTGTACTGTGAATCAGCTACATACTTCTTGATTGCCAAGACACTTCATCCTGATCATCGCACAATGTTGATTGTAGTCATGCCTTGACCTAAAACACTCCACAATTTGTTGCTTCTCAGCAGCCGACACATCCTTTTTCTTTCCCATTTTGGCAGAAAATGTAGGCTGCTTAGTAATGTATGACAGCCTTCTTAAGTAGTCTTGCCTTTCATTGGACACACCTGCCAAACTAATTAGCACAGGTGTCCGCAATTGCTTACCGTGATATAAAGAGCCCTGACACACATCACCATCAATGAGTTTAACTGACAAACAAACAAATTCTTCCCTTATCACTCCTAAACACTTTTTGCATAATAATTTGGAACACAGTGTACATGTGCTTTTCCACAAAACACCAGTGGTTCACGTAGTGAATCTTACAGTTCTAACTTGCCAACCGTGGTCTGTATGGAGTTGTTCAATAAAGGGCCCAAAATTAAGATAACATAGACGGGAGAGTTCTCTATGAATAGGAATTCCTAAGTATTTGATACCCTGTGATGGCCAGGCAAAGGGAAAGTTGGACTGGATGGAATCCTGTATGGATTTTGGGAGGGAGACATCGAGGGCCTCAGACTTCGCTGCATTGATTTTAAAATTTGACCATGTAACAAAGTGATCTATTTCAACCATAACAGCAGGGATGGATATATGTGATTGAGTGATATATACTAGGACATCATCAGCAAATAGAGAGCACTTGTACTCGGTGCCTCCCACCTTAATCCACCTAATATTGGGGTTATGGCGAATTGATGAGAGCAGGTGCTCCGTCACTAGGATGTATAAGAGAGGGGACAGAGGACATCCCTGCCTTGTCCCATTGGTGATTATGAAAGGTGATGAAAATGTTCAGACGCGCCCCCTGGGCCTTGGGACACCCGGTGCCGGACCCTTTTTGGTGGATGCTGGTGGTTGTAGTCTCCGTGGGGGTGACCCGGTTCTGTGGCTCAGGGCGGTCAAACCAGTGGCGGAACTATTTATGTGGTTTTGATGTTTAAATGTCCGACTACGCCACCCGTGGATTGCAGTCCGAGTGAACCGCCGCTGCAGGGCAGACCGCTGAGGCTGGTGTTGTGGGTGCAGCAGAGCGTAGCATAACTCACCACGGGAGGAGTATAGCCTCAGGGCAGTGTATGCGGAGGATGTGGGTGATGGTGCAGGGCAGCAGCAGTAACGACACAGAGTCAGTGATACAGTCCAGGGCCTTTACTCACAGTTCTTATTATCCAGACCACTTCTGCAGGTAACGGCTGCCCACGTCGTACTGTGCTTACCAGGTAAGGGGCTCAGACAACTCCCAGATAACTTTGGAGCGCTTCACAGGACCCCCTTTGTGTGTCCTTTGTCTGGCCTTTCTTACCAACACTTCTGTCCGGCTGCCTCAGGCCTCCTCTTGGTAAACTTGGCACCAGTTTCCCTGACCCTATGTGGTGCCTTCCTAGCGGGTGTAGCGAGGGGCTGCGCCACATAAAATGTCACAGCCTCCGGTTTCTAGCTGAGGGTCGTTTCCCGCCTCCACTAGTTTCAGGGACCGGTCTCCCCCTTCGGCCTGACCCCTCCACGCAGGTGGATTCGGGCGTGCTGTGGCGACTCGCCCGTCCGCACCCCTGGGATCCCTTCGTTCCTCGTTCCTGGAGCCTTCTCCACTCCTCTTCCTTCCTTCTCCCTCTTCCAGGCCTGGGCCTCTGTTACTAGGCCCGCCTCCGGAGCAGAGCTCATGCAGAGCCCCTGCTCCCTGCCACTTCTGCTCAGACTTCTCTGCACTGAACTAAGATGGTGCCCACCTTTTATACTTCCTTCTCAATGCACCCAGGACTTGCTTCCTCCCTGTCCCTGCACTATAGGGTTCCCCTTCCTCATTGTTCCCTCCTCCCACTCCAGCCAGGGACAGGGACTGTCGTGCCTATCTCAGAGGCATATTGGTCTCCCTGCCCCACGGCAATGTGGTGTAATGCATGCAGGTGTCGGGGTCCTGATCCACACTCCATCCTTACCTGAGAGTGAGATATCACACCTCTGGGTGAGGTGCAATACCTCTGTAGCAACCAAGCCCTCGGGGTGCTACAGTTCCATTTATCTTCAGCCTAGGTGACGTATTGCGATACAGGGCCATGATTTTGGCTATAAAAGGGTCCCCTAGACCCCTACCCCAAGCTTTTTAAGAGAATAATATATGGCGTGCCAGGAGACTCTATGGAATGCTTTCTCAGCATCCAACGAGAGTATCTAATTACAAATTTTTAACTGCTTCTAGCCCAGGAAATACTTTGTGCCTAGTAGCAGTGTCTGCTAGTCAGCGGATTATCCCAGCTGTTAAGCAAGCTACACCACCTGTAGTTTGGACACTTAATTTTTTCAAAGGAAATTCTTCGGGACCCCGGAATACTAAGTGAAGAGCATCAGGAGGCACCCCAAGGCATAGGGGCTGGGACTGGCGGTAGGATGCCTTGCAGTGGACCGCCGAGCTCGATCCTTATGAAAGCTTTTTAACTGCAGCAGCTTTAGTGGACGCTACAGGAGCTGGAATTACGCGGCTGCTGGCATGAGACTTGCCCTCCAATAGATCCTTGTAAAAGGATTTAAAGTGTATTCATTCAAATTAGAGAGACAATTTAAATTAAAAAGCTTATACCTGCCTCCACCACAGGGGGCTCGCTCGACCCACCAGCGGACAGGCACCAGTATTGGGAGAGGGGGGCTGGCCGTCAGGGTCCACCGCGGCTCTGGCACAAACCCGGCGATACGGAGGTGGCACGGGCAGGAACGGACTGGCCGTGTCGGCTTCTCACTTTTTGGATTTTAGAAGGGTATGACATGCCTATATCTGTGTCTCCCCCTCCTTTTACTCCTCCACCTCTTTTCTTTTCGCATGACTATATGTACTTGTCACTTTTCCATGTGTTAGTTATGTCTTCTGAGCAGTTTGTCAGCTTTTGGACACCTTTGAAGGTGTTTTCTATGTGTTTATATGTGTTTTTGTTTGCCTGCCATTCGTTTTAACGGTGTTCGAAGGTGTTCGACGAACAGTTCGTCGAACAGTTCGGCGAACACAAGGGTGTTCGACGAACCGAACCGAACTCGAACACTACGGGGGTGGCTCAACACTATTCCTAAATTCTAATAAGTTCCTTCTTAGCAATTGCTCTAGAATTGTAAAATCTAATTTTAATCTATGCTCATTTTATGCAGAAATCCATGAGAACTAGTTCGATGGGTCATTGATTCCACCGGACTAACCCTCCCTGGGGCGTGATTGCAAGAGCGACTTCACCATTGGATCGTTGCAAATCTAGTGCATGCGCTGGAAGTGCAGATTAATACTTGATTTTACAGTTTTAGAGCAATCGTTAAGGCATAAGAAATTATTTTTTAGAATGTAGAAGTAGAGTACAGTAGAGATAAGGCGGTGGTTTAGGGGGCTAGGGCAGCTAACAGGAGAAGAGCAAATGTTGTTCCTATCTTCAAAAAGGGGAAGAAGGTGGACCCAGGGAACTATAGGCCGGTGAGTCTGACTTCTATACCAGGAAAGATCTTTGAACAAATTATTAAACAACATGTATGTAAGTACATGGATAAGAATGAAGTGATTAACCAGAGTCAGCATGGGTTTGTAACTAACAAGTCATGTCAGACTAACTTAATTTCCTTCTATGACAGAATCACTGACTGGGTGGATCAGGGAAATGCTGTAGATATAGTATATCTTGACTTCAGCAAAGCATTTGACAAAGTATCTCACACCATCCTTATTGAAAAAATGACCAAGTATGCAATGGACCAGGCAACTGTTAGGTGGATTCATAACTGGCTTAGTGATCGGACTCAAAGGGTGGTTGTAAATGGCTTCACATCCAGCTGGATGAATGTCTCAAGTGGGGTACCACAGGGCTCCGTCCTGGGACCTGTATTGTTCAACATCTTTATCAATGATTTAGATGAAGGAATTGAGGGTAAACTGATTAAATTTGCTGATGACACAAAGCTAGGAGGGATAGCTAATACTAGAGAAGAGAGAGAGAGGATTCAAAAAGACCTAAATAAACTGGAGCAGTGGGCAGCAACCAACAGAATGGTTTTTAACAGGGAAAAATGCAAAGTACTACATCTGGGCAATAAAAATGAAAAAAGCATATACAGAATGGGAGGAATAGAGCTAAGCAACAGTACATGTGAAAAAGACTTAGGTATACTAATAGATCATAGACTGAACATGAGTCAACAGTGTGATGCAGCAGCAAAAAAGGCAAATACAATTCTGGGATGTATTAACAGAAGCATACAGTCTAGATCACGTGAAGTCATTATCGGTCTTTACTCCTCTTTGGTCAGACCTCATCTGGAATACTGTGTACAGTTTTGGGCACCACATTTTAAAAAAGACATAGACAAACTGGAGCAAGTTCAGAGAAGAGCGACCAGAATGGTGACTGGTCTGCAAACCATGTCCTATGAGGAACGGTTGCAGGATTTGGGAATGTTTAGCTTGCAAAAAAGAAGACTGAGAGGAGACTTAATAGCTGTCTACAAATATGTCAAGGGCTGTCACATTGTAGAAGGATCATCTTTATTCTCATTTGCACAAGGAAAGACTAGAAGCAATGGGATGAAACTAAATGGGAGGAGACACAGATTAGATATTAGAAAAAACTTTTTGACAGTTAGGGTGATTAATGAGTGGAACAGGCTGCCACGAGAGGTGGTGAGTTCCCCTTCAATGGACGTCTTCAAACAGAGGCTGGACAGACATCTGTCTGAGATGATCTAGTGAATCCTGCTTTGAGCAGGGGGTTGGACCAGATGACCCAGGAGGTCCCTTCCAACTCTACCATTCTATGATTCTATGATTCTATGATTCTATGAAATTAGGACTGTTTTGCAATAAAAAGAAATAACCCTTCAATTTTATTGTTTATTAGGTGTTAGGTACATTTTCCAATTTTTAATCTTTTGCAGACTATTCAGATCCCATGAAGATTATTCGACCAGAACTCTCCCTAATTGAATTGAATGTTTCATTAGTTTAATGTCCCCTGAATGAAGTTAAGGTCATCTTGTTACTTACGATCTTTTATCATCATAAGAGTGTTTACAGTAAATCCATAAATTACAGTTCACAGATAAATTTCTTGTATCTAGCAGTAATGTATTTATTATTATTGTACTTGCAAATAAATTCAGAGAAAAATCCAGTATAGATTTCTTGAACCCTATAGTAATAACCAAGGTTTGTTCACACTTGGATTGTTTGTGTTATATTAGGTTTTAATTGCTTTTTGATGATTTCAATATGTTTATTAAAATGAAGATGACAAACTACTTCCAGATCGCCCATAGACGAAAAACGCCTGGGCGGTCATCGTTCAACTCTGCAGTGATGTTCTAAAACATCACTACATAGTAGAGTAGCTGCATGTGACCCTGTAGCTCAGTAGAGGGGATCCCACTGTCAGACACAGCCCGGCTCCTCATAGAGAAGGCAGAGATGGTTTCTTATCATCTTCGCTTTCCCAATAGCTGTATAAAGCAATATAACGTTCTAATAGCACTTCCTCATCCAGAACCATCGGTCACTTGGTCGCTTAGTGTAGGGAGAACGGGAGCATCTGGGTTCTAGGAGACTCAGCTCTAGGGGGCATCTGGGTTCTAGGATACTCAGCTATAAGGGCATCTGGGTTCTAGTAGACTCAGTTCTAGGGAGCATTTGGGTTCTAGGGGACTCAGTTCTAGGGAGCATTTGGGTTCTAGGGGACTCAGTTCTAGGGAGCATCCGGGTTCTAGGAGACTCAGTTCTAGGGAGCATTTGATTTCTAGGGGACTCAGTTCTAGGGAGCATCTGGGTTCTAGGAGACTCAGTTCTAGGGAGCATCTGGGTTCTAGGAGACTCAGTTCTAGGGAGCATTTGGGTTCTAGGGGATTCAGTTCTAGGGAGCATCTGGGTTCTAGGAGACTCAGTTCTAGGGAGCATCTGGGTATTAGGAGACTCAGTTCTAGGGAGCATCTGGTTTCTAGGAGACTCAGTTCTATGGAGCATCTGGGTTCCAGGAGACTCAGTTTTACTATGTAGCCAGGAGGCTTCATTTCCACTATTAGGGTAATACGACTATATTTTCGGTCCGTGTGCGATCCAACAAAACATCGGATTGCACTCAGACCAATGTTATTCTTCGAGGCTGAACGGGATCTTGAGAGTGGCAGTCAAATGAAAAAAGTTGTCATTGAAAAGTCAACTATTTTAAACTTCTTAAGAGAGAGTCACATGGCCGTATTACTCATACGAAGATTGCATCGCAATGCACGGACTGGCCGTTGGCTCTCTTACTCAAACGTCACAGCTGCATAGAAATACATGCTGTCATGCTGGGGTCAGGAGAACCGCCATTGTGATGCGATCCTTGTCTGAGTTATACAGCCATGTGACTCTCTCTTAAGAAGCTTAAAATGGTTGACTTTTCCCCTTAGGAACACAATTTACTCCATTAACATCTAGTCTTAGTCATATTTGACCAAGTATAGAGTAAAATTATTTTCATTAGAATCCATTAAAGAGGTCGTCTCAACATTGTAAATAGCTAAAATTTGTAAACCAATATTATTTGTTATAACTCATATCCAAAAAAGAGAAGAGATCTATAATTTAGATAAAAGCTCCAAAGTTTATTAAGAATTTTCATAAAATATATCAAAGAAAAAATTATTTAAAACAAGGATACCTCAGAAGGACCTGACCACTGCTGCAAAAACAAGTATATTGCTAGACCCAGAAAAATGGATAGAACATCATAGAAATTCATACATAGTGTATTGTCAGTGCAGAAAAGATTGTATGTACTATGTCTCTACCTCTTTTCCTCATTTTACTGTATCAAGTCTCTTATTAATAAACCCACTTCTCTCCTAAAGGAATAGGTAATGACTGTATTGAGAATTATTTACCTGGTAATAAGTAATTTTCTGAGGGTCACAAAGAAATTAAGCAGGTCTGCATGGTCCCTTTACCCCGACGCGCGTTTCGCTAATGTGTCTTCTTCCTGGGGGCGTGAATAATATGGGGATCATTGCTGGGTTAAATACGTCTCTAAACCAATCTGTACATGTCACTTCACTGATAACTAGAGGGAGGCATTTCTACGTAATGATCAGGGTGGTACTGTTGGAGCCAGCGGTTACTAGGTGGCACGCGTGGGTTTATTACTAAGAGACCTGATACTGTAAAATGTGGAAAAGAAGTAGAGACATAGTATATACAATCTTCTGTTGAGAAAAATCCTCTAAAACTTACAGAAAAAGGAATAATTTGCATAAGTATGGTACATATACAGTAGTAGAATAGATATGCAAGAACAAGCATTGTTGACCAAAAAGACTGGAAATGACATGTTCAATTGCACAGACCATCATGTGCATGAATAATCCTTGAATGTCTTTCTTTTTTTGCTTCCTGATAAAAGATGGTGCCAGAAAATAGGATTTCACTTGTTTTCACTCTGGCCACAGCTATGTGTGCTATGCCATATTAAGTTGCATGTGTTCTGCTGACAGTTGCCGGTGTCTGTTTTCCAATCTGTCGTTTGTATTTTTATCTTCGTTCTGATGTGGAGAATTACTTAGCAGATGACAATGTCTCTGGCACCAAATGTCATGTTTTATTACTCAAAACAGTTTGCTACTAAGCAGGGCCTCGCGGTACTAGGCTAGTTTTGTGGCAGAACTAATGTGTTCATCTTGTAATATATTTGTTATCAACCTTAGAGGTGTTTTCTATCATATTCTTTCAATTAGGAGGATGTGACATATCAATAACAAATTTGCAGAGTTAAAGAACAATGTTAAAAGTAGACTGGATAAGAATATTTGCTATTCTGGTAAAGTGATATATGACTGTCATTTCCTTTAAGTGTTATTTCGAAGATTTCATGATTTTTTTTTACTAAAATGTTAATATATTACAGGTAGTGATGAGCGAGTATGTTCGTTTAATCCTTTCGGCGAGTATGCTCGGGCGAGTACCGAGTATCTTCAGCGTACTCGGTGATATGTTTGAATCACTCCCATGTGCATGATTTGCGACTGTTTGACAGCTTTAATACATGTGAGGAATTCTTGTTTCTTTCGCATTCCTCACATGTATTAAAGCTTTCAAACAGTCACAAATCATGCACACAGGAGTGATTTAAACATATCACCGAGTACGCTGAAGATACTCGATACTCTCCCGAGCATACTCACCGAAAGGGTTAACCGAACATACTCGCTCATCACTAATTACAGGATTTATCCAGTTTTTTGCTGTTTTTAAACTGGATATAGAAGCTAAAATGAAGCTGGTTACAAAGCGAGACTCACTGGGTTAGCTTCTACCACCACCGTTTTTTAGTAATTTTCTATGTATCCAAGTCATTATTTTCCACTTTGTAATATTTGATCTGGTAAGTTTTCCAAACTATCTGAGTTTATTCAATAATTGTGCTTTCAATGAATTCAAAATGTTCCTTCACTACTTTTGTGGATTAAGACACAAAAGTCCTGATCTATCAAGACTGGCTCTTTGCATGGTGGTCCAGATGAAGGGCTCTTTAGAGTAATTTGCACCAACTTTATTAAGAAGTGTGCTCCTCCTAGTAAATTTCACGTGTCTTTCAGCTGCCATGTGCCATGGTCAGGAGTGTATTTCTGTCTCAATTCTTTTCACGTTTTGGCAAAAATTATGATAGATTTGTCATCCACACTTGGCCATACCACCTCCCCATTAAGTTCTACTCAATTTTCAAAAGGTTGGCACAGGTGGCTCAGGACTGGCAACAAAAAAGAAAAAAACTTCAAAAAGTTGTTACATTTTTGCTCAACTACAATTTCCACAAATATTTGGGCACAGAATTCTGGTGAAAACTGATGAATCAGACTAAAAGTGACCAAGTAGTTAAGTAAAACCATGAAGCCATAAACACCATACTTTTTGAATATCTTAAGTTGGGAAGGTGTTCGGCCGCTGTACTGAAAGTGTGCCACCTGGGAGAAAATTAACTTTGTTCCTCCCGGGAGGAGTCAGCGTTCAATCATACCGGCGTGCCTATGCGGCTACAAACACCACTCAGTATGCTTTAAGTGACAACTGTAAGCACACAACGGCACTTTGACTGACAGCCGACTCTGCACTGATGCACTACAGAGCTGGCTGTCAAATAAAGTGCCGTTGCATGCTTACAACCGCTGGTGACAGTATACTGATTGGTGTCTGTAGCTACCTCTATAATTGAACGCTGGTGGCTCCTGGGAGGAATTCTCCCAGGTGTCGAACTTTCAGAACGGCGGCTGGACACATTGCTAACGCTACTAGCTTGCAGATTAACCCTAAATATCCAGGTTAATAGCATTACCTGACGTGAAAGGTTCCCTTTAATAATCATGGTTGCTACTATCTTTTTTTGATTTTTTTGTTTTGGCCTACAGTCAAAAATCATAGAAAGGTTTTTACAGTCACAGTTGGAAATCAACAACATTCCATTAATATTATAAGTAATATAGTCAGGACTTGAACTAATGTGATCTGGGCTACTAGGCATTATATTTAATTGGCTCCTCTTTACCAATAAAAATAGGCATGATGGTAGATTTAGGATGAGAAGACCTTGTTTCAGTAAACAAGTTGCATTTGTGAAACACTTTTCATTTGATTAGTCCTAACAATTAAGCTTTAAAGAGTGATGTATCTGATAAAGTAGCGGTGGGCTTACTTTGGCCCTGGACCCTTGCTAACTAACATAAAGTCCCACTGGTCAGATCAGCACAGTTTATTGCTGAGAATACTATTGTGATCACATTATTATAGTGTATTGTAATTGATAAAATATTGATAAATACAATGGCAATGCCTAGCTCCTCAGCCAAGATCAAAATTATTTGGCAGTTGGAAACACTGAAGGGAATCTGCACTATAGCTCAATTATATAAGATTTATTCTATATGTCAAATTTGATAACAATGCTTGGGTCTCAACAAGAAGATCTCTAGCTACTTCTTGACGATTTAGAGACTGTAAATGTCCGGGCGTTCCTTGTTCTAATCGGCAGTGATGAAACCTGCTGTCAGCCAGAGAACCAGCTGTCAGCCAGCTGTCACAGTCCCCATAGAGAAGGAAGAGATGGTTTATTACCATTTCTGCCTACTCTATCGCTGTATATATAGTGCCAAACAAGCGCTTATATCATTATGAGGCTTGTTGGGATGTTTGCTTTACCATAATTTCCTTTAAATGTGATGTCAATGATTTAATAATTTTTTATTGAATTATAAAATTGTGCTGAATAGGAAGCACTGACAGTGCTTACTTCTCTGGACCCAGTGATCATGTGATCGCAGGGCTCTTGGGAGAAAACAGGAGCTGCTGGGTCATAGGAGACCCAGGAAGCTCTGCTATACAGGCAGGAGACTGAATTTCCCCTTTAAATGTAGCTAATACATTAGCCTCAGTGAGAGGGTAAATTGTATGAAAAAATATTTCCATTTTGAAATCCCCCCCAAGGATCTTTTATGACATTATGGGGTAAAAAATGTGTGAAATAGATAAAATCTGTATAAATAAATAAAAATCATAAAAAAAAACAAAACAAAAACAGAGAACAATCCAAATTGCTTTTACTAGCCCCGCTCCTGTAAAAAAACAAAAAAAAAAAACGTAAAAAAAACATGTATATCTGACGTATATGAAAAACGGAAACACATTTTAAAATGTATTTTTGTGGTCACACAAAGATGTGAAAATCATCTGATACGGATTTCCTTTTTCCCCACTGATATCTGCAGAAAGATAAAAGAAGAGAATAATATAACAATTATATTATTTTTCAAGTGTAAGGATGTGATATTGGTATCATAGATATATATAATAATGGAAACCATAGTAATTACATATGCAGTTTATTTTAGTGTTCTTCGTAGCCTTCTAGAAATGGGTTTTTCAGGACTACAAACCCTAAACAGTTGAAGAGTTAAACTGATAATTCTATTAGCAGTCTTTCTGAGAAAATATGTGCATTGGACTGTACATAATGGCAATAAAAATCTTCATCCGCTTTAGAAAACATCAGACAGTCTTAAGCAATGTTTCAGGATTTTGCCCTTCTTCCAAGTAGACATGTGATAGAAATGTTACAGCTCACAGACATGGCCTCGGGTGGATCTGTATTTAGGATCACCAATGGAGTACAATGCAGCAGGATATTTTTGTGAATGTGTTTGATCCCAAAGCAGCTTCCAAAGTGGATTCATTTATATATATTTAATATAAATAATTTTACGGTCTTTGCCCTGGAGTTTTCCCCTGAATTATCACCACATAGAAAAATGCAGCAGAATTTATTTTAAGTGGTGTTACGTCTATTCGAATTTTAAGAAGGAACTCTATGACCTTATCTTTGAAGGGCATTTACAGGAAGAGTTGTGCCGAGCATATTTGATACATGAAATGTACTAAATTCGATTTTTGATGGTTTTATTACATTATGATAATGAGTAGCAATGGTCTGGTTATTCTTATACTTGGATTAGTCATCGCATTCATTTTTTTCAGAAGCTCAAAGCAGAGACATGATGCTAAAAACCAAGGTTATACAGTACAGACCAAAAGTTTGGACACACCTTCTCATTTAAAGATTTTTCTGTATTTTCATGACTATGAAAATTGTTGTACATTCACACTGAAGGCATCAAAACTATGAATTAACACATGTGGAATTATATACTTAACAAAAAAGTGTGAAACAACTGAAAATATGTCTTATATTCTAGGTTCTTCAAAGTAGCCACCTTTTGCTTTGATGACTGCTTTGCACCCTCTTGACATCCTCTTGATGATCTTCAAGAGGTAGTCACTGGAAATGGTCTTCCAACAATCTTGAAGGAGTTCCCAGAGATGCTTAGCACTTGTTGGCCCTTTTGCCTTCACTCTGCGGTCCAGCTCACCCCAAACCATCTCGATTGAGTTCAGGTCTGGTGACTGTGGAGACCAGGTCATCTGGCGTAGCACCCCATCACTCTCCCTCTTGGTCAAATAGCCCTTACACAGCCTGGAGGTGTGTTTGGGGTCATTGTCCTGTTGAAAAATAAATGATGGTCCAATTAAACGCAAACCGGATGGAATAGCATGCCGCTGCCAGATGCTGTGGTAGCCATGCTGGTTCAGTATGCCTTCAATTGTGAATAAATCCCCAACAGTGTCACCAGCAAAGCACCCCCACACCATCACACCTCCTCCTCTATGCTTCACGGTGGGAACCAGGCATGTAGAGTCCATCCGTTCACCTTTTCTGCGTCGCACAAAGACACGGTGGTTGGAACCAAAGATCTCAAATTTGGACTCATGAGACCAAAGCACAGATTTCCACTGGTCTAAATGTCCATTCCTTGTGTTCTTTAGCCCAAACAAGTCTCTTCTCCTTGTTGCCTGTCCTTAGCAGTGGTTTCCTAGCAGCTATTTTACCATGAAGGCCTGCTGCACAAAGTCTCTTCTTAACAATTGTTGAAGAGATGTGTCTGCTGCTAGAACTCTGTGTGGCATTGATCTGGTTTCTAATCTGAGCTGCTATAAGGCAAGAAATTAAACCTGACAGGGCACACCTGTGAAGTGAAAACCATTTCCGGTGACTACCTCTTGAAGCTCATCAAGAGAATGCCAAGAGTGTGCAAAGCAGTCATCAAAGCAAAAGGTGGCTACTTTGAAGAACCTAGAATATAAAACATATTTTCAGTTGTTTCACACTTTTTTGTTAAGTATATAATTCCACATGTGTTAATTCATAGTTTTGATGCCTTCAGTGTGAATGTACAATTTTCAGAGTCATGAAAATACAGAAAAATCTTTAAATGAGAAGGTGTGTCCAAACTTTTGGTCTGTACTGTACATAAAATTATGGTTCCCTTTACCTAGTATTATTTGATGCCACCCTTCTGGTGCTCGTCAGCCCCCTACACTTCCAACCAACTCTGTCTGAAGAACCTTCTGTCTCCTATAAATGATCTTTGGGTTAATTCCTTACATATTTGTTTGCTGACGCATGAAGTAAACGTCTGACTTACATGGGCCAAACCTCCATGGCCCCACAGTAGATGGTTGGTACAACATGTCTTTAACGTAACGGTAAACCTAATTGTAAACTGAAGATTCACATTAAAGTAAACCTTGTCAAAAAGACCCCAAACCAACACATTGGACTACAACAAACAATAATGTGACAAAAAAGCACACCAGTGTCAATATCCAATGGGTGCTATAACAGAAGATATACACCCCCAACTATGCGGCACCCCAACACAATGCAACTAGTTGGTGTCTAAACACTGTGAGAGACATGGAGAGGTCTATCTTTTATATGTTTACGCTGCCAATTACCAGACAGCATCCTTCACTCCCCTGATGAATCTTTTATGAGGAAAGGCGTCGGGATATCCTTCTGGACCCTGCTACTACGAAATTGTAGGCCCTAAGACCCCCTTCTGTACCCATATATGAGGGACCCATAAGGAACGACCACAGATGCATCTGTACATTTCCAGTCAGACCATTCCTTTTTGACGTTCTTTATTACATGTGCCTCCATGGTATATACCATCTCTGTACTTTCATGTTTAGACACCATAGGATATAAAAGATAGACCTCTCCATGTCCAATTTGTCTTTTGTGGCAGTTTTGGGTTTGTTCTATTTTATGTGACCCAACAAATGTTATTGGACCAGTGGGTCATCTGTACACCATTAATTTTGCTATTTATACCAAATTATAGATTCATGTATGAGCTCCTGCACACTGTGTGCTGAGTACTCATTGAAATGACATCAAAGAGTACAATATGAGCTGTTATTAAAGGGAACCTGCCAGCAGATTTTTAGACCCAAAGTAACATTATCACAGTAAAGTACCTGATATGATGATTACTTCCATACCTTTATATTATAAATCTGTGTCTTTGTTGTTTCTTGATCCTTTGACTATTTTTTATTCAAGTTAACTCCTAAGAGCTGAGGCTTGGTCTGCACTTACATCTCGCCGGCTTCTCTGGCCTCTTTCTCCTCCCGGCACCACCCTCATGCCAGTGATTGACAGGTCACTCTTCTCTGTGATCTGCTCACCCGGCTGACTTCTTGCTCATACATAGTAACGTCCCGATGACGTTGTGAGAGCCGGAATATCCATCTGTGTGAGCACTGCCCCTGGGACTGATGGCACCTGCACATGATGTCGGCCAGAGGATCAGGTCATAAAGACTGACTTCTTGCACAGACGCCATCATTTCCGGGGGCGGCGCATGCACAGATGAATGTTCTAGCTCCCGCAACTGCAACAGTTTTAAACTGTATATGAAAATTAAACATTAATACCTTGTGACATTGCACCATCTACATAATTTGCATATTCCCGTTAATTGTGTATTGGCAACATTAATATGAAGTTTAAAGGGTAAAACTCAAACTCCTTAAAGGGATTATCAATATCAGTGGGATAACGACACATAGCACCCCAACCAATTAGTGTTTTCAACTCTGCTGGTGCCTGGATGTAGGCAGTGTATGGAGTCAGAACAGCTCCATTCACTTTGTAGTGGCCATTCCTGTTCACCTCCTAATCACTGAGCTCCAGTACCCAGGAACAGTCACTACACTGAGCAGAACTGTGCTGTTGGGTCCATTTACTGAAAACAGCTGATAGATGGGGGTGTTGGGTGTCAGATCTCAACCAATCTGTTGATGACCTATCTTATTGCTCTTTTTGCTCGTGTTTTATTTTTGTTGCTCCTATGACTATTTCCTTTTTTGTATTTTTTTGTACTTTTTTTAAATTTGCTGTACGATTTCAGATATTTTATTTAGAGGTGATTTGTATGGTATTTACTAAGGCGGTGTGGCTCATTGGAGTCTCTCACAGGACGAAATTGGGGACACATCTATATATCTGTAGTTTTTTTGGTCTCACATGCATTTTAGAGACCAAAAAGTGATACTACATTTTTTGGCCTGTAATATTCAACGAAGGGTAGGTGCACACGACCGTTTTCTCTCCATCTAAGAAGAATGGTACAATTGCTCATACTCTGATCATCATGTGATCAGAGTGGCATCAGTTTTTCTGAGAATTGGAAAAAAAAAAAAGTTTTTCCATGTTCTCCATTTTGTCAGTCCGTGAAAATCTGAACACACTCTCATGTCATCCGAGTGCAGTCAGATGTTTTTCATACCCATAGACTTACAGTGCAGATTTTGGCATTTTTGACATGTCTCTGATTTTTTCTTTGGACCACTCAGACCGAAAAAAAACATCGGACATGTGCACAGCCCCATAGAATATCATGGGTTTCAAGTGCTATCCGTGAAAACCACAGATAACTCTCATCTGGTATAATTGGTTGTGTGCACGAGCCCTAATATTAATAAGCATAATTTTATAGGAATTACGAAATATTAAATTTCTCATAGGTTAATTTGGGATATAATATTATTGACAACCTGTTTAGACTAAGAACAGTTTATATAACACAGACTTTTTTTGAGATTCTTGCCTATTTTGATTTTTTCTTATTGTCTACAGTACAAGTGAAGGTATTTATAAAAATATTTTGTATGCTATATACAAAACACTAGTATTCACTAAGCTATATACTGAATATTGTTAGATTTATACTTTTTATTTCATCATTTGTTTCAAAGTAATGAGTAAAAAATTGTTTGATCAACCATGTATATGGTTGTATATTAGAATTACACAACTTTTGGTATAGTCAGTTGCTGAAAATCACCTTACGTAGGTACATTCATGTGCAAAATATGCCCCAGTAAATTTATTATCATACAACTCATATCGAGAACTAAAAATGATGTATTTTTATTGTTCTCTTAAGGGCCTAACCTTACAACATACTGTGCACAATACTGCCAGACTTATAAAGTAAGATGGAAGAGGCAAGATGAGGTTGAGAGGACAGAGAAGTATCAAGGTCACCCAAAGACAATTTATCATAGCCTTAAAAATGGTGTCCTGTTCCCCCACCAAAAAAGACTAGCTCTGTAGAATAAACTGCCGTTCTTTGTTTGAGATCCTTCCCTGTAAGCAGCAGATGTTGTAGAAAATTCTTCCTTGGGCAGAGAAGGAGCTTTATTGAGAAACTCAACAGTGTAGGTTCAAAGGAATGAGAATACAAGCAATACAGCAGATGTTCATAGAGATGGCAGCATACGTGGGTGTGTGCCGCGAGCACCATGTGCCGGGGGTGGGCGATACCCAAATACACAAAGAGAACAAAGAGGATACATTACAGAAAAAAGAGACAACATTATCTCACAAAGACCTGACATGACAATATTTACGATCTCTGCGGCAAACCCTTCTCTATAGCCCTCTTATCCTCCGTTGAGTGTTGTAATGACATCTATGTTGACACCAAGGACCTGCAGAAATTGCATCTACACACATAAATTCTACTACTTTGACAGCGCTATTGACCATTGGTATTATTATTCCCCTTTCCTTTTCACCATTGACCACTGAACCCATCACTATACTTCTGTTCTATCGCTACTTGTATTCACTGCCACCAACACTGACTTATATTGAAATTTACTACTTAATTCCTATTAAACATAAGAATACCTCAAAGGGGTTTTCCATATTCGGCAAACTTGTGTCACCCGATGCAGTTTATTATAAAAGACTAGTTAAATGAATGCATAGACATGAAGGCCACAAACCAAAGATGAAAAAGAACCCAATCCTGGTGTAGATGTAGCAACCACATCCTAGTACACATGAAAAAGAAATGTCATCCAGAGATTGAGTCCAGTTAAGGTGCCATGAACTATAGATAGATTCCATGGATGACTAAGGACCCATTTTGATGGTTCAATAATCTAGAAATGAGTGTTCCTGATAATTGTCCCTTCTAAACAGATGGGCAATCACACTACAAACGAGTAAAATTCTCGTTCAATGGGTTCAATGATTTTTAAGCTCACTTAATAATCATTGTTATTGGCAGTACATTGTCCTATTATGTTTGCCATCCTTTTTAGACAGGCCGATAGTCTTGAATCTAGCATTCCTACAAACTGTTATGTCTGTCAGAGGCCACAGGCTCAACAATGCAACATTGGGCCGACTTGGCCCAAGCCACTCACTCTGGCAGATTCCAGGGGCACCCTGGCCTTCACCCTTAAACTCCTGTACAGGGATCTGTTCTTCAAATGGGATCCAGTGGGGGTCCACTGGATTGCTTGCACGGAAAAGTGAACCATAGGTAAGAGAATCAGGAGGTCGGTGTAGGGACAAAGAAGGAAAAGTGTCAAAAAGCAAGTCAAGGTCAAAAATCAGGAATCTCTACTGGAAGAATAGCAAGGCATAAGTTACACAGAAGCAAGTCCGATTATGGGTGAAATCAGACTGTCACATTACTCTTGTGAGGATCACATCGCAATCCTTAGACTGGCCGTCTGCTCTGCTGACCTGACCGTGACTGCATGTATTTCTGTGCAGCTGTCATGCTGAGGTCAGGAAAGCCTACTGCCAGTCTGAGAATTGCGATGGGATCCTCGCACAAGTAATATGGCCGTCTAACTGCACCTAAAACTGGCAGTGGGCAGCAGGATTTCAGGACCTTAAATAGTTTGTAGCCCCACCCAAACCACATAGCAGTTACCAAGTCCCACTAGAACTGTCACCCTGTGTCGCTTGCAAAAAGATTGCATCGCCGCCTGGCAACAGGAGCAGGGACGGAAAGGGCAGGTACCAATACACGTCACACAAATGCTCATATCTTGATTATCAGCCCAAAATTAAGTAAACGGCAATTATTTTGTATAACCTACTTTGTTAAAAATGAACTTGTGCCTGTTTTTTTTTGTACCTGTACAGTATTGTGTAAAGGTTTCCACAGTTTTTTTTAACTGTCCAAAAAAGAAATCTGTGAAAAGCAATGAAGACTTTCAAGAACCAAAAACCTGTTCAGTTAGCAGAAGGCTAATGCACTCTTACACTGTAGTGAAATCAATTATTTAAGAACACATAAAAGGTTATTTGTTGGAAATGTTTTATTACACATATTGGCAACAGTGGTGCAGAAGAACTCCAGGTTTGTCAAACAAGAAATAATCAAAATAATTACTTTTAAATTTGACATTGTAAGATACTTACATTTTTGCAGATGGCTCCCAAAGCTTATGGGGTCCCATCTCCTCTAACGACTTAATCCATTTTTTCTCTAATTTTTGAACCATGTAAATGAAAAACATCCGATTTTGATTTTTTTTATTCTGATCAGGGTCCTCATTCATGCACGCGTTTTTTAATCGATTCACTGGATGTTTACAATTGTTGGCTATATAATCCAACATTTTTATTTTAATTACACAAATAAATTTTCACGTTTTTTTTTTTTTTAAATTCAGTCTGCAGAATGGTAAATTAAGAATTGTCATTACATGTAAAAGATACTTCTATCTTTTTTTTTTTTTTTAAATTGGCAAACACAGTGCAAATGTTTGATCCTTTATGTTGACATTGATTGCATACATTACAGAATTTCTAACTGGAACTAAACATTTGTTCTTATTTGCTTCTTCAGCCAAAACATCCTAACCCAGACTGGCGTTACTCTGCATCACTAAAAGCTGCAATGCAGGGGTGAGTACATATTTCATTTTATATTTCAATACATATGACACAAAACAAAGACAACATTACCAGACAGCAAAAAATATGGTGCTCTGACATCGTCCTTCATCAATATTTAGATTTCATTTAAAAAAGTTAAATCTATAGTATAGCGTGTTCTTGTTCTTACTGTAATTTTAATGAATGTTTTCTATATACTCCTTGGTTATAAATGTTAATTTATAGAACTTAATAAAAAAGAAATCAGCAATGAATAATTTAATTTGGGAAGTCCAATGTCTTGGCAAGAGCTGACCCTATGTGGTGGCAGAAAGAGCCCATAGGAGTACATTTTAAAGGCATGTAACTGTTATTTATTTATTTTTGTTTAAAGGGAATCTGTCATGTAAAAAAAAAATGCTATCGACCTGCAGATATAGGGTTAATCTGCAGGTTAATAGCATTCTAAGGCTATGTTCACACATCATGTTTTTTTTGCGTCAATTTTCTGTATCAAAACATGGTCTCAAGGGAGTTTTGTTCAGGATTTTTCGTGCAGTTTTGGTGATTTTTTCAGCCTTTTTTCAACCTTTTTTCAGCGTTGTTTTCACTGTTTTTCTGTCTCTTTTTTACATGTACATAAAGTTCAGTGAGAAAAAAAAAAATTCTATTTTGGCATCAAAAACTCAAAAAAATTTGGTACGTTTTTTCAGCGTTTTTTTCACCACCCATTACTTCCTATGGGTGAAAAATTGCTGAAAGAAGTGGCATGCTCTATTTTCCAAAAAAAAACATGCAAGACACAAAATCCTGAACAAAAAAAAAAAAAACATGATGTGTGAACTAAGAATTCTGGAATCTCATAGACTTTGCTGGTACTGCAAAATGCAGCTAAAAATTTGCATAAAAAAAAAACGCTGAAAAAATCCTGATATGTGAACATAGCCTAAAGCTGTTTGGCTGCTGCACTGAAAGCTCAAAATGAACTTTACTCCCCAATTGAAGCCTTCAGCTTTCAGTCATTACATAGTGAGTCATTATACATGAAGTCAGTACATAGTGAGCAGCAGCCATAACCATGCCCTGGCACTGACTGACAGTCAGCTCTTTACTAATGCACTGCTGAGCTGGCTGTCAGTCCGTGCTAAGGCGTCATTACAGCCACTACAGTAACTGAAGCCTTGATGGCCAAGCCTTCATGCTTTTATAGCGCCATTACATACATTGTCATCACTGTCCCGATTTGGGCTCACAATCTAAATTCCCTAACAGTATGTATTTGGAGTGTGGGAGGAAACCGGAGAACCCAGAAGAAACTCACACAACAATGGGGAGAACGTACACAGGTGCTTGTCCGGCCTTAGTCTACAAGTCTCCAGTCACTCTATGGGACTGCAGAATTGTGAATCCTCACTGTGTGCTATGAGGACTTTCCGGTGCCGGCACCTGGATCGGGCGGTTATGTGACCGCAAGTATGCGATTTTCATACTTCTGGCCTTATTCTAACAAGTCTATGTCCTGCCACGCTCATCACACACTTGTGATCATGCGCCTGGTGCTGACACCGGAGAATCTTCACAGTGTGCAGTGCACACAATGTGAGGATTCACAAGTCTGCGGTCACATAGAGCGACTGTAGACTTGTAGCCTAAGGCCGGAAAACCCTTCTAAAGTGTTAAATAGAATATAGAATAAATGTGTAATATGCAATTTGTTATTGACTTTTTCCATTGTCAGGTCACCTTTTTATGGATTCATGCAATCATGACTCCTAAAAAGGCAATCTCCATGGCTCTACATGGACCCTTATGATAAAAGAACGGTAGCCAGTATGATATATGTGCTTCAAAGTGTACTGAAAATGGTATGGCTTCTGAATATTACCATGGTTTAGTTATCAATCCATGGTTTACGAGATAAGATTAAAATACATTGCAGAAAAGAAGAATAAAATTTACTGTATTATATGTTCATGCAAATGTTTTGGCCAAAATTATTAGTGAAAATGATCATCTGAGCTAAATGGATATAATGTGTCTTGTTACACCCTCTCAATCCCTGCTCTGGGCATGACATGGTGTGTTAGTTTTGTCCACAGTGTTCTTCACATCATATGTGAAATAAGTAATTTAAGGGAAAAAATATTTAAAACATCTTTAAAGTTTGAAATAACTCTGTGTGTACTCTACTGGTACAAAAGGTATTGAATATACTTCTGGTTACCATACATAGTAGAATACTGTAGGTTAGAGTATTCCACTGATATTGGAGCTTCAGGTGAGTTTTCATGACAAATTATTTTTTAATATTGTTTTGTTGATTCCTCTAACATCAAAAATAAGAGCAATTCCCTAAAAAAGTGATGAAAAGTGATATCTTAATGGTATAATACTGTTTAATATTATTTTATAATACAACCCCTATCTGAAAAAAAGCTTGGAAAGCTGTGTAAAATATAAAGAAACAAGAATGTAATGATCTGGAAATCTCTTGTCGCCATATTTTATTCACAACAGGACATAGAAAACGCATAAAAAGGTGAAAGTTTAGACATTTTTTCATTTCATTTGAAAAAAAAATTAACTCATTTAGAAACTGATGACATCTCAAAAAAGTTGGGACAGAGCCATGTCTACCATTGTGTAGCATCCTCTCTTCTTTTTACAACAGTCTATAAACGTCTCTGAATGAGGAGACAAATGTTGGAGTTTTGGGAGAGAAACATTGTCCCATTCTTGTCTCATGGAGGGTTCTCGCTGCTCAACAGTCCCGGACCTTTGCCATATGTTTTCTATTGGTGAACGGTCTGGACGTCTGGCTAAGAGATTTCCAAATCCTTGCATTTTCGTTTCTTTTACATTTTAAATGGCGTCCCAACTTTTTTGGAATTGGGGTAGTACAATGTATTATATGTAATTATATTGCGTAATATTATATTACATTAGTATTGTGACCAAGTATAGGTAAGTAAGGCCTCTTTCTTACTGTAATGTTTTGGATTTCTCTAACACCACAGACGTTTCAATGGAATTATTTGTTCCTTTCCAATTAGTCACTACATCAGTTATCTAGTAATCCAAAATCTATGATCTATGAGTTTATTGAAACAAAGAGTGCTGTACTCAGATCTTCAGCTATAAGTTCTGAACCCTGTTCCACGAGGATTTCTTACGACTTGTCTCTGATGCAAGACACTTTGTTGGCTTTGTTGGCGCGTACTTCGAATTATGCGTGAAGGGGCTGGTAAATTGCTCATTTCAGTAGCCAAGTTAGCACCTTTCTTTATCTATACCAGTGTTTTCCAACTCCAGTGCTCAAGAGCCACCAACAGATCGTGTTTTCTGGATTTCCTTAGTATTGCATAGGTGATAATTCCATCACCTGTTCAATACTAAAGAAATCCTGAAAACATGACCTGCTGGTGGCTTTTGAGGACTGGAGTTGAGGAACACTGGTCTATCCATAGGCTTTGACTGAGAAGAGCATTGGATTAGCTATTTAAATGAGTGGTCAGCTGACCGTTCTCACACAGCATCAGTCATGTGCGACACAGGAACAAAAATTTAATATGACCTATAGGAACCGAGGAACCAGAGCTCATGCTAAAAGTTTAAGGGTTTGTCCCCTACTAAGACAACGCTTTCTTGATCTAAATGAAGCGCTGACGTCACTGTTCCCGCCTTTGGACAAATTGAACATGAAGAGGAAGTCAGAGATCAGCTGCAGCCCAGACTTCCTTTTGATGTTTGATTTGTCCGAAGGTGACGTAGTTAACAACTTCTTTAAGCCACCATTTTTATCATCAATGTACCTGCACTAAGACTCATTTATTTGAAGGATGAATTATATTTTTCAGTGGCACAAATTTAGAATACATATAAATTATTCATTTTTGATTTAGATTTTTTTGTTGTTTTTGAGGAAGTTAGAAAAATTATGTTGTTAACTTTATTCTATATGGCATAGGTAAGAGTAAAGCATTTTTTTTTAAATTTTGAGTAACAGTATCAGAAAAGACATACTGTAACTTTATTCTTTGGCCAATTACAATTGGGGTTTTGCCAAATTTGCATTTTTTAAGTGAACTATTTAAAAAAATGTAAAAAATTGTTATTTTATGTTTTTTTTGGAGGGTGGCTCACATTTTCTGCTTGATTGCTTATTTAATGCTTGGAAATTCATGGTGTTTCAAAGAATTATTGCCTGCCAGTATTACAATTCAGCCAATCTATTAGGTCATGCCTCTCGAATGGCCTGATACTTATGGCTGACCAGGAGTCCTTTTTTAGTTTCCCAGCAGCCAGGCCCCCATTATCACATTATGGGGGCAAGTAGACTGATAGAATAGACCCCTTTAAAACACCATCGATTTGGACATTATTAGCTTCAACATCAGAGGAGATTGAATGATTGGAGACCAGTAGTGATGAGCGAGCATGTCTTGTTTACCCTTTCGGTGAGCATGCTCTGGTGCTCACCAAGTAGTTTCGGCGTGCTCGGCATCTATGTTAGTGTCGCTGCGGCTGCATGTGTCGCGGCTGTTAGACAACTGTGACACATGCAGGTATTGCCTAACAAACAGCCGCGACACATGCAGCTGTGGCGACACTAACATAGATGTTGAGCATGCTGAAAGGGTTAACAACACACTCTCGCTCATCACTAGAGACCAGCCGTTTTGGGGGTTCGGCATTTGGATTTCGCAGCGCATGCTACTACAATTTTCTTCACTGTACAAAGGCAGCGCATCAGGAGAAAACACCTTAATGGCCACTGTACAACCACTGTAAGGAGGTAGTTAAGAGTTAAGGATGCCTAAATCTATGACTCTTTAAAAAGATTTTAAAATAGTAATATTAATAATATTATCTCTTAATAATGCAAACATATATAAAGTGGTACAAACTTGTTTTTGTTTTTTAGATTTGTCAGAGAAATAAAATCTGGTAATTTGAATGATAATCTTGCAGAGCTGCGAATTCACCCAAAAGTCCCAGGTGTTACATTGTTTTTAGGGCCCCTCTCTCAGTCACCATTGCAGTTCACCCAGTCTGAGTCATGTCTATACATTTGATTGTGTCTTTTGAGGGCCAAGCAAGGAGCAGAACGTCATTTAGATCCTCCACAGCATACCCAAGCTTTCCCCTAAATTATTATCCCTCTCATGGAGATGGAGCGGTCAACGGTCAGCACCGTCCATCGCAGCTAGATGTCCTATCAGCATACTGCACAGCCGCAGCCCAACGCAACTCTGCATAGCTCACTAATAGGTAGGCCAATCAGGCCAAGGTTGTCTCCTCGAGTTCTTCCCACTGTGCTCAGGTACCTCATGTGGCACTAGGCAGAAGACCCTTTAGGGAATAGGAGATGCAAGGCCATGAGTGGTATGGCAGAGTGGTTAGAGACCGGCTTTGTGAGCTGTGTCCAGAGCATTCCTCAAGTAGGAAACATAGGAGCAGAATCAAGGAGGTCAGTTGACTGGAAGCAATCAAGGTGGCACCCTGGAGGAGAAGTATCATCAAGTGGCACTGCTCACAACCTACTCACCCGTCATACTCATATTATACTGTGTTCAGCTAAAACCTCGAAAAAAAAACCTCTATTAATACAGATACTTTATTTTCCTTCCGTTCCAAGTTTGTCATCTATGTCTCCACAGATCTTCACACATCTGTTACATTACTATCTCAGATCTAACAGTCCTACCAGCACATAACACGTATTGCCCCCAAGAGAATGGGAATAGAATCTGGAGGCACAGATGGGGAACTGTGAACTGACAGACCCGAACAGGCAGCTTTGAGGTTGGGGACCACTAATAAATTCAAAGACCACATGTTTCTTTTACTGGCCATTAAATGGCATAAAGTTCATTAAACTTGTACACATTTGCACAATTGTTTTGCCACTTTTTTCCTCTTTTGACGAAATTAAAGCCTGACAAGAAGAGTGAGCGTGAAATTGCAGGACACATTTACTAAATAGAGATGGAAAAAAAAGAGAAAATTTTAGGAACGTATACTTAATATGGATGTGTATAACAGGTATTCATTTTGAAATACACATATTTGCATCACATATATTAAAGGTTTTACCCACTACCTGGACAGCCCCTTTTAAAGAAAATTGGAAGAAATGAACTGCAACATAAGTTGGTGTGCCTGCAATGTGTAGGTTAATGTTCACATGGGCCACTGAAAAGGACAAAATCTAAGATAAAACCGAAATAAGCAAATACCCTGCACTAAATAAATAAATGGCAACCCCCTTTAAAAAAAAGTAGTTATGAAAATAATATATACCCACCTCTCGCACCGGTCTCCCAGGGCCCGCTTAAATTTCTCACGCTATTCACAGACATAACAATGTCATTCCTGCCCCTGGAGACCTGGCGCTGATATTCTTAAAAGGGCGCCTATGCTTTAGGTATTTGTTTTTGCAAGGGGGAATAACTCCATTTAAAAAGAGGTTTCCTTTAAGAAGTGTGCCATTAATAATTCAATATGAGCAAATCTTACAATGTACTGCTGGAGAGTACATCATTGTTTATTTTATACAGCATCATTATGTTTCCACTGTCCCCATCACAAGCTAAATTCCCTATCAGTATGTATTTGGAGTATGGGAGGAAATCTGAGAACCCGGAGGAAACCCACGCAAAAACGGGGAGAACATACAAACTCCCTAAATATTTTTGGGGGATTTAAACCTAGGACTAGTGATGAACGAGTATGTTCTGTTAACCCTTTCGGCGAGCATGCTCGGGTGCTCACCGAGTATCTTCGGCATGCTCGGGTGTTATGTTTTCGTCACTCCGTGCTCATGATTTGCGACTGTTTGACAGCTTTAATACATGTGAGGAATGCCTAAGAAACAGGCATTCCTCACATGTATCAAAGCTGTCAAACAGTCGCAAATCATGAGCACAGAGTGACAAAAACATAACACCCGAGCACGACGAAGATACTTGGAAAACACCCGAGCATGCTCGTAAATCTCGAGTAACGAGTATGCTCGCTTATCAATACCTAGGACCCCAGCGCTCCAATGCTACAATGCTAACCCATTGAGCCACCACATTGGCCATGTTATGGGCCAATGAGTAGAAAATTAGCTCTTCTAAACTATTCATGCAAAGCCCTCCTTTATTACTTAATATTATTGACTATATGAAGTAAAGTTTACAAGCTGGGAGATCCATACCGTACTGTATATCTGCCATATCCTCTAATATTTTATGCCCATTTGTTCACATAGAGTAGGGAGATCCTCCGGTGATCAGGAAAAAGTGTGTGTAAATCTTTGGAGACTGTCTGCTCTTTAGGAAATCTTCATTACCTCATTAGAGTGATAGTTCTTCACAACAGCCAAACTAATGGAGTCCATAGACCCTTTTAACTTGCCATAAATCAAACAACTCCCACAAAAAATATTGGTGCAATTGTATTCTGAACCACGAGGAGCTTATAAAGTCTGTGTTACATAACTGTGTTTAGTTTAGATTCGCCGTGACCATTTTAGGTTTATAAACCTGGTTGTGGCCATATTCAAGATTTATACATTCTCATTGTCTGAAAAACATAAACCAATATGTAACCGAATACAAGTTCTTTATTGTAAATGCCCTGGAGAATAATGGGTCTAGGAGGATTGCAAAGATTCTATAAAGTCCAATTTGGGTACACTTGGTTTGCTTAATGCAATTTTGGCATATGCGCACAATGCCTATGAAGCCAAAGGTAGAGTAGGCAGTGGGCACCTGGTCACACTGTTCTTCATCTTCTACCATTACATAGAGCTAATCTCTTGTATTCATTCTCTATTTTGTTATCTTTAATGATGTAATCGATGGTGTGATATTGTCTGTATGCAATAAAACATTATTTTTAGACAACCACACAGAACTGCATAGAGAATTTCTTTTATTTTTTAATTAATGAGTCTTCCAGTGAAAACAAGTTATCACCTATCCACGTGATAGGTGATAACTGGTTCATCAGTTGGGGACCCGTACGAATCAGAGGAATGGGGAACTTTGCTGTCTGTTAGAATGGAGCATTATTGCACATACTGAACTGCTGCTCCATTAATTCACCTTGAGGTCTGCCAAACACTGTGCTTGTTGTTTTTGGCGGTTCCCATAAAGAATAAATGGTGTTGCAGACGTATGCCTGAACTGCTGATCCATTTTGTAACTGGCGATAAATATTGCTCAATCTGCTGATCAGTGCTGGTCCCAGTGGTCAAACTCTCACCAAGAGTTATCACCTATCATGTAGACACCAACTGATCAACAATTTATCACCTGTCCTGTGGAAATCCGCAAGTTATCACCTATTTTGTAGACACCAACCTACCAATATTCTATTACCTATCCTGTGGACACCCACCGATCACCATGTTATCACCTGTCCTGTTGACACCCACTAATCAGCAAGTTATCACCTATCCTGTTGAGATCCACCAATCAGCAAGTTATCACCTATCCTGTGGATTTCCCCCAATCAGCAAATTATCACCTATCCTGTTGACACCCACTGATCAGCAAGTTATCACCTATCCTGTTGACACCCACCAATCAGCAAGGTATCATTTTTCCTTTGAACAACCACTGATCAGTAAGTTATCACCTATCCCGTGGACACCCACCGATCAGCAAGTTATCAACTATCCTTTGTAAACCCACCAATCAGCGAGGTATCATTTATCCTTTGGACAACAATCGATCAGCAAGTTTTCTCCTGTCCTGTGGACACCCACTGATCAGCAAGTTATCTCCTGTCCTGTGGACACTTACCGATCAGCAAGTTATGTCCTATCCTGTGGACACCCACCGATCAGCAAGTTATCACCTTTCCTGTGGACACCCACCTATCAGCAAGTTATCACTTATCCTGTTGACACCCACCGATCAGCAAGTTATCACCTATCCTGTGGACACCCACCTATCAGCAAGTTATCACTTATCCTGTTGACACCCACCGATCAGCAAGTTATCATCTATCCTGTAGTCACCCACCAATCATCCAGTTATCATCTATCCTGTGGACACCCACTGATCAGCAAGTTATCACCTATCCTGTGGACACCCACCGATCAAGTTATTACCTATCCCATAGACCCAGAAAAATAATTATTCTGCTCAACAAATTTTTATTAAAATTTCTTCAATGCTTCATTCCAAAATTGTTTAAAACAGATACAGCAAATCCATTAGAAAACCATTCCACCATCAGATTTCGGACCTCAAGTTCCCTTACGTATAGAATAAATTGAAATATACATTTCTTGACCATTCTTTCTTTGGATTTACAAGGTGCGCCAAGACAGTGGCGAGGTTCCGAGCCCTGAGTACCTCTCTATTGTGAACTGGCTATTTTCACCTTCATAAACCCTATCCTGTGAACACCCACTTATCACCTTTTTACAGCCAGGCTGACCTTTAAGTATCATATCCTAAGTTTATTATTATGAGCAAAAAACTGACACTTCAGCAATAAAAATATTAATAAAGATACTACAGATCGCTTAGGTACCCTGTTCCTGAATGCAGCCTATTTTAAGTGTATACAACAACTGTTTGTTACCTGTCCTTTAATTATTTTCCCGTCTGCATACATGACAGGACGTAAATGTTTTTGGTTTAAGAACACTCGAAAAGGTCAACCAGAAACACCACTGTTGTCCTTTGTGTGTTTCTTGAACTGTAGCTTATCCCTTATTTATGAATTTATGGGGAAGGACTGCAATACCAGACACCACCCATGGGCAAGACTGGCGGTGTTTATAAAAAAATGTAATCTCTTATTTCTAATATATTGTGTATGATCCCTCCAATATTAGCCTTATTGCACATTAGACCTTATTGTCATCAGCGTTCATAGCATTTCATGGTGATGCTGCTTTGTGTATACCAGCAGAGTGCCTGTTCAGCATTATATTCCCCGGGAGGACTGTACTAAATTGTGGGTTGTAGACATGTAATGTAATTTATGGATATCTCACAATCGTATTATGTAAAGGACAATGTGATTAGGTGCCGTATGCAGGAATGACTAACCAGATGTCTGCTGATGATTAAATGTGCAGAGCATGTGCTATGGCGCTAGATAGAAAGACTGGATGACCACTCACCGTAATTGCATTTACATATATGACAACATTCATAGTGTAAAGATAATGGGGTTCTCCAGGACTCAACTATTGATTGCCAATCTTAATGCGGCTGAGTAGACAATGAAGACAACACAATGCTCAGAAGAATTCTTCAGTGGTCCGGGAGAATAACCATGGTGCTGTAATAACATTATAAGGGATCTCCTGTTATGTATCCTTTGGATTCCTACTTGTGAATTTCCACTGCTGTACTTATTCTTACTGATCTGTAGTTGGATTTGAAAAAGGGCTCTGTTCGAGCCAGAAACGCATAGTAAAATTACTTGAATATATCTGGAGTGTGGAATCCTCATGGTTTACCACAGCACGGTCATCTTCAAACACCTATCCTCTAATCCATATTCTTACTGCGATGGCTCAGTTCAGAAAAAACATCTGTCTGAAGCCCCCATACATACACATTGGATGGCTGTCAGCTGAACGATGGTTCAGGCTATCGTTCTGCCAGCATCGATCTTGGCCATCTCCCCCTTACACAGAAGTACTCACTCTGCCGATCGATGGTTCTGGCCATCGTTCTGTCAGCATCTATCTCGGCCATCTCCCCCATACACAGGCGTACTCACTCTGCCGAACAATCGTTCAGGCCATCGTTCTGCCAGCATCTATCTCAGCCATCTCCCCTATACTCAGGAGTACTCACTCTGCCGAACAATGGTTCAAGCCATCGTTCTGCCAGCATCTATCTCGGCCATCTCCCTCATACACAGGAGTACTCACTCTGCCGAAAAATGGTTCAGGCTATCGTTCTGCCAGCATCGATCTCGGCCATCTTCCCCATATACAGGAGTACTCACTCTGCCGAACGATGGTTCAGGCCATCGTTCTGCCTGCATCAATCTCGGCCATCTCCCCCATACACATGAGTACTCACTCTGCCGAACAATGGTTCAGGCCATCGTTCTGCCAGAATCTATCTCGGCCATCTCCCTATACACAGGAGTACTCACTCTTCCAAACGATGGTTCAGGCCATCGTTCTGCCAGCATCTATCTCGGCCATCTCTCCCATACACAGGAGTATTCACTCTGCCGATCTATGGTTCAGGCTATCGTTCTGCCAGCATCTATCTCGGCCATCTCCCCCATACACAGGAGTACTCACTCTGCCGAACAATGGTTCAGGCTATCGTTCTGCCAGCATCGATCTCGGCCATCTCCCCCATACACAGGAGTACTCACTCTGCCGAACGATGGTTCAGGCCATCGTTCTGCCAGCATCTATCTCGGCCATCTCCCTCATACACAGGAGTACTCACTCTGCCGAAAAATGGTTCAGGCTATCGTTCTGCCAGCATCGATCTCGGCCATCTTCCCCATATACAGGAGTACTCACTCTGCCGAACGATGGTTCAGGCCATCGTTCTGCCTGCATCAATCTCGGCCATCTCCCCCATACATATGAGTACTCACTCTGCCGAACAATGGTTCAGGCCATCGTTCTGCCAGAATCTATCTCGGCCATCTCCCTATACACAGGAGTACTCACTCTTCCAAACGATGGTTCAGGCCATCGTTCTGCCAGCATCTATCTCGGCCATCTCTCCCATACACAGGAGTATTCACTCTGCCGATCTATGGTTCAGGCTATCGTTCTGCCAGCATCTATCTCGGCCATCTCCCCCATACACAGGAGTACTCACTCTGCCGAACAATGGTTCAGGCTATCGTTCTGCCAGCATCGATCTCGGCCATCTCCCCCATACACAGGAGTACTCACTCTGCCGAACGATGGTTCAGGCCATCGTTCTGCCAGCATCGATCTCGGCCATCTCCCCCATACACATGAGTACTCTCTCTGCCGAACAATGGTTCAGGCCATCGTTCTGCCAGCATCTGTCTCGGCCATCTCCCCTATACACAGGAGTACTCACTCTTCCGAACAATGGTTCAGGCCATCGTTCTGCCAGCATCTATCTCGGCCATCTCTCCCATACACAGGAGTATTCACTGTGCCGATCTATGGTTCAGGCCATTGTTCTGCCAGCATCTATCTCAGCCATCTCCCCTACACACAGGAGTACTCACTCTGCCGAACAATGGTTCAGGCCATCTTTCTGCCAGCATCTATCTTGGCCATCTCCCCTACACACAGGAGTACTCACTCTTCCGAACGATGGTTCAGGCCATCGTTCTGCCAGCATCTATCTCGGCCATCTCTCCCATACGCAGGAGTACTCACTCTGCCGATCTATGGTTCAGGCCATCGTTCTGCCAGCATCTATCTCGGCCATCTCCCCCATACACAGGAGTACTCACTCTGCCGAATGATGATTCAGGCCATCATTCTGCCAGCTTCTATCTCGGCCATCTCCCCCATGCACAGGAGTACTCACTCTGCCGAATGTCTCAGGCCATCGTTCTGCCAGCATCTATCTCGGCCATCTCTCACATACACAGAAGTACTCACTCTGCCGAATGGCTCAGGCCATCGTTCTGCCAGCATCTATCTCGGCCATCTCCCACATACACAGGAGCACTCACTCTGCCAAGCTCTCCGCTCTTCTCTATGAAAGAGCTGCTGGTGCTGAAATCATCGACAGTCTGAAGTCGGACATGCCGGTTCCTTAACTCCCCCAACAAACAATTGTCCAGGGCTCCCATACACATTTGACTCTCAACCGAACCCGTTGTTAATAGTGGATTCAGCCAAAATTAGTCTAATTTGTATGGGGGGGCTTAACCCCTTCGCACTCCAGCAATTTTCCGTTTTCATTTTTTTCTCCCCTCTTTCCAAGAGCCAGAAGTTTTTTATTTTTCCGTCCACATAATGAGGGCTTGTTTTTTGCTGGACAAGTTGTACTTTGGAATGACACCATTAAGTTTATCATATGATGCACTAGAAAGCAGGAAAAAAATTCCATGTGCATTAAAATTGCAAATTTAGTGCAATTTTACAATTGTTTTTTGAGTTTTTTACCCCATGTTCACTATACAGTAACACTGACCTGGCGATATGATTCTTCAGGTCAGTATGAGTACGCAAATACCAAACATGTATAGTTTTTTTTTTCATTTAAGTGGTGAAAAAAATTTGGAAACTTGTAAAAAAATCTTTTTGCCTTTGCCGCCATTTTCTGAGACCTGTAATGTTTTAATTTTTCGGAATATGGAGCTTTGTGAGGGCTTATTTTTGCGCCCTAAGCTGACGCTTTAACTGATACAATAAATTGCAATAACAGGTGATCAAAAAGATCGTATCTACCCCAAAATGGTATGAATAAAAACAGCACATAATAATGATATATGATAAGTGTTATATGTTGGCACACTTCTTTACCAAAGTTAGAAATTTTTTGTAGTTTGAAAAACTGTGATGAAAAGTGTAAGACAATAATACATAACAAGTTGGGTACATAATAAGTGAACTAAAAGAAATGTAGTATATCAGTGCTTAATGTGTAATTTTTACTCAGCCATATAGAATTAGTAATACATAAAAAAAGAGGGAGAATAGAGATACTATATAGGAAAAATTCAACCGTAGCAAATCTCAGCCCCTGCACACATTTCACAAATTATATGGGTTAGGGGCTTTGGTATTGCCTCAAATTAAGCATCAAATTAAACCAGTGTGCACGAGGCTTTAGCGATTGTCCTTATCTGATGAACTCATCTATATGTTTACAGGCATGATTATCACTTATTAAAGGGAATCTGTCAGCAGGTTTTTGCTATGTAATTTGAGGACAGCATAATATAGCAGCTGAGACACAGATTTTAGCAATGTGTCACCTACTGGGCTGTATGCTGTTGTTTCCATACAATGAAGGTTTTATTACCAGGAAATTATTGCTGCACGGACCACAGTGCATGTGAGCCCTGGTACGACAACGCCCCCTCCTCTGATAAGCTATAGTGTGGGTGGGATTAGCTTTCTGAGCTCTGCTGCATGCTATCTAAAAACTGATTGTGTCATGACTACTGCATCCAGTAAGTGATTCATCACTGGAATCAGGGTCTCTTTCCTTAGATTATGCTGCTGTCAGTTGAGGTAGCAAAAACCTGGTTGCAAATTCCCTTTAAACGTTGTGTAAGGTCCTAAACAATCTTTTTTTTCCTTTTTTGTTATTTTTCTACATTTGTTTTATATCCAAAATGAATGATTACTAAAAGGAAAGGGATGGGGAGCAAGTATTATTAGAAGCTTATACTTATGTTGTTTTTTTAGATCTTTGGATCCATCCCCATGCCTTGCATAGTAAGATGCAAAGTGTAAATGTGTACTAACAGGCTCATCACAAAACTTTCCAAAACATTTATTTAGCCTTTTATTGTTTTATGTTTACTGTGGTTCCTTTATTTTGGTTTTCAGAGTCATATATTACAACAATTGTCATAAAAGCAATTATACATTACATTATCCACTGAGCTCTACAGTAGTCTGACATTTCCTGTTCTGCAGAGATCACTTCTCGCAGCTCTATCAAAGCCAAAATTACAATAAAAGGTAACATCTGTATAACAAAGCTGAGAGCAGATGACGCAAGATCACGCCATTGACAATAACGCTGTATGTGATGAGCGTAGTCTCTATTCCACCCCATTCAGTCACCTGGAAATATCACAGAACCTGCCGACAAAAGTCTTCTCTTTTATCACATGATTGCAATAAGTACAAAGAATACAGGTTACACAATCCCTTTCATGTTTTGTATTTGGGATATTTTTTGCTATGTGTAAAAATGTTGTTACAAGCCAACCTTACCTTTCTTCTGCTATTATTGTCTTGTACAGTGCTGTACATATGGAAGGAGCAGCAGTCTTACGTGGCGCTCCGGTAGGACTCGAACAACAGTGGCCAACGGTTTCCAGTGCAACAGCAGGTAAAGCGGCCTCTATAAAAGAAATGGGGGTAATACAAGATTATTTTATATAATAGGTGGAAACTAGAATCTGAATCCAGTATATGGTACAGCAAAACCAGACAGTCCAAAAACGGCTCAATTTATTTGCGGGAAAAAAATAAAAAAGCAACAACTTTTAAAACAATATAATACAGCATATAGTGGATGAAATTATAACAAAAGGATAACTTACATATTTAAGAAAACAAGGAAATAAATGTTACACATATACAGTATAGATAGATATGAGATAGATAGATATATACCGTATTTTTCGGACTATAAGACGCACCGGACCATAAAACGCACCTAGGTTTTAAAGGAGGAAAATAGGAAAAAAATTTTAAGCAAAAAATGTGGTCATGATGCCCTGTTATGGGGGAGGGGGTCTGCTGCTGACACTGGTATTGGGGTAATGTCCCCCAATTCTGTTAATATCCTCTATCCTGGTATGTATGGCCCCTCCTTCCTGGTATAAGTGGCCCCCATCCCATCCTGGTATGCATGGCACCCCTTTATCCCCCATCCTTGTTTGCATGGCACCCCTTTATCCCCCATCCTGGTATGCAAGGCACCCCTTTATACCTCATCTTGGTATGCATGGCACCCCTTTATCCTCCCATCCTGGTATGCATGGCACCCTCTGAGCCCCCATCCTGGTATGTATGGCACCTTCTGAGCCCCCATCCTGGTATGCATGGCACCCCTCTGAGCCCCCATCCTGGTATGTTTGGCACCTTCTGAGCCCCAATCCTGGTATGTATGGCACCTTCTGAGCCCCCATCCTGATATGCATGGCACCCCTCTGAGCCCCCATCCTGATATGCATGGCACCCCTCTGAGCCCCCATCCTGGTATGTATGTTACCCTCTGAGCCCCCATCATGCTGCCTACAAAAAAAAAGAACAATCACACTCACCTCCTCTCACCTCCAGCGCTGTCCCGCTCTGCTGCCGACACTCTCACTGTGTGAGCGGCGCATGGCAGTGCGCATGGCGTCCCTGCCATGCGCTCTCACACAGTGTGAGACTCTGTACTGGAATAGTCACTGCTCCCCACGCCGGGACTCTGTGCGTGGGGAGCAGTGACCATTCAGTCTGTCCAATAGCCGGCACACTGTACTGCAGCGCGGCTCCTGCTGCCGTTCTGTGTTCAGTGTGCCTGCTATTAAAGACCATGGATATTCACTACATGGGAGTGAGTTGTAGCGAATATTCATGAGCTTTAATAGCGGGCACAGTGAGCACAGAGCGGCAGCAGGAGCCGCACTGTGGCTCCAGTGTGCCGACTATTAAGAGAAATGAATATTCATTGCTCTCCACGCCCATGGGGGTTGGGGAGCAGGGAATATTCATTTTCTTTAGTAGCGGGTTCAGCGTAGGCTGCAGCAGGCGGCTGCTGCCTCCTGTGCCCCGCTGATCCCCCACTGCTGCTCCCCCACACCCACCACCATGCAGCCATACAATAATATAGTATTCGGACTATAAGACGCACCCCCCACTTTCCTCCAAAATTTTGGAGGAAAAAAGTGTGTCTTATAGTCCGAAAAATACGGTAGATACATAGATAATAGATAGATATGTAGATAGAGAGATAGATAGATAGATAGATAGATATATGAATATGTAGATAATATGTAAATTGATATATGGATAGATAGATAGATACATACATACATAGATACATATATAGATAGATAGATACATAGATAGATATGTTGGTAGATAGATATATGGATATCTAGATAATATGTAGATAGATAGATAGATAGATATATGTATAGATAATAGATAGATATATGGATAGATATAAAATAGATGATAGATAGATAATATGTAGATATGTATATAGATACATAGATATGTAGCTAGATAGATATATGTATATATAGATAATATGTAGATAGATATGTAGATATATAAATACATACATACATATATAGATAGATAGACTGGGGCAAGATATCAAAAACATGAATGGACCCTCCACCTTGTTCTTCCATGTAAATTAATGTATAAACTGATGCATATAGCAGAATGACTACTGACACCTGACAACCAAAGGATGTCATTTATTGTATCTTCAGTCATTTATTACATCTTCTGCTCCAAGCAGAACCTTCATTGTGGGGCAAGACAACAGAGAGTTTTTTTCCCACTAAATAATCTATGATTCTGCACCTAAGAGAAGGCACTTTAGACTATAGGCTCAGTGGCAGCCGCTAATGACATGGCCAGGATGATAGATGGCACAGAACATCACTGCATCAACCTAACCAAGGTCAACAATTGCTTCATCAGATGTCTAATCCGCCTCAAGGCTTTTTTTCCCCTCAGATACTGAACTCAGGGACAGAAAAAGCTCTTTTAATGCACATGACAAGGATTTCACAATATGTCACGCCCCACCTTGGCTTCCAAAGATCACTATGATAGCTGACAGAAGGATTAGAATTTATAAAAGTTTTTACTAATTTTTACGATTTCCATTTGGCACCAAGTCACTAGTTTCCACCAAGCCCCAATCAACATGGCACCGTCCGATCTTGTTAGTAGGCCAGGAAACCTGCACAAATACAGCATGAGGAGGGACAGACATAGCAAATGTTAACTTACAGAGGTTATCTTGGACTTTAACGTTGATGGCCTCACCTCAAGATAGGTAATCAATGTCTGATCGGTGACAGTGCGACAACTGACACCTCCGCCGATCAGCTGCTCCCGGTGTCGGCTGCGGTTGGAACTTCTCAGTTATGGAGCTTCACAGCACAGCTCAGTCAACTGTATAGTGGCTGCAGCCGGGTCCTGCACATCCACCCCCTATTCATATCAACAAGGGGCGGAAGTGCAGTACCCAGCCGCTCCCTGGTCTGGCACTGGAAGACATGATGTCACCTTTCAACCAGCCTGAGGACCATTGTGGCTTGTTATAGCCCACAGCAGTCAGATGATTTGAACCGCAGGTCATTGGATGTTTTCTGATGGCACACAGTTCACGTTACCTGACTGCTGCAGCTGATCACAAGTCGCAGTGGTCTTGTGGCTGGTTGAACAGTGACGTCATCATTTAGCGCGGACCATGGATCCAGGAGGGTGACAGCAGGTGACCGTTTCATGGTACTTTGCTGGTTCTCGGTAACGTGTTAACCGTACAGTAAACATTTGACATCGACTTGAAACACAATACAGCGGGTAAGAAAATGAAGATACAAATAGGAAATATATTTGCATCAAACATTCAATATTAATTTGTAGTCTCAATTAAAGATTTTGGCTCTTTTTTTTCTAAGAATCCTTGGGAGAGAAATCCGTGGAGCCCAAGTAGAGAGCTGTCTCATTAGAGCCGTCTCATTTACTGCTGACTGCAGCTGAAATAACATGATTAAGAATTCATGAAGTCGGTGTTAAACTTACTGGTGGAGCGTCTGCCTCACTGATGTCTTCGTGCACTCAACATTTTATCCTGTTCTGCTTTTTTTCAATTCCCTGCCGCTTCTGACTTTAATTCACTGCGTCTGATTTTTATTCACTCCCCCATCTGCCTTTCTTTCTGTTTTGACTTTTTGCTCTATTTCTTTCTTTCTCTCCCACGTGTCTGGCTTTCTTTCTCTTTTTTTTTTCATGGTCCATTCCCACTGCATTGTACTTTGCATGGTATTACATAGCAGTAGGAAAAGGCAGCGTCCCCTTTGGGTAATGAGCTCCAGTGGTCAGACCCCACTGGTCACATTGCTGCATGTCCTGATTGTTTCCCAGTGTGTAGGGAACAATTGTTAACTCTACTAAGAACGTCCAGGAGACTCACAGAAGAAATAGAGACCTCTCATACTTCCAAGAGAGTCGGCAAATATCTGTGGCTTTGTTGATACCTTCCTTTAATCAACAGTTCTGCAGACTGGGATCAAGGGGGCAGATTGTCACGCACAGTGTAGGAAAGACAAAGTGCAACACGAAGGGACAGGGGGAAGGGAGCCCAGACACTAGGGAAAGGGGGAAGTGGAGACCTCCTAGGCTGATTTAATGTCATCCTGGCTCCCCTGCCGTCCTTATATTGGTTTCTCACCAATCGCCGCACAGAAGCCTATCCCTGTATTTCCCTAACGCTTGGCCCTGGATAGGTCACTTGCTGGTCTGCATGTTGTCATTTTGCCACAATCACTCTCTTTTCTGCTGCAGATCCATTAGTGCTCAGAATGCTGAGTCCTGTATAACCCCGCCCACATCACCGATTGGCAGCTTTCTTACAGTGTACATAGAAAACTGCCAATCAGTGGTGGGGGCGGGGTTACGCAGAACAGTTGACTAGGAGGCACGAGACATCTAGTCCTGTAGTGATAATCTCCTACTGATAAATTACTGATTGTATTGGCACAATATCACACAGCCTAGAGAGTGACACATCACTGGAATTAGGGTCTCAGCCCCCACATCATATTGCTCTCAGATTGCATAGCAAAACCTGCTGACAGATTCCCTTTAAGAAGACATGGAAAATATTTCTACTAATGGCTTTCCACTATTTTATATATTTACTTGTTGGTATCTTCAACAGTCTTCTATATTTAGTTTAATAAAGTACCGGTATACACTCAAAATAATGAATATATATACATATATATATATATATATATATATATATATATATATATATACACGGTACATATAAGATCTTTGCTACTTTTTTTTAATTATATGCAAAGTAATGTTTCCATTGATTGTTATGCCCTATAATCACATTATGCAGAAACAGTGAAGTGCGAGTCTTGCAAGTTCTGAGTTTTCAGTCTGCTTTGGGAACTTATCTAGATCTGGGTTGAGAAAGACAGTAAGTCAGCATAAGATTATCTTTTGATGTACACTAATGTACTGCAAGTGCACTCACTTGAAATTTTAAGCAACCAATAGAAGCTTTTATCTGTTAATTATTTATAACATGTCAATAAGCTAAAATAATGTCAAAATTACATTTCAAGTGGCTAGGAGCCAAAGAAAGGAAGGCAAAGGGAAGATGATTTGCTTTGTTTTATTATAGATTGATTTAGGTACAGTGGCGTCTTTGTCAGAGAAATGGTAAATTAAGTTTAAAGCCAACACATGTAATAATATGTGTTTGTGAGTGTAAAATAATTTCTATTTTCTATCATTAGCTTCTAAATGGCAAGACACTGGGCAAAGCTGACAAGGAAAGAAACTTGGGAATATTACAGGACTGTAAAATGAACTGTAGGAAACAATGGCAGGCAGCTGCGGTCAAGGCATATAGGCAGGGGTGTGCACAGAAATCATCGGGCCCCATAGCAGAAGTTCTAATTTGCCCCCCACTCCCCCCCCAAAAAAATAATAATAACTAATATTCGGTGGGGTCACAGAAGAGCATATCTCATAACTTTCCAGCCTTTACAAAGACATTTTCCTCCTACTGAAGCTCTAGATTCCCCTTTCATTGCACCCATAAAGTATGATGACAGCAAAAGTGCCCCCACAAACACTTTATGATACCCCACAGTGAATTCCTCCACAGTACCCTCCACATGCACAGTATGATGACCCTACTGTACTCCACCTCAACTCCTCCGGCAAAGTTTGGTGACCCCCACACAGCCCTTCATGCAGTATAATGGCCCACACGCCTCTCCACACTGTATAATGGCCTACACGAACCCTCAGTATAATGACCCCCACACAGCCCTCTACATAGTACGATGGACTCCACACAAACCTTCACATTGTATATATACTATAATGGCCCCCACATAGCCCTCCAAATATTATAATGGCCCCCACATAGCCCTGAAAATTTTATAATGGCACATAGCATTTCATATAGTATAATGGACCTCACATAGCCCTCCATATAGTATAATGCCCCTTATAGTCTTCCATATAGTATAATGCACCCCTTATAGTCCTCCATGTAGTATAATGCGCTCCCACAGTCCTCCATATAGCATAATGCACCCCCCTTAGTCCTCCATAAAGCATAATGCACCCCATGGTCTTCCATATGGTATAATTCACCCCTTAGTTCTCCATGTAGTATAATTCACCCCATAGTCCTTCATATAGAATAATGCACCCCATAGTCCTCCATACAGTATACTGCACTCCCCATAGTCCTCTATTTAGTGTAATGCACCACCCATAGTCTTCCATATGGTGTAATGCACCCCCCATAGTCCTCCATATAGTATAATGCACTCCCCTAGTCCTCCATATAGTATAATGTGCCCCCATAAACTTCCACATAGTACAATGCCCCCCCCACAGTCCTCCATATAGTATACTATATATCCATATATTATACTATATGGAGGACTGTGGGGGGCCCATAATCCTTCATAGAGTATAATGCACCCCATAGTCCTCTATACAGTATAATGCTCTCACCATAGTCCTCCATATAGTATAATTCACCCCATAGTTTTCCATATTGTATAATGCCTCCCCATAGTTCTCTGTATAGTAAATTGCACTCCCCATAATCCTCCATATAATATAATGCTTCCCCCATAGTTCTCCATATAGTATAATAGTATAATGCACCGCATAGTCCTCCACATAGTGTAATGCACCCCCCATAGTCCTCCATAAAGTATGCCACCACAATGTATTTACCGATTTAAAAAAAAATACAATACTCACCTTTCCTCCTCATTTTCAAGCTGCTCCAGTCTCTCGTCTGCAATGCTGAGATGTCAGATGCCAAGGAAGAATGATGGAGGAGAAATCATCAGCTGATGCTCCCTTCTCCATCATTATTTTCAACTGTATAGGCATCCAGGATGCCGATACCGTTGAACGTGCAATGACGGGCAGGTGGAGCACTTGGGGGGGCACTGAACCCCCGAAGCTCACACGTCCCATAGCAGCCGCGTGCCTTGCTGCCATTGGTGGTATGCCACTGCATTTAAGGTTATGGAACATAGATGCATTTGATGAGAACTACATAGAATTGCAGTCATGGTCAAAAGTTTTGAGACTGATACAAACTTTGGTTTTCACAAAGTTTGCTGCTTCATTGTTTTTAGATCTTTTCATTAGATGTTTCTAGGGCTACTGAAGTACAATTATAAACATTTCATACGTTTTTAGACTTGTATTGATAAATACATCAAGTTTATGCAAAAGCCCAATATTTTCAATATTGACCCTTATTTTTTAAGACTTTTGGAATTCTTCTGGCAGCTGGATATCGGCTTCTGGGGCAAATCCTGACAGATGACAGCCCATTCTAGTCTAATCAGTAGTTAGAGTTTATCACAGGTCTGTGTTTTTCTTTGTCCACTCGTTTTTTGAGGATTAACCACAGGTTCTCAATTGATTGAGATCTAGGGATTTTCTTGACCATGTACTAAAGTTTTCAATCTTTTATTCACTGAGCTACTTCGTTATCATTTTGCCTTGTGACATGGTCTCCATCGTGTATTGTTCATAACCAAATTGCTCCTGGATCACAGGGATAAGTTGCTCTTGGAGCATGTTTAGATCCCATTATTCATGGCCTTAGCCAACTCCTTTAGATGTAAAGAAACCTCACACATAAATGGTCTCAAGATGCTTAACTGTTGGCACGACACAGGATTCAGGGTAGTGCTCACCTTTTCATCTCCAGACAATCATTTTTCTACATGTCCCAAACAGTCTGAAGTGGGCTTCATCAGAGCAAAGAACTTTGTAGGAAGTACAGACATTGGAATGCAGAGGACTGAAAGATTTCATTCAAGAAGACTCATTAACCTCTTGATTGACCTCTTGCTCTGCACGGCTATTGCTGAGTTCTGCTGCTGGGTAGCAAGTGGCATTAGGTATCACGTAAGGCGAGGGAAAGACTAAGTGCACAATGATGGGAAGAGGGGGTGGAAGCCCAAACACTAGGGAATGGAGGAGTGGAGACCCCTAGGCAGATCTGACAACACCCTAACTGCCCTAACGTCCATAAATAGGTTCCACACCTATCGCTGAGCGGGAAACCTAATCCCTGACTGCCCCTAGCGCTAGGCCCTAGATAGGGAGGGGACGGGGTGAGCACTTGTCAGTCCCCACTGCAACCAAAGACAAACAGGATACAGACCAGGGAATACACTTAGCTTGAGAAGACACCAGAGAGGTCACGCCAACTATCCTCCAAGGGAAGTCCAAGAAGACACTAGTCGACTACTAGCACTTCAGGACAGGACAGAGAAAAATAGATCTATCACCGGCGATTATCTGGAGAGACTGAATGTATTTAAACATCCAGCAAGGGTGTCTCAATTAGCAGCTGAAGGTGGAGGTCACTGCTAGGTCCTAGAAGGAAAAGGATATCACTACACTACAGAGATGAAAAGATCAAGATGGTGCCGGCAGAGCCAAGCGCAATGACCTTCTACAGCTAGTTCCGGAGCGACTGTCTATCACACCTGACACATCCGTGACATTAGGGCAGAGTGGGACCATTAACATTGAGGAGCCTGTGAAGTGTTTCCACCCAGGCACCACCCAGATGACTAGTGCATAGTGACGGTGGTTTAATAACTAAATCTTAGATGGAAAGTTCCTTTTATGAATTTATAAAATTTGGCATTTTATTATATATTAAAAATACTGGTACAGGTCTTGTCCTTTATTAATATAGTCCTAAAATTAGGAGATTCCATTAAGAAACTGACCATACTAACATCATGTCTAGTGGTCACATGACCTAGCAGTAGTTTATTGCCTTTTTACCTGTAAATGAATGAGAATTAAGAGCGATGATGATGGTTGTTAGTCACGCACCATTTTGTATGTCTACAGCTATTAGTCATTGCAGTCGCAAGTTAGATCAATTGACCTTTAGACATGACATCTATATGGATGACCTTGTGGCCCCAGGTATACAGAATAAGAGATAGCAGGAGACCGCCACCTAATCTCAGAAATATTTGTTAACATGGGCTATGGTGCTATTTTTTCTTTAAATTTCATGAGCGAGACTATCAATGAATCATACACATGCTGCATTTTTTTCTTCTTTGTCTAAACAAAGAGCTTCCTAATTGAGAGAAGCAGAACCAGGTCAACTGCCAAATGTATTTATGCTATTCTGTAGGTCCTCGTCAGCCTCTGGGCATCGCAGAAACAGAGGAACATCATAAAGTAACTGAATGGATAGATCCAAAAACTTAAGGAAATGATCGGAAATCATATTCATGCAAATAGTAGACCTTCATAAATAAAATCTTCACTCTTTGCCTTTCACATTAATTAGATGCATGAAAATACTTGTTAGCAGCACATCCAGTGTGATTCATAGAGGTGGCGAGGAGCAGTTTACACATTTATTACTGCGGACGGAAAATCTCCAGTTGTTGAAGGTGACAATAATACAAACTGCAAGAACAGATACTTATACAAAATCATAGCAAATCTACATTACTATAACATTCATTTATTCTGCTCATCTAGATCAATGTATCAATTTAAATGAATAGGACCCTACTTAACATCAGTAAATAGCGAGAGTAATACTAAGTAATGCCATACTTATCTAAGATGGGGAATTGTTTTCTGCCATGCTGAATCTGCCTTTAAGGGAATCAGTCAGCACAATCCATCCTCCCCACCCCAAACTATTTAAAGAGTCCGGACAGGTTGCTCCCTGAAAGATAATGTCATCCATATCTTAATTTATGCAATTTGTTGTTCCCTGATTTGAAAAAAAACCTGCTGTTTTAGGGAATATGCAAAAAAGACGTAAGTTTTAATTTTTATATGATAAATTAATAGTACATGTGAAAATAAGAAAAATAGAATCTTATCAGCAGCAGCTCTCATCTCCTATCTCAGTGATGTAACAATATGTCTTCACTGAATACACATTTGACCCAGGAATTGAGAATTTTGAGAATGAAGGATCAGTCCTGGCGGAGAAAGAAACAGATTTCCCTGATGAGATATATTATAAAGTTTCTTATTTGCATGTGTGCTATTGATTTATGAAGAAAAATTTAAATGACTGTTACGACCTTGAGATTTTCCGTTTTTGCGTATCCGTTTTTTTTGCTGCCTTTCGTCCTAGAGCCATAACTTTTTTATTTTTTTGGTCAATATGGCCGAAAGAGGGCTTGTTTTTTGCCGGACAAGTTGTACTTTTGAAGGCCACCATTGGTATTACCATATCATGTACTGGAAATGTGAAAAAAATTCAAAGTGCGGTGAAATTGCAAAAAAAGTGCAATTTCATAATTGTTTTTTTTTTTTACTATGTTCACTAAATTAAAAAACTGACCTGCCATTATTATTCTCCAGGTCATTACGAGTTTGCAGATACCAAACATGTATAGGTTCTTTTCTATTTAAGTGGTGAAAAAAAAAAAAAAGTTTGGAAAAAAGATAATTGGCGCCATTTTCCGAGACCCATCGCATCTCCATTTTTTGGGATCTGGGGCCGGGTGAGGGCTTATTTTTTGCATGCCAAGCTGACTTTAGCACCTGTGATCTTACTTAGTGATGGCAGAAACATCAAATTTAAAGAGCACCTTTCACCTGTTTTAGCATGTTAATCTAGCCATATCATGGTGGCTGCAGAGATGAATAAAATGTATTTTTATTTTTAATTTCTCATCTGTTGCGGAGATATTAGCCTGTAAAGCTTGGATTTTACTTTGGTGTTCAACCAAGGAAACGTTAGCAGAGATTCATCTCTGGGGTCATGTACTTATTCTCCTGCATGAAATTGTCCAATCATTAGCAGGAGGTGTAATGAAAAAAAACAACACTCCCCTAGAGAATGTCAGATTTAGCTTTTTCTATGTGCTCTGCTCTCCTGACTGATCTCACTTCTGGCATCGTCTGTGTAGATTAGAGCCGAGCTATGTTCCATTACAAACACCACTTGCAGCTTTTATCCGTTGTAACATAAAAGCTACAAGATGTGTTTGTAATAACACATAGCTCTACTCAATTACCCAATTGCCACACTGACCACTGTGAAAACTGCAAGAGGTGTTTTTAAAGGGAATCTGTCACCACTTTGGAGTTATCAGACCACTACTATGGCCATGCAGGGTATAGAAAAGTAAATCTATACATACCTGTATGGCCCATAGTAGAGGTTTGATTGCAGAGAAAAGCGCTTTAATCAACTCTATTTTGTACAGGCTTGGGGTTCGGGGGACGCAAAATCCCTGCCTATGTGCTTATTATTCCCCGAAATCCCCGCCTATATGCTTAATTATCATACCCCCCCTCCCCTGCACGTCACAGGGACCTGTGACGTGCACTGTGCTGCCTGACTTCCCGGACATGCGGAAAGCGCCGCTCACATGGAGCAAATCTGGGGGGAAAAAGTGCATCTTATAAAGCGAAAAATACGGTATATTGAAAAATTTTAAACATTTATGTTAACACAGACTTCTATTCCCTCAGCACAGACAAAATTAAATGCACTGAAAAACACAGATTAGAAATTAGAGATGATTGAATTTACAGAGATTCAAATTTGGCAAATCTTTCAAATTTCTTGAGAAATTCAGTTTGAATTGCAAGTTATTCGATGCAAATTGAATGTTTCTTAATAGGCTCTAGTGTCTTCACTTTGTGCCAGGACGTCTGGGGCTCTGACACTACTGCACACCATTTCGTCGTGGCACACGTCGTGATGTCACATTACAATGTCACCCGAGGCTTAGTCCGCTCCTCTGTGGGATGCACATCATGATTTCACGATGTGCACAATGATGGCACGGTGCACATGGACATCAGTGACCTACATGCACCAGACTGGTGAAGGCAAAAAGAACAGGCACAGACAGGGGCATAAATAGAAATCATGGAGCCCCACAGCAGAAGTCCTTATTGTCTCCCTTCCCCACACTCTTCTCCAAAAAAATAAAATAAATAAGATTCGGCGGGATCACAGAAGAGCATGTCCCACAAATTTTGCCCCTAGTGAAGCACTTTAGTGTTCCTACACATTAAGATACCCCTTTCATGGCACCCATAAAGTGTGATACCAACAAAAGTGTATGATACCCCTATAGTAAATTCCATCACAGTACCTTCCACTCAGACAGTATGAGGATCCCAATGTCCACAACCCCCCTCAAAGTATGATACCCCGACAGTGACCCAACACAGTATGATGTCCCCACAGAGACTCCAACACAGTATGGTGGCCCCCATCCTCACAGACACACCAACACAGTATGGTAACCCCCATAGACAGTATGATGGCTCCCACAGTCCTCCACATATAGGAAGATGGCCAAGACACAGTCCTCCCACACAGTATGAGGCCCCCCACAGCTTTCCACACAATGTGATGGCCTCCACACAATATAAAGGCCCTCCACACAGTATAATAGCCCTCCACACAGTATGATGGCCCTCACATAACCCTCCACACAGGATGACAGATCCTACACTACCTTTTACATTGTACAATTGCCCACACACAGTATAATTCTCCCATATAACCCGCCAAACAGTATAATTGGTGTCCAAATAGTGTAATGAAAACCACATAGCCCTCCAAACAGTATAATGACCCCCAACATAGCCCTCCAAACACTATAATGTCCACCAATATAGCCCTCCAATCAGTACAATGGTCCAACAGAAAGCCCTCCAAACAGTATAGTGGCCCCCAACATAGCGGTCTAGACAGTGTAAGGGCCACCAACATAGATCTCTAAACAATATAATGGTCCCCAAAATATACTCGCTGATTAAAAAAATAGGATTTTTGACATATCAATCACAACTATAACATTACATTTGTCTAGAAGCTAATTCCCCCATGATGTCCTGATGAAATGCTACTTACTGCATGCAGAAATCCTGCAGTAATCAAACAGTTATATTACAGTTAATTACATCCTATGTACTTATATTGATTTTAGATCCCATTCCATAGCACTTAATTATTTTAATGATTAGTTGAAGTGATACATGTGTGTTTTATCAGCTCCTGCATGTTAAATAATTATAGGTTCCATTTTATCTGGGCAAATGGAGTGAATCAATAGTTAAAGAAATTTATAATTAGCTCATCTATTTCAGACCCTATCCACAAAAGCATTATTGTTGGATTTTTCACTGACTGTAGAACTTCCTTATTAGATGATAATATAATTATTTGCCTATGAAAAGATATTATCTTCATCTGTAATTTTCTGCACACAATAAGCATAATTTTTTTTAATAGTTAGAAGAAAAGCTGCAATTTTGTTATGATGTTACTAAAAACTAAAGCTGCCATTTGTCAAATATAGTTATCAGACTATTTTTAATATAATTCTGATTTCATATGTTCCCTAATAACAAAAATATCCCAAAAATAAAAAAAATACTAACACTTATTTCATGAAGTTTCCATTAATAATTTTTTTTTGACGATGTGTTCAAGTAGTTGAAAAATACCCTCACTGTTCACACTAGAATTTTCTCACTGTCATTGGTTATGGTCACATGACTGTGTTTTCGGTGTTGCCCGGGGTAAAAGCTGACTGCACTAGGACCATTTTTTCTTAAACAGACCGAATGTCAGTGTGAAAATAATTGCATTATGTATTAGTTTCTTCCATATTTTGGATGAGACTCGCCCATTCAAGTCTATGGGTGCACAAAAAAAAAATTTAATCCTATACAGAGCAACCCCATAGTATCCGATTTTTATGGATACTTTGCCATTAATAAGATAGGAAACTGATTTTGGGTTTGTAACTTTTATTCACTACATAAAAAAATAAAAAGGAATGCCATAGAAATGCCATACAGATAGCATACGGATGACATTACAGATGAAAAATCGTCCATTTTTTGAGGATAAAAATTGGGTGATTTTTTTATACCCTCATATGAACTTAGACATTCTGTAATGTTTTTATGGGATTTATCTGAAAGTGATTTTTCTGACCTGACATCAGTTTGCCTCTTTTCTGGCAAACTAAATGGTTTGGGCACCTGAGCAAATCCCATTTTGACCTTGCTATAATCCTTACACTGACAATGCATAATAAAAGACTTAGCTCTCCCTTCAGAAAGTTTTTCAGATTATAAAATGTCTAACTTCAAGGCTTAACTAAATTTAAAGGTCTTGGAAATGATTTTTGATTGGGACTCTATCGCACCTCTGCAACCCATACCCCAAATGAGCCCATTTTCACATAATAGAGTTAAGAATTTATTTTAGTATATGGTATTAGTAAAAAAATATATAATTTCACTTAATTTTTTATTTAAATTGCATGCCTCCAACAAAAGATGGTGGTCTACTGATTCTGAAACAGGCTTTTTTTTATTTACCCATCTGTTCCAAAGTTATGTTTCATGGTAATAAAGGGTGCCTAATCTGCAAACTTTCACTTCAACCAATTGGGTGTATACCTCATAATTTCTTTCTCTGTGGGCATTTGCTTTTTTTCTCTGTGACATTGGCCAATCATAACATGGCCATGTTATAGAGGTGAAAAAAAACAACCGAGAAGGTCACAGTTGCTGCCTGGCTCAACATTTTCTTCTGAGCACTCCACAGTTGGCATGTCCCTTCCTGCTATTGGAATGACGAAGGAAAGTGCATTAACTGAAACATAGTTGAGTCTGCTTCAGCTCTCCTGCACTGATGTTCTCTTCAGCTCCTTCGCTTCAATAGCAGAAAGGGACGAGGCGAGTGTGGAGTTCTCAGTGTGGTTACATGAGACAAACCAGGAGAACAAGTCGAGCCAGGCTGCAGCTGTGATCTCTGTGGGCCTTTGCTTTATCCCTTCTATAATGGAGCCGTGTTCTGATTGGCCAGCATCATAAAGGAGAAAAAGGTTTATAGTACATGCCCAATCCCAGTTGGTTAGAGGGGAATTTTGTACATTGGGCTCTCTTCACTAATGGAAGGTGTAACTTTGGAATGGAGTGACACAGAAAAAAAGAAACACTGTTCCAAAATGAGAAAAAGAGATACACAGTTTAAATTAAAAAATCCAGTAAAACTTCCCCTGTTAGAAAGAAGATCACCATCTTATTATACATGTTGTTTTTTTGGTGGCTTTGTCACTGATGCCTTTTTCTTTTTCTTCACATTCATATATATATATATATATATATATATATATATATATATATATATATATGCAAGTTTGACACCCCCGCCGATCAGCTGTTATCGGTGTTGGCTGCCTGGAAGTAATCACTTGCTGAACTGTTCCATCTACTTGTACTGCACATCCGCCTCCTATTCAAATCAATGGGAGGCTGATGTGTAGTACCCTGCGGCGGCCACTACAAGTAGACGGAGCAGCTCGGAAATTGAGTACTTCTGTCCAGCGGCTGCCACCGATAACAGCTGATCGGCAGGGTGATTGGTGTTGGCCGATCAGACATTGCTGACCTATCCTAAGCATAGGTCATCAGTGTAAAAGTAGTAGACAACCTCTTTAACACTTATCAAGTGATTTTTCAGGCAGTTCCTGGTTGAATCCGCCTGAAAAAGACTCCATGTGCATATACCCTAAATATGCTAAAGTATAGTGGCACCACTCCAAAAATACAGTGGTTTTATAAAACTGTGTCCTCAATTTTGTAAAAATCAAAGTAGAAACTGTTCAACAACTGTGTGACATAGCCTTATTGGTTTATCCAGAGATATGTAGGGAAGGTCGTTAGTTAAAATGAATGTTCATGCAGACCCTTATTCCTGATTAGCACAAGAAATCTAGTAAAAAAAGAATTCTTGAAATATGAAGATCTCTGTGCAGCAGATAAAGTCATACAATCAAGTAGATAATCATCTTATTATACAGTTTTTTTGTGTCTGTAATTTCTCTAATGGAGAATATGGCCCATGAGGATTATTCTAAATATAATACCGTCCTGAACTTGTGAACTGTGCAGGCAATGTTCAGACGCAGAAGTACTAGAGCTGCTTAAGAATTCAGGTTTCCTTCCAGATCATTGCTTATCCACTGTGTCTATCTTTTGTAGATTTAACTCTTGAAATGTTTGCATTTCCGAACGCCTTTATGAAAAGCTTTTGCACTGTCTGTGCCAAGTCCACAGTAATTAGTGTTAGGGGCAAGGTCATGTTCTCAATCGCCTTGTCGGATGAGGATGATGTTGCTAAATGAGGCGACATAACGATAACCAGAGGACAGGCTTATTAGACAACATTGCATTCGTTTGTCTGATGTTTATCGTGAGCGTTAATGTGTAACTTAGGTAATTTACAAGCTTTTTCTGTATTTTCCTATGTCTGTGATACTGGGCGAGATTGTAATAGAGGCCATTTAATAAAATCTGCTCTGTTCATTGAGAAAAGCAGTGACCGGAATTGTATGCATTGGTGAATGAATGGAGGGTGGGACGGCTTTTCTCGGCACGCCATTCTCCCTGTACAGTGCAGTAGAGAAAGCCTTCATGATAGTCACTGTCAGACAAACATTTCATATTAAATCACAAAATAATACATATTTTATAATGTAGATAAAAAATAAAGCTTTAATCCCTCCTAGATTGTATTTTGTTACCATTAGTGGATAATCTGAATGAGGAAGATAAAAAAAAGCGAAGAGTGCTGTTGGCACAGCGAGAATTCATATGGAAAGGGCATACTAAAAATAGACAACCCTGCATCTGTTCTCTATGTGTAGAGCTAATGAATGAATACATTAAGAACCGGACGCGTTCCAAATAATTACAGGGAGATCTAGCCTGTGTGTAATTGTACCAGGAATATCAGGAAACAACTGCTTTAGGTTCATGTCAAATTCTCCGCTTTTTTGTTGTTTAAATTGCAACTATTATGAAATACGCAACTATGTAGCCAAGGATTGGAAGAAGGGAGAAGACTCTATTTTTCCATGTACAAAACCATTCCTGGCTTTGGCTTTAATATCTGCATTAAAAAAACTGAAAAACATTCCCTTATGGTAGTCAAAGGACTTGTCTAGCTGTAGAATATTGATAAACTGTCTCTAAAGGCATAATAAAAATTGAGAGTCCTCAGTGGTTGATACCTTTTAATGGCTAACTGAACGGGTGATGACAAATTGTAAGCTTATGAGACTACTTTTAGGTTTCTTCATCAGGCATAGTTCGCGCAATATCTGAAGAATGGATCCAGTTGGATAAAACACAATAGGTGGGCTGCGCTGCTGGAGTAAGCTGATTCTTGAACAATGATGAAAAGGGTTATTTATTTGCAACGCGTTTCAGCGCTGTACCGTTGTCTTTATCAGGTGAGAGAAAAACCTTATTATCATTGTTGAAGAATTGGTTTACTCCAGCAGCGCAGCCCACCTAGCGTGTTTTATCCAACTGGATCCCCTATTTCCTGGAGGATCTATCCATCAGCCACGGGGCAGCAGCAGCTGTTTTTCTTCATGCTTACATAGGAGTTGTGCCTGTCACAACTCCACCAGGTGAGTGTAACCAGCTCTTACCCGCTCTCCCTCCAGGGAGTATCACCCTGTTGTGCACTCTGTTCCTCATATCTAGATATTTAATCAATATCTGAAGAGTGTCATATGTATACAAGTCAGGACATAGGAATAGTATAGTAAGCAGAATTATCAATATGGGAAAGAGAGAAAACAGTTATGGCAGTAGATATTGGAGCTTTCATAGATTACATAACAGGATGAATAGACCTAAAGCCGGTCATACACATTAGATGGCTGTCGGTGGAAAGATGCTTCAGCTGAATGTTGACCGACCGCTATCTGGGCCGTCTCTCCCATACATATGAGCACTCACTCAGCCGAGTACTTAAATGCTATCTTTGAGAAAGCCATCAACAGGCATCTCTGCCTGTGGCTTATCTCCAGCAGAACATTACGATCGGTAGTCCGAAATCGGACACAACCCCTTACACATGAGAGTGTCATGCGAACCTGGTGATATTGGTGGGTTCAGTTAACATAAGTTAATGTATAGAGACCGTAAGTACTTCTGCTTTTTGTCGTGACCTGTTCAGTTAGTCATTAAATCAACCACTGAGGACTCAATTTTTCTTTTTTTTTCTAACTATTGGCTCTAAAAGTAAAAATATATATTTTTCCCGTGACTTAGCCTTAGGCAAATGTTGTCAGTCAGCATGAATTATCTGTACATTATTTTACAGAAGTTTTATGCTTATCTGCTATTACTGTATGATGACAGTTCTTGTATAGGCTGAAACTCTTAAGGCTAAAGTTCCAAGGTGCCCCATGCCATTTGTGAGCCTGCAAGACCACTTGCAACCTCCTTTTCCTATAAAAAAACATTAAAGTTATGGAAAAGTAGCAAGAATCCCAAGATTTTACTTCCATTCTCGTATATCCCACATGTACAAAAACTGTTGGAATTTCCACTTCATGCTTAAAAAAATAAAGGGTTTGTAACCCTCAATGGCATAATGGCTTTGATGCTGTTTGAATAATAGAGGTGGTCTTGCAGTTCACTCTTATTATGCATAAAATTGTTCACAGCCTAACTGTAGTCACTGTGTGGATACTGACAGTAATGTCCATGTAGCCAACACTTCTAGTGGAGAGCAAATTCATAAAATAACCAAGGAGCATGCTACTTTTTTCTATTAGGTTTAAGTCATGTGCACACAGTGTCTTTAAAGCAGTTGTCTGGCCTCGAGGTACAAGTCTGCAATCACTCAGCACTGTGCGCTTTGAGGATTCTCCAGCAATGAGAGCAGGCAGTCATGTGACCATAAGTATGCGATTTGTATACTTCCGGCCACATTCCGACTAGACTTGTCTGGCCTCAGTCAACACACTTGGATTAACTGAGGCCCCGCTCGTCAAGTCGGCATGTGACCACATGCATGCAAATCGCATACTTGTGGTCACGTGTCTGCCGCTCCACAGGAGACTCTACACAGCGCTCGCACTGCAGACTTGTACTGTAAGGCCGGACAACCCTTTTAATAAAGCAGCGGAACGGCAGAGTTTTTCAAGGCAAAGCTGCTTCCAGAAAAAGCCACTGGTCTTTTTCCTGAATCAGCTTTGTTGTTGGTTTTGCTGTAGTTTTTGTGCCACTGGTGTCTTTTTACTATAGTTTAAACTATAACTAGCCAGCATCGTCCTGGCAGAAGACACCCAAAGAATGATCAAAGAATCTACTTCTTTTAACCGCTTCATTGTTTCTGAACCCAGAAGTGGTTAACAGAAGTAGCAAGACATGGACCATGTGCACAGCAATGTTGTTTTTGCATTGCTGTGCACTATGTTCATTGTTTTGTTGCATTTTTGCATTGTTTTTGCAGAATGGTTTCAGGCAGGATCCACCTGAAAAAGACATTATGTACATACTGTATACCCTAATCATATGACATCGATCAGGAAAAAACTGTGCACATCAGAATAGGAAGGTACACCTTAGACTAATATGAATGCCGTATGATACTAGAGTCTTTACAGAACTGTAATGTAGGAGTCTGAGCCTTAAAAGCATTGACCTTTCCTATCAAGCATCACATGTCTATACCTCCCATCCCTGTAGGACTTTATTGCAATGTATGTTAATAAACTCCAGGCTTCATTATTCCATAAAACCATTATGTTAATAATACACAAGTAAAAAAAAAAGGTTGCTCCAAAGTGGAGACACTTTTTAATATCAAACTTCTGTCTCCTTATAGTTTTCTGTAGATAGATAAGCCTTACCTATTAAATGTTATTACTCTTGGTATGACCTCAATAAGTTTGGCAGGGATTTTATTAGACCTTTGGAGAATCAGATGCATTGAAGCTACCAACAATGCTTCAATTGACAGATAAAGATCTGTAATGTTCTGTGGTAAACCAGACAGAAGTTTAATTTCCTGAAAAGGCAGATAAAGCTGAGCTCATAAGCAAATCTGGTTAACTCTGTGTTGGATTAGGATTTGCAGTGTCCTCTTTTCAGTGCCTGAAAATATAACAGTTTACATGCCCTAATTTTGTAAATCATTATATAATAATATTAATTACAGAGGGTTGTGGTTGTAATGCTAGAACCATATGTCTGTGTTTTGACATGAACTAATCTATTTACCGTGTAATTATGTTATTTTTTCTGACTAGAGAACATAGAATAGAATTTATATCAATTATAAATTCAAACAAAAAGCCAATCATGTATCATCTAGATATTTTTGTTATACTTTACATATACTTGTGATTATATTCTATCTGAGAAACCAATTTTCAGATGCACTGCTATGTAATGTTTTATCGGATAGCACTTGGACCAATGTTGTACTATGGGGCAGTGCAGATCTACGTTTTTTTCTCATGCCAATTCGGCATGAGAAAAAACATGCAGCATGCTGAGAGTGCATCCAATCAGATCATGAGCACCATTATATGTCTACGGGTTTATAAAAAACATCGTCCAACAACCGCTGACTCAGACAATGGAGAAGATGGAGAAATTAAGTTCTCCATCTTCTTCACACCTCTGCTGTGATTCCCTCATGCAAGAGAATTAGATCACACTCTGATGACACTTGACTCACAGTCTAGCAGAGTTTGAGTTATGACAAACTGTCATTTGCATAATCAACCCGATTCTCTCGCATAAGAGAACATATAGCCGTCTGACCACAGCCATAAACTGTATTTTTTGGACCACAAGACACACTTCACATTTAGACAGCAAAAAATAGGAAAAACATTTTTCCTATTAGTTAAAGCTTCCCTGGTGGTGTAAAGTGGAAGGGTCATTATTACAAATGTTAATGCATTAGTGTAGAATATGGAGGTAATAAATGTATTGTTAGTGTTTCTCTACAGTGTGTGTATTGTACACACACAGCTCTGCTACATATGTACATATCCATACACACAGCTCTCCTACATGTACACATATAGACACACACACATCTCTGCTACATATGCATATATAAACACACACAGCTGTGCTACATATGCACATATAGACACAGCTCTGCTACATATGCATATATAAACACACACAGTTCTGCTATATATGCATATATAAACACAAAGCTTTGCTACATATGTTTATATAAACACACACAACTGTGCTACATATACAGATATAGACATACACTGCCCTGCTAGATATGCACATATACATACACACCTAGTTTTGCTATGTATTCACATATAGACACACACATCTCGCCTACATATGCACATATAGACAAAAACAGCTCTGCTAAATGCACATATAGACACAGCTCTGCTACATGCACATATAGATTCACACAGCTCTGCTACATGCACATATAGACACACAGTTCTGCTAAATGCACACTACATGCACATATAGACACACACAGCTCTGCTACATGCACATTTACACACACACACACACTATATTACCACATCTTGCAGTTCTTGAGTGGGACTTGAATGGAGGCTGGGAGCTTTCAGGTCATGTGATTAGTCCTGGAGCTGGTAAAGTAGAAGGTCCTTCAGCTGCTCAGCTCATACAAACTCCATTCAGGTCCTGGTAGCTTCTTCTCCTGCTCTGTACCGATAAATAGGGAAAGAGCGCAATAGGGTCTTATCCAGGTAAAAATAATAAGTAGAACTGCTCACATTGTAGGGTTGTGTGAGACACAACACCTAAAAAGCCTAGAATCCAGATGCAGCAGCTTCCAGAAAATATTTCAGAATAAAGTATCAGGAATGGAAGTAATTCTGTGCTACCAGGAAAAACGACAAACCAGTAGTGAGGTAAAATGTAGGTTTATTGTCAACGCATTTCAGAGTCCACTGACTTCTTCTTCAGGACAACCATACATAAAGAATTCCCCATTTATTCGATTATAAATGTGCTGTGAATTGCTATACTGGAAAGCTTCTAATTGCTTGGAAAATGCATACAGGTATATACTGAATGTATATTCTTCAAGCAGAAGATTGATATCATCAGACAAAGCTTTTGCCATAAGTCCCCACAGTCCCTCCTCATATCTACTCAAATCTCCTCCTCCAAAACCAGCTTCTCCGCCATCACGGAAGATCAACTTTCCTCTTTACTCTCAAAGTCACATCTCACTACCTGTGAACTTGACCCAATCCCATCTCACCTCATCCCAAATTTTACCACAGTCTTCATCCCAACCCTAACCCACCTCTTCAATCTGTCACTAACAACTGGTGTCTTCCCCTCATGCTTCAAACATGCCTCGATCACTCCCATCCTCAAAAAGCCATCCCTTGACCCATCCTCTCTGTCTAGCTATCTAGCCCCATATCACTTCTCCCGTATGCCTCAAAACTGCTGGAACAACAGTCCATCTTGAGCTGTCCTCCCACCTCTCCTCCTGCTCTACACCTTCATCCTGGGGCAGGTCATAGAGTCTCACGGCTTTCAGTATTACCTCGATGCTGACGACTAGTGTTGAGCCACCCCCGTAGTGTTCGAGTTCGGTTCGGTTCGTCGAACACCCGTGTGTTCGCCGATCTGTTCGTCGAACTGTTCGTCGAACACCTTCGAACACCGTTAAAACCAATGGCAGGCAAACAAAAACACATAGAAACACATAGAAAACACCTTCAAAGGTGTCCAAAAGCTGACAAACTGCTCAGAAGACACAACTAACACATGGAAAAGTGACAAGTACATATAGTCATGCGAAAAGAAAAGAGGTGGAGGAGTAAAAGGAGGGGGAGACACAGATATAGGCATGTCATCCCCTTCTAAAATCCAAAAAGTGAGAAGCCGACACGGCCAGTCCGTTCCTGCCTGTGCCACCTCTGTGTCGCCGGGTTTGTGCCAGAGCCGCGGTGGACCCTGACGGCCAGCCCCCCTATCCCAATACTGGTGCCTGTCCGCCGGTGGGTCGAGGCCCCCCACGGTGGGGGGGAGTAACATCTGCAGAAGAAAGACCATCTTCCAGCCAAACTAAGATGTCGACTTCTTTTCGTGGACAATGTGATACGATCCCATTCTTACGGACACGCCCATCGCTACAAATTCTAGATGAGGCACAAAACAGCAGGTGCTTCAACGGATATCAAGTGCTCCTTCAAGTGGGCTCTCCATCACCTCAATTTCAACATCACAAATACTCCAGTCCTCAGAGGTGTCACCCCAATCGCACTTGCTTCCTCACAGCTCCCAAGTCTCCAGCTGCCCGTCTGAGTATGGGGTAACACAGATGGCTGAGTCTGCCCAGCTGTTTACTCATACTATAGTCTGGGAAACGGAGGTCTGCTCCAGAGCTTCTGTTAATCCAGATGAGGAAATGATCTGATCCGATGCCCAGAATCTTTATAAGTTGGATCCAGGACCAGATGAAGAAGATTCTGAGCATAATGTAGACCCTTGTTCCCAAACTGTAACTCCTGTTGGTGGAGACAATGATGAAGACGATGATGAGACTCAAATACCTGATTGGAGCGACAACTTGACTTTTCGGTCAGGGCAGGAAGAGGTTGGCTCTGAGGGCGACGGGTGTGATAACACACAGGGTGATGATGACGAGGTTGGAGATCCCACTTACTGTCAACCCACAGCCAGACAGTCGATGAGGTCAGCAGAGGAGGTGGAGGAGGATGTGACTAGCCCTGGGGATGGGGATGACTCGGTACCCGGGCATTTGCCTGGCCTTGGGGATGTCGCGGTGGTCGGCTCCCTCGCCCGTACCCTGGGGTCTCTCTTTAAAAGGGTGGATAATTGTTAATTTTATAAGAGTTCATGACGCCACCTGTGGTATCTGGTGACAAGCACCAGCGCTGCAGCAGTCCACTGAGGCCGGTGATAAGGCAGCTCGATGGTATAGCTCCCCACAGGTGGAGCTAGGTCTCAGGGCAGCGTATGCAGGGGGAATGCAGGACAGGTGAGACCCAGCTGGGTCAGAGCAAGAACGGGAACGGACACGGTAGTCACTTCAGTACCTTGGTGGAAATTCAGGCACATCCCGGAGCACTGTAGGGTGAAGGGTGCATATCAGGATCCTCCCCAATGAGCGGGTGTAGGGCCTCCTGTTTCTTGCCTCTGCGTAGTAAGTTTCTGACCTGCCTGGAGCTAGGCCTAACTTTGTCTCTGTCCTGCGCTGGCTGACCTTGTGGTAGGGCCTTCTCTTGGAGTTCACGCTCCCAGTATGCGGGGCCTAAGCGTCTCCTGGCTCTGTTACATATCAGCACCTTAGCGATCCTGGGACTTGTAGTTCTCCAGGGATTCCGGTTATGCCTTACTGGGTCATAGAGATACCGGTAAGCTCGGATCCTGTGTCCGGTAAATGCTTCGGGGTGAGCTGGTTAAGCTCCTCTGCCCCTTATGTACTAACTCGCCACTCACCTTCGGCCTACTCGGGCCCTCACTAGGCTATACACACTAACGGCAGCTTGCCGCGCTTCACTGATCTTACGGCACCGGCACACCTTAAGCTCTATCTGGGCTCCGTGAATCTAGCAAGCAGGAGCCTCGTGCTCCACTGCTGAACTATTAACTGCGTTCTCTAGACTAGACTGAGCTCCACTGCAGACTGACCTCTCTTAGGCTACTCTACTGCAGGAACTGCCTAGCTCCACTTTCCCTATTTATATCCCTAACGGGCTCCCTCTGCTGGTCTGAGGTGGAAGGTGGAGATGTGTGAATGTTTATGGGGGCCTCTTGTGGAGGATTCCATCAATGCACTCTTGTAGGATCTGTGATACCAAGCGAAGCGGGGCATCACAGATGCTATTGATGACGAGGTTAGGTTGCGCCTTCCTGAACAGAAACGGAGTACTGGAAGCACGTCAACAACTGCATCCTCAACCACAACTCTGCCTCTGACCACAAGTCGTAGTGGCTCTTCAGGTCACATGGGCTCTAAGCCTTGCATAGCCTGGGCATTTATTCAGATCGATAAGGATGACCCAACTCATGTTATCTGTAATATTTGTCAGCAAAAGCTAAGTAGAGGCCAAAAAATACATAGTTTGAGTACTTCATGCATGTACCGTCACATGGATATGAAGCATAAGTTGCAGTGGGAAGCTCACTGTGCTACAATGCGGCCTAGCTGGCTGGGCCAACCACCGTCTGCCCCATCTTGTGCATCCGCAGCCTCTTCATCCTCTGTGACTGGGGGGACAGCAGTCACACATGTTTTTGGACGCAGACCTGCCACCTCTTTACCCGCAACAGCCAGTGTGATTGGCAGGTCGTCAGTTCATTGGGAAGTGGAAACACCTGCTAGTGTTGAGCGTTCTCCGACATCGAGAGCACCACCTTTGGATCAAGGCAACCTAACATGTCCGCCTGCATCTTCCTCACAGACCGGCAGTTGCCGGGGACACTCTACTCAACACCGTCTAAGCACAACAGCCAGCTCTCGGTCCCTCAGATGTGGAAAAGTAAAAGACCATTTCCTCCTAGCCATGAGAAAGCTAAGAGGTTGAATTTCACCATCTGCAAGCTGTTGGCTACAGAAATGCTGCCTTTCCACCTGGAGGACACAGAGGATTTTCAAGACCTTATGTCCGTCACAGTGCCCCAGTACCAGATGCCCAGTCGGCACTACTTCTCAAAGAAAGGTGTGCCTGCGCTCCACTAGCATGTCGCACACAACATCACCGCTTCTTTGAGAAACTCTGTGTGTGACAGGGTGCACTTCACCACAGACACTTGGACGAGAAGGCATGGACAGGGGCGTTACATGTCGCTGACTGGGCACTGGGTAACTATCGTGACAGCAGGACAAGGGGCTGCTGTCCAAGTCTTACCGTCCCCACGAGTTGTGTGTTAATCCTCTTTATCTCGAACTTCCTCCACTGCTTCTGCCTCCTCAACCTCCTCTCGGTCCTCCACCTGCACCCAAAGCCTGTCTGGTAATGCCACCTGCTTTCTAACTGCGCAGAAGGAATCCTGCACACCTCCTTACTATGCTGGCAGCAGGGCTCAACGCATCAGTGTTTACTTTGAAATGTCTGGGAAATGTGAGTCACACAGCTGAGGAGTTTTGGTCAGCTCTGGAGACCCAGTTTCATGAAAGGTTGTCTCCACTGGACCTGCAACCAGGGAAGGCCATGTGCGACAATGCTGCAAACCTGGGTGCGGCACTTCGCCGGGGCAATGTCACACACGTGCCTTGTATGGCTCACGTGTTGAACCTGGTTGTCCAGCAATTTTTAGCCCACTATCCCGGACTAGATGGCCTTCTGCAGAATGCACGGTCGCTGTGTGCTCACTTCCGCCGTTCGCATCCCGCAGTTCAACGACTTACATCTCTACAGAAGTCGTTGGGCCTGCCAGTTCACCGGCTGAAATGCGATGTGCCGACACGGTGGAATTCAACTCTGCACATGTTGCAGCGACTGTGGCAGCACCGACAAGCCCTGGTGCAATACGTTCTGACGTATAGCCTGGGCCAACGAGATCCAGAGGTGGGGCAAATCACGCTGGAGGAGTGGTCTCAAATCAGGGACCTATGCACCCTTCTGCACAGTCTTGAAATGGTGACGAAGATGTTTAGTGCTGACGATGCCATTATCAGCATAACTATTACGGTGATTTACATGCTGGAGCACATGTTAAACAGAATTCGGAGTCAGGTGGTGGGACAAGAGGAGGTGGAGGAAGTAGAGGAGGAGTCGTATGCGGAAGGGATAACATCTCCAAGGTCCAGACGGTTGGCAGCACCAAGGCGGCAGGCATGGGAGGGTGGGGGAGAGGGATTAACCAGGGCGCATGGTAGCAGCCAAACTGTTGAGGAAGGTGCAGGAGCCGAGGAAGAAGTGGAGGACGAACTGGCAATGGGCATGGAAGACTCATCAGATGAGGGAGACCTTGATCACATTTCTGTTGTGCGAGGTTGGAGGGAGAGGGCAGAGGAGGAAGCATGATTCTTACCTCGCTACCAACACAACAAGGACTTGGTCCTTCTGGATGCGCAAGACACATGAGTGCCTTCTTGCTGCACTACCTGCAACATGACCCCCGGATTGTCAGAATTCGAAGTAATCCCGACTACTGGGTTGCCACACTGTTAGATCCCCGGTACAAAAGTATATTTGCCGAAATAATTCCTGCCATAAAAAGGTATTGACGAATGCAGGAGTATCTGTTGCAGAATCTTACATGTACTTTTCCACAAAATACCAGTGGTGCACGTAGTGAATCTCACAGTTCTAACTTGCCAACGGTGGGACTGTCGAGTCTTCATCACTCAAACAGTAACAGTAACACAGTATCTGCTGGTAACAGCAATTTTGTGGAATCGTTTCACCACTTTTTTAGACCATCCTTTGCAAAGCCACAGGAGACAAGAAGTCTGACACATAGTCAATGCCTAGAGAGGATGGTACAGGAGAATCTCCAAGTGAACATCGAAGCCATGACTGTGTCACTGGACCCTTGCTCATTTTGGTATTCCAATCTTGAAAAATCGCCGGAGCTCGCCACTCACGCCTTGGAGATCTTGTCATGCCATGCAGCCAGCGTTCTCTCTGAACGTGTGTTCAGCGCTGCTGGTGGTGTGCTGACAGATAAGCGCACGTGGCTGTCCACTGAGAATGTAGACAGACTCACGTTCATAAAGATGATCAAATCATGGATTCGCAAGGACATTTCTACCCCTGTGTCATCCTTGGGAGACTAAAAGCTTGGGGATTTGGTAAAATCACCTCACCAACCATTTTAAGCAACAGTGGGGCAATTGATGCCACTTAACCCTAGAACACATGACCATAAAAATCTACACTTTCACATACCTGGGGCCCTTTAGGCCCGTGTGCAAATAACATGGAATAACTCAAACTCAAATGACAAACAACTATATACATGAAGAATACCTAGAGTTTCAAAATTCTAACTAAAGCAATCTTGCAGAAAATAGAAAACAATTAACTGGGCGGGCCTGCAAGGCCACAGGTATGCGTTCTAGGGTTAAGTGGTGTCTGTGCCACAATTTTGGGAGTCCCCTTGCTGTGTCTTACGTGACGTTGGCATCGTCAATTCCAGGTGGGTTGGGTCGCACCCCCCCCTTTTAACTGTAAGAAACTACATACACTATGGCTTGGGGTAACACAGATGGTTCAGTCTGAAGAGCTGTTTACTCAGAGGTCTGCTCCAAATCTTCAGTGTCTGCTAGTCAGCGTAGAATTTTTAACTGCATCTAGCCTAGGCAATACTTTGAGCGTAGTAGCCCAGCTGCGAAGCAAGCTGCACCGCCTGTGTATCTAATAAGAATTTTTAAATTAATCTAGCCTAGGCAGACTGTGGGGACCCCCAACCAAACCCAGATGCTCAGCCCCCCTACCGCCCCCCTTTCATGGACAACCCAATAATGTAACTCTTACAACTGGATGGGTGAGGATCGGTCACAGCTTTATTAACTCTTTATACTCATTCCATTAGAAAGGCATTTTATTTCTAAAATAATTCAGCTTGTTGCAGCATGCCCTGGGTCCCCACTCCGGCAAGTTGGCCAACAAGTGTAACTCTCCAACATGTCCTTTCTATTTCCAGGCCACGGAGGATCCAGTGTACTCGTATGCAGGACTCTGACCCCCACCCATCACTCTTAACGCTTGTTCCACTCCATCCTGGAGTCCTGACAGGAATATGTCCAGTCCAATATCTATTAAGTGAACACCGTCGGGCCGTATGAGGCCTGCTTTATCTCCTTCCAGTTGTCGGTGTCGTATCACTACACCGCCTCTGTCTCTTCTAAATTTTGCCATCCGAATATTTATTACCCACCTTGTCCATTCGATGGCCGTGATGTCTCGCGCACCTTGCCATACCGCTATCGGCACAATCTCTGACCATACTATAGCTAATTTTGTGAAAAATTCTCTGAAGCGCTCAGTGTCTAGTTTCATTATTGCCATTAGTTATGCGCTCTTGTGATGACCTAGGTTGTTTCCCCCGGCCTGTATAACTAAGATGACCGGACCTCTTGCCTCTCTCCCTACCTTGATTACCTCCATTAGTACCTGTGGCCATAGCAGGCCTCTAATACCTCTCCAGTTGAAATATGTGTTATGAAACTCTAATTTCCTCCCGCCTGGGCGGACTTTCGCCCTTTTTTGTGCCCAATATATATACGAGTGGCCTATCACTCACACTGTTGGCTTAGCGTCACCTGTAAAAGAAACAAAACACGTTAGGATAACAAGTCCGGTCTTATGTATCTCGCCAAACACGTGGATCGCCATCTCCCTATCCTCTGAACTTCCGTTTCTGACAGTCCTGCTCTTGCTGCTTCCGTGGCCGCACCTATGCGGAATGAGTGTGTCCCGTAATCTTTGGGGTGGTTCCCTGCCGATGTTATGCATTTATTAAATATAGCTTGGAACAGGTATCTTGATAATGGTGTTCCATCAATGTGTGATACGAAGAAATTACTTTGTGATCTGATGGTTAGATATGTTTTTACTATTGTTACCCGACTCAGTGTACCGTTTGTGGGTTGTAGAAGTACCCAAGTACCCCTGCCCGCTGGAACCGTTTTCGATTGGTGTATGCGTACACGTATTGCATTATTAGCTATGACTACTTCCTGGTGTAATAAGCGTCCACTGGTGGTAATTTTGGATTGAGGGACTAATTCGCTTATACATAGCGCCCCGAAGAAGGCGATCACAAATGCAGTAGACATTAGTGTTGCTTCAAATTGTGAGTGTCATGTTAATGGTGTTAGGGATAAGATGTGAGAAATCAGTTTTAGTGACACGGGACGGGACGTCTACATTCCTGAATTGGCTGACCCCTTTTCCACCCTTTTATGGATTGTCTGATGATGAATCTTTGTCACATCTCCCCAATTCAGTAGTTGGAAGTGAAATGCTACTCCGGTCAGACACCGCTGCGCTGACGCCCCTGATATGCCCCTCATCATTAGCTAGTGGAGAAATTCTATGGTGACTTGTGATCTGGCTTGTTCACATTGGTCAACCCGTCTGCCTGCTACTAGTCGTGTCCACTCTTCCCATGCCTTACCGTATGCTTGCCACGTTGACGGGGCAACTGACGCTCTGATTAATGGCATCAACTATTCGCCACTAGATCCCATAGGGAGGGTGGGCAACTGTTGCCCGATGGGTGGGCGTTGTGGAAGAGCTCTGTGAAAATCTGCCAATTGAATTGTTATAAAGCGTTAGCAGCAGCTTTATACCCCTCAGCATAGTGTCTAGCGCGGACCCATACATTGTGTTTTAGGCACAGGAATACTAGCCTGCGTAGTAGGCCTAGCACTGGGAGAGACGATGATGCCATCTTATTAATGCAGTGCGCTAGGCTGGTGTTTTGTGTTATGAAGCGTATATTTTTGTTAGCCAGGCGCGCGCCCCATATTTCTATTGCTACCACTATTGGGAAAAATTATTTTCAGGGCTAGATGCAGCTAAAAATTATTATTAATTTCAAAGCTGGTGGAGCTTGGTATAGATGGCCTAATACAATGAGTCCCACAGACTGCTAGAAGCCCAAATATTTTTTCAGAGGTAGATGCAGATAAAAATTATTTTTAATTTGCAACCTGATGGAGGTCAGTATAGATGGACTAATACAACAAGTCCCACACACAGCTAGAAGCCCAATATTTTTTCAGAGCTAGATGCAGACAAAAAATTATTTTGAATTTGCAACCTGATGGAGGTCAGTATAGATGGACTAATAGAGAAAGTCCCACACACTGCTAGAAGGCCAAATATTTTTTCAGAGCTAGATGCAGAAAAAAATTATATTCAGTTTGCAACCTGATGGAGGTCAGTATAGATGGACTAATAGAGAAAGTCCCACACACTGCTAGAAGGCCACATATTTTTTCAGAGGTAGATGCAGAAAAAATATATTCAGTTTGCAACCTGATGGAGGTCTGTATAGATGGATTAATAGAACAAGTCCCACACACAGCTAGAAGCCCAATATTTTTTCAGAGGTAGATGCAGAAAAAAATATATTCAGTTTGCAACCTGATGGAGGTCAGTATAGATGGACTAATACAACAAGTCCCACACACAGCTAGAAGCCCAATATTTTTTCAGAGGTAGATGCAGAAAAAAATATATTCAGTTTGCAACCTGATGGAGGTCTGTATAGATGGATTAATAGAACAAGTCCCACACACAGCTAGAAGCCCAAATATTTTTTCAGAGGTAGATGCAGATAAAAATTATTTTTAATTTGCAACCTGATGGAGGTCAGTATAGATGGACTAATAGAGAAAGTCCCACACACTGCTAGAAGGCCAGATATTTTTTCAGAGCTAGATGCAGAAAAAAATTATATTCAGTTTGCAACCTGATGGAGGTCAGTATAGATGGACTAATAGAACAAGTCCCACACACAGCTAGAAGCCCAAATATTTTTTCAGAGGTAGATGCAGATAAAAATTATTTTTAATTTGCAACCTGATGGAGGTCAGTATAGATGGACTAATAGAGAAAGTCCCACACACTGCTAGAAGGCCAAATATTTTTTTCAGAGCTAGATGCAGATAAAAATTATATTCAATTTGCAACCTGATGGAGGTCAGTATAGATGGACTAATAGAACAAGTCCCACACACAGCTAGAAGCCCAAATATTTTTTCAGAGGTACTGTAGATGCAGATAAAAATTATTTTTAATTTGCAACCTGATGGAGGTCAGTATAGATGGACTAATACAACAAGTCCCACACACAGCTAGAAGCCCAATATTTTTTCAGAGGTAGATGCAGAAAAAAATATATTCAGTTTGCAACCTGATGGAGGTCTGTATAGATGGATTAATAGAACAAGTCCCACACACAGCTAGAAGCCCAATATTTTTTCAGAGGTAGATGCAGAAAAAAATATATTCAGTTTGCAACCTGATGGAGGTCTGTATAGATGGATTAATAGAACAAGTCCCACACACAGCTAGAAGCCCAATATTTTTTCAGAGGTAGATGCAGAAAAAAATATATTCAGTTTGCAACCTGATGGAGGTCAGTATAGATGGACTAATACAACAAGTCCCACACACAGCTAGAAGCCCAATATTTTTTCAGAGCTAGATGCAGAAAAAAATTATATTCAATTTGCAACCTGATGGAGGTCAGTATAGATGGACTAATAGAATGATGCTATGCCCAAAAGATTTTACTTCATTAGGTGCAGTAAAAAATTGGTATTCTATACACAGGTGGTATATCTTGCAACACAGATAGGCTACTCCACTGACTAACACACTCTGCAATAGGCCAAAAAGGATTAGCTTTGCTAGATTCAGCCAAATGCTGTGAAAAAAACTTGCACAGCACTGGCACAGACCTGCCTGGCATAAACTGATAGGAACTGATGTAACCTAGTCCTGAAAAGGACTCCAATTACAATTAGTCTTTACTCCCACAACCTATCTATTTAAGAGCACAGACCTGCCTGATAAAAGTCATAGGAAATGCTGTAACCTAGTCCTTAAAAGGACTGCAATCACAACTATTCCCTACTCCCAAGCTATCTGTAGATTTGTGCGAAAATTGGCTTGAAATTAACAAGGTATAGCGCACACAGCAACAGCGGTGCCGTCTAACACGCAGCTGCAGCAGTGAGAAAATGGTGGCGACGGGGAAAATGGCTTGGTCTTATAGGGCAAGGACATGTGACATACACTGCCAATGACACATGCCCTTGCTTGTGTGAAAAAAAGCACTTCGCTCCGTGTGTGCGCTGCTGATAGGCTGACAGATTGCACCTCCCCACTGTAAATGCGGGAAAGAGAAAAAAAAATGGAGATCTTCATTGTTCCTGCAGAGATCCATCCCCTGCACCTCCCCCCACCCCGTTGTACACTCAAACTGCGTATTAACATTAATTTTCATCATTACTGAGAAAAAATCCAGTTATGATTTTGGTACACGAACAGTTATCGAACATAACCTCGAACAGCCGAATTTTTCTCAAATTGTTCGTGTTCGCCGAACGGCTCGAACACCGCCCAAAGCAGCTCGAATTTGAGATTGGCGAACAGTTCGAGTAGAACAACGCTCATCTCTACTGACGACACACAGATCTACCTCTCTGGACCTGATATCACCTTCTTACTAACCAGAATCCCACACTGCCTGTCCGCTATTTCATCTTTCTTCTCTGGTAAATTGCTAAAACTTAATATGGATAAAACTGAATTCATTATCTTTCCCCCATCTCGCTCAACCACCCCATCTGACCTATCCATCAAAGTCAATGGCTGCCCACTCTCCCCAGTCCCTCAAGCTTGCTGCCTCGCGCTAACCCTTGTCTCTGATCTCTCCTTCAAACCTCATATCCAAGCCCTTTTCACTTCCTGCCGACTCCAGATCAAAAATATTTCCCGGATCCGCACATTCCTCAACCATGAATTTGCTAAAACCCTTGTGCACGCCCTCATCATCTCTCTCCTCGACTCCTGAAACCTCCTGCTCTGTGGCCTCCATTCTAACACTCTCGCACCCCTCCAATCTATCCTAAACTCTGCTGCCTGACTAATCCACCTGTCCCCCCCGCTATTCCCCAGCCTCTTCCCTCTGTCAATCCCTTTACTGGCTCCCCATTGCCCAGAGACTCCAGTTCAAAACCCTAACCATGGCATATAAAGCCATCCACAACCTGTCTCCTCCATACATCGGTGACCTAGTCTCCTGGTACTTACCTGCACGCAACCTCTGATCCTCACAAGATCTCCTTCTCTACTCCCCACTTATTTCCTCTTCCCACATTCGCATACAAGATTTCTTCTGTGCATCCCCCCTACTCTGGAACTCTCTACCCCAACATATCAGACTCTCACCTACTGTGGAAACCTTCAAAAGGAACCTGAAGAGCCACCTCTTTCAAGAATCCTACAACCTGCAGTAACCCTCACCTATTGTATCCTCACCCATCCCTTGTAGATTGTGAGCCCTTGCGGGCAGGGTCCTCTCTCCTCTTGTACCAGTCGCCCATTCGTTTTTGTTCAAGTTATTGTACTTGTTTGCGATGTATACCCCCTTTTAAACATGTAAAGTGCCATGGAATTAATGGCGCTATAATAATTAATAATAATAATACTGTAAGACTATATACATTTTTGCAAGGGAAAGAAAGAATAAGAGAGACCACGCATTTGCACAAAACTACGTTAGCCTGCTCTACACCAGTGCGGTATTTGGTGTCGACCATGTGTGGGTTTTATTTTGCAATCCTCGCAAATCAAATATCAAATTGTTCGAATTTCAGGAAATTCGACTAAAAGTCAATCCTCAGCGGATCAATCCGTTCATCACTAAAAGTCACCTTGACTTTTCCAAAAAAACATTATATTCTCCGGAATCCAATTATTTTGTGATTCAGTTTGTGCAAACCCAAATCAAAATTTTGCTGATTTGTGTACATCAAGGAAAGGAGTGAACAAAATAAAAAAACACCTTGCCACTCACCCGTCCCACTTCCTCAGTCCCCTATCTGGTTATTTGTGCAGATTTCTCCTGTCTCTTACTTAATACACGTGGCGTCCACTTCCTCTGTTATCACTGTGTGCAGGGACTTCAGGTCAGAGGAATCTGCATGGAGGGCCAGATGGGGGTCTGCAGCCTTTATTATGTTCTGGGGTCTGTAGACCACAATCCCAAAGCATAATAAGGTATATTGGATTTCCATTGAATAAAGTTGATGCAAATCAAATTTCTTGGCCAAATTTAAATGAATTGCTTAATTAGAATTTTGACAGATTCGCTCATCATCAGTTTTACATCTGCTGACTGGTACAGTCTATAAAGATAAAATGTTATTTTTTTTATTATTGTGTTTATAATAAGGCCTTCAGCTTGCTTGCGAGCTTCGAGACTTGATGGATGAATGATCTGTAGGAAGATCGATCTTGTACAAGTCTAGAGAGGTCCAGCAGGGTCTTCTCCGCTGTTTTCTTAATAGTATCAAAAATGTTGTTATGTTATTTATGTATTGTTCAAAATAATCCAAATAATTCTTAAAACTTGCAAGTATTTGTTCACCATGTCTTACTAAGAAGGTAAACTAATTTTAGTCTAGGATTTCTTGGATTTGTCTAAATGTATACATACATATACCCTGTATACTTACATGATTATTTTAATTATTTACATCTTTAATTTTTGCAGAACCAGAAGGAGGAGAAGTGTCTCCCCCTGTAGGAGCTGGTGTGAATTGCAACAGCTGGACCTTCAAATATGGACCTGGCAATCAAAAACAACCAGTACCACAAATACCACCAGATTTTCCGGAGAATTTTATTATCCCAGGATCCCCAGCCATCATTTCGATCCGCCAGGACCAACCATCAGCCCAAGGTCATAAAAGTAACTTTATAACCTTTGGCAAAAAAGAAGAAACTAAGAAGAAAAAGAAGAAGAAGAAGGGAAACAAGAACCAAGAGAAAGGAAATAATCCGACCGACAACAATGATCAATGAAAGGAGATCGAAGCCAATTATAATCCCATTTTTGTAAGAAATAATGTAGCAACAAAGTTAAATTTCTTCCTACTGTTAATGCACCTTCCTAAGAACAAAAAGACTGCAACATTCAAGCCTGAAAATCTATACATATATGTCTATATTATTTACCAGATTATGTCTTAAAGCTTTATTATGTCAAATGTTTAACCATATGACACTCAGCTGTTGTCTCTCACATCCAAAGAACACAGTGGCAGTTTGTGCATATATTATAGTAAGTGACTGTTAAGGCCGATGTCTCTGTAAATAGTTACTGTGTATTGTACAGAAAATGCATTTTATCCAGTTAGCCATGAAAGAAGATGAAAGTATACATTTCAGCCATATAACAGAAGTAACTCTGGGCAGAAATAGAGTAAAACAGAGGGGAATCACTAAGTAGATAGGCCAATTAATGTCATATCATTCCAAATATTACAGATAACGAGATTGTCTAAATTATCACTATTGTACATTAAAACTCTATAGCAGTAAAAGCCATCATTTACATTACTATCTTCATTATATTTAAAAAAAAAACATTGAAAAAAAAACGTGAAGACGTTAAATTTAAAGAAATTCCTCAGGAATCAATATAGTTAGTATGCTACCATATATATGTGTTTGCCCATGATAGAAATCTGTATATAGAAATTGCCTGAAATTAAAAAAGGGGCAAATTATAATAAGATAAAAGCAAAAAAAATGTTAAAAAAATAAATATAAAAAAGTAACTATTCAGACATAGCAAGATCGTAGTATTTAGCTTACATTTTAATAGTCTTTTGAACAATACACTAGAAAGCTGGCACCAAATAATGTCTTACATTGTGGAGCGGGATGCAGATTGCTTGATCTATTTTGTGTCAATTTGACCATTCTTTTGCTTTGTTCACACCCTGCTGTTTTTCATGTTTAGTACAGATGTCAAAAAATACTTCCAATGTATACATTAAATGTTTAGTACTGGCATATGCAACTATATGCCTTACAGTCACTCATTAATTTTGTTTCAACAAGATGAGGGAAGCAGGGTGAGTGATCCAATGCCGCCCACTGGTGACAATTTGTGTGGAGGTGGTGATAGAAGATGTGAGGTGGTGCTTCTATCACTCACCCTGCTTCTATCACCGCGCCCTGGTGGTATCTCATTTCGCAGCAAGATGTTTAGGCTTATGGGTATAGAAGCAGACTACGAGTATATTGGTCACTTCTCCCACAACTTCTAACAGCGCCATTAATTCAGGACATCTTCAGAGGGCGGCAATGAAACAAACTGTGGTAAATAACCGTAGTGCCACCCCTTGATGACATCCTGTTTCAGGTGGGATGATAAATCCTGTGGGGAAGTGAATGCAGCCACAACCTCCTGATTACGCCTCCTTTGAGACCCTCTCAAATAAAACATCACAGGAAGTGGAGGAAAAAACACATTCAGGGATTAGCAGGATAGGAAAAAGCGTAAGGTCTTTTATAATACAACAAATTACAAAAGTGGTTAGGGTGTAAAAATAGATATTTATATAAGATTTTTTATATATCGGACTACCCCTTAAGGACCCAAAATCATTAAATAAAAGTTAGCGGAAATGAGTGATTTCCATTATAATGAGCAATTGTCTGTTTTGGTTAAACCAACCCATGCCGAAAAAAAAATGATCATTATCATTCAAAACATCAATCGGGATGCCAGATTTTTAAACATTTGTTGCATCATCGGCCAAAAAAGTCCAACTTGATTTATGCTATCTGAGATTCTTCTTTTCACATTGACAAGTTGCCATTTTTCTGACTGATGAATTATTATTCATCACCTAGCTTTTGTATTATGTGTACGGACGCCTTTAGTATCCTATAGAATATCTTGGGAGTATTTTCTTGCCTGCACCCTAATTAAATTACTATACAAGTGAACAAAGCATTACTGGTAATGTGGAACTGCTGGTGCGCCATTGTCAATTTCTATTGACTTTCATGGAATAAGATTATGCACATTAGCCAAAGTTGTCACAATCATTGCATAAATCAATGCATTGTATTGCTGTATTGTATATGAGGAGTAAATCTCCCTCCAGCCATATAATGTGTTTGACAAAAAGGAAATGAATCTTCAAAATACATTGTGCTATATATTGATAAGACAGTGGACAATGTTAAAAAGTTACTGCTGATTCTCAATATTTTTACAAATTTGTAAGCAATGGTGTACATTCATCTGTACTGCGGTACATCACAACTACTCCCATACAATAATTGTTATCGCTTGTTTTAATGACTTAACTTTTGCAAATTACTTGCGTACTTTGCACTTTTCATCTTGCTTTAAACACATTTAGGGCTCGTACAGACAAGCTTGTTTTCGGTCTGAATGCGATCCAGCAAAACATCGGATCACACTTGGACCAGTGTTATTCTATAGGTCCTTGCATTGTACATATCTGATGTATTTTAAACTCTAAGTAAAAAATCACAACATCCAAAATTTCTTTAAATCAGATTACACTTGGCCATGCAAATCAATGAGTTTGTGGAAACCATCAAGCTGCACTCGGATGTCATCTGAGTGGGGTCCAATTTTCACAGACTGACAGAATGGAGGAGATAGAAATTTTTTTTTACATCTTCTCGTCATCTGAGAAAATCAGATCCCACTCTGATCTTACACTGATCAAACTCTGATCAGAGTGTGATTGGCATATTCAGACCTGTTTTCTCAGTCGAGAGAAAATCAGTCGTGTGACCCTAACCTCATGTGAAGAAATAAAAATGCAAATGTATGAACAAATTCCCTTTTGCAATATATTAACTATTTGGTATAGAAGACTATCCTGAATTAGGCATGTTGAGGTAATTGAATCCAGTTGCATAGCTTTGGTTACCCTTTTTCGTTGAAGTGCTTCAAAAATAATTTTTAATAATCTTTATTTTTTTAAATTATTTGTAACTATTTTATTTTTTTCATAATTTAGTACACACTCAAAGTGCATTATTTAATTTATAAATTCAAAAATGTATATTACAATGTATTATATAGGGAAACTATCACTAAATTTTTCTACCCCAAATGTAGACAGCATGAGACCCTGATTTGAGTGATCTATCACTTACTGGCTTTGGATAAAATCAATTTATCTGCTGCAGTTCTCTGAATGCTGAGCTTTGTATAACCACGCCCACACCACTGATTAGCAGCTTTCTGTATTACACTGTGCATAGGCAGAAAGCTGCCAATCAGTGGTGGTGGTGGGGTAATACAGAGCTCATTAATATGGAGGACTACATAGCAGCAGGTTTACTAGTCCTCTAGTGATAATCTCCTGCTGGTAAAGCTGTGATTTTATTAAAACTATAGGCAGCAGCCCAGTAAGTGACACATCACTGGAATCAAAGTCTCTGGTTCTACTTTATGCGGCTCTCAGATTAGGTTGAAGAAAACTGCAGACCAATTAACCTTAAGTTTTCATTTCCTTAATTTGTCTCTCTAGTTCTATCATTTACTTATATTTCACTTGTAACATGTAAAAATTGCATTAAAGAAAAGGATAAAAAATTGCATCAAATATGCCCGTCAGGTGCTGCAGGGTTTCTTTAAAGAATTGGAATTTGTGTCCCTTTCTGCCATATGTAAAGCAAATGTCCAAAAATTAAATAACTGGGCAGCACATTTAGGAACTGCAAATGTGTAAAATTCCGATAAGATTCTTTAAAAATAACATAAGTATAAAGATTAACATGTGGTGCTAACTTGATTAGTGGAGGGCAATTTTGATTAGATGTCTTTGCCAATTTAGACACTAATTTTTAGACCATACAAGCCACAAAAACAAGAAAAAAAGATAAATAATGATAGACATCTGTAACATTTACATTAACTGTATATTAAAGCCTCTCTCTTACCTTAGATGACTTAAGATAATTAATGTTTGTGGATTCGCTGTGTTGCTAGTTGCTACTTATTGATATGTAAAACTAGATGTAGAGCCAGTGCTGTACTTTAAAAAAATAAAATAATAAAAAAATATGAGAGGACATGCACAGAAAAAAATAATTTCCTTCGAAAAGGAGATTTTTTTTCAACTGAAACTTTTGTACAATATGCTGTATATTTGTGAATGATATAAATAGGTCTTTTATGAAGGCCGGCTTGTTTTTCAGTGACACAATAGTCACAATAATCACAGAATTTGCTAAATCATGTGTATTGTATTGTTCACTCGGCACCACTTCTATTAGATCACCACGTGGCCAAACATTGCATGTGTTAATGATATACAAAAAAAAACAGCTTACTGTAAATCTGCACACTAACACTAATATCTCTGGAAACTTAACTTTACTGCAAACTTTCCAACATATGAAGATCTCACATATATACTTAGTTACAGATGACATAATCTGTATATATTGATATTACTTTTTGTGGGTTGCTGCATCTCACAAATGGGTTTTGGTTTCATTTTTGCCTTTCTTAGAAAAGGACATGAACTGCCAAGTGTATCACACTGCAAATAAAAACATATGCTCCTATGCTCCTAAGAAAGTCCAACATATATTTATTCTGTGCTTGTGTATGTGAATGCAAAACGCTACAATCAGTTATAGCTGACCTTAACTGTTGAATGTAAATCCATATATTTATTTCTTTTTGTACACTTGTGAAAAGGTGAAGTAGTGTTGATTTTTAATTAACTGATGTTCATCTTTTTGATTTCAAATTACACAGTAAAATCTTTCTTATTTCAAAAACTATTCGGTGGTCCCTTCTTTTGTGTTTTATTTGTAGACACAATGTGTCACCACTCAATGTCGGGTATCCCGGGACTAGGTGTTCCTTCTCTGTCCCTAATGTTAGGAGGCACCCCAGATTACTTCTAAAGGTGAAGGTGCCAGGGCAATATACCTTGCTGAGCTCGTGAATCCGCCCTCAGTCTGCTCCCTCCCCCCACCCAGGGAAGAAGGGAGTAGTGGTCTACTGCAATACTCCAACCAGACTAACAAGGTAATGCAAACAGGGATAAAGGAAAATACAAATCATACAAATATGCACACACAAGCAACAGAGGAAAACACTGGGGAGTAGAGGATGGGGAAAAACCGAAGTAGAAGGAGAGGATTTGCACACAACCAAAACCACGCAAGAGTCTCAGATAAATCCACCAAACACCTCAAACAACAACACTCCACCAACTACTGAACCATGCAGCAATGAAGCTAGCTCTGGCAATTGCTGCTTGCCAGAGTCCAGTATATACTGGAGAGAGGAGTGGCCAACAGTGAACAGCTGAGAGCCTTAATGTAGGTAAGCTTCCAGGAGCTCTGTACTGAGCAGATTAACCCTTGCACTGCTATAAGAAACATACACTGTTTCTAGTCAGTGCAGGAGTAGGAGAAATCAGTCTTCTGGCTCCTCTCTGTGGTGGCACACCCATGACACAATGATCATGAAGCTGAAAAAAACATTGATGTCATATTATTAATCTATATGTATATTTATAAAGAAGACCTGTCACCAATAAATATGCCAATACACAGCGGAACGCTCTTCTGTCTCAGGAATACCAAGAGCGAGAAGCCAAACAGATTGCACGGATAACCTATAGGTTGCCCTTTTTACCAATTAGTTTGATTTTGGCACACTGCTGGTCCCAAATCTTTATTACAGCAATCTTCTCTAGAGATTAATTATCTAGATAAATTGATAGGTACAGAGGTAAATTCAATTTTCTGCAGGCGGCATTGGAACATACAAATAGTTGTCAAGACATTTGTCAGCAAAATAAAACATCTAGGGGTCATCATACACATTAGATTATAATTTGCAAAAAAGCCTATCTAGAAGGAAGAGGACAGGTCTCTGGTGCCACCAATTGGATGCAGAAATCCCAAAAGTTAATATCGAGCCTTGCCAGATGATTTCGGATAAGAAGCCAAACCAGAAAATCCATTTGCAGACATGGTGTTTTGGGGTGTTGCCCCTCCTCAGTGCGAAGCAGGAGATCTGATTTCACTAGGCGAGACGACTCTGACTGTGGTCCAAGGGGGAACATTTCTCCTTGTGGAGAGTGCCAAGCTGGCATAAGGAGATTTATAGGCCATGCAATTCTCCTCTGGGAATATAAATATTTAAATAGCCTCTTCATGAGGAAGAGTACTGGATCTCTGGCATATCCTATTGGCTGTAGCAATCCTATCAGTCAATATCGACCATTTAAAGAACTTTGCCACATGACTTAAGGTAAAACGCGAAACCAGAAAATCCATTTGCAAACAAGTGTTTCATGGCATTGTCCCTCCATAGTGCAAAGCAGGAGATCTGATTTAACTAGGTGATAGGCCTTTGATTGGGGACATAAAGGGGAACATTTCATTAGATTATAGTCAGCTAAGCCCTTTTGCTGGCCGACTATGTCCTCCAACATATGATCTCAAGGGAATAAAGCATAGAGCACCAGGAATTTTGGGCTCCATACTGGCAAAATTTTTGGGCCCCCTTGAGACTCCGCCCATGCTCCACCCCAGCTCCACCTCCATCCCTCAAACCTTCCATGGTCCCATCGCCCACTCTTGTAAAAACTTTCTGCACCACGTCTTCACCAATCACACATTAACAGGTCCCATCGAACACCAAATCACATACATAGCCAGCAGCTTTTGTTTTGGCCAAAAGATTTTTTAATTCACTACCACAACAAGGAGACTCTTCTGGCCGGGTACTATTCTACTCTTACCTATTAAACATTTGTTATAATACCCAATATTCTTTTTAGCTATATTTTTATTTAAGGGAATGTGTCACACACATATTTTTTAAAATGACCAAAAATACCACATACAAGGGACAAATACCATCACGCCATGATCAGACCACATATTACCACCACATAGTGACTGAATAATACCACATACAAGGGACAAATACTGTCACACCATGACCAGACCACATATTATCACCACATAGTGACCAAATAATACCACATACAAGGGACAAATACCGCCACACCATGACCAGACCACATATTACCACCATATAGTGACCGAATACTGTAATACTGATCATTAATACTGATAAGCGAACGAGCTCGCCACTGCTCAGTACTCGCCTGAGCATCTCACTGCTAGGCAGGCAGGCAGTGTATGTGTCAAACTGCAGTGCATATAGTGCAAGATGGTCCATTGAACGTTCCTCCTGCTGCTGTTCTTACAGATATTTGAAAACATAGCCCCAGATATCAGGGGCCAGGGAAAAAAATCCTGGTTATTTGCTTAAAAAGCAATCCAGAGTACACCATTTTTCTGCTCCATTTGCTTATTGGCACTGCAGAATACAGCCAGATCCTTTCCATATTACAGCAATAAAAATCCAGAAATTTGTAGTGCACGTAGAAAATATTGGCCTCCATTTAAATTTTGTTGCAGTGTGTCAGTGAAGTTATTGACACGAGGTCGCTGTGAAAAATAGTAACCTATAGGCCAGATATTTAAAACTGTGGTTTTCCGTCACATGTATCACATAAAAGTGTGCTCCAAATTCAGCCATTTCAGGCCTCCATTTAAATTTTGTTGCAGTGTGTCAGTGAAGTTATTGGCACGAGGTCGCTGTGAAAAATAGTATCCTACAGGCCAGCTACTTAAAACTGTGGTTTTCCGTCACACGTATCACTGCTAGTGATGGGCGAGCACTACAATGCTTGGGTGCTCGATGCTCGGGTCGAGCAAATTGGAATACTCGGATGCTCGACCCAAACAATGAGCCCAATGTAAGTCTATGGGAAACTCAAGCATTTTTCAGGCAGCTCCCCCCGGCGGTCTGCAGAGGGCCTAAAAATTGCCCAAATCGATGGGAACAGTGTTCAAATGACATGGGGACAGCATGGGGAAGACCCCTGGAAACATTTCTGACTCCCAGGTCACTGTTGTCAACAATGTTGTCAGAGGTATTACGCCACTTTTACGGACTCACAATAAAACATACAAAAACGAATACAAAATAGATTTTCCTGGGAAATATGTTAAGGAACATCCTTTCAAGGGTAATGACTTGTATATAAGGCAAAATAAATAACCAAAAACAAAAATGCTCCTGCACACCTTGGGCTATGTTCACAAGTAGAGTTTTTGATGCGTTTTTGCATTGCTTTCAACCAAGACAAATGCATTCACTGGGAAATGTCATTTTAACATTTTACAACCTTATCTGGCCATGTGGTGTGTGACACATCATCAGACACATACATGCAGTGCTGAAAAGACATGGGAACATCATGGGGAAGACCTCTGGAAGCATCTTTGACTCCCAGGTCACTGCCTAAAAGTGTGCCCATCATAAGTGATCCTTGACGCATGCGAAGACGCCTCCCACCATGCACCTGTCTTTGCAGACTTGCAACAATCACCGTCCATGTCCTTGTCCCAGTGCAGCGTTCAGTTGTCCCTACTCCATTCCTTGGAATGCAAGCGCAAGTATGCAGCCAGCCACCCACCCACAGGCTGCAATACTATACTGCCAAATTTTTGACATCTGCTTGCACTTGAAATGTGGCCTTTTAGGCTCGTGGAGGCGGAAGCTTTTCATAACCTCATGCCGGCGGCGTTCGGGTGTCCATACTCGGTCCCCAGCCTCCATTATTTCTACCGGTATAGTCTCCGCCTTCCACAAGCACGGGTCCCACAACATTACCCGTGCCCTCCCCAGTGCACTTACTGGGAAGGACCGCCTACCCACAAACACGTGGTCAAGTTAATGTGGCCAGGGATGGTACGGAGCCAGTCCACAGCTTTTTTTGCTGAGATGTATTTCACCACAGCCATATTGTTTAGCTTGGTGAAAGGACTTGAGAAACCATATCTACTCGAGCTGTCCTTTCTCCCAGGAAGTCCTCTAACGCGGCTTTGACTTGAAATGTGGCTTTTAAGCTCGTGGAGGAGGAAGCTTTTCATAACCTCATGACGGTGGTGGCCGGGTGTCCATACTCGGTCCCCAGCTGCCACTATTTCTCCCGGTATTGTCTCTGCCTGCCACAAGCACGGGTCCCACAACATTACCCGTGCCCTCCCCAGTGCACTTACTGGGAAGAACCGCCTACCCACAAACACGTGCTCAAGTGAATGTGGCCAGGGACGGTAAACAGCCAGTCCACAGCTTTTTTTGCTGAGAGTTGTATTTCACCACAGCCATATTCTTTTGCTTGGTGAAAGGACTGGCATAGAGGGAAACCATATCTACTCTGGGTGTCATTTCTCCCATGAAGTCTTCTAATGCAGCTTGCAGCAGAAGCAATGGCAGCCCATCCAACAACAACTCGCACTTGTCGGTGGTGCTTTGACACACAAACATCTTTCTTTGCGCATTTAATTTCATGAGTACAGAGTTGGGCAATGGCCTGATCTGCAATGCGGTTTGAGAAATAACATGCATAAGCACGTCCGATCCACATTAAAAGAGCAGCCATAGAGTGTCCGGGAACCTTCCCCCATACTTTTCTTAGCCAGGGCTGCTTCTCGGCAGGGTGGGACGGGCCCACCAAAAAACCGGAGACTCCTCCGGGGGCCCTGGCTTATCCTTCAGGAGAGTTCATAGTGCCGAGGCGAGGCCATGATGATGATTGAGGCCACCATCTGCTTAATTTTCTTCTACTTGGAATGCAAGCGCAAGTATGCAGCCAGCCACCCAACCACTTACACACAGGCCACAGTACTAAACTGCCAGATTTCGGGGGCAGCTGCTTGCACTTGAAATGTGGTCTTTTAGGCACATGGAGGCATAAGCTTTTCAAAAACCTCATGCCTCATGCCTCGTGTCCATACTCGGTCCCCAGCCGCCACTATTTCTCCCGGTGTTGTCTCCGCCTTCTACAAGCGCAGGTCCCTGAACATTACTGCTGGTACTTTTTTGTGGGAATCTGCTTGCCTCCTACCAGCCTGGAATATTTCCAGTAAATTATGGCACGACGCCATGGTGTTAGCACTGCCCCCAGTACCAGTAGCGAAGCCATCCCCAATTTCCTTCTCAGGAATTTTATTTGGTAGACTGAGTGGCTTTCCAAATACATTAGTATCTCACAAAGGAGCTGAAGATAGAGTGGCAGTAGGTGCAAGTTTCTCCAGCCTGTTAGATATCAGAGGGTGAAGCACATTGGCTCAGTGGTTAGTACTGAAGCCTTGCAGCGCTGGGATCCTGGGTTCAAATCCCAGCAAGGACAACATCTGCAAGGATTTTTTATGTTCTCCCCGTGTTTGCGTGGGTTTCCACCTCAGTAAAAAAGCAGCCATAGAGTATCCGGGAACCTTCCCACACACTTTTCTTAGCCATGACTGCTTCTCGGCAGGGTTGGATGGTCCCACCAGAGAATCCTCTGATGTGCCCTGGCTTCTACATCAGGAGAGTTCATGATAGCGCTAACTTTTCAGCTGCTATGGGGCTCTTGAGCGGAGGAGAAAGGTGAGCCCTCAGAATCAAATCCTCTGGTGGACCCAGTGTTTTTCAATCTGAAACAGCTTCTCAGTGGGAGTTGTATTTCACCATATTCTTTAGCTCGGTGAAAGGACTGGCATAGAGAGAAACCGTATCTACTCCGGCTGTCATTTCTCCTTCACCAGGATCCGCCCATTGTCACACACGACCATGCCTGGCTGTATGTTCAGCAGTGAAAGCCATAGATCAGGCTGCTGTGTTACAGTTTTCAACAACTCTGCAGCGCTGGGTGGTTTGTCACCTAAGCACTAAGCATGTTATCTTCAGCACAGCCTGTTGCCTCTTGGCCAAGGCAGTGCTGCAGTGCTTTCAGCTTGTGACTGATATGGTCATTTTGAAGATGGAGGAGGAGGTGCAGGAGCTGAACAATATGATTACATTGAGGTTACATTGGCGACTCTGTTTTTTATACTAAAGAAAGATCCTACTGCTTGAGGGTTTTTTTACGTTATTTTTTATGACAAATGCATTCACCAGGAAATGTAATTTTAATATTTTACAACCTTATCTGGCCATGTGGTGTGTGACACATCATCAGACACATCCTGTTTCATTTATGATGGAGGGAATCTGAAAGTCACAAAGCCTATTTTTGTGGAGCCATGAGGCGGCCCTTACTATACTTAAAAGGCCAGCAGTCGGCCCTTGCTATTATTAGAGAGCCATCAGCCGGCTATGCTTTTGGATGCAGCCCAATACCCCTTTGAAGAGACATAGAGGAGGGTCTCAGTAAAAAAAATGTTCCCATTATAAAGAAGCGGGTCTCCTATAGTGGTAATGCCCATGTTGTGACTGCAAGGGCTGGCCAAAATTTGGGAAAAACCCCACTAAGAAGTTAAAGACACATAGAGCAGGGCCACAGTAATGACATGTTTTCATTACAAAGGAGCGGGTGTGCTATACAGTTATAGGGTATGCAGTGAGTCCAATGGCTGACCATATTTACAAAAAAAACCACTAACAATTTAAAAACACATAGAGCAGGGCCACAGTAACAAGTACGACATGTTCCCATTTGAAGGGAGAGGGTCTGCTATCCAGTTATAGGGTATGCAGTGAGTCCAGCGGCTGACTAAATTTAGGAAAAATCCCACTAAGAATTTAAAGACACATAGAGCAGGGCCACAGTAATGACATGTTTCCATTACAAAGGAGCAGATGTGCTATACAGTTATAGGGTATGCAGTGAGTCCAATGGCTGACCAAATTTAGGAAAAACCCCACAAACATTTTAAATACACATAGAGCCAGGCCACAGTAACGAGTACAACATGTTCCCATTAGAAAGGAGAGGGTCTGATATCCAGTTATAGGGTATGCAGTGAGTCCAACGGCTGACCAAATTTAGGAAAAATCCCACTAAGAATTTAAAGACACATAGAGCAGGGCCACAGTAACGACAAATTCCCATTAGAAAGGAGATGGTCTCCCATAGTGTTGGCCTATGCAGTGAATGCAAGGGCTGCCAAAAATTGGGAGGCACTCCAATGCCCCTTGGAAGAGACTTAGAGGGCCTCATAAATAAATGTTCCCATTAGAAAGGAGCGGGTCTTCTATACTTGTAATGCCCATGCACTAAGTGTATGGGATGACAAACATTTACCCTTGGGGGGTATACATGAACATACTGTATAAAAAATTTTTTTTACGGGCATCATAAACACCCTTTAAAAAAATTACGTGGGTGTTGAATCACGGACCACTGTCACCGTGGTGATATGGTGGTGGAGGATGAGGATGAGGAGAAGGAGGAGGACAAGAGTAAATAACCAAAATCAGGAAGCGTATACCCATGTGTGGGTGTGAAGAGGTGCATGGGAATACACCTCCCAAAAAAAGACACTGGATTTGAGTTTAGGTTGCGCTGCTATCATTCGGTGGTGTTGAGAAGTCTGGCACAATCCTGCCCTTGTTCATTTTTATAAGAGTCAGCCTGTCAGCATTTTCAGTTGACAGGTGGATGCGCTTATCAGTTATAGTTCCACCAGCGGCACTAAAAACCCGCTCTGATAAAACGCTAGCAGCAGGGCAGGCCAGGACCTCCAAGGCGTACAGAGCGAGTTCATTCCAAGTGTCCAGCTTGGATACCCAATAATTAAAAGGCACAGAGGAATCACGGAGGACGTTGGTACGGTCAGCAAGGTACTCCCTCAGCATCTTTTCAAACTTTGCACTCCTTGTGAGAGTACCCCACACCTCAGGGCCTGTGCGATGGGAGGGGCTGAGAAAATTCTTCCAGAACTTTGACAGTGTTCCCCGCCTCTGCTGGATTGAAGTTGTGTCTCTCTCGCCTGTACTCCTTGGTTGTCCAACGAACTGTGACCTCTGCAGCCAGCGTTTTCAGATGGGAATTTTTTTTAATAGTTCCGCAACAAGGGCCTTCTGGTACTGTCCCATTTTTGTAGACCTGTCCGCCTCAGGAATAAGAGATATAAAGGTCCCCTTGTAGCATGGGTCTAGAAGTGTCACCAACCAGTAATGACTGTCACCCAAAATTTTGAGAACGTGAGGGTCATGGGAAAGGCAGCGTAACATAAACTCAGCCATGCGTGCCTGACTGCTAACAGGCAAGACTTCCGTGTCCTCACCAAGAGGATGACTGACCATGCTCTCCTCCTCCTTTCTGTCCTCTGGCCATCCATGCTGAACAGACAGTATGACAGTTGTGCAGGTAGTACCGTCTATAGCACATGAAATTAGCTACTGTTCTTCCTCCTCCTACTCCTCCTCCTCATTGTCACCCAATCCACGTTGGGATGAGATGAGGCTGGGCTGTGTGTAATCACCCTGTATGGTTCCTTGCTCCATCTCATCGTGCTCCGCCTGCAATGCATCCTCTTTTATTGTAAACAGAGAGCGTTTCAGAAGACAGAGAAGCGGGATGGTGACGCTAATTATGGCATCATCGCCGCTCACCATCTTGGTGGAGTCCTCAAAGTTATGGAGGATGGCACATATGTCTGACATCCATGTCCACTCCTGAGGTCTTATGTGTGGGGTCTGAACTGAATACAGACGGCCTTGTTGATGCTGGTACTCAACAACTGCTCTCTTCTGCTCACAAATCCTTCCCAACATCTGCAGTGTAGAGTTCCAACACGTGGGGACATCACATACCAGTCTGTGAGCTGGAAACTGCAAACCCTGCTGAAACACGTCAAGGGCGGCGGAAGCTGTAGGTGACTTTCTAAAATGGGCACACAGGCGGCGTACATTAACCACTTTACAGCCTGTGCCGTATTAGTACGCACAGGCGGTAATCCCCCGGTTCAGTGAGGGCTCCGGCGCTGAGCCCGCACTGAACCGAGCACATGTCAGCTGATTATTACAGCTGACATGTGCCCGCAACAGCCGCGGGTGGAATCGCGATCCACCCGTGGCTTTAAACATGTTAAATGCCGCTGTCAATCTCTGACAGCGGCATTTAATAGCACCGCGCCGGAAGCGCGTCACTTACCCCGCCCATCGGTGACCCCATCACATGATCATGGGTTACCGATGGGTGGTAATGACAACCCTGGGTCTGCAGCAGACTCCAGTGGTTGTCATGCGCTGGTCGCTATGAGCGCCACCTAGAGGTCGGCGCTCATAGCACAGGACCATTTCTGATACATACAGGTGATCTGCTGATCATCTGTATGTAGCAGAGGCGATCAGACAAGTGCTGCTTCTAGTCTCCTATGGAGACTATAGAAGCAAGCAAAAAGTGAAAAAAAATGTTTTTTAAAATATTAAAAAAATTAAAAAAATATAAAAGTTTAAATCACCCCCCCTTTCACCCCATTCAAAATAAAATAATAAAACAAAACCCTACATACACATATTTGGTATCGCCGCGTTCAGAATCGCCTGATCTATCAACATAAAAAAAGAATTAATCCGATCGGTAAACGGCGTAACGAGAAAAAATTTCTAAACGCCAGAATTACGTTTTTTCATCGCCGCAACATCGCAATAAAATGCAATAACGGGCGATCAAAACATCGGATCTACAAGAAAATGGTATCAATAAAAACTTCAGCTTGGTGCACAAAAAATATGCCCTCACTCGGCCCCAGATCCCGAAAAATGGAGACACTACAGGTCTTAGAAAATGGCCCTATTTTTTTTTTTTTACCAAACTTTGGAATTTTTTTTCACCACTTGAATGAAAAAGAACCTATACATGTTTGGTGTCTATGAACTCGTAATGACCAGGAGAATAATAATGGCAGGTCAGTTTTAGCATTCAGTGAAAGTGGTACAAAAAATAAAAAAAACATCTGTGGTATTGCACTTTTTTTGCAATTTCACCGCACTTGGAATTTTTTTCCCCATTTTCCCGTACATAAGATGGTAAAACTAGCAATGGCGTTGAAAATTAAAACTCGTCCCACAAAAAATAAGCCCTCACACGGCCATATTGACCAAAAAATAATAACGCTATGGCTCTGGGAACAAAGGGAGCAAAAAACGAAAATGCAAAAAAGGAAAATCCCAGGGCTGTGAAGGGGTTAACAAGCAGATCTGGCAGCTCCGGGCAGGATTTGAGAAACCGCAGAACCACAAGGTTAAGCACATGGGCCAGGCATGGTACGTGTGTGAGCTCGCCTCGCCTCAGAGCCGCCACCAGGTTCCGGCCATTGTCACACATGACCATGCCTGGCTGTAGGTTCAGCGGTGTCAGCCATAGATCTGCCTGCTCTTTCAGAGCTGTCCACAACTCTTCTGCATTGTGCAGTTTGTCACCTAAGCATATAAGCTGAAGAGTAGGAAGAGGCTGAGGAGGATGAGGTGCAGCAGCTGTAGACTTTGGGGGCAACCCTGATTGACCTAGGGTCCGCAATCCTCGGTGTCAGGAGGACGTGTTCCGTCCCAATGTCCGACTGGGTCCCGGCTTCCACTATGTTAACCCAGTGTGCCATCGCCTTTGTTTGACCGTGACTGCTCAAATATTTGGGCATTGCTACATGCCATCTCCTCTTGCCTCGCTTCAAGTGGACCGGGTGAGAGGTCCGAATCTATAAATGGAAAAGTGAACAGCTCTTCGGAGTGTCCAAGTGTGGGATCAGTTGTCTCTGGGAACTCGGCATGGTGGGAGGAAGGTGGTTAACGGTGGGGAATATGCGGTCCAGACTCACGGCTACTGAGACTTGACCGTGTGGAAGGCAAGGTGGTGGTGGCGGCAAAGTGACTGGAAGCATTATCTGCTATCCAAACAATAACCTTTTCACACTGCTCTGTGTTCAATAGTGGTGTTCTGCAGTCCCCTATTAATTGGGACAGGAAGGTCGAGCGAGAAGATGTGGGTGTTTGTTGTGGCACAATTTCAGCTTGCCCACGGCCTCGGGCTCTGCATGCACCATCATCATCATCACGCCCAGTTCCCTGTCCCTTGCCACGTGCCTTGCCCATTTTAAATGGAGGACATTATCTTCCACGCTCACTACAAATGACTGAATTTGGAGCGAACTAATATGTGATCTGCGTGATGGAGAAACCACAGTTTAAAATACCTGGCCTGTAGGTAACTATTTTGAACATCAAACTGGTGTCAATTGCTTCACTGACACACTTGAAACTAATTTTTAATGGAGGTCATAAATGGCAGTATTTTCTGAAAACATATATTTGATCCATGTGATGTAGAAAACACAGTTTTATTTAGCTGGATTTTTATAGCTGTAACATGGAAAGGACCTGGCTGTATTCTGCAGTACCAACAAGCAAATGGCGCAGAAAAACTGTGTTCTCTGGATTGATTTTTAAGCAAATAAAGAGGATTAAGATGCAAAAAAAATTATTCCTGGCCCCTGAGACCTGGGCCTGTTTCTAGAAATATCTAACAGCAGCAGCAGACAGAATTGGAATGGAGCCTCTTGTGCTATGTGCACTGCAGTCTGCTATATACACTGCCAGCCTGCCTATATAAACTGCCTGCCTGATATCTCTGCAGATGGATTAGTCCTCAGAAGAGAAGGACTGTTTGTTGAGATGGATATGTGTCTCTAATATAGTTTGGTACACCTACACTAACTAGAAACAAGCAAATCTCTCCCTAGCTCAGCAGCAGCTCTCCCTACACTGTCTGATTCCGGAGTGACTGTGACGAGCATGGCGGCGCCAGGTGTGATATAAACCTGATTACACTGTGCGGCCAGCCAATCACTGTAATGCTACAACCAACATGGCTACGGCATTACAGTGAGAGGCAGGCAATCTATGCATGTTCATTGGCGCTCTAAAGAGCACCAAACATGCAGGGAGGAGACCCGAGCTCCAGCCGAGCAACCCCAGAAATACTCAGCGAGGGCCTAGCATCTCGAGCAGTGAGATGCTTGGGCGAACACCGAGCATTAGCGAGCATGCTCGCTCATCACTAATCACTGCAGTTCAAATTCAGCCATTTCTGGCCTCCATTTAAATTTTGTTGCAGTGTGTCAGTGAAGTTATTGACACGAGGTAGCCGTGAAAAATAGTAACCTACAGGCTAGCTATTTAAAACTGTGATTTTCTGTCACACGGATCACATGTAAGTGCGCTCCAAATTCAGCCATTTGTAGTGAAAAATATTGTCCTCCATTTAAAATGGGCAAGGTGCATGACAAGGGACGGGAAAGTGGACGTGATGGTGCATGCAGAGGCCGAGGCCGTGGTCAAGCTGAAATTGTGCCACAACAAATACCCACATCTTCTCGCTCGACCTTCCTGTCCACCACCACCACCCTGTCTTCTACACGGTCAAGTCTCACTAGCCATGAGTCTGGACTGCGTATTCCTCACCCTTATCCGCCTTCCTCCCACTGATCCCACACTTAGACACTCCGAAGAGCTGTTCACATTTACATTTATAGATTCAGGCCTCTTGCCCGGTCCACTTGAAGCGGGGCAAGAGGAGATTGCATGTAGCGATGCCCAAATATTTGAGCAAAGATACAAAAACTACCGCACTCGAACAACATAGACGGGACACGGAGAGTAAAAAACGAATCAAGTTCGCAAGAGACCTAGAAGACTACCAACAAGACAAGGTTTACAGATGGCGCGACAGACAAGCCCCGAGGCGCAACTATACATATCACAGAAACTACTCATCAGATCCCTCCACTTCAGGCTCGGAGACAGACAGACATGCCCCCATTTCTTCTACTCGTTTTTTAGGCACACAGAAGAGAAACACGAGAAGAAAAGGACCAGACGAGGAGGCGCCCGGAAGAAGCAAAACGGACTTCACCCGGATTACCCGCTCTCAGGTACTACAACGTTAGTAGTTAATATCTCTTCACGATCCCTCAGCATAGCTGAGATCTCTGCCTTACAAAAAGGACTGAACTTCTGCCCCTCCAGCAGGTGTAACACATTCATGCTCGATATGGAGCTTCAGAGATTTTATCGCTCCATACGTCTCAAAGCTCACTTCGCACATGAACCTGCATCCACGAGCTTTCAAACCACTCCACTACCAGACCCAGTCCAAATCACTGCAGCTAGCCTCGGCCTTAAGTCTAAAAGCACATACCGTCCACCCAGGGACAAACATGCGGTAGAAACCTTTATAGGTTTTATCAACAGCTCCTTTGAACAATTAAGGGGGGACATGCAAAAAGGCCTGATCCATTACCATCACAATATGTCAAGTGTAGACAAACAGGCCCTCAAATCTCTAGTGACCGACAAAACTATTATAATCAAACCGGCTGACAAGGGAGGGGCCATTGTAGTCATGGATGCAAATAAATACACTCATGAAATACAACGACAACTAAATGACAGTAAGGTATACTCTGCATTAGAAAGAGATCCCACACATGACATCAGTACGTCAATTCTTAACACAGTTGACCATTATTTGGCACAGAAAACAATTGATCTCAAAACACGAGACTTTTTAATAAAAAAATATCCCATTACACCAGTATTCTACATCCTTCCCAAAATTCATAAAGATCTTGAAAACCCCCCGGGCCGTCCCATTGTGGCCTCTACAGATTCTATACTGTCCCCGTTATCCATCTTTTTGGAAAAAATACTGACTCCTTTGACTCAGAAAAATCCATCTTACTTATTGGACACAGGGGCCTTCCTTGATATAATCCATTCTATTCATCAAATACCACCCACTGCCTTTCTTGTCACTCTTGATGTCAATAGCTTGTACACATCTATTCCCCATATCAAAGGCATAGAATGTGTGGGCAACTTGCTAAATAGATTCAACACACCCGTGGACACAGAATCTCTGCATAGATCTATTAACCTCAGTCCTCACCAAAAACTTCTTCTTGTTTGGGAACACCTTCTATCTTCAAAAACAGGGGACCGCGATGGGCTCAAATGTAGCGCCCCCGTACGCCAACTGCTATATGGCGGAATTCGAACAGGAAATTGTCTATTCCAACGACCTGTACAAAGCACATGCGATCACATGGAAAAGGTATATAGACGATATTTTCCTCATATGGGGGGGCCCTTTAGAAACTCTTGAGACCTTTTTTGACATCATCAACACGGCATGGGAAGGCCTTAAGTTTACAATGACTTTTAGTCCCGAGTCTATCAATTTTCTAGATACCAAGGTCATTAAAAATGAAAAGGGAATATTGTCCACAGATCTATATGTCAAACCAACGGACAGAAATGGCTTACTTCATTTTGACAGTGCACATCCCAAATCCACGATCTCATCTATACCCAAGTCCCAATTCCACAGTGTGAAACGCATAGTGAGCGACACCACCACACAGGACACACGTCTTAGAGAGATGCAATAGAAATTTATGGAACGGGGGTATCCCCCAGCTCTCTTACAAGAATCTCTCAACCCAGACACTCGAAGTCGCCACACCACCTCGGACCGTCTCCCCTTTGTCCACACTTACCACCCTGCAGTACGTATCCTTCATAAAAGGATCCATCAACACTGGAAAATTCTACACACTGCATACCCATCAGTTCCTGAATTCAAAAACCCCTTCCTCCCATGCTTCAAAAGAGCACCCAATATAAGAGACCGCCTGATCCGAGCTGATTTACCCACCAACCCTCCTATACCCAGACAAAGATTCCTTGCTAACCCCAAAACTGGGACTTTTCCCTGTCTCCATTGCTTTCAATGCAACAATGTCATCAGGGGTAACACGTTTTACCACCCACACTCCGGCAAACAATTTCACATCAGAGATTTCTTCACATGCAACTCCTCCTTCGTAGTCTATCTCATCAAGTGCCTGTGTGGTCTCATCTATATCGGGGAAACTACCCAACCGGTCAAAGACCGTATATCAAAACACAAATCCACTATTCGTTGTAAAAACCTCCTTCTACCCATACCACACCACTTTTCTACCGCTGGACACACCATCTCACAACTCAAATTTCAAGTAATAGATCATGTACCCATCCCACGGAGAGGCGGCGACCGCATCCGTATGCTTAAACGCTGTGAATCTTTCTGGATTCATGAACTTCAAACATTGTCCCCTAAAGGACTTAATCGGGACTATGACCTGCTCTCTTTTATTTAATTGGTCCACAATGAATACTAGTACACAGCTAGCCGCGTTTATAATGGGACTTTCTCAGTACGTATTTAGTGATGGACTCCACTCCCATTCTGTACAATTGGTTATGCTTTACATAATTCTGTATGATTTGTTCTGTCCTGCACAATACTTTATCTGAAAAGTTATCTAGAGTAATTGATATACTTAGAGTATATTCTCTTTTTCCTCATGTACATGCTTGTGGTTTTTAATGTGTTCTCCCCCTCTTCTCTCCCCAGCAACCTTCCTAATACCTCCACTTCCTTCCCTGCTCCCTATGGATGTCCCCTCTCGAGATTCCACCTCCTACCTGCTTCCTACACCAAGCTACACACCTTCTACAAGCAGTGGAATGCACCGCTCTTCTCCTGGAACGCAAATATGGGATACTTCCGCTCATGTGACTATCATGTGACCCGATGATGCGCGTTCGCGTCATTTCCGGTTCAGGTCCTCTTGGCAGCGCGCACTTCAGCGTCCCACCGCTCACACCACACACACCTCCTCCCCTTCCTCCCACCATATATATAACCCCAGGGTGACACTCCATACACTGCATCACCTCTGACAAGCGGTGGATACCGCGTCTATACCTTACTCTGGACCTCTGTTTCCAGGTATGTGTCACCCTCCTTTAGCCCCCTGAGCCTGTAGTCTCTTGTAAAAGCCTCTCTCATTTTGTGATATCCCATTACAGCTTTTTTTACTGACGTTCCATTCCTGGCCTATACTCCTAAGTATATGTTCCAGTTCTTTGCTCAGGTATGCCCCTTCTTTGTACATCTACATTCTTACTTGTTTCCTATATAGTCCCCTTTTTTTAATGGGTTCATTTCTGCCTTACAGCAATCTTAGTGGATTCCTTTTTCCACCTTCATGACCCGTACCTTGGTATGTTACCTCTTTCTCTTTTTTTCACACATTCCCCATGGGACATCCTTCCTAACTCCTCCCTGTTCCCTTCCTCCCTTCGTGTCGCCCTATGAAGGTAGCCTTTTGACTTACAAGAATTGCACTTGTTTATGTTTTCCTCTGACGATGTCAACTGACGTTCGCAGAACACATGATCATTACTATATGTAACTGTGTGTTTGTTGTTTTCTTGTTTTTGTAGTACACTGATGAAGGTCCCGAGGGACCGAAACGTTTGTTTATTTGATTGTACCCACTTCATTAAAAACTTTATATCCAATTTTCTAAATTCCTTGAGTGCCGGGTTTTTCTAATATATAACAAATATTTGAGCAGTCACAATTCCATGAAGGCGACAGTGGGAAACTGTCACAATAGGTGGATGATGATGAAACACAATTGCCAGAAAGTCAGGAAGAGGACCAGGGTGCGGAAGTGGAAGATGAGGAGGTGGACGATGAAGTCACTGACCCAACCTGGCAAGGTGACATGCAGAGCGAGGATAGCAGCACACAAGGGGAGGGAGGCAGTGCACCCCAACAGGCTGTGTGGTGGCCGTTGACAGAAGGCGGGCAACCGTTCCCCATAACACCAACACGACGGAAGTTGCCAGTACAACCGTTAGGTCTTCACGAGTATGGTTGTTTGTTAAAGACTCTACCGATAACCCCAAAAATGGCATTTGCACCACCTGCCAGGCCAGCATCAGCAGGGGTAGCAAAACAAGCAACCTAACCACCACCAGCATGATCAGGCACATGGCAGCAAAGCACCCGACTAAGTGGGCCGAACCCCGAGGTCCAGGAACAGTGTCTTCGGGTGACACCACTGCTTCTTCCACTGTTGTGCGTGTACGCCAATCCCTTGTCCATGGCACATGCGAAGATGCCTCCTGCCCTGCACCTGTCATTGCACACTCTCAACTAGCACCATCAGCAAGCACGTCCATGTCCTTGTCCCAGCGCAGCGTTCAGTTGTCCATACCCCAGTCCTTGGAACGCAAGCACAAATACGCAGCCAACATCCCACAAGCCACACTAAATTCACACATTTTGCGAATGCTTGTGCTCGAAATGTTGCCTTTTAGGCTCGTGGAGACGGAAGCTTTCCACAACCTGATGGCAGTGGCCGTCCCTCGGTACTCGGTCCCCAGCCGCCACTATTTCTCCCGCTGTGCTGTCCCCACATTACACAAGCACGTGTCCCACAACATTAGCCTTGCCCACAACAATGCAGTTACCGGGAAAGTCCACCTAACCACGGACACATTGACAAGTGCTTTTGGACAGGGACAGTACTTCTCACTGACGGCACACTGGGTTAACATAGTGGAAGCCGGGATCCAGTCGGACCTTGGGACGGAACACATGATCCTGACGCTGAGGATTGCGGACCCTAGGTTAATCAGGGTTTCCCCCACATTCTACAGCTCCTGCACCTCATCCTCCTCCTCCTCCTCTTCAGCCTCCATCTCCAAAATGATCACATCAGTCACAAGCTGGAAGCAATGCAGCACTGCCTCGGCCAAGCGGCAACAGGTTATGCTGAAGCTCATATGCTTAGGTGACAAACAGCACAATGCTGAACAGTTGTGGACAGCTCTGAAATAGCAGGCAGATCTGTGGCTGACACCGCTGAACCTACAGCCAGGCATGGTCATGTGTGACAATGGCCGGAACCTGGTGGTGGCTCTGAGGCGAGGCGAGCTCACACACGTACCATGCCTGGCCCATGTGCTTAACCTTGTGGTTCAGCGGTTTCTCAAAACCTACACGGATCTGCCGGATCTGCTTGTCAAAGTACGCCCCCTTTGTGCTCATTTTAGAAAGTGAGCTACAGCTTTTGCCGCCCTCGCTGTGCTTCAGCAGCATTTGCTGCTTCCGGCTTACCAACTGGTGTGTGATGTCCCCACGTGTTGGAGCTCTTAATTGCAGATGATGGGAAGGATTTGTGAGCAGAAAAGGGCAGTTGTTGACTATCAGCATCAACAAGGTAGTCCGTATTCAGTTCAGACTCCACACATAAGACCTCAGGTGTGGACATGGATGTCAGACATATGTACCATCCTCCAAAACTTTGAGGACTCCACCAAGATGGTGAACAGCGATGATGCCATAATTAGCTTCACCATCCCACTTCTCTGTCTTCTGAAACGCTCTCTGCTCACAATTAAAGAGGATGCATTGCAGGCAGAGCAAGATGTGATGGAGCAAGAAACCATGCAGGGTGACTACACACAGCCCAGCCTCATCTCATCCCAATGTGGATTGGGTGACAATGAGGAAGAGGAGGAGGAGGAAGAACAGGAGCTAGTTTCCTGTGCTATAGACAGTACTACTTGCACAACTGTCATACCGTCTGTTCAGCGTGGATGGCCTGAGGACACGGAGGAGGAGGAAGAGGAGGAGAGTATGGTCAGTCGTCCTCTTAATGAGGAGACGGAAGTTTTACCTCTTTGCAGTCTGTCACACATGGCTGAGTTTATGTTACGCTGCCTTTCCCGTGACCCTCGCATTGTCCAAATTTTGGGTGACAGTCATTATTGGTTGGTGACACTTATAGACCCATGCTACAAGGAGAACTTTCTGTCTCTTATTCCCATGCAGGACAGACCTAATAAAATGGAGCAGTACGAGATGGCCCTTGTTGCGGAATAATTAAAAAAATTCCCATCTGAAAACGCTGGCGGCAGTGGTCACAGTTCGTTGGACAACCAAGGAGTACAGGTGAGAGAGACACAAATGCAATCAAGCAGAGGCAGAGGAACACTGTCAAAGTTCCAGGACAGTTTTCTCAGACCCTCCCATCGCACAAGTCCTGATGCGCGGGGTACTCTCCCAAGGAGGGAAATGTTGCGGAAGATGCTGAGGGAGTACCTTGCCGACCATACCAACATCCTCCGTGATTCCTCTGTGCCTTATAATTATTGGGTATCCAAGCTGGACAAGTGGCATGAACTGGCTCCCTATGCTTTGGAGGTCCTGGCCTGCCCTGCCACTAGCATTTTGTCAGAGGGGGGTTTTTAGTGCCTCTTGTGGAATTATAACTAATAGGCGCATCCGCTTGTCAACTGAAAATGCTGACAGGCTGACTCATATAAAAATGAACAATGGCTGGATTGGACCAGACTTCTCAACACCACTGAATGATAGCAGTGTAGCATAAACTCAAATACAGTGGTTTTTTTGGGGGATGTCTAACTATTCCCATGCACCTGATTTTGTCTATTTGCTCTTGTTCTCCTCCTTCTCCGCATCCTCATCCTCCACTACAATAACACCACCATATCTACCATATCAACATATCTACGTCTCTTGCAAGGGGCATTGGAGTTCCTCCAAATTTTTGGCAGCCGTTGCTTCACTGTATAGGCAAACAGTATGGGAAACACACTTCCTAATAATGGGAACATTGTCTTCAGGAGGCCCTCCGACCTCTACGTCTCTTGCAAGGGGCATTGGAGTTCCTCCAAATTTTTGGCAGCCATTGCTTCACTGCATAGGCAAACAGTATGGGAGACACACTTCCTAATAATGGGAACATTGTCTTCAGGAGGCCCTCCGACCTCTACGTCTCTTGCAAGGGGCATTGGAGTGCCTCCAAATTTTGGCAGCCATTGCAGTCACTGCATTCGCAATAACTGTATATTAGACCCACTCGTTAATAATGGGAACAGCAAAGCATTTTTTAGGAGCTGCTGGAAAAATGCTCGAGTTTCCCATAGACTTACATTGGGCTCGTTACTCGGACCGAGCACTTAAGCATTCCAATGTGCTCGCTCATCACTAATCATTAATAGAAAAACAGAATACTAATATTATCATAAGTAACATTATACACAGGAGCTCTGTGCATAGTATACAGTGTATAGTGTCAATGTACAGGTAATACCGTGATCATCTGTGACATTATACACAGGAGCCCTGTGTATAGTATGTAGTGTATAGTGTCAGTGTACAGAGAACACAGTGACTTACTGGTGACGTCTCTATTTGAAGTCCTTCATCTTCGCTTTTCCGCTTCATCCAGCGCAGACCGCCATCACTTCTTCTACCCAGGACTCGTTTCTGCATAAAATAACACAGTTATCTAGAGCAGATTACAGACCACATTCCCCAATTTTTCCCCAACTGTCCCCCAAAGTGACATAGTGCTAGTGCTGATACAAACACTTTTAGATTGTAATTGCATCCTCATCAGTTCTAGGTTTCTAGGTCAGTTTGTTTACCCTGTACTTCTTACATATGCATTCTTTTTAATGCTGCAATGTTTAACACTGCAAAGTCGGCTAATCTAAGCGGACTTTTAGACTTAACCCCTTAAGGACCGAGCCACTTTGTACGTTAATGAACGAGCTTCATTTTCCAAAACTAACCAGCATCACTTTAGGAGGTAATAACTCTGGAACACTTTAACATATCCCAGTAATTCTGAGAATGTTTTTTCGTGACATGTTGTACTTCAAGTTAGTGGTAAATTTTGGTCGTTATGATTTGTTTTATTTATGAAAATATCAAAAATTTGACAAAATTGTTATTGCAATTTTCAAACTTTAATTTTTTTATTTTTTTATCAGATAGTCATACCACACAAAATAGTTAATAAATAACATCTCTAATATGTCTACTTTATATCTGCATCATTTTTTAAGCATATTTTTTTTTTTTGCTAGGAAGTTAGAAGGGTTAAAAGTTTATCAGCAATTTCTTATTTTTGCAACAAAATTTACAAACCCATTTTTTAAGGGGCCACATCACATTTGAAGTGAAAAAGTTTATTATGCTGAGCACTCGGGGTTTCCATCTAAATCTACAAAATACGTGATTCGTATGAAAACCCAGAGGGATTCATTCACTATAATGAGGCAGCAGAGTTACTCTGGACTAGAGATGAGCGTTGTTCGACTCGAACTGTTCGCCAATCTCAAATTCGAGCTGTTTTGGGCGGTGTTCGAGCCGTTCGGCGAACACGAACGATTTGAGAAAAATTCGGCTGTTCGAGGTTATGTTCGATAACTGTTCGTGCACCAAAATCATAACTGGATTTTTTCTCAGTAATGATGAAAATTAATGTTAATACGCAGTTTGAGTGTACAGCGGGGTTGGGGGAGGGGCAGGGGATGGATCTCGGCAGGAATAATGAAGATCTCCATTTTTTTTTCTCTTTCCCGCATTTACAGTGGGGAGGTGCAATCTGTCAGCCTATCAGCAGTGCACACACGGAGCGAAGTGCTTTTTTTCACACAAGCAAGGGCATGTGTCATTGGCAGTGTATGTCACATGTCCTTGCCCTATAAGACCAAGCCATTTTCCCCGTCGCCACCATTCTCTCACTGCTGCAGCTGCGTGTTAGACGGCACCGCTGTTGCTGTGTGCGCTATACCTTGTTAATTTCAAGCCAATTTTTGCACAAATCTACAGATAGCTTTGGAGTAGGGAATAGTTGTGATTGCAGTCCTTTTAAGGACTAGGTTACAGTATTTCCTACGACTTTTATCAGGCAGGTCTGTGCTCTTAAATAGAAAGATTGTGGGAGTAAAGACTAATTGTAATTGCAATTCTTTTTCAATTCTAGGTTACATCAGTTCCTATCAGTTTTTGCCAGGCAGGTCTGTGCCAGTGCTATGCAAGTTTTTTTCACAGCATTTGGCTGAATCTAGCAAAGCTAATCCTTTTTGGCCTATTGCAGAGTGTGTTAGTCAGTGGAGTAGCCTATCTGTGTTGCAAGATATACCACCTGTGTATAGAATACCAATTTTTTTACTGCACCTAGTGAAGTAAAATCTTTTGGGCATAGCATCATTCTATTAGTCCATCTATACTGACCTCCATCAGGTTGCAAATTGAATATAATTTTTTTCTGCATCTAGCTCTGAAAAATATTTGGGCTTCTAGCAGTGTGTGGGACTTGTTCTATTAGTCCATCTATACTGACCTCCATCAGGTTGCAAACTGAATATAATTTTTTTCTGCATCTAGCTCTGAAAAAATATTTGGGCTTCTAGCAGTGTGTGGGACTTGTTCTATTAGTCCATCTATACTGACCTCCATCAGGTTGCAAACTGAATATAATTTTTTTCTGCATCTAGCTCTGAAAAAATATTTGGCCTTCTAGCAGTGTGTGGGACTTGTTCTATTAGTCCATCTATACTGACCTCCATCACTCTGCAAATTCAAAATAATTTTTTGTCTGCATCTAGCTCTGAAAAAATATTTGGCCTTCTAGCAGTGTGTGGGACTTTCTCTATTAGTCCATCTATACTGACCTCCATCAGGTTGCAAATTAAAAATAATTTTTATCTGCATCTACCTCTGAAAAAATAGTTGTGCTTCTAGCTGTGTGTGGGACTTGTTCTATTAGTCCATCTATACTGACCTCCATCAGGTTGCAAACTGAATATAATTTTTTTCTGCATCTAGCTCTGAAAAAATATTTGGCCTTCTAGCAGTGTGTGGGATTTTCTCTATTAGTCCATCTATACTGACCTCCATCAGGTTGCAAATTAAAAATAATTTTATGTCTGCATGTAGCTCTGAAAAAATATTTTACCTTCTAGCAGTGTGTGGGACTTTCTCTATTAGTCCATCTATACTGACCTCCATCAGGTTGCAAATTCAAAATAATTTTTTGTCTGCATCTAGCTCTGAAAAAATATTTGGCCTTCTAGCAGTGTGTGGAACTTTCTCTATTAGTCCATCTATACTGACCTCCATCAGGCTGCAAATTAAAAATAATTTTTATCTGCATCTACCTCTGAAAAAATATTTGGCCTTCTAGCTGTGTGTGGGACTTGTTCTATTAGTCCATCTATACTGACCTCCATCAGGTTGCAAACTGAATATAATTTTTTTCTGCATCTAGCTCTGAAAAAATATTTGGCCTTCTAGCAGTGTGTGGGACTTTCTCTATTAGTCCATCTATACTGACCTCCATCAGGTTGTAAATTAAAAATAATTTATATCTGCATCTAGCTCTGAAAAAAAAATTGGCCTTCTAGCAGTGTGTGGGACTTTCTCTATTAGTCCATCTATACTGACCTCCATCAGGTTGCAAACTGAATATATTTTTTTTCTGCATCTACCTCTGAAAAAATATTGGGCTTCTAGCTGTATATGGGACTTGTTCTATTAATCCATCTATACAGACCTCCATCAGGTTGTAAATTGAATATAATTTTTTTCTGCATCTACCTCTGAAAAAATATTTGGACTTCTAGCTTTGTGTGGGACTTGTTCTATTAGTCCATCTATACTGACCTCCAACAGGTTGCAAACTGAATATAATTTTTTTCTGCATCTAGCTCTGAAAAAATATTTGGCATTCTAGCAGTGTGTGGGACTTTCTCTATTAGTCCATCTATACTGACCTCCATCAGGTTGCAAATTAAAAATAATTTATATCTGCATCTAGCTCTGAAAAAATATTTGGCCTTAGAGCAGTGTGTGGGACTTTCTCTATTAGTCCATCTATACTGACCTCCATCAGGTTGCAAACTGAATATAATTTTTTTCTGCATCTACCTCTGAAAAAATATTTGGGCTTCTAGCTGTGTGTGGGACTTATTCTATTAGTCCATCTATACTGAACTCCATCAGGTTGCAAACTGAATATAATTTTTTTCTGCATCTAGCTCTGAAAAAATATTTGGCCTTCTAGCAGTGTGTGGGACTTTCTCTATTAGTCCATCTATACTGACCTCCATCAGGTTGCAAATTAAAAATAATTTTTATCTGCATCTAGCTCTGAAAAAATATTTGGCCTTCTAGCAGTGTGTGGGACTTTCTCTCTTAGTCCATCTATACTGACCTCCATCAGGTTGCAAATTAAAAATAATTTTTTGTCTGCATCTAGCTCTGAAAAAATATTTGGCCTTCTAGCAGTGTGTGGGACTTTCTCTATTAGTCCATCTATACTGACCTCCATCAGGTTGCAAATTCAAAATAATTTTTTGTCTGCATCTAGCTCTGAAAAAATATTTGGCCTTCTAGCAGTGTGTGGGACTTTCTCTATTAGTCCATCTATTCTGACCTCCATTAGGCTGCAAATTAAAATAATTTTTATCTGCATCTACCTCTGAAAAAATATTTGCCTTCTATCTGTGTGGGACTTGTTCTATTAGTCCATCTATACTGACCTCCATCAGGTTGCAAACTGAATATAATTTTTTTCTGCATCTAGCTCTGAAAAAATATTTGGCCTTCTAGCAGTGTGTGGGACTTGTTCTATTAGTCCATCTATACTGACCTCCAACAGGTTGGAAACTGAATATAATTTTTTTCTGCATCTAGCTCTGAAAAAATATTTGGCATTCTAGCAGTGTGTGGGACTTTCTCTATTAGTCCATCTATACTGACCTCCATCAGGTTGCAAATTAAAAATAATTTATATCTGCATCTAGCTCTGAAAAAATATTTGGCCTTCTAGCAGTGTGTGGGACTTTCTCTATTAGTCCATCTATACTGACCTCCATCAGGTTGCAAACTGAATATAATTTTTTTCTGCATCTACCTCTGGAAAAATATTTGGGCTTCTATCTGTGTGTGGGACATATTCTATTAGTCCATCTATACTGAACTCCATCAGGTTGCAAACTGAATCTAATTTTTTTCTGCATCTAGCTCTGAAAAAATATTTGGCCTTCTAGCAGTGTGTGGGACTTTCTGTATTAGTCCATCTATACTGACCTCCATCAGGTTGCAAATTAAAAATAATTTTTATCTGCATCTAGCTCTGAAAAAATATTTGGCCTTCTAGCAGTGTGTGGGACTTTCTCTCTTAGTCCATCTATACTGACCTCCATCAGGTTGCAAATTAAAAATAATTTTTTGTCTGCATCTAGCTCTGAAAAAATATTTGGCCTTCTAGCAGTGTGTGGGACTTTCTCTATTAGTCCATCTATACTGACCTCCATCAGGTTGCAAATTCAAAATAATTTTTTGTCTGCATCTAGCTCTGAAAAAATATTTGGCCTTCTAACAGTGTGTGGGAATTTCTCTATTAGTCCATCTATTCTGACCTCCATTAGGCTGCAAATTAAAATAATTTTTATCTGCATCTACCTCTGAAAAAATATTTGCCTTCTAGCTGTGTGTGGGACTTGTTCTATTAGTCCATCTATACTGACCTCCATCAGGTTGCAAACTGAATATATTTTTTTTCTGCATCTAGCTCTGAAAAAATATTTGGCCTTCTAGCAGTGTGTGGGACTTTCTCTATTAGTCCATCTATACTGACCTCCATCAGGTTTCAAATTAAAAATAATTTATATCTGCATCTAGCTCTGAAAAAATATTTGGCCTTCTAGCAGTGTGTGGGACTTTCTCTATTAGTCCATCTATACTGACCTCCATCAGGTTGCAAATTAAAAATAATTTTTTGTTTGCATCTAGCTCTGAAAAAATATTTGGCCTTCTAGCAGTGTGTGGGACTTTCTCTATTAGTCCATCTATACTGACCTCCATCAGGTTGCAAACTGAATATATTTTTTTTCTGCATCTACCTCTGAAAAAATATTTGGGCTTCTAGCTGTGTGTAGGACTTGTTCTATTAGTCCATCTATACTGACCTCCATCAGTTTGCAAACTGAACACAATTTTTTTCTGCATCTACCTCTGAAAAAATAATTGGGCTTCTAGCTGTATGTGGGACTTGTTCTATTAGTCCATCTATACTGACCTCCATCAGGTTGCAAATTGAGTATAATTTTTTTCTGCATCTAACCCAGCCAATAGTTTTGGCCTAATACCACAGTTTGGCCACTCAGCTCTGCTCGGTTCCCATCCATTGTTTCTTTGTGCAAACAACTCCAGAGTTGTGAATTAGTTAACCACCAAAATGAGTGGAAAAAGGCCTGCTAATGGTGGAAAGGGGAATAGGCGTGTTGGGAAGGGGAAAAAAAGGTTGTGTCCGTGGGGTAGGTGTTAAAGCAACAGTAACATCTGCAGAAGAAAGACCATCTTCCAGCCAAACTAAAATGTCTACTTCTTTTAGCGGACAATGTGATAAGATCCCTTTCTTACGGCCACGCCACTCGCTACAAATTCCAGATGAGGGACAAAAACAGCAGGTGCTTCAACGGATATCAAGTGCTCCTTTAAGTGGGCTCTCCTCCACATCAACTTCAACATCACAAATACTCCAGTCCTCAAAGGTGTCACCCCAATCGCACTTGCTTCCTCACAGCTCCCAAATCTCCAGCTGCCCGTCTGAGTATGAGGTAGAACAGATGGTTGAGTCTGCAGAGCTGTTTACTCATACTATAGCCTGGGAATCAGAGGTCGACTCCAGCGCTTCTGTGAATCCAGACGAGGAAATGATCTGCACTGATGCCCAGAATCTTTATGAGTCGAATCCAGGACCAGACGCAGAAGGTTCTGACCATAATGTAGACCCTCATTCCCAAACTGTAACTCCTGTTGGTGGAGACAATGAGGAAGACGATGATGAGACTCAAATACCTGATTGGAGCGACAACTTTAGTTTTTTGTCAGGGCAGGAACAGGTTGGCTCTGAGGACGACGGGTGTGATAACGCACAGGGTGATGATGATGAGGTTGGAGATCCCACTTACTGTCAACCCACAGTCAGCCAAGAGATGAGGTCAGCAGAGGAGGTGGAGGAAGATGCTAGTGACGACGAGGTCAGGTTGCGCCTTCCTGGACAGAGACGTAGTACTGTAAGCACGTCAACAACTGCATCCTCAAACACAACTCTGCCTCTCACCACAAGTCGTGGTGGCTCTTCAGGTCGCATGGGTGCTAAGCCTTGCATAGCCTGGGCATTTTTTCAGATCGATAAAGATGACCCAACTCGCGTTATCTGTAACATTTGTCAGCAAAAGCTAAGTAGAGGCCAAAAAATACATAGTTTGAGTACTTCATGCATGAACCGGCACATGGACATGAAGCATAAGTTGCAGTGGGAAGCTCAGTGTGCTACAATGCGGCCTAGCCGGCCGGGCCCAACCACCATCTGCCATATCTTGTGCATCCGCGTCCTCTTCATCCTCTGTGACTGGGGGGACAGCAGTCACACCTGTTTTGGGGCGCAGACCTGCCACCTCTTTACCCGCAACAGCCAGCGTGATTGGCAGGTCATCATTTTCTTTGGAGGTAGTAACACCAGCTGGTGTTGAGCGCTGTCCGACATCGATAGCACCACCTTTGGATCAAGGCAACCTAACATGTCCGCCTGCATCTTCCTCACAGACCGGCAGTTTGCCGGGGACACCCTTATCAACCCCGTCTAAGCACAATAGCCAGCCCTCGGTCCCTCAGATGTGGACAAGTAAAAGACCATTTCCTCCTAGCCATGAGAAAGCTAAGAGGTTGAATTTCACCATCTGCAAGCTCTTGGCTTCAGAAATGCTGCCTTTCCGCCTGGTGGACACAGAGGATTTTCGAGACCTTATGTCCGTCGCAGTGCCCCAGTACCAGATGCCCAGTCGGCACTACTTCTCAAAGAAAGGTGTGCCTGGGCTCCACCAGCATGTCGCACACAACATCTCCGCTTCTTTGAGAAACTCTGTGTGTGACAGGGTGCATTTCACCACAGACACTTGGATGAGTAGGCATGGACAGGGGCGTTACATGTCGCTGACTGGGCACTGGGTAACTATGGTGACAGCAGGACAAGGGGCTGCAGTCCAAGTCTTGCCGTCCCCACGAGTTGTGCGTCAATCCTCTTTATGTCAAAGTTCCTCCACTGCTTCTGCCTCCTCAACCTCCTCTCGGTCTTCCACCTGCACCCAAAGCCTGTCTGGTCATGCCACAAGCTTTCTAACTGCGCAGAAGGGATCCTGCACACCTCCTTACTATGCTGGCAGTAGGGCTCAACGTCATCAGGCGGTTTTTACTTTGAAATGTCTTGGAAATGTGAGTCACACAGCTGAGGAGTTGTGGTCAGCTCTGGAGAACCAATTTCATGAATGGTTGTCTCCACTGGTCCTGAAACCAGGGAAGGCCGTGTGCGACAATGCTGCAAACCTGGGTGTGGCCATTCGCCGGGGCAATGTCACACACGTGCCTTGTATGGCTCACGTGTTGAACCAGGTTGTCCAGCAATTTTTAGCCCACTATCCCAGACTAGATGGCATTCTGCAGAGGGCATGGTCGCTGTGTGCTCACTTCCGCCGTTCGCATCCCGCAGCTCAGCGACTTACATCTCTACAGAAGTCGTTGGGCCTGCCACTTCACCGGCTAAAATGCGATGTGCCTACCCGGTGGAATTCAACTCTGCACATGTTGCAGCGACTGTGGCAGCACCGACAAGCCCTGGTACAATACGTTCTGATGTATAGCCTGGGCCAACGAGATCCAGAGGTGGGGCAAATCACGCTGGAGGAGTGGTCTCAGATCAGGGACCTATGCACCCTTCTGCACAGTTTTGAAATGGCGACGAAGATGTTTAGTGCTGACGATGCCATTATCAGCATGACTATTCCGGTGATTTACATGCTGGAGCACATGTTAAACAAAATTCGGAGTCAGGTGGTGGCACAAGAGGAGGTGGAGGAAGTAGAGGAGGAGGAGTTGTATGCGGAAGGGCTAACATCTGCAAGGTCCAGACGGTCGGCAGCACCAAGGAGGCAGGCATGTGAGGGTGGGGGAGATGGTTTTACCAGGGCGCATGGTAGCAGCCAAACTAGTGAGGAAGGTGCAGGAGCCCAGGAAGAAGTGGAGGATGAACTGATGGAAGACTCATCAGATGAGGGAGACCTTGATCACATTTCTGTTGTGCGAGGTTGGGGGGAGAGGACAGAGGAAGGAAGCATGATTGTTACCTCGCCACCAACACAACAGGGACTTGGTGCTCCTGGATGCGCAACACACATGAGTGCCTTCTTGCTGCACTACCTGCAACATGACCCTCGAATTGTGAGAATTAGAAATAATCCTGACTACTGGGTTGCCACACTGTTAGATCCCCGGTACAAAAGTAAATTTGGAGAAATTATTCCTGCCATAGAAAGGGATGCACGCATGCAGGAGTATCAGCAGAGACTGTTGCAGAATCTTACATGTGCTTTTCCACAAAACACCAGTGGTGCACGTAGTGAATCTCACAGTTCCAACTTGCCAACAGTGGGACCGTCAAGTGTTCAGCACTCAAACCGTAACAGAACCACAGTATCTGCTGGTAACATCAATTTTGCGGAATCATTTCACCACTTTTTTAGCCCATCCTTTGCAAGGCCACAGGAGACAAGAAGTCTGACACATAGTCAACGCCTAGAGACGATGGTACAGGAGTATCTCCAAGTAAACATTGAAGCCATGACTGTGTCACTGGACCCTTGCTCTTTTTGGGCTTCCAATCTGGATAAATGGCCGGAGCTAGTCACTTACGCCTTGGAGATCTTGTCATGCCCCGCAGCCAGCGTTCTGTCTGAACGTGTGTTCAGCGCTGCTGGTGGTGTGCTGACAGATAAGCGCACGCGGCTCTCCACTGATAATGTAGACAGACTCACGTTCATAAAGATGAACAAATCATGGATCCAAAACGACTTTTCTACCCCTGTGTCATCCTGGGGAGAGTAAAAGCTTGATGATTGGTTAAAATCACCCTACCAACCGTTTTAAGCTTTCAAATTACTAATCATGTTTATCTGTATCTTGGCTGAAAAATAATTTGGGCTTTGTAGCAGTGTGCAGCACTGATTCTATTAGGCCATCTATAATAAGCTCCACCAGATTTAAAATTACTAATCATGTTTATCTGTATCTTGACTGGAAAATAATTTGGGCTTTGTAGCAGTGTGCAGCACTGATCCTATTAGGCCATCTATACTAAGCTCCACCAGATTTAAAATTAATAATAATTTTTAGCTGCATCTAGCCCGGAAAATAATTTTGGGGCTCCGAGATGCGCAAGACACATAAGTGCCTTCTTGCTGCACTACCTGCAACATGACCCTCATATTGTCAGAATTCGAAGTAATCATGACTACTGGGTTGCCACACTCTTAGATCCCCCAAACTTTTCGATCAACCTTTTCATTTTAATAAAGACCAAAAAAATGGTCATTTTTGAAATTATAAGCATTAGCAGGTTATTAGAAACTGAAATCAAACAGTTTTCAACTCAAAACTTTATTCTAGGTGATGTTACATTTTCACATAGGACCCCTTGTTCGAAAGGAGCTTCTGAACTCCCTCGTCCATTGAATTTGTCAGGTTTTGGATGGTTTCTGCTTCAATTGTTTTGCATGAGGACAGAATACCCTCCCAGAGCTGTTGCTTAGATGTGAACTGCCTCCCGCCATCATAGACACTCCTTTTGATGATGCTCCAGAGGTTCTGAATGGGGTAGAGGTCAGGGGAGCATGGGGGTCACACCATAAGTTTGTCCCCTTTTATGCCCATATCAGCCAGAGATGCAGATGTTTTATGTGCAGCATGAGATAGTGCATTATCATGCAAAAAAATGATCTTGCTGTGAAATACACGGTTCTTCTTCTTGAACCATGGCAGGAAGTGCTGTTTGAGAAAATCCACATACATTATGGAGTTCATCTTTAGCGCCTTCAGGGATCCTAAAGGGGCCGACAATCTCTCTCCCCATGATTCCAGCCCAAAACATTACTCCACCTCCTCCTTGTTGGCGCTGTAGCCGTGTTTGCATGGGGTGTCCATCAACCAGCCATCTTCCACTCCATCCATCTGGACCATCGAGCGCTGCACGGCACTCATCCGTGAACAAAACAGTTTTGAAATCAGTCTTCATGTAATGTTTGGCCCACTGGAGCCGTTTCTGCTTGTGTGAAGTGGATAGAGGAGGTCGACAGGATGGCGTATGCACAGCTGCAAACCTCTGAAGGACCGTGCATCTTGTTGTTCGGGGGACGTTGGAGGCACCAGCAGCTTCAAAAACTTGTCTGCTGCTATGACAAGGCTTTTTTGCCGCTGCTCTTTTAACCTGACGTAATTGCCTGTAGGAAAGAGTCCTCAATTTGCCCTTATCAGCACGCACACGTGTGTACTGTGAATCAGCTACATACTTCTTGATTGCCAAGACACTTCATCCTGATCATCGCACAATGTTGATTGTAGTCATGCCTTGACCTAAACACTCCACAATTTGTTGCTTCTCAGCAGCCGACACATCCTTTTTCTTTCCCATTTTGGCAGAAAATGTAGGCTGCTTAATAATGTGAGACAGCCTTCTTAAGTAGTCTTGCCTTTCATTGGACACACCTGCCAAACTAATTAGCACAGGTGTCTACAATTGCTTACAGTGATATAAAGAGCCCTGACACACATCACCATCAATGAGTTTAACTGACAAACAAACAAATTCTTCCCTTATCACTCCTAAACACTTTTTGCATAATAATTTGGAACACAGTGTACATGTGCTTTTCCACAAAACAACAGTGGTTCACCTAGTGAATCTTACAGTTCTAACTTGCCAACCGTGGTCTGTATGGAGTTGTTCAATAAAGGGCCCAAAATTAAGATAACATAGATGGGAGAGGTCTCTATGAATAGGAATTCCTAAGTATTTGATACCCTGTGAGGGCCAGGCAAAGGGAAAGTTGGACTGGATGGAATCCTATATGGATTTGGGAAGGGAGACATCGAGGGCCTCAGACTTCGCTGCATTGATTTTAAAATTTGACCATGTAGCAAAGTGATCTATTTCAGCCATAACAGCATGGATGGATATATGTGATTGAGTGATATATACTAGGACATCATCAGCAAATAGAGAGCACTTGTACTCGGTGCCTCCCACCTCAATCCACCTAATATTGGGGTTATGGCAAATTGATGAGAGCAGGTGCTCCGTCACTAGGATGTATAAGAGAGGGGACAGAGGACATCCCTGCCTTGTCCCATTGGTGATTGTGAAAGGTGATGAAAATGTTCTGATGCACCCCCTGGGCCTTGGGACACCCGGAGCCGGACCCTTTTTGGTGGATGCTGGTGGTTGTAGTCTTCGTGGCGGCGACCCGGTTCCGTGGCTCAGGGTGGTCAAACCAGTGGCGGAACTATTTATGTGGTTTTGATGTTTAAATGTCCGACTACGACACCCGTGGATTGCGGTCAGAGTGAACCGCTGCTGCAGGGCAGACCGCTGAGGCTGGTGTTGTGGGTGCAGCAGAGCGTAGCATAACTCCCCACGGGAGGAGTATAGCCTCAGGACAGTGTATGCGGAGGATGGGGGTGATGGTGCAGAGCAGCAGCAGTAACGACACAGAGTCAGTGATGCAGTCCAGGGCCTTTACTCACAGTTCTTATTATCCAGACCACGTCTGCAGGTAACGGCTGCCCACGTCGTACTGTGCTCACCAGGTGAGGGGCTCAGACAACTCCCAGATAACTTTGGAGCGCTTCACAGGACCCCCTTTGTGTGTCCTTTGTCTGGCCTTTCTTACCAACCCTTCTGTCCGGCTGCCTCGGGCCTCCTCTTGGTAAACTTGGCTCCAGTTTCCCTGACCCTATGTGGTGCCTTCCTAGCGGGTGTAGCGAGGGGCTGCGCCACATAAAATGTCACAGCCTCCGGTTTCTAGCTGAGGGTCGTTTCCTGCCTCCACTAGTTTCGGGGACCGGTCTCCCCCTTTGGCCTGACCCCTCCACGCAGGTGGATTCGGGCGTGCGGTGGCGACTCGCCCGTCCGCATCCCTGGGATCCCTTCATTCCTCGTTCCTGGACCCTTCTCCGCTCCTCTTCCTTCCTTCTCCCTCTTCCAGGCCTGGGCCTCTGTTACTAGGCCCGCCTCCGTAGCAGAGCTCATGCAGAGCCCCTGCTCCCTGCCACTTCTGCTCAGACTTCTCTGCACTGAACTAAGATGGTGCCCACCTTTTATACTCCCTTCTCAATGCACCCAGGAACTGCTTCCTCCCTGCTCCTGCACTACAGGGTTCCCCTTCCTCAGTGTTCCCTCCCCCCACTCCAGCCAGGGACAGGGACTGTCGTGCCCATCTCAGAGGCATATTGGTCGCCCTGCCCCACGGCAATGTTGTGTAATGCATGCAGGTGTCGGGTCCTGATCCACACTCCATCCTTACCTGAGAGTGAGATATCACACCTCTGGGTGAGGTGCAATACCTCTGTAGCAACCGAGCCCTCAGGGTGCTACAGTTCCATTTATCTTCAGCCTAGGTGACGTATTGTGATACAGGGCCGTGATTTTGGCTATAAAAGGGTCCCCTAGACCCCTACCCCAAGCTTTTTAAGAGAATCATATATGGCGTGCCAGGAGACTCTATGGAATGCTTTCTCAGCATCCAACGAGAGTATCTAATTACAAATTTTTAACTGCCTCTAGCCCAGGAAATACTTTGTGCCTAGTAGCAGTGTCTGCTAGTCAGCGGATTATCCTGGCTGTTAAGCAAGCTACACCACCTGTAGTTTGGACACTTAATTTTTTCAAAGGAAATGCTTCGGGACCACGGGATACTCAGTGAAGAGCATCAGGAGGCACCCCAAGGCATAGGGGCTGGGACTGGCAGTAGGATGCCTTGCGGTGGACAGCCGAGCTCGATCCTTATAAAAGCTTTTTAACTGCAGCAGCTTTAGTGGACGCTACTGGAGCTGGAATTACGCGGCTGCTGGCATGAGACTTGCCCTCCAATAGATCCTTGTAAATGGATTTAAAGTGTATTCATTCAAATTAGAGAGACAATTTAAATTAAAAAGCTTAGAGCTGCCTCCACCACAGGGGGGCTCGCTCGACCCACCAGCGGACAGGCACCAGTATTGGGAGAGGGGGGCTGGCCGTCAGGGTTCACCGCGGCTCTGGCATAAACCCGGCGACACGGAGGTGACACGGGCAGGAGCGGACTGAACGTGTCGGCTTCTCACTTTTTGGATTTTAGAAGGGCATGACATGCCTATATCTGTGTCTCCCCCTCCTTTTACTCCTCCACCTCATTTCTTTTCGCATGACTATATGTACTTGTCACTTTTCCATGTGTTAGTTGTGTCTTCTGAGCAGTTTGTCAGCTTTTGGACACCTTTGAAGGTGTTTTCTATGTGTTTCTATGTGTTTTTGTTTGCCTGCCATTGGTTTTAACGGTGTTCGAAGGTGTTCGACGAACAGTTCGACGAACAGTTCGAGGAACACACGGGTGTTCGACGAACCGAACCGAACTCGAACACTACGGGGGTGGCTCAACACTACTCTGGACTCCTTCTGGCTTCTGTTTGACAGTATCGGGCTTTTTAGAGGTGCCCAAAACTGTGGCGGACTGTGCTTTTATGCATGCCTAAAAAGACGGACACCACTGGATCATAGGCCAGACAACAGCCACAGTGCCTCCATCTGCCTCATTATAGGGCATCTCCGGTCCGTATATCTGTCTGAATCACCTATTTCAGAGATTTACATGGAAACCCCGATGTAAGCGCTCAGTTTAATGTGCAGGATAAATGTGAGCTGAGCCATACTGCGGTCAACAAACAAATCAACAGCAGGTAAAGAATGTTTTTTTTTTTTTTTTTTTACGCCGTTCCTCACACTAAAAGATGCTTTTTTTTGCCAAATAAAGTTTTTGCATCACCATATTTTGAGAGCTATAATTTTTCCAAATTGCTGCCGACAGAGTCATGTGAAGGCTTGTTTTTTGTGGGACAAGTTGACACTTTTATTGGTACCATTTTCAGGCAGATAACCATTTTTTGATTGCTTTCAATTCCAATTTTTAGGAGACAGAATATACAAAACCCAGCAATTCAGGAATTTTTTATTTATTTATTTTTTTTTTATGCCGTTCACTGTGTGGTAAAAATGATAAGACAGCTTTGATCTTTGGATATGAAAAGGAGAAGACAGCGTCCATGCAGGGTGTTGAGTTGCAAAAAAAGGATTTATTCCGCCATTCCAAAACAACATTTTGACCCTATATGGGCCTTTGGATCGAAACGTTGATTTGGAATGGTGGAATAAATCCTTTTTTTGCAACTCAACACCCTGCATGGATGCTGTCTTCTCCTTTTCATATGCATGTATACCCCCAAGTGGGTTCCTTGGGGATTATTGATGTGTGTCCTCTACAGCAGATATGAGCGGTGTTCGACTTGAACTGTTCACCAATCTCAAATTCGAGCTGTTTTGGGCGGTGTTCGAGCCGTTCGGCGAACACGAACGATTTGAAAAAAATTCGACTGTTCGAGGTTATGTTCGATAACTGTTCGTGCACCAAAATCATAACTGGATTTTTTCGCAGTAATGATGAAAATTAATGTTAATACGCAGTTTGAGTGTACAGCGGGGCGGGGGGAGGGGCAGGGGATGGATCTCTGCAGGAATAATGAAGAGCTCCATTTTTTTTTTCTCTTTCCCGCATTTACTGTGGGGAGGTGCAATCTGTCAGCCTATCAGCAGCGCACACACAGAGTAAAGTGCTTTTTTTCACACAAGCAAGGGCATGTGTCATTGGCAGTGTATGTCACATGTCCTTGCCCTATAAGACCCAGCCATTTTCCCCGTCGCCACCATTTTCTCACTGCTACAGCAGCGTGTTAGACGGCACCGCTGTTGCTGTGTGCGCTATACCTTGTTAATTTCAAGCCAATTTTCGCACAAATCTACACATAGCTTGGGAGTAGGGAATAGTTGTGATTGCAGTCCTTTTAAGGACTAGGTTACATCATTTCCTACGACTTTTATGAGGCAGGTCTGTGCTCTTAAATAGATAGGTTGGGACTAAAGACTAATTGTAATTGCAGTCCTTTTCAGGACTAGGTTACATCAGTTCCTATCAGTTTTTGCCAGGCAGGTCTGTGCCAGTGCTATGCAAGTTTTTTTCACAGCAAGCTACACCACCTCTGTATAGAATACCATTTTTTTTACTGCACCTAGTGAAGTAAAACCTTTTGGGCATAGAATCATTCTATTAGTCCATCTATACAGACCTCCATAAGGTTGCAAATTGAATATATTTTTTTTCTGCATCTACCTCTGAAAAAATATTTGGGCTTCTAGCTGTGTGTGGGACTTGTTCTATTAGTCCATCTATACTGACCTCCATCAGGTTGCAAATTGAATATAATATTTTTCTGCATCTAGCTCTGAAAAAATATTTGGCCTTCTAGCAGTGTGTGGGACTTGTTCTATTAGTCCATCTATACTGACCTCCATCAGGTTGCAAATTTAATATAACATTTTTCTGCATCTAGCTCTGAAAAAATATTTGGCCTTCTAGCAGTGTGTGGGACTTGTTCTATTAGTCCATCTATACTGACCTCCATCAGGTTGCAAATTGAATATAATATTTTTCTGCATCTAGCTCTGAAAAAATATTTGGGCTTCTAGCTTTGTGTGGGATTGTTCTATTAGTCCATCTATACTGACCTCCATCAGGTTGCAAATTAAATATAATATTTTTCTGCATCTAGCTCTGAAAAAATATTTGTCCTTCTATCAGTGTGTAGGACTTGTTCTATTAGTCCATCTATACTGACCTCCATCAGGTTGCAAACTGAATATAATATTTTTCTGCATCTAGCTCTGAAAAAATATTTGGGCTTCTAGCAGTGTGTGGGACTTGTTCTATTAGTCCATCTATACAGACCTCCATCAGGTTGCAAATTGAATATAACATTTTTCTGCATCTAGCTCTGAAAAAATATTTGGCCTTCTAGCAGTGTGTGGGACTTGTTCTATTAGTCCATCTATACAGACCTCCATCAGGTTGCAAATTGAATATAATTTTTTTCTGCATCTACCTCTGAAAAAATATTTGGGCTTCTAGCTGTGTGTGGGACTTGTTCTATTAGTCCATCTATAATGACCTCCATCAGGTTGCAAATTGAATATCATTTTTTTCTGCATCTAGCTCTAAAAAAATAATTGGCCTTCTAGCAGTGTGTGGGACTTGTTCTATTAGTCCATCTATACTGACCTCCATCAGGTTGCAAATTGAATATAATATTTTTCTGCATCTACCTCTGAAAAAATATTTGGCCTTCTAGCAGTGTGTGGGACTTGTTCTATTAGTCCATCTATACTGACCTCCATCAGGTTGCAAATTGAACATAATATTTTTCTGCATCTAGCTTTGAAAAAATATTTGGGCTTCTAGCATTGTGTGGGACATGTTCTATTAGTCCATCTATACTGACCTCCATCAGGTTGCAAATTGAATATAATTTTTTTCTGCATCTACCTCTGAAAAAATATTTGGGCTTCTAGCTGTGTGTGGGACTTGTTCTATTAGTCAATCTATACTGACCTCCATCAGGTTGCAAATTGAATATCATTTTTTTCTGCATCTAGCTCTAAAAAAATAATTGGCCTTCTAGCAGTGTGTGGGACTTGTTCTATTAGTCCATCTATACTGACCTCCATCAGGTTGCAAATTGAATATAATTTTTTTCTGCATCTACTTCTGAAAAAATATTTGGGCTTCTAGCTGTGTGTGGGACTTGTTCAATTAGTCCATCTATACTGACCTCCATCAGGTTGCAAATTGAATATCATTTTTTTCTGCATCTAGCTCTGAAAAAATATTTGGCCTTCTAGCAGTGTGTGGGACTTGTTCTATTAGTCCATTTATACTGACCTCCATCAGGTTGCAAATTGAATATAACATTTTTCTGCATCTAGCTCTGAAAAAATATTTGGCCTTCTAGCAGTGTGTAGGACTTGTTCTATTGGTCCATCTATACTGACCTCCATCAGGTTGCAAATTGAATATAATTTTTTTCAGCATCTACCTCTGAAAAAATATTTGGGCTTCTAGCTGTGTGTGGGACTTGTTCTATTAGTCCATATATACTGACCTCCATCAGGTTGCAAATTGAATATCATTTTTTTCTGCATCTAGCTCTAAAAAAATAATTGGCCTTCTAGCAGTGTGTGGGACTTGTTCTATTAGTCCATCTATACTGACCTCCATCAGGTTGCAAAGTGAATATAATTTTTTTCTGCATCTACCTCTGAAAAAATATTTCGGCTTCTAGCTGTGTGTGGGACTTGTTCTATTAGTCCATCTATACTGACCTCCATCAGGTTGCAAATTGAATATCATTTTTTTCTGCATCTAGCTCTAAAAAAATAATTGGCCTTCTAGCAGTGTGTGGGACTTGTTCTATTAGTCCATCTATACTGACCTCCATCAGGTTGCAAAGTGAATATAATTTTTTTCTGCATCTACCTCTGAAAAAATATTTGGGCTTCTAGCAATGTGTGGGACTTGTTCTATTAGTCCATCTATACTGACCTCCATCAGGTTGCAAATTGAATATAATATTTTTCTGCATCTACCTCTGAAAAAATATTTGGCCTTCTAGCAGTGTGTGGGACTTGTTCTATTAGTCCATCTATACTGACCTCCATCAGGTTGCAAATTGAATATAATATTTTTCTGCATCTAGCTTTGAAAAAATATTTGGGCTTCTAGCAGTGTGTGGGACTTGTTCTATTAGTCCATCTATACTGACCTCCATCAGGTTGCAAATTGAATATAATTTTTTTCTGCATCTACTTCTGAAAAAATATTTGGGCTTCTAGCTGTGTGTGGGACTTGTTCTATTAGTCCATCTATACTGACCTCCATCAGGTTGCAAATTGAATATCATTTTTTTCTGCATCTAGCTCTGAAAAAATATTTGGCCTTCTAGCAGTGTGTGGGACTTGTTCTATTAGTCCATCTATACTGACCTCCATCAGGTTGGAAATTGAATATAATATTTTTCTGCATCTAGCTCTGAAAAAATATTTGGCCTTCTAGCAGTGTGTGGGACTTGTTCTATTAGTCCATCTATACTGACCTCCATCATGTTGCAAATTGAATATAATTTTTTTCTGCATCTAGCTCTGAAAAAATATTTGGGCTTCTAGCAGTGTGTGGGACTTGTTCTATTAGTCCATCTATACTGACATCCATCAGATTGCAAAGTGAATATAATTTTTTTCTGCATCTACCTCTGAAAAAATATTTGGGCTTCTAGCAATGTGTGGGACTTGTTCTATTAGTCCATCTATACTGACCTCCATCAGGTTGCAAATTGAATATAATATTTTTCTGCATCTACCTCTGAAAAAATATTTGGCCTTCTAGCAGTGTGTGGGACTTGTTCTATTAGTCCATCTATACTGACCTCCATCAGGTTGCAAATTGAATATAATATTTTTCTGCATCTAGCTTTGAAAAAATATTTGGGCTTCTAGCAGTGTGTGGGACTTGTTCTATTAGTCCATCTATACTGACCTCCATCAGGTTGCAAATTGAATATAATTTTTTTCTGCATCTACTTCTGAAAAAATATTTGGGCTTCTAGCGGTGTGTGGGACTTGTTCTATTAGTCCATCAATACTGACCTCCATCAGGTTGCAAATTGAATATCATTTTTTTCTGCATCTAGCTCTGAAAAAATATTTGGCCTTCTAGCAGTGTGTGGGACTTGTTCTATTAGTCCATCTATACTGACCTCCATCAGGTTGGAAATTGAATATAATATTTTTCTGCATCTAGCTCTGAAAAAATATTTGGCCTTCTAGCAGTGTGTGGGACTTGTTCTATTAGTCCATCTATACTGACCTCCATCATGTTGCAAATTGAATATAATTTTTTTCTGCATCTTGCTCTGAAAAAATATTTGGCCTTCTAGCAGTGTGTGGGACTTGTTCTATTAGTCCATCTATACTGACCTCCATCAGGTTGCAAATTGAATCTAATTTTTTTCTGCATCTACTTCTGAAAAAATATTTGGGCTTCTAGCTGTGTGTGGGACTTGTTCTATTAGTCCATCTATACTGACCTCCATCAGGTTGCAAATTGAATATCATTTTTTTCTGCATCTAGCTCTGAAAAAATATTTGGCCTTCTAGCAGTGTGTGGGACTTGTTCTATTAGTCCATCTATACTGACCTCCATCAGGTTGGAAATTGAATATAATATTTTTCTGCATCTAGCTCTGAAAAAATATTTGGCCTTCTAGCAGTGTGTGGGACTTGTTCTATTAGTCCATCTATACTAACCTCCATCATGTTGCAAATTGAATATAATTTTTTTCTGCATCTAGCTCTGAAAAAATATTTGGGCTTCTAGCTGTGTGTGGGACTTGTTCTATTAGTCCATCTATACTGACCTCCATCAGGTTGCAAATTGAATATCATTTTTTTCTGCATCTAGCTCTAAAAAAATAATTGGCCTTCTAGCAGTGTGTGGGACTTGTTCTATTAGTCCATCTATACTGACCTCCATCAGGTTGCAAAGTGAATATAATATTTTTCTGCATCTACCTCTGAAAAAATATTTGGCCTTCTAGCAGTGTGTGGGACTTGTTCTATTAGTCCATCTATACTGACCTCCATCAGGTTGCAAATTGAATATAATATTTTTCTGCATCTAGCTTTGAAAAAATATTTGGGCTTCTAGCAGTGTGTGGGACTTGTTCTATTAGTCCATCTATACTGACCTCCATCAGGTTGCAAATTGAATATAATTTTTTTCTGCATCTACTTCTGAAAAAATATTTGGGCTTCTAGCTGTGTGTGGGACTTGTTCTATTAGTCCATCTATACTGACCTCCATCAGGTTGCAAATTGAATATCATTTTTTTCTGCATCTAGCTCTGAAAAAATATTTGGCCTTCTAGCAGTGTGTGGGACTTGTTCTATTAGTCCATCTATACTGACCTCCATCAGGTTGGAAATTGAATATAATATTTTTCTGCATCTAGCTCTGAAAAAATATTTGGCCTTCTAGCAGTGTGTGGGACTTGTTCTAGTAGTCCATCTATACTGACCTCCATCATGTTGCAAATTGAATATAATTTTTTTCTGCATCTAGCTCAGAAAAAATATTTGGGCTTCTAGCTGTGTGTGGGACTTGTTCTATTAGTCCATCTATACTGACCTCCATCAGGTTGCAAACTGAATATAATTTTTTTCTGCATCTACCTCTGAAAAAATATTTGGGCTTCTAGCTGTGTGTGGGATTTGTTATAATAGTCCATCTATACTGACCTCCATCAGGTTGCAAATTGAATATAATATTTTTCTACATCTACCTCTGAAAAGATATTTGGGCTTCTAGCTGTGTGTGGGACTTGTTCTATTAGTCCATCTATACTGACCTCGATCAGGTTGCAAATTGAATATAATTTTTTTCTGCATCTAGCTCTGATAAAATATTTGGGCTTCTAGCTGTGTGTGGGAATTGTTCTATTAGTCCATCTATACAGGTTGCAAATTGATTATAATTTTTTTCTGCATCTAGCTCTAAAAAAATAATTGGCCTTCTAGCAGTGTGTGGGACTTGTTCTATTAGTCCATCTATACTGACCTCCATCATGTTGCAAAGTGAATATAATTTTTTTCTGCATCTACCTCTGAAAAAATATTTGGGCTTCTAGCTGTGTGTGGGACTTGTTCTATTAGTCGATCTATACTGACCTCCATCAGGTTGCAAATTGAATATCATTTTTTTCTGCATCTAGCTCTAAAAAAATAATTGGCCTTCTAGCAGTGTGTGGGACTTGTTCTATTAGTCCATCTATACTGACATCCATCAGATTGCAAAGTGAATATAATTTTTTTCTGCATCTACCTCTGAAAAAATATTTGGGCTTCTAGCAATGTGTGGGACTTGTTCTATTAGTCCATCTATACTGACCTCCATCAGGTTGCAAATTGAATATAATATTTTTCTGCATCTACCTCTGAAAAAATATTTGGCCTTCTAGCAGTGTGTGGGACTTGTTCTATTAGTCCATCTATACTGACCTCCATCAGGTTGCAAATTGAATATAATATTTTTCTGCATCTAGCTTTGAAAAAATATTTGGGCTTCTAGCAGTGTGTGGGACTTGTTCTATTAGTCCATCTATACTGACCTCCATCAGGTTGCAAATTGAATATAATTTTTTTCTGCATCTACTTCTGAAAAAATATTTGGGCTTCTAGCTGTGTGTGGGACTTGTTCTATTAGTCCATCTATACTGACCTCCATCAGGTTGCAAATTGAATATTATTTTTTTCTGCAATTAGCTCTGAAAAAATAATTGGCCTTCTAGCAGTGTGTGGGACTTGTTCTATTAGTCCATCTATACTGACCTCCATCAGGTTGGAAATTGAATATAATATTTTTCTGCATCTAGCTCTGAAAAAATATTTGGCCTTCTAGCAGTGTGTGGGACTTGTTCTATTAGTCCATCTATACTGACCTCCATCATGTTGCAAATTGAATATAATTTTTTTCTGCATCTAGCTCTGAAAAAATATTTGGGCTTCTAGCTGTGTGTGGGACTTGTTCTATTAGTCCATCTATACTGACCTCCATCAGGTTGCAAACTGAATATAATTTTTTTCTGCATCTACCTCTGAAAAAATATTTGGGCTTCTAGCTGTGTGTGGGATTTGTTATAATAGTCCATCTATACTGACCTCCATCAGGTTGCAAATTGAATATAATATTTTTCTACATCTACCTCTGAAAAGATATTTGGGCTTCTAGCTGTGTGTGGGACTTGTTCTATTAGTCCATCTATACTGACCTCGATCAGGTTGCAAATTGAATATAATTTTTTTCTGCATCTAGCTCTGATAAAATATTTGGGCTTCTAGCTGTGTGTGGGAATTGTTCTATTAGTCCATCTATACAGGTTGCAAATTGATTATAATTTTTTTCTGCATCTAGCTCTAAAAAAATAATTGGCCTTCTAGCAGTGTGTGGGACTTGTTCTATTAGTCCATCTATACTGACCTCCATCAGGTTGCAAAGTGAATATAATTTTTTTCTGCATCTACCTCTGAAAAAATATTTGGGCTTCTAGCTGTGTGTGGGACTTGTTCTATTAGTCCATCTATACTGACCTCCATCAGGTTGCAAATTGAATATCATTTTTTTCTGCATCTAGCTCTAAAAAAATAATTGGCCTTCTAGCAGTGTGTGGGACTTGTTCTATTAGTCCATCTATACTGACATCCATCAGATTGCAAAGTGAATATAATTTTTTTCTGCATCTACCTCTGAAAAAATATTTGGGCTTCTAGCAATGTGTGGGACTTGTTCTATTAGTCCATCTATACTGACCTCCATCAGGTTGCAAATTGAATATAATATTTTTCTGCATCTACCTCTGAAAAAATATTTGGCCTTCTAGCAGTGTGTGGGACTTGTTCTATTAGTCCATCTATACTGACCTCCATCAGGTTGCAAATTGAATATAATATTTTTCTGCATCTAGCTTTGAAAAAATATTTGGGCTTCTAGCAGTGTGTGGGACTTGTTCTATTAGTCCATCTATACTGACCTCCATCAGGTTGCAAATTGAATATAATTTTTTTCTGCATCTACTTCTGAAAAAATATTTGGGCTTCTAGCTGTGTGTGGGACTTGTTCTATTAGTCCATCTATACTGACCTCCATCAGGTTGCAAATTGAATATTATTTTTTTCTGCATCTAGCTCTGAAAAAATAATTGGCCTTCTAGCAGTGTGTGGGACTTGTTCTATTAGTCCATCTATACTGACCTCCATCAGGTTGGAAATTGAATATAATATTTTTCTGCATCTAGCTCTGAAAAAATATTTGGCCTTCTAGCAGTGTGTGGGACTTGTTCTATTAGTCCATCTATACTGACCTCCATCATGTTGCAAATTGAATATAATTTTTTTCTGCATCTAGCTCTGAAAAAATATTTGGGCTTCTAGCTGTGTGTGGGACTTGTTCTATTAGTCCATCTATACTGACCTCCATCAGGTTGCAAACTGAATATAATTTTTTTCTGCATCTACCTCTGAAAAAATATTTGGGCTTCTAGCTGTGTGTGGGATTTGTTATAATAGTCCATCTATACTGACCTCCATCAGGTTGCAAATTGAATATAATATTTTTCTACATCTACCTCTGAAAAGATATTTGGGCTTCTAGCTGTGTGTGGGACTTGTTCTATTAGTCCATCTATACTGACCTCGATCAGGTTGCAAATTGAATATAATTTTTTTCTGCATCTAGCTCTGATAAAATATTTGGGCTTCTAGCTGTGTGTGGGAATTGTTCTATTAGTCCATCTATACAGGTTGCAAATTGATTATAATTTTTTTCTGCATCTAGCTCTAAAAAAATAATTGGCCTTCTAGCAGTGTGTGGGACTTGTTCTATTAGTCCATCTATACTGACCTCCATCAGGTTGCAAAGTGAATATAATTTTTTTCTGCATCTACCTCTGAAAAAATATTTGGGCTTCTAGCTGTGTGTGGGACTTGTTCTATTAGTCCATCTATACTGACCTCCATCAGGTTGCAAATTGAATATCATTTTTTTCTGCATCTAGCTCTAAAAAAATAATTGGCCTTCTAGCAGTGTGTGGGACTTGTTCTATTAGTCCATCTATACTGACATCCATCAGATTGCAAAGTGAATATAATTTTTTTCTGCATCTACCTCTGAAAAAATATTTGGGCTTCTAGCAATGTGTGGGACTTGTTCTATTAGTCCATCTATACTGACCTCCATCAGGTTGCAAATTGAATATAATATTTTTCTGCATCTACCTCTGAAAAAATATTTGGCCTTCTAGCAGTGTGTGGGACTTGTTCTATTAGTCCATCTATACTGACCTCCATCAGGTTGCAAATTGAATATAATATTTTTCTGCATCTAGCTTTGAAAAAATATTTGGGCTTCTAGCAGTGTGTGGGACTTGTTCTATTAGTCCATCTATACTGACCTCCATTAGGTTGCAAATTGAATATAATTTTTTTCTGCATCTACTTCTGAAAAAATATTTGGGCTTCTAGCGGTGTGTGGGACTTGTTCTATTAGTCCATCTATACTGACCTCCATCAGGTTGCAAATTGAATATCATTTTTTTCTGCATCTAGCTCTGAAAAAATATTTGGCCTTCTAGCAGTGTGTGGGACTTGTTCTATTAGTCCATCTATACTGACCTCCATCAGGTTGGAAATTGAATATAATATTTTTCTGCATCTAGCTCTGAAAAAATATTTGGCCTTCTAGCAGTGTGTGGGACTTGTTCTATTAGTCCATCTATACTGACCTCCATCATGTTGCAAATTGAATATAATTGTTTTCTGCATCTTGCTCTGAAAAAATATTTGGCCTTCTAGCAGTGTGTGGGACTTGTTCTATTAGTCCATCTATACTGACCTCCATCAGGTTGCAAATTGAATATAATTTTTTTCTGCATCTACTTCTGAAAAAATATTTGGGCTTCTAGCTGTGTGTGGGACTTGTTCTATTAGTCCATCTATACTGACCTCCATCAGGTTGCAAATTGAATATCATTTTTTTCTGCATCTAGCTCTGAAAAAATATTTGGCCTTCTAGCAGTGTGTGGGACTTGTTCTCTTAGTCCATCTATACTGACCTCCATCAGGTTGGAAATTGAATATAATATTTTTCTGCATCTAGCTCTGAAAAAATATTTGGCCTTCTAGCAGTGTGTGGGACTTGTTCTATTAGTCCATCTATACTGACCTCCATCATGTTGCAAATTGAATATAATTTTTTTCTGCATCTAGCTCTGAAAAAATATTTGGGCTTCTAGCTGTGTGTGGGACTTATTCTATTAGTCCATCTATACTGACCTCCATCAGGTTGCAAACTGAATATAATTTTTTTCTGCATCTACCTCTGAAAAAATATTTGGGCTTCTAGCTGTGTGTGGGATTTGTTATAATAGTCCATCTATACTGACCTCCATCAGGTTGCAAATTGAATATAATATTTTTCTACATCTACCTCTGAAAAGATATTTGGGCTTCTAGCTGTGTGTGGGACTTGTTCTATTAGTCCATCTATACTGACCTCGATCAGGTTGCAAATTGAATATAATTTTTTTCTCCATCTAGCTCTGATAAAATATTTGGACTTCTAGCTGTGTGTGGGACTTGTTCTATTAGTCCATCTATACTGACCTCCATCAGGTTGCAAATTGAATATCATTTTTTTCTGCATCTACCTCTGAAAAAATATTTGGGCTTCTAGCTGTGTGTGGGATTTGTTATATTAGTCCATCTATACTGACCTCCATCAGGTTGCAAATTGAATATAATATTTTTCTACATCTACCTCTGAAAAAATATTTGGGCTTCTAGCTGTGTGTGGGACTTGTTCTTTTAGTCCATCTATACTGACCTCGATCAGGTTGCAAATTGAATATAATTTTTTTCTGCATCTAGCTCTGATAAAATATTTGGGCTTCTAGCTGTGTGTGCGACTTGTTCTATTAGTCCATCTATACAGGTTGCAAATTGAATATAATTTTTTTCTGCATCTAGCTCTGAAAAAATATTTGGCCTTCTAGCAGTGTGTGGGACTTGTTCCATTAGTCCATCTATACTGACCTCCATCAGGTTGCAAATTGAATATAATATTTTTCTGCATCTAGCTCTGAAAAAATATTTGGGCTTCTAGCTGTGTGTGGTACTTGTTCTATTAGTCCATCTATACTGACCTCCATCAGGTTGCAAACTGAATATAATTTTTTTCTGCATCTAACCCAGACAATAGTTTTGGCCTAATACCACAGTTTGGCCACTGAGCTCTGCTCGGTTCCCATCCATTGTTTTTTTGTGCAAACAACTCCAGAGTTGTGAATTAGTTAACCATCAAAATGAGTGGAAAAAGGCCTGCTGCTGGTGTAAAGGGGAATAGGCGTGTTGAGATGGGGAAAAAAGGTTGTGTCCATGGAGTAGGTGTTAAAGCAACAGTAACATCTGCAGAAGAAAGACCATCTTCCAGCAAAACTAAAATGTCTACTTCTTTTAGCGGACAATGTGATAAGATCCCTTTCTTACGGCCACGCCAATCACTACAAATTCCAGATGAGGCACAAAAACAGCAGGTGCTTCAACGGATATCAAGTGCTCCTTTAAGTGGGCTCTCCTCCACATCAACTTCAACATCACAAATACTCCAGTCCTCAGAGGTGTCACCCCAATCGCACTTGATTCCTCACAGCTCCCAAATCTCCAGCTGCCCATCTGAGTATGAGGTAGAACAGATGGTTGAGTCTGCAGAGCTGTTTACTCATACTATAGCCTGGGAATCAGAGGTCGGCTACAGCGCTTCTGTGAATCCAGACGAGGAAATGATCTGCACTGATGCCCAGAATCTTTATGAGTCGAATCCAGGACCAGACGCAGAAGGTTCTGACCATAATGTAGACCCTCATTCCCAAACTGTAACTCCTGTTGGTGGAGACAATGAGGAAGACGATGATGAGACTCAAATACCTGATTGGAGCGACAACTTTAGTTTTTTGTCAGGGCAGGAACAGGTTGGCTCTAAGGACGACGGGTGTGATAACACACAGGGTGATGATGATGAGGTTGGAGATCCCACTTACTGTCAACCCTTAGTCAGCCAAGAGATGAGGTCAGCAGAGGAGGTGGAGGAGGATGCTAGTGACGACGAGGTCAGGTTGCGCCTGCCTGGACAGAGACGTAGTACTGGAAGCAAGTCAACAACTTCATCCTCAAACACAACACTGCCTCTGACCACAAGTCGTGGTGGCTCTTCATGTCGCATGGGTGCTAAGCCTTGCATAGCCTGGGCATTTTTTCAGATCGATAAAGATGACCCAACTCGTGTTATCTGTAACCTTTGTCAACAAAAGCTAAGTAGAGGCCAAAAAATACATAGTTTGAGTACTTCATGCATGAACCGGCACATGGACATGAAGCATAAGTTGCAGTGGGAAGCTCACTGTGCTACAATGCGTCCTAGCCGGCCGGGCCAACCACCGTCTGCCCCATCTTGTGCATCTGCGGCCTCTTCATCCTCTGTGACTGGGGGGACAGCAGTCACACCTGTTTTGGGATGCAGACCTGCCACCTCTTTACCCGCAACAGCCAGCTTGATTGGCAGGTCATCATTTTCTTTGGAGGTGGTAACACCAGCTGGTGTTGAGCGCTGTCCGACATCGATAGCACCACCTTTGGATCAAGGCAACCTAACATGTCCGCCTGCATCTTCCTCACAGACCGGCAGTTTGCCGGGGACACCCTTATCAACCCTGTCTAAGCACAACAGCCAGCCGTCAGTCCCTCAGATGTGGACAAGTAAAAGACCATTTCCTCCTAGCCATGAGAAAGCTAAGAGGTTGAATTTCACCATCTGCAAGCTCTTGGCTACAGAAATTCTGCCTTTCCGCCTGGTGGACACAGAGGATTTTTGAGACCTTAAGTCCGTCGCAGAGCCCCAGTACAAGATGCCCAGTCGGCACTACTTCTCAAAGAGAGGTGTGCCTGCGCTCCACCAGCATGTCGCACACAACATCACCGATTCTTTTAGAAACTCTGTGTGTGGCAGGGTGCATTTCACCACAGACACTTGGATGAGTAGGCATGGACAGGGGCGTTACATGTCGCTGACTGGGCACTGGGTAACTATGGTGACAACAGGACAAGGGCCTGCTGTCCAAGTCTTGCCATCCCCACGAGTTGTGCGTCAATCCTCTTTATGTCAAAGTTCCTCCACTGCTTCTGCCTCCTCAACCTCCTCTCGGTCCTCCACCTGCACCCAAAGCCTGTCTGGTCATGCCACAAGCTTTCTAACTGTGCAGTAGGGATCCTGCACACCTCCTTACTATGCTGGCAGTAGGGCTCAATGTCATCAGGCGGTTTTTACTTTGAAATGTCTGGGAAATGTGAGTCACACAGCTGAGGAGTTGTGGTCAGCTCTGGAGAACCAATTTCATGAATGGTTGTCTCCACTGGACCTGAAACCAGGGAAGGCCGTGTGCGACAATGCTGCAAACCTGGGTGTGGCCCTTCGCCGGGGCAATGTCACACATGTGCCTTGTATGGCTCACATGTTGAACCTGGTTGTCCAGCAATTTTTAGCCCACTATCCCGGACTAGATGGCCTTCTGCAGAGGGCACGGTCACTGTGTGCTCACTTCCGCCGTTCGCATCCCGCAGCTCAGCGACTTACATCTCTACAGAAGTCGTTGGGCCTGCCACTTCACCGGCTAAAATGCGATGTGCCTACCCGGTGGAATTCAACTCTGCACATGTTGCAGCGACTGTGGCAGCACCGACAAGCCCTGGTGCAATACGTTGTGAGGTATAGCCTGGGCCAACGGGATCCAGAGGTGGGGCAAATCACGCTGGAGGAGTGGTCTCAGATCAGGGACCTATGCACCCTTCTGAACAGTTTTGAAATGGCGACAAAGATGTTTAGTGGTGACGATGCCATTATCAGCATGACTATTCCGGTGATTTACATGCTGGAGCACATGTTAAACAGAATTCGGAGTCAGGTGGTGGCACAAGAGGAGGTGGAGGAAGTAGAGGAGGAGGAGTTGTATGCGGAAGGGCTAACATCTGCAAGGTCCAGACGGTCGGCAGCACCAAGGCGGCAGGCATGTGAGGGTGGGGGAGATGGTTTTACCAGGGCGCATGGTAGCAGCCAAACTAGTGAGGAAGGTGCAGGAGCCCAGGAAGAAGTGGAGGACGAACTGATGGAAGACTCATCAGATGAGGGAGACCTTGATCACATTTCTTTTGTGCGAGGTTGGGGGGAGAGGACAGAGGAAGGAAGCATGATTGTTACCTCGCCACCAACACAACAGGGACTTGGTGCTCCTGGATGCGCAAGACACATGAGTGCCTTCTTGCTGCACTACCTGCCACATGACCCTCGAAATGGGAGAATTAGAAATAATCCTGACTACTGGGTTGCCACACTGTTAGATCCCCGGTACAAAAGTAAATTTGCAGAAATGATTCTTGCCATAGAAAGGGATGCACGCATGCAGGAGTATCAGAAGAGACTGTTGCAGAATCTTACATGTGCTTTTCCACAAAACACCAGTGGTGCACGTAGTGAATCTCACAGTTCCAACTTGCCAACCGTGGGACCGTCGAGTGTTCAGCACTCAAACCGTAACAGAAACACAGTATCTGCTGGTAACATCAATTTTGCGTAATCATTTCACCACTTTTTTAGCTCATCCTTTGCAAGGCCACAGGAGACAAGAAGTCTGACACATAGTCAACGCCTAGAGACAATGGTACAGGAGTATCTCCAAGTAAACATTGAAGCCATGACTGTGTCACTGGACCCTTGCTCTTTTTGGGCTTCCAATCTGGATAAATGGCCGGAGCTCGCCACTTACGCCTTGGAGATCTTGTCATGCCCCGCAGCCAGCGTTCTGTCTGAACGTGTGTTCAGCGCTGCTGGTGGTGTGCTGACAGATAAGCGCACGCGGCTCTCCACTGATAATGTAGACAGACTCACGTTCATAAAGATGAAAAAATCATGGATCCAAAACGACTTTTCTACCCCTGGGTCATCCTGGGGAGAGTAAAAGCTTGATCATTGGTTAAAATCACCTCACCAACCGTTTTAAGCTTTCAAATTACTAATCATGTTTATCTGTATCTTGGCTGGAAAATAATTTGGGCTTTGTAGCAGTGTGCAGTACTGATTCTATTGGGCCATCTATACTAAGCTCCACCAGATTTAAAATTAATAATAATTTTTAGCTGCATCTAGCCCGGAAAATAATTTTGGGGCTCCGAGATGCGCAAGACACATAAGTGCCTTCTTGCTGCACTACCTGCAACATGACCCTCAGATTGTCAGAATTCGAAGTAATCCTGACTACTGGGTTGCCACACTCTTAGATCCCCGACACTCTTCGATCAACCTTTTCATTTTAATAAAGACCAAAAAAATGGTCATTTTTGAAATTATAAGCATTAGCAGGTTATTAGAAACTGAAATCAAAAAGTTTTCAACTCAAAACTTTATTCTAGGTGATGTTACATTTGCACATAGGACCCCTGGTTCGAAAGGAGCTTCTGAACTCTCTTGTCCATTGAATTTGTCAGGTTTTGGATGGTTTCTGCTTCAATTGTTTTGCATGAGGACAGAATACCCTCCCAGAGCGGTTGCTTAGATGTGAACTGCCTCCCGCCATCATAGACACTCTTTTGATGATGCTCCAGAGGTTCTGAATGGGGTAGAGGTCAGGGGAGCATGGGGGTCACACCATAAGTTTGTCCCCTTTTATGCCCATATCAGCCAGAGATGCAGATGTGTTATGTGCAGCATGATACGGTGCATTATCATGCATGAAAATGATCTTGCTGCGGAATACATGGTTCTTCTTCTTGAACCATGGCAGGAAGTGCTGTTTGAGAAACTCCACATACATTATGGAGTTCATCTTTACCCCTTCAGGGATCCTAAAGGGGCTGACAATCTCTCTCCCCATGATTCCAGCCCAAAACATTACTCCACATCCTCCTTTTTGGCGCTGTAGCCGTGTTTGCGTGGGGTGTCCATCAACCATCCATCCTCCTCTCCATCCATCTGGACCATCGAGCGTTGCACGGCACTCATCCGTGAACAAAACAGTTTTGAAATCAGTCTTCATGTAATGTTTGGCCCACTGGAGCCATTTCTGCTTGTGTGCAGAGGATAGAGGAGGTCGACAGGATGGCGTACGCACAGCTGCAAACCTCTGAAGGACCCTGCATCTTGTTGTTCGGGGACATTGGAGGCACCAGCAGCTTCAAAAACTTGTCTACTGCTATGACAAGGCTTTTTTGCCGCTGCTCATTTAACCTGACGTAATTGCCTGTAAGAAAGAGTCCTCAATTTGCCCTTATCAGCACGCACACGTGTGTACTGTGAATCAGCTACATACTTCTTGATTGCCAAGACACTTCATCCTGATCATCGCACAATGTTGATTGTAGTCATGCCTTGACCTAAACACTCCACAATTTGTTGCTTCTCAGCAGCCGACACATCCTTTTTCTTTCCCATTTTGGCAGAAAATGTAGGCTGCTTAATAATGTGGGACAGCCTTCTTAAGTAGTCTTGCCGTTCATTGGACACACCTGCCAAACTAATTAGCACAGGTGTCTGCAATTGCTTACAGTGATATAAAGAGCCCTGACACACATCACCATCAATGAGTTTAACTGAGAAACAAACAAATTCTTCCCTTATCACTCCTAAACACTTTTTGCATAATAATTTGGAACACAGTGTACATGTGCTTTTCCACAAAACACCAGTGGTTCACGTAGTGAATCTTACAGTTCTAACTTGCCAACCGTGGTCTGTATAGAGTTGTTCAATAAAGGGCCCAAAATTAAGATAACATAGACAGGAGAGGTCTCTATGAATAAGAATTCCTAAGAATTTGATACCCTGTGAGGGCCAGGCAAAGGGAAAGTTGGACTGGATGGAATCCTGTATGGATTTGGGGAGGGAGACATCAAGGGCCTCAGACTTCGCTGTATTGATTTTAAAATTTGACCATGTAAGAAAGTGGCTCAACACTACTCTACAGTAAGTGCTGCCAGCCACAAGTCTTTTTTTTTAGCTTTAATCTTTGGGTCAGTACGATTACAGCGATATAACATTTATATCATTATTTTTATGTTTTGTTGCTTTTACGCAACAGAAACTATTTTGTAGAAAAAATATTGTTTTTGCATCACTATTGTCACACAAGGTGAGGGAAAGACTAAGTGCAACATGAAGGGAAGAGGGGGAGGAAACCCAAACAATAGGGAAAGAGGGAGTGGAAACCCCTAGGCAGATTTAATATCACCCTGCCTACTCTATCAACCCTATATAGGTTGCACACCTATCGCCGAGCAGGAACCTAAGCCCTGAATGTCCCTAGAGCTTGGCCCTAGATAGGGAAGAGAGAGGGTGAGCACTAGTCAAGATCCACTACAAACTAAAGACAACCAGGTAGTCAAGCAAAGGGGATAGACTTAGCTTGAGTAGGCACCAGAGAGATAACGCCAACTGTCCTCCAATAGCACCAGAGAAGAAACTAGCCGACTGCTAGTGCTCCATGCCTACACAGAGGTACATAGAACTATCAACGGTGACTCTCTGGAGAAACTGAAACTATTTAACTACCCAGCAAGGGTGTGTCAATCAGCAGCAGAAGGTGGAGATCGCTGCTGGGTCCTAAAGAAAGAAGGATATACCTATACTACAGAGATGAGGGAATCAAGAAGGTGTCTGGAATGTCAAACGCAGTGACCTTCTACAGCCTGCTCCAGAGCGACTGTCTGTCAAACCTGACACACCCGTGACAGCTATATTCTGAGAGCTAAAACTTTTTTATTTTTTCACTGATGGAGCTGTATGGCAGCTTTTTTTTGTGGGACAAGATGATGTTTTCAGCTAGACTAATTTTATTTACATTGGTCTTTTTGATCGCGTTTTATTCCACTTTTTTTCCTGCAGTATGAAGAAAAAAACATAGTTTTTTGCCAATTTTTTTACAGTGTTCACTGAAGAGGTTAAGTAGTGGGACAGTTTTATAGGTTAGGGCGTTACTGATGCAGTGATACCAAATACATGCTCTTTTATTGTTTATTTTTGTTTTTACATAATGCATTGCAGCTGGATGTACCTCCGAGTGACATGACAACCATCGACTTCCCGTGATCCCGATCGCGGCATCTGGAGGGTTAAAAAATCCTCTTTGTTACCAACTGGAAAATTATGAACTACTGGAATCCCAACTCCTGTCTTTAGGGATGTTAGTCAAGATTAGCAAGTATCGCTTTGGGCTACAAAGTAAATAGAAAGTTGTGGAAGGCGCTTTTGTTTTAGAGGGAATCTCCAGGGTGAATTGTGGAATCAGTGCAGATCTCCGGAGTAGGATGTGCTGGATTTGTGGCAGAGGTGGGAATTGAAAAATAAAATAATCACGAATAACCATGAGGACAATTTTTTGGGGGATTTACCACTATTTACCCTGGAGATTTCCTCTGAAACGGAAGCGCCTTCCTCAACTTTCTATGTACATGTATCCACCTGGTAAGGAATTGTTTGGGAAGGAATAATTACCTCCACAATCTATTTGAACGGCAGCATACCAATGAACGAACCCATGTGGTTTTCAGATGACGCTTAGAGTTGTGCCTATTTGCACATCCCTTGCAGGTGAGTGTGAAATAAGCATTTACCATACCTGGCATTGTATACATTCACTACACTTAGATAGCGCTTTATTTTTTTTTTCCCCCTTATTTTATCCTTTCCAGAATTTTTTTGCATTACAAAGGACACCATCAGAAAGCAAAATGTGGAACAATTTGGTAGATGTAATCGTTTGGGGAGCAGAAAGTATCTGACAAGTTCTCTTTCACCATATACAAAACCATGCGAACTTAGCCAGCTCTCTATGTGTACTATTATTTTGAGAAGTGGTTTTAATGCAATTTTTATACATTATTATTATATTATCTTTATGATAGTAAAGAATTACCAGCTCCGATTTCGATTTAACGTATACAACAACTAAAAATGACCCAGGCCTCTTTAATGAGCATCAGATTGCTATTGATTTGGAAAGTCACAATTTAAATGTAAGCTGCAGGGTCAGTTGGGGAAACCCAAGTTAATTAATTATGCTTTTAGAGGCGGTTAGCATTGCTAATTGAGACGCTTTAGGGTAAATTCTCCATTAAAATAAAAAAAACAAGCATTGCCTTTGCAAATGCTTTGCTTAATAGTTATATAATCATTGAATCACAAGAAGGCACACAATTTATTAGTAGAATACACGATATTGAACTCCAGCACAGCTCTACACTAACATTCAGTATTTTAATATCATTACTAGAGATGAGCGAATGTTTCAATGTTTGGTTCGGATTACGATCATCGAATTTGCAATATTTGCCAATTTATTCTTCGAATATTCATCAAACATTGCCGAACACCATAGGATTCAATGGGGGGCAAAAACAAATGCATATACAACACTTTCACATGGGCCCAAAAGCTGCCAAAACACATTAAATTAGGGGCAGACAGCAGGAAAGTGCCATCAATTGACCCAGAGTACAAGTACTATAATTATTATTATTACCGTGACATTTATTCCGTGGTGCTTTACATGTGAAAAAGGGTCACCGACTGGTACAAGAGGAGAGAGGACCCTGCCTGCGAGGGCTCACAGTCAACAAGGGATGGGTGAGGATACAGTAGGTCAGGGTACAGCTGGTCGTGCATCGGTATACTGGAGCTAGGGTTACCCCAGATTGTCAGAAGAAGTGGGTCTTCAGCTTCCTTTTCAAGGTTTCCACAGTAGGTGAGATTCTGATGTGTTGGGGTACACAGTTACACAGTAGGGGAGATGAACGGGACAATTCTTGAATGCGATTGTGACAAGAAGAGATAAGAGGGAAGTAGAGAAAGAGATCTTGGAAGGATGGGAGGTTGCCTGCTGGTAAGTACAGGGGGACTAGGTTACAGATGTATGGAGGAAACCGGTTTTTGATGGCTTGGTATGCCGAAGTTAGGCTTTTAGGGTGCGAGAGTGGTAGAAGGGAGGCCACAGAGCAGGAGCTTGCAGTAGTCGAGGCGGGAGAGGATGAAGGCGTGCACTGGTGTTTTTGTAGATTCATGGTTGAGGAATGTGCGAATACCGGAGATATTTTGGAGATGGAGTCGGCAGCAAGTGGAAAGGGCTTGGATCTGACGTTTGAAGGACAGATTAGAGTGGGCAGCCATTGACTTTTATGGATAGGTCAGTTGGGGGGTGAATGAGATGATGGAAGGATGATGAATTTTGTTTTATCCATCTTAAGTTTTACAAATCTAGCAGAGAATAAAGCTGAAATAGCAAACACACATTTTGGGCTTCTGGTTAGTAGGGAGGTGATAACAGGTCCAGAAAGGTTGATCTGTGTGTCAGCAGCATAGAGGTGATACTGAAAGCTGCGAGACTCCACAAGCTGTCCCAGGCCGAAGTTGTAGATTGGAGAAGAGCAGGGGTCCTAGAACTGAATCTTGGGGGACACTGACACATAGAGGGCGAGATGAGGAGGTGGTGTGTGAGTCGGAGACACTGAATGTCCGGTCGGTTAGGTATGAAGAGATTCAAGATTAGAGATGAGCGAATGTTTCAATATTCAGTTCGGATTACGACTGTCTAATCTGCAATATTCGCTGATTTATTCGTTGAATATTTGCCGAACATTGCCGAACGCCATAACATTCAATGGGGGGCAAAAAATTGCATATACAACACCTTCAAACAGGCCGAAAAGCTGCCAAAACACATCAGATTAGGGGTAGACACCTAGAAACTGCCATCAATTGACAGAGAGTACAAGTACTATAACTATTATTATTACAGCGACATTTATTCCGTGGCGCTTTACATGGGAAAAGGGGTCACCGACTGGTACAAGAGGAGAGAGCACCCTGCCCAAGAGGGCACACAAACAATCTACAAGGGATGGGTGAGGATTAGTATTGAGCAAGCACTAAAATGCTCGGGTGCTCAAAGCTCGGGTCGAGCTCACCGTGATACTCGGGTGCTTGACCCGAGCAACGAGCCCAATGTTAGTCTATGGGAGACCCGAGCATTTTTGCGGCGGCACCCCCGGCAGTCTGTAGAAAGCCTAAAAAGTGCCCAAAACGATAGTGACAGTGCTCAAATGACATGGGGACAGCATGGGGATCGCCCCAGGAAGCATTTCTGACCCCCAGGTCACTGCTGTTAACAACGTGGTCAGAGGTATTAAGCCACTTTAACGGGCTCACAATAAAACGTTCAAAAGTGAAACTGAAACGGTTTTCCTGTGAAATATGTCAAGGAACTTCCTTTCCAGGGTAAAGACTTGTGTATAAGGTAAAATAAATAACCAAAAACAAAAATACTCCTCCACACCTTGGGCTATGTTCACAAGTAGCATTTTTTATGCGTTTTTGCACTTTTGTATTGCTTTCAACCATGACAAATGCATTCACTGGGAAATGTCATTTTAACATTTTACAATCTTATCTGGCCATGTGCTGTGTGACACAGGCATACAGTGCTGAAAATACATGGGAACAGCATGGGGAGGACCCCTGGAAGCATCTCTGACACCCAGGTCACTGCCTAAAAGTGTGCCCATCAGAAGTGATCCTTTCCGCATCAGAAGATGCAGACTTGCAACTATCCCCGTGCAAGTCCTTGTCCCAGGGCAGTGTTCAATTGTACCTCCCCATTCCTTGCAATGCAAGCATAAGTGTGCAACCTGCCACCCACCCACCCCCAGGCTGCAATGCCATACTGCTAGCTTGCTTGCACTTTAAGTGGGGCCTTTTAGTTTGGAGGAGGCCGAAGCTGGCCACTACCTCATGGCTGCTTCGGCAGCGAGGTATCCATACTCAGTCCCCAGCCGCCCCGAGGCCGGGTGTCCACACACGGTACCCGCCGCCTGGGGGCGGCCGGGTGTCCATAAACGGTCCCCAGCCGCCCCTATTTCTCCTTGGAACATCCCCCCACACACTTTTCTTAGCCCGGCCTGCTTTAGGGCAGCATTGGACGAGCCCATGAGAGAACCAGACTCCTCCGGTGGGCCCTGGCTTCTCCATCAGGAGAGTTGAGAGTGCCAAGGTGAGGAGCATGATGATGATGATAGAAGTTAGCATCTGCTTTGTTTTCTTGGAATGCAAGCGTAAGTGTGCAACCTGCAACCAACCCACCCCCAGGCTGCAATACCATACTGCTAGTTTGCTTGCACTTGAAATTGGGCTTTTTAGGCATGTTGAGGCAGACGCCGGCCACCATGTCATGGCTGCATCGGCGGCCTGGTATCCATACTCAGTCCCCAGCCGCCCGGCGGCCGGGTGTCCACGCTCGGTCCCCAGCCGCCAGGGGGCGGCCGGGTGTCCATACTCGGTCCCCAGCTGCCCCGCGGCCGGGTGTCCACACACGGTCCCCAGCCACCTGGGGGCGACCGGGTGTCCATAAACGGTCCCCAGCCGCCCGTATTTCTCCTTGGAAATTCTCCCCACACTTTTCTTAGCCCGGCCTGCTTTAGGACAGCATTGGACGAGCCCACCAGAGAACCAAACTCCTCCGGTGGGCCCTGGCTTCTCCATCAGGGGAGTTGAGAGTGCCAAGATGAGGAGCATGATGATGATGATAGAAGTTAGCATCTGCTTTGTTTTCTTGGAATGCAAGCGCATGTATGTAGTAGCGGCTAGGCCTGAGGTTGTCAGCGTTTTTGCGCATATCCTACCTCCTCCGAGGATTGCTGGATGTTTTCCTGCTACTATCCCAGTTCTATGACTCCTGTAAAAACAAAGCTTCAGGTGATGAATGATGGATGAGGTGGTGGTAAAGGAGAAAGAGCAGGAGGAACAGGGACCAATCACATCAATATTAGGCCAGTCATCCACACATGTCTAGTAGGATATGTTTCTGTACCAAAAGGAGCGGTTTGGCTACACAGTTATAGGGCATGCAGTGAGTGCAATGCCTACCAAAAATTTCGAGGCACTCCAATGCTCCTTGGAAGTGACATGGAGGTCAGAGGGCCTTAACTAAACCGTTTTTTCCATTTATAGCAACTGGGTCTCCTGTGCACTGTTGGCCTAAGCAGTGAATGGAAGGCTTTCCAAAAATTATGAGGAACTGCAATGCCCCTTGAAACAGACGTGGATTACAGCATACTAAAACCCTTCTACCCATTATTGGGGAGTGGGTCTCCCTTAGTGTTCGCTTATGCATTGAAAAACAAAAGCTGACTAAAATTAGGAGGAAATGCAATGCCCGTTGGAAGAATGGTGGAGTTCGCAGTGATATAAAAAGACAATATCAATGCCCCTTGAAAAAGTGGTGGAGGTCGCAGTAGCTTAACAAGACGGTTTTAATGCCCCTTGGAAATGTGGTGGAGGTCTCAGTTGCTTAACAAGACGGTTCAAATGCCCCTTGGAAGAGACGTGGAGGTTGCAGTAGCTTAACAAACAGTTTAAATGCCCCTTGGAAGAGACGTGGAGGTCGCAGTAGCTTTACAAGACGGTTTTAATGTCCCTTGGAAAAGTGGTGGAGGCCTCAGTTGCTTAACAAGACGGTTCAAATGCCCCTTGGAAGAGACGTGGAGGTTGCAGTAGCTTAACAAGACGGTTTTAATGCCCCTTGGAAAAGTGATGGAGGTCTCAGTTGCTTAACAAGACGCTTTAAATGCCCCTTGGAAGAGACGTGGAGGTTGCAGTAGCTTAACAAGACGGTTTAAATGCCCCTTGGAAGAGACGTGGAGGTCGCAGTAGCTTAACAAGACGGTTTAAATGCCCCTCGGAAGAGACGTGGAGGTCGCAGTAGCTTAATAAGACGGTTTTAATGCCCCTTGGAAAAGTGGTGGAGGTCTCAGTTGCTTAACAAGACGGTTTAAATGCCCCTTGGAAGAGACGTGGATGTTGCAGTAGCTTAACAAGACGGTTTAAATGCCCCTTGGAAGAGACGTGGAGGTCGCAGTAGCTTAACAAGATGGTTTTAATGTCCCTTGGAAAAGTGGTGGAGGTCTCAGTTGCTCAGTTGCTTAACAAGATGGTTTAAATGCCCCTTGGAAGAGACGTGGAGGTTGCAGTAGCTTAACAAGACAGTTTAAATTCCCCTTGGAAGAGATGTGGAGGTTGCAGTAGCTTAACAAGATGGTTTTAATGCCCCTTGGAAAAGTGGTGGAGGTTGCAGTAGCTTAACAATACGATTTTAATGCCCCTTATAAGAGCCATGCAGTACAGCATATTAAAAACATTATTCCCATTATTGGGGAGTGGGTCTCCCATAGTCTTTGCCTATGCCTTCCAAGCAAAAGCTGGCAAAAATTAGGACGGAGGAACTTGCAATGCTGGCAACACGGACCACGGTCACCCTGTAATGCCTCCTCTTTAATTCTCTGCAGAGAGCGTTGCAAAATACAGACAAGTGGGATGCTGACGCTAATGATGGCGTTATCGCCACTCACCATATTGGTGGACTCCTCAAAGTTTGTCAGGATGGTACATATGTCAGACATCCAGGTCCACTCCAGAGGTCTTATGTGTGGAGTCTGACCTGAATATCGACGGCCTTGAGGCAGCTGGTACTCCACAACTGCTCTCTTCTGCTCACAAATCCTTTGCAACATGTGGAGGGTAGAGTTCCAATGTGTGGGGACATCACACACCAGTCGGTGTGCCGGAAGCTGCAAACGCTGCTGCAACACAGCAAGGGCGGCGGAAGCTGTAGCCGACTTGCGAAAATGAGCTGCCTTGCGGCGTACTTTGACAAGCAGATCTGGCAACTCGGGGTACAATTTAAGAAACTGCTGAACCACGAGGTTAAGCACATGAGCCAGGCATGGTACGTGTGTGATCTCGCCTCGCCTCAGAGCCGCCACCAGGTTATGGCCATTGTCACACACGACCATGCCTGGATGTAGGTTCAGCGGTCTCAGCCACAGATCTGCCTGCTCTTTCACAGCTGTCCACAACTCACAAGCAGTGTGAGGTTTATCACCTAAGCTTATGAGTTTCAGCACAGCCTGTTGCCGCTTGTCTGAGGCAGTACTGCAGTGCTTTCAGCTTATAATTCATGTGGTGATATCAGAGATGGAGGCTGAACATGAGGAGGAGGATAATGCGCAGGAGCTGTACACTGTGGGGGCAACTCTGACTGACATAGGGCCCGCAATCCTCGGTGTGGGGAGGATGTGTTCCGTCCCAATGTCCGACTGGGTCCCGGCTTCCACTATGTTTACCCAGTGTGCCTTCAGGGCAATGTACCGTCCCTGGCCACAAGCACTTGTCCATGTGTCCGTTGTCAGGTGGACTCTCCCAGTAACTGCGTTGTTGAGGGCACGGCATATGTTTTGGGACACGTGCTTGTGTAGTGCGGGGATGGCACACCGGGCAAAATAGTGTCAGCTGGGGACCGAGTACCGAGGGACGGCCACCGCCATAAGGTTGCAGAAGGATTCCGTCTCCACTAGCCTAAAAGTCAGCATTTCCAACGCAAGCAGTCGTGAAATGTGTGAATTTAGGACTGTGGCCTGTGGGCCGTTGGCTGCGAATTTGCGCTTTCGTTCCCTCACATCATCCCTATTCCCTCACATCTCCTTCAATCCATTGCTCCAGCTGTCACCACTCACCTAACAAAAATTTTCAACCTTTCCCTCTCATCTGGTATCTTTCCCTCTTCTTTTAAACACGTCAGCATACAACCATTACTTAAAAAACCATCCCTTGACCAAAACTGCACGGCCAACTACAGACCTGTTTCCAATCTTCCCTTTATCTCTAAACTCCTGGAACGCCTGGTCCACTCCCGTCTCATCCACTATCTCTCAGACAACTCTCTTCTTGACCCTTTACAATCTGGTTTCTGCTCTTTACATTCTACTGAAACTGCCCTCACTAAAGTCTCTAATGATTTACTAACAGCTAAATCTAATGGTCACTACTCCCTGCTGATTCTCCTGGATCTCTCCGCAGCATTCGACACCGTGGATCACCAGCTCCTCCTCACTATGCTCCACACTATTGGCCTCAAGGACACTGTTCTCTCCTGGTTCTCCTCCTATCTCTCTGACCGCTCCTTCTCTGTGTCTTTTGCGGGCTCCTCCTCCTCCCTACTTCCCCTTACTGTCGGGGTTCCTCAAGGATCAGTTCTAGGCCCCCTTCTTTTCTCCTTATACACTGCTCCTTTTGGACAAACAATCAGCAGATTCGGTTTTCAGTACCATCTCTATGCTGATGACACCCAATTATACACCTCTGCTCCGGACATCACCCCTGCATTACTACAAAAGACCAGTGATTGTCTTTCTGCTGTGTCTAACATTATGTCCTCCCTCTACCTAAAACTGAATCTGTCAAAAACTGAACTACCCATCTTTCCTCCCTCCACTAACCTACCTGTGCCCGATATTGCCATTTCTGATTGTGGCTCAACCATTACTCCCCAGCAACAAGCCCGCTGTCTTGGGGTCATTTTTGATTCAGATCTTTCTTTCACTCCTCACATCAAATCACTCGCTCGTTCATGTCATCTACACCTCAAAAACATCTCAAGAATCAGGACTTTTCTCACCTTTGACTCGGCAAAAACTCTTACTGTAGCTCTTATTCATTCTCGTCTTGACTATTGCAATGCTCTACTAATCGGTCTTCCTCTTACTAAACTCTCCCCTCTCCAATCAGTCCTTAACGCAGCAGCCAGGATCATATTCCTCGCCAACCGCTACACCGATGCCTCTTCCCTGTGCCAGTCATTGCATTGGTTGCCCATACAACATAGAGTTCAATTTAAACTATTCACTATTACACTCAAAGCACTCCATGCTTCAGTACCCCTCTACATCTCCTCTCTTGTCTCAGTCTACCACCCTACACGTGCCCTCCGTTCTGCAAATGACTTAAAACTAAAATCCTCCATAATCCGAACTTCCCACTACCGTCTCCAAGATTTCTCGCGTGCTGCGCCAATTCTTTGGAATGCACTACCCAGGACAGTTCGATTAATTCCCAATACCCGTAGTTTCAAGCGAACCCTAAAAACACATTTCTTTAGACTGATGCATCGCCTAAACCTATCGTCCGTCCCAGTTTTCCCCCATATTAAAATCTTCTTCAACTTCAGGTTCATACCAACCATGCACTTAATAGCCTCTGTCAGGACTGTACACATACTGACTGGCGACCAGTCCATGTATTATTATTTATCCTATTTAGTATATCAAGGCTGCATTGCACAATATATGTACTTTTTACCTTTTGTGTCTCCCCCATTTCCTCATAGACTGTAAGCTTGCGAGCAGGGCCCTCACTCCTTTCGATATGAGATATGCTTATTCTGTATTGTCTGTATATGTCCCCCCTAAAATTTGTAAAGTGCTGCGGAATATGTTGGCGCTATAAAAATAAAAACTATTATTATTATTATTATAAAGGTCTGGGATATGGACAATTGAATGCTGCGGTGGGACGTGGACGTGGACGTTGATGCTGTTTCTTGAGAAACTGCCATAACAAGTGAAGACTGAGAGGAGGGGGCATCTTTGCATGCAGTATGGACAGGGGATTGCCTTGCACACACAACAGGGGGTTCTATTACACGCACAACAGCGGAAGAAGCAGTAGTGACACCCGCTGACACTGATCGTGGACCCTGGGGTTCACCCCACAAAGTCGGGTGCTTTGCCGACATGTGCCTGATCATGCTGGTGGTGGTCAGGCTGGTAGTTTTGTCACCCCTGCTGATGCTGGCATGGCAGGTGGTACAAATGGCCTTTTTGGGGTTATCAGCAGAGTCTTTAAAACAATTCCAGACTCTGGAAGACCTACCGGTTGTACTAGCAACGTCCCTCGTGTTGGTGTTATGGGGAACCACCACTTCAAGCGGAGCAGGCGAGGGGCACAAATATGGAAATGGACCAGTGAATAGCTCTTCAGAGTGTCCAAGTGTGGGATCAGTTGCTGTCTGACGACACTCGGCATGGTGGGAGGAAGGAGCATCAGGGTGAGGAAGAGTATGGGGTCAAGACTCACGACTACTAAAACTTGACCGTGTGGAAAACAGACCGCAGGTGGTGGTGCCCAGGTAACTGGAAGTATTATCTGCTATCCAATTAATAACCTGTTCACACTGATCAGTTAGCAATAGTGGTCTTGTTGTTGTGTGCTTCCCTAGTAATTCGGTAAAGAACTGGGAGCGAGAAGATGTGGCTGTTGGTTGTGGCACATTTTCACCTTGGCCACGGCCCCATCCTCTACACGCACCATCACCAGAACGTCCAGCTCCACGTCCCTTGCCATGCGCCTTGCCAATTGTAAATGAAGTAAAATAGCTTATACTCGCACTATCAATGGAAAAGGGTATAAAAAAGGAGATTAGAACCGTGGAAGAGGAAAACCACAGTTCTATTTCTCTGGCCTGCACCAGAATCTTTTAAACAGATATATTTGTGACTGAACAGACAGGGAGACACTATTACTGTTTTTTTTTACGTAAAACAGGCCAAATGCTGGATAATACTGAGATTTTAACAGTGGAACTGAAAAACCACAGTTCTAATTTACTGGCATATACCAGACTTTTTTAAATAGATATATTTGGGGCTGAACAGTCAGCGACACACTCAAACTGTTTTTTTTATGTAAAAAAGGCCTAAAAGTGGATAATACAGAGATTTGAACCGTGGAAATGCAAAACCACAGTTATAGTTATGTGGCATACACCAGAATCTTTCAAACAGATATATTTGTGTCTGAACAATCAGGGAGACACTATTACTGTTTTTCATTACGGAAAAAATACCAAAAGCTGGATAATACAGAGATTTGACCCGTGGAACTGCAAAACCACAGTTCTAGTTATCTGGACTACACCAGACTCTTTTAAACAGATATATTTGTGTCTGAACAGTCAGCGAGACACTCAAAATGTTTTTTTTATGCAAAAAAGTGCATAATACATAGATTTGAACCGTGGAACTGCAAAACCACAGTTCTAGTTATCTGGCATACATCAGACTCTTTTAAACAGATATATTTGTGTCTGAACAGCCAGCGAGACACTCAAAATGGGTTTTTTTATGCAAAAAAGGCAGAAAAGTGGATAATACAGAGATTTGAACCATGGAACTGCAAAACCACAGTTCTAGTTCTCTGGCCTACACCAGACTCTTTTAAACAGATATATTTGTGTCTGAACAGTCAGCGAGACCCTCAAAATGTTTTTTTCATGCAAAAAGGTGGATTACACCCAGATTTGAACCGTGGCAGAGGAAAACCACAGTTCTAGTTATCTGGCCTACACCAGACTCTTTTAAACAGATATATTTGTGTCTGAACAGTCAGTGAGACACTTAAAATGTTTTTTTTATGCAGAAAGGTGGGTTACACCCAGATTTGAACCGTGGAAGAGGAAAACCACAGTTCTAATTATTTGGCCTAAACCAGAATCTTTTAAACAGATATATTTGTGTCTGAACAGTCAGCGAGACACTCAAAATGTTTTTTTTAATGGAAAAAATGCAAAAAAGTGAATAATACAGAGATTTGAACCGTGGAACTGCAAAACCACAGTTCTAGTTATCTGGCCTACACCAGACTCTTTTAAACAGATATATTTGTGTCTGAATAGTCAGCGAGACACTCAAAATGATTTTTGTTATGCAAAAAGGTGGATTACACCCAGATTGAACCGTGGAAGAAGAAAACAAGAGTTCCAGTTATCTGGCCTACAACAGACTCTTTTAAACAGATATATTTGTGTCTGAACACTCACAGACACACTAAATTTTTTTTTGGGAGGGGGGAAATACCAAAAGGTTAATAAGACGGGTATTTGTACAGTCTGAATGAGGAAAAAAAAAAAGAGGATTTAGATGGAAAAAAAGGATTTTTCCTGGCTCGTGAGACCTGGGCTAAGTCTAGCAATTTGAAAAGCAGCACACAGGACTGTAATGCAGTGTTTGTTGGTATAACCACTGCATCTCCTATACAGCCTGCCTGCCTGCCTGCCTGATATCTGGGATGGATATTAGTCTTGAGAAGGACTGTTGGTTTGATTTTCCAGGCTTTAGAGACCCTACACTACCTATTTCGCAGTATAAATCCCTCCCTAGCTCAGCACCACTCTCCCTACACCATCTGATCCGGAGCGACTGTGTCCAAGATGGCGGTACCCGGTTTTAAATACTCGAGGTGACGTTGTGCGGCCAGCCAATCACTGTAATGCCCACAAACAACATGGCTGCAGCATTACAGTGACTGGCTGGCAATCTCTGCATGTTCATTGGATCTGTAAAGAGCGCCAAACGTTCAGGGCGGAGACCCGAGCTCCTACCCGAGTAACCGGGAAATGCTCGGTGCTCGCCGAACATCCCGAGTAGTGAGATGCTCGGGCGAGTACCGAGCAGTGTGGAGCATGCTCGCTCAACACTAATGGAGACTCAATCAGGATTCTCCACAATTCCAAATATTAGTGGCAGACATCAGCAAAGTGGCTTCAATTTCAGTACAGTAGAAATTGTAGAATTAGGAATGACACCTCTTCCAATACAACCAAACCAATAGATGGAGACTAGTGATGAGCGAGCACTAAAATGCTTGGGTACTCGTTGATCTGGTCGAGCAAATTGGAATACTCGGGTGCTCGACCCGAGCAATGAGCCCAATGTAAGTCTATGGGAAACTGGAGCATTTTTCAGGCGGCTCCCCCCGGCAGTCTGCAGAGGGCAAAAAAATTGCCAAAATCGATGGGAACAGTGCTCAAATGACATGGGAACAGCATGGGGAAGACCCCTAGAAGCATTTCTGACTCCCAGGTCACTGCTGTCAACAACGTTGTCAGAGGTATTAAGCCACTTTTACAGTCTCACAATAAAACATACCAAAACCAAACCAAAATGGATTTTCCTGGGAAATATGTTACGGAACATCCTTTCCATGACATGTACAATGTATATAAAGCAAAATAAATAACTAAAAACAAAAATACTTCTCCACACCTTGGGCTATGTTCACACATAGCGTTTTTGATGCATTTTTGCACTTTTGCATTGCTTTCAACCGTGACAAATGCATTCACTGGGAAATGTCATTTTAACATTTTACAACCTTATCTGGCCATGTGGTGTGTGACACATCATCAGACACATGCATACAGTGCTGAAAAGACATGGGAACAGCATGGGGAAGACCTCTGGAAGCATTTCTGACTCCCAGGTCACTGCCTAAAAGTGTGCCCATCATAAGTGATCCTTGGCGCATGCGAAGATGCCTTCTGCCATGCACCTGTCGTTGCAGACTTGCAACAATCACAGTCCACGTCCTTGTCCCAGTGCAGCATTCAGTTGTCCCTAACGCATTCCTTGGAATGCAAGCGCAAGTATGGAGCCAGCCACCCACCCACAGGCTGCAATACTATACTGCCAAATTTTTGACATCTGCTTGCACTTGAAATGTGGCCTTTTAGGCTCGTGGAGGCGGAAGCTTTTCATAACCTCATGCCAGCGGTGGCCGGGTGTCCATACTCGGTCCCCAGCCACCACTGTTTCTCCCAGTGACACCTCCGCCTTCCACAAGCACGGGTCCCACAACATTACCCGTGCCCTCCCCAGTGCACTTACTGGGAAGGACCGCCTAACCACAAACACGTAGACAAGTGAATGTGGCCATGGAAGGTACAGAGCCAGTCCACAACTTTTTTTGCTGAGAGTTGTATTTAGCTCGGTGAAAGTACTGGCATAGAGGGAAAGCGTATCTACTCCGGCTGTCATTTCTCTGTCACCAGGTTCCGCCCATTGACACACACGACCATGCCTGGCTGTTTGTTCAGCGGTGAGAGCCACAGATCAGGCTGCTGTGTTACAGCTTTCAACAACTCTGCAGCGCTGGGCGTTTTGTCAATTAAGCATTAAGCATGTTATCTTCAGCACAGCCAGTTGCCGCTTGGCAAAGGCAGTGCTGCAGTGCTGTCAGCTTGTTACTGATGTGGTCATTTCGGAGATGGAGGAGGAGGTGCATGAGCTGAACAATGTGATTACATTGAGGTTAAATTGGTGACACTGTTTTTTATACTAAAGAAAGATGCTATTGTTTTGTTTTTTTTACGTTTTTTTTTAAGACAAATGCATTCACCGGGAAATGTCATTTTAACATTTTACAACCTTATCTGGCAATGTGATGTGTGACACATTATCAGACACATCCTGTTTTATTTATGATTGAGGGACTCTGAAAGTCATAAAACCTATTTTTATAGGGACATCAGACGGCCCTTACTATTCTTGAAAGGCCAGCAGTAGGCCCTCGCTATTGTTAGAGAGCCATCAGTCGGCTATGCTTTGTTGTTCCCATTATTAACAAGTGGGTCTCCTATGCTGTTATTGCATATGCAGTGACTGCAAGGGCTGCCAAAAATTTGGACACAACCCAATACCCCTTTGAAGAGACATAGAGGAGGGTCTCAGTAAAAAAAATGTTCCCATTATAAAGGAGCGGGTCTCCTATAGTGGTAATGCCCATGCTGTGACTGCAAGGGCTGCAAAAATTTGGAAAAAACCCCACTAAGAATTTAAAGACACACAGAGCAGGGCCACAGTAACAAGTACGACATGTTCCCATTGGAAAGGAGAGAGTCTGCTATACTGTTATAGGGTATGCAGTGAGTCCAACGGCTGACCAAATTTAGGAAAAACGCCACTAAGAATTTAAAGACACACAGGGCAGGGCCACAGTAACAAGTATGACATGTTCCCATTAGAAAGGAGAGAGTCTGCTATACAGTTATAGGGTATGCAGTGAGTCCAGCGGCTGACAAATTTTAGGAAAAACCCCACTAAGAATTTAAAGACACATAGATCAGGGCCACAGTAATGACAAATTCCCATTAGAAAGGAGAGAGTCTCCCATAGTGTTGGCCTATGCAGTGAATGCAAGGGCTGCCAAAAATTGGGAGGCACTTCAATGCCCCTTCGAAGAGACCTGGAAGAGGGCCTCATAAAAAAAATTCCCATTAGAAATGAGTGGGCCTCATATACTTGTAATGCCCATGCACTAAGTGTATGGGATGACAAGCGTTTACCCCTGGGGGGTATACATGGACATACTGTATAAAAAATTTTTTTTACGGGCATCATAAACACGCTTTAAAAAATTAGGTGGGTGTTGCATCACGGACCACGGTCACCCCGGTGATATGGTGGTGGAGGATGAGGAGAAGGAGGAGCACAAGAGCAAATAGCCAAAATCAGGAAGCGTATACCCATGTGTGGGTGTGAAAAGGTGCATGGGAATACACCTCCCAACAAAAGACACTGGATTTGAATTTATGTTGCGCTGCTATCATTTGGTGGTGTTAAGAAGTCTGGCCCAATCCAGCCCTTGTTCTTTTTTATAAGAGTCAACCTGCCAGCATTTTCAGTTGACAGGCGGATGCGCTTATCAGTTATAATTCCACCAGGGGCACTAAAAACCCGCTCTGATAAAATGCAGGCGGCAGGGCAGGCCAGGACCTCCAAGGCATAGAGAGGCAGTTCATTCCACATATCAAGCTTGGATACCAAATAATCATAAGGCACAGAGGAATCACGGAGGACGTTGGTACAGTCGGCAAGGTACTCCCTCAGCATCTTCCCAAACTTTGCACTCCTTGTGAGAGTACCCCGCGCCTCAGGGCCTGTGCGATGGGAGAGTCTGAGAAAACTCTCCCAGAACTTTGACAGTGTTCCCCTGCCTCTGCTGGATTGGAGTTGTGTCTCTCTTGCCTGTACTCCCTGCTTGTCCAACGAAGTGTGCCCTCTGCCGCCAGCATTTTCAGGTGGGAATTTTTTTAATAGTTCCGCAACAAGGACCTTCTGGTACAGTACCATTTTTGTAGACCTGTCCGCCTCAGGAATAAGAGATATAAAGTTCTCCTTGTAGCGTGGGTCTAGAAGTGTCACCTACCAGTAATGACTGTCACCCAAAATTTTGAGAACGTGAGGGTCATGGGAAAGGCAGCGTAACATAAACTCAACCATGCGTGCCAGACTACTAACAGGCAAGACTTCCATGTCCTCACCAAGAGGATGACTGACCATGCTCTCTCCTTCCTCCTCCTCTCTGTCCTCTGGCCATCCACGCTGAACAGACGGTATGACAGCTGTGCAGGTAGTACCGTCTATAGTGCATGAAACTAGCTCCTGTCCTTCCTCCTCTTCCTCCTCTTCCTCACTGTCACCCAATCCACGTTGGTATGAGATGAGGCTTGGCTGTGTGTAATCACCCTGCATGGTTCCTTGCTCCATCTCATCGTGCACCATCTGCAATGCATCCTCTTTGATTGTGAGCAGAGAGTGTTTCAGAAGACAGAGAAGCTGGATGGTGACGCTAATTATGGCGTCATCGCAGCTCACCATCTTGGTGGAGTCCTCAAAGTTTTGGAGGATGGTACATATGTCTGACATCCATGTCCACTCCTGAGGTCTTATGTGTGGAGTCTGAACTGAATACCGATGGCCTTGTTGATGCTGGTACTCAACAACTGCCCTCTTCTGCTCACAAATCCTTCCCAACATCTGCAGTGTAGAGTTCCAACGCGTGGGGATATCACACACCAGTCTGTGAGCTGGAAACTGCAAACGCTGCTGAAACACTGCAAGGGCGGCGGAAACTGTAGCTGACTTTCTAAAATGGGCACACAGGCGGCGTACTTTAACAAGCAGATCCAGCAGCTCCGGATAGGATTTGAGAAACCGCTGAACCACAAGGTTAAGCACATGGGCCAGGCATGGTACTTGTGTGAGCTCGCCTCACCTCAGAGCCGCCACCAGGTTACGGCCATTGTCACACACGACTATGCCTGGCTGTAGGTTCAGCGGTGTGAGCCACAGATCTGCCTGCTTTTTCAGAGCTGTCCACAACTCTTCAGCATTGTGCGGTATTTCACCTAAGCATATTAGCTTCAGCACAGCCTGTTGCCGCTTTTCCAAGGCAGTGCTGCAGTGCTTCCAGCTTGTGACTGATGTGGTCATTTCGGAGAAAGAGGCTGAAGAGGAGGAGGAGGCTGAGGAGTATGAGGTGCAGGAGCTGTAGACCATGGAGGCAACCCTGATTGACCTAGGGCCCGCAATCCTTGGCGTCGGAAGGACATGTTCCGTCCCAAGGTCCGACTGGGTCCCGGCTTCCACTATGTTAACCCAGTGTGCCGTCAGTGAGATGTACCATCCCTGCCCACAAGCACTTCTCCACGTGTCCGTGGTTAGGTGGACTTTACCGGTAACTGCGTTGTTGAGGGTACGGCTAATGTTTTGGGACACGTGCTTATGTAATGCGGGGAAGGCACACCGGGAGAAATAGTGGCTGCTGGGGACCGAGTACCGAGGGACGGCCTCCACCATCAGGTTGCGGAATGCGTCCATCTCTATGAGCCTAAAAGGCAACATTTTGAGAAATGTGAGAATTTAGTAGTGTGGCCTGTGGGGCGTTGGCTGCATATTTACGCTTGCGTTCCAAGGACTGGGGTATGGACAACTGAATGCTGCGCTGGGACAAGGACATAGACGTGTTTCCTGATGCTGCTACTTGAGAGTATGCAACGACAGGTGCAGGGCAGGAGGCATCTTCGCATGCACCATGCACAGGGGATTGGCTTGCATGCACAACAGCGGAAGAAGCAATGGTGCCACCCGCAGACACTGTTCCTGGACCCTGTGGTTCGGCCCACAGAGTCGGGTGCTTTGCTGCCATGTGCCTGATCATGCTGGTGGTGGTCAGGCTGGTCGTTTTGCCACCCCTGCTGATGCTGGCCTGGCAGGTGGTGCAAATGGCCTTTTTGGGGTTATTGGCAGAGTCTTTAAAAAGCAACCAGAATCGGGAAGACCTAACAGTTGTACTGGCAACTTCCTTTGTATTGTTGTTACGCGGAACTGTTGCCTGCCTTCTGTCTGCGGCCACCACACTGCTTCTTCCTGCCTGTTGGGGTGCTCTGCTTCCCTCCCCCTGTGTGCTGCATGTCCTCCTGCCAGGTTGGGTCAGTTACTATATCATCAACCACCTCGTCTTCCACTTCCGCACCCTGGTCCTCCTCCTGACTTTCTCTTCATCGTCCACCTCTTTTGATACTTTCCCACTGTCGCCTTCGTGTGACAGTGGCTGCTCAAATATTTGGGCATCGCTACACGCGATCTCCTCTTGCTCCGCTTCAAGTGGACCGGGTGAGAGGCCCGAATTTATAAATGGAAAAGTGAACAGCTCTTCAGAGTGTCCAAGTGTGGGATTAGTTGTCTCTGGGTACTCGGCATGGTGGGAGGTAGGAGGATCAGGGTGAAGAATATGCGGTCCACATTCACGGCTACTGAGACTTGACCGTGTGGAAGACAGGGTGGTGGTAGTGGTGGGTAAGTGACTGGAAGCATTATCCGCTATCCAACCAACAACCTTTTGACACTGCTCTGGGTTCAACAGTGGTGTGCTGCGGTCCCCTAGAAATTGGGACAGGAAGGTCAGGCGAGAAGATGTGGGCCTTGTCCTCGGCCTCTGCATGCACCATTACCATCACGTCCAGTTCCCCGTCACTTGCCACGTGCCTTGCCCATTTTAAATGGAGAACAGTATCTTCCACGCTCACTACAAATGACGGAGTTTGGAGCGAACTTATATGTGATCCGTGTAACGGAGAAAACAGAGTTTTAAATAACTGGCCTGTGGGTAAGTAGTTTGAACAGCAAACTGCTGTGAATTGCTTCACTGACACACTAAAGGAAATTTTTAATGGAGGCCAGAAATGGCAGCATTTTCTGACAACGTATATGTGATCCGTGTGATGGCAAAAACAGTGTTTTAAATACATGGCCTGTAGGTAAGTAGTTTGAACAGCAAACTTCTGTGAATTGCTTCACTGACACACTAAAGGAAATTTTTAATGGAGGCCAGAAATGGCAGTATTTTCTGACAGCGTATATGTGATCCGTATGACGGAGAAAACAGAGTTTTAAATACCTGACCATTAGGTAAGGAGTTTGAATCGCAAACTGCTGTGTAATTGTTTCACTGACACACTAAAGGAAATTTTTAATGGAGGCCAGAAATGGCAGTATTTTCTGACAACATATATGTGATCCGTGTGATGGAGAAAACAGAGTTTTAAATACCTGGCCTGTAGGTAAGTAGTTTGAACAGCAAACTGGTGTGAATTGCTTTGTAACATACCTGGCGGCGTCCTTGCATGGTGGTCCATCTCCCACTGTGCAAGAGCGCGCACTTGATCTCCAGTCCAGAATGTCTCTCTGGCTTCCCTCCATGCTGTCTGTTTGTGTCTGTTTCTGCTGCTTAAGGGCGGCGCCCGATCACTTCCTGCTTTTTGTACCTGCTGTGGGTCACACCCCTTGTGCGTCCTCAGCCTATTGCTGTCTGTCACCTGGTATATAGCTCAGCTGCTCCCATCTATCCCTGCCTGAGCAGAGTGTTTCATTCAGTGTGTGCTTGCACTCTGAAGGTGCCAGGTCCCGTTCTTTGTCTCCTGCTTTGCGGTATCAGTTCCCGTGTCTGAACTGAGTCCTGTCTATGTCTCCTGCCTTGCGGTATCAGTTCCCGTGTCTGAACTGAGTCCTGTCTATGTCTCCTGCCTTGCGGTATCAGTTCCCGTGTCTGAACTGAGTCCTGTCTGTGTTATCTTGTCTGTCCTGTCTGAACACGCTCCTTGCCTGTTCGTCCCGCCTCTCTGGGGGCCGATTACCCAGACCTGCTCCTGTATCTTGTCTGTCCTGTCTGAACACGCTCCTTGCCTGTTCGTTCCGCCTCTCTGGGGGCCGTATTCCCAGACCCGCTCCTGTGTCCCGCTCCTGTGTCGGTCTCGTCCGTACACTCAGTTCCAGTCTGTACTCTCTCCTATCTTTCATCTGTCTTTTCTCTATGTCTGTTCCTTTCCTTTTTCTGCAGAGTCTGAACTCGTACCTAACTCCTGTCTGTTGTCCCTGTACTCCCGTTTGTGAGTTTGTGGTCCACTCGCTACTTCACTGCAGGTGCCCTGTGGGTGTCTGGCTCTGCCTTTCCCTTCCTGTCTGTTCCGTGTGAACAGAGCCCTGTCCCCCCTGCTCAGCCTTGCCTGCTCTGACTCCTTTGCTCACCGCTCAGGCGGTTCTAGCCTGCTCTGACTCCTTTGCTTACCGCTCCGGCGGTTCTAGCCTGCTCTGACTCCTTTGCTCGCTGCTCCGGCAGCCTTGCTCCGCTCTGACCCTTTTGCTCACTGCTCCGGCAGTCTCGCTCCGCTCTTATCCTTTTGCTCACTGCTCCGGCAGTCTTGCTCCACTCTTGCTCACCGCTCCAGGCGGTCTCGTCCTGCTTTACTCTTGCTCACTGCTCCGGCAGTCTCCCTCAGCTCTGACCCTTTGCTCACCGCTCCTGGCGGCCTTGTCCTGCTCTACTCTTGCTCACCGCTCCAGGCGGCCTTGTCCTGCCCTGTTCTCGCTCACCTCTCTGGGCGGCCTCACTCTGCTGTGTTTGTCCGCCACATCTGTGGTTCTGTTCCTGAGTCCCAGTGTGTACTGGGTCCTATCCCGCCAGTGTCCCTACCTGCTAGTGCCTCCCTGTCTGCACTCTAGCTGTGCTTGCCTGTACCCCCCTGCCTGCATACCCGCCTGCCTGCATACCAGTCGTGCCTGCCTATACCCACCAGTCTGTGTGCCAGCCTACCAGTCTGTTCCTGTATTCCCCTGTGTGGGTCAACAGCCGTGTCCGGGGTCTGTCCTGGAGTAGCACCTGGTCCCTCTGCTCGGTTCCTCCTTGGTGCACTGGCGTCGTATGCCGTCGTGCGACCCTGGTCGGATCGGGTGAATACCTAGTTACGCCCCTCCAGGCATTCATTCTCTGGCACGGTCCAGTGGAATCACTACAATCACACGCACACGCCGCTCAGCCCGGGCGTGTGCATTACATGCTTCACTGACATACGGAAGGAAATTTTTAGTGGAGGCCAGAAATGGCAGTATTTTCTGACAACGTATATGTGATCCGTGTGACAGAGAAAACAGAGTTTTAAATAGCTTGCCTGTAGGTAAGTAGTTTGAACAGCAAACTGCTGTGAAGTGCTTCACTGACACACTAAGGGAAATTTTTAGTGGAGGCCAGAAATGGCAGTATTTTCTGACAACGTATATGTGATCCGTGTGACGGAGAAAACAGAATTTTCAGTACCTGGCCTGTAGGTAAGTAGTTTGAACAGCAAACTGCTGTGAATTGCTTCACTGACACACTAAAGGAAATTTTTAATGGAGGCCAAAAATGGCAACATTTTCTGACAACGTATATGTGATCCGTGTGACAGAGATAACAGAGTTTTAAATACCTGACCTTTAGGTAAGAAGTTTGAATCGCAAACTGCTGTGAATTGCTTCACTGACACACTAAAGGAAATTTTTAATGGAGGCCAGAAATGGCAGTATTTTCATACAACGTATATGTGATCCGTGTGACGGAGAAAACAGAGTTTTCAGTACATGGACTGTAGGTAAGTAGTTTGAACAGCAAACTGCTGTGAATCGCTTCACTGACACATTAAAGGAAATTTTTAATGGAGGCCAGAAATGGCAGTATTTTCTGACAATGTATATGTGATTCATGTGACGGCGAAAAGAGAGTTTTAAATACCTGGCCTGTAGGTCAGTAGTTTGAAGAGCAAACTGCTGTGTATTGCTTCACTGACACATTAAAGGTAACTTTTAGTGGAGGCCAGAAATGGCAGTGTTTTCTGACAACGTATATGTGATCCGTGTGATGGAGAAAACAGAGTTTTAAATACCTGGCCTGTAGGTAAGTAGTTTGAAGAGCAAACTGCTGTGTATTGCTTCACTGACACAGTAAAGGAAATTTTTAGTGGAGGCCAGAAATGGCAGTATTTTCTGACAACGTATATGTGATACGTGTGACGGAGAAAACAGAATTTTCAGTACCTGGCCTGTAGGTAAGTAGTTTGAACAGCAAACTGCTGTGAATCACTTCACTGACACACTAAAGACACACTAAAAAATTTTAATAGAGTCCAGAAATGGCAGTATTTTCTGACAGCGTATATGTGATCCGTGTGACGGAGAAAAAAGAGTTTTAAATACCTGGCCTGCAGGTGAGTAGCTTGAACAGCAAACTGCTGTGAATTGCTTCACTGACACACTAAAGGAAATTTTTAATGGAGGCCAAAAATGGCAACATTTTCTGACAACGTATATGTGATCCGTGTGACAGAGATAACAGAGTTTTAAATACCTGACCTTTAGGTAAGGAGTTTGAATCGCAAACTGCTGTGAATTGCTTCACTGACACACTAAAGGAAATCTTTAGTGTAGACCAGAAATGGCAGTATTTTCTGAAAACATATATGTGATCCGTGTGACGGAGAAAACAGAGTTTTCAGTACATGGCCTGTAGGTAAGTAGTTTAAACAGAAAACTGCTGTGAATTTCTTCACTGACTCACTAAAGGAAATCTTTAGTGTAGGCCAGAAATGGCAGTATTTTCTAACAACGGACTATATATGTGATCCGCGTGATGGAGAAAACAGAGTTTTAAATACCAGGCCTGTAGGTAAGTAGTTTGAACAGCAAACTGCTGTGAATTGCTTCACTGACACACAAAAGCAAATTTATAGTGGAGGCCAGAAATGGCAGTATTTTCTGACAACGTATATGTGATCCGTGTGATGGAGAAAACAGAGTTTTAAATACCTGGCCTGTACAGTAGGTAAGTAGTTTGAACAGCAGACTGCTGTGAATTGCTTCACTGACACACTAAGGGAAATTTTTAATGGAGGCCAGAAATGGCAGTATTTTCTGACAACGTATATATGTGATCCGTGTGACAGAGAAAACAGAGTTTTAAGTAACTGGCCTGCAGGTAAGTAGATGAACAGCAAACTGCTGTGAATTGCTTCACTGACACACTGAAAGAAATTATTAATGGAGGTCTGAAATGGCAGTATTTTCTGACAATGTATATGTGATCCGTGTGATGGAGAAAATAGAGTTTTGAATACCTGGCCTGTAGGTAAGTAGTTTGAACAGCAAACTGCTGTGAATTGCTTCACTGACACACTGAAAGAAATTTTTAAGGAAGGCCAGAAATGGCAGTATTTTCTGACAACGTATATGTGATCCGTGTGATGGAGAAAACAGTTTTAAATACCTGGCCTGTAGTTAAGTACTTTGAACAGCAAACTGCTGTGAATTGTTTCACTGACACACTAAAGAAATTTTTAAGGGAGGCCAGAAATGGCAGTATTTTCTGACAACGTATATGTGATCCGTGTGACAGAGAAAACAGAGTTTTAAAAAGCTGGCCTGTAGGTAAGTAGTTTGAACAGAAAACTTCTGTGAATTGCTTCACTGACACACTGAAGGAAATTTTTAATGGAGGCCAGAAATGGCAGTATTTTCTGACAACGTATATGTGATCCGTGTGACGGAGAAAACAGAGTTTTCAATACCTGGTGTAATGCAGCGCCTTGCTTGGCATTACTTTAATGGTCCAGTGTATGTTTTGACTGAACAGGTACCGTCCCCTCAGCTGACTGGTCACATGACTGTGACATCACACAGGTCCTTCTGCACACCGAAGGTCTGAACACTATACTGTGACATCATCTCAGGTCCTGTCTGTGTGTGTGTGTGTGCTACATTATATAAAAACCATGTTAATTTGAGACAGAGGTGAGAGAGGCGTGAGGCCTGTTCCCCGTGTGTGTGGGACACCGTTCGTGTGAAGCCTAATGAGGCCAAGTGAAGCCTGGCAGCCTGAAAGGTCGAGACTGGATCCTGTGAGTGGATGTTAGTGGCCTTGGAAGGCAGCGGCTTGCTGAAGAGTCCTGAAAGGCGCATGCTGGATGTCAAGTGTGGAAGACATACCAGTAGCCTTTGAGGGTACGAGGGCTGGAGACCCCCATCTGGGAAAACCGGCTTGGTGAAGAGTCCTGAAAGGCTTAGGCTGGATGCTGTGTGTGTGAAACATACCAGTAGCCTTAGACGGGACGACGGCTAGAGATCCCCATCTGGGAAGCCGCAAAGCACAGTGGTGGCAAAACCAAAGGGACTGAAGCAGCTGTAACCCGTCAAAGGTAAAGACAGTGCTTATTGTGGACATTTAAGTTAGTACCTTGCTGAAGGCTGTAACTTGGGCCAATTGGGCCTGTCTGCTACTTGAGAGACTCCCGGATGTTAAGTGTGAAAACATGCCGGTGATAAACTAAGATGGACTGTGTGAACTGCTTTTTATAACAATAATAAACGGCTGTATTGTGAAATACCGGAAGGACATTGCACGTGTGCTTAATTTACCCGGTGCAGCGAGTATCCCCCAGTATGATGACTAGCGCTGCCTTACACTGGCCTGTAGATTAGTAGTTTGAACAGCAAACTGCTGTGAATTGCTTCGCTGACACAGTAAAGGAAATTTTTACCGGAGGCCAGAAATGTCAGTATTTTCTGACAACGTATATGTGATCCGTGTGAAGGAGAAAACAGAGTTTTAAATACCTGGCCTGTAGGTAAGTAGTTTGAACAGCAAACTGCTGTGAATTGCTTCACTGACACACTGAAGGAAATTTTTAATGGAGGCCAGAAATGGCAGTATTTTCTGACAACGTATATGTGATCCATGTGTCGGCGAAAAGAGAGTTTTCAATACCTGGCCTGTAGGTAAGTAGCTTGAAGAGCAAACTGCTGTGAATTAGTTCACTGACACAGTAAAGGAAATTTTTAGTGGAGGCCAGAAATGGCAGTATTTTCTGACAACATATATGTGATCCGTGTTACGGAGAAAACAGAGTTTTAATTAGCTGGCCTGTAGGTAAGTAGTTTGAATAGCAAACTGCTGTGAATTGCTTCACTGACACACTAAAGAAATTTTTTAAGGGAGGCCAGAAATGGCAGTATTTTCTGACAACGTATATATGATCCATGTGACGGAAAAAACAGAGTTTTAAATACCTGGCCTGTAGGTAAGTAGTTTGAACAGCAAACTGCTGTGAATAGCTTCACTGACACACTAAAGGAAATTTTTAGTCGAGGCCAGAAATGGCAGTATTTTCTGACAACGTATATATGTGATCCGTGTGACAGAAAAAACAGAGTTTTAAGTAACTGGTCTGTAGGTAAGTAGTTTGAACAGCAAACTTCTGTGAATTGCTTCACTGGCACACTGAAAGAAATTATTAATGGAGGCCAGAAATGGCAGTATTTTCTGACAACATATATGTGATCCGTGTGATGGAGAAAACAGAGTTTTGAATACCTGGCCTGTAGGTAAGTAGTTTGAACAGCAAACTGCTGTGAATTGCTTCACTGACACACTGAAAGAAATTATTAAGGGAGGCCAGAATGGCAGGATTTTCAGACATTTTATATGTGATCCGTTTGACGGAGAAAACACAGTTTTAAATAGCTGGATTTCTAGCGCTCTAATATGGAAAGGACCTGGCTGTATTCTGCAGCGCCAATAAGCAAATGGCGCAGAAAAACGGTGTTCTCTGGATTGCTTTTTAAGCAAATAATGAGAATTAAGATCCAAAAAAAAAGTATTCCTGGCCCCTGAGACCTGGGCCTTTGTATAGAAATATCTAACAGCAGCAGATGGCAGAATTCGAATGGAGCCTCTTGTGCTATATGCACTGTAGTCTGCTATATACACTGCCTGCCTATATACACTGCCTTCCTGATATCTCTGCAGATGGATTAGTCCTAAAAAGGACTGTTTGTTAAGATGGATATGTGTAATGTACTTTTTTTCTCCCTACACTACCTAATACAGAAGCAAATCTCTCCCTGACGCAGCAGCACCTCTCCCTACACTGTCTGATCTGTAGTGACTGTGACGAGCATGGCGGCGCCAGGTCTGATAGAGACCTGATAAAGCTGTGCGGCCAGCCAATCAATGTAATGCCCACAACCAACATGGCTACGGCATTACAGTGCATGGCAGGCAATCCCTGCATGTTCATTGGCTCTCTAAAGAGTGCCAAACATGCAGGGAGGGGACCCGAGTTCCCGCCCGAGCAACCTGGAAATAATCGTTAAGCACCGAGCATCTCGAGCAGTGAGATGCTCGGGCGAGCACCGAGCAGTAGCGAGCATGCTCGCTCATCACTAATGGAGACCCAATCAAGATTCTCCACATTTCCAAAAATTAGTGGCAGACACCAGCAAAGTGGCATCAATTTCAGTACAGTAGAAATTGTAGAATTAGGAACGACACCTTTTCCAATACAGCCAACCCAATAGATGGAGACCCAATCAGGATTCTCCACATTTCCAAAAATTAGAGGCAGACACCTGCAAAGTGGCATCAATTTCAGTAGAGTAAATAATTGTAGAATTAGGAATGACACCTCTTCCACTACAACCAACCCAATAGAGACCCAATCAGGATTCTCAACATTTCCAAAAATTAGGGCCTAAAACCACCAAAGTGGCATCAATTTCACTACAGTAGAAGTAGTGTAATTAGGACCAACACCTTTTCCAGTACAGCCAACCCAGGAGATGGAGACCTAATTAGGAGTGTTCACATTTCCCTAAATTAGGGCCTAAGACCACCAAAGTGGCATCAATTTCAGTACATTAGAAGTAATATAATGGAGACCAAAACCTCTTCCAGTACAGCCAACCCAGGAGATGGAGACCTAACCAGGAGTGTTCACATTTCCCTAAATTAGGGCCTAACACCACCGAAGTGGCATCAATTTCAGTACATTAGAAGTAGTTTAATGGAGACCAAAACCTCTTCTACTACAGCCAACCCAATAGATGGAGACCTAATCAGAATTCTCCACAGTTCCAAAAATTAGTGGCAGACACCAGCAAAGTGGCATCAATTTCAGTACAGTAGAAATTGCAGAATTAGGAATGACACCTCTTCCACTACAGCCAACCCAATAGATGGAGACTCAATCAGGAGTGTTCACATTTTAAAAAATTAGAGCCTAAAACCACCAAAGTGGCATCAATTTCAGCAGAGTAGAAGTAGTGTAATGGGGACCGACACCTCTTCTACTATAGCCAACCCAGCAAATGGAGACACAACCAGGAGTGTTCACATTTAAAAAAATGAGGGCTAAAGACCACCATTTCCATGGCCAACATATTGGAGATGATGAAGTTCAACCTCTTAGCTTTGTCATGTGTAAATGGAAGCAATCTTTTACGTGGCCACAACTGCAGGACCAATGGCTGGCTGCAGTGCTGAGAGAGTGAACCGGACAAACTGCTGGACCGAGAGTGAGGTGCAGGCAGAGAGGTTACGATGGATTGAGAAACATGTGGTGTGCTCAGTGAAACAAGCACAGCAGTCATGTCCGCTTCCTTTACAGCTGACGGGCTCTCACTCAGCCTGACTGGAGCGGGTAGAGAGCCGGAGGTTCTGCGGCGGGAGATCTGAGTGACAATACTTGGCACGGTAACAGAGGAGGAGGAAGAAGCACCGGATTCGGTTAATGGGGCAGCTGATGGCTGTTGAGGTCCACTGGTTTGCATTTCAGTGCAGTGAGATTCCCAATTTAACGCATGTTGTGTGCGCATGTGAAGGTTCATGCATGTAGTAGTCAAATTATTGCACTTTTTCCCTCTACTGGGTATTTTCTTGCAAAGTTTGCAGATAAAGTGAGTTGACTCATCCTTTGTGGTGACAAAAAAGGCCCAGGCTAGGCAATCTTTGCTGCCCCTGCGAGCTGCAAACCCGTGAGCGCTGCTGACCACAGCCTCACTTGTGGCTAAGGATTCAGTGCTCCTCGTGCTTGCATCACTCTGTGTCTGCGCTGTAGGGTGAAACGTAACCTCCTCATGTTCCTCCTCCACCTCTTCAGATGAGCTACTCAGCTGCATAAATCTGGGTTCACACCAAGTAGGATAATCAGCCTCGTCATCATCCAATGTGTTAACCCATTCCTCGCTCTCAGAGTCACCCTTCTCATCTTGTTGCCCGACAGCACAGTACAGTCCACATGAGGCTCAGGTATCTGAGTCTCAGAAGGATCACCTCCCTCGCCGGTGGTTAATGTCTGGTGACGAGGATCAGGAACCTGCTCGGACCCCACTTCGTCCTGCCCCGAATCCAACCTAAAAAAATTTTGGACATCGGTGCAAATGCTTTCCCCCTCTTCTTGACTCTGTGAATGTTTGGAGTACATTTCTGATGCTCATGGTATATAAAGGGTGCACAGTTCTACAGACTCGCCTATCTGTGCTTCGCTACAGTCAGTTGGGCAGTTGGACAGTTGTGACGCAGGGGGGAAGCAAGGGAAATTGGGTTGCCACCTCTGTGGACTGTACTATGTGTGATGTTGAGGTGGAGGAAGAAGAGGTTAGGCCGCTTGAACCAGCACTTGCCATCCACTGGAGCACCTGCTATTTCTGGCCCTTATCAACAAGGCTTATCACTGTTCGGCTGCCAAAGAAAGGGAGTGGAGTAGCCCGTCCAGTAACAAAAGTTGCCAGTTGTCTTCAGATAGGACATGACGGTGTTGGTTCACTAGTCCTTTCACTAACATTACCACCTACCTCACGTATACCTTGAACACCAAGCTTATTCCCCCTTCAACCACGACCTCTCTTTTCCCACTCATGTTGCTCTGATACTGTGGTAGGAGCATGCTATTAGCAAAACAAAATTAGATTTTTTTTCTCTGCAACCGCTCTGCACACACCTGAATTTCAGCGGCACTAAATGACAAAGTAAGATATGGCTTGCTGTATAACGTTGCTAAAAGAAGAAAGTATTTTTTTTAGTGTGGATGAGGCCTGTAAAACATAGCAGATATGGTAAGAACAATTTCAAACTGAGTTGTCCCCTGCTGAATCAAGTTAGAAACAGATAGAAGATATTTCAAACTCCGATCTAGCCTGCTGTATCATGTTAGGAACAGCAAAAAATAGAATTTCACCGCCACTAAAGGACTAGGTGGCTTATAGCAGAGTGTAACACGTTTGCGAGAGAAAAAAATAGTTTTGGACTCTGGCTAGCAACAGAAAAAAATATATTTTTTTACTCTGAAAACAGCTGAAGTTCACCGCCACTAAAATAGTAGCTGGCTTATAACAGAGTGTATCACATTTGCGGCAGACAAAAATACTTTTTGTAGTCTGGCTAGCAACAGAAAAAATATATTTTTTTACACTGAAAACAGTTGAAGTTCACCGCCACTAAAGTAGTAGTTGGCTTATAGCAGAGTGTATCACGTTTGTCACAGAAAAAAAATATTTTTTTGACTCTGCCTAGCAGCAGAAAAAATATAAGTTTTACACTGAAAACAGCTGAAATTCACCCACTAAAAAATGAAAAAGTGGGCAACTATAGCTTGCACTATCACATTAGCAAATGAAAAAAAAAGTTTTTTGTGCTCTGCACTGAGAAGCTCTGCAGAGTCTGCAGACAGCTGAATTTCAACCAACAAAATCAAAAGGTAGGCTGCAAGTGCTTGCTTGCTTTATCACATTAGCAAGTGAAAAAATAGATTGAAGGGATACTCGTGTATACAGCACAATGCAAGTAGGGCACAACACAGTTGTATGCCATGGGCCCTGCTGTTTCTGTCTGAATCTCAGTAATTGCACAAGAAAAAAAAAGTGCTGCAAGGTCGATTTCACAGGTACACAGCAGAGGACTTATCTACACTATGTGACTTCCAAACAAGCACCCATCTATCTAGCTAATATCTCTCATTAAACAGGAGCACACTGAGCAGGAGCATCTATCACCAGTGACATGCATAAAATGGTGCTGAGGGAACATGGCCTCTCTTTATATAGAGAGGACATGTGATTTCATCAGCCAATGGCAGAAGCCCTTGTGTCTGGACAGTGTGGATGCTTCCTGCGCTCTGATTGGCAAGCCGCGCTTCCCTCGCTTAAAGTTACAAGAAAAAAAATAGATTACAAGCGCGCCGCTGCTCTAACCTCTTCTGAGCTCTCACCAGCCCCTCCACTCATCTAACACATTCCCCTGCTTATCATACACAAGCACTATGCTAGCCAAACTGTTATAAATGCTGTAGTTGCCCCGCTATCACGTTCCCGCACTTATTCGCCGAACGGTTCCGATTTTCCCGAATTTAAGTTAAAATGCTCGCAATTCCGATCACGAATCCGAATGTGCCAAATTTAACTTTTGAGATCGGATTTCGAACATATTCGCTCATCACTAGTTGGGACTAGACATGAACAGAATGGGTCTCTTGCCCAGCATCCAGGTCAGTTGTACCTGGTGGCTGGAGAGCAGGCTGCAAATCTCTAACCATCCTCCATTCCTGGTGCAGTGTTTGATTAACCAGGGCAGCACGACGTCATCTGTGCATCCTGCTCATCTCTAGTTGGGACCTGTGGATTATTTTTTGTTCCCTCATTAAAAGTTGGAGCAGTCAGAACTTTATCATCTTTATGTAGCTTCACTATATGACATCTGGCTTCTGGTGTTCTGTGAATTTCTGGAATTGGTAATGTTGGAGCCACAAGCAAGTAACTTTTAAACAGGGAATTTTCTGGCTTCTGGTGTCTGTAAGGTCGTGTTCACACATTGCAGAATATTGATATTAAAACCTTACCATTTGTCAAGTGACATACATATGGATAAGGGCAGAGAGACTGAACCCCTAGTAGAAGCAAGGACTTGAGAGGCAGAATGAACCTTTCAGCTCAGACAAAGGGCAGCCACACCCTTATATGCACTGAAGCACACTAAACTACAAAGAAAAAACAATAACAATATTCTCACCCTTATTTGATGTGTTTTTAGTGTAGATGTGCAGCTGCATTTTTAAGGTGCTTTTTATAGTACAGAAAAGCTTTGATTCTGCACTTAATAAAGTATCTGCACTTTTTTTTTAAATTCCACATAGAAGCATCTAGAGAAAAAAAAGCACCAAAACCACAAAGTTCAGCCGCGTCCGTGGACACACAGTGGGCACCTTTTTTGTTAAAGTAGTTTTAATTAAGGATTTTTTACATAAATGGGGTAAAGAAAAAGGGGGGAGACATATAAATACACAGTAATATAGAAGCAAAAAAGAGCAAAATAAAACCATAAAAGCGAAATGTAAAGGGATGAAAGATATAGGCAAAATAATGGGTGGAAAGGGTTAAGGATGAGAAGGGGGAGGGAAAAATATGGTTTATTAATAGTGTTGAGCCACCCCCGTAGTGTTCGAGTTCGGTTCGGTTCGTCGAACACCCGTGTGTTCGCCGAACTGTTCGTCGAACTGTTCGTCGAACACCTTCGAACACCGTTAAAACCAATGGCAGGCAAACAAAAACACATAGAAACACATAGAAAACACCTTCAAAGGTGTCCAAAAGCTGACAAACTGCTCAGAAGACACAACTAACACATGGAAAAGTGACAAGTACATATAGTCATGCGAAAAGAAAAGAGGTGGAGGAGTAAAAGGAGGGGGAGACACAGATATAGGCATGTCATGCCCTTCTAAAATCCAAAAAGTGAGAAGCCGAGACGGCCAGTCCGCTCCTGCCCGTGCCACCTCCGTGTCGCCGGGTTTGTGCCAGAGCCGCGGTGAACCCTGACGGCCAGCCCCCCTCTCCCAATACTGGTGCCTGTCCGCTGGTGGGTCGAGAGAGCCCCCCTGTGGTGGAGGCAGCTCTAAGCTTTTTAATTTAAATTGTCCCTCTAATTTGAATGAATACACTTTAAATCCATTTACAAGGATCTATTGGAGGGCAAGTCTCATGCCAGCAGCCGCGTAATTCCAGCTCCAGTAGCGTCCACTAAAGCTGCTGCAGTTTAAAAGCTTTTATAAGGATCGAGCTCGGCTGTCCACCGCAAGGCATCCTAGTGCCAGTCCCAGCCCCTATGCCTTGGGGTGCCTCCTGATGCTCTTCACTAAGTATCCCGTGGTCCCGAAGCATTTCCTTTGAAAAAATTAAGTGTCCAAACTACAGGTGGTGTAGCTTGCTTAACAGCCGGGATAATCCGCTGACTAGCAGACACTGCTACTAGGCACAAAGTATTTCCTGGGCTAGATGCAGTTAAAAATTTGTAAGTAGATACTCTCGTTGGATGCTGAGAAAGCATTCCATAGAGTCTCCTGGCACGCCATATATGATTCTCTTAAAAAGCTTGGGGTAGGGGTCTAGGGGACCCTTTTATAGCCAAAATCACGGCCCTGTATCACAATACGTCACCTAGGCTGAAGATAAATGGAACTGTAGCACCGAGGGCTCGGTTGCTACAGACGTATTGCACCTCACCCAGAGGTGTGATATCTCACTCTCAGATAAGGATGGAGTGTGGATCAGGACCCGACACCTGCATGCATTACACCACATTGCCGTGGGGCAGGGCGACCAATATGCCCCTGAGATGGGCACGACAGTCCCTGTCCCTGGCTGGAGTGGGGGGAGGGAACACTGAGGAAGGGGAACCCTGCAGTGCAGGAGCAGGGAGGAAGCAGTTCCTGGGTGCATTGAGAAGGGAGTATAAAAGGTGGGCACCATCTTAGTTCAGTGCAGAGAAGTCTGAGCAGAAGTGGCAGGGAGCAGGGGCTCTGCATGAGCTCTGCTCCGGAGGCGGGCCTAGTAACAGAGGCCCAGGCCTGCAAGAGGGAGAAGGAAGGAAGAGGAGCGGAGAAGGCTCCAGGAACGAGGAATGAAGGGATCCCAGGGGTGCGGACGGGCGAGTCGCCACCGCACGCCCGAATCCACCTGCGTGGAGGGGTCAGGCCAAAGGGGGAGACCGGTCCCCGAACTAGTGGAGGCAGGAAACGACCCTCAGCTAGAAACCGGAGGCTCTGACATTTTATGTGGCGCAGCCCCTTGCTCCACCCGCTAGGAAGGCACCACATAGGGTCAGGGAAACTGGCGCCAAGTTTACCAAGAGGAGGCCCGAGGCAGCCGGACAGAAGTGTTGGTAAGAAAGGCCAGACAAAGGACACACAAAGGGGGTCCTGTGAAGCGCTCCAAAGTTATCTGGGAGTTGTCTGAGCCCCTCACCTGGTGAGCACAGTACGACGTGGGCAGCCGTTACCTGCAGACGTGGTCTGGATAATAAGAACTGTGAGTAAAGGCCCTGAACTGCATCACTGACTCCGTGTCGTTACTGCTGCTGCCCTGCACCATCACCCCCATCCTCCGCATACACTGCCCTGAGGCTATACTCCTCCCGTGGGGAGTTATGCTACGCTCTGCTGCACCCACAACACCAGCCTTAGCGGTCTGCCCTGTAGCGGCGGTTCACTCTGACCGCAATCCACGGGTGGCGTAGTCGGACATTTAAACATCAAAACCACATAAATAGTTCCGCCACTGGTTTGACCGCCCTGAGCCACGGAACCGGATCGCCGCCACGAAGACTACAACCACCAGCATCCACCAAAAAGGGTCCGGCTCCGGGTGTCCCAAGGCCCAGGGGGTGCGTCAGAACATTTTCATCACCTTTCACAATCACCAATGGGACAAGGCAGGGATGTCCTCTGTCCCCTCTCTTATACATCCTAGTGACGGAGCACCTGCTCTCATCAATTCGCCATAACCCCAATATTAGGTGGATTGAGGTGGGAGGCACCGAGTACAAGTGCTCTCTATTTGCTGATGATGTCCTAGTATATATCACTCAATCACATATATTCATCCCTGCTGTTATGGCTGAAATAGATCACTTTGTTACATGGTAAAATTTTAAAATCAATGCAGCGAAATCTGAGGCCCTCGATGTCTCCCTCCCTAAATCCATATAGGATTCCATCCAGTCCAACTTTCCCTTTGCCTGGCCCTCACAGGGTATCAAATACTTAGGAATTCCTATTCATAGAGACCTCTCCCATCTATGTTATCTATGTTATCTTAATTTTGGGCCCTTTATTGAACAATTCCATACAGACCACGGTTGTCAAGTTAGAACTGTAAGATTCACTACGTGAACCACTGGTGTTTTGTGGAAAAGCACATGTACACCGCGTTCCAAATTATTATGCAGAAAGTGTTTAGGAGTGATAAGGGAAGAATTTGTTTGTTTGTCAGTTAAACTCATTGATGGTGATGTGTGTCAGGGCTCTTTATATCACTGTAAGCAATTGCAGACACCTGTGCTAATTAGTTTGGCAGGTGTGTCCAATGAAAGGCAAGACTACTTAAGAAGGCTCTCTCACATTATTAAGCAGCCTACATTTTCTGCCAAAATGGGAAAGAAAAAGGATGTGTCGGCTGCTGAGAAGCAACAAATTGTGGAGTGTTTAGGTCAAGGCATGACTACAATCAACATTGTGCGATGATCAGGATGAAGTGTCTTGGCAATCAAGAAGTATGTAGCTGATTCACAGTACACACGTGTGCGTGCTGATAAGGGCAAATTGAGGACTCTTTCCTACAGGCAATTACGTCAGGTTGAAAAAGCAGCAGCAAAAAAGCCTTGTCATAGCAGCAGACAAGTTTTTGAAGCTGCTTGTGCCTCCAACGTCCCCCGAACAACAAGATGCAGGGTCCTTCAGAGGTTTGCAGCTGTGCATACGCCATCCTGTCGACCTCCTCTACCCACTTCACACAAGCAGAAACGGCTCCAGTGGGCCAAACATTACATGAAGACTGATTTCAAAACTGTTTTGTTCACGGATGAGTGCCGTGCAGCGCTCGATGGTCCAGATGAATGGAGTGGAGGATGGCTGGTTGATGGACACCCCACGCAAACACGGCTACAGCGCCAACAAGGAGGAGGTGGAGTAATGTTTTGGGCTGGAATCATGGGGAGAGAGATTGTCGGCCCCTTTAGGATCCCTGAAGGCGCTAAAGATGAACTCCATAATGTATGTGGATTTTCTCAAACAGCACTTCCTGCCATGGTTCAAGAAGAAGAACCGTGTATTTCACAGCAAGATCATTTTTCTGCATGATAATGCACCATCTCATGCTGCACATAAAACATCTGCATCTCTGGCTGATATGGGCATAAAAGGGGACAAACTTATGGTGTGACCCCCATGCTCCCCTGACCTCTACCCCATTCAGAACCTTTGGAGCATCATTAAAAGGAGTGTCTATGATGGCGGGAGGGTGTTCACATCTAAGCAACAGCTCTGGGAGGGTATTCTGTCCTCATGCAAAACAATTGAAGCAGAAACCATCCAAAACCTGACAAATTCAATGGACGAGAGAGTTCAGAAGCTCCTTTCGAACAAGGGGTCCTATGTGAAAATGTAACATCACCTAGAATAAAGTTTTGAGTTGAAAACTGTTTGATTTCAGTTTCTAACAACCTGCTAATGCTTATAATTTCAAAAATGACCATTTTTTTGGTCTTTATTAAAATGAAAAGGTTGATCGAAAAGTTTGGGGGATCTAAGAGTGTGGCAACCCAGTAGTCATGATTACTTCGAATTCTGACAATATGAGGGTCATGCTGCAGGTAGTGCAGCAAGAAGGCACTTATGTGTCTTGCGCATCTCGGAGCCCCAAAATTATTTTCCGGGCTAGATGCAGCTAAAAATTATTTTTAATTTTAAATCTGGTGAAGCTTATTATAGATGGCCTAATAGGATCAGTGCTGCACACTGCTACAAAGCCCAAATTATTTTCCAGTCAAGATACAGATAAACATGATTAGTAATTTGAAAGCTTAAAACGGTTGGTAGGGTGATTTTAACCAATCATCAAGCTTTTACTCTCCCCAGGATGACACAGGGGTAGAAAAGTCGTTTCGGATCCATGATTTGTTCATCTTTATGAACGTGAGTCTGTCTACATTATCAGTGGAGAGCCGCGTGCGCTTATCTGTCAGCACACCACCAGCAGCGCTGAACACACGTTCAGACAGAACGCTGGCTGCGGGGCATGACAAGATCTCCAAGGCGTAAGTGGCTAGCTCCGGCCATTTATCCAGATTGGAAGCCCAAAAAGAGCAAGGGTCCAGTGACACAGTCGTGGCTTCAATGTTTACTTGGAGATACTCCTGTACCATCGTCTCTAGGCGTTGACTATGTGTCAGACTTCTTGTCTCCTGTGGCCTTGCAAAGGATGGGCTAAAAAAGTGGTGAAATGATTCCGCAAAATTGATGTTACCAGCAGATACTGTGGTTCTGTTACGGTTTGAGTGCTGAACACTTGACGGTCCCACGGTTGGCAAGTTGGAACTGTGAGATTCACTACGTGCACCACTGGTATTTTATGGAAAAGCACATGTAAGATTCTGCAACAGTCTCTGCTGATACTCCTGCATGCGTGCATCCCTTTCTATGGCAGGAATAATTTCTGCAAATTTACTTTTGTACCGGGGATCTAACAGTGTGGCAACCCAGTAGTCAGGATTATTTCTAATTCTCACAATTCGAGGGTCATGTTGCAGGTACTGCAGCAAGAAGGCACTCATGTGTGTTGCGCATCCAGGAGCACCAAGTCCCTGTTGTGTTGGTTGCGAGGTAACAATCATGCTTCCTTCCTCTGTCCTCTCCCCCCAACCTCGCACAACAGAAATGTGATCAAGGTCTCCCTCATCTGATGAGTCTTCCATCAGTTCGTCCTCCACTTCTTCCTGGGCTCCTGCACCTTCCTCACTAGTTTGGCTGCTACCATGCGCCCTGGTAAAACCATCTCCCCCACCCTCACATGCCTGCCGCCTTGGTGCTGCCGACCGTCTGGACCTTGCAGATGTTAGCCCTTCCGCATACAACTCCTCCTCCTCTACTTCCTCCACCTCCTCTTGTGCCACCACCTGACTCCGAATTCTGTTTAACATGTGCTCCAGCATGTAAATCACCGGAATAGTCATGCTGATAATGGCATCGTCAGCACTAAACATCTTCGTCGCCATTTCAAAACTGTGCAGAAGGGTGCATAGGTCCCTGATCTGAGACCACTCCTCCAGCGTGATTTGCCCCACCTCTGAATCTCGTTGGCCCAGGCTATACGTCAGAACGTATTGCACCAGGGCTTGTCGGTGCTGCCACAGTCGCTGCAACATGTGCAGAGTTGAATTCCACCGGGTAGGCACATCGCATTTTAGCCGGTGAAGTGGCAGGCCCAACGACTTCTGTAGAGATGTAAGTCGCTGAGCTGCGGGATGCGAACGGCGGAAGTGAGCACACAGCGACCGTGCCCTCTGCAGAAGGCCATCTAGTCTGGGATAGTGGGCTAAAAATTGCTGGACAACCAGGTTCAACACGTGAGCCATACAAGGCACGTGTGTGACATTGCCCCGGCGAAGGGCCGCACCCAGGTTTGCAGCATTGTCGCACACGGCCTTCCCTGGTTTCAGGTCCAGTGGAGACAACCATTCATGAAATTGGTTCTCCAGAGCTGACCACAACTCCTCAGCTGTGTGACTCACATTTCCCAGACATTTCAATGTAAAAACCGCCTGATGACGTTGAGCCCTACTGCCAGCATAGTAAGGAGGTGTGCAGGATCCCTTCTGCGCAGTTAGAAAGCTTGTGGCATTACCAGACAGGCTTTGGGTGCAGGTGGAAGACCGAGAGGAGGTTGAGGAGGCAGAAGCAGTGGAGGAACTTTGACATAAAGAGGATTGACGCACAACTCGTGGGGACGGCAAGACTTGGACAGCAGCCCCTTGTCCTGCTGTCACCATAGTTACCCAGTGCCCAGTCAGCGACATGTAACGCCCCTGTCCATGCCTACTCGTCCAAGTGTCTGTGGTGAAATGCACCCTGTCACACACAGAGTTTCTCAAAGAAGCGGTGATGTTGTGTGCGACATGCTGGTGGAGCGCAGGCACACCTTTCTTTGAGAAGTAGTGCCGACTGGGCATCTGGTACTGGGGCACTGCGACGGACATAAGGTCTCGAAAATCCTCTGTGTCCACCAGGCGGAAAGGCAGCATTTCTGTAGCCAAGAGCTTGCAGATGGTGAAATTCAACCTCTTAGCTTTCTAATGGCTAGGAGGAAATGGTCTTTTACTTGTCCACATCTGAGGGACCGAGGGCTGGCTATTGTGCTTAGACGGGGTTGATAAGGGTGTTCCCGGCAAACTGCCGGTCTGTGAGGAAGATGCAGGCGGACATGTTAGGTTGCCTTGATCCAAAGGTGGTGCTATCGATGTCGGACAGCGCTCAACACCAGCTGGTGTTACCACCTCCAAAGAAAATGATGACCTGCCAATCACGCTGGCTGTTGCGGGTAAAGAGGTGGCAGGTCTGCGCCCCAAAACAGGTGTGACTGCTGTCCCCCCAGTCACAGAGGATGAAGAGGCCGCGGATGCACAAGATATGGCAGACGGAGATTGGCCCGGCCGGCTAGGCCGCATTGTAGCACACTGAGCTTCCCACTGCAACTTATGCTTCATGTCCATGTGCCGGTTCATGCATGAAGTACTCAAACTATGTATTTTTTGGCCTCTACTTAGCTTTTGCTGACAAATGTTACAGATAACACGAGTTGGGTCATCTTTATCGATCTGAAAAAATGCCCAGGCTATGCAAGGCTTAGCACCCATGCGACCTGAAGAGCCACCACGACTTGTGGTGAGAGGCAGAGTTGTGTTTGAGGATGCAGTTGTTGACGTGCTTTCAGTACTACGTCTCTGTCCAGGAAGGCGCAACCTGACCTCGTCGTCACTAGCATCTTCCTCCACCTCCTCTGCTGACCTCATCTCTTGGCTGACTGTGGGTTGACAGTAAGTGGGATCTCCGACCTCATCATCATCACCCTGTGCGTTATCACACCCGTCGTTCTCAGAGCCAACCTGTTCCTGCCCTGACAAAAAACTAAAGTTGTCGCTCCAATCAGGTATTTGAGTCTTATCATCGTCTTCCTCATTGTCTCGACCAACAGGAGTTACAGTTTGGGAATGAGGGTCTACATTATTGTCAGAACCTTCTGCGTCTGGTCCTGGATCCGACTCATAAAGATTCTGGGCATCAGTGCAGATCATTTCCTCGTCTGGATTCACAGAAGCGCTGGAGTCGACCTCTGATTCCCAGGCTATAGTATGAGTAAACAGCTCTGCAGACTCAACCATCTGTTCTACCTCATACTCAGACGGGCAGCTGGAGATTTGGGAGCTGTGAGGAAGCAAGTGCGATTTGGGTGACACCTTTGAGGACTGGAGTATTTGTGATGTTGAAGTTGATGTGGAGGAGAGCCCACTTAAAGGAGCACTTGATATCCTTTGAAGCACCTGCTGTTTTTGTGCCTCATCTGGAATTTGTAGCGATTGGCGTGGCCGTAAGAAAGGGTTCTTATCACATTGTCCGCTAAAAGAAGTAGACATTTTAGTTTGGCTGGAAGATGGTCTTTCTTCTGCAGATGTTACTGTTGCTTTAACACCTACCCCACGGACACAACCTTTTTTCCCCTTCCCAACACGCCTATTCCCCTTTCCACCAGCAGCAGGCCTTTTTCCACTCATTTTGGTGGTTAACTAATTCACAACTCTGGAGTTGTTTGCACAAAAAAACAATGGATGGTAACCGAGCAGAGCTGAGTGGCCAAACTGTGGTATTAGGCCAAAACTATTGGCTGGGTTAGATGCAGAAAAAAATTATTTTGAATTTGCAACCTGATGGAGGTCAGTATAGATGGACTAATACAAATAGTCCCACACACTGCTAGAAGCCCAAATATTTTTTCAGAGGTACTGTAGATGCAGATAAAAATTATTTTTAATTTGCAACCTGATGGAGGTCAGTATAGATGGACTAATAGACCAAGTCCCACACACTGCTAGAAGCCCAAATATTTTTTCAGAGCTAGATGCAGAAAAAAAATATTTTTAATTTGCAACCTGATGGAGGTCAGTATAGATGGACTAATAGACCAAGTCCCACACACCGCTAGAAGCCCAACTATTTTTTCAGAGCTAGATGCAGTAAAAAATTATATTCAATTTGCAACCTGCTGGAGGTCAGTATAGAAGGACTAATAGAACAAGTCCCACACACTGCTAGAAGCCCAAATATTTTTTCAGAGCTAAATGAAGAAAAAAATTATTTTTAATTTGCAACCTGATGGAGGTCAGTATAGATGGACTAATAGACCAAGTCCCAAACACTGCTAGAAGCCCAAATATTTTTTCAGAGCTAGATGCAGAAAAAAAATATTTTTAATTTGCAACCTGATGGAGGTCAGTATAGATGGACTAATAGACCAAGTCCCACACACCGCTAGAAGCCCAAATATTTTTTCAGAGCTAGATGCAGAAAAAAATTATTTTTAATTTGCAACCTGATGGAGGTCAGTATAGATGGACTAATAGACCAAGTCCCACACACTGCTAGAAGCCCAAATATTTTTTCAGAGCTAGATGCAGAAAAAAATTATTTTTAATTTGCAACCTGATGGAGGTCAGTATAGATGGACTAGTAGACCAAGTCCCACACACCGCTAGAAGCCCAAATATTTTTTCAGAGCTAGATGCAGAAAAAAATTATTTTTAATTTGCAACCTGATGGAGGTCAGTATAGATGGACTAATAGACCAAGTCCCACACACTGCTAGAAGCCCAAATATTTTTTCAGAGCTAGATGCAGAAAAAAATTATTTTTAATTTGCAACCTGATGGAGGTCAGTATAGATGGACTAATAGACCAAGTCCCACACACCGCTAGAAGCCCAAATATTTTTTCAGAGCTAGATGCAGAAAAAAATTATTTTTAATTTGCAACCTGATGGAGGTCAGTATAGATGGACTAATAGACCAAGTCCCACACACTGCTAGAAGCCCAAATATTTTTTCAGAGCTAGATGCAGAAAAAAATTATTTTTAATTTGCAACCTGATGGAGGTCAGTATAGATGGACTAATAGACCAAGTCCCACACACTGCTAGAAGCCCAAATATTTTTTCAGAGCTAGATGCAGAAAATAATTATTTTTAATTTGCAACCTGATGGAGGTCAGTATAGATGGACTAATAGACCAAGTCCCACACACTGCTAGAAGCCCAAATATTTTTTCAGAGCTAGATGCAGAAAAAAATTATATTCAGTTTGCAACCTGATGGAGGTCAGTATAGATGGACTAATAGAATGATGCTATGCCCAAAAGATTTTACTTCACTAGGTGCAGTAAAAAAATTGGTATTCTATACACAGGTGGTATATCTTGCAACACAGATAGGCTACTCCACTGACTAACACACTCTGCAATAGGCCAAAAAGGATTAGCTTTGCTAGATTCAGCCAAATGCTGTGAAAAAAACTTGCACAGCACTGGCACAGACCTGCCTGGCAAAAACTGATAGGAACTGATGTAACCTAGTCCTGAAAAGGACTCCAATTACAATTAGTCTTTACTCCCACAATCTATCTATTTAAGAGCACAGACCTGCCTGATAAAAGTCGTAGGAAATGCTGTAACCTAGTCCTTAAAAGGACTGCAATCACAACTATTCCCTACTCCCAAGCTATCTGTATATTTGTGCGAAAATTGGCTTGAAATTAACAAGGTATAGCGCACACAGCAACAGCGGTGCCGTCTAACACGCAGCTGCAGCAGTGAGAAAATGGTGGCGACGGGGAAAATGGCTTGGTCTTATAGGGCAAGGACATGTGACATACACTGCCAATCACACATGCCCTTGCTTGTGTGAAAAAAAGCACTTCGCTCCGTGTGTGCGCTGCTGATAGGCTGACAGATTGCACCTCCCCACTGCAAATGCGGGAAAGAGAAAAAAAAATGGAGATCTTCATTGTTCCTGCAGAGATCCATCCCCTGCCCCTCCCCCCGCCCCGCTGTACACTCAAACTGCGTATTAACATTAATTTTCATCATTACTGAGAAAAAATCCAGTTATGATTTTGGTGCACGAACAGTTATCGAACATAACCTCGAACAGCCGAATTTTTCTCAAATTGTTCGTGTTCGCCGACCGGCTCGAACACCGCCCAAAACAGCTCGAATTTGAGATTGGCGAACAGTTCGAGTAGAACAACGCTCATCTCTATTTATTAAGGAAAATGGGAAAAATGGAAAAAGAAAAAATTAAAGGGCTAGATGGAAAATGAAAAATATTGATATGTACAGGATATGCAAGGGAAAGAGGTTATAATACACTTAAAAGATACCTCATATATAAAACATTTAAGAGGTAGGAGGGGAAGAAAAGGAATGGGAAAGGCAAGGAAAGAAAATGAAAAGGAGCAACACCTGTAAAAACAGGTGGAGAGACAGGAATATAGATAAATACTAACTTTTAAGTAATGTAAACGGAAGATTTTGGTACTCAGTGTAAAATCCTTCTCTATAAGCCTTCACTGGGGGACACAGGAAACCATGGGTGTATGCTGCTGCTGTAATTACAAGGATACCCGGGTATCTTAAAGTTACGATACCATTAACCTCAGATGTAGTCTATCACAGGCCTGTGAATCGCGGTTGCTGCAGCTAGTCCTGGAAAACTTTGGCGCCAAAACAAAAACAGCGTTCACAAAATCAGCCAAGGTTCCTTGTCTAGTTGGCCGATGCCGAGCCCACACGCCGGGGACTTTAGTCCTGTAGCCTCAGGTTAAGGTATGGGAAGATCTCTTCACAAGACTTGTCAGTATCACTCAATGGGAATGGCACCGGACCCCTTCTTTCCTCTCGCATTCACTCACTCTTTTCTAGACCACCGACCACGTGCTCCATCACAGAAATGGATTCCTAAGACTCTTCCCTTCTCACTCGACACTTGGCTCCTTCAGCACAAAGTCTCTAGTCCACTCAGCATGGACTTCCACAAAACTCTACAGAGCCACACAGCTTTCCCCAGCTCAGCACATGTTCTTAAGCAGGGACAGGGGTTAACAAACTCCACAGGGAAGCGTGTAGAGACAGCGTCTTGTTGCAGCTCAGTTCTCTCAGACTTCCTGTCTCGCCTCTCACACAGCAGACACTCTCAGAACGCACAGGGTTTCCAGCTCTGCCCCTGCTCTGAGCTCAGCCCGGCAAAAGTCACAGGGTCCTAATGCTCTCCTGCTGCTATCACAGTTCACACTCTCACACTGCCACTAGGAGGCTGACACTTCGCAGAAAAAAAGGCTAACTCTTCCCCAGCAGGCTACACCCATCATCTTGGAGAGAACAAACCAGTTTGTGAGAAAGCAGTAGGAAAGGAGGTATAAAAGAGATTACTCTAAGATGAACCAACAATGGCAAAATCAAGGCCGGGTGCTGTGTCACCCAATGAAAGCTCTGAGAAAAGGATTTTACGGTGAGTACCAAAAATCTTCCCTTCTCTTTCGTTTCATTGGAGGACACAGGAAACCATGGGACATCCTAAAGCAGTCCCTAGGGTGGGAAGAGACAAGTACTCAAAAGATAAGGTTGGTCCACTTCTGCACGATTGACCTTCCAATTTAGATTGGCATTGCTGAGGCTGAGTTGAGATACCGTGTAGTATAAGAAGAAGTGTGAACCGAAGATCAGAAAGGACGAACCATCCATGGAGCGATAGAAGGATTCAAGACAATCTAGGAGTGTCCCCCTTCGGGGGAGGAACTGCAGAGGAAAAAACAGAACAATGAGTTCAGCCTGAAGCACCAGACTGTCTAATTTAGCGCTCTACCCTGTATGTAAGCCAAGGCCACGCGGCCTTGGATAGAGGGGAGCTCGAAGACAGTTCCCGGGCCAGAAAACAAGTGTCTTTGAACACTTCCCACCTCCGACAGGCTAGAGAGGAGGATAGTCTCTCCCATACAGGGAAAAACTTTGCCCAGTGGGATGAACTAAGGACCAATCTGGGGGCGAGCACCCTGTTCCATGTGTTACATTGTCCCCCAACTTAGCTCAAGCAGAGATGAGAGAAGCAGGGGAAAAAGAGGACAGGGAGATGGTCCTGAGAGAATCTATCCCTCAAAGGGAAGGATAGAGAACTCTTACTGTGAGAGTAAAAACCTTGTTGCCAACGGAGGGAAGATTCCACCCACGGTAGGATTAATCATGATGACACCTGTCAGGCTGGAGTAACGACCGTCCATCTGAAAGGAAAGCTCTCAGGAGATCCTTACCTGCCTCTGGAAATGATCCACTGGTCCGTGTTACGCTGGACAGGGCCGGCTTGAGGAACGCCATCATATCCTGATAGGTGGAAGTTCTCATCGAAAGAGAAAGTTACGGTAAGAAACACGGCATTAATGAGGTCCTTGTCTGGTAAACGACAGACTGGCTCAGGTTGTGGAACCAGGTGTTCCACAAAAAGGGGTCTGGAGACCGATAGCCCGTTTTGGCCCTAGACAAGTGGTAATCCTAAAACGAAGGAAGAAAAGACGAGTACCTGCATGCGGAATCGTGAATCCAAAGATGAGTCTCCTGAGATGAGCTTCATTAACAACCGTTCATCCTGCAAATGTTGGGTGCTGCCAACAACTGTCTCTGGAAGTGGGAACTTCTGTCTGGTCACGTGTTAAGCCGGATAGGACCGGCTTGAGGAAGGGCTTCCATGTCCTGAAAAGAGGAAGTTCTGCAGTCGAAAGGGAAAATTCGGCAAGAGGCATAGCATTACTGAGATACCTGACCTGTAGGAGGTATTCATGTGCTTCGTCTCAAGGCATTTAGAGACCCTAGGTTCGCTTTGGCACAAGACAGGTGACGGTTTTGCAAGGGAAGAAGAAAAGGCGAGCACATGTATGCGGAATTGTCTCCCTAGAAGAGTTCCGCAAACAACCAATTATCCAGCTGATGAAAGTGTTGCCGACAACTGTAGGGAAAGAGAAAAAACAGGGTCAACAACCCGTGTAGAACCTGTTAAAGACTTGAGAAGGTCTGTTTCTGAGGAAACAAGAATGTGAGTGCTGACAAACCAACAGGCTGTGGATAGTAGATCAAATACTAGACGGTTAGCAAAAAACAGACAAACGCACTGTAGCTGCTAATAAGGGAGGTAGTAGGTCTGATCCACTAAGGATAATGGACAGAGAGCCCAGATATATATAAGATAGGTCAATGCTCCATAGATGTTTCCATGGAATGCCAGGTGGATTTATGCCATCGAAACAAGAAGGCTGTATAGCTATGGCCATGGATGTTAGCGGGTCTGCCTGTGTAGTCGTTCCATAGGTATGGTCGTGGAGTTGGTGGAACACTAGGTATGTTCCATAAAGGAAGCTCTACAACTGTGGACATGGAGGATGAAGTGTTCTGATGTACTACAAGAGCGGCAGAGTACCAAACTGCCAAGGTATGGGTAACTACTCTGTAATGAGAGTAATAACTCTGGAGATATTTCAGTTCTGACTTACTATCGCAAGTAGGAACAGTGTGAGGGCACAACCTTGGTGAATTGTGGGCCTGTCCATAGGGAGAGGCATAAAACAACTCCTGTGTGTACCATAAACAAGGAAACCTGCTGTAGGCAAGGCATCCTGCCGGTACCATGGTATTATATGACCAGCAACCGTAGGCTGCGGAAGAATTCTAGGACGATACCTGCTCGGGACACCATTTCCTGAGTATACCTGATTCGCAGGGGCACTCTATCAGGTCTCTCCATGATTGGAGGTGAAAAACAGTCTCGAGAAGAGGTTGGTCTTCATGAAAGAGGTTTGTCGTCCTTGACTTAGGTCTGCTTGACAGCTGATACCGGCTTGTTCATCATGTCTTGTGGCCTGGAGGGGCCGGTTCGAGTCTAGATCGGAATCTGACTCGGTTAGCAGGGTGGAGAGGTCCGACTGTAAAGCTTTCTTTGGAAAAGAGAAGCGAGACATGGGAGTAGAGGAAAACAAGGGGAGTCCAGACGTGAAGCAGGAGGGCACCCGCTCCCTGGCACTCTGCATGATCTGCCGTAGACGCATGCGTCTGATACATCTTGGGAAATGATCAGAAAAGCTGAGGCGGATGACTTGTTAGGCAGTCGCAAAATGACCTCTACCAATGGTTTGTGTGGTTGGTTACTGGATGAAATAAGGCGGCAACCATCGGAAAGCCGCTTTCGATCCTTGAGGCGGGGAGCTCCAGAGAGAAGTGTGTGATTGTGGTTGTTGCGGTTGATGCACAGAGATTCCTGCTGACCAATGGGCATAATTGTAGTACCCTAATACCATAAGAACCATGATGGTCTTAATATGGGCTGCCCCACAATCTACACAGTTTTGGGATGACCCACAAACTCTATGGTTTTGGAACAAAATGATCCAAAAGCTATGGTTTTGGAATGAATTATCCCATCAACTCTATGGTTTTAGAATGAAATGTCCCTCAAACTCTGTGGTTTTGGAAAGAAATGCCCCACAAACTCTATGGTTTGGAATGGAATGCCCCACAAGCTTTATGGTTTGGAATGAAATATCTCACAAACTATCGTTTAGGAATGAAATGTCACACAAACTATAATGGACAGTTTAGAAAAAAAGGGTGGCCGATGGGGAAACGGTCAAGGTGACTGGGCCCAAGAGACCGATGGCTGGGACAGGGCCTACCTTATGTTGAGAGGGGGACTGCGATGTTGACTGCACGTGGGTTAACGGCTGAAGCAGTGCCAGGAGCCGAGGAGGCCAGGAGCTGTTGTGACAGAGGCCGCGGCTGGGTGACGAAGGGAGTGGCTGTGGTAGTGCCAGAGCCTGTGGCTGGCACTGCAAAAGAGGCTGTTGCTGTGACCCCGGCCGTGGCATTTTCCGTGACTCCAAGCAGTGCAGAGATGGAGGCCACATGAGTAATGGCACCAGCGTGAGAGTGAGGGGACAGAGTCAAAAAGGGCGCACAGAGGAAAAGTAACGACAGCAGGGATTGGATGGAAAAAAGAGGCCAGGAAGAGTCCGTGGCTCTGAGGGGCTAATGGTGAAGTAGGGGGCTTTTCTACACATGGAATGAATTAAGCCGAAGCCAGGGCCTACATTTTGAAAAAGGGGAATGGTATCCAGCTGGAGGCAGTCCTGTGGAACTCCCGCCACCTGAAGTAAAAAAAAACTGTAGAAGGGAGGGTACCTATCTATGGAGAGACTACGAAACCTTCTTCATAGTTCAGAAGACAGCATCAGGAGCCCCCGGGTGAGGGGGTCTTTGGAATAAGAATGACTTCCTTCCTGCACCGTCGCCGTCCCCGACAGTTCAGAAGACGTGTTGACCCTGGATGAGGGGAGGATCACTGACTAGGGATCACAGTCTTCCTCCCGGCCCGCTCCGATGAGGGGGTTGGGGGGGATTCAGGACCATCCACCACGAGCCACCAATAGCCAACCCAAGAGGCTTTGGAAGAGTTAGGGGGAAAAAAGGGTCCTCCCTTTTAGACAAGAGAGTGGACGATGTGGGCGACACCACATTGTTCTCTCTGTCCCAAAAGGTGGGAAATCAGGGTGAGCAGTTATACCCTGTTGCCCAAAGTCACAAGCTGTATCTGAAAAAGAAAGGGGAAAACCTTAATAAAACACAACAAGATGATAGAGACGGGTCTGAATGCAAACCCCCCATGTCTTGCCTCCTTGGGCACTAAGCAAAAACTGGTTAGTCCCCCAATGAAGCGATAGAAAAATACTGTTTGTTGAATTCTAATAGCAGATGCAGTTTTCATGAAATCACATACACTTTGCTTGGACAGTTAAACACAGCAGAAATTTGTTGCAAAAAAGCAGCAGAAAATACGCAGCATTTACACTTCATGCGAACACGGTCTAAATTTTGAAGCAAAGTGGATGTGAAATCTCCGTTCTCTGTGGTCTAAAGTTGCTGCTGAACTCTGCAGTTTTGGTGCATCTCTATAGGCTTCTTCTGAAAAAAATGCATGAAGAAAAAAACACTGCTGCATTTTTAAGTGTAGAATCAAAGCTTTTCAGTAATATTAAAAAAGCGTTAAAAACTCTGCTTCATATCTGCCCCCAAATCACATGAAATAAGCGGAAAAACGCAAAAAAAGAAACGCAGTAAACACGCAATAATTGGAGAAGATTGTTATTGTGTTGTGTGGTGAGGACACCTGCAGAAAAAAAGCAGCAGAAAGAAAGCAGCATTTACGCTACGTGTGAACACGGCCTCAGCATTACAGTTTTTTTTACATTTTTTATGGGTTTAATAGAGAAAAAAATAAATTACGACTTTTTTTTTTATTGGGTAGATAGACACCAAAAAAAAAAGTTTTGTAATTGCTTGTTATTTTTACTACTTTTAGGCTACGTTCCCACAAACAGGAACATGTAATGTCGCTGCGTCCAAAACGCTGCATTCTAATCACACAGGTAAATCTGCATGTGTTGTAATGACATTCTATTGTGGAAATTTCTGTAGCAGAGACTGGAGTCTCCGCAACAGAAATTAACGTGCTGCGGCTCGTAAACCCGCATCGCAGGTGAGTTTATGCAGCGTCAAATAGAAGGGCAGTGGGTATGGGATTTCTATAAATCTCATCCACTGTCCTTGTATCGTAGAACGCAGCATTTTGGATGCAGCACAGGTGAGCTGTGTCCAAAAGGCTGCTCTTCCTAATTGTGAACTCATAGCCTTATAGGAACAAAATAAATAATTTTCTTCCTATAATAATACAGACACCATAAAAATACATTGTTATGTACAATGTTTCTATGGAGATGTATACTGTGCTTCTGGATTCATTGCCTGCAATATAGAGGTCAAGATAACCAAATTCTCTTTCATTATGGGCTGTAGTCCAGTGATAAGAGCAACAGCCTCTGAACATTGTATTCACACTGTGATGTGAGTTTGAGTCCTGGGTGAGACCCAATACCAGGAGGGAGAAGAAGTGAATAATTTAATTTATGCACTGAGAAGTGATGAGCTGCCTCACCCCATGAGAAGGAGGAGCTACGGAGCGATGAAAAGAGGTAAGTATAGAAGCCGGGAGAACAGTTGTGCCGTGACGCTATAATTATCAGTATAGCCCCTACTGTGGATATTGAGGGCTCTGGGCAAATAACCAGTCTTCATCCCCGATGCTGGTCCTGTGTACAAGTATACAGAACAAGTTGTTTAAATGTAAATATAAGGTGACTGTGGTGAATATCTAAATCAGTATTCAAGGAGTTCAAACAAACATGCAAATGAGGAACAGGTGTTTTCCATAGAACCATATTCACACTTTCATTCAACAAGCATGGAGATTAAGTAGAGGCATCTGAATATATGTATGCATAACAATAGAAGAGTCCATTTACATCTATATCTATAAACAAGCAATAGTTCATACTTTGCAATCACTGAAATGAAGATAGTGATTCTCTGCTGTTTTTTCACAGTCCATGCCGGGAGAATGGACATTTAACAGAGATCCTGTCAAGGAAATAATCAACATCCTTGTTATGAATTCACAGATCATACCGTTCCTTGGCTTAATATTTCATGTAACAATGTTGTTTTAGGCTCACATTTTTCATATTTACAAGGATAACAGGAAAAAATGGAACCCAAAATTTGTTGTGCAATTTCTCATGAGCAAAGCCCATATTTGCTGGGAAACTATTGTTTGGGCGCATGGCAGGGATTGGAAGGGAAGGGGCACCATTTGAATTTTGGAGAGCAAAATTGGCTGTTGCGTTTACAGAGCTCCCCATGTGAGCACAAAGTGGAACCCCCCCCCCAAAATTGACCCCATTTTGTAAACTACACCCATCAAGTAATATATCTAGAGGAATGATGAGCCTCTTGAACCGACAGGTGCTTCACAAATTTTTATACCATTAAACCATGAAAATGAAAAAAAAAATTCCCATGAAAATGTTGCTTTAGCCCTATATTTTTCATTTTCACAAGGGTAACAGGAGAAAATGGACCCCAAACTTTGATGTCCAATTTCTCCTAAGTTCACTGATACCCTACATGTGGTGGAGAACTATTGTTTGTGCATACAGCATGGCTTGAAAAGAACGGCATGCCATTTGAATTCTGGAGCAAAATATTGGCTGGACTAGATTGAGGATGCCATGTTGCATTTGAAGAGCCCTTGATATTCCAATACAGAAGAAACACCAAAAAGTGACCCCATTTTGGAAACCACATCCCTCAAGGAATTCATATGTGGGTACTAAGTACTAGGTCCTACAAGTGTTGCACAGAACAGGGACGTGAAAATTAAAAAATAATTTTTTCCAACAAAAATGTTGCTTTATCCCCACATTTTTCATTTTCACAAGAGAAGCATAAGTAATTGGACAATGCCCCTATATGTCAGGAAAACTATTTAGGCACATGTCACAAAACCAGGCTTAGTTATCTATCCAGTGAAATAAGTGAAGATCTAAATTGTATAAAATATAGTTTTTTATTATTATTTTTTTATAAATTCCAAAGAAAACAGAAAGGTGGTGACATATGAGGGATACATATTCTGAATATTCTGTATACAGAAAGATAAATGTAAATCTGTAATAATTGTGGTTACAGGTTTATACCAAAAGTTAAGGATATAGATTGACACTTTTTATTATTGCACAAAAGCTGTTATACTTTTTCAAGTGCTGGAGTAATGGTTCAAATAATTGATATTAACGCCTAGCACACCTTTTACATCAATCCACCTTGTGAATTCTGAGGGGTCTTTAATAATGTAGCAACTCCCCAAATGAAAATATTTGTTTAAATAGAAGCATATAGTTCACGGTCACAGACAATAAAGTGCATAAAATGCTTTTAAGGTTATAGTATCATTCAATGTGTATAAAATCAATACAAATAATAAACAGATAATTCCCAGAATACCCTTTACTCCTACACCCTGAATCAAGGGGAGGCTGTAATAATAGAGCAGTCCTCAAAATTAAAACATATATCATTATATTATCAACTCATTTCCTGAATTCTTGAACACCATAAAAAGAGCTCTAAGTGATTTAACTGCAATTATACCATGGAATAATTGAGTCAAAAGAGCCTATTTACCTGCAAAGAGTACCACTGATGAGGAGTGTGTGCACAGAGTTGCGTCCCTCTGCCCTGACGTGCGTTTCGCCCGTGTGCTTTGGGAGGGGGAGTATCTGGGCAGTGGAGCATCACATGTTAAATATGCAGACGGGCCAGTGGGAGAGAGTTAAGTGTAACGTCAGTGCGTACGCAGGTTAAAATGGCTAATGCAGAAAGCCCCACTGGTGACCCTATTTTGGAAACTACGGAATTCATCTAGAGGTGTAGTGAGCATTTTTAACCCTTAAGCTATTCACAGAATTGTCTAACATTGGGTTCAGTAAAACATAAATTACCATTTTTTTCTACAAAAATGTTGCTTTGGTCCCAAGTTTTTACTTTTCAAAAGTGGTAATAGGGGAAAATGAGTGATACAGTTTGTTACTAAATTTTTCTGAGTACGCCAATATCCCATACAGTATGTAGCCAAAAACTACATTTGATGCAAGTGGCAAAGCTGAGAAGGAATTGGCTTGCAGATATTGCTGGAATGGTTTGAGGGTTCCATGTCACATTGGAAAAGTCCCTGACATGCCAGAAAAGCAGACCCGCCACAAGTGACCCCACTGTACAAACTACACCCATCAATTAATTCATTTAGCGTGCAGTCAGCATATTGACACTACATGTGCCTCACATAATTTATACCATTGGGTAGTGAAGAAAGAATAATTACAGTTTTACCACAAAAATGTTGTTTTAGCCAAAAGTTTTTAATTTTTTAAAAGGCTAATAGGAAAAAATGGACCCCACTTTGTTGTGCAATTTCTCCTGAGTGTGTCAATACCCTGCATGTAATTGGGAACTACTTATCAGGCACAGTGGAAAGCTCAGAAGGGAAGGAGCGCCATATTATAATGCAGATTTTGCTATTATGATGCCACACGACATTGGTAGAGTTCCCGAGGTGCCAGAACAGCAGAACCACGCTATAAGTAATCCCATTTTACAAACTACACATCTCAATGAATTCATATAATGGGGCAATTACCATATTAACACCACAGGTGTGTCACAGAATTTTGTACCATTGTGCAGTGAAGAAAAAATACATTTTTACAACAAAAAAATAATTTTAACCCCAGATTTGACTTTTTCTGGGTAAAAATGGCACCAAAATTTGTCACACAATTTCTGCTGAATGTGGCACTACCCCATATGTGTCTGTGCAGGACTGCTTAGCCACACGGTGAGACTTGGGAGGGTATGAGTATTATTTGACTTTTAGTGAACAAATTTTTGTTGAATAGTTTGCGGAACCCATATACAGAGCCCTTAAGTGCCTGAAGAGCAAAATCTTATCCTCAAGTGACCCTATTTTGGAAATCTCACCCCTCTGGCAATTTATCTACAGCTGTAATGACAATTCTGACTTCATATGTGTTTTTCAGAAAAAAAGCTGCAATGGATGTTGCAGAGTGAAAATTGCAAATCTGCCATTATAATGCATGTACATTCCAGTGTCCATTACATTTTAGAGCCCACACATCGTGCCCAGCTCATGCTTTTGGAGAAATGGACGCATAAATTAAGCGGGCTCTCATCGCTAGAGAAAAGCAAAATATGTGGATGATAAATGTTGTTTGTGCACATTGTGGGGCTCAGAAGGGATGGAAGTATTTGGATTTGGGGAGTGAAGATTTAGCTGGATTTCTTTTGCAGGGCGAGGAGCCATAGCGCTTTTCCAGAGCTTTTGTGTTACCAGTAACGTGGAAGCCTCACATTTTTCCATTGGCAGATGACAGACCTTAGTGGGGACTTCTATCTTTTGGATTGAGTTGAAGCTTTTATTTGGAACATTTTACATAAAATTTTGGATCACATTTATCCTGTGCTCTACTCTGAGCACTTACATTGGAGTTTGCATCTAAATCTCCTAATGACGTGTTTCAGATGAAACCCCTGAGGGATCCATTCACTATAATGAGGCATCTGAGTTACACTCAACTACATCTGGCCTCTGTTCAGCGGTGTCAGTCTTTTCAGAGGTGCACAAAACTCTGATCGACCGCACTTTTATGCACGCTTAAAAAGATGGACACCGCCGGATCATATGTCAGACAGAGTACAGGGAATCTTCCATTGAGGGTTCCGTCTGAATCACGTATTTCAGAGATTTACACGGAAACCCCTGTGTAAATCTCTGGATTTGCACCACCATATTTTGAGAGCTATAATTTTTCTAGATTTCTGCCGACAGAGTCATGTGAGGGCTTGCTTTTTGCAGATTAAGTTGAAGGTTTTTTTGGTAACATTTCGGGACACATAACATTTTTGATCACTTTCTATTCCGACTTTTGGGAGGCAGAATAAACAAAAAACAGCAATTCAGGAATTTTTTTTTATGCCATTCACAGTGTTTCTAACAAAAACATATACTCAGAGGAAAAAAAAAATTAAATAGTTTAATATACATATTACCTTAAAATTCAAATAAAAAAGAAAATCACTCATTCCTCAAAAATGTGAGTAACGACAATAGAATGTGTCAATAAAATATGTAGTGATTATTATGCATACATTAGATAGATATATAATCAATATAATCAATACATCAGATTCATGTGTCCCTTCACTATTTTCCAATACCCCTAATAGGTCTATTTCACATCCCTATTATACACAAACTATGATATTACGCTATTGATGGCCCAGCAATATATCCATTTCTTAAAGGTTAGTAGGTATTTACACTAGGCAAATAAAATAATGGGATGCATTAAAAGAGGCATAGCTGCTCATGAGGAGAACATAATTTTACCTCTATACAAGTCACTAATGCGACCACACTTAGAATACTGTGTACAGTTCTGGTCTCCGGTGTATAAGAAAGACATAGCTGAACTAGAGCGGGTGCAGAGAAGAGCGACCAAGGTTATTAGAGGACTGGGGGTCTGCAATACCAAGACAGGTTATTACACTTGGGGTTATTTACTGTGGAAAAAAGAAGGCTTAGGGGTGATCTTATTACTATGTACAAGTATATGAGGGGACAGTACAAAGACCTTTCTACTGATCGTTTTATTCTGAGGCCTGAGACGGGGACAAGAGGGCATCTTCTACGTCTGGAGGAAAGAAGGTTTAATCATAATCACAGACGGGGATTCTTTACTGTAAGAGCAGTGAGACTATGGAGCTCTCTGCCGCATGATGTTGTAATGTGTGATTCACTACTAAAATTTAAGAAGGGCATGGATGCCTTTCTTGAAAAGTATAATATTACAGGTTATATCTACTAGATTCCTTGATAGGGCATTGATCCAGGGAACTAGTCTGATTGTCGTATGGAGTCGGGAAGGAATTTTTTTCCCCAATGTGGAGCTTAGTGTTTGCCACATGGGTTTTTTTTGCCTTCCTCTGGATTAACATGTTAGGCTATGGGTTGAACTTGATGGACTTAGTCTTCCTTCATCCTTAAAAACTATGTTACTATGTTACTATGTTATGCGGGCAGTAATGTTTAGTTGTATAAAAAGAAAAAAAAAAAGAAAAAAAAGGTGTAGTCAAATAGATTTATCGTCTCTCCCTGATAACTCTCATTTAACACTTCTTGACCGCAGCGGTTGGTACCCTAGCATCACTCACATGTCGGGTGTTCCTGGTTTACCTAGATGATCATATATCAAAATGGTGTATCACAAATTACGACATACAACATTATTAAAAGATGCGTTAAAAATATGACCTTGATGTAATCACAACAGATAAAAGATAAAAAACGGTCCCCTTTATATTACCACCATAAAAGAAGGCAGGCTGATATTTCTGGTTGTAACATCAAATAAAACTGCAATAGTACAATTGCTTATTGAGTCCATCTGGACTAAGGGATTTTAGCCGAAATATCCATTGACTTTCTTTTTGCACAACCTATTCCAATCTCCTTTACGAGGATTTTTTCTCACAACTGTGTGGCAACAGTGATAAGACAGCTTTATTCTTTGGGTCAATATGGTCACAAAGATACCACATTTATATAAAAAAAAGGAATTTGCCGCTTTTACAAAATAAAAACAATTTTATAGAAAAAATAAATGTTTTTGTATTGCTGTATTCTGAGAGCTATAGTTTTTTTTATTTCTCTGCTGACGGAGTTATATGGCAGGACAAGATGTTTTCAGTGATACCATTTTTATTTACATTTCACTCTTTGATAGCGTTTTATCCAACATTTTTTTCAGCGGTATTATGAAAAACATAGTTTTTTCACTTTTTTATTTCATTTTTTTTTTTATGGTGTCCACTGAAGGGGTTAATTAGTTTGACAGTTTTATAGATCCGGTCGTTCTGGAAGTGGCAATACCAAATATGTGTACTTTTTTGTTTAATTTAGTTTTTTCATTAAAATACATTTTAATTAGTATAATAGTTCTTCTTTTTCTTATTATTTATTTTGTGATTTTTATTAAATATTTTTACAAGGGGTGTACATAGGAATCATGAGGCCCCATAGTAGAAGTTCTAATTAGGCCCCCCCCTTCCCCCAAAAAAATAAATAAATAGAATAATTGTCTGGATCACAGAAAAGTATATCTCACAATTTTGTAGCTTTTACAAAGTAATTTTAGTCTTGCTAAGTCCTAGATTCCTCTTTCATTGCCCACATAAGGTATGATGCCAACAAAAGTGCCTCCCAAACACAGCATGATACCCCCATTGTGCATTCCTCCACATTGGCCTCCACATGAATAGTATACTGACCCTACTGTACCCCACCGTAACTCCCAAGGCAAAGTATGGTGACTCCAAAACTGTATGATTCCCCAACTGTGACCCCCATACAGCCCTCCATGCAGTATAATGGGCCTACATACAGTATAATGGCCCCACATCTCTCCACACTGTATAATGGCCTGCACTAGCCCTCCATACAATATAATGGCCCCCACACAAACCTTCACACTGTATAATTGCTTACATACAGTATAATGGCCCCCCACATAGCCCTCCAAATATATTAATGCGCCCCCATAGTCCTCCATATAGTATAATGCGCCCCTCCATAATCTTCCATATAGTATTCTGCACTCCCCATGGTACTCCATATAATAAAATGCACTCCCCATGGTCCACCATATAATATAATAAACTCCTTATGGTCCTCCATAGAATATAATGCACACCTCTTGGTCCTCCATAGAATATAATGAACTCTCCATGGTCCTCCATATAATACAATGCACTCCCCATGGTCCTCCATAGAATATAATGCACTCCCCATGGTATGGTCCTCCATAAAATATAATTCACTCCCCATGGTCATCCAGAGAATATAATGTGCTCCCCATGGTCCTCCATAAAATATAATGCACTCCCCATGGTCCTCCATAGAATATAATGCAATCCCCCATGGTCCTCCATAGAATATAATGCACACCACATGGTCCTCCATAGAATATAATGCACTTGCCATGGTCCTCCATAGAATATGATGCACTCGCCATCATCCTTCTTAGAATATAATGTACTTGCCATGGTCCTCCATAGAATATAATTCTCTCCCCATAGTCCTCCATAGAATATGATGCACTTCCCATGGTCCTCCATAAAATATAATGCACTCCCCGTGGTTCTCCATAGAATATAATGCTCTCCTCACGGTCCTCCATAGAAGACAATGCACTCCCTATGGTCCTCCAGAGAATATATTGCTCTCCCTATGGGTCTCCATAGAATATAATGCATACCCTGTGGTCATCCATAGAATGTAATGCACTCCCTATGGTGCTCCATAGTATATAATGCACTCCCCATGGTCCTCTATAAAATATAATGCACTCTTCATGCTCCGCCATATAATATAAAGCAGTCGCCATGGTCTTCCATAGATTACAATGCACTCCCCATGGTCCTTCATAGAATATAATACTTTCCCCATTGTCCTCCATAGAATATAATGCACTCCCCATGGTCCTCCATAAAATATAATCTTATCCCCATGGTCCTCCACTGAACATAATGCACTCCCCATGGTCCTCCATAGAATATCATGTACTCCCCATGGTCCTCCATAGAATAGAATGCTCTCCCCATGGTCCTTTATATGATATAATGAATGTTCTCTCCATGGTTCTCCATACTCCATTATGGCCACCAGTCACTGATTTAAAAAAAAAATACAATACTCACCTGCCCTCGTTCCACCCAATGCTCCACTCTCCTGAGTGTGTGGTGTGAAGCACCGTACATCTCAGCTCAACAGCTGTAATGACATCATCGTGCCCGCTGCGCTGAGACATCATATGCCGAGGAAGAATGATGTTGACGCTCCCTCCTCTATTATGATTGGTTGCACAGAGGGGGAGCCCGGTGCAGATGCTGGCACTGAGCTCCCTCGGCTAACGGGCCCCACAGCAGTCACGTGGCCTGCCACCATTGGCAGTATGCCACTGTCACTGGTATAATGCATTGCAATATTCATGTATTGCAATGCATTATACCTGTCACTGATACACTAACAAAATGCCTTTTAGACCATGCTCCTTGCATGTTCTAACAAGCCACCATTGGCAGACTTAGAGATCATTATTGGACCTCTGGTTGCCATTACTACCATCAGCAGCCTGCGAATATATCTCATGGGGGTGTTGATTGGGTGGGAGCTTATGTGCCCATCGCGGGAATGCCGATCAGGTGGGAGCAGCTTATGTGCCCACACGATTGCTATGATGTAACTGTATGTCAATTTGTGGGAATCCCTTTCCGAGCATGACTTACAGTTATGTCATATATCATGAAAGGGTTAAACAACTTACTCTTTATGCCTGCACATAGTTTGCATGATTATATTTGTTGCATAGTTGGTGGCTATTTCAGCTCTTAGCATTTCAGACTCTAAAGTCAGATATTTTGCAAATTTTTATATGCAACTATTTACTAAGTGCAAAATATTATACTTTTGCTGTCAATTTTGTTTTCTCATTGGCCAATGACCAGCTAATGTTTCTCAATGTTTTTTTCTGTTTAATGTGCATATTATTTTTTATATATGCACAATTTTTCCTGCAATGCATTTAATGTTTGCAGAGTTGAGGAGAATTTTTAAATAATAAAATGTAGGCAAATCAATTACTCATTCATCTTCTTGTATTTATTGGTGTGCTTATTACTTCTGAATTGTTTGTGTTCCTTTTTTCCATGAACAAGATGGTTCATAGAAACAGGGACCATGGTCAGGCCACAGCGCCACTGTTTCTGATATGTAGTGGAGAAGTATAATTGTCTGCTATTAAATTACAAGTAGTAGAAGAAGAAGTCTATAGCAAAAACAGTTGAGCTTTGAAATAAAAATACTCTATGAGCACATTAAAGTTTTTTTCCATTGGAGATACATTTTAAGTCAATCAACATTGCATTTGAAACTCAAAATGTGATAAATAAGCAATAAGGAAAATACATATTAATATACCTATGTCTTAAGCCTCATCTATATAGAGTAAATCTATATTACAAGACTGCACTTATCCTGCATCATTCATTTTTAATATAGATGATCATAACTCAGTCCCTAAAGGAATGATGGCGCATGCAACTCTAAAGTATTTAGTTACATAACACTATCAATATGTGCAGTCTTGACACAACTGTCTGCCAGTCCTCATGCACAGACCTGTTTTATAACAATTGCCTTTATGAGTATAAGTTCTACATTTGCTTTAAATGTGCAATAAATAATGATAATCATAGATATACTGTATATCAGTTCATGTGTTTTAAAGATACACACTTTGAAAAGCTTCTTGAATTGACTGTGCTCTGCATTTAGACTGTTAATAGCCAAGCGCTCTGAATAAACGGCTTAGTTGTGCACTTTAATCCCCTACCATTGTAAATTTACAGCATAGGTTTAAATCCTCATATTTGGCAGGAGTACATTGAGTTCTCTTGTTATCAATGACATCTGAGGATCTCAAGGAGTCAAGGAGTAGATAGGATCACATATATCACTTCACAGGAATATGTCAGCAGGTTTTTGCTATGTAATCTGAGGGAAGCATGCGGTAGGGGCTGAAACACTGATTTCAGGGATGTGTCATTTATTAGGCTGTGTGCTGTTGTTTCAATACAATAAGTGTTTTATCAGCAGGAGATTATCGCTGCCCAGAGTGGTGCCCGCTTGAGACCTAGTCCAACCATGCACTCATCACTGATTGGTAGTTTACTGTTAATATACATTGTACACAGAGAGCTATGGTGTGGGTAGGGTTGGCTTTCTGAGCTCTGCTAAATGCTACATCTAAAAACTCTGTCACAACTACTGCACCCAGTATACTAAGTGATACATCGCTTGAATCAGGGTCTCTTTTCCTCCATCATGCTGTTCTCTGATGAAGTAACAAAAACCTGGTCACAGATTCCCTTAATTGAGAGCTATTACGTAAATAATGGAAGTGGTCAAGTGCACTCCAGCATGTCAGAATGGCTGAGGGGCACAAATTTTCCTAATATATAAATGTTCTTGATCTGTATCTTTACATTTGGACTTCATTTTACTTATCTCTGTAATTACAGGTAATGCTTTTATACTTACTCCATTGCTCCTATTACCTCCTATAGAGAAGGTGATTAGTGATGAGCGAACATGCTCGCCACGACTCGGTACTCGCCCGAGCATCATTGTGCTCGACAAGCTCGGCAAGTATTTCCGGTGTGCTCGGGCGGGAGCTCAGGTCCCCATCCTGCATGTTTGACGCTCTTTAGAGAGCCAATGAACATGCAAGGATTGCTTGCCACGCACTGTAATGCCGTACCCATGATGGTTGTGGAATTACAGTAATTGGCTGGCCGCATAGCGTCTTCCGGTCTATATAAGACCTGGTGGCGCTATGCTCATCACAGTCTAACCCGGAAATAGGCGGAAAAGGGAGAGCTGCTGCTGAGTGAGGGAGAAATTTGCTTGTTTATAGTTAGTTTAGGTATTCCACAGTATATCTATATATCCATCTGAACTAACAGTCCTTCTGAGGACTAATCCAACTGCATATATTCAGTGGTGATAGCAGGAGTTAGGTAGACTGGCAGGATTTGTGGCAGACTGCAGGGTATACAGCACAAGAGGGTCCATTGCATGTTTTTTTGTGCTGTTGCTGTTACAGATATTTGTAGACATAGCCCCAGATATCAGGGGCCAGGGCTAATTTTTTTTTATATTAATCCTGATTATTTGCTTAAAAAGCAATCCAGAGTACACCATTTTTCTAATCCATTTGCTTGTTAGCACTGCAGAATACAGCCAGATCTTTTCCATATTACAGCGATAAAAATCCCGAAATTTGTAGTGAACATGGAAAATATTGGCCTCCATTTACAGTTTGTTGCAGTATTTCAGTGAAGCTATTCACACGAGGTTGCAGTGAATAATAGTAACCTACAGGACAGCTATTTAAAACTGTGATTGTTCGTCAGACGTATCACATATCACTGCGTTCCAAATTCAGCCATTTCTGGCTTCCATTTACAGTTTGTTGCAGTGTGTCAGTGAAGCTATTCACATGTGCTTTCTGTGAAGAATAGTAAACTACAAGTCCGCTATTTAAAACCGTGGTTGTCTGTCAGATTAATGACATATAACTGCAGTTCAAATCCAGCAAATTGTAGTGAACGTGGAAAATATTGTCCTCCATTTAAAATGGGAAAAGCACCTGGCAAGAGACAGGGAAGTGGTAGTGATGATGATGGTGCATGCAGAGGCCGAGGTCGTGAGCAAGCTGAAATTGTGCCACAACAAACACCCACATCTTGTCGCTTGACCTTCCTGTCCCAATTACTAGGGGACCACAGAACACCACTATTGAACACAGAGCAGTGTCAAAAGGTTGTTAGTTGGATATAAGATACTGCTTCTGGTCACTTTGCCACCACCACCACCACCCTGTCTTCCACACGGTCAAGTCTCAGTAGCCGTGAGTCTGGCGCGCATATTCCTCACCCTGATCCTCCTTCCTCCTTCCATGCTGAGTGCCCGGAGACAACTGATCCCACACTTAGACACTCCAAAGAGCTGTTCACTTTTCCATTTATAGATTTGGGCCTCTCGCATGGCCAGCTTCAAGTGGGCTAGATTAGAACGCATGCAGCGATGCCCAAATATTTGAGCAGCCATGGTCACACTAAGGCAATGGTGGGAAAGTGCAATTACTGTCGCAAGAGGTGGATGATGACACACAATTGCCAGAAAGTCAGGAGGAGGACCAGGATGCGGAAGTGGAAGACGAGGTGGTGGATGATATAGTAACTGACCCAACCTGACAGGGGGACATGCAGAGCAAGGACAACAGCACACAGGGGGAGGGAGGTGTAGCACCACAACAGCCAGGAAGCAGCAGTGTGGTGACCGCAGACACAAGGCGGGAAAACGTTCCTCGTAACACCAACACGAAGGAAGTTGCTATTACAACTGTTAGGTCTTCCAGAGTCTGGTTGTTTTTTAAAGACTCTGCAGATAACCCCAAAAAGGCATTTGTGCCATCTGGCAGGCCAGCATCAGCAGGGGTAGCAAAACTAGCAGCCTGACCACCACCAGCATGATCAGGAACATGACAGCAAAGCACCCGACTAGGTGGGCCGAACGCCAGGGTCCAGAAACAGTGTCTGCAGGTGACACCACTGCTTCTTCCGCTGTTGTGCATGCATGCCAATCCCCTGTCCATGGTGCATGCGAAGATGTCTCCCGCCCTGCACCTTTTGTTGCACACTCTCAACTAGCACCATCAGCAAGCACGTTCACGTCCTTGTCCCAGTGCAGTGTTCAGTTGTCCCTACCCCAGTCCTTGGAACACAAATACAAATACGCAGCCAACGCCCCACAGGCCACAGTACTAAATTCACACATGTCGCGAATGCTTGCGCTCAAAATGTTGCCTTTTAGGCTTGTGGAGATAGAAGCTTTCCGCAACCTGGTGGCGGCGGCTGTCCCTCGGTCCTCGGTCCCCTGCCGCCACTATTTCTCCCATTGTGCCATCCCCGCATTACACAAGCAGATGTCCAACAGCATTAGCCGTGCCCTCAACAACGCAGTTACTGGGAAAGTCCGCCTAACCACGGACACATGGTTGTGGACACGTGCTTGCGGTACATCTCGCTGATGGCACACTGGGTTAATATAGTGGAAGCCAGTACCCAGTCGCACCTTGGGATGGAACACATCCTCCCAACATCAAGGATTGCGAGCCCTGAGTCAATCAGGGTTGCCCCCACATTCCACAGCTCCTGCACCTCCTTCTCCTCCTCTTCAGCCTCCATCTCCGAAATGACCACATCAGTCAGATGCTGGAAGCACTGCATCACTGCCTCGGCCAAGCGTCAACAGGCTGTGCTGAAGCTAATATGCTTGGGTGACAAACTGCACAACGCTGAAGAGTTGTGGACAGCTCTGAAAGATCAGATCTGTGGCTGACACCGCTGAACCTACAGCCAGGCATGGTCGCGTGTGACAATGGTTGGTGGCGGCTCTGAAGTGAGGCAAGCTCACACATGTACCATGCCTGGCCCATGTGCTTAACCTCATGGTTCATCGGTTTCTCAAAACCTACGCAGATCTGCCGAATCAGCTTGTCAAAGTACGCCGCGGGTGTGCCCATTTTAGAAAGTCAGCTACAGCTTCCACCGCCTTTGCTGTGCTTCAGCAGCGTTTGCAGCTTCCAGCTCACCGACTGGTGTGCGATGTCCCCACTCGTTGGAACTCTATATTGCAGATGTTGCGAAGGATTTGTGAGCAGAAGAGGGCAGTTGTTGACTACCAGCATCAACACGGCCTTCGGTATTCAGTTCAGACTCCACACATAAGACCTCAGGAGTGGACATGGATGTCAGACATCTGAACCATCCTCCAAAACTTTGAGGATTCCACCAAGATGGTGAGCGGCGATGACGCCATAATTAGCACCACCATCCCGCTTCTCTGTCTTCTGAAATGCTCGCTGCTCACAAAAAGGATGCATTGCAGGGGGAGCACGATGAGATGGAGAAAGGAACCATACAGGGTGATTCTACAGAGCACAGCCTCATCTCATCCCAACGTGGATTGTGTGACAAAGAGGAAGAGTAGGAGGAGGAAGAATAGGAGATAGTTTCCTGTGCTATAGACGGCACTACCTGCACAACTGTCATACCGTCTGTTCAATTTGGATGGCCTGAGGACAAGGAGGAGAAGGAGGATGAGGAAGATAGCATGGTCAGTCATCCTCTTGGTGAGTACATGGAAGTCTTGCCTGTTAGCAGTCTGGCACACATGACTGAGTTTATGTTACGCTGCCTTTCCCATGACCCTCATGTTGTCCAAATTTTGGGTGACAGTCATTACTGGTTGGTGATACTTCTAGACCCATGCTTGTTGCGGAATTATTAAAAAAATTTCCATCTGAAAACGCTGGCGGCAGAGGTCACAGTTCGTTGGACAACCAAGGAGTACAGGCGCGAGAGACACAACTCCAATCCAGTAGAGGCAGAGGAAAACTGTCAAAGTTCTGGGACAGTTTTCTCAGACCCTCCCATTGGACAGGCCCTGATGCGCAGGGTACTCTCTCAAGGAGGGAAAAGTTTGGGAAGATGCTGAAGGAGTACCTTTCCGACCATACCAACTTCCTCCATGATTCCTCTGTGCCTTATAATTATTGGGTATCCAAGCTGGACACGTGGCATGAACTGTCTCTCTTCGCGTTGGAGGTCCTGGCCGGCCCTGCCGCTAGCGTTTTGTCAGAGCGGGTTTTTAGTGCTGCCTGGGGAATTATAACTGATAGGCGCATCTGCCTGTCAACTGAATATTATAAAAAGTTTACTCTTATAAAAATGAACAAGGGCTGGATTGAGCCAGACTTCTCAACACTACTGAATGATAGCAGTGTAACACAAACTCAAATCCAGTGTCTTTTTTTGGGGAGGTCTATTCCCATGCACCTCCTAACACCCAGACACGGGTATACGCTTCCTGATTTTGTCTATTTGCTCTTGTCCTCCTCCTTCTCCTCATCCTCCACCACCATATTATTCATCACCAAGTCTACCATATCACCTCCTCTACATCTCTTGCAAGGGGCATTGGAGTTCCTCCAAATTTTTGGCAGCCGTTGCATTCACTGCAAAGGCACACAGTATGGAAGACCCACTTTCTAATAATGGGAAAAAAAGTTCAGAAGGCCCCCCTTTATGTCTCTTGCAAAGGGCATTAGAGTGCCTCCAAATTTTTAGCAGCCGTTGCAGTCACTGCATATGCAAGAACAGTATGGGAACATGTCGTTAATGAGGCCCACCTCTATGTGTCTTTAAATTGTTATTGGTGTTTTTTCCCAAATTTAGACAGCCTTTGTACTCACTGCATACTCGATAACTGTATAGCAGAACTGCTCCTTTCTAATGGGAACATGTCGTTACTGAGGCCCACCTCTATGTGTGTTTAAATTGTTATTCTGGTCTTTCCCAAATTTTGGCAGCCGTTGGACTCACTGCATACCCTATAACTGCATACCAGAACCGCTCCTTTCTAATGGGAACATGTCTTTACTGAGGCCCCCCTCTATGTGTCTTTAAATTGGTATTGGGTTTTTTTCCAAATGTAGGCAGCCCTTGCAGTCACTGCATGGGCATTACCACTATAGGAGACCCACTCCTTTATAATGGGAGCATTTTTTTAACTGAGGCCCTCCTCTACGTCTCTTCAAAGGGGTATTGGGGTGCGTCCAAATTTTTGGCAGCTCTTGCAGTCACTGCATATGCAATAACAGTACTGGAGACCCACTTGTTAATAATGGGAACAACAAAGCATAGCCTGCTGATGGCTCTCTAACAATAGCGAGGGCCAACTGCTGGTCCTTTAAGAATAGTAAGGGCCGCTTGATGGCGCCTCTAAAATTAGGCTTTGTGACTTTCAGAGTCCCTCCTTCATAAATGAAACAGGATGTGTCTGATAATGTCTCACACACCACATGGCCAGATAAGGTTGTAAAATGTTAAAATGACATTTACCGGTGAATGTATTTTTCACCGATGAAAGCAATGCAAAAGTGCAAAAACGCATCAAAAACGCTACGTGTGAACATAGCCCAAGGTGTAGAGGAGCATTTTTGTTTTTGGTTATTTATTTTGCCTTATATACAAGTCATTACCCTAGAAAGGATGTTCCTTAACATTTTTCCCAGCAAAATTCATTTTGGTTTCGTTTTTGTATGTTTTATTGTGAGTCCGTAAAAGTGGCGTAATACATTGTTGACAGCAGTGCAGCAGTGACCTGGGAGTCGTAGATGCTTCCAGGGGTGTTCCCCATGCTGTTCCCATGTCATTTGAGCACTGTTCCCATTGATTTGGGCAATTTTTAGGCCCTCTGCAGACCGCCGGGGGAAGCCGCCTGAAAATTGCTCGAGTTTCTCATAGACTTACATTGGGCTCGTTGCTCAGTTCCAATTTGCTCGACCTCCGCATCAAGCACCCTAGCATTTTAGTGCTTGCCCATCACTAGACAGGATCTTAAAAAAATCCAGAAAATCACATTGTATGATTTTTACATTATTAATTTGAACTTTATTGCATGAAATAAGTATTTGATCCAATAGAAAAACAGAACTTAATATTTGGTACAGAAACCTTTGTTTGCAATTACAGTATGGGAGGCACACTTCCTAATAATGGGACCATTGTTTTCAGGAGGCCCTCCGACCTCTACGTCTCTTGCAAGAGGCATTGGAATTCCTCAAAATGTTTTGGCAGGCGTTGCAGTCACTGCATCCGTAATAACAGTATAGGAGACCCACTCATTAATAATGGGAACAACAAAGCATTTTTTAGGCCCTCTGCAGACCGCAACGAGTACCCGAGCATTTTTGTGCTCGCTCATCACTAAAGGTGATACATTTAGATGATATTTGACTATATGATGGTTAAACTTTGAAATTGTCACACATACATATAAAGTGCCGTTGGGTGAGCTGCTGCTCCATGACGCCCTGGCACGTTACAGAAAAATTAAGTCTCAGTCTCAATGTGCTATCAGGTGTGTGGTGCGTTACACTCACTGTCTGTAGCTGCAGGCCTCCATTGTCTCCAGGCCTCCATCTTCAGGAGCCGCCGAACATAAATCAGGGGACACCCAGTTCGTTTCAGCACAAAGAAGTTTACTGGACAGTTCAAGTTCATCAGATTGTAACACACTTCTCATTTCTTGTGTCCCTAATACAGTACACTTTTGGCAATTCTATCCATTTTTCCTGGACTATCCCTACACTCACTGATCTTGTCAGCCCTAGGGATTCCCAGTCCAGTTCCACATTACAGCCGAGATCCATTACTTCATCCACACACGTATCATGTCCATCTTCCTCTGTACGCCAGGGGATAAGATTATTTTCCTAGCACCTGTATTGAGCCTTGAGCTCCGGACGTTGCAAGAATGTCTGCAGGGGATTTTGTAAGGCCTTGTGCTGCCCAAACATTAGGTTCTCGCTTTTTGCTATCAGCCAACTGCACCTTGAACGTGACCCTGTCACCTTAGCTAACAAACTCCCAATCGGCCTAACTATCAGGAAGCATTTTTTTACTGGGACTTGCTCCTTCCACTATGGGCTAGTCCAGAACTTTAACTTTATCTGTCCCTACAGTCTGTAGCTGGGCATATCTCTCTCACAAGCACTAAGCATTACATTTCTATATATTAAGCATATGTGATAGAGTCACTGGCAGAGTGCTGAAGGAGAGATATGTTTCACTGCGGCTGTTAGCTTCAGTGAATTGAAACCTTGAAGTTTTCTCCAGCATGTTATATGATGGGGGATTAAACCACCATTTTAAAAGGGCCTGTTTTTTTTGTGAATGGCTATAGTGTGGGTGGGATGTCATTCACCATATCTCCACCCCAGGGTGTGGCCTGGACTATAAATAGCCAGCCTTTTGACTCCGGTGTTGTTCAGTGTATAGAGAGGCTAGCTCTTGAGAGAGAAGCTTGTGTTTTGTGCTAACCTGGTCCATGAGTTATTGCTAACAGACCCCGGCTGATGTAAGGACTAGTGTTGAGCGAACATGCTCGAGCCTGCTCGGTACTCGCCCGAGCATCAGGCTACTCGGGATGTTCGGCGAGCACCAAGCATTTCCAGGTTACTCGGGCGGGAGCTCGGGTCTCCGCCCTGCATGTTTGGCGCTCTTTACAAAGCCAATGAACATGCAGGGATTGCCAGCCAGTCACTGTAATGCTGCAGCCATGTTGGTTGTGGGCATTACAGTGATTGGCTGGCCGCACAGCGAGTATTTAAAACCGAGCGCCGCTATCTTGGACACAGTCGCTCATGATCAGACAGTGTAGGGACAGTGCTGCTGATTTAAGGAGAGATATAAACTGCGAAATAGTTAGTGTAGGATCTGTAAAGGCTGCCAGATCAAACAATTTTGATTATATCTATTTAAAAAAGTCTGGTTTTGCAGTTCTATGGGTCAAATCTCTGTACTATCCAGTTTTGGGCCTTTGGTATAAAAAAAAACACAGTTTGAGTGTGTCGCTCACTGTTCAGCCGCAATTATATCTTTTTTAAAAAAGTCTGGTATACCCCAGTAAACAATAACTGTGGTTTTGCCATCCCACGGTAAAAAATCTCTATTATTCAGGTTTTGGTATTTTTTACGTAAAGAAAAACAGTAATAGTTTCTCCCTGATTGTTCAGATTGTTTAAAAGAGTCGGGTGTAGGCCAGGTAAATAGAACTGTGGTTTTCCTCTTCCACGGTTCTAATCTACTTTTTATTACCCTTTTTCCATTGATAGTGCAAGTGTAAGCTATTTTACTTCCTTTACAATGGGCAAGGCGCGTGGAAGTGGACGTTCTGGTGATGGTTCGTGCAGAGGACAGGGCCATGGCCAAGGTGAAAATGTGCCACAACCAACAGCCACATCTTCTCGCTCCCACTTCTTGACCGAATTACTAGGGAAGCACAGAACAACACCAGTATTGAGAACTGATCAGTGTGAACAGGTTATTAATTGGATAGCAGATAATACTTCCAGTTACCTGGGCACCACCACCTCCGGTCTGTCTTCCACATGGTCAACTCTTAGTAGCCGTGAGTCTCGACCGCATACTCCTCCTCACCCTGATGCTCCTTCCTCCCACCATGCCGAGTGTCATCAGACAGCAAGTGATCCCACACTTGGACACTCTGAAGAGCTGTTCACTGGTCCATTTCCATATTTGTGCCCCTTGCCTGATACGCTTGAAGTGGTGGAAGAGGAGATCCCATGTAGCGATGCGCAAATATTTGAACAGCCACGGCCACAGGAAGTCGACGCTGGCAATTTGTCACAAGAGGTGGACGATGACGAGACACAATTGCCAGGAAGTGAGGAGGAGCATCGTGGTGCGCAAGTGGAAGAGGAGGAGGTGGTGGATGATCTAGTAACTGACCCAACGTTGCAGGAGGACATGCAGATTGAGGCCAGCAGCACACAGGGGGAGGGAGGCAGAGTACCCCAACAGGCAGGAAGAAGCAGTGTGGTGGCCGCAGACAGAAGGCGGGCAACCGTTCCCCATAACACCAACACGAGGGACATTGCCAGTACAAGTGGTAGGTCTTCCAGAGTCTGGAATTTTTTAAAGACTCTGCTGATAACCCCAAAAAGGCCATATGTTCCACCTGCCATGCCAGCATCAGCAGGGGTGACAAAACTACCAGCCTGACCACCACCAGCATGATCAGGCACATGGCAGCAAAGTACCCGACTTTGTGGGGCGAAACCCAGAGTCCACGACCAGTGTCAGCGGGTGTCATCACTGCTTCTTCCACTGTTGTGCGTGCAATAGAACCCCCTATTGTGTGTGCAAGGCAATCCCCTGTCCATTCTGCATGTAAAGATGCCCCCTTCTCTCAGTCTTCACTTGTTATGGCAGTTTCTCAAGAAACAGCATCAACATCCACGTCCACGTCCCACCGCAGCGTTCAATTGTCCGTATCCCAGATCTTTGAACGAAAGCGGAAATTCGCAGCTAACGCCCCACAGGCCACAGTCCTAAATTCGCACATTTCACGACTGCTTGCGTTGGAAATGCTGCCTTTTAGGCTGGTGGAGATGGAATCCTTCCGCAATCTTACGGCGGTGGCTGTCCCTCGGTACTCGGTCCCCAGCCGACACTATTTTGCCCGGTGTGCCATCCCCGCACTACACAAGCACGTGTCCCAAAGCATCTGCCGTGCCCTCAACAACGCAGTTACTGGGAGAGTCCACCTGACAACGGACACGTGGACAAGTGCTTGTGGCCAGGGACGGTAGATCTCTCTGACGGCACACTGGGTAAACATAGTGGAAGCCGGGACCCAGTCGGACCTTGGGAAGGAACACATCCTCCCCACACCGATGATTGCGGGCCCTATGTCAGTCATAGATGCCCCCACAGTGTATAGCTCCTGCGCATCATCCTCCTCCTCATGTTCAGCCTCCATCTCAGATATCACCACATCAGTTAAAAGCTGGAAGCACTGCAGTACTGCCTCCGCCAAGCGGCAACAGGCTGTGCTGAAACTCATAAGCTTAGGTGATAAACCTCACACTGCTTGTGAGTTGTGGACAGCTGTGAAAGAGCAGGCAGATCTGTGGCTGAGACCGCTGAACCTACATCCCGGTATGGTCGTGTGTGACAATAGCCGTAACCTGGTGGCGGCTCTGAGGCGAGGTGAGATCACACACGTACCATGCCTGGCTCATGTGCTTAACCTCGTGGTTCAGCGGTTTCTTAAATCGTACCCCGAGTTGCCAGATCTGCTCGTGAAAGTACGCCGCCTGTCAGCTCATTTTCGCAAGTCGGCTACAGCTTCCGCCGCCCTTGCTGTGTTACAGCAGCGTTTGCAGCTTCCGGCACACCGACTGGTGTGTGATGTCCCCACACATTGGAACTCAACCCTCCACATGTTGCAAAGGATTTGTGAGCAGAAGAGAACAGTTGTGGAGTACCAGATGCAACAAGGCCGTCAATATTCAGGTCAGACTCCACACATAAGACCTCAGGAGTGGACCTGGATGTCTGACATATGTACCATCCTGACAAACCTTGAGGAGGCCACCAAGATGGTGAATGGCGATGACGCCATCATTAGTGTCAGCATCCCACTTGTCTGTCTTTTGCAACGCTCTCTGCAGAGAATTAAAGAGGAGGCATTGCAACCAGAGTATGATGAGATGGATCAAGAAGCTGTAGTGGGCGATTACACACAGCCCAGCCTCATCTCATGCCAATGTGCATTGGGGGACAATGAGGGAGGGGAGGAGGAGGAGGAGGAGGAGGAAGAACAGGAGCTGCTATCATGCACTGTAGACGGTAGTACCTGTACAAGTGTCATACCGTCGGTTCAGCGTGGGTGGCCTGAGGACAGTGGGGAGGAGGAGGAGGAGGAGGAGGAGGAGAGCATGGTCAGTCGTCATCTTGGTGAGGACGCGGAAATCTTGCCCGTTACCAGTCTGGCACGCATGGCTGACTTTATGTTACGCTGCCTTAACCGTGACCCTCGCGTTGTCAAAATGTTGGGTGACAGTCATTACTGGTTGGTGACACTTTTAGACCCCCGCTACAAGGAGAACTTTCACTCTCTTATTCCTGAGGTGGAGAGGTCTACAAAAATGGGGCAGTACCAGAAGGCCCTTGCTGCAGAACTGTTAAAAAAATTCCCATCTGAACACACTAGCTGCAGAGGTCACAGTTCATTGCCCAACCAAGGCGTACAGGCGAGAGAGATGTATCTCCAATCCAGCAGAGGCAGGGGAACACTGTCAACATTCTTGGACAGATTTATGACACCCGCCCAGCTTACAGGCCCTGAGGCGTGGGGTACTCTCACAAGAAGTGGAAAGTTTCAAAAGATGGTGAGGGAGTACCTTGCCGACCATACCAGCGTCCTCCGTGATTCCTCTGTGCCTTTTAATTATTGGGTATCCAAGCTGGACACTTGGAATGAACTCACTCTGTACGCCTTGGAGGTCCTGGCATGCCCTGCCGCTAGCGTGTTATCGGAGCGTGATTTTAGTGCCGCTGGGGGAATTATAACTGATAAGCGCACTCGCCTGTCAACTGACAATGCTGACAAGCTGACAATTATCAAAATGAACAAGGGCTGGATTGGGCCAGACTTCTCATCACCACCAAATGACAGCAGAGTAACATAAAGTCAAATTCACTGTGTTATTTCGGGAGGTGTATTCACATGCACCGCTTCACACCCACACATGGGTATACGCTTCCTCATTTTGGCTGTTTTATGTTCTTCTCCTTATCCTCAGCCTCCACCACCACTATACCACCAGGGTGAACATGGTCCGTGTTGCCATTATTGAAAGTTCCTCCGTCCTTATTTTTGTCAGCTTTTGCTTGGAAGGCATAAGCAAAGACTGTGGGAGACCCACTCCCCAATAATGGGAATAAAATTTTTAAGATGCTGTACTGTATGGCTCTTGTAAGGGGCATTAAAACCGTCTTGTTAAGCTACTGTGACCTCCACCACTTTTCCAAGGTGCATTAAAACCGTCTTGTTAAGCTACTGGGACCTCCACGTCTCTTCCGAGGGGCATTAAAACCGTCTTGTTAAGCTACTGTGACCTCCACGTCTCTTCCGAGGGGCATTAAAACAGTCTTGTTAAGCTACTGTGGCCTCCACCACTTTTCCAAGGGGCATTAAAACCGTCTTGTTAAGCTACTGTGACCTCCACCACTTTTCCAAGGGGCATTAAAACCGTCTTGTTAAGCTACTGCGACCTCCACCACATTTCCAAGGGGCATTAAAACCGTCTTGTTAAGCTACTGGGATCTCCACGTCTCTTTCATGGGGCATTAAAAGCATCTTGTTAAACCACTCTGAACTCCACAGCTCTTCCAAGGGGCATTGACATGTTGCTTTTAATTAACTCTAACCTCCACGACTCTTCGAACTGGCATTGCATTTCCTCCTAATTTTTGGCAGCTTTTGCTTGGAAGGCATAAGCAAAAACTATGGGAGACCCACTCCCCAATAATGGGAATAATGTTTGTAATATGCTGTACTGCATGGCTCTTGTAAGGGGCATTGCAAGTTCCTCCGTCCTAATTTTTGGCAGCTTGTGCTTGGAAGGCACAAGCAAAGACTGTGGGAGACCCACTCCCCAATAATGGGAATAATGTTTGTATTATGCTGTACTGCATGGCTCTTGTAAGGGGCATTGCAAGTTCCTCCGTGCTAATTATTGGCACCTTTTGCTTGGAAGGCATAAGCAAAGACTATGGGAGACCCACTCCCCAATAATGGGAATAATGTTTTTAAGATGCTGTACTGTATGGCTCTTGTAAGGGGCATTAAAACCGTCTTGTTAAGCTACTGGGACCTCCACGTCTCTTCCGAGGGACATTAAAACCGTCTTGTTAAGCTACTGTGACCTCCACGTCTCTTCCGAGGGGCATTAAAACCATCTTGTTAAGCTACTGTGACCTCCACCACTTTTCCAAGGGGCATTAAAACCGTCTTGTTAAGCTACTGCAACCTCCACCACTTTTCCAAGGGGCATTAAACCGTCTTGTTAAGCTACTGTGACCTCCACGTCTCTTCCAAGGGGCATTCAAACCGTCTTGTTAAGCTACTGGGACCTCCACGTCTCTTCCGAGGGGCATTAAAACCGTCTTGTTAAGCTACTGTGACCTCAACGTCTCTTCCGAAGGGCATTAAAACCATCTTGTTAAGCTACTGTGACCTCCACGTCTCTTCAAAGGGGCATTAAAAGCGTCTTCTTAAACCATTCTGAACTCCACAGCTCTTCCAACGGGCATTGAAATGTTGTTTTTAATTACCTCTAACCTCCACGACTCTTCCAACGGGCATTGCATTTCCTCCTAATTTTAGTCAGCTTTTGCTTTTCAATGCAAAGGCGAAAACTAAGGGAGACCCACTCCCCAATAATGGGTAGAAGGTTTTTAGTACGCTGTCATCCACGTCTGTTTCAAGGGGCATTGCAATTCCTCATAATTTTTGGAAAGCCTTCCATTCACTGCTTAGGCCAACAGTGTACAGGAGACCCAGTTGCTATAAATGGAAAAAAACGGTTTAGTTAAGGCCCTCTGACCTCCATGTCATTTCCAAGGGGCATTGGAGTGCCTCAATTTTTTTGGTAGGCATTACACTCACTGTATGCCCTATAACTGTGTAGCCGAACTGCTCCTTTTGTTACATAAACATATCATACAAGACATATGTGGTTGACTGGCCTGATATAGATGTGAATGGTCCCTGTTCCTCCTGCTCTTTCTCCTTTGCCACCACCTCATCCATCATTTATCACCTGAAGCTTTACTTTAACGGGAGTCATAGAACTGGGATAGTAGCAGGAAAACATCCAGCAATCCTGGGAGGAGGTAGGATATGCGCCAAAACGCTGACCACCTCAGGCTTAGCCGCTACTACATACATGCGCTTGCATTCCAACAAAACAAAGCAGATCCTAACTTCTATCATCATCATCATGCTCCTCACCTTGGCACTCTCAACTCCCCTGATGGAGAAGCCAGGGCCCACCGGAGGAGTCTGGTTCTCTGGTGGGCTCGTCCAATGCTGCCCTAAAGCAGGCCAGGCTAAGAAAAGTGTGTGGGAAGGTGACAGGAGAAATAGGGGCTGCTAGGGACCGTTTATGGACACCTGTCCGCCCCCATGCAGCTGGGGACCGTGTGTGGACACCTGGCCGTGGGGCGGCTGGGGACCGAGTCTGCACACCCGGCCGCACCCTGGCAGCTGGGAACCGAGCGTGGACACCCGGCCGCCGGGTGGCTGGGGACTGAGTATGGATACCTCGCTGCAGAAGCAGCCATGAGGTAGTGGCCAGCTTCGGCCTCCTCCAAACTAAAAGGCCCCATTTCAAGTGCAAGCTAGCATTATGGCTTTGCAGCCTGGGGGTGGGTGGGTGGCTTGCTGCACACTTAAGCTTGCATTCCAAGATAACAAAGCAGATGCTAACTTCTATCATCATCATCATGCTCCTCACCTTGGCACTCTCAACTCCCCTGATGGAGAAGCCAGGGCCCACCGGAGGAGTCTGGTTCTCTGGTGGGCTCGTCCAATGCTGCCCTAAAGCAGGCCAGGCTAAGAAAAGTGTGTGGGAAGGTGACAGGAGAAATAGGGGCGCCTGGGGACCGTTTATGGACACCCGGCTGCCCCCTGGCGGCTGGGGACCGAGCGTGGACACCCGGCCGCCGGGCGGCTGGGGACTGAGTATGGATACCAGCCATGAGGTAGTGGCCAGCTTCGGCCTCCTCCAAACTAAAAGGCCCCATTTCAAGTGCAAGCTAGCAGTATAGTATTGCAGCCTGCGAGTGGGTGGGTGGGTGGTTGGCTACATATTTGCACTTACATTGCAAGGAATGGGGGAGGTAATATTGAACACTGCCCTGGGACAAGGACTTGCACGGGATAGTTGCAAGTCTGCATCTTCTGATGTGGCAAGGATAACTTCTGATGGGCACACTTTTAGGCAGTGACCTGGGTGTCAGAGATGCTTCCAGGGGTCTTAACCATGCTATTCCCATGTCTTTTCAGCACTGTATGCATGTGTCACACAGCACATGGCCAGATAAGGTTGTAAAATGTTAAAATGACATTTCCCAGTGAATGCATTAGTCACGGTTGAAAGCAATACAAAAGTGCAAAAACGCATAAAAAATGCTACTTGTGAACATAGCCCAAGGTGTGGAGGAGTATTTTTTTTTTGGTTATTTATTTTACCTTATACACAAGTCTTTACCTTGGAAAGGAACTTCCTTAACATATTTCAAAGGAAAGCAGTTTCAGTTTCATTTTTGAACCTTTCATTGTGAGCCCGTAAAAGTGGCTTAATACCTCTGACCACGTTGTTGACAGCAGTGAACTGGGGGTCAGAAATGCTTCCTGGGGCGATCCCCATGCTGTCCCCAAGTCATTTGAGCACTGTCACTATCATTTTGGGCACTTGTTAGGCTTTTAAAAGACTGCCGGGGGTGCCGCCGCAAAAATGCTCGGGTCTCCCATAGACTAACATTGGGCTCGTTGCTCAGGTCGAGCACCCGAGTATCACGGCGAGCTCGGCCCGAGCTTCGAGCACCCAAGCATTTTAGTGCTCGCTCAACACTAGTGAGATCCACTCATTTCCTTCTTTGTTATTTTTGAGCACTTGTTTATGATTATGTATATTATCTAACTGTCCGGACATTATATGTAAAGAGATATGACATTTATAGATATAAGAGTTTATTATTAGTGATGAGCAAGCACTAAAATGCTCGGGTACTCGTTGCTCGGGTCGAGCAAATTGGAAAACTTGGGTGCTCAACCCGAGCAACGAGCACAATGTAAGTCTATGGGAAACTCGAGTATTTTTCAGGCGGCTCCCCCCGGCGGTCTGAAGAGGGCCTAAAAATTGCCCAAATTGATGGGAACAGTGCTCCAATGGCATGGGAACAGCATGGGGAAAACCCCTGGAAGCATTTCTGACTCCCAGATGACTGCAGTCAACAACGTGGTCAGAGTATTACGCCACTTTTACGGACTCACAATAAAACATACAAAAACGAAACCAAAATGGATTTTCCTGGGAAATATGTTAAGAAACATCCTTTCCAGGGTAATGACTTGTATATAAGGCAAAATAAATAACCAAAAACAAAAATACTCATCCACACCTTGGGCTATGTTCACACGTAGTGTTTTTGATGCGTTTTTGCACTTTTGCATTGCTTTCAACCAAGACAAATGCATTCACCAGGAAATGTCATTTTAACATTTTAGAACCTTATCTGGCAATGTGGTGTGTGACACATCATCAGACACATGCATACAGTGCTTAAAAGACATGGGAACAGCATGGGGAAGACCTCTGGAAGCATCTCTGACTCCCAGGTCACTGCCTAAAAAGTGTGCTCATCATAAGTGATCCTTGGTGCATGCAAAGATGCCTCCAGCCATGCACCTGTCATTGCAGACTTGCAACAATCACCGTCCACGTCCTTGTCCCACTGCAGTGTTCAGTTGTCCCTACCCCATTCCTTGGAATGCAAGCGCAAGTATTCAGGCAGCCACCCTACCACCCACTGGCTGCAAAACTATATACTGCCAAATTTTTGACAGCTGCTTGCACTTGAAATGTGGCCTTTTAGGCTCGTGGAGGCGGAAGCTTTTCATAACCTCATGCCGGCGGCTTCCGGGTGTCCATACTCAGTCCCCAGCCACCACTATATTTCCCGGTATCGCCTCCGCCTTCTACAAACACAGGTCCCACAACATCACCCGTGCCCTCCCCAGTGCACTTACTGGGAAGGACCACCTAACCACAAACACGTGGACATTTGAATGTGGCCAGGGATGGAATGGAGAAAGTCCACAACTTTTTTTGCTAAGAGTTGTATTTAGCTCGGTGAAAGGACTGGCATAGAGGGAAACCGTATCTACCCTGCGTGTCATTTCTCCCAGTAAGTCCTGTAATTGAGCTTGTTGCAAAAGCAATGGCAGCCCATCCAACATCAACTCGCACTTGTCGGTGGTGCTTTGACACACACACATCTTTCTTTGCGCATTTAATTTCTTGAATACAGAGTTGGACAATGGCCTGATCTGTAATGCGTTTTGAGAAATAACATGCATAAGCATGGCCGATCCACATTAAAAAAGCAGCCATAGAGTGTCCGGGAACCTTCCCTCATGCTTTTCTGAGCCAGGGCTGCTTTGCGGCAGGGTTGGACGGGCTCACCAGAGAACCGGAGACTCATCCGACGGGCCCTGGCTTCTCCTTCAGGAGAGTTCATAGTGCCGAGGTGAGGCCATGATGATGATAGAGGCCACCATCTTCATAGTTTTCTGTTACTTGGAATGCAAGTGCAAGTGTGCAAGTATGCAGCCAGCCACCCACCCACCCACCCACAGGCCGCAACACTAAACTGCCAGATTTCTGGGCAGCTCTTTGCACTTGAAATATGTCCTTTCAAGCTCGTAGAGGCGGAAGCTTTTCACAACCTCATGCCGGCGGCAGCCGGGTGTCCATACTCGGTCCCCAGCTGCCACTATATTTCCCGGTATCGCCTCCGCCTTCCACAAGCACAAGTCCCACAACATTACCCGTGCCCTCCCCAGTGCACTTACATGGGGGAAGGACCGCCTAACCACAAACATGTGGACAGGTGAATGTGGCCAGGGACGGTACGGAGCCAGTCCACAACTTTTTTGCTAAGAGTTTTATTTAGCTCAGTGAAAGGACTGACATAGAGGGAAACCGTACCTACCCTGCGTGTCATTTCTCCCAGAAAGTCCTCTAAAGCTGCTTGCACTTGAAATGTGGCCTGAACATTACTCCTGGTACTTTTCTGTGGGAATTTGCTTGCCTCCTACCAGCCTGGAATATTTCCAGCAAACTATGGTACGACGCCATGGTATTAGCACTGCCCCCAGTACCAGTAGCGAAGCCATCCCCAATTTCCTTCTCAGGAATTTTATTTGGTAGACTGAGTGGCTGCCCAAATAAATTTTTTCACAAAGGAGCTGAAGAGAGAGTGGCAGCAGGTGCATGTTTCACCAGCCTGTTAGATATTAGAGGGTGAACGGCAGCACATTGGATCAGTGGTTAGCACTGAAGTCTTGCAGCGCTGGGATCCTGGGTTCAAATCCCAGCAAGGACATCTGCAAGGACTTTGTAAGTTCTCCCCATGTTTGCGTGTGTTTCCTCCTCAGTAAAAAAGCAGCCATAGAGTGTCCGGGAACCTTCCAACACACTTTTCTTAGCCAGGACTGCTTCTCGGCAGGGTTGGACGGTCCCACCAGAGAATCCTTTGGTGTTCCTTGGTTTCTACCTCAGGAGAGTTCATGATAGCGCTAACTTTGCAGCTGCTATGGGGCTCTTGAGCGGGTGAGAAAGGTTAGCCCTCAGAATCAAATCCTCTGGTGGGCACAATGTTTTTCAATCTGAAACAGCTTCTCAGTGGGAGTTACATTTCACCACAGCCATATACTTTAGCTCGATGAAAGGACTGGCATAGAGGGAAACCGTATCTACCCCGGCTGTCATTTCTCCTTCACCAGGTTCCGCCCATTGTCACACATGACCATGCCTGGCTGTATGTTCAGTGGTGAGAGCCACAGATCAGGCTGCTGTGTTACAGCTTTCAACAACTCTGCAGCGCTGGGCGGTTTGTCAATTAAGCAATAAGCATGTTATCTTCAGCACAGCCTGTTGCCGCTTGGCCAAGGCAGTGCTGCAGTGCTGTCAGTTTGTGACTGATGTGGTCATTTCGGAGATGGAGGAGGAGGTGCATGAGCTGAACAATGTGATTACATTGAGGTTAAATTGGTGACGCTGTTTTTTATACTAAAGAAAGATCCTATTGTTTTGGTTTTTTTACGTTATTTTTTAAGACAAATGCATTCACCGGGAAATGTCCTTTTAACATTTTACAACCTTATCTGGCAATGTGGTATGTGACACATCATCAGACACATCCTGTTTTATTTTTGATGGAGGGACTTTGAAAGTCATAAAGCCTATTTTTATAGGGACATCAGATGGCCCTTACTATTCTTAAAAGGCCAGCAGTCGGCCCTAGCTATTGCTAGAGAGCCATCTGCCGGCTATGCTTTGTTGTTCCCATTATTAACAAGTGGGTCTCCTATACTGTTATTGCGTATCCAGTGACTGCAAGGGCTGCCAAAAATTTGGACGCAACCCAATACCCCTTTGAAGAAACACAGAGGAGGGTCTCAGTAAAAATATGTTCCCTTTATTAAGGAGCGGGTCTCCTATAGTGGTAATGCCCATGCTGTGACTGCAAGGGCTGCCAAAATTTGGGAAAAACCCCACTAAGAATTTAATGACACACACAGCAGGGCCACAGTAACAAGGTACGACATGTTCCCATTAGAAAGGAGAGAGTCTGCTATACAATTATAGGGTTTGCAGTAAGTCCAACGGCTGACCAGTTTTAGGAAAAACCCCACTAAGAATTTAAAGACACATAGAGCAGGGCCACAGTAACGACAAATTCCCATTAGAAAGGAGAGAGTCTCCCATAGTGTTGGCCTATGCAGTGAATGCAAGGGCTGCCAAAAATTTGGAGGCACTTCAATGACCCTTGGAATAGACGTGAAGGAGGGCCTCATAAAAAAATGTTCCTATTAGAAAGGAGCAGGCCCCCTATACTTGTAATGCCCATGCACTATGTGTATGGGCTGATAAACATTTACCCCTTGGGGGGTATACATGAACATACTGTATAAAAAAAATTTTTTACGGGCATCATAAACACCCTTTAAAAAAATTATGTGGGTGTTACATCACGGACCACTGTCACCATGGTAATATGGTGGTGGAGGATGAGAAGAAGGAGGACAAGAGCAAATAGCCAAAATCAGGAAGCATATACCCATGTGTGGGTGTGAAAAGGTGCATGGGAATACACCTCCCAAGAAAAGACACTGGATTTGAGTTTATGTTATGCTGCTATCATTCGGTGGTGTTAAGAAGTCTGGCCCAATCCTGCCCTTGTTCATTTTTATAAGAGTCAGCCTGTCAGCATTTTCAGTTGACAGGTGGATGCGCTTATCAGTTATAATTCCACCAGCGGCACTAAAAACCCGCTCTGATAAAACGCTGGCGGCAGGGCAGGCCAGGACCTCCAAGGCATAGAGAGCCAGTTCATTCCACGTATCTAGCTTGGATACCCAATAATTATAAGGCACAGCGGAATCACGGAGGACGTTGGTACAGTCGGCAAGGTACTCCCTCAGCATCTTCCCAAACTTTGCACTCCTTGTGAGAGTACCCTGCGCCTCAGGGCCTGTGCGATGGGAGGGTTTGAGAAAACTCTCTCAGAACTTTGAAAGTGTTCCCATGCCTCTGCTGGATTGAAGTTGTGTCTCTCTCGCCTGTACTCCTTTGTTGTCCAACGAAGTGTGCCCTCTGCCGCCAGCGTTTTCAGATGGGAATTTTTTTAATAGTTCCGCAAAAAGGGCCTTCTGGTACTGCCCCATTTTTGTCCACCTGTCCACCTGAGGAATAAGAGATATAAAGTTCTCCTTGTAGCGTGGGTCTATAAGTGTCACCAACCAGTAATGACTGTCACCCAAAATTTTGAGAATGCGAGGGTCATGGGAAAGGCAGTGTAACATAAACTCAGCCATGCGTGCCAGACTACTAACAGGCAAGACTTCCATGTCCTCACCAAGAGGATGACTGACCATGCTCTCCTCCTCCTCCTCTCTGTCCTCTGGCCATCCACACTGAACAAACGGTATGTTTGATGAGATGAGCGGAGGCTTGGCTGTGTGTAATCACCCTGTATGGTTCCTTGCTCCATCTCATCGTGCTCCGCCTGCAATGCATATTCTCTGATTGTGAGAAGAGAGCGTTTCAGAAGACAGAAAAGCGGGATGGTGACGCTAATTATGGCGTCATCACCGCTCACCATCTTGATGGAGTCCTCAAAGTTTTGGAGGATGGTACATATGTCTGACATCCATGTCCACTCCTGAGGTCTTATGTGTTGAGTCTTAACTGAATACTGACGGCCTTGTTGATGCTGGTACTCAACAACTGCCCTCTTCTGCTCACAAATCCTTCCCAACATCTGCAGTGTAGAGTTCCAATGCGTGGGGACATCACACACCAATCTGTGAGCCGGAAGCTGCAAATGCTGCTGAAACACTGCAAGGGCGGCGGAAGCTGTAGCTGACTTTCTAAAATGGGCACACCGGCAGCGTACTTTAACAAGCAGATCCAGCAGCTCCGGGTAGGATTTGAGAAACTGCTGAACCACGAGGTTAAGCACATGGGCGAGGCATGGTACGTGTGTGAGCTCGCCTCAGATCCGCCACCAGGTTCCGGCCATTGTCACACACAACCATGCCTGGGTGTAGGTTCAGCGGTGTGAGACACAAATCTGCCTGCTTTTTCAGAGCTGTCCACAACTCTTCAGCATTGTGCGGTTTTTCACCTAAGTATATTAGCTTCAGAACAGCCTGTTGCCGCTTGACCGAGGCAGTGCTGCAATGCTTCCAGCTTGTGGCTGATGTGGTCATTTTGGAGATGGAGGCTGAAGAGGAAGAGGAGGCTGAGGAGGATGAGGTGCAGGAGCTGTAGACCGTGGGCGCAATCCTTGGCGTCGGGAGGACGTGTTCCATCCCAAGGTCTGACTGGGTCCCGGCTTTCACTATGTTAACCCAGTGTGCCGTCAGCGAGATGTACTGTTCCTGCCCACAAACACTTGTCCACGTGTCCGTGGTTAGGTGGACTTTACCGGTAACTGCTTTGTTGAGAGCACGGCTAATGTTTTCGGACACGTGCTTGTGTAATGCGGGGACGGCACATCGGGAGAAATAGTGGCGGCTAGGGACCGAGTACCGAGGGACGGCCGCCGCCATCAGGCTGTGGAATGCTTCCGTCTCCACGAGCCTAAAAGGAAACATTTCGAGTGCAAGCAGTCGTGAAATGTGAGAATTTAATAGTGTGGCCTGTGGGCCATTGGCTGTATATTTGCGCTTGCGTTCCAAGGACTGGAGTATGGACAACTGAACGCTGCGCTGGGACAAGGACATGGACGTGCTTCCTGATGCTGCTACTTGAGAGTGTGCAGCGACAGGTGTAGGACAGGAGGCATCTTCGCATGCACCATGGACAGGGGATTGGCTTTCATGCACAACAGCGTAAGAAGCAATAGAGCCACCCGCAGACACTGTTCCTGGACCTTGGGGTTCGGCCCACAAAGTCGGGTGCTTTGCTGCCATGTCCCTGATCATGCTGGTGGTGGTCAGGCTGGTCGTTTTGCCACCTACTGATGCTGGCCTGGCAGGTGGTGCAAATGGCCTTTTTGGGGTTATCAGCAGTGTCTTTAAAAAACAACCAGACTTGGGAAGACCTAACAGTTGTACTGTCAACTTCCTTTGTGTTGTTGTTACGGGGAACGGTTGCCCGCCTTCTGTCTGTGGCCACCACACTGCTTCTTCCTGCCTGTTGGGATGCTCTGCCTCCCTTCCCCTGTGTGCTGCTGTCCTCGCTCTGCATGTTCTCCTGTCAGGTTGGGTCAGTTACTATATCTTCCACCACGTCGTCTTCCACTTCTGCATCCTGGTCCTCCTCCTGACTTTCTGGCAATTGTTTCTCATCATCGTCCACCTATTGTGACACTTTCCCACCGTCGCCTTCGTGTGATTGTGGCTGCTCAAATATTTGGGCATCGCTACACGCGATCTCCTCTTGCCCCGCTTCAAGTGGACCAGGCGAGAGGCCCGAATCTATAAATGGAAAAGTGAACTGTTCTTCAGAGTTTCCAAGTGTGGGATCAGTTGTCTCTGGGTACTCGGCATGGTGGGAGGAAGGAGGATCAGGGTGAGGAATATGCAGTCCAGATTCACGGCTACTGAGACTTGACGGTGTGGAAGACAGGGAGGTGGTGGTGGTGGCTAAGTGACTGGAAGCATTATCTGCTATCCAACCAACAACCTTTTGACACTGCTCTAGGTTCAATAGTGCTGTGCTGCGGTCCCCTAGAAATTGGGACAGGAAGGTCAGGTGAGAAGATGTGTGTGTTTGTTGTGGCACAATTTCGGCGTGCCCACGGCCTTGTCCTCTGCATGCACCATTACCATCACGTCCAGTTCCCCGTCCCTTGCCATGTGCCTTGCCCATTTTAAATGGAGGACAGTACCTTCCGCGCTCACTGCAAATGACTGATTTTGGAGCGAACTTATATGTGATCCGTGTGATGGAGAAAGCAGAGTTTTAAATACCTGGCCTGTAGGTAACTAGTATGACCAGCAAACTGGTGTGAATTGCTTCACTGACACACTAAAGGAAATTTTTAATGGAGGCCAGAAATGGCAGTATTTTCTGACAACGTATATGTGATCCTTTTGACGGAGAAAACACAGTTTTAAATAGCTGGACTTCTAGCGCTCTAATATGGAAAGGCCCTGGCTGTATTCTGCAGTGCCAACAAGCAAATGGCGCAGAAAAAACGGTGTTCTCTGGATTGCTTTTTAAGCAAATTATGAGGATTAAGATCCAAAGAAAAGTATTCCTGGCCCCTGAAACCTGGGCCTTTGTATAGAAATATCTAACAGCAGCAGAAGGTAGAATTGGAATGGAGCCTCTTGTGCTATATGCACTGCAGTCTGCTATACACCCTGCCTGCCTGATATCTCTGCAGATGGATTAGTCCTCAGAAGGACTGTTTGTTAAGATGGATATGTGTAATGTACGTTTTTCTCCTTACACTACCTAATACACAATCAAATCTCTAGCTCAGCAGCAGCTCTCCCTATACTGTCTGATCCGGAGTGACTGTGACGAGCATGGCGGCGCCAGGTCTGATATAGACCTGATGACGCTGTGCGGCCAGCCAATCACTGTAATGCCCACAACCAACATGGCTATGGCATTACAGTGCATGGCAGGCAATCCCTGCATGTTCATTGGCTCTCTAAAGAGCGTCAAACATGCAGGGAGGGGTCCTGAGTTCCCGTCCGAGCAACCCGGAAATACTCGGCGAGTGCCGAGCATCTCGAGCAGTAAGATGCTCGGTCGATCACCGAGCAGTAGCGAGCATGTTTGCTCATCACTAGTGCTCTTAAATGTCCCAAGGGTTAGTAGGGTCATTTTGGTTAAGTTTTTTGGGGTTTATGGTAATTGAAGCCAATATTTTATGATAACATGTAAAAGTTAAGTTTTAGAGAATCCTCAAGGCTGTATTTGTGGGTTTCTGATTCTGAGTTGTATCCTGCCGTATGTTAAGCAGGTGGCTGCTAGTTGATTACTCTGATTGTTCCTCATCTGGATTTGTCTCCCACTCCTGAGAAAAAATACTGACCAAATACTGACCAAATACTGATAGTTGGGCTGTGGCCTAGGGGTAATATTTGTCTTCCCTGAATAGAGATTTTCCCATTACTAAGATAGGCGTTGGCAGTTGTTGCTCATAAAGATTTATAGACAGACTCCTATATCTGTCGTTTTAGGAAAACTTGCAGTACAATATCTGTCTCTGCCTTTATAATCTCCCTCCTCCTCCATAGAATTTTAAAAGCATCAACTGTCATCCCCTATCTCAATAATGTGAAACTTGGTCTACACTGAATACAAATTGTACAGATTTCACACATGAAGTGAGCATGAAAGATCAATCCTGGTAAAGAAGATTTCCCTGATAAGCTCCTTATCTTCACATGTAGAAGAGTGGTAGATCTACGTCTGAGGTAGATTGCTTCTTATTGCATTTTTGGCGGCTTTGCAGCTGCCAAACAAACTGAAAATCTTGCACTTTCTTTTTTTTACGTCATTTATTAATTTAATTAGTATAATTTTTTTTTTATTTTTATATTTTTTCATTTCTTTAATTTTAATGAATGAGTGATTTACATTTTTATATTTTTGAATTTTCCATTTTTTTTACTTTTGACTTTATTTTTTAGTCATGTAAGGACACTTGAAACTTGCTATCATCTGATCATTTGTACTATGTACTGCAATAAAGTAGTATGCAGTATATAGTAAATAACATAGTCTCACATGAACGCCAGTCACAGGCTGGTCTTTAAAGGTGCACTGTCACAGCAGGTATAGGGATCTTCAGGAGGCACCTGGCTGCCATGGCACCCCATCGGGGCCTTTCAATTTTACTGTGGGGTGGAGGTTGGTGTTCGGGCATTGAGTATGTGGAACAGTGCACACCCCACTCCCTCGGACTGCTTGAAAATCAGAGCAGGTGTAGCTCAGCAGCAAACGCTGCTTTTAGAGGCAGAAGATGGCTGAATAACACAGCCATCATCTGCCGGCAATAACACAGAATCAGATTCTGAGCCTGCTTCAAAGAAAAGGATCCGACATAACAAGTACCAGTAGTCGTACGTCCTGGAAAGGGTAAATTCTGCCAAATGTTCCACTGTATTTTAGATATTATAATTAGTGATGAACGAGTGTGCTCAGAAATGCCCGGTACTCGCCCAATCATCTCACTGTTCGAGATGATTGGCGCTTCCGGGATGCTCGGGTCCTCGCCCTGCATGTTTGGTGCAGGGATTGCCTGCCACTCACTATAATGCTGTAGCCATGTTGGTTGTGGCATTACAGTGATTGGCTGGCAACATAGCGTCATCGGGTCTTTATAAAACCCAGTGACCCTATGCTCATCACAGTCTACCCCGGAAACAGGCAGAGTAGGGAGAGGTGCTCCTGAGTGAGAGAGAGAATTGGCGATTTATTAGTTAGGTAGAGCAAGATATATATCCATCTAAACTAACAGTCCTTTTAAGGACTAATCCAGCTGCATATATTACTGGTGATAGCAGGAGTTAGGCAGGCAGAGTTTATGAATAATGTATACAGCAAAATATGGTCCATTGCACATTCTGTCTGCTGCTGTTACATATGTCCATAACCCTAAATTTCAGGACTAATTTTTTTCTTTGCTCTTAATCCTTATTATTTGTTTTGAAGACACATAGAGGGCCTGATTTAAAAATAAAATTCTCATTATTAAGGAGCGGGTCTCCTATAGTGTTACAGCGTATGCAGTAACTGTAAGGCCTGCTCAAAATTTGGAAAAACTCCAATACACCTTTGAAGACACATAGAGGGCCTGATTTAAAAAACAAATTCCCATTATTAAGGAGCAGGTCTCCTATAGTGTTATAGCATAAGCAAATCTTTATTTATATAGCGCCAACATATTCTGCAGCACTTTACAATTCAAAAGTTCATATGCAACAGTCATAAGCAACATAGCTAAAGATAATACAATAATTAAAGAAAAAATAATGATGACCCTGCTCGTAAGAGCTTACAATCTACAATGAGGTGGGGTCACACAAAGTACAGGGGCTTATTTACAATGATGGTCCAGCCATCTTAAGGGGATGAGGGATAGATAAAGGCTGCATGAGCTAGTCACCAGCCAAGTGTAAGGCCTGCCCAAAATTTGGAAAAACCCCAATACACCTTTGAAGACACATATAGGGCCTGATTTAAAAAAAAAAAAAAACATTATTAAGGAGCGGGTCTCCTAAAGTGTTATAGCGTATTCAGTGGAATATTTGGCATGCTCCCCGAAATGTCTGTACTTTTACCGCAGTAATATGCGATCACATGTGATGACCACGGTTTTAGGTTGTGGCCTTGTAGTATAGTATTGGTCAGCAACCATGTGTGAATAGGTTCAACAAAACACAGATGGCTGACTTAAATGGAGTGGAATATTTGGCTCGCTCCAAAATATGTCAGTATTATTACTGCAGTAATATGGTATCACGTGTGATGATGGAATAGTTTCTCTGCTTCCACAATGCAGCAATATGAATGAAATAAAAAAAATCTGCCTGTAATCCGCTAACAAGCAAATGGAGCAGAAAAATGGAGTACTGTATTTCTTTTTAAGCAAATAATCAGGATTAAGAGAAAAAAAATAGCCCTGATATGTAGGGCTATGGATATCTGTAACAGCAGCAGCAGACAGAACGTGCACAAAACGTACAATGGACCCTATTGTGCTGTATACAGTGTGCACAAACCCTGCCTGCCTAACTCCTGCTATCACCAGTAATATATGCAGCTGGATGAGTCCTCAGAAGGACTGTAGTTTAGATGTATGTATAGCTGTGGAATACCTCACTAAAACAACCACCAATTCTGTCCCTCACTTGGTAGCAGCTCTCTCTACTCTGCCTGTTTCCGGGGTACACTGTGACGAGCATAGTATCACCGGGTCTTATATAGACTTGATGACGCTATGCGGCTAGCCAATCACTGTAATGCCACAATCAACATGGCTACGGCATTATAGTGAGTAGTAGGTAATCCATGCATGTTAATTGGCTCACTAAAGACCGCCAAATGTGAGGGGAGGGGATCCGAGCTCCCGCCCGAGAATCCCGGAAAAACTCACTAAGCACCGAGCATCTCGAGCACTGAGATGCTCGGGCGAGTACTGAGCAGCTGTGAGCAGCTGTTTTTGTATGTTTTATTGTGAGTCCATAAAAGTGGTGTAATATTCTGACAAGGTTGTTCACAGCAGTGACCTGGGAGTCAGAGATGCTTCCAGGGGTCTTCCCCATGCTGTTCCCATGTCATTTGAGCACTGTTCCCGTCGGTTTGGCCAATTTTTAGGCCCCCTCCAGACCTCCGGGTGGGGGTAGCCAGAAAAATTCTCGATTTTCCCATTGACTTACATTGGGCTCGTTACTCGGGACGATTACGATTAGCTTGACCCGAGCAACGAGCACCCGAGAATTTTAGTGCTTGTTCATCACTAATTATAATATATTACAATTGTTAATTCAGAATGTTAGGGTGCATTTAGGAAAAGTGACAGTGCAACATTAGACCAGACAGTCACAAAATGTTCCCTATGTATCATATAGTGGTTCATGTTGTTCTATAAATCTGTCTAATTTGTATACTGTCCCTTGATGGCTAACTTTGTGTTAGAAATGTGCACCACAATTTCCAGACCATGTCCCTTAGTCAGACAAGACAAGGCATAAAAATGTGTACAATACATCATTCATATGGTTCAAGTAATGGATGACAGTTTTTGGTGCAAACTAAGAACCAATTTTGGAGCATTGAGCGTGATAAATGTTCCTCATTGTGTTTGTGTGAGTGATGTACAGTACAGACCAAAAGTTTGGACACACCTTCTCATTTAAAGATTTTTCTGTATTTTCATGACTATGAAAATTATACATTCACACTGAAGGCATCAAAACTATGAATTAATAGTGTTGAGCCACCCCCGTAGTGTTCGGGTTCGGTTCGGTTCGTCGAACACCGGGATGTTCGAGGAACTGTTCGTAGAACTGTTTGTCAAACACCTTAGAACACCGTCGAACACCGTTAAAACCAATGGCAGGCAAACAAAAACACATAGAAACACATAGAAAACACCTGCAAAGGTGTCCAAAAGCTGACAAACTGCTCAGAAGACACTCTCTTTAAAAAAGCCGGCCGGCAAATTCAGCAGCGGCATACACCGGTACCCGACAATTTAGACAAGAAGGAATAGAGCATCACACATAGATTAGATAGATAGAAACATGTCAGTCACACATATAAGAAGCACAGTGACAGTGTTGGTTACTGCACTTGTCATTTAGTGTAAAGGATTTATTAAAAAAAATATTAGTGTTTTCATGCACCGTCTCTTTAAAAAAGCCGGCCGGCAATTCAGCATCTGTACCCGACAATTTAGAACAGAAAGAATAGAGCTTCACACATAGATTAGATAGATAGAAACATGTCAGTCACATATATAATAAGTACAGTGATAGTGTTGCTTACTGTACTTGTCATTTAGTGTAAAGGATTTATTTAAAAAAATAATAGTGTTTTCATGCACTGTCTCTTTAAAAAAGCCGGCCGGCAATTCAGCAGCGGTACCCGACAATTTAGAACAGAAAGATAGAGCATCACACATAGATTAGATAGATAGAAACATGTCAGTCACATATATATGAAGTACAGTGATAGTGTTGGTTACTGTACTTGTCATTTAGTATTAAAATAAAGGATTTATTATTAAAAAAATTGGCGTAGGGTTCCCCTTAATTTTAGGCTCTAGCGGAGGTTAAGCAGACGGCTGGGGCAGATGTTTGAAGCCTGGGAAGGGGGTAATACCCACGGAGCTTCCCAGGCTACTAATATCAGCCCCCAGCTGAATACATAGCCTTTACTAGCTATTAAAATGGGGGACCCCCCAAAAAAAATGACGTGGGGTCCCCCCTAATTTAATAGCTAGCAAGGGCTAGGCAGACAGCTGGGGGCTGATATTAATAGCCCAGGAAGGGAGCCATGAATATTGGCCCCCTCCCAGGCTAGAAACACCAGCCGTCAGCCGCCCCAGAAATGGCGCATTCATAGGATGCGCCAATTCTGGCACTTAGCCTCGCTCTTCCACGCTGCCCTGGTGCGGTGGCAGGGGGTAATAGGGTTGGGGTTGATGTCAGCTTATAATGCCAGCTGACATCAAGCCCAGGTTAGTAATGGAGAGGCGTCTATAAGACACCCCCATTACTAACCCCATAGTCAAAGTTAAAAAAACACAAACACCCAGAATAAAGTCCTTTAATTGAAATAAAGACACAATCCTTTATTGTTCTAAATTAAACCATACTTACCATCACGCCCATTCCAGCTGAAGCCAACGATCTCCTGCAATAAAAGAAAAATAATAAAGCAACCTCATCCTTACCTTTCCATGGTTCCCACGACAGCTTCAGCTCTGCTACATCGAGATGACAGGCTGGACCGCAGCAGAACGCTGCCATCCTGCCTGTCATCCCGCAGACACTGAGAAGCGCAGGCTTGCTTGCGCTGCTCAGCGTCTCTCTGTGATGACATCCAGATGAGCCGAGTTCATGTCCAATGAACTCGGCTCACCTCATGCACGTCACTGACAGCGTGGGAAAATTCTCACGCTGAAGCGCTGATTGCAGGAGAATTTTCCCACGCTGTCAGTGACGTGCAGGAGGTGAGCTGAGTTCATTGGACATGAGCTCACCTCATGCACATCACTGACAGCGTGGGAGAATTCTCCTGCACTCAGCACTTCAGCGTGAGAATTTTCCCACGCTGTCAGTGACGTGCATGAGGTGAGCCGAGTTCATTGGACATGACCTCGGCTCATCTGGATGCCGTCACAGTGAGACAGTGAGGAGCGCAAGCATGCCTGCGCTTCTCAGTGTCTGCGGGATGACAGACTGGATGGCAGCGTTCTGCTGCGGTCCAGCCAGTCATCTCGATGTAGCAGAGCTGAAGCTGTCGTGGGAACCATGGAAAGGTAAGGATGAGGTTGGTTTATTATTTTTCTTTTATTGCAGGAGATCGTTGGCTTCAGCTGGAATGGGTGTGATGGTAAGTATGGTTTAATTTAGAACAATAAAGAATTGTGTCTTTATTTCAATTAAAGGACTTTATTCTGGGTGTTGTGTTTTTTTTAAATACTTTACTAGAAATTCATGGCGGTCATGTCTAATACTGGCGTGACCCCATGAATTTTGGGCTTGGGGCCAGCTGATAATACCAAGCTGGCCCTAACCCCTTTATTACCCAGTGATCCACCGCACCAGGGCCCTGGATGAGTTGGGTACAGCGCCAGAAGATGGCGCTTCTATGAACGCGCCATTTTCCGGGGTGGCTGCGGACTGCAATTTGTAGCGGGGGGGGCCCAGAAAGCTTGGGCCTCCCTGCGCTGCAGATTCCAGCCCCCAGCTGCCTAGTTGTACCTGGCTGGACACAAAAATAGGGCGAAGCCCCACGTACTTTTTTTTTAATTATTTCATGAAATTCATGAAATAATTAAGAAAAAAAGGCCTTCCCTATATTGTTGTGTCCGGCCAGGTACAAATAGGCAGCTGGTGGTTGGGGGCAGCCCGTTCCTGCCTGCTGTACCTGGCTGGACACAAATATAGTGCGAAGCCCCACTTCAATTTTTTTTAATTATTTCATGAAATTCATGAAATAATTAAGAAAAAAAGGGCTTCCCTATATTGTTGTGTCCGGCCAGGTACAAATAGGCAGCTGGTGGATGGGGGCAGCCCGTTCCTGCCTGCTGTACCTGGCTGGACACAAATATAGTGCGAAGCCCCACTTCAATTTTTTTAAATTATTTCAGGAAATTCATGAAATAATTTAAAAAAAATTGACGTGGGGCTTCGCACTATATTTGTGTCCAGCCAGGTACAGCAGGCAGGAACGGGCTGCCCCCAACCACCAGCTGCCTATTTGTACCTGGCCGGACACAACAATATAGGGAAGCCCTTTTTTTCTTAATTATTTCATGAAATAATTTAAAGAAAATTGACGTGGGGCTTCGCCCTGTTTTTGTGTCCAGCCAGGTACAACTAGGCAGCTGGGGGCTGGAATCCGCAGCGCAGGGAGGCCCAAGCTTTCTGGGCCACCCCCGCTGCAAATTGCAGTCCGCAGCCACCCCGGAAAATGGCGCGTTCATAGAAGCGCCATCTTCTGGCGCTGTACCCAACTCATCCAGGGCCCTGATGCGGTGGCTCACTGGGTAATAAAGGGGTTAGGGCCAGCTTGGCATTATCAGCTGGCCCTAAGCCCGAAATTCATGGGGTCACGCCAATATTAGACATGACCACCATGAATTTCTAGTAAAGTATTTAAAAAAAACACAACACCCAGAAAAAAGTCCTTTAATTGAAATAAACACACAATTCTTTATTGTTCTAAATTAAACCATACTTACCATCACGCCCATTCCAGCTGAAGCCAACGATCTACTGAAATAAAAGAAAAATAATAAAGCAACATCATCCTTACCTTTCCATGGTTCCCATGACAGCTTCAGCTCTGCTACATCGAGATGACAGGCTGGACCGCAGCAGAACGCTGCCATCCAGCCTGTCATCCCGCAGACACTGAGAAGCGCAGGCTTGCTTGCGCTCCACAGTGTCTCTCTGTGAGGGCATCCAGATGAGCCGAGTTAATGTCCAATGAACTCGGCTCACCTCATGCACATCACTGACAGCGTGGGAAAATTCTCCTGCACTCAGCGCTTCAGCGTGGGAGAATTCTCACACTGAAGCGCTGAGTGCAGGAGAATTCTCCCACGCTGTCAGTGACGTGCAGGAGGTGAGCTGAGTTCATTGGACATGAGCTCACCTTATGCACGTCACTGACAGCGTGGGAAAATTCTCCTGCACTCAGCGCTTCAGCGTGGGAGAATTCTCACGCTGAAGCGCTGAGTGCAGGAGAATTCTCCCACGCTGTCAGTGACGTGCAGGAGGTGAGCTGAGTTCATTGGACATGAGCTCACCTTATGCACGTCACTGACAGCGTGGGAGAATTCTCCTGCACTCACCGCTTCAGCGTGAGAATTTTCCCACGCTGTCAGTGACGTGCATGAGGTGAGCCGAGTTCATTGGACATGAACTCGGCTCATCTGGATGTCGTCACAGAGAGACGCTGAGCAGCGCAAGCAAGCCTGCGCTTCTCAGTGTCTGCGGGATGAGAGGCTGGATGGCAGCGTTCTGCTGCGGTCCAGCCTGTCATCTCGATGTAGCAGAGCTGAAGCTGTCGTGGGAACCATGGAAAGGTAAGGATGAGGTTGCTTTATTATTTTTCTTTTATTGCAGGAGATCGTTGGCTTCAGCCGGAATGGGCGTGACGGTAAGTATGGTTTAATTTAGAACAATAAAGGATTGTGTCTTTATTTCAATTAAAGGACTTTATTCTGGGTGTTTGTGTTTTTTTTAACTTTGACTATGGGGTTAGTAATGGGGGTGTCTTATAGACGCCTCTCCATTACTAACCTGGGCTTGATGTCAGCTGGCATTATAAGCTGACATCAACCCCAACCCTATTACCCCCTGCCACCGCACCAGGGCAGCGTGGAAGAGCGAGGCTAAGTGCCAGAATTGGCGCATCCTATGAATGCGCCATTTCTGGGGCGGCTGACGGCTGGTGTTTCTAGCCTGGGAGGGGGCCAATATTCATGGCTCCCTTCCTGGGCTATTAATATCAGCCCCCAGCTGTCTGCCTAGCCTTTGCTAGCTATTAAATTAGGGGGGACCCCACGTCATTTTTTTGGGGGGGTCCCCCATTTTAATAGCTAGTAAAGGCTATGTATTCAGCTGGGGGCTGATATTAGTAGCCTGGGAAGCTCCGTGGGTATTACCCCCTTCCCAGGCTTCAAACATCTGCCCCAGCCGTCTGCTTAACCTCCGCTAGAGCCTAAAATTAAGGGGAACCCCACGCCAATTTTTTTAATAATAAATCCTTTATTTTAATACTAAATGACAAGTACAGTAACCAACACTATCACTGTACTTCATATATATGTGACTGACATGTTTCTATCTATCTAATCTATGTGTGAAGCTCTATTCTGTCTGTTATAAATTGTCGGGTACCGCTGCTGAATTGCCGGCCGGCTTTTTTAAAGAGACGGTGCATGAAAACACTATTATTTTTTTTGATAAATCCTTTACGCTAAATGACAAGTACAGTAAGCAACACTGTCACTGTACTTCGTATATATGTGGCTGACATGTTTCTATCTATCTAATCTATGTGTGAAGCTCTATTCTGTCTGTTATAAATTGTCGGGTACCGCTGCTGAATTGCCGGCCGGCTTTTTTAAAGAGACGGTGCATGAAAACACTATTATTTTTTTTGATAAATCCTTTACGCTAAATGACAAGTACAGTAAGCAACACTGTCACTGTGCTTCTTATATGTGTGACTGACATGTTTATATCTATCTAATCTATGTGTGAAGCTCTATTCTTTCGGTTCTAAATTGTCGGGTACAGGTGTATGCCGCTGCTGAATTGCCGGCTTTTCATGTTTCACTGTTGGCACTGTTCCCATCGATTTGGGCAATCACTGTAATGCCACAACCACCATGGCTGTGGCATTACAGTGAGTGGCAGACAATCCCTGCATGATTGGTGCTCTAAATAGCGCCAGACATGCAGGACACGCTTTTGGTGCACGAACAGTTATCGAACATAACCTCGAACAGCCGAATTTTTTGCAAATCGTTCGGGTTCGTCGAACAACTCGAACACCGCCCAAAACAGCTCGAAATTGAGATTGGCGAACAGTTCTAGTCGAACACCGCTCATCTCTATGAATTAACACATGTGGAATTATATACTTAACAAAAAAGTGTGAAACAACTGAAAATATGACTTATATTCTAGGTTCTTCAAAGTAGCCACCTTTTGCTTTGATGACTGCTTTGTACACTCTTGGCATTCTCTTGATGAGCTTCAAGAGGTAGTCACCGGAAATGGTCTTCCAAAAATCTTGAAGGAGTTCCCAGAGATGATTAGCACTTGTTGCCGCTTTTGCCTTCACTCTGCGGTCCAGCTCACCCCAAACCATCTCGATATGGTTCAGGTCTGGTGACTGTGGATGCCAGGTCATCTGGCGAAGCACCCCATAACTCTCCCTCTTGGTCAAATAGCCTGGAGGTGTGTTTGAGGTCATTGTCCTGTTGAAAAATAAATGATGGTCCAACTAAATGCAAACCGGATGGAATAGCATGCAGCTGCAAGATGCTGTGGTAGCCATGCTGGTTCTGTATGCCTTCAATTTTGAATAAATCTCCAACAGAGTCACCAGCAAAGCACCCCCTCACCATCACACCTCCTCCTCCATGCTTCATGGTGGGAACCAGGCATGTAGAGTCCATCCGTTCACCTTTTCTGCGTCTCACAAAGATACGGTGGTTGGAACCAAAGATCTCAAATTTGGACTCATCAGACCAAAGCACAGATTTCCACTGGTCTAATGTCCATTCCTTGTGTTCTTTAGCCCAAACAAGTCTCTTCTGATTTGCCTGTCCTTAGCAGTGGTTTCCTAGCAGCTATTTTACCATGAAGGCCTGCTGCACAAAGTCTCCTCTTAACAGTTGTTGTAGAGATGTATCTGCTGCTCGAACTCTGTGTGGCATTGACCTGGTCTCTAATCTGATCTGCTGTTAATCTGCGATTTCTGAGGCTGGTGACTTGGATAAACTTATCCTCAGAAGCAGAGGTGACTCTTGGTCTTCCTTTCCTGGGCGGTCCTCATGTGAGCCAGTTTCTTTGTAGCGCTTGATGGTTTTTGCAACTGCACTTGGGGACACTTTCAAACTTTCCCAATTTTTCGGACTGACTGACCTTCATTTCTTAAAGTAATGATGGCCACTCATTTTTCTTTACTTAGCTGCTTTTTACTTGCCATAATACAAATTCTAACAGTCTATTCAGTAGGACTATTAGCTGTGTATCCACCATACTTCTGCACAACACAACTGATGGTCCCCACCCCATTTATAAGGCAAGAAATCCCACTTATTAAACCTGACAGGGCACACCTGTGAAGTGAAAACCATTTCCGGTGACTACCTCTTGAAGCTCATCAAGAGAATGCCAAGAGTGTGCAAAGCAGTCATCAAAGCAAAAGGTGGCTACTTTGAAGAACCTAGAATATAAGACATATTTTCAGTTGTTTCACACTTTTTTGTTAAGTATATAATTCCACATATGTTAATTCATAGTTTTGATGCCTTCAGTGTGAATGTACAATTTTCATAGTCATGAAAATACAGAAAAATCTTAAAATGAGAAGGTGTGTCCAAACTTTTGGTCTGTACTGTATGTAGGTCCCATTTTGAGCCCTGATAGTAAACATGTAGTATATTCTTTGGTTCATAAACCTTTAATATTTTTTTTTAAATTATATTCTTTGTATTAAAAGTATACAAAACAGTGCTGAGGGTTAGAGACAACAGGACAATAACACTGAAACAGAAGAAAAACTTTTATATATCATATTTTATATTACAAAAATGCAGAAATCTAAATGCTAGGACATAATTAAATCAATCCATAAATGGAAATTAAGATTGTAAAAAAAAGTTCAAAGATTAAAAAATTAGAAATTTTACTAATTTAGAAAATTTTTGAATAAAAGTATAATTGTTACATGTCATTATATAACTGTGTAGAAAAACTACAAAGATTAGAAGATTTTTCACCCAACTGATACCAAGTACAGAATTATATAGTCAAGGCGCTTTGTCTGAAATAATTTGATAAAAAGATTAAACCTTTTTTCTTTTTTTAACTGTGGCTACTCAACCTGGACACGCAATAAAAAGCCAGTATCCATATAATTGTGAAATCAGCATTGTACAGAGTCTGGGAAGTTAATAGGTTTTAAAAAGGTTGCAGACTGTGCTGTAAGTGTGAATGTCAATAGAGCATCGATTTGCAGTTACATTTAGCCATCTTCACTTGACAAATTAGTTAGTAATGTCTTATTTGTTTCTTTTAAATTAATCTCCTTAAGGGGATGGAGTACATATCTTTTTACTTTGATATCTTCTTTCTAAAGTGCACTTTTTTTCTTTTCCTAGAACCCTCCCATTCTTCTTTGCCTGTAAAGTGACTTAAATCTGAAGGAAACATAATCACTTTAACCCCTTACTGACATCCGCTGTACATATACAGTGCAAATCATTAGCTGGTGTATGGAGCAGCCTCACGGAGTGAGCTCGCCCCATACTCAGCAGGTAATGTCTGTGTATAAGAGCCATGACCTGCCTCTAATAGCCGCAAGCTCTACACAAGACTCTTAACTTATTAACTGCCGCTGTCAAATTGTCACAGTGGCATTGACAGAGTGCCGGGGTTATGCACATGCTCCCATCTGATTTCCTCGTGCTCCACGTTGGGCTTCTGAAGTAGCCTGGCGTCCTCCCATGTAATGAACATCCAAGGCCTATTTAAGATTTCCAAGACTAATGCCTGTTCTTGGTATTGCTCAAAGACTTGATAATAACGCTATTAGCTGTTGTGCAGCGTTCCAGTCCACAGTCATCAGGAGTAGAGATGAGCAGACCCTTAAAAGTTTGAGCTTGTCGGGTTCGGCTGAGCTTGACCCATACTTGACCGCAGACCGGAACCCCATATAAGTCAATGGAGACGCAAATTTTGGTGCGATAAAATGGCTGTAAAATGGTCATAGTAAGAGCTAGGGGGAAGCAAAATGGGGATAGGAGCAGGAGAATTGACTTGCAAACAAATATGTATAGGGATTGTTTTAAGGGATACTTAAAATAACATAGAATAAAAAAATATATATTAATAATAATGTTGAACGAACAAGGAGGCGGAGGTCCAAATGGAGGAGTGAGCAGTGCCTTGCGTGTGTCTTTTACTATTCTTATTAATAAATAAATGATTTAAAAATGATGTGGGGTCCCCCTATTTTTAATAACCAGGGAAGTGAAAGCCGACAGCCGTGAGCTGGTCTTATTATGCTGGGAAGTGGCCAATATCCATGGACCTGCCCAGCTTATTAATATCAGCCCCCAGCTATCTGCTTTGCAGAAGACTGGGGTCTGATATTATTAATAAGATGGGAAGATCCATGGGATTTTCCCCTTCCCAGCATAATAAGACCAGCTCACAGCTGTCTGCTTTTCTTTCGCTGGTTATTAAAAATACGAGGAACCCCACGTAGGTTTTTTAATTATTTATTTATTTTACACTGTCCCTATGCTAATCACAGCACAATAGCGGAGCCACCCGTGACCCGGCATTTATATAGGCCGAGTCACGTGTTATGTTGGCCAATCACAAATGGCTGTGATAACTGAAGAAGTGCCCACAGCCTAAACACTTGATGATTGGCTGTGCTGCAGCCTTTTAACAAGCTTTATCAAGCATCCAAACTCCGAACTGTACCACGGACTTCTCAAGGACTTCTGGGAGAAGCCTATGTTTGGAATTCAGCACCAGACACTAGGTATCCGGTATGAACCCCAAATTTTACTGTTCAGATTTACTCATCCCTACTGCTCAGCTAAAAAGATTTGTCCCAAAACATGTGGTAGGAAAATAAATATTACCATCTGCATAGATCATAGAATCACAAGAATGACAAAGAATTATACAATGATCAGCTCCAGGGATATCAAAGAAGATCTTAAGGTACCTGTGAGTTGTGCAACTATTTGAAGACACTTACGTGAAGCCAAACTATTGCAAGAAACATTCATAAAGTACCATTGCTAAAAAAAGACATGTTGAAACTGTTACAGTTTGCCAATCAACACATTGTCTGGCGTAAGTTGTTTGTGGGAGAGGGCCTCATCTTCCAAACTTTTTCAAATCCTACCCATATCACAAGCTTTTTAAATTTGTCCCAAAAATTATTCAGAGGCCAAGTCAATTTCTTGTTTTTTTCCATCTTGTTTTGTTTCTTGTTGTCTCATATGAGTATCATCTGCTGGAAATGAGTGTTCATTCTGGTCACATATATCTCTTCCACAGTCCAGAACGTGATAGCTTTTTGATCTGCACACCTTCATATGCACACACATCTTTTTTCGATGCACTGATTGACAGATTCATGCTTTTTATGGTGATCTGTAAACAGAAATTCAGAAAAGCAGGCAAAATTAAGTGATTTAATAACCATTCGCAGTTTCACTGTACCATCCGTATTTACACGGTAGTTGTGGGAGAAGGCCTCATCTTCCAAACTTTTTCAAATCCAATCCACTACACAATCTTTTTAAATTCGTCCCAAAATGTTTTCAGTGGCCAAGTCAAGTTCTTGCTTTTTGTCATCTTGTTTTGTTTCTTGTTGTCTCATATGAGTATCATCTTCTGGAAATGAGTGTTCCTTCTGATCGCATACATCTATTCCACAGTCCACAACATGATACCTTTTTTCTATGCATTCATTGACAGATTCAGGCTTTTTATGATTACCTGTAGACAGAAATTCACAAAAGGTACTGATTTAATGACCATTCGCAGTTTCACTGTACCATCTGTGTGTACGCAGTAGTCATAGGAGAAGGCCTCATCTTCCAATCTTTTTCCAATCCAATTCACAATCTTTTTAAATTCATCCAAAAACATTTCTGGGGCCAAGTCAAGTTCTTGCTTTGTCCCATCTTGTTGTATTTCTTGTCAAATGTCAGTATCATGTGATGGAAATGAGTAGAGATGAGCAAATCCAAACTGTAAAGTTTGTGGTTTTTACCGGACACCTAGCATCTGGTGATAAACTCCGAACATGGACTTTTTTCGTTTGATGTATTGTTGGTGTACGGATGAAGAAAAAAGTTTGTTCAAAGGCTGCAGTGCAGCCAACCAACAAGCTTGTAGGCTGTGGACACATCACAGCCAAGTATTAGCATGGCTGTTATTGGCCGGCACACCATGTGACCCGGCCTGTATAACCACTGGATCACGGATGGCGCCGCCATTCTGCTCTGACAGTTTTAGGTTCTGTGTGTGTACTTTGCCAAAAAGCCTCTGTGTGTGTACTCTGCACTAGTGTTGAGCCACCCCCGTAGTGTTCGAGTTTGGTTCGGTTCGTCGAACACCCGTGTGTTCGCCGAACTGTTCGTCGAACTGTTCGTCGAACACCTTCGAACACCGTTAAAACCAATGGCAGGCAAACAAAAACACATAGAAACACATAGAAAACACCTTCAAAGGTGTCCAAAAGCTGACAAACTGCTCAGAAGACACAACTAACACATGGAAAAGTGACAAGTACATATAGTCATGCGAAAAGAAAAGAGGTGGAGGAGTAAAAGGAGGGGGAGACACAGATATAGGCATGTCATTCCCTTCTAAAATCCAAAAAGTGAGAAGCCGACACGTTCAGTCCGCTCCTGCCCGTGCCACCTCCGTGTCGCCGGGTTTGTGCCGTCAGGGTTCACCGCGGCCAGCCCCCCTCTCCCAATACTGGTGCCTATCCGCTGGTGGGTCGAGCGAGCCCCCCTGTGGTGGAGGCAGCTCTAAGCTTTTTAATTTAAATTGTCTCTCTAATTTGAATGAATACACTTTAAATCCATTTACAAGGATCTATTGGAGGACAAGTCTCATGCCAGCAGCCGCGTAATTCCAGCTCCAGTAGCGTCCACTAAAGCTGCTGCAGTTAAAAAGCTTTTATAAGGATCGAGCTCGGCTGTCCACCGCAAGGCATCCTACTGCCAGTCCCAGCCCCTATACCTTGGGGTGCCTCCTGATGCTCTTCACTGAGTATCCCGTGGTCCCGAAGCATTTGCTTTGAAAAAATTAAGTGTCCAAAGTACAGGTGGTGTAGCTTGCTTAACAGCCGGGATAATCCGCTGACTAGCAGACACTGCTACTAGGCACAAAGTATTTCCTGGGCTAGATGCAGTTAAAAATTTGTAATTAGATACTCTCGTTGGATGCTGAGAAAGCATTCCATAGAGTCTCCTGGCACGCCATATATGATTCTCTTAAAAAGCTTGGGGTAGGGGTCTAGGGGACCCATTTATAGCCAAAATCACGGCCCTGTATCACAATACGTCACCTAGGCTGAAGATAAATGGAACTGTAGCACCCTGAGGGCTCGGTTGCTACAGAGGTATTGCACCTCACCCAGAGGTGTGATATCTCACTCTCAGGTAAGGATGGAGTGTGGATCAGGACCCGACACCTGCATGCATTACACCACATTGCCGTGGGGCAGGGCGACCAATATGCCTCTGAGATGGGCACGACAGTCCCTGTCCCTGGCTGGAGTGGGGGGAGGGAACACTGAGGAAAGGGAACCCTGTAGTGCAGGAGCAGGGAGGAAGCAGTTCCTGGGTGCATTGAGAAGGGAGTATAAATGGTGGGCACCATCTTAGTTCAGTGCAGAGAAGTCTGAGCAGAAGTGGCAGGGAGCAGGGGCTCTGCATGAGCTCTGCTCCGGAGGCGGGCCTAGTAACAGAGGCCCAGGCCTGGAAGAGGGAGAAGGAAGGAAGAGGAGCGGAGAAGGCTCCAGGAAAGAGGAATGAAGGGATCCCAGGGGTGCGGACGGGTGAATCGCCACCGCACGCCCGAATCCACCTGCGTGGAGGGGTCAGGCCAAAGGGGGAGACTGGTCCCCGAAACTAGTGGAGGCAGGAAACGACCCTCAGCTAGAAACCGGAGGCTGTGACATTTTATGTGGCGCAGCCCCTCGCTACACCCACTAGGAAGGCACCACATAGGGTCAGGGAAACTGGCGCCAAGTTTACAAGAGGAGGCCCGAGGCAGCCGGACAGAAGGGTTGGTAAGAAAGGCCAGACAAAGGACACACAAAGGGGGTCCTGTGAAGCGCTCCAAAGTTATCTGGGAGTTGTCTGAGCCCCTCACCTGGTGAGCACAGTACGACGTGGGCAGCCGTTACCTGCAGACGTGGTCTGGATAATAAGAACTGTGAGTAAAGGCCCTGGACTGAATCACTGACTCCGTGTCGTTACTGCTGCTGCCCTGCACCATCAACCCCATCCTCCGTATACACTGCCCTGAGGCTATACTCCTCCCGTGGGGAGTTATGCTACGCTCTGCTGCACCCACAACACCAGCCTCAGCGGTCTGCCCTGCAGCGGCGGTTCACTCTGACCGCAATCCACGGGTGGCGTAGTTGGACATTTAAACATCAAAACCACATAAATAGTTCCGCCACTGGTTTGACCACCCTGAGCCATGGAACCGGGTCGCCGCCACGAAGACTACAACCACCAGCATCCACCAAAAAGGGTCCGGCTCCGGGTGTCCCAAGGCCCAGGGGGTGCATCAGAACATTTTCATCACCTTTCACAATCACCAATGGGACAAGGCAGGGATGTCCTCTGTCCCCTCTCTTATACATCCTAGTGATGGAGCACCTGCTCTCATCAATTTGCCATAACCCCAATATTAGGTGGATTGAGGTGGGAGGCACCGAGTACAAGTGCTCTCTATTTGGTGATGATGTCCTAGTATATATCACTCAATCACATATATCCATCCATGCTGTTATGGCTGAAATAGATCACTTTGCTACATGGTCAAATTTTAAAATCAATGCAGCGAAGTCTGAGGCCCTCGATGTCTCCCTCCCCAAATCCATATAGGATTCCATCCAGTCCAATTTTCCCTTTGCCTGGCCCTCACAGGGTATCAAATACTTAGGAATTCCTATTCATAGAGACCTCTCCCATCTATGTTATCTTAATTTTGGGCCCTTTATTGAACAACTCCATACAGACCACGGTTGGCAAGTTAGAACTGTAAGAGTCACTACGTGAACCACTGGTGTTTTGTGGAAAAGCACATGTACACTGTGTTCCAAATTATTATGCAAAAAGTGTTTCGGAGTGATAAGGGAAGAATTTGTTTGTTTGTCAGTTAAACTCATTGATGGTGATGTGTGTCAGGGCTCTTTATATCACTGTAAGCAATTGCAGACACCAGTGCTAATTAGTTTGGCAGGTGTGTCCAATGAAAGGCAAGACTACTTAAGAAGGCTGTCTCACATTATTAAGCAGCCTACATTTTCTGCCAAAATGGGAAAGAAAAAGGATGTGTCGGCTGCTGAGAAGCAACAAATCGTGGAGTGTTTAGGTCAAGGCATGACTACAATCAACATTGTGCGATGATCAGGATGAAGTGTCTTGGCAATCAAGAAGTATGTAGCTGATTCACAGTACACACGTGTGCGTGCTGATAAGGGCAAATTGAGGACTCTTTCCTACAGGCAATTACGTCAGGTTAAAAGAGCAGCGGCAAAAAAGCCTTGTCATAGCAGCAGACAAGTTTTTGAAGCTGCTGGTGCCTCCAATGTCCCCCGAACAACAAGATGCAGGGTCCTTCAGAGGTTTGCAGCTGTGCATACGCCATCCTGTCGACCTTCTCTATCCACTTCACACAAGCAGAAACGGCTCAAGTGGGCCAAACATTACATGAAGACTGATTTCAAAACTGTTTTGTTCACGGATGAGTGCCGTGCAGCGCTCGATGGTCCAGATGGATGGAGTGGAGGATGGCTGGTTGATGGACACCCCACGCAAACACGGCTACAGCGCCAACAAGGAGGAGGTGGAGTAATGTTTTGGGCTGGAATCATGGGGAGAGAGATTGTCGGTCCCTTTAGGATCCCTGAAGGCGCTAAAGATGAACTCCATAATGTATGTGGATTTTCTCAAACAGCACTTCCTGCCATGGTTCAAGAAGAAGAACCGTGTATTTCACAGCAAGATCATTTTTTTGCATGATAATGCACCATCACATGCTGCACATAAAACATCTGCATCTCTGGCTGATATGGGCATAAAAGGGGACAAACTTATGGTGTGACCCCCATGCTCCCCTGACCTCTACCCCATTCAGAATCTCTGGAGCATCATCAAAAGGAGTGTCTATGATGGCGGGAGGCAGTTCACATCTAAGCAACAGCTCTGGGAGGGTATTCTGTCCTCAAGCAAAACAATTGAAGCAGAAACCATCCAAAACCTGACAAATTCAATGGACGAGAGAGTTCAGAAGCTCCTTTCGAACAAGGGGTCCTATGTGAAAATGTAACATCACCTAGAATAAAGTTTTGAGTTGAAAACTGTTTGATTTCAGTTTCTAATAACCTGCTAATGCTTATAATTTCAAAAATGACCATTTTTTTGGTCTTTATTAAAATGAAAAGTTTGATCGAAAAGTTTGGGGGATCTAAGAGTGTGGCAACCCAGTAGTCATGATTACTTCGAATTCTGACAATATGAGGGTCATGTTGCAGGTAGTGCAGCAAGAAGGCACTTATGTGTCTTGCGCATCTCGGAGCCCCAAAATTATTTTCCGGGCTAGATGCAGCTAAAAATTATTATTAATTTTAAATCTGGTGGAGCTTAGTATAGATGGCCTAATAGGATCAGTGCTGCACACTGCTACAAAGCCCAAATTATTTTCCAGTCAAGATACAGATAAACATGATTAGTAATTTTAAATCTGGTGGAGCTTATTATAGATGGCCTAATAGAATCAGTGCTGCACACTGCTACAAAGCCCAAATTATTTTCCAGCCAAGATACAGATAAACATGATTAGTAATTTGAAAGTTTAAAACGGTTGGTAGGGTGATTTTAACCAATCATCAAGCTTTTACTCTCCCCAGGATGACACAGGGGTAGAAAAGTCGTTTCGGATCCATGATTTGTTCATCTTTATGAACGTGAGTCTGTCTACATTATCAGTGGAGAGCCGCGTGCGCTTATCTGTCAGCACACCACCAGCAGCGCTGAACACACGTTCAGACAGAACGCTGGCTGCGGGGCATGACAAGATCTCCAAGGCGTAAGTGGCTAGCTCCGGCCATTTATCCAGATTGGAAGCCCAAAAAGAGCAAGGGTCCAGTGACACAGTAATGGCTTCAATGTTTACTTGGAGATACTCCTGTACCATCGTCTCTAGGCGTTGACTATGTGTCAGACTTCTTGTCTCCTGTGGCCTTGCAAAGGATGGGCTAAAAAAGTGGTGAAATGATTCCGCAAAATTGATGTTACCAGCAGATACTGTGGTTCTGTTACGGTTTGAGTGCTGAACACTTGACGGTCCCACGGTTGGCAAGTTGGAACTGTAAGATTCACTACGTGCACCACTGGTGTTTTGTGGAAAAGCACATGTAAGATTCTGCAACAGTCTCTGCTGATACTCCTGCATGTGTGCATCCCTTTCTATGGCAGGAATAATTTCTGCAAATTTACTTTTGTACCGGAGATCTAACAGTGTGGCAACCCAGTAGTCAGGATTATTTCTAATTCTCACAATTCGAGGGTCATGTTGCAGGTAGTGCAGCAAGAAGGCACTCATGTGTGTTGCGCATCCAGGAGCACCAAGTCCCTGTTGTGTTGGTGGTGAGGTAACAATCATGCTTCCTTCCTCTGTCCTCTCCCCCCAACCTCGCACAAAAGAAATGTGATCAAGGTCTCCCTCATCTGATGAGTCTTCCATCAGTTCGTCCTCCACTTCTTCCTGGGCTCCTGCACCTTCCTCACTAGTTTGGCTGCTACCATGCGCCCTGGTAAAACCATCTCCCCCACCCTCACATGCCTGCCGCCTTGGTGCTGCCGACCGTCTGCACCTTGCAGATGTTAGCCCTTCCGCATACAACTCCTCCTCCTCTACTTCCTCCACCTCCTCTTGTGCCACCACCTGACTCCGAATTCTGTTTAACATGTGTTCCAGCATGTAAATCACCGGAATAGTCATGCTGATAATGGCATCGTCAGCACTAAACATCTTCGTCGCCATTTCAAAACTGTGCAGAAGGGTGCATAGCTCCCTGATCTGAGACCACTCCTCCAGCGTGATTTGCCCCACCTCTGGATCTCGTTGGCACAGGCTATACGTCAGAACGTATTGCACCAGGGCTTGTCGGTGCTGCCACAGTCGCTGCAACATGTGCACTCTAGTCTGGAATAGTGGGCTAAAAATTGCTGGACAACCAGGTTCAACACGTGAGCCATACAAGGCACGTGTGTGACATTGCCCCGGCGAAGGGCCGCACCCAGGTTTGCAGCATTGTCGCACACGGCCTTCCCTGGTTTCAGGTCCAGTGGAGACAACCATTCATGAAATTGGTTCTCCAGAGCTGACCACAACTCCTCAGCTGTGTGACTCACATTTCCCAGACATTTCAAAGTAAAAACGGCCTGATGACGTTGAGCCCTACTGCCAGCATAGTAAGGAGGTGTGCAGGATCCCTTCTGCGCAGTTAGAAAGCTTGTGGCATGACCAAACAGGCTTTGGGTGCAGGTGGAAGACCGAGAGGAGGTTGAGGAGGCAGAAGCAGTGGAGGAACTTTGACATAAAGAGGATTGACGCACAACTCGTGGGGACGGCAAGACTTGGACAGCAGCCCCTTGTCCTGCTGTCACCATAGTTACCCAGTGCCCAGTCAGCGACATGTAACGCCCCAGTCCATGCCTACTCGTTCAAGTGTCTGTGGTGAAATGCACCCTGTCACAAACAGAGTTTCTCAAAGAAGCGGTGATGTTGTGTGCGACATGCTGGTGGAGCACAGGCACACCTTTCTTTGAGAAGTAGTGCCGACTGGGCATCTGGTACTGGGGCACTGCGACGGACATAAGGTCTCGAAAATCCTCTGTGTCCACCAGGCGGAAAAGCAGCATTTCTGTAGCCAAGAGCTTGCAGATGGTGAAATTCAACCTCTTAGCTTTCTCATGGCTAGGAGGAAATGGTCTTTTACTTGTCCACATCTGAGGGACCGAGGGCTGGCTATTGTGCTTAGACGGGGTTGATAAGGGTGTCCCCGGCAAACTGCCGGTCTGTGAGGAAGATGCAGGCGGACATGTTAGGTTGCCTTGATCCAAAGGTGGTGCTATCGATGTCGGACAGCGCTCAATACCAGCTGGTGTTACCACCTCCAAAGAAAATGATGACCTGCCAATCACGCTGGCTGTTGCGGGTAAAGAGGTGGCAGGTCTGCGCCCCAAAACAGGTGTGACTGCTGTCCCCCCAGTCACAGAGGATGAAGAGGCCGCGGATGCACAAGATATGGCAGATGGTTGGCCCGGCCGGCTAGGCCGCATTGTAGCACACTGAGCTTCCCACTGCAACTTATGCTTCATGTCCATGTGCCGGTTCATGCATGAAGTACTCAAACTATGTATTTTTTGGCCTCTACTTAGCTTTTGCTGACAAATGTTACAGATAACACGAGTTGGGTCATCTTTATCGATCTGAAAAAATGCCCAGGCTATGCAAGGCTTAGCACCCATGCAACCTGAAGAGCCACTACGACTTGTGGTGAGAGGCAGAGTTGTGTTTGAGGATGCAGTTGTTGACGTGCTTCCAGTACTACGTCTCTGTCCAGGAAGGCGCAACCTGACCTCGTCGTCACTATCATCTTCCTCCACCTCCTCTGCTGACCTCATCTCTTGGCTGACTGTGGATTGACAGTAAGTGGGATCTCCAACCTCATCATCATCACCCTGTGCGTTATCACACCCGTCGTCCTCAGAGCCAACCTGTTCCTGCCCTGACAAAAAACTAAAGTTGTCGCTCCAATCAGGTATTTGAGTCTCATCATCGTCTTCCTCATTGTCTCCACCAACAGGAGTTACAGTTTGGGAACGAGGGTCTACATTATGGTCAGAACCTTCTGCGTCTGGTCCTGGATCCAACTCATAAAGATTCTGGGCATCAGTGCAGATCATTTCCTCGTCTGGATTCACAGAAGCGCTGGAGTCGACCTCTGATTACCAGGCTATAGTATGAGTAAACAGCTCTGCAGACTCAACCATCTGTTCTACCTCATACTCAGACGGGCAGCTGGAGATTTGGGACCTGTGAGGAAGCAAGTGCGATTGGGGTGACACCTTTGAGGACTGGAGTATTTGTGATGTTGAAGTTGATGTGGAGGAGAGCCCACGTAAAGGAGCACTTGATATCCGTTGAAGCACCTGCTGTTTTTGTGCCTCATCTGGAATTTGTAGCGATTGGCGTGGCCGTAAGAAAGGGATCTTATCACATTGTCCGCTAAAAGAAGTAGACATTTTAGTTTGGCTGGAAGATGGTCTTTCTTCTGCAGAAGTTACTGTTGCTTTAACACCTACCCCACGGACACAACCTTTTTTCCCCTTCCCAACACGCCTATTCCCCTTTCCACCAGCAGCAGGCCTTTTTCCACTCATTTTGGTGGTTAACTAATTCACAACTCTGGAGTTGTTTGCACAAAAAAACAATGGATTGGAACCGAGCAGAGCTGAGTGGCCAAACTGTGGTATTAGGCCAAAACTATTGGCTGGGTTAGATGCAGAAAAAAATTATATTCAATTTGCAACCTGATGGAGGTCAGTATAGATGGACTAATAGAGCAAGTCCCACACACAGCTAGAAGCCCAAATATTTTTTCAGAGGTAGATGCAGAAAAAAATTGTATTCAGTTTGCAACCTGATGGAGGTCAGTATTGATGGATTAATAGAACAAGTCCTACACACAGCTAGAAGCCCAAATATTTTTTCAGAGGTAGATGCAGAAAAAAAATATATTCAGTTTGCAACCTGATGGAGGTCAGTATAGATGGACTAATAGAGAAAGTCCCACACACTGCTAGAAGGCCAAATATTTTTTCAGAGCTAGATGCAGACAAAAAATTATTTTTAATTTGCAACCTGATGGAGGTCAGTATAGATGGACTAATAGAGAAAGTCCCACACACTGCTAGAAGGCCAAATATTTTTTCAGAGCTAGATACAGATATAAATTATTTTTAATTTGCAACCTGATGGAGGTCAGTATAGATGGACTAATAGAGAAAGTCCTACACACTGCTAGAAGGCCAAATATTTTTTCAGAGCTAGATGCAGAAAAAAATTATATTCAGTTTGCAACCTGATGGAGGTCAGTATAGATGGACTAATAGAACAAGTCCCACACACAGCTAGAAGGCCAAATATTTTTTCAGAGGTAGATGCAGATAAAAATTATTTTTAATTTGCAGCCTGATGGAGGTCAGTATAGATGGACTAATAGAGAAAGTCCCACACACTGCTAGAAGGCCAAATATTTTTTCAGAGCTAGATGCAGACAAAAAATTATTTTGAATTTGCAACCTGATGGAGGTCAGTATAGATGGACTAATAGAGAAAGTCCCACACAGTGCTAGAAGGCCAAATATTTTTTCAGAGCTAGTTGCAGAAAAAAATTATTTTTAATTTGCAACCTGATGGAGGTCAGTATAGATGGACTAATAGAGAAAGTCCCACACACTGCTAGAAGGCCAAATATTTTTTCAGAGCTAGATGCAGATAGAAATTATTTTTAATTTGCAATCTGATGGAGGTCAGTATAGATGGACTAATAGAGAAAGTCCCACACACTGCTATAAGTACAAATATTTTTTCAGAGCTAGATGCAGAAAAAAATTATATTCAGTTTGCAACCTGATGGAGGTTAGTATAGATGGACTAATAGAACAAGTCCCACACACAGCTAGAAGCCCAAATATTTTTTCAGAGGTAGATGCAGAAAAAAATTATATTCAGTTTGCAACCTGATGGAGGTTAGTATAGATGGACTAATAGAGAAAGTCCCACACACTGCTAGAAGGCCAAATATTTTTTCAGAGCTAGATGCAGACAAAAAATTATTTTTAATTTGCAACCTGATGGAGGTCAGTATAGATGGACTAATAGAGAAAGTCCCACACACTGCTAGAAGGCCAAATATTTTTTCAGAGCTAGATGCAGATATAAATTATTTTTAATTTGCAACCTGATGGAGGTCAGTATAGATGGACTAATAGAGAAAGTCCCACACACTGCTAGAAGGCCAAATATTTTTTCAGAGCTAGATGCAGATAAAAATTATTTTTAATTTGCAACCTGATGGAGGTCAGTATAGATGGACTAATAGAGAAAGTCCCACACACTGCTAGAAGGCCAAATATTTTTTCAGAGCTAGATGCAGAAAAAAATTATATTCAGTTTGCAACCTGATGGAGGTCAGTATAGATGGACTAATAGAACAAGTCCCACACACAGCTAGAAGCCCAAATATTTTTTCAGAGGTAGATGCAGATAAAAATTATTTTTAATTTGCAACCTGATGAAGGTCAGTATAGATGGACTAATAGAGAAAGTCCCACACACTGCTAGAAGGCCAAATATTTTTTCAGAGCTAGATGCAGACAAAAAATTATTTTGAATTTGCAGCGTGATGGAGGTCAGTATAGATGGACTAATAGAACAAGTCCCACACACTGCTAGAAGGCCAAATATTTTTTCAGAGCTAGATGCAGAAAAAAATTATATTCAGTTTGCAACCTGATGGAGGTCAGTATAGATGGACTAATAGAACAAGTCCCACACACTGCTAGAAGCCCAAATATTTTTTCAGAGCTAGATGCAGAAAAACATTACATTCAATTTGCAACCTGATGGAGGTCAGTATAGATGGACTAATAGAATGATGCTATGCCCAAAAGATTTTACTTCACTAGGTGCAGTAAAAAAATTGGTGTTCTATACACAGGTGGTATATCTTGCAACACAGATAGGCTACTCCACTGACTAACACACTCTGCAATAGGCCAAAAAGGATTAGCTTTGCTAGATTCAGCCAAATGCTGTGAAAAAAACTTGCACAGCACTGGCACAGACCTGCCTGGCAAAAACTGATAGGAACTGATGTAACCTAGTCCTGAAAAGGACTGCAATTACAATTAGTCTTTACTCCCACAATCTATCTATTTAAGAGCACAGACCTGCCTGATAAAAGTCGTAGGAAATGCTGTAACCTAGTCCTTAAAAGGACTGCAATCACAACTATTCCCTACTCCCAAGCTATCTGTAGATTTGTGCAAAAATTGGCTTGAAATTAATAAGGTATAGCGCACACAGCAACAGCGGTACCGTCTAACACGCAGCTGCAGCAGTGAGAAAATGGTCGCGACGTTGAAAATGGCTTGGTCTTATAGGGCAAGGACATGTGACATACACTGCCAATGACACATGCCCTTGCTTGTGTGAAAAAAAGCACTTCGCTCCGTGTGTGCGCTGCTGATAGGCTGACAGATTGCACCTCCCCACTGTAAATGCGGGAAAGAGAAAAAAAAATGGAGATCTTCATTATTCCTGCAGAGATCCATCCCCTGCCCCTCCCCCCACCCCACTGTACACTCAAACTGCGTATTAACATTAATTTTCATCATTACTGAGAAAAAATCCAGTTATGATTTTGGTGCACGAACAGTTATCGAACATAACCTCGAACAGCCGAATTTTTCTCAAATCATTCGTGTTCGCCGAACGGCTCGAATACCGCCCAAAACAGCTCAAATTTGAGATTGGCAAACAGTTCGAGTCGAACAACGCTCATCTCTACTCTGCACCTGTGTCTGTGGGAGTACTCTGCCAAAAAGCCTGTGTAGGTATACTCTGCAACGGAGCCTCAGTGGGAGTACTTTGCTAAACAGCCTCGCTGTTTTTTTTTTAATTTTAATTTGAGGAGGCCCCAAAACATTGGGAATGGCAAATTGTAATGAATGTGAGCTTTCCCATGTTGGCTGTGGACAGGCAGATGCGCCGGTCTGTGATCATATTCCCTGCCATAATAAACACACGTTCCAGCTGTACACTTTCCGCAGGGCAGACCAGCACCTCCAAGTCGTCAAGGGCAAGCTCAGATTGTGTGTTCATTTTGTATACCCCGAAGTTAAATGGGGCCTGTGAAGACACGGGGGTCTCCTGTGGGCATAATACTACTCAGACAACACAGGGTGAGGGTAAAAAAGTGTGGCAATACTTTATTGAAACAGACAAAAAACATATAGAACAGTCGCAGCAAATACCCAAGATGGTGAAAAATTACAAAGTCTCACCAGGATTTGAGCAGCTGCGATTTCGGAGCTTCCAGGGTCAACAACCACAACCAGTGGCACCCCCCTTTTGGGCGGGCATTCACAGAGAAGAGGTAGCGGCAAACTTAGGAAGCTGACAGTCCATTGAGGTACATGACCAGGTGACCGGAGGGTCCCAACTAGAGATGAGCGTTGTTCTACTCGAACTGTTCGCCAATCTCAAATTCGAGCTGTTTTGGGCGGTGTTCGAGCCGGTCGGCGAACACGAACAATTTGAGAAAAATTCGGCTGTTCGAGGTTATGTTCGATAACTGTTCGTGCACCAAAATCATAACTGGATTTTTTCTCAGTAATGATGAAAATTAATGTTAATACGCAGTTTGAGTGTACAGCGGGGCAGGGGGAGGGGCAGGGGATGGATCTCTGCAGGAACAATGAAGATCTCCATTTTTTTTCTCTTTCCCGCATTTGCAGTGGGGAGGTGCAATCTGTCAGCCTATCAGCAGCGCACACACGGAGCGAAGTGCTTTTTTTCACACAAGCAAGGGCATGTGTGATTGGCAGTGTATGTCACATGTCCTTGCCCTATAAGACCAAGCCATTTTCCCCGTCGCCACCATTTTCTCACTGCTGCAGCTGCGTGTTAGACGGCACCGCTGTTGCTGTGTGCGCTATACCTTGTTAATTTCAAGCCAATTTTCGCACAAATATACAGATAGCTTGGGAGTAGGGAATAGTTGTGATTGCAGTCCTTTTAAGGACTAGGTTACAGCATTTCCTACGACTTTTATCAAGCAGGTCTGTGCTCTTAAATAGATAGATTGTGGGAGTAAAGACTAATTGTAATTGGAGTCCTTTTCAGGACTAGGTTACATCAGTTCCTATCAGTTTTTGCCAGGCAGGTCTGTGCCAGTGCTGTGCAAGTTTTTTTCACAGCATTTGGCTGAATCTAGCAAAGCTAATCATTTTTGGCCTATTGCAGAGTGTGTTAGTCAGTGGAGTAGCCTATCTGTGTTGCAAGATATACCACCTGTGTATAGAATACCAATTTTTTTACTGCACCTAGTGAAGTAAAATCTTTTGGGCATAGCATCATTCTATTAGTCCATCTATACTGACCTCCATCAGGTTGCAAACTGAATATAATTTTTTTCTGCATCTAGCTCTGAAAAAATATTTGGGCTTCTAGCAGTGTGTGGGACTTGGTCTATTAGTCCATCTATACTGACCTCCATCAGGTTGCAAATTAAAAATAATTTTTTTCTTCATTTAGCTCTGAAAAAATATTTGGGCTTCTAGCAGTGTGTGGGACTTGTTCTATTAGTCCTTCTATACTGACCTCCAGCAGGTTGCAAATTGAATATAATTTTTTTCTGCATCTAGCTCTGAAAAAATATTTGGGCTTCTAGCGGTGTGTGGGACTTGGTCTATTAGTCCATCTATACTGACCTCCATCAGGTTGCAAATTAAAAATATTTTTTTTCTGCATCTAGCTCTGAAAAAATATTTGGGCTTCTAGCAGTGTGTGGGACTTGGTCTATTAGTCCATCTATACTGACCTCCATCAGGTTGCAAATTAAAAATAATTTTTTCCTTCATTTATCTCTGAAAAAATATTTGGGCTTCTAGCAGCGTGTGGGACTTGTTCTATTAGTCCATCTATATTGACCTCCATCAGGTTGCAAATTAAAAATAATTTTTTTCTGCATCTAGCTCTGAAAAAATATTTGGGCTTCTAGCAGTGTGTGGGACTTGGTCTATTAGTCCATCTATACTGACCTCCATCAGGTTGCAAATTAAAAATAATTTTTTTCTTCATTTAGCTCTGAAAAAATATTTGGGCTTCTAGCAGTGTGTGGGACTTGTTCTATTAGTCCTTCTATACTGACCTCCAGCAGGTTGCAAATTGAATATAATTTTTTTCTGCATCTAGCTCTGAAAAAATATTTGGGCTTCTAGCGGTGTGTGGGACTTGGTCTATTAGTCCATCTATACTGACCTCCATCAGGTTGCAAATTAAAAATAATTTTTTTCTGCATCTAGCTCTGAAAAAATATTTGGGCTTCTAGCAGTGTGTGGGACTTGGTCTATTAGTCCATCTATACTGACCTCCATCAGGTTGCAAATTAAAAATAATTTTTTTCTGCATCTAGCTCTGAAAAAATATTTGGGCTTCTAGCAGTGTGTGGGACTTGGTCTATTAGTCCATCTATACTGACCTCCATCAGGTTGCAAATTGAATAAAAAAAATTTCTGCATCTAGCTCTGAAAAAATATTTGGGCTTCTAGCGGTGTGTGGGACTTGGTCTATTAGTCCATCTATACTGACCTCCATCAGATTGCAAATTAAAAATAATTTTTTTCTGCATCTAGCTCTGAAAAAATATTTGGGCTTCTAGCAGTGTGTGGGACTTGGTCTATTAGTCCATCTATACTGACCTCCATCAGGTTGCAAATTGAATAAAAAAATTTTCTGCATCTAGCTCTGAAAAACTATTTGGGCTTCTAGCGATGTGTGGGACTTGGTCTATTAGTCCATCTATACTGACCTCCATCAGGTTGCAAATTAAAAATAATTTTTTTCTGCATCTAACCCAGCCAATAGTTTTGGCCTAATACCACAGTTTGGCCACTCAGCTCTGCTCGGTTCCCATCCATTGTTTTTTTGTGCAAACAACTCCAGAGTTGTGAATTAGTTAACCACCAAAATGAGTGGAAAAAGGCCTGCTGCTGGTGGAAAGGGGAATAGGCGTGTTGGGAAGGGGAAAAAAGGTTGTGTCCGTGGGGTAGGTGCAGAAGAAAGACCATCTTCCAGCCAAACTAAAATGTCTACTTCTTTTAGCGGACAATGTGATAAGATCCCTTTCTTACGGCCACGCCAATCGCTACAAATTCCAGATGAGGCACAAAAACAGCAGGTGCTTCAACGGATATCAAGTGCTCCTTTAAGTGGGCTCTCCTCCACATCAACTTCAACATCACAAATACTCCAGTCCTCAAAGGTGTCACCCAAATCGCACTTGCTTCCTCACAGCTCCCAAATCTCCAGCTGCCCGTCTGAGTATGAGGTAGAACAGATGGTTGAGTCTGCAGAGCTGTTTACTCATACTATAGCCTGGGAATCAGAGGTCGACTCCAGCGCTTCTGTGAATCCAGACGAGGAAATGATCTGCACTGATGCCCAGAATCTTTATGAGTCGGATCCAGGACCAGACGCAGAAGGTTCTGACCATAATGTAGACCCTCATTCCCAAACTGTAACTCCTGTTGGTGGAGACAATGAGGAAGACGATGATAAGACTCAAATACCTGATTGGAGCGACAACTTTAGTTTTTTGTCAGTTCAGGAACAGGTTGGCTCTGAGGACGACGGGTGTGATAACGCACAGGGTGATGATGATGAGGTCGGAGATCCCACTTACTGTCAACCCACAGTCAGCCAAGAGATGAGGTCAGCAGAGGAGGTGGAGGAAGATGCTAGTGACGACGAGGTCAGGTTGCGCCTTCCTGGACAGAGACGTAGTACTGGAAGCACGTCAACAACTGCATCCTCAAACACAACTCTGCCTCTCACCACAAGTCATGGTGGCTCTTCAGGTCGCATGGGTGCTAAGCCTTGCATAGCCTGGGCATTTTTTCAGATCGATAAAGATGACCCAACTCGTGTTATCTGTAACATTTGTCAGCAAAAGATAAGTAGAGGCCAAAAAATACATAGTTTGAGTACTTCATGCATGAACCGGCACATGGACATGAAGCATAAGTTGCAGTGGGAAGCTCAGTGTGCTACAATGCGGCCTAGCCTGCCGGGCCAACCACCGTCTGCCATATCTTGTGCATCCGCGGCCTCTTCATCCTCTGTGACTGGGGGGACAGCAGTCACACCTGTTTTGGGGCGCAGACCTGCCACCTCTTTACCCGCAACAGCCAGCGTGATTGGCAGGTCATCATTTTCTTTGGAGGTGGTAACACCAGCTGGTCTTGAGCGCTGTCCGACATCGATAGCACCACCTTTGGATCAAGGCAACCTAACATGTCCGCCTGCATCTTCCTCACAGACCGGCAGTTTGCCGGGGACACCCTTATCAACCCCGTCTAAGCACAATAGCCAGCCCTCGGTCCCTCAGATGTGGACAAGTAAAAGACCATTTCCTCCTAGCCATGAGAAAGCTAAGAGGTTGAATTTCACCATCTGCAAGCTCTTGGCTACAGAAATGCTGCCTTTCCGCCTGGTGGACACAGAGGATTTTCGAGACCTTATGTCCGTCGCAGTGCCCCAGTACCAGATGCCCAGTCGGCACTACTTCTCAAAGAAAGGTGTGCCTGCGCTCCACCAGCATGTCGCACACAACATCACCGCTTCTTTGAGAAACTCTGTGTGTGACAGGGTGCATTTCACCACAGACACTTGGACGAGTAGGCATGGACAGGGGCGTTACATGTCGCTGACTGGGCACTGGGTAACTATGGTGACAGCAGGACAAGGGGCTGCTGTCCAAGTCTTGCCGTCCCCACGAGTTGTGCGTCAATCCTCTTTATGTCAAAGTTCCTCCACTGCTTCTGCCTCCTCAACCTCCTCTCGGTTTTCCACCTGCACCCAAAGCCTGTCTGGTCATGCCACAAGCTTTCTAACTGCGCAGAAGGGATCCTGCACACCTCCTTACTATGCTGGCAGTAGGGCTCAACGTCATCAGGCGGTTTTTACATTGAAATGTCTTGGAAATGTGAGTCACACAGCTGAGGAGTTGTGGTCAGCTCTGGAGAACCAATTTCATGAATGGTTGTCTCCACTGGACCTGAAACCAGGGAAGGCCGTGTGCGACAATGCTGCAAACCTGGGTGCGGCCCTTCGCCGGGGCAATGTCACACACGTGCCTTGTATGGCTCACGTGTTGAACCTGGTTGTCCAGCAATTTTTAGCCCACTATCCCGGACTAGATGGCCTTCTGCAGAGGGCACGGTCGCTGTGTGCTCACTTCCGCCGTTCGCATCCCGCAGCTCAGCGACTTACATCTCTACAGAAGTCGTTGGGCCTGCCACTTCACCGGCTAAAATGCGATGTGCCTACCCGGTGGAATTCAACTCTGCACATGTTGCAGCGACTGTGGCAGCACCGACAAGCCCTGGTGCAATACGTTCTGACGTATAGCCTGGGCCAACGAGATTCAGAGGTGGGGCAAATCACGCTGGAGGAGTGGTCTCAGATCAGGGACCTATGCACCCTTCTGCACAGTTTTGAAATGGCGACGAAGATGTTTAGTGCTGACGATGCCATTATCAGCATGACTATTCCGGTGATTTACATGCTGGAGCACATGTTAAACAGAATTCGGAGTCAGGTGGTGGCACAAGAGGAGGTGGAGGAAGTAGAGGAGGAGGAGTTGTATGCGGAAGGGCTAACATCTGCAAGGTCCAGACGGTCGGCAGCACCAAGGCGGCAGGCATGTGAGGGTGGGGGAGATGATTTTACCAGGGCGCATGGTAGCAGCCAAACTAGTGAGGAAGGTGCAGGAGCCCAGGAAGAAGTGGAGGACGAACTGATGGGAGACTCATCAGATGAGGGAGACCTTGATCACATTTCTGTTGTGCGAGGTTGGGGGGAGAGGACAGAGGAAGGAAGCATGATTGTTACCTCGCCACCAACACAACAGGGACTTGGTGCTCCTGGATGCGCAACACACATGAGTGCCTTCTTGCTGCACTACCTGCAACATGACCCTCGAATTGTGAGAATTAGAAATAATCCTGACTACTGGGTTGCCACACTGTTAGATCCCCGGTACAAAAGTAAATTTGCAGAAATTATTCCTGCCATAGAAAGGGATGCACGCATGCAGGAGTATCAGCAGAGACTGTTGCAGAATCTTACATGTGCTTTTCCACAAAATACCAGTGGTGCACGTAGTGAATCTCACAGTTCCAACTTGCCAACCGTGGGACCGTCAAGTGTTCAGCACTCAAACCGTAACAGAACCACAGTATCTGCTGGTAACATCAATTTTGCGGAATCATTTCACCACTTTTTTAGCCCATCCTTTGCAAGGCCACAGGAGACAAGAAGTCTGACACATAGTCAACGCCTAGAGACGATGGTACAGGAGTATCTCCAAGTATACATTGAAGCCACGACTGTGTCACTGGACCCTTGCTCTTTTTGGGCTTCCAATCTGGATAAATGGCCGGAGCTAGCCACTTACGCCTTGGAGATCTTGTCATGCCCCGCAGCCAGCGTTCTGTCTGAACGTGTGTTCAGCGCTGCTGGTGGTGTGCTGACAGATAAGCGCACGCGGCTCTCCACTGATAATGTAGACAGGCTCACGTTCATAAAGATGAACAAATCATGGATCCGAAACGACTTTTCTACCCCTGTGTCATCCTGGGGAGAGTAAAAGCTTGATGATTGGTTAAAATCACCCTACCAACCGTTTTAAGCTTTCAAATTACTAATCATGTTTATCTGTATCTTGACTGGAAAATAATTTGGGCTTTGTAGCAGTGTGCAGCACTGATCCTATTAGGCCATCTATAATAAGCTTCACCAGATTTAAAATTAAAAATAATTTTTAGCTGCATCTAGCCCGGAAAATAATTTTGGGGCTCCGAGATGCGCAAGACACATAAGTGCCTTCTTGCTGCACTACCTGCAGCATGACCCTCATATTGTCAGAATTCGAAGTAATCATGACTACTGGGTTCCCACACTCTTAGATCCCCCAAACTTTTCGATCAACCTTTTCATTTTAATAAAGACCAAAAAAATGGTCATTTTTGAAATTATAAGCATTAGCAGGTTGTTAGAAACTGAAATCAAACAGTTTTCAACTCAAAACTTTATTCTAGGTGATGTTACATTTTCACATAGGACCCCTTGTTCGAAAGGAGCTTCTGAACTCTCTCGTCCATTGAATTTGTCAGGTTTTGGATGGTTTCTGCTTCAATTGTTTTGCATGAGGACAGAATACCCTCCCAGAGCTGTTGCTTAGATGTGAACTGCCTCCCGCCATCATAGACACTCCTTTTAATGATGCTCCAAAGGTTCTGAATTTGGTAGAGGTCAGGGGAGCATGGGGGTCACACCATAAGTTTGTCCCCTTTTATGCCCATATCAGCCAGAGATGCAGATGTTTTATGTGCAGCATGAGATGGTGCATTATCATGCAGAAAAATGATCTTGCTGTGAAATACACGGTTCTTCTTCTTGAACCATGGCAGGAAGTGCTGTTTGAGAAAATCCACATACATTATGGAGTTCATCTTTAGCGCCTTCAGGGATCCTAAAGGGGCCGACAATCTCTCTCCCCATGATTCCAGCCCAAAACATTACTCCACCTCTTCCTTGTTGGCGCTGTAGCCGTGTTTGCGTGGGGTGTCCATCAACCAGCCATCCTCCACTCCATTCATCTGGACCATCGAGCGCTGCACGGCACTCATCCGTGAACAAAACAGTTTTGAAATCAGTCTTCATGTAATGTTTGGCCCACTGGAGCCGTTTCTGCTTGTGTGAAGTGGATAGAGGAGGTCGACAGGATGGCGTATGCACAGCTGCAAACCTCTGAAGGACCCTGCATCTTGTTGTTCGGGGGACGTTGGAGGCACAAGCAGCTTCAAAAACTTGTCTGCTGCTATGACAAGGCTTTTTTGCCGCTGCTCTTTCAACCTGACGTAATTGCCTGTAGGAAAGAGTCCTCAATTTGCCCTTATCAGCACGCACACGTGTGTACTGTGAATCAGCTACATACTTCTTGATTGCCAAGACACTTCATCCTGATCATCGCACAATGTTGATTGTAGTCATGCCTTGACCTAAACACTCCACAATTTGTTGCTTCTCAGCAGCCGACACATCCTTTTTTTTTCCCATTTTGGCAGAAAATGTAGGCTGCTTAATAATGTGAGAGAGCCTTCTTAAGTAGTCTTGCCTTTCATTGGACACACCTGCCAAACTAATTAGCACAGGTGTCTGCAATTGCTTACAGTGATATAAAGAGCCCTGACACACATCACCATCAATGAGTTTAACTGACAAACAAACAAATTCTTCCCTTATCACTCCTAAACACTTTTTGCATAATAATTTAGAACGCGGTGTACATGTGCTTTTCCACAAAACACCAGTGGTTCACGTAGTGAATCTTACAGTTCTAACTTGCCAACCGTGGTCTGTATGGAATTGTTCAATAAAGGGCCCAAAATTAAGATAACATAGATGGGAGAGGTCTCTATGAATAGGAATTCCTAAGTATTTGATACCCTGTGAGGGCCAGGCAAAGGGAAAGTTGGACTGGATGGAATCCTATATGGATTTAGGGAGGGAGACATCGAGGACCTCAGACTTCGCTGCATTGATTTTAAAATTTTACCATGTAACAAAGTGATCTATTTCAGCCATAACAGCAGGGATGGATATATGTCATTGAGTGATATATACTAGGACATCATCAGCAAATAGAGAGCACTTGTACTCGGTGCCTCCCACCTCAATCCACCTAATATTGGGGTTATGGCGAATTGATGAGAGCAGGTGCTCCGTCACTAGGATGTATAAGAGAGGGGACAGAGGACATCCTTGCCTTGTCCCATTGGTGATTGTGAAAGGTGATGAAAATGTTCTGACGCACCCCTGGGCCTTGGGACACCCGGAGCCGGACCCTTTTTGGTGGATGCTGGTGGTTGTAGTCTTCGTGGCGGCGATCCGGTTCCGTGGCTCAGGGCGGTCAAACCAGTGGCGGAACTATTTATGTGGTTTTGATGTTTAAATGTCCGACTACGCCACCCGTAAATTGCGGTCAGAGTGAACCGCCGCTACAGGGCAGACCGCTAAGGCTGGTGTTGTGGGTGCAGCAGAGCGTAGCATAACTCCCCATGGGAGGAGTATAGCCTCAGGGCAGTGTATGCGGAGGATGGGGGTGATGGTGCAGGGCAGCAGCAGTAACGACACGGAGTCAGTGATGCAGTTCAGGGCCTTTACTCACAGTTCTTATTATCCAGACCACGTCTGCAGGTAACGGCTGCCCACGTCGTACTGTGCTCACCAGGTGAGGGGCTCAGACAACTCCCAGATAACTTTGGAGCGCTTCACAGGACCCCCTTTGTGTGTCCTTTGTCTGGCCTTTCTTACCAACACTTCTGTCCGGCTGCCTCGGGCCTCCTCTTTGTAAACTTGGCGCCAGTTTCCCTGACCCTATGTGGTGCCTTCCTAGCGGGTGGAGCAAGGGGCTGCGCCACATAAAATGTCAGAGCCTCCGGTTTCTAGCTGAGGGTCGTTTCCTGCCTCCACTAGTTCGGGGACCGGTCTCCCCCTTTGGCCTGACCCCTCCACGCAGGTGGATTCGGGCGTGCGGTGGCGACTCTCCCGTCCGCACCCCTGGGATCCCTTCATTCCTCGTTCCTGGAGCCTTCTCCGCTCCTCTTCCTTCCTTCTCCCTCTTGCAGGCCTGGGCCTCTGTTACTAGGCCCGCCTCCGGAGCAGAGCTCATGCAGAGCCCCTGCTCCCTGCCACTTCTGCTCAGACTTCTCTGCACTGAACTAAGATGGTGCCCACCTTTTATACTCCCTTCTCAATGCACCCAGGAACTGCTTCCTCCCTGCTCCTGCACTACAGGGTTCCCCTTCCTCAGTGTTCCCTCCCCCCACTCCAGCCAGGGACAGGGACTGTCGTGCCCATCTCAGGGGCATATTGGTCGCCCTGCCCCACGGCAATGTGGTGTAATGCATGCAGGTGTCGGGTCCTGATCCACACTCCATCCTTACCTGAGAGTGAGATATCACACCTCTGGGTGAGGTGCAATACGTCTGTAGCAACCGAGCCCTCAGGGTGCTACAGTTCCATTTATCTTCAGCCTAGGTGACGTATTGCCATACAGGGCAGTGATTTTGGCTATAAAAGGGTCCCCTAGACCCCTACCCCAAGCTCTTTAAGAGAATCATATATGGCGTGCCAGGAGACTCTATGGAATGCTTTCTCAGCATCCAACGAGAGTATCTAATTGCAAATTTTTAACTGCATCTAGCCCAGGAAATACTTTGTGCCTAGTAGCAGTGTCTGCTAGTCAGCGGATTATCCCGGCTGTTAAGCAAGCTACACCACCTGTAGTTTAGACACTTAATTTTTTCAAAGGAAATGCTTCGGGACCATGGGATACTTAGTGAAGAGCATCAGGAGGCACCCCAAGGCATAGGGGCTGGGACTGGCAGTAGGATGCCTTGCGGTGGACAGCCGAGCTCGATCCTTATAAAAGCTTTTTAACTGCAGCAGCTTTAGTGGACGCTACTGGAGCTGGAATTACCGCGGCTGCTGGCATGAGACTTGCCCTCCAATAGATCCTTGTAAATGGATTTAAAGTGTATTCATTCAAATTAGAGAGACAATTTAAATTAAAAAGCTTAGAGCTGCCTCCACCACAGGGGGGCTCGCTCGACCCACCAGCGGACAGGCACCAGTATTGGGAGAGGGGGGCTGGCCGTCAGGGTTCACCGCGGCTCTGGCACAAACCCGGCGACACGGAGGTGGCACGGGCAGGAGCGGACTGGCCGTGTCGGCTTCTCACTTTTTGGATTTTAGAAGGGCATGACATGCCTATATCTGTGTCTCCCCCTCCTTTTACTCCTCCACCTCTTTTATTTTCGCATGACTATATGTACTTGTCACTTTTCCATGTGTTAGTTATGTCTTCTGAGCAGTTTGTCAGCTTTTGGACACCTTTGAAGGTGTTTTCTATGTGTTTCTATGTGTTTTTGTTTGCCTGCCATTGGTTTTAACGGTGTTCGAAGGTGTTCGACGAACAGTTCGACGAACAGTTCGGCGAACACACGGGTGTTCGACGAACCGAACCGAACTCGAACACTACGGGGGTGGCTCAACACTAGTCCCAACCTGGCTCCTCCAAACATATCCTTATGTTCCAGGTGACCGGAGGATCCCAACCTGGCTATTAGTGATGAGCGAGCATGCTCGTTTAACCCTTTAAACGAGCATGCTCGGGTACTCACTGAGTAGTTTTGTCGTGCTCGGCATTTCAGTAACAGCCGCTGCATGTGTCACATCTGTTAGACAGCTGTAATACATGCAGGGATAGCGTGTTTGACTGTAGACAGAAGACAGGCTATCCCTGCACGTATCACAACTGTCTAACAGATGTGACACATGCAGCCGCGGCAGCTGTTACTGAAACGTCAAGCACGCCAAAACTACTCGGCGAGTTCCCGAGTGTGCTCGTTTAAAGGGTTAAACAAGCACGTTCGCTCATCACTACTGGTACCCCAAACATATCCATGGGTTCCAAGTGACCGTAGGATCCCAACCTGGGTATCCCAAACATATCCATGGGTTCCAGGTGACTGGAGGGTCACAACCTGGCTACCCCAAACATCTCCATGGGATCAGGTGACCTGAGGGTCCTAGCCTAGTTTCCCCAAATGTATCACTGGGGGTAAGGTGACCAGAGGGGCACAATCCTAGCTTCCCCAAACATCTCCATGGGGCCAGGCGACCGGATGGTCCCAACCTTGCTTCTCCGAACATATCCATTGGACCAGCTGACTGGAGGGTCACAATCCTGGGGATTTGAGCAGCTGATTTCGAGGCTTCCAGGCCAACTACCACAACCAGTGGCACCCCGCTTTGGGAAGACACCCACAGAGAGGAGGTAGCAGCAAGCATAGGAAGCTGACAATCCATTGAGGTATGTGACCAGGTGACCGGAGGGTCCCAATCTGGCTCCTGTAAATATATCCATTGGTTCCAGGTGACCAAAGGGTCCAAACCTGGCTCCTGTAAATATATCCATTGGTTCCAGGTGACTGGAGGGTCCCAACCTGGCTCCTGTAAATATATCCATTGGTTCCAGGTGACCAAATGGTCCCAACCTGGCTATCCCTAACATCTCCTCCGCAGCTGTTGCCAATCACGTGCCTCGCCTTACTATCCCTGGAGTAGGCTACAACTGGGGGTGGAGGGAGATGAGCACTAGTCAACCTCCGCTAGCACTCTAAAGACAAAAGGGGAAGACAACACAGGGGATTTACAACTTAGCTTTAGAAGAAACTCCAACAGGGCACACAGCCTCAAGACTCCAAAGAGAACATTATGCTACTTCAGCCAAGCTCCAAGAAGGAATGAGTATAACCGGCAACGCCCACCTAGAGAGACCAGGTATAAATACACCCAGGCCAGAGGAAGGTAGTCGCTGGGTCCTAAAGACAACTTTCTATCTAGGAAGCTGCCTGCAATGCCAAACATAGAGATCTCCTACAGTCCACTGCCGGGCGACTGTCTGTCACCTCCGACACACCCGTAACACTACTCCAAACATCTCCATGGGTTTAAGGTGACTGGAGGGTCCCAACCTAGCTACCTCAAACATCTCCATAGGTTCCAGGTGACTGGAGGGTCCTAACCTAACTACTCCAAATATCTCCTTGGTTTTCAGGTGACTGGAGGGTTACAACCTGGCTACCTCAAACATCTCCATGGGACCAGGTGTCAGGAGGGTCCTAACCTAGTTTCCCCAAATGTATCCCTGGGGGTCAGGTGACCGGAGGGTCACAATCCTAGCTTCCCCAAACATCTCCATGGGGCCAGGTGACCGGATGGTCCCAACCTGGCTTATCCGAACATATCCATGGGACCTAGCTGTTGCTAGGCAATTCACTCTGATTCGTCTTGCAGAGCGATAGAAATCCCTTTTTAATATTTACATCTGTGGCTCAGGTAATCATCCACAGGTCAGGGAAGGAGGTAGTAGGAACTCATCTCTCGGTGTTTGAGCATTTAATTAATTTGCATAGTTTGTCCTCCATTGCTCCGCAGGTCAACAAGCCACATGGACTTATACAATGGTAATCAACATATTTAGCAAACATCCATTGGTCAATGATCCTGCGTCCCTGTCTTGCAAACATATTAGTATAATAAATAGTGTTGAGCGAACATGCTCGACACTGCTCGGTACTCGCCCGAGCATCACGCTACTCGGGATGTTCGGCGAGCACCGAGCATTTCCGGGTTCCTCGGGCAGGAGCTCGGGTCTCCGCCCTGCATGTTTTGCTCTCTTTACAGAGCCAATGAACATGCAGGGATTGCCAGCCAGTCACTGTAATGCTGCAGCCATGTTGGTTGTGGGCATTACAGTGAGTGGCTGGCCGCACAGCGTCACCTCGAGTATTTAAAACGGGGCGCCGCCATCTTGGACACAGTCGCTCCGGATTAGACAGTGTAGGGACAGCGCTGCTGATTTAGGGAGAGATATAAACTGCGAAATAGTTAGTGTAGGGTCTGTAAAGGCTGCCAGAACAAACAAACAGTCCTTTTCAGGACTAATATCCATCCCAGATACCAGGCAGGCAGGCTGTATAGGAGACACAGTGGTTATACCAGCAAGCGCTGCATTACAGTCCTGTGTGCTCCTGTTGCTGAAATTGCTGGACTTAGGACCAGGTGTCGAGGGCCAGGAAAAATCCTTTTTTTTCCATCTAAATCCTCCTTTTTTTTCCTCCTTCACACTGTACAAATACCCGTCTTATTAACCTTTTGGTGTGTCCCCCCTCCCCCCCCCAAAAAAAAGCCTGTCTCTGATTTTTCAGACACAAATATAACTGTTGAAAATAGTCTGGTGTAGGCTAGAGAAACAGAAGTGTTGTTTTGCACTTCCACGGTTCAAATCTCTGTATTATCCATTTTGGAACTTTTCTATCTAAAAAAAAAAACAGTTTGAGTGTGTCGCTCACTGTTCAGCCGCAAATATCTCTATTTAAAAAAGTGAAAAAGTGTGGTATACCCCAGTAAACAATAACTGTGGTTTTGCCATCCCACGGTAAAAAATCTCTATTATTCAGCTTTTGGTAGTTTTTTCCGTAAAGAAAAACAGTAGTGTCTCCTGACTGTTGTGACACAAAAATATATCTGTTGAAAATAGTCTTGTGTAGGCCCGACATCCCAGTGTGGTTTCGCAGTTCCACGGGTCAAATGGCTGTACTATCCAGTTTTGGGCCTTTGGTATTTAAAAAAAAAGCAGTTTGAGTGTGTCGCTCACTGTTCAGCCGCAAATATCTCTATTTAAAAAAGTGTGGTATACCCCAGTAAACAATAACTGTGGTTTTGCCATCCCACGGAAAAAATCTCTATTATTCAGCTTTTGGTAGTTTTTTCCGTAAAGAAAAACAGTAGTGTCTCCTGACTGTTGTGACACAAAAATATATCTGTTGAAAATAGTCTTGTGTAGGCCCGACATCCCAGTGTGGTTTCGCAGTTCCACGGGTCAAATCGCTGTACTATCCAGTTTTGGGCCTTTGGTATCTAAAAAAAAGCAGTTTGAGTGTGTCGCTCACTGTTCAGCCGCAAATATCTCTATTTAAAAAAGTGTTGTATACCCCAGTAAACAATAACTGTGGTTTTGCCATCCCACGGTAAAAAATCTCTATTATTCAGCTTTTGGTAGTTTTTTCCGTAAAGAAAAACAGTAGCGTCTGCTGACTGTTGTGACACAAAAATATATCTGTTGAAAATAGTTTTGTGTAGGACCGACATCCCAGTGTGGTTTCACAGTTCCACGGGTCAAATCGCTGTACTATCCAGTTTTAGGCCTTTGATATCTAAAAAAATAGCAGTTTGAGTGTGTCGCTCACTGTTCAGCCGCAAATATCTCTATTTAAAAAAGTGTGGTATACCCCAGTAAACAATAACTGTGGTTTTGCCATCCCACAGTAAAAAATCTCTATTATTCAGCTTTTGGTAGTTTTTTCCGTAAAGAAAAACAGTAGTGTCTCCTGACTGTTGTGACACAAAAATATATCTGTTGAAAATAGTCTTGTGTAGGCCCGACATCCCAGTGTGGTTTCGCAGTTCCACGGGTCAAATCGCTGTACTCTCCAGTTTTGGGCCTTTGGTATTTAAAAAAAAAGCAGTTTGAGTGTGTCGCTCACTGTTCAGTCGCAAATATCTCTATTTAAAAAAGTGTGGTATACCCCAGTAAACAATAACTGTGGTTTTGCCATCCCACAGTAAAAAATCTCTATTATTCAGCTTTTGGTAGTTTTTTCCGTAAAGAAAAACAGTAGTGTCTCCTGACTGTTGTGACACAAAAATATATCTGTTGAAAATAGTCTTGTGTAGGCCCGACATCCCAGTGTGGTTTCGCAGTTCCACGGGTCAAATCGCTGTACTCTCCAGTTTTGGGCCTTTGGTATTTAAAAAAAAAGCAGTTTGAGTGTGTCGCTCACTGTTCAGCCGCAAATATCTCTATTTAAAAAAGTGTGGTATACCCCAGTAAACAATAACTGTGGTTTTGCCGTCCCACAGTAAAAAATCTCTATTATTCAGCTTTTGGTAGTTTTTTCTGTAAAGAAAAACAGTAGTGTCTCCTGACTGTTGTGACACAAAAATATATCTGTTGAAAATAGTCTTGTGTAGGCCCGACATCCCAGTGTGGTTTCGCAGTTCCACGGGTCAAATCGCTGTACTCTCCAGTTTTGGGCCTTTGGTATTTAAAAAAAAAGCAGTTTGAGTGTGTCGCTCACTGTTCAGCCGCAAATATCTCTATTTAAAAAAGTGTGGTATACCCCAGTAAACAATAACTGTGGTTTTGCCATCCCACAGTAAAAAATCTCTATTATTCAGCTTTTGGTAGTTTTTTCCGTAAAGAAAAACAGTAGTGTCTCCTGACTGTTGTGACACAAAAATATATCTGTTGAAAATAGTCTTGTGTAGGCCCGACATCCCAGTGTGGTTTCGCAGTTCCACGGGTCAAATCGCTGTACTATCCAGTTTTGGGCCTTTGGTATCTAAAAAAAAAGCAGTTTGAGTGTGTCGCTCACTGTTCAGCCGCAAATATCTCTATTTAAAAAAGTGTGGTACACCCCAGTAAACAATAACTGTGGTTTTGCCATCCCACGGTAAAAAATCTCTATTATTCAGCTTTTGGTAGTTTTTTCCGTAAAGAAAAACAGTAGTGTCTCCTGACTGTTGTGACACAAAAATATATCTGTTGAAAATAGTCTTGTGTAGGCCCGACATCCCAGTGTGGTTTCGCAGTTCCACGGGTCAAATGGCTGTACTATCCAGTTTTGGGCCTTTGGTATCTAAAAAAAAAGCAGTTTGAGTGTGTCGCTCACTGTTCAGCCGCAAATATCTCTATTTAAAAAAGTGTGGTATACCCCAGTAAACAATAACTGTGGTTTTGCCATCCCACGGTAAAAAATCTCTATTATTCAGCTTTTGGTAGTTTTTTCCGTAAAGAAAAACAGTAGTGTCTCCTGACTGTTGTGACACAAAAATATATCTGTTGAAAATAGTCTTGTGTAGGCCCGACATCCCAGTGTGGTTTCGCAGTTCCACGGGTCAAATCGCTGTACTATCCAGTTTTGGGCCTTTGGTATCTAAAAAAAAAGCAGTTTGAGTGTGTCGCTCACTGTTCAGCCGCAAATATCTCTATTTAAAAAAGTGTTGTATACCCCAGTAAACAATAACTGTGGTTTTGCCATCCCACGGTAAAAAATCTCTATTATTCAGCTTTTGGTAGTTTTTTCCGTAAAGAAAAACAGTAGCGTCTGCTGACTGTTGAGACACAAAAATATATCTGTTGAAAATAGTCTTGTGTAGGCCCGACATCCCAGTGTGGTTTCGCAGTTCCACGGGTCAAATGGCTGTACTATCCAGTTTTGGGCCTTTGGTATCTAAAAAAAAAGCAGTTTGAGTGTGTCGCTCACTGTTCAGCCGCAAATATCTCTATTTAAAAAAGTGTGGTATACCCCAGTAAACAATAACTGTGGTTTTGCCATCCCACGGTAAAAAATCTCTATTATTCAGCTTTTGGTAGTTTTTTCCGTAAAGAAAAACAGTAGTGTCTCCTGACTGTTGTGACACAAAAATATATCTGTTGAAAATAGTCTTGTGTAGGCCCGACATCCCAGTGTGGTTTCGCAGTTCCACGGGTCAAATCGCTGTACTATCCAGTTTTGGGCCTTTGGTATCTAAAAAAAAAGCAGTTTGAGTGTGTCGCTCACTGTTCAGCCGCAAATATCTCTATTTAAAAAAGTGTGGTATACCCCAGTAAACAATAACTGTGGTTTTGCCATCCCACGGTAAAAAATCTCTATTATTCAGCTTTTGGTAGTTTTTTCCGTAAAGAAAAACAGTAGCGTCTGCTGACTGTTGTGACACAAAAATATATCTGTTGAAAATAGTCTTGTGTAGGCCCGACATCCCAGTGTGGTTTCGCAGTTCCACGGGTCAAATCGCTGTACTATCCAGTTTTAGGCCTTTGATATCTAAAAAAATAGCAGTTTGAGTGTGTCGCTCACTGTTCAGCCGCAAATATCTCTATTTAAAAAAGTGTGGTATACCCCAGTAAACAATAACTGTGGTTTTGCCATCCCACAGTAAAAAATCTCTATTATTCAGCTTTTGGTAGTTTTTTTCCGTAAAGAAAAACAGTAGTGTCTCCTGACTGTTGTGACACAAAAATATATCTGTTGAAAATAGTCTTGTGTAGGCCCGACATCCCAGTGTGGTTTCGCAGTTCCACGGGTCAAATCGCTGTACTCTCCAGTTTTGGGCCTTTGGTATTTAAAAAAAAAGCAGTTTGAGTGTGTCGCTCACTGTTCAGCCGCAAATATCTCTATTTAAAAAAGTGTGGTATAGCCCAGTAAACAATAACTGTGGTTTTGCCATCCCACAGTAAAAAATCTCTATTATTCAGCTTTTGGTAGTTTTTCCGTAAAGAAAAACAGTAGTGTCTCCTGACTGTTGTGACACAAAAATATATCTGTTGAAAATAGTCTTGTGTAGGCCCGACATCCCAGTGTGGTTTCGCAGTTCCACGGGTCAAATCGCTGTACTATCCAGTTTTGGGCCTTTGGTATCTAAAAAAAAAGCAGTTTGAGTGTGTCGCTCACTGTTCAGCCGCAAATATCTCTATTTAAAAAAGTGTGGTACACCCCAGTAAACAATAACTGTGGTTTTGCCATCCCACGGTAAAAAATCTCTATTATTCAGCTTTTGGTAGTTTTTTCCGTAAAGAAAAACAGTAGTGTCTCCTGACTGTTGTGACACAAAAATATATCTGTTGAAAATAGTCTTGTGTAGGCCCGACATCCCAGTGTGGTTTCGCAGTTCCACGGGTCAAATGGCTGTACTATCCAGTTTTGGGCCTTTGGTATCTAAAAAAAAAGCAGTTTGAGTGTGTCGCTCACTGTTCAGCCGCAAATATCTCTATTTAAAAAAGTGTGGTATACCCCAGTAAACAATAACTGTGGTTTTGCCATCCCACAGTAAAAAATCTCTATTATTCAGCTTTTGGTAGTTTTTTCCGTAAAGAAAAACAGTAGTGTCTCCTGACTGTTGTGACACAAAAATATATCTGTTGAAAATAGTCTTGTGTAGGCCCGACATCCCAGTGTGGTTTCGCAGTTCCACGGGTCAAATCGCTGTACTATCCAGTTTTGGGCCTTTGGTATCTAAAAAAAAAGCAGCTTGAGTGTGTCGCTCACTGTTCAGCCGCAAATATCTCTATTTAAAAAAGTGTTGTATACCCCAGTAAACAATAACTGTGGTTTTGCCATCCCACGGTAAAAAATCTCTATTATTCAGCTTTTGGTAGTTTTTTCCGTAAAGAAAAACAGTAGCGTCTGCTGACTGTTGTGACACAAAAATATATCTGTTGAAAATAGTCTTGTGTAGGCCCGACATCCCAGTGTGGTTTCGCAGTTCCACGGGTCAAATCGCTGTACTATCCAGTTTTAGGCCTTTGATATCTAAAAAAATAGCAGTTTGAGTGTGTCGCTCACTGTTCAGCCGCAAATATCTCTATTTAAAAAAGTGTGGTATACCCCAGTAAACAATTACTGTGGTTTTGCCATCCCACAGTAAAAAATCTCTATTATTCAGCTTTTGGTAGTTTTTTCCGTAAAGAAAAACAGTAGTGTCTCCTGACTGTTGTGACACAAAAATATATCTGTTGAAAATAGTCTTGTGTAGGCCCGACATCCCAGTGTGGTTTCGCAGTTCCACGGGTCAAATCGCTGTACTCTCCAGTTTTGGGCCTTTGGTATTTAAAAAAAAAGCAGTTTGAGTGTGTCGCTCACTGTTCAGCCGCAAATATCTCTATTTAAAAAAGTGTGGTATACCCCAGTAAACAATAACTGTGGTTTTGCCATCCCACAGTAAAAAATCTCTATTATTCAGCTTTTGGTAGTTTTTTCCGTAAAGAAAAACAGTAGTGTCTCCTGACTGTTGTGACACAAAAATATATCTGTTGAAAATAGTCTTGTGTAGGCCCGACATCGCAGTGTGGTTTCGCAGTTCCACGGGTCAAATCGCTGTACTATCCAGTTTTGGGCCTTTGGTATCTAAAAAAAAAGCAGTTTGAGTGTGTCGCTCACTGTTCAGCCGCAAATATCTCTATTTAAAAAAGTGTGGTACACCCCAGTAAACAATAACTGTGGTTTTGCCATCCCACGGTAAAAAATCTCTATTATTCAGGTTTTGGTAGTTTTTTCCGTAAAGAAAAACAGTAGTGTCTCCTGACTGTTGTGACACAAAAATATATCTGTTGAAAATAGTCTTGTGTAGGCCCGACATCCCAGTGTGGTTTCGCAGTTCCACGGGTCAAATGGCTGTACTATCCAGTTTTGGGCCTTTGGTATCTAAAAAAAAAGCAGTTTGAGTGTGTCGCTCACTGTTCAGCCGCAAATATCTCTATTTAAAAAAGTGTGGTATACCCCAGTAAACAATAACTGTGGTTTTGCCATCCCACGGTAAAAAATCTCTATTATTCAGCTTTTGGTAGTTTTTTCCGTAAAGAAAAACAGTAGTGTCTCCTGACTGTTGTGACACAAAAATATATCTGTTGAAAATAGTCTTGTGTAGGCCCGACATCCCAGTGTGGTTTCGCAGTTCCACGGGTCAAATCGCTGTACTATCCAGTTTTGGGCCTTTGGTATCTAAAAAAAAAGCAGTTTGAGTGTGTCGCTCACTGTTCAGCCGCAAATATCTCTATTTAAAAAAGTGTTGTATACCCCAGTAAACAATAACTGTGGTTTTGCCATCCCACGGTAAAAAATCTCTATTATTCAGCTTTTGGTAGTTTTTTCCGTAAAGAAAAACAGTAGCGTCTCCTGACTGTTGTGACACAAAAATATATCTGTTGAAAATAGTCTTGTGTAGGCCCGACATCCCAGTGTGGTTTCACAGTTCCACGGGTCAAATCGCTGTACTATCCAGTTTTGGGCCTTTGGTATCTAAAAAAAAAGCAGTTTGAGTGTGTCGCTCACTGTTCAGCCGCAAATATCTCTATTTAAAAAAGTATTGTATACCCCAGTAAACAATAACTGTGGTTTTGCCATCCCACGGTAAAAAATCTCTATTATTCAGCTTTTGGTAGTTTTTTCCGTAAAGAAAAACAGTAGCGTCTGCTGACTGTTGTGACACAAAAATATATCTGTTGAAAATAGTCTTGTGTAGCCCCGACATCCCAGTGTGGTTTCGCAGTTCCACGTGTCAAATCGCTGTACTCTCCAGTTTTGGGCCTTTGGTATCTAAAAAAAAGCAGTTTGAGTGTGTCGCTCACTGTTCAGCCGCAAATATCTCTATTTAAAAAAAGTGTTGTATACCCCAGTAAACAATAACTGTGGTTTTGCCATCCCACGGTAAAAAATCTCTATTATTCAGCTTTTGGTAGTTTTTTCCGTAAAGAAAAACAGTAGCGTCTGCTGACTGTTGTGACACAAAAATATATCTGTTGAAAATAGTCTTGTGTAGGCCCGACATCCCAGTGTGGTTTCGCAGTTCCACGGGTCAAATCGCTGTACTATCCAGTTTTAGGCCTTTGATATCTAAAAAAATAGCAGTTTGAGTGTGTCGCTCACTGTTCAGCCGCAAATATCTCTATTTAAAAAAGTGTGGCATACCCCAGTAAACAATAACTGTGGTTTTGCCATCCCACAGTAAAAAATCTCTATTATTCAGCTTTTGGTAGTTTTTTCCGTAAAGAAAAACAGTAGTGTCTCCTGACTGTTGAGACACAAAAATATATCTGTTGAAAATAGTCTTGTTTAGGCCCGACATCCCAGTGTGGTTTCGCAGTTCCACGGGTCAAATCGCTGTACTCTCCAGTTTTGGGCCTTTGGTATCTAAAAAAAAAGCAGTTTGAGTGTGTCGCTCACTGTTCAGCCGCAAATATCTCTATTTAAAAAAGTATTGTATACCCCAGTAAACAATAACTGTGGTTTTGCCATCCCACGGTAAAAAATCTCTATTATTCAGCTTTTGGTAGTTTTTTCCGTAAAGAAAAACAGTAGCGTCTGCTGACTGTTGTGACACAAAAATATATCTGTTGAAAATAGTCTTGTGTAGCCCCGACATCCCAGTGTGGTTTCGCAGTTCCACGTGTCAAATCGCTGTACTCTCCAGTTTTGGGCCTTTGGTATCTAAAAAAAAGCAGTTTGAGTGTGTCGCTCACTGTTCAGCCGCAAATATCTCTATTTAAAAAAAGTGTTGTATACCCCAGTAAACAATAACTGTGGTTTTGCCATCCCACGGTAAAAAATCTCTATTATTCAGCTTTTGGTAGTTTTTTCCGTAAAGAAAAACAGTAGCGTCTGCTGACTGTTGTGACACAAAAATATATCTGTTGAAAATAGTCTTGTGTAGGCCCGACATCCCAGTGTGGTTTCGCAGTTCCACGGGTCAAATCGCTGTACTATCCAGTTTTAGGCCTTTGATATCTAAAAAAATAGCAGTTTGAGTGTGTCGCTCACTGTTCAGCCGCAAATATCTCTATTTAAAAAAGTGTGGCATACCCCAGTAAACAATAACTGTGGTTTTGCCATCCCACAGTAAAAAATCTCTATTATTCAGCTTTTGGTAGTTTTTTCCGTAAAGAAAAACAGTAGTGTCTCCTGACTGTTGAGACACAAAAATATATCTGTTGAAAATAGTCTTGTTTAGGCCCGACATCCCAGTGTGGTTTCGCAGTTCCACGGGTCAAATCGCTGTACTCTCCAGTTTTGGGCCTTTGGTATTTAAAAAAAAAGCAGTTTGAGTGTGTCGCTCACTGTTCAGCCGCAAATATCTCTATTTAAAAAAGTGTGGTATACCCCAGTAAACAATAACTGTGGTTTTGCCATCCCACAGTAAAAAATCTCTATTTTTCAGCTTTTGGTAGTTTTTTCCGTAAAGAAAAACAGTAGTGTCTCCTGACTGTTGTGACACAAAAATATATCTGTTGAAAATAGTCTTGTGTAGGCCCGACATCCCAGTGTGGTTTCGCAGTTCCACGGGTCAAATCGCTGTACTATCCAGTTTTGGGCCTTTGGTATCTAAAAAAAAAGCAGTTTGAGTGTGTCGCTCACTGTTCAGCCGCAAATATCTCTATTTAAAAAAGTGTGGTACACCCCAGTAAACAATAACTGTGGTTTTGCCATCCCACGGTAAAAAATCTCTATTATTCAGCTTTTGGTAGTTTTTTCCGTAAAGAAAAACAGTAGTGTCTCCTGACTGTTGTGACACAAAAATATATCTGTTGAAAATAGTCTTGTGTAGGCCCGACATCCCAGTGTGGTTTCGCAGTTCCACGGGTCAAATCGCTGTACTATCCAGTTTTGGGCCTTTGGTATCTAAAAAAAAAGCAGTTTGAGTGTGTCGCTCACTGTTCAGCCGCAAATATCTCTATTTAAAAAAGTGTTGTATACCCCAGTAAACAATAACTGTGGTTTTGCCATCCCACGGTAAAAAATCTCTATTATTCAGCTTTTGGTAGTTTTTTCCGTAAAGAAAAACAGTAGCGTCTGCTGACTGTTGTGACACAAAAATATATCTGTTGAAAATAGTCTTGTGTAGGCCCGACATCCCAGTGTGGTTTCGCAGTTCCACGTGTCAAATCGCTGTACTCTCCAGTTTTGGGCCTTTAGTATCTAAAAAAAAAGCAGTTTGAGTGTGTCGCTCACTGTTCAGCCGCAAATATCTCTATTTAAAAAAAGTGTTGTTTACCCCAGTAAACAATAACTGTGGTTTTGCCATCCCACGGTAAAAAATCTCTATTATTCAGCTTTTGGTAGTTTTTTCCGTAAAGAAAAACAGTAGCGTCTGCTGACTGTTGTGACACAAAAATATATCTGTTGAAAATAGTCTTGTGTAGGCCCGACATCCCAGTGTGGTTTCGCAGTTCCACGGGTCAAATCGCTGTACTCTCCAGTTTTGGGCCTTTGGTATCTAAAAAAAAAGCAGTTTGAGTGTGTCGCTCACTGTTCAGCCGCAAATATCTCTATTTAAAAAAGTGTGGTATACCCCAGTAAACAATAACTGTGGTTTTGCCATCCCACAGTAAAAAATCTCTATTATTCAGCTTTTGGTAGTTTTTTCCGTAAAGAAAAACAGTAGTGTCTCCTGACTGTTGTGACACAAAAATATATCTGTTGAAAATAGTCTTGTGTAGGCCCGACATCCCAGTGTGGTTTCGCAGTTCCACGGGTCAAATCGCTGTACTATCCAGTTTTGGGCCTTTGGTATCTAAAAAAAAAGCAGTTTGAGTGTGTCGCTCACTGTTCAGCTGCAAATATCTCTATTTAAAAAAGTGTTGTATACCCCAGTAAACAATAACTGTGGTTTTGCCATCCCACGGTAAAAAATCTCTATTATTCAGCTTTTGGTAGTTTTTTCCGTAAAGAAAAACAGTAGCGTCTGCTGACTGTTGTGACACAAAAATATATCTGTTGAAAATAGTCTTGTGTAGGCCCGACATCCCAGTGTGGTTTCGCAGTTCCACGGGTCAAATGGCTGTACTATCCAGTTTTGGGCCTTTGGTATCTAAAAAAAAAGCAGTTTGAGTGTGTCGCTCACTGTTCAGCCGCAAATATCTCTATTTAAAAAAGTGTGGTATACCCCAGTAAACAATAACTGTGGTTTTGCCATCCCACGGTAAAAAATCTCTATTATTCAGCTTTTGGTAGTTTTTTCCGTAAAGAAAAACAGTAGTGTCTCCTGACTGTTGTGACACAAAAATATATCTGTTGAAAATAGTCTTGTGTAGGCCCGACATCCCAGTGTGGTTTCGCAGTTCCACGGGTCAAATCGCTGTACTATCCAGTTTTGGGCCTTTGGTATCTAAAAAAAAAGCAGTTTGAGTGTGTCGCTCACTGTTCAGCCGCAAATATCTCTATTTAAAAAAGTGTTGTATACCCCAGTAAACAATAACTGTGGTTTTGCCATCCCACGGAAAAAAATCTCTATTATTCAGCTTTTGGTAGTTTTTTCCGTAAAGAAAAACAGTAGCGTCTGCTGACTGTTGTGACACAAAAATATATCTGTTGAAAATAGTCTTGTGTAGGCCCGACATCCCAGTGTGGTTTCGCAGTTCCACGGGTCAAATCGCTGTACTATCCAGTTTTAGGCCTTTGATATCTAAAAAAATAGCAGTTTGAGTGTGTCGCTCACTGTTCAGCCGCAAATATCTCTATTTAAAAAAGTGTGGTATACCCCAGTAAACAATAACTGTGGTTTTGCCATCCCACAGTAAAAAATCTCTATTATTCAGCTTTTGGTAGTTTTTTCCGTAAAGAAAAACAGTAGTGTCTCCTGACTGTTGTGACACAAAAATATATCTGTTGAAAATAGTCTTGTGTAGGCCCGACATCCCAGTGTGGTTTCGCAGTTCCACGGGTCAAATCGCTGTACTCTCCAGTTTTGGGCCTTTGGTATTTAAAAAAAAAGCAGTTTGAGTGTGTCGCTCACTGTTCAGCCGCAAATATCTCTATTTAAAAAAGTGTGGTATACCCCAGTAAACAATAACTGTGGTTTTGCCATCCCACAGTAAAAAATCTCTATTATTCAGCTTTTGGTAGTTTTTTCCGTAAAGAAAAACAGTAGTGTCTCCTGACTGTTGTGACACAAAAATATATCTGTTGAAAATAGTCTTGTGTAGGCCCGACATCCCAGTGTGGTTTCGCAGTTCCACGGGTCAAATCGCTGTACTATCCAGTTTTGGGCCTTTGGTATCTAAAAAAAAAGCAGTTTGAGTGTGTCGCTCACTGTTCAGCCGCAAATATCTCTATTTAAAAAAGTGTGGTACACCCCAGTAAACAATAACTGTGGTTTTGCCATCCCACGGTAAAAAATCTCTATTATTCAGCTTTTGGTAGTTTTTTCCATAAAGAAAAACAGTAGTGTCTCCTGACTGTTGTGACACAAAAATATATCTGTTGAAAATAGTCTTGTGTAGGCCCGACATCCCAGTGTGGTTTCACAGTTCCACGGGTCAAATCGCTGTACTATCCAGTTTTGGGCCTTTGGTATCTAAAAAAAAAGCAGTTTGAGTGTGTCGCTCACTGTTCAGCCGCAAATATCTCTATTTAAAAAAGTATTGTATACCCCAGTAAACAATAACTGTGGTTTTGCCATCCCACGGTAAAAAATCTCTATTATTCAGCTTTTGGTAGTTTTTTCCGTAAAGAAAAACAGTAGCGTCTGCTGACTGTTGTGACACAAAAATATATCTGTTGAAAATAGTCTTGTGTAGCCCCGACATCCCAGTGTGGTTTCGCAGTTCCACGTGTCAAATCGCTGTACTCTCCAGTTTTGGGCCTTTGGTATCTAAAAAAAAGCAGTTTGAGTGTGTCGCTCACTGTTCAGCCGCAAATATCTCTATTTAAAAAAAGTGTTGTATACCCCAGTAAACAATAACTGTGGTTTTGCCATCCCACGGTAAAAAATCTCTATTATTCAGCTTTTGGTAGTTTTTTCCGCAAAGAAAAACAGTAGCGTCTGCTGACTGTTGTGACACAAAAATATATCTGTTGAAAATAGTCTTGTGTGGGCCCAACATCCCAGTGTGGTTTCGCAGTTCCACTGGTCAAATCGCTGTACTATCCAGTTTTGTGCCTTTGGTATCTAAAAAAAAAGCAGTTTGAGTGTGTCGCTCACTGTTCAGCTGCAAATATCTCTATTTAAAAAAGTGTGGTATACCCCAGTAAACAATAACTGTGGTTTTGCCATCCCACAGTAAAAAATCTCTATTATTCAGCTTTTGGTAGTTTTTTCCGTAAAGAAAAACAGTAGTGTCTCCTGACTGTTGTGACACAAAAATATATCTGTTGAAAATAGTCTTGTGTAGGCCCGACATCCCAGTGTGGTTTCGCAGTTCCATGGGTCAAATGGCTGTACTATCCAGTTTTGGGCCTTTGGTATCTAAAAAAAAAGCAGTTTGAGTGTGTCGCTCACGGTTCAGCCGCAAATATCTCTATTTAAAAAAGTGTGGTATACCCCAGTAAACAATAACTGTGGTTTTGCCATCCCACGGTAAAAAATCTCTATTATTCAGCTTTTGGTAGTTTTTTCCGTAAAGAAAAACAGTAGTGTCTCCTGACTGTTGTGACACAAAAATATATCTGTTGAAAATAGTCTTGTGTAGGCCCGACATCCCAGTGTGGTTTCGCAGTTCCACGGGTCAAATCGCTGTACTATCCAGGTTTGGGCCTTTGGTATCTAAAAAAAAAGCAGTTTGAGTGTGTCGCTCACTGTTCAGCCGCAAATATCTCTATTTAAAAAAGTGTTGTATACCCCAGTAAACAATAACTGTGGTTTTGCCATCCCACGGTAAAAAATCTCTATTATTCAGCTTTTGGTAGTTTTTTCCGTAAAGAAAAACAGTAGCGTCTGCTGACTGCTGTGACACAAAAATATATCTGTTGAAAATAGTCTTGTGTAGGCCCGACATCCCAGTGTGGTTTCGCAGTTCCACGGGTCAAATCGCTGTACTCTCCAGTTTTGGGACATTGGTATCTAAAAAAAAAGCAGTTTGAGTGTGTCGCTCACTGTTCAGCCGCAAATATCTCTATTTAAAAAAGTGTGGTATACCCCAGTAAACAATAACTGTGGTTTTGCCATCCCACAGTAAAAAATCTCTATTATTCAGCTTTTGGTAGTTTTTTCCGTAAAGAAAAACAGTAGTGTCTCCTGACTGTTGTGACACAAAAATATATCTGTTGAAAATAGTCTTGTGTAGGCCCGACATCCCAGTGTGGTTTCGCAGTTCCACGGGTCAAATCGCTGTACTATCCAGTTTTGGGCCTTTGGTATCTAAAAAAAAAGCAGTTTGAGTGTGTCGCTCACTGTTCAGCCGCAAATATCTCTATTTAAAAAGTGTTGTATACCCCAGTAAACAATAACTGTGGTTTTGCCATCCCAAGGTAAAAAATCTCTATTATTCAGCTTTTGGTAGTTTTTTCCGTAAAGAAAAACAGTAGTGTCTCCTGACTGTTGTGACACAAAAATATATCTGTTGAAAATAATCTTGTGTAGGCCAGACATCCCAATGTGGTTTCGCAGTTCCACGGGTCAAATCGCTGTACTATCCAGTTTTGGGCCTTTGGTATCTAAAAAAAAAGCAGTTTGAGTGTGTCGCTCACTGTTCAGCCGCAAATATCTCTATTTAAAAAAGTGTGGTATACCCCAGTAAACAATAACTGTGGTTTTGCCATCCCACGGTAAAAAATTCCTATTATTCAGCTTTTGGTAGTTTTTTCCGTAAAGAAAAGCAGTAGTGTCTCCTGACTGTTGTGACACAAAAATATATCTGTTGAAAATAGTCTTGTGTGGGCCCAACATCCCAGTGTGGTTTCGCAGTTCCACTGGTCAAATCGCTGTACTATCCAGTTTTGTGCCTTTGGTATCTAAAAAAAAAGCAGTTTGAGTGTGTCGCTCACTGTTCAGCTGCAAATATCTCTATTTAAAAAAGTGTGGTATACCCCAGTAAACAATAACTGTGGTTTTGCCATCCCACGGTAAAAAATCTCTATTATTCAGCTTTTGGTAGTTTTTTCCGTAAAGAAAAACAGTAGTGTCTCCTGACTGTTGTGACACAAAAATATATCTGTTGAAAATAGTCTTGTGTAGGCCCGACATCCCAGTGAGGTTTCGCAGTTCCACGGGTCAAATCGCTGTACTCTCCAGTTTTGGGCCTTTGGTATCTTAAAAAAAAGCAGTTTGAGTGTGTCGCTCACTGTTCAGCCGCAAATATCTCTATTTAAAAAAGTGTGGTATACCCCAGTAAACAATAGCTGTGGTTTTGCCATCCCACGGTAAAAAATCTCTATTATTCAGCTTTTGGTAGTTTTTTCCGTAAAGAAAAACAGTAGTGTCTCCTGACTGTTGTGACACAAAAATATATATGTTGAAAATAGTCTTGTGTAGGCCCGACATCCCAGTGTGGTTTCGCAGTTCCACGGGTCAAATCACTGTACTATCCAGTTTTGGGCCTTTGGTATCTAAAAAACAAGCAGCTTGAGTGTGTCGCTCACTGTTCAGCCGCAAATATCTCTATTTAAAAAAGTGTGGTATACCCCAGTAAACAATAACTGTGGTTTTGCCATCCCGCGGTAAAAAATCTCTATTATTCAGCTTTTGGTAGTTTTTTCCGTAAAGAAAAACAGTAGTGTCTCCTGACTGTTGTGACACAAAAATATATCTGTTGAAAATAGTCTTGTGTAGGCCCGACATCCCAGTGTGGTTTCGCAGTTCCACGGGTCAAATGGCTGTACTATCCAGTTTTGGGCCTTTGGTATCTAAAAAAAAAGCAGTTTGAGTGTGTCGCTCACTGTTCAGCCGCAAATATCTCTATTTAAAAAAGTGTGGTATACCCCAGTAAACAATAACTGTGGTTTTGCCATCCCACGGTAAAAAATCTCTATTATTCAGCTTTTGGTAGTTTTTTCCGTAAAGAAAATCAGTAGTGTCTTCTGACTGTTGTGACACAAAAATATATCTGTTGAAAATAGTCTTGTGTAGGCCCAAAATTCCAGTGTGGTTTCGCAGTTCCACGGGTCAAATCGCTGTACTATCCAGTTTTGGGCCTTTGGTATCTAAAAAAAAAGCAGTTTGAGTGTGTCGCTCACTGTTCAGCCGCAAATATCTCTATTTAAAAAGTGTTGCATACCCCAGTAAACAATAACTGTGGTTTTGCCATCCCACGGTAAAAAATCTCTATTATTCAGCTTTTAGTAGTTTTTTCCGTAAAGAAAAACAGTAGTGTCTCCTGACTGTTGTGACACAAAAATATATCCGTTGAAAATAGTCTTGTGTAGGCCCGACATCCCAGTGTGGTTTCGCAGTTCCACGGGTCAAATCGCTGTACTATCCAGTTTTGGGCCTTTGGTATCTAAAAAAAAAGCAGTTTGAGTGTGTCGCTCACTGTTCAGCCGCAAATATCTCTATTTAAAAAAGTGTGGTATACCCCAGTAAACAATAACTGTGGTTTTGCCATCCCACGGTAAAAAATCTCTATTATTCAGCTTTTGGTAGTTTTTTCCGTAAAGAAAAACAGTAGTGTCTCCTGACTCTTGTGACACAAAAATATATCTGTTGAAAATAGTCTTGTGTAGGCCCGACATCCCAGTGTGGTTTCGCAGTTCCACGGGTCAAATCGCTGTACTATCCAGGTTTGGGCCTTTGGTATCTAAAAAAAAAGCAGTTTGAGTGTGTCGCTCACTGTTCAGCCGCAAATATCTCTATTTAAAAAAGTGTTGTATACCCCAGTAAACAATAACTGTGGTTTTGCCATCCCACGGTAAAAAATCTCTATTATTCAGCTTTTGGTAGTTTTTTCCGTAAAGAAAAACAGTAGCGTCTGCTGACTGCTGTGACACAAAAATATATCTGTTGAAAATAGTCTTGTGTAGGCCCGACATCCCAGTGTGGTTTCGCAGTTCCACGGGTCAAATCGCTGTACTCTCCAGTTTTGGGACTTTGGTATCTAAAAAAAAAGCAGTTTGAGTGTGTCGCTCACTGTTCAGCCGCAAATATCTCTATTTAAAAAAGTGTGGTATACCCCAGTAAACAATAACTGTGGTTTTGCCATCCCACAGTAAAAAATCTCTATTATTCAGCTTTTGGTAGTTTTTTCCGTAAAGAAAAACAGTAGTGTCTCCTGACTGTTGTGACACAAAAATATATCTGTTGAAAATAGTCTTGTGTAGGCCCGACATCCCAGTGTGGTTTCGCAGTTCCACGGGTCAAATCGCTGTACTATCCAGTTTTGGGCCTTTGGTATCTAAAAAAAAAGCAGTTTGAGTGTGTCGCTCACTGTTCAGCCGCAAATATCTCTATTTAAAAAGTGTTGTATACCCCAGTAAACAATAACTGTGGTTTTGCCATCCCAAGGTAAAAAATCTCTATTATTCAGCTTTTGGTAGTTTTTTCCGTAAAGAAAAACAGTAGTGTCTCCTGACTGTTGTGACACAAAAATATATCTGTTGAAAATAATCTTGTGTAGGCCAGACATCCCAATGTGGTTTCGCAGTTCCACGGGTCAAATCGCTGTACTATCCAGTTTTGGGCCTTTGGTATCTAAAAAAAAAGCAGTTTGAGTGTGTCGCTCACTGTTCAGCCGCAAATATCTCTATTTAAAAAAGTGTGGTATACCCCAGTAAACAATAACTGTGGTTTTGCCATCCCACGGTAAAAAATTCCTATTATTCAGCTTTTGGTAGTTTTTTCCGTAAAGAAAAGCAGTAGTGTCTCCTGACTGTTGTGACACAAAAATATATCTGTTGAAAATAGTCTTGTGTGGGCCCAACATCCCAGTGTGGTTTCGCAGTTCCACTGGTCAAATCGCTGTACTATCCAGTTTTGTGCCTTTGGTATCTAAAAAAAAAGCAGTTTGAGTGTGTCGCTCACTGTTCAGCTGCAAATATCTCTATTTAAAAAAGTGTGGTATACCCCAGTAAACAATAACTGTGGTTTTGCCATCCCACGGTAAAAAACCTCTATTATTCAGCTTTTGGTAGTTTTTTCCATTAAGAAAAACAGTAGTGTCTCCTGACTGTTGTGACACAAAAATATATCTGTTGAAAGTAGTCTTGTGTAGGCCCGACATCCCAGTGAGGTTTCCCAGTTCCACGGGTCAAATCGCTGTACTCTCCAGTTTTGGGCCTTTGGTATCTTAAAAAAAAGCAGTTTGAGTGTGTCGCTCACTGTTCAGCCGCAAATATCTCTATTTAAAAAAGTGTGGTATACCCCAGTAAACAATAGCTGTGGTTTTGCAATCCCACGGTAAAAAATCTCTATTATTCAGCTTTTGGTAGTTTTTTCCGTAAAGAAAAACAGTAGTGTCTCCTGACTGTTGTGACACAAAAATATATATGTTGAAAATAGTCTTGTGTAGGCACGACATCCCAGTGTGGTTTCGCAGTTCCACGGGTCAAATCACTGTACTATCCAGTTTTGGGCCTTTGGTATCTAAAAAACAAGCAGTTTGAGTGTGTCGCTCACTGTTCAGCCGCAAATATCTCTATTTAAAAAAGTGTGGTATACCCCAGTAAACAATAACTGTGGTTTTGCCATCCCGCGGTAAAAAATCTCTATTATTCAGCTTTTGGTAGTTTTTTCCGTAAAGAAAAACAGTAGTGTCTCCTGACTGTTGTGACACAAAAATATATCTGTTGAAAATAGTCTTGTGTAGGCCCGACATCCCAGTGTGGTTTCGCAGTTCCACGGGTCAAATGGCTGTACTATCCAGTTTTGGGCCTTTGGTATCTAAAAAAAAAGCAGTTTGAGTGTGTCGCTCACTGTTCAGCCGCAAATATCTCTATTTAAAAAAGTGTGGTATACCCCAGTAAACAATAACTGTGGTTTTGCCATCCCACGGTAAAAAATCTCTATTATTCAGCTTTTGGTAGTTTTTTCCGTAAAGAAAAACAGTAGTGTCTTCTGACTGTTGTGACACAAAAATATATGTGTTGAAAATTGTCTTGTGTAGGCCCGACATCCCAGTGTGGTTTCGCAGTTCCACGGGTTAAATCGCTGTACTATCCAGTTTTGGGCCTTTGGTATCTAAAAAAAAAGCAGTTTGAGTGTGTCGCTCACTGTTCAGCCGCAAATATCTCTATTTAAAAAAGTGTTGCATACCCCAGTAAACAATAACTGTGGTTTTGCCATCCCACGGTAAAAAATCTCTATTATTCAGCTTTTGGTAGTTTTTTCCGTAAAGAAAAACAGTAGTGTCTCCTGACTGTTGTGACACAAAAATATATCTGTTGAAAATAGTCTTGTGTAGGCCCGACATCCCAGTGTGGTTTCGCAGTTCCACGGGTCAAATCGCTGTACTATCCAGTTTTGGGCCTTTGGTATCTAAAAAAAAAGCAGTTTGAGTGTGTCGCTCACTGTTCAGCCGCAAATATCTCTATTTAAAAAAGTGTGGTATACCCCCGTAAACAATAACTGTGGTTTTGCCATCCCACGGTAAAAAATTCCTATTATTCAGCTTTTGGTAGTTTTTTCCGTAAAGAAAAACAGTAGTGTCTCCTGACTGTTGTGACACAAAAATATATCTGTTGAAAATAGTCTTGTGTAGGCCCGACATCCCAGTGTGGTTTCGCAGTGCCACGGGTCAAATCGCTGTACTATCCAGTTTTGGGCCTTTGGTATCTAAAAAAAACCAGTTTGAGTGTGTCGCTCACTGTTCAGCCGCAAATATCTCTATTTAAAAAAGTGTGGTATACCCCCGTAAACAATAACTGTGGTTTTGCCATCCAACGGTAAAAAATTCCTATTATTCAGCTTTTGGTAGTTTTTTCCGTAAAGAAAAACAGTAGTGTCTCCTGACTGTTGTGACACAAAAATATATCTGTTGAAAATAGTCTTGTGTAGGCCCGACATCCCAGTGTGGTTTCGCAGTTCCACGGGTCAAATCGCTGTACTATCCAGTTTTGGGCCTTTGGTATCTAAAAAAAAGCAGATTGAGTGTGTCGCTCACTGTTCAGCCACAAATATCTCTATTTAAAAAAGTGTGGTATACCCCCGTAAACAATAACTGTGGTTTTGCCATCCCACGGTAAAAAATTACTATTATTCAGCTTTTGGTAGTTTTTTCCGTAAAGAAAAGCAGTAGTGTCTCCTGACTGTTGTGACACAAAAATATATCTGTTGAAAATAGACTTGTGTGGGCCCGACATCCCAGTGTGGTTTCGCAGTTCCACTGGTCAAATCGCTGTACTATCCAGTTTTGTGCCTTTGGTATCTAAAAAAAAAGCAGTTTGAGTGTGTCGCTCACTGTTCAGCTGCAAATATCTCTATTTAAAAAAGTGTGGTATACCCCAGTAAACAATAACTGTGGTTTTGCCATCCCACGGTAAAAAATCTCTATTATTCAGCTTTTGGTAGTTTTTTCCGTAAAGAAAAACAGTAGTGTCTCCTGACTGTTGTGACACAAAAATATATCTGTTGAAAATAGTCTTGTGTAGGCCCGACATCCCAGTGTGGTTTCGCAGTTCCACGGGTCAAATCGCTGTACTATCCAGTTTTGGGCCTTTGGTATCTAAAAAAAAAGCAGTTTGAGTGTGTCGCTCACTGTTCAGCCGCAAATATCTCTATTTAAAAAAGTGTGGTATACCCCCGTAAACAATAACTGTGGTTTTGCCATCCCACGGTAAAAAATTCCTATTATTCAGCTTTTGGTAGTTTTTTCCGTAAAGAAAAACAGTAGTGTCTCCTGACTGTTGTGACACAAAAATATATCTGTTGAAAATAGTCTTGTGTAGGCCCGACATCCCAGTGTGGTTTCGCAGTTCCACGGGTCAAATCGCTGTACTATCCAGTTTTGGGCCTTTGGTATCTAAAAAAAAGCAGATTGAGTGTGTCGCTCACTGTTCAGCCGCAAATATCTCTATTTAAAAAAGTGTGGTATACCCCCGTAAACAATAACTGTGGTTTTGCCATCCCACGGTAAAAAACCTCTATTATTCAGCTTTTGGTAGTTTTTTCCGTAAAGAAAAACAGTAGTGTCTTCTGACTGTTGTGACACAAAAATATATCTGTTGAAAATAGTCTTGTGTAGGCCCGACATCCCAGTGTGGTTTCGCAGTTCCACGGGGTTAAATCGCTGTACTATCCAGTTTTGGGCCTTTGATATCTAAAAAAAAAGCAGTTTGAGTGTGTCGCTCACTGTTCAGCCGCAAATATCTCTATTTAAAAAAGTGTTGCATACCCCAGTAAACAATAACTGTGGTTTTGCCATCCCACGGTAAAAAATCTCTATTATTCAGCTTTTGGTAGTTTTTTCCGTAAAGAAAAACAGTAGTGTCTCCTGACTGTTGTGACACAAAAATATATCTGTTGAAAATAGTCTTGTGTAGGCCCGACATCCCAGTGTGGTTTCGCAGTTCCACGGGTCAAATCGCTGTACTATCCAGTTTTGGGCCTTTGGTATCTAAAAAAAAAGCAGTTTTAGTGTGTCGCTCACTGTTCAGCCGCAAATATCTCTATTTAAAAAAGTGTGGTATACCCCCGTAAACAATAACTGTGGTTTTGCCATCCCACGGTAAAAAATTCCTATTATTCAGCTTTTGGTAGTTTTTTCCGTAAAGAAAAACAGTAGTGTCTCCTGACTGTTGTGACACAAAAATATATCTGTTGAAAATAGTCTTGTGTAGGCCTGACATCCCAGTGTGGTTTCGCAGTTCCACGGGTCAAATCGCTGTACTATCCAGTTTTGGGCCTTTGGTATCTAAAAAAAAAGCAGTTTGAGTGTGTCGCTCACTGTTCAGCTGCAAATATCTCTATTTAAAAAAGTGTGGTATACCCCAGTAAACAATAACTGTGGTTTTGCCATCCCACGGTAAAAAAACTCTATTATTCAGCTTTTGGTAGTTTTTTCCATAAAGAAAAACAGTAGTGTCTCCTGACTGTTGTGACACAAAAATATATCTGTTGAAAATAGTCTTGTGTAGGCCCGACATCCCAGTGAGGTTTCGCAGTTCCACGGGTCAAATCGCTGTACTCTCCAGTTTTGGGCCTTTGGTATCTTAAAAAAAAGCAGTTTGAGTGTGTCACTCACTGTTCAGCCGCAAATATCTCTATTTAAAAAAGTGTGGTATACCCCAGTAAACAATAGCTGTGGTTTTGCCATCCCACGGTAAAAAATCTCTATTATTCAGCTTTTGGTAGTTTTTTCCGTAAAGAAAAACAGTAGTGTCTCCTGACTGTTGTGACACAAAAATATATATGTTGAAAATAGTCTTGTGTAGGCACGACATCCCAGTGTGGTTTCGCAGTTCCACGGGTCAAATCACTGTACTATCCAGTTTTGGGCCTTTGGTATCTAAAAAACAAGCAGTTTGAGTGTGTCGCTCACTGTTCAGCCGCAAATATCTCTATTTAAAAAAGTGTGGTATACCCCAGTAAACAATAACTGTGGTTTTGCCATCCCATGGTAAAAAATCTCTATTATTCAGCTTTTGGTAGTTTTTTCCGTAAAGAAAAACAGTAGTGTCTCCTGACTGTTGTGACACAAAAATATATCTGTTGAAAATAGTCTTGTGTAGGCCCGACATCCCAGTGTGGTTTCGCAGTTCCACGGGTCAAATGGCTGTACTATCCAGTTTTGGGCCTTTGGTATCTAAAAAAAAAGCAGTTTGAGTGTGTCGCTCACTTTTCAGCCGCAAATATCTCTATTTAAAAAAGTGTGGTATACCCCAGTAAACAATAACTGTGGTTTTGCCATCCCACGGTAAAAAATCTCTATTATTCAGCTTTTGGTAGTTTTTTCCGTAAAGAAAAACAGTAGTGTCTTCTGACTGTTGTGACACAAAAATATATCTGTTGAAAATAGTCTTGTGTAGGCCCGACATCCCAGTGTGGTTTCGCAGTTCCACGGGTTAAATCGCTGTACTATCCAGTTTTGGGCCTTTGGTATCTAAAAAAAAAGCAGTTTGAGTGTGTCGCTCACTGTTCAGCCGCAAATATCTCTATTTAAAAAAGTGTTGCATACCCCAGTAAACAATAACTGTGGTTTTGCCATCCCACGGTAAAAAATCTCTATTATTCAGCTTTTGGTAGTTTTTTCCGTAAAGAAAAACAGTAGTGTCTCCTGACTGTTGTGACACAAAAATATATCTGTTGAAAATAGTCTTGTGTAGGCCCGACATCCCAGTGTGGTTTCGCAGTTCCACGGGTCAAATCGCTGTACTATCCAGTTTTGGGCCTTTGGTATCTAAAAAAAAAGCAGTTTGAGTGTGTCGCTCACTGTTCAGCCGCAAATATCTCTATTTAAAAAAGTGTGGTATACCCCCGTAAACAATAACTGTGGTTTTGCCATCCCACGGTAAAAAATTCCTATTATTCAGCTTTTGGTAGTTTTTTCCGTAAAGAAAAACAGTAGTGTCTCCTGACTGTTGTGACACAAAAATATATCTGTTGAAAATAGTCTTGTGTAGGCCCGACATCCCAGTGTGGTTTCGCAGTTCCACGGGTCAAATCGCTGTACTATCCAGTTTTGGGCCTTTGGTATCTAAAAAAAAGCAGAGTGAGTGTGTCTCTCACTGTTCAGCCGCAAATATCTCTATTTAAAAAAGTGTGGTATACCCCGGTAAACAATAACTGTGGTTTTGCCATCCCACGGTAAAAAATCTCTATTATTCAGCTTTTGGTAGTTTTTTCCGTAAAGAAAAACAGTAGTGTCTTCTGACTGTTGTGACACAAAAATATATCTGTTGAAAATAGTCTTGTGTAGGCCCGACATCCCAGTGTGGTTTCGCAGTTCCACGGGTCAAATCGCTGTACTATCCAGTTTTGGGCTTTTGGTATCTAAAAAAAAGCAGTTTGAGTGTGTCGCTCACTGTTCAGCCGCAAATATCTCTATTTAAAAAAGTGTGGTATACCCCAGTAAACAATAACTGTGGTTTTGCCATCAAATGGTAAAAAATCTCTATTATTTAGCTTTTGGTAGTTTTTTCCGTAAAGAAAAACAGTAGTGTCTCCTGACTGTTGTGACACAAAAATATATCTGTTGAAAATAGTCTTGTTTAGGCCCGACATCCCAGTGTGGTTTCGCAGTTCCACGGGTTAAATCGCTGTACTATCCAGTTTTGGGCCTTTGGTATCTAAAAAAAAAGCAGTTTGAGTGTGTCGCTCACTGTTCAGCCGCAAATATCTCTATTTAAAAAAGTGTTGCATACCCCAGTAAACAATAACTGTGGTTTTGCCATCCCACGGTAAAAAATCTCTATTATTCAGCTTTTGGTAGTTTTTTCCGTAAAGAAAAACAGTAGTGTCTCCTGACTGTTGTGACACAAAAATATATCTGTTGAAAATAGTCTTGTGTAGGCCCGACATCCCAGTGTGGTTTCGCAGTTCCACGGGTCAAATCGCTGTACTATCCAGTTTTGGGCCTTTGGTATCTAAAAAAAAAGCAGTTTGAGTGTGTCGCTCACTGTTCAGCCGCAAATATCTCTATTTAAAAAAGTGTGGTATACCCCCGTAAACAATAACTGTGGTTTTGCCATCCCACGGTAAAAAATTCCTATTATTCAGCTTTTGGTAGTTTTTTCCGTAAAGAAAAACAGTAGTGTCTCCTGACTGTTGTGACACAAAAATATATCTGTTGAAAATAGTCTTGTGTAGGCCCGACATCCCAGTGTGGTTTCGCAGTTCCACGGATCAAATCGCTGTACTATCCAGTTTTGGGCCTTTGGTATCTAAAAAAAAGCAGATTGAGTGTGTCGCTCACTGTTCAGCCGCAAATATCTCTATTTAAAAAAGTGTGGTATACCCCGGTAAACAATAACTGTGGTTTTGCCATCCCACGGTAAAAAATCTCTATTATTCAGCTTTTGGTAGTTTTTTCCGTAAAGAAAAACAGTAGTGTCTTCTGACTGTTGTGACACAAAAATATATCTGTTGAAAATAGTCTTGTGTAGGCCCGACATCCCAGTGTGGTTTCGCAGTTCCACGGGTCAAATCGCTGTACTATCCAGTTTTGGGCTTTTGGTATCTAAAAAAAAGCAGTTTGAGTGTGTCGCTCACTGTTCAGCCGCAAATATCTCTATTTAAAAAAGTGTGGTATACCCCAGTAAACAATAACTGTGGTTTTGCCATCAAATGGTAAAAAATCTCTATTATTTAGCTTTTGGTAGTTTTTTCCGTAAAGAAAAACAGTAGTGTCTCCTGACTGTTGTGACACAAAAATATATCTGTTGAAAATAGTCTTGTTTAGGCCCGACATCCCAGTGTGGTTTCGCAGTTCCATGGGTCAAATCGCTGTACTATCCAGTTTTGGGCCTTTGGTATCTAAAAAACAAGCAGTTTGAGTGTGTCGCTCACTGTTCAGCCACAAATATCTCTATTTAAAAAAGTGTGGTATACCCCAGTAAACAATAACTGTGGTTTTGCCATCCCACGGTAAAAAATCTCTATTATTCAGCTTTTGGTAGTTTTTTCCGTAAAGAAAAACAGTAGTGTCTCCTGACTGTTGTGACACAAAAATATATCTGTTGAAAATAGTCTTGTGTAGGCCCGACATTCCAGTGTGGTTTCGCAGTTCCACGGGTCAAATCGCTGTACTATCCAGTTTTGGGCTTTTGGTATCTAAAAAAAAGCAGTTTGAGTGTGTCGCTCACTGTTCAGCCGCAAATATCTCTATTTAAAAAAGTGTGGTATACCCCAGTAAACAATAACTGTGGTTTTGCCATCAAACGGTAAAAAATCTCTATTATTTAGCTTTTTGTAGTTTTTTCCGTAAAGAAAAACAGTAGTGTCTCCTGACTGTTGTGACACAAAAATATATCTGTTGAAAATAGTCTTGTTTAGGCCCGACATCCCAGTGTGGTTTCGCAGTTCCATGGGTCAAATCGCTGTACTATCCAGTTTTGGGCCTTTGGTATCTAAAAAACAAGCAGTTTGAGTGTGTCGCTCACTGTTCAGCCACAAATATCTCTATTTAAAAAAGTGTGGTATACCCCAGTAAACAATAACTGTGGTTTTGCCATCCCACGGTAAAAAATCTCTATTATTCAGCTTTTGGTAGTTTTTTCCGTAAAGAAAAACAGTCATGTCTCCTGACTGTTGTGACACAAAAATATATCTGTTGAAAATAGTCTTGTGTAGGCCCGACATCTCAGTGTGGTTTCGCAGTTCCACGGGTCAAATCGCTGTACTATCCAGATTTGGGTCTTTGGTATCTAAAAAAAAAGCAGTTTGAGTGTGTCGCTCACTGTTCAGCCGCAAATATCTCTATTTAAAAAAGTGTGGTATACCCCAGTAAACAATAACTGTGGTTTTGCCATCCCACGGTAAAAAATCTCTATTATTCAGCTTTTGGCAGTTTTTTCCGTAAAGAAAAACAGTAGTGTCTCCTGACTGTTGTGACACAAAAATCTATCTGTTATAAATAGTCTTGTGTAGGCCCCACATCCCAGTGTGGTTTTGCAGTTCCACAGGTCAAATCGCTGTACTATCCAGTTTTGGGCCTTTGGTATCTTAAAAAAAAGCAGTTTGAGTGTGTCGCTCACTGTTCAGCCGCAAATATCTCTATTTAAAAAAGTGTGGTATACCCCAGTAAACAATAACTGTGGTTTTGCCATCCCACGGTAAAAAATCTCTATTATTCAGCTTTTGGTAGTTTTTTCCGTAAAGAAAAACAGTAGTGTCTCCTGACTGTTGTGACACAAAAATATATCTGTTGAAAATAGTCTTGTGTAGGCCCGACATTCCAGTGTGGTTTCGCAGTTCCACGGGTCAAATCGCTGTACTATCCAGTTTTGGGCTTTTGGTATCCAAAAAAAAGCAGTTTGAGTTTGTCGCTCACTGTTCAGCCGCAAATATCTCTATTTAAAAAAGTGTGGTATACCCCAGTAAACAATAACTGTGGTTTTGCCATCAAACGGTAAAAAATCTCTATTATTTAGCTTTTGGTAGTTTTTTCCGTAAAGGAAAACAGTAGTGTCTCCTGACTGTTGTGACACAAAAATATATATGTTGAAAATAGTCTTGTGTAGGCTCGACATCCCAGTGTGGTTTCGCAGTTCCACGGGTCAAATCGCTGTACTATCCAGTTTTGGGCCTTTGGTATCTAAAAAAAAAGCAGTTTGAGTGTGTCGCTCACTGTTCAGCTGCAAATATCTCTATTTAAAAAAGTGTGTATACCCCAGTAAACAATAACTGTGGTATTGCCATCCCACGGTAAAAAATCTCTATTATTCAGCTTTTGGTAGTTTTTTCCGCAAAGAAAAACAGTAGTGTCTCCTGACTGTTGTGACACAAAAATATATCTGTTGAAAATAGTCTTGTGTAGGCTCGACATCCCATTGTGGTTTCGCAGTTCCACGGGTCAAATCGCTGTACTATCCAGTTTTGGGCCTTTGGTATCTAAAAAAAAGCAGTTTGAGTGTGTCGCTCACTGTTCAGCCGCAAATATCTCTATTTAAAAAAGTGTGGTATACCCCAGTAAACAATAACTGTGGTTTTGCCATCCCACGGTAAAAAATCTCTATTATTTCAGCTTTTGGTAGTTTTTTCCGTAAAGAAAAACAGTAGTGTCTCCTGACTGTTGTGACACAAAGATATATCTGTTGAAAATAGTCTTGTGTAGGCCCGACATCCCAGTGTGGTTTCGCAGTTCCACGGGTCAAATCACTGTACTATCCAGTTTTGGGCCTTTGGTATCTAAAAAACAAGCAGTTTGAGTGTGTCGCTCACTGTTCAGCCGCAAATATCTCTATTTAAAAAAGTGTGGTATACCCCAGTAAACAATAACTGTGGTTTTGCCATCCCGCGGTAAAAAATCTCTATTATTCAGCTTTTGGTAGTTTTTTCCGTAAAGAAAAACAGTAGTGTCTCCTGACTGTTGTGACACAAAAATATATCTGTTGAAAATAGTCTTGTGTAGGCCCGACATCCCAGTGTGGTTTCGCAGTTCCACGGGTCAAATGGCTGTACTATCCAGTTTTGGGCCTTTGGTATCTAAAAAAAAAGCAGTTTGAGTGTGTCGCTCACTGTTCAGCCGCAAATATCTCTATTTAAAAAAGTGTGGTATACCCCAGTAAACAATAACTGTGGTTTTGCCATCCCACGGTAAAAAATCTCTATTATTCAGCTTTTGGTAGTTTTTTCCGTAAAGAAAAACAGTAGTGTCTCCTGACTGTTGTGACACAAAAATATATCTGTTGAAAATAGTCTTGTGTAGGCCCGACATCCCAGTGTGGTTTCGCAGTTCCACGGGTCAAATCGCTGTACTATCCAGTTTTGGGACTTTGGTATCTAAAAAAAAAGCAGTTTGAGTGTGTCGCTCACTGTTCAGCCGCAAATATCTCTATTTAAAAAAGTGTGGTATACCCCCGTAAACAATAACTGTGGTTTTGCTATCCCACGGTAAAAAATTCCTATTATTCAGCTTTTGGTAGTTTTTTCCGTAAAGAAAAACAGTAGTGTCTCCTGACTGTTGTGACACAAAAATATATCTGTTGAAAATAGTCTTGTGTAGGCCCGACATTCCAGTGTGGTTTCACAGTTCCACGGGTCAAATCGCTGTACTATCCAGTTTTGGGCTTTTGGTATCTAAAAAAAAGCAGTTTGAGTGTGTCGCTCACTGTTCAGCCGCAAATATCTCTATTTAAAAAAGTGTGGTATACCCCAGTAAACAATAACTGTGGTTTTGCCATCAAACGGTAAAAAATCTCTATTATTTAGCTTTTGGTAGTTTTTTCCGTAAAGAAAAACAGTAGTGTCTCCTGACTGTTGTGACACAAAAATATATCTGTTGAAAATAGTCTTGTTTAGGCCCGACATCCCAGTGTGGTTTCGCAGTTCCATGGGTCAAATCGCTGTACTATCCAGATTTGGGCCTTTGGTATCTAAAAAACAAGCAGTTTGAGTGTGTCGCTCACTGTTCAGCCACAAATATCTCTATTTAAAAAAGTGTGGTATACCCCAGTAAACAATAACTGTGGTTTTGCCATCCCACGGTAAAAAATCTCTATTATTCAGCTTTTGGTAGTTTTTCCCGTAAAGAAAAACAGTCGTGTCTCCTGACTGTTGTGACACAAAAATATATCTGTTGAAAATAGTCTTGTGTAGGCCCGACATCTCAGTGTGGTTTCGCAGTTCCACGGGTCAAATCGCTGTACTATCCAGATTTGGGTCTTTGGTATCTAAAAAAAAAGCAGTTTGAGTGTGTCGCTCACTGTTCAGCCGCAAATATCTCTATTTAAAAAAGTGTGGTATACCCCAGTAAACAATAACTGTGGTTTTGCCATCCCACGGTAAAAAATCTCTATTATTCAGCTTTTGGCAGTTTTTTCCGTAAAGAAAAACAGTAGTGTCTCCTGACTGTTGTGACACAAAAATCTATCTGTTATAAATAGTCTTGTGTAGGCCCCACATCCCAGTGTGGTTTTGCAGTTCCACAGTTCAAATCGCTGTACTATCCAGCTTTGGGCCTTTGGTATCTTAAAAAAAAGCAGTTTGAGTGTGTCGCTCACTGTTCAGCCGCAAATATCTCTATTTAAAAAAGTGTGGTATACCCCAGTAAACAATAACTGTGGTTTTGCCATCCCACGGTAAAAAATCTCTATTATTCAGCTTTTGGTAGTTTTTTCCGCAAAGAAAAACAGTAGTGTCTCCTGACTGTTGTGACACAAAAATATATCTGTTGAAAATAGTCTTGTGTAGGCTCGACATCCCATTGTGGTTTCGCAGTTCCACGGGTCAAATCGCTGTACTATCCAGTTTTGGGCCTTTGGTATCTAAAAAAAAGCAGTTTGAGTGTGTCGCTCACTGTTCAGCCGCAAATATCTCTATTTAAAAAAGTGTGGTATACCCCAGTAAACAATAACTGTGGTTTTGCCATCCCACGGTAAAAAATCTCTATTATTTCAGCTTTTGGTAGTTTTTTCCGTAAAGAAAAACAGTAGTGTCTCCTGACTGTTGTGACACAAAGATATATCTGTTGAAAATAGTCTTGTGTAGGCCCGACATCCCAGTGTGGTTTCGCAGTTCCACGGGTCAAATCACTGTACTATCCAGTTTTGGGCCTTTGGTATCTAAAAAACAAGCAGTTTGAGTGTGTCGCTCACTGTTCAGCCGCAAATATCTCTATTTAAAAAAGTGTGGTATACCCCAGTAAACAATAACTGTGGTTTTGCCATCCCGCGGTAAAAAATCTCTATTATTCAGCTTTTGGTAGTTTTTTCCGTAAAGAAAAACAGTAGTGTCTCCTGACTGTTGTGACACAAAAATATATCTGTTGAAAATAGTCTTGTGTAGGCCCGACATCCCAGTGTGGTTTCGCAGTTCCACGGGTCAAATGGCTGTACTATCCAGTTTTGGGCCTTTGGTATCTAAAAAAAAAGCAGTTTGAGTGTGTCGCTCACTGTTCAGCCGCAAATATCTCTATTTAAAAAAGTGTGGTATACCCCAGTAAACAATAACTGTGGTTTTGCCATCCCACGGTAAAAAATCTCTATTATTCAGCTTTTGGTAGTTTTTTCCGTAAAGAAAAACAGTAGTGTCTCCTGACTGTTGTGACACAAAAATATATCTGTTGAAAATAGTCTTGTGTAGGCCCGACATCCCAGTGTGGTTTCGCAGTTCCACGGGTCAAATCGCTGTACTATCCAGTTTTGGGACTTTGGTATCTAAAAAAAAAGCAGTTTGAGTGTGTCGCTCACTGTTCAGCCGCAAATATCTCTATTTAAAAAAGTGTGGTATACCCCCGTAAACAATAACTGTGGTTTTGCTATCCCACGGTAAAAAATTCCTATTATTCAGCTTTTGGTAGTTTTTTCCGTAAAGAAAAACAGTAGTGTCTCCTGACTGTTGTGACACAAAAATATATCTGTTGAAAATAGTCTTGTGTAGGCCCGACATTCCAGTGTGGTTTCACAGTTCCACGGGTCAAATCGCTGTACTATCCAGTTTTGGGCTTTTGGTATCTAAAAAAAAGCAGTTTGAGTGTGTCGCTCACTGTTCAGCCGCAAATATCTCTATTTAAAAAAGTGTGGTATACCCCAGTAAACAATAACTGTGGTTTTGCCATCAAACGGTAAAAAATCTCTATTATTTAGCTTTTGGTAGTTTTTTCCGTAAAGAAAAACAGTAGTGTCTCCTGACTGTTGTGACACAAAAATATATCTGTTGAAAATAGTCTTGTTTAGGCCCGACATCCCAGTGTGGTTTCGCAGTTCCATGGGTCAAATCGCTGTACTATCCAGATTTGGGCCTTTGGTATCTAAAAAACAAGCAGTTTGAGTGTGTCGCTCACTGTTCAGCCACAAATATCTCTATTTAAAAAAGTGTGGTATACCCCAGTAAACAATAACTGTGGTTTTGCCATCCCACGGTAAAAAATCTCTATTATTCAGCTTTTGGTAGTTTTTCCCGTAAAGAAAAACAGTCGTGTCTCCTGACTGTTGTGACACAAAAATATATCTGTTGAAAATAGTCTTGTGTAGGCCCGACATCTCAGTGTGGTTTCGCAGTTCCACGGGTCAAATCGCTGTACTATCCAGATTTGGGTCTTTGGTATCTAAAAAAAAAGCAGTTTGAGTGTGTCGCTCACTGTTCAGCCGCAAATATCTCTATTTAAAAAAGTGTGGTATACCCCAGTAAACAATAACTGTGGTTTTGCCATCCCACGGTAAAAAATCTCTATTATTCAGCTTTTGGCAGTTTTTTCCGTAAAGAAAAACAGTAGTGTCTCCTGACTGTTGTGACACAAAAATCTATCTGTTATAAATAGTCTTGTGTAGGCCCCACATCCCAGTGTGGTTTTGCAGTTCCACAGTTCAAATCGCTGTACTATCCAGCTTTGGGCCTTTGGTATCTTAAAAAAAAGCAGTTTGAGTGTGTCGCTCACTGTTCAGCCGCAAATATCTCTATTTAAAAAAGTGTGGTATACCCCAGTAAACAATAACTGTGGTTTTGCCATCCCACGGTAAAAAATCTCTATTATTCAGCTTTTGGTAGTTTTTTCCGTAAAGAAAAACAGTAGTGTCTCCTGACTGTTGTGACACAAAAATATATCTGTTGAAAATAGTCTTGTGTAGGCTCGACATCCCATTGTGGTTTCGCAGTTCCACGGGTCAAATCGCTGTACTATCCAGTTTTGGGCCTTTGGTATCTAAAAAAAAAGCAGTTTGAGTGTGTCGCTCACTGTTCAGCCGCAAATATCTCTATTTAAAAAAGTGTGGTATACCCCAGTAAACAATAACTGTGGTTTTGCCATCCCACGGTAAAAAATCTCTATTATTTCAGCTTTTGGTAGTTTTTTCCGTAAAGAAAAACAGTAGTGTCTCCTGACTGTTGTGACACAAAGATATATCTGTTGAAAATAGTCTTGTGTAGGCCCGACATCCCAGTGTGGTTTCGCAGTTCCACGGGTCAAATCACTGTACTATCCAGTTTTGGGCCTTTGGTATCTAAAAAACAAGCAGTTTGAGTGTGTCGCTCACTGTTCAGCCGCAAATATCTCTATTTAAAAAAGTGTGGTATACCCCAGTAAACAATAACTGTGGTTTTGCCATCCACGGTAAAAAATCTCTATTATTCAGCTTTTGGTAGTTTTTTCCGTAAAGAAAAACAGTAGTGTCTCCTGACTGTTGTGACACAAAAATATATCTGTTGAAAATAGTCTTGTGTAGGCCCGACATCCCAGTGTGGTTTCGCAGTTCCACGGGTCAAATGGCTGTACTATCCAGTTTTGGGCCTTTGGTATCTAAAAAAAAAGCAGTTTGAGTGTGTCGCTCACTGTTCAGCCGCAAATATCTCTATTTAAAAAAGTGTGGTATACCCCAGTAAACAATAACTGTGGTTTTGCCATCCCACGGTAAAAAATCTCTATTATTCAGCTTTTGGTAGTTTTTTCCGTAAAGAAAAACAGTAGTGTCTTCTGACTGTTGTGACACAAAAATATATCTGTTGAAAATAGTCTTGTGTAGGCCCGACATCCCAGTGTGGTTTCGCAGTTCCACGGGTCAAATCGCTGTACTATCCAGTTTTGGGCCTTTGGTATCTAAAAAAAAAGCAGTTTGAGTGTGTCGCTCACTGTTCAGCCGCAAATATCTCTATTTAAAAAAGTGTTGCATACCCCAGTAAACAATAACTGTGATTTTGCCATCCCACGGTAAAAAATCTCTATTATTCAGCTTTTGGTAGTTTTTTCCGTAAAGAAAAACAGTAGTGTCTCCTGACTGTTGTGACACAAAATTATATCTGTTGAAAATAGTCTTGTGTAGGCCCGACATCCCAGTGTGGTTTCGCAGTTCCACGGGTCAAATCGCTGTACTATCCAGTTTTGGGCCTTTGGTATCTAAAAAAAAAGCAGTTTGAGTGTGTCGCTCACTGTTCAGCCGCAAATATCTCTATTTAAAAAAGTGTGGTATACCCCCGTAAACAATAACTGTGGTTTTGCTATCCCACGGTAAAAAATTCCTATTATTCAGCTTTTGGTAGTTTTTTCCGTAAAGAAAAACAGTAGTGTCTCCTGACTGTTGTGACACAAAAATATATCTGTTGAAAATAGTCTTGTGTAGGCCCGACATCCCAGTGTGGTTTCGCAGTTCCACGGGTCAAATCGCTGTACTATCCAGTTTTGGGCCTTTGGTATCTAAAAAAAAGCAGATTGAGTGTGTCGCTCACTGTTCAGCCGCAAATATCTCTATTTAAAAAAGTGTGGTATACCCCAGTAAACAATAACTGTGGTTTTGCCATCCCACGGTAAAAAATCTCTATTATTCAGCTTTTGGTAGTTTTTTCCGTAAAGAAAAACAGTAGTGTCTTCTGACTGTTGTGACACAAAAATATATCTGTTGAAAATAGTCTTGTGTAGGCCCGACATCCCAGTGTGGTTTCGCAGTTCCACGGGTCAAATCGCTGTACTATCCAGTTTTGGGCTTTTGGTATCTAAAAAAAAGCAGTTTGAGTGTGTCGCTCACTGTTCAGCCGCAAATATCTCTATTTAAAAAAGTGTGGTATACCCCAGTAAACAATAACTGTGGTTTTGCCATCAAACGGTAAAAAATCTCTATTATTTAGCTTTTGGTAGTTTTTTCCGTAAAGAAAAACAGTAGTGTCTCCTGACTGTTGTGACACAAAAATATATCTGTTGAAAATAGTCTTGTTTAGGCCCGACATCCCAGTGTGGTTTCGCAGTTCCATGGGTCAAATCGCTGTACTATCCAGTTTTGGGCCTTTGGTATCTAAAAAACAAGCAGTTTGAGTGTGTCGCTCACTGTTCAGCCGCAAATACCTCTATTTAAAAAAGTGTGGTATACCCCAGTAAACAATAACTGTGGTTTTGCCATCCCATGGTAAAAAATCTCTATTATTCAGCTTTTGGTAGTTTTTTCCGTAAAGAAAAACAGTAGTGTCTCCTGACTGTTGTGACACAAAAATATATCTGTTGAAAATAGTCTTGGGTAGGCCCAACATCCCAGTGTGGTTTCGCAGTTCCACGGGTCAAATCGCTGTACTATCCAGATTTGGGTCTTTGGTATCTAAAAAAAAAGCAGTTTGAGTGTGTCGCTCACTGTTCAGCCACAAATATCTCTATTTAAAAAAGTGTGGTATACCCCAGTAAACAATAACTGTGGTTTTGCCATACCACGGTAAAAAATCTCTATTATTCAGCTTTTGGTAGTTTTTTCCGTAAAGAAAAACAGTAGTGTCTCCTGACTGTTGTGACACAAAAATATATCTGTTGAAAATAGTCTTGTGTAGGCCCGACATCCCAGTGTGGTTTCGCAGTTCCATGGGTCAAATCGCTGTACTATCCAGTTTTGGGCCTTTGGTATCTAAAAAAAAAGCAGTTTGAGTGTGTCGCTCACTGTTCAGCCGCAAATATCTCTATTTAAAAAAGTGTGGTATACCCCAGTAAACAATAACTGTGGTTTTGCCATCCCACGGTAAAAAATCTCTATTATTCAGCTTTTGGTAGTTTTTTCCGTAAAGAAAAACAGTAGTGTCTCCTGACTGTTGTGACACAAAAATATATCTGTTGAAAATAGTCTTGTGTAGGCCCGACATCCCAGTGTGGTTTCGCAGTTCCACGGGTCAAATCGCTGTACTATCCAGTTTTGGGACTTTGGTATCTAAAAAAAAAGCAGTTTGAGTGTGTCGCTCACTGTTCAGCCGCAAATATCTCTATTTAAAAAAGTGTGGTATACCCCCGTAAACAATAACTGTGGTTTTGCTATCCCACGGTAAAAAATTCCTATTATTCAGCTTTTGGTAGTGTTTTCCGTAAAGAAAAACAGTAGTGTCTCCTGACTGTTGTGACACAAAAATATATCTGTTGAAAATAGTCTTGTGTAGGCCCGACATTCCAGTGTGGTTTCACAGTTCCACGGGTCAAATCGCTGTACTATCCAGTTTTGGGCTTTTGGTATCTAAAAAAAAGCAGTTTGAGTGTGTCGCTCACTGTTCAGCCGCAAATATCTCTATTTAAAAAAGTGTGGTATACCCCAGTAAACAATAACTGTGGTTTTGCCATCAAACGGTAAAAAATCTCTATTATTTAGCTTTTGGTAGTTTTTTCCGTAAAGAAAAACAGTAGTGTCTCCTGACTGTTGTGACACAAAAATATATCTGTTGAAAATAGTCTTGTTTAGGCCCGACATCCCAGTGTGGTTTCGCAGTTCCATGGGTCAAATCGCTGTACTATCCAGATTTGGGCCTTTGGTATCTAAAAAACAAGCAGTTTGAGTGTGTCGCTCACTGTTCAGCCACAAATATCTCTATTTAAAAAAGTGTGGTATACCCCAGTAAACAATAACTGTGGTTTTGCCATCCCACGGTAAAAAATCTCTATTATTCAGCTTTTGGTAGTTTTTCCCGTAAAGAAAAACAGTCGTGTCTCCTGACTGTTGTGACACAAAAATATATCTGTTGAAAATAGTCTTGTGTAGGCCCGACATCTCAGTGTGGTTTCGCAGTTCCACGGGTCAAATCACTGTACTATCCAGATTTGGGTCTTTGGTATCTAAAAAAAAAGCAGTTTGAGTGTGTCGCTCACTGTTCAGCCGCAAATATCTCTATTTAAAAAAGTGTGGTATACCCCAGTAAACAATAACTGTGGTTTTGCCATCCCACGGTAAAAAATCTCTATTATTCAGCTTTTGGCAGTTTTTTCCGTAAAGAAAAACAGTAGTGTCTCCTGACTGTTGTGACACAAAAATCTATCTGTTATAAATAGTCTTGTGTAGGCCCCACATCCCAGTGTGGTTTTGCAGTTCCACAGGTCAAATCGCTGTACTATCCAGTTTTGGGCCTTTGGTATCTTAAAAAAAAGCAGTTTGAGTGTGTCGCTCACTGTTCAGCCGCAAATATCTCTATTTAAAAAAGTGTGGTATACCCCAGTAAACAATAACTGTGGTTTTGCCATCCCACGGTAAAAAATCTCTATTATTCAGCTTTTGCTAGTTTTTTCCGTAAAGAAAAACAGTAGTGTCTCCTGACTGTTGTGACACAAAAATATATCTGTTGAAAATAGTCTTGTGTAGGCTCGACATCCCATTGTGGTTTCGCAGTTCCACGGGTCAAATCGCTGTACTATCCAGTTTTGGACCTTTGGTATCTAAAAAAAAAGCAGTTTGAGTGTGTCGCTCACTGTTCAGCCGCAAATATCTCTATTTAAAAAAGTGTGGTATACCCCAGTAAACAATAACTGTGGTTTTGCCATCCCACGGTAAAAAATCTCTATTATTTCAGCTTTTGGTAGTTTTTTCCGTAAAGAAAAACAGTAGTGTCTCCTGACTGTTGTGACACAAAGATATATCTGTTGAAAATAGTCTTGTGTAGGCCCGACATCCCAGTGTGGTTTCGCAGTTCCACGGGTCAAATCACTGTACTATCCAGTTTTGGGCCTTTGGTATCTAAAAAACAAGCAGTTTGAGTGTGTCGCTCACTGTTCAGCCGCAAATATCTCTATTTAAAAAAGTGTGGTATACCCCAGTAAACAATAACTGTGGTTTTGCCATCCACGGTAAAAAATCTCTATTATTCAGCTTTTGGTAGTTTTTTCCGTAAAGAAAAACAGTAGTGTCTCTTGACTGTTGTGACACAAAAATATATCTGTTGAAAATAGTCTTGTGTAGGCCCGACATCCCAGTGTGGTTTCGCAGTTCCACGGGTCAAATGGCTGTACTATCCAGTTTTGGGCCTTTGGTATCTAAAAAAAAAGCAGTTTGAGTGTGTCGCTCACTGTTCAGCCGCAAATATCTCTATTTAAAAAAGTGTGGTATACCCCAGTAAACAATAACTGTGGTTTTGCCATCCCACGGTAAAAAATCTCTATTATTCAGCTTTTGGTAGTTTTTTCCGTAAAGAAAAACAGTAGTGTCTTCTGACTGTTGTGACACAAAAATATATCTGTTGAAAATAGTCTTGTGTAGGCCCGACATCCCAGTGTGGTTTCGCAGTTCCACGGGTCAAATCGCTGTACTATCCAGTTTTGGGCCTTTGGTATCTAAAAAAAAAGCAGTTTGAGTGTGTCGCTCACTGTTCAGCCGCAAATATCTCTATTTAAAAAAGTGTTGCATACCCCAGTAAACAATAACTGTGATTTTGCCATCCCACGGTAAAAAATCTCTATTATTCAGCTTTTGGTAGTTTTTTCCGTAAAGAAAAACAGTAGTGTCTCCTGACTGTTGTGACACAAAATTATATCTGTTGAAAATAGTCTTGTGTAGGCCCGACATCCCAGTGTGGTTTCGCAGTTCCACGGGTCAAATCGCTGTACTATCCAGTTTTGGGCCTTTGGTATCTAAAAAAAAAGCAGTTTGAGTGTGTCGCTCACTGTTCAGCCGCAAATATCTCTATTTAAAAAAGTGTGGTATACCCCCGTAAACAATAACTGTGGTTTTGCTATCCCACGGTAAAAAATTCCTATTATTCAGCTTTTGGTAGTTTTTTCCGTAAAGAAAAACAGTAGTGTCTCCTGACTGTTGTGACACAAAAATATATCTGTTGAAAATAGTCTTGTGTAGGCCCGACATCCCAGTGTGGTTTCGCAGTTCCACGGGTCAAATCGCTGTACTATCCAGTTTTGGGCCTTTGGTATCTAAAAAAAAGCAGATTGAGTGTGTCGCTCACTGTTCAGCCGCAAATATCTCTATTTAAAAAAGTGTGGTATACCCCAGTAAACAATAACTGTGGTTTTGCCATCCCACGGTAAAAAATCTCTATTATTCAGCTTTTGGTAGTTTTTTCCGTAAAGAAAAACAGTAGTGTCTTCTGACTGTTGTGACACAAAAATATATCTGTTGAAAATAGTCTTGTGTAGGCCCGACATCCCAGTGTGGTTTCGCAGTTCCACGGGTCAAATCGCTGTACTATCCAGTTTTGGGCTTTTGGTATCTAAAAAAAAGCAGTTTGAGTGTGTCGCTCACTGTTCAGCCGCAAATATCTCTATTTAAAAAAGTGTGGTATACCCCAGTAAACAATAACTGTGGTTTTGCCATCAAACGGTAAAAAATCTCTATTATTTAGCTTTTGGTAGTTTTTTCCGTAAAGAAAAACAGTAGTGTCTCCTGACTGTTGTGACACAAAAATATATCTGTTGAAAATAGTCTTGTTTAGGCCCGACATCCCAGTGTGGTTTCGCAGTTCCATGGGTCAAATCGCTGTACTATCCAGTTTTGGGCCTTTGGTATCTAAAAAACAAGCAGTTTGAGTGTGTCGCTCACTGTTCAGCCGCAAATATCTCTATTTAAAAAAGTGTGGTATACCCCAGTAAACAATAACTGTGGTTTTGCCATCCCATGGTAAAAAATCTCTATTATTCAGCTTTTGGTAGTTTTTTCCGTAAAGAAAAACAGTAGTGTCTCCTGACTGTTGTGACACAAAAATATATCTGTTGAAAATAGTCTTGGGTAGGCCCAACATCCCAGTGTGGTTTCGCAGTTCCACGGGTCAAATCGCTGTACTATCCAGATTTGGGTCTTTGGTATCTAAAAAAAAAGCAGTTTGAGTGTGTCGCTCACTGTTCAGCCACAAATATCTCTATTTAAAAAAGTGTGGTATACCCCAGTAAACAATAACTGTGGTTTTGCCATCCCACGGTAAAAAATCTCTATTATTCAGCTTTTGGTAGTTTTTTCCGTAAAGAAAAACAGTAGTGTCTCCTGACTGTTGTGACACAAAAATATATCTGTTGAAAATAGTCTTGTGTAGGCCCGACATCCCAGTGTGGTTTCGCAGTTCCACGGGTCAAATCGCTGTACTATCCTGATTTGGGCCTTTGGTATCTAAAAAAAAAGCAGTTTGAGTGTGTCGCTCACTGTTCAGCCGCAAATATCTCTATTTAAAAAAGTGTGGTATACCCCAGTAAACAATAACTGTGGTTTTGCCATCCCACGGTAAAAAATCTCTATTATTTCAGCTTTTGGTAGTTTTTTCCGTAAAGAAAAACAGTAGTGTCTCCTGACTGTTGTGACACAAAAATATATCTGTTGAAAATAGTATTGTGTAGGCCCGACATCCCAGTGTGGTTTCGCAGTTCCACGGGTCAAATCGCTGTACTATCCAGTTTTGGGCCTTTGGTATCTAAAAAAAAAGCAGTTTGAGTGTGTCGCTCACTGTTCAGCCGCAAATATCTCTATTTAAAAAAGTGTGGTATACCCCAGTAAACAATAACTGTGGTTTTGCCATCCCACGGTAAAAAATCTCTATTATTTCAGCTTTTGGTAGTTTTTTCCGTAAAGAAAAACAGTAGTGTCTCCTGACTGTTGTGACACAAAGATATATCTGTTGAAAATAGTCTTGTGTAGGCCCGACATCCCAGTGTGGTTTCGCAGTTCCACGGGTCAAATCACTGTACTATCCAGTTTTGGGCCTTTGGTATCTAAAAAACAAGCAGTTTGAGTGTGTCGCTCACTGTTCAGCCGCAAATATCTCTATTTAAAAAATTGTGGTATACCCCAGTAAACAATAACTGTGGTTTTGCCATCCCGCGGTAAAAAATCTCTATTATTCAGCTTTTGGTAGTTTTTTCCGTAAAGAAAAACAGTAGTGTCTCCTGACTGTTGTGACACAAAAATATATCTGTTGAAAATAGTCTTGTGTAGGCCCGACATCCCAGTGTGGTTTCGCAGTTCCACGGGTCAAATGGCTGTACTATCCAGTTTTGGGCCTTTGGTATCTAAAAAAAAAGCAGTTTGAGTGTGTCGCTCACTGTTCAGCCGCAAATATCTCTATTTAAAAAAGTGTGGTATACCCCAGTAAACAATAACTGTGGTTTTGCCATCCCACGGTAAAAAATCTCTATTATTCAGCTTTTGGTAGTTTTTTCCGTAAAGAAAAACACTAGTGTCTTCTGACTGTTGTGACACAAAAATATATCTGTTGAAAATAGTCTTGTGTAGGCCCGACATCCCAGTGTGGTTTCGCAGTTCCACGGGTTAAATCGCTGTACTATCCAGTTTTGGGCCTTTGGTATCTAAAAAAAAAGCAGTTTGAGTGTGTCGCTCACTGTTCAGCCGCAAATATCTCTATTTAATAAAGTGTTGCATACCCCAGTAAACAATAACTGTGGTTTTGCCATCCCACGGTAAAAAATCTCTATTATTCAGCTTTTGGTAGTTTTTTTCCGTAAAGAAAAACAGTAGTGTCTCCTGACTGTTGTGACACAAAAATATATCTGTTGAAAATAGTCTTGTGTAGGCCCGACATCCCAGTGTGGTTTCGCAGTTCCACGGGTCAAATCGCTGTACTATCCAGTTTTGGGCCTTTGGTATCTAAAAAAAAAGCAGTTTGAGTGTGTCGCTCACTGTTCAGCCGCAAATATCTCTATTTAAAAAAGTGTGGTATACCCCCGTAAACAATAACTGTGGTTTTGCCATCCCACGGTAAAAAATTCCTATTATTCAGCTTTTGGTAGTTTTTTCCGTAAAGAAAAACAGTAGTGTCTCCTGACTGTTGTGACACAAAAATATATCTGTTGAAAATAGTCTTGTGTAGGCCCGACATCCCAGTGTGGTTTCGCAGTTCCACGGGTCAAATCGCTGTACAATCCAGTTTTGGGCCTTTGGTATCTAAAAAAAAGCAGATTGAGTGTGTCGCTCACTGTTCAGCCGCAAATATCTCTATTTAAAAAAGTGTGGTATACCCCAGTAAACAATAACTGTGGTTTTGCCATCCCACGGTAAAAAATCTCTATTATTTCAGCTTTTGGTAGTTTTTTCCGTAAAGAAAAACAGTAGTGTCTCCTGACTGTTGTGACACAAAGATATATCTGTTGAAAATAGTCTTGTGTAGGCCCGACATCCCAGTGTGGTTTCGCAGTTCCACGGGTCAAATCACTGTACTATCCAGTTTTGGGCCTTTGGTATCTAAAAAACAAGCAGTTTGAGTGTGTCGCTCACTGTTCAGCCGCAAATATCTCTATTTAAAAAAGTGTGGTATACCCCAGTAAACAATAACTGTGGTTTTGCCATCCACGGTAAAAAATCTCTATTATTCAGCTTTTGGTAGTTTTTTCCGTAAAGAAAAACAGTAGTGTCTCTTGACTGTTGTGACACAAAAATATATCTGTTGAAAATAGTCTTGTGTAGGCCCGACATCCCAGTGTGGTTTCGCAGTTCCACGGGTCAAATGGCTGTACTATCCAGTTTTGGGCCTTTGGTATCTAAAAAAAAAGCAGTTTGAGTGTGTCGCTCACTGTTCAGCCGCAAATATCTCTATTTAAAAAAGTGTGGTATACCCCAGTAAACAATAACTGTGGTTTTGCCATCCCACGGTAAAAAATCTCTATTATTCAGCTTTTGGTAGTTTTTTCCGTAAAGAAAAACAGTAGTGTCTTCTGACTGTTGTGACACAAAAATATATCTGTTGAAAATAGTCTTGTGTAGGCCCGACATCCCAGTGTGGTTTCGCAGTTCCACGGGTCAAATCGCTGTACTATCCAGTTTTGGGCCTTTGGTATCTAAAAAAAAAGCAGTTTGAGTGTGTCGCTCACTGTTCAGCCGCAAATATCTCTATTTAAAAAAGTGTTGCATACCCCAGTAAACAATAACTGTGATTTTGCCATCCCACGGTAAAAAATCTCTATTATTCAGCTTTTGGTAGTTTTTTCCGTAAAGAAAAACAGTAGTGTCTCCTGACTGTTGTGACACAAAATTATATCTGTTGAAAATAGTCTTGTGTAGGCCCGACATCCCAGTGTGGTTTCGCAGTTCCACGGGTCAAATCGCTGTACTATCCAGTTTTGGGCCTTTGGTATCTAAAAAAAAAGCAGTTTGAGTGTGTCGCTCACTGTTCAGCCGCAAATATCTCTATTTAAAAAAGTGTGGTATACCCCCGTAAACAATAACTGTGGTTTTGCTATCCCACGGTAAAAAATTCCTATTATTCAGCTTTTGGTAGTTTTTTCCGTAAAGAAAAACAGTAGTGTCTCCTGACTGTTGTGACACAAAAATATATCTGTTGAAAATAGTCTTGTGTAGGCCCGACATCCCAGTGTGGTTTCGCAGTTCCACGGGTCAAATCGCTGTACTATCCAGTTTTGGGCCTTTGGTATCTAAAAAAAAGCAGATTGAGTGTGTCGCTCACTGTTCAGCCGCAAATATCTCTATTTAAAAAAGTGTGGTATACCCCAGTAAACAATAACTGTGGTTTTGCCATCCCACGGTAAAAAATCTCTATTATTCAGCTTTTGGTAGTTTTTTCCGTAAAGAAAAACAGTAGTGTCTTCTGACTGTTGTGACACAAAAATATATCTGTTGAAAATAGTCTTGTGTAGGCCCGACATCCCAGTGTGGTTTCGCAGTTCCACGGGTCAAATCGCTGTACTATCCAGTTTTGGGCTTTTGGTATCTAAAAAAAAGCAGTTTGAGTGTGTCGCTCACTGTTCAGCCGCAAATATCTCTATTTAAAAAAGTGTGGTATACCCCAGTAAACAATAACTGTGGTTTTGCCATCAAACGGTAAAAAATCTCTATTATTTAGCTTTTGGTAGTTTTTTCCGTAAAGAAAAACAGTAGTGTCTCCTGACTGTTGTGACACAAAAATATATCTGTTGAAAATAGTCTTGTTTAGGCCCGACATCCCAGTGTGGTTTCGCAGTTCCATGGGTCAAATCGCTGTACTATCCAGTTTTGGGCCTTTGGTATCTAAAAAACAAGCAGTTTGAGTGTGTCGCTCACTGTTCAGCCGCAAATATCTCTATTTAAAAAAGTGTGGTATACCCCAGTAAACAATAACTGTGGTTTTGCCATCCCATGGTAAAAAATCTCTATTATTCAGCTTTTGGTAGTTTTTTCCGTAAAGAAAAACAGTAGTGTCTCCTGACTGTTGTGACACAAAAATATATCTGTTGAAAATAGTCTTGGGTAGGCCCAACATCCCAGTGTGGTTTCGCAGTTCCACGGGTCAAATCGCTGTACTATCCAGATTTGGGTCTTTGGTATCTAAAAAAAAAGCAGTTTGAGTGTGTCGCTCACTGTTCAGCCACAAATATCTCTATTTAAAAAAGTGTGGTATACCCCAGTAAACAATAACTGTGGTTTTGCCATCCCACGGTAAAAAATCTCTATTATTCAGCTTTTGGTAGTTTTTTCCGTAAAGAAAAACAGTAGTGTCTCCTGACTGTTGTGACACAAAAATATATCTGTTGAAAATAGTCTTGTGTAGGCCCGACATCCCAGTGTGGTTTCGCAGTTCCACGGGTCAAATCGCTGTACTATCCAGATTTGGGCCTTTGGTATCTAAAAAAAAAGCAGTTTGAGTGTGTCGCTCACTGTTCAGCCGCAAATATCTCTATTTAAAAAAGTGTGGTATACCCCAGTAAACAATAACTGTGGTTTTGCCATCCCACGGTAAAAAATCTCTATTATTTCAGCTTTTGGTAGTTTTTTCCGTAAAGAAAAACAGTAGTGTCTCCTGACTGTTGTGACACAAAAATATATCTGTTGAAAATAGTATTGTGTAGGCCCGACATCCCAGTGTGGTTTCGCAGTTCCACGGGTCAAATCGCTGTACTATCCAGTTTTGGGCCTTTGGTATCTAAAAAAAAAGCAGTTTGAGTGTGTCGCTCACTGTTCAGCCGCAAATATCTCTATTTAAAAAAGTGTGGTATACCCCAGTAAACAATAACTGTGGTTTTGCCATCCCACGGTAAAAAATCTCTATTATTTCAGCTTTTGGTAGTTTTTTCCGTAAAGAAAAACAGTAGTGTCTCCTGACTGTTGTGACACAAAGATATATCTGTTGAAAATAGTCTTGTGTAGGCCCGACATCCCAGTGTGGTTTCGCAGTTCCACGGGTCAAATCACTGTACTATCCAGTTTTGGGCCTTTGGTATCTAAAAAACAAGCAGTTTGAGTGTGTCGCTCACTGTTCAGCCGCAAATATCTCTATTTAAAAAATTGTGGTATACCCCAGTAAACAATAACTGTGGTTTTGCCATCCCGCGGTAAAAAATCTCTATTATTCAGCTTTTGGTAGTTTTTTCCGTAAAGAAAAACAGTAGTGTCTCCTGACTGTTGTGACACAAAAATATATCTGTTGAAAATAGTCTTGTGTAGGCCCGACATCCCAGTGTGGTTTCGCAGTTCCACGGGTCAAATGGCTGTACTATCCAGTTTTGGGCCTTTGGTATCTAAAAAAAAAGCAGTTTGAGTGTGTCGCTCACTGTTCAGCCGCAAATATCTCTATTTAAAAAACTGTGGTATACCCCAGTAAACAATAACTGTGGTTTTGCCATCCCACGGTAAAAAATCTCTATTATTCAGCTTTTGGTAGTTTTTTCCGTAAAGAAAAACACTAGTGTCTTCTGACTGTTGTGACACAAAAATATATCTGTTGAAAATAGTCTTGTGTAGGCCCGACATCCCAGTGTGGTTTCGCAGTTCCACGGGTCAAATCGCTGTACAATCCAGTTTTGGGCCTTTGGTATCTAAAAAAAAGCAGATTGAGTGTGTCGCTCACTGTTCAGCCGCAAATATCTCTATTTAAAAAAGTGTGGTATACCCCAGTAAACAATAACTGTGTTTTTGCCATCCCACGGTAAAAAATCTCTATTATTCAGCTTTTGGTAGTTTTTTCCGTAAAGAAAAACAGTAGTGTCTTCTGACTGTTGTGACACAAAAATATATCTGTTGAAAATAGTCTTGTGTAGGCCCGACATCCCAGTGTGGTTTCGCAGTTCCACGGGTCAAATCGCTGTACTATCCAGTTTTGGGCTTTTGGTATCTAAAAAAAAGCAGTTTGAGTGTGTCGCTCACTGTTCAGCCGCAAATATCTCTATTTAAAAAAGTGTGGTATACCCCAGTAAACAATAACTGTGGTTTTGCCATCCCACGGTAAAAAATCTCTATTATTCAGCTTTTGGTAGTTTTTTCCGTAAAGAAAAACAGTAGTGTCTCCTGACTGTTGTGACACAAAAATATATCTGTTGAAAATAGTCTTGTGTAGGCCCGACATCCCAGTGTGGTTTCGCAGTTCCATGGGTCAAATCGCTGTACTATCCAGTTTTGGGCCTTTGGTATCTAAAAAACAAGCAGTTTGAGTGTGTCGCTCACTGTTCAGCCGCAAATATCTCTATTTAAAAAAGTGTGGTATACCCCAGTAAACAATAACTTTGGTTTTGCCATCCCACGGTAAAAATCTCTATTATTCAGCTTTTGGTAGTTTTTTCCGTAAAGAAAAACAGTAGTGTCTCCTGACTGTTGTGACACAAAGATATATCTGTTGAAAATAGTCTTGTGTAGGCCCGACATCCCAGTGTGGTTTCGCATTTCCACGGGTCAAATCACTGTACTATCCAGTTTTGGGCCTTTGGTATCTAAAAAAAAAGCAGTTTGAGTGTGTCGCTCACTGTTCAGCCGCAAATATCTCTATTTAAAAAAGTGTGGTATACGCCAGTAAACAATAACTGTGGTTTTGCCATCCCACGGTAAAAAATCTCTATTATTCAGCTTTTGGTAGTTTTTTCCGTAAAGAAAAACAGTAGTGTCTCCTGACTGTTGTGACACAAAAATATATCTGTTGAAAATAGTCTTGGGTAGGCCCGACATCCCAGTGTGGTTTCGCATTTCCACGGGTCAAATCACTGTACTATCCAGTTTTGGGCCTTTGGTATCTAAAAAAAAAGCAGTTTGAGTGTGTCGCTCACTGTTCAGCCGCAAATATCTCTATTTAAAAAAGTGTGGTATACCCCAGTAAACAATAACTGTGGTTTTGCCATCCCACGGTAAAAAATCTCTATTATTCAGCTTTTGGTAGTATTTTCCGTAAAGAAAAACAGTAGTGTCTCCTGACTGTTGTGACACAAAAATATATCTGTTGAAAATAGTCTTGGGTAGGCCCGACATCCCAGTGTGGTTTCGCAGTTCCACGGGTCAAATCACTGTACTATCCAGATTTGGGTCTTTGGTATCTAAAAAAAAAGCAGTTTGAGTGTGTCGCTCACTGTTCAGCCGCAAATATCTCTATTTAAAAAAGTGTGGTATACCCCAGTAAACAATAACTGTGGTTTTGCCATCCCATGGTAAAAAATCTCTATTATTCAGCTTTTGGTAGTTTTTTCCGTAAAGAAAAACAGTAGTGTCTCCTGACTGTTGTGACACAAAAATATATCTGTTGAAAATAGTCTTGTGTAGGCCCGACATCCCAGTGTGGTTTCGCAGTTCCATGGGTCAAATCGCTGTACTATCCAGATTTGGGTCTTTGGTATCTAAAAAAAAAGCAGTTTGATTGTGTCGCTCACTGTTCAGCCGCAAATATCTCTATTTAAAAAAGTGTTGTATACCCCAGTAAACAATAACTGTGGTTTTGCCATCCCACGGTAAAAAATCTCTATTATTCAGCTTTTGGTAGTTTTTTCCGTAAAGAAAAACAGTAGTGTCTCCTGACTGTTGTGACACAAAAATATATCTGTTGAAAATAGTCTTGTGTAGGCTCGACATCCCAGTGTGGTTTCGCAGTTCCACGGGTCAAATCGCTGTACTATCCAGTTTTGGGCCTTTGGTATCTAAAAAAAAAGCAGTTTGAGTGTGTCGCTCACTGTTCAGCCGCAAATATCTCTATTTAAAAAAGTGTGGTGTACCCCAGTAAACAATAACTGTGGTTTTGCCATCCCACGGTAAAAAATCTCTATTATTCAGCTTTTGGTAGTTTTTTCCGTAAAGAAAAACAGTAGTGTCTCCTGACTGTTGTTACACAAAGATATATCTGTTGAAAATAGTCTTGTGTAGGCCCGACATCCCAGTGTGGTTTCGCAGTTCCACGGGTCAAATCACTGTACTATCCAGTTTTGGGCCTTTGGTATCTAAAAAAAAAGCAGTTTGAGTGTGTCGCTCACTGTTCAGTCGCAAATATCTCTATTTAAAAAAGTGTGGTATACCACAGTAAACAATAACTGTGGTTTTGCCATCCCACGGTAAAAAATCTCTATTATTCAGCTTTTGGTAGTTTTTTCCGTAAAGAAAAACAGTAGTGTCTCCTGACTGTTGTGACACAAAAATATATCTGTTGAAAATAGTCTTGGGTAGGCCCGACATCCCAGTGTGGTTTCGCAGTTCCACGGGTCAAATCACTGTACTATCCAGATTTGGGTCTTTGGTATCTAAAAAAAAAGCAGTTTGAGTGTGTCGCTCACTGTTCAGCCGCAAATATCTCTATTTAAAAAAGTGTGGTATACCCCAGTAAACAATAACTGTGGTTTTGCCATCCCATGGTAAAAAATCTCTATTATTCAGCTTTTGGTAGTTTTTTCCGTAAAGAAAAACAGTAGTGTCTCCTGACTGTTGTGACACAAAAATATATCTGTTGAAAATAGTCTTGTGTAGGCCCGACATCCCAGTGTAGTTTCGCAGTTCCATGGGTCAAATCGCTGTACTATCCAGATTTGGGTCTTTGGTATCTAAAAAAAAAGCAGTTTGATTGTGTCGCTCACTGTTCAGCCGCAAATATCTCTATTTAAAAAAGTGTGGTATACCCCAGTAAACAATAACTGTGGTTTTGCCATCCCACGGTAAAAAATCTCTATTATTCAGCTTTTGGTAGTTTTTTCCGTAAAGAAAAACAGTAGTGTCTCCTGACTGTTGTGACACAAAAATATATCTGTTGAAAATAGTCTTGTGTAGGCTCGACATCCCAGTGTGGTTTCGTAGTTCCACGGGTCAAATCGCTGTACTATCCAGTTTTGGGCCTTTGGTATCTAAAAAAAAAGCAGTTTGAGTGTGTCGCTCACTGTTCAGCCGCAAATATCTCTATTTAAAAAAGTGTGGTGTACCCCAGTAAACAATAACTGTGGTTTTGCCATGCCACGGTAAAAAATCTCTATTATTCAGCTTTTGGTAGTTTTTTCCGTAAAGAAAAACAGTAGTGTCTCCTGACTGTTGTTACACAAAGATATATCTGTTGAAAATAGTCTTGTGTAGGCCCGACATCCCAGTGTGGTTTCGCAGTTCCACGGGTCAAATCACTGTACTATCCAGTTTTGGGCCTTTGGTATCTAAAAAAAAAGCAGTTTGAGTGTGTCGCTCACTGTTCAGTCGCAAATATCTCTATTTAAAAAAGTGTGGTATACCCCAGTAAACAATAACTGTGGTTTTGCCATCCCACGGTAAAAAATCTCTATTATTCAGCTTTTGGTAGTTTTTTCCGTAAAGAAAAACAGTAGTGTCTCCTGACTGTTGTGACACAAAAATATATCTGTTGAAAATAGTCTTGTGTAGGCCCGACATCCCAGTGTGGTTTCGCAGTTCCACGGGTCAAATCGCTGTACTATCCAGATTTGGGTCTTTGGTATCTAAAAAAAAGCAGTTTGAGTGTGTCGCTCACTGTTCAGCCGCGAATATCTCTATTTAAAAAAGTGTGGTATACCCCAGTAAACAATAACTGTGGTTTTGCCATCCCACGGTAAAAAATCTCTATTATTCAGCTTTTGGTAGTTTTTTCCGTAAAGAAAAACAGTAGTGTCTCCTGACTGTTGTGACACAAAAATATATCTGTTGAAAATAGTCTTGTGTAGGCCCGACATTCCAGTGTGGTTTCGCAGTTCCACGGGTCAAATCGCTGTACTATCCAGTTTTGGGCTTTTGGTATCTAAAAAAAAGCAGTTTGAGTTTGTCGCTCACTGTTCAGCCGCAAATATCTCTATTTAAAAATGTGTGGTATACCCCAGTAAACAATAACTGTGGTTTTGCCATCAAACGGTAAAAAATCTCTATTATTTAGCTTTTGGTAGTTTTTTCCGTAAAGGAAAACAGTAGTGTCTCCTGACTGTTGTGACACAAAAATATATCTGTTGAAAATAGTCTTGTGTAGGCTCGACATCCCATTGTGGTTTCGCAGTTCCACGGGTCAAATCGCTGTACTATCCAGTTTTGGGCCTTTGGTATCTAGAAAAAAAGCAGTTGGAGTGTGTCGCTCACTGTTCAGCCGCAAATATCTCTATTTAAAAAAGTGTGGTATACCCCAGTAAACAATAACTGTGGTTTTGCCATCCCACGGTAAAAAATCTCTATTATTCAGCTTTTGGTAGTTTTTTCCGTAAAGAAAAACAGTAGTGTCTCCTGACTGTTGTGACACAAAAATATATCTGTTGAAAATAGTCTTGTGTAGGCCCGACATCCCAGTGTGGTTTCGCAGTTCCATGGGTCAAATCGCTGTACTATCCAGTTTTGGGCCTTTGGTATCTAAAAAACAAGCAGTTTGAGTGTGTCGCTCACTGTTCAGCCGCAAATATCTCTATTTAAAAAAGTGTGGTATACCCCAGTAAACAATAACTTTGGTTTTGCCATCCCACGGTAAAAATCTCTATTATTCAGCTTTTGGTAGTTTTTTCCGTAAAGAAAAACAGTAGTGTCTCCTGACTGTTGTGACACAAAGATATATCTGTTGAAAATAGTCTTGTGTAGGCCCGACATCCCAGTGTGGTTTCGCATTTCCAAGGGTCAAATCACTGTACTATCCAGTTTTGGGCCTTTGGTATCTAAAAAAAAAGCAGTTTGAGTGTGTCGCTCACTGTTCAGCCGCAAATATCTCTATTTAAAAAAGTGTGGTATACCCCAGTAAACAATAACTGTGGTTTTGCCATCCCACGGTAAAAAATCTCTATTATTCAGCTTTTGGTAGTTTTTTCCGTAAAGAAAAACAGTAGTGTCTCCTGACTGTTGTGACACAAAAATATATCTGTTGAAAATAGTCTTGGGTAGGCCCGACATCCCAGTGTGGTTTCGCAGTTCCATGGGTCAAATCGCTGTACTATCCAGATTTGGGTCTTTGGTATCTAAAAAAAAAGCAGTTTGATTGTGTCGCTCACTGTTCAGCCGCAAATATCTCTATTTAAAAAAGTGTGGTATACCCCAGTAAACAATAACTGTGGTTTTGCCATGCCACGGTAAAAAATCTCTATTATTCAGCTTTTGGTAGTTTTTTCCGTAAAGAAAAACAGTAGTGTCTCCTGACTGTTGTGACACAAAAATATATCTGTTGAAAATAGTCTTGTGTAGGCTCGACATCCCAGTGTGGTTTCGCAGTTCCACGGGTCAAATCACTGTACTATCCAGTTTTGGGCCTTTGGTATCTAAAAAAAAAGCAGTTTGAGTGTGTCGCTCACTGTTCAGTCGCAAATATCTCTATTTAAAAAAGTGTGGTATACCCCAGTAAACAATAACTGTGGTTTTGCCATCCCACGGTAAAAAATCTCTATTATTCAGCTTTTGGTAGTTTTTTCCGTAAAGAAAAACAGTAGTGTCTCCTGACTGTTGTGACACAAAAATATATCTGTTGAAAATAGTCTTGGGTAGGCCCGACATCCCAGTGTGGTTTCGCAGTTCCACGGGTCAAATCACTGTACTATCCAGATTTGGGTCTTTGGTATCTAAAAAAAAAGCAGTTTGAGTGTGTCGCTCACTGTTCAGCCGCAAATATCTCTATTTAAAAAAGTGTGGTATACCCCAGTAAACAATAACTGTGGTTTTGCCATCCCATGGTAAAAAATCTCTATTATTCAGCTTTTGGTAGTTTTTTCCGTAAAGAAAAACAGTAGTGTCTCCTGACTGTTGTGACACAAAAATATATCTGTTGAAAATAGTCTTGTGTAGGCCCGACATCCCAGTGTGGTTTCGCAGTTCCATGGGTCAAATCGCTGTACTATCCAGATTTGGGTCTTTGGTATCTAAAAAAAAAGCAGTTTGATTGTGTCGCTCACTGTTCAGCCGCAAATATCTCTATTTAAAAAAGTGTGGTATACCCCAGTAAACAATAACTGTGGTTTTGCCATCCCACGGTAAAAAATCTCTATTATTCAGCTTTTGGTAGTTTTTTCCGTAAAGAAAAACAGTAGTGTCTCCTGACTGTTGTGACACAAAAATATATCTGTTGAAAATAGTCTTGTGTAGGCTCGACATCCCAGTGTGGTTTCGTAGTTCCACGGGTCAAATCGCTGTACTATCCAGTTTTGGGCCTTTGGTATCTAAAAAAAAAGCAGTTTGAGTGTGTCGCTCACTGTTCAGCCGCAAATATCTCTATTTAAAAAAGTGTGGTGTACCCCAGTAAACAATAACTGTGGTTTTGCCATGCCACGGTAAAAAATCTCTATTATTCAGCTTTTGGTAGTTTTTTCCGTAAAGAAAAACAGTAGTGTCTCCTGACTGTTGTTACACAAAGATATATCTGTTGAAAATAGTCTTGTGTAGGCCCGACATCCCAGTGTGGTTTCGCAGTTCCACGGGTCAAATCACTGTACTATCCAGTTTTGGGCCTTTGGTATCTAAAAAAAAAGCAGTTTGAGTGTGTCGCTCACTGTTCAGTCGCAAATATCTCTATTTAAAAAAGTGTGGTATACCCCAGTAAACAATAACTGTGGTTTTGCCATCCCACGGTAAAAAATCTCTATTATTCAGCTTTTGGTAGTTTTTTCCGTAAAGAAAAACAGTAGTGTCTCCTGACTGTTGTGACACAAAAATATATCTGTTGAAAAAAGTCTTGTGTAGGCCCGACATCCCAGTGTGGTTTCGCAGTTCCACGGGTCAAATCGCTGTACTATCCAGTTTTGGGCCTTTGGTATCTAAAAAACAAGCAGTTTGAGTGTGTCGCTCACTGTTAAGCCGCAAATATCTCTATTTAAAAAAGTGTGGTATACCCCAGTAAACAATAACTGTGGTTTTGCCATCCCATGGTAAAAAATCTCTATTATTCAGCTTTTGGTAGTTTTTTCCGTAAAGAAAAACAGTAGTGTCTCCTGACTGTTGTGACACAAAAATATATCTGTTGAAAATAGTCTTGGGTAGGCCCGACATCCCAGTGTGGTTTCGCAGTTCCACGGGTCAAATCGCTGTACTATCCAGATTTGGGTCTTTGGTATCTAAAAAAAAAGCAGTTTGAGTGTGTCGCTCACTGTTCAGCCACAAATATCTCTATTTAAAAAAGTGTGGTATACCCCAGTAAACAATAACTGTGGTTTTGCCATCCCACGGTAAAAAATCTCTATTATTCAGCTTTTGGTAGTTTTTTCCGTAAAGAAAAACAGTAGTGTCTCCTGACTGTTGTGACACAAAAATATATCTGTTGAAAATAGTCTTGTGTAGGCCCGACATCCCAGTGTGGTTTCGCAGTTCCACGGGTCAAATCGCTGTACTATCCAGATTTGGGTCTTTGGTATCTAAAAAAAAGCAGTTTGAGTGTGTCGCTCACTGTTCAGCCGCGAATATCTCTATTTAAAAAAGTGTGGTATACCCCAGTAAACAATAACTGTGGTTTTGCCATCCCACGGTAAAAAATCTCTATTATTCAGCTTTTGGTAGTTTTTTCCGTAAAGAAAAACAGTAGTGTCTCCTGACTGTTGTGACACAAAAATATATCTGTTGAAAATAGTCTTGTGTAGGCCCGACATTCCAGTGTGGTTTCGCAGTTCCACGGGTCAAATCGCTGTACTATCCAGTTTTGGGCTTTTGGTATCTAAAAAAAAGCAGTTTGAGTTTGTCGCTCACTGTTCAGCCGCAAATATCTCTATTTAAAAATGTGTGGTATACCCCAGTAAACAATAACTGTGGTTTTGCCATCAAACGGTAAAAAATCTCTATTATTTAGCTTTTGGTAGTTTTTTCCGTAAAGGAAAACAGTAGTGTCTCCTGACTGTTGTGACACAAAAATATATCTGTTGAAAATAGTCTTGTGTAGGCTCGACATCCCATTGTGGTTTCGCAGTTCCACGGGTCAAATCGCTGTACTATCCAGTTTTGGGCCTTTGGTATCTAAAAAAAAAGCAGTTGGAGTGTGTCGCTCACTGTTCAGCCGCAAATATCTCTATTTAAAAAAGTGTGGTATACCCCAGTAAACAATAACTTTGGTTTTGCCATCCCACGGTAAAAATCTCTATTATTCAGCTTTTGGTAGTTTTTTCCGTAAAGAAAAACAGTAGTGTCTCCTGACTGTTGTGACACAAAGATATATCTGTTGAAAATAGTCTTGTGTAGGCCCGACATCCCAGTGTGGTTTCGCATTTCCAAGGGTCAAATCACTGTACTATCCAGTTTTGGGCCTTTGGTATCTAAAAAAAAAGCAGTTTGAGTGTGTCGCTCACTGTTCAGCCGCAAATATCTCTATTTAAAAAAGTGTGGTATACCCCAGTAAACAATAACTGTGGTTTTGCCATCCCACGGTAAAAAATCTCTATTATTCAGCTTTTGGTAGTTTTTTCCGTAAAGAAAAACAGTAGTGTCTCCTGACTGTTGTGACACAAAAATATATCTGTTGAAAATAGTCTTGGGTAGGCCCGACATCCCAGTGTGGTTTCGCAGTTCCACGGGTCAAATCGCTGTACTATCCAGATTTGGGTCTTTGGTATCTAAAAAAAAAGCAGTTTGAGTGTGTCGCTCACTGTTCAGCCGCAAATATCTCTATTTAAAAAAGTGTGGTATACCCCAGTAAACAATAACTGTGGTTTTGCCATCCCATGGTAAAAAATCTCTATTATTCAGCTTTTGGTAGTTTTTTCCGTAAAGAAAAACAGTAGTGTCTCCTGACTGTTGTGACACAAAAATATATCTGTTGAAAATAGTCTTGTGTAGGCCCGACATCCCAGTGTGGTTTCGCAGTTCCATGGGTCAAATCGCTGTACTATCCAGATTTGGGTCTTTGGTATCTAAAAAAAAAGCAGTTTGATTGTGTCGCTCACTGTTCAGCCGCAAATATCTCTATTTAAAAAAGTGTAGTATACCCCAGTAAACAATAACTGTGGTTTTGCCATCCCACGGTAAAAAATCTCTATTATTCAGCTTTTGGTAGTTTTTTCCGTAAAGAAAAACAGTAGTGTCTCCTGACTGTTGTGACACAAAAAAAAATCTGTTGAAAATAGTCTTGTGTAGGCTCGATATCCCAGTGTGGTTTCGCAGTTCCACGGGTCAAATCGCTGTACTATCCAGTTTTGGGCCTTTGGTATCTAAAAAAAAAGCAGTTTGAGTGTGTCGCTCACTGTTCAGCCGCAAATATCTCTATTTAAAAAAGTGTGGTATACCCCAGTAAACAATAACTGTGGTTTTGCCATCCCACGGTTAAAAATCTCTATTATTCAGCTTTTGGTAGTTTTTTCCGTAAAGAAAAACAGTAGTGTCTCCTGACTGTTGTGACACAAAAATATATCTGTTGAAAATAGTCTTGTGTAGGCTCGACATCCCAGTGTGGTTTCGCAGTTCCACGGGTCAAATCGCTGTACTATCCAGTTTTGGGCCTTTGGTATCTAAAAAAAAAGCAGTTTGAGTGTGTCGCTCACTGTTTAGCCGCAAATATCTCTATTTAAAAAAGTGTGGTGTACCCCAGTAAACAATAACTGTGGTTTTGCCATGCCACGGTAAAAAATCTCTATTATTCAGCTTTTGGTAGTTTTTTCCGTAAAGAAAAACAGTAGTGTCTCCTGACTGTTGTTACACAAAGATATATCTGTTGAAAATAGTCTTGTGTAGGCCCGACATCCCAGTGTGGTTTCGCAGTTCCACGGGTCAAATCACTGTACTATCCAGTTTTGGGCCTTTGGTATCTAAAAAAAAAGCAGTTTGAGTGTGTCGCTCACTGTTCAGTCGCAAATATCTCTATTTAAAAAAGTGTGGTATACCCCAGTAAACAATAACTGTGGTTTTGCCATCCCACGGTAAAAAATCTCTATTATTCAGCTTTTGGTAGTTTTTTCCGTAAAGAAAAACAGTAGTGTCTCCTGACTGTTGTGACACAAAAATATATCTGTTGAAAAAAGTCTTGTGTAGGCCCGACACCCCAGTGTGGTTTCGCAGTTCCACGGGTCAAATCGCTGTACTATCCAGTTTTGGGCCTTTGGTATCTAAAAAAAAAGCAGTTTGAGTGTGTCGCTCACTGTTCAGCCGCAAATATCTCTATTTAAAAAAGTGTGGTATACCCCAGTAAACAATAACTGTGGTTTTGCCATCCCACGGTAAAAAATCTCTATTATTCAGCTTTTGGTAGTTTTTTCCGTAAAGAAAAACAGTAGTGTCTCCTGACTGTTGTGACACAAAAATATATCTGTTGAAAATAGTCTTGGGTAGGCCCGACATCCCAGTGTAGTTTCGCAGTTCCACGGGTCAAATCGCTGTACTATCCAGTTTTGGGCCTTTGGTATCTAAAAAAAAAGCAGTTGGAGTGTGTCGCTCACTGTTCAGCCGCAAATATCTCTATTTAAAAAAGTGTGGTATACCCCAGTAAACAATAACTGTGGTTTTGCCATCCCACGGTAAAAAATCTCTATTATTCAGCTTTTGGTAGTTTTTTCCGTAAAGAAAAACAGTAGTGTCTCCTGACTGTTGTGACACAAAAATATATCTGTTGAAAATAGTCTTGTGTAGGCCCGACATTCCAGTGTGGTTTCGCAGTTCCATGGGTCAAATCGCTGTACTATCCAGTTTTGGGCCTTTGGTATCTAAAAAACAAGCAGTTTGAGTGTGTCGCTCACTGTTCAGCCGCAAATATCTCTATTTAAAAAAGTGTGGTATACCCCAGTAAACAATAACTTTGGTTTTGCCATCCCACGGTAAAAATCTCTATTATTCAGCTTTTGGTAGTTTTTTCCGTAAAGAAAAACAGTAGTGTCTCCTGACTGTTGTGACACAAAGATATATCTGTTGAAAATAGTCTTGTGTAGGCCCGACATCCCAGTGTGGTTTCGCATTTCCACGGGTCAAATCACTGTACTATCCAGTTTTGGGCCTTTGGTATCTAAAAAAAAAGCAGTTTGAGTGTGTCGCTCACTGTTCAGCCGCAAATATCTCTATTTAAAAAAGTGTGGTATACCCCAGTAAACAATAACTGTGGTTTTGCCATCCCACGGTAAAAAATCTCTATTATTCAGCTTTTGGTAGTTTTTTCCGTAAAGAAAAACAGTAGTGTCTCCTGACTGTTGTGACACAAAAATATATCTGTTGAAAATAGTCTTGGTTAGGCCCGACATGCCAGTGTGGTTTCGCAGTTCCACGGGTCAAATCGCTGTACTATCCAGATTTGGGTCTTTGGTATCTAAAAAAAAAGCAGTTTGAGTGTGTCGCTCACTGTTCAGCCGCAAATATCTCTATTTAAAAAAGTGTGGTATACCCCAGTAAACAATAACTGTGGTTTTGCCATCCCACGGTAAAAAATCTCTATTATTCAGCTTTTGGTAGTTTTTTCCGTAAAGAAAAACAGTAGTGTCTCCTGACTGTTGTGACACAAAAATATATCTGTTGAAAATAGTCTTGTGTAGGCTCGACATCCCAGTGTGGTTTCGCAGTTCCACGGGTCAAATCGCTGTACTATCCAGTTTTGGGTCTTTGGTATCTAAAAAAAACCAGTTTGAGTGTGTCGCTCACTGTTCAGCCGCAAATATCTCTATTTAAAAAAGTGTGGTATACCCCAGTAAACAATAACTGTGGTTTTGCCATCCCACGGTAAAAAATCTCTATTATTCAGCTTTTGGTAGTTTTTTCCGTAAAGAAAAACAGTAGTGTCTCCTGACTGTTGTGACACAAAGATATATCTGTTGAAAATAGTATTGTGTAGGCCCGACATCCCAGTGTGGTTTCACAGTTCCACGGGTCAAATCACTGTACTATCCAGTTTTGGGCCTTTGGTATCTAAAAAAAAAGCAGTTTGAGTGTGTCGCTCACTGTTCAGTCGCAAATATCTCTATTTAAAAAAGTGTGGTATACCCCAGTAAACAATAACTGTGGTTTTGCCATCCCACGGTAAAAAATCTCTATTATTCACCTTTTGGTAGTTTTTTCCGTAAAGAAAAACAGTAGTGTCTCCTGACTGTTGTGACACAAAAATATATCTGTTGAAAATAGTCTTGTGTAGGCTCGACATCCCAGTGTGGTTTCGCAGTTCCACGGGTCAAATCGCTGTACTATCCAGTTTTGGGTCTTTGGTATCTAAAAAAAAAGCAGTTTGAGTGTGTCGCTCACTGTTCAGCCGCAAATATCTCTATTTAAAAAAGTGTGGTATACCCCAGTAAACAATAACTGTGGTTTTGCCATCCCACGGTAAAAAATCTCTATTATTCAGCTTTTGGTAGTTTTTTCCGTAAAGAAAAACAGTAGTGTCTCCTGACTGTTGTGACACAAAAATATATCTGTTGAAAATAGTCTTGTGTAGGCTCGACATCCCAGTGTGGTTTCGCAGTTCCACGGGTCAAATCGCTGTACTATCCAGTTTTGGGCCTTTGGTATCTAAAAAAAAAGCAGTTTGAGTGTGTCGCTCACTGTTCAGCCGCAAATATCTCTATTTAAAAAAGTGTGGTATACCCCAGTAAACAATAACTGTGGTTTTGCCATCCCACAGTAAAAAATCTCTATTATTCAGCTTTTGGTAGTTTTTTCCGTAAAGAAAAACAGTAGTGTCTCCTGACTGTTGTGACACAAAAATATATCTGTTGAAAATAGTCTTGTGTAGGCCCGACATCCCAGTGTGGTTTCGCAGTTCCACGGGTCAAATCGCTGTACTATCCAGTTTTGGGCCTTTGGTATCTAAAAAACAAGCAGTTTGAGTGTGTCGCTCACTGTTCAGCCGCAAATATCTCTATTTAAAAAAGTGTGGTATACCCCAGTAAACAATAACTGTGGTTTTGCCATCCACGGTAAAAAATCTCTATTATTCAGCTTTTGGTAGTTTTTTCCGTAAAGAAAAACAGTAGTGTCTCTTGACTGTTGTGACACAAAAATATATCTGTTGAAAATAGTCTTGTGTAGGCCCGACATCCCAGTGTGGTTTCGCAGTTCCACGGGTCAAATGGCTGTACTATCCAGTTTTGGGCCTTTGGTATCTAAAAAAAAAGCAGTTTGAGTGTGTCGCTCACTGTTCAGCCGCAAATATCTCTATTTAAAAAAGTGTGGTATACCCCAGTAAACAATAACTGTGGTTTTGCCATCCCACGGTAAAAAATCTCTATTATTCAGCTTTTGGTAGTTTTTTCCGTAAAGAAAAACAGTAGTGTCTTCTGACTGTTGTGACACAAAAATATATCTGTTGAAAATAGTCTTGTGTAGGCCCGACATCCCAGTGTGGTTTCGCAGTTCCACGGGTCAAATCGCTGTACTATCCAGTTTTGGGCCTTTGGTATCTAAAAAAAAAGCAGTTTGAGTGTGTCGCTCACTGTTCAGCCGCAAATATCTCTATTTAAAAAAGTGTTGCATACCCCAGTAAACAATAACTGTGATTTTGCCATCCCACGGTAAAAAATCTCTATTATTCAGCTTTTGGTAGTTTTTTCCGTAAAGAAAAACAGTAGTGTCTCCTGACTGTTGTGACACAAAATTATATCTGTTGAAAATAGTCTTGTGTAGGCCCGACATCCCAGTGTGGTTTCGCAGTTCCACGGGTCAAATCGCTGTACTATCCAGTTTTGGGCCTTTGGTATCTAAAAAAAAAGCAGTTTGAGTGTGTCGCTCACTGTTCAGCCGCAAATATCTCTATTTAAAAAAGTGTGGTATACCCCCGTAAACAATAACTGTGGTTTTGCTATCCCACGGTAAAAAATTCCTATTATTCAGCTTTTGGTAGTTTTTTCCGTAAAGAAAAACAGTAGTGTCTCCTGACTGTTGTGACACAAAAATATATCTGTTGAAAATAGTCTTGTGTAGGCCCGACATCCCAGTGTGGTTTCGCAGTTCCACGGGTCAAATCGCTGTACTATCCAGTTTTGGGCCTTTGGTATCTAAAAAAAAGCAGATTGAGTGTGTCGCTCACTGTTCAGCCGCAAATATCTCTATTTAAAAAAGTGTGGTATACCCCAGTAAACAATAACTGTGGTTTTGCCATCCCACGGTAAAAAATCTCTATTATTCAGCTTTTGGTAGTTTTTTCCGTAAAGAAAAACAGTAGTGTCTTCTGACTGTTGTGACACAAAAATATATCTGTTGAAAATAGTCTTGTGTAGGCCCGACATCCCAGTGTGGTTTCGCAGTTCCACGGGTCAAATCGCTGTACTATCCAGTTTTGGGCTTTTGGTATCTAAAAAAAAGCAGTTTGAGTGTGTCGCTCACTGTTCAGCCGCAAATATCTCTATTTAAAAAAGTGTGGTATACCCCAGTAAACAATAACTGTGGTTTTGCCATCAAACGGTAAAAAATCTCTATTATTTAGCTTTTGGTAGTTTTTTCCGTAAAGAAAAACAGTAGTGTCTCCTGACTGTTGTGACACAAAAATATATCTGTTGAAAATAGTCTTGTTTAGGCCCGACATCCCAGTGTGGTTTCGCAGTTCCATGGGTCAAATCGCTGTACTATCCAGTTTTGGGCCTTTGGTATCTAAAAAACAAGCAGTTTGAGTGTGTCGCTCACTGTTCAGCCGCAAATATCTCTATTTAAAAAAGTGTGGTATACCCCAGTAAACAATAACTGTGGTTTTGCCATCCCATGGTAAAAAATCTCTATTATTCAGCTTTTGGTAGTTTTTTCCGTAAAGAAAAACAGTAGTGTCTCCTGACTGTTGTGACACAAAAATATATCTGTTGAAAATAGTCTTGGGTAGGCCCAACATCCCAGTGTGGTTTCGCAGTTCCACGGGTCAAATCGCTGTACTATCCAGATTTGGGTCTTTGGTATCTAAAAAAAAAGCAGTTTGAGTGTGTCGCTCACTGTTCAGCCACAAATATCTCTATTTAAAAAAGTGTGGTATACCCCAGTAAACAATAACTGTGGTTTTGCCATCCCACGGTAAAAAATCTCTATTATTCAGCTTTTGGTAGTTTTTTCCGTAAAGAAAAACAGTAGTGTCTCCTGACTGTTGTGACACAAAAATATATCTGTTGAAAATAGTCTTGTGTAGGCCCGACATCCCAGTGTGGTTTCGCAGTTCCACGGGTCAAATCGCTGTACTATCCAGATTTGGGCCTTTGGTATCTAAAAAAAAAGCAGTTTGAGTGTGTCGCTCACTGTTCAGCCGCAAATATCTCTATTTAAAAAAGTGTGGTATACCCCAGTAAACAATAACTGTGGTTTTGCCATCCCACGGTAAAAAATCTCTATTATTTCAGCTTTTGGTAGTTTTTTCCGTAAAGAAAAACAGTAGTGTCTCCTGACTGTTGTGACACAAAAATATATCTGTTGAAAATAGTATTGTGTAGGCCCGACATCCCAGTGTGGTTTCGCAGTTCCACGGGTCAAATCGCTGTACTATCCAGTTTTGGGCCTTTGGTATCTAAAAAAAAAGCAGTTTGAGTGTGTCGCTCACTGTTCAGCCGCAAATATCTCTATTTAAAAAAGTGTGGTATACCCCAGTAAACAATAACTGTGGTTTTGCCATCCCACGGTAAAAAATCTCTATTATTTCAGCTTTTGGTAGTTTTTTCCGTAAAGAAAAACAGTAGTGTCTCCTGACTGTTGTGACACAAAGATATATCTGTTGAAAATAGTCTTGTGTAGGCCCGACATCCCAGTGTGGTTTCGCAGTTCCACGGGTCAAATCACTGTACTATCCAGTTTTGGGCCTTTGGTATCTAAAAAACAAGCAGTTTGAGTGTGTCGCTCACTGTTCAGCCGCAAATATCTCTATTTAAAAAATTGTGGTATACCCCAGTAAACAATAACTGTGGTTTTGCCATCCCGCGGTAAAAAATCTCTATTATTCAGCTTTTGGTAGTTTTTTCCGTAAAGAAAAACAGTAGTGTCTCCTGACTGTTGTGACACAAAAATATATCTGTTGAAAATAGTCTTGTGTAGGCCCGACATCCCAGTGTGGTTTCGCAGTTCCACGGGTCAAATGGCTGTACTATCCAGTTTTGGGCCTTTGGTATCTAAAAAAAAAGCAGTTTGAGTGTGTCGCTCACTGTTCAGCCGCAAATATCTCTATTTAAAAAAGTGTGGTATACCCCAGTAAACAATAACTGTGGTTTTGCTATCCCACGGTAAAAAATCTCTATTATTCAGCTTTTGGTAGTTTTTTCCGTAAAGAAAAACACTAGTGTCTTCTGACTGTTGTGACACAAAAATATATCTGTTGAAAATAGTCTTGTGTAGGCCCGACATCCCAGTGTGGTTTCGCAGTTCCACGGGTTAAATCGCTGTACTATCCAGTTTTGGGCCTTTGGTATCTAAAAAAAAAGCAGTTTGAGTGTGTCGCTCACTGTTCAGCCGCAAATATCTCTATTTAATAAAGTGTTGCATACCCCAGTAAACAATAACTGTGGTTTTGCCATCCCACGGTAAAAAATCTCTATTATTCAGCTTTTGGTAGTTTTTTTCCGTAAAGAAAAACAGTAGTGTCTCCTGACTGTTGTGACACAAAAATATATCTGTTGAAAATAGTCTTGTGTAGGCCCGACATCCCAGTGTGGTTTCGCAGTTCCACGGGTCAAATCGCTGTACTATCCAGTTTTGGGCCTTTGGTATCTAAAAAAAAAGCAGTTTGAGTGTGTCGCTCACTGTTCAGCCGCAAATATCTCTATTTAAAAAAGTGTGGTATACCCCCGTAAACAATAACTGTGGTTTTGCCATCCCACGGTAAAAAATTCCTATTATTCAGCTTTTGGTAGTTTTTTCCGTAAAGAAAAACAGTAGTGTCTCCTGACTGTTGTGACACAAAAATATATCTGTTGAAAATAGTCTTGTGTAGGCCCGACATCCCAGTGTGGTTTCGCAGTTCCACGGGTCAAATCGCTGTACAATCCAGTTTTGGGCCTTTGGTATCTAAAAAAAAGCAGATTGAGTGTGTCGCTCACTGTTCAGCCGCAAATATCTCTATTTAAAAAAGTGTGGTATACCCCAGTAAACAATAACTGTGGTTTTGCCATCCCACGGTAAAAAATCTCTATTATTTCAGCTTTTGGTAGTTTTTTCCGTAAAGAAAAACAGTAGTGTCTCCTGACTGTTGTGACACAAAGATATATCTGTTGAAAATAGTCTTGTGTAGGCCCGACATCCCAGTGTGGTTTCGCAGTTCCACGGGTCAAATCACTGTACTATCCAGTTTTGGGCCTTTGGTATCTAAAAAACAAGCAGTTTGAGTGTGTCGCTCACTGTTCAGCCGCAAATATCTCTATTTAAAAAAGTGTGGTATACCCCAGTAAACAATAACTGTGGTTTTGCCATCCACGGTAAAAAATCTCTATTATTCAGCTTTTGGTAGTTTTTTCCGTAAAGAAAAACAGTAGTGTCTCTTGACTGTTGTGACACAAAAATATATCTGTTGAAAATAGTCTTGTGTAGGCCCGACATCCCAGTGTGGTTTCGCAGTTCCACGGGTCAAATGGCTGTACTATCCAGTTTTGGGCCTTTGGTATCTAAAAAAAAAGCAGTTTGAGTGTGTCGCTCACTGTTCAGCCGCAAATATCTCTATTTAAAAAAGTGTGGTATACCCCAGTAAACAATAACTGTGGTTTTGCCATCCCACGGTAAAAAATCTCTATTATTCAGCTTTTGGTAGTTTTTTCCGTAAAGAAAAACAGTAGTGTCTTCTGACTGTTGTGACACAAAAATATATCTGTTGAAAATAGTCTTGTGTAGGCCCGACATCCCAGTGTGGTTTCGCAGTTCCACGGGTCAAATCGCTGTACTATCCAGTTTTGGGCCTTTGGTATCTAAAAAAAAAGCAGTTTGAGTGTGTCGCTCACTGTTCAGCCGCAAATATCTCTATTTAAAAAAGTGTTGCATACCCCAGTAAACAATAACTGTGATTTTGCCATCCCACGGTAAAAAATCTCTATTATTCAGCTTTTGGTAGTTTTTTCCGTAAAGAAAAACAGTAGTGTCTCCTGACTGTTGTGACACAAAATTATATCTGTTGAAAATAGTCTTGTGTAGGCCCGACATCCCAGTGTGGTTTCGCAGTTCCACGGGTCAAATCGCTGTACTATCCAGTTTTGGGCCTTTGGTATCTAAAAAAAAAGCAGTTTGAGTGTGTCGCTCACTGTTCAGCCGCAAATATCTCTATTTAAAAAAGTGTGGTATACCCCCGTAAACAATAACTGTGGTTTTGCTATCCCACGGTAAAAAATTCCTATTATTCAGCTTTTGGTAGTTTTTTCCGTAAAGAAAAACAGTAGTGTCTCCTGACTGTTGTGACACAAAAATATATCTGTTGAAAATAGTCTTGTGTAGGCCCGACATCCCAGTGTGGTTTCGCAGTTCCACGGGTCAAATCGCTGTACTATCCAGTTTTGGGCCTTTGGTATCTAAAAAAAAGCAGATTGAGTGTGTCGCTCACTGTTCAGCCGCAAATATCTCTATTTAAAAAAGTGTGGTATACCCCAGTAAACAATAACTGTGGTTTTGCCATCCCACGGTAAAAAATCTCTATTATTCAGCTTTTGGTAGTTTTTTCCGTAAAGAAAAACAGTAGTGTCTTCTGACTGTTGTGACACAAAAATATATCTGTTGAAAATAGTCTTGTGTAGGCCCGACATCCCAGTGTGGTTTCGCAGTTCCACGGGTCAAATCGCTGTACTATCCAGTTTTGGGCTTTTGGTATCTAAAAAAAAGCAGTTTGAGTGTGTCGCTCACTGTTCAGCCGCAAATATCTCTATTTATAAAAGTGTGGTATACCCCAGTAAACAATAACTGTGGTTTTGCCATCAAACGGTAAAAAATCTCTATTATTTAGCTTTTGGTAGTTTTTTCCGTAAAGAAAAACAGTAGTGTCTCCTGACTGTTGTGACACAAAAATATATCTGTTGAAAATAGTCTTGTTTAGGCCCGACATCCCAGTGTGGTTTCGCAGTTCCATGGGTCAAATCGCTGTACTATCCAGTTTTGGGCCTTTGGTATCTAAAAAACAAGCAGTTTGAGTGTGTCGCTCACTGTTCAGCCGCAAATATCTCTATTTAAAAAAGTGTGGTATACCCCAGTAAACAATAACTGTGGTTTTGCCATCCCATGGTAAAAAATCTCTATTATTCAGCTTTTGGTAGTTTTTTCCGTAAAGAAAAACAGTAGTGTCTCCTGACTGTTGTGACACAAAAATATATCTGTTGAAAATAGTCTTGGGTAGGCCCAACATCCCAGTGTGGTTTCGCAGTTCCACGGGTCAAATCACTGTACTATCCAGATTTGGGTCTTTGGTATCTAAAAAAAAAGCAGTTTGAGTGTGTCGCTCACTGTTCAGCCACAAATATCTCTATTTAAAAAAGTGTGGTATACCCCAGTAAACAATAACTGTGGTTTTGCCATCCCACGGTAAAAAATCTCTATTATTCAGCTTTTGGTAGTTTTTTCCGTAAAGAAAAACAGTAGTGTCTCCTGACTGTTGTGACACAAAAATATATCTGTTGAAAATAGTCTTGTGTAGGCCCGACATCCCAGTGTGGTTTCGCAGTTCCACGGGTCAAATCGCTGTACTATCCAGATTTGGGCCTTTGGTATCTAAAAAAAAAGCAGTTTGAGTGTGTCGCTCACTGTTCAGCCGCAAATATCTCTATTTAAAAAAGTGTGGTATACCCCAGTAAACAATAACTGTGGTTTTGCCATCCCACGGTAAAAAATCTCTATTATTTCAGCTTTTGGTAGTTTTTTCCGTAAAGAAAAACAGTAGTGTCTCCTGACTGTTGTGACACAAAAATATATCTGTTGAAAATAGTATTGTGTAGGCCCGACATCCCAGTGTGGTTTCGCAGTTCCACGGGTCAAATCGCTGTACTATCCAGTTTTGGGCCTTTGGTATCTAAAAAAAAAGCAGTTTGAGTGTGTCGCTCACTGTTCAGCCGCAAATATCTCTATTTAAAAAAGTGTGGTATACCCCAGTAAACAATAACTGTGGTTTTGCCATCCCACGGTAAAAAATCTCTATTATTTCAGCTTTTGGTAGTTTTTTCCGTAAAGAAAAACAGTAGTGTCTCCTGACTGTTGTGACACAAAGATATATCTGTTGAAAATAGTCTTGTGTAGGCCCGACATCCCAGTGTGGTTTCGCAGTTCCACGGGTCAAATCACTGTACTATCCAGTTTTGGGCCTTTGGTATCTAAAAAACAAGCAGTTTGAGTGTGTCGCTCACTGTTCAGCCGCAAATATCTCTATTTAAAAAATTGTGGTATACCCCAGTAAACAATAACTGTGGTTTTGCCATCCCGCGGTAAAAAATCTCTATTATTCAGCTTTTGGTAGTTTTTTCCGTAAAGAAAAACAGTAGTGTCTCCTGACTGTTGTGACACAAAAATATATCTGTTGAAAATAGTCTTGTGTAGGCCCGACATCCCAGTGTGGTTTCGCAGTTCCACGGGTCAAATGGCTGTACTATCCAGTTTTGGGCCTTTGGTATCTAAAAAAAAAGCAGTTTGAGTGTGTCGCTCACTGTTCAGCCGCAAATATCTCTATTTAAAAAAGTGTGGTATACCCCAGTAAACAATAACTGTGGTTTTGCCATCCCACGGTAAAAAATCTCTATTATTCAGCTTTTGGTAGTTTTTTCCGTAAAGAAAAACACTAGTGTCTTCTGACTGTTGTGACACAAAAATATATCTGTTGAAAATAGTCTTGTGTAGGCCCGACATCCCAGTGTGGTTTCGCAGTTCCACGGGTCAAATCGCTGTACAATCCAGTTTTGGGCCTTTGGTATCTAAAAAAAAGCAGATTGAGTGTGTCGCTCACTGTTCAGCCGCAAATATCTCTATTTAAAAAAGTGTGGTATACCCCAGTAAACAATAACTGTGTTTTTGCCATCCCACGGTAAAAAATCTCTATTATTCAGCTTTTGGTAGTTTTTTCCGTAAAGAAAAACAGTAGTGTCTTCTGACTGTTGTGACACAAAAATATATCTGTTGAAAATAGTCTTGTGTAGGCCCGACATCCCAGTGTGGTTTCGCAGTTCCACGGGTCAAATCGCTGTACTATCCAGTTTTGGGCTTTTGGTATCTAAAAAAAAGCAGTTTGAGTGTGTCGCTCACTGTTCAGCCGCAAATATCTCTATTTAAAAAAGTGTGGTATACCCCAGTAAACAATAACTGTGGTTTTGCCATCCCACGGTAAAAAATCTCTATTATTCAGCTTTTGGTAGTTTTTTCCGTAAAGAAAAACAGTAGTGTCTCCTGACTGTTGTGACACAAAAATATATCTGTTGAAAATAGTCTTGTGTAGGCCCGACATCCCAGTGTGGTTTCGCAGTTCCATGGGTCAAATCGCTGTACTATCCAGTTTTGGGCCTTTGGTATCTAAAAAACAAGCAGTTTGAGTGTGTCGCTCACTGTTCAGCCGCAAATATCTCTATTTAAAAAAGTGTGGTATACCCCAGTAAACAATAACTTTGGTTTTGCCATCCCACGGTAAAAATCTCTATTATTCAGCTTTTGGTAGTTTTTTCCGTAAAGAAAAACAGTAGTGTCTCCTGACTGTTGTGACACAAAGATATATCTGTTGAAAATAGTCTTGTGTAGGCCCGACATCCCAGTGTGGTTTCGCATTTCCACGGGTCAAATCACTGTACTATCCAGTTTTGGGCCTTTGGTATCTAAAAAAAAAGCAGTTTGAGTGTGTCGCTCACTGTTCAGCCGCAAATATCTCTATTTAAAAAAGTGTGGTATACGCCAGTAAACAATAACTGTGGTTTTGCCATCCCACGGTAAAAAATCTCTATTATTCAGCTTTTGGTAGTTTTTTCCGTAAAGAAAAACAGTAGTGTCTCCTGACTGTTGTGACACAAAAATATATCTGTTGAAAATAGTCTTGGGTAGGCCCGACATCCCAGTGTGGTTTCGCATTTCCACGGGTCAAATCACTGTACTATCCAGTTTTGGGCCTTTGGTATCTAAAAAAAAAGCAGTTTGAGTGTGTCGCTCACTGTTCAGCCGCAAATATCTCTATTTAAAAAAGTGTGGTATACCCCAGTAAACAATAACTGTGGTTTTGCCATCCCACGGTAAAAAATCTCTATTATTCAGCTTTTGGTAGTATTTTCCGTAAAGAAAAACAGTAGTGTCTCCTGACTGTTGTGACACAAAAATATATCTGTTGAAAATAGTCTTGGGTAGGCCCGACATCCCAGTGTGGTTTCGCAGTTCCACGGGTCAAATCACTGTACTATCCAGATTTGGGTCTTTGGTATCTAAAAAAAAAGCAGTTTGAGTGTGTCGCTCACTGTTCAGCCGCAAATATCTCTATTTAAAAAAGTGTGGTATACCCCAGTAAACAATAACTGTGGTTTTGCCATCCCATGGTAAAAAATCTCTATTATTCAGCTTTTGGTAGTTTTTTCCGTAAAGAAAAACAGTAGTGTCTCCTGACTGTTGTGACACAAAAATATATCTGTTGAAAATAGTCTTGTGTAGGCCCGACATCCCAGTGTGGTTTCGCAGTTCCATGGGTCAAATCGCTGTACTATCCAGATTTGGGTCTTTGGTATCTAAAAAAAAAGCAGTTTGATTGTGTCGCTCACTGTTCAGCCGCAAATATCTCTATTTAAAAAAGTGTTGTATACCCCAGTAAACAATAACTGTGGTTTTGCCATCCCACGGTAAAAAATCTCTATTATTCAGCTTTTGGTAGTTTTTTCCGTAAAGAAAAACAGTAGTGTCTCCTGACTGTTGTGACACAAAAATATATCTGTTGAAAATAGTCTTGTGTAGGCTCGACATCCCAGTGTGGTTTCGCAGTTCCACGGGTCAAATCGCTGTACTATCCAGTTTTGGGCCTTTGGTATCTAAAAAAAAAGCAGTTTGAGTGTGTCGCTCACTGTTCAGCCGCAAATATCTCTATTTAAAAAAGTGTGGTGTACCCCAGTAAACAATAACTGTGGTTTTGCCATCCCACGGTAAAAAATCTCTATTATTCAGCTTTTGGTAGTTTTTTCCGTAAAGAAAAACAGTAGTGTCTCCTGACTGTTGTTACACAAAGATATATCTGTTGAAAATAGTCTTGTGTAGGCCCGACATCCCAGTGTGGTTTCGCAGTTCCACGGGTCAAATCACTGTACTATCCAGTTTTGGGCCTTTGGTATCTAAAAAAAAAGCAGTTTGAGTGTGTCGCTCACTGTTCAGTCGCAAATATCTCTATTTAAAAAAGTGTGGTATACCACAGTAAACAATAACTGTGGTTTTGCCATCCCACGGTAAAAAATCTCTATTATTCAGCTTTTGGTAGTTTTTTCCGTAAAGAAAAACAGTAGTGTCTCCTGACTGTTGTGACACAAAAATATATCTGTTGAAAATAGTCTTGGGTAGGCCCGACATCCCAGTGTGGTTTCGCAGTTCCACGGGTCAAATCACTGTACTATCCAGATTTGGGTCTTTGGTATCTAAAAAAAAAGCAGTTTGAGTGTGTCGCTCACTGTTCAGCCGCAAATATCTCTATTTAAAAAAGTGTGGTATACCCCAGTAAACAATAACTGTGGTTTTGCCATCCCATGGTAAAAAATCTCTATTATTCAGCTTTTGGTAGTTTTTTCCGTAAAGAAAAACAGTAGTGTCTCCTGACTGTTGTGACACAAAAATATATCTGTTGAAAATAGTCTTGTGTAGGCCCGACATCCCAGTGTAGTTTCGCAGTTCCATGGGTCAAATCGCTGTACTATCCAGATTTGGGTCTTTGGTATCTAAAAAAAAAGCAGTTTGATTGTGTCGCTCACTGTTCAGCCGCAAATATCTCTATTTAAAAAAGTGTGGTATACCCCAGTAAACAATAACTGTGGTTTTGCCATCCCACGGTAAAAAATCTCTATTATTCAGCTTTTGGTAGTTTTTTCCGTAAAGAAAAACAGTAGTGTCTCCTGACTGTTGTGACACAAAAATATATCTGTTGAAAATAGTCTTGTGTAGGCTCGACATCCCAGTGTGGTTTCGTAGTTCCACGGGTCAAATCGCTGTACTATCCAGTTTTGGGCCTTTGGTATCTAAAAAAAAAGCAGTTTGAGTGTGTCGCTCACTGTTCAGCCGCAAATATCTCTATTTAAAAAAGTGTGGTGTACCCCAGTAAACAATAACTGTGGTTTTGCCATGCCACGGTAAAAAATCTCTATTATTCAGCTTTTGGTAGTTTTTTCCGTAAAGAAAAACAGTAGTGTCTCCTGACTGTTGTTACACAAAGATATATCTGTTGAAAATAGTCTTGTGTAGGCCCGACATCCCAGTGTGGTTTCGCAGTTCCACGGGTCAAATCACTGTACTATCCAGTTTTGGGCCTTTGGTATCTAAAAAAAAAGCAGTTTGAGTGTGTCGCTCACTGTTCAGTCGCAAATATCTCTATTTAAAAAAGTGTGGTATACCCCAGTAAACAATAACTGTGGTTTTGCCATCCCACGGTAAAAAATCTCTATTATTCAGCTTTTGGTAGTTTTTTCCGTAAAGAAAAACAGTAGTGTCTCCTGACTGTTGTGACACAAAAATATATCTGTTGAAAATAGTCTTGTGTAGGCCCGACATCCCAGTGTGGTTTCGCAGTTCCACGGGTCAAATCGCTGTACTATCCAGATTTGGGTCTTTGGTATCTAAAAAAAAGCAGTTTGAGTGTGTCGCTCACTGTTCAGCCGCGAATATCTCTATTTAAAAAAGTGTGGTATACCCCAGTAAACAATAACTGTGGTTTTGCCATCCCACGGTAAAAAATCTCTATTATTCAGCTTTTGGTAGTTTTTTCCGTAAAGAAAAACAGTAGTGTCTCCTGACTGTTGTGACACAAAAATATATCTGTTGAAAATAGTCTTGTGTAGGCCCGACATTCCAGTGTGGTTTCGCAGTTCCACGGGTCAAATCGCTGTACTATCCAGTTTTGGGCTTTTGGTATCTAAAAAAAAGCAGTTTGAGTGTGTCGCTCACTGTTCAGCCGCAAATATCTCTATTTAAAAATGTGTGGTATACCCCAGTAAACAATAACTGTGGTTTTGCCATCAAACGGTAAAAAATCTCTATTATTTAGCTTTTGGTAGTTTTTTCCGTAAAGGAAAACAGTAGTGTCTCCTGACTGTTGTGACACAAAAATATATCTCTTGAAAATAGTCTTGTGTAGGCTCGACATCCCATTGTGGTTTCGCAGTTCCACGGGTCAAATCGCTGTACTATCCAGTTTTGGGCCTTTGGTATCTAGAAAAAAAGCAGTTGGAGTGTGTCGCTCACTGTTCAGCCGCAAATATCTCTATTTAAAAAAGTGTGGTATACCCCAGTAAACAATAACTGTGGTTTTGCCATCCCACGGTAAAAAATCTCTATTATTCAGCTTTTGGTAGTTTTTTCCGTAAAGAAAAACAGTAGTGTCTCCTGACTGTTGTGACACAAAAATATATCTGTTGAAAATAGTCTTGTGTAGGCCCGACATCCCAGTGTGGTTTCGCAGTTCCATGGGTCAAATCGCTGTACTATCCAGTTTTGGGCCTTTGGTATCTAAAAAACAAGCAGTTTGAGTGTGTCGCTCACTGTTCAGCCGCAAATATCTCTATTTAAAAAAGTGTGGTATACCCCAGTAAACAATAACTTTGGTTTTGCCATCCCACGGTAAAAATCTCTATTATTCAGCTTTTGGTAGTTTTTTCCGTAAAGAAAAACAGTAGTGTCTCCTGACTGTTGTGACACAAAGATATATCTGTTGAAAATAGTCTTGTGTAGGCCCGACATCCCAGTGTGGTTTCGCATTTCCAAGGGTCAAATCACTGTACTATCCAGTTTTGGGCCTTTGGTATCTAAAAAAAAAGCAGTTTGAGTGTGTCGCTCACTGTTCAGCCGCAAATATCTCTATTTAAAAAAGTGTGGTATACCCCAGTAAACAATAACTGTGGTTTTGCCATCCCACGGTAAAAAATCTCTATTATTCAGCTTTTGGTAGTTTTTTCCGTAAAGAAAAACAGTAGTGTCTCCTGACTGTTGTGACACAAAAATATATCTGTTGAAAATAGTCTTGGGTAGGCCCGACATCCCAGTGTGGTTTCGCAGTTCCATGGGTCAAATCGCTGTACTATCCAGATTTGGGTCTTTGGTATCTAAAAAAAAAGCAGTTTGATTGTGTCGCTCACTGTTCAGCCGCAAATATCTCTATTTAAAAAAGTGTGGTATACCCCAGTAAACAATAACTGTGGTTTTGCCATGCCACGGTAAAAAATCTCTATTATTCAGCTTTTGGTAGTTTTTTCCGTAAAGAAAAACAGTAGTGTCTCCTGACTGTTGTGACACAAAAATATATCTGTTGAAAATAGTCTTGTGTAGGCTCGACATCCCAGTGTGGTTTCGCAGTTCCACGGGTCAAATCACTGTACTATCCAGTTTTGGGCCTTTGGTATCTAAAAAAAAAGCAGTTTGAGTGTGTCGCTCACTGTTCAGTCGCAAATATCTCTATTTAAAAAAGTGTGGTATACCCCAGTAAACAATAACTGTGGTTTTGCCATCCCACGGTAAAAAATCTCTATTATTCAGCTTTTGGTAGTTTTTTCCGTAAAGAAAAACAGTAGTGTCTCCTGACTGTTGTGACACAAAAATATATCTGTTGAAAATAGTCTTGGGTAGGCCCGACATCCCAGTGTGGTTTCGCAGTTCCACGGGTCAAATCACTGTACTATCCAGATTTGGGTCTTTGGTATCTAAAAAAAAAGCAGTTTGAGTGTGTCGCTCACTGTTCAGCCGCAAATATCTCTATTTAAAAAAGTGTGGTATACCCCAGTAAACAATAACTGTGGTTTTGCCATCCCATGGTAAAAAATCTCTATTATTCAGCTTTTGGTAGTTTTTTCCGTAAAGAAAAACAGTAGTGTCTCCTGACTGTTGTGACACAAAAATATATCTGTTGAAAATAGTCTTGTGTAGGCCCGACATCCCAGTGTGGTTTCGCAGTTCCATGGGTCAAATCGCTGTACTATCCAGATTTGGGTCTTTGGTATCTAAAAAAAAAGCAGTTTGATTGTGTCGCTCACTGTTCAGCCGCAAATATCTCTATTTAAAAAAGTGTGGTATACCCCAGTAAACAATAACTGTGGTTTTGCCATCCCACGGTAAAAAATCTCTATTATTCAGCTTTTGGTAGTTTTTTCCGTAAAGAAAAACAGTAGTGTCTCCTGACTGTTGTGACACAAAAATATATCTGTTGAAAATAGTCTTGTGTAGGCTCGACATCCCAGTGTGGTTTCGTAGTTCCACGGGTCAAATCGCTGTACTATCCAGTTTTGGGCCTTTGGTATCTAAAAAAAAAGCAGTTTGAGTGTGTCGCTCACTGTTCAGCCGCAAATATCTCTATTTAAAAAAGTGTGGTGTACCCCAGTAAACAATAACTGTGGTTTTGCCATGCCACGGTAAAAAATCTCTATTATTCAGCTTTTGGTAGTTTTTTCCGTAAAGAAAAACAGTAGTGTCTCCTGACTGTTGTTACACAAAGATATATCTGTTGAAAATAGTCTTGTGTAGGCCCGACATCCCAGTGTGGTTTCGCAGTTCCACGGGTCAAATCACTGTACTATCCAGTTTTGGGCCTTTGGTATCTAAAAAAAAAGCAGTTTGAGTGTGTCGCTCACTGTTCAGTCGCAAATATCTCTATTTAAAAAAGTGTGGTATACCCCAGTAAACAATAACTGTGGTTTTGCCATCCCACGGTAAAAAATCTCTATTATTCAGCTTTTGGTAGTTTTTTCCGTAAAGAAAAACAGTAGTGTCTCCTGACTGTTGTGACACAAAAATATATCTGTTGAAAAAAGTCTTGTGTAGGCCCGACATCCCAGTGTGGTTTCGCAGTTCCACGGGTCAAATCGCTGTACTATCCAGTTTTGGGCCTTTGGTATCTAAAAAACAAGCAGTTTGAGTGTGTCGCTCACTGTTAAGCCGCAAATATCTCTATTTAAAAAAGTGTGGTATACCCCAGTAAACAATAACTGTGGTTTTGCCATCCCATGGTAAAAAATCTCTATTATTCAGCTTTTGGTAGTTTTTTCCGTAAAGAAAAACAGTAGTGTCTCCTGACTGTTGTGACACAAAAATATATCTGTTGAAAATAGTCTTGGGTAGGCCCGACATCCCAGTGTGGTTTCGCAGTTCCACGGGTCAAATCGCTGTACTATCCAGATTTGGGTCTTTGGTATCTAAAAAAAAAGCAGTTTGAGTGTGTCGCTCACTGTTCAGCCACAAATATCTCTATTTAAAAAAGTGTGGTATACCCCAGTAAACAATAACTGTGGTTTTGCCATCCCACGGTAAAAAATCTCTATTATTCAGCTTTTGGTAGTTTTTTCCGTAAAGAAAAACAGTAGTGTCTCCTGACTGTTGTGACACAAAAATATATCTGTTGAAAATAGTCTTGTGTAGGCCCGACATCCCAGTGTGGTTTCGCAGTTCCACGGGTCAAATCGCTGTACTATCCAGATTTGGGTCTTTGGTATCTAAAAAAAAGCAGTTTGAGTGTGTCGCTCACTGTTCAGCCGCGAATATCTCTATTTAAAAAAGTGTGGTATACCCCAGTAAACAATAACTGTGGTTTTGCCATCCCACGGTAAAAAATCTCTATTATTCAGCTTTTGGTAGTTTTTTCCGTAAAGAAAAACAGTAGTGTCTCCTGACTGTTGTGACACAAAAATATATCTGTTGAAAATAGTCTTGTGTAGGCCCGACATTCCAGTGTGGTTTCGCAGTTCCACGGGTCAAATCGCTGTACTATCCAGTTTTGGGCTTTTGGTATCTAAAAAAAAGCAGTTTGAGTTTGTCGCTCACTGTTCAGCCGCAAATATCTCTATTTAAAAATGTGTGGTATACCCCAGTAAACAATAACTGTGGTTTTGCCATCAAACGGTAAAAAATCTCTATTATTTAGCTTTTGGTAGTTTTTTCCGTAAAGGAAAACAGTAGTGTCTCCTGACTGTTGTGACACAAAAATATATCTGTTGAAAATAGTCTTGTGTAGGCTCGACATCCCATTGTGGTTTCGCAGTTCCACGGGTCAAATCGCTGTACTATCCAGTTTTGGGCCTTTGGTATCTAAAAAAAAAGCAGTTGGAGTGTGTCGCTCACTGTTCAGCCGCAAATATCTCTATTTAAAAAAGTGTGGTATACCCCAGTAAACAATAACTTTGGTTTTGCCATCCCACGGTAAAAATCTCTATTATTCAGCTTTTGGTAGTTTTTTCCGTAAAGAAAAACAGTAGTGTCTCCTGACTGTTGTGACACAAAGATATATCTGTTGAAAATAGTCTTGTGTAGGCCCGACATCCCAGTGTGGTTTCGCATTTCCAAGGGTCAAATCACTGTACTATCCAGTTTTGGGCCTTTGGTATCTAAAAAAAAAGCAGTTTGAGTGTGTCGCTCACTGTTCAGCCGCAAATATCTCTATTTAAAAAAGTGTGGTATACCCCAGTAAACAATAACTGTGGTTTTGCCATCCCACGGTAAAAAATCTCTATTATTCAGCTTTTGGTAGTTTTTTCCGTAAAGAAAAACAGTAGTGTCTCCTGACTGTTGTGACACAAAAATATATCTGTTGAAAATAGTCTTGGGTAGGCCCGACATCCCAGTGTGGTTTCGCAGTTCCACGGGTCAAATCGCTGTACTATCCAGATTTGGGTCTTTGGTATCTAAAAAAAAAGCAGTTTGAGTGTGTCGCTCACTGTTCAGCCGCAAATATCTCTATTTAAAAAAGTGTGGTATACCCCAGTAAACAATAACTGTGGTTTTGCCATCCCATGGTAAAAAATCTCTATTATTCAGCTTTTGGTAGTTTTTTCCGTAAAGAAAAACAGTAGTGTCTCCTGACTGTTGTGACACAAAAATATATCTGTTGAAAATAGTCTTGTGTAGGCCCGACATCCCAGTGTGGTTTCGCAGTTCCATGGGTCAAATCGCTGTACTATCCAGATTTGGGTCTTTGGTATCTAAAAAAAAAGCAGTTTGATTGTGTCGCTCACTGTTCAGCCGCAAATATCTCTATTTAAAAAAGTGTAGTATACCCCAGTAAACAATAACTGTGGTTTTGCCATCCCACGGTAAAAAATCTCTATTATTCAGCTTTTGGTAGTTTTTTCCGTAAAGAAAAACAGTAGTGTCTCCTGACTGTTGTGACACAAAAAAAAATCTGTTGAAAATAGTCTTGTGTAGGCTCGATATCCCAGTGTGGTTTCGCAGTTCCACGGGTCAAATCGCTGTACTATCCAGTTTTGGGCCTTTGGTATCTAAAAAAAAAGCAGTTTGAGTGTGTCGCTCACTGTTCAGCCGCAAATATCTCTATTTAAAAAAGTGTGGTATACCCCAGTAAACAATAACTGTGGTTTTGCCATCCCACGGTTAAAAATCTCTATTATTCAGCTTTTGGTAGTTTTTTCCGTAAAGAAAAACAGTAGTGTCTCCTGACTGTTGTGACACAAAAATATATCTGTTGAAAATAGTCTTGTGTAGGCTCGACATCCCAGTGTGGTTTCGCAGTTCCACGGGTCAAATCGCTGTACTATCCAGTTTTGGGCCTTTGGTATCTAAAAAAAAAGCAGTTTGAGTGTGTCGCTCACTGTTTAGCCGCAAATATCTCTATTTAAAAAAGTGTGGTGTACCCCAGTAAACAATAACTGTGGTTTTGCCATGCCACGGTAAAAAATCTCTATTATTCAGCTTTTGGTAGTTTTTTCCGTAAAGAAAAACAGTAGTGTCTCCTGACTGTTGTTACACAAAGATATATCTGTTGAAAATAGTCTTGTGTAGGCCCGACATCCCAGTGTGGTTTCGCAGTTCCACGGGTCAAATCACTGTACTATCCAGTTTTGGGCCTTTGGTATCTAAAAAAAAAGCAGTTTGAGTGTGTCGCTCACTGTTCAGTCGCAAATATCTCTATTTAAAAAAGTGTGGTATACCCCAGTAAACAATAACTGTGGTTTTGCCATCCCACGGTAAAAAATCTCTATTATTCAGCTTTTGGTAGTTTTTTCCGTAAAGAAAAACAGTAGTGTCTCCTGACTGTTGTGACACAAAAATATATCTGTTGAAAAAAGTCTTGTGTAGGCCCGACACCCCACTGTGGTTTCGCAGTTCCACGGGTCAAATCGCTGTACTATCCAGTTTTGGGCCTTTGGTATCTAAAAAAAAAGCAGTTTGAGTGTGTCGCTCACTGTTCAGCCGCAAATATCTCTATTTAAAAAAGTGTGGTATACCCCAGTAAACAATAACTGTGGTTTTGCCATCCCACGGTAAAAAATCTCTATTATTCAGCTTTTGGTAGTTTTTTCCGTAAAGAAAAACAGTAGTGTCTCCTGACTGTTGTGACACAAAAATATATCTGTTGAAAATAGTCTTGGGTAGGCCCGACATCCCAGTGTAGTTTCGCAGTTCCACGGGTCAAATCGCTGTACTATCCAGTTTTGGGCCTTTGGTATCTAAAAAAAAAGCAGTTGGAGTGTGTCGCTCACTGTTCAGCCGCAAATATCTCTATTTAAAAAAGTGTGGTATACCCCAGTAAACAATAACTGTGGTTTTGCCATCCCACGGTAAAAAATCTCTATTATTCAGCTTTTGGTAGTTTTTTCCGTAAAGAAAAACAGTAGTGTCTCCTGACTGTTGTGACACAAAAATATATCTGTTGAAAATAGTCTTGTGTAGGCCCGACATTCCAGTGTGGTTTCGCAGTTCCATGGGTCAAATCGCTGTACTATCCAGTTTTGGGCCTTTGGTATCTAAAAAACAAGCAGTTTGAGTGTGTCGCTCACTGTTCAGCCGCAAATATCTCTATTTAAAAAAGTGTGGTATACCCCAGTAAACAATAACTTTGGTTTTGCCATCCCACGGTAAAAATCTCTATTATTCAGCTTTTGGTAGTTTTTTCCGTAAAGAAAAACAGTAGTGTCTCCTGACTGTTGTGACACAAAGATATATCTGTTGAAAATAGTCTTGTGTAGGCCCGACATCCCAGTGTGGTTTCGCATTTCCACGGGTCAAATCACTGTACTATCCAGTTTTGGGCCTTTGGTATCTAAAAAAAAAGCAGTTTGAGTGTGTCGCTCACTGTTCAGCCGCAAATATCTCTATTTAAAAAAGTGTGGTATACCCCAGTAAACAATAACTGTGGTTTTGCCATCCCACGGTAAAAAATCTCTATTATTCAGCTTTTGGTAGTTTTTTCCGTAAAGAAAAACAGTAGTGTCTCCTGACTGTTGTGACACAAAAATATATCTGTTGAAAATAGTCTTGGTTAGGCCCGACATGCCAGTGTGGTTTCGCAGTTCCACGGGTCAAATCGCTGTACTATCCAGATTTGGGTCTTTGGTATCTAAAAAAAAAGCAGTTTGAGTGTGTCGCTCACTGTTCAGCCGCAAATATCTCTATTTAAAAAAGTGTGGTATACCCCAGTAAACAATAACTGTGGTTTTGCCATCCCACGGTAAAAAATCTCTATTATTCAGCTTTTGGTAGTTTTTTCCGTAAAGAAAAACAGTAGTGTCTCCTGACTGTTGTGACACAAAAATATATCTGTTGAAAATAGTCTTGTGTAGGCTCGACATCCCAGTGTGGTTTCGCAGTTCCACGGGTCAAATCGCTGTACTATCCAGTTTTGGGTCTTTGGTATCTAAAAAAAACCAGTTTGAGTGTGTCGCTCACTGTTCAGCCGCAAATATCTCTATTTAAAAAAGTGTGGTATACCCCAGTAAACAATAACTGTGGTTTTGCCATCCCACGGTAAAAAATCTCTATTATTCAGCTTTTGGTAGTTTTTTCCGTAAAGAAAAACAGTAGTGTCTCCTGACTGTTGTGACACAAAGATATATCTGTTGAAAATAGTATTGTGTAGGCCCGACATCCCAGTGTGGTTTCACAGTTCCACGGGTCAAATCACTGTACTATCCAGTTTTGGGCCTTTGGTATCTAAAAAAAAAGCAGTTTGAGTGTGTCGCTCACTGTTCAGTCGCAAATATCTCTATTTAAAAAAGTGTGGTATACCCCAGTAAACAATAACTGTGGTTTTGCCATCCCACGGTAAAAAATCTCTATTATTCACCTTTTGGTAGTTTTTTCCGTAAAGAAAAACAGTAGTGTCTCCTGACTGTTGTGACACAAAAATATATCTGTTGAAAATAGTCTTGTGTAGGCTCGACATCCCAGTGTGGTTTCGCAGTTCCACGGGTCAAATCGCTGTACTATCCAGTTTTGGGTCTTTGGTATCTAAAAAAAAAGCAGTTTGAGTGTGTCGCTCACTGTTCAGCCGCAAATATCTCTATTTAAAAAAGTGTGGTATACCCCAGTAAACAATAACTGTGGTTTTGCCATCCCACGGTAAAAAATCTCTATTATTCAGCTTTTGGTAGTTTTTTCCGTAAAGAAAAACAGTAGTGTCTCCTGACTGTTGTGACACAAAAATATATCTGTTGAAAATAGTCTTGTGTAGGCTCGACATCCCAGTGTGGTTTCGCAGTTCCACGGGTCAAATCGCTGTACTATCCAGTTTTGGGCCTTTGGTATCTAAAAAAAAAGCAGTTTGAGTGTGTCGCTCACTGTTCAGCCGCAAATATCTCTATTTAAAAAAGTGTGGTATACCCCAGTAAACAATAACTGTGGTTTTGCCATCCCACAGTAAAAAATCTCTATTATTCAGCTTTTGGTAGTTTTTTCCGTAAAGAAAAACAGTAGTGTCTCCTGACTGTTGTGACACAAAAATATATCTGTTGAAAATAGTCTTGTGTAGGCCCGACATCCCAGTGTGGTTTCGCAGTTCCACGGGTCAAATCGCTGTACTATCCAGATTTGGGCCTTTGGTATCTAAAAAAAAAGCAGTTTGAGTGTGTCGCTCACTGTTCAGCCGCAAATATCTCTATTTAAAAAAGTGTGGTATACCCCAGTAAACAATAACTGTGGTTTTGCCATCCCACGGTAAAAAATCTCTATTATTCAGCTTTTGGTAGTTTTTTCCGTAAAGAAAAACAGTAGTGTCTCCTGACTGTTGTGACACAAAAATATATCTGTTGAAAATAGTCTTGTGTAGGCTCGACATCCCAGTGTGGTTTCGCAGTTCCACGGGTCAAATCGCTGTACTATCCAGTTTTGGGCCTTTGGTATCTAAAAAAAAAGCAGTTTGAGTGTGTCGCTCACTGTTTAGCTGCAAATATCTCTATTTAAAAAAGTGTGGTATACCCCAGTAAACAATAACTGTGGTTTTGCCATGCCACGGTAAAAAATCTCTATTATTCAGCTTTTGGTAGTTTTTTCCGTAAAGAAAAACAGTAGTGTCTCCTGACTGTTGTGACACAAAGATATATCTGTTGAAAATAGTCTTGTGTAGGCCCGACATCCCAGTGTGGTTTCGCAGTTCCACGGGTCAAATCACTGTACTATCCAGTTTTGGGCCTTTGGTATCTAAAAAAAAAGCAGTTTGAGTGTGTCGCTCACTGTTCAGTCGCAAATATCTCTATTTAAAAAAGTGTGGTATACCCCAGTAAACAATAACTGTGGTTTTGCCATCCCACGGTAAAAAATCTCTATTATTCAGCTTTTGGTAGTTTTTTCCGTAAAGAAAAACAGTAGTGTCTCCTGACTGTTGTGACACAAAAATATATCTGTTGAAAAAAGTCTTGTGTAGGCCCGACATCCCAGTGTGGTTTCGCAGTTCCACGGGTCAAATCGCTGTACTATCCAGTTTTGGGCCTTTGGTATCTAAAAAAAAAGCAGTTTGAGTGTGTCGCTCACTGTTCAGCCGCAAATATCTCTATTTAAAAAAGTGTGGTATACCCCAGTAAACAATAACTGTGGTTTTGCCATCCCACGGTAAAAAATCTCTATTATTCAGCTTTTGGTAGTTTTTTCCGTAAAGAAAAACAGTAGTGTCTCCTGACTGTTGTGACACAAAAATATATCTGTTGAAAATAGTCTTGTGTAGGCCTGACATCCCAGTGTGGTTTCGCAGTTCCACGGGTCAAATCGCTGTACTATCCAGATTTGGGTCTTTGGTATCTAAAAAAAAAGCAGTTTGATTGTGTCGCTCACTGTTCAGCCGCAAATATCTCTATTTAAAAAAGTGTGGTATACCCCAGTAAACAATAACTGTGGTTTTGCCATCCGATGGTAAAAAATCTCTATTATTCAGCTTTTGGTAGTTTTTTCCGTAAAGAAAAACAGTAGTGTCTCCTGACTGTTGTGACACAAAAATATATCTGTTGAAAATAGTCTTGTGTAGGCCCGACATCCCAGTGTGGTTTCGCAGTTCCACGGGTCAAATCGCTGTCCTATCCAGTTTTGGGCTTTTGGTATCTAAAAAAAAGCAGTTTGAGTTTGTCACTCACTGTTCAGCTGCAAATATCTCTATTTAAAAAAGTGTGGTATACACCAGTAAACAATAACTGTGGTTTTGCCATCAAACGGTAAAAAATCTCTATTATTTAGCTTTTGGTAGTTTTTTCCGTAAAGAAAAACAGTAGTGTCTCCTGACTGTTGTGACACAAAAATATATCTGTTGAAAATAGTCTTGTGTAGGCTCGACATCCCAGTGTGGTTTCGTAGTTCCACGGGTCAAATCGCTGTACTATCCAGTTTTGGGCCTTTGGTATCTAAAAAAAAAGCAGTTTGAGTGTGTCGCTCACTGTTCAGCCGCAAATATCTCTATTTAAAAAAGTGTGGTATACCCCAGTAAACAATAACTGTGGTTTTGCCATCCCACGGTAAAAAATCTCTATTATTCAGCTTTTGGTATTTTTTTCCGTAAAGAAAAACAGTAGTGTCTCCTGACTGTTGTGACACAAAAATATATCTGTTGAAAATAGTCTTGTGTAGGCCCGACATCCCAGTGTGGTTTCGCAGTTCCACGGGTCAAATCGCTGTACTATCCAGTTTTGGGCTTTTGGTATCTAAAAAAAGCAGTTTGAGTGTGTCACTCACTGTTCAGCCGCAAACATCTCTATTTAAAAAAGTGTGGTATACCCCAGTAAACAATAACTGTGGTTTTGCCATCCCACGGTAAAAAATCTCTATTATTCAGCTTTTGGTAGTTTTTTCCGTAAAGAAAAACAGTAGTGTCTCCTGACTGTTGTGACACAAAAATATATCTGTTGAAAATAGTCTTGTGTAGGCTCGACATCCCAGTGTGGTTTCGCAGTTCCACGGGTCAAATCGCTGTACTATCCAGTTTTGGGCCTTTGGTATCTAAAAAAAAAGCAGTTTGAGTGTGTCGCTCACTGTTTAGCTGCAAATATCTCTATTTAAAAAAGTGTGGTATACCCCAGTAAACAATAACTGTGGTTTTGCCATGCCACGGTAAAAAATCTCTATTATTCAGCTTTTGGTAGTTTTTTCCGTAAAGAAAAACAGTAGTGTCTCCTGACTGTTGTGACACAAAGATATATCTGTTGAAAATAGTCTTGTGTAGGCCCGACATCCCAGTGTGGTTTCGCAGTTCCACGGGTCAAATCACTGTACTATCCAGTTTTGGGCCTTTGGTATCTAAAAAAAAAGCAGTTTGAGTGTGTCGCTCACTGTTCAGTCGCAAATATCTCTATTTAAAAAAGTGTGGTATACCCCAGTAAACAATAACTGTGGTTTTGCCATCCCACGGTAAAAAATCTCTATTATTCAGCTTTTGGTAGTTTTTTCCGTAAAGAAAAACAGTAGTGTCTCCTGACTGTTGTGACACAAAAATATATCTGTTGAAAAAAGTCTTGTGTAGGCCCGACATCCCAGTGTGGTTTCGCAGTTCCACGGGTCAAATCGCTGTACTATCCAGTTTTGGGCCTTTGGTATCTAAAAAAAAAGCAGTTTGAGTGTGTCGCTCACTGTTCAGCCGCAAATATCTCTATTTAAAAAAGTGTGGTATACCCCAGTAAACAATAACTGTGGTTTTGCCATCCCACGGTAAAAAATCTCTATTATTCAGCTTTTGGTAGTTTTTTCCGTAAAGAAAAACAGTAGTGTCTCCTGACTGTTGTGACACAAAAATATATCTGTTGAAAATAGTCTTGTGTAGGCTCGACATCCCAGTGTGGTTTCGCAGTTCCACGGGTCAAATCGCTGTACTATCCAATTTTGGGCCTTTGGTATCTAAAAAAAAAGCAGTTTGAGTGTGTCGCTCACTGTTCAGCCGCAAATATCTCTATTTAAAAAAGTGTGGTATACCTCAGTAAACAATAACTGTGGTTTTGCCATCCCACGGTAAAAAATCTCTATTATTCAGCTTTTGGTAGTTTTTTCCGTAAAGAAAAACAGTAGTGTCTCCTGACTGTTGTGACACAAAAATATATCTGTTGAAAATAGTCTTGTGTAGGCTCGACATCCCAGTGTGGTTTCGCAGTTCCACGGGTCAAATCGCTGTACTATCCAGTTTTGGGCCTTTGGTATCTAAAAAAAAAAGCAGTTTGAGTGTGTCGCTCACTGTTTAGCCGCAAATATCTCTATTTAAAAAAGTGTGGTATACCCCAGTAAACAATAACTGTGGTTTTGCCATGCCACGGTAAAAAATCTCTATTATTCAGCTTTTGGTAGTTTTTTCCGTAAAGAAAAACAGTAGTGTCTCCTGACTGTTGTGACACAAAGATATATCTGTTGAAAATAGTCTTGTGTAGGCCCGACATCCCAGTGTGGTTTCGCAGTTCCACGGGTCAAATCACTGTACTATCCAGTTTTAGGCCTTTGGTATCTAAAAAAAAAGCAGTTTGAGTGTGTCGCTCACTGTTCAGTCGCAAATATCTCTATTTAAAAAAGTGTGGTATACCCCAGTAAACAATAACTGTGGTTTTGCCATCCCACGGTAAAAAATCTCTATTATTCAGCTTTTGGTAGTTTTTTCCGTAAAGAAAAACAGTAGTGTCTCCTGACTGTTGTGACACAAAAATATATCTGTTGAAAATAGTCTTGTGTAGGTCCGACATGCCAGTGTGGTTTCGCAGTTCCACGGGTCAAATCGCTGTACTATCCAGTTTTGGGCTTTTGGTATCTAAAAAAAAGCAGTTTGAGTTTGTCACTCACTGTTCAGCCGCAAATATCTCTATTTAAAAAAGTGTGGTATACCCCAGTAAACAATAACTGTGGTTTTGCCATCAAACGGTAAAAAATCTCTATTATTTAGCTTTTGGTAGTTTTTTCCGTAAAGAAAAACAGTAGTGTCTCCTGACTGTTGTGACACAAAAATATATCTGTTGAAAATAGTCTTGTGTAGGCTCGACATCCCAGTGTGGTTTCGTAGTTCCACGGGTCAAATCGCTGTACTATCCAGTTTTGGGCCTTTGGTATCTAAAAAAAAAGCAGTTTGAGTGTGTCGCTCACTGTTCAGCCGCAAATATCTCTATTTAAAAAAGTGTGGTATACCCCAGTAAACAATAACTGTGGTTTTGCCATCCCACGGTAAAAAATCTCTATTATTCAGCTTTTGGTAGTTTTTTCCGTAAAGAAAAACAGTAGTGTCTCCTGACTGTTGTGACACAAAAATATATCTGTTGAAAATAGTCTTGTGTAGGCCCGACATCCCAGTATGGTTTCGCAGTTCCACGGGTCAAATCGCTGTACTATCCAGTTTTGGGCTTTTGGTATCTAAAAAAAAGCAGTTTGAGTTTGTCACTCACTGTTCAGCCGCAAACATCTCCATTTAAAAAAGTGTGGTATACCCCAGTAAACAATAACTGTGGTTTTGCCATCCCACGGTAAAAAATCTCTATTATTCAGCTTTTGGTAGTTTTTTCCGTAAAGAAAAACAGTAGTGTCTCCTGACTGTTGTGACACAAAAATATATCTGTTGAAAATAGTCTTGTGTAGGCTCGACATCCCAGTGTGGTTTCGCAGTTCCACGGGTCAAATCGCTGTACTATCCAGTTTTGGGCCTTTGGTATCTAAAAAAAAAGCAGTTTGAGTGTGTCGCTCACTGTTTAGCCGCAAATATCTCTATTTAAAAAAGTGTGGTATACCCCAGTAAACAATAACTGTAGTTTTGCCATGCCACGGTAAAAAATCTCTATTATTCAGCTTTTGGTAGTTTTTTCCGTAAAGAAAAACAGTAGTGTCTCCTGACTGTTGTGACACAAAGATATATCTGTTGAAAATAGTCTTGTGTAGGCCCGACATCCCAGTGTGGTTTCGCAGTACCACGGGTCAAATCACTGTACTATCCAGTTTTGGGCCTTTAGTATCTAAAAAAAAGCAGATTGAGTGTGTCGCTCACTGTTCAGTCGCAAATATCTCTATTTTAAGAAGTGTGGTATACCCCAGTAAACAATAACTGTGGTTTTGCCATCCCACGGTAAAAAATCTCTATTATTCAGCTTTTGGTAGTTTTTTCCATAAAGAAAAACAGTAGTGTCTCCTGACTGTTGTGACACAAAAATATAACTGTTGAAAATAGTCTTGTGTAGGCCCGACATCCCAGTGTGGTTTCGCAGTTCCACGGGTCAAATCGCTGTACTATCCAGTTTTGGGCCTTTGGTATCTAAAAAAAAAGCAGTTGGAGTGTGTCGCTCACTGTTCAGCCGCAAATATCTCTTTTTAAAAAAGTATGGTATACCCCAGTAAACAATAACTGTGGTTTTGCCATCCCACGGTAAAAAATCTCTATTATTCAGCTTTTGGTAGTTTTTTCCGTAAAGAAAAACAGTAGTGTCTCCTGACTGTTGTGACACAAAAATATATCTGTTGAAAATAGTCTTGTGTAGGTCCGACATGCCAGTGTGGTTTCGCAGTTCCACGGGTCAAATCGCTGTACTATCCAGTTTTGGGCTTTTGGTATCTAAAAAAAAGCAGTTTGAGTTTGTCACTCACTGTTCAGCCGCAAATATCTCTATTTAAAAAAGTGTGGTATACCCCAGTAAACAATAACTGTGGTTTTGCCATCAAACGGTAAAAAATCTCTATTATTTAGCTTTTGGTAGTTTTTTCCGTAAAGAAAAACAGTAGTGTCTCCTGACTGTTGTGACACAAAAATATATCTGTTGAAAATAGTCTTGTGTAGGCTCGACATCCCAGTGTGGTTTCGTAGTTCCACGGGTCAAATCGCTGTACTATCCAGTTTTGGGCCTTTGGTATCTAAAAAAAAAGCAGTTTGAGTGTGTCGCTCACTGTTCAGCCGCAAATATCTCTATTTAAAAAAGTGTGGTATACCCCAGTAAACAATAACTGTGGTTTTGCCATCCCACGGTAAAAAATCTCTATTATTCAGCTTTTGGTAGTTTTTTCCGTAAAGAAAAACAGTAGTGTCTCCTGACTGTTGTGACACAAAAATATATCTGTTGAAAATAGTCTTGTGTAGGCCCGACATCCCAGTATGGTTTCGCAGTTCCACGGGTCAAATCGCTGTACTATCCAGTTTTGGGCTTTTGGTATCTAAAAAAAAGCAGTTTGAGTTTGTCACTCACTGTTCAGCCGCAAACATCTCCATTTAAAAAAGTGTGGTATACCCCAGTAAACAATAACTGTGGTTTTGCCATCCCACGGTAAAAAATCTCTATTATTCAGCTTTTGGTAGTTTTTTCCGTAAAGAAAAACAGTATTGTCTCCTGACTGTTGTGACACAAAAATATATCTGTTGAAAATAGTCTTGTGTAGGCTCGACATCCCAGTGTGGTTTCGCAGTTCCACGGGTCAAATCGCTGTACTATCCAGATTTGGGTCTTTGGTATCTAAAAAAAAAGCAGTTTGAGTGTGTCGCTCACTGTTCAGCCACAAATATCTCTATTTAAAAAAGTGTGGTATACCCCAGTAAACAATAACTGTGGTTTTGCCATCCCACGGTATAAAATCTCTATTATTCAGCTTTTGGTAGTTTTTTCCGTAAAGAAAAACAGTAGTGTCTCCTGACTGTTGTGACACAAAAATATATCTGTTGAAAATAGTCTTGTGTAGGCCCGACATCCCAGTGTGGTTTCGCAGTTCCACGGGTCAAATCGCTGTACTATCCAGATTTGGGTCTTTGGTATCTAAAAAAAAGCAGTTTGAGTGTGTCGCTCACTGTTCAGCCGCGAATATCTCTATTTAAAAAAGTGTGGTATACCCCAGTAAACAATAACTGTGGTTTTGCCATCCCACGGTAAAAAATCTCTATTATTCAGCTTTTGGTAGTTTTTTCCGTAAAGAAAAACAGTAGTGTCTCCTGACTGTTGTGACACAAAAATATATCTGTTGAAAATAGTCTTGTGTAGGCCCGACATTCCAGTGTGGTTTCGCAGTTCCACGGGTCAAATCGCTGTACTATCCAGTTTTGGGCTTTTGGTATCTAAAAAAAAGCAGTTTGAGTTTGTCGCTCACTGTTCAGCCGCAAATATCTCTATTTAAAAATGTGTGGTATACCCCAGTAAACAATAACTGTGGTTTTGCCATCAAACGGTAAAAAATCTCTATTATTTAGCTTTTGGTAGTTTTTTCCGTAAAGGAAAACAGTAGTGTCTCCTGACTGTTGTGACACAAAAATATATCTGTTGAAAATAGTCTTGTGTAGGCTCGACATCCCATTGTGGTTTCGCAGTTCCACGGGTCAAATCGCTGTACTATCCAGTTTTGGGCCTTTGGTATCTAAAAAAAAAGCAGTTGGAGTGTGTCGCTCACTGTTCAGCCGCAAATATCTCTATTTAAAAAAGTGTGGTATACCCCAGTAAACAATAACTGTGGTTTTGCCATCCCACGGTAAAAAATCTCTATTATTCAGCTTTTGGTAGTTTTTTCCGTAAAGAAAAACAGTAGTGTCTCCTGACTGTTGTGACACAAAAATATATCTGTTGAAAATAGTCTTGTGTAGGCCCGACATCCCAGTGTGGTTTCGCAGTTCCATGGGTCAAATCGCTGTACTATCCAGTTTTGGGCCTTTGGTATCTAAAAAACAAGCAGTTTGAGTGTGTCGCTCACTGTTCAGCCGCAAATATCTCTATTTAAAAAAGTGTGGTATACCCCAGTAAACAATAACTTTGGTTTTGCCATCCCACGGTAAAAATCTCTATTATTCAGCTTTTGGTAGTTTTTTCCGTAAAGAAAAACAGTAGTGTCTCCTGACTGTTGTGACACAAAGATATATCTGTTGAAAATAGTCTTGTGTAGGCCCGACATCCCAGTGTGGTTTCGCATTTCCAAGGGTCAAATCACTGTACTATCCAGTTTTGGGCCTTTGGTATCTAAAAAAAAAGCAGTTTGAGTGTGTCGCTCACTGTTCAGCCGCAAATATCTCTATTTAAAAAAGTGTGGTATACCCCAGTAAACAATAACTGTGGTTTTGCCATCCCACGGTAAAAAATCTCTATTATTCAGCTTTTGGTAGTTTTTTCCGTAAAGAAAAACAGTAGTGTCTCCTGACTGTTGTGACACAAAAATATATCTGTTGAAAATAGTCTTGGGTAGGCCCGACATCCCAGTGTGGTTTCGCAGTTCCACGGGTCAAATCGCTGTACTATCCAGATTTGGGTCTTTGGTATCTAAAAAAAAAGCAGTTTGAGTGTGTCGCTCACTGTTCAGCCGCAAATATCTCTATTTAAAAAAGTGTGGTATACCCCAGTAAACAATAACTGTGGTTTTGCCATCCCATGGTAAAAAATCTCTATTATTCAGCTTTTGGTAGTTTTTTCCGTAAAGAAAAACAGTAGTGTCTCCTGACTGTTGTGACACAAAAATATATCTGTTGAAAATAGTCTTGTGTACTCCCGACATCCCAGTGTGGTTTCGCAGTTCCATGGGTCAAATCGCTGTACTATCCAGATTTGGGTCTTTGGTATCTAAAAAAAAAGCAGTTTGATTGTGTCGCTCACTGTTCAGCCGCAAATATCTCTATTTAAAAAAGTGTGGTATACCCCAGTAAACAATAACTGTGGTTTTGCCATCCCACGGTAAAAAATCTCTATTATTCAGCTTTTGGTAGTTTTTTCCGTAAAGAAAAACAGTAGTGTCTCCTGACTGTTGTGACACAAAAATATATCTGTTGAAAATAGTCTTGTGTAGGCTCGACATCCCAGTGTGGTTTCGCAGTTCCACGGGTCAAATCGCTGTACTATCCAGTTTTGGGCCTTTGGTATCTAAAAAAAAAGCAGTTTGAGTGTGTCGCTCACTGTTCAGCCGCAAATATCTCTATTTAAAAAAGTGTGGTATACCCCAGTAAACAATAACTGTGGTTTTGCCATCCCACGGTAAAAAATCTCTATTATTCAGCTTTTGGTAGTTTTTTCCGTAAAGAAAAACAGTAGTGTCTCCTGACTGTTGTGACACAAAAATATATCTGTTGAAAATAGTCTTGTGTAGGCTCGACATCCCAGTGTGGTTTCGCAGTTCCACGGGTCAAATCGCTGTACTATCCAGTTTTGGGCCTTTGGTATCTAAAAAAAAAGCAGTTTGAGTGTGTCGCTCACTGTTTAGCCGCAAATATCTCTATTTAAAAAAGTGTGGTGTACCCCAGTAAACAATAACTGTGGTTTTGCCATGCCACGGTAAAAAATCTCTATTATTCAGCTTTTGGTAGTTTTTTCCGTAAAGAAAAACAGTAGTGTCTCCTGACTGTTGTTACACAAAGATATATCTGTTGAAAATAGTCTTGTGTAGGCCCGACATCCCAGTGTGGTTTCGCAGTTCCACGGGTCAAATCACTGTACTATCCAGTTTTGGGCCTTTGGTATCTAAAAAAAAAGCAGTTTGAGTGTGTCGCTCACTGTTCAGTCGCAAATATCTCTATTTAAAAAAGTGTGGTATACCCCAGTAAACAATAACTGTGGTTTTGCCATCCCACGGTAAAAAATCTCTATTATTCAGCTTTTGGTAGTTTTTTCCGTAAAGAAAAACAGTAGTGTCTCCTGACTGTTGTGACACAAAAATATATCTGTTGAAAAAAGTCTTGTGTAGGCCCGACATCCCAGTGTGGTTTCGCAGTTCCACGGGTCAAATCGCTGTACTATCCAGTTTTGGGCCTTTGGTATCTAAAAAAAAAGCAGTTGGAGTGTGTCGCTCACTGTTCAGCCGCAAATATCTCTTTTTAAAAAAGTATGGTATACCCCAGTAAACAATAACTGTGGTTTTGCCATCCCACGGTAAAAAATCTCTATTATTCAGCTTTTGGTAGTTTTTTCCGTAAAGAAAAACAGTAGTGTCTCCTGACTGTTGTGACACAAAAATATATCTGTTGAAAATAGTCTTGTGTAGGTCCGACATGCCAGTGTGGTTTCGCAGTTCCACGGGTCAAATCGCTGTACTATCCAGTTTTGGGCTTTTGGTATCTAAAAAAAAGCAGTTTGAGTTTGTCACTCACTGTTCAGCCGCAAATATCTCTATTTAAAAAAGTGTGGTATACCCCAGTAAACAATAACTGTGGTTTTGCCATCAAACGGTAAAAAATCTCTATTATTTAGCTTTTGGTAGTTTTTTCCGTAAAGAAAAACAGTAGTGTCTCCTGACTGTTGTGACACAAAAATATATCTGTTGAAAATAGTCTTGTGTAGGCTCGACATCCCAGTGTGGTTTCGTAGTTCCACGGGTCAAATCGCTGTACTATCCAGTTTTGGGCCTTTGGTATCTAAAAAAAAAGCAGTTTGAGTGTGTCGCTCACTGTTCAGCCGCAAATATCTCTATTTAAAAAAGTGTGGTATACCCCAGTAAACAATAACTGTGGTTTTGCCATCCCACGGTAAAAAATCTCTATTATTCAGCTTTTGGTAGTTTTTTCCGTAAAGAAAAACAGTAGTGTCTCCTGACTGTTGTGACACAAAAATATATCTGTTGAAAATAGTCTTGTGTAGGCCCGACATCCCAGTATGGTTTCGCAGTTCCACGGGTCAAATCGCTGTACTATCCAGTTTTGGGCTTTTGGTATCTAAAAAAAAGCAGTTTGAGTTTGTCACTCACTGTTCAGCCGCAAACATCTCCATTTAAAAAAGTGTGGTATACCCCAGTAAACAATAACTGTGGTTTTGCCATCCCACGGTAAAAAATCTCTATTATTCAGCTTTTGGTAGTTTTTTCCGTAAAGAAAAACAGTATTGTCTCCTGACTGTTGTGACACAAAAATATATCTGTTGAAAATAGTCTTGTGTAGGCTCGACATCCCAGTGTGGTTTCGCAGTTCCACGGGTCAAATCGCTGTACTATCCAGATTTGGGTCTTTGGTATCTAAAAAAAAAGCAGTTTGAGTGTGTCGCTCACTGTTCAGCCACAAATATCTCTATTTAAAAAAGTGTGGTATACCCCAGTAAACAATAACTGTGGTTTTGCCATCCCACGGTATAAAATCTCTATTATTCAGCTTTTGGTAGTTTTTTCCGTAAAGAAAAACAGTAGTGTCTCCTGACTGTTGTGACACAAAAATATATCTGTTGAAAATAGTCTTGTGTAGGCCCGACATCCCAGTGTGGTTTCGCAGTTCCACGGGTCAAATCGCTGTACTATCCAGATTTGGGTCTTTGGTATCTAAAAAAAAGCAGTTTGAGTGTGTCGCTCACTGTTCAGCCGCGAATATCTCTATTTAAAAAAGTGTGGTATACCCCAGTAAACAATAACTGTGGTTTTGCCATCCCACGGTAAAAAATCTCTATTATTCAGCTTTTGGTAGTTTTTTCCGTAAAGAAAAACAGTAGTGTCTCCTGACTGTTGTGACACAAAAATATATCTGTTGAAAATAGTCTTGTGTAGGCCCGACATTCCAGTGTGGTTTCGCAGTTCCACGGGTCAAATCGCTGTACTATCCAGTTTTGGGCTTTTGGTATCTAAAAAAAAGCAGTTTGAGTTTGTCGCTCACTGTTCAGCCGCAAATATCTCTATTTAAAAATGTGTGGTATACCCCAGTAAACAATAACTGTGGTTTTGCCATCAAACGGTAAAAAATCTCTATTATTTAGCTTTTGGTAGTTTTTTCCGTAAAGGAAAACAGTAGTGTCTCCTGACTGTTGTGACACAAAAATATATCTGTTGAAAATAGTCTTGTGTAGGCTCGACATCCCATTGTGGTTTCGCAGTTCCACGGGTCAAATCGCTGTACTATCCAGTTTTGGGCCTTTGGTATCTAAAAAAAAAGCAGTTGGAGTGTGTCGCTCACTGTTCAGCCGCAAATATCTCTATTTAAAAAAGTGTGGTATACCCCAGTAAACAATAACTGTGGTTTTGCCATCCCACGGTAAAAAATCTCTATTATTCAGCTTTTGGTAGTTTTTTCCGTAAAGAAAAACAGTAGTGTCTCCTGACTGTTGTGACACAAAAATATATCTGTTGAAAATAGTCTTGTGTAGGCCCGACATCCCAGTGTGGTTTCGCAGTTCCATGGGTCAAATCGCTGTACTATCCAGTTTTGGGCCTTTGGTATCTAAAAAACAAGCAGTTTGAGTGTGTCGCTCACTGTTCAGCCGCAAATATCTCTATTTAAAAAAGTGTGGTATACCCCAGTAAACAATAACTTTGGTTTTGCCATCCCACGGTAAAAATCTCTATTATTCAGCTTTTGGTAGTTTTTTCCGTAAAGAAAAACAGTAGTGTCTCCTGACTGTTGTGACACAAAGATATATCTGTTGAAAATAGTCTTGTGTAGGCCCGACATCCCAGTGTGGTTTCGCATTTCCAAGGGTCAAATCACTGTACTATCCAGTTTTGGGCCTTTGGTATCTAAAAAAAAAGCAGTTTGAGTGTGTCGCTCACTGTTCAGCCGCAAATATCTCTATTTAAAAAAGTGTGGTATACCCCAGTAAACAATAACTGTGGTTTTGCCATCCCATGGTAAAAAATCTCTATTATTCAGCTTTTGGTAGTTTTTTCCGTAAAGAAAAACAGTAGTGTCTCCTGACTGTTGTGACACAAAAATATATCTGTTGAAAATAGTCTTGTGTACTCCCGACATCCCAGTGTGGTTTCGCAGTTCCATGGGTCAAATCGCTGTACTATCCAGATTTGGGTCTTTGGTATCTAAAAAAAAAGCAGTTTGATTGTGTCGCTCACTGTTCAGCCGCAAATATCTCTATTTAAAAAAGTGTGGTATACCCCAGTAAACAATAACTGTGGTTTTGCCATCCCACGGTAAAAAATCTCTATTATTCAGCTTTTGGTAGTTTTTTCCGTAAAGAAAAACAGTAGTGTCTCCTGACTGTTGTGACACAAAAATATATCTGTTGAAAATAGTCTTGTGTAGGCTCGACATCCCAGTGTGGTTTCGCAGTTCCACGGGTCAAATCGCTGTACTATCCAGTTTTGGGCCTTTGGTATCTAAAAAAAAAGCAGTTTGAGTGTGTCGCTCACTGTTCAGCCGCAAATATCTCTATTTAAAAAAGTGTGGTATACCCCAGTAAACAATAACTGTGGTTTTGCCATCCCACGGTAAAAAATCTCTATTATTCAGCTTTTGGTAGTTTTTTCCGTAAAGAAAAACAGTAGTGTCTCCTGACTGTTGTGACACAAAAATATATCTGTTGAAAATAGTCTTGTGTAGGCTCGACATCCCAGTGTGGTTTCGCAGTTCCACGGGTCAAATCGCTGTACTATCCAGTTTTGGGCCTTTGGTATCTAAAAAAAAAGCAGTTTGAGTGTGTCGCTCACTGTTTAGCCGCAAATATCTCTATTTAAAAAAGTGTGGTGTACCCCAGTAAACAATAACTGTGGTTTTGCCATGCCACGGTAAAAAATCTCTATTATTCAGCTTTTGGTAGTTTTTTCCGTAAAGAAAAACAGTAGTGTCTCCTGACTGTTGTTACACAAAGATATATCTGTTGAAAATAGTCTTGTGTAGGCCCGACATCCCAGTGTGGTTTCGCAGTTCCACGGGTCAAATCACTGTACTATCCAGTTTTGGGCCTTTGGTATCTAAAAAAAAAGCAGTTTGAGTGTGTCGCTCACTGTTCAGTCGCAAATATCTCTATTTAAAAAAGTGTGGTATACCCCAGTAAACAATAACTGTGGTTTTGCCATCCCACGGTAAAAAATCTCTATTATTCAGCTTTTGGTAGTTTTTTCCGTAAAGAAAAACAGTAGTGTCTCCTGACTGTTGTGACACAAAAATATATCTGTTGAAAAAAGTCTTGTGTAGGCCCGACATCCCAGTGTGGTTTCGCAGTTCCACGGGTCAAATCGCTGTACTATCCAGTTTTGGGCCTTTGGTATCTAAAAAAAAAGCAGTTTGAGTGTGTCGCTCACTGTTCAGCCGCAAATATCTCTATTTAAAAAAGTGTGGTATACCCCAGTAAACAATAACTGTGGTTTTGCCATCCCACGGTAAAAAATCTCTATTATTCAGCTTTTGGTAGTTTTTTCCGTAAAGAAAAACAGTAGTGTCTCCTGACTGTTGTGACACAAAAATATATCTGTTGAAAATAGTCTTGGGTAGGCCCGACATCCCAGTGTAGTTTCGCAGTTCCACGGGTCAAATCGCTGTACTATCCAGTTTTGGGCCTTTGGTATCTAAAAAAAAAGCAGTTGGAGTGTGTCGCTCACTGTTCAGCCGCAAATATCTCTATTTAAAAAAGTGTGGTATACCCCAGTAAACAATAACTGTGGTTTTGCCATCCCACGGTAAAAAATCTCTATTATTCAGCTTTTGGTAGTTTTTTCCGTAAAGAAAAACAGTAGTGTCTCCTGACTGTTGTGACACAAAAATATATCTGTTGAAAATAGTCTTGTGTAGGCCCGACATTCCAGTGTGGTTTCGCAGTTCCATGGGTCAAATCGCTGTACTATCCAGTTTTGGGCCTTTGGTATCTAAAAAACAAGCAGTTTGAGTGTGTCGCTCACTGTTCAGCCGCAAATATCTCTATTTAAAAAAGTGTGATATACCCCAGTAAACAATAACTTTGGTTTTGCCATCCCACGGTAAAAATCTCTATTATTCAGCTTTTGGTAGTTTTTTCCGTAAAGAAAAACAGTAGTGTCTCCTGACTGTTGTGACACAAAGATATATCTGTTGAAAATAGTCTTGTGTAGGCCCGACATCCCAGTGTGGTTTCGCATTTCCACGGGTCAAATCACTGTACTATCCAGTTTTGGGCCTTTGGTATCTAAAAAAAAAGCAGTTTGAGTGTGTCGCTCACTGTTCAGCCGCAAATATCTCTATTTAAAAAAGTGTGGTATACCCCAGTAAACAATAACTGTGGTTTTGCCATCCCACGGTAAAAAATCTCTATTATTCAGCTTTTGGTAGTTTTTTCCGTAAAGAAAAACAGTAGTGTCTCCTGACTGTTGTGACACAAAAATATATCTGTTGAAAATAGTCTTGTGTAGGCCCGACATCCCAGTATGGTTTCGCAGTTCCACGGGTCAAATCGCTGTACTATCCAGTTTTGGGCTTTTGGTATCTAAAAAAAAGCAGTTTGAGTTTGTCACTCACTGTTCAGCCGCAAACATCTCCATTTAAAAAAGTGTGGTATACCCCAGTAAACAATAACTGTGGTTTTGCCATCCCACGGTAAAAAATCTCTATTATTCAGCTTTTGGTAGTTTTTTCCGTAAAGAAAAACAGTAGTGTCTCCTGACTGTTGTGACACAAAAATATATCTGTTGAAAATAGTCTTGTGTAGGCTCGACATCCCAGTGTGGTTTCGCAGTTCCACGGGTCAAATCGCTGTACTATCCAGTTTTGGGCCTTTGGTATCTAAAAAAAAAGCAGTTTGAGTGTGTCGCTCACTGTTTAGCCGCAAATATCTCTATTTAAAAAAGTGTGGTATACCCCAGTAAACAATAACTGTAGTTTTGCCATGCCACGGTAAAAAATCTCTATTATTCAGCTTTTGGTAGTTTTTTCCGTAAAGAAAAACAGTAGTGTCTCCTGACTGTTGTGACACAAAGATATATCTGTTGAAAATAGTCTTGTGTAGGCCCGACATCCCAGTGTGGTTTCGCAGTACCACGGGTCAAATCACTGTACTATCCAGTTTTGGGCCTTTAGTATCTAAAAAAAAGCAGATTGAGTGTGTCGCTCACTGTTCAGTCGCAAATATCTCTATTTTAAGAAGTGTGGTATACCCCAGTAAACAATAACTGTGGTTTTGCCATCCCACGGTAAAAAATCTCTATTATTCAGCTTTTGGTAGTTTTTTCCATAAAGAAAAACAGTAGTGTCTCCTGACTGTTGTGACACAAAAATATAACTGTTGAAAATAGTCTTGTGTAGGCCCGACATCCCAGTGTGGTTTCGCAGTTCCACGGGTCAAATCGCTGTACTATCCAGTTTTGGGCCTTTGGTATCTAAAAAAAAAGCAGTTGGAGTGTGTCGCTCACTGTTCAGCCGCAAATATCTCTTTTTAAAAAAGTATGGTATACCCCAGTAAACAATAACTGTGGTTTTGCCATCCCACGGTAAAAAATCTCTATTATTCAGCTTTTGGTAGTTTTTTCCGTAAAGAAAAACAGTAGTGTCTCCTGACTGTTGTGACACAAAAATATATCTGTTGAAAATAGTCTTGTGTAGGTCCGACATGCCAGTGTGGTTTCGCAGTTCCACGGGTCAAATCGCTGTACTATCCAGTTTTGGGCTTTTGGTATCTAAAAAAAAGCAGTTTGAGTTTGTCACTCACTGTTCAGCCGCAAATATCTCTATTTAAAAAAGTGTGGTATACCCCAGTAAACAATAACTGTGGTTTTGCCATCAAACGGTAAAAAATCTCTATTATTTAGCTTTTGGTAGTTTTTTCCGTAAAGAAAAACAGTAGTGTCTCCTGACTGTTGTGACACAAAAATATATCTGTTGAAAATAGTCTTGTGTAGGCTCGACATCCCAGTGTGGTTTCGTAGTTCCACGGGTCAAATCGCTGTACTATCCAGTTTTGGGCCTTTGGTATCTAAAAAAAAAGCAGTTTGAGTGTGTCGCTCACTGTTCAGCCGCAAATATCTCTATTTAAAAAAGTGTGGTATACCCCAGTAAACAATAACTGTGGTTTTGCCATCCCACGGTAAAAAATCTCTATTATTCAGCTTTTGGTAGTTTTTTCCGTAAAGAAAAACAGTAGTGTCTCCTGACTGTTGTGACACAAAAATATATCTGTTGAAAATAGTCTTGTGTAGGCCCGACATCCCAGTATGGTTTCGCAGTTCCACGGGTCAAATCGCTGTACTATCCAGTTTTGGGCTTTTGGTATCTAAAAAAAAGCAGTTTGAGTTTGTCACTCACTGTTCAGCCGCAAACATCTCCATTTAAAAAAGTGTGGTATACCCCAGTAAACAATAACTGTGGTTTTGCCATCCCACGGTAAAAAATCTCTATTATTCAGCTTTTGGTAGTTTTTTCCGTAAAGAAAAACAGTATTGTCTCCTGACTGTTGTGACACAAAAATATATCTGTTGAAAATAGTCTTGTGTAGGCTCGACATCCCAGTGTGGTTTCGCAGTTCCACGGGTCAAATCGCTGTACTATCCAGATTTGGGTCTTTGGTATCTAAAAAAAAAGCAGTTTGAGTGTGTCGCTCACTGTTCAGCCACAAATATCTCTATTTAAAAAAGTGTGGTATACCCCAGTAAACAATAACTGTGGTTTTGCCATCCCACGGTATAAAATCTCTATTATTCAGCTTTTGGTAGTTTTTTCCGTAAAGAAAAACAGTAGTGTCTCCTGACTGTTGTGACACAAAAATATATCTGTTGAAAATAGTCTTGTGTAGGCCCGACATCCCAGTGTGGTTTCGCAGTTCCACGGGTCAAATCGCTGTACTATCCAGATTTGGGTCTTTGGTATCTAAAAAAAAGCAGTTTGAGTGTGTCGCTCACTGTTCAGCCGCGAATATCTCTATTTAAAAAAGTGTGGTATACCCCAGTAAACAATAACTGTGGTTTTGCCATCCCACGGTAAAAAATCTCTATTATTCAGCTTTTGGTAGTTTTTTCCGTAAAGAAAAACAGTAGTGTCTCCTGACTGTTGTGACACAAAAATATATCTGTTGAAAATAGTCTTGTGTAGGCCCGACATTCCAGTGTGGTTTCGCAGTTCCACGGGTTAAATCGCTGTACTATCCAGTTTTGGGCTTTTGGTATCTAAAAAAAAGCAGTTTGAGTTTGTCGCTCACTGTTCAGCCGCAAATATCTCTATTTAAAAATGTGTGGTATACCCCAGTAAACAATAACTGTGGTTTTGCCATCAAACGGTAAAAAATCTCTATTATTTAGCTTTTGGTAGTTTTTTCCGTAAAGGAAAACAGTAGTGTCTCCTGACTGTTGTGACACAAAAATATATCTGTTGAAAATAGTCTTGTGTAGGCTCGACATCCCATTGTGGTTTCGCAGTTCCACGGGTCAAATCGCTGTACTATCCAGTTTTGGGCCTTTGGTATCTAAAAAAAAAGCAGTTGGAGTGTGTCGCTCACTGTTCAGCCGCAAATATCTCTATTTAAAAAAGTGTGGTATACCCCAGTAAACAATAACTGTGGTTTTGCCATCCCACGGTAAAAAATCTCTATTATTCAGCTTTTGGTAGTTTTTTCCGTAAAGAAAAACAGTAGTGTCTCCTGACTGTTGTGACACAAAAATATATCTGTTGAAAATAGTCTTGTGTAGGCCCGACATCCCAGTGTGGTTTCGCAGTTCCATGGGTCAAATCGCTGTACTATCCAGTTTTGGGCCTTTGGTATCTAAAAAACAAGCAGTTTGAGTGTGTCGCTCACTGTTCAGCCGCAAATATCTCTATTTAAAAAAGTGTGGTATACCCCAGTAAACAATAACTTTGGTTTTGCCATCCCACGGTAAAAATCTCTATTATTCAGCTTTTGGTAGTTTTTTCCGTAAAGAAAAACAGTAGTGTCTCCTGACTGTTGTGACACAAAGATATATCTGTTGAAAATAGTCTTGTGTAGGCCCGACATCCCAGTGTGGTTTCGCATTTCCAAGGGTCAAATCACTGTACTATCCAGTTTTGGGCCTTTGGTATCTAAAAAAAAAGCAGTTTGAGTGTGTCGCTCACTGTTCAGCCGCAAATATCTCTATTTAAAAAAGTGTGGTATACCCCAGTAAACAATAACTGTGGTTTTGCCATCCCACGGTAAAAAATCTCTATTATTCAGCTTTTGGTAGTTTTTTCCGTAAAGAAAAACAGTAGTGTCTCCTGACTGTTGTGACACAAAAATATATCTGTTGAAAATAGTCTTGGGTAGGCCCGACATCCCAGTGTGGTTTCGCAGTTCCACGGGTCAAATCGCTGTACTATCCAGATTTGGGTCTTTGGTATCTAAAAAAAAAGCAGTTTGAGTGTGTCGCTCACTGTTCAGCCGCAAATATCTCTATTTAAAAAAGTGTGGTATACCCCAGTAAACAATAACTGTGGTTTTGCCATCCCATGGTAAAAAATCTCTATTATTCAGCTTTTGGTAGTTTTTTCCGTAAAGAAAAACAGTAGTGTCTCCTGACTGTTGTGACACAAAAATATATCTGTTGAAAATAGTCTTGTGTACTCCCGACATCCCAGTGTGGTTTCGCAGTTCCATGGGTCAAATCGCTGTACTATCCAGATTTGGGTCTTTGGTATCTAAAAAAAAAGCAGTTTGATTGTGTCGCTCACTGTTCAGCCGCAAATATCTCTATTTAAAAAAGTGTAGTATACCCCAGTAAACAATAACTGTGGTTTTGCCATCCCACGGTAAAAAATCTCTATTATTCAGCTTTTGGTAGTTTTTTCCGTAAAGAAAAACAGTAGTGTCTCCTGACTGTTGTGACACAAAAATATATCTGTTGAAAATAGTCTTGTGTAGGCTCGACATCCCAGTGTGGTTTCGCAGTTCCACGGGTCAAATCGCTGTACTATCCAGTTTTGGGCCTTTGGTATCTAAAAAAAAAGCAGTTTGAGTGTGTCGCTCACTGTTCAGCCGCAAATATCTCTATTTAAAAAAGTGTGGTATACCCCAGTAAACAATAACTGTGGTTTTGCCATCCCACGGTAAAAAATCTCTATTATTCAGCTTTTGGTAGTTTTTTCCGTAAAGAAAAACAGTAGTGTCTCCTGACTGTTGTGACACAAAAATATATCTGTTGAAAATAGTCTTGTGTAGGCTCGACATCCCAGTGTGGTTTCGCAGTTCCACGGGTCAAATCGCTGTACTATCCAGTTTTGGGCCTTTGGTATCTAAAAAAAAAGCAGTTTGAGTGTGTCGCTCACTGTTTAGCCGCAAATATCTCTATTTAAAAAAGTGTGGTGTACCCCAGTAAACAATAACTGTGGTTTTGCCATGCCACGGTAAAAAATCTCTATTATTCAGCTTTTGGTAGTTTTTTCCGTAAAGAAAAACAGTAGTGTCTCCTGACTGTTGTTACACAAAGATATATCTGTTGAAAATAGTCTTGTGTAGGCCCGACATCCCAGTGTGGTTTCGCAGTTCCACGGGTCAAATCACTGTACTATCCAGTTTTGGGCCTTTGGTATCTAAAAAAAAAGCAGTTTGAGTGTGTCGCTCACTGTTCAGTCGCAAATATCTCTATTTAAAAAAGTGTGGTATACCCCAGTAAACAATAACTGTGGTTTTGCCATCCCACGGTAAAAAATCTCTATTATTCAGCTTTTGGTAGTTTTTTCCGTAAAGAAAAACAGTAGTGTCTCCTGACTGTTGTGACACAAAAATATATCTGTTGAAAAAAGTCTTGTGTAGGCCCGACATCCCAGTGTGGTTTCGCAGTTCCACGGATCAAATCGCTGTACTATCCAGTTTTGGGCCTTTGGTATCTAAAAAAAAAGCAGTTTGAGTGTGTCGCTCACTGTTCAGCCGCAAATATCTCTATTTAAAAAAGTGTGGTATACCCCAGTAAACAATAACTGTGGTTTTGCCATCCCACGGTAAAAAATCTCTATTATTCAGCTTTTGGTAGTTTTTTCCGTAAAGAAAAACAGTAGTGTCTCCTGACTGTTGTGACACAAAAATATATCTGTTGAAAATAGTCTTGGGTAGGCCCGACATCCCAGTGTAGTTTCGCAGTTCCACGGGTCAAATCGCTGTACTATCCAGTTTTGGGCCTTTGGTATCTAAAAAAAAAGCAGTTGGAGTGTGTCGCTCACTGTTCAGCCGCAAATATCTCTATTTAAAAAAGTGTGGTATACCCCAGTAAACAATAACTGTGGTTTTGCCATCCCACGGTAAAAAATCTCTATTATTCAGCTTTTGGTAGTTTTTTCCGTAAAGAAAAACAGTAGTGTCTCCTGACTGTTGTGACACAAAAATATATCTGTTGAAAATAGTCTTGTGTAGGCCCGACATTCCAGTGTGGTTTCGCAGTTCCATGGGTCAAATCGCTGTACTATCCAGTTTTGGGCCTTTGGTATCTAAAAAACAAGCAGTTTGAGTGTGTCGCTCACTGTTCAGCCGCAAATATCTCTATTTAAAAAAGTGTGATATACCCCAGTAAACAATAACTTTGGTTTTGCCATCCCACGGTAAAAATCTCTATTATTCAGCTTTTGGTAGTTTTTTCCGTAAAGAAAAACAGTAGTGTCTCCTGACTGTTGTGACACAAAGATATATCTGTTGAAAATAGTCTTGTGTAGGCCCGACATCCCAGTGTGGTTTCGCATTTCCACGGGTCAAATCACTGTACTATCCAGTTTTGGGCCTTTGGTATCTAAAAAAAAAGCAGTTTGAGTGTGTCGCTCACTGTTCAGCCGCAAATATCTCTATTTAAAAAAGTGTGGTATACCCCAGTAAACAATAACTGTGGTTTTGCCATCCCACGGTAAAAAATCTCTATTATTCAGCTTTTGGTAGTTTTTTCCGTAAAGAAAAACAGTAGTGTCTCCTGACTGTTGTGACACAAAAATATATCTGTTGAAAATAGTCTTGGTTAGGCCCGACATGCCAGTGTGGTTTCGCAGTTCCACGGGTCAAATCGCTGTACTATCCAGATTTGGGTCTTTGGTATCTAAAAAAAAAGCAGTTTGAGTGTGTCGCTCACTGTTCAGCCGCAAATATCTCTATTTAAAAAAGTGTGGTATACCCCAGTAAACAATAACTGTGGTTTTGCCATCCCACGGTAAAAAATCTCTATTATTCAGCTTTTGGTAGTTTTTTCCGTAAAGAAAAACAGTAGTGTCTCCTGACTGTTGTGACACAAAAATATATCTGTTGAAAATAGTCTTGTGTAGGCTCGACATCCCAGTGTGGTTTCGCAGTTCCACGGGTCAAATCGCTGTACTATCCAGTTTTGGGTCTTTGGTATCTAAAAAAAACCAGTTTGAGTGTGTCGCTCACTGTTCAGCCGCAAATATCTCTATTTAAAAAAGTGTGGTATACCCCAGTAAACAATAACTGTGGTTTTGCCATCCCACGGTAAAAAATCTCTATTATTCAGCTTTTGGTAGTTTTTTCCGTAAAGAAAAACAGTAGTGTCTCCTGACTGTTGTGACACAAAGATATATCTGTTGAAAATAGTATTGTGTAGGCCCGACATCCCAGTGTGGTTTCGCAGTTCCACGGGTCAAATCACTGTACTATCCAGTTTTGGGCCTTTGGTATCTAAAAAAAAAGCAGTTTGAGTGTGTCGCTCACTGTTCAGTCGCAAATATCTCTATTTAAAAAAGTGTGGTATACCCCAGTAAACAATAACTGTGGTTTTGCCATCCCACGGTAAAAAATCTCTATTATTCACCTTTTGGTAGTTTTTTCCGTAAAGAAAAACAGTAGTGTCTCCTGACTGTTGTGACACAAAAATATATCTGTTGAAAATAGTCTTGTGTAGGCTCGACATCCCAGTGTGGTTTCGCAGTTCCACGGGTCAAATCGCTGTACTATCCAGTTTTGGGTCTTTGGTATCTAAAAAAAAAGCAGTTTGAGTGTGTCGCTCACTGTTCAGCCGCAAATATCTCTATTTAAAAAAGTGTGGTATACCCCAGTAAACAATAACTGTGGTTTTGCCATCCCACGGTAAAAAATCTCTATTATTCAGCTTTTCGTAGTTTTTTCCGTAAAGAAAAACAGTAGTGTCTCCTGACTGTTGTGACACAAAAATATATCTGTTGAAAATAGTCTTGTGTAGGCTCGACATCCCAGTGTGGTTTCGCAGTTCCACGGGTCAAATCGCTGTACTATCCAGTTTTGGGCCTTTGGTATCTAAAAAAAAAGCAGTTTGAGTGTGTCGCTCACTGTTCAGCCGCAAATATCTCTATTTAAAAAAGTGTGGTATACCCCAGTAAACAATAACTGTGGTTTTGCCATCCCACAGTAAAAAATCTCTATTATTCAGCTTTTGGTAGTTTTTTCCGTAAAGAAAAACAGTAGTGTCTCCTGACTGTTGTGACACAAAAATATATCTGTTGAAAATAGTCTTGTGTAGGCCCGACATCCCAGTGTGGTTTCGCAGTTCCACGGGTCAAATCGCTGTACTATCCAGATTTGGGCCTTTGGTATCTAAAAAAAAAGCAGTTTGAGTGTGTCGCTCACTGTTCAGCCGCAAATATCTCTATTTAAAAAAGTGTGGTATACCCCAGTAAACAATAACTGTGGTTTTGCCATCCCACGGTAAAAAATCTCTATTATTCAGCTTTTGGTAGTTTTTTCCGTAAAGAAAAACAGTAGTGTCTCCTGACTGTTGTGACACAAAAATATATCTGTTGAAAATAGTCTTGTGTAGGCTCGACATCCCAGTGTGGTTTCGCAGTTCCACGGGTCAAATCGCTGTACTATCCAGTTTTGGGCCTTTGGTATCTAAAAAAAAAGCAGTTTGAGTGTGTCGCTCACTGTTCAGTCGCAAATATCTCTATTTAAAAAAGTGTGGTATACCCCAGTAAACAATAACTGTGGTTTTGCCATCCCACGGTAAAAAATCTCTATTATTCAGCTTTTGGTAGTTTTTTCCGTAAAGAAAAACAGTAGTGTCTCCTGACTGTTGTGACACAAAAATATATCTGTTGAAAAAAGTCTTGTGTAGGCCCGACATCCCAGTGTGGTTTCGCAGTTCCACGGGTCAAATCACTGTACTATCCAGTTTTGGGCCTTTGGTATCTAAAAAAAAAGCAGTTTGAGTGTGTCGCTCACTGTTCAGTCGCAAATATCTCTATTTAAAAAAGTGTGGTATACCCCAGTAAACAATAACTGTGGTTTTGCCATCCCACGGTAAAAAATCTCTATTATTCAGCTTTTGGTAGTTTTTTCCGTAAAGAAAAACAGTAGTGTCTCCTGACTGTTGTGACACAAAAATATATCTGTTGAAAAAAGTCTTGTGTAGGCCCGACATCCCAGTGTGGTTTCGCAGTTCCACGGATCAAATCGCTGTACTATCCAGTTTTGGGCCTTTGGTATCTAAAAAAAAAGCAGTTTGAGTGTGTCGCTCACTGTTCAGCCGCAAATATCTCTATTTAAAAAAGTGTGGTATACCCCAGTAAACAATAACTGTGGTTTTGCCATCCCACGGTAAAAAATCTCTATTATTCAGCTTTTGGTAGTTTTTTCCGTAAAGAAAAACAGTAGTGTCTCCTGACTGTTGTGACACAAAAATATATCTGTTGAAAATAGTCTTGGGTAGGCCCGACATCCCAGTGTAGTTTCGCAGTTCCACGGGTCAAATCGCTGTACTATCCAGTTTTGGGCCTTTGGTATCTAAAAAAAAAGCAGTTGGAGTGTGTCGCTCACTGTTCAGCCGCAAATATCTCTATTTAAAAAAGTGTGGTATACCCCAGTAAACAATAACTGTGGTTTTGCCATCCCACGGTAAAAAATCTCTATTATTCAGCTTTTGGTAGTTTTTTCCGTAAAGAAAAACAGTAGTGTCTCCTGACTGTTGTGACACAAAAATATATCTGTTGAAAATAGTCTTGTGTAGGCCCGACATTCCAGTGTGGTTTCGCAGTTCCATGGGTCAAATCGCTGTACTATCCAGTTTTGGGCCTTTGGTATCTAAAAAACAAGCAGTTTGAGTGTGTCGCTCACTGTTCAGCCGCAAATATCTCTATTTAAAAAAGTGTGATATACCCCAGTAAACAATAACTTTGGTTTTGCCATCCCACGGTAAAAATCTCTATTATTCAGCTTTTGGTAGTTTTTTCCGTAAAGAAAAACAGTAGTGTCTCCTGACTGTTGTGACACAAAGATATATCTGTTGAAAATAGTCTTGTGTAGGCCCGACATCCCAGTGTGGTTTCGCATTTCCACGGGTCAAATCACTGTACTATCCAGTTTTGGGCCTTTGGTATCTAAAAAAAAAGCAGTTTGAGTGTGTCGCTCACTGTTCAGCCGCAAATATCTCTATTTAAAAAAGTGTGGTATACCCCAGTAAACAATAACTGTGGTTTTGCCATCCCACGGTAAAAAATCTCTATTATTCAGCTTTTGGTAGTTTTTTCCGTAAAGAAAAACAGTAGTGTCTCCTGACTGTTGTGACACAAAAATATATCTGTTGAAAATAGTCTTGGTTAGGCCCGACATGCCAGTGTGGTTTCGCAGTTCCACGGGTCAAATCGCTGTACTATCCAGATTTGGGTCTTTGGTATCTAAAAAAAAAGCAGTTTGAGTGTGTCGCTCACTGTTCAGCCGCAAATATCTCTATTTAAAAAAGTGTGGTATACCCCAGTAAACAATAACTGTGGTTTTGCCATCCCACGGTAAAAAATCTCTATTATTCAGCTTTTGGTAGTTTTTTCCGTAAAGAAAAACAGTAGTGTCTCCTGACTGTTGTGACACAAAAATATATCTGTTGAAAATAGTCTTGTGTAGGCTCGACATCCCAGTGTGGTTTCGCAGTTCCACGGGTCAAATCGCTGTACTATCCAGTTTTGGGTCTTTGGTATCTAAAAAAAACCAGTTTGAGTGTGTCGCTCACTGTTCAGCCGCAAATATCTCTATTTAAAAAAGTGTGGTATACCCCAGTAAACAATAACTGTGGTTTTGCCATCCCACGGTAAAAAATCTCTATTATTCAGCTTTTGGTAGTTTTTTCCGTAAAGAAAAACAGTAGTGTCTCCTGACTGTTGTGACACAAAGATATATCTGTTGAAAATAGTATTGTGTAGGCCCGACATCCCAGTGTGGTTTCGCAGTTCCACGGGTCAAATCACTGTACTATCCAGTTTTGGGCCTTTGGTATCTAAAAAAAAAGCAGTTTGAGTGTGTCGCTCACTGTTCAGTCGCAAATATCTCTATTTAAAAAAGTGTGGTATACCCCAGTAAACAATAACTGTGGTTTTGCCATCCCACGGTAAAAAATCTCTATTATTCACCTTTTGGTAGTTTTTTCCGTAAAGAAAAACAGTAGTGTCTCCTGACTGTTGTGACACAAAAATATATCTGTTGAAAATAGTCTTGTGTAGGCTCGACATCCCAGTGTGGTTTCGCAGTTCCACGGGTCAAATCGCTGTACTATCCAGTTTTGGGTCTTTGGTATCTAAAAAAAAAGCAGTTTGAGTGTGTCGCTCACTGTTCAGCCGCAAATATCTCTATTTAAAAAAGTGTGGTATACCCCAGTAAACAATAACTGTGGTTTTGCCATCCCACGGTAAAAAATCTCTATTATTCAGCTTTTCGTAGTTTTTTCCGTAAAGAAAAACAGTAGTGTCTCCTGACTGTTGTGACACAAAAATATATCTGTTGAAAATAGTCTTGTGTAGGCTCGACATCCCAGTGTGGTTTCGCAGTTCCACGGGTCAAATCGCTGTACTATCCAGTTTTGGGCCTTTGGTATCTAAAAAAAAAGCAGTTTGAGTGTGTCGCTCACTGTTCAGCCGCAAATATCTCTATTTAAAAAAGTGTGGTATACCCCAGTAAACAATAACTGTGGTTTTGCCATCCCACAGTAAAAAATCTCTATTATTCAGCTTTTGGTAGTTTTTTCCGTAAAGAAAAACAGTAGTGTCTCCTGACTGTTGTGACACAAAAATATATCTGTTGAAAATAGTCTTGTGTAGGCCCGACATCCCAGTGTGGTTTCGCAGTTCCACGGGTCAAATCGCTGTACTATCCAGATTTGGGCCTTTGGTATCTAAAAAAAAAGCAGTTTGAGTGTGTCGCTCACTGTTCAGCCGCAAATATCTCTATTTAAAAAAGTGTGGTATACCCCAGTAAACAATAACTGTGGTTTTGCCATCCCACGGTAAAAAATCTCTATTATTCAGCTTTTGGTAGTTTTTTCCGTAAAGAAAAACAGTAGTGTCTCCTGACTGTTGTGACACAAAAATATATCTGTTGAAAATAGTCTTGTGTAGGCTCGACATCCCAGTGTGGTTTCGCAGTTCCACGGGTCAAATCGCTGTACTATCCAGTTTTGGGCCTTTGGTATCTAAAAAAAAAGCAGTTTGAGTGTGTCGCTCACTGTTCAGTCGCAAATATCTCTATTTAAAAAAGTGTGGTATACCCCAGTAAACAATAACTGTGGTTTTGCCATCCCACGGTAAAAAATCTCTATTATTCAGCTTTTGGTAGTTTTTTCCGTAAAGAAAAACAGTAGTGTCTCCTGACTGTTGTGACACAAAAATATATCTGTTGAAAAAAGTCTTGTGTAGGCCCGACATCCCAGTGTGGTTTCGCAGTTCCACGGGTCAAATCGCTGTACTATCCAGTTTTGGGCCTTTGGTATCTAAAAAAAAAGCAGTTTGAGTGTGTCGCTCACTGTTCAGCCGCAAATATCTCTATTTAAAAAAGTGTGGTATACCCCAGTAAACAATAACTGTGGTTTTGCCATCCCACGGTAAAAAATCTCTATTATTCAGCTTTTGGTAGTTTTTTCCGTAAAGAAAAACAGTAGTGTCTCCTGACTGTTGTGACACAAAAATATATCTGTTGAAAATAGTCTTGTGTAGGCCTGACATCCCAGTGTGGTTTCGCAGTTCCACGGGTCAAATCGCTGTACTATCCAGATTTGGGTCTTTGGTATCTAAAAAAAAAGCAGTTTGATTGTGTCGCTCACTGTTCAGCCGCAAATATCTCTATTTAAAAAAGTGTGGTATACCCCAGTAAACAATAACTGTGGTTTTGCCATCCGATGGTAAAAAATCTCTATTATTCAGCTTTTGGTTGTTTTTTCCGTAAAGAAAAACAGTAGTGTCTCCTGACTGTTGTGACACAAAAATATATCTGTTGAAAATAGTCTTGTGTAGGCCCGACATCCCAGTGTGGTTTCGCAGTTCCACGGGTCAAATCGCTGTCCTATCCAGTTTTGGGCTTTTGGTATCTAAAAAAAAGCAGTTTGAGTTTGTCACTCACTGTTCAGCTGCAAATATCTCTATTTAAAAAAGTGTGGTATACACCAGTAAACAATAACTGTGGTTTTGCCATCAAACGGTAAAAAATCTCTATTATTTAGCTTTTGGTAGTTTTTTCCGTAAAGAAAAACAGTAGTGTCTCCTGACTGTTGTGACACAAAAATATATCTGTTGAAAATAGTCTTGTGTAGGCTCGACATCCCAGTGTGGTTTCGTAGTTCCACGGGTCAAATCGCTGTACTATCCAGTTTTGGGCCTTTGGTATCTAAAAAAAAAGCAGTTTGAGTGTGTCGCTCACTGTTCAGCCGCAAATATCTCTATTTAAAAAAGTGTGGTATACCCCAGTAAACAATAACTGTGGTTTTGCCATCCCACGGTAAAAAATCTCTATTATTCAGCTTTTGGTATTTTTTTCCGTAAAGAAAAACAGTAGTGTCTCCTGACTGTTGTGACACAAAAATATATCTGTTGAAAATAGTCTTGTGTAGGCCCGACATCCCAGTGTGGTTTCGCAGTTCCACGGGTCAAATCGCTGTACTATCCAGTTTTGGGCTTTTGGTATCTAAAAAAAGCAGTTTGAGTGTGTCACTCACTGTTCAGCCGCAAACATCTCTATTTAAAAAAGTGTGGTATACCCCAGTAAACAATAACTGTGGTTTTGCCATCCCACGGTAAAAAATCTCTATTATTCAGCTTTTGGTAGTTTTTTCCGTAAAGAAAAACAGTAGTGTCTCCTGACTGTTGTGACACAAAAATATATCTGTTGAAAATAGTCTTGTGTAGGCTCGACATCCCAGTGTGGTTTCGCAGTTCCACGTGTCAAATCGCTGTACTATCCAGTTTTGGGCCTTTGGTATCTAAAAAAAAAGCAGTTTGAGTGTGTCGCTCACTGTTTAGCCGCAAATATCTCTATTTAAAAAAGTGTGGTATACCCCAGTAAACAATAACTGTGGTTTTGCCATGCCACGGTAAAAAATCTCTATTATTCAGCTTTTGGTAGTTTTTTCCGTAAAGAAAAACAGTAGTGTCTCCTGACTGTTGTGACACAAAGATATATCTGTTGAAAATAGTCTTGTGTAGGCCCGACATCCCAGTGTGGTTTCGCAGTACCACGGGTCAAATCACTGTACTATCCAGTTTTGGGCCTTTAGTATCTAAAAAAAAGCAGTTTGAGTGTGTCGCTCACTGTTCAGTCGCAAATATCTCTATTTAAAGAAGTGTGGTATACCCCAGTAAACAATAACTGTGGTTTTGCCATCCCGCGGTAAAAAATCTCTATTATTCAGCTTTTGGTAGTTTTTTCCGTAAAGAAAAACAGTAGTGTCTCCTGACTGTTGTGACACAAAAATATATCTGTTGAAAATAGTCTTGTGTAGGCCCGACATCCCAGTGTGGTTTCGCAGTTCCACGGGTCAAATCGCTGTACTATCCAGTTTTGGGCCTTTGGTATCTAAAAAAAAAGCAGTTGGAGTGTGTCGCTCACTGTTCAGCCGCAAATATCTCTTTTTAAAAAAGTATGGTATACCCCAGTAAACAATAACTGTGGTTTTGCCATCCCACGGTAAAAAATCTCTATTATTCAGGTTTTGGTAGTTTTTTCCGTAAAGAAAAACAGTAGTGTCTCCTGACTGTTGTGACACAAAAATATATCTGTTGAAAATAGTCTTGTGTAGTCCCGACATGCCAGTGTGGTTTCACAGTTCCACGGGTCAAATCGCTGTACTATCCAGTTTTGGGCCTTTGGTATCTAAAAAAAAAGCAGTTTGAGTGTGTCGCTCACTGTTCAGCCGCAAAAATCTCTATTTAAAAAAGTGTGGTATACCCCAGTAAACAATAACTGTGGTTTTGCCATCCCACGGTAAAAAATCTCTATTATTCAGCTTTTGGTAGTTTTTTCCGTAAAGAAAAACAGTAGTGTCTCCTGACTGTTGTGACACAAAAATATATCTGTTGAAAATAGTCTTGTGTAGGCTCGACATCCCAGTGTGGTTTCGCAGTTCCACGGGTCAAATCGCTGTACTATCCAATTTTGGGCCTTTGGTATCTAAAAAAAAAGCAGTTTGAGTGTGTCGCTCACTGTTCAGCCGCAAATATCTCTATTTAAAAAAGTGTGGTATACCTCAGTAAACAATAACTGTGGTTTTGCCATCCCACGGTAAAAAATCTCTATTATTCAGCTTTTGGTAGTTTTTTCCGTAAAGAAAAACAGTAGTGTCTCCTGACTGTTGTGACACAAAAATATATCTGTTGAAAATAGTCTTGTGTAGGCTCGACATCCCAGTGTGGTTTCGCAGTTCCACGGGTCAAATCGCTGTACTATCCAGTTTTGGGCCTTTGGTATCTAAAAAAAAAAGCAGTTTGAGTGTGTCGCTCACTGTTTAGCCGCAAATATCTCTATTTAAAAAAGTGTGGTATACCCCAGTAAACAATAACTGTGGTTTTGCCATGCCACGGTAAAAAATCTCTATTATTCAGCTTTTGGTAGTTTTTTCCGTAAAGAAAAACAGTAGTGTCTCCTGACTGTTGTGACACAAAGATATATCTGTTGAAAATAGTCTTGTGTAGGCCCGACATCCCAGTGTGGTTTCGCAGTTCCACGGGTCAAATCACTGTACTATCCAGTTTTAGGCCTTTGGTATCTAAAAAAAAAGCAGTTTGAGTGTGTCGCTCACTGTTCAGTCGCAAATATCTCTATTTAAAAAAGTGTGGTATACCCCAGTAAACAATAACTGTGGTTTTGCCATCCCACGGTAAAAAATCTCTATTATTCAGCTTTTGGTAGTTTTTTCCGTAAAGAAAAACAGTAGTGTCTCCTGACTGTTGTGACACAAAAATATATCTGTTGAAAATAGTCTTGTGTAGGTCCGACATGCCAGTGTGGTTTCGCAGTTCCACGGGTCAAATCGCTGTACTATCCAGTTTTGGGCTTTTGGTATCTAAAAAAAAGCAGTTTGAGTTTGTCACTCACTGTTCAGCCGCAAATATCTCTATTTAAAAAAGTGTGGTATACCCCAGTAAACAATAACTGTGGTTTTGCCATCAAACGGTAAAAAATCTCTATTATTTAGCTTTTGGTAGTTTTTTCCGTAAAGAAAAACAGTAGTGTCTCCTGACTGTTGTGACACAAAAATATATCTGTTGAAAATAGTCTTGTGTAGGCTCGACATCCCAGTGTGGTTTCGTAGTTCCACGGGTCAAATCGCTGTACTATCCAGTTTTGGGCCTTTGGTATCTAAAAAAAAAGCAGTTTGAGTGTGTCGCTCACTGTTCAGCCGCAAATATCTCTATTTAAAAAAGTGTGGTATACCCCAGTAAACAATAACTGTGGTTTTGCCATCCCACGGTAAAAAATCTCTATTATTCAGCTTTTGGTAGTTTTTTCCGTAAAGAAAAACAGTAGTGTCTCCTGACTGTTGTGACACAAAAATATATCTGTTGAAAATAGTCTTGTGTAGGCCCGACATCCCAGTATGGTTTCGCAGTTCCACGGGTCAAATCGCTGTACTATCCAGTTTTGGGCTTTTGGTATCTAAAAAAAAGCAGTTTGAGTTTGTCACTCACTGTTCAGCCGCAAACATCTCCATTTAAAAAAGTGTGGTATACCCCAGTAAACAATAACTGTGGTTTTGCCATCCCACGGTAAAAAATCTCTATTATTCAGCTTTTGGTAGTTTTTTCCGTAAAGAAAAACAGTAGTGTCTCCTGACTGTTGTGACACAAAAATATATCTGTTGAAAATAGTCTTGTGTAGGCTCGACATCCCAGTGTGGTTTCGCAGTTCCACGGGTCAAATCGCTGTACTATCCAGTTTTGGGCCTTTGGTATCTAAAAAAAAAGCAGTTTGAGTGTGTCGCTCACTGTTTAGCCGCAAATATCTCTATTTAAAAAAGTGTGGTATACCCCAGTAAACAATAACTGTAGTTTTGCCATGCCACGGTAAAAAATCTCTATTATTCAGCTTTTGGTAGTTTTTTCCGTAAAGAAAAACAGTAGTGTCTCCTGACTGTTGTGACACAAAGATATATCTGTTGAAAATAGTCTTGTGTAGGCCCGACATCCCAGTGTGGTTTCGCAGTACCACGGGTCAAATCACTGTACTATCCAGTTTTGGGCCTTTAGTATCTAAAAAAAAGCAGATTGAGTGTGTCGCTCACTGTTCAGTCGCAAATATCTCTATTTTAAGAAGTGTGGTATACCCCAGTAAACAATAACTGTGGTTTTGCCATCCCACGGTAAAAAATCTCTATTATTCAGCTTTTGGTAGTTTTTTCCATAAAGAAAAACAGTAGTGTCTCCTGACTGTTGTGACACAAAAATATAACTGTTGAAAATAGTCTTGTGTAGGCCCGACATCCCAGTGTGGTTTCGCAGTTCCACGGGTCAAATCGCTGTACTATCCAGTTTTGGGCCTTTGGTATCTAAAAAAAAAGCAGTTGGAGTGTGTCGCTCACTGTTCAGCCGCAAATATCTCTTTTTAAAAAAGTATGGTATACCCCAGTAAACAATAACTGTGGTTTTGCCATCCCACGGTAAAAAATCTCTATTATTCAGCTTTTGGTAGTTTTTTCCGTAAAGAAAAACAGTAGTGTCTCCTGACTGTTGTGACACAAAAATATATCTGTTGAAAATAGTCTTGTGTAGGTCCGACATGCCAGTGTGGTTTCGCAGTTCCACGGGTCAAATCGCTGTACTATCCAGTTTTGGGCTTTTGGTATCTAAAAAAAAGCAGTTTGAGTTTGTCACTCACTGTTCAGCCGCAAATATCTCTATTTAAAAAAGTGTGGTATACCCCAGTAAACAATAACTGTGGTTTTGCCATCAAACGGTAAAAAATCTCTATTATTTAGCTTTTGGTAGTTTTTTCCGTAAAGAAAAACAGTAGTGTCTCCTGACTGTTGTGACACAAAAATATATCTGTTGAAAATAGTCTTGTGTAGGCTCGACATCCCAGTGTGGTTTCGTAGTTCCACGGGTCAAATCGCTGTACTATCCAGTTTTGGGCCTTTGGTATCTAAAAAAAAAGCAGTTTGAGTGTGTCGCTCACTGTTCAGCCGCAAATATCTCTATTTAAAAAAGTGTGGTATACCCCAGTAAACAATAACTGTGGTTTTGCCATCCCACGGTAAAAAATCTCTATTATTCAGCTTTTGGTAGTTTTTTCCGTAAAGAAAAACAGTAGTGTCTCCTGACTGTTGTGACACAAAAATATATCTGTTGAAAATAGTCTTGTGTAGGCCCGACATCCCAGTATGGTTTCGCAGTTCCACGGGTCAAATCGCTGTACTATCCAGTTTTGGGCTTTTGGTATCTAAAAAAAAGCAGTTTGAGTTTGTCACTCACTGTTCAGCCGCAAACATCTCCATTTAAAAAAGTGTGGTATACCCCAGTAAACAATAACTGTGGTTTTGCCATCCCACGGTAAAAAATCTCTATTATTCAGCTTTTGGTAGTTTTTTCCGTAAAGAAAAACAGTATTGTCTCCTGACTGTTGTGACACAAAAATATATCTGTTGAAAATAGTCTTGTGTAGGCTCGACATCCCAGTGTGGTTTCGCAGTTCCACGGGTCAAATCGCTGTACTATCCAGTTTTGGGCCTTTGGTATCTAAAAAAAAAGCAGTTTGAGTGTGTCGCTCACTGTTTAGCCGCAAATATCTCTATTTAAAAAAGTGTGGTATACCCCAGTAAACAATAACTGTGGTTTTGCCATGCCACGGTAAAAAATCTCTATTATTCAGCTTTTGGTAGTTTTTTCCGTAAAGAAAAACAGTAGTGTCTCCTGACTGTTGTGACACAAAGATATATCTGTTGAAAATAGTCTTGTGTAGGCCCGACATCCCAGTGTGGTTTCGCAGTACCACGGGTCAAATCACTGTACTATCCAGTTTTGGGCCTTTAGTATCTAAAAAACAGCAGATTGAGTGTGTCGCTCACTGTTCAGTCGCAAATATCTCTATTTTAAGAAGTGTGGTATACCCCAGTAAACAATAACTGTGGTTTTGCCATCCCACGGTAAAAAATCTCTATTATTCAGCTTTTGGTAGTTTTTTCCATAAAGAAAAACAGTAGTGTCTCCTGACTGTTGTGACACAAAAATATAACTGTTGAAAATAGTCTTGTGTAGGCCCGACATCCCAGTGTGGTTTCGCAGTTCCACGGGTCAAATCGCTGTACTATCCAGTTTTGGGCCTTTGGTATCTAAAAAAAAAGCAGTTGGAGTGTGTCGCTCACTGTTCAGCCGCAAATATCTCTTTTTAAAAAAGTATGGTATACCCCAGTAAACAATAACTGTGGTTTTGCCATCCCACGGTAAAAAATCTCTATTATTCAGCTTTTGGTAGTTTTTTCCGTAAAGAAAAACAGTAGTGTCTCCTGACTGTTGTGACACAAAAATATATCTGTTGAAAATAGTCTTGTGTAGTCCCGACATCCCAGTGTGGTTTCGCAGTTCCACGGGTCAAATCGCTGTACTATCCAGTTTTGGGCCTTTGGTATCTAAAAAAAAAGCAGTTTGAGTGTGTCGCTCACTGTTCAGCCGCAAATATCTCTATTTAAAAAAGTGTGGTATACCCCAGTAAACAATAACTGTGGTTTTGCCATCCCACGGTAAAAAATCTCTATTATTCAGCTTTTGGTAGTTTTTTCCGTAAAGAAAAACAGTAGTGTCTCCTGACTGTTGTGACACAAAAATATATCTGTTGAAAATAGTCTTGTGTAGGCCCGACATCCCAGTATGGTTTCGCAGTTCCACGGGTCAAATCGCTGTACTATCCAGTTTTGGGCTTTTGGTATCTAAAAAAAATCAGTTTGAGTTTGTCACTCACTGTTCAGCCGCAAACATCTCCATTTAAAAAAGTGTGGTATACCCCAGTAAACAATAACTGTGGTTTTGCCATCCCACGGTAAAAAATCTCTATTATTCAGCTTTTGGTAGTTTTTTCCGTAAAGAAAAACAGTATTGTCTCCTGACTGTTGTGACACAAAAATATATCTGTTGAAAATAGTCTTGTGTAGGCTCGACATCCCAGTGTGGTTTCGCAGTTCCACGGGTCAAATCGCTGTACTATCCAGTTTTGGGCCTTTGGTATCTAAAAAAAAAGCAGTTTGAGTGTGTCGCTCACTGTTTAGCCGCAAATATCTCTATTTAAAAAAGTGTGGTATACCCCAGTAAACAATAACTGTGGTTTTGCCATGCCACGGTAAAAAATCTCTATTATTCAGCTTTTGGTAGTTTTTTCCGTAAAGAAAAACAGTAGTGTCTCCTGACTGTTGTGACACAAAGATATATCTGTTGAAAATAGTCTTGTGTAGGCCCGACATCCCAGTGTGGTTTCGCAGTACCACGGGTCAAATCACTGTACTATCCAGTTTTGGGCCTTTAGTATCTAAAAAAAAGCAGATTGAGTGTGTCGCTCACTGCTCAGTCGCAAATATCTCTATTTTAAGAAGTGTGGTATACCCCAGTAAACAATAACTGTGGTTTTGCCATCCCACGGTAAAAAATCTCTATTATTCAGCTTTTGGTAGTTTTTTCCATAAAGAAAAACAGTAGTGTCTCCTGACTGTTGTGACACAAAAATATAACTGTTGAAAATAGTCTTGTGTAGGCCCGACATCCCAGTGTGGTTTCGCAGTTCCACGGGTCAAATCGCTGTACTATCCAGTTTTGGGCCTTTGGTATCTAAAAAAAAAGCAGTTGGAGTGTGTCGCTCACTGTTCAGCCGCAAATATCTCTTTTTAAAAAAGTATGGTATACCCCAGTAAACAATAACTGTGGTTTTGCCATCCCACGGTAAAAAATCTCTATTATTCAGCTTTTGGTAGTTTTTTCCGTAAAGAAAAACAGTAGTGTCTCCTGACTGTTGTGACACAAAAATATATCTGTTGAAAATAGTCTTGTGTAGTCCCGACATCCCAGTGTGGTTTCGCAGTTCCACGGGTCAAATCGCTGTACTATCCAGTTTTGGGCCTTTGGTATCTAAAAAAAAAGCAGTTTGAGTGTGTCGCTCACTGTTCAGCCGCAAATATCTCTATTTAAAAAAGTGTGGTATACCCCAGTAAACAATAACTGTGGTTTTGCCATCCCGCGGTAAAAAATCTCTATTATTCAGCTTTTGGTAGTTTTTTCCGTAAAGAAAAACAGTAGTGTCTCCTGACTGTTGTGACACAAAAATATATCTGTTGAAAATAGTCTTGTGTAGGCCCGACATCCGAGTGTGGTTTCGCAGTTCCACAGGTCAAATCGCTGTACTATCCAGTTTTGGGCCTTTGGTATCTAAAAAAATGCAGTTTGAGTGTGTCGCTCACTGTTCAGCCGCAAATATCTCTATTTAAAAAAGTGTGGTATACCCCAGTAAACAATAACTGTGGTTTTGCCATCCCACGTTAAAAAATCTCTATTATTCAGCTTTTGGTAGTTTATTCCGTAAAGAAAAACAGTAGTGTCTCCTGACTGTTGTGACACAAAAATATATCTGTTGAAAATAGTCTTGGGTAGGCCCGACATCCCAGTATGGTTTCGCAGTTCCACGGGTCAAATCGCTGTACTATCCAGTTTTGGGCTTTTGGTATCTAAAAAAAAGCAGTTTGAGTTTGTCACTCACTGTTCAGCCGCAAACATCTCCATTTAAAAAAGTGTGGTATACCCCAGTAAACAATAACTGTGGTTTTGCCATCCCACGGTAAAAAATCTCTATTATTCAGCTTTTGGTAGTTTTTTCCGTAAAGAAAAACAGTAGTGTCTCCTGACTGTTGTGACACAAAAATATATCTGTTGAAAATAGTCTTGTGTAGGCTCGACATCCCAGTGTGGTTTCGCAGTTCCACGGGTCAAATCGCTGTACTATCCAGTTTTGGGCCTTTGGTATCTAAAAAAAAAGCAGTTTGAGTGTGTCGCTCACTGTTTAGCCGCAAATATCTCTATTTAAAAAAGTGTGGTATACCCCAGTAAACAATAACTGTGGTTTTGCCATCCCACGGTAAAAAATCTCTATTATTCAGCTTTTGGTAGTTTTTTCCGTAAAGAAAAAGAGTAGTGTCTCCTGACTGTTGTGACACAAAGATATATCTGTTGAAAATAGTCTTGTGTAGGCCCGACATCCCAGTGTGGTTTCGCAGTACCACGGGTCAAATCACTGTACTATCCAGTTTTGGGCCTTTAGTATCTAAAAAAAAGCAGATTGAGTGTGTCGCTCACTGTTCAGTCGCAAATATCTCTATTTTAAGAAGTGTGGTATACCCCAGTAAACAATAACTGTGGTTTTGCCATCCCACGGTAAAAAATCTCTATTATTCAGCTTTTGGTAGTTTTTTCCATAAAGAAAAACAGTAGTGTCTCCTGACTGTTGTGACACAAAAATATAACTGTTGAAAATACTCTTGTGTAGGCCCGACATCCCAGTGTGGTTTCGCAGTTCCACGGGTCAAATCGCTGTACTATCCAGTTTTGGGCCTTTGGTATCTAAAAAAAAAGCAGTTGGAGTGTGTCGCTCACTGTTCAGCCGCAAATATCTCTTTTTAAAAAAGTATGGTATACCCCAGTAAACAATAACTGTGGTTTTGCCATCCCACGGTAAAAAATCTCTATTATTCAGCTTTTGGTAGTTTTTTCCGTAAAGAAAAACAGTATTGTCTCCTGACTGTTGTGACACAAAAATATATCTGTTGAAAATAGTCTTGTGTAGGCTCGACATCCCAGTGTGGTTTCGCAGTTCCACGGGTCAAATCGCTGTACTATCCAGTTTTGGGCCTTTGGTATCTAAAAAAAAAGCAGTTTGAGTGTGTCGCTCACTGTTTAGCCGCAAATATCTCTATTTAAAAAAGTGTGGTATACCCCAGTAAACAATAACTGTGGTTTTGCCATGCCACGGTAAAAAATCTCTATTATTCAGCTTTTGGTAGTTTTTTCCGTAAAGAAAAACAGTAGTGTCTCCTGACTGTTGTGACACAAAGATATATCTGTTGAAAATAGTCTTGTGTAGGCCCGACATCCCAGTGTGGTTTCGCAGTACCACGGGTCAAATCACTGTACTATCCAGTTTTGGGCCTTTAGTATCTAAAAAAAAGCAGATTGAGTGTGTCGCTCACTGTTCAGTCGCAAATATCTCTATTTTAAGAAGTGTGGTATACCCCAGTAAACAATAACTGTGGTTTTGCCATCCCACGGTAAAAAATCTCTATTATTCAGCTTTTGGTAGTTTTTTCCATAAAGAAAAACAGTAGTGTCTCCTGACTGTTGTGACACAAAAATATAACTGTTGAAAATAGTCTTGTGTAGGCCCGACATCCCAGTGTGGTTTCGCAGTTCCACGGGTCAAATCGCTGTACTATCCAGTTTTGGGCCTTTGGTATCTAAAAAAAAAGCAGTTGGAGTGTGTCGCTCACTGTTCAGCCGCAAATATCTCTTTTTAAAAAAGTATGGTATACCCCAGTAAACAATAACTGTGGTTTTGCCATCCCACGGTAAAAAATCTCTATTATTCAGCTTTTGGTAGTTTTTTCCGTAAAGAAAAACAGTAGTGTCTCCTGACTGTTGTGACACAAAAATATATCTGTTGAAAATAGTCTTGTGTAGTCCCGACATCCCAGTGTGGTTTCGCAGTTCCACGGGTCAAATCGCTGTACTATCCAGTTTTGGGCCTTTGGTATCTAAAAAAAAAGCAGTTTGAGTGTGTCGCTCACTGTTCAGCCGCAAATATCTCTATTTAAAAAAGTGTGGTATACCCCAGTAAACAATAACTGTGGTTTTGCCATCCCGCGGTAAAAAATCTCTATTATTCAGCTTTTGGTAGTTTTTTCCGTAAAGAAAAACAGTAGTGTCTCCTGACTGTTGTGACACAAAAATATATCTGTTGAAAATAGTCTTGTGTAGGCCCGACATCCGAGTGTGGTTTCGCAGTTCCACGGGTCAAATCGCTGTACTATCCAGTTTTGGGCCTTTGGTATCTAAAAAAATGCAGTTTGAGTGTGTCGCTCACTGTTCAGCCGCAAATATCTCTATTTAAAAAAGTGTGGTATACCCCAGTAAACAATAACTGTGGTTTTGCCATCCCACGTTAAAAAATCTCTATTATTCAGCTTTTGGTAGTTTATTCCGTAAAGAAAAACAGTAGTGTCTCCTGACTGTTGTGACACAAAAATATATCTGTTGAAAATAGTCTTGGGTAGGCCCGACATCCCAGTATGGTTTCGCAGTTCCACGGGTCAAATCGCTGTACTATCCAGTTTTGGGCTTTTGGTATCTAAAAAAAAGCAGTTTGAGTTTGTCACTCACTGTTCAGCCGCAAACATCTCCATTTAAAAAAGTGTGGTATACCCCAGTAAACAATAACTGTGGTTTTGCCATCCCACGGTAAAAAATCTCTATTATTCAGCTTTTGGTAGTTTTTTCCGTAAAGAAAAACAGTAGTGTCTCCTGACTGTTGTGACACAAAAATATATCTGTTGAAAATAGTCTTGTGTAGGCTCGACATCCCAGTGTGGTTTCGCAGTTCCACGGGTCAAATCGCTGTACTATCCAGTTTTGGGCCTTTGGTATCTAAAAAAAAAGCAGTTTGAGTGTGTCGCTCACTGTTTAGCCGCAAATATCTCTATTTAAAAAAGTGTGGTATACCCCAGTAAACAATAACTGTGGTTTTGCCATCCCACGGTAAAAAATCTCTATTATTCAGCTTTTGGTAGTTTTTTCCGTAAAGAAAAACAGTAGTGTCTCCTGACTGTTGTGACACAAAGATATATCTGTTGAAAATAGTCTTGTGTAGGCCCGACATCCCAGTGTGGTTTCGCAGTACCACGGGTCAAATCACTGTACTATCCAGTTTTGGGCCTTTAGTATCTAAAAAAAAGCAGATTGAGTGTGTCGCTCACTGTTCAGTCGCAAATATCTCTATTTTAAGAAGTGTGGTATACCCCAGTAAACAATAACTGTGGTTTTGCCATCCCACGGTAAAAAATCTCTATTATTCAGCTTTTGGTAGTTTTTTCCATAAAGAAAAACAGTAGTGTCTCCTGACTGTTGTGACACAAAAATATAACTGTTGAAAATACTCTTGTGTAGGCCCGACATCCCAGTGTGGTTTCGCAGTTCCACGGGTCAAATCGCTGTACTATCCAGTTTTGGGCCTTTGGTATCTAAAAAAAAAGCAGTTGGAGTGTGTCGCTCACTGTTCAGCCGCAAATATCTCTTTTTAAAAAAGTATGGTATACCCCAGTAAACAATAACTGTGGTTTTGCCATCCCACGGTAAAAAATCTCTATTATTCAGCTTTTGGTAGTTTTTTCCGTAAAGAAAAACAGTATTGTCTCCTGACTGTTGTGACACAAAAATATATCTGTTGAAAATAGTCTTGTGTAGGCTCGACATCCCAGTGTGGTTTCGCAGTTCCACGGGTCAAATCGCTGTACTATCCAGTTTTGGGCCTTTGGTATCTAAAAAAAAAGCAGTTTGAGTGTGTCGCTCACTGTTTAGCCGCAAATATCTCTATTTAAAAAAGTGTGGTATACCCCAGTAAACAATAACTGTGGTTTTGCCATGCCACGGTAAAAAATCTCTATTATTCAGCTTTTGGTAGTTTTTTCCGTAAAGAAAAACAGTAGTGTCTCCTGACTGTTGTGACACAAAGATATATCTGTTGAAAATAGTCTTGTGTAGGCCCGACATCCCAGTGTGGTTTCGCAGTACCACGGGTCAAATCACTGTACTATCCAGTTTTGGGCCTTTAGTATCTAAAAAAAAGCAGATTGAGTGTGTCGCTCACTGTTCAGTCGCAAATATCTCTATTTTAAGAAGTGTGGTATACCCCAGTAAACAATAACTGTGGTTTTGCCATCCCACGGTAAAAAATCTCTATTATTCAGCTTTTGGTAGTTTTTTCCATAAAGAAAAACAGTAGTGTCTCCTGACTGTTGTGACACAAAAATATAACTGTTGAAAATAGTCTTGTGTAGGCCCGACATCCCAGTGTGGTTTCGCAGTTCCACGGGTCAAATCGCTGTACTATCCAGTTTTGGGCCTTTGGTATCTAAAAAAAAAGCAGTTGGAGTGTGTCGCTCACTGTTCAGCCGCAAATATCTCTTTTTAAAAAAGTATGGTATACCCCAGTAAACAATAACTGTGGTTTTGCCATCCCACGGTAAAAAATCTCTATTATTCAGCTTTTGGTAGTTTTTTCCGTAAAGAAAAACAGTAGTGTCTCCTGACTGTTGTGACACAAAAATATATCTGTTGAAAATAGTCTTGTGTAGTCCCGACATCCCAGTGTGGTTTCGCAGTTCCACGGGTCAAATCGCTGTACTATCCAGTTTTGGGCCTTTGGTATCTAAAAAAAAAGCAGTTTGAGTGTGTCGCTCACTGTTCAGCCGCAAATATCTCTATTTAAAAAAGTGTGGTATACCCCAGTAAACAATAACTGTGGTTTTGCCATCCCGCGGTAAAAAATCTCTATTATTCAGCTTTTGGTAGTTTTTTCCGTAAAGAAAAACAGTAGTGTCTCCTGACTGTTGTGACACAAAAATATATCTGTTGAAAATAGTCTTGTGTAGGCCCGACATCCGAGTGTGGTTTCGCAGTTCCACGGGTCAAATCGCTGTACTATCCAGTTTTGGGCCTTTGGTATCTAAAAAAATGCAGTTTGAGTGTGTCGCTCACTGTTCAGCCGCAAATATCTCTATTTAAAAAAGTGTGGTATACCCCAGTAAACAATAACTGTGGTTTTGCCATCCCACGTTAAAAAATCTCTATTATTCAGCTTTTGGTAGTTTATTCCGTAAAGAAAAACAGTAGTGTCTCCTGACTGTTGTGACACAAAAATATATCTGTTGAAAATAGTCTTGGGTAGGCCCGACATCCCAGTATGGTTTCGCAGTTCCACGGGTCAAATCGCTGTACTATCCAGTTTTGGGCTTTTGGTATCTAAAAAAAAGCAGTTTGAGTTTGTCACTCACTGTTCAGCCGCAAACATCTCCATTTAAAAAAGTGTGGTATACCCCAGTAAACAATAACTGTGGTTTTGCCATCCCACGGTAAAAAATCTCTATTATTCAGCTTTTGGTTGTTTTTTCCGTAAAGAAAAACAGTAGTGTCTCCTGACTGTTGTGACACAAAAATATATCTGTTGAAAATAGTCTTGTGTAGGCTCGACATCCCAGTGTGGTTTCGCAGTTCCACGGGTCAAATCGCTGTACTATCCAGTTTTGGGCCTTTGGTATCTAAAAAAAAAGCAGTTTGAGTGTGTCGCTCACTGTTTAGCCGCAAATATCTCTATTTAAAAAAGTGTGGTATACCCCAGTAAACAATAACTGTGGTTTTGCCATCCCACGGTAAAAAATCTCTATTATTCAGCTTTTGGTAGTTTTTTCCGTAAAGAAAAACAGTAGTGTCTCCTGACTGTTGTGACACAAAGATATATCTGTTGAAAATAGTCTTGTGTAGGCCCGACATCCCAGTGTGGTTTCGCAGTACCACGGGTCAAATCACTGTACTATCCAGTTTTGGGCCTTTAGTATCTAAAAAAAAGCAGATTGAGTGTGTCGCTCACTGTTCAGTCGCAAATATCTCTATTTTAAGAAGTGTGGTATACCCCAGTAAACAATAACTGTGGTTTTGCCATCCCACGGTAAAAAATCTCTATTATTCAGCTTTTGGCAGTTTTTTCCATAAAGAAAAACAGTAGTGTCTCCTGACTGTTGTGACACAAAAATATAACTGTTGAAAATAGTCTTGTGTAGGCCCGACATCCCAGTGTGGTTTCGCAGTTCCACGGGTCAAATCGCTGTACTATCCAGTTTTGGGCCTTTGGTATCTAAAAAAAAAGCAGTTGGAGTGTGTCGCTCACTGTTCAGCCGCAAATATCTCTTTTTAAAAAAGTATGGTATACCCCAGTAAACAATAACTGTGGTTTTGCCATCCCACGGTAAAAAATCTCTATTATTCAGCTTTTGGTAGTTTTTTCCGTAAAGAAAAACAGTAGTGTCTCCTGACTGTTGTGACACAAAAATATATCTGTTGAAAATAGTCTTGTGTAGTCCCGACATCCCAGTGTGGTTTCGCAGTTCCACGGGTCAAATCGCTGTACTATCCAGTTTTGGGCCTTTGGTATCTAAAAAAAAAGCAGTTTGAGTGTGTCGCTCACTGTTCAGCCGCAAATATCTCTATTTAAAAAAGTGTGGTATACCCCAGTAAACAATAACTGTGGTTTTGCCATCCCGCGGTAAAAAATCTCTATTATTCAGCTTTTGGTAGTTTTTTCCGTAAAGAAAAACAGTAGTGTCTCCTGACTGTTGTGACACAAAAATATATCTGTTGAAAATAGTCTTGTGTAGGCCCGACATCCGAGTGTGGTTTCGCAGTTCCACGGGTCAAATCGCTGTACTATCCAGTTTTGGGCCTTTGGTATCTAAAAAAATGCAGTTTGAGTGTGTCGCTCACTGTTCAGCCGCAAATATCTCTATTTAAAAAAGTGTGGTATACCCCAGTAAACAATAACTGTGGTTTTGCCATCCCACGTTAAAAAATCTCTATTATTCAGCTTTTGGTAGTTTATTCCGTAAAGAAAAACAGTAGTGTCTCCTGACTGTTGTGACACAAAAATATATCTGTTGAAAATAGTCTTGGGTAGGCCCGACATCCCAGTGTGGTTTCGCAGTTCCACGGGTCAAATCGCTGTACTATCCCGTTTTGGGCCTTTGGTATCTAAAAAAAAAGCAGTTTGAGTGTGTCGCTCACTGTTCAGCCGCAAATATCTCTATTTAAAAAAGTGTGGTATACCCCAGTAAACAATAACTGTGGTTTTGCCATCCCACGGTAAAAAATCTCTATTATTCAGCTTTTGGTAGTTTTTTCCGTAAAGAAAAACAGTAGTGTCTCCTGACTGTTGTGACACAAAAATATATCTGTTGAAAATAGTCTTGTGTAGGCCCGACATCCCAGTGTGGTTTCGCAGTTCCACGGGTCAAATCGCTGTACTATCCAGTTTTGGGCCTTTGGTATCTAAAAAAAAAGCAGTTTGAGTGTGTCGCTCACTGTTCAGCCGCAAATATCTCTATTTAAAAAAGTGTGGTATACCCCAGTAAACAATAACTGTGGTTTTGCCATCCCACGGTAAAAAATCTCTATTAGTCAGCTTTTGTTTTTTTCCGTAAAGAAAAACAGTAGTGTCTCCTGACTGTTGTGACACAAAGATATATCTGTTGAAAATAGTCTTGTGTAGGCCCGACATCCCAGTGTGGTTTCGCAGTTCCACGGGTCAAATCACTGTACTATCCAGTTTTGGGCCTTTGGTATCTAAAAAAAAAGCAGTTTGAGTGTGTCGCTCACTGTTCAGCTGCAAATATCTCTATTTAAAAAAGTGTGGTATACCCCAGTAAACAATAACTGTGGTTTTGCCATCCCACGGTAAAAAATCTCTATTATTCAGCTGTTGGTAGTTTTTTCCGTAAAGAAAAACAGTAGTGTCTCCTGACTGTTGCGACACAAAAATATATCTGTTGAAAATAGTCTTGGGTAGGCCCGACATCCCAGTGTGGTTTCGCAGTTCCACTGGTCAAATCGCTGTACTATCCAGTTTTGGTTCTTTGGTATGTAAAAAAAAAGCAGTTTGAGTGTGTCGCTCGCTGTTCAGCCGCAAATATCTCTATTTAAAAAAGTGTGGTATACCCCAGTAAACAATAACTGTGGTTTTGCCATCCCACGGTAAAAAATCTGTATTATTCAGCTGTTGGTAGTTTTTTCCGTAAAGAAAAACAGTAGTGTCTCCTGACTGTTGTGACACAAAAATATATCTGTTGAAAATAGTCTTGTGTAGGCCCGACATCCCACTGTGGTTTCGCAGTTCCACGGGTCAAATCGCTGTACTATCCAGTTTTGGGCATTTGGTATCTAAAAAAAAAGCAGTTGGAGTGTGTCGCTCACTGTTCAGCCGCAAATATCTCTTTTTAAAAAAGTATGGTATACCCCAGTAAACAATAACTGTGGTTTTGCCATCCCACGGTAAAAAATCTCTATTATTCAGCTTTTGGTAGTTTTTTCCGTAAAGAAAAACAGTAGTGTCTCCTGACTGTTGTGACACAAAAATATATCTGTTGAAAATAGTCTTGTGTAGTCCCGACATCCCAGTGTGGTTTCGCAGTTCCACGGGTCAAATCGCTGTACTATCCAGTTTTGGGCCTTTGGTATCTAAAAAAAAAGCAGTTTGAGTGTGTCGCTCACTGTTCAGCCGCAAATATCTCTATTTAAAAAAGTGTGGTATACCCCAGTAAACAATAACTGTGGTTTTGCCATCCCGCGGTAAAAAATCTCTATTATTCAGCTTTTGGTAGTTTTTTCCGTAAAGAAAAACAGTAGTGTCTCCTGACTGTTGTGACACAAAAATATATCTGTTGAAAATAGTCTTGTGTAGGCCCGACATCCGAGTGTGGTTTCGCAGTTCCACGGGTCAAATCGCTGTACTATCCAGTTTTGGGCCTTTGGTATCTAAAAAAATGCAGTTTGAGTGTGTCGCTCACTGTTCAGCCGCAAATATCTCTATTTAAAAAAGTGTGGTATACCCCAGTAAACAATAACTGTGGTTTTGCCATCCCACGTTAAAAAATCTCTATTATTCAGCTTTTGGTAGTTTATTCCGTAAAGAAAAACAGTAGTGTCTCCTGACTGTTGTGACACAAAAATATATCTGTTGAAAATAGTCTTGTGTAGGCTCGACATCCCAGTGTGGTTTCGAAGTTCCACGGGTCAAATCGCTGTACTATCCAGTTTTGGGCCTTTGGTATCTAAAAAAAAAGCAGTTTGAGTGTGTCGCTCACTGTTTAGCCGCAAATATCTCTATTTAAAAAAGTGTGGTATACCCCAGTAAACAATAACTGTGGTTTTGCCATGCCACGGTAAAAAATCTCTATTATTCAGCTTTTGGTAGTTTTTTCCGTAAAGAAAAACAGTAGTGTCTCCTGACTGTTGTGACACAAAAATATATCTGTTGAAAATCGCCTTGTGTAGTCCCGACATCCCAGTGTGGTTTCGCAGTTCCACGGGTCAAATCGCTGTACTATCCAGTTTTGGGCCTTTGGTATCTAAAAAAAAAGCAGTTTGAGTGTGTCGCTCACTGTTCAGCCGCAAATATCTCTATTTAAAAAAGTGTGGTATACCCCAGTAAACAATAACTGTGGTTTTGCCATCCCGCGGTAAAAAATCTCTATTATTCAGCTTTTGGTAGTTTTTTCCGTAAAGAAAAACAGTAGTGTCTCCTGACTGTTGTGACACAAAAATATATCTGTTGAAAATAGTCTTGTGTAGGCCCGACATCCGAGTGTGGTTTCGCAGTTCCACGGGTCAAATCGCTGTACTATCCAGTTTTGGGCCTTTGGTATCTAAAAAAATGCAGTTTGAGTGTGTCGCTCACTGTTCAGCCGCAAATATCTCTATTTAAAAAAGTGTGGTATACCCCAGTAAACAATAACTGTGGTTTTGCCATCCCACGTTAAAAAATCTCTATTATTCAGCTTTTGGTAGTTTATTCCGTAAAGAAAAACAGTAGTGTCTCCTGACTGTTGTGACACAAAAATATATCTGTTGAAAATAGTCTTGTGTAGGCCCGACATCCCAGTGTGGTTTCGCAGTTCCACGGGTCAAATCGCTGTACTATCCCGTTTTGGGCCTTTGGTATCTAAAAAAAAAGCAGTTTGAGTGTGTCGCTCACTGTTCAGCCGCAAATATCTCTTTTTAAAAAAGTATGGTATACCCCAGTAAACAATAACTGTGGTTTTGCCATCCCACGGTAAAAAATCTCTATTATTCAGCTTTTGGTAGTTTTTTCCGTAAAGAAAAACAGTAGTGTCTCCTGACTGTTGTGACACAAAAATATATCTGTTGAAAATAGCCTTGTGTAGTCCCGACATCCCAGTGTGGTTTCGCAGTTCCACGGGTCAAATCGCTGTACTATCCAGTTTTGGGCCTTTGGTATCTAAAAAAAAAGCAGTTTGAGTGTGTCGCTCACTGTTCAGCCGCAAATATCTCTATTTAAAAAAGTGTGGTATACCCCAGTAAACAATAACTGTGGTTTTGCCATCCCGCGGTAAAAAATCTCTATTATTCAGCTTTTGGTAGTTTTTTCCGTAAAGAAAAACAGTAGTGTCTCCTGACTGTTGTGACACAAAAATATATCTGTTGAAAATAGTCTTGTGTAGGCCCGACATCCGAGTGTGGTTTCGCAGTTCCACGGGTCAAATCGCTGTACTATCCAGTTTTGGGCCTTTGGTATCTAAAAAAATGCAGTTTGAGTGTGTCGCTCACTGTTCAGCCGCAAATATCTCTATTTAAAAAAATGTGGTATACCCCAGTAAACAATAACTGTGGTTTTGCCATCCCACGTTAAAAAATCTCTATTATTCAGCTTTTGGTAGTTTATTCCGTAAAGAAAAACAGTAGTGTCTCCTGACTGTTGTGACACAAAAATATATCTGTTGAAAATAGTCTTGGGTAGGCCCGACATCCCAGTGTGGTTTCGCAGTTCCACGGGTCAAATCGCTGTACTATCCCGTTTTGGGCCTTTGGTATCTAAAAAAAAAGCAGTTTGAGTGTGTCGCTCACTGTTCAGCCGCAAATATCTCTATTTAAAAAAGTGTGGTATACCCCAGTAAACAATAACTGTGGTTTTGCCATCCCACGGTAAAAAATCTCTATTATTCAGCTTTTGGTAGTTTTTTCCGTAAAGAAAAACAGTAGTGTCTCCTGACTGTTGTGACACAAAAATATATCTGTTGAAAATAGTCTTGTGTAGGCCCGACATCCCAGTGTGGTTTCGCAGTTCCACGGGTCAAATCGCTGTACTATCCAGTTTTGGGCCTTTGGTATCTAAAAAAAAAGCAGTTTGAGTGTGTCGCTCACTGTTCAGCCGCAAATATCTCTATTTAAAAAAGTGTGGTATACCCCAGTAAACAATAACTGTGGTTTTGCCATCCCACGGTAAAAAATCTCTATTATTCAGCTTTTGTTTTTTTCCGTAAAGAAAAACAGTAGTGTCTCCTGACTGTTGTGACACAAAGATATATCTGTTGAAAATAGTCTTGTGTAGGCCCGACATCCCAGTGTGGTTTCGCAGTTCCACGGGTCAAATCACTGTACTATCCAGTTTTGGGCCTTTGGTATCTAAAAAAAAAGCAGTTTGAGTGTGTCGCTCACTGTTCAGCCGCAAATATCTCTATTTAAAAAAGTGTGGTATACCCCAGTAAACAATAACTGTGGTTTTGCCATCCCACGGTAAAAAATCTCTATTATTCAGCTGTTGGTAGTTTTTTCCGTAAAGAAAAACAGTAGTGTCTCCTGACTGTTGCGACACAAAAATATATCTGTTGAAAATAGTCTTGGGTAGGCCCGACATCCCAGTGTGGTTTCGCAGTTCCACTGGTCAAATCGCTGTACTATCCAGTTTTGGTTCTTTGGTATGTAAAAAAAAAGCAGTTTGAGTGTGTCGCTCGCTGTTCAGCCGCAAATATCTCTATTTAAAAAAGTGTGGTATACCCCAGTAAACAATAACTGTGGTTTTGCCATCAAACGGTAAAAAATCTCTATTATTTAGCTTTTGGTAGTTTTTTCCGTAAAGAAAAACAGTAGTGTCTCCTGACTGTTGTGACACAAAAATATATCTGTTGAAAATAGTCTTGTGTAGGCTCGACATCCCAGTGTGGTTTCGTAGTTCCACGGGTCAAATCGCTGTACTATCCAGTTTTGGGCCTTTGGTATCTAAAAAAAAAGCAGTTTGAGTGTGTCGCTCACTGTTCAGCCGCAAATATCTCTATTTAAAAAAGTGTGGTATACCCCAGTAAACAATAACTGTGGTTTTGCCATCCCACGGTAAAAAATCTCTATTATTCAGCTTTTGGTAGTTTTTTCCGTAAAGAAAAACAGTAGTGTCTCCTGACTGTTGTGACACAAAAATATATCTGTTGAAAATAGTCTTGTGTAGGCCCGACATCCCAGTATGGTTTCGCAGTTCCACGGGTCAAATCGCTGTACTATCCAGTTTTGGGCTTTTGGTATCTAAAAAAAAGCAGTTTGAGTTTGTCACTCACTGTTCAGCCGCAAACATCTCCATTTAAAAAAGTGTGGTATACCCCAGTAAACAATAACTGTGGTTTTGCCATCCCACGGTAAAAAATCTCTATTATTCAGCTTTTGGTAGTTTTTTCCGTAAAGAAAAACAGTAGTGTCTCCTGACTGTTGTGACACAAAAATATATCTGTTGAAAATAGTCTTGTGTAGGCTCGACATCCCAGTGTGGTTTCGCAGTTCCACGGGTCAAATCGCTGTACTATCCAGTTTTGGGCCTTTGGTATCTAAAAAAAAAGCAGTTTGAGTGTGTCGCTCACTGTTTAGCCGCAAATATCTCTATTTAAAAAAGTGTGGTATACCCCAGTAAACAATAACTGTAGTTTTGCCATGCCACGGTAAAAAATCTCTATTATTCAGCTTTTGGTAGTTTTTTCCGTAAAGAAAAACAGTAGTGTCTCCTGACTGTTGTGACACAAAGATATATCTGTTGAAAATAGTCTTGTGTAGGCCCGACATCCCAGTGTGGTTTCGCAGTACCACGGGTCAAATCACTGTACTATCCAGTTTTGGGCCTTTAGTATCTAAAAAAAAGCAGATTGAGTGTGTCGCTCACTGTTCAGTCGCAAATATCTCTATTTTAAGAAGTGTGGTATACCCCAGTAAACAATAACTGTGGTTTTGCCATCCCACGGTAAAAAATCTCTATTATTCAGCTTTTGGTAGTTTTTTCCATAAAGAAAAACAGTAGTGTCTCCTGACTGTTGTGACACAAAAATATAACTGTTGAAAATAGTCTTGTGTAGGCCCGACATCCCAGTGTGGTTTCGCAGTTCCACGGGTCAAATCGCTGTACTATCCAGTTTTGGGCCTTTGGTATCTAAAAAAAAAGCAGTTGGAGTGTGTCGCTCACTGTTCAGCCGCAAATATCTCTTTTTAAAAAAGTATGGTATACCCCAGTAAACAATAACTGTGGTTTTGCCATCCCACGGTAAAAAATCTCTATTATTCAGCTTTTGGTAGTTTTTTCCGTAAAGAAAAACAGTAGTGTCTCCTGACTGTTGTGACACAAAAATATATCTGTTGAAAATAGTCTTGTGTAGGTCCGACATGCCAGTGTGGTTTCGCAGTTCCACGGGTCAAATCGCTGTACTATCCAGTTTTGGGCTTTTGGTATCTAAAAAAAAGCAGTTTGAGTTTGTCACTCACTGTTCAGCCGCAAATATCTCTATTTAAAAAAGTGTGGTATACCCCAGTAAACAATAACTGTGGTTTTGCCATCAAACGGTAAAAAATCTCTATTATTTAGCTTTTGGTAGTTTTTTCCGTAAAGAAAAACAGTAGTGTCTCCTGACTGTTGTGACACAAAAATATATCTGTTGAAAATAGTCTTGTGTAGGCTCGACATCCCAGTGTGGTTTCGTAGTTCCACGGGTCAAATCGCTGTACTATCCAGTTTTGGGCCTTTGGTATCTAAAAAAAAAGCAGTTTGAGTGTGTCGCTCACTGTTCAGCCGCAAATATCTCTATTTAAAAAAGTGTGGTATACCCCAGTAAACAATAACTGTGGTTTTGCCATCCCACGGTAAAAAATCTCTATTATTCAGCTTTTGGTAGTTTTTTCCGTAAAGAAAAACAGTAGTGTCTCCTGACTGTTGTGACACAAAAATATATCTGTTGAAAATAGTCTTGTGTAGGCCCGACATCCCAGTATGGTTTCGCAGTTCCACGGGTCAAATCGCTGTACTATCCAGTTTTGGGCTTTTGGTATCTAAAAAAAAGCAGTTTGAGTTTGTCACTCACTGTTCAGCCGCAAACATCTCCATTTAAAAAAGTGTGGTATACCCCAGTAAACAATAACTGTGGTTTTGCCATCCCACGGTAAAAAATCTCTATTATTCAGCTTTTGGTAGTTTTTTCCGTAAAGAAAAACAGTATTGTCTCCTGACTGTTGTGACACAAAAATATATCTGTTGAAAATAGTCTTGTGTAGGCTCGACATCCCAGTGTGGTTTCGCAGTTCCACGGGTCAAATCGCTGTACTATCCAGTTTTGGGCCTTTGGTATCTAAAAAAAAAGCAGTTTGAGTGTGTCGCTCACTGTTTAGCCGCAAATATCTCTATTTAAAAAAGTGTGGTATACCCCAGTAAACAATAACTGTGGTTTTGCCATGCCACGGTAAAAAATCTCTATTATTCAGCTTTTGGTAGTTTTTTCCGTAAAGAAAAACAGTAGTGTCTCCTGACTGTTGTGACACAAAGATATATCTGTTGAAAATAGTCTTGTGTAGGCCCGACATCCCAGTGTGGTTTTGCAGTACCACGGGTCAAATCACTGTACTATCCAGTTTTGGGCCTTTAGTATCTAAAAAAAAGCAGATTGAGTGTGTCGCTCACTGTTCAGTCGCAAATATCTCTATTTTAAGAAGTGTGGTATACCCCAGTAAACAATAACTGTGGTTTTGCCATCCCACGGTAAAAAATCTCTATTATTCAGCTTTTGGTAGTTTTTTCCATAAAGAAAAACAGTAGTGTCTCCTGACTGTTGTGACACAAAAATATAACTGTTGAAAATAGTCTTGTGTAGGCCCGACATCCCAGTGTGGTTTCGCAGTTCCACGGGTCAAATCGCTGTACTATCCAGTTTTGGGCCTTTGGTATCTAAAAAAAAAGCAGTTGGAGTGTGTCGCTCACTGTTCAGCCGCAAATATCTCTTTTTAAAAAAGTATGGTATACCCCAGTAAACAATAACTGTGGTTTTGCCATCCCACGGTAAAAAATCTCTATTATTCAGCTTTTGGTAGTTTTTTCCGTAAAGAAAAACAGTAGTGTCTCCTGACTGTTGTGACACAAAAATATATCTGTTGAAAATAGTCTTGTGTAGTCCCGACATCCCAGTGTGGTTTCGCAGTTCCACGGGTCAAATCGCTGTACTATCCAGTTTTGGGCCTTTGGTATCTAAAAAAAAAGCAGTTTGAGTGTGTCGCTCACTGTTCAGCCGCAAATATCTCTATTTAAAAAAGTGTGGTATACCCCAGTAAACAATAACTGTGGTTTTGCCATCCCACGTTAAAAAATCTCTATTATTCAGCTTTTGGTAGTTTATTCCGTAAAGAAAAACAGTAGTGTCTCCTGACTGTTGTGACACAAAAATATATCTGTTGAAAATAGTCTTGGGTAGGCCCGACATCCCAGTATGGTTTCGCAGTTCCACGGGTCAAATCGCTGTACTATCCAGTTTTGGGCTTTTGGTATCTAAAAAAAAGCAGTTTGAGTTTGTCACTCACTGTTCAGCCGCAAACATCTCCATTTAAAAAAGTGTGGTATACCCCAGTAAACAATAACTGTGGTTTTGCCATCCCGCGGTAAAAAATCTCTATTATTCAGCTTTTGGTAGTTTTTTCCGTAAAGAAAAACAGTAGTGTCTCCTGACTGTTGTGACACAAAAATATATCTGTTGAAAATAGTCTTGTGTAGGCCCGACATCCGAGTGTGGTTTCGCAGTTCCACGGGTCAAATCGCTGTACTATCCAGTTTTGGGCCTTTGGTATCTAAAAAAATGCAGTTTGAGTGTGTCGCTCACTGTTCAGCCGCAAATATCTCTATTTAAAAAAGTGTGGTATACCCCAGTAAACAATAACTGTGGTTTTGCCATCCCACGTTAAAAAATCTCTATTATTCAGCTTTTGGTAGTTTATTCCGTAAAGAAAAACAGTAGTGTCTCCTGACTGTTGTGACACAAAAATATATCTGTTGAAAATAGTCTTGGGTAGGCCCGACATCCCAGTATGGTTTCGCAGTTCCACGGGTCAAATCGCTGTACTATCCAGTTTTGGGCTTTTGGTATCTAAAAAAAAGCAGTTTGAGTTTGTCACTCACTGTTCAGCCGCAAACATCTCCATTTAAAAAATTGTGGTATACCCCAGTAAACAATAACTGTGGTTTTGCCATCCCACGGTAAAAAATCTCTATTATTCAGCTTTTGGTAGTTTTTTCCGTAAAGAAAAACAGTAGTGTCTCCTGACTGTTGTGACACAAAAATATATCTGTTGAAAATAGTCTTGTGTAGGCTCGACATCCTAGTGTGGTTTCGCAGTTCCACGGGTCAAATCGCTGTACTATCCAGTTTTGGGCCTTTGGTATCTAAAAAAAAAGCAGTTTGAGTGTGTCGCTCACTGTTTAGCCGCAAATATCTCTATTTAAAAAAGTGTGGTATACCCCAGTAAACAATAACTGTGGTTTTGCCATCCCACGGTAAAAAATCTCTATTATTCAGCTTTTGGTAGTTTTTTCCGTAAAGAAAAACAGTAGTGTCTCCTGACTGTTGTGACACAAAGATATATCTGTTGAAAATAGTCTTGTGTAGGCCCGACATCCCAGTGTGGTTTCGCAGTACCACGGGTCAAATCACTGTACTATCCAGTTTTGGGCCTTTAGTATCTAAAAAAAAGCAGATTGAGTGTGTCGCTCACTGTTCAGTCGCAAATATCTCTATTTTAAGAAGTGTGGTATACCCCAGTAAACAATAACTGTGGTTTTGCCATCCCACGGTAAAAAATCTCTATTATTCAGCTTTTGGTAGTTTTTTCCATAAAGAAAAACAGTAGTGTCTCCTGACTGTTGTGACACAAAAATATAACTGTTGAAAATACTCTTGTGTAGGCCCGACATCCCAGTGTGGTTTCGCAGTTCCACGGGTCAAATCGCTGTACTATCCAGTTTTGGGCCTTTGGTATCTAAAAAAAAAGCAGTTGGAGTGTGTCGCTCACTGTTCAGCCGCAAATATCTCTTTTTAAAAAAGTATGGTATACCCCAGTAAACAATAACTGTGGATTTGCCATCCCACGGTAAAAAATCTCTATTATTCAGCTTTTGGTAGTTTTTTCCGTAAAGAAATACAGTATTGTCTCCTGACTGTTGTGACACAAAAATATATCTGTTGAAAATAGTCTTGTGTAGGCTCGACATCCCAGTGTGGTTTCGCAGTTCCACGGGTCAAATCGCTGTACTATCCAGTTTTGGGCCTTTGGTATCTAAAAAAAAAGCAGTTTGAGTGTGTCGCTCACTGTTTAGCCGCAAATATCTCTATTTAAAAAAGTGTGGTATACCCCAGTAAACAATAACTGTGGTTTTGCCATGCCACGGTAAAAAATCTCTATTATTCAGCTTTTGGTAGTTTTTTCCGTAAAGAAAAACAGTAGTGTCTCCTGACTGTTGTGACACAAAGATATATCTGTTGAAAATAGTCTTGTGTAGGCCCGACATCCCAGTGTGGTTTCGCAGTACCACGGGTCAAATCACTGTACTATCCAGTTTTGGGCCTTTAGTATCTAAAAAAAAGCAGATTGAGTGTGTCGCTCACTGTTCAGTCGCAAATATCTCTATTTTAAGAAGTGTGGTATACCCCAGTAAACAATAACTGTGGTTTTGCCATCCCACGGTAAAAAATCTCTATTATTCAGCTTTTGGTAGTTTTTTCCATAAAGAAAAACAGTAGTGTCTCCTGACTGTTGTGACACAAAAATATAACTGTTGAAAATAGTCTTGTGTAGGCCCGACATCCCAGTGTGGTTTCGCAGTTCCACGGGTCAAATCGCTGTACTATCCAGTTTTGGGCCTTTGGTATCTAAAAAAACAGCAGTTGGAGTGTGTCGCTCACTGTTCAGCCGCAAATATCTCTTTTTAAAAAAGTATGGTATACCCCAGTAAACAATAACTGTGGTTTTGCCATCCCACGGTAAAAAATCTCTATTTTTCAGCTTTTGGTAGTTTTTTCCGTAAAGAAAAACAGTAGTGTCTCCTGACTGTTGTGACACAAAAATATATCTGTTGAAAATAGTCTTGTGTAGGCCCGACATCCGAGTGTGGTTTCGCAGTTCCACGGGTCAAATCGCTGTACTATCCAGTTTTGGGCCTTTGGTATCTAAAAAAATGCAGTTTGAGTGTGTCGCTCACTGTTCAGCTGCAAATATCTCTATTTAAAAAAGTGTGGTATACCCCAGTAAACAATAACTGTGGTTTTGCCATCCCACGTTAAAAAATCTCTATTATTCAGCTTTTGGTAGTTTATTCCGTAAAGAAAAACAGTAGTGTCTCCTGACTGTTGTGACACAAAAATATATCTGTTGAAAATAGTCTTGGGTAGGCCCGACATCCCAGTATGGTTTCGCAGTTCCACGGGTCAAATCGCTGTACTATCCAGTTTTGGGCTTTTGGTATCTAAAAAAAAGCAGTTTGAGTTTGTCACTCACTGTTCAGCCGCAAACATCTCCATTTAAAAAATTGTGGTATACCCCAGTAAACAATAACTGTGGTTTTGCCATCCCACGGTAAAAAATCTCTATTATTCAGCTTTTGGTAGTTTTTTCCGTAAAGAAAAACAGTAGTGTCTCCTGACTGTTGTGACACAAAAATATATCTGTTGAAAATAGTCTTGTGTAGGCTCGACATCCCAGTGTGGTTTCGCAGTTCCACGGGTCAAATCGCTGTACTATCCAGTTTTGGGCCTTTGGTATCTAAAAAAAAAGCAGTTTGAGTGTGTCGCTCACTGTTTAGCCGCAAATATCTCTATTTAAAAAAGTGTGGTATACCCCAGTAAACAATAACTGTGGTTTTGCCATCCCACGGTAAAAAATCTCTATTATTCAGCTTTTGGTAGTTTTTTCCGTAAAGAAAAACAGTAGTGTCTCCTGACTGTTGTGACACAAAGATATATCTGTTGAAAATAGTCTTGTGTAGGCCCGACATCCCAGTGTGGTTTCGCAGTACCACGGGTCAAATCACTGTACTATCCAGTTTTGGGCCTTTAGTATCTAAAAAAAAGCAGATTGAGTGTGTCGCTCACTGTTCAGTCGCAAATATCTCTATTTTAAGAAGTGTGGTATACCCCAGTAAACAATAACTGTGGTTTTGCCATCCCACGGTAAAAAATCTCTATTATTCAGCTTTTGGTAGTTTTTTCCATAAAGAAAAACAGTAGTGTCTCCTGACTGTTGTGACACAAAAATATAACTGTTGAAAATACTCTTGTGTAGGCCCGACATCCCAGTGTGGTTTCGCAGTTCCACGGGTCAAATCGCTGTACTATCCAGTTTTGGGCCTTTGGTATCTAAAAAAAAAGCAGTTGGAGTGTGTCGCTCACTGTTCAGCCGCAAATATCTCTTTTTAAAAAAGTATGGTATACCCCAGTAAACAATAACTGTGGATTTGCCATCCCACGGTAAAAAATCTCTATTTTTCAGCTTTTGGTAGTTTTTTCCGTAAAGAAAAACAGTAGTGTCTCCTGACTGTTGTGACACAAAAATATATCTGTTGAAAATAGTCTTGTGTAGGCTCGACATCCCAGTGTGGTTTCGCAGTTCCACGGGTCAAATCGCTGTACTATCCAGTTTTGGGCCTTTGGTATCTAAAAAAAAAGCAGTTTGAGTGTGTCGCTCACTGTTTAGCCGCAAATATCTCTATTTAAAAAAGTGTGGTATACCCCAGTAAACAATAACTGTGGTTTTGCCATCCCACGGTAAAAAATCTCTATTATTCAGCTTTTGGTAGTTTTTTCCGTAAAGAAAAACAGTAGTGTCTCCTGACTGTTGTGACACAAAGATATATCTGTTGAAAATAGTCTTGTGTAGGCCCGACATCCCAGTGTGGTTTCGCAGTACCACGGGTCAAATCACTGTACTATCCAGTTTTGGGCCTTTAGTATCTAAAAAAAAGCAGATTGAGTGTGTCGCTCACTGTTCAGTCGCAAATATCTCTATTTTAAGAAGTGTGGTATACCCCAGTAAACAATAACTGTGGTTTTGCCATCCCACGGTAAAAAATCTCTATTATTCAGCTTTTGGTAGTTTTTTCCATAAAGAAAAACAGTAGTGTCTCCTGACTGTTGTGACACAAAAATATAACTGTTGAAAATAGTCTTGTGTAGGCCCGACATCCCAGTGTGGTTTCGCAGTTCCACGGGTCAAATCGCTGTACTATCCAGTTTTGGGCCTTTGGTATCTAAAAAAAAAGCAGTTGGAGTGTGTCGCTCACTGTTCAGCCGCAAATATCTCTTTTTAAAAAAGTATGGTATACCCCAGTAAACAATAACTGTGGTTTTGCCATCCCACGGTAAAAAATCTCTATTTTTCAGCTTTTGGTAGTTTTTTCCGTAAAGAAAAACAGTAGTGTCTCCTGACTGTTGTGACACAAAAATATATCTGTTGAAAATAGTCTTGTGTAGTCCCGACATCCCAGTGTGGTTTCGCAGTTCCACGGGTCAAATCGCTGTACTATCCAGTTTTGGGCCTTTGGTATCTAAAAAAAAAGCAGTTTGAGTGTGTCGCTCACTGTTCAGCCGCAAATATCTCTATTTAAAAAAGTGTGGTATACCCCAGTAAACAATAACTGTGGTTTTGCCATCCCGCGGTAAAAAATCTCTATTATTCAGCTTTTGGTAGTTTTTTCCGTAAAGAAAAACAGTAGTGTCTCCTGACTGTTGTGACACAAAAATATATCTGTTGAAAATAGTCTTGTGTAGGCCCGACATCCAAGTGTGGTTTCGCAGTTCCACGGGTCAAATCGCTTTACTATCCAGTTTTGGGCCTTTGGTATCTAAAAAAATGCAGTTTGAGTGTGTCGCTCACTGTTCAGCCGCAAATATCTCTATTTAAAAAAGTGTGGTATACCCCAGTAAACAATAACTGTGGTTTTGCCATCCCACGTTAAAAAATCTCTATTATTCAGCTTTTGGTAGTTTATTCCGTAAAGAAAAACAGTAGTGTCTCCTGACTGTTGTGACACAAAAATATATCTGTTGAAAATAGTCTTGGGTAGGCCCGACATCCCAGTATGGTTTCGCAGTTCCACGGGTCAAATCGCTGTACTATCCAGTTTTGGGCTTTTGGTATCTAAAAAAAAGCAGTTTGAGTTTGTCACTCACTGTTCAGCCGCAAACATCTCCATTTAAAAAAGTGTGGTATACCCCAGTAAACAATAACTGTGGTTTTGCCATCCCACGGTAAAAAATCTCTATTATTCAGCTTTTGGTAGTTTTTTCCGTAAAGAAAAACAGTAGTGTCTCCTGACTGTTGTGACACAAAAATATATCTGTTGAAAATAGTCTTGTGTAGGCTCGACATCCCAGTGTGGTTTCGCAGTTCCACGGGTCAAATCGCTGTACTATCCAGTTTTGGGCCTTTGGTATCTAAAAAAAAAGCAGTTTGAGTGTGTCGCTCACTGTTTAGCCGCAAATATCTCTATTTAAAAAAGTGTGGTATACCCCAGTAAACAATAACTGTGGTTTTGCCATCCCACGGTAAAAAATCTCTATTATTCAGCTTTTGGTAGTTTTTTCCGTAAAGAAAAACAGTAGTGTCTCCTGACTGTTGTGACACAAAGATATATCTGTTGAAAATAGTCTTGTGTAGGCCCGACATCCCAGTGTGGTTTCGCAGTACCACGGGTCAAATCACTGTACTATCCAGTTTTGGGCCTTTAGTATCTAAAAAAAAGCAGATTGAGTGTGTCGCTCACTGTTCAGTCGCAAATATCTCTATTTAAAAAAGTGTGGTATACCCCAGTAAACAATAACTGTGGTTTTGCCATCCCACGGTAAAAAATCTCTATTATTCAGCTTTTGGTAGTTTTTTCCATAAAGAAAAACAGTAGTGTCTCCTGACTGTTGTGACACAAAAATATAACTGTTGAAAATAGTCTTGTGTAGGCCCGACATCCCAGTGTGGTTTCGCAGTTCCACGGGTCAAATCGCTGTACTATCCAGTTTTGGGCCTTTGGTATCTAAAAAAAAAGCAGTTGGAGTGTGTCGCTCACTGTTCAGCCGCAAATATCTCTTTTTAAAAAAGTATGGTATACCCCAGTAAACAATAACTGTGGTTTTGCCATCCCACGGTAAAAAATCTCTATTATTCAGCTTTTGGTAGTTTTTTCCGTAAAGAAAAACAGTAGTGTCTCCTGACTGTTGTGACACAAAAATATATCTGTTAAAAATAGTCTTGTGTAGTCCCGACATCCCAGTGTGGTTTCGCAGTTCCACGGGTCAAATCGCTGTACTATCCAGTTTTGGGCCTTTGGTATCTAAAAAAAAAGCAGTTTGAGTGTGTCGCTCACTGTTCAGCCGCAAATATCTCTATTTAAAAAAGTGTGGTATACCCCAGTAAACAATAACTGTGGTTTTGCCATCCCGCGGTAAAAAATCTCTATTATTCAGCTTTTGGTAGTTTTTTCCGTAAAGAAAAACAGTAGTGTCTCCTGACTGTTGTGACACAAAAATATATCTGTTGAAAATAGTCTTGTGTAGGCCCGACATCCGAGTGTGGTTTCGCAGTTCCACGGGTCAAATCGCTGTACTATCCAGTTTTGGGCCTTTGGTATCTAAAAAAATGCAGTTAGAGTGTGTCGCTCACTGTTCAGCCGCAAATATCTCTATTTAAAAAAGTGTGGTATACCCCAGTAAACAATAACTGTGGTTTTGCCATCCCACGTTAAAAAATCTCTATTATTCAGCTTTTGGTAGTTTATTCCGTAAAGAAAAACAGTAGTGTCTCTTGACTGTTGTGACACAAAAATATATCTGTTGAAAATAGTCTTGTGTAGGCTCGACATCCCAGTGTGGTTTCGCAGTTCCACGGGTCAAATCGCTGTACTATCCAGTTTTGGGCCTTTGGTATCTAAAAAAAAAGCAGTTTGAGTGTGTCGCTCACTGTTTAGCCGCAAATATCTCTATTTAAAAAAGTGTGGTATACCCCAGTAAACAATAACTGTGGTTTTGCCATGCCACGGTAAAAAATCTCTATTATTCAGCTTTTGGTAGTTTTTTCCGTAAAGAAAAACAGTAGTGTCTCCTGACTGTTGTGACACAAAGATATATCTGTTGAAAATAGTCTTGTGTAGGCCCGACATCCCAGTGTGGTTTCGCAGTACCACGGGTCAAATCACTGTACTATCCAGTTTTGGGCCTTTAGTATCTAAAAAAAAGCAGATTGAGTGTGTCGCTCACTGTTCAGTCGCAAATATCTCTATTTTAAGAAGTGTGGTATACCCCAGTAAACAATAACTGTGGTTTTGCCATCCCACGGTAAAAAATCTCTATTATTCAGCTTTTGGTAGTTTTTTCCATAAAGAAAAACAGTAGTGTCTCCTGACTGTTGTGACACAAAAATATAACTGTTGAAAATAGTCTTGTGTAGGCCCGACATCCCAGTGTGGTTTCGCAGTTCCACGGGTCAAACCGCTGTACTATCCAGTTTTGGGCCTTTGGTATCTAAAAAAAAAGCAGTTGGAGTGTGTCGCTCACTGTTCAGCCGCAAATATCTCTTTTTAAAAAAGTATGGTATACCCCAGTAAACAATAACTGTGGTTTTGCCATCCCACGGTAAAAAATCTCTATTATTCAGCTTTTGGTAGTTTTTTCCGTAAAGAAAAACAGTAGTGTCTCCTGACTGTTGTGACACAAAAATATATCTGTTGAAAATAGCCTTGTGTACTCCCGACATCCCAGTGTGGTTTCGCAGTTCCACGGGTCAAATCGCTGTACTATCCAGTTTTGGGCCTTTAGTATCTAAAAAAAAAGCAGTTTGAGTGTGTCGCTCACTGTTCAGCCGCAAATATCTCTATTTAAAAAAGTGTGGTATACCCCAGTAAACAATAACTGTGGTTTTGCCATCCCGCGGTAAAAAATCTCTATTATTCAGCTTTTGGTAGTTTTTTCCGTAAAGAAAAACAGTAGTGTCTCCTGACTGTTGTGACACAAAAATATATCTGTTGAAAATAGTCTTGTGTAGGCCCGACATCCGAGTGTGGTTTCGCAGTTCCACGGGTCAAATCGCTGTACTATCCAGTTTTGGGCCTTTGGTATCTAAAAAAATGCAGTTTGAGTGTGTCGCTCACTGTTCAGCCGCAAATATCTCTATTTAAAAAAGTGTGGTATACCCCAGTAAACAATAACTGTGGTTTTGCCATCCCACGTTAAAAAATCTCTATTATTCAGCTTTTGGTAGTTTATTCCGTAAAGAAAAACAGTAGTGTCTCCTGACTGTTGTGACACAAAAATATATCTGTTGAAAATAGTCTTGTGTAGGCCCGACATCCCAGTGTGGTTTCGCAGTTCCACGGGTCAAATCGCTGTACTATCCCGTTTTGGGCCTTTGGTATCTAAAAAAAAAGCAGTTTGAGTGTGTCGCTCACTGTTCAGCCGCAAATATCTCTTTTTAAAAAAGTATGGTATACCCCAGTAAACAATAACTGTGGTTTTGCCATCCCACGGTAAAAAATCTCTATTATTCAGCTTTTGGTAGTTTTTTCCGTAAAGAAAAACAGTAGTGTCTCCTGACTGTTGTGACACAAAAATATATCTGTTGAAAATAGCCTTGTGTAGTCCCGACATCCCAGTGTGGTTTCGCAGTTCCACGGGTCAAATCGCTGTACTATCCAGTTTTGGGCCTTTGGTATCTAAAAAAAAAGCAGTTTGAGTGTGTCGCTCACTGTTCAGCCGCAAATATCTCTATTTAAAAAAGTGTGGTATACCCCAGTAAACAATAACTGTGGTTTTGCCATCCCGCGGTAAAAAATCTTTATTATTCAGCTTTTGGTAGTTTTTTCCGTAAAGAAAAACAGTAGTGTCTCCTGACTGTTGTGACACAAAAATATATCTGTTGAAAATAGTCTTGTGTAGGCCCGACATCCGAGTGTGGTTTCGCAGTTCCACGGGTCAAATCGCTGTACTATACAGTTTTGGGCCTTTGGTATCTAAAAAAATGCAGTTTGAGTGTGTCGCTCACTGTTCAGCCGCAAATATCTCTATTTAAAAAAGTGTGGTATACCCCAGTAAACAATAACTGTGGTTTTGCCATCCCACGTTAAAAAATCTCTATTATTCAGCTTTTGGTAGTTTATTCCGTAAAGAAAAACAGTAGTGTCTCCTGACTGTTGTGACACAAAAATATATCTGTTGAAAATAGTCTTGGGTAGGCCCGACATCCCAGTGTGGTTTCGCAGTTCCACGGGTCAAATCGCTGTACTATCCCGTTTTGGGCCTTTGGTATCTAAAAAAAAAGCAGTTTGAGTGTGTCGCTCACTGTTCAGCCGCAAATATCTCTATTTAAAAAAGTGTGGTATACCCCAGTAAACAATAACTGTGGTTTTGCCATCCCACGGTAAAAAATCTCTATTATTCAGCTTTTGGTAGTTTTTTCCGTAAAGAAAAACAGTAGTGTCTCCTGACTGTTGTGACACAAAAATATATCTGTTGAAAATAGTCTTGTGTAGGCCCGACATCCCAGTGTGGTTTCGCAGTTCCACGGGTCAAATCGCTGTACTATCCAGTTTTGGGCCTTTGGTATCTAAAAAAAAAGCAGTTTGAGTGTGTCGCTCACTGTTCAGCCGCAAATATCTCTATTTAAAAAAGTGTGGTATACCCCAGTAAACAATAACTGTGGTTTTGCCATCCCACGGTAAAAAATCTCTATTATTCAGCTTTTGTTTTTTTCCGTAAAGAAAAACAGTAGTGTCTCCTGACTGTTGTGACACAAAGATATATCTGTTGAAAATAGTCTTGTGTAGGCCCGACATCCCAGTGTGGTTTCGCAGTTCCACGGGTCAAATCACTGTACTATCCAGTTTTGGGCCTTTGGTATCTAAAAAAAAAGCAGTTTGAGTGTGTCGCTCACTGTTCAGCCGCAAATATCTCTATTTAAAAAAGTGTGGTATACCCCAGTAAACAATAACTGTGGTTTTGCCATCCCACGGTAAAAAATCTCTATTATTCAGCTGTTGGTAGTTTTTTCCGTAAAGAAAAACAGTAGTGTCTCCTGACTGTTGCGACACAAAAATATATCTGTTGAAAATAGTCTTGGGTAGGCCCGACATCCCAGTGTGGTTTCGCAGTTCCACTGGTCAAATCGCTGTACTATCCAGTTTTGGTTCTTTGGTATGTAAAAAAAAAGCAGTTTGAGTGTGTCGCTCGCTGTTCGGCCGCAAATATCTCTATTTAAAAAAGTGTGGTATACCCCAGTAAACAATAACTGTGGTTTTGCCATCCCACGGTAAAAAATCTGTATTATTCAGCTTTTGGTAGTTTTTTCCGTAAAGAAAAACAGTAGTGTCTCCTGACTGTTGTGACACAAAAATATATCTGTTGAAAATAGTCTTGTGTAGGCCCGACATCCCACTGTGGTTTTGCAGTTCCACGGGTCAAATCGCTGTACTATCCAGTTTTGGGCCTTTGGTATCTAAAAAAAAAGCAGTTGGAGTGTGTCGCTCACTGTTCAGCCGCAAATATCTCTTTTTAAAAAAGTATGGTATACCCCAGTAAACAATAACTGTGGTTTTGCCATCCCACGGTAAAAAATCTCTATTATTCAGCTTTTGGTAGTTTTTTCCGTAAAGAAAAACAGTAGTGTCTCCTGACTGTTGTGACACAAAAATATATCTGTTGAAAATAGTCTTGTGTAGTCCCGACATCCCAGTGTGGTTTCGCAGTTCCACGGGTCAAATCGCTGTACTATCCAGTTTTGGGCCTTTGGTATCTAAAAAAAAAGCAGTTTGAGTGTGTCGCTCACTGTTCAGCCGCAAATATCTCTATTTAAAAAAGTGTGGTATACCCCAGTAAACAATAACTGTGGTTTTGCCATCCCGCGGTAAAAAATCTCTATTATTCAGCTTTTGGTAGTTTTTTCCGTAAAGAAAAACAGTAGTGTCTCCTGACTGTTGTGACACAAAAATATATCTGTTGAAAATAGTCTTGTGTAGGCGCGACATCCGAGTGTGGTTTCGCAGTTCCACGGGTCAAATCGCTGTACTATCCAGTTTTGGGCCTTTGGTATCTAAAAAAATGCAGTTTGAGTGTGTCGCTCACTGTTCAGCCGCAAATATCTCTATTTAAAAAAGTGTGGTATACCCCAGTAAACAATAACTGTGGTTTTGCCATCCCACGTTAAAAAATCTCTATTATTCAGCTTTTGGTAGTTTATTCCGTAAAGAAAAACAGTAGTGTCTCCTGACTGTTGTGACACAAAAATATATCTGTTGAAAATAGTCTTGGGTAGGCCCGACATCCCAGTGTGGTTTCGCAGTTCCACGGGTCAAATCGCTGTACTATCCCGTTTTGGGCCTTTGGTATCTAAAAAAAAAGCAGATTGAGTGTGTTGCTCACTGTTCAGCCGCAAATATCTCTATTTAAAAAAGTGTGGTATACCCCAGTAAACAATAACTGTGGTTTTGCCATCCCACGGTAAAAAATCTCTATTATTCAGCTTTTGGTAGTTTTTTCCGTAAAGAAAAACAGTAGTGTCTCCTGACTGTTGTGACACAAAAATATATCTGTTGAAAATAGTCTTGTGTAGGCCCGACATCCCAGTGTGGTTTCGCAGTTCCACGGGTCAAATCGCTGTACTATCCAGTTTTGGGCCTTTGGTATCTAAAAAAAAAGCAGTTTGAGTGTGTCGCTCACTGTTCAGCCGCAAATATCTCTACTTAAAAAAGTGTGGTATACCCCCGTAAACAATAACTGTGGTTTTGCCATCCCACGGTAAAAAATCTCTATTATTCAGCTTTTGTTTTTTTCCGTAAAGAAAAACAGTAGTGTCTCCTGACTGTTGTGACACAAAGATATATCTGTTGAAAATAGTCTTGTGTAGGCCCGACATCCCAGTGTGGTTTCGCAGTTCCACGGGTCAAATCACTGTACTATCCAGTTTTGGGCCTTTGGTATCTAAAAAAAAAGCAGTTTGAGTGTGTCGCTCACTGTTCAGCCGCAAATATCTCTATTTAAAAAAGTGTGGTATACCCCAGTAAACAATAACTGTGGTTTTGCCATCCCACGGTAAAAAATCTCTATTATTCAGCTGTTGGTAGTTTTTTCCGTAAAGAAAAACAGTAGTGTCTCCTGACTGTTGCGACACAAAAATATATCTGTTGAAAATAGTCTTGGGTAGGCCCGACATCCCAGTGTGGTTTCGCAGTTCCACTGGTCAAATCGCTGTACTATCCAGTTTTGGTTCTTTGGTATGTAAAAAAAAAGCAGTTTGAGTGTGTCGCTCGCTGTTCAGCCGCAAATATCTCTATTTAAAAAAGTGTGGTATACCCCAGTAAACAATAACTGTGGTTTTGCCATCCCACGGTAAAAAATCTGTATTATTCAGCTTTTGGTAGTTTTTTCCGTAAAGAAAAACAGTAGTGTCTCCTGACTGTTGTGACACAAAAATATATCTGTTGAAAATAGTCTTGTGTAGGCCCGACATCCCACTGTGGTTTCGCAGTTCCACGGGTCAAATCGCTGTACTATCCAGTTTTGGGCCTTTGGTATCTAAAAAAAAAGCAGTTTGAGTGTGTCGCTCACTGTTCAGCCGCAAATATCTCTACTTAAAAAAGTGTGGTATACCCCAGTAAACAATAACTGTGGTTTTGCCATCCCACGGTAAAAAATCTCTATTATTCAGCTTTTGGTAGTATTTTCCGTAAAGATAAACAATAGTGTCTCCTGACTGTTGTGACACAAAAATATATCTGTTGAAAATAGTCTTGTGTAGGCCCGACATCCCAGTGTGGTTTCGCAGTTCCACGGGTCAAATCGCTGTACTATCCAGTTTTGGGCCTTTGGTATCTAAAAAAAAAGCAGTTTGAGTGTGTCGCTCACTGTTCAGCCGCAAATATCTCTATTTAAAAAAGTGTGGTATACCCCAGTAAACAATAACTGTGGTTTTGCCATCCCACGGTAAAAAATCTCTATTATTCAGCTTTTGGTAGTATTTTCCGTAAAGAAAAACAATAGTGTCTCCTGACTGTTGTGACACAAAAATATATCTGTTGAAAATAGTCTTGTGTAGGCCCGACATCCCAGTGTGGTTTCGCAGTTCCACGGGTCAAATCGCTGTACTATCCAGTTTTGGGCTTTTGGTATCTAAAAAAAAGCAGTTTGAGTGTGTCGCTCACTGTTCAGCCGCAAATATCTCTATTTAAAAAAGTGTGGTATACCCCAGTAAACAATAACTGTGGTTTTGCCATCAAACGGTCAAAAATCTCTATTATTTAGCTTTTGGTATTTTTTTCCGTAAAGAAAGACAGTAGTGTCTCCTGACTGTTGTGACACAAAAATATATCTGTTGAAAATAGTCTTGTGTAGGCCCGACATCCCAGTGTGGTTTCGCAGTTCCACGGGTCAAATCACTGTACTATCCAGTTTTTGGGCCTTTGGTATCTAAAAAAAAAGCAGTTTGAGTGTGTCGCTCACTGTTCAGCCGCAAATATCTCTATTTAAAAAAGTGTGGTATACCCCAGTAAACAATAACTGTGGTTTTGCCATCCCACGGTAAAAAATCTCTATTATTCAGCTTTTGGTAGTTTTTTCCGTAAAGAAAAACAGTAGTGTCTCCTGACTGTTGTGACACAAAAATATATCTGTTGAAAATAGTCTTGTGTAGGCCCGACATCCCAGTGTGGTTTCGCAGTTCCACGGGTCAAATCGCTGTACTATCCAGTTTTGGGCCTTCGGTATCTAAAAAAAAAGCAGTTTGAGTGTGTCGCTCACTGTTCAGCCGCAAATATCTCTATTTAAAAAAGTGTGGTATACCCCAGTAAACAATAACTGTGGTTTTGCCATCGCACAGTAAAAAATCTCTATTATTCAGCTTTTGGTAGTTTTTTCCGTAAAGAAAAACAGTAGTGTCTCCTGATTGTTGTGACACAAAAATATATCTGTTGAAAATAGTCTTGTGTAGGCCCGACATCCCAGTGTGGTTTCGCAGTTCCACGGGTCAAATCGCTGTACTATCCAGTTTTGGGCCTTTGGTATCTAAAAAAAAAGCAGTTGGAGTGTGTCGCTCACTGTTCAGCCGCAAATATCTCTATTTAAAAAAGTGTGGTATACCCCAGTAAACAATAACTGTGGTTTTGCCATCCCACGGTAAAAAATCTCTATTATTCAGCTTTTGGTAGTTTTTTCCGTAAAGAAAAACAGTAGTGTCTCCTGACTGTTTTGACACAAAAATATATGTGTTGAAAATAGTCTTGTGTAGGCCCGACATCCCAGTGTGGTTTCGCAGTTCCACGGGTCAAATCGCTGTACTATCCAGTTTTGGGCTTTTGGTATCTAAAAAAAAGCAGTTTGAGTGTGTCGCTCACTGTTCAGCCGCAAATATCTCTATTTAAAAAAGTGTGGTATACCCCAGTAAACAATAACTGTGGTTTTACCATCCAACGGTAAAAAATCTCTATTATTCAGCTTTTGGTATTTTTTTCCGTAAAGAAAGACAGTAGTGTCTCCTGACTGTTGTGACACAAAAATATATCTGTTGAAAATAGTCTTGTGTAGGCCCGACATCCCAGTTTGGTTTCATAGTTCCACGAGTCAAATCGCTGTACTATCCAGTTTTGGGCCTTTGGTATCTAAAAAAAAAGCAGTTTGAGTGTGTCGCTCACTGTTCAGCCGCAAATATCTCCATTTAAAAAAGTGTGGTATACCCCAGTAAACAATAACTGTGGTTTTGCCATCCCACGGTAAAAAATCTCTATTATTCAGCTTTTGGTAGTTTTTCCGTAAAGAAAAACAGTAGTGTCTCCTGATTGTTGTGACACAAAAATATATCTGTTGAAAATAGTCTTGTGTAGGCCCGACATCCCAGTGTGGTTTCGCAGTTCCACGGGTCAAATCGCTGTACTATCCAGTTTTGGGCCTTTGGTATCTAAAAAAAAAGCAGTTCGAGTGTGTCGCTCACTGTTCAGCCACAAATATCTCTATTTAAAAAAGTGTGGTATACCCCAGTAAACAATAACTGTGGTTTTGCCATCCCACGGTAAAAAATCTCTATTATTCAGCTTTTGGTAGTTTTTTCCGTAAAGAAAAACAGTAGTGTCTCCTGACTGTTTTGACACAAAAATATATGTGTTGAAAATAGTCTTGTGTAGGCCCGACATCCCAGTGTGGTTTCGCAGTTCCACGGGTCAAATGGCTGTACTATCCAGATTTGGGCCTTTGGTATCTAAAAAAAAGCAGTTTGAGTGTGTCGCTCACTGTTCAGCCGCAAACATCTCTATTTAAAAACGTGTGGTATACCCCAGTAAACAATAACTGTGGTTTTGCCATCCCACAGTAAAAAATCTCTATTATTCAGCTTTTGGTAGTTTTTTCCGTAAAGAAAAACAGTAGTGTCTCCTGACTGTTGTGTCACAAAAATATATCTGTTGAAAATAGTCTTGTGTAGGCCCGACATCCCAGTGTGGTTTTGCAGTTCCACGGGTCAAATCGCTGTACTATCCAGTTTTGGGCCGTTGGTATCTAAAAAAAAGCAGTTTGAGTGTGTCGCTCACTGTTCAGCCGCAAATATCTCTATTTAAAAAAGTGTGGTATACCCCAGTAAACAATAACTGTGGTTTTGCCATCCCACGGTAAAAAATCTCTATTATTCAGCTTTTGGTAGTTTTTTCCGTAAAGAAAAACAGTGGTGTCTCCTGACTGTTGTGACCCAAAAATATATCTGTTGAAAATAGTCTTGTGTAGGCCCGACATCCCAGTGTGGTTTCGCAGTTCCACGGGTCAAATTGCTGTACTATCCAGTTTTGGGCCTTTGGTATCTAAAAAAAAAGCAGTTTGAGTGTGTCGCTCACTGTTCAGCCGCAAATATCTCTATTTAAAAAAGTGTGGTATACCCCAGTAAACAATAACTGTGGTTTTGCCATCCCACAGTAAAAAATCTCTATTATTCAGCTTTTGGTAGTTTTTTCCGTAAAGGAAAAAAATAGTGTCTCCTGACTGTTGTGACACAAAAATATATCTGTTGAAAACAGTCTTGTGTAGGCCCGACATCCCAGTGTGGTTTCGCAGTTCCACGGGTCAAATCGCTGTACTATCCAGTTTTGGGCCTTTGGTATCTAAAAAAAAAGCAGTTTGAGTGTGTCGCTCCCTGTTCAGCCGCAAATATCTCTATTTAAAAAAGTGTGGTATACCCCAGTAAACAATAACTGTGGTTTTGCCATCCCACGGTAAAAATCTCTATTATTCAGCTTTTGGTAGTTTTTTCCGTAAAGAAAAACAGTAGTGTCTCCTGACTGTTGTGACACAAAAATATATCTGTTGAAAATAGTCTTGTGTAGGCCCGACTTCCCATTGTGGTTTCGCAGTTCCACGGGTCAAATCGCTGTACTATCCAGTTTTGGGCCTTTGGTATCTAAAAAAACAAGCAGTTTGAGTGTGTCGCTCACTGTTCAGCCGCAAATATCTCTATTTAAAAAAGTGTGGTATACCCCAGTAAACAATAACTGTGGTTTTGCCATCCCACGGTAAAAAATCTCTATTATTCAGCTTTTGGTAGTTTTTTCCGTAAAGAAAAACAGTAGTGTCTCCTGACTGTTGTGACACAAAAATATATCTGTTGAAAATAGTCTTGTGTAGGCCTGACATCCCAGTGTGGTTTCGCAGTTCCACGGGTCAAATCGCTGTACTATCCAGTTTTGGGCCTTTGGTATCTAAAAAAAAAGCAGTTTGAGTGTGTCGCTCACTGTTCAGCCGCAAATATCTCTATTTAAAAAAGTGTGGTATACCCCAGTAAACAATAACTGTGGTTTTGCCATCCCACAGTAAAAAATCTCTATTATTCAGCTTTTGGTAGTTTTTTCCGTAAAGGAAAAAAATAGTGTCTCCTGACTGTTGTGACACAAAAATATATCTGTTGAAAACAGTCTTGTGTAGGCCCGACATCCCAGTGTGGTTTCGCAGTTCCACGGGTCAAATCGCTGTACTATCCAGTTTTGGGCCTTTGGTATCTAAAAAAAAAGCAGTTTGAGTGTGTCGCTCCCTGTTCAGCCGCAAATATCTCTATTTAAAAAAGTGTGGTATACCCCAGTAAACAATAACTGTGGTTTTGCCATCCCACGGTAAAAATCTCTATTATTCAGCTTTTGGTAGTTTTTTCCGTAAAGAAAAACAGTAGTGTCTCCTGACTGTTGTGACACAAAAATATATCTGTTGAAAATAGTCTTGTGTAGGCCCGACTTCCCATTGTGGTTTCGCAGTTCCACGGGTCAAATCGCTGTACTATCCAGTTTTGGGCCTTTGGTATCTAAAAAAACAAGCAGTTTGAGTGTGTCGCTCACTGTTCAGCCGCAAATATCTCTATTTAAAAAAGTGTGGTATACCCCAGTAAACAATAACTGTGGTTTTGCCATCCCACGGTAAAAAATCTCTATTATTCAGCTTTTGGTAGTTTTTTCCGTAAAGAAAAACAGTAGTGTCTCCTGACTGTTGTGACACAAAAATATATCTGTTGAAAATAGTCTTGTGTAGGCCTGACATCCCAGTGTGGTTTCGCAGTTCCACGGGTCAAATCGCTGTACTATCCAGTTTTGGGCCTTTGGTATCTAAAAAAAAAGCAGTTTGAGTGTGTCGCTCACTGTTCAGCAGCAAATATCTCTATTTAAAAAAGTGTGGTATACCCCAGTAAACAATAACTGTGGTTTTGCCATCCCACGGTAAAAAATCTCTATTATTCAGCTTTTGGTAGTTTTTTTCGTAAAGAAAAACAGTAGTGTCTCCTGACTGTTGTGACACAAAAATATATCTGTTGAAAATAGTCTTGTGTAGGCCCGACATCCCAGTGTGGTTTCGCAGTTCCATGGGTCAAATCGCTGTACTATCCAGTTTTGGGCTTTTGGTATCTAAAAAAAAGCAGTTTGAGTGTGTCGCTCACTGTTCAGCCGCAAATATCTCTATTTAAAAAAGTGTGGTATACCCCAGTAAACAATAACTGTGGTTTTGCCATCAAATGGTAAAAAATCTCTATTATTTAGCTTTTGGTAGTTTTTTCCATAAAGAAAAACAGTAGTGTCTCCTGACTGTTGTGACATAAAAATATATCTGTTGAAAATAGTCTTGTGTAGGCCCGACATCCCAGTGTGTTTTCACAGTTCCACGGGTCAAATCGCTGTACTATCCAGTTTTTGGCCTTTGGTATCTAAAAAAAAAGCAGTTTGAGTGTGTCGCTCACTGTTCAGCCGCAAATATCTCTATTTAAAAAAGTGTGGTATACCCCAGTAAACAATAACTGTGGTTTTGCCATCCCACGGTAAAAAATCTCTATTATTCAGCTTTTGGTAGTTTTTTCCGTAAAGAAAAACAGTAGTGTCTCCTGACTGTTGTGACACAAAAATATATCTGTTGAAAATAGTCTTGTGTGGGCCCGACATCCCAGTGTGGTTTCGCAGTTCCACGGGTCAAATCGCTGTACTATCCAATTTTGGGCCTTTGGTATCTAAAAAAAAAGCAGTTTGAGTGTGTCGCTCACTGTTCAGCCGCAAATATCTCTATTTAAAAAAGTGTGGTATACCCCAGTAAACAATAACTGTGGTTTTGCCATCCCGCGGTAAAAATTCTCTATTATTCAGCTTTTGGTAGTTTTTTCCGTAAAGAAAAACAGTATTGTCTCCTGATTGTTGTGACACAAAAATATATCTGTTGAAAATAGTCTTGTGTAGGCCCGACATCCCAGTGTGGTGTCGCAGTTCCACGGGTCAAATCGCTGTACTATCCAGTTTTGGGCTTTTGATATCTAAAAAAAAGCAGTTTGAGTGTGTCGCTCACTGTTCAGCCGCAAATATCTCTATTTAAAAAAGTGTGGTATACCCCAGTAAACAATAACTGTGGTTTTGCCATCCCACGGTAAAAAATCTCTATTATTCAGCTTTTGTTTATTTTTTTCCGTAAAGAAAAACAGTAGTGTCTCCTGACTGTTGTGACACAAAAATATATCTGTTGAAAATAGTCTTGTGTAGGCCCAACATCCCAGTGTGGTTTCGCAGTTCCACGGGTCAAATCGCTGTACTATCCAGTTTTGGGCCTTTGGTATCTAAAAAAAAAGCAGTTTGATTGTGTCGCTCACTGCTCAGCCGCAAATATCTCTATTTAAAAAAGTGTGGTATACCCCAGTAAACAATAACTGTGGTTTTGCCATCCCACGGCAAAAAATCTCTATTATTCAGCTTTTGGTAGTTTTTTCCGTAAAGAAAAACAGTAGTGTCTCCTGACTGTTGTGACACAAAAATATATCTGTTGAAAATAGTCTTGTGTAGGCCCGACATCCCAGTGTGGTTTCGCAGTTCCACTGGTCAAATCGCTGTACTATCCAGTTTTGGACCTTTGGTATCTAAAAAAAAAGCAGTTTGAGTGTGTCGCTCACTGTTCAGCCGCAAATATCTCTATTTAAAAAAGTGTGGTATACCCCAGTAAACAATAACTGTGGTTTTGCCATCCCACGGTAAAAAATCTCTATTATTCAGCTTTTGGTAGTTTTTTCCGTAAAGAAAAACAGTAGTGTCTCCTGACTGTTGTGACACAAAAATATATCTGTTGAAAATAGTCTTGTGTAGGCCCGACATCCCAGTGTGGTTTCGCAGTTCCACGGGTCAAATCGCTGTACTATCCAGTTTTGGGCCTTTGGTATCTAAAAAAAAAGCAGTTTGAGTGTGTCGTCCACTGTTCAGCCGCAAATATCTCTATTTAAAAAAGTGTGGTAAAATCCAGTAAACAATAACTGTGGTTTTGCCATCCCACGGTAAAAAATCTCTATTATTCAGCTTTTGGTAGTTTTTTCCGTAAAGAAAAGCAGTAGTGTCTCCTGACTGTTGTGACACAAAAATATATCTGTTGAAAATAGTCTTGTGTAGGCCCGACATCCCAGTGTGGTTTCGCAGTTCCACGGGTCAAATGGCTGTACTATCCAGTTTTGGGCCTTTGGTATCTAAAAAAAGCAGTTTGAGTGTGTCGCTCACTATTCAGCCGCAAATATCTCTATTTAAAAAAGTGTGGTATACCCCAGTAAACAATAACTGTGGTTTTGCCGTCCCACGGTAAAAAATCTCTATTATTCAGCTTTTGGTAGTTTTTTCCGTAAAGAAAAACAGTAGTGTCTCCTGACTGTTGTGACACAAAAATATATCTGTTGAAAATAGTCTTGTGTAGGCCCGACATCCCAGTGTGGTTTCGCAGTTCCACGGGTCAAATCGCTGTACTATCCAGTTTTGGGCCTTTGGTATCTAAAAAATGCAGTTTGAGTGTGTCGCTCACTGTTCAGCCGCAAATATCTCTATTTAAAAAAGTGTGGTATACCCCAGTAAACAATAACTGTGGTTTTGCCATCCCACGGTAAAAAATCTCTATTATTCAGCTTTTGGTATTTTTTTCCGTAAAGAAAAACAGTAGTGTCTCCTGACTGTTGTGACACAAAAATATATCTGTTGAAAATAGTCTTGTGTAGGCCCGACATCCCAGTGTGGTTTCGCAGTTCCACGCGTCAAATCGCTGAACTTTCCAGTTTTGGGCCTTTGGTATCTAAAAAAAAAGCAGTTTGAGTGTGTCGCTCACTGCTCAGCCGCAAATATCTCTATTTAAAAAAGTGTGGTATACCCCAGTAAACAATAACTGTGGTTTTGCCATCCCACAGTAAAAAATCTCTATTATTCAGCTTTTGGTAGTTTTTTCCGTAAAGAAAAACAGTAGTGTCTCCTGACTGTTGTGACGCAAAAATATATCTGTTGAAAATAGTCTTGTGTAGGCCCGATATCCCAGTGTGGTTTCGCAGTTCCACGGGTCAAATCACTGTACTATCCAGTTTTGGGCCTTTGGTATCTAAAAAAAAAGCAGTTTGAGTGTGTCGCCCACTGTTCAGCCGCAAATATCTCTATTTAAAAAAGTGTGGTACACCCCAGTAAACAATAACTGTGGTTTTGCCATGCCACGGTAAAAAATCTCTATTATTCAGCTTTTGGTAGTTTTTTCCGTAAAGAAAAACAGTAGTGTCTCCTGACTGTTGTGACACAAAAATATATCTGTTGAAAATAGTCTTGTGTAGGCCCGACATCCCAGTGTGGTTTCGCAGTTCCACGAGTCAAATCGCTGTACTATCCAGTTTTGGGCCTTTGGTATCTAAAAAAAAAGCAGTTTGAGTGTGTCGCTCACTGTTCAGCCGCAAATATCTCTATTTAAAAAAGTGTGGTATACCCCAGTAAACAATAACTGTGGTTTTGCCATCCCACGGTAAAAATCTCTATTATTCAGCTTTTGGTAGTTTTTTCCGTAAAGAAAAACAGTAGTGTCTCCTGACTGTTGTGACACAAAAATATATCTGTTGAAAATACTCTTGTGTAGGTCCGACTTCCCATTGTGGTTTCGCAGTTCCACGGGTCAAATCGCTGTACTATCCAGTTTTGGGCCTTTGGTATCTAAAAAACAAGCAGTTTGAGTGTGTCGCTCACTGTTCAGCCGCAAATATCTCTATTTAAAAAAGTGTGGTATACCCAAGTAAACAATAACTGTGGTTTTGCCATCCCACGGTAAAAAATCTCTATTATTCAGCTTTTGGTAGTTTTTTCCGTAAAGAAAAACAGTAGTGTCTCCTGACTGTTGTGACACAAAAATATATCTGTTGAAAATAGTCTTGTGTAGGCCCGACATCCCAGTGTGGTTTCGCAGTTCCACGGGTCAAATCGCTGTACTATCCAGTTTTGGGCCTTTGGTATCTGAAAAAAAAGCAGTTTGAGTGTGTCGCTCCCTGTTCAGCCGCAAATATCTCTATTTAAAAAAGTATGGTATACCCCAGTAAACAATAACTGTGGTTTTGCCATCCCACGGTAAATATCTCTATTATTCAGCTTTTGGTAGTTTTTTCCGTAAAGAAAAACAGTAGTGTCTCCTGACTGTTGTGACACAAAAATATATCTGTTGAAAATCGTCTTGTGTAGGCCCGACATCCCAGTGTGGTTTCGCAGTTCCACGGGTCAAATCGTTGTACTATCCAGTTTTGGGCCTTTGGTATCTAAAAAAAAAGCAGTTTGAGTGTGTCGCTCACTGTTCTGCAGCAAATATCTCTATTTAAAAAAGTGTGGTATACCCCAGTAAACAATAACTGTGGTTTTGCCATCCCACGGTAAAAAATCTCTATTATTCAGCTTTTGGTAGTTTTTTCCGTAAAGAAAAACAGTAGTGTCTCCTGACTGTTGTGACACAAAAATATATCTGTTGAAAATAGTCTTGTGTAGGCCCGACATCCCAGTGTGGTTTCGCAGTTCCACGGGTCAAATCGCTGTACTATCCAGTTTTGGGCTTTTGGTATCTAAAAAAAAGCAGTTTGAGTGTGTCGCTCACTGTTCAGCCGCAAATATCTCTATTTAAAAAAGTGTGGTATACCCCAGTAAACAATAACTGTGGTTTTGCCATCAAACGGTAAAAAATCTCTATTATTTAGCTTTCGGTAGTTTTTCCGTAAAGAAAAACAGTAGTGTCTCCTGACTGTTGTGACACAAAAATATATCTGTTGAAAATAGTCTTGTGTAGGCCCGACATCCCAGTGTGGTTTCGCAGTTCCACGGGTCAAATCGCTGTACTATCCAGTTTTGGGCCGTTGGTATCTAAAAAAAAGCAGTTTGAGTGTGTCGCTCACTGTTCAGCCGCAAATATCTCTATTTAAAAAAGTGTGGTATACCCCAGTAAACAATAACTGTGGTTTTGCCATCCCACGGTAAAAAATCTCTATTATTCAGCTTTTGGTAGTTTTTTCCGTAAAGAAAAACAGTAGAGTCTCCTGACTGTTGTGACACAAAAATATATCTGTTGAAAATAGTCTTGTGTAGGCCAGACATCCCAGTGTGGTTTCGCAGTTCCACGGGTCAAATTGCTGTACTATCCAGTTTTGAGCCTTTGGTATCTAAAAAAAAAGCAGTTTGAGTGTGTCGCTCACTGTTCAGCCGCAAATATCTCTATTTAAAAAAGTGTGGTATACCCCAGTAAACAATAACTGTGGTTTTGCCATCCCACAGTAAAAAATCTCTATTATTCAGCTTTTGGTAGTTTTTTCCGTAAAGAAAAACAGTAGTGTCTCCTGACTGTTGTGACACAAAAATATATCTGTTGAAAATAGTCTTGTGTAGGCCCGACATCCCAGTGTGGTTTCGCAGTTCCACGGGTCAAATCGCTGTACTATCCAGTTTTGGGCCTTTGGTATCTAAAAAAAAAGCAGTTTGAGTGTGTCGTCCACTGTTCAGCCGCAAATATCTCTATTTAAAAAAGTGTGGTACAATCCAGTAAACAATAACTGTGGTTTTGCCATCCCACGGTAAAAAATCTCTATTATTCAGCTTTTGGTAGTTTTTTCCGTAAAGAAAAGCAGTAGTGTCTCCTGACTGTTGTGACACAAAAATATATCTGTTGAAAATAGTCTTGTGTAGGCCCGACATCCCAGTGTGGTTTCGCAGTTCCACGGGTCAAATGGCTGTACTATCCAGTTTTGGGCCTTTGGTATCTAAAAAAAGCAGTTTGAGTGTGTCGCTCACTTTTCAGCCGCAAATATCTCTATTTAAAAAAGTGTGGTATACCCCAGTAAACAATAACTGTGGTTTTGCCGTCCCACGGTAAAAAATCTCTATTATTCAGCTTTTGGTAGTTTTTTCCGTAAAGAAAAACAGTAGTGTCTCCTGACTGTTGTGACACAAAAATATATCTGTTGAAAATAGTCTTGTGTAGGCCCGACATCCCAGTGTGGTTTCGCAGTTCCACGCGTCAAATCGCTGTACTTTCCAGTTTTGAGCCTTTGGTATCTAAAAAAAAAGCAGTTTGAGTGTGTCGCTCACTGCTCAGCCGCAAATATCTCTATTTAAAAAAGTGTGGTATACCCCAGTAAACAATAACTGTGGTTTTGCCATCCCACAGTAAAAAATCTCTATTATTCAGCTTTTGGTAGTTTTTTCCGTAAAGAAAAACAGTAGTGTCTCCTGACTGTTGTGACGCAAAAATATATCTGTTGAAAATAGTCTTGTGTAGGCCCAATATCCCAGTGTGGTTTCGCAGTTCCACGGGTCAAATCACTGTACTATCCAGTTTTGGGCCTTTGGTATCTAAAAAAAAAGCAGTTTGAGTGTGTCGCCCACTGTTCAGCCGCAAATATCTCTATTTAAAAAAGTGTGGTACACCCCAGTAAACAATAACTGTGGTTTTGCCATGCCACGGTAAAAAATCTCTATTATTCAGCTTTTGGTAGTTTTTTCCGTAAAGAAAAACAGTAGTGTCTCCTGACTGTTGTGACACAAAAATATATCTGTTGAAAATAGTCTTGTGTAGGCCCGACATCCCAGTGTGGTTTCGCAGTTCCACGCGTCAAATCGCTGTACTTTCCAGTTTTGGGCCTTTGGTATCTAAAAAAAAAGCAGTTTGAGTGTGTCGCTCACTGCTCAGCCGCAAATATCTCTATTTAAAAAAGTGTGGTATACCCCAGTAAACAATAACTGTGGTTTTGCCATCCCACAGTAAAAAATCTCTATTATTCAGCTTTTGGTAGTTTTTTCCGTAAAGAAAAACAGTAGTGTCTCCTGACTGTTGTGACGCAAAAATATATCTGTTGAAAATAGTCTTGTGTAGGCCCAATATCCCAGTGTGGTTTCGCAGTTCCACGGGTCAAATCACTGTACTATCCAGTTTTGGGCCTTTGGTATCTAAAAAAAAGAGCAGTTTGAGTGTGTCGCCCACTGTTCAGCCGCAAATATCTCTATTTAAAAAAGTGTGGTACACCCCAGTAAACAATAACTGTGGTTTTGCCATGCCACGGTAAAAAATCTCTATTATTCAGCTTTTGGTAGTTTTTTCCGTAAAGAAAAACAGTAGTGTCTCCTGACTGTTGTGACACAAAAATATATCTGTTGAAAATAGTCTTGTGTAGGCCCGACATCCCAGTGTGGTTTCGCAGTTCCACGGGCCAAATCGCTGTACTATCCAGTTTTGGGCCTTTGGTATCTAAAAAAAAAGCAGTTTGAGTGTGTCGCTCACTGTTCAGCCGCAAATATCTCTATTTAAAAAAGTGTGGTATACCCCAGTAAACAATAACTGTGGTTTTGCCATCCCACGGTAAAAATCTCTATTATTCAGCTTTTGGTAGTTTTTTCCGTAAAGAAAAACAGTAGTGTCTCCTGACTGTTGTGACACAAAAATATATCTGTTGAAAATAGTCTTGTGTAGGCCCGACTTCCCATTGTGGTTTCGCAGTTCCACGGGTCAAATCGCTGTACTATCCAGTTTTGGGCCTTTGGTATCTAAAAAAAAAGCAGTTTGAGTGTGTCGCTCACTGTTCAGCTGCAAATATCTCTATTTAAAAAAGTGTGGTATACCCCAGTAAACAATAACTGTGGTTTTGCCATCCCACGGTAAAAAATCTCTATTATTCAGCTTTTGGTAGTTTTTTCCGTAAAGAAAAACAGTAGTGTCTCCTGACTGTTGTGACACAAAAATATATCTGTTGAAAATAGTCTTGTGTAGGCCCGACATCCCAGTGTGGTTTCGCAGTTCCACGGGTCAAATCGCTGTACTATCCAGTTTTGGGCTTTTGGTATCTAAAAAAAAGCAGTTTGAGTGTGTCGCTCACTGTTCAGCCGCAAATATCTCTATTTAAAAAAGTGTGGTATACCCCAGTAAACAATAACTGTGGTTTTGCCATCAAACGGTAAAAAATCTCTATTATTTAGCTTTTGGTAGTTTTTCCGTAAAGAAAAACAGTAGTGTCTCCTGACTGTTGTGACACAAAAATATATCTGTTGAAAATAGTCTTGTGTAGGCCCGACATCCCAGTGTGGTTTCGCAGTTCCACGGGTCAAATCGCTGTACTATCCAGTTTTGGGCCGTTGGTATCTAAAAAAAAGCAGTTTGAGTGTGTCGCTCACTGTTCAGCCGCAAATATCTCTATTTAAAAAAGTGTGGTATACCCCAGTAAACAATAACTGTGGTTTTGCCATCCCACGGTAAAAAATCTCTATTATTCAGCTTTTGGTAGTTTTTTCCGTAAAGAAAAACAGTAGAGTCTCCTGACTGTTGTGACACAAAAATATATCTGTTGAAAATAGTCTTGTGTAGGCCAGACATCCCAGTGTGGTTTCGCAGTTCCACGGGTCAAATTGCTGTACTATCCAGTTTTGAGCCTTTGGTATCTAAAAAAAAAGCAGTTTGAGTGTGTCGCTCACTGTTCAGCCGCAAATATCTCTATTTAAAAAAGTGTGGTATACCCCAGTAAACAATAACTGTGGTTTTGCCATCCCACAGTAAAAAATCTCTATTATTCAGCTTTTGGTAGTTTTTTCCGTAAAGGAAAAAAATAGTGTCTCCTGACTGTTGTGACACAAAAATATATCTGTTGAAAACAGTCTTGTGTAGGCCCGACATCCCAGTGTGGTTTCGCAGTTCCACGGGTCAAATCGCTGTACTATCCAGTTTTGGGCCTTTGGTATCTAAAAAAAAAGCAGTTTGAGTGTGTCGCTCACTGTTCAGCCGCAAATATCTCTATTTAAAAAAGTGTGGTATACCCCAGTAAACAATAACTGTGGTTTTGCCATCCCACGGTAAAAAATCTCTATTATTCAGCTTTTGGTAGTTTTTTCCGTGAAGAAAAACAGTAGTGTCTCCTGACTGTTGTGACACAAAAATATATCTGTTGAAAATAGTCTTGTGTAGGCCCGACATCCCAGTGTGGTTTCGCAGTTCCACGGGTCAAATCGCTGTACTATCTAGTTTTGGGCTTTTGGTATCTAAAAAAAAGCAGTTTGAGTGTGTCGCTCACTGTTCAGCCGCAAATATCTCTATTTAAAAAAGTGTGGTATACCCCAGTAAACAATAACTGTGGTTTTGCCATCCCACGGTAAAAATCTCTATTATTCAGCTTTTGGTAGTTTTTTCCGTAAAGAAAAACAGTAGTGTCTCCTGACTGTTGTGACACAAAAATATATCTGTTGAAAATAGTCTTGTGTAGGCCCGACTTCCCATTGTGGTTTCGCAGTTCCACGGGTCAAATCGCTGTACTATCCAGTTTTGGGCCTTTGGTATCTAAAAAACAAGCAGTTTGAGTGTGTCGCTCACTGTTCAGCCGCAAATATCTCTATTTAAAAAAGTGTGGTATACCCAAGTAAACAATAACTGTGGTTTTGCCATCCCACGGTAAAAAATCTCTATTATTCAGCTTTTGGTAGTTTTTTCCGTAAAGAAAAACAGTAGTGTCTCCTGACTGTTGTGACACAAAAATATATCTGTTGAAAATAGTCTTGTGTAGGCCCGACATCCCAGTGTGGTTTCGCAGTTCCACGGGTCAAATCGCTGTACTATCCAGTTTTGGGCCTTTGGTATCTGAAAAAAAAGCAGTTTGAGTGTGTCGCTCCCTGTTCAGCCGCAAATATCTCTATTTAAAAAAGTATGGTATACCCCAGTAATCAATAACTGTGGTTTTGCCATCCCACGGTAAATATCTCTATTATTCAGCTTTTGGTAGTTTTTTCCGTAAAGAAAAACAGTAGTGTCTCCTGACTGTTGTGACACAAAAATATATCTGTTGAAAATCGTCTTGTGTAGGCCCGACATCCCAGTGTGGTTTCGCAGTTCCACGGGTCAAATCGTTGTACTATCCAGTTTTGGGCCTTTGGTATCTAAAAAAAAAGCAGTTTGAGTGTGTCGCTCACTGTTCAGCAGCAAATATCTCTATTTAAAAAAGTGTGGTATACCCCAGTAAACAATAACTGTGGTTTTGCCATCCCACGGTAAAAAATCTCTATTATTCAGCTTTTGGTAGTTTTTTCCGTAAAGAAAAACAGTAGTGTCTCCTGACTGTTGTGACACAAAAATATATCTGTTGAAAATAGTCTTGTGTAGGCCCGACATCCCAGTGTGGTTTCGCAGTTCCACGGGTCAAATCGCTGTACTATCCAGTTTTGGGCTTTTGGTATCTAAAAAAAAGCAGTTTGAGTGTGTCGCTCACTGTTCAGCCGCAAATATCTCTATTTAAAAAAGTGTGGTATACCCCAGTAAACAATAACTGTGGTTTTGCCATCAAACGGTAAAAAATCTCTATTATTTAGCTTTTGGTAGTTTTTCCGTAAAGAAAAACAGTAGTGTCTCCTGACTGTTGTGACACAAAAATATATCTGTTGAAAATAGTCTTGTGTAGGCCCGACATCCCAGTGTGGTTTCGCAGTTCCACGGGTCAAATCGCTGTACTATCCAGTTTTGGGCCGTTGGTATCTAAAAAAAAGCAGTTTGAGTGTGTCGCTCACTGTTCAGCCGCAAATATCTCTATTTAAAAAAGTGTGGTATACCCCAGTAAACAATAACTGTGGTTTTGCCATCCCACGGTAAAAAATCTCTATTATTCAGCTTTTGGTAGTTTTTTCCGTAAAGAAAAACAGTAGTGTCTCCTGACTGTTGTGACACAAAAATATATCTGTTGAAAATAGTCTTGTGTAGGCCAGACATCCCAGTGTGGTTTCGCAGTTCCACGGGTCAAATTGTTGTACTATCCAGTTTTGGGCCTTTGGTATCTAAAAAAAAAGCAGTTTGAGTGTGTCGCTCACTGTTCAGCCGCAAATATCTCTATTTAAAAAAGTGTGGTATACCCCAGTAAACAATAACTGTGGTTTTGCCATCCCACAGTAAAAAATCTCTATTATTCAGCTTTTGGTAGTTTTTTCCGTAAAGGAAAAAAATAGTGTCTCCTGACTGTTGTGACACAAAAATATATCTGTTGAAAACAGTCTTGTGTAGGCCCGACATCCCAGTGTGGTTTCGCAGTTCCACGGGTCAAATCGCTGTACTATCCAGTTTTGGGCCTTTGGTATCTAAAAAAAAAGCAGTTTGAGTGTGTCGCTCACTGTTCAGCCGCAAATATCTCTATTTAAAAAAGTGTGGTATACCCCAGTAAACAATAACTGTGGTTTTGCCATCCCACGGTAAAAAATCTCTATTATTCAGCTTTTGGTAGTTTTTTCCGTGAAGAAAAACAGTAGTGTCTCCTGACTGTTGTGACACAAAAATATATCTGTTGAAAATAGTCTTGCGTAGGCCCGACATCCCAGTGTGGTTTCGCAGTTCCACGGGTCAAATCGCTGTACTATCCAGTTTTGGGCCTTTGGTATCTGAAAAAAAAGCAGTTTGAGTGTGTCGCTCCCTGTTCAGCCGCAAATATCTCTATTTAAAAAAGTATGGTATACCCCAGTAAACAATAACTGTGGTTTTGCCATCCCACGGTAAATATCTCTATTATTCAGCTTTTGGTAGTTTTTTCCGTAAAGAAAAACAGTAGTGTCTCCTGACTGTTGTGACACAAAAATATATCTGTTGAAAATCGTCTTGTGTAGGCCCGACATCCCAGTGTGGTTTCGCAGTTCCACGGGTCAAATCGTTGTACTATCCAGTTTTGGGCCTTTGGTATCTAAAAAAAAAGCAGTTTGAGTGTGTCGCTCACTGTTCAGCAGCAAATATCTCTATTTAAAAAAGTGTGGTATACCCCAGTAAACAATAACTGTGGTTTTGCCATCCCACGGTAAAAAATCTCTATTATTCAGCTTTTGGTAGTTTTTTCCGTAAAGAAAAACAGTAGTGTCTCCTGACTGTTGTGACACAAAAATATATCTGTTGAAAATAGTCTTGTTTGGCCCGACATCCCAGTGTGGTTTCGCAGTTCCACGGGTCAAATCGCTGTACTATCCAGTTTTGGGCTTTTGGTATCTAAAAAAAAGCAGTTTGAGTGTGTCGCTCACTGTTCAGCCGCAAATATCTCTATTTAAAAAAGTGTGGTATACCCCAGTAAACAATAACTGTGGTTTTGCCATCAAACGGTAAAAAATCTCTATTATTTAGCTTTTGGTAGTTTTTCCGTAAAGAAAAACAGTAGTGTCTCCTGACTGTTGTGACACAAAAATATATCTGTTGAAAATAGTCTTGTGTAGGCCCGACATCCCAGTGTGGTTTCGCAGTTCCACGGGTCAAATCGCTGTACTATCCAGTTTTGGGCCGTTGGTATCTAAAAAAAAGCAGTTTGAGTGTGTCGCTCACTGTTCAGCCGCAAATATCTCTATTTAAAAAAGTGTGGTATACCCCAGTAAACAATAACTGTGGTTTTGCCATCCCACGGTAAAAAATCTCTATTATTCAGCTTTTGGTAGTTTTTTCCGTAAAGAAAAACAGTAGTGTCTCCTGACTGTTGTGACACAAAAATATATCTGTTGAAAATAGTCTTGTGTAGGCCAGACATCCCAGTGTGGTTTCGCAGTTCCACGGGTCAAATTGCTGTACTATCCAGTTTTGGGCCTTTGGTATCTAAAAAAAAAGCAGTTTGAGTGTGTCGCTCACTGTTCAGCCGCAAATATCTCTATTTAAAAAAGTGTGGTATACCCCAGTAAACAATAACTGTGGTTTTGCCATCCCACAGTAAAAAATCTCTATTATTCAGCTTTTGGCAGTTTTTTCCGTAAAGGAAAAAAATAGTGTCTCCTGACTGTTGTGACACAAAAATATATCTGTTGAAAACAGTCTTGTGTAGGCCCGACATCCCAGTGTGGTTTCGCAGTTCCACGGGTCAAATCGCTGTACTATCCAGTTTTGGGCCTTTGGTATCTAAAAAAAAAGCAGTTTGAGTGTGTCGCTCACTGTTCAGCCGCAAATATCTCTATTTAAAAAAGTGTGGTATACCCCAGTAAACAATAACTGTGGTTTTGCCATCCCACGGTAAAAAATCTCTATTATTCAGCTTTTGGTAGTTTTTTCCGTGAAGAAAAACAGTAGTGTCTCCTGACTGTTGTGACACAAAAATATATCTGTTGAAAATAGTCTTGTGTAGGCCCGACATCCCAGTGTGGTTTCGCAGTTCCACGGGTCAAATCGCTGTACTATCCAGTTTTGGGCCTTTGGTATCTAAAAAACAAGCAGTTTGAGTGTGTCGCTCACTGTTCAGCCGCAAATATCTCTATTTAAAAAAGTGTGGTATACCCAAGTAAACAATAACTGTGGTTTTGCCATCCCACGGTAAAAAATCTCTATTATTCAGCTTTTGGTAGTTTTTTCCGTAAAGAAAAACAGTAGTGTCTCCTGACTGTTGTGACACAAAAATATATCTGTTGAAAATAGTCTTGTGTAGGCCAGACATCCAAGTGTGGTTTCGCAGTTCCACGGGTCAAATTGCTGTACTATCCAGTTTTGGGCCTTTGGTATCTAAAAAAAAAGCAGTTTGAGTGTGTCGCTCACTGTTCAGCCGCAAATATCTCTATTTAAAAAAGTGTGGTATACCCCAGTAAACAATAACTGTGGTTTTGCCATCCCACAGTAAAAAATCTCTATTATTCAGCTTTTGGTAGTTTTTTCCGTAAAGGAAAAAAATAGTGTCTCCTGACTGTTGTGACACAAAAATATATCTGTTGAAAACAGTCTTGTGTAGGCCCGACATCCCAGTGTGGTTTCGCAGTTCCACGGGTCAAATCGCTGTACTATCCAGTTTTTTCGCCTTTGGTATCTAAAAAAAAAGCAGTTTGAGTGTATCGCTCACTGTTCAGCCGCAAATATCTCTATTTAAAAAAGTGTGGTATACCCCAGTAAACAATAACTGTGGTTTTGCCATCCCACGGTAAAAAATCTCTATTATTCAGCTTTTGGTAGTTTTTTCCGTGAAGAAAAACAGTAGTGTCTCCTGACTGTTGTGACACAAAAATATATCTGTTGAAAATAGTCTTGTGTAGGCCCGACATCCCAGTGTGGTTTCGCAGTTCCACGGGTCAAATCGCTGTACTATCTAGTTTTGGGCTTTTAGTATCTAAAAAAAAGCAGTTTGAGTGTGTCGCTCACTGTTCAGCCGCAAATATCTCTATTTAAAAAAGTGTGGTATACCCCAGTAAACAATAACTGTGGTTTTGCCATCCCACGGTAAAAATCTCTATTATTCAGCTTTTGATAGTTTTTTCCGTAAAGAAAAACAGTAGTGTCTCCTGACTGTTGTGACACAAAAATATATCTGTTGAAAATAGTCTTGTGTAGGCCCGACTTCCCATTGTGGTTTCGCAGTTCCACGGGTCAAATCGCTGTACTATCCAGTTTTGGGCCTTTGGTATCTAAAAAAACAAGCAGTTTGAGTGTGTCGCTCACTGTTCAGCCGCAAATATCTCTATTTAAAAAAGTGTGGTATACCCCAGTAAACAATAACTGTGGTTTTGCCATCCCACGGTAAAAAATCTCTATTATTCAGCTTTTGGTAGTTTTTTCCGTAAAGAAAAACAGTAGTGTCTCCTGATTGTTGTGACACAAAAATATATCTGTTGAAAATAGTCTTGTGTAGGCCCGACATCCCAGTGTGGTTTCGCAGTTCCACGGGTCAAATCGCTGTACTATCCAGTTTTGGGCTTTTGGTATCTAAAAAAAAGCAGTTTGAGTGTGTCGATCACTGTTCAGCCGCAAATATCTCTATTTAAAAAAGTGTGGTATACCCCAGTAAACAATAACTGTGGTTTTGCCATCAAACGGTAAAAAATCTCTATTATTTAGCTTTTGGTAGTTTTTCCGTAAAGAAAAACAGTAGTGTCTCCTGACTGTTGTGACACAAAAATATATCTGTTGAAAATAGTCTTGTGTAGGCCCGACATCCCAGTGTGGTTTCGCAGTTCCACGGGTCAAATCGCTGTACTATCCAGTTTTGGGCCGTTGGTATCTAAAAAAAAGCAGTTTGAGTGTGTCGCTCACTGTTCAGCCGCAAATATCTCTATTTAAAAAAGTGTGGTATACCCCAGTAAACAATAACTGTGGTTTTGCCATCCCACGGTAAAAAATCTCTATTATTCAGCTTTTGGTAGTTTTTTCCGTAAAGAAAAACAGTAGTGTCTCCTGACTGTTGTGACACAAAAATATATCTGTTGAAAATAGTCTTGTGTAGGCCAGACATCCCAGTGTGGTTTCGCAGTTCCACGGGTCAAATTGCTGTACTATCCAGTTTTGGGCCTTTGGTATCTAAAAAAAAAGCAGTTTGAGTGTGTCGCTCACTGTTCAGCCGCAAATATCTCTATTTAAAAAAGTGTGGTATACCCCAGTAAACAATAACTGTGGTTTTGCCATCCCACAGTAAAAAATCTATATTATTCAGCTTTTGGTAGTTTTTTCCGTAAAGGAAAAAAATAGTGTCTCCTGACTGTTGTGACACAAAAATATATCTGTTGAAAACAGTCTTGTGTAGGCCCGACATCCCAGTGTGGTTTCGCAGTTCCACGGGTCAAATCGCTGTACTATCCAGTTTTGGGCCTTTGGTATCTAAAAAAAAAGCAGTTTGAGTGTGTCGCTCACTGTTCAGCCGCAAATATCTCTATTTAAAAAAGTGTGGTATACCCCAGTAAACAATAACTGTGGTTTTGCCATCCCACGGTAAAAAATCTCTATTATTCAGCTTTTGGTAGTTTTTTCCGTGAAGAAAAACAGTAGTGTCTCCTGACTGTTGTGACACAAAAATATATCTGTTGAAAATAGTCTTGTGTAGGCCCGACATCCCAGTGTGGTTTCACAGTTCCACGGGTCAAATCGCTGTACTATCCAGTTTTGGGCCTTTGGTATCTAAAAAACAAGCAGTTTGAGTGTGTCGCTCACTGTTCAGCCGCAAATATCTCTATTTAAAAAAGTGTGGTATACCCAAGTAAACAATAACTGTGGTTTTGCCATCCCACGGTAAAAAATCTCTATTATTCAGCTTTTGGTAGTTTTTTCCGTAAAGAAAAACAGTAGTGTCTCCTGACTGTTGTGACACAAAAATATATCTGTTGAAAATAGTCTTGTGTAGGCCCGACATCCCAGTGTGGTTTCGCAGTTCCACGGGTCAAATCGCTGTACTATCCAGTTTTGGGCTTTTGGTATCTAAAAAAAAGCAGTTTGAGTGTGTCGCTCACTGTTCAGCCGCAAATATCTCTATTTAAAAAAGTGTGGTATACCCCAGTAAACAATAACTGTGGTTTTGCCATCAAACGGTAAAAAATCTCTATTATTTAGCTTTTGGTAGTTTTTCCGTAAAGAAAAACAGTAGTGTCTCCTGACTGTTGTGACACAAAAATATATCTGTTGAAAATAGTCTTGTGTAGGCCCGACATCCCAGTGTGGTTTCGCAGTTCCACGGGTCAAATCGCTGTACTATCCAGTTTTGGGCCGTTGGTATCTAAAAAAAAGCAGTTTGAGTGTGTCGCTCACTGTTCAGCCGCAAATATCTCTATTTAAAAAAGTGTGGTATACCCCAGTAAACAATAACTGTGGTTTTGCCATCCCACGGTAAAAAATCTCTATTATTCAGCTTTTGGTAGTTTTTTCCGTAAAGAAAAACAGTAGTGTCTCCTGACTGTTGTGACACAAAAATATATCTGTTGAAAATAGTCTTGTGTAGGCCAGACATCCCAGTGTGGTTTCGCAGTTCCACGGGTCAAATTGCTGTACTATCCAGTTTTGGGCCTTTGGTATCTAAAAAAAAAGCAGTTTGAGTGTGTCGCTCACTGTTCAGCCGCAAATATCTCTATTTAAAAAAGTGTGGTATACCCCAGTAAACAATAACTGTGGTTTTGCCATCCCACAGTAAAAAATCTCTATTATTCAGCTTTTGGTAGTTTTTTCCGTAAAGGAAAAAAATAGTGTCTCCTGACTGTTGTGACACAAAAATATATCTGTTGAAAACAGTCTTGTGTAGGCCCGACATCCCAGTGTGGTTTCGCAGTTCCACGGGTCAAATCGCTGTACTATCCAGTTTTGGGCCTTTGGTATCTAAAAAAAAAGCAGTTTGAGTGTGTCGCTCACTGTTCAGCCGCAAATATCTCTATTTAAAAAAGTGTGGTATACCCCAGTAAACAATAACTGTGGTTTTGCCATCCCACGGTAAAAAATCTCTATTATTCAGCTTTTGGTAGTTTTTTCCGTGAAGAAAAACAGTAGTGTCTCCTGACTGTTGTGACACAAAAATATATCTGTTGAAAATAGTCTTGTGTAGGCCCGACATCCCAGTGTGGTTTCGCAGTTCCACGGGTCAAATCGCTGTACTATCCAGTTTTGGGCCTTTGGTATCTAAAAAACAAGCAGTTTGAGTGTGTCGCTCACTGTACAGCCGCAAATATCTCTATTTAAAAAAGTGTGGTATACCCAAGTAAACAATAACTGTGGTTTTGCCATCCCACGGTAAAAAATCTCTATTATTCAGCTTTTGGTAGTTTTTTCCGTAAAGAAAAACAGTAGTGTCTCCTGACTGTTGTGACACAAAAATATATCTGTTGAAAATAGTCTTGCGTAGGCCCGACATCCCAGTGTGGTTTCGCAGTTCCACGGGTCAAATCGCTGTACTATCCAGTTTTGGGCCTTTGGTATCTGAAAAAAAAGCAGTTTGAGTGTGTCGCTCCCTGTTCAGCCGCAAATATCTCTATTTAAAAAAGTATGGTATACCCCAGTAAACAATAACTGTGGTTTTGCCATCCCACGGTAAATATCTCTATTATTCAGCTTTTGGTAGTTTTTTCCGTAAAGAAAAACAGTAGTGTCTCCTGACTGTTGTGACACAAAAATATATCTGTTGAAAATCGTCTTGTGTAGGCCCGACATCCCAGTGTGGTTTCGCAGTTCCACGGGTCAAATCGTTGTACTATCCAGTTTTGGGCCTTTGGTATCTAAAAAAAAAGCAGTTTGAGTGTGTCGCTCACTGTTCAGCAGCAAATATCTCTATTTAAAAAAGTGTGGTATACCCCAGTAAACAATAACTGTGGTTTTGCCATCCCACGGTAAAAAATCTCTATTATTCAGCTTTTGGTAGTTTTTTCCGTAAAGAAAAACAGTAGTGTCTCCTGACGGTTGTGACACAAAAATATATCTGTTGAAAATAGTCTTGTGTAGGCCCGACATCCCAGTGTGGTTTCGCAGTTCCACGGGTCAAATCGCTGTACTATCCAGTTTTGGGCTTTTGGTATCTAAAAAAAAGCAGTTTGAGTGTGTCGCTCACTGTTCAGCCGCAAATATCGCTATTTAAAAAAGTGTGGTATACCTCAGTAAACAATAACTGTGGTTTTGCCATCAAACGGTAAAAAATCTCTATTATTTAGCTTTTGGTAGTTTTTCCGTAAAGAAAAACAGTAGTGTCTCCTGACTGTTGTGACACAAAAATATATCTGTTGAAAATAGTCTTGTGTAGGCCCGACATCCCAGTGTGGTTTCGCAGTTCCACGGGTCAAATCGCTGTACTATCCAGTTTTGGGCCGTTGGTATCTAAAAAAAAGCAGTTTGAGTGTGTCGCTCACTGTTCAGCCGCAAATATTTCTATTTAAAAAAGTGTGGTATACCCCAGTAAACAATAACTGTGGTTTTGCCATCCCACGGTAAAAAATCTCTATTATTCAGCTTTTGGTAGTTTTTTCCGTAAAGAAAAACAGTAGTGTCTCCTGACTGTTGTGACACAAAAATATATCTGTTGAAAATAGTCTTGTGTAGGCCAGATATCCAAGTGTGGTTTCGCAGTTCCACGGGTCAAATTGCTGTACTATCCAGTTTTGGGCCTTTGGTATCTAAAAAAAAAGCAGTTTGAGTGTGTCGCTCACTGTTCAGCCGCAAATATCTCTATTTTAAAAAGTGTGGTATACCCCAGTAAACAATAACTGTGGTTTTGCCATCCCACAGTAAAAAATCTCTATTATTCAGCTTTTGGTAGTTTTTTCCGTAAAGGAAAAAAATAGTGTCTCCTGACTGTTGTGACACAAAAATATATCTGTTGAAAACAGTCTTGTGTAGGCCCGACATCCCAGTGTGGTTTCGCAGTTCCACGGGTCAAATCGCTGTACTATCCAGTTTTGGGCCTTTGGTATCTAAAAAAAAAGCAGTTTGAGTGTGTCGCTCACTGTTCAGCCGCAAATATCTCTATTTAAAAAAGTGTGGTATACCCCAGTAAACAATAACTGTGGTTTTGCCATCCCACGGTAAAAAATCTCTATTATTCAGCTTTTGGTAGTTTTTTCCGTGAAGAAAAACAGTAGTGTCTCCTGACTGTTGTGACACAAAAATATATCTGTTGAAAATAGTCTTGTGTAGGCCCGACATCCCAGTGTGGTTTCGCAGTTCCACGGGTCAAATCGCTGTACTATCTACTTTTGGGCTTTTGGTATCTAAAAAAAAGCAGTTTGAGTGTGTCGCTCACTGTTCAGCCGCAAATATCTCTATTTAAAAAAGTGTGGTATACCCCAGTAAACAATAACTGTGGTTTTGCCATCCCACGGTAAAAATCTCTATTATTCAGCTTTTGATAGTTTTTTCCGTAAAGAAAAACAGTAGTGTCTCCTGACTGTTGTGACACAAAAATATATCTGTTGAAAATAGTCTTGTGTAGGCCCGACTTCCCATTGTGGTTTCGCAGTTCCACGGGTCAAATCGCTGTACTATCCAGTTTTGGGCCTTTGGTATCTAAAAAAACAAGCCGTTTGAGTGTGTCGCTCACTGTTCAGCCGCAAATATCTCTATTTAAAAAAGTGTGGTATACCCCAGTAAACAATAACTGTGGTTTTGCCATCCCACGGTAAAAAATCTCTATTATTCAGCTTTTGGTAGTTTTTTCCGTAAAGAAAAACAGTAGTGTCTCCTGACTGTTGTGACACAAAAATATATCTGTTGAAAATAGTCTTGTGTAGGCCCGACATCCCAGTGTGGTTTCGCAGTTCCACGGGTCAAATCGCTGTACTATCCAGTTTTGGGCTTTTGGTATCTAAAATAAAGCAGTTTGAGTGTGTCGATCACTGTTCAGCCGCAAATATCTCTATTTAAAAAAGTGTGGTATACCCCAGTAAACAATAACTGTGGTTTTGCCATCAAACGGTAAAAAATCTCTATTATTTAGCTTTTGGTAGTTTTTTCCGTAAAGAAAAACAGTAGTGTCTCCTGACTGTTGTGACACAAAAATATATCTGTTGAAAATAGTCTTGTGTAGGCCCGACATCCCAGTGTGGTTTCGCAGTTCCACGGGTCAAATCGCTGTACTATCCAGTTTTGGGCCTTTGGTATCTAAAAAACAAGCAGTTTGAGTGTGTCGCTCACTGTTCAGCCGCAAATATCTCTATTTAAAAAAGTGTGGTATACCCAAGTAAACAATAACTGTGGTTTTGCCATCCCACGGTAAAAAATCTCTATTATTCAGCTTTTGGTAGTTTTTTCCGTAAAGAAAAACAGTAGTGTCTCCTGACTGTTGTGACACAAAAATATATCTGTTGAAAATAGTCTTGCGTAGGCCCGACATCCCAGTGTGGTTTCGCAGTTCCACGGGTCAAATCGCTGTACTATCCAGTTTTGGGCCTTTGGTATCTGAAAAAAAAGCAGTTTGAGTGTGTCGCTCCCTGTTCAGCCGCAAATATCTCTATTTAAAAAAGTATGGTATACCCCAGTAAACAATAACTGTGGTTTTGCCATCCCACGGTAAATATCTCTATTATTCAGCTTTTGGTAGTTTTTTCCGTAAAGAAAAACAGTAGTGTCTCCTGACTGTTGTGACACAAAAATATATCTGTTGAAAATCGTCTTGTGTAGGCCCGACATCCCAGTGTGGTTTCGCAGTTCCACGGGTCAAATCGTTGTACTATCCAGTTTTGGGCCTTTGGTATCTAAAAAAAAAGCAGTTTGAGTGTGTCGCTCACTGTTCAGCAGCAAATATCTCTATTTAAAAAAGTGTGGTATACCCCAGTAAACATTAACTGTGGTTTTGCCATCCCACGGTAAAAAATCTCTATTATTCAGCTTTTGGTAGTTTTTTCCGTAAAGAAAAACAGTAGTGTCTCCTGACTGTTGTGACACAAAAATATATCTGTTGAAAATAGTCTTGTGTAGGCCCGACATCCCAGTGTGGTTTCGCAGTTCCACGGGTCAAATCGCTGTACTATCCAGTTTTGGGCTTTTGGTATCTAAAAAAAAGCAGTTTGAGTGTGTCGCTCACTGTTCAGCCGCAAATATCTCTATTTAAAAAAGTGTGGTATACCCCAGTAAACAATAACTGTGGTTTTGCCATCAAACGGTAAAAAATCTCTATTATTTAGCTTTTGGTAGTTTTTCCGTAAAGAAAAACAGTAGTGTCTCCTGACTGTTGTGACACAAAAATATATCTGTTGAAAATAGTCTTGTGTAGGCCCGACATCCCAGTGTGGTTTCGCAGTTCCACGGGTCAAATCGCTGTACTATCCAGTTTTGGGCCGTTGGTATCTAAAAAAAAGCAGTTTGAGTGTGTCGCTCACTGTTCAGCCGCAAATATCTCTATTTAAAAAAGTGTGGTATACCCCAGTAAACAATAACTGTGGTTTTGCCATCCCACGGTAAAAAATCTCTATTATTCAGCTTTTGGTAGTTTTTTCCGTAAAGAAAAACAGTAGTGTCTCCTGACTGTTGTGACACAAAAATATATCTGTTGAAAATAGTCTTGTGTAGGCCAGACATCCCAGTGTGGTTTCGCAGTTCCACGGGTCAAATTGCTGTACTATCCAGTTTTGGGCCTTTGGTATCTAAAAAAAAAGCAGTTTGAGTGTGTCGCTCACTGTTCAGCCGCAAATATCTCTATTTAAAAAAGTGTGGTATACCCCAGTAAACAATAACTGTGGTTTTGCCATCCCACAGTAAAAAATCTCTATTATTCAGCTTTTGGTAGTTTTTTCCGTAAAGGAAAAAAATAGTGTCTCCTGACTGTTGTGACACAAAAATATATCTGTTGAAAACAGTCTTGTGTAGGCCCGACATCCCAGTGTGGTTTCGCAGTTCCACGGATCAAATCGCTGTACTATCCAGTTTTGGGCCTTTGGTATCTAAAAAAAAAGCAGTTTGAGTGTGTCGCTCACTGTTCAGCCGCAAATATCTCTATTTAAAAAAGTGTGGTATACCCCAGTAAACAATAACTGTGGTTTTGCCATCCCACGGTAAAAAATCTCTATTATTCAGCTTTTGGTAGTTTTTTCCGTGAAGAAAAACAGTAGTGTCTCCTGACTGTTGTGACACAAAAATATATCTGTTGAAAATAGTCTTGTGTAGGCCCGACATCCCAGTGTGGTTTCGCAGTTCCACGGGTCAAATCGCTGTACTATCCAGTTTTGGGCCTTTGGTATCTAAAAAACAAGCAGTTTGAGTGTGTCGCTCACTGTTCAGCCGCAAATATCTCTATTTAAAAAAGTGTGGTATACCCAAGTAAACAATAACTGTGGTTTTGCCATCCCACGGTAAAAAATCTCTATTATTCAGCTTTTGGTAGTTTTTTCCGTAAAGAAAAACAGTAGTGTCTCCTGACTGTTGTGACACAAAAATATATCTGTTGAAAATAGTCTTGCGTAGGCCCGACATCCCAGTGTGGTTTCGCAGTTCCACGGGTCAAATCGCTGTACTATCCAGTTTTGGGCCTTTGGTATCTGAAAAAAAAGCAGTTTGAGTGTGTCGCTCCCTGTTCAGCCGCAAATATCTCTATTTAAAAAAGTATGGTATACCCCAGTAAACAATAACTGTGGTTTTGCCATCCCACGGTAAATATCTCTATTATTCAGCTTTTGGTAGTTTTTTCCGTAAAGAAAAACAGTAGTGTCTCCTGACTGTTGTGACACAAAAATATATCTGTTGAAAATCGTCTTGTGTAGGCCCGACATCCCAGTGTGGTTTCGCAGTTCCACGGGTCAAATCGTTGTACTATCCAGTTTTGGGCCTTTGGTATCTAAAAAAAAAGCAGTTTGAGTGTGTCGCTCACTGTTCAGCAGCAAATATCTCTATTTAAAAAAGTGTGGTATACCCCAGTAAACAATAACTGTGGTTTTGCCATCCCACGGTAAAAAATCTCTATTATTCAGCTTTTGGTAGCTTTTTCCGTAAAGAAAAACAGTAGTGTCTCCTGACTGTTGTGACACAAAAATATATCTGTTGAAAATAGTCTTGTGTAGGCCCGACATCCCAGTGTGGTTTCGCAGTTCCACGGGTCAAATCGCTGTACTATCCAGTTTTGGGCTTTTGGTATCTAAAAAAAAGCAGTTTGAGTGTGTCGCTCACTGTTCAGCCGCAAATATCTCTATTTAAAAAAGTGTGGTATACCTCAGTAAACAATAACTGTGGTTTTGCCATCAAACGGTAAAAAATCTCTATTATTTAGCTTTTGGTAGTTTTTCCGTAAAGAAAAACAGTAGTGTCTCCTGACTGTTGTGACACAAAAATATATCTGTTGAAAATAGTCTTGTGTAGGCCCGACATCCCAGTGTGGTTTCGCAGTTCCACGGGTCAAATCGCTGTACTATCCAGTTTTGGGCCGTTGGTATCTAAAAAAAAGCAGTTTGAGTGTGTCGCTCACTGTTCAGCCGCAAATATTTCTATTTAAAAAAGTGTGGTATACCCCAGTAAACAATAACTGTGGTTTTGCCATCCCACGGTAAAAAATCTCTATTATTCAGCTTTTGGTAGTTTTTTCCATAAAGAAAAACAGTAGTGTCTCCTGACTGTTGTGACACAAAAATATATCTGTTGAAAATAGTCTTGTGTAGGCCAGATATCCAAGTGTGGTTTCGCAGTTCCACGGGTCAAATTGCTGTACTATCCAGTTTTGGGCCTTTGGTATCTAAAAAAAAAGCAGTTTGAGTGTGTCGCTCACTGTTCAGCCGCAAATATCTCTATTTAAAAAAGTGTGGTATACCCCAGTAAACAATAACTGTGGTTTTGCCATCCCACAGTAAAAAATCTCTATTATTCAGCTTTTGGTAGTTTTTTCCGTAAAGGAAAAAAATAGTGTCTCCTGACTGTTGTGACACAAAAATATATCTGTTGAAAACAGTCTTGTGTAGGCCCGACATCCCAGTGTGGTTTCGCAGTTCCACGGATCAAATCGCTGTACTATCCAGTTTTGGGCCTTTGGTATCTAAAAAAAAAGCAGTTTGAGTGTGTCGCTCACTGTTCAGCCGCAAATATCTCTATTTAAAAAAGTGTGGTATACCCCAGTAAACAATAACTGTGGTTTTGCCATCCCACGGTAAAAAATCTCTATTATTCAGCTTTTGGTAGTTTTTTCCGTGAAGAAAAACAGTAGTGTCTCCTGACTGTTGTGACACAAAAATATATCTGTTGAAAATAGTCTTGTGTAGGCCCGACATCCCAGTGTGGTTTCGCAGTTCCACGGGTCAAATCGCTGTACTATCCAGTTTTGGGCCTTTGGTATCTAAAAAACAAGCAGTTTGAGTGTGTCGCTCACTGTTCAGCCGCAAATATCTCTATTTAAAAAAGTGTGGTATACCCAAGTAAACAATAACTGTGGTTTTGCCATCCCACGGTAAAAAATCTCTATTATTCAGCTTTTGGTAGTTTTTTCCGTAAAGAAAAACAGTAGTGTCTCCTGACTGTTGTGACACAAAAATATATCTGTTGAAAATAGTCTTGCGTAGGCCCGACATCCCAGTGTGGTTTCGCAGTTCCACGGGTCAAATCGCTGTACTATCCAGTTTTGGGCCTTTGGTATCTGAAAAAAAAGCAGTTTGAGTGTGTCGCTCCCTGTTCAGCCGCAAATATCTCTATTTAAAAAAGTATGGTATACCCCAGTAAACAATAACTGTGGTTTTGCCATCCCACGGTAAATATCTCTATTATTCAGCTTTTGGTAGTTTTTTCCGTAAAGAAAAACAGTAGTGTCTCCTGACTGTTGTGACACAAAAATATATCTGTTGAAAATCGTCTTGTGTAGGCCCGACATCCCAGTGTGGTTTCGCAGTTCCACGGGTCAAATCGTTGTACTATCCAGTTTTGGGCCTTTGGTATCTAAAAAAAAAGCAGTTTGAGTGTGTCGCTCACTGTTCAGCAGCAAATATCTCTATTTAAAAAAGTGTGGTATACCCCAGTAAACAATAACTGTGGTTTTGCCATCCCACGGTAAAAAATCTCTATTATTCAGCTTTTGGTAGTTTTTTCCGTAAAGAAAAACAGTAGTGTCTCCTGACTGTTGTGACACAAAAATATATCTGTTGAAAATAGTCTTGTGTAGGCCCGACATCCCAGTGTGGTTTCGCAGTTCCACGGGTCAAATCGCTGTACTATCCAGTTTTGGGCTTTTGGTATCTAAAAAAAAGCAGTTTGAGTGTGTCGCTCACTGTTCAGCCGCAAATATCTCTATTTAAAAAAGTGTGGTATACCTCAGTAAACAATAACTGTGGTTTTGCCATCAAACGGTAAAAAATCTCTATTATTTAGCTTTTGGTAGTTTTTCCGTAAAGAAAAACAGTAGTGTCTCCTGACTGTTGTGACACAAAAATATATCTGTTGAAAATAGTCTTGTGTAGGCCCGACATCCCAGTGTGGTTTCGCAGTTCCACGGGTCAAATCGCTGTACTATCCAGTTTTGGGCCGTTGGTATCTAAAAAAAAGCAGTTTGAGTGTGTCGCTCACTGTTCAGCCGCAAATATTTCTATTTAAAAAAGTGTGGTATACCCCAGTAAACAATAACTGTGGTTTTGCCATCCCACGGTAAAAAATCTCTATTATTCAGCTTTTGGTAGTTTTTTCCATAAAGAAAAACAGTAGTGTCTCCTGACTGTTGTGACACAAAAATATATCTGTTGAAAATAGTCTTGTGTAGGCCAGATATCCAAGTGTGGTTTCGCAGTTCCACGGGTCAAATTGCTGTACTATCCAGTTTTGGGCCTTTGGTATCTAAAAAAAAAGCAGTTTGAGTGTGTCGCTCACTGTTCAGCCGCAAATATCTCTATTTTAAAAAGTGTGGTATACCCCAGTAAACAATAACTGTGGTTTTGCCATCCCACAGTAAAAAATCTCTATTATTCAGCTTTTGGTAGTTTTTTCCGTAAAGGAAAAAAATAGTGTCTCCTGACTGTTGTGACACAAAAATATATCTGTTGAAAACAGTCTTGTGTAGGCCCGACATCCCAGTGTGGTTTCGCAGTTCCACGGGTCAAATCGCTGTACTATCCAGTTTTGGGCCTTTGGTATCTAAAAAAAAAGCAGTTTGAGTGTGTCGCTCACTGTTCAGCCGCAAATATCTCTATTTAAAAAAGTGTGGTATACCCCAGTAAACAATAACTGTGGTTTTGCCATCCCACGGTAAAAAATCTCTATTATTCAGCTTTTGGTAGTTTTTTCCGTGAAGAAAAACAGTAGTGTCTCCTGACTGTTGTGACACAAAAATATATCTGTTGAAAATAGTCTTGTGTAGGCCCGACATCCCAGTGTGGTTTCGCAGTTCCACGGGTCAAATCGCTGTACTATCTACTTTTGGGCTTTTGGTATCTAAAAAAAAGCAGTTTGAGTGTGTCGCTCACTGTTCAGCCGCAAATATCTCTATTTAAAAAAGTGTGGTATACCCCAGTAAACAATAACTGTGGTTTTGCCATCCCACGGTAAAAATCTCTATTATTCAGCTTTTGATAGTTTTTTCCGTAAAGAAAAACAGTAGTGTCTCCTGACTGTTGTGACACAAAAATATATCTGTTGAAAATAGTCTTGTGTAGGCCCGACTTCCCATTGTGGTTTCGCAGTTCCACGGGTCAAATCGCTGTACTATCCAGTTTTGGGCCTTTGGTATCTAAAAAAACAAGCAGTTTGAGTGTGTCGCTCACTGTTCAGCCGCAAATATCTCTATTTAAAAAAGTGTGGTATACCCCAGTAAACAATAACTGTGGTTTTGCCATCCCACGGTAAAAAATCTCTATTATTCAGCTTTTGGTAGTTTTTTCCGTAAAGAAAAACAGTAGTGTCTCCTGACTGTTGTGACACAAAAATATATCTGTTGAAAATAGTCTTGTGTAGGCCCGACATCCCAGTGTAGTTTCGCAGTTCCACGGGTCAAATCGCTGTACTATCCAGTTTTGGGCTTTTGGTATCTAAAATAAAGCAGTTTGAGTGTGTCGATCACTGTTCAGCCGCAAATATCTCTATTTAAAAAAGTGTGGTATACCCCAGTAAACAATAACTGTGGTTTTGCCATCAAACGGTAAAAAATCTCTATTATTTAGCTTTTGGTAGTTTTTTCCGTAAAGAAAAACAGTAGTGTCTCCTGACTGTTGTGACACAAAAATATATCTGTTGAAAATAGTCTTGTGTCGGCCCGACATCCCAGTGTGTTTTCACAGTTCCACGGGTCAAATCGCTGTACTATCCAGTTTTGGGCCTTTGGTATCTAAAAAAAAAGCAGTTTGAGTGTGTCGCTCACTGTTCAGCCGCAAATATCTCTATTTAAAAAAGTGTGGTATACCCCAGTAAACAATAACTGTGGTTTTGCCATCCCGCGGTAAAAAATCTCTATTATTCAGCTTTTGGTAGTTTTTTCCGTAAAGAAAAACAGTATTGTCTCCTGATTGTTGTGACACAAAAATATATCTGTTGAAAATAGTCTTGTGTAGGCCCGACATCCCAGTGTGGTTTCGCAGTTCCACGGGTCAAATCGCTGTACTATAGAGTTTTGGGCTTTTGATATCTAAAAAAAAGCAGTTTGAGTGTGTCGCTCACTGTTCAGCCGCAAATATCTCTATTTAAAAAAGTGTGGTATACCCAAGTAAACAATAACTGTGGTTTTGCCATCCCACGGTAAAAAATCTCTATTATTCAGCTTTTGGTAGTTTTTTCCGTAAAGAAAAACAGTAGTGTCTCCTGACTGTTGTGACACAAAAATATATCTGTTGAAAATAGTCTTGTGTAGGCCCGACATCCCAGTGTGGTTTCGCAGTTCCACGGGTCAAATCGCTGTACTATCCAGTTTTGGGCTTTTGGTATCTAAAAAAAAGCAGTTTGAGTGTGTCGCTCACTGTTCAGCCGCAAATATCTCTATTTAAAAAAGTGTGGTATACCCCAGTAAACAATAACTGTGGTTTTGCCATCAAACGGTAAAAAATCTCTATTATTTAGCTTTTGGTAGTTTTTTCCGTAAAGAAAAACAGTAGTGTCTCCTGACTGTTGTGACACAAAAATATATCTGTTGAAAATAGTCTTGTGTAGGCCCGACATCCCAGTGTGTTTTCACAGTTCCACGGGTCAAATCGCTGTACTATCCAGTTTTGGGCCTTTGGTATCTAAAAAAAAAAGCAGTTTGAGTGTGTCGCTCACTGTTCAGCCGCAAATATCTCTATTTAAAAAATTGTGGTATACCCCAGTAAACAATAACTGTGGTTTTGCCATCCCACGGTAAAAAATCTCTATTATTCAGCTTTTGGTCGTTTTTTCCGTAAAGAAAAACAGTAGTGTCTCCTTACTGTTGTGACACAAAAATATATCTGTTGAAAATAGTCTTGGGTAGGCCCGACATCCCAGTGTGGTTTCGTAGTTCCACGGGTCAAATCGCTGTACTATCCAGTTTTGGGTTTTTGGTATCTAAAAAAAAAGCAGTTTGAGTGTGTCGCTCGCTGTTCAGCTGCAAATATCTCTATTTAAAAAAGTGTGGTATACCCCAGTAAACAATAACTGTGGTTTTGCCATCCCACGGTAAAAAATCTCTATTATTCAGCTTTTGGTAGTTTTTTCCGTAAAGAAAAACAGTAGTGTCTCCTGACTGTTGTGACACAAAAATATAACTGTTGAAAATAGTCTTGTGTAGGCCCGACATCCCAGTGTGGTTTCGCAGTTCCACGGGTCAAATCGCTGTACTATCCAATTTTGGGCCTTTGGTATCTAAAAAAAAAGCAGTTTGAGTGTGTCGCTCACTGTTCAGCCGCAAATATCTCTATTTAAAAAAGTGTGGTATACCCCAGTAAACAATAACTGTGGTTTTGCCATCCCGCGGTAAAAAATCTCTATTATTCAGCTTTTGGTAGTTTTTTTCTTAAAGAAAAACAGTATTGTCTCCTGATTGTTGTGACACAAAAATATATCTGTTGAAAATAGTCTTGTGTAGGCCCGACATCCCAGTGTGGTTTCGCAGTTCCACGGGTCAAATCGCTGTACTATCCAGTTTTGGGCTTTTGATATCTAAAAAAAAGCAGTTTGAGTGTGTCGCTCACTGTTCAGCCGCAAATATCTCTATTTAAAAAAGTGTGGTATACCCCAGTAAACAATAAGTGTGGTTTTGCCATCAAACGGTAAAAAATCTCTATTATTTAGCTTTTGGTAGTTTTTTCCGTAAAGAAAAACAGTAGTGTCTCCTGACTGTTGTGACACAAAAATATATCTGTTGAAAATAGTCTTGTGTAGGCCCGACATCCCAGTGTGGTTTCGCAGTTCCACGGGTCAAATCGCTGTACTGTCCAGTTTTGGGCCTTTGGTATCTAAAAAAAAAGCAGTTTGAGTGTGTCGCTCACTGTTCAGCCGCAAATATCTCTATTTAAAAAAGTGTGGTATACCCCAGTAAACAATAACTGTGGTTTTGCCATCCCACGGTAAAAAATCTCTATTATTCAGCTTTTGGTAGTTTTTTCCGTGAAGAAAAACAGTAGTGTCTCCTGACTGTTGTGACACAAAAATATATCTGTTGAAAATAGTCTTGTGTAGGCCCGACATCCCAGTGTGGTTTCGCAGTTCCACGGGTCAAATCGCTGTACTATCCAGTTTTGGACCTTTGGTATCTAAAAAAAAAGCAGTTTGAGTGTGTCGCTCACTGTTCAGCCGCAAATATCTCTATTTAAAAAAGTGTGGTATACCCCAGTAAACAATAACTGTGGTTTTGCCATCCCACGGTAAAAAATCTCTATTATTCAGCTTTTGGTAGTTTTTTCCGTAAAGAAAAACAGTAGTGTCTCCTGACTGTTGTGACACAAAAATATATCTGTTGAAAATAGTCTTGTGTAGGCCCGACATCCCAGTGTGGTTTCGCAGTTCCACGGGTCAAATCGCTGTACTATCCAGTTTTGGGCCTTTGGTATCTAAAAAAAAAGCAGTTTGAGTGTGTCGTCCACTGTTCAGCCGCAAATATCTCTATTTAAAAAAGTGTGGTACAACCCAGTAAACAATAACTGTGGTTTTGCCATCCCACGGTAAAAAATCTCTATTATTCAGCTTTTGGTAGTTTTTTCCGTAAAGAAAAGCAGTAGTGTCTCCTGACTGTTGTGACACAAAAATATATCTGTTGAAAATAGTCTTGTGTAGGCCCGACATCCCAGTGTGGTTTCGCAGTTCCACGGGTCAAATGGCTGTACTATCCAGTTTTGGGCCTTTGGTATCTAAAAAAAAAGCAGTTTGAGTGTGTCGCTCACTTTTCAGTCACAAATATCTCTATTTAAAAAAGTGTGGTATACCCCAGTAAACAATAACTGTGGTTTTGCCATCCCACGGTAAAAAATCTCTATTATTCAGCTTTTGGTAGCTTTTTCCGTAAAGAAAAACAGTAGTGTCTCCTGACTGTTGTGACACAAAAATATATCTGTTGAAAATAGTCTTGTGTAGGCCCGACATCCCAGTGTGGTTTCGCAGTTCCATGGGTCAAATCGCTGTACTATCCAGTTTTGGGCCTTTGGTATCTAAAAAATGCAGTTTGAGTGTGTCGCTCACTGTTCAGCCGCAAATATCTCTATTTAAAAAAGTGTGGTATACCCCAGTAAACAATAACTGTGGTTTTGCCATCCCACGGTAAAAAATCTCTATTATTCAGCTTTTGGTATTTTTTTCCGTAAAGAAAAACAGTAGTGTCTCCTGACTGTTGTGACACAAAAATATATCTGTTGAAAATAGTCTTGTGTAGGCCCGACATCCCAGTGTGGTTTCGCAGTTCCACGGGTCAAATCGCTGTACTTTCCAGTTTTGGGCCTTTGGTATCTAAAAAAAAAGCAGTTTGAGTGTGTCGCTCACTGCTCAGCCGCAAATATCTCTATTTAAAAAGTGTGGTATACCCCAGTAAACAATAACTGTGGTTTTGCCATCCCACGGTAAAAAATCTCTATTATTCAGCTTTTGGTAGTTTTTTCCGTACAGAAAAACAGTAGTGTCTCCTGACTGTTGTGACACAAAAATATATCTGTTGAAAATAGTCTTGTGTAGGCCCGATATCCCAGTGTGGTTTCGCAGTTCCACGGATCAAATCACTGTACTATCCAGTTTTGGGCCTTTGGTATCTAAAAAAAAAGCAGTTTGAGTGAGTCGCCCACTGTTCAGCCGCAAATATCTCTATTTAAAAAAGTGTGGTATACCCCAGTAAACAATAACTGTGGTTTTGCCATCCCACGGTAAAAAATCTCTATTATTCAGCTTTTGGTAGTTTTTTCCGTAAAGAAAAACAGTAGTGTCTCCTGACTGTTGTGACACAAAAATATATCTGTTGAAAATAGTCTTGTGTAGGCCCGACATCCCAGTGTGGTTTCGCAGTTCCACGGGTCAAATCGCTGTACTATCCAGTTTTGGGCCTTTGGTATCTAAAAAAAAAGCAGTTTGAGTGTGTCGCTCACTGTTCAGCCGCAAATATCTCTATTTAAAAAAGTGTGGTATACCCCAGTAAACAATAACTGTGGTTTTGCCATCCCACGGTAAAAAATCTCTATTATTCAGCTTTTGGTAGTTTTTTCCGTAAAGAAAAACAGTAGTGTCTCCTGACTGTTGTGACACAAAAATATATCTGTTGAAAATAGTCTTGTGTAGGCCCGACATCCCAGTGTGGTTTTGCAGTTCCACGGGTCAAATCGCTGTACTATCTAGTTTTGGGCTTTTGGTATCTAAAAAAAAGCAGTTTGAGTGTGTCGCTCACTGTTCAGCCGCAAATATCTCTATTTAAAAAAGTGTGGTATACCCAAGTAAACAATAACTGTGGTTTTGCCATCCCACGGTAAAAAATCTCTATTATTCAGCTTTTGGTAGTTTTTTCCGTAAAGAAAAACAGTAGTGTCTCCTGACTGTTGTGACACAAAAATATATCTGTTAAAAATAGTCTTCTGTAGGCCCGACATCCCAGTGTGGTTTCGCAGTTCCACGGGTCAAATCGCTGTACTATCCAGTTTTGGGCCTTTGGTATCTGAAAAAAAGCAGTTTGAGTGTGTCGCTCCCTGTTCAGCCGCAAATATCTCTATTTAAAAAAGTGTGGTATACCCCAGTAAACAATAACTGTGGTTTTGCCATCCCACAGTAAATATCTCTATTATTCAGCTTTTGGTAGTTTTTTCCGTAAAGAAAAACAGTAGTGTCTCCTGGCTGTTGTGACACAAAAATATATCTGTTGAAAATAGTCTTGTGTAGGCCCGACATCCCAGTGTGGTTTCGCAGTTCCACGGGTCAAATCGCTGTACTATCCAGTTTTGGGCTTTTGATATCTAAAAAAAGCAGTTTGACTGTGTCGCTCACTGTTCAGCTGCAAATATCTCTATTTAAAAAAGTGTGGTATACCCCAGTAAACAATAACTGTGGTTTTGCCATCAAACGGTAAAAAATCTCTATTATTTAGCTTTTGGTATTTTTTTCCGTAAAGAGAAACAGTAGTGTCTCCTGACTGTTGTGACACAAAAATATATCTGTTGAAAATAGTCTTGTGTAGGCCCGACATCCCAGTGTGGTTTCGAAGTTCCACGGGTCAAATCGCTGTACTATCCAGTTTTGGGCCTTTGGTATCTAAAAAAAAAGCAGTTTGAGTGTGTCGCTCACTGATCAGCTGCAAATATCTCTATTTAAAAAAGTGTGGTATACCCCAGTAAACAATAACTGTGGTTTTGCCATCCCACGGTAAAAAATCTCTATTATTCAGCTTTTGGTAGTTTTTTCCGTAAAGAAAAACAGTAGTGTCTCCTGACTGTTGTGACACAAAAATATATCTGTTGAAAATAGTCTTGTGTAGGCCCGACATCCCAGTGTGGTTTCGCAGTTCCACGGGTCAAATCGCTGTACTATCCAGTTTTGGGCCTTTGGTATCTAAAAAAAAAGCAGTTTGAGTGTGTCGCTCACTGTTCAGCCGCAAATATCTCTATTTAAAAAAGTGCGGTATACCCCAGTAAACAATAACTGTGGTTTTGCCATCCCACGGTAAAAAATCTTTATTATTCAGCTTTTGGTTATTTTTTTCCGTAAAGAAAAACAGTAGTGTCTCCTGACTGTTGTGACACAAAAATATATCTGTTGAAAATAGTCTTGTGTAGGCCCGACATCCCAGTGTGGTTTCGCAGTTCCACGGGTCAAATCGCTGTACTATCCAGTTTTGGGCCTTTGGTATTTGAAAACAAAGCAGTTTGAGTGTGTCGCTCACTGTTCAGCCGCAAATATCTCTATTTAAAAAAGTGTGGTATACCCCAGTAAACAATAACTGTGGTTTTGCCATCCCACGGTAAATATCTCTATTATTCAGCTTTTGGTAGTTTTTTCCGTAAAGAAAAACAGTAGTGTCTCCTGACTGTTGTGACACAAAAATATATCTGTTGAAAATAGTCTTGTGTAGGCCCGACATCCCAGTGTGGTTTCGCAGTTCCACGGGTCAAATCGTTGTACTATCCAGTTTTGGGCCTTTGGTATCTAACAAAAAAGCAGTTTGAGTGTGTCGCTCCCTGTTCAGCCGCAAATATCTCTATTTAAAAAAGTGTGGTATACCCCAGTAAACAATAACTGTGGTTTTGCCATCCCACAGTAAATATCTCTATTATTCAGCTTTTGGTAGTTTTTTCTGTAAAGAAAAACAGTAGTGTCTCCTGACTGTTGTGACACAAAAATATATCTGTTGAAAATAGTCTTGTGTAGGCCCGACATCCCAGTGTGGTTTCGCAGTTCCACGGGTCAAATCGCTGTACTATCCAGTTTTGGGCTTTTGATATCTAAAAAAAGCAGTTTGACTGTGTCGCTCACTGTTCAGCTGCAAATATCTCTATTTAAAAAAGTGTGGTATACCCCAGTAAACAATAACTGTGGTTTTGCCATCAAACGGTAAAAAATCTCTATTATTTAGCTTTTGGTATTTTTTTCCGTAAAGAGAAACAGTAGTGTCTCCTGACTGTTGTGACACAAAAATATATCTGTTGAAAATAGTCTTGTGTAGGCCCGACATCCCAGTGTGGTTTCGAAGTTTCACGGGTCAAATCGCTGTACTATCCAGTTTTGGGCCTTTGGTATCTAAAAAAAAAGCAGTTTGAGTGTGTCGCTCACTGTTCAGCCGCAAATATCTCTATTTAAAAAAGTGCGGTATACCCCAGTAAACAATAACTGTGGTTTTGCCATCCCACGGTAAAAAATCTCTATTATTCAGCTTTTGGTTATTTTTTTCCGTAAAGAAAAACAGTAGTGTCTCCTGACTGTTGTGACACAAAAATATATCTGTTGAAAATAGTCTTGTGTAGGCCCGACATCCCAGTGTGGTTTCGCAGTTCCACGGGTCAAATCGCTGTACTATCCAGTTTTGGGCCTTTGGTATTTGAAAACAAAGCAGTTTGAGTGTGTCGCTCACTGTTCAGCCGCAAATATCTCTATTTAAAAAAGTGTGGTATACCCCAGTAAACAATAACTGTGGTTTTGCCATCCCACGGTAAATATCTCTATTATTCAGCTTTTGGTAGTTTTTTCCGTAAAGAAAAACAGTAGTGTCTCCTGACTGTTGTGACACAAAAATATATCTGTTGAAAATAGTCTTGTGTAGGCCCGACATCCCAGTGTGGTTTCGCAGTTCCACGGGTCAAATCGTTGTACTATCCAGTTTTGGGCCTTTGGTATCTAACAAAAAAGCAGTTTGAGTGTGTCGCTCCCTGTTCAGCCGCAAATATCTCTATTTAAAAAAGTGTGGTATACCCCAGTAAACAATAACTGTGGTTTTGCCATCCCACAGTAAATATCTCTATTATTCAGCTTTTGGTAGTTTTTTCCGTAAAGAAAAACAGTAGTGTCTCCTGACTGTTGTGACACAAAAATATATCTGTTGAAAATAGTCTTGTGTAGGCCCGACATCCCAGTGTGGTTTCGCAGTTCCACGGGTCAAATCGCTGTACTATCCAGTTTTGGGCTTTTGATATCTAAAAAAAGCAGTTTGACTGTGTCGCTCACTGTTCAGCTGCAAATATCTCTATTTAAAAAAGTGTGGTATACCCCAGTAAACAATAACTGTGGTTTTGCAATCAAACGGTAAAAAATCTCTATTATTTAGCTTTTGGTATTTTTTTCCGTAAAGAGAAACAGTAGTGTCTCCTGACTGTTGTGACACAAAAATATATCTGTTGAAAATAGTCTTGTGTAGGCCCGACATCCCAGTGTGGTTTCGAAGTTCCACGGGTCAAATCGCTGTACTATCCAGTTTTGGGCCTTTGGTATCTAAAAAAAAAGCAGTTTGAGTGTGTCGCTCACTGATCAGCTGCAAATATCTCTATTTAAAAAAGTGTGGTATACCCCAGTAAACAATAACTGTGGTTTTGCCATCCCACGGTAAAAAATCTCTATTATTCAGCTTTTGGTAGTTTTTTCCGTAAAGAAAAACAGTAGTGTCTCCTGACTGTTGTGACACAAAAATATATCTGTTGAAAATAGTCTTGTGTAGGCCCGACATCCCTGTGTGGTTTCGCAGTTCCACGGGTCAAATCGCTGTACTATCCAGTTTTGGGCCTTTGGTATCTAAAAAAAAAGCAGTTTGAGTGTGTCGCTCACTGTTCAGCCGCAAATATCTCTATTTAAAAAAGTGCGGTATACCCCAGTAAACAATAACTGTGGTTTTGCCATCCCACGGTAAAAAATCTCTATTATTCAGCTTTTGGTTATTTTTTTCCGTAAAGAAAAACAGTAGTGTCTCCTGACTGTTGTGACACAAAAATATATCTGTTGAAAATAGTCTTGTGTAGGCCCGACATCCCAGTGTGGTTTCGCAGTTCCACGGGTCAAATCGCTGTACTATCCAGTTTTGGGCCTTTGGTATTTGAAAACAAAGCAGTTTAAGTGTGTCGCTCACTGTTCAGCCGCAAATATCTCTATTTAAAAAAGTGTGGTATACCCCAGTAAACAATAACTGTGGTTTTGCCATCCCACGGTAAATATCTCTATTATTCAGCTTTTGGTAGTTTTTTCCGTAAAGAAAAACAGTAGTGTCTCCTGACTGTTGTGACACAAAAATATATCTGTTGAAAATAGTCTTGTGTAGGCCCGACATCCCAGTGTGGTTTCGCAGTTCCACGGGTCAAATCGTTGTACTATCCAGTTTTGGGCCTTTGGTATCTAACAAAAAAGCAGTTTGAGTGTGTCGCTCACTGTTCAGCAGCAAATATCTCTATTTAAAAAAGTGTGGTATACCCCAGTAAACAATAACTGTGGTTTTGCCATCCCACGGTAAAAAATCTCTATTATTCAGCTTTTGGTAGTTTTTTCCGTAAAGAAAAACAGTAGTGTCTCCTGACTGTTGTGACACAAAAATATATCTGTTGAAAATAGTCTTGTGTAGGCCCGACATCCCAGTGTGGTTTCGCAGTTCCACGGGTCAAATCGCTGTACTATCCAATTTTGGGCCTTTGGTATCTAAAAAAAAAGCAGTTTGAGTGTGTCGCTCACTGTTCAGCCGCAAATATCTCTATTTAAAAAAGTGTGGTATACCCCAGTAAACAAAAACTGTGGTTTTGCCATCCCGCGGTAAAAAATCTCTATTATTCAGCTTTTGGTAGTTTTTTCCGTAAAGAAAAACAGTAGTGTATCCTGATTGTTGTGACACAAAAATATATCTGTTGAAAATAGTCTTGTGTAGGCCCGACATCCCAGTGTGGTTTCGCAGTTCCATGGGTCAAATCGCTGTACTATCCAGTTTTGGGCCTTTGGTATCTAAAAAAAAAGCAGTTTGAGTGTGTCGCTCACTGTTCAGCCGCAAATATCTCTATTTAAAAAAGTGTGGTATACCCCAGTAAACAATAACTGTGGTTTTGCCATCCCACGGTAAAAAATCTCTATTATTCAGCTTTTGGTAGTTTTTTCCGTAAAGAAAAACAGTAGTGTCTCCTGACTGTTGTGACACAAAAATATATCTGTTGAAAATAGTCTTGTGTAGGCCCGACATCCCAGTGTGGTTTCGCAGTTCCACGGGTCAAATCGCTGTACTATCTAGTTTTGGGCTTTTGGTATCTAAAAAAAAGCAGTTTGAGTGTGTCGCTCACTGTTCAGCCGCAAATATCTCTATTTAAAAAAAGTGTGGTATACCCAAGTAAACAATAACTGTGGTTTTGCCATCCCACGGTAAAAAATCTCTATTATTCAGCTTTTGGTAGTTTTTTCCGTAAAGAAAAACAGTAGTGTCTCCTGACTGTTGTGACACAAAAATATATCTGTTGAAAATAGTCTTGTGTAGGCCCGACATCCCAGTGTGGTTTCGCAGTTCCACGGGTCAAATCGCTGTACTATCCAGTTTTGGGCCTTTGGTATCTGAAAAAAAGCAGTTTGAGTGTGTCGCTCCCTGTTCAGCCGCAAATATCTCTATTTAAAAAAGTGTGGTATACCCCAGTAAACAATAACTGTGGTTTTGCCATCCCACGGTAAATATCTCTATTATTCAGCTTTTGGTAGTTTTTTCCGTAAAGAAAAACAGTAGTGTCTCCTGACTGTTGTGACACAAAAATATATCTGTTGAAAATAGTCTTGTGTAGGCCCGACATCCCAGTGTGGTTTCGCAGTTCCACGGGTCAAATCGCTGTACTATCCAGTTTTGGGCTTTTGATATCTAAAAAAAGCAGTTTGACTGTGTCGCTCACTGTTCAGCTGCAAATATCTCTATTTAAAAAAGTGTGGTATACCCCAGTAAACAATAACTGTGGTTTTGCCATCAAACGGTAAAAAATCTCTATTATTTAGCTTTTGGTATTTTTTTCCGTAAAGAGAAACAGTAGTGTCTCCTGACTGTTGTGACACAAAAATATATCTGTTGAAAATAGTCTTGTGTAGGCCCGACATCCCAGTGTGGTTTCGAAGTTCCACGGGTCAAATCGCTGTACTATCCAGTTTTGGGCCTTTGGTATCTAAAAAAAAAGCAGTTTGAGTGTGTCGCTCACTGATCAGCTGCAAATATCTCTATTTAAAAAAGTGTGGTATACCCCAGTAAACAATAACTGTGGTTTTGCCATCCCACGGTAAAAAATCTCTATTATTCAGCTTTTGGTAGTTTTTTCCGTAAAGAAAAACAGTAGTGTTTCCTGACTGTTGTGACACAAAAATATATCTGTTGAAAATAGTCTTGTGTAGGCCCGACATCCCAGTGTGGTTTCGCAGTTCCACGGGTCAAATCGCTGTACTATCCAGTTTTGGGCCTTTGGTATTTGAAAACAAAGCAGTTTGAGTGTGTCGCTCACTGTTCAGCCGCAAATATCTCTATTTAAAAAAGTGTGGTATAGCCCAGTAAACAATAACTGTGGTTTTGCCATCCCACGGTAAATATCTCTATTATTCAGCTTTTGGTAGTTTTTTCCGTAAAGAAAAACAGTAGTGTCTCCTGACTGTTGTGACACAAAAATATATCTGTTGAAAATAGTCTTGTGTAGGCCCGACATCCCAGTGTGGTTTCGCAGTTCCACGGGTCAAATCGTTGTACTATCCAGTTTTGGGCCTTTGGTATCTAACAAAAAAGCAGTTTGAGTGTGTCGCTCACTGTTCAGCAGCAAATATCTCTATTTAAAAAAGTGTGGTATACCCCAGTAAACAATAACTGTGGTTTTGCCATCCCACGGTAAAAAATCTCTATTATTCAGCTTTTGGTAGTTTTTTCCGTAAAGAAAAACAGTAGTGTCTCCTGACTGTTGTGACACAAAAATATATCTGTTGAAAATAGTCTTGTGTAGGCCCGACATTCCAGTGTGGTTTCGCAGTTCCACGGGTCAAATCGCTGTACTATCCAATTTTGGGCCTTTGGTATCTAAAAAAAAAGCAGTTTGAGTGTGTCGCTCACTGTTCAGCCGCAAATATCTCTATTTAAAAAAGTGTGGTATACCCCAGTAAACAATAACTGTGGTTTTGCCATCCCGCGGTAAAAAAATCTCTATTATTCAGCTTTTGGTAGTTTTTTCCGTAAAGAAAAACAGTAGTGTATCCTGATTGTTGTGACACAAAAATATATCTGTTGAAAATAGTCTTGTGTAGGCCCGACATCCCAGTGTGGTTTCGCAGTTCCACGGGTCAAATCGCTGTACTATCCAGTTTTGGGCCTTTGGTATCTAAAAAAAAAGCAGTTTGAGTGTGTCGCTCACTGTTCAGCCGCAAATATCTCTATTTAAAAAAGTGCGGTATACCCCAGTAAACAATAACTGTGGTTTTGCCATCCCACGGTAAAAAATCTCTATTATTCAGCTTTTGGTTATTTTTTTCCGTAAAGAAAAACAGTAGTGTCTCCTGACTGTTGTGACACAAAAATATATCTGTTGAAAATAGTCTTGTGTAGGCCCGACATCCCAGTGTGGTTTCGCAGTTCCACGGGTCAAATCGCTGTACTATCCAGTTTTGGGCCTTTGGTATCTAAAAAAAAAGCAGTTTGAGTGTGTCGCTCACTGTTCAGCTGCAAATATCTCTATTTAAAAAAGTGCGGTATACCCCAGTAAACAATAACTGTGGTTTTGCCATCCCACGGTAAAAAATCTCTATTATTCAGCTTTTGGTTATTTTTTTCCGTAAAGAAAAACAGTAGTGTCTCCTGACTGTTGTGACACAAAAATATATCTGTTGAAAATAGTCTTGTGTAGGCCCGACATCCCAGTGTGGTTTCGCAGTTCCACGGGTCAAATCGCTGTACTATCCAGTTTTGGGCCTTTGGTATCTGAAAACAAAGCAGTTTGAGTGTGTCGCTCACTGTTCAGCCGCAAATATCTCTATTTAAAAAAGTGTGGTATACCCCAGTAAACAATAACTGTGGTTTTGCCATCCCACGGTAAATATCTCTATTATTCAGCTTTTGGTAGTTTTTTCCGTAAAGAAAAACAGTAGTGTCTCCTGACTGTTGTGACACAAAAATATATCTGTTGAAAATAGTCTTGTGTAGGCCCGACATCCCAGTGTGGTTTCGCAGTTCCACGGGTCAAATCGTTGTACTATCCAGTTTTTGGCCTTTGGTATCTAACAAAAAAGCAGTTTGAGTGTGTCGCTCACTGTTCAGCAGCAAATATCTCTATTTAAAAAAGTGTGGTATACCCCAGTAAACAATAACTGTGGTTTTGCCATCCCACGGTAAAAAATCTCTATTATTCAGCTTTTGGTAGTTTTTCCGTAAAGAAAAACAGTAGTGTCTCCTGACTGTTGTGACACAAAAATATATCTGTTGAAAATAGTCTTGTGTAGGCCCGACATCCCAGTGTGGTTTCGCAGTTCCACGGGTCAAATCGCTGTACTATCCAATTTTGGGCCTTTGGTATCTAAAAAAAAAGCAGTTTGAGTGTGTCGCTCACTGTTCAGCTGCAAATATCTCTATTTAAAAAAGTGTGGTATACCCCAGTAAACAATAACTGTGGTTTTGCCATCCCGCGGTAAAAAATCTCTATTATTCAGCTTTTGGTAGTTTTTTCCGTAAAGAAAAACAGTAGTGTATCCTGATTGTTGTGACACAAAAATATATCTGTTGAAAATAGTCTTGTGTAGGCCCGACATCCCAGTGTGGTTTCGCAGTTCCACGGGTCAAATCGTTGTACTATCCAGTTTTGGGCCTTTGGTATCTAACAAAAAAGCAGTTTGAGTGTGTCGCTCACTGTTCAGCAGCAAATATCTCTATTTAAAAAAGTGTGGTATACCCCAGTAAACAATAACTGTGGTTTTGCCATCCCACGGTAAAAAATCTCTATTATTCAGCTTTTGGTAGTTTTTTCCGTAAAGAAAAACAGTAGTGTCTCCTGACTGTTGTGACACAAAAATATATCTGTTGAAAATAGTCTTGTGTAGGCCCGACATCCCAGTGTGGTTTCGCAGTTCCACGGGTCAAATCGCTGTACTATCCAATTTTGGGCCTTTGGTATCTAAAAAAAAAGCAGTTTGAGTGTGTCGCTCACTGTTCAGCCGCAAATATCTCTATTTAAAAAAGTGTGGTATACCCCAGTAAACAATAACTGTGGTTTTGCCATCCCGCGGTAAAAAATCTCTATTATTCAGCTTTTGGTAGTTTTTTCCGTAAAGAAAAACAGTAGTGTATCCTGATTGTTGTGACACAAAAATATATCTGTTGAAAATAGTCTTGTGTAGGCCCGACATCATAGTGTGATTTCGCAGTTCCACGGGTCAAATCGCTGTACTATCCAGTTTTGGGCTTTTGATATCTAAAAAAAAGCAGTTTGAGTGTGTCGCTCACTGTTCAGCCGCAAATATCTCTATTTAAAAAAGTGTGGTATACCCCAGTAAACAATAACTGTGGTTTTGCCATCAAACGGTTAAAAATCTCTATTATTTAGCTTTTGGTAGTTTTTTCCGTAAAGAGAAACAGTAGTGTCTCCTGACTGTTGTGACACAAAAATATATCTGTTGAAAATAGTCTTGTGTAGGCCCGACATCCCAGTGTGGTTTCGAAGTTCCACGGGTCAAATCGCTGTACTATCCAGTTTTGGGCCTTTGGTATCTAAAAAAAAAGCAGTTTGAGTGTGTCACTCACTGATCAGCTACAAATATCTCTATTTAAAAAAGTGTGGTATACCCCAGTAAACAATAACTGTGGTTTTGCCATCCCACGGTAAAAAATCTCTATTATTCAGCTTTTGGTAGTTTTTTCCGTAAAGAAAAACAGTAGTGTCTCCTGACTGTTGTGACACAAAAATATATCTGTTGAAAATAGTCTTGTGTAGGCCCGACATCCCAGTGTGGTTTCGCAGTTCCACGGGTCAAATCGCTGTACTATCCAGTTTTGGGCCTTTGGTATCTAAAAAAAAAGCAGTTTGAGTGTGTCGCTCACTGTTCAGCCGCAAATATCTCTATTTAAAAAAGTGCGGTATACCCCAGTAAACAATAACTGTGGTTTTGCCATCCCACGGTAAAAAATCTCTATTATTCAGCTTTTGGTTATTTTTTTCCGTAAAGAAAAACAGTAGTGTCTCCTGACTGTTGTGACACAAAAATATATCTGTTGAAAATAGTCTTGTGTAGGCCCGACATCCCAGTGTGGTTTCGAAGTTCCACGGGTCAAATCGCTGTACTATCCAGTTTTGGGCCTTTGGTATCTAAAAAAAAAGCAGTTTGAGTGTGTCACTCACTGATCAGCTACAAATATCTCTATTTAAAAAAGTGTGGTATACCCCAGTAAACAATAACTGTGGTTTTGCCATCCCACGGTAAAAAATCTCTATTATTCAGCTTTTGGTAGTTTTTTCCGTAAAGAAAAACAGTAGTGTCTCCTGACTGTTGTGACACAAAAATATATCTGTTGAAAATAGTCTTGTGTAGGCCCGACATCCCAGTGTGGTTTCGCAGTTCCACGGGTCAAATCGCTGTACTATCCAGTTTTGGGCCTTTGGTATCTGAAAACAAAGCAGTTTGAGTGTGTCGCTCACTGTTCAGCCGCAAATATCTCTATTTAAAAAAGTGTGGCATACCCCAGTAAACAATAACTGTGGTTTTGCCATCCCACGGTAAAAAATCTCTATTATTCAGCCTTTGGTACTTTTTTCCGTAAAGAAAAGCAGTAGTGTCTCCTGACTGTTGTGACACAAAAATATATCTGTTGAAAATAGTCTTGTGTAGGCCCGACATCCCAGTGTGGTTTCGCAGTTCCACGGGTCAAATCGCTGTACTATCCAGTTTTGGGCCTTTGGTATCTAAAAAAAAAGCAGTTTGATTGTGTCGCTCACTGCTCAGCCGCAAATATCTCTATTTAAAAAAGTGTGGTATACCCCAGTAAACAATAACTGTGGTTTTGCCATCCCACGGTAAAAAATCTCTATTATTCAGCTTTTGGTAGTTTTTTCCGTAAAGAAAAACAGTAGTGTCTCCTGACTGTTGTGAAACAAAAATATATCTGTTGAAAATAGTCTTGTGTAGGCCCGACATCCCAGTGTGGTTTCGCAGTTCCACGGGTCAAATCGCTGTACTATCCAGTTTTGGGCCTTTGGTATCTAAAAAAAAAGCAGTTTGAGTGTGTCGCTCACTGTTCAGCCGCAAATATCTCTATTTAAAAAAGTGCGGTATACCCCAGTAAACAATAACTGTGGTTTTGCCATCCCACGGTAAAAAATCTCTATTATTCAGCTTTTGGTTATTTTTTTTTGTAAAGAAAAACAGTAGTGTCTCCTGACTGTTGTGACACAAAAATATATCTGTTGAAAATAGTCTTGTGTAGGCCCGACATCCCAGTGTGGTTTCGCAGTTCCACGGGTCAAATCGCTGTACTATCCAGTTTTGGGCCTTTGGTATCTGAAAACAAAGCAGTTTGAGTGTGTCGCTCACTGTTCAGCCGCAAATATCTCTATTTAAAAAAGTGTGGTATACCCCAGTAAACAATAACTGTGGTTTTGCCATCCCACGGTAAATATCTCTATTATTCAGCTTTTGGTAGTTTTTTCCGTAAAGAAAAACAGTAGTGTCTCCTGACTGTTGTGACACAAAAATATATCTGTTGAAAATAGTCTTGTGTAGGCCCGACATCCCAGTGTGGTTTCGCAGTTCCACGGGTCAAATCGTTGTACTATCCAGTTTTGGGCCTTTGGTATCTAACAAAAAAGCAGTTTGAGTGTGTCGCTCACTGTTCAGCAGCAAATATCTCTATTTAAAAAAGTGTGGTATACCCCAGTAAACAATAACTGTGGTTTTGCCATCCCACGGTAAAAAATCTCTATTATTCAGCTTTTGGTAGTTTTTTCCGTAAAGAAAAACAGTAGTGTCTCCTGACTGTTGTGACACAAAAATATATCTGTTGAAAATAGTCTTGTGTAGGCCCGACATCCCAGTGTGGTTTCGCAGTTCCACGGGTCAAATCGCTGTACTATCCAATTTTGGGCCTTTGGTATCTAAAAAAAAAGCAGTTTGAGTGTGTCGCTCACTGTTCAGCCGCAAATATCTCTATTTAAAAAAGTGTGGTATACCCCAGTAAACAATAACTGTGGTTTTGCCATCCCGCGGTAAAAAATCTCTATTATTCAGCTTTTGGTAGTTTTTTCCGTAAAGAAAAACAGTAGTGTATCCTGATTGTTGTGACACAAAAATATATCTGTTGAAAATAGTCTTGTGTAGGCCCGACATCCCAGTGTGGTTTCGCAGTTCCACGGGTCAAATCGCTGTACTATCCAGTTTTGGGCCTTTGGTATCTAAAAAAAAAGCAGTTTGAGTGTGTCGCTCACTGTTCAGCCGTAAATATCTCTATTTAAAAAAGTGCGGTATACCCCAGTAAACAATAACTGTGGTTTTGCCATCCCACGGTAAAAAATCTCTATTATTCAGCTTTTGGTTATTTTTTTCCGTAAAGAAAAACAGTAGTGTCTCCTGACTGTTGTGACACAAAAATATATCTGTTGAAAATAGTCTTGTGTAGGCCCGACATCCCAGTGTGGTTTCGCAGTTCCACGGGTCAAATCGCTGTACTATCCAGTTTTGGGCCTTTGGTATCTAAAAAAAAAGCAGTTTGAGTGTGTCGCTCACTGTTCAGCCGCAAATATCTCTATTTAAAAAAGTGCGGTATACCCCAGTAAACAATAACTGTGGTTTTGCCATCCCACGGTAAAAAATCTCTATTATTCAGCTTTTGGTTATTTTTTTCCGTAAAGAAAAACAGTAGTGTCTCCTGACTGTTGTGACACAAAAATATATCTGTTGAAAATAGTCTTGTGTAGGCCCGACATCCCAGTGTGGTTTCGAAGTTCCACGGGTCAAATCGCTGTACTATCCAGTTTTGGGCCTTTGGTATCTAAAAAAAAAGCAGTTTGAGTGTGTCACTCACTGATCAGCTACAAATATCTCTATTTAAAAAAGTGTGGTATACCCCAGTAAACAATAACTGTGGTTTTGCCATCCCACGGTAAAAAATCTCTATTATTCAGCTTTTGGTAGTTTTTTCCGTAAAGAAAAACAGTAGTGTCTCCTGACTGTTGTGACACAAAAATATATCTGTTGAAAATAGTCTTGTGTAGGCCCGACATCCCAGTGTGGTTTCGCAGTTCCACGGGTCAAATCGCTGTACTATCCAGTTTTGGGCCTTTGGTATCTGAAAACAAAGCAGTTTGAGTGTGTCGCTCACTGTTCAGCCGCAAATATCTCTATTTAAAAAAGTGTGGCATACCCCAGTAAACAATAACTGTGGTTTTGCCATCCCACGGTAAAAAATCTCTATTATTCAGCCTTTGGTACTTTTTTCCGTAAAGAAAAGCAGTAGTGTCTCCTGACTGTTGTGACACAAAAATATATCTGTTGAAAATAGTCTTGTGTAGGCCCGACATCCCAGTGTGGTTTCGCAGTTCCACGGGTCAAATCGCTGTACTATCCAGTTTTGGGCCTTTGGTATCTAAAAAAAAAGCAGTTTGATTGTGTCGCTCACTGCTCAGCCGCAAATATCTCTATTTAAAAAAGTGTGGTATACCCCAGTAAACAATAACTGTGGTTTTGCCATCCCACGGTAAAAAATCTCTATTATTCAGCTTTTGGTAGTTTTTTCCGTAAAGAAAAACAGTAGTGTCTCCTGACTGTTGTGAAACAAAAATATATCTGTTGAAAATAGTCTTGTGTAGGCCCGACATCCCAGTGTGGTTTCGCAGTTCCACGGGTCAAATCGCTGTACTATCCAGTTTTGGGCCTTTGGTATCTAAAAAAAAAGCAGTTTGAGTGTGTCGCTCACTGTTCAGCCGCAAATATCTCTATTTAAAAAAGTGCGGTATACCCCAGTAAACAATAACTGTGGTTTTGCCATCCCACGGTAAAAAATCTCTATTATTCAGCTTTTGGTTATTTTTTTTTGTAAAGAAAAACAGTAGTGTCTCCTGACTGTTGTGACACAAAAATATATCTGTTGAAAATAGTCTTGTGTAGGCCCGACATCCCAGTGTGGTTTCGCAGTTCCACGGGTCAAATCGCTGTACTATCCAGTTTTGGGCCTTTGGTATCTGAAAACAAAGCAGTTTGAGTGTGTCGCTCACTGTTCAGCCGCAAATATCTCTATTTAAAAAAGTGTGGTATACCCCAGTAAACAATAACTGTGGTTTTGCCATCCCACGGTAAATATCTCTATTATTCAGCTTTTGGTAGTTTTTTCCGTAAAGAAAAACAGTAGTGTCTCCTGACTGTTGTGACACAAAAATATATCTGTTGAAAATAGTCTTGTGTAGGCCCGACATCCCAGTGTGGTTTCGCAGTTCCACGGGTCAAATCGTTGTACTATCCAGTTTTGGGCCTTTGGTATCTAACAAAAAAGCAGTTTGAGTGTGTCGCTCACTGTTCAGCAGCAAATATCTCTATTTAAAAAAGTGTGGTATACCCCAGTAAACAATAACTGTGGTTTTGCCATCCCACGGTAAAAAATCTCTATTATTCAGCTTTTGGTAGTTTTTTCCGTAAAGAAAAACAGTAGTGTCTCCTGACTGTTGTGACACAAAAATATATCTGTTGAAAATAGTCTTGTGTAGGCCCGACATCCCAGTGTGGTTTCGCAGTTCCACGGGTCAAATCGCTGTACTATCCAATTTTGGGCCTTTGGTATCTAAAAAAAAAGCAGTTTGAGTGTGTCGCTCACTGTTCAGCCGCAAATATCTCTATTTAAAAAAGTGTGGTATACCCCAGTAAACAATAACTGTGGTTTTGCCATCCCGCGGTAAAAAATCTCTATTATTCAGCTTTTGGTAGTTTTTTCCGTAAAGAAAAACAGTAGTGTATCCTGATTGTTGTGACACAAAAATATATCTGTTGAAAATAGTCTTGTGTAGGCCCGACATCCCAGTGTGGTTTCGCAGTTCCACGGGTCAAATCGCTGTACTATCCAGTTTTGGGCCTTTGGTATCTAAAAAAAAAGCAGTTTGAGTGTGTCGCTCACTGTTCAGCCGTAAATATCTCTATTTAAAAAAGTGCGGTATACCCCAGTAAACAATAACTGTGGTTTTGCCATCCCACGGTAAAAAATCTCTATTATTCAGCTTTTGGTTATTTTTTTCCGTAAAGAAAAACAGTAGTGTCTCCTGACTGTTGTGACACAAAAATATATCTGTTGAAAATAGTCTTGTGTAGGCCCGACATCCCAGTGTGGTTTCGCAGTTCCACGGGTCAAATCGCTGTACTATCCAGTTTTGGGCCTTTGGTATCTAAAAAAAAAGCAGTTTGAGTGTGTCGCTCACTGTTCAGCCGCAAATATCTCTATTTAAAAAAGTGCGGTATACCCCAGTAAACAATAACTGTGGTTTTGCCATCCCACGGTAAAAAATCTCTATTATTCAGCTTTTGGTTATTTTTTTCCGTAAAGAAAAACAGTAGTGTCTCCTGACTGTTGTGACACAAAAATATATCTGTTGAAAATAGTCTTGTGTAGGCCCGACATCCCAGTGTGGTTTTGCAGTTCCACGGGTCAAATCGTTGTACTATCCAGTTTTGGGCCTTTGGTATCTGAAAACAAAGCAGTTTGAGTGTGTCGCTCACTGTTCAGCCGCAAATATCTCTATTTAAAAAAGTGTGGTATACCCCAGTAAACAATAACTGTGGTTTTGCCATCCCACGGTAAATATCTCTATTATTCAGCTTTTGGTAGTTTTTTCCATAAAGAAAAACAGTAGTGTCTCCTGACTGTTGTGACACAAAAATATATCTGTTGAAAATAGTCTTGTGTAGGCCCGACATCCCAGTGTGGTTTCGCAGTTCCACGGGTCAAATCGTTGTACTATCCAGTTTTGGGCCTTTGGTATCTATCAAAAAAGCAGTTTGAGTGTGTCGCTCACTGTTCAGCAGCAAATATCTCTATTTAAAAAAGTGTGGTATACCCCAGTAAACAATAACTGTGGTTTTGCCATCCCACGGTAAAAAATCTCTATTATTCAGCTTTTGGTAGTTTTTCCGTAAAGAAAAACAGTAGTGTCTCCTGACTGTTGTGACACAAAAATATATCTGTTGAAAATAGTCTTGTGTAGGCCCGACATCCCAGTGTGGTTTCGCAGTTCCACGGGTCAAATCGCTGTACTATCCAATTTTGGGCCTTTGGTATCTAAAAAAAAAGCAGTTTGAGTGTGTCGCTCACTGTTCAGCCGCAAATATCTCTATTTAAAAAAGTGTGGTATACCCCAGTAAACAATAACTGTGGTTTTGCCATCCCGCGGTAAAAAATCTCTATTATTCAGCTTTTGGTAGTTTTTTCCGTAAAGAAAAACAGTAGTGTATCCTGATTGTTGTGACACAAAAATATATCTGTTGAAAATAGTCTTGTGTAGGCCCGACATCCCAGTGTGGTTTCGCAGTTCCACGGGTCAAATCGTTGTACTATCCAGTTTTGGGCCTTTGGTATCTAACAAAAAAGCAGTTTGAGTGTGTCGCTCACTGTTCAGCAGCAAATATCTCTATTTAAAAAAGTGTGGTATACCCCAGTAAACAATAACTGTGGTTTTGCCATCCCACGGTAAAAAATCTCTATTATTCAGCTTTTGGTAGTTTTTTCCGTAAAGAAAAACAGTAGTGTCTCCTGACTGTTGTGACACAAAAATATATCTGTTGAAAATAGTCTTGTGTAGGCCCGACATCCCAGTGTGGTTTTGCAGTTCCACGGGTCAAATCGCTGTACTATCCAATTTTGGGCCTTTGGTATCTAAAAAAAAAGCAGTTTGAGTGTGTCGCTCACTGTTCAGCCGCAAATATCTCTATTTAAAAAAGTGTGGTATACCCCAGTAAACAATAACTGTGGTTTTGCCATCCCGCGGTAAAAAATCTCTATTATTCAGCTTTTGGTAGTTTTTTCCGTAAAGAAAAACAGTAGTGTATCCTGATTGTTGTGACACAAAAATATATCTGTTGAAAATAGTCTTGTGTAGGCCCGACATCATAGTGTGGTTTCGCAGTTCCACGGGTCAAATCGCTGTACTATCCAGTTTTGGGCTTTTGATATCTAAAAAAAAGCAGTTTGAGTGTGTCGCTCACTGTTCAGCCGCAAATATCTCTATTTAAAAAAGTGTGGTATACCCCAGTAAACAATAACTGTGGTTTTGCCATCAAACGGTTAAAAATCTCTATTATTTAGCTTTTGGTAGTTTTTTCCGTAAAGAGAAACAGTAGTGTCTCCTGACTGTTGTGACACAAAAATATATCTGTTGAAAATAGTCTTGTGTAGGCCCGACATCCCAGTGTGGTTTCGAAGTTCCACGGGTCAAATCGCTGTACTATCCAGTTTTGGGCCTTTGGTATCTAAAAAAAAAGCAGTTTGAGTGTGTCACTCACTGATCAGCTACAAATATCTCTATTTAAAAAAGTGTGGTATACCCCAGTAAACAATAACTGTGGTTTTGCCATCCCACGGTAAAAAATCTCTATTATTCAGCTTTTGGTAGTTTTTTCCGTAAAGAAAAACAGTAGTGTCTCCTGACTGTTGTGACACAAAAATATATCTGTTGAAAATAGTCTTGTGTAGGCCCGACATCCCAGTGTGGTTTCGCAGTTCCACGGGTCAAATCGCTGTACTATCCAGTTTTGGGCCTTTGGTATCTAAAAAAAAAGCAGTTTGAGTGTGTCGCTCACTGTTCAGCCGCAAATATCTCTATTTAAAAAAGTGCGGTATACCCCAGTAAACAATAACTGTGGTTTTGCCATCCCACGGTAAAAAATCTCTATTATTCAGCTTTTGGTTATTTTTTTCCGTAAAGAAAAACAGTAGTGTCTCCTGACTGTTGTGACACAAAAATATATCTGTTGAAAATAGTCTTGTGTAGGCCCGACATCCCAGTGTGGTTTCGAAGTTCCACGCGTCAAATCGCTGTACTATCCAGTTTTGGGCCTTTGGTATCTAAAAAAAAAGCAGTTTGAGTGTGTCACTCACTGATCAGCTACAAATATCTCTATTTAAAAAAGTGTGGTATACCCCAGTAAACAATAACTGTGGTTTTGCCATCCCACGGTAAAAAATCTCTATTATTCAGCTTTTGGTAGTTTTTTCCGTAAAGAAAAACAGTAGTGTCTCCTGACTGTTGTGACACAAAAATATATCTGTTGAAAATAGTCTTGTGTAGGCCCGACATCCCAGTGTGGTTTCGCAGTTCCACGGGTCAAATCGCTGTACTATCCAGTTTTGGGCCTTTGGTATCTGAAAACAAAGCAGTTTGAGTGTGTCGCTCACTGTTCAGCCGCAAATATCTCTATTTAAAAAAGTGTGGCATACCCCAGTAAACAATAACTGTGGTTTTGCCATCCCACGGTAAAAAATCTCTATTATTCAGCCTTTGGTACTTTTTTCCGTAAAGAAAAGCAGTAGTGTCTCCTGACTGTTGTGACACAAAAATATATCTGTTGAAAATAGTCTTGTGTAGGCCCGACATCCCAGTGTGGTTTCGCAGTTCCACGGGTCAAATCGCTGTACTATCCAGTTTTGGGCCTTTGGTATCTAAAAAAAAAGCAGTTTGATTGTGTCGCTCACTGCTCAGCCGCAAATATCTCTATTTAAAAAAGTGTGGTATACCCCAGTAAACAATAACTGTGGTTTTGCCATCCCACGGTAAAAAATCTCTATTATTCAGCTTTTGGTAGTTTTTTCCGTAAAGAAAAACAGTAGTGTCTCCTGACTGTTGTGACACAAAAATATATCTGTTGAAAATAGTCTTGTGTAGGCCCGACATCCCAGTGTGGTTTCGCAGTTCCACGGGTCAAATCGCTGTACTATCCAGTTTTGGGCCTTTGGTATCTAAAAAAAAAGCAGTTTGAGTGTGTCGCTCACTGTTCAGCCGCAAATATCTCTATTTAAAAAAGTGTGGTATACCCCAGTAAACAATAACTGTGGTTTTGCCATCCCACGGTAAAAAATCTCTATTATTCAGCTTTTGGTTATTTTTTTTTGTAAAGAAAAACAGTAGTGTCTCCTGACTGTTGTGACACAAAAATATATCTGTTGAAAATAGTCTTGTGTAGGCCCGACATCCCAGTGTGGTTTCGCAGTTCCACGGGTCAAATCGCTGTACTATCCAGTTTTGGGCCTTTGGTATCTGAAAACAAAGCAGTTTGAGTGTGTCGCTCACTGTTCAGCCGCAAATATCTCTATTTAAAAAAGTGTGGTATACCCCAGTAAACAATAACTGTGGTTTTGCCATCCCACGGTAAATATCTCTATTATTCAGCTTTTGGTAGTTTTTTCCGTAAAGAAAAACAGTAGTGTCTCCTGACTGTTGTGACACAAAAATATATCTGTTGAAAATAGTCTTGTGTAGGCCCGACATCCCAGTGTGGTTTCGCAGTTCCACGGGTCAAATCGTTGTACTATCCAGTTTTGGGCCTTTGGTATCTAACAAAAAAGCAGTTTGAGTGTGTCGCTCACTGTTCAGCAGCAAATATCTCTATTTAAAAAAGTGTGGTATACCCCAGTAAACAATAACTGTGGTTTTGCCATCCCACGGTAAAAAATCTCTATTATTCAGCTTTTGGTAGTTTTTCCGTAAAGAAAAACAGTAGTGTCTCCTGACTGTTGTGACACAAAAATATATCTGTTGAAAATAGTCTTGTGTAGGCCCGACATCCCAGTGTGGTTTCGCAGTTCCACGGGTCAAATCGCTGTACTATCCAATTTTGGGCCTTTGGTATCTAAAAAAAAAGCAGTTTGAGTGTGTCGCTCACTGTTCAGCCGCAAATATCTCTATTTAAAAAAGCGTGGTATACCCCAGTAAACAATAACTGTGGTTTTGCCATCCCGCGGTAAAAAATCTCTATTATTCAGCTTTTGGTAGTTTTTTCCGTAAAGAAAAACAGTAGTGTATCCTGATTGTTGTGACACAAAAATATATCTGTTGAAAATAGTCTTGTGTAGGCCCGACATCCCAGTGTGGTTTCGCAGTTCCACGGGTCAAATCGCTGTACTATCCAATTTTGGGCCTTTGGTATCTAAAAAAAAAGCAGTTTGAGTGTGTCGCTCACTGTTCAGCCGCAAATATCTCTATTTACAAAAGTGTGGTATACCCCAGTAAACAATAACTGTGGTTTTGCCATCCCGCAGTAAAAAATCTCTATTATTCAGCTTTTGGTAGTTTTTTCCGTAAAGAAAAACAGTAGTGTATCCTGATTGTTGTGACACAAAAATATATCTGTTGAAAATAGTCTTGTGTAGGCCCGACATCATAGTGTGGTTTCGCAGTTCCACGGGTCAAATCGCTGTACTATCCAGTTTTGGGCTTTTGATATCTAAAAAAAAGCAGTTTGAGTGTGTCGCTCACTGTTCAGCCGCAAATATCTCTATTTAAAAAAGTGTGGTATACCCCAGTAAACAATAACTGTGGTTTTGCCATCAAACGGTAAAAAATCTCTATTATTTAGCTTTTGGTAGTTTTTTCCGTAAAGAGAAACAGTAGTGTCTCCTGACTGTTGTGACACAAAAATATATCTGTTGAAAATAGTCTTGTGTAGGCCCGACCTCCCATTGTGGTTTCGAAGTTCCACGGTTCAAATCGCTGTACTATCCAGTTTTGGGCCTTTGGTATCTAAAAAAAAAGCAGTTTGAGTGTGTCACTCACTGATCAGCTACAAATATCTCTATTTAAAAAAGTGTGGTATACCCCAGTAAACAATAACTGTGGTTTTGCCATCCCACGGTAAAAAATCTCTATTATTCAACTTTTGGTAGTTTTTTCCGTAAAGAAAAACAGTAGTGTCTCCTGACTGTTGTGACACAAAAATATATCTGTTGAAAATAGTCTTGTGTAGGCCCGACATCCCAGTGTGGTTTCGCAGTTCCACGGGTCAAATCGCTGTACTATCCAGTTTTGGGCCTTTGGTATCTAAAAAAAAAGCAGTTTGAGTGTGTCGCTCACTGTTCAGCCGCAAATATCACTATTTAAAAAAGTGCGGTATACCCCAGTAAACAATAACTGTGGTTTTGCCATCCCACGGTAAAAAATCTCTATTATTCAGCTTTTGGTTATTTTTTTCCGTAAAGAAAAACAGTAGTGTCTCCTGACTGTTGTGACACAAAAATATATCTGTTGAAAATAGTCTTGTGTAGGCCCGACATCCCAGTGTGGTTTCGCAATTCCACGGGTCAAATCGCTGTACTATCCAGTTTTGGGCCTTTGGTATCTGAAAACAAAGCAGTTTGAGTGTGTCGCTCACTGTTCAGCCGCAAATATCTCTATTTAAAAAAGTGTGGCATACCCCAGTAAACAATAACTGTGGTTTTGCCATCCCACGGTAAAAAATCTCTATTATTCAGCCTTTGGTACTTTTTTCCGTAAAGAAAAGCAGTAGTGTCTCCTGACTGTTGTGACACAAAAATATATCTGTTGAAAATAGTCTTGTGTAGGCCCGACATCCCAGTGTGGTTTCGCAGTTCCACGGGTCAAATCGCTGTACTATCCAGTTTTGGGCCTTTGGTATCTAAAAAAAAAGCAGTTTGATTGTGTCGCTCACTGCTCAGCCGCAAATATCTCTATTTAAAAAAGTGTGGTATACCCCAGTAAACAATAACTGTGGTTTTGCCAGCCCACGGTAAAAAATCTCTATTATTCAGCTTTTGGTAGTTTTTTCCGTAAAGAAAAACAGTAGTGTATCCTGATTGTTGTGACACAAAAATATATCTGTTGAAAATAGTCTTGTGTAGGCCCGACATCCCAGTGTGGTTTCGCAGTTCCACGGGTCAAATCGCTGTACTATCCAGTTTTGGGCCTTTGGTATCTAAAAAAAAAGCAGTTTGAGTTTGTCGCTCACTGTTCAGCCGCAAATATCTCTATTTAAAAAAGTGCGGTATACCCCAGTAAACAATAACTGTGGTTTTGCCATCCCACGGTAAAAAATCTCTATTATTCAGCTTTTGGTTATTTTTTTCCGTAAAGAAAAACAGTAGTGTCTCCTGACTGTTGTGACACAAAAATATATCTGTTGAAAATAGTATTGTGTAGGCCCGACATCCCAGTGTGGTTTCGCAGTTCCACGGGTCAAATTGCTGTACTATCCAGTTTTGGGCCTTTGGTATCTGAAAACAAAGCAGTTTGAGTGTGTCGCTCACTGTTCAGCCGCAAATATCTCTATTTAAAAAAGTGTGGCATACCCCAGTAAACAATAACTGTGGTTTTGCCATCCCACGGTAAAAAATCTCTATTATTCAGCCTTTGGTAGTTTTTTCCGTAAAGAAAAGCAGTAGTGTCTCCTGACTGTTGTGAAACAAAAATATATCTGTTGAAAATAGTCTTGTGTAGGCCCGACATCCCAGTGTGGTTTCGCAGTTCCACGGGTCAAATGGCTGTACTATCCAGTTTTGGGCCTTTGGTATCTAAAAAAAAAGCAGTTTGATTGTGTCGCTCAATGCTCAGCCGCAAATATCTCTATTTAAAAAAGTGTGGTATACCCCAGTAAACAATAACTGTGGTTTTGCCATCCCACGGTAAAAAAATCTCTATTATTCAGCTTTTGGTAGTTTTTTCCGTAAAGAAAAACAGTAGTGTCTCCTGACTGTTGTGACACAAAAATATATCTGTTGAAAATAGTCTTGTGTAGGCCCGACATCCCAGTGTGGTTTCGCAGTTCCACGGGTCAAATCGCTGTACTATCCAGTTTTGGGCCTTTGGTATCTAAAAAAAAAGCAGTTTGAGTGTGTCGCTCACTGTTCAGCTGCAAATATCTCTATTTAAAAAAGTGTGGTATACCCCAGTAAACAATAACTGTGGTTTTGCCATCCCACGGTAAAAAATCTCTATTATTCAGCTTTTGGTAGTTTTTTCCGTAAAGAAAAACAGTAGTGTCTCCTGACTGTTGTGACACAAAAATATATCTGTTGAAAATAGTCTTGTGTAGGCCCGACATCCCAGTGTGGTTTCGCAGTTCCACGGGTCAAATCGCTGTACTATCCAGTTTTGGACCTTTGGTATCTAAAAAAAAAAGCAGTTTGAGTGTGTCGCTCACTGTTCAGCCGCAAATATCTCTATTTAAAAAAGTGTGGTATACCCCAGTAAACAATAACTGTGGTTTTGCCATCCCACGGTAAAAAATCTCTATTATTCAGCTTTTGGTAGTTTTTTCCGTAAAGAAAAACAGCAGTGTCTCCTGACTGTTGTGACACAAAAATATATCTGTTGAAAATAGTCTTGTGTAGGCCCGACATCCCAGTGTGGTTTCGCAGTTCCACGGGTCAAATCGCTGTACTTTCCAGTTTTGGGCCTTTGGTATCTAAAAAAAAAGCAGTTTGAGTGTGTCGCTCACTGCCCAGCCGCAAATATCTCTATTTAAAAAAGTGTGGTATACCCCAGTAAACAATAACTGTGGTTTTGCCATCCCACGGTAAAAAATCTCTATTATTCAGCTTTTGGTAGTTTTTTCCGTAAAGAAAAACAGTAGTGTCTCCTGACTGTTGTGACACAGAAATATATCTGTTGAAAATAGTCTTGTGTAGGCCCGACATCCGAGTGTGGTTTCGCAGTTCCACGGGTCAAATCGCTGTACTATCCAGTTTTGGGCCTTTGGTATCTAAAAAAAAGCAGTTTGAGTGTGTCGCTCACTGTTCAGCCGCAAATATCTCTATTTAAAAAAGTGTGGTATACCCCAGTAAACAATAACTGTGGTTTTGCCATCCCACGGTAAAAAATCTCTATTATTCAGCTTTTGGTAGTTTTTTCCGTAAAGAAAAACAGTAGTGTCTCCTGACTGTTGTGACACAAAAATATATCTGTTGAAAATAGTCTTGTGTAGGCCCGACATCCCAGTGTGGTTTCGCAGTTCCACGGGTCAAATCGCTGTACTATCCAGTTTTGGGCATTTGGTATCTAAAAAAAAAGCAGTTTGAGTGTGTCGCTCACTGTTCAGCCGCAAATATCTCTATTTAAAAAAGTGTGGTATACCCCCGTAAACAAAAACTGTGGTTTTGCCATCCCACGGTAAAAAATCCCTATTATTCAGCTTTTGGTAGTTTTTTCCGTAAAGAAAAGCAGTAGTGTCTCCTGACTGTTGTGACACAAAAATATATCTGTTGAAAATAGTCTTGTGTAGGCCCGACATCCCAGTGTGGTTTCGCAGTTCCACGGGTCAAATCGCTGTACTATCCAGTTTTGGGCCTTTGGTATCTAAAAAAAAAGCAGTTTGATTGTGTCGCTCACTGCTCAGCCGCAAATATCTCTATTTAAAAAAGTGTGGTATACCCCAGTAAACAATAACTGTGGTTTTGCCAGCCCACGGTAAAAAATCTCTATTATTCAGCTTTTGGTAGTTTTTTCCGTAAAGAAAAACAGTAGTGTATCCTGATTGTTGTGACACAAAAATATATCTGTTGAAAATAGTCTTGTGTAGGCCCGACATCCCAGTGTGGTTTCGCAGTTCCACGGGTCAAATCGCTGTACTATCCAGTTTTGGGCCTTTGGTATCTAAAAAAAAAGCAGTTTGAGTGTGTCGCTCACTGTTCAGCCGCAAATATCTCTATTTAAAAAAGTGCGGTATACCCCAGTAAACAATAACTGTGGTTTTGCCATCCCACGGTAAAAAATCTCTATTATTCAGCTTTTGGTTATTTTTTTCCGTAAAGAAAAACAGTAGGGTCTCCTGACTGTTGTGACACAAAAATATATCTGTTGAAAATAGTCTTGTGTAGGCCCGACATCCCAGTGTGGTTTCGCAGTTCCACGGGTCAAATTGCTGTACTATCCAGTTTTGGGCCTTTGGTATCTGAAAACAAAGCAGTTTGAGTGTGTCGCTCACTGTTCAGCCGCAAATATCTCTATTTAAAAAAGTGTGGCATACCCCAGTAAACAATAACTGTGGTTTTGCCATCCCACGGTAAAAAATCTCTATTATTCAGCCTTTGGTAGTTTTTTCCGTAAAGAAAAGCAGTAGTGTCTCCTGACTGTTGTGACACAAAAATATATCTGTTGAAAATAGTCTTGTGTAGGCCCGACATCCCAGTGTGGTTTCGCAGTTCCACGGGTCAAATGGCTGTACTATCCAGTTTTGGGCCTTTGGTATCTAAAAAAAAAGCAGTTTGATTGTGTCGCTCAATGCTCAGCCGCAAATATCTCTATTTAAAAAAGTGTGGTATACCCCAGTAAACAATAACTGTGGTTTTGCCATCCCACGGTAAAAAAATCTCTATTATTCAGCTTTTGGTAGTATTTTCCGTAAAGAAAAACAGTAGTGTCTCCTGACTGTTGTGACACAAAAATATATCTGTTGAAAATAGTCTTGTGTAGGCCCGACATCCCAGTGTGGTTTCGCAGTTCCACGGGTCAAATCGCTGTACTATCCAGTTTTGGGCCTTTGGTATCTAAAAAAAAAGCAGTTTGAGTGTGTCGCTCACTGTTCAGCTGCAAATATCTCTATTTAAAAAAGTGTGGTATACCCCAGTAAACAATAACTGTGGTTTTGCCATCCCACGGTAAAAAATCTCTATTATTCAGCTTTTGGTAGTTTTTTCCGTAAAGAAAAACAGTAGTGTCTCCTGACTGTTGTGACACAAAAATATATCTGTTGAAAATAGTCTTGTGTAGGCCCGACATCCCAGTGTGGTTTCGCAGTTCCACGGGTCAAATCGCTGTACTATCCAGTTTTGGACCTTTGGTATCTAAAAAAAAAAGCAGTTTGAGTGTGTCGCTCACTGTTCAGCCGCAAATATCTCTATTTAAAAAAGTGTGGTATACCCCAGTAAACAATAACTGTGGTTTTGCCATCCCACGGTAAAAAATCTCTATTATTCAGCTTTTGGTAGTTTTTTCCGTAAAGAAAAACAGCAGTGTCTCCTGACTGTTGTGACACAAAAATATATCTGTTGAAAATAGTCTTGTGTAGGCCCGACATCCCAGTGTGGTTTCGCAGTTCCACGGGTCAAATCGCTGTACTTTCCAGTTTTGGGCCTTTGGTATCTAAAAAAAAAGCAGTTTGAGTGTGTCGCTCACTGCCCAGCCGCAAATATCTCTATTTAAAAAAGTGTGGTATACCCCAGTAAACAATAACTGTGGTTTTGCCATCCCACGGTAAAAAATCTCTATTATTCAGCTTTTGGTAGTTTTTTCCGTAAAGAAAAACAGTAGTGTCTCCTGACTGTTGTGACACAGAAATATATCTGTTGAAAATAGTCTTGTGTAGGCCCGACATCCGAGTGTGGTTTCGCAGTTCCACGGGTCAAATCGCTGTACTATCCAGTTTTGGGCCTTTGGTATCTAAAAAAAAGCAGTTTGAGTGTGTCGCTCACTGTTCAGCCGCAAATATCTCTATTTAAAAAAGTGTGGTATACCCCAGTAAACAATAACTGTGGTTTTGCCATCCCACGGTAAAAAATCTCTATTATTCAGCTTTTGGTAGTTTTTTCCGTAAAGAAAAACAGTAGTGTCTCCTGACTGTTGTGACACAAAAATATATCTGTTGAAAATAGTCTTGTGTAGGCCCGACATCCCAGTGTGGTTTCGCAGTTCCACGGGTCAAATCGCTGTACTATCCAGTTTTGGGCATTTGGTATCTAAAAAAAAAGCAGTTTGAGTGTGTCGCTCACTGTTCAGCCGCAAATATCTCTATTTAAAAAAGTGTGGTATACCCCCGTAAACAAAAACTGTGGTTTTGCCATCCCACGGTAAAAAATCCCTATTATTCAGCTTTTGGTAGTTTTTTCCGTAAAGAAAAATAGTAGTGTCTCCTGACTGTTGTGACACAAAAATATATCTGTTGAAAATAGTGTTGTGTGGGCCCGACATCCCAGTGTGGTTTTGCAGTTCCACGGATCAAATCGCTGGACTATCCAGTTTTGGGCCTTTGGTATCTAAAAAAAAAGCAGTTTGAGTGTGTCGCTCACTGTTCAGCCACAAATATCTCTATTTAAAAAAGTGTGGTATACCCCAGTAAATAATAACTGTGGTTTTGCCATCCCACGGTAAAAAATCTCTATTATTCAGCTTTTGGTAGTTTTTTCCGTAAAGAAAAACAGTAGTGTCTCCTGACTGTTATGACACAAAAATATATCTGTTGAAAATAGTCTTGTGTAGGCCCGACATCCCAGTGTGGTTTCGCAGTTCCACGGGTCAAATCGCTGTACTATCCAGTTTTGGGCCTTTGGTATCTAAAAAAAAGCAGTTTGAGTGTGTCGCTCACTGTTCAGCCGCAAACATCTCTATTTAAAAAAGTGTGGTATACCCCAGTAAACAATAACTGTGGTTTTGCTATCCCACGGTAAAAAAATCTATTATTCAGCTTTTGGTAGTATTTTCCGTAAAGAAAAACAGTAGTGTCTCCTGACTGTTGTGACACAAAAATATATCTGTTGAAAATAGTCTTGTGTAGGCCCGACATCCCAGTGTGGTTTCGCAGTTCCACGGGTCAAATCGCTGTACTATCCAGTTTTGGGCCTTTGGTATCTAAAAAATAAGCAGTTTGAGTGGGTCGCTCACTGTTCAGCCGCAAATATCTCTATTTAAAAAAGTGTGGTATACCCCAGTAAACAATAACTGTGGTTTTGCCATCCCACGGTAAAAAATCTCTATTATTCAGCTTTTGGTAGTTTTTTCCGTAAAGAAAAACAGTAGTGTCTCCTGACTGTTGTGACACAAAAATATATCTGTTGAAAATAGTCTTGTGTAGGCCCGACATCCCAGTGTGTTTTCACAGTTCCACGGGTCAAATCGCTGTACTATCCAGTTTTGGGCCTTTGGTATCTAAAAAAAAAGCAGTTTGAGTGTGTCGCTCACTGTTCAGCCGCAAATATCTCTATTTAAAAAAGTGTGGTATACCCCAGTAAACAATAACTGTGGTTTTGCCATCCCACGGTAAAAAATCTCTATTATTCAGCTTTTGGTAGTTTTTTCCGTAAAGAAAAACAGTAGTGTCTCCAGACTGTTGTGACACAAAAATATATCTGTTGAAAATAGTCTTGTGTAGGCCCGACATCCCAGTGTGGTTTCGCAGTTCCATGGGTCAAATCGCTGTACTATCCAGTTTTGGGCCTTTGGTATCTAAAAAAAAAGCAGTTTGAGTGTGTCGCTCACTGCCCAGCCGCAAATATCTCTATTTAAAAAAGTGTGGTATACCCCAATAAACAATAACTGTGGTTTTGCCATCCCACGGTAAAAAATCTCTATTATTCAGCTTTTGGTAGTTTTTTCCGTAAAGAAAAACAGTAGTGTCTCCTGACTGTTGTGACACAAAAATATATCTGTTGAAAATAGTCTTGTGTAGGCCCGACATCCCAGTGTGGTTTCGCAGTTCCACGGGTCAAATCGCTGTACTATCCAGTTTTGGGCCTTTTGGTATCTAAAAAATAAGCAGTTTGAGTGAGTCGCTCACTGTTCAGCCGCAAATATCTCTATTTAAAAAAGTGTGGTATACCCCAGTAAACAATAACTGTGGTTTTGCAATCCCACGGTAAAAAATCTCCTTTATTCAGCTTTTGGTAGTTTTTTCCGTAAAGAAAAACAGTAGTGTCTCCTGACTGTTGTGACACAAAAATATATCTGTTGAAAATAGTCTTGTGTAGGCCCGACATCCCAGTGTGTTTTCACAGTTCCACGGGTCAAATCGCTGTACTATCCAGTTTTGGGCCTTTGGTATCTAAAAAAAAAGCAGTTTGAGTGTGTCGCTCACTGTTCAGCCACAAATATCTCTATTTAAAAAAGTGCGGTATACCCCAGTAAACAATAACTGTGGTTTTGCCATCCCACGGTAAAAAATCTCTATTATTCAGCTTTTGGTAGTTTTTTCCGTAAAGAAAAACAGTAGTGTCTCCTGACTGTTGTGACACAAAAATATATCTGTTGAAAATAGTCTTGTGTAGGCCCGACATCCCAGTGTGGTTTCACAGTTCCACGGGTCAAATCGCTGTACTATCCAGTTTTGGGCCTTTGGTATCTAAAAAATGCAGTTTGAGTGTGTCGCTCACTGTTCAGCCGCAAATATCTCTATTTAAAAAAGTGTGGTATACCCCAGTAAACAATAACTGTGGTTTTGCCATCCCACGGTAAAAAATCTCTATTATTCAGCTTTTGGTATTTTTTTCCGTAAAGAAAAACAGTAGTGTCTCCTGACTGTTGTGACACAAAAATATATCTGTTGAAAATAGTCTTGTGTAGGCCCGACATCCCAGTGTGGTTTCGCAGTTCCACGGGTCAAATCGCTGTACTTTCCAGTTTTGGGCCTTTGGTATCTAAAAAAAAAGCAGTTTGAGTGTGTCGCTCACTGCTCAGCCGCAAATATCTCTATTTAAAAAAGTGTGGTATACCCCAGTAAACAATAACTGTGGTTTTGCCATCCCACGGTAAAAAATCTCTATTATTCAGCTTTTGGTAGTTTTTTCCGTAAAGAAAAACAGTAGTGTCTCCTGACTGTTGTGACACAAAAATATATCTGTTGAAAATAGTCTTGTGTAGGCCCGATATCCCAGTGTGGTTTCGCAGTTCCACGGGTCAAATCACTGTACTATCCAGTTTTGGGCCTTTGGTATCTAAAAAAAAAGCAGTTTGAGTGTGTCGCCCACTGTTCAGCCGCAAATATCTCTATTTAAAAAAGTGTAGTACACCCCAGTAAACAATAACTGTGGTTTTGCCATGCCACGGTAAAAAATCTCTATTATTCAGCTTTTGGTAGTTTTTTCCGTAAAGAAAAACAGTAGTGTCTCCTGACTGTTGTGACACAAAAATATATCTGTTGAAAATAGTCTTGTGTAGGCCCGACATCCCAGTGTGGTTTCGCAGTTCCACGGGTCAAATCACTGTACTATCCAGTTTTGGGCCTTTGGTATCTAAAAGAAAAGCAGTTTGAGTGTGTCGCTCACTGTTCAGCCTCAAATATCTCTATTTAAAAAAGTGTGGTATACCCCAGTAAACAATAACTGTGGTTTTGCCATCCAGCGGTAAAAAATCTCTATTATTCAGCTTTTGGTAGTTTATTCCGTAAAGAAAAACAGTAGTGTCTCCTGACTGTTGTGACACAGAAATATATCTGTTGAAAATAGTCTTGTGTAGGCCCGACATCCGAGTGTGGTTTCACAGTTCCACGGGTCAAATCGCTGTACTATCCAGTTTTGGGCCTTTGGTATCTAAAAAAAAGCAGTTTGAGTGTGTCGCTCACTGTTCAGCCGCAAATATCTCTATTTAAAAAAGTGTGGTATACCCCAGTAAACAATAACTGTGCTTTTGCCATCCCACGGTAAAAAATCTCTATTATTCAGCTTTTGGTAGTTTTTTCCGTAAAGAAAAACAGTAGTGTCTCCTGACTGTTGTGACACAAAAATATATCTGTTGAAAATAGTCTTGTGTAGGCCCGACATCCCAGTGTGGTTTCGCAGTTCCACGGGTCAAATCGCTGTACTATCCAGTTTTGGACCTTTGGTATCTAAAAAATAAGCAGTTTGAGTGAGTCGCTCACTGTTCAGCTGCAAATATCTCTATTTAAAAAAGTGTGGTATACCCCAGTAAACAATAACTGTGGTTTTGCCATCCCACGGTAAAAAATCTCTATTATTCAGCTTTTGGTAGCTTTTTCCGTAAAGAAAAACAGTAGTGTCTCCTGACTGTTGTGACACAAAAATATATCTGTTGAAAATAGTCTTGTGTAGGCCCGACATCCCAGTGTGTTTTCACAGTTCCATGGGTCAAATCGCTGTACTATCCAGTTTTGGGCCTTTGGTATCTAAAAAAAAAGCAGTTTGAGTGTGTCGCTCACTGTTCAGCTGCAAATATCTCTATTTAAAAAAGTGTGGTATACCCCAGTAAACAATAACTGTGGTTTTGCCATCCCACGGTAAAAAATCTCTATTATTCAGCTTTTGGTAGTTTTTTCCGTAAAGAAAAACAGTAGTGTCTCCTGACTGTTGTGACACAGAAATATACCTGTTGAAAATAGTCTTGTGTAGGCCCGACATCCGAGTGTGGTTTCACAGTTCCACGGGTCAAATCGCTGTACTATCCAGTTTTGGGCCTTTGGTATCTAAAAAAAAAGCAGTTTGAGTGTGTCGCTCACTGTTCAGCCGCAAATATCTCTATTTAAAAAAGTGTGGTATACCCCAGTAAACAATAACTGTGGTTTTGCCATCCCACGGTAAAAAATCTCTATTATTCAGCTTTTGGTAGTTTTTTCCGTAAAGAAAAACAGTAGTGTCTCCTGACTGTTGTGACACAAAAATATATCTGTTGAAAATAGTCTTGTGTAGGCCCGACATCCCAGTGTGGTTTCGCAGTTCCACGGGTCAAATCGCTGTACTATCCAGTTTTGGGCCTTTGGTATCTAAAAAATAAGCAGTTTGAGTGAGTCGCTCACTGTTCAGCTGCAAATATCTCTATTTAAAAAAGTGTGGTATACCCCAGTAAACAATAACTGTGGTTTTGCCATCCCACGGTAAAAAATCTCTATTATTCAGCTTTTGGTAGCTTTTTCCGTAAAGAAAAACAGTAGTGTCTCCTGACTGTTGTGACACAAAAATATATCTGTTGAAAATAGTCTTGTGTAGGCCCGACATCCCAGTGTGTTTTCACAGTTCCATGGGTCAAATCGCTGTACTATCCAGTTTTGGGCCTTTGGTATCTAAAAAAAAAGCAGTTTGAGTGTGTCGCTCACTGTTCAGCTGCAAATATCTCTATTTAAAAAAGTGTGGTATACCCCAGTAAACAATAACTGTGGTTTTGCCATCCCACGGTAAAAAATCTCTATTATTCAGCTTTTGGTAGTTTTTTCCGTAAAGAAAAACAGTAGTGTCTCCAGACTGTTGTGACACAAAAATATATCTGTTGAAAATAGTCTTGTGTAGGCCCGACATCCCAGTGTGGTTTCGCAGTTACATGGGTCAAATCGCTGTACTATCCAGTTTTGGGCCTTTGGTATCTAAAAAAAAAGCAGTTTGAGTGTGTCGCTCACTGTTCAGCCGCAAATATCTCTATTTAAAAAAGTGTGGTATACCCCAGTAAACAATAACTGTGGTTTTGCCATCCCACGGTAAAAAATATCTATTATTCAGCTTTTGGTAGTTTTTTCCGTAAAGAAAAATAGTAGTGTCTCCTGACTGTTGTGACACAAAAATATATCTGTTGAAAATAGTCTTGTGTAGGCCCGACATCCCAGTGTGGTTTCGCAGCTCCACAGGTCAATTCGCTGTACTATCCAGTTTTGGGCCTTTGGTATCTAAAAAAAAGCAGTTTGAGTGTGTCGCTCACTGTTCAGCCGCAAATATCTCTATTTAAAAAAGTGTGGTATACCCCAGTAAACAATAACTGTGGTTTTGCCATCCCACGGTAAAAAATCTCTATTATTCAGCTTTTGGTAGTTTTTTCTGTAAAGAAAAACAGTAGTGTCTCCTGACTGTTGTGACACAAAAATATATCTGTTGAAAATAGTCTTGTGTAGGCCCGACATCCCAGTGTGGTTTCGCAGTTCCACGGGTCAAATCGCTGTACGTTCCAGTTTTGGGCCTTTGGTATCTAAAAAAAAAGCAGTTTGAGTGTGTCGCTCACTGCTCAGCCGCAAATATCTCTATTTAAAAAAGTGTGGTATACCCCAGTAAACAATAACTGTGGTTTTGCCATCCCACGGTAAAAAATCTCTATTATTCAGCTTTTGGTAGTTTTTTCCGTAAAGAAAAACAGTAGTGTCTCCTGACTGTTGTGACACAAAAATATATCTGTTGAAAATAGTCTTGTGTAGGCCCGATATCCCAGTGTGGTTTCGCAGTTCCACGGGTCAAATCACTGTACTATCCAGTTTTGGGCCTTTGGTATCAAAAAAAAAGCAGTTTGAGTGTGTCGCCCACTGTTCAGCCGCAAATATCTCTATTTAAAAAAGTGTGGTACACCCCAGTAAACAATAACTGTGGTTTTGCCATGCCACGGTAAAAAATCTCTATTATTCAGCTTTTGGTAGTTTTTTCCGTAAAGAAAAACAGTAGTGTCTCCTGACTGTTGTGACACAAAAATATATCTGTTGAAAATAGTCTTGTGTAGGCCCGACATCCCAGTGTGGTTTCGCAGTTCCACGGGTCAAATCACTGTACTATCCAGTTTTGGGCCTTTGGTATCTAAAAAAAAAGCAGTTTGAGTGTGTCGCTCACTGTTCAGCCGCAAATATCTCTATTTAAAAAAGTGTGGTATACCCCAGTAAACAATAACTGTGGTTTTGCCATCCCACGGTAAAAAAATCTATTATTCAGCTTTTGGTAGTATTTTCCGTAAAGAAAAACAGTAGTGTCTCCTGACTGTTGTGACACAAAAATATATCTGTTGAAAATAGTCTTGTGTAGGCCCGACATCCCAGTGTGGTTTCGCAGTTCCACGGGTCAAATCGCTGTACTATCCAGTTTTGGGCCTTTGGTATCTAAAAAATAAGCAGTTTGAGTGAGTCGCTCACTGTTCAGCCGCAAATATCTCTATTTAAAAAAGTTTGGTATACCCCAATAAACAATAACTGTGGTTTTGCCAGCCCACGGTAAAAAATCTATATTATTCAGCTTTTGGTAGTTTTTTCCGTAAAGAAAAACAGTAGTGTCTCCTGACTGTTGTGACACAAAAATATATCTGTTGAAAATAGTCTTGTGTAGGCCCGACATCCCAGTGTGGTTTCGCAGTTCCACGGGTCAAATCGCTGTACTTTCCAGTTTTGGGCCTTTGGTATCTAAAAAAAAAGCAGTTTGAGTGTGTCGCTCACTGTTCAGCCTCAAATATCTCTATTTAAAAAAGTGTGGTATACCCCAGTAAACAATAACTGTGGTTTTGCCATCCAGCGGTAAAAAATCTCTATTATTCAGCTTTTGGTAGTTTATTCCGTAAAGAAAAACAGTAGTGTCTCCTGACTGTTGTGACACAGAAATATATCTGTTGAAAATAGTCTTGTGTAGGCCCGACATCCGAGTGTGGTTTCACAGTTCCACGGGTCAAATCGCTGTACTATCCAGTTTTGGGCCTTTGGTATCTAAAAAAAAGCAGTTTGAGTGTGTCGCTCACTGTTCAGCCGCAAATATCTCTATTTAAAAAAGTGTGGTATACCCCAGTAAACAATAACTGTGGTTTTGCCATCCCACGGTAAAAAATCTCTATTATTCAGCTTTTGGTAGTTTTTTCCGTAAAGAAAAACAGTAGTGTCTCCTGACTGTTGTGACACAAAAATATATCTGTTGAAAATAGTCTTGTGTAGGCCCGACATCCCAGTGTGGTTTCGCAGTTCCACGGGTGAAATCGCTGTACTATCCAGTTTTGGGCCTTTGGTATCTAAAAAATAAGCAGTTTGAGTGAGTCGCTCACTGTTCAGCTGCAAATATCTCTATTTAAAAAAGTGTGGTATACCCCAGTAAACAATAACTGTGGTTTTGCCATCCCACGGTAAAAAATCTCTATTATTCAGCTTTTGGTAGCTTTTTCCGTAAAGAAAAACAGTAGTGTCTCCTGACTGTTGTGACACAAAAATATATCTGTTGAAAATAGTCTTGTGTAGGCCCGACATCCCAGTGTGTTTTCACAGTTCCATGGGTCAAATCGCTGTACTATCCAGTTTTGGGCCTTTGGTATCTAAAAAAAAAGCAGTTTGAGTGTGTCGCTCACTGTTCAGCTGCAAATATCTCTATTTAAAAAAGTGTGGTATACCCCAGTAAACAATAACTGTGGTTTTGCCATCCCACGGTAAAAAATCTCTATTATTCAGCTTTTGGTAGTTTTTTCCGTAAAGAAAAACAGTAGTGTCTCCAGACTGTTGTGACACAAAAATATATCTGTTGAAAATAGTCTTGTGTAGGCCCGACATCCCAGTGTGGTTTCGCAGTTACATGGGTCAAATCGCTGTACTATCCAGTTTTGGGCCTTTGGTATCTAAAAAAAAAGCAGTTTGAGTGTGTCGCTCACTGTTCAGCCGCAAATATCTCTATTTAAAAAAGTGTGGTATACCCCAGTAAACAATAACTGTGGTTTTGCCATCCCACGGTAAAAAATATCTATTATTCAGCTTTTGGTAGTTTTTTCCGTAAAGAAAAATAGTCGTGTCTCCTGACTGTTGTGACACAAAAATATATCTGTTGAAAATAGTCTTGTGTAGGCCCGACATCCCAGTGTGGTTTCGCAGCTCCACAGGTCAATTCGCTGTACTATCCAGTTTTGGGCCTTTGGTATCTAAAAAAAAGCAGTTTGACTGTGTCGCTCACTGTTCAGCCGCAAATATCTCTATTTAAAAAAGTGTGGTATACCCCAGTAAACAATAACTGTGGTTTTGCCATCCCACGGTAAAAAATCTCTATTATTCAGCTTTTGGTAGTTTTTTCTGTAAAGAAAAACAGTAGTGTCTCCTGACTGTTGTGACACAAAAATATATCTGTTGAAAATAGTCTTGTGTAGGCCCGACATCCCAGTGTGGTTTCGCAGTTCCACGGGTCAAATCGCTGTACGTTCCAGTTTTGGGCCTTTGGTATCTAAAAAAAAAGCAGTTTGAGTGTGTCGCTCACTGCTCAGCCGCAAATATCTCTATTTAAAAAAGTGTGGTATACCCCAGTAAACAATAACTGTGGTTTTGCCATCCCACGGTAAAAAATCTCTATTATTCAGCTTTTGGTAGTTTTTTCCGTAAAGAAAAACAGTAGTGTCTCCTGACTGTTGTGACACAAAAATATATCTGTTGAAAATAGTCTTGTGTAGGCCCGATATCCCAGTGTGGTTTCGCAGTTCCACGGGTCAAATCACTGTACTATCCAGTTTTGGGCCTTTGGTATCAAAAAAAAAGCAGTTTGAGTGTGTCGCCCACTGTTCAGCCGCAAATATCTCTATTTAAAAAAGTGTGGTACACCCCAGTAAACAATAACTGTGGTTTTGCCATGCCACGGTAAAAAATCTCTATTATTCAGCTTTTGGTAGTTTTTTCCGTAAAGAAAAACAGTAGTGTCTCCTGACTGTTGTGACACAAAAATATATCTGTTGAAAATAGTCTTGTGTAGGCCCGACATCCCAGTGTGGTTTCGCAGTTCCACGGGTCAAATCACTGTACTATCCAGTTTTGGGCCTTTGGTATCTAAAAAAAAAGCAGTTTGAGTGTGTCGCTCACTGTTCAGCCGCAAATATCTCTATTTAAAAAAGTGTGGTATACCCCAGTAAACAATAACTGTGGTTTTGCCATCCCACGGTAAAAAAATCTATTATTCAGCTTTTGGTAGTATTTTCCGTAAAGAAAAACAGTAGTGTCTCCTGACTGTTGTGACACAAAAATATATCTGTTGAAAATAGTCTTGTGTAGGCCCGACATCCCAGTGTGGTTTCGCAGTTCCACGGGTCAAATCGCTGTACTATCCAGTTTTGGGCCTTTGGTATCTAAAAAAAAAGCAGTTTGAGTGTGTCGCTCACTGCTCAGCCGCAAATATCTCTATTTAAAAAAGTGTGGTATACCCCAGTAAACAATAACTGTGGTTTTGCCATCCCACGGTAAAAAATCTCTATTATTCAGCTTTTGGTAGTTTTTTCCGTAAAGAAAAACAGTAGTGTCTCCTGACTGTTGTGACACAAAAATATATCTGTTGAAAATAGTCTTGTGTAGGCCCGATATCCCAGTGTGGTTTCGCAGTTCCACGGGTCAAATCACTGTACTATCCAGTTTTGGGCCTTTGGTATCAAAAAAAAAGCAGTTTGAGTGTGTCGCCCACTGTTCAGCCGCAAATATCTCTATTTAAAAAAGTGTGGTACACCCCAGTAAACAATAACTGTGGTTTTGCCATGCCACGGTAAAAAATCTCTATTATTCAGCTTTTGGTAGTTTTTTCCGTAAAGAAAAACAGTAGTGTCTCCTGACTGTTGTGACACAAAAATATATTTGTTGAAAATAGTCTTGTGTAGGCCCGACATCCCAGTGTGGTTTCGCAGTTCCACGGGTCAAATCACTGTACTATCCAGTTTTGGGCCTTTGGTATCTAAAAAAAAAGCAGTTTGAGTGTGTCGCTCACTGTTCAGCCGCAAATATCTCTATTTAAAAAAGTGTGGTATACCCCAGTAAACAATAACTGTGGTTTTGCCATCCCACGGTAAAAAAATCTATTATTCAGCTTTTGGTAGTATTTTCCGTAAAGAAAAACAGTAGTGTCTCCTGACTGTTGTGACACAAAAATATATCTGTTGAAAATAGTCTTGTGTAGGCCCAACATCCCAGTGTGGTTTCGCAGTTCCACGGGTCAAATCGCTGTACTATCCAGTTTTGGGCCTTTGGTATCTAAAAAATAAGCAGTTTGAGTGAGTCGCTCACTGTTCAGCCGCAAATATCTCTATTTAAAAAAGTTTGGTATACCCCAGTAAACAATAACTGTGGTTTTGCCAGCCCACGGTAAAAAATCTATATTATTCAGCTTTTGGTAGTTTTTTCCGTAAAGAAAAACAGTAGTGTCTCCTGACTGTTGTGACACAAAAATATATCTGTTGAAAATAGTCTTGTGTAGGCCCGACATCCCAGTGTGTTTTCACAGTTCCACGGGTCAAATCGCTGTACTATCCAGTTTTGGGCCTTTGGTATCTAAAAAAAAAGCAGTTTGAGTGTGTCGCTCACTGTTCAGCCACAAATATCTCTATTTAAAAAAGTGCGGTATACCCCAGTAAACAATAACTGTGGTTTTGCCATCCCACGGTAAAAAATCTCTATTATTCAGCTTTTGGTAGTTTTTTCCGTAAAGAAAAACAGTAGTGTCTCCTGACTGTTGTGACACAAAAATATATCTGTTGAAAATAGTCTTGTGTAGGCCCGACATCCCAGTGTGGTTTCGCAGTTCCACGGGTCAAATCGCTGTACTATCCAATTTTGGGCCTTTGGTATCTAAAAAAAAAGCAGTTTGAGTGTGTCGCTCACTGTTCAGCCGCAAATATCTCTATTTAAAAAAGTGTGGTATACCCCAGTAAACAATAACTGTGGTTTTGCCATCCCACGGTAAAAAATCTCTATTATTCAGCTTTTGGTAGTTTTTTCCGTAAAGAAAAACAGTAGTGTCTCCTGACTGTTGTGACACAAAAATATATCTGTTGAAAATAGTCTTGTGTAGGCCCGACATCCCTGTGTGGTTTCGCAGTTCCACAGGTCAATTCGCTGTACTATCCAGTTTTGGGCCTTTGGTATCTAAAAAAAAGCAGTTTGAGTGTGTCGCTCACTGTTCAGCCGCAAATGTCTCTATTTAAAAAAGTGTGGTATACCCCAGTAAACAATAACTGTGGTTTTGCCATCCCACGGTAAAAAATCTCTATTATTCAGCTTTTGGTAGTATTTTCCGTAAAGAAAAACAGTAGTGTCTCCTGACTGTTGTGACACAAAAATATATCTGTTGAAAATAGTCTTGTGTAGGCCCGACATACCAGTGTGGTTTCGCAGTTCCACGGGTCAAATCGCTGTACTATCCAGTTTTGGACCTTTGGTATCTAAAAAAAAGCAGTTTGAGTGTGTCGCTCACTGCTCAGCCGCAAATATCTCTATTTAAAAAAGTGTGGTATACCCCAGTAAACAATAACTGTGGTTTTGCCATCCCACGGTAAAAAATCTCTATTATTCAGCTTTTGGTAGTTTTTTCCGTAAAGAAAAACAGTAGTGTCTCCTGACTGTTGTGACACAAAAATATATCTGTTGAAAATAGTCTTGTGTAGGCCAGATTTCCCAGTGTGGTTTCGCAGTTCCACGGGTCAAATCACTGTACTATCCTGTTTTGGGCCTTTGGTATCTAAAAAAAAAGCAGTTTGAGTGTGTCGCCCACTGTTCAGCCGCAAATATCTCTATTTAAAAAAGTGTGGTACACCCCAGTAAACAATAACTGTGGTTTTCCATGCCACGGTAAAAAATCTCTATTATTCAGCTTTTGGTAGTTTTTTCCGTAAAGAAAAACAGTACTGTCTCCTGACTGTTGTGACACAAAAATATATCTGTTGAAAATAGTCTTGTGTAGGCCCGACATCCCAGTGTGGTTTCGCAGTTCCACGGGTCAAATCACTGTACTATCCAGTTTTGGGCCTTTGGTATCTAAAAAAAAAGCAGTTTGAGTGTGTCGCTCACTGTTCAGCCGCAAATATCTCTATTTAAAAAAGTGTGGTATACCCCAGTAAACAATAACTGTGGTTTTGCCATCCCACGGTAAAAAAATCTATTATTCAGCTTTTGGTAGTATTTTCCGTAAAGAAAAACAGTAGTGTCTCCTGACTGTTGTGACACAAAAATATATCTGTTGAAAATAGTCTTGTGTAGGCCCGACATCCCAGTGTGGTTTCGCAGTTCCACGGGTCAAATCGCTGTACTATCCAGTTTTGGGCCTTTGGTATCTAAAAAATAAGCAGTTTGAGTGAGTCGCTCACTGTTCAGCCGCAAATATCTCTATTTAAAAAAGTTTGGTATACCCCAGTAAACAATAACTGTGGTTTTGCCATCCCACGGTAAAAAATCTCTATTATTCAGCTTTTGGTAGTTTTTTCCGTAAAGAAAGACAGTAGTGTCTCCTGACTGTTGTGACACAAAAATATATCTGTTGAAAATAGTCTTGTGTAGGCCCGACATCCCAGTGTGTTTTCACAGTTCCACGGGTCAAATCGCTGTACTATCCAGTTTTGGGCCTTTGGTATCTAAAAAAAAAGTAGTTTGAGTGTGTCGCTCACTGTTCAGCCACAAATATCTCTATTTAAAAAAGTGCGGTATACCCCAGTAAACAATAACTGTGGTTTTGCCATCCCACGGTAAAAAATCTCTATTATTCAGCTTTTGGTAGTTTTTTCCGTAAAGAAAAACAGTAGTGTCTCCTGACTGTTGTGACACAAAAATATATCTGTTGAAAATAGTCTTGTGTAGGCCCGACAACCCAGTGTGGTTTCGCAGTTCCACGGGTCAAATCGCTGTACTATCCAATTTTGGGCCTTTGGTATCTAAAAAAAAAGCAGTTTGAGTGTGTCGCTCACTGTTCAGCCGCAAATATCTCTATTTAAAAAAGTGTGGTATACCCCAGTAAACAATAACTGTGGTTTTGCCATCCCACGGTAAAAAATCTCTATTATTCAGCTTTTGGTAGTTTTTTCCGTAAAGAAAAACAGTAGTGTCTCCTGACTGTTGTGACACAAAAATATATCTGTTGAAAATAGTCTTGTGTAGGCCCGACATCCCTGTGTGGTTTCGCAGTTCCACAGGTCAATTCGCTGTACTATCCAGTTTTGGGCCTTTGGTATCTAAAAAAAAGCAGTTTGAGTGTGTCGCTCACTGTTCAGCCGCAAATATCTCTATTTAAAAAAGTGTGGTATACCCCAGTAAACAATAACTGTGGTTTTGCCATCCCACGGTAAAAAATCTCTATTATTCAGCTTTTGGTAGTATTTTCCGTAAAGAAAAACAGTAGTGTCTCCTGACTGTTGTGACACAAAAATATATCTGTTGAAAATAGTCTTGTGTAGGCCCGACATCCCAGTGTGTTTTCACAGTTCCACGGGTCAAATCGCTGTACTATCCAGTTTTGGGGCTTTGGTATCTAAAAAAAAGCAGTTTGAGTGTGTCGCTCACTGTTCAGCCGCAAATATCTCTATTTAAAAAAGTGTGGTATACCCCAGTAAACAATAACTGTGGTTTTGCCATCCCACGGTAAAAAATCTCTATTATTCAGCTTTTGGTAGTTTTTTCCGTAAAGAAAAACAGCAGTGTCTCCTGACTGTTGTGACACAAAAATATATCTGTTGAAAATAGTCTTGTGTGGGCCCGACATCAGAGTGTGGTTTCGCAGTTCCACGGATCAAATCGCTGTACTATCCAGTTTTGGGCCTTTGGAATTTAAAAAAAAAGCAGTTTGAGTGTGTCGCTCACTGTTCAGCCACAAAGATCTCTATTTAAAAAAGTGTGGTATACCCCAGTAAACAATAACTGTGGTTTTGCCATCCCACAGTAAAAAATCTCTATTATTCAGCTTTTGGTAGTTTTTTCCGTAAAGAAAAACAGTAGTGTCTCCTGACTGTTGTGACACAAAAATATATCTGTTGAAAATAGTCTTGTGTAGGCCCGACATCCCAGTGTGGTTTCGCAGTTACACGGGTCAAATCGCTGTACTATCCAGTTTTGGGCCTTTGGTATCTAAAAAAAAGCAGTTTGAGTGTGTCGCTCACTGTTCAGCCGCAAATATCTCTATTTAAAAAAGTGTGGTATACCCCAGTAAACAATAACTGTGGTTTTGCCATCCCACGGTAAAAAATCTCTGTTATTCAGCTTTTGGTAGTTTTTTCCGTAAAGAAAAACAGTAGTGTCTCCTGACTGTTGTGACACAAAAATATATCTGTTGAAAATAGTCTTGTGTAGGCCCGACATCCCAGTGTGGTTTCGCAGTTCCATGGGTCAAATCGCTGTACTATCCAGTTTTGGACCTTTGGTATCTAAAAAAAAGCAGTTTGACTGTGTCGCTCACTGTTCAGCCGCAAATATCTCTATTTAAAAAAGTGTGGTATACCCCAGTAAACAATAACTGTGGTTTTGCCATCCCACGGTAAAAAATCTCTGTTATTCAGCTTTTGGTAGTTTTTTCCTTAAAGAAAAACAGTAGTGTCTCCTGACTGTTGTGACACAAAAATATATCTGTTGAAAATAGTCTTGTGTAGGCCCGACATCCCAGTGTGGTTTCGCAGTTCCATGGGTCAAATCGCTGTACTATCCAGTTTTGGACCTTTGGTATCTAAAAAAAAGCAGTTTGAGTGTGTCGCTCACTGTTCAGCTGCAAATATCTCTATTTAAAAAAGTGTTGTATACCCCAGTAAACAATAACTGTGGTTTTGCCATCCCACTGTAAAAAATCTCTATTATTCAGCTTTTGGTAGTTTTTTCCGTAAAGTAAAACAGTAGTGTCTCCTGACTGTTGTGACACAAAAATATATCTGTTGAAAATAGTCTTGTGTAGGCCCGACATCCCAGTGTGTTTTCGCAGTTCCACGGGTCAAATCGCTGTACTATCCAGTTTTGGGCCTTTGGTATCTAAAAAAAAAGCAGTTTGAGTGTGTCGCTCACTGTACAGCCGCAAATATCTCTATTTAAAAAAGTGTGGTATACCCCCGGAAACAATAACTGTGGTTTTGCCATCCCACGGTAAAAAATCTCTATTATTCAGCTTTTGGTAGTATTTTCCGTAAAGAAAAACAGCAGTGTCTCCTGACTGTTGTGACACAAAAATATATCTGTTGAAAATAGTCTTGTGTGGGCCCGACATCCCAGTGTGGTTTCGCAGTTCCACGGATCAAATCGCTGTACTATCCAGTTTTGGGCCTTTGGTATCTAAAAAAAAAGCAGTTTGAGTGTGTCGCTCACTGTTCAGCCACAAATATCTCTATTTAAAAAAGTGTGGTATACCCCAGTAAACAATAACTGTGGTTTTGCCATCCCACGGTAAAAAATCTCTATTATTCAGCTTTTGGTAGTTTTTTCCGTAAAGAAAAACAGTAGTGTCTCCTGACTGTTGTGACACAAAAATATATCTGTTGAAAATAGTCTTGTGTAGGCCCGACATCCCAGTGTGGTTTCGCAGTTCCACGGGTCAAATCGCTGTACTATCCAGTTTTGGGCCTTTGGTATCTAAAAAAAAGCAGTTTGAGTGTGTCGCTCACTGTTCAGCCGCAAATATCTCTATTTAAAAAAGTGTGGTATACCCCAGTAAACAATAACTGTGGTTTTGCCATCCCACGGTAAAAAATCTCTGTTATTCAGCTTTTGGTAGTTTTTTCCGTAAAGAATAACAGTAGTGTCTCCTGACTGTTGTGACACAAAAATATATCTGTTGAAAATAGTCTTGTGTAGGCCCGACATCCCAGTGTGGTTTCGCAGTTCCACGGGTCAAATCGCTGTACTATCCAGTTTTGGGCCTTTGGTATCTAAAAAAAAGCAGTTTGAGTGTGTCGCTCACTGTTCAGCCGCAAATATCTCTATTTAAAAAAGTGTGGTATACCCCAGTAAACAATAACTGTGGTTTTGCCATCCCACGGTAAAAAATCTCTGTTATTCAGCTTTTGGTAGTTTTTTCCGTAAAGAAAAACAGTAGTGTCTCCTGACTGTTGTGACACAAAAATATATCTGTTGAAAATAGTCTTGTGTAGGCCCGACATCCCAGTGTGGTTTCGCAGTTCCATGGGTCAAATCGCTGTACTATCCAGTTTTTTACCTTTGGTATCTAAAAAAAAGCAGTTTGAGTGTGTCGCTCACTGTTCAGCCGCAAATATCTCTATTTAAAAAAGTGTTGTATACCCCAGTAAACAATAACTGTGGTTTTGCCATCCCACTGTAAAAAATCTCTATTATTCAGCTTTTGGTAGTTTTTTCCGTAAAGAAAAACAGTAGTGTCTCCTGACTGTTGTGACACAAAAATATATCTGTTGAAAATAGTCTTGTGTAGGCCCGACATCCCAGTGTGGTTTCGCAGTTCCACGGGTCAAATCGCTGTACTATCCAGTTTTGGGCCTTTGGTATCTAAAAAAAAAGCAGTTTGAGTGTGTCGCTCACTGTTCAGCCGCAAATATCTCTATTTAAAAAAGTGTGGTATACCCCCGGAAACAATAACTGTGGTTTTGCCATCCCACGGTAAAAAATCTCTATTATTCAGCTTTTGGTAGTTTTTTCCGTAAAGAAAAACAGTAGTGTCTCCTGACTGTTGTGACACAAAAATATATCTGTTGAAAATAGTCTTGTGTAGGCCCGACATCCCAGTGTGGTTTCGCAGTTCCACGGGTCAAATCGCTGTACTATCCAGTTTTGGGTCTTTGGTATCTAAAAAAAAAGCAGTTTGAGTGTGTCGCTCACTGTTCAGCCGCAAATATCTCTATTTAAAAAAGTGTTGTATCCCCCAGTAAACAATAACTGTGGTTTTGCCATCCCACTGTAAAAAATCTCTATTATTCAGCTTTTGGTAGTTTTTTGCATAAAGAAAAACAGTAGTGTCTCCTGACTGTTGTGACACAAAAATATATCTGTTGAAAATAGTCTTGTGTAGGCCCGACATCCCAGTGTGGTTTCGCAGTTCCACGGGTCAAATCGCTGTACTATCCAGTTTTGGGCCTTTGGTATCTAAAAAAAAGCAGTTTGAGTGTGTCGCTCACTGTTTAGCCGCAAATAACTCTATTTAAAAAAGTGTGGTATACCCCCGTAAACAATAACTGTGGTTTTGCCATCCCACGGTAAAAAATCACTATTATTCAGCTTTTGGTAGTTTTTTCCGAAAAGAAAAACAGTAGTGTCTCCTGACTGTTGTGACACAAAAATATATCTGTTGAAAATAGTCTTGTGTGGGCCCGACATCCCAGTGTGGTTTCGCAGTTCCACGGATCAAATCGCTGTACTATCCAGTTTTGGGCCTTTGGTATCTAAAAAAAATCCAGTTTGAGTGTGTCGATCACTGTTCAGCCACAAATATCTCTATTTAAAAAAGTGTGGTATACCCCAGTAAACAATAACTGTGGTTTTGCCATCCCACGGTAAAAATTCTCTATTATTCAGCTTTTGGTAGTTTTTTCCGTAAAGAAAAACAGTAGTGTCTCCTGACTGTTGTGACACAAAAATATATCTGTTGAAAATAGTCTTGTGTAGGCCCGACATCCCAGTGTGGTTTCGCAGTTCCACAGGTCAAATCGCTGTACTATCCAGTTTTGGGCCTTTGGTATCTAAAAAAAAGCAGTTTGAGTGTGTCGCTCACTGTTCAGCCGCAAATATCTCTATTTTTAAAAGTGTGGTATACCCCAGTAAACAATAACTGTGGTTTTGCCATCCCACGGTAAAAAATCTCTATTATTCAGCTTTTGGTGGTATTTTCCGTAAAGAAAAACAGTAGTGTCTCCTGACTGTTGTGACACAAAAATATATCTGTTGAAAATAGTCTTGTGTAGGCCCGACATCCCAGTGTGGTTTCGCAGTTCCACGGGTGAAATCGCTGTACTATCCAGTTTTGGGCCTTTGGTATCTAAAAAAAAAGCAGTTTGAGTGAGTCGCTCACTGTTCAGCCGCAAATATCTCTATTTAAAAAAGTGTGGTATACCCCAGTAAACAATAACTGTGGTTTTGCCATCCCACGGTAAAAAATCTCTATTATTCAGCTTTTGGTGGTATTTTCCGTAAAGAAAAACAGTAGTGTCTCCTGACTGTTGTGACACAAAAATATATCTGTTGAAAATAGTCTTGTGTAGGCCCGACATCCCAGTGTGGTTTCGCAGTTCCACGGGTGAAATCGCTGTACTATCCAGTTTTGGGCCTTTGGTATCTAAAAAAAAAGCAGTTTGAGTGAGTCGCTCACTGTTCAGCCGCAAATATCTCTATTTAAAAAAGTGGGTATACCCCAGTAAACAATAACTGTGGTTTTGCCATCCCACGGTAAAAAATCTCTATTATTCAGCTTTTGGTAGTTTTTTCCGTAAAGAAAAACAGTAGTGTCTCCTGACTGTTGTGACACAAAAATATATCTGTTGAAAATAGTCTTGTGTAGGCCCGACATCCCAGTGTGGTTTCACAGTTCCACGGGTCAAATCGCTGTACTATCCAGTTTTGGGCCTTTGGTATCTAAAAAAAGCAGTTTGAGTGTGTCGCTCACTGTTCAGCCGCAAATATCTCTATTTAAAAAAGTGTGGTATACCCCAGTAAACAATAACTGTTGTTTTTGCAATCCCACGGTAAAAAATCTCTATTATTCAGTTTTTGGTAGTTTTTTCCGTAAAGAAAAACAGTAGTGTCTCCAGACTGTTGTGACACAAAAATATATCTGTTGAAAATAGTCTTGTGTAGGCCCGACATCCCAGTGTGTTTTCGCAGTTCCACGGGTCAAATCGCTGTACTATCCAGTTTTGGGCCTTTGGTATCTAAAAAAAAAGCAGTTTGAGTGTGTCGCTCACTGTTCAGCCGCAAATATCTCTATTTAAAAAAGTGTGGTATACCCCCGGAAACAGTAACTGTGGTTTTGCCATCCCACGGTAAAAAATCTCTATTATTCAGCTTTTGGTAGTTTTTTCCGTAAAGAAAAACAGCAGTGTCTCCTGACTGTTGTGACACAAAAATATATCTGTTGAAAATAGTCTTGTGTGGGCCCGACATCCCAGTGTGGTTTCGCAGTTCCACGGATCAAATCGCTGTACTATCCAGTTTTGGGCCTTTGGTATCTAAAAAAAAAGCAGTTTGAGTGTGTCGCTCACTGTTCAGCCACAAATATCTCTATTTAAAAAAGTGTGGTATACCCCAGTAAACAATAACTGTGGTTTTGCCATCCCACGGTAAAAAATCTCTATTATTCAGCTTTTGGTAGTTTTTTCCGTAAAGAAAAACAGTAGTGTCTCCTGACTGTTGTGACACAAAAATATATCTGTTGAAAATAGTCTTGTGTAGGCCCGACATCCCAGTGTGGTTTCGCAGTTCCACGGGTCAAATCATTGTACTATCCAGTTTTGGGCCTTTGGTATCTAAAAAAAAGCAGTTTGAGTGTGTCGCTCACTGTTCAGCCGCAAATATCTCTATTTTTAAAAGTGTGGTATACCCCAGTAAACAATAACTGTGGTTTTGCCATCCCACGGTAAAAAATCTCTATTATTCAGCTTTTGGTGGTATTTTCTGTAAAGAAAAACAGTAGTGTCTCCTGACTGTTGTGACACAAAAATATATCTGTTGAAAATAGTCTTGTGTAGGCCCGACATCCCAGTGTGGTTTCGCAGTTCCACGGGTGAAATCGCTGTACTATCCAGTTTTGGGCCTTTGGTATCTAAAAAAAAAGCAGTTTGAGTGAGTCGCTCACTGTTCAGCCGCAAATATCTCTATTTAAAAAAGTGGGTATACCCCAGTAAACAATAACTGTGGTTTTGCCATCCCACGGTAAAAAATCTCTATTATCCGCTTTTGGTAGTTTTTTCCGTAAAGAAAAACAGTAGTGTCTCCTGACTGTTGTGACACAAAAATATATCTGTTGAAAATAGTCTTGTGTAGGCCCGACATCCCAGTGTGGTTTCGCAGTTCCACGGGTCAAATCGCTGTACTATTCAGTTTTGAGCCTTTGGTATCTAAAAAAAAAGCAGTTTGAGTGACTCGCTCACTGTTCAGCCGCAAATATCTCTATTTTAAAAAGTGTGGTATACCCCAGTAAACAATAACTGTGGTTTTTGCCATCCCACGGTAAAAAATCTCTATTATTCAGCTTTTGGTAGTTTTTTCCGTAAAGAAAAACAGTAGTGTCTCCAGACTGTTGTGACACAAAAATATATCTGTTGAAAATAGCCTTGTGTAGGCCCGACATCCCAGTGTGTTTTCGCAGTTCCACGGGTCAAATCGCTGTACTATCCAGTTTTGGGCCTTTGGTATCTAAAAAAAAAGCAGTTTGAGTGTGTCGCTCACTGTTCAGCCGCAAATATCTCTATTTAAAAAAGTGTGGTATACCCCCGGAAACAATAACTGTGGTTTTGCCATCCCACGGTAAAAATTCTCTATTATTCAGCTTTTGGTAGTTTTTTCCGTAAAGAAAAACAGTAGTGTCTCCTGACTGTTGTGACACAAAAATATATCTGTTGAAAATAGTCTTGTGTAGGCCCGACATCCCAGTGTGGTTTCGCAGTTCCACAGGTCAAATCGCTGTACTATCCAGTTTTGGGCCTTTGGTATCTAAAAAAAAGCAGTTTGAGTGTGTCGCTCACTGTTCAGCCGCTAATATCTCTATTTTTAAAAGTGTGGTATACCCCAGTAAACAATAACTGTGGTTTTGCCATCCCACGGTAAAAAATCTCTATTATTCAGCTTTTGGTGGTATTTTCCGTAAAGAAAAACAGTAGTGTCTCCTGACTGTTGTGACACAAAAATATATCTGTTGAAAATAGTCTTGTGTAGGCCCGACATCCCAGTGTGGTTTCGCAGTTCCACGGGTGAAATCGCTGTACTATCCAGTTTTGGGCCTTTGGTATCTAAAAAAAAAGCAGTTTGAGTGAGTCGCTCACTGTTCAGCCGCAAATATCTCTATTTAAAAAAGTGTGGTATACCCCAGTAAACAATAACTGTGGTTTTGCCATCCCACGGTAAAAAATCTCTATTATTCAGCTTTTGGTGGTATTTTCCGTAAAGAAAAACAGTAGTGTCTCCTGACTGTTGTGACACAAAAATATATCTGTTGAAAATAGTCTTGTGTAGGCCCGACATCCCAGTGTGGTTTCGCAGTTCCACGGGTGAAATCGCTGTACTATCCAGTTTTGGGCCTTTGGTATCTAAAAAAAAAGCAGTTTGAGTGAGTCGCTCACTGTTCAGCCGCAAATATCTCTATTTAAAAAAGTGGGTATACCCCAGTAAACAATAACTGTGGTTTTGCCATCCCACGGTAAAAAATCTCTATTATTCAGCTTTTGGTAGTTTTTTCCGTAAAGAAAAACAGTAGTGTCTCCTGACTGTTGTGACACAAAAATATATCTGTTGAAAATAGTCTTGTGTAGGCCCGACATCCCAGTGTGGTTTCGCAGTTCCACGGGTCAAATCGCTGTACTATCCAGTTTTGGGCCTTTGGTATCTAAAAAAAGCAGTTTGAGTGTGTCGCTCACTGTTCAGCCGCAAATATCTCTATTTAAAAAAGTGTGGTATACCCCAGTAAACAATAACTGTGGTTTTGCCATCCCACGGTAAAAAATCTCTATTATTCAGCTTTTGGTAGTATTTTCCGTAAAGAAAAACAATAGTGTCTCCTGACTGTTGTGACACAAAAATATATCTGTTGAAAATAGTCTTGTGTAGGCCCGACATCCCAGTGTGGTTTCGCAGTTCCACGGGTCAAATCGCTGTACTATTCAGTTTTGAGCCTTTGGTATCTAAAAAAAAAGCAGTTTGAGTGAGTCGCTCACTGTTCAGCCGCAAATATCTCTATTTAAAAAAGTGTGGTATACCCCAGTAAACAATAACTGTGGTTTTTGCAATCCCACGGTAAAAAATCTCTATTATTCAGCTTTTGGTAGTTTTTTCCGAAAAGAAAAACAGTAGTGTCTCCAGACTGTTGTGACACAAAAATATATCTGTTGAAAATAGTCTTGTGTAGGCCCGACATCCCAGTGTGTTTTCGCAGTTCCACGGGTCAAATCGCTGTACTATCCAGTTTTGGGCCTTTGGTATCTAAAAAAAAAGCAGTTTGAGTGTGTCGCTCACTGTTCAGCCGCAAATATCTCTATTTAAAAAAGTGTGGTATACCCCCGGAAACAATAACTGTGGTTTTGCCATCCCACGGTAAAAAATCTCTATTATTCAGCTTTTGGTAGTTTTTTCCGTAAAGAAAAACAGCAGTGTCTCCTGACTGTTGTGACACAAAAATATATCTGTTGAAAATAGTCTTGTGTGGGCCCGACATCCCAGTGTGGTTTCGCAGTTCCACGGATCAAATCGCTGTACTATCCAGTTTTGGGCCTTTGGTATCTAAAAAAAAAGCAGTTTGAGTGTGTCGCTCACTGTTCAGCCACAAATATCTCTATTTAAAAAAGTGTGGTATACCCCAGTAAACAATAACTGTGGTTTTGCCATCCCACGGTAAAAAATCTCTATTATTCAGCTTTTGGTAGTTTTTTCCGTAAAGAAAAACAGTAGTGTCTCCTGACTGTTGTGACACAAAAATATATCTGTTGAAAATAGTCTTGTGTAGGCCCGACATCCCAGTGTGGTTTCGCAGTTCCACGGGTCAAATCGCTGTACTATCCAGTTTTGGGCCTTTGGTATCTAAAAAAAAGCAGTTTGAGTGTGTCGCTCACTGTTCAGCCGCAAATATCTCTATTTTTAAAAGTGTGGTATACCCCAGTAAACAATAACTGTGGTTTTGCCATCCCACGGTAAAAAATCTCTATTATTCAGCTTTTGGTGGTATTTTCCGTAAAGAAAAACAGTAGTGTCTCCTGACTGTTGTGACACAAAAATATATCTGTTGAAAATAGTCTTGTGTAGGCCCGACATCCCAGTGTGGTTTCGCAGTTCCACGGGTGAAATCGCTGTACTATCCAGTTTTGGGCCTTTGGTATCTAAAAAAAAAGCAGTTTGAGTGAGTCGCTCACTGTTCAGCCGCAAATATCTCTATTTAAAAAAGTGTGGTATACCCCAGTAAACAATAACTGTGGTTTTGCCATCCCACGGTAAAAAATCTCTATTATTCAGCTTTTGGTGGTATTTTCCGTAAAGAAAAACAGTAGTGTCTCCTGACTGTTGTGACACAAAAATATATCTGTTGAAAATAGTCTTGTGTAGGCCCGACATCCCAGTGTGGTTTCGCAGTTCCACGGATGAAATCGCTGTACTATCCAGTTTTGGGCCTTTGGTATCTAAAAAAAAAGCAGTTTGAGTGTGTCGCTCACTGTTCAGCCGCAAATATCTCTATTTAAAAAAGTGGGTATACCCCAGTAAACAATAACTGTGGTTTTGCCATCCCACGGTAAAAAATCTCTATTATTCAGCTTTTGGTAGTTTTTTCCGTAAAGAAAAACAGTAGTGTCTCCTGACTGTTGTGACACAAAAATATATCTGTTGAAAATAGTCTTGTGTAGGCCCGACATCCCAGTGTGGTTTCGCAGTTCCACGGGTCAAATCGCTGTACTATTCAGTTTTGAGCCTTTGGTATCTAAAAAAAAAGCAGTTTGAGTGAGTCGCTCACTGTTCAGCCGCAAATATCTCTATTTTAAAAAGTGTGGTATACCCCAGTAAACAATAACTGTGGTTTTTGCCATCCCACGGTAAAAAATCTCTATTATTCAGCTTTTGGTAGTTTTTTCCGTAAAGAAAAACAGCAGTGTCTCCAGACTGTTGTGACACAAAAATATATCTGTTGAAAATAGCCGTGTGTAGGCCCGACATCCCAGTGTGTTTTCGCAGTTCCACGGGTCAAATCGCTGTACTATCCAGTTTTGGGCCTTTGGTATCTAAAAAAAAAGCAGTTTGAGTGTGTCGCTCACTGTTCAGCCGCAAATATCTCTATTTAAAAAAGTGTGGTATACCCCCGGAAACAATAACTGTGGTTTTGCCATCCCACGGTAAAAAATCTCTATTATTCAGCTTTTGGTAGTTTTTTCCGTAAAGAAAAACAGCAGTGTCTCCTGACTGTTGTGACACAAAAATATATCTGTTGAAAATAGTCTTGTGTGGGCCCGACATCCCAGTGTGGTTTCGCAGTTCCACGGATCAAATCGCTGTACTATCCAGTTTTGGGCCTTTGGTATTTAAAAAAAAAGCAGTTTGAGTGTGTCGCTCACTGTTCAGCCACAAATATCTCTATTTAAAAAAGTGTGGTATACCCCAGTAAACAATAACTGTGGTTTTGCCATCCCACGGTAAAAAAATCTCTATTATTCAGCTTTTGGTAGTTTTTTCCGTAAAGAAAAACAGTAGTGTCTCCTGACTGTTGTGACACAAAAATATATCTGTTGAAAATAGTCTTGTGTAGGCCCGACATCCCAGTGTGGTTTCGCAGTTCCACGGGTCAAATCGCTGTACTATCCAGTTTTGGGCCTTTGGTATCTAAAAAAAAGCAGTTTGAGTGTGTCGCTGACTGTTCAGCCGCAAATATCTCTATTTAAAAAAGTGTGGTATACCCCAGTAAACAATAACTGTGGTTTTGCCATCCCACGGTAAAAAATCTCTGTTATTCAGCTTTTGGTAGTTTTTTCCGTAAAGAAAAACAGTAGTGTCTCCTGACTGTTGTGACACAAAAATATATCTGTTGAAAATAGTCTTGTGTAGGCCCGACATCCCAGTGTGGTTTCGCAGTTCCACGGGTCAAATCGCTGTACTATCCAGTTTTGGGCCTTTGGTATCTAAAAAAAAAAGCAGTTTGAGTGTGTCGCTCACTGTTCAGCCACAAATATCTCTATTTAAAAAAGTGTGGTATACCCCAGTAAACAATAACTGTGGTTTTGCCATCCCACGGTAAAAAATCTCTATTATTCAGCTTTTGGTAGTATTTTCCGTAAAGAAAAACAATAGTGTCTCCTGACTGTTGTGACACAAAAATATATCTGTTGAAAATAGTCTTGTGTGGGCCCGACATCCCAGTGTGGTTTCGCAGTTCCACGGATCAAATCGCTGTACTATCCAGTTTTGGGCCTTTGGTATCTAAAAAAAAAGCAGTTTGAGTGTGTCGCTCACTGTTCAGCCACAAATATCTCTATTTAAAAAAGTGTGGTATACCCCAGTAAACAATAACTGTGGTTTTGCCATCCCACGGTAAAAAATCTCTATTATTCAGCTTTTGGTAGTTTTTTCCGTAAAGAAAAACAGTAGTGTCTCCTGACTGTTGTGACACAAAAATATATCTGTTGAAAATAGTCTTGTGTAGGCCCGACATCCCAGTGTGGTTTCGCAGTTCCACGGGTCAAATCGCTGTACTATCCAGTTTTGGGCCTTTGGTATCTAAAAAAAAGCAGTTTGAGTGTGTCGCTCACTGTTCAGCCGCAAATATCTCTATTTAAAAAAGTGTGGTATACCCCAGTAAACAATAACTGTGGTTTTGCCATCCCACGGTAAAAAATCTCTGTTATTCAGCTTTTGGTAGTTTTTTCCGTAAAGAAAAACAGTAGTGTCTCCTGACTGTTGTGACACAAAAATATATCTGTTGAAAATAGTCTTGTGTAGGCCCGACATCCCAGTGTGGTTTCGCAGTTCCACGGGTCAAATCGCTGTACTATCCAGTTTTGGGCCTTTGGTATCTAAAAAAAAAGCAGTTTGAGTGAGTCGCTCACTGTTCAGCCGCAAATATCTCTATTTAAAAAAGTGGGTATACCCCAGTAAACAATAACTGTGGTTTTGCCATCCCACGGTAAAAAATCTCTATTATTCAGCTTTTGGTAGTTTTTTCCGTAAAGAAAAACAGTAGTGTCTCCTGACTGTTGTGACACAAAAATATATCTGTTGAAAATAGTCTTGTGTAGGCCCGACATCCCAGTGTGGTTTCGCAGTTCCACGGGTCAAATCGCTGTACTATCCAGTTTTGGGCCTTTGGTATCTAAAAAAAAGCAGTTTGAGTGTGTCGCTCACTGTTCAGCCGCAAATATCTCTATTTAAAAAAGTGTGGTATACCCCAGTAAACAATAACTGTGGTTTTGCCATCCCACGGTAAAAAATCTCTGTTATTCAGCTTTTGGTAGTTTTTTCCGTAAAGAAAAACAGTAGTGTCTCCTGACTGTTGTGACACAAAAATATATCTGTTGAAAATAGTCTTGTGTAGGCCCGACATCCCAGTGTGGTTTCGCAGTTCCACGGGTCAAATCGCTGTACTATCCAGTTTTGGGCCTTTGGTATCTAAAAAAAAAAGCAGTTTGAGTGTGTCGCTCACTGTTCAGCCACAAATATCTCTATTTAAAAAAGTGTGGTATACCCCAGTAAACAATAACTGTGGTTTTGCCATCCCACGGTAAAAAATCTCTATTATTCAGCTTTTGGTAGTATTTTCCGTAAAGAAAAACAATAGTGTCTCCTGACTGTTGTGACACAAAAATATATCTGTTGAAAATAGTCTTGTGTGGGCCCGACATCCCAGTGTGGTTTCGCAGTTCCACGGATCAAATCGCTGTACTATCCAGTTTTGGGCCTTTGGTATCTAAAAAAAAAGCAGTTTGAGTGTGTCGCTCACTGTTCAGCCACAAATATCTCTATTTAAAAAAGTGTGGTATACCCCAGTAAACAATAACTGTGGTTTTGCCATCCCACGGTAAAAAATCTCTATTATTCAGCTTTTGGTAGTTTTTTCCGTAAAGAAAAACAGTAGTGTCTCCTGACTGTTGTGACACAAAAATATATCTGTTGAAAATAGTCTTGTGTAGGCCCGACATCCCAGTGTGGTTTCGCAGTTCCACGGGTCAAATCGCTGTACTATCCAGTTTTGGGCCTTTGGTATCTAAAAAAAAGCAGTTTGAGTGTGTCGCTCACTGTTCAGCCGCAAATATCTCTATTTAAAAAAGTGTGGTATACCCCAGTAAACAATAACTGTGGTTTTGCCATCCCACGGTAAAAAATCTCTGTTATTCAGCTTTTGGTAGTTTTTTCCGTAAAGAAAAACAGTAGTGTCTCCTGACTGTTGTGACACAAAAATATATCTGTTGAAAATAGTCTTGTGTAGGCCCGACATCCCAGTGTGGTTTCGCAGTTCCACGGGTCAAATCGCTGTACTATCCAGTTTTGGGCCTTTGGTATCTAAAAAAAAAGCAGTTTGAGTGAGTCGCTCACTGTTCAGCCGCAAATATCTCTATTTAAAAAAGTGGGTATACCCCAGTAAACAATAACTGTGGTTTTGCCATCCCACGGTAAAAAATCTCTATTATTCAGCTTTTGGTAGTTTTTTCCGTAAAGAAAAACAGTAGTGTCTCCTGACTGTTGTGACACAAAAATATATCTGTTGAAAATAGTCTTGTGTAGGCCCGACATCCCAGTGTGGTTTCGCAGTTCCACGGGTCAAATCGCTGTACTATTCAGTTTTGAGCCTTTGGTATCTAAAAAAAAAGCAGTTTGAGTGAGTCGCTCACTGTTCAGCCGCAAATATCTCTATTTTAAAAAGTGTGGTATACCCCAGTAAACAATAACTGTGGTTTTTGCCATCCCACGGTAAAAAATCTCTATTATTCAGCTTTTGGTAGTTTTTTCCGTAAAGAAAAACAGTAGTGTCTCCAGACTGTTGTGACACAAAAATATATCTGTTGAAAATAGCCTTGTGTAGGCCCGACATCCCAGTGTGTTTTCGCAGTTCCACGGGTCAAATCGCTGTACTATCCAGTTTTGGGCCTTTGGTATCTAAAAAAAAAGCAGTTTGAGTGTGTCGCTCACTGTTCAGCCGCAAATATCTCTATTTAAAAAAGTGTGGTATACCCCCGGAAACAATAACTGTGGTTTTGCCATCCCACGGTAAAAAATCTCTATTATTCAGCTTTTGGTAGTTTTTTCCGTAAAGAAAAACAGCAGTGTCTCCTGACTGTTGTGACACAAAAATATATCTGTTGAAAATAGTCTTGTGTGGGCCCGACATCCCAGTGTGGTTTCGCAGTTCCACGGATCAAATCGCTGTACTATCCAGTTTTGGGCCTTTGGTATTTAAAAAAAAAGCAGTTTGAGTGTGTCGCTCACTGTTCAGCCACAAATATCTCTATTTAAAAAAGTGTGGTTTACCCCAGTAAACAATAACTGTGGTTTTGCCATCCCACGGTAAAAAAATCTCTATTATTCAGCTTTTGGTAGTTTTTTCCGTAAAGAAAAACAGTAGTGTCTCCTGACTGTTGTGACACAAAAATATATCTGTTGAAAATAGTCTTGTGTAGGCCCGACATCCCAGTGTGGTTTCGCAGTTCCACGGGTCAAATCGCTGTACTATCCAGTTTTGGGCCTTTGGTATCTAAAAAAAAGCAGTTTGAGTGTGTCGCTCACTGTTCAGCCGCAAATATCTCTATTTAAAAAAGTGTGGTATACCCCAGTAAACAATAACTGTGGTTTTGCCATCCCACGGTAAAAAATCTCTGTTATTCAGCTTTTGGTAGTTTTTTCCGTAAAGAAAAACAGTAGTGTCTCCTGACTGTTGTGACACAAAAATATATCTGTTGAAAATAGTCTTGTGTAGGCCCGACATCCCAGTGTGGTTTCGCAGTTCCACGGGTCAAATCGCTGTACTATCCAGTTTTGGGCCTTTGGTATCTAAAAAAAAAAGCAGTTTGAGTGTGTCGCTCACTGTTCAGCCGCAAATATCTCTATTTAAAAAAGTGTGGTATACCCCGGAAACAATAACTGTGGTTTTGCCATCCCACGGTAAAAAATCTCTATTATTCAGCTTTTGGTAGTTTTTTCCGTAAAGAAAAACAGCAGTGTCTCCTGACTGTTGTGACACAAAAATATATCTGTTGAAAATAGTCTTGTGTGGGCCCGACATCCCAGAGTGGTTTCGCAGTTCCACGGATCAAATCGCTGTATTATCCAGTTTTGGGCCTTTGGTATCTAAAAAAAAAGCATTTTGAGTGTGTCGCTCACTGTTCAGCCACAAATATCTCTATTTAAAAAAGTGTGGTATACCCCAGTAAACAATAACTGTGGTTTTGCCATCCCACGGTAAAAAATCTCTATTATTCAGCTTTTGGTAGTTTTTTCCGTAAAGAAAAACAGTAGTGTCTCCTGACTGTTGTGACACAAAAATATATCTGTTGAAAATAGTCTTGTGTGGGCCCGACATCCCAGTGTGGTTTCGCAGTTCCACGGATCAAATCGCTGTACTATCCAGTTTTGGGCCTTTGGTATCTAAAAAAAAAGCAGTTTGAGTGTGTCGCTCACTGTTCAGCCACAAATATCTCTATTTAAAAAAGTGTGGTATACCCCAGTAAACAATAACTGTGGTTTTTGCCATCCCACTGTAAAAAATCTCTATTATTCAGCTTTTGGTAGTTTTTTCCGTAAAGAAAAACAGTAGTGTCTCCTGACTGTTGTGACACAAAAATATATCTGTTGAAAATAGTCTTGTGTAGGCCCGACATCCCAGTGTGGTTTCGCAGTTCCACGGGTCAAATCGCTGTACTATCCAGTTTTGGGCCTTTGGTATCTAAAAAAAAGCAGTTTGAGTGTGTCGCTCACTGTTCAGCCGCAAATATCTCTATTTAAAAAAGTGTGGTATACCCCAGTAAACAATAACTGTGGTTTTGCCATCCCATGGTAAAAAATCTCTATTATTTAGCTTTTGGTAGTTTTTTCCGTAAAGAAAAACAGTAGTGTCTCCTGACTGTTGTGACACAAAAATATATCTGTTGAAAATAGTCTTGTGTAGGCCCGACATCCCAGTGTGGTTTCGCAGTTCCACGGGTCAAATCGCTGTACTATCCAGTTTTGGGCCTTTGGTATCTAAAAAAAAGCAGTTTGAGTGTGTCGCTCACTGTTCAGCCGCAAATATCTCTATTTAAAAAAGTGTGGTATACCCCCGGAAACAATAACTGTGGTTTTGCCATCCCACGGTAAAAAATCTCTATTATTCAGCTTTTGGTAGTTTTTTCCGTAAAGAAAAACAGCAGTGTCTCCTGACTGTTGTGACACAAAAATATATCTGTTGAAAATAGTCTTGTGTGGGCCCGACATCCCAGTGTGGTTTCGCAGTTCCACGGATCAAATCGCTGTATTATCCAGTTTTGGGCCTTTGGTATCTAAAAAAAAAGCAGTTTGAGTGTGTCGCTCACTGTTCAGCCACAAATATCTCTATTTAAAAAAGTGTGGTATACCCCAGTAAACAATAACTGTGGTTTTGCCATCCCACGGTAAAAAATCTCTATTATTCAGCTTTTGGTAGTTTTTTCCGTAAAGAAAAACAGTAGTGTCTCCTGACTGTTGTGACACAAAAATATATCTGTTGAAAATAGTCTTGTGTAGGCCCGACATCCCAGTGTGGTTTCGCAGTTCCACGGGTCAAATCGCTGTACTATCCAGTTTTGGGCCTTTGGTATCTAAAAAAAAGCAGTTTGAGTGTGTCGCTCACTGTTCAGCCGCAAATATCTCTATTTAAAAAAGTGTGGTATACCCCAGTAAACAATAACTGTGGTTTTGCCATGCCACGGTAAAAAATCTCTGTTATTCAGCTTTTGGTAGTTTTTTCTGTAAAGAAAAACAGTAGTGTCTCCTGACTGTTGTGACACAAAAATATATCTGTTGAAAATAGTCTTGTGTAGGCCCGACATCCCAGTGTGGTTTCGCAGTTCCACGGGTTAAATCGCTGTACTATCCAGTTTTGGGTCTTTGGTATCTTAAAAAAAAAGCAGTTTGAGTGTGTCGCTCACTGTTCAGCCGCAAATATCTCTATTTAAAAAAGTGTTGTATCCCCCAGTAAACAATAACTGTGGTTTTGCCATCCCACTGTAAAAAATCTCTATTATTCAGCTTTTGGTAGTTTTTTCCATAAAGAAAAACAGTAGTGTCTCCTGACTGTTGTGACACAAAAATATATCTGTTGAAAATAGTCTTGTGTAGGCCCGACATCCCAGTGTGGTTTCGCAGTTCCACGGGTCAAATCGCTGTACTATCCAGTTTTGGGCGTTTGGTATCTAAAAAAAAAGCAGTTTGAGTGTGTCGCTCACTGTTTAGCCGCAAATAACTCTATTTAAAAAAGTGTGGTATACCCCCGTAAACAATAACTGTGGTTTTGCCATCCCACGGTAAAAAATCCCTATTATTCAGCTTTTGGTAGTTTTTTCCGAAAAGAAAAACAGTAGTGTCTCCTGACTGTTGTGACACAAAAATATATCTGTTGAAAATAGTCTTGTGTGGGCCCGACATCCCAGTGTGGTTTCGCAGTTCCACGGATCAAATCGCTGTACTATCCAGTTTTGGGCCTTTGGTATCTAAAAAAAAAGCAGTTTGAGTGTGTCGATCACTGTTCAGCCACAAATATCTCTATTTAAAAAAGTGTGGTATACCCCAGTAAACAATAACTGTGGTTTTGCCATCCCACGGTAAAAATTCTCTATTATTCAGCTTTTGGTAGTTTTTTCCGTAAAGAAAAACAGTAGTGTCTCCTGACTGTTGTGACACAAAAATATATCTGTTGAAAATAGTTTTGTGTAGGCCCGACATCCCAGTGTGGTTTCGCAGTTCCACGGGTCAAATCGCTGTACTATCCAGTTTTGGGCCTTTGGTATCTAAAAAAAAGCAGTTTGAGTGTGTCGCTCACTGTTCAGCCGCAAATATCTCTATTTTTAAAAGTGTGGTATACCCCAGTAAACAATAACTGTGGTTTTGCCATCCCACGGTAAAAAATCTCTATTATTCAGCTTTTGGTGGTATTTTCCGTAAAGAAAAACATTAGTGTCTCCTGACTGTTGTGACACAAAAATATATCTGTTGAAAATAGTCTTGTGTAGGCCCGACATCCCAGTGTGGTTTCGCAGTTCCACGGGTCAAATCGCTGTACTATCCAGTTTTGGGCCTTTGGTATCTTAAAAAAAGCAGTTTGAGTGTGTCGCTCACTGTTCAGCCGCAAATATCTCTATTTAAAAAAGTGTGGTATACCCCAGTAAACAATAACTGTGGTTTTGCCATCCCACGGTAAAAAATCTCTGTTATTCAGCTTTTGGTAGTTTTTTCCGTAAAGAAAAACAGTAGTGTCTCCTGACTGTTGTGACACAAAAATATATCTGTTGAAAATAGTCTTGTGTAGGCCCGACATCCCAGTGTGGTTTCGCAGTTCCACGGGTCAAATCGCTGTACTATCCAGTTTTGGGTCTTTGGCATCTAAAAAAAAAGCAGTTTGAGTGTGTCGCTCACTGTTCAGCCGCAAATATCTCTATTTAAAAAAGTGTTGTATCCCCCTGTAAACAATAACTGTGGTTTTGCCATCCCACTGTAAAAATCTCTATTATTCAGCTTTTGGTAGTTTTTTCCATAAAGAAAAACAGTAGTGTCTCCTGACTGTTGTGACACAAAAATATATCTGTTGAAAATAGTCTTGTGTAGGCCCGACATCCCAGTGTGGTTTCGCAGTTCCACGGGTCAAATCGCTGTACTATCCAGTTTTGGGCCTTTGGTATCTAAAAAAAAAGCAGTTTGAGTGTGTCGCTCACTGTTTAGCCGCAAATAACTCTATTTAAAAAAGTGTGGTATACCCCCGTAAACAATAACTGTGGTTTTGCCATCCCACGGTAAAAAATCCCTATTATTCAGCTTTTGGTAGTTTTTTCCGAAAAGAAAAACAGTAGTGTCTCCTGACTGTTGTGACACAAAAATATATCTGTTGAAAATAGTCTTGTGTGGGCCCGACATCCCAGTGTGGTTTCGCAGTTCCACGGATCAAATCGCTGTACTATCCAGTTTTGGGCCTTTGGTATCTAAAAAAAAAGCAGTTTGAGTGTGTCGATCACTGTTCAGCCACAAATATCTCTATTTAAAAAAGTGTGGTATACCCCAGTAAACAATAACTGTGGTTTTGCCATCCCACGGTAAAAATTCTCTATTATTCAGCTTTTGGTAGTTTTTTCCGTAAAGAAAAACAGTAGTGTCTCCTGACTGTTGTGACACAAAAATATATCTGTTGAAAATAGTTTTGTGTAGGCCCGACATCCCAGTGTGGTTTCGCAGTTCCACGGGTCAAATCGCTGTACTATCCAGTTTTGGGCCTTTGGTATCTAAAAAAAAGCAGTTTGAGTGTGTCGCTCACTGTTCAGCCGCAAATATCTCTATTTTTAAAAGTGTGGAATACCCCAGTAAACAATAACTGTGGTTTTGCCATCCCACGGTAAAAAATCTCTATTATTCAGCTTTTGGTGGTATTTTCCGTAAAGAAAAACAGTAGTGTCTCCTGACTGTTGTGACACAAAAATATATCTGTTGAAAATAGTCTTGTGTAGGCCCGACATCCCAGTGTGGTTTCGCAGTTCCACGGGTCAAATCGCTGTACTATCCAGTTTTGGGCCTTTGGTATCTAAAAAAAAGCAGTTTGAGTGTGTCGCTCACTGTTCAGCCGCAAATATCTCTATTTAAAAAAGTGTGGTATACCCCAGTAAACAATAACTGTGGTTTTGCCATCCCACGGTAAAAAATCTCTGTTATTCAGCTTTTGGTAGTTTTTTCCGTAAAGAAAAACAGTAGTGTCTCCTGACTGTTGTGACACAAAAATATATCTGTTGAAAATAGTCTTGTGTAGGCCCGACATCCCAGTGTGGTTTCGCAGTTCCACGGGTCAAATCGCTGTACTATCCAGTTTTGGGTCTTTGGCATCTAAAAAAAAAGCAGTTTGAGTGTGTCGCTCACTGTTCAGCCGCAAATATCTCTATTTAAAAAAGTGTTGTATCCCCCTGTAAACAATAACTGTGGTTTTGCCATCCCACTGTAAAAATCTCTATTATTCAGCTTTTGGTAGTTTTTTCCATAAAGAAAAACAGTAGTGTCTCCTGACTGTTGTGACACAAAAATATATCTGTTGAAAATAGTCTTGTGTAGGCCCGACATCCCAGTGTGTTTTCGCAGTTCCACGGGTCAAATCGCTGTACTATCCAGTTTTGGGCCTTTGGTATCTAAAAAAAAAGCAGTTTGAGTGTGTCGCTCACTGTTTAGCCGCAAATAACTCTATTTAAAAAAGTGTGGTATACCCCCGTAAACAATAACTGTGGTTTTGCCATCCCACGGTAAAAAATCCCTATTATTCAGCTTTTGGTAGTTTTTTCCGAAAAGAAAAACAGTAGTGTCTCCTGACTGTTGTGACACAAAAATATATCTGTTGAAAATAGTCTTGTGTGGGCCCGACATCCCAGTGTGGTTTCGCAGTTCCACGGATCAAATCGCTGTACTATCCAGTTTTGGGCCTTTGGTATCTAAAAAAAAAGCAGTTTGAGTGTGTCGATCACTGTTCAGCCGCAAATATCTCTATTTAAAAAAGTGTGGTATACCCCAGTAAACAATAACTGTGGTTTTGCCATCCCACGGTAAAAATTCTCTATTATTCAGCTTTTGGTAGTTTTTTCCGTAAAGAAAAACAGTAGTGTCTCCTGACTGTTGTGACACAAAAATATATCTGTTGAAAATAGTCTTGTGTAGGCCCGACATCCCAGTGTGTTTTCGCAGTTCCACGGGTCAAATCGCTGTACTATCCAGTTTTGGGCCTTTGGTATCTAAAAAAAAAGCAGTTTGAGTGTGTCGCTCACTGTTCAGCCGCAAATATCTCTATTTAAAAAAGTGTGGTATACCCCCGGAAACAATAACTGTGGTTTTGCCATCCCACGGTAAAAAATCTCTATTATTCAGCTTTTGGTAGTTTTTTCCGTAAAGAAAAACAGCAGTGTCTCCTGACTGTTGTGACACAAAAATATATCTGTTGAAAATAGTCTTGTGTGGGCCCGACATCCCAGTGTGGTTTCGCAGTTCCACGGATCAAATCGCTGTACTATCCAGTTTTGGGCCTTTGGTATCTAAAAAAAAAGCAGTTTGAGTGTGTCGCTCACTGTTCAGCCACAAATATCTCTATTTAAAAAAGTGTGGTATACTCCAGTAAACAATAACTGTGGTTTTGCCATCCCACGGTAAAAATTCTCTATTATTCAGCTTTTGGTAGTTTTTTCCGTAAAGAAAAACAGTAGTGTCTCCTGACTGTTGTGACACAAAAATATATCTGTTGAAAATAGTCTTGTGTAGGCTCGACATCCCATTGTGGTTTCGCAGTTCCACGGGTCAAATCGCTGTACTATCCAGTTTTGGGCCTTTGGTATCTAAAAAAAGCAGTTTGAGTGTGTCGCTCACTGTTCAGCCGCAAATATCTCTATTTTTAAAAGTGTGGTATACCCCAGTAAACAATAACTGTGGTTTTGCCATCCCACGGTAAAAAATCTCTATTATTCAGCTTTTGGTGGTATTTTCCGTAAAGAAAAACAGTAGTGTCTCCTGACTGTTGTGACACAAAAATATATCTGTTGAAAATAGTCTTGTGTAGGCCCGACATCCCAGTGTGGTTTCGCAGTTCCACGGGTGAAATCGCTGTACTATCCAGTTTTGGGCCTTTGGTATCTAAAAAAAAAGCAGTTTGAGTGAGTCGCTCACTGTTCAGCCGCAAATATCTCTATTTAAAAAAGTGTGGTATACCCCAGTAAACAATAACTGTGGTTTTGCCATCCCACGGTAAAAAATCTCTATTATTCAGCTTTTGGTGGTATTTTCCGTAAAGAAAAACAGTAGTGTCTCCTGACTGTTGTGACACAAAAATATATCTGTTGAAAATAGTCTTGTGTAGGCCCGACATCCCAGTGTGGTTTCACAGTTCCACGGGTGAAATCGCTGTACTATCCAGTTTTGGGCCTTTGGTATCTAAAAAAAAAGCAGTTTGAGTGTGTCGCTCACTGTTCAGCCGCAAATATCTCTATTTAAAAAAGTGTTGTATACCCCAGTAAACAATAACTGTGGTTTTGCCATCCCACGGTAAAAAATCTCTATTATTCAGCTTTTGGTGGTATTTTCCGTAAAGAAAAACAGTAGTGTCTCCTGACTGTTGTGACACAAAAATATATCTGTTGAAAATAGTCTTGTGTAGGCCCGACATCCCAGTGTGGTTTCGCAGTTCCACGGGTGAAATCGCTGTACTATCCAGTTTTGGGCCTTTGGTATCTAAAAAAAAAGCAGTTTGAGTGTGTCGCTCACTGTTCAGCCGCAAATATCTCTATTTAAAAAAGTGTTGTATACCCCAGTAAACAATAACTGTGGTTTTGCCATCCCACTGTAAAAAATCTCTATTATTCAGCTTTTGGTAGTTTTTTCCGTAAAGAAAAACAGTAGTGCCTCCTGACTGTTGTGACACAAAAATATATCTGTTGAAAATAGTCTTGTGTAGGCCCGACATCCCAGTGTGGTTTCGCAGTTCCACGGGTCAAATCGCTGTACTATCCAGATTTGGGCCTTTCGTATCTAAAAAAAAAAGCAGTTTGAGTGTGTCGCTCACTGTTCAGCCGCAAATATCTCTATTTAAAAAAGTGTGGTATACCCCCGGAAACAATAACTGTGGTTTTGCCATCCCACGGTAAAAAATCTCTATTATTCAGCTTTTGGTAGTTTTTTCCGTAAAGAAAAACAGCAGTGTCTCCTGACTGTTGTGACACAAAAATATATCTGTTGAAAATAGTCTTGTGTGGGCCCGACATCCCAGTGTGGTTTCGCAGTTCCACGGATCAAATCGCTGTATTATCCAGTTTTGGGCCTTTGGTATCTAAAAAAATAGCAGTTTGAGTGTGTCGCTCACTGTTCAGCCACAAATATCTCTATTTAAAAAAGTGTGGTATACCCCAGTAAACAATAACTGTGGTTTTGCCATCCCACGGTAAAAAATCTCTATTATTCAACTTTTGGTAGTTTTTTCCGTAAAGAAAAACAGTAGTGTCTCCTGACTGTTGTGACACAAAAATATATCTGTTGAAAATAGTCTTGTGTAGGCCCGACATCCCAGTGTGGTTTCGCAGTTCCACGGGTCAAATCGCTGTACTATCCAGTTTTGGGCCTTTGGTATCTAAAAAAAAGCAGTTTGAGTGTGTCGCTCACTGTTCAGCCGCAAATATCTCTATTTAAAAAAGTGTGGTATACCCCAGTAAACAATAACTGTGGTTTTGCCATCCCACGGTAAAAAATCTCTGTTATTCAGCTTTTGGTAGTTTTTTCTGTAAATAAAAACAGTAGTGTCTCCTGACTGTTGTGACACAAAAATATATCTGTTGAAAATAGTCTTGTGTAGGCCCGACATCCCAGTGTGGTTTCGCAGTTCCACGGGTCAAATCGCTGTACTATCCAGTTTTGGGTCTTTGGTATCTAAAAAAAAAGCAGTTTGAGTGTGTCGCTCACTGTTCAGCCGCAAATATCTCTATTTAAAAAAGTGTTGTATCCCCCAGTAAACAATAACTGTGGTTTTGCCATCCCACTGTAAAAAATCTCTATTATTCAGCTTTTGGTAGTTTTTTCCATAAAGAAAAACAGTAGTGTCTCCTGACTGTTGTGACACAAAAATATATCTGTTGAAAATAGTCTTGTGTAGGCCCGACATCCCAGTGTGGTTTCGCAGTTCCACGGGTCAAATCGCTGTACTATCCAGTTTTGGGCCTTTGGTATCTAAAAAAAAAGCAGTTTGAGTGTGTCGCTCACTGTTTAGCCGCAAATAACTCTATTTAAAAAAGTGTGGTATACCCCCGTAAACAATAACTGTGGTTTTGCCATCCCACGGTAAAAAATCCCTATTATTCAGCTTTTGGTAGTTTTTTCCGAAAAGAAAAACAGTAGTGTCTCCTGACTGTTGTGACACAAAAATATATCTGTTGAAAATAGTCTTGTGTGGGCCCGACATCCCAGTGTGGTTTCGCAGTTCCACGGATCAAATCGCTGTACTATCCAGTTTTGGGCCTTTGGTATCTAAAAAAAAAGCAGTTTGAGTGTGTCGATCACTGTTCAGCCACAAATATATCTATTTAAAAAAGTGTGGTATACCCCAGTAAACAATAACTGTGGTTTTGCCATCCCACGGTAAAAATTCTCTATTATTCAGCTTTTGGTAGTTTTTTCCGTAAAGAAAAACAGTAGTGTCTCCAGACTGTTGTGACACAAAAATATATCTGTTGAAAATAGTCTTGTGTAGGCCCGACATCCCAGTATGGTTTCGCAGTTCCACGGGTCAAATCGCTGTACTATCCAGTTTTGGGCCTTTGGTATCTAAAAAAAAAAGCAGTTTGAGTTTGTCGCTCACTGTTCAGCCGCAAATATCTCTATTTAAAAATGTGTGGTATACCCCCGGAAACAATAACTGTGGTTTTGCCATCCCACGGTAAAAAATCTCTATTATTCAGCTTTTGGTAGTTTTTTCCGTAAAGAAAAACAGCAGTGTCTCCTGACTGTTGTGACACAAAAATATATCTGTTGAAAATAGTCTTGTGTGGGCCCGACATCCCAGTGTGGTTTCGCAGTTCCACGGATCAAATCGCTGTATTATCCAGTTTTGGGCCTTTGGTATCTAAAAAAAAAGCAGTTTGAGTGTGTCGCTCACTGTTCAGCCACAAATATCTCTATTTAAAAAAGTGTGGTATACCCCAGTAAACAATAACTGTAGTTTTGCCATCCCACGGTAAAAAATCTCTATTATTCAGCTTTTGGTAGTTTTTTCCGTAAAGAAAAACAGTAGTGTCTCCTGACTGTTGTGACACAAAAATATATCTGTTGAAAATAGTCTTGTGTAGGCCCGACATCCCAGTGTGGTTTCGCAGTTCCATGGGTCAAATCGCTGTACTATCCAGTTTTGGGCCTTTGGTATCTAAAAAAATGCAGTTTGAGTGTGTCGCTCACTGTTCAGCCGCAAATATCTCTATTTAAAAAAGTGTTGTATCCCCCAGTAAACAATAACTGTGGTTTTGCCATCCCACTGTAAAAAATCTCTATTATTCAGCTTTTGGTAGTTTTTTCCATAAAGAAAAACAGTAGTGTCTCCTGACTGTTGTGACACAAAAATATATCTGTTGAAAATAGTCTTGTGTAGGCCTGACATCCCAGTGTGGTTTCGCAGTTCCACGGGTCAAATCGCTGTACTATCCAGTTTTGGGCCTTTGGTATCTAAAAAAAAAGCAGTTTGAGTGTGTCGCTCACTGTTTAGCCGCAAATAACTCTATTTAAAAAAGTGTGGTATACCCCCGTAAACAATAACTGTGGTTTTGCCATCCCACGTTAAAAAATCCCTATTATTCAGCTTTTGGTAGTTTTTTCCGAAAAGAAAAACAGTAGTGTCTCCTGACTGTTGTGACACAAAAATATATCTGTTGAAAATAGTCTTGTGTGGGCCCGACATCCCAGTGTGGTTTCGCAGTTCCACGGATCAAATCGCTGTACTATCCAGTTTTGGGCCTTTGGTATCTAAAAAAAAAGCAGTTTGAGTGTGTCGATCACTGTTCAGCCACAAATATCTCTATTTAAAAAAGTGTGGTATACCCCAGTAAACAATAACTGTGGTTTTGCCATCCCACGGTAAAAATTCTCTATTATTCAGCTTTTGGTAGTTTTTTCCGTAAAGAAAAACAGTAGTGTCTCCTGACTGTTGTGACACAAAAATATATCTGTTGAAAATAGTCTTGTGTAGGCCCGACATCCCAGTGTGGTTTCGCAGTTCCACGGGTCAAATAGCTGTACTATCCAGTTTTGGGCCTTTGGTATCTAAAAAAAAAAGCAGTTTGAGTGTGTCGCTCACTGTTCAGCCGCAAATATCTCTATTTAAAAAAGTGTGGTATACCCCCGGAAACAATAACTGTGGTTTTGCCATCCCACGGTAAAAAATCTCTATTATTCAGCTTTTGGTAGTTTTTTCCGTAAAGAAAAACAGCAGTGTCTCCTGACTGTTGTGACACAAAAATATATCTGTTGAAAATAGTCTTGTGTGGGCCCGACATCCCAGTGTGGTTTCGCAGTTCCACGGATCAAATCGCTGTATTATCCAGTTTTGTGCCTTTGGTATCTAAAAAAAAAGCAGTTTGAGTGTGTCGCTCACTGTTCAGCCACAAATATCTCTATTTAAAAAAGTGTGGTATACCCCAGTAAACAATAACTGTGGTTTTGCCATCCCACGGTAAAAAATCTCTATTATTCAGCTTTTGGTAGTTTTTTCCGTAAAGAAAAACAGTAGTGTCTCCTGACTGTTGTGACACAAAAATATATCTGTTGAAAATAGTCTTGTGTAGGCCCGACATCCCAGTGTGGTTTCGCAGTTCCACGGGTCAAATCGCTGTACTATCCAGTTTTGGGCCTTTGGTATCTAAAAAAAAGCAGTTTGAGTGTGTCGCTCACTGTTCAGCCGCAAATATCTCTATTTAAAAAAGTGTGGTATACCCCAGTAAACAATAACTGTGGTTTTGCCATCCCACGGTAAAAAATCTCTGTTATTCAGCTTTTGGTAGTTTTTTCTGTAAAGAAAAACAGTAGTGTCTCCTGACTGTTGTGACACAAAAATATATCTGTTGAAAATAGTCTTGTGTAGGCCCGACATCCCAGTGTGGTTTCGCAGTTCCACGGGTCAAATCGCTGTACTATCCAGTTTTGGGTCTTTGGTATCTAAAAAAAAAGCAGTTTGAGTGTGTCGCTCACTGTTCAGCCGCAAATATCTCTATTTAAAAAAGTGTTGTATCCCCCAGTAAACAATAACTGTGGTTTTGCCATCCCACTGTAAAAAATCTCTATTATTCAGCTTTTGGTAGTTTTTTCCATAAAGAAAAACAGTAGTGTCTCCTGACTGTTGTGACACAAAAATATATCTGTTGAAAATAGTCTTGTGTGGGCCCGACATCCCAGTGTGGTTTCGCAGTTCCACGGATCAAATCGCTGTACTATCCAGTTTTGGGCCTTTGGTATCTAAAAAAAAAGCAGTTTGAGTGTGTCGATCACTGTTCAGCCACAAATATCTCTATTTAAAAAAGTGTGGTATACCCCAGTAAACAATAACTGTGGTTTTGCCATCCCACGGTAAAAATTCTCTATTATTCAGCTTTTGGTAGTTTTTTCCGTAAAGAAAAACAGTAGTGTCTCCTGACTGTTGTGACACAAAAATATATCTGTTGAAAATAGTCTTGTGTAGGCCCGACATCCCAGTGTGGTTTCGCAGTTCCACGGGTCAAATCGCTGTACTATCCAGTTTTGGGCCTTTGGTATCTAAAAAAAAGCAGTTTGAGTGTGTCGCTCACTGTTCAGCCGCAAATATCTCTATTTTTAAAAGTGTGGTATACCCCAGTAAACAATAACTGTGGTTTTGCCATCCCACGGTACAAAATCTCTATTATTCAGCTTTTGGTGGTATTTTCCGTAAAGAAAAACAGTAGTGTCTCCTGACTGTTGTGACACAAAAATATATCTGTTGAAAATAGTCTTGTGTAGACCCGACATCCCAGTGTGGTTTCGCAGTTCCACGGGTGAAATCGCTGTACTATCCAGTTTTGGGCCTTTGGTATCTAAAAAAAAAGCAGTTTGAGTGAGTCGCTCACTGTTCAGCCGCAAATATCTCTATTTAAAAAAGTGTGGTATACCCCAGTAAACAATAACTGTGGTTTTGCCATCCCACGGTAAAAAATCTCTATTATTCAGCTTTTGGTGGTATTTTCCGTAAAGAAAAACAGTAATGTCTCCTGACTGTTGTGACACAAAAATATATCTGTTGAAAATAGTCTTGTGTAGGCCCGACATCCCAGTGTGGTTTCGCAGTTCCACGGGTGAAATCGCTGTACTATCCAGTTTTGGGCCTTTGGTATCTAAAAAAAAAGCAGTTTGAGTGAGTCGCTCACTGTTCAGCCGCAAATATCTCTATTTAAAAAAGTGGGTATACCCCAGTAAACAATAACTGTGGTTTTGCCATCCCACGGTAAAAAATCCCTATTATTCAGCTTTTGGTAGTTTTTTCCGAAAAGAAAAACAGTAGTGTCTCCTGACTGTTGTGACACAAAAATATATCTGTTGAAAATAGTCTTGTGTGGGCCCGACATCCCAGTGTGGTTTCGCAGTTCCACGGATCAAATCGCTGTACTATCCAGTTTTGGGCCTTTGGTATCTAAAAAAAAAGCAGTTTGAGTGTGTCGATCACTGTTCAGCCACAAATATCTCTATTTAAAAAAGTGTGGTATACCCCAGTAAACAATAACTGTGGTTTTGCCATCCCACGGTAAAAATTCTCTATTATTCAGCTTTTGGTAGTTTTTTCCGTAAAGAAAAACAGTAGTGTCTCCTGACTGTTGTGACACAAAAATATATCTGTTGAAAATAGTCTTGTGTAGGCCCGACATCCCAGTGTGGTTTCGCAGTTCCACGGGTCAAATCGCTGTACTATCCAGTTTTGGGCCTTTGGTATCTAAAAAAAAGCAGTTTGAGTGTGTCGCTCACTGTTCAGCCGCAAATATCACTATTTTTAAAAGTGTGGTATACCCCAGTAAACAATAACTGTGGTTTTGCCATCCCACGGTAAAAAATCTCTATTATTCAGCTTTTGGTGGTATTTTCCGTAAAGAAAAACAGTAGTGTCTCCTGACTGTTGTGACACAAAAATATATCTGTTGAAAATAGTCTTGTGTAGGCCCGACATCCCAGTGTGGTTTTGCAGTTCCACGGGTCAAATCGCTGTACTATCCAGTTTTGGGCCTTTGGTATCTAAAAAAAAGCAGTTTGAGTGTGTCGCTCACTGTTCAGCCGCAAATATCTCTATTTAAAAAAGTGTGGTATACCCCAGTAAACAATAACTGTGGTTTTGCCATCCCACGGTAAAAAATCTCTGTTATTCAGCTTTTGGTAGTTTTTTCCGTAAAGAAAAACTGTAGTGTCTCCTGACTGTTGTGACACAAAAATATATCTGTTGAAAATAGTCTTGTGTAGGCCCGACATCCCAGTGTGGTTTCGCAGTTCCACGGGTCAAATCGCTGTACTATCCAGTTTTGGGTCTTTGGTATCTAAAAAAAAAGCAGTTTGAGTGTGTCGCTCACTGTTCAGCCGCAAATATCTCTATTTAAAAAAGTGTTGTATCCCCCAGTAAACAATAACTGTGGTTTTGCCATCCCACTGTAAAAAATCTCTATTATTCAGCTTTTGGTAGTTTTTTCCATAAAGAAAAACAGTAGTGTCTCCTGACTGTTGTGACACAAAAATATATCTGTTGAAAATAGTCTTGTGTAGGCCCGACATCCCAGTGTGGTTTCGCAGTTCCACGGGTCAAATCGCTGTACTATCCAGTTTTGGGCCTTTGGTATCTAAAAAAAAAGCAGTTTGAGTGTGTCGCTCACTGTTTAGCCGCAAATAACTCTATTTAAAAAAGTGTGGTATACCCCCGTAAACAATAACTGTGGTTTTGCCATCCCACGTTAAAAAATCCCTATTATTCAGCTTTTGGTAGTTTTTTCCGAAAAGAAAAACAGTAGTGTCTCCTGACTGTTGTGACACAAAAATATATCTGTTGAAAATAGTCTTGTGTGGGCCCGACATCCCAGTGTGGTTTCGCAGTTCCACGGATCAAATCGCTGTACTATCCAGTTTTGGGCCTTTGGTATCTAAAAAAAAAGCAGTTTGAGTGTGTCGATCACTGTTCAGCCACAAATATCTCTATTTAAAAAAGTGTGGTATACCCCAGTAAACAATAACTGTGGTTTTGCCATCCCACGGTAAAAATTCTCTATTATTCAGCTTTTGGTAGTTTTTTCCGTAAAGAAAAACAGTAGTGTCTCCTGACTGTTGTGACACAAAAATATATCTGTTGAAAATAGTCTTGTGTAGGCCCGACATCCCAGTGTGGTTTCGCAGTTCCACGGGTCAAATCGCTGTACTATCCAGTTTTGGGCCTTTGGTATCTAAAAAAAAAAGCAGTTTGAGTGTGTCGCTCACTGTTCAGCCGCAAATATCTCTATTTAAAAAAGTGTGGTATACCCCCGGAAACAATAACTGTGGTTTTGCCATCCCACGGTAAAAAATCTCTATTATTCAGCTTTTGGTAGTTTTTTCCGTAAAGAAAAACAGCAGTGTCTCCTGACTGTTGTGACACAAAAATATATCTGTTGAAAATAGTCTTGTGTGGGCCCGACATCCCAGTGTGGTTTCGCAGTTCCACGGATCAAATCGCTGTATTATCCAGTTTTGTGCCTTTGGTATCTAAAAAAAAAGCAGTTTGAGTGTGTCGCTCACTGTTCAGCCACAAATATCTCTATTTAAAAAAGTGTGGTATACCCCAGTAAACAATAACTGTGGTTTTGCCATCCCACGGTAAAAAATCTCTATTATTCAGCTTTTGGTAGTTTTTTCCGTAAAGAAAAACAGTAGTGTCTCCTGACTGTTGTGACACAAAAATATATCTGTTGAAAATAGTCTTGTGTAGGCCCGACATCCCAGTGTGGTTTCGCAGTTCCACGGGTCAAATCGCTGTACTATCCAGTTTTGGGCCTTTGGTATCTAAAAAAAAGCAGTTTGAGTGTGTCGCTCACTGTTCAGCCGCAAATATCTCTATTTAAAAAAGTGTGGTATACCCCAGTAAACAATAACTGTTGTTTTGCCATCCCACGGTAAAAAATCTCTGTTATTCAGCTTTTGGTAGTTTTTTCTGTAAAGAAAAACAGTAGTGTCTCCTGACTGTTGTGACACAAAAATATATCTGTTGAAAATAGTCTTGTGTAGGCCCGACATCCCAGTGTGGTTTCGCAGTTCCACGGGTCAAATCGCTGTACTATCCAGTTTTGGGTCTTTGGTATCTAAAAAAAAAGCAGTTTGAGTGTGTCGCTCACTGTTCAGCCGCAAATATCTCTATTTAAAAAAGTGTTGTATCCCCCAGTAAACAATAACTGTGGTTTTGCCATCCCACTGTAAAAAATCTCTATTATTCAGCTTTTGGTAGTTTTTTCCATAAAGAAAAACAGTAGTGTCTCCTGACTGTTGTGACACAAAAATATATCTGTTGAAAATAGTCTTGTGTGGGCCCGACATCCCAGTGTGGTTTCGCAGTTCCACGGATCAAATCGCTGTACTATCCAGTTTTGGGCCTTTGGTATCTAAAAAAAAAGCAGTTTGAGTGTGTCGATCACTGTTCAGCCACAAATATCTCTATTTAAAAAAGTGTGGTATACCCCAGTAAACAATAACTGTGGTTTTGCCATCCCACGGTAAAAATTCTCTATTATTCAGCTTTTGGTAGTTTTTTCCGTAAAGAAAAACAGTAGTGTCTCCTGACTGTTGTGACACAAAAATATATCTGTTGAAAATAGTCTTGTGTAGGCCCGACATCCCAGTGTGGTTTCGCAGTTCCACGGGTCAAATCGCTGTACTATCCAGTTTTGGGCCTTTGGTATCTAAAAAAAAGCAGTTTGAGTGTGTCGCTCACTGTTCAGCCGCAAATATCTCTATTTTTAAAAGTGTGGTATACCCCAGTAAACAATAACTGTGGTTTTGCCATCCCACGGTACAAAATCTCTATTATTCAGCTTTTGGTGGTATTTTCCGTAAAGAAAAACAGTAGTGTCTCCTGACTGTTGTGACACAAAAATATATCTGTTGAAAATAGTCTTGTGTAGACCCGACATCCCAGTGTGGTTTCGCAGTTCCACGGGTGAAATCGCTGTACTATCCAGTTTTGGGCCTTTGGTATCTAAAAAAAAAGCAGTTTGAGTGAGTCGCTCACTGTTCAGCCGCAAATATCTCTATTTAAAAAAGTGTGGTATACCCCAGTAAACAATAACTGTGGTTTTGCCATCCCACGGTAAAAAATCTCTATTATTCAGCTTTTGGTGGTATTTTCCGTAAAGAAAAACAGTAGTGTCTCCTGACTGTTGTGACACAAAAATATATCTGTTGAAAATAGTCTTGTGTAGGCCCGACATCCCAGTGTGGTTTCGCAGTTCCACGGGTGAAATCGCTGTACTATCCAGTTTTGGGCCTTTGGTATCTAAAAAAAAAGCAGTTTGAGTGAGTCGCTCACTGTTCAGCCGCAAATATCTCTATTTAAAAAAGTGGGTATACCCCAGTAAACAATAACTGTGGTTTTGCCATCCCACGGTAAAAAATCTCTATTATTCAGCTTTTGGTAGTTTTTTCCGTAAAGAAAAACAGTAGGGTCTCCAGACTGTTGTGACACAAAAATATATCTGTTGAAAATAGTCTTGTGTAGGCCCGACATCCCAGTGTGGTTTCGCAGTTCCACGGGTCAAATCGCTGTACTATCCAGTTTTGGGCCTTTGGTATAAAAAAAAAAGCAGTTTGAGTATGTTGTTTACTGTTCAGCCACAAATATCTCTATTTAAAAAAGTGCTGTATACCCCAGTAAACAATAACTGTGGTTTTGCCATCCCACGGTAAAAAATCTCTATTATTCAGCTTTTGGTAGTTTTTTCCGTAAAGAAAAACAGTAGTGTCTCCTGACTGTTGTGACACAAAAATATATCTGTTGAAAATAGTCTTGTGTAGGCCCGACATCCCAGTGTGGTTTCGCAGTTCCACGGGTCAAATCGCTGTACTATCCAGTTTTGGGCCTTTGGTATCTAAAAAAAAGCAGTTTGAGTGTGTCGCTCACTGTTCAGCCGCAAATATCTCTATTTAAAAAAGTGTGGTATACCCCAGTAAACAATAACTGTGGTTTTGCCATCCCACGGTAAAAAATCTCTATTATTCAGCTTTTGGTAGTATTTTCCGTAAAGAAAAACAGTAGTCTCTCCTGACTGTTGAGACACAAAAATATATCTGTTGAAAATAGTCTTGTGTAGGCCCGACATCCCAGTGTGGTTTCGCAGTACCACGGGTCAAATCGCTGTACTATCCAGTTTTGGGCCTTTGGCATCTAAAAAAAAAGCAGTTTGAGTGAGTCGCTCACTGTTCAGCCGCAAATATCTCTATTTAAAAAAGTGTGGTATACCCCAGTAAACAATAACTGTGGTTTTTGCCATCCCACGGTAAAAAATCTCTATTATTCAGCTTTTGGTATTTTTTGTAGGCCCGACATCCCAGTGTGGTTTCGCAGTTCCACGGGTGAAATCGCTGTACTATCCAGTTTTGGGCCTTTGGTATCTAAAAAAAAAGCAGTTTGAGTGAGTCGCTCACTGTTCAGCCGCAAATATCTCTATTTAAAAAAGTGTTGTATCCCCCAGTAAACAATAACTGTGGTTTTGCCATCCCACTGTAAAAAATCTCTATTATTCAGCTTTTGGTAGTTTTTTCCATAAAGAAAAACAGTAGTGTCTCCTGACTGTTGTGACACAAAAATATATCTGTTGAAAATAGTCTTGTGTAGGCCCGACATCCCAGTGTGGTTTCGCAGTTCCACGGGTCAAATCGCTGTACTATCCAGTTTTGGGCCTTTGGTATCTAAAAAAAAAGCAGTTTGAGTGTGTCGCTCACTGTTTAGCCGCAAATAACTCTATTTAAAAAAGTGTGGTATACCCCCGTAAACAATAACTGTGGTTTTGCCATCCCACGGTAAAAAATCCCTATTATTCAGCTTTTGGTAGTTTTTTCCGAAAAGAAAAACAGTAGTGTCTCCTGACTGTTGTGACACAAAAATATATCTGTTGAAAATAGTCTTGTGTGGGCCCGACATCCCAGTGTGGTTTCGCAGTTCCACGGATCAAATCGCTGTACTATCCAGTTTTGGGCCTTTGGTATCTAAAAAAAAAGCAGTTTGAGTGTGTCGATCACTGTTCAGCCACAAATATATCTATTTAAAAAAGTGTGGTATACCCCAGTAAACAATAACTGTGGTTTTGCCATCCCACGGTAAAAATTCTCTATTATTCAGCTTTTGGTAGTTTTTTCCGTAAAGAAAAACAGTAGTGTCTCCAGACTGTTGTGACACAAAAATATATCTGTTGAAAATAGTCTTGTGTAGGCCCGACATCCCAGTATGGTTTCGCAGTTCCACGGGTCAAATCGCTGTACTATCCAGTTTTGGGCCTTTGGTATCTAAAAAAAAAAGCAGTTTGAGTTTGTCGCTCACTGTTCAGCCGCAAATATCTCTATTTAAAAATGTGTGGTATACCCCCGGAAACAATAACTGTGGTTTTGCCATCCCACGGTAAAAAATCTCTATTATTCAGCTTTTGGTAGTTTTTTCCGTAAAGAAAAACAGCAGTGTCTCCTGACTGTTGTGACACAAAAATATATCTGTTGAAAATAGTCTTGTGTGGGCCCGACATCCCAGTGTGGTTTCGCAGTTCCACGGATCAAATCGCTGTATTATCCAGTTTTGGGCCTTTGGTATCTAAAAAAAAAGCAGTTTGAGTGTGTCGCTCACTGTTCAGCCACAAATATCTCTATTTAAAAAAGTGTGGTATACCCCAGTAAACAATAACTGTAGTTTTGCCATCCCACGGTAAAAAATCTCTATTATTCAGCTTTTGGTAGTTTTTTCCGTAAAGAAAAACAGTAGTGTCTCCTGACTGTTGTGACACAAAAATATATCTGTTGAAAATAGTCTTGTGTAGGCCCGACATCCCAGTGTGGTTTCGCAGTTCCATGGGTCAAATCGCTGTACTATCCAGTTTTGGGCCTTTGGTATCTAAAAAAATGCAGTTTGAGTGTGTCGCTCACTGTTCAGCCGCAAATATCTCTATTTAAAAAAGTGTTGTATCCCCCAGTAAACAATAACTGTGGTTTTGCCATCCCACTGTAAAAAATCTCTATTATTCAGCTTTTGGTAGTTTTTTCCATAAAGAAAAACAGTAGTGTCTCCTGACTGTTGTGACACAAAAATATATCTGTTGAAAATAGTCTTGTGTAGGCCTGACATCCCAGTGTGGTTTCGCAGTTCCACGGGTCAAATCGCTGTACTATCCAGTTTTGGGCCTTTGGTATCTAAAAAAAAAGCAGTTTGAGTGTGTCGCTCACTGTTTAGCCGCAAATAACTCTATTTAAAAAAGTGTGGTATACCCCCGTAAACAATAACTGTGGTTTTGCCATCCCACGTTAAAAAATCCCTATTATTCAGCTTTTGGTAGTTTTTTCCGAAAAGAAAAACAGTAGTGTCTCCTGACTGTTGTGACACAAAAATATATCTGTTGAAAATAGTCTTGTGTGGGCCCGACATCCCAGTGTGGTTTCGCAGTTCCACGGATCAAATCGCTGTACTATCCAGTTTTGGGCCTTTGGTATCTAAAAAAAAAGCAGTTTGAGTGTGTCGATCACTGTTCAGCCACAAATATCTCTATTTAAAAAAGTGTGGTATACCCCAGTAAACAATAACTGTGGTTTTGCCATCCCACGGTAAAAATTCTCTATTATTCAGCTTTTGGTAGTTTTTTCCGTAAAGAAAAACAGTAGTGTCTCCTGACTGTTGTGACACAAAAATATATCTGTTGAAAATAGTCTTGTGTAGGCCCGACATCCCAGTGTGGTTTCGCAGTTCCACGGGTCAAATCGCTGTACTATCCAGTTTTGGGCCTTTGGTATCTAAAAAAAAAAGCAGTTTGAGTGTGTCGCTCACTGTTCAGCCGCAAATATCTCTATTTAAAAAAGTGTGGTATACCCCCGGAAACAATAACTGTGGTTTTGCCATCCCACGGTAAAAAATCTCTATTATTCAGCTTTTGGTAGTTTTTTCCGTAAAGAAAAACAGCAGTGTCTCCTGACTGTTGTGACACAAAAATATATCTGTTGAAAATAGTCTTGTGTGGGCCCGACATCCCAGTGTGGTTTCGCAGTTCCACGGATCAAATCGCTGTATTATCCAGTTTTGTGCCTTTGGTATCTAAAAAAAAAGCAGTTTGAGTGTGTCGCTCACTGTTCAGCCACAAATATCTCTATTTAAAAAAGTGTGGTATACCCCAGTAAACAATAACTGTGGTTTTGCCATCCCACGGTAAAAAATCTCTATTATTCAGCTTTTGGTAGTTTTTTCCGTAAAGAAAAACAGTAGTGTCTCCTGACTGTTGTGACACAAAAATATATCTGTTGAAAATAGTCTTGTGTAGGCCCGACATCCCAGTGTGGTTTCGCAGTTCCACGGGTCAAATCGCTGTACTATCCAGTTTTGGGCCTTTGGTATCTAAAAAAAAGCAGTTTGAGTGTGTCGCTCACTGTTCAGCCGCAAATATCTCTATTTAAAAAAGTGTGGTATACCCCAGTAAACAATAACTGTGGTTTTGCCATCCCACGGTAAAAAATCTCTGTTATTCAGCTTTTGGTAGTTTTTTCTGTAAAGAAAAACAGTAGTGTCTCCTGACTGTTGTGACACAAAAATATATCTGTTGAAAATAGTCTTGTGTAGGCCCGACATCCCAGTGTGGTTTCGCAGTTCCACGGGTCAAATCGCTGTACTATCCAGTTTTGGGTCTTTGGTATCTAAAAAAAAAGCAGTTTGAGTGTGTCGCTCACTGTTCAGCCGCAAATATCTCTATTTAAAAAAGTGTTGTATCCCCCAGTAAACAATAACTGTGGTTTTGCCATCCCACTGTAAAAAATCTCTATTATTCAGCTTTTGGTAGTTTTTTCCATAAAGAAAAACAGTAGTGTCTCCTGACTGTTGTGACACAAAAATATATCTGTTGAAAATAGTCTTGTGTGGGCCCGACATCCCAGTGTGGTTTCGCAGTTCCACGGATCAAATCGCTGTACTATCCAGTTTTGGGCCTTTGGTATCTAAAAAAAAAGCAGTTTGAGTGTGTCGATCACTGTTCAGCCACAAATATCTCTATTTAAAAAAGTGTGGTATACCCCAGTAAACAATAACTGTGGTTTTGCCATCCCACGGTAAAAATTCTCTATTATTCAGCTTTTGGTAGTTTTTTCCGTAAAGAAAAACAGTAGTGTCTCCTGACTGTTGTGACACAAAAATATATCTGTTGAAAATAGTCTTGTGTAGGCCCGACATCCCAGTGTGGTTTCGCAGTTCCACGGGTCAAATCGCTGTACTATCCAGTTTTGGGCCTTTGGTATCTAAAAAAAAGCAGTTTGAGTGTGTCGCTCACTGTTCAGCCGCAAATATCTCTATTTTTAAAAGTGTGGTATACCCCAGTAAACAATAACTGTGGTTTTGCCATCCCACGGTACAAAATCTCTATTATTCAGCTTTTGGTGGTATTTTCCGTAAAGAAAAACAGTAGTGTCTCCTGACTGTTGTGACACAAAAATATATCTGTTGAAAATAGTCTTGTGTAGACCCGACATCCCAGTGTGGTTTCGCAGTTCCACGGGTGAAATCGCTGTACTATCCAGTTTTGGGCCTTTGGTATCTAAAAAAAAAGCAGTTTGAGTGAGTCGCTCACTGTTCAGCCGCAAATATCTCTATTTAAAAAAGTGTGGTATACCCCAGTAAACAATAACTGTGGTTTTGCCATCCCACGGTAAAAAATCTCTATTATTCAGCTTTTGGTGGTATTTTCCGTAAAGAAAAACAGTAATGTCTCCTGACTGTTGTGACACAAAAATATATCTGTTGAAAATAGTCTTGTGTAGGCCCGACATCCCAGTGTGGTTTCGCAGTTCCACGGGTGAAATCGCTGTACTATCCAGTTTTGGGCCTTTGGTATCTAAAAAAAAAGCAGTTTGAGTGAGTCGCTCACTGTTCAGCCGCAAATATCTCTATTTAAAAAAGTGGGTATACCCCAGTAAACAATAACTGTGGTTTTGCCATCCCACGGTAAAAAATCCCTATTATTCAGCTTTTGGTAGTTTTTTCCGAAAAGAAAAACAGTAGTGTCTCCTGACTGTTGTGACACAAAAATATATCTGTTGAAAATAGTCTTGTGTGGGCCCGACATCCCAGTGTGGTTTCGCAGTTCCACGGATCAAATCGCTGTACTATCCAGTTTTGGGCCTTTGGTATCTAAAAAAAAAGCAGTTTGAGTGTGTCGATCACTGTTCAGCCACAAATATCTCTATTTAAAAAAGTGTGGTATACCCCAGTAAACAATAACTGTGGTTTTGCCATCCCACGGTAAAAATTCTCTATTATTCAGCTTTTGGTAGTTTTTTCCGTAAAGAAAAACAGTAGTGTCTCCTGACTGTTGTGACACAAAAATATATCTGTTGAAAATAGTCTTGTGTAGGCCCAACATCCCAGTGTGGTTTCGCAGTTCCACGGGTCAAATCGCTGTACTATCCAGTTTTGGGCCTTTGGTATCTAAAAAAAAGCAGTTTGAGTGTGTCGCTCACTGTTCAGCCGCAAATATCACTATTTTTAAAAGTGTGGTATACCCCAGTAAACAATAACTGTGGTTTTGCCATCCCACGGTAAAAAATCTCTATTATTCAGCTTTTGGTGGTATTTTCCGTAAAGAAAAACAGTAGTGTCTCCTGACTGTTGTGACACAAAAATATATCTGTTGAAAATAGTCTTGTGTAGGCCCGACATCCCAGTGTGGTTTTGCAGTTCCACGGGTCAAATCGCTGTACTATCCAGTTTTGGGCCTTTGGTATCTAAAAAAAAGCAGTTTGAGTGTGTCGCTCACTGTTCAGCCGCAAATATCTCTATTTAAAAAAGTGTGGTATACCCCAGTAAACAATAACTGTGGTTTTGCCATCCCACGGTAAAAAATCTCTGTTATTCAGCTTTTGGTAGTTTTTTCCGTAAAGAAAAACTGTAGTGTCTCCTGACTGTTGTGACACAAAAATATATCTGTTGAAAATAGTCTTGTGTAGGCCCGACATCCCAGTGTGGTTTCGCAGTTCCACGGGTCAAATCGCTGTACTATCCAGTTTTGGGTCTTTGGTATCTAAAAAAAAAGCAGTTTGAGTGTGTCGCTCACTGTTCAGCCGCAAATATCTCTATTTAAAAAAGTGTTGTATCCCCCAGTAAACAATAACTGTGGTTTTGCCATCCCACTGTAAAAAATCTCTATTATTCAGCTTTTGGTAGTTTTTTCCATAAAGAAAAACAGTAGTGTCTCCTGACTGTTGTGACACAAAAATATATCTGTTGAAAATAGTCTTGTGTAGGCCCGACATCCCAGTGTGGTTTCGCAGTTCCACGGGTCAAATCGCTGTACTATCCAGTTTTGGGCCTTTGGTATCTAAAAAAAAAGCAGTTTGAGTGTGTCGCTCACTGTTTAGCCGCAAATAACTCTATTTAAAAAAGTGTGGTATACCCCCGTAAACAATAACTGTGGTTTTGCCATCCCACGTTAAAAAATCCCTATTATTCAGCTTTTGGTAGTTTTTTCCGAAAAGAAAAACAGTAGTGTCTCCTGACTGTTGTGACACAAAAATATATCTGTTGAAAATAGTCTTGTGTGGGCCCGACATCCCAGTGTGGTTTCGCAGTTCCACGGATCAAATCGCTGTACTATCCAGTTTTGGGCCTTTGGTATCTAAAAAAAAAGCAGTTTGAGTGTGTCGATCACTGTTCAGCCACAAATATCTCTATTTAAAAAAGTGTGGTATACCCCAGTAAACAATAACTGTGGTTTTGCCATCCCACGGTAAAAATTCTCTATTATTCAGCTTTTGGTAGTTTTTTCCGTAAAGAAAAACAGTAGTGTCTCCTGACTGTTGTGACACAAAAATATATCTGTTGAAAATAGTCTTGTGTAGGCCCGACATCCCAGTGTGGTTTCGCAGTTCCACGGGTCAAATCGCTGTACTATCCAGTTTTGGGCCTTTGGTATCTAAAAAAAAAAGCAGTTTGAGTGTGTCGCTCACTGTTCAGCCGCAAATATCTCTATTTAAAAAAGTGTGGTATACCCCCGGAAACAATAACTGTGGTTTTGCCATCCCACGGTAAAAAATCTCTATTATTCAGCTTTTGGTAGTTTTTTCCGTAAAGAAAAACAGCAGTGTCTCCTGACTGTTGTGACACAAAAATATATCTGTTGAAAATAGTCTTGTGTGGGCCCGACATCCCAGTGTGGTTTCGCAGTTCCACGGATCAAATCGCTGTATTATCCAGTTTTGTGCCTTTGGTATCTAAAAAAAAAGCAGTTTGAGTGTGTCGCTCACTGTTCAGCCACAAATATCTCTATTTAAAAAAGTGTGGTATACCCCAGTAAACAATAACTGTGGTTTTGCCATCCCACGGTAAAAAATCTCTATTATTCAGCTTTTGGTAGTTTTTTCCGTAAAGAAAAACAGTAGTGTCTCCTGACTGTTGTGACACAAAAATATATCTGTTGAAAATAGTCTTGTGTAGGCCCGACATCCCAGTGTGGTTTCGCAGTTCCACGGGTCAAATCGCTGTACTATCCAGTTTTGGGCCTTTGGTATCTAAAAAAAAGCAGTTTGAGTGTGTCGCTCACTGTTCAGCCGCAAATATCTCTATTTAAAAAAGTGTGGTATACCCCAGTAAACAATAACTGTTGTTTTGCCATCCCACGGTAAAAAATCTCTGTTATTCAGCTTTTGGTAGTTTTTTCTGTAAAGAAAAACAGTAGTGTCTCCTGACTGTTGTGACACAAAAATATATCTGTTGAAAATAGTCTTGTGTAGGCCCGACATCCCAGTGTGGTTTCGCAGTTCCACGGGTCAAATCGCTGTACTATCCAGTTTTGGGTCTTTGGTATCTAAAAAAAAAGCAGTTTGAGTGTGTCGCTCACTGTTCAGCCGCAAATATCTCTATTTAAAAAAGTGTTGTATCCCCCAGTAAACAATAACTGTGGTTTTGCCATCCCACTGTAAAAAATCTCTATTATTCAGCTTTTGGTAGTTTTTTCCATAAAGAAAAACAGTAGTGTCTCCTGACTGTTGTGACACAAAAATATATCTGTTGAAAATAGTCTTGTGTGGGCCCGACATCCCAGTGTGGTTTCGCAGTTCCACGGATCAAATCGCTGTACTATCCAGTTTTGGGCCTTTGGTATCTAAAAAAAAAGCAGTTTGAGTGTGTCGATCACTGTTCAGCCACAAATATCTCTATTTAAAAAAGTGTGGTATACCCCAGTAAACAATAACTGTGGTTTTGCCATCCCACGGTAAAAATTCTCTATTATTCAGCTTTTGGTAGTTTTTTCCGTAAAGAAAAACAGTAGTGTCTCCTGACTGTTGTGACACAAAAATATATCTGTTGAAAATAGTCTTGTGTAGGCCCGACATCCCAGTGTGGTTTCGCAGTTCCACGGGTCAAATCGCTGTACTATCCAGTTTTGGGCCTTTGGTATCTAAAAAAAAGCAGTTTGAGTGTGTCGCTCACTGTTCAGCCGCAAATATCTCTATTTTTAAAAGTGTGGTATACCCCAGTAAACAATAACTGTGGTTTTGCCATCCCACGGTACAAAATCTCTATTATTCAGCTTTTGGTGGTATTTTCCGTAAAGAAAAACAGTAGTGTCTCCTGACTGTTGTGACACAAAAATATATCTGTTGAAAATAGTCTTGTGTAGACCCGACATCCCAGTGTGGTTTCGCAGTTCCACGGGTGAAATCGCTGTACTATCCAGTTTTGGGCCTTTGGTATCTAAAAAAAAAGCAGTTTGAGTGAGTCGCTCACTGTTCAGCCGCAAATATCTCTATTTAAAAAAGTGTGGTATACCCCAGTAAACAATAACTGTGGTTTTGCCATCCCACGGTAAAAAATCTCTATTATTCAGCTTTTGGTGGTATTTTCCGTAAAGAAAAACAGTAGTGTCTCCTGACTGTTGTGACACAAAAATATATCTGTTGAAAATAGTCTTGTGTAGGCCCGACATCCCAGTGTGGTTTCGCAGTTCCACGGGTGAAATCGCTGTACTATCCAGTTTTGGGCCTTTGGTATCTAAAAAAAAAGCAGTTTGAGTGAGTCGCTCACTGTTCAGCCGCAAATATCTCTATTTAAAAAAGTGGGTATACCCCAGTAAACAATAACTGTGGTTTTGCCATCCCACGGTAAAAAATCTCTATTATTCAGCTTTTGGTAGTTTTTTCCGTAAAGAAAAACAGTAGGGTCTCCAGACTGTTGTGACACAAAAATATATCTGTTGAAAATAGTCTTGTGTAGGCCCGACATCCCAGTGTGGTTTCGCAGTTCCACGGGTCAAATCGCTGTACTATCCAGTTTTGGGCCTTTGGTATAAAAAAAAAAGCAGTTTGAGTATGTTGTTTACTGTTCAGCCACAAATATCTCTATTTAAAAAAGTGCTGTATACCCCAGTAAACAATAACTGTGGTTTTGCCATCCCACGGTAAAAAATCTCTATTATTCAGCTTTTGGTAGTTTTTTCCGTAAAGAAAAACAGTAGTGTCTCCTGACTGTTGTGACACAAAAATATATCTGTTGAAAATAGTCTTGTGTAGGCCCGACATCCCAGTGTGGTTTCGCAGTTCCACGGGTCAAATCGCTGTACTATCCAGTTTTGGGCCTTTGGTATCTAAAAAAAAGCAGTTTGAGTGTGTCGCTCACTGTTCAGCCGCAAATATCTCTATTTAAAAAAGTGTGGTATACCCCAGTAAACAATAACTGTGGTTTTGCCATCCCACGGTAAAAAATCTCTATTATTCAGCTTTTGGTAGTATTTTCCGTAAAGAAAAACAGTAGTCTCTCCTGACTGTTGAGACACAAAAATATATCTGTTGAAAATAGTCTTGTGTAGGCCCGACATCCCAGTGTGGTTTCGCAGTACCACGGGTCAAATCGCTGTACTATCCAGTTTTGGGCCTTTGGCATCTAAAAAAAAAGCAGTTTGAGTGAGTCGCTCACTGTTCAGCCGCAAATATCTCTATTTAAAAAAGTGTGGTATACCCCAGTAAACAATAACTGTGGTTTTTGCCATCCCACGGTAAAAAATCTCTATTATTCAGCTTTTGGTATTTTTTGTAGGCCCGACATCCCAGTGTGGTTTCGCAGTTCCACGGGTGAAATCGCTGTACTATCCAGTTTTGGGCCTTTGGTATCTAAAAAAAAAGCAGTTTGAGTGAGTCGCTCACTGTTCAGCCGCAAATATCTCTATTTAAAAAAGTGGGTATACCCCAGTAAACAATAACTGTGGTTTTGCCATCCCACGGTAAAAAATCTCTATTATTCAGCTTTTGGTAGTTTTTTCCGTAAAGAAAAACAGTAGGGTCTCCAGACTGTTGTGACACAAAAATATATCTGTTGAAAATAGTCTTGTGTAGGCCCGACATCCCAGTGTGGTTTCGCAGTTCCACGGGTCAAATCGCTGTACTATCCAGTTTTGGGCCTTTGGTATAAAAAAAAAAGCAGTTTGAGTATGTTGTTTACTGTTCAGCCACAAATATCTCTATTTAAAAAAGTGCTGTATACCCCAGTAAACAATAACTGTGGTTTTGCCATCCCACGGTAAAAAATCTCTATTATTCAGCTTTTGGTAGTTTTTTCCGTAAAGAAAAACAGTAGTGTCTCCTGACTGTTGTGACACAAAAATATATCTGTTGAAAATAGTCCTGTGTAGGCCCGACATCCCAGTGTGGTTTCGCAGTTCCACGGGTCAAATCGCTGTACTATCCAGTTTTGGGCCTTTGGTATCTAAAAAAAAGCAGTTTGAGTGTGTCGCTCACTGTTCAGCCGCAAATATCTCTATTTAAAAAAGTGTGGTATACCCCAGTAAACAATAACTGTGGTTTTGCCATCCCACGGTAAAAAATCTCTATTATTCAGCTTTTGGTAGTATTTTCCGTAAAGAAAAACAGTAGTCTCTCCTGACTGTTGAGACACAAAAATATATCTGTTGAAAATAGTCTTGTGTAGGCCCGACATCCCAGTGTGGTTTCGCAGTACCACGGGTCAAATCGCTGTACTATCCAGTTTTGGGCCTTTGGCATCTAAAAAAAAAGCAGTTTGAGTGAGTCGCTCACTGTTCAGCCGCAAATATCTCTATTTAAAAAAGTGTGGTATACCCCAGTAAACAATAACTGTGGTTTTTGCCATCCCACGGTAAAAAATCTCTATTATTCAGCTATTGGTAGTTTTTTCCGTATAGAAAAACAGTAGTGTCTCCTGACTGTTGTGACACAAAAATATATCTGTTAAAAATAGTCTTGTGTAGGCCCGACATCCCAGTGTGTTTTCGCAGTTCCACGGGTCAAATCGCTGTACTATCCAGTTTTGGGCCTTTGGTATAAAAAAAAAAGCAGTTTGAGTGTGTCGTTCACTGTTCAGCCACAAATATCTCTATTTAAAAAAGTGCGGTATACCCCAGTAAACAATAACTGTGGTTTTGCCATCCCACGGTAAAAAATCTCTATTATTCAGCTTTTGGTATTTTTTTCCGTAAAGAAAAACAGTAGTGTCTCCTGACTGTTGTGACACAAAAATATATCTGTTGAAAATAGTCTTGTGTAGGCCCGACATCCCAGTGTGGTTTCGCAGTTCCACGGGTCAAATCGCTGTACTATCCAGTTTTGGGCCTTTGGTATCTAAAAAAAAAGCAGTTTGAGTGTGTCGCTCACTGTTCAGCCGCAAATATCTCTATTTAAAAAAGTGGGTATACCCCAGTAAACAATAACTGTGGTTTTGCCATCCCACGGTAAAAAATCTCTATTATTCAGCTTTTGGTAGTTTTTTCCGTAAAGAAAAACAGTAGTGTCTCCTGACTGTTGTGACACAAAAATATATCTGTTGAAAATAGTCTTGTGTAGGCCCGACATCCCAGTGTGGTTTCGCAGTTCCACGGGTCAAATCGCTGTACTATCCAGTTTTGGGCCTTTGGTATCTAAAAAAAAAAGCAGTTTGAGTGTGTCGCTCACTGTTCAGCCGCAAATATCTCTATTTAAAAAAGTGTGGTATACCCCCGGAAACAATAACTGTGGTTTTGCCATCCCACGGTAAAAAATCTCTATTATTCAGCTTTTGGTAGTTTTTTCCGTAAAGAAAAACAGCAGTGTCTCCTGACTGTTGTGACACAAAAATATATCTGTTGAAAATAGTCTTGTGTGGGCCCGACATCCCAGTGTGGTTTCGCAGTTCCACGGATCAAATCGCTGTATTATCCAGTTTTGTGCCTTTGGTATCTAAAAAAAAAGCAGTTTGAGTGTGTCGCTCACTGTTCAGCCACAAATATCTCTATTTAAAAAAGTGTGGTATACCCCAGTAAACAATAACTGTGGTTTTGCCATCCCACGGTAAAAAATCTCTATTATTCAGCTTTTGGTAGTTTTTTCCGTAAAGAAAAACAGTAGTGTCTCCTGACTGTTGTGACACAAAAATATATCTGTTGAAAATAGTCTTGTGTAGGCCCGACATCCCAGTGTGGTTTCGCAGTTCCACGGGTCAAATCGCTGTACTATCCAGTTTTGGGCCTTTGGTATCTAAAAAAAAGCAGTTTGAGTGTGTCGCTCACTGTTCAGCAGCAAATATCTCTATTTAAAAAAGTGTGGTATACCCCAGTAAACAATAACTGTGGTTTTGCCATCCCACGGTAAAAAATCTCTATTATTCAGCTTTTGGTGGTATTTTCCGTAAAGAAAAACAGTAGTGTCTCCTGACTGTTGTGACACAAAAATATATCTGTTGAAAATAGTCTTGTGTAGGCCCGACATCCCAGTGTGGTTTCGCAGTTCCACGGGTGAAATCGCTGTACTATCCAGTTTTGGGCCTTTGGTATCTAAAAAAAAAGCAGTTTGAGTGAGTCGCTCACTGTTCAGCCGCAAATATCTCTATTTAAAAAAGTGGGTATACCCCAGTAAACAATAACTGTGGTTTTGCCATCCCACGGTAAAAAATCTCTATTATTCAGCTTTTGGTAGTTTTTTCCGTAAAGAAAAACAGTAGGGTCTCCAGACTGTTGTGACACAAAAATATATCTGTTGAAAATAGTCTTGTGTAGGCCCGACATCCCAGTGTGGTTTCGCAGTTCCACGGGTCAAATCGCTGTACTATCCAGTTTTGGGCCTTTGGTATAAAAAAAAAAGCAGTTTGAGTATGTTGTTTACTGTTCAGCCACAAATATCTCTATTTAAAAAAGTGCTGTATACCCCAGTAAACAATAACTGTGGTTTTGCCATCCCACGGTAAAAAATCTCTATTATTCAGCTTTTGGTAGTTTTTTCCGTAAAGAAAAACAGTAGTGTCTCCTGACTGTTGTGACACAAAAATATATCTGTTGAAAATAGTCTTGTGTAGGCCCGACATCCCAGTGTGGTTTCGCAGTTCCACGGGTCAAATCGCTGTACTATCCAGTTTTGGGCCTTTGGTATCTAAAAAAAAGCAGTTTGAGTGTGTCGCTCACTGTTCAGCCGCAAATATCTCTATTTAAAAAAGTGTGGTATACCCCAGTAAACAATAACTGTGGTTTTGCCATCCCACGGTAAAAAATCTCTATTATTCAGCTTTTGGTAGTATTTTCCGTAAAGAAAAACAGTAGTCTCTCCTGACTGTTGAGACACAAAAATATATCTGTTGAAAATAGTCTTGTGTAGGCCCGACATCCCAGTGTGGTTTCGCAGTACCACGGGTCAAATCGCTGTACTATCCAGTTTTGGGCCTTTGGCATCTAAAAAAAAAGCAGTTTGAGTGAGTCGCTCACTGTTCAGCCGCAAATATCTCTATTTAAAAAAGTGTGGTATACCCCAGTAAACAATAACTGTGGTTTTTGCCATCCCACGGTAAAAAATCTCTATTATTCAGCTTTTGGTATTTTTTGTAGGCCCGACATCCCAGTGTGGTTTCGCAGTTCCACGGGTGAAATCGCTGTACTATCCAGTTTTGGGCCTTTGGTATCTAAAAAAAAAGCAGTTTGAGTGAGTCGCTCACTGTTCAGCCGCAAATATCTCTATTTAAAAAAGTGGGTATACCCCAGTAAACAATAACTGTGGTTTTGCCATCCCACGGTAAAAAATCTCTATTATTCAGCTTTTGGTAGTTTTTTCCGTAAAGAAAAACAGTAGGGTCTCCAGACTGTTGTGACACAAAAATATATCTGTTGAAAATAGTCTTGTGTAGGCCCGACATCCCAGTGTGGTTTCGCAGTTCCACGGGTCAAATCGCTGTACTATCCAGTTTTGGGCCTTTGGTATAAAAAAAAAAGCAGTTTGAGTATGTTGTTTACTGTTCAGCCACAAATATCTCTATTTAAAAAAGTGCTGTATACCCCAGTAAACAATAACTGTGGTTTTGCCATCCCACGGTAAAAAATCTCTATTATTCAGCTTTTGGTAGTTTTTTCCGTAAAGAAAAACAGTAGTGTCTCCTGACTGTTGTGACACAAAAATATATCTGTTGAAAATAGTCCTGTGTAGGCCCGACATCCCAGTGTGGTTTCGCAGTTCCACGGGTCAAATCGCTGTACTATCCAGTTTTGGGCCTTTGGTATCTAAAAAAAAGCAGTTTGAGTGTGTCGCTCACTGTTCAGCCGCAAATATCTCTATTTAAAAAAGTGTGGTATACCCCAGTAAACAATAACTGTGGTTTTGCCATCCCACGGTAAAAAATCTCTATTATTCAGCTTTTGGTAGTATTTTCCGTAAAGAAAAACAGTAGTCTCTCCTGACTGTTGAGACACAAAAATATATCTGTTGAAAATAGTCTTGTGTAGGCCCGACATCCCAGTGTGGTTTCGCAGTACCACGGGTCAAATCGCTGTACTATCCAGTTTTGGGCCTTTGGCATCTAAAAAAAAAGCAGTTTGAGTGAGTCGCTCACTGTTCAGCCGCAAATATCTCTATTTAAAAAAGTGTGGTATACCCCAGTAAACAATAACTGTGGTTTTTGCCATCCCACGGTAAAAAATCTCTATTATTCAGCTATTGGTAGTTTTTTCCGTATAGAAAAACAGTAGTGTCTCCTGACTGTTGTGACACAAAAATATATCTGTTAAAAATAGTCTTGTGTAGGCCCGACATCCCAGTGTGTTTTCGCAGTTCCACGGGTCAAATCGCTGTACTATCCAGTTTTGGGCCTTTGGTATAAAAAAAAAAGCAGTTTGAGTGTGTCGTTCACTGTTCAGCCACAAATATCTCTATTTAAAAAAGTGCGGTATACCCCAGTAAACAATAACTGTGGTTTTGCCATCCCACGGTAAAAAATCTCTATTATTCAGCTTTTGGTATTTTTTTCCGTAAAGAAAAACAGTAGTGTCTCCTGACTGTTGTGACACAAAAATATATCTGTTGAAAATAGTCTTGTGTAGGCCCGACATCCCAGTGTGGTTTCGCAGTTCCACGGGTCAAATCGCTGTACTATCCAGTTTTGGGCCTTTGGTATCTAAAAAAAAAGCAGTTTGAGTGTGTCGCTCACTGTTCAGCCGCAAATATCTCTATTTAAAAAAGTGGGTATACCCCAGTAAACAATAACTGTGGTTTTGCCATCCCACGGTAAAAAATCTCTATTATTCAGCTTTTGGTAGTTTTTTCCGTAAAGAAAAACAGTAGTGTCTCCTGACTGTTGTGACACAAAAATATATCTGTTGAAAATAGTCTTGTGTAGGCCCGACATCCCAGTGTGGTTTCGCAGTTCCACGGGTCAAATCGCTGTACTATCCAGTTTTGGGCCTTTGGTATCTAAAAAAAAAAGCAGTTTGAGTGTGTCGCTCACTGTTCAGCCGCAAATATCTCTATTTAAAAAAGTGTGGTATACCCCCGGAAACAATAACTGTGGTTTTGCCATCCCACGGTAAAAAATCTCTATTATTCAGCTTTTGGTAGTTTTTTCCGTAAAGAAAAACAGCAGTGTCTCCTGACTGTTGTGACACAAAAATATATCTGTTGAAAATAGTCTTGTGTGGGCCCGACATCCCAGTGTGGTTTCGCAGTTCCACGGATCAAATCGCTGTATTATCCAGTTTTGTGCCTTTGGTATCTAAAAAAAAAGCAGTTTGAGTGTGTCGCTCACTGTTCAGCCACAAATATCTCTATCTAAAAAAGTGTGGTATACCCCAGTAAACAATAACTGTGGTTTTGCCATCCCACGGTAAAAAATCTCTATTATTCAGCTTTTGGTAGTTTTTTCCGTAAAGAAAAACAGTAGTGTCTCCTGACTGTTGTGACACAAAAATATATCTGTTGAAAATAGTCTTGTGTAGGCCCGACATCCCAGTGTGGTTTCGCAGTTCCACGGGTCAAATCGCTGTACTATCCAGTTTTGGGCCTTTGGTATCTAAAAAAAAGCAGTTTGAGTGTGTCGCTCACTGTTCAGCAGCAAATATCTCTATTTAAAAAAGTGTGGTATACCCCAGTAAACAATAACTGTGGTTTTGCCATCCCACGGTAAAAAATCTCTGTTATTCAGCTTTTGGTAGTTTTTTCTGTAAAGAAAAACAGTAGTGTCTCCTGACTGTTGTGACACAAAAATATATCTGTTGAAAATAGTCTTGTGTAGGCCCGACATCCCAGTGTGGTTTCGCAGTTCCACGGGTCAAATCGCTGTACTATCCAGTTTTGGGTCTTTGGTATCTAAAAAAAAAGCAGTTTGAGTGTGTCGCTCACTGTTCAGCCGCAAATATCTCTATTTAAAAAAGTGTTGTATCCCCCAGTAAACAATAACTGTGGTTTTGCCATCCCACTGTAAAAAATCTCTATTATTCAGCTTTTGGTAGTTTTTTCCATAAAGAAAAACAGTAGTGTCTCCTGACTGTTGTGACACAAAAATATATCTGTTGAAAATAGTGTTGTGTGGGCCCGACATCCCAGTGTGGTTTCGCAGTTCCACGGATCAAATCGCTGTACTATCCAGTTTTGGGCCTTTGGTATCTAAAAAAAAAGCAGTTTGAGTGTGTCGATCACTGTTCAGCCACAAATATCTCTATTTAAAAAAGTGTGGTATACCCCAGTAAACAATAACTGTGGTTTTGCCATCCCACGGTAAAAATTCTCTATTATTCAGCTTTTGGTAGTTTTTTCCGTAAAGAAAAATAGTAGTGTCTCCTGACTGTTGTGACACAAAAATATATCTGTTGAAAATAGTCTTGTGTAGGCCCGACATCCCAGTGTGGTTTCGCAGTTCCACGGGTCAAATCGCTGTACTATCCAGTTTTGGGCCTTTGGTATCTAAAAAAAAGCAGTTTGAGTGTGTCGCTCACTGTTCAGCCGCAAATATCTCTATTTTTAAAAGTGTGGTATACCCCAGTAAACAATAACTGTGGTTTTGCCATCCCACGGTACAAAATCTCTATTATTCAGCTTTTGGTGGTATTTTCCGTAAAGAAAAACAGTAGTGTCTCCTGACTGTTGTGACACAAAAATATATCTGTTGAAAATAGTCTTGTGTAGGCCCGACATCCCAGTGTGGTTTCGCAGTTCCACGGGTGAAATCGCTGTACTATCCAGTTTTGGGCCTTTGGTATCTAAAAAAAAAGCAGTTTGAGTGAGTCGCTCACTGTTCAGCCGCAAATATCTCTATTTAAAAAAGTGTGGTATACCCCAGTAAACAATAACTGTGGTTTTGCCATCCCACGGTAAAAAATCTCTATTATTCAGCTTTTGGTGGTATTTTCCGTAAAGAAAAACAGTAGTGTCTCCTGACTGTTGTGACACAAAAATATATCTGTTGAAAATAGTCTTGTGTAGGCCCGACATCCCAGTGTGGTTTCGCAGTTCCACGGGTGAAATCGCTGTACTATCCAGTTTTGGGCCTTTGGTATCTAAAAAAAAAGCAGTTTGAGTGAGTCGCTCACTGTTCAGCCGCAAATATCTCTATTTAAAAAAGTGGGTATACCCCAGTAACCAATAACTGTGGTTTTGCCATCCCACGGTAAAAAATCTCTATTATTCAGCTTTTGGTAGTTTTTTCCGTAAAGAAAAACAGTAGGGTCTCCAGACTGTTGTGACACAAAAATATATCTGTTGAAAATAGTCTTGTGTAGGCCCGACATCCCAGTGTGGTTTCGCAGTTCCACGGGTCAAATCGCTGTACTATCCAGTTTTGGGCCTTTGGTATAAAAAAAAAAGCAGTTTGAGTATGTTGTTTACTGTTCAGCCACAAATATCTCTATTTAAAAAAGTGCTGTATACCCCAGTAAACAATAACTGTGGTTTTGCCATCCCACGGTAAAAAATCTCTATTATTCAGCTTTTGGTAGTTTTTTCCGTAAAGAAAAACAGTAGTGTCTCCTGACTGTTGTGACACAAAAATATATCTGTTGAAAATAGTCTTGTGTAGGCCCGACATCCCAGTGTGGTTTCGCAGTTCCACGGGTCAAATCGCTGTACTATCCAGTTTTGGGCCTTTGGTATCTAAAAAAAAGCAGTTTGAATGTGTCGCTCACTGTTCAGCCGCAAATATCTCTATTTAAAAAAGTGTGGTATACCCCAGTAAACAATAACTGTGGTTTTGCCATCCCACGGTAAAAAATCTCTATTATTCAGCTTTTGGTAGTATTTTCCGTAAAGAAAAACAGTAGTCTCTCCTGACTGTTGTGACACAAAAATATATCTGTTGAAAATAGTCTTGTGTAGGCCCGACATCCCAGTGTGGTTTCGCAGTACCACGGGTCAAATCGCTGTACTATCCAGTTTTGGGCCTTTGGCATCTAAAAAAAAAGCAGTTTGAGTGAGTCGCTCACTGTTCAGCCGCAAATATCTCTATTTAAAAAAGTGTGGTATACCCCAGTAAACAATAACTGTGGTTTTTCCCATCCCACGGTAAAAAATCTCTATTATTCAGCTATTGGTAGTTTTTTCCGTATAGAAAAACAGTAGTGTCTCCTGACTGTTGTGACACAAAAATATATCTGTTAAAAATAGTCTTGTGTAGGCCCGACATCCCAGTGTGTTTTCGCAGTTCCACGGGTCAAATCGCTGTACTATCCAGTTTTGGGCCTTTGGTATAAAAAAAAAAGCAGTTTGAGTGTGTCGCTCACTGTTCAGCCGCAAATATCTCTATTTAAAAAAGTGGGTATACCCCAGTAAACAATAACTGTGGTTTTGCCATCCCACGGTAAAAAATCTCTATTATTCAGCTTTTGGTAGTTTTTTCCGTAAAGAAAAACAGTAGTGTCTCCTGACTGTTGTGACACAAAAATATATCTGTTGAAAATAGTCTTGTGTAGGCGCGACATCCCAGTGTGTTTTCGCAGTTCCACGGGTCAAATCGCTGTACTATCCAGTTTTGGGTCTTTGGTATCTAAAAAAAAAGCAGTTTGAGTGTGTCGCTCACTGTTCAGCCGCAAATATCTCTATTTAAAAAAGTGTTGTATCCCCCAGTAAACAATAACTGTGGTTTTGCCATCCCACTGTAAAAAATCTCTATTATTCAGCTTTTGGTAGTTTTTTCCATAAAGAAAAACAGTAGTGTCTCCTGACTGTTGTGACACAAAAATATATCTGTTGAAAATAGTGTTGTGTGGGCCCGACATCCCAGTGTGGTTTCGCAGTTCCACGGATCAAATCGCTGTACTATCCAGTTTTGGGCCTTTGGTATCTAAAAAAAAAGCAGTTTGAGTGTGTCGATCACTGTTCAGCCACAAATATCTCTATTTAAAAAAGTGTGGTATACCCCAGTAAACAATAACTGTGGTTTTGCCATCCCACGGTAAAAATTCTCTATTATTCAGCTTTTGGTAGTTTTTTCCGTAAAGAAAAACAGTAGTGTCTCCTGACTGTTGTGACACAAAAATATATCTGTTGAAAATAGTCTTGTGTAGGCCCGACATCCCAGTGTGGTTTCGCAGTTCCACGGGTCAAATCGCTGTACTATCCAGTTTTGGGCCTTTGGTATCTAAAAAAAAGCAGTTTGAGTGTGTCGCTCACTGTTCAGCCGCAAATATCTCTATTTTTAAAAGTGTGGTATACCCCAGTAAACAATAACTGTGGTTTTGCCATCCCACGGTACAAAATCTCTATTATTCAGCTTTTGGTGGTATTTTCCGTAAAGAAAAACAGTAGTGTCTCCTGACTGTTGTGACACAAAAATATATCTGTTGAAAATAGTCTTGTGTAGGCCCGACATCCCAGTGTGGTTTCGCAGTTCCACGGGTGAAATCGCTGTACTATCCAGTTTTGGGCCTTTGGTATCTAAAAAAAAAGCAGTTTGAGTGAGTCGCTCACTGTTCAGCCGCAAATATCTCTATTTAAAAAAGTGGGTATACCCCAGTAACCAATAACTGTGGTTTTGCCATCCCACGGTAAAAAATCTCTATTATTCAGCTTTTGGTAGTTTTTTCCGTAAAGAAAAACAGTAGGGTCTCCAGACTGTTGTGACACAAAAATATATCTGTTGAAAATAATCTTGTGTAGGCCCGACATCCCAGTGTGGTTTCGCAGTTCCACGGGTCAAATCGCTGTACTATCCAGTTTTGGGCCTTTGGTATAAAAAAAAAAGCAGTTTGAGTATGTTGTTTACTGTTCAGCCACAAATATCTCTATTTAAAAAAGTGCTGTATACCCCAGTAAACAATAACTGTGGTTTTGCCATCCCACGGTAAAAAATCTCTATTATTCAGCTTTTGGTAGTTTTTTCCGTAAAGAAAAACAGTAGTGTCTCCTGACTGTTGTGACACAAAAATATATCTGTTGAAAATAGTCTTGTGTAGGCCCGACATCCCAGTGTGGTTTCGCAGTTCCACGGGTCAAATCGCTGTACTATCCAGTTTTGGGCCTTTGGTATCTAAAAAAAAGCAGTTTGAATGTGTCGCTCACTGTTCAGCCGCAAATATCTCTATTTAAAAAAGTGTGGTATACCCCAGTAAACAATAACTGTGGTTTTGCCATCCCACGGTAAAAAATCTCTATTATTCAGCTTTTGGTAGTATTTTCCGTAAAGAAAAACAGTAGTCTCTCCTGACTGTTGTGACACAAAAATATATCTGTTGAAAATAGTCTTGTGTAGGCCCGACATCCCAGTGTGGTTTCGCAGTACCACGGGTCAAATCGCTGTACTATCCAGTTTTGGGCCTTTGGCATCTAAAAAAAAAGCAGTTTGAGTGAGTCGCTCACTGTTCAGCCGCAAATATCTCTATTTAAAAAAGTGTGGTATACCCCAGTAAACAATAACTGTGGTTTTTGCCATCCCACGGTAAAAAATCTCTATTATTCAGCTATTGGTAGTTTTTTCCGTATAGAAAAACAGTAGTGTCTCCTGACTGTTGTGACACAAAAATATATCTGTTAAAAATAGTCTTGTGTAGGCCCGACATCCCAGTGTGTTTTCGCAGTTCCACGGGTCAAATCGCTGTACTATCCAGTTTTGGGCCTTTGGTATAAAAAAAAAAGCAGTTTGAGTGTGTCGCTCACTGTTCAGCCGCAAATATCTCTATTTAAAAAAGTGGGTATACCCCAGTAAACAATAACTGTGGTTTTGCCATCCCACGGTAAAAAATCTCTATTATTCAGCTTTTGGTAGTTTTTTCCGTAAAGAAAAACAGTAGTGTCTCCTGACTGTTGTGACACAAAAATATATCTGTTGAAAATAGTCTTGTGTAGGCGCGACATCCCAGTGTGTTTTCGCAGTTCCACGGGTCAAATCGCTGTACTATCCAGTTTTGGGTCTTTGGTATCTAAAAAAAAAGCAGTTTGAGTGTGTCGCTCACTGTTCAGCCGCAAATATCTCTATTTAAAAAAGTGTTGTATCCCCCAGTAAACAATAACTGTGGTTTTGCCATCCCACTGTAAAAAATCTCTATTATTCAGCTTTTGGTAGTTTTTTCCATAAAGAAAAACAGTAGTGTCTCCTGACTGTTGTGACACAAAAATATATCTGTTGAAAATAGTGTTGTGTGGGCCCGACATCCCAGTGTGGTTTCGCAGTTCCACGGATCAAATCGCTGTACTATCCAGTTTTGGGCCTTTGGTATCTAAAAAAAAAGCAGTTTGAGTGTGTCGATCACTGTTCAGCCACAAATATCTCTATTTAAAAAAGTGTGGTATACCCCAGTAAACAATAACTGTGGTTTTGCCATCCCACGGTAAAAATTCTCTATTATTCAGCTTTTGGTAGTTTTTTCCGTAAAGAAAAACAGTAGTGTCTCCTGACTGTTGTGACACAAAAATATATCTGTTGAAAATAGTCTTGTGTAGGCCCGACATCCCAGTGTGGTTTCGCAGTTCCACGGGTCAAATCGCTGTACTATCCAGTTTTGGGCCTTTGGTATCTAAAAAAAGCAGTTTGAGTGTGTCGCTCACTGTTCAGCCGCAAATATCTCTATTTTTAAAAGTGTGGTATACCCCAGTAAACAATAACTGTGGTTTTGCCATCCCACGGTACAAAATCTCTATTATTCAGCTTTTGGTGGTATTTTCCGTAAAGAAAAACAGTAGTGTCTCCTGACTGTTGTGACACAAAAATATATCTGTTGAAAATAGTCTTGTGTAGGCCCGACATCCCAGTGTGGTTTCGCAGTTCCACGGGTGAAATCGCTGTACTATCCAGTTTTGGGCCTTTGGTATCTAAAAAAAAGCAGTTTGAATGTGTCGCTCACTGTTCAGCCGCAAATATCTCTATTTAAAAAAGTGTGGTATACCCCAGTAAACAATAACTGTGGTTTTGCCATCCCACGGTAAAAAATCTCTATTATTCAGCTTTTGGTAGTATTTTCCGTAAAGAAAAACAGTAGTCTCTCCTGACTGTTGTGACACAAAAATATATCTGTTGAAAATAGTCTTGTGTAGGCCCGACATCCCAGTGTGGTTTCGCAGTACCACGGGTCAAATCGCTGTACTATCCAGTTTTGGGCCTTTGGCATCTAAAAAAAAAGCAGTTTGAGTGAGTCGCTCACTGTTCAGCCGCAAATATCTCTATTTAAAAAAGTGTGGTATACCCCAGTAAACAATAACTGTGGTTTTTGCCATCCCACGGTAAAAAATCTCTATTATTCAGCTATTGGTATTTTTTTGCGTATAGAAAAACAGTAGTGTCTCCTGACTGTTGTGACACAAAAATATATCTGTTAAAAATAGTCTTGTGTAGGCCCGACATCCCAGTGTGTTTTCGCAGTTCCACGGGTCAAATCGCTGTACTATCCAGTTTTGGGCCTTTTTTATAAAAAAAAAAGCAGTTTGAGTGTGTCGTTCACTGTTCAGCCACAAATATCTCTATTTAAAAAAGTGCGGTATACCCCAGTAAACAATAACTGTGGTTTTGCCATCCCACGGTAAAAAATCTCTATTATTCAGCTTTTGGTATTTTTTTCCGTAAAGAAAAACAGTAGTGTCTCCTGACTGTTGTGACACAAAAATATATCTGTTGAAAATAGTCTTGTGTAGGCCCGACATCCCAGTGTGGTTTCGCAGTTCCACGGGTCAAATCGCTGTACTATCCAGTTTTGGGCCTTTGGTATCTAAAAAAAAAGCAGTTTGAGTGTGTCGCTCACTGTTCAGCCGCAAATATCTCTATTTAAAAAAGTGGGTATACCCCAGTAAACAATAACTGTGGTTTTGCCATCCCACGGTAAAAAATCTCTATTATTCAGCTTTTGGTAGTTTTTTCCGTAAAGAAAAACAGTAGTGTCTCCTGACTGTTGTGACACAAAAATATATCTGTTGAAAATAGTCTTGTGTAGGCCCGACATCCCAGTGTGGTTTCGCAGTTCCACGGGTCAAATCGCTGTACTATCCAGTTTTGGGCCTTTGGTATCTAAAAAAAAAGCAGTTTGAGTGTGTCGCTCACTGTTCAGCCGCAAATATCTCTATTTAAAAAAGTGTGGTATACCCCAGTAAACAATAACTGTGGTTTTGCCATCCCACGGTAAAAAATCTCTATTATTCAGCTTTTGGTAGTTTTTTCCGTAAAGAAAAACAGTAGGGTCTCCAGACTGTTGTGACACAAAAATATATCTGTTGAAAATAGTCTTGTGTAGGCCCGACAACCCAGTGTGGTTTCACAGTTCCACTGGTCAAATGGCTGTACTATCCAGTTTTGGGCCTTTGGTATCTAAAAAAAAAGCAGTTTGAGTGTGTCGCTCACTGTTCAGCCGCAAATTTCTCTATTTAAAAAAGTGTGGTATACCCCAGTAAACAATAACTGTGGTTTTGCCATCCCACGGTAAAAAATCTCTATTATTCAGCTTTTGGTAGTTTTTTCCGTAAAGAAAAACAGTAGTGTCTCCTGACTGTTGTGACACAAAAATATATCTGTTGAAAATAGTCTTGTGTAGGCCCGACATCCCAGTGTGGTTTCACAGTTCCACGGGTCAAATCGCTGTACTATCCAGTTTTGGGCCTTTGGCATCTAAAAAAAGCAGTTTGAGTGTGTTGCTCACTGTTCAGCCGCAAATATCTCTATTTAAAAAAGTGTGGTATACCCCAGTAAACAATAACTGTGGTTTTTGCCATCCCACGGTAAAAAATCTCTATTATTCAGCTTTTGGTAGTTTTTTCCGTAAAGAAAAACAGTAGTGTCTCCAGACTGTTGTGACACAAAAATATATCTGTTGAAAATAGTCTTGTGTAGGCCCGACATCCCAGTGTGTTTTCGCAGTTCCACGGGTCAAATCGCTGTACTATCCAGTTTTGGGCCTTTGGTATAAAAAAAAAAGCAGTTTGAGTATGTTGTTTACTGTTCAGCCACAAATATCTCTATTTAAAAAAGTGCTGTATACCCCAGTAAACAATAACTGTGGTTTTGCCATCCCACGGTAAAAAATCTCTATTATTCAGCTTTTGGTAGTTTTTTCCGTAAAGAAAAACAGTAGGGTCTCCAGACTGTTGTGACACAAAAATATATCTGTTGAAAATAGTCTTGTGTAGGCCCGACATCCCAGTGTGGTTTCGCAGTTCCACGGGTCAAATCGCTGTACTCTCCAGTTTTGGGCCTTTGGTATAAAAAAAAAAGCAGTTTGAGTATGTTGTTTACTGTTCAGCCACAAATATCTCTATTTAAAAAAGTGCTGTATACCCCAGTAAACAATAACTGTGGTTTTGCCATCCCACGGTAAAAAATCTCTATTATTCAGCTTTTGGTAGTTTTTTCCGTAAAGAAAAACAGTAGTGTCTCCTGACTGTTGTGACACAAAAATATATCTGTTGAAAATAGTCTTGTGTAGGCCCGACATCCCAGTGTGGTTTCGCAGTTCCACGGGTCAAATCGCTGTACTATCCAGTTTTGGGCCTTTGGTATCTAAAAAAAAGCAGTTTGAATGTGTCGCTCACTGTTCAGCCGCAAATATCTCTATTTAAAAAAGTGTGGTATACCCCAGTAAACAATAACTGTGGTTTTGCCATCCCACGGTAAAAAATCTCTATTATTCAGCTTTTGGTAGTATTTTCCGTAAAGAAAAACAGTAGTCTCTCCTGACTGTTGTGACACAAAAATATATCTGTTGAAAATAGTCTTGTGTAGGCCCGACATCCCAGTGTGGTTTCGCAGTACCACGGGTCAAATCGCTGTACTATCCAGTTTTGGGCCTTTGGCATCTAAAAAAAAAGCAGTTTGAGTGAGTCGCTCACTGTTCAGCCGCAAATATCTCTATTTAAAAAAGTGTGGTATACCCCAGTAAACAATAACTGTGGTTTTTGCCATCCCACGGTAAAAAATCTCTATTATTCAGCTATTGGTAGTTTTTTCCGTATAGAAAAACAGTAGTGTCTCCTGACTGTTGTGACACAAAAATATATCTGTTAAAAATAGTCTTGTGTAGGCCCGACATCCCAGTGTGTTTTCGCAGTTCCACGGGTCAAATCGCTGTACTATCCAGTTTTGGGCCTTTGGTATAAAAAAAAAAGCAGTTTGAGTGTGTCGTTCACTGTTCAGCCACAAATATCTCTATTTAAAAAAGTGCGGTATACCCCAGTAAACAATAACTGTGGTTTTGCCATCCCACGGTAAAAAATCTCTATTATTCAGCTTTTGGTATTTTTTTCCGTAAAGAAAAACAGTAGTGTCTCCTGACTGTTGTGACACAAAAATATATCTGTTGAAAATAGTCTTGTGTAGGCCCGACATCCCAGTGTGGTTTCGCAGTTCCACGGGTCAAATCGCTGTACTATCCAGTTTTGGGCCTTTGGTATCTAAAAAAAAAGCAGTTTGAGTGTGTCGCTCACTGTTCAGCCGCAAATATCTCTATTTAAAAAAGTGGGTATACCCCAGTAAACAATAACTGTGGTTTTGCCATCCAACGGTAAAAAATCTCTATTATTCAGCTTTTGGTAGTTTTTTCCGTAAAGAAAAACAGTAGTGTCTCCTGACTGTTGTGACACAAAAATATATCTGTTGAAAATAGTCTTGTGTAGGCCCGACATCCCAGTGTGGTTTCGCAGTTCCACGGGTCAAATCGCTGTACTATCCAGTTTTGGGCCTTTGGTATCTAAAAAAAAAGCAGTTTGAGTGTGTCGCTCACTGTTCAGCCGCAAATATCTCTATTTAAAAAAGTGTGGTATACCCCAGTAAACAATAACTGTGGTTTTGCCATCCCACGGTAAAAAATCTCTATTATTCAGCTTTTGGTAGTTTTTTCCGTAAAGAAAAACAGTAGGGTCTCCAGACTGTTGTGACACAAAAATATATCTGTTGAAAATAGTCTTGTGTAGGCCCGACATCCCAGTGTGGTTTCACAGTTCCACTGGTCAAATGGCTGTACTATCCAGTTTTGGGCCTTTGGTATCTAAAAAAAAAGCAGTTTGAGTGTGTCGCACACTGTTCAGCCGCAAATTTCTCTATTTAAAAAAGTGTGGTATACCCCAGTAAACAATAACTGTGGTTTTGCCATCCCACGGTAAAAAATCTCTATTATTCAGCTTTTGGTAGTTTTTTCCGTAAAGAAAAACAGTAGTGTCTCCTGACTGTTGTGACACAAAAATATATCTGTTGAAAATAGTCTTGTGTAGGCCCGACATCCCAGTGTGGTTTCGCAGTTCCACGGGTCAAATCGCTGTACTATCCAGTTTTGGGCCTTTGGCATCTAAAAAAAGCAGTTTGAGTGTGTTGATCACTGTTCAGCCGCAAATATCTCTATTTAAAAAAGTGTGGTATACCCCAGTAAACAATAACTGTGGTTTTGCCATCTCACGGTAAAAAATCTCTATTATTCAGCTTTTGGTAGTTTTTTCCGTAAAGAAAAACAGTTGTGTCTCCTGACTGTTGTGACACAAAAATATATCTGTTGAAAATAGTCTTGTGTAGGCCCGACATCCCAGTGTGGTTTCGCAGTTCCACGGGTCAAATCGCTGTACTATCCAGTTTTGGGCCTTTGGTATCTAAAAAAAAAGCAGTTTGAGTGTGTCGCTTACTGTTCAGCCGCAAATTTCTCTTTTTAAAAAAGTAAGGTATACCCCAATAAACAATAACTGTGGTTTTGCCATCCCACGGTAAAAAATCTCTATTATTCAGCTTTTGGTAGTTTTTTCCGTAAAGAAAAACAGTAGTGTCTCCTGACTGTTGTGACACAAAAATATATCTGTTGAAAATAGTCTTGTGTAGGCCCGACATCCCAGTGTGGTTTCGCAGTTCCACGGGTCAAATCGCTGTACTATCCAGTTTTGGGCCTTTGGTATCTAAAAAAAAGCAGTTTGAGTGTGTCGCTCACTGTTCAGCCGCAAATATCTCTATTTTTAAAAGTGTGGTATACCCCAGTAAACAATAACTGTGGTTTTGCCATCCCACGGTAAAAAATCTCTATTATTCAGCTTTTGGTGGTATTTTCCGTAAAGAAAAACAGTAGTGTCTCCTGACTGTTGTGACACAAAAATATATCTGTTGAAAATAGTCTTGTGTAGGCCCGACATCCCAGTGTGGTTTCGCAGTTCCACGGGTGAAATCGCTGTACTATCCAGTTTTGGGCCTTTGGTATCTAAAAAAAAAGCAGTTTGAGTGAGTCGCTCACTGTTCAGCCGCAAATATCTCTATTTAAAAAAGTGGGTATACCCCAGTAAACAATAACTGTGGTTTTGCCATCCCACGGTAAAAAATCTCTATTATTCAGCTTTTGGTAGTTTTTCCGTAAAGAAAAACAGTAGTGTCTCCTGACTGTTGTGACACAAAAATATATCTGTTGAAAATAGTCTTGTGTAGGCCCGACATCCCAGTGTGGTTTCGCAGTTCCACGGGTCAAATCGCTGTACTATCCAGTTTTGGGCCTTTGGTATCTAAAAAAAAAGCAGTTTGAGTGTGTCGCTCACTGTTCAGCCGCAAATATCTCTATTTAAAAAAGTGTGGTATACCCCAGTAAACAATAACTGTGGTTTTGCCATCCCACGGTAAAAAATCTCTATTATTCAGCTTTTGGTAGTTTTTTCCGTAAAGAAAAACAGTAGGGTCTCCAGAATGTTGTGACACAAAAATATATCTGTTGAAAATAGTCTTGTGTAGGCCCGACATCCCAGTGTGGTTTCGCAGTTCCACTGGTCAAATGGCTGTACTATCCAGTTTTGGGCCTTTGGTATCTAAAAAAAAAGCAGTTTGAGTGTGTCGCTCACTGTTCAGCCGCAAATTTCTCTATTTAAAAAAGTGTGGTATACCCCAGTAAACAATAACTGTGGTTTTGCCATCTCACGGTAAAAAATCTCTATTATTCAGCTTTTGGTAGTTTTTTCCGTAAAGAAAAACAGTTGTGTCTCCTGACTGTTGTGACACAAAAATATATCTGTTGAAAATAGTCTTGTGTAGGCCCGACATCCCAGTGTGGCTTCGCAGTTCCACGGGTCAAATCGCTGTACTATCCAGTTTTGGGCCTTTGGTATCTAAAAAAAAAGCAGTTTGAGTGTGTCGCTTACTGTTCAGCCGCAAATTTCTCTTTTTAAAAAAGTAAGGTATACCCCAATAAACAATAACTGTGGTTTTGCCATCCCACGGTAAAAAATCTCTATTATTCAGCTTTTGGTAGTTTTTTCCGTAAAGAAAAACAGTAGTGTCTCCTGACTGTTGTGACACAAAAATATATCTGTTGAAAATAGTCTTGTGTAGGCCCGACATCCCAGTGTGGTTTCGCAGTTCCACGGGTCAAATCGCTGTACTATCCAGTTTTGGGCCTTTGGTATCTAAAAAAAAAGCAGTTTGAGTGTGTCGCTCACTGTTCAGCCGCAAATATCTCTATTTAAAAAAGTGTGGTATACCCCAGTAAACAATAACTGTGGTTTTGCCATCCCACGGTAAAAAATCTCTATTATTCAGCTTTCGGTAGTTTTTTCCTTAAAGAAAAACAGTAGTGTCTCCAGACTGTTGTGACACAAAAATATATCTGTTGAAAATAGTCTTGTGTAGGCCCGACATCCCAGTGTGGTTTCGCAGTTCCACGGGTCAAATCGCTGTACTAACCAGTTTTGGGCCTTTGGTATCTAAAAAAAAGCAGTTTGAGTGTGTCGCTCACTGTTCAGCCGCAAATATCTCTATTTTTAAAAGTGTGGTATACCCCAGTAAACAATAACTGTGGTTTTGCCATCCCACGGTAAAAAATCTCTATTATTCAGCTTTTGGTGGTATTTTCCGTAAAGAAAAACAGTAGTGTCTCCTGACTGTTGTGACACAAAAATATATCTGTTGAAAATAGTCTTGTGTAGGCCCGACATCCCAGTGTGGTTTCGCAGTTCCACGGGTGAAATCGCTGTACTATCCAGTTTTGGGCCTTTGGTATCTAAAAAAAAAGCAGTTTGAGTGAGTCGCTCACTGTTCAGCCGCAAATATCTCTATTTAAAAAAGTGGGTATACCCCAGTAAACAATAACTGTGGTTTTGCCATCCCACGGTAAAAAATCTCTATTATTCAGCTTTTGGTAGTTTTTTCCGTAAAGAAAAACAGTAGTGTCTCCTGACTGTTGTGACACAAAAATATATCTGTTGAAAATAGTCTTGTGTAGGCCCGACATCCCAGTGTGGTTTCGCAGTTCCACGGGTCAAATCGCTGTACTATCCAGTTTTGGGCCTTTGGTATCTAAAAAAAAAGCAGTTTGAGTGTGTCGCTCACTGTTCAGCCGCAAATATCTCTATTTAAAAAAGTGTGGTATACCCCAGTAAACAATAACTGTGGTTTTGCCATCCCACGGTAAAAAATCTCTATTATTCAGCTTTTGGTAGTTTTTTCCGTAAAGAAAAACAGTAGGGTCTCCAGAATGTTGTGACACAAAAATATATCTGTTGAAAATAGTCTTGTGTAGGCCCGACATCCCAGTGTGGTTTCGCAGTTCCACTGGTCAAATGGCTGTACTATCCAGTTTTGGGCCTTTGGTATCTAAAAAAAAAGCAGTTTGAGTGTGTCGCTCACTGTTCAGCCGCAAATTTCTCTATTTAAAAAAGTGTGGTATACCCCAGTAAACAATAACTGTGGTTTTGCCATCCCACGGTAAAAAATCTCTATTATTCAGCTTTTGGTAGTTTTTTCCGTAAAGAAAAACAGTTGTGTCTCCTGACTGTTGTGACACAAAAATATATCTGTTGAAAATAGTCTTGTGTAGGCCCGACATCCCAGTGTGGTTTCGCAGTTCCACGGGTCAAATCGCTGTACTATCCAGTTTTGGGCCTTTGGTATCTAAAAAAAAAGCAGTTTGAGTGTGTCGCTTACTGTTCAGCCGCAAATTTCTCTTTTTAAAAAAGTAAGGTATACCCCAGTAAACAATAACTGTGGTTTTGCCATCCCACGGTAAAAAATCTCTATTATTCAGCTTTTGGTAGTTTTTTCCGTAAAGAAAAACAGTAGTGTCTCCTGACTGTTGTGACACAAAAATATATCTGTTGAAAATAGTCTTGTGTAGGCCCGACATCCCAGTGTGGTTTCGCAGTTCCACGGGTCAAATCGCTGTACTATCCAGTTTTGGGCCTTTGGTATCTAAAAAAAAAGCAGTTTGAGTGTGTCGCTCACTGTTCAGCCGCAAATATCTCTATTTAAAAAAGTGTGGTATACCCCAGTAAACAATAACTGTGGTTTTGCCATCCCACGGTAAAAAATCTCTATTATTCAGCTTTCGGTAGTTTTTTCCTTAAAGAAAAACAGTAGTGTCTCCAGACTGTTGTGACACAAAAATATATCTGTTGAAAATAGTCTTGTGTAGGCCCGACATCCCAGTGTGGTTTCGCAGTTCCACGGGTCAAATCGCTGTACTATCCAGTTTTGGGCCTTTGGTATCTAAAAAAAAAGCAGTTTGAGTGTGTCGCTCACTGTTCAGCCGCAAATATCTCTATTTAAAAAAGTATGGTATACCCCAGTAAACAATAACTGTGGTTTTGCCATCCCACGGTAAAAAATCTCTATTATTCAGCTTTTGGTAGTTTTTTCCGTAAAGAAAAACAGTAGTGTCTCCTGACTGTTGTGACACAAAAATATATCTGTTGAAAATAGTCTTGTGTAGGCCCGACATCCCAGTGTGGTTTCGCAGTTCCACGGGTCAAATCGCTGTACTATCCAGTTTTGGGCCTTTGGTATCTAAAAAAAAGCAGTTTGAGTGTGTCGCTCACTGTTCAGCCGCAAATATCTCTATTTTTAAAAGTGTGGTATACCCCAGTAAACAATAACTGTGGTTTTGCCATCCCACGGTAAAAAATCTCTATTATTCAGCTTTTGGTGGTATTTTCCGTAGAGAAAAACAGTAGTGTCTCCTGACTGTTGTGACACAAAAATATATCTGTTGAAAATAGTCTTGTGTAGGCCCGACATCCCAGTGTGGTTTCGCAGTTCCACGGGTCAAATCGCTGTACTATCCAGTTTTGGGCCTTTGGTATCTAAAAAAAAAGCAGTTTGAGTGAGTCGCTCACTGTTCAGCCGCAAATATCTCTATTTAAAAAAGTGTGGTATACCCCAGTAAACAATAACTGTGGTTTTTGCCATCCCACGGTAAAAAATCTCTATTATTCAGCTATTGGTAGTTTTTTCCGTAAAGAAAAACAGTAGTGTCTCCTGACTGTTGTGACACAAAAATATATCTGTTAAAAATAGTCTTGTGTAGGCCCGACATCCCAGTGTGTTTTCACAGTTCCACGGGTCAAATCGCTGTACTATCCAGTTTTGGGCCTTTCGTATAAAAAAAAAAGCAGTTTGAGTGTGTCGTTCACTGTTCAGCCACAAATATCTCTATTTAAAAAAGTGCGGTATACCCCAGTAAACAATAACTGTGGTTTTGCCATCCCACGGTAAAAAATCTCTATTATTCAGCTTTTGGTATTTTTTTCCGTAAAGAAAAACAGTAGTGTCTCCTGACTGTTGTGACACAAAAATATATCTGTTGAAAATAGTCTTGTGTAGGCCCAACATCCCAGTGTGGTTTCGCAGTTCCACGGGTCAAATCGCTGTACTATCCAGTTTTGGGCCTTTGGTATCTAAAAAAAACCAGTTTGAGAGTGTCGCTGACTGTTCAGCCGCAAATGTCTCTTTTTAAAAAAGTGTGGTATACCCCAGTAAACAATAACTGTGGTTTTGCCATCCCACGGTAAAAAATCTCTATTATTCAGCTTTCGGTAGTTTTTTCCTTAAAGAAAAACAGTAGTGTCTCCAGACTGTTGTGACACAAAAATATATCTGTTGAAAATAGTCTTGTGTAGGCCCGACATCCCAGTGTGGTTTCGCAGTTCCACGGGTCAAATCGCTGTACTATCCAGTTTTGGGCCTTTGGTATCTAAAAAAAAAGCAGTTTGAGTGTGTCGCTCACTGTTCTGCCACAAATATCTCTATTTAAAAAAGTATGGTATACCCCAGTAAACAATAACTGTGGTTTTGCCATCCCACGGTAAAAAATCTCTATTATTCAGCTTTTGGTAGTTTTTTCCGTAAAGAAAAACAGTAGTGTCTCCTGACTGTTGTGACACAAAAATATATCTGTTGAAAATAGTCTTGTGTAGGCCCGACATCCCAGTGTGGTTTCGCAGTTCCACCGGTCAAATCGCTTTACTATCCAGTTTTGGGCCTTTGGTATCTAAAAAAAAAGCAGTTTGAGTGTGTCGCTCACTGTTCAGCCGCAAATTTCTCTATTTAAAAAAGTGTGGTATACCCCAGTAAACAATAACTGTGGTTTTGCCATCCCACGGTAAAAAATCTCTATTATTCAGCTTTTGGTAGTTTTTTCCGTAAAGAAAAACAGTAGTGTCTCCTGACTGTTGTGACACAAAAATATATCTGTTGAAAATAGTCTTGTGTAGGCCCGACATCCCAGTGTGGTTTCGCAGTTCCACGGGTCAAATCGCTGTACTATCCAGTTTTGGGCCTTTGGTATCTAAAAAAAAAGCAGTTTGAGTGTGTCGCTCACTGTTCAGCCGCAAATATCTCTATTTAAAAAAGTGTGGTATACCCCAGTAAACAATAACTGTGGTTTTGCCATCCCACGGTAAAAAATCTCTATTATTCAGCTTTCGGTAGTTTTTTCCTTAAAGAAAAACAGTAGTGTCTCCAGACTGTTGTGACACAAAAATATATCTGTTGAAAATAGTCTTGTGTAGGCCCGACATCCCAGTGTGGTTTCGCAGTTCCACGGGTCAAATCGCTGTACTATCCAGTTTTGGGCCTTTGGTATCTAAAAAAAAAGCAGTTTGAGTGTGTCGCTCACTGTTCAGCCGCAAATATCTCTATTTAAAAAAGTATGGTATACCCCAGTAAACAATAACTGTGGTTTTGCCATCCCACGGTAAAAAATCTCTATTATTCAGCTTTTGGTAGTTTTTTCCGTAAAGAAAAACAGTAGTGTCTCCTGACTGTTGTGACACAAAAATATATCTGTTGAAAATAGTCTTGTGTAGGCCCGACATCCCAGTGTGGTTTCGCAGTTCCACGGGTCAAATCGCTGTACTATCCAGTTTTGGGCCTTTGGTATCTAAAAAAAAGCAGTTTGAGTGTGTCGCTCACTGTTCAGCCGCAAATATCTCTATTTTTAAAAGTGTGGTATACCCCAGTAAACAATAACTGTGGTTTTGCCATCCCACGGTAAAAAATCTCTATTATTCAGCTTTTGGTGGTATTTTCCGTAAAGAAAAACAGTAGTGTCTCCTGACTGTTGTGACACAAAAATATATCTGTTGAAAATAGTCTTGTGTAGGCCCGACATCCCAGTGTGGTTTCGCAGTTCCACGGGTGAAATCGCTGTACTATCCAGTTTTGGGCCTTTGCTATCTAAAAAAAAAGCAGTTTGAGTGAGTCGCTCACTGTTCAGCCGCAAATATCTCTATTTAAAAAAGTGGGTATACCCCAGTAAACAATAACTGTGGTTTGCCATCCCACGGTAAAAAATCTCTATTATTCAGCTTTTGGTAGTTTTTCCGTAAAGAAAAACAGTAGTGTCTCCTGACTGTTGTGACACAAAAATATATCTGTTGAAAATAGTCTTGTGTAGGCCCGACATCCCAGTGTGGTTTCGCAGTTCCACGGGTCAAATCGCTGTACTATCCAGTTTTGGGCCTTTGGTATCTAAAAAAAAAGCAGTTTGAGTGTGTCGCTCACTGTTCAGCCGCAAATATCTCTATTTAAAAAAGTGTGGTATACCCCAGTAAACAATAACTGTGGTTTTGCCATCCCACGGTAAAAAATCTCTATTACTCAGCTTTTGGTAGTTTTTTCCGTAAAGAAAAACAGTAGGGTCTCCAGAATGTTGTGACACAAAAATATATCTGTTGAAAATAGTCTTGTGTAGGCCCGACATCCCAGTGTGGTTTCGCAGTTCCACTGGTCAAATGGCTGTACTATCCAGTTTTGGGCCTTTGGTATCTAAAAAAAAAGCAGTTTGAGTGTGTCGCTCACTGTTCAGCCGCAAATTTCTCTATTTAAAAAAGTGTGGTATACCCCAGTAAACAATAACTGTGGTTTTGCCATCCCACGGTAAAAAATCTCTATTATTCAGCTTTTGGTAGTTTTTTCCGTAAAGAAAAACAGTAGTGTCTCCTGACTGTTGTGACACAAAAATATATCTGTTGAAAATAGTCTTGTGTAGGCCCGACATCCCAGTGTGGTTTCGCAGTTCCACGGGTCAAATCGCTGTACTATCCAGTTTTGGGCCTTTGGTATCTAAAAAAAAAGCAGTTTGAGTGTGTCGCTTACTGTTCAGCCGCAAATTTCTCTTTTTAAAAAAGTAAGGTATACCCCAGTAAACAATAACTGTGGTTTTGCCATCCCACGGTAAAAAATCTCTATTATTCAGCTTTTGGTAGTTTTTTCCGTAAAGAAAAACAGTAGTGTCTCCTGACTGTTGTGACACAAAAATATATCTGTTGAAAATAGTCTTGTGTAGGCCCGACATCCCAGTGTGGTTTCGCAGTTCCACGGGTCAAATCGCTGTACTATCCAGTTTTGGGCCTTTGGTATAAAAAAAAAAGCAGTTTGAGTGTGTCGTTCACTGTTCAGCCACAAATATCTCTATTTAAAAAAGTGCGTATACCCCAGTAAACAATAACTGTGGTTTTGCCATCCCACGGTAAAAAATCTCTATTATTCAGCTTTTGGTATTTTTTTCCGTAAAGAAAAACAGTAGTGTCTCCTGACTGTTTTGACACAAAAATATATCTGTTGAAAATAGTCTTGTGTAGGCCCAACATCCCAGTGTGGTTTCGCAGTTCCACGGGTCAAATCGCTGTACTATCCAGTTTTGGGCCTTTGGTATCTAAAAAAAAAGCAGTTTGAGAGTGTCGCTCACTGTTCAGCCGCAAATGTCTCTATTTAAAAAAGTGTGGTATACCCCAGTAAACAATAACTGTGGTTTTGCCATCCCACGGTAAAAAATCTCTATTATTCAGCTTTCGGTAGTTTTTTCCTTAAAGAAAAACAGTAGTGTCTCCAGACTGTTGTGACACAAAAATATATCTGTTGAAAATAGTCTTGTGTAGGCCCGACATCCCAGTGTGGTTTCGCAGTTCCACGGGTCAAATCGCTGTACTATCCAGTTTTGGGCCTTTGGTATCTAAAAAAAAGCAGTTTGAGTGTGTCGCTCACTGTTCAGCCGCAAATATCTCTATTTAAAAAAGTGTGGTATACCCCAGTAATCAATAACTGTGGTTTTGCCATCCCACGGTAAAAAATCTCTATTATTCAGCTTTTGGTAGTATTTTCCGTAAAGAAAAACAGTAGTGTCTCCTGACTGTTGTGACACAAAAATATATCTGTTGAAAATAGTCTTGTGTAGGCCCGACATCCCAGTGTGGTTTCGCAGTTCCACGGGTCAAATCGCTGTACTATCCAGTTTTGGGCCTTTGGTATCTAAAAAAAAGCAGTTTGAGTGAGTCGCTCACTGTTCAGCCGCAAATATCTCTATTTAAAAAAGTGTGGTATACCCCAGTAAACAATAACTGTGGTTTTTGCCATCCCACGGTAAAAAATCTCTATTATTCAGCTTTTGGTAGTTTTTTCCATAAAGAAAAACAGTAGTGTCTCCTGACTGTTGTGACACAAAAATATATCTGTTGAAAATAGTCTTGTGTAGGCCCGACATCCCAGTGTGGTTTCGCAGTTCCACGGGTCAAATCGCTGTACTATCCAGTTTTGGGCCTTTGGTATCTAAAAAAAAAGCAGTTTGAGTGAGTCGCTCACTGTTCAGCCGCAAATTTCTCTATTTAAAAAAGTGTGGTATACCCCAGTAAACAATAACTGTGGTTTTGCCATCCCACGGTAAAAAATCTCTATTATTCAGCTTTTGGTAGTTTTTTCCGTAAAGAAAAACAATAGTGTCTCCTGACTGTTGTGACACAAAAATATATCTGTTGAAAATAGTCTTGTGTAGGCCCGACATCCCAGTGTGGTTTCGCAATTCCACGGGTCAAATCGCTGTACTATCCAGTTTTGGGCCTCTGGTATCTAAAAAAAAAGCAGTTTGAGTCTGTCGCTCACTGTTCAGCCGCAAATATCTCTATTTAAAAAAGTATGGTATACCCCAGTAAACAATAACTGTGGTTTTGCCATCCCATGGTAAAAAATCTCTATTATTCAGCTTTTGGTAGTTTTTTCCGTAAAGAAAAACAGTAGTGTCTTCTGACTGTTGTGACACAAAAATATATCTGTTGAAAATAGTCTTGTGTAGGCCCGACATCCCAGTGTGGTTTCGCAGTTCCACTGGTGAAATCGCTGTACTATCCAGTTTTGGGCCTTTGGTATCTAAAAAAAAGCAGTTTGAGTGTGGTGCTCACTGTTCAGCCGCAAATATCTCTATTTAAAAAAGTGTGGCATAACCCAGTAAACAATAATTGTGGTTTTGCCATCCCACGGTAAAAATCTCTATTATTCAGCTTTTGGTAGTTTTTTCCATAAAGAAAAACAGTAGCGTCTCCTGACTGTTGTGACACAAAAATATATCTGTTGAAAATAGTCTTGTGTAGGCCCGACATCCCAGTGTGGTTTCGCAGTTCCACGGGTCAAATCGCTGTACTATCCAGTTTTGGGCCTTTGGTATCTAAAAAAAAAAGCAGTTTGAGTGTGTCACTCACTGTTCAGCCGCAAATATCTCTATTTAAAAAATTGTGGTATACCCCAGTAAACAATAACTGTGGTTTTGCCATCCCACGGTAAAAAATCTCTATTATTCAGCTTTTGGTAGTTTTTTCCGTAAAGAAAAACAGTAGTGTCTCCTGACTGTTGTGACACAAAAATATATCTGTTGAAAATAGTCTTGTGTAGGCCCGACATCCCAGTGTGGTTTCGCAGTTCCTCGGGTCAAATGGCTGTACTATCCAGTTTTGGGCCTTTGGTATCTAAAAAAAAAGCAGTTTGAGTGAGTCGCTCACTGTTCAGCCACAAATATCTCTATTTAAAAAAGTATGGTATAACCCAGTAAACAAAAACTGTGGTTTTGCCATCCCACAGTAAAAAATCTCTATTATTCAGCTTTTGGTAGTTTTTTCCGTAAAGAAAAACAGTAGTGTCTCCTGACTGTTGTGACACAAAAATATATCTGTTGAAAATAGTCTTGTGTTAGGCCCGACATCCCAGTGTGGTTTCGCAGTTCCAAAGGTCAAATCGCTCTACTATCCAGTTTTGGGCCTTTGGTATCTAAAAAAAAGCAGTTTGAGTGTGTCGCTCACTGTTCAGCCGCAAATATCTCTATTTAAAAAAGTGTGGTATACCCCAGTAAACAATAACTGTGGTTTTGCCATCCCACGGTAAAAAATCTCTATTATTCAGCTTTTGGTAGTTTTTTCCGTAAAGAAAAACAGTAGTGTCTCCTGACTGTTGTGACACAAAAATATATCTGTTGAAAATAGTCTTGTGTAGGCCCGACATCCCAGTGTGGTTTCGCAGTACCACGGGTCAAATCGCTGTACTATCCAGTTTTGGGCCTTTGGTATCTAAAAAAAAAGCAGTTTGAGTGAGTAGCTCACTGTTCAGCCGCAAATATCTCTATTTAAAAAAGTATGGTATACCCCATTAAACAATAACTGTGGTTTTGCCATCCCAGGGTAAAAAATCTCTATTATTCAGCTTTTGGTAGTTTTTTCCGTAAAGAAAAACAGTAGTGTCTCCTGACTGTTGTGACAAAAAAATATATCTGTTGAAAATAGTCTTGTGTAGGCCCGACATCCCAGTGTGTTTTCGCAGTTCCACCGGTCAAATCGCTGTACTATCCAGTTTTGGGCCTTTGGTATCTAAAAAAAAAGCAGTTTGAGTGTGTCGCTCACTGTTCAGCCACAAATATCTCTATTTAAAAAAGTGCGGTATACCCCATTAAACAATAACTGTGGTTTTGCCATCCCACAGTAAAAAATCTCTATTATTCAGCTTTTGTTCGTTTTTTCCGTAAAGAAAAACAGTAGTGTCTCCTGACTGTTGTGACACAAAAATATATCTGTTGAAAATAGTCTTGTGTAGGCCCGACATCCCAGTGTGGTTTCGCAGTTCCACGGGTCAAATCGCTGTACTATCCAGTTTTGGGCCTTTGGTATCTAAAAAAAAAGCAGTTTGAGTGTGTCGCTCACTGTTCAGCCGCAAATATCTCTATTTAAAAAAGCGTGGTATACCCCAGTAAACAATAATTGTGGTTTTGCCATCCCACGGTAAAAAATCTCTATTATTCAGCTTTTGGTAGTTTTTTCCGTAAAGAAAAACAGTAGTGTCTCCTGACTGTTGTGACACAAAATATATCTGTTGAAAATAGTCTTGTGAAGGCCCGACATCCCAGTGTGGTTTCTCAGCTCCACGGGTCAAATCGCTGTACTATCCAGTTTTGGGCCTTTGGTATCTTAAAAAAAAGCAGTTTGAGTGTGTCGCTCACTGTTCAGCCGCAAATATCTCTATTTAAAAAAGTGTGGTATACCCCAGTAAACAATAACTGTGGTTTTGCCATCCCACGGTAAAAAATCTCTATTATTCAGCTTTTGGTAGTTTTTTCCGTAAAGAAAAACAGTAGTGTCTCCTGACTGTTGTGACACAAAAATATATCTGTTGAAAATAGTCTTGTGTAGGCCCGACATCCCAGTGTGGTTTCGCAGTTCCACGGGTCAAATCGCTGTACTATCCAGTTTTGGGCCTTTGGTATCTAAAAAAAAGCAGTTTGAGTGTGTCGCTCACTGTTCAGCCGCAAATATCTCTATTTAAAAAAGTGTGGTATACCCCAGTAAACAATAACTGTGGTTTTGCAATCCCACGGTAAAAAATCTCTATTATTCAGCTTTTGGTAGTTTTTTCCGTAAAGAAAAACAGTAGTGTCTCCTGACTGTTGTGACACAAAAATATATCTGTTGAAAATAGTCTTGTGTAGGCCCGACATCGCAAAAATATATCTGTTGAAAATAGTCTTGTGTAGGCCCGACATCCCAGTGTGGTTTCTCAGTTCCACGGGTCAAATCGCTGTTCTATCCAGTTTTGGGCCTTTGGTATCTAAAAAAAAAGCAGTTTGAGTGTGTCGCTCACTGTTCATCCGCAAATATCTCTATTTAAAAAAGTGTGGTATACCCCAGTAAACAATAACTGTGGTTTTGCCATCCCATGGTAAAAAATCTCTATTATTCAGCTTTTGGTATTTTTTTCCGTAAAGAAAAACAGTAGTGTCTCCTGACTGTTGTGACACAAAAATATATCTGTTGAAAATAGTCTTGTGTAGGCCCGACATCCCAGTGTGGTTTCGCAGTTCCACGGGTCAAATCGCTGTACTATCCAGTTTTGGGCCTTTGGTATCTAAAAAAAAGCAGTTTGAGTGTGTCGCTCACTGTTCAGCCGCAAATATCTCTATTTAAAAAAGTGTGGTATACCCCAGTAAACAATAACTGTGGTTTTGCCATCCCACGGTAAAAAATCTCTATTATTCAGCTTTTGGTAGTTTTTTCCGTAAAGAAAAACAGTAGTGTCTCCTGACACAAAAATATATCTGTTGAAAATAGTCTTGTGTAGGCCCGACATCCCAGTGTGGTTTCTCAGTTCCACGGGTCAAATCGCTGTACTATCCAGTTTTGGGCCTTTGGTATCTAAAAAAAAGCAATGTGAGTGTGTCGCTCACTGTTCAGCCGCAAATATCTCTATTTAAAAAAGTGTGGTATACCCCAGTAAACAATAACTGTGTTTTTGCCATCCCACGGTAAAAAATCTCAATTATTCAGCTTTTGGTAGTTTTTTCCGTAAAGAAAAACAGTAGTGTCTCCTGACTGTTGTGACACAAAAATATATCTGTTGAAAATAGTCTTGTGTAGGCCCGACATCCCAGTGTGGTTTTGCAGTTCCACGGGTCAAATGGCTGTACTATCCAGTTTTGGGCCTTTGGTATCTAAAAAAAAAGCAATTTGAGTGTGTCGCTCACTGTTCAGCCGCAAATATCTCTATTTAAAAAAGTGTGGTATACCAAAGTAAACAATAACTGTGGTTTTGCCATCCCACGGTAAAAAATCTCTATTATTCAGCTTTTGGTAGTTTTTTCCGTAAAGAAAAACAGTAGTGTCTCCAGACTGTTGTGACACAAAAATATATCTGTTGAAAATAGTCTTGTGTAGGAACGACATCCCAGTGTGGTTTCGCAGTTCCACGGGTCAAATGGCTGTACTATCCAGTTTTGGGCCTTTGGTATCTAAAAAAAAAGCAGTTTGAGTGTGTCGCTCACTGTACAGCCACAAATATCTCTATTTAAAAAAGTGTGGTATACCCCAGTAAACAATAACTGTGGTTTTGCCATCCCACGGTAAAAAATCTCTATTATTCAGCTTTTGGTAGTTTTTTCCGTAAAGAAAAACAGTAGTGTCTCCTGACTGTTGTGACACAAAAATATATCTGTTGAAAATAGTCTTGTGTAGGCCCGACATCCCAGTGTGGTTTTGCAGTTCCACGGGTCAAATGGCTGTACTATCCAGTTTTGGGCCTTTGGTATCTAAAAAAAAAGCAATTTGAGTGTGTCGCTCACTGTTCAGCCGCAAATATCTCTATTTAAAAAAGTGTGGTATACCAAAGTAAACAATAACTGTGGTTTTGCCATCCCACGGTAAAAAATCTCTATTATTCAGCTTTTGGTAGTTTTTTCCGTAAAGAAAAACAGTAGTGTCTCCAGACTGTTGTGACACAAAAATATATCTGTTGAAAATAGTCTTGTGTAGGAACGACATCCCAGTGTGGTTTCGCAGTTCCACGGGTCAAATGGCTGTACTATCCAGTTTTGGGCCTTTGGTATCTAAAAAAAAAGCAGTTTGAGTGTGTCGCTCACTGTTCAGCTGGAAATATCTCTATTTAAAAAAGTGTGGTATACCTCAGTAAACAATAACTGTGGTTTTGCCATCCCACGGTAAAAAATCTCTATTATTCAGCTTTTGGTAGTTTTTTCCGTAAAGAAAAACAGTAGTGTCTCCAGACTGTTGTGACTCAAAAATATATCTGTTGAAAATAGTCTTGTGTAGGCCCGACATCCCAGTGTGGTTTCTCAGTTCCACGGGTCAAATCGCTGTACTATCCAGTTTTGGGCCTTTGTTATCTAAAAAAAAAGCAATTTGAGTGTGTCGCTCACTGTTCGGCCGCAAATATCTCTATTTAAAAAAGTGTGGTATACCCCAGTAAACAATAACTGTGGTTTTGCCATCCCACGGTAAAAAATCTCAATTATTCAGCTTTTGGTAGTTTTTTCCGTAAAGAAAAACAGTAGTGTCTCCTGACTGTTGTGACACAAAAATATATCTGTTGAAAATAGTCTTATGTAGGCCCAACATTCCAGTGTGGTTTCGCAGTTCCACGGGTCAAATCGCTGTACTATCCAGTTTTGGGCCTTTGGTATCTAAAAAAAAAGCAGTTTGAGTGTGTCGCTCACTGTTCAGCCGCAAATATCTCTATTTAAAAAAGTGTGGTATACCCCAGTAAACAATAACTGTGGTTTTGCCATCCCACGGTAAAAAATCTCTATTATTCAGCTTTTGGTAGTTTTTTCCGTAAAGAAAAACAGTAGTGTCTCCTGACTGTTGTGACACAAAAATATATCTGTTGAAAATAGTCTTGTGTAGGCCCGACATCCCAGTGTGGTTTTGCAGTTCCACGGGTCAAATGGCTGTACTATCCAGTTTTGGGCCTTTGGTATCTAAAAAAAAAGCAGTTTGAGTGTGTCGCTCACTGTTCAGCCGCAAATATCTCTATTTAAAAAAGTGTGGTATACCAAAGTAAACAATAACTGTGGTTTTGCCATCCCACGGTAAAAAATCTCTATTATTCAGCTTTTGGTAGTTTTTTCCGTAAAGAAAAACAGTAGTGTCTCCAGACTGTTGTGACACAAAAATATATCTGTTGAAAATAGTCTTGTGTAGGCCCGACATCCCAGTGTGGTTTCGCAGTTCCACGGGTCAAATGGCTGTACTATCCAGTTTTGGGCCTTTGGTATCTAAAAAAAAAGCAGTTTGAGTGTGTCGCTCACTGTTCAGCTGCAAATATCTCTATTTAAAAAAGTGTGGTATACCCCAGTAAACAATGACTGTGGTTTTGCCATCCCACGGTAAAAAATCTCTATTATTCAGCTTTTGGTAGTTTTTTCCGTAAAGAAAAACAGCAGTGTCTCCTAACTGTTGTGACACAAAAATATATCTGTTGAAAATAGTCTTGTGTGGGCCCGACATCCCAGTGTGGTTTTGCAGTTCCACGGGTCAAATGGCTGTACTATCCAGTTTTGGGCCTTTGGTATCTAAAAAAAAAGCAGTTTGAGTGTGTCGCTCACTGTTCAGCCGCAAATATCTCTATTTAAAAAAGTGTGGTATACCAAAGTAAACAATAACTGTGGTTTTGCCATCCCACGGTAAAAAATCTCTATTATTCAGCTTTTGGTAGTTTTTGACGTAAAGAAAAACAGTAGTGTCTCCAGACTGTTGTGACACAAAAATATATCTGTTGAAAATAGTCTTGTGTAGGCCCGACATCCCAGTGTGGTTTCGCAGTTCCACGGGTCAAATCGCTGTACTATCCAGTTTTAGGCTTTTGGTATCTAAAAAAAAAGCAGTTTGAGTGTGTCGCTCACTGTTCAGCCGCAAATATCTCTATTTAAAAAAGTGTGGTATAACCCAGTAATCAATAACTGTGGTTTTGCCATCCCACGGTAAAAAATCTCTATTATTCAGCTTTTGGTAGTTTTTTCCGTAAAGAAAAACAGTAGTGTCTCCTGACTGTTGTGACATAAAAATATATCTGTTGAAAATAGTCTTGTGTAGGCCCGACATCCCAGTGTGGTTTCGCAGTTCCATGGGTCAAATCGCTGTACTATCCAGTTTTGGGCCTTTGGTATCTAAAAAAAAAGCAGTTTGAGTGTGTCGCTCACTGTTCAGCCGCAAATATCTCTATTTAAAAAAGTGTGGTATACCAAAGTAAACAATAACTGTGGTTTTGCCATCCCACGGTAAAAAATCTCTATTATTCAGCTTTTGGTATTTTTTCCGTAAAGAAAAACAGTAGTGTCTCCTGACTGTTGTGACACAAAAATATATCTGTTGAAAATAGTCTTGTGTAGGCCCGACATCCCAGTGTGGTTTCGCAGTTCCACGGGTCAAATCGCTGTACTATCCAGTTTTGGGCCTTTGGTATCTAAAAAAAAAGCAGTTTGAGTGTGTCGCTCACTGTTCAGCCACAAATATCTCTATTTAAAAAAGTGTGGTATAACCCAGTAAGCAATAACTGTGGTTTTGCCATCCCAAGGTAAAAAATCTCTATTATTCAGCTTTTGGTAGTTTTTTCCGTAAAGAAAAACAGTAGTGTCTCCTGACTGTTGTGACATAAAAATATATCTGATGAAAATAGTCTTGTGTAGGCCCGACATCCCAGTGTGCTTTCGCAGTTCCATGGGTCAAATCGCTGTACTATCCAGTTTTGGGCCTTTGGTATCTAAAAAAAAAAGCAGTTTGAGTGTGTCGCTCACTGTTCAGCCACAAATATCTCTATTTAAAAAAGTGTGGTATACCAAAGTAAACAATAACTGTGGTTTTGCCATCCCACGGTAAAAAATCTCTATTATTCAGCTTTTGGTAGTTTTTTCCGTAAAGAAAAACAGTAGTGTCTCCTGAATGTTGTGACACAAAAATATATCTGTTGAAAATAGTCTTGTGTAGGCCCGACATCCCAGTGTGGTTTCGCAGTTCCACGGGTCAAATCGCTGTACTATCCACTTTTGGGCCTTTGGTATCTAAAAAAAAAGCAGTTTGAGTGTGTCGCTCACTGTTCAGCCGCAAATATCTCTATTTAAAAAAGTGTGGTATACCCCAGTAAACAATAACTGTGGTTTTGCCATCCCACGGTAAAAAATCTCTATTATTCAGCTTTTGGTAGTTTTTTCCGTAAAGAAAACAGTAGTGTCTCCTGACTGTTGTGACACAAAAATATATCTGTTGAAAATAGTCTTGTGTAGGCCCGACATCCCAGTGTGGTTTCGCAGTTCCACAGGTCAAATCGCTGTACTATCCAGTTTTGGGCCTTTGATATCTAAAAAAAAGCAGTTTGAGTGTGTCGCTCACTGTTCAGCCGCAAATATCTCTATTTAAAAAAGTGTGGTATACCCCAGTAAACAATAACTGTGGTTTTGCCATCCCACGGTAAAAAATCTCTATTATTCAGCTTTTGGTAGTTTTTTCCGTAAAGAAAAACAGTAGTGTCTCCTGACTGTTGTGACACAAAAATATATCTGTTGAAAATAGTCTTGTGTAGGCCCGACATCCCAGTGTGGTTTCGCAGTTCCACGGATCAAATCGCTGTACTATCCAGTTTTGGGCCTTTGGTATCTAAAAAAAAAGCAGTTTGAGTGTGTCGCTCACTGTTCAGCCGCAAATATCTCTATTTAAAAAAGTGTGGTATACCCCAGTAAACAATAACTGTGGGTTTGCCATCCCACGGTAAAAAATCTCTATTATTCAGCTTTTGGTAGTTTTTTCCGTAAAGAAAAACAGTAGTGTCTCCTGACTGTTGTGACACAAAAATATATCTGTTGAAAATAGTCTTGTGTAGGCCCGACATCCCAGTGTGGTTTCGCAGTTCCTCGGGTGAAATGGCTGTACTATCCAGTTTTGGGCCTTTGGTATCTAAAAAAAAAGCAGTTTGAGTGTGTCGCTCACAGTTCAGCCGCAAACATCTCTATTTAAAAAAGTATGGTATACCCCAGTAAACAAAAACTGTGGTTTTGCCATCCAACGGTAAAAAATCTCTATTATTCAGCTTTTGGTAGTTTTTTCCGTAAAGAAAAACAGTAGTGTCTCCTGACTGTTGTGACACAAAAATATATCTGTTGAAAATAGTCTTGTGTAGGCCCGACATCCCAGTGTGGTTTCGCAGTTCCACGGGTCAAATCGCTGTACTATCCTGTTTTGGGCCTTTGGTATCTTAAAAAAAAGCAGTTTGAGTGTGTCGCTCACTGTTCAGCCGCAAATATCTCTATTTAAAAAAGTGTGGTATACCCCAGTAAAAAATAACTGTGGTTTTGCCATCCCACGGTAAAAAATCTCTATTATTCAGCTTTTGGTAGTTTTTTCCGTAAAGAAAAACAGTAGTGTCTCCTGACTGTTGTGACACAAAAATATATCTGTTGAAAATAGTCTTGTGTACGCCCGACATCCCAGTGTGGTTTCGCAGTTCCACGGGTCAAATCGCTGTACTATCCAGTTTTGGGCCTTTGATATCTAAAAAAAAGCAGTTTGAGTGTGTCGCTCACTGTTCAGCCGCAAATATCTCTATTTAAAAAAGTGTGGTATACCCCAGTAAACAATAACTGTGGTTTTGCCATCCCACGGTAAAAAATTTCTATTATTCAGCTTTTGGTAGTTTTTTCCGTAAAGAAAAACAGTAGTGTCTCCAGACTGTTGTGACACAAAAATATATCTGTTGAAAATAGTCTTGTGTAGGCCCGACATCCCAGTGTGGTTTCGCAGTTCCACGGGTCAAATGGCTGTACTATCCAGTTTTGGGCCTTTGGTATCTAAAAAAAAAGCAGTTTGAGTGTGTCGCTCACTGTTCAGCTGCAAATATCTCTATTTAAAAAAGTGTGGTATACCCCAGTAAACAATGACTGTGGTTTTGCCATCCCACGGTAAAAAATCTCTATTATTCAGCTTTTGGTAGTTTTTTCCGTAAAGAAAAACAGTAGTGTCTCCTAACTGTTGTGACACAAAAATATATCTGTTGAAAATAGTCTTGTGTGGGCCCGACATCCCAGTGTGGTTTTGCAGTTCCACGGGTCAAATGGCTGTACTATCCAGTTTTGGGCCTTTGGTATCTAAAAAAAAAGCAGTTTGAGTGTGTCGCTCACTGTTCAGCCGCAAATATCTCTATTTAAAAAAGTGTGGTATACCAAAGTAAACAATAACTGTGGTTTTGCCATCCCACGGTAAAAAATCTCTATTATTCAGCTTTTGGTAGTTTTTGACGTAAAGAAAAACAGTAGTGTCTCCAGACTGTTGTGACACAAAAATATATCTGTTGAAAATAGTCTTGTGTAGGCCCGACATCCCAGTGTGGTTTCGCAGTTCCACGGGTCAAATCGCTGTACTATCCAGTTTTAGGCTTTTGGTATCTAAAAAAAAAGCAGTTTGAGTGTGTCGCTCACTGTTCAGCCGCAAATATCTCTATTTAAAAAAGTGTGGTATAACCCAGTAATCAATAACTGTGGTTTTGCCATCCCACGGTAAAAAATCTCTATTATTCAGCTTTTGGTAGTTTTTTCCGTAAAGAAAAACAGTAGTGTCTCCTGACTGTTGTGACATAAAAATATATCTGTTGAAAATAGTCTTGTGTAGGCCCGACATCCCAGTGTGGTTTCGCAGTTCCATGGGTCAAATCGCTGTACTATCCAGTTTTGGGCCTTTGGTATCTAAAAAAAAAGCAGTTTGAGTGTGTCGCTCACTGTTCAGCCGCAAATATCTCTATTTAAAAAAGTGTGGTATACCAAAGTAAACAATAACTGTGGTTTTGCCATCCCACGGTAAAAAATCTCTATTATTCAGCTTTTGGTATTTTTTCCGTAAAGAAAAACAGTAGTGTCTCCTGACTGTTGTGACACAAAAATATATCTGTTGAAAATAGTCTTGTGTAGGCCCGACATCCCAGTGTGGTTTCGCAGTTCCACGGGTCAAATCGCTGTACTATCCAGTTTTGGGCCTTTGGTATCTAAAAAAAAAGCAGTTTGAGTGTGTCGCTCACTGTTCAGCCACAAATATCTCTATTTAAAAAAGTGTGGTATAACCCAGTAAGCAATAACTGTGGTTTTGCCATCCCAAGGTAAAAAATCTCTATTATTCAGCTTTTGGTAGTTTTTTCCGTAAAGAAAAACAGTAGTGTCTCCTGACTGTTGTGACATAAAAATATATCTGATGAAAATAGTCTTGTGTAGGCCCGACATCCCAGTGTGCTTTCGCAGTTCCATGGGTCAAATCGCTGTACTATCCAGTTTTGGGCCTTTGGTATCTAAAAAAAAAGCAGTTTGAGTGTGTCGCTCACTGTTCAGCCACAAATATCTCTATTTAAAAAAGTGTGGTATACCAAAGTAAACAATAACTGTGGTTTTGCCATCCCACGGTAAAAAATCTCTATTATTCAGCTTTTGGTAGTTTTTTCCGTAAAGAAAAACAGTAGTGTCTCCTGAATGTTGTGACACAAAAATATATCTGTTGAAAATAGTCTTGTGTAGGCCCGACATCCCAGTGTGGTTTCGCAGTTCCACGGGTCAAATCGCTGTACTATCCACTTTTGGGCCTTTGGTATCTAAAAAAAAAGCAGTTTGAGTGTGTCGCTCACTGTTCAGCCGCAAATATCTCTATTTAAAAAAGTGTGGTATACCCCAGTAAACAATAACTGTGGTTTTGCCATCCCACGGTAAAAAATCTCTATTATTCAGCTTTTGGTAGTTTTTTCCGTAAAGAAAACAGTAGTGTCTCCTGACTGTTGTGACACAAAAATATATCTGTTGAAAATAGTCTTGTGTAGGCCCGACATCCCAGTGTGGTTTCGCAGTTCCACAGGTCAAATCGCTGTACTATCCAGTTTTGGGCCTTTGATATCTAAAAAAAAGCAGTTTGAGTGTGTCGCTCACTGTTCAGCCGCAAATATCTCTATTTAAAAAAGTGTGGTATACCCCAGTAAACAATAACTGTGGTTTTGCCATCCCACGGTAAAAAATCTCTATTATTCAGCTTTTGGTAGTTTTTTCCGTAAAGAAAAACAGTAGTGTCTCCTGACTGTTGTGACACAAAAATATATCTGTTGAAAATAGTCTTGTGTAGGCCCGACATCCCAGTGTGGTTTCGCAGTTCCACGGATCAAATCGCTGTACTATCCAGTTTTGGGCCTTTGGTATCTAAAAAAAAAGCAGTTTGAGTGTGTCGCTCACTGTTCAGCCGCAAATATCTCTATTTAAAAAAGTGTGGTATACCCCAGTAAACAATAACTGTGGGTTTGCCATCCCACGGTAAAAAATCTCTATTATTCAGCTTTTGGTAGTTTTTTCCGTAAAGAAAAACAGTAGTGTCTCCTGACTGTTGTGACACAAAAATATATCTGTTGAAAATAGTCTTGTGTAGGCCCGACATCCCAGTGTGGTTTCGCAGTTCCTCGGGTGAAATGGCTGTACTATCCAGTTTTGGGCCTTTGGTATCTAAAAAAAAAGCAGTTTGAGTGTGTCGCTCACAGTTCAGCCGCAAACATCTCTATTTAAAAAAGTATGGTATACCCCAGTAAACAAAAACTGTGGTTTTGCCATCCAACGGTAAAAAATCTCTATTATTCAGCTTTTGGTAGTTTTTTCCGTAAAGAAAAACAGTAGTGTCTCCTGACTGTTGTGACACAAAAATATATCTGTTGAAAATAGTCTTGTGTAGGCCCGACATCCCAGTGTGGTTTCGCAGTTCCACGGGTCAAATCGCTGTACTATCCAGTTTTGGGCCTTTGGTATCTTAAAAAAAAGCAGTTTGAGTGTGTCGCTCACTGTTCAGCCGCAAATATCTCTATTTAAAAAAGTGTGGTATACCCCAGTAAAAAATAACTGTGGTTTTGCCATCCCACGGTAAAAAATCTCTATTATTCAGCTTTTGGTAGTTTTTTCCGTAAAGAAAAACAGTAGTGTCTCCTGACTGTTGTGACACAAAAATATATCTGTTGAAAATAGTCTTGTGTACGCCCGACATCCCAGTGTGGTTTCGCAGTTCCACGGGTCAAATCGCTGTACTATCCAGTTTTGGGCCTTTGATATCTAAAAAAAAGCAGTTTGAGTGTGTCGCTCACTGTTCAGCCGCAAATATCTCTATTTAAAAAAGTGTGGTATACCCCAGTAAACAATAACTGTGGTTTTGCCATCCCACGGTAAAAAATTTCTATTATTCAGCTTTTGGTAGTTTTTTCCGTAAAGAAAAACAGTAGTGTCTCCTGACTGTTGTGACACAAAAATATATCTGTTGAAAATAGTCTTGTGTAGGCCCGACATCCCAGTGTGGTTTCGCAGTTCCACTGGTCAAATCGCTGTACTATCCAGTTTTGGGCTTTTGGTATCTAAAAAAAAGCAGTTTGAGTGTGTCGCTCACTGTTCAGCCGCAGATATCTCTATTTAAAAAAGTGTGGTATACCCCAGTAAACAATAACTGTGGTTTTGCCATCCCACGGTAAAAAATCTCTATTATTCAGCTTTTGGTAGTTTTTTCCGTAAAGAAAAACAGTAGTGTCTCCTGACTGTTGTGACACAAAAATATATCTGTTGAAAATAGTCTTGTGTAGGACCGACATCCCAGTGTGGTTTCGCAGTTCCATGGGTCAAATCGCTGTACTATCCAGTTTTGGGCCTTTGATATGTAAAAAAAAGCAGTTTGAGTGTGTCGCTCAATGTTCAGCCGCAAATATCTCTATTTAAAAAAGTGTGGTATACCCCAGTAAACAATAACTGTGGTTTTGCCATCCCACTGTAAAAAATCTCTATTATTCAGCTTTTGGTAGTTTTTTCCGTAAAGAAAATCAGTAGTGTCTCCTGACTGTTGTGACACAAAAATATATCTGTTGAAAATAGTCCTATGTAGGCCCGACATCCCAGTGTGGTTTCGCAGTTCCACGGGTCAAATCGCTTTACTATCCAGTTTTGGGCTTTTGGTATCTAAAAAAAAGCAGTTTGAGTGTGTCGCTCACTGTTCAGCCGCAAATATCTCTATTTAAAAAAGTGTGGTATACCCCAGTAAACAATAACTGTGGTTTTGCCATCCCACGGTAAAAAATCTCTATTATTCAGCTTTTGGTAGTTTTTTCCGTAAAGAAAAACAGTAGTGTCTCCTGACTGTTGTGACACAAAAATATATCTGTTGAAAATAGTCTTGTGTAGGCCCGACATCCCAGTGTGGTTTTGCAGTTCCACGGGTCAAATGGCTGTACTATCCAGTTTTGGGCCTTTGGTATCTAAAAAAAAAGCAGTTTGAGTGTGTCGCTCACTGTTCAGCCGCAAATATCTCTATTTAAAAAAGTGTGGTATACCAAAGTAAACAATAACTGTGGTTTTGCCATCCCACGGTAAAAAATCTCTATTATTCAGCTTTTGGTAGTTTTTTCCGTAAAGAAAAACAGTAGTGTCTCCAGACTGTTGTGACACAAAAATATATCTGTTGAAAATAGTCTTGTGTAGGCCCGACATCCCAGTGTGGTTTCGCAGTTCCACGGGTCAAATGGCTGTACTATCCAGTTTTGGGCCTTTGGTATCTAAAAAAAAAGCAGTTTGAGTGTGTCGCTCACTGTTCAGCTGCAAATATCTCTATTTAAAAAAGTGTGGTATACCCCAGTAAACAATGACTGTGGTTTTGCCATCCCACGGTAAAAAATCTCTATTATTCAGCTTTTGGTAGTTTTTTCCGTAAAGAAAAACAGTAGTGTCTCCTAACTGTTGTGACACAAAAATTTATCTGTTGAAAATAGTCTTGTGTGGGCCCGACATCCCAGTGTGGTTTTGCAGTTCCACGGGTCAAATGGCTGTACTATCCAGTTTTGGGCCTTTGGTATCTAAAAAAAAAGCAGTTTGAGTGTGTCGCTCACTGTTCAGCCGCAAATATCTCTATTTAAAAAAGTGTGCTATACCAAAGTAAACAATAACTGTGGTTTTGCCATCCCACGGTAAAAAATCTCTATTATTCAGCTTTTGGTAGTTTTTGACGTAAAGAAAAACAGTAGTGTCTCCAGACTGTTGTGACACAAAAATATATCTGTTGAAAATAGTCTTGTGTAGGCCCGACATCCCAGTGTGGTTTCGCAGTTCCACGGGTCAAATCGCTGTACTATCCAGTTTTAGGCTTTTGGTATCTAAAAAAAAAGCAGTTTGAGTGTGTCGCTCACTGTTCAGCCGCAAATATCTCTATTTAAAAAAGTGTGGTATAACCCAGTAATCAATAACTGTGGTTTTGCCATCCCACGGTAAAAAATCTCTATTATTCAGCTTTTGGTAGTTTTTTCCGTAAAGAAAAACAGTAGTGTCTCCTGACTGTTGTGACATAAAAATATATCTGTTGAAAATAGTCTTGTGTAGGCCCGACATCCCAGTGTGGTTTCGCAGTTCCATGGGTCAAATCGCTGTACTATCCAGTTTTGGGCCTTTGGTATCTAAAAAAAAAGCAGTTTGAGTGTGTCGCTCACTGTTCAGCCGCAAATATCTCTATTTAAAAAAGTGTGGTATACCAAAGTAAACAATAACTGTGGTTTTGCCATCCCACGGTAAAAAATCTCTATTATTCAGCTTTTGGTATTTTTTCCGTAAAGAAAAACAGTAGTGTCTCCTGACTGTTGTGACACAAAAATATATCTGTTGAAAATAGTCTTGTGTAGGCCCGACATCCCAGTGTGGTTTCGCAGTTCCACGGGTCAAATCGCTGTACTATCCAGTTTTGGGCCTTTGGTATCTAAAAAAAAAGCAGTTTGAGTGTGTCGCTCACTGTTCAGCCACAAATATCTCTATTTAAAAAAGTGTGGTATAACCCAGTAAGCAATAACTGTGGTTTTGCCATCCCAAGGTAAAAAATCTCTATTATTCAGCTTTTGGTAGTTTTTTCCGTAAAGAAAAACAGTAGTGTCTCCTGACTGTTGTGACATAAAAATATATCTGATGAAAATAGTCTTGTGTAGGCCCGACATCCCAGTGTGCTTTCGCAGTTCCATGGGTCAAATCGCTGTACTATCCAGTTTTGGGCCTTTGGTATCTAAAAAAAAAGCAGTTTGAGTGTGTCGCTCACTGTTCAGCCACAAATATCTCTATTTAAAAAAGTGTGGTATACCAAAGTAAACAATAACTGTGGTTTTGCCATCCCACGGTAAAAAATCTCTATTATTCAGCTTTTGGTAGTTTTTTCCGTAAAGAAAAACAGTAGTGTCTCCTGAATGTTGTGACACAAAAATATATCTGTTGAAAATAGTCTTGTGTAGGCCCGACATCCCAGTGTGGTTTCGCAGTTCCACGGGTCAAATCGCTGTACTATCCACTTTTGGGCCTTTGGTATCTAAAAAAAAAGCAGTTTGAGTGTGTCGCTCACTGTTCAGCCGCAAATATCTCTATTTAAAAAAGTGTGGTATACCCCAGTAAACAATAACTGTGGTTTTGCCATCCCACGGTAAAAAATCTCTATTATTCAGCTTTTGGTAGTTTTTTCCGTAAAGAAAAACAGTAGTGTCTCCTGACTGTTGTGACACAAAAATATATCTGTTGAAAATAGTCTTGTGTAGGCCCGACATCCCAGTGTGGTTTCGCAGTTCCACAGGTCAAATCGCTGTACTATCCAGTTTTGGGCCTTTGATATCTAAAAAAAAGCAGTTTGAGTGTGTCGCTCACTGTTCAGCCGCAAATATCTCTATTTAAAAAAGTGTGGTATACCCCAGTAAACAATAACTGTGGTTTTGCCATCCCACGGTAAAAAATCTCTATTATTCAGCTTTTGGTAGTTTTTTCCGTAAAGAAAAACAGTAGTGTCTCCTGACTGTTGTGACACAAAAATATATCTGTTGAAAATAGTCTTGTGTAGGCCCGACATCCCAGTGTGGTTTCGCAGTTCCACGGGTCAAATGGCTGTACTATCCAGTTTTGGGCCTTTGGTATCTAAAAAAAAAGCAGTTTGAGTGTGTCGCTCACTGTTCAGCCGCAAATATCTCTATTTAAAAAAGTGTGGTATACGCAAGAAAACAATAACTGTGGTTTTGCCATCCCACGGTAAAAAATCTCTATTATTCAGCTTTTGGTAGTTTTTTCCGTAAAGAAAAACAGTAGTGTCTCCTGACTGTTGTGACACAAAAATATATCTGTTGAAAATAGTCTTGTGTAGGCCCGACATCCCAGTGTGGTTTCGCAGTTCCACGGATCAAATCGCTGTACTATCCAGTTTTGGGCCTTTGGTATCTAAAAAAAAAGCAGTTTGAGTGTGTCGCTCACTGTTCAGCCGCAAATATCTCTATTTAAAAAAGTGTGGTATACCCCAGTAAACAATAACTGTGGGTTTGCCATCCCACGGTAAAAAATCTCTATTATTCAGCTTTTGGTAGTTTTTTCCGTAAAGAAAAACAGTAGTGTCTCCTGACTGTTGTGACACAAAAATATATCTGTTGAAAATAGTCTTGTGTAGGCCCGACATCCCAGTGTGGTTTCGCAGTTCCTCGGGTGAAATGGCTGTACTATCCAGTTTTGGGCCTTTGGTATCTAAAAAAAAAGCAGTTTGAGTGTGTCGCTCACAGTTCAGCCGCAAACATCTCTATTTAAAAAAGTATGGTATACCCCAGTAAACAAAAACTGTGGTTTTGCCATCCAACGGTAAAAAATCTCTATTATTCAGCTTTTGGTAGTTTTTTCCGTAAAGAAAAACAGTAGTGTCTCCTGACTGTTGTGACACAAAAATATATCTGTTGAAAATAGTCTTGTGTAGGCCCGACATCCCAGTGTGGTTTCGCAGTTCCACGGGTCAAATCGCTGTACTATCCAGTTTTGGGCCTTTGGTATCTAAAAAAAAAGCAGTTTGAGTGTGTCGCTCACTGTTCAGCCGCAAATATCTCTATTTAAAAAAGTGTGGTATACCCCAGTAAAAAATAACTGTGGTTTTGCCATCCCACGGTAAAAAATCTCTATTATTCAGCTTTTGGTAGTTTTTTCCGTAAAGAAAAACAGTAGTGTCTCCTGACTGTTGTGACACAAAAATATATCTGTTGAAAATAGTCTTGTGTACGCCCGACATCCCAGTGTGGTTTCGCAGTTCCACGGGTCAAATCGCTGTACTATCCAGTTTTGGGCCTTTGATATCTAAAAAAAAGCAGTTTGAGTGTGTCGCTCACTGTTCAGCCGCAAATATCTCTATTTAAAAAAGTGTGGTATACCCCAGTAAACAATAACTGTGGTTTTGCCATCCCACGGTAAAAAATTTCTATTATTCAGCTTTTGGTAGTTTTTTCCGTAAAGAAAAACAGTAGTGTCTCCTGACTGTTGTGACACAAAAATATATCTGTTGAAAATAGTCTTGTGTAGGCCCGACATCCCAGTGTGGTTTCGCAGTTCCACTGGTCAAATCGCTGTACTATCCAGTTTTGGGCTTTTGGTATCTAAAAAAAAGCAGTTTGAGTGTGTCGCTCACTGTTCAGCCGCAGATATCTCTATTTAAAAAAGTGTGGTATACCCCAGTAAACAATAACTGTGGTTTTGCCATCCCACGGTAAAAAATCTCTATTATTCAGCTTTTGGTAGTTTTTTCCGTAAAGAAAAACAGTAGTGTCTCCTGACTGTTGTGACACAAAAATATATCTGTTGAAAATAGTCTTGTGTAGGACCGACATCCCAGTGTGGTTTCGCAGTTCCATGGGTCAAATCGCTGTACTATCCAGTTTTGGGCCTTTGATATGTAAAAAAAAGCAGTTTGAGTGTGTCGCTCAATGTTCAGCCGCAAATATCTCTATTTAAAAAAGTGTGGTATACCCCAGTAAACAATAACTGTGGTTTTGCCATCCCACTGTAAAAAATCTCTATTATTCAGCTTTTGGTAGTTTTTTCCGTAAAGAAAATCAGTAGTGTCTCCTGACTGTTGTGACACAAAAATATATCTGTTGAAAATAGTCCTATGTAGGCCCGACATCCCAGTGTGGTTTCACAGTTCCACGGGTCAAATCGCTGTACTATCCAGTTTTGGGCCTTTGGTATCTAAAAAAAAGCAGTTTGAGTGTGTCGCTCACTGTTCAGCCGCAAACATCTCTATTTAAAAAAGTGTGGTATACCCCAGTAAACAATAACTGTGGTTTTGCCATCCCACGGTAAAAAATCTCTGTTATTCAGCTTTTGGTAGTTTTTTCCGTAAAGAAAAACAGTAGTGTCTCCTGACTGTTGTGACACAAAAATATATCTGTTGAAAATAGTCTTGTGTAGGCCCGACATCCCAGTGTGGTTTCGCAGTTCCACGGGTCAAATCGCTTTACTATCCAGTTTTGGGCTTTTGGTATCTAAAAAAAAGCAGTTTGAGTGTGTCGCTCACTGTTCAGCCGCAAATATCTCTATTTAAAAAAGTGTGGTATACCCCAGTAAACAATAACTGTGGTTTTGCCATCCCACGGTAAAAAATCTCTATTATTCAGCTTTTGGTAGTTTTTTCCGTAAAGAAAAACAGTAGTGTCTCCTGACTGTTGTGACACAAAAATATATCTGTTGAAAATAGTCTTGGGTAGGCCCGACATCCCAGTGTGGTTTCGCAGTTCCACGGGTCAAATGGCTGTACTATCCAGTTTTGGGCCTTTGGTATCTAAAAAAAAAGCAGTTTGAGTGTGTCGCTCACTGTTCAGCCGCAAATATCTCTATTTAAAAAAGTGTGGAATACCCCAGTAAACAATAACTGTGGTTTTGCCATCCCACGATAAAAAATCTCTATTATTCAGCTTTTGGTAGTTTTTTCCGTAAAGAAAATCAGTAGTGTCTACTGACTGTTGTGACACAAAAATATATCTGTTGAAAATAGACTTATGTAGGCCCGACATCCCAGTGTGGTTTCGCAGTTCCACGGGTCAAATTGCTGTACTATCCAGTTTTGGGCCTTTGGTATCTAAAAAAAAAGCAGTTTGAGTGTGTCGCTCACTGTTCAGCCGCAAATATCTCTATTTAAAAAAGTGTGGTATATCCCAGTAAACAATAACTGTGGTTTTGCCATCCCACGGTAACAAATCTCTATTATTCAGCTTTTGGTAGTTTTTTCTGGAAAGAAAAATAGTAGTGTCTCCTGACTGTTGTGACACAAAAATATATCTGTTGAAAGTAGTCTTGTGTAGGCCCGACATCCCAGTGTGGTTTCGCAGTTCCACGGGTCAAATCGCTGTACTATTCAGTTTTGGGCCTTTGGTATCTAAAAAAAAAGCAGTTTGAGTGTGTCGCTCACTGTTCAGCCGCAAATATCTCTATTTAAAAAAGTGTGGTATACCCCAGTAAACAATAACTGTGGTTTAGCCATCCCACGGTAAAAAATCTCTACTATTCAGCTTTTGGTAGTTTTTCCGTAAAGAAAAACAGTAGTGTCTCCTGACTGTTGTGACACAAAAATATATCTGTTGAAAATAGTCTTGTGTAGGCCCGACATCCCAGTGTGGTTTCGCAGTTCCATGGGTCAAATCGCTGTACTATCCAGTTTTGGGCCTTTGGTATCTAAAAAAAAAGCAGTTTGAGTGTGTCGCTCACTGTTCAGCTGCAAATATCTCTATTTAAAAAAGTGTGGTATACCCCAGTAAACAATAACTGTGGTTTTGCCATCCCACGGTAAAAAATCTCTATTATTCAGCTTTTGGTAGTTTTTTCCGTAAAGAAAAACAGTAGTGTCTCCTGACTGTTGTGACACAAAAATATATCTGTTGAAAATAGTCTTGTGTAGGCCCGACATCCCAGTGTGGTTTCGCAGTTCCACGGGTCAAATCGCTGTACTATCCAGTTTTGGGCCTTTGGTATCTAAAAAAAAAGCAGTTTGAGTGTGTCGCTCATTGTTCAGCCGCAAATATCTCTATTTAAAAAAGTGTGGAATACCCCAGTAAACAATAACTGTGGTTTTGCCATCCCACGATAAAAAATCTCTATTATTCAGCTTTTGGTAGTTTTTTCCGTAAAGAAAATCAGTAGTGTCTACTGACTGTTGTGACACAAAAATATATCTGTTGAAAATAGACTTATGTAGGCCCGACATCCCAGTGTGGTTTCGCAGTTCCACGGGTCAAATTGCTGTACTATCCAGTTTTGGGCCTTTGGTATCTAAAAAAAAAGCAGTTTGAGTGTGTCGCTCACTGTTCAGCCGCAAATATCTCTATTTAAAAAAGTGTGGTATATCCCAGTAAACAATAACTGTGGTTTTGCCATCCCACGGTAACAAATCTCTATTATTCAGCTTTTGGTAGTTTTTTCTGGAAAGAAAAATAGTAGTGTCTCCTGACTGTTGTGACACAAAAATATATCTGTTGAAAGTAGTCTTGTGTAGGCCCGACATCCCAGTGTGGTTTCGCAGTTCCACGGGTCAAATCGCTGTACTATTCAGTTTTGGGCCTTTGGTATCTAAAAAAAAAGCAGTTTGAGTGTGTCGCTCACTGTTCAGCCGCAAATATCTCTATTTAAAAAAGTGTGGTATACCCCAGTAAACAATAACTGTGGTTTAGCCATCCCACGGTAAAAAATCTCTACTATTCAGCTTTTGGTAGTTTTTCCGTAAAGAAAAACAGTAGTGTCTCCTGACTGTTGTGACACAAAAATATATCTGTTGAAAATAGTCTTGTGTAGGCCCGACATCCCAGTGTGGTTTCGCAGTTCCATGGGTCAAATCGCTGTACTATCCAGTTTTGGGCCTTTGGTATCTAAAAAAAAAGCAGTTTGAGTGTGTCGCTCACTGTTCAGCCGCAAATATCTCTATTTAAAAAAGTGTGGTATACCCCAGTAAACAATAACTGTGGTTTTGCCATCCCACGGTAAAAAATCTCTATTATTCAGCTTTTGGTAGTTTTTTCCGTAAAGAAAAACAGTAGTGTCTCCTGACTGTTGTGACACAAAAATATATCTGTTGAAAATAGTCTTGTGTAGGCCCGACATCCCAGTGTGGTTTCGCAGTTCCACGGGTCAAATCGCTGTACTATCCAGTTTTGGGCCTTTGGTATCTAAAAAAAAAGCAATTTGAGTGTGTCACTCACTGTTCAGCCGCAAATATCTCTATTTAAAAAAGTGTGGTATACCCCAGTAAACAATAACTGTGGTTTTGCCATCCCATGGTAAAAAAACTCTATTATTCAGCTTTTGGTAGTTTTTTCCGTAAAGAAAAACAGTAGTGTCTCCTGACTGTTGTGACACAAAAATATATCTGTTGAAAATAGTCTTGTGTAGGCCCGACATCCCAGTGTGGTTTCGCAGTTCCACGGGTCAAATCGCTGTACTATCCAGTTTTGGGCCTTTGATATCTAAAAAAAAGCAGTTTGAGTGTGTCGCTCACTGTTCAGCCGCAAATATCTCTATTTAAAAAAGTGTGGTATACCCCAGTAAACAATAACTGTGGTTTTGCCATCCCACGTTAAAAAATCTCTATTATTCAGCTTTTGGTAGTTTTTTCCGTAAAGAAAATCAGTAGTGTCTCCTGACTGTTGTGACACAAAAATATATCTGTTGAAAATAGTCTTATGTAGGCCCGACATCCCAGTGTGGTTTCGCAGTTCCACGGGTCAAATCGCTGTACTATCCAGTTTTGGGCCTTTGGTATCTAAAAAAAAAGCAGTTTGAGTGTGTCGCTCACTGTTCAGCCGCAAATATCTCTATTTAGAAAAGTGCGGTATACCCCAGTAAACAATAACTGTGGTTTTGCCATCCCACGGTAAAAAATCTCTATTATTCAGCTTTTGGTAGTTTTTTCCGTAAAGAAAAACAGTAGTGTCTCCTGACTGTTGTGACACAAAAATATATCTGTTGAAAATAGTCTTGTGTAGGCCCGACATCCCAGTGTGGTTTCTCAGTTCCACGGGTCAAATCGCTGTTCTATCCAGTTTTGGGCCTTTGGTATCTAAAAAAAAAAGCAGTTTGAGTGTGTCGCTCACAGTTCATCCGCAAATATCTCTATTTAAAAAAGTGTGGTATACCCCAGTAAACAATAACTGTGGTTTTGCCATCCCACGGTAAAAAATCTCTATTATTCAGCTTTTGGTAGTTTTTTCCGTAAAGAAAAACAGTAGTGTCTCCTGACTGTTGTGACACAAAAATATATCTGTTGAAAATAGTCTTGTGTAGGCCCGACATCCCAGTGTGGTTTCGCAGTTCCACGGGTCAAATCGCTGTACTATCCAGTTTTGGGCCTTTGGTATCTAAAAAAAAGCAGTTTGAGTGTGTCGCTCACTGTTCAGCCGCAAATATCTCTATTTAAAAAAGTGTGGTATACCCCAGTAAACAATAACTGTGGTTTTGCCATCCCACGGTAAAAAATCTCTATTATTCAGCTTTTGGTAGTTTTTTCCGTAAAGAAAAACAGTAGTGTCTCCTGACTGTTGTGACACAAAAATATATCTGTTGAAAATAGTCTTGTGTAGGCCCGACATCCCAGTGTGGTTTCTCAGTTCCACGGGTCAAATCGCTGTTCTATCCAGTTTTGGGCCTTTGGTATCTAAAAAAAAAAGCAGTTTGAGTGTGTCGCTCACAGTTCATCCGCAAATATCTCTATTTAAAAAAGTGTGGTATACCCCAGTAAACAATAACTGTGGTTTTGCCATCCCACGGTAAAAAATCTCTATTATTCAGCTTTTGGTAGTTTTTTCCGTAAAGAAAAACAGTAGTGTCTCCTGACTGTTGTGACACAAAAATATATCTGTTGAAAATAGTCTTGTGTAGGCCCGACATCCCAGTGTGGTTTCGCAGTTCCACGGGTCAAATCGCTTTACTATCCAGTTTTGGGCTTTTGGTATCTAAAAAAAAGCAGTTTGAGTGTGTCGCTCACTGTTCAGCCGCAAATATCTCTATTTAAAAAAGTGTGGTATACCCCAGTAAACAATAACTGTGGTTTTGCCATCCCACGGTAAAAAATCTCTATTATTCAGCTTTTGGTAGTTTTTTCCGTAAAGAAAAACAGTAGTGTCTCCTGACTGTTGTGACACAAAAATATATCTGTTGAAAATAGTCTTGGGTAGGCCCGACATCCCAGTGTGGTTTCGCAGTTCCACGGGTCAAATCGCTTTACTATCCAGTTTTGGGCTTTTGGTATCTAAAAAAAAGCAGTTTGAGTGTGTCGCTCACTGTTCAGCCGCAAATATCTCTATTTAAAAAAGTGTGGTATACCCCAGTAAACAATAACTGTGGTTTTGCCATCCCACGGTAAAAAATCTCTATTATTCAGCTTTTGGTAGTTTTTTCCGTAAAGAAAAACAGTAGTGTCTCCTGACTGTTGTGACACAAAAATATATCTGTTGAAAATAGTCTTGGGTAGGCCCGACATCCCAGTGTGGTTTCGCAGTTCCACGGGTCAAATGGCTGTACTATCCAGTTTTGGGCCTTTGGTATCTAAAAAAAAAGCAGTTTGAGTGTGTCGCTCACTGTTCAGCCGCAAATATCTCTATTTAAAAAAGTGTGGAATACCCCAGTAAACAATAACTGTGGTTTTGCCATCCCACGATAAAAAATCTCTATTATTCAGCTTTTGGTAGTTTTTTCCGTAAAGAAAATCAGTAGTGTCTACTGACTGTTGTGACACAAAAATATATCTGTTGAAAATAGACTTATGTAGGCCCGACATCCCAGTGTGGTTTCGCAGTTCCACGGGTCAAATTGCTGTACTATCCAGTTTTGGGCCTTTGGTATCTAAAAAAAAAGCAGTTTGAGTGTGTCGCTCACTGTTCAGCCGCAAATATCTCTATTTAAAAAAGTGTGGTATATCCCAGTAAACAATAACTGTGGTTTTGCCATCCCACGGTAACAAATCTCTATTATTCAGCTTTTGGTAGTTTTTTCTGGAAAGAAAAATAGTAGTGTCTCCTGACTGTTGTGACACAAAAATATATCTGTTGAAAGTAGTCTTGTGTAGGCCCGACATCCCAGTGTGGTTTCGCAGTTCCACGGGTCAAATCGCTGTACTATTCAGTTTTGGGCCTTTGGTATCTAAAAAAAAAGCAGTTTGAGTGTGTCGCTCACTGTTCAGCCGCAAATATCTCTATTTAAAAAAGTGTGGTATACCCCAGTAAACAATAACTGTGGTTTAGCCATCCCACGGTAAAAAATCTCTACTATTCAGCTTTTGGTAGTTTTTCCGTAAAGAAAAACAGTAGTGTCTCCTGACTGTTGTGACACAAAAATATATCTGTTGAAAATAGTCTTGTGTAGGCCCGACATCCCAGTGTGGTTTCGCAGTTCCATGGGTCAAATCGCTGTACTATCCAGTTTTGGGCCTTTGGTATCTAAAAAAAAAGCAGTTTGAGTGTGTCGCTCACTGTTCAGCTGCAAATATCTCTATTTAAAAAAGTGTGGTATACCCCAGTAAACAATAACTGTGGTTTTGCCATCCCACGGTAAAAAATCTCTATTATTCAGCTTTTGGTAGTTTTTTCCGTAAAGAAAAACAGTAGTGTCTCCTGACTGTTGTGACACAAAAATATATCTGTTGAAAATAGTCTTGTGTAGGCCCGACATCCCAGTGTGGTTTCGCAGTTCCACGGGTCAAATCGCTGTACTATCCAGTTTTGGGCCTTTGGAATCTAAAAAAAAAGCAGTTTGAGTGTGTCGCTCATTGTTCAGCCGCAAATATCTCTATTTAAAAAAGTGTGGAATACCCCAGTAAACAATAACTGTGGTTTTGCCATCCCACGATAAAAAATCTCTATTATTCAGCTTTTGGTAGTTTTTTCCGTAAAGAAAATCAGTAGTGTCTACTGACTGTTGTGACACAAAAATATATCTGTTGAAAATAGACTTATGTAGGCCCGACATCCCAGTGTGGTTTCGCAGTTCCACGGGTCAAATTGCTGTACTATCCAGTTTTGGGCCTTTGGTATCTAAAAAAAAAGCAGTTTGAGTGTGTCGCTCACTGTTCAGCCGCAAATATCTCTATTTAAAAAAGTGTGGTATATCCCAGTAAACAATAACTGTGGTTTTGCCATCCCACGGTAACAAATCTCTATTATTCAGCTTTTGGTAGTTTTTTCTGGAAAGAAAAATAGTAGTGTCTCCTGACTGTTGTGACACAAAAATATATCTGTTGAAAGTAGTCTTGTGTAGGCCCGACATCCCAGTGTGGTTTCGCAGTTCCACGGGTCAAATCGCTGTACTATTCAGTTTTGGGCCTTTGGTATCTAAAAAAAAAGCAGTTTGAGTGTGTCGCTCACTGTTCAGCCGCAAATATCTCTATTTAAAAAAGTGTGGTATACCCCAGTAAACAATAACTGTGGTTTAGCCATCCCACGGTAAAAAATCTCTACTATTCAGCTTTTGGTAGTTTTTCCGTAAAGAAAAACAGTAGTGTCTCCTGACTGTTGTGACACAAAAATATATCTGTTGAAAATAGTCTTGTGTAGGCCCGACATCCCAGTGTGGTTTCGCAGTTCCATGGGTCAAATCGCTGTACTATCCAGTTTTGGGCCTTTGGTATCTAAAAAAAAAGCAGTTTGAGTGTGTCGCTCACTGTTCAGCCGCAAATATCTCTATTTAAAAAAGTGTGGTATACCCCAGTAAACAATAACTGTGGTTTTGCCATCCCACGGTAAAAAATCTCTATTATTCAGCTTTTGGTAGTTTTTTCCGTAAAGAAAAACAGTAGTGTCTCCTGACTGTTGTGACACAAAAATATATCTGTTGAAAATAGTCTTGTGTAGGCCCGACATCCCAGTGTGGTTTCGCAGTTCCACGGGTCAAATCGCTGTACTATCCAGTTTTGGGCCTTTGGTATCTAAAAAAAAAGCAATTTGAGTGTGTCACTCACTGTTCAGCCGCAAATATCTCTATTTAAAAAAGTGTGGTATACCCCAGTAAACAATAACTGTGGTTTTGCCATCCCATGGTAAAAAAACTCTATTATTCAGCTTTTGGTAGTTTTTTCCGTAAAGAAAAACAGTAGTGTCTCCTGACTGTTGTGACACAAAAATATATCTGTTGAAAATAGTCTTGTGTAGGCCCGACATCCCAGTGTGGTTTCGCAGTTCCACGGGTCAAATCGCTGTACTATCCAGTTTTGGGCCTTTGATATCTAAAAAAAAGCAGTTTGAGTGTGTCGCTCACTGTTCAGCCGCAAATATCTCTATTTAAAAAAGTGTGGTATACCCCAGTAAACAATAACTGTGGTTTTGCCATCCCACGTTAAAAAATCTCTATTATTCAGCTTTTGGTAGTTTTTTCCGTAAAGAAAATCAGTAGTGTCTCCTGACTGTTGTGACACAAAAATATATCTGTTGAAAATAGTCTTATGTAGGCCCGACATCCCAGTGTGGTTTCGCAGTTCCACGGGTCAAATCGCTGTACTATCCAGTTTTGGGCCTTTGGTATCTAAAAAAAAAGCAGTTTGAGTGTGTCGCTCACTGTTCAGCCGCAAATATCTCTATTTAAAAAAGTGCGGTATACCCCAGTAAACAATAACTGTGGTTTTGCCATCCCACGGTAAAAAATCTCTATTATTCAGCTTTTGGTAGTTTTTTCCGTAAAGAAAAACAGTAGTGTCTCCTGACTGTTGTGACACAAAAATATATCTGTTGAAAATAGTCTTGTGTAGGCCCGACATCCCAGTGTGGTTTCTCAGTTCCACGGGTCAAATCGCTGTTCTATCCAGTTTTGGGCCTTTGGTATCTAAAAAAAAAAGCAGTTTGAGTGTGTCGCTCACAGTTCATCCGCAAATATCTCTATTTAAAAAAGTGTGGTATACCCCAGTAAACAATAACTGTGGTTTTGCCATCCCACGGTAAAAAATCTCTATTATTCAGCTTTTGGTAGTTTTTTCCGTAAAGAAAAACAGTAGTGTCTCCTGACTGTTGTGACACAAAAATATATCTGTTGAAAATAGTCTTGTGTAGGCCCGACATCCCAGTGTGGTTTCGCAGTTCCACGGGTCAAATCGCTGTACTATCCAGTTTTGGGCCTTTGGTATCTAAAAAAAAGCAGTTTGAGTGTGTCGCTCACTGTTCAGCCGCAAATATCTCTATTTAAAAAAGTGTGGTATACCCCAGTAAACAATAACTGTGGTTTTGCCATCCCACGGTAAAAAATCTCTATTATTCAGCTTTTGGTAGTTTTTTCCGTAAAGAAAAACAGTAGTGTCTCCTGACTGTTGTGACACAAAAATATATCTGTTGAAAATAGTCTTGTGTAGGCCCGACATCCCAGTGTGGTTTCTCAGTTCCACGGGTCAAATCGCTGTTCTATCCAGTTTTGGGCCTTTGGTATCTAAAAAAAAAAGCAGTTTGAGTGTGTCGCTCACAGTTCATCCGCAAATATCTCTATTTAAAAAAGTGTGGTATACCCCAGTAAACAATAACTGTGGTTTTGCCATCCCACGGTAAAAAATCTCTATTATTCAGCTTTTGGTAGTTTTTTCCGTAAAGAAAAACAGTAGTGTCTCCTGACTGTTGTGACACAAAAATATATCTGTTGAAAATAGTCTTGTGTAGGCCCGACATCCCAGTGTGGTTTCGCAGTTCCACGGGTCAAATCGCTGTACTATCCAGTTTTGGGCCTTTGGTATCTAAAAAAAAGCAGTTTGAGTGTGTCGCTCACTGTTCAGCCGCAAATATCTCTATTTAAAAAAGTGTGGTATACCCCAGTAAACAATAACTGTGGTTTTGCCATCCCACGGTAAAAAATCTCTATTATTCAGCTTTTGGTAGTTTTTTCCGTAAAGAAAAACAGTAGTGTCTCCTGACTGTTGTGACACAAAAATATATCTGTTGAAAATAGTCTTGTGTAGGCCCGACATCCCAGTGTGGTTTCTCAGTTCCACGGGTCAAATCGCTGTACTATCCAGTTTTGGGCCTTTGGTATCTAAAAAAAAAGCAATTTGAGTGTGTCGCTCACTGTTCAGCCGCAAATATCTCTATTTAAAAAAGTGTGGTATACCCCAGTAAACAATAACTGTGGTTTTGCCATCCCACGGTAAAAAATCTCAATTATTCAGCTTTTGGTAGTTTTTTCCGTAAAGAAAAACAGTAGTGTCTCCAGACTGTTGTGACACAAAAATATATCTGTTGAAAATAGTCTTGTGTAGGCCCGACATCCCAGTGTGGTTTCGCAGTTCCACGGGTCAAATGGCTGTACTATCCAGTTTTGGACCTTTGGTATCTAAAAAAAAAGCAGTTTGAGTGTGTCGCTCACTGTTCAGCCGCAAATATCTCTATTTAAAAAAGTGTGGTATACCCCAGTAAACAATAACTGTGGTTTTGCCATCCCACGGTAAAAAATCTCTATTATTCAGCTTTTGGTAGTTTTTTCCGTAAAGAAAATCAGTAGTGTCTCCTGACTGTTGTGACACAAAAATATATCTGTTGAAAATAGTCTTATGTAGGCCCGACATCCCAGTGTGGTTTCGCAGTTCCACGGGTCAAATCACTGTACTATCCAGTTTTGGGCCATTGGTATCTAAAAAAAAAGCAGTTTGAGTGTGTCGCTCACTGTTCAGCCGCAAATATCTCTATTTAAAAAAGTGCGGTATACCCCAGTAAACAATAACTGTGGTTTTGCCATCCCACGGTAAAAAATCTCTATTATTCAGCTTTTGGTAGTTTTTTCCGTAAAGAAAAACAGTAGTGTCTCCTGACTGTTGTGACACAAAAATATATCTGTTGAAAATAGTCTTGTGTAGGCCCGACATCCCAGTGTGGTTTCTCAGTTCCACGGGTCAAATTGCTGTTCTATCCAGTTTTGGGCCTTTGGTATCTAAAAAAAAAAGCAGTTTGAGTGTGTCGCTCACTGTTCATCCGCAAATATCTCTATTTAAAAAAGTGTGGTATAACCCAGTAAACAATAACTGTGGTTTTGCCATCCCACGGTAAAAAATCTCTATTATTCAGCTTTTGGTAGTTTTTTCCGTAAAGAAAAACAGTAGTGTCTCCTGACTGTTGTGACACAAAAATATATCTGTTGAAAATAGTCTTGTGTAGGCCCGACATCCCAGTGTGGTTTCGCAGTTCCACGGGTCAAATCGCTGTACTATCCAGTTTTGGGCCTTTGGTATCTAAAAAAAAGCAGTTTGAGTGTGTCGCTCACTGTTCAGCCGCAAATATCTCTATTTAAAAAAGTGTGGTATACCCCAGTAAACAATAACTGTGGTTTTGCCATCCCACGGTAAAAAATCTCAATTATTCAGCTTTTGGTAGTTTTTTCCGTAAAGAAAAACAGTAGTGTCTCCTGACTGTTGTGACACAAAAATATATCTGTTGAAAATAGTCTTGTGTAGGCCCGACATTCCAGTGTGGTTTCGCAGTTCCACGGGTCAAATCGCTGTACTATCCAGTTTTGGGCCTTTGGTATCTTAAAAAAAAGCAGTTTGAGTGTGTCGCTCACTGTACAGCTACAAATATCTCTATTTAAAAAAGTATGGTATACCCCAGTAAACAATAACTGTGGTTTTGCCATCCCACGGTAAAAAATCTCTATTATTCAGCTTTTGGTAGTTTTTTCCGTAAAGAAAAACGGTAGTGTCTCCAGACTGTTGTGACACAAAAATATATCTGTTGAAAATAGTCTTGTGTAGGCCCGACATCCCAGTGTGGTTTCGCAGTTCCACGGGTCAAATGGCTGTACTATCCAGTTTTGGACCTTTGGTATCTAAAAAAAAAGCAGTTTGAGTGTGTCGCTCACTGTTCAGCCGCAAATATCTCTATTTAAAAAAGTGTGGTATACCCCAGTAAACAATAACTGTGGTTTTGCCATCCCACGGTAAAAAATCTCTATTATTCAGCTTTTGGTAGTTTTTTCCGTAAAGAAAAACAGTAGTGTCTCCTGACTGTTGTGACACAAAAATATATCTGTTGAAAATAGTCTTGTGTAGGCCCGACATCCCAGTGTGGTTTCGCAGTTCCACGGGTCAAATCGCTGTACTATCCAGTTTTGGGCTTTTGGTATCTAAAAAAAAAGCAGTTTGAGTGTGTCGCTCACTGTTCAGCCGCAAATATCTCTATTTAAAAAAGTGTGGTATAACCCAGTAAACAATAACTGTGGTTTTGCCATCCCACGATAAAAAATCTCTATTATTCAGCTTTTGGTAGTTTTTTCCGTAAAGAAAAACAGTAGTGTCTCCTGACTGTTGTGACATAAAAATATATCTGTTGAAAATAGTCTTGTGTAGGCCCGACATCCCAGTGTGGTTTCGCAGTTCCATGGGTCAAATCGCTGTACTATCCAGTTTTGGGCCTTTGGTATCTAAAAAAAAAGCAGTTTGAGTGTGTCGCTCACTGTTCAGCCGCAAATATCTCTATTTAAAAAAGTGTGGTATACCAAAGTAAACAATAACTGTGGTTTTGCCATCCCACGGTAAAAAATCTCTATTATTCAGCTTTTGGTAGTTTTTTCCGTAAAGAAAAACAGTAGTGTCTCCTGACTGTTGTGACACAAAAATATATCTGTTGAAAATAGTCTTGTGTAGGCCCGACATCCCAGTGTGGTTTCGCAGTTCCACGGGTCAAATCGCTGTACTATCCAGTTTTGGGCCTTTGGTATCTAAAAAAAAAGCAGTTTGAGTGTGTCGCTCACTGTTCAGCCACAAATATCTCTATTTAAAAAAGTGTGGTATAACCCAGTAAACAATAACTGTGGTTTTGCCATCCCACGGTAAAAAATCTCTATTATTCAGCGTTTGGTAGTTTTTTCCGTAAAGAAAAACAGTAGTGTCTCCTGACTGTTGTGACATAAAAATATATCTGTTGAAAATAGTCTTGTGTAGGCCCGACATCCCAGTGTGGTTTCGCAGTTCCACGGGTCAAATGGCTGTACTATCCAGTTTTGGGCCTTTGGTATCTAAAAAAAAAGCAGTTTGAGTGTGTCGCTCACTGTTCAGCTGCAAATATCTCTATTTAAAAAAGTGTGGTATACCTCAGTAAACAATAACTGTGGTTTTGCCATCCCACGGTAAAAAATCTCTATTATTCAGCTTTTGGTAGTTTTTTCCGTAAAGAAAAACAGTAGTGTCTCCTGACTGTTGTGACACAAAAATATATCTGTTGAAAATAGTCTTGTGTAGGCCCGACATCCCAGTGTGGTTTCTCAGTTCCACGGGTCAAATCGCTGTACTATCCAGTTTTGGGCCTTTGGTATCTAAAAAAAAAGCAATTTGAGTGTGTCGCTCACTGTTCAGCCGCAAATATCTCTATTTAAAAAAGTGTGGTATACCCCAGTAAACAATAACTGTGGTTTTGCCATCCCACGGTAAAAAATCTCTATTATTCAGCTTTTGGTAGTTTTTTCCGTAAAGAAAAACAGTAGTGTCTCCTGACTGTTGTGACACAAAAATATATCTGTTGAAAATAGTCTTGTGTAGGCCCGACATTCCAGTGTGGTTTCGCAGTTCCACGGGTCAAATCGCTGTACTATCCAGTTTTGGGCCTTTGGTATCTAAAAAAAAAGCAGTTTGAGTGTGTCGCTCACTGTACAGCCACAAATATCTCTATTTAAAAAAGTGTGGTATACCCCAGTAAACAATAACTGTGGTTTTGCCATCCCACGGTAAAAAATCTCTATTATTCAGCTTTTGGTAGTTTTTTCCGTAAAGAAAAACAATAGTGTCTCCAGACTGTTGTGACACAAAAATATATCTGTTGAAAATAGTCTTGTGTAGGCCCGACATCCCAGTGTGGTTTCGCAGTTCCACGGGTCAAATGGCTGTACTATCCAGTTTTGGGCCTTTGGTATCTAAAAAAAAAGCAGTTTGAGTGTGTCGCTCACTGTTCAGCCGCAAATATCTCTATTTAAAAAAGTGTGGTATACCCCAGTAAACAATAACTGTGGTTTTGCCATCCCACGGTAAAAAATCTCTATTATTCAGCTTTTGGTAGTTTTTTCCGTAAAGAAAAACAGTAGTGTCTCCTGACTGTTGTGACACAAAAATATATCTGTTGAAAATAGTCTTGTGTAGGCCCGACATCCCAGTGTGGTTTTGCAGTTCCACGGGTCAAATGGCTGTACTATCCAGTTTTGGGCCTTTGGTATCTAAAAAAAAAGCAGTTTGAGTGTGTCGCTCACTGTTCAGCCGCAAATATCTCTATTTAAAAAAGTGTGGTATACCAAAGTAAACAATAACTGTGGTTTTGCCATCCCACGGTAAAAAATCTCTATTATTCAGCTTTTGGTAGTTTTTTCCGTAAAGAAAAACAGTAGTGTCTCCTGACTGTTGTGACACAAAAATATATCTGTTGAAAATAGTCTTGTGTAGGCCCGACATCCCAGTGTGGTTTCGCAGTTCCACGGGTCAAATCGCTGTACTATCCAGTTTTGGGCCTTTGGTATCTAAAAAAAAAGCAGTTTGAGTGTGTCGCTCACTGTTCAGCCACAAATATCTCTATTTAAAAAAGTGTGGTATAACCCAGTAAACAATAACTGTGGTTTTGCCATCCCACGGTAAAAAATCTCTATTATTCAGCGTTTGGTAGTTTTTTCCGTAAAGAAAAACAGTAGTGTCTCCTGACTGTTGTGACATAAAAATATATCTGTTGAAAATAGTCTTGTGTAGGCCCGACATCCCAGTGTGGTTTCGCAGTTCCACGGGTCAAATGGCTGTACTATCCAGTTTTGGGCCTTTAGTATCTAAAAAAAAACAGTTTGAGTGTGTCGCTCACTGTTCAGCTGCAAATATCTCTATTTAAAAAAGTGTGGTATACCCCAGTAAACAATAACTGTGGTTTTGCCATCCCACGGTAAAAAATCTCTATTATTCAGCTTTTGGTAGTTTTTTCCGTAAAGAAAAACAGTAGCGTCTCCTGACTGTTGTGACACAAAAATATATCTGTTGAAAATAGTCTTGTGTAGGCCCGACATCCCAGTGTGGTTTCTCAGTTCCACGGGTCAAATCGCTGTACTATCCAGTTTTGGGCCTTTGGTATCTAAAAAAAAAGCAATTTGAGTGTGTCGCTCACTGTTCAGCCGCAAATATCTCTATTTAAAAAAGTGTGGTATACCCCAGTAAACAATAACTGTGGTTTTGCCATCCCACGGTAAAAAATCTCAATTATTCAGCTTTTGGTAGTTTTTTCCGTAAAGAAAAACAGTAGTGTCCCCTGACTGTTGTGACACAAAAATATATCTGTTGAAAATAGTCTTGTGTAGGCCCGACATTCCAGTGTGGTTTCGCAGTTCCACGGGTCAAATCGCTGTACTATCCAGTTTTGGGCCTTTGGTATCTAAAAAAAAAGCAGTTTGAGTGTGTCGCTCACTGTTCAGCCGCAAATATCTCTATTTAAAAAAGTGTGGTATACCAAAGTAAACAATAACTGTGGTTTTGCCATCCCACGGTAAAAAATCTCTATTATTCAGCTTTTGGTAGTTTTTTCCGTAAAGAAAAACAGTAGTGTCTCCAGACTGTTGTGACACAAAAATATATCTGTTGAAAATAGTCTTGTGTAGGCCCGACATCCCAGTGTGGTTTCGCAGTTCCACGGGTCAAATGGCTGTACTATCCAGTTTTGGGCCTTTGGTATCTAAAAAAAAAGCAGTTTGAGTGTGTCGCTCACTGTTCAGCCGCAAATATCTCTATTTAAAAAAGTGTGGTATACCAAAGTAAACAATAACTGTGGTTTTGCCATCCCACGGTAAAAAATCTCTATTATTCAGCTTTTGGTAGTTTTTTCCGTAAAGAAAAACAGTAGTGTCTCCAGACTGTTGTGACACAAAAATATATCTGTTGAAAATAGTCTTGTGTAGGCCCGACATCCCAGTGTGGTTTCGCAGTTCCACGGGTCAAATGGCTGTACTATCCAGTTTTGGGCCTTTGGTATCTAAAAAAAAAGCAGTTTGAGTGTGTCGCTCACTGTTCAGCTGCAAATATCTCTATTTAAAAAAGTGTGGTATACCCCAGTAAACAATAACTGTGGTTTTGCCATCCCACGGTAAAAAATCTCTATTATTCAGCTTTTGGTAGTTTTTTCCGTAAAGAAAAACAGTAGTGTCTCCTAACTGTTGTGACACAAAAATATATCTGTTGAAAATAGTCTTGTGTGGGCCCGACATCCCAGTGTGGTTTTGCAGTTCCACGGGTCAAATGGCTGTACGATCCAGTTTTGGGCCTTTGGTATCTAAAAAAAAAGCAGTTTGAGTGTGTCGCTCACTGTTCAGCCGCAAATATCTCTATTTAAAAAAGTGTGGTATACCAAAGTAAACAATAACTGTGGTTTTGCCATCCCACGGTAAAAAATCTCTATTATTCAGCTTTTGGTAGTTTTTTCCGTAAAGAAAAACAGTAGTGTCTCCAGACTGTTGTGACACAAAAATATATCTGTTGAAAATAGTCTTGTGTAGGCCCGACATCCCAGTGTGGTTTCGCAGTTCCACGGGTCAAATCGCTGTACTATCCAGTTTTGGGCTTTTGGTATCTAAAAAAAAAGCAGTTTGAGTGTGTCGCTCACTGTTCAGCCGCAAATATCTCTATTTAAAAAAGTGTGGTATAACCCAGTAAACAATAACTGTGGTTTTGCCATCCCACGGTAAAAAATCTCTATTATTCAGCTTTTGGTAGTTTTTTCCGTAAAGAAAAACAGTAGTGTCTCCTGACTGTTGTGACATAAAAATATATCTGTTGAAAATAGTCTTGTGTAGGCCCTACATCCCAGTGTGGTTTCGCAGTTCCACGGGTCAAATCGCTGTACTATCCACTTTTGGGCCTTTGGTATCTAAAAAAAAAGCAGTTTGAGTGTGTCGCTCACTGTTCAGCCGCAAATATCTCTATTTAAAAAAGTGTGGTATACCCCAGTAAACAATAACTGTGGTTTTGCCATCCCACGGTAAAAAATCTCTATTATTCAGCTTTTGGTAGTTTTTTCCGTAAAGAAAAACAGTAGTGTCTCCTGACTGTTGTGACACAAAAATATATCTGTTGAAAATAGTCTTGTGTAGGCCCGACATCCCAGTGTGGTTTCGCAGTTCCACGGGTCAAATCGCTGTACTATCCAGTTTTGGGCCTTTGGTATCTAAAAAAAAAGCAGTTTGAGTGTGTCGCTCACTGTTCAGCCGCAAATATCTCTATTTAAAAAAGTGTGGTATACCCCAGTAAACAATAACTGTGGTTTTGCCATCCCACGGTAAAAAATCTCTATTATTCAGCTTTTGGTAGTTTTTTCCGTAAAGAAAAACAGTAGTGTCTCCTGACTGTTGTGACACAAAAATATATCTGTTGAAAATAGTCTTGTGTAGGCCCGACATCCCAGTGTGGTTTCGCAGTTCCACAGGTCAAATCGCTGTACTATCCAGTTTTGGGCCTTTGATATCTAAAAAAACGCAGTTTGAGTGTGTCGCTCACTGTTCAGCCGCAAATATCTCTATTTAAAAAAGTGTGGTATACCCCAGTAAACAATAACTGTGGTTTTGCCATCCCACGGTAAAAAATCTCTATTATTCAGCTTTTGGTAGTTTTTTCCGTAAAGAAAAACAGTAGTGTCTCCTGACTGTTGTGACACAAAAATATATCTGTTGAAAATAGTCTTGTGTAGGCCCGACATCCCAGTGTGGTTTCGCAGTTCCACGGGTCAAATCGCTGTACTATCCAGTTTTGGGCCTTTGGTATCTAAAAAAAAAGCAGTTTGAGTGTGTCGCTCACTGTTCAGCCGCAAATATCTCTATTTAAAAAAGTGTGGTATACCCCAGTAAACAATAACTGTGGTTTTGCCATCCCACGGTAAAAAATCTCTATTATTCAGCTTTTGGTAGTTTTTTCCGTAAAGAAAAACAGTAGTGTCTCCTGACTGTTGTGACACAAAAATATATCTGTTGAAAATAGTCTTGTGTAGGCCCGACATCCCAGTGTGGTTTCGCAGTTCCACGGGTCAAATCGCTGTACTATCCAGTTTTGGACCTTTGGTATCTAAAAAAAAAGCAGTTTGAGTGTGTCGCTCACTGTTCAGCCGCAAATATCTCTATTTAAAAAAGTGTGGTATACCCCAGTAAACAATAACTGTGGTTTTGCCATCCCACGGTAAAAAATCTCTATTATTCAGCTTTTGGTAGTTTTTTCCGTAAAGAAAAACAGTAGTGTCTCCTGACTGTTGTGACACAAAAATATATCTGTTGAAAATAGTCTTGTGTAGGCCCGACATCCCAGTGTGGTTTCGCAGTTCCACAGGTCAAATCGCTGTACTATCCAGTTTTGGGCCTTTGATATCTAAAAAAACGCAGTTTGAGTGTGTCGCTCACTGTTCAGCCGCAAATATCTCTATTTAAAAAAGTGTGGTATACCCCAGTAAACAATAACTGTGGTTTTGCCATCCCACGGTAAAAAATCTCTATTATTCAGCTTTTGGTATTTTTTTCCGTAAAGAAAAACAGTAGTGTCTCCTGACTGTTGTGACACAAAAATATATCTGTTGAAAATAGTCTTGTGTAGGCCCGACATCCCAGTGTGGTTTCGCAGTTCCACGGGTCAAATGGCTGTACTATCCAGTTTTGGGCCTTTGGTATCTAAAAAAAAAGCAGTTTGAGTGTGTCGCTCACTGTTCAGCCGCAAATATCTCTATTTAAAAAAGTGTGGTATACCCCAGTAAACAATAACTGTGGTTTTGCCATCCCACGGTAAAAAATCTCTATTATTCAGCTTTTGGTAGTTTTTTCCGTAAAGAAAATCAATAGTGTCTCCTGACTGTTGTGACACAAAAATATATCTGTTGAAAATAGTCTTATGTAGGCCCGACATCCCAGTGTGGTTTCGCAGTTCCACGGGTCAAATCGCTGTACTATCCAGTTTTGGGCCTTTGGTATCTAAAAAAAAAGCAGTTTGAGTGTGTCGCTCACTGTTCAGCCGCAAATATCTCTATTTAAAAAAGTGTGGTATACCCCAGTAAACAATAACTGTGGTTTTGCCATCCCACGGTAAAAAATCTCTATTATTCAGCTTTTGGTAGTTTTTTCCGTAAAGAAAAACAGTAGTGTCTCCTGACTGTTGTGACACAAAAATATATCTGTTGAAAATAGTCTTGTGTAGGCCCGACATCCCAGTGTGGTTTCGCAGTTCCACGGGTCAAATCGCTGTACTTTCCAGTTTTGGGCCTTTGGTATCTAAAAAAAAGCAGCTTGAGTGTGTCGCTCACTGTTCAGACGCAAATATCTCTATTTAAAAAAGTGTGGTATACCCCAGAAAACAATAACTGTGGTTTTGCCATCCCACGGTAAAAAATCTCTATTATTCAGCTTTTGGTAGTTTTTTCCGTAAAGAAAAACAGTAGTGTCTCCTGACTGTTGTGACACAAAAATATATCTGTTGAAAATAGTCTTGTGTAGGCCCGACATCCCAGTGTGGTTTCGCAGTTCCACGGGTCAAATCGCTGTACTATCCAGTTTTGGGCCTTTGGTATCTAAAAAAAAAGCAGTTTGAGTGTGTCGCTCACTGTTCAGCCGCAAATATCTCTATTTAAAAAAGTGTGGTATACCCCAGTAAACAATAACTGTGGTTTTGCCATCCCACGGTAAAAAATCTCTATTATTCAGCTTTTGGTAGTTTTTTCCGTAAAGAAAAACAGTAGTGTCTCCTGACTGTTGTGACACAAAAATATATCTGTTGAAAATAGTCTTGTGTAGGCCCGACATCCCAGTGTGGTTTCGCAGTTCCTCGGGTCAAATGGCTGTACTATCCAGTTTTGGGCCTTTGGTATCTAAAAAAAAAGCAGTTTGAGTGTGTCGCTCACAGTTCAGCCGCAAACTTCTCTATTTAAAAAAGTATGGTATACCCCAGTAAACAAAAACTGTGGTTTTGCCATCCAACGGTAAAAAATCTCTATTATTCAGCTTTTGGTAGTTTTTTCCGTAAAGAAAAACAGTAGTGTCTCCTGACTGTTGTGACACAAAAATATATCTGTTGAAAATAGTCTTGTGTAGGCACGACATCCCAGTGTGGTTTCGCAGTTCCACGGGTCAAATCGCTGTACTATCCAGTTTTTGGCCTTTGGTATCTAAAAAAAAAGCTATTTGAGTGTGTCGCTCACTGTTCAGCCGCAAATATCTCTATTTAAAAATGTGTGGTATACCCCAGTAAACAATAACTGTGGTTTTGCCATCCCACGGTAAAAAATCTCTATTATTCAGCTTTTGGTAGTTTTTTCCGTAAAGAAAAACAGTAGTGTCTCCTGACTGTTGTGACACAAAAAAATATCTGTTAAAAATAGTCTTGTGTAGGCCCGACATCCCAGTGTGGTTTCGCAGTTCCACGGGTCAAATCGCTGTACTATCCAGTTTTGGGCCTTTGATATCTAAAAAAAAAAGCAGTTTGAGTGTGTCTCTCACTGTTCAGCCGCAAATATCTCTATTTAAAAAAGTGCGGTATACCCCAGTAAACAATAACTGTGGTTTCGCCATCCCACGGTAAAAAATCTCTATTATTCAGCTTTTGGTAGTTTTTTCCGTAAAGAAAATCAGTAGTGTCTCCTGACTGTTGTGACACAAAAATATATCTGTTGAAAATAGTCTTATGTAGGCCCGACATCCCAGTGTGGTTTCGCAGTTCCACGGGTCAAATCGCTGTACTATCCAGTTTTGGGCCTTTGGTATCTAAAAAAAAGCAGTTTGAGTGTGTCGCTCACTGTTCAGCCGCAAATATCTCTATTTAAAAAAGTGTGGTATACCCCAGTAAACAATAACTGTGGTTTTGCCATCCCACGGTAAAAAATCTCTATTATTCAGCTTTTGGTAGTTTTTTCCGTAAAGAAAAACAGTAGTGTCTCCTGACTGTTGTGACACAAAAATATATCTGTTGAAAATAGTCTTGTGTAGGCCCGACATCCCAGTGTGGTTTCGCAGTTCCACGGGTCAAATCGCTGTACTATCCAGTTTTGGGCCTTTGGTATCTAAAAAAAAAGCAGTTTGAGTGTGTCGCTCACTGTTCAGCCGCAAATATCTCTATTTAAAAAAGTGTGGTATACCCCAGTAAACAATAACTGTGGTTTTGCCATCCCACGGTAAAAAATCTCTATTATTCAGCTTTTGGTAGTTTTTTCCGTAAAGAAAAACAGTAGTGTCTCCTGACTGTTGTGACACAAAAATATATCTGTTGAAAATAGTCTTGTGTAGGCCCGACATCCCAGTGTGGTTTCGCAGTTCCACGGGTCAAATGGCTGTACTATCCAGTTTTGGGCCTTTGGTATCTAAAAAAAAAGCAGTTTGAGTGTGTCGCTCACTGTTCAGCCGCAAATATCTCTATTTAAAAAAGTGTGGTATACCCCAGTAAACAATAACTGTGGTTTTGCCATCCCACGGTAAAAAATCTCTATTATTCAGCTTTTGGTAGTTTTTTCCGTAAAGAAAAACAGTAGTGTCTCCTGACTGTTGTGACACAAAAATATATCTGTTGAAAATAGTCTTGTGTAGGCCCGACATCCCAGTGTGGTTTCGCAGTTCCACGGGTCAAATCGCTGTACTATCCAGTTTTGGGCCTTTGGTATCTAAAAAAAAAGCAGTTTGAGTGTGTCGCTCACTGTTCAGCCGCAAATATCTCTATTTAAAAAAGTGTGGTATACCCCAGTAAACAATAACTGTGGTTTTGCCATCCCACGGTAAAAAATCTCTATTATTCAGCTTTTGGTAGTTTTTTCCGTAAAGAAAAACAGTAGTGTCTCCTGACTGTTGTGACACAAAAATATATCTGTTGAAAATAGTCTTGTGTAGGCCCGACATCCCAGTGTGGTTTCGCAGTTCCACGGGTCAAATCGCTGTACTTTCCAGTTTTGGGCCTTTGGTATCTAAAAAAAAGCAGTTTGAGTGTGTCGCTCACTGTTCAGACGCAAATATCTCTATTTAAAAAAGTGTGGTATACCCCAGAAAACAATAACTGTGGTTTTGCCATCCCACGGTAAAAAATCTCTATTATTCAGCTTTTGGTAGTTTTTTCCGTAAAGAAAAACAGTAGTGTCTCCTGACTGTTGTGACACAAAAATATATCTGTTGAAAATAGTCTTGTGTAGGCCCGACATCCCAGTGTGGTTTCGCAGTTCCACGGGTCAAATCGCTGTACTATCCAGTTTTGGGCCTTTGGTATCTAAAAAAAAAGCAGTTTGAGTGTGTCGCTCACTGTTCAGCCGCAAATATCTCTATTTAAAAAAGTGTGGTATACCCCAGTAAACAATAACTGTGGTTTTGCCATCCCACGGTAAAAAATCTCTATTATTCAGCTTTTGGTAGTTTTTTCCGTAAAGAAAAACAGTAGTGTCTCCTGACTGTTGTGACACAAAAATATATCTATTGAAAATAGTCTTGTGTAGGCCCGACATCCCAGTGTGGTTTCGCAGTTCCTCGGGTCAAATGGCTGTACTATCCAGTTTTGGGCCTTTGGTATCTAAAAAAAAAGCAGTTTGAGTGTGTCGCTCACAGTTCAGCCGCAAACTTCTCTATTTAAAAAAGTATGGTATACCCCAGTAAACAAAAACTGTGGTTTTGCCATCCAACGGTAAAAAATCTCTATTATTCAGCTTTTGGTAGTTTTTTCCGTAAAGAAAAACAGTAGTGTCTCCTGACTGTTGTGACACAAAAATATATCTGTTGAAAATAGTCTTGTGTAGGCCCGACATCCCAGTGTGGTTTCGCAGTTCCACGGGTCAAATGGCTGTACTATCCAGTTTTGGGCCTTTGGTATCTAAAAAAAAAGCAGTTTGAGTGTGTCGCTCACTGTTCAGCCGCAAATATCTCTATTTAAAAAAGTGTGGTATACCCCAGTAAACAATAACTGTGGTTTTGCCATCCCACGGTAAAAAATCTCTATTATTCAGCTTTTGGTAGTTTTTTCCGTAAAGAAAAACAGTAGTGTCTCCTGACTGTTGTGACACAAAAATATATCTGTTGAAAATAGTCTTGTGTAGGCCCGACATCCCAGTGTGGTTTCGCAGTTCCACGGGTCAAATCGCTGTACTTTCCAGTTTTGGGCCTTTGGTATCTAAAAAAAAGCAGTTTGAGTGTGTCGCTCACTGTTCAGACGCAAATATCTCTATTTAAAAAAGTGTGGTATACCCCAGAAAACAATAACTGTGGTTTTGCCATCCCACGGTAAAAAATCTCTATTATTCAGCTTTTGGTAGTTTTTTCCGTAAAGAAAAACAGTAGTGTCTCCTGACTGTTGTGACACAAAAATATATCTGTTGAAAATAGTCTTGTGTAGGCCCGACATCCCAGTGTGGTTTCGCAGTTCCACGGGTCAAATCGCTGTACTATCCAGTTTTGGGCCTTTGGTATCTAAAAAAAAAGCAGTTTGAGTGTGTCGCTCACTGTTCAGCCGCAAATATCTCTATTTAAAAAAGTGTGGTATACCCCAGTAAACAATAACTGTGGTTTTGCCATCCCACGGTAAAAAATCTCTATTATTCAGCTTTTGGTAGTTTTTTCCGTAAAGAAAAACAGTAGTGTCTCCTGACTGTTGTGACACAAAAATATATCTATTGAAAATAGTCTTGTGTAGGCCCGACATCCCAGTGTGGTTTCGCAGTTCCTCGGGTCAAATGGCTGTACTATCCAGTTTTGGGCCTTTGGTATCTAAAAAAAAAGCAGTTTGAGTGTGTCGCTCACAGTTCAGCCGCAAACTTCTCTATTTAAAAAAGTATGGTATACCCCAGTAAACAAAAACTGTGGTTTTGCCATCCAACGGTAAAAAATCTCTATTATTCAGCTTTTGGTAGTTTTTTCCGTAAAGAAAAACAGTAGTGTCTCCTGACTGTTGTGACACAAAAATATATCTGTTGAAAATAGTCTTGTGTAGGCACGAAATCCCAGTGTGGTTTCGCAGTTCCACGGGTCAAATCGCTGTACTATCCAGTTTTTGGCCTTTGGTATCTAAAAAAAAAGCAATTTGAGTGTGTCGCTCACTGTTCAGCCGCAAATATCTCTATTTAAAAATGTGTGGTATACCCCAGTAAACAATAACTGTGGTTTTGCCATCCCACGGTAAAAAATCTCTATTATTCAGCTTTTGGTAGTTTTTTCCGTAAAGAAAAACAGTAGTGTCTCCTGACTGTTGTGACACAAAAAAATATCTGTTGAAAATAGTCTTGTGTAGGCCCGACATCCCAGTGTGGTTTCGCAGTTCCACGGGTCAAATCGCTGTACTATCCAGTTTTGGGCCTTTGATATCTAAAAAAAAAGCAGTTTGAGTGTGTCTCTCACTGTTCAGCCGCAAATATCTCTATTTAAAAAAGTGCGGTATACCCCAGTAAACAATAACTGTGGTTTCGCCATCCCACGGTAAAAAATCTCTATTATTCAGCTTTTGGTAGTTTTTTCCGTAAAGAAAATCAGTAGTGTCTCCTGACTGTTGTGACACAAAAATATATCTGTTGAAAATAGTCTTATGTAGGCCCGACATCCCAGTGTGGTTTCGCAGTTCCACGGGTCAAATCGCTGTACTATCCAGTTTTGGGCCTTTGGTATCTAAAAAAAAAGCAGTTTGAGTGTGTCGCTCACTGTTCAGCCGCAAATATCTCTATTTAAAAAAGTGTGGTATACCCCAGTAAACAATAACTGTGGTTTTGCCATCCCACGGTAAAAAATCTCTATTATTCAGCTTTTGGTAGTTTTTTCCGTAAAGAAAAACAGTAGTGTCTCCTGACTGTTGTGACACAAAAATATATCTGTTGAAAATAGTCTTGTGTAGGCCCGACATCCCAGTGTGGTTTCGCAGTTCCACGGGTCAAATCGCTGTACTATCCAGTTTTGGGCCTTTGGTATCTAAAAAAAAAGCAGTTTGAGTGTGTCGCTCACTGTTCAGCCGCAAATATCTCTATTTAAAAAAGTGTGGTATACCCCAGTAAACAATAACTGTGGTTTTGCCATCCCACGGTAAAAAATCTCTATTATTCAGCTTTTGGTAGTTTTTTCTGTAAAGAAAAACAGTAGTGTCTCCTGACTGTTGTGACACAAAAATATATCTGTTGAAAATAGTCTTGTGTAGGCCCGACATCCCAGTGTGGTTTCGCAGTTCCACGGGTCAAATGGCTGTACTATCCAGTTTTGGGCCTTTGGTATCTAAAAAAAAAGCAGTTTGAGTGTGTCGCTCACTGTTCAGCCGCAAATATCTCTATTTAAAAAAGTGTGGTATACCCCAGTAAACAATAACTGTGGTTTTGCCATCCCACGGTAAAAAATCTCTATTATTCAGCTTTTGGTAGTTTTTTCCGTAAAGAAAAACAGTAGTGTCTCCTGACTGTTGTGACACAAAAATATATCTGTTGAAAATAGTCTTGTGTAGGCCCGACATCCCAGTGTGGTTTCGCAGTTCCACGGGTCAAATCGCTGTACTATCCAGTTTTGGGCCTTTGGTATCTAAAAAAAAAGCAGTTTGAGTGTGTCGCTCACTGTTCAGCCGCAAATATCTCTATTTAAAAAAGTGTGGTATACCCCAGTAAACAATAACTGTGGTTTTGCCATCCCACGGTAAAAAATCTCTATTATTCAGCTTTTGGTAGTTTTTTCCGTAAAGAAAAACAGTAGTGTCTCCTGACTGTTGTGACACAAAAATATATCTGTTGAAAATAGTCTTGTGTAGGCCCGACATCCCAGTGTGGTTTCGCAGTTCCACGGGTCAAATGGCTGTACTATCCAGTTTTGGGCCTTTGGTATCTAAAAAAAAAGCAGTTTGAGTGTGTCGCTCACTGTTCAGCCGCAAATATCTCTATTTAAAAAAGTGTGGTATACCCCAGTAAACAATAACTGTGGTTTTGCCATCCCACGGTAAAAAATCTCTATTATTCAGCTTTTGGTAGTTTTTTCCGTAAAGAAAATCAGTAGTGTCTCCTGACTGTTGTGACACAAAAATATATCTGTTGAAAATAGTCTTATGTAGGCCCGACATCCCAGTGTGGTTTCGCAGTTCCACGGGTCAAATCGCTGTACTATCCAGTTTTGGGCCTTTGGTATCTAAAAAAAAAGCAGTTTGAGTGTGTCGCTCACTGTTCAGCCGCAAATATCTCTATTTAAAAAAGTGTGGTATACCCCAGTAAACAATAACTGTGGTTTTGCCATCCCACGGTAAAAAATCTCTATTATTCAGCTTTTGGTAGTTTTTTCCGTAAAGAAAAACAGTAGTGTCTCCTGACTGTTGTGACACAAAAATATATCTGTTGAAAATAGTCTTGTGTAGGCCCGACATCCCAGTGTGGTTTCGCAGTTCCACGGGTCAAATCGCTGTACTTTCCAGTTTTGGGCCTTTGGTATCTAAAAAAAAGCAGTTTGAGTGTGTCGCTCACTGTTCAGACGCAAATATCTCTATTTAAAAAAGTGTGGTATACCCCAGAAAACAATAACTGTGGTTTTGCCATCCCACGGTAAAAAATCTCTATTATTCAGCTTTTGGTAGTTTTTTCCGTAAAGAAAAACAGTAGTGTCTCCTGACTGTTGTGACACAAAAATATATCTGTTGAAAATAGTCTTGTGTAGGCCCGACATCCCAGTGTGGTTTCGCAGTTCCACGGGTCAAATCGCTGTACTATCCAGTTTTGGGCCTTTGGTATCTAAAAAAAAAGCAGTTTGAGTGTGTCGCTCACTGTTCAGCCGCAAATATCTCTATTTAAAAAAGTGTGGTATACCCCAGTAAACAATAACTGTGGTTTTGCCATCCCACGGTAAAAAATCTCTATTATTCAGCTTTTGGTAGTTTTTTCCGTAAAGAAAAACAGTAGTGTCTCCTGACTGTTGTGACACAAAAATATATCTATTGAAAATAGTCTTGTGTAGGCCCGACATCCCAGTGTGGTTTCGCAGTTCCTCGGGTCAAATGGCTGTACTATCCAGTTTTGGGCCTTTGGTATCTAAAAAAAAAGCAGTTTGAGTGTGTCGCTCACAGTTCAGCCGCAAACTTCTCTATTTAAAAAAGTATGGTATACCCCAGTAAACAAAAACTGTGGTTTTGCCATCCAACGGTAAAAAATCTCTATTATTCAGCTTTTGGTAGTTTTTTCCGTAAAGAAAAACAGTAGTGTCTCCTGACTGTTGTGACACAAAAATATATCTGTTGAAAATAGTCTTGTGTAGGCACGAAATCCCAGTGTGGTTTCGCAGTTCCACGGGTCAAATCGCTGTACTATCCAGTTTTTGGCCTTTGGTATCTAAAAAAAAAGCAATTTGAGTGTGTCGCTCACTGTTCAGCCGCAAATATCTCTATTTAAAAATGTGTGGTATACCCCAGTAAACAATAACTGTGGTTTTGCCATCCCACGGTAAAAAATCTCTATTATTCAGCTTTTGGTAGTTTTTTCCGTAAAGAAAAACAGTAGTGTCTCCTGACTGTTGTGACACAAAAAAATATCTGTTGAAAATAGTCTTGTGTAGGCCCGACATCCCAGTGTGGTTTCGCAGTTCCACGGGTCAAATCGCTGTACTATCCAGTTTTGGGCCTTTGATATCTAAAAAAAAAGCAGTTTGAGTGTGTCTCTCACTGTTCAGCCGCAAATATCTCTATTTAAAAAAGTGCGGTATACCCCAGTAAAGAATAACTGTGGTTTCGCCATCCCACGGTAAAAAATCTCTATTATTCAGCTTTTGGTAGTTTTTTCCGTAAAGAAAATCAGTAGTGTCTCCTGACTGTTGTGACACAAAAATATATCTGTTGAAAATAGTCTTATGTAGGCCCGACATCCCAGTGTGGTTTCGCAGTTCCACGGGTCAAATCGCTGTACTATCCAGTTTTGGGCCTTTGGTATCTAAAAAAAAAGCAGTTTGAGTGTGTCGCTCACTGTTCAGCCGCAAATATCTCTATTTAAAAAAGTGTGGTATACCCCAGTAAACAATAACTGTGGTTTTGCCATCCCACGGTAAAAAATCTCTATTATTCAGCTTTTGGTAGTTTTTTCCGTAAAGAAAAACAGTAGTGTCTCCTGACTGTTGTGACACAAAAATATATCTGTTGAAAATAGTCTTGTGTAGGCCCGACATCCCAGTGTGGTTTCGCAGTTCCACGGGTGAAATCGCTGTACTATCCAGTTTTGGGCCTTTGGTATCTAAAAAAAAAGCAGTTTGAGTGTGTCGCTCACTGTTCAGCCGCAAATATCTCTATTTAAAAAAGTGTGGTATACCCCAGTAAACAATAACTGTGGTTTTGCCATCCCACGGTAAAAAATCTCTATTATTCAGCTTTTGGTAGTTTTTTCCGTAAAGAAAAACAGTAGTGTCTCCTGACTGTTGTGACACAAAAATATATCTGTTGAAAATAGTCTTGTGTAGGCCCGACATCCCAGTGTGGTTTCGCAGTTCCACAGGTCAAATCGCTGTACTATCCAGTTTTGGGCCTTTGATATCTAAAAAAAAGCAGTTTGAGTGTGTCGCTCACTGTTCAGCCGCAAATATCTCTATTTAAAAAAGTGTGGTATACCCCAGTAAACAATAACTGTGGTTTTGCCATCCCACGGTAAAAAATCTCTATTATTCAGCTTTTGGTAGTTTTTTCCGTAAAGAAAATCAGTAGTGTCTCCTGACTGTTGTGACACAAAAATATATCTGTTGAAAATAGTCTTATGTAGGCCCGACATCCCAGTGTGGTTTCGCAGTTCCACGGGTCAAATCGCTGTACTATCCAGTTTTGGGCCTTTGGTATCTAAAAAAAAAGCAGTTTGAGTGTGTCGCTCACTGTTCAGCCGCAAATATCTCTATTTAAAAAAGTGTGGTATACCCCAGTAAACAATAACTGTGGTTTTGCCATCCCACGGTAAAAAATCTCTATTATTCAGCTTTTGGTAGTTTTTTCCGTAAAGAAAAACAGTAGTGTCTCCTGACTGTTGTGACACAAAAATATATCTGTTGAAAATAGTCTTGTGTAGGCCCGACATCCCAGTGTGGTTTCGCAGTTCCACGGGTCAAATCGCTGTACTTTCCAGTTTTGGGCCTTTGGTATCTAAAAAAAAGCAGTTTGAGTGTGTCGCTCACTGTTCAGACGCAAATATCTCTATTTAAAAAAGTGTGGTATACCCCAGAAAACAATAACTGTGGTTTTGCCATCCCACGGTAAAAAATCTCTATTATTCAGCTTTTGGTAGTTTTTTCCGTAAAGAAAAACAGTAGTGTCTCCTGACTGTTGTGACACAAAAATATATCTGTTGAAAATAGTCTTGTGTAGGCCCGACATCCCAGTGTGGTTTCGCAGTTCCACGGGTCAAATCGCTGTACTATCCAGTTTTGGGCCTTTGGTATCTAAAAAAAAAGCAGTTTGAGTGTGTCGCTCACTGTTCAGCCGCAAATATCTCTATTTAAAAAAGTGTGGTATACCCCAGTAAACAATAACTGTGGTTTTGCCATCCCACGGTAAAAAATCTCTATTATTCAGCTTTTGGTAGTTTTTTCCGTAAAGAAAAACAGTAGTGTCTCCTGACTGTTGTGACACAAAAATATATCTATTGAAAATAGTCTTGTGTAGGCCCGACATCCCAGTGTGGTTTCGCAGTTCCTCGGGTCAAATGGCTGTACTATCCAGTTTTGGGCCTTTGGTATCTAAAAAAAAAGCAGTTTGAGTGTGTCGCTCACAGTTCAGCCGCAAACTTCTCTATTTAAAAAAGTATGGTATACCCCAGTAAACAAAAACTGTGGTTTTGCCATCCAACGGTAAAAAATCTCTATTATTCAGCTTTTGGTAGTTTTTTCCGTAAAGAAAAACAGTAGTGTCTCCTGACTGTTGTGACACAAAAATATATCTGTTGAAAATAGTCTTGTGTAGGCACGAAATCCCAGTGTGGTTTCGCAGTTCCACGGGTCAAATCGCTGTACTATCCAGTTTTTGGCCTTTGGTATCTAAAAAAAAAGCAATTTGAGTGTGTCGCTCACTGTTCAGCCGCAAATATCTCTATTTAAAAATGTGTGGTATACCCCAGTAAACAATAACTGTGGTTTTGCCATCCCACGGTAAAAAATCTCTATTATTCAGCTTTTGGTAGTTTTTTCCGTAAAGAAAAACAGTAGTGTCTCCTGACTGTTGTGACACAAAAAAATATCTGTTGAAAATAGTCTTGTGTAGGCCCGACATCCCAGTGTGGTTTCGCAGTTCCACGGGTCAAATCGCTGTACTATCCAGTTTTGGGCCTTTGATATCTAAAAAAAAAGCAGTTTGAGTGTGTCTCTCACTGTTCAGCCGCAAATATCTCTATTTAAAAAAGTGCGGTATACCCCAGTAAACAATAACTGTGGTTTCGCCATCCCACGGTAAAAAATCTCTATTATTCAGCTTTTGGTAGTTTTTTCCGTAAAGAAAATCAGTAGTGTCTCCTGACTGTTGTGACACAAAAATATATCTGTTGAAAATAGTCTTATGTAGGCCCGACATCCCAGTGTGGTTTCGCAGTTCCACGGGTCAAATCGCTGTACTATCCAGTTTTGGGCCTTTGGTATCTAAAAAAAAAGCAGTTTGAGTGTGTCGCTCACTGTTCAGCCGCAAATATCTCTATTTAAAAAAGTGTGGTATACCCCAGTAAACAATAACTGTGGTTTTGCCATCCCACGGTAAAAAATCTCTATTATTCAGCTTTTGGTAGTTTTTTCCGTAAAGAAAAACAGTAGTGTCTCCTGACTGTTGTGACACAAAAATATATCTGTTGAAAATAGTCTTGTGTAGGCCCGACATCCCAGTGTGGTTTCGCAGTTCCACGGGTCAAATCGCTGTACTATCCAGTTTTGGGCCTTTGGTATCTAAAAAAAAAGCAGTTTGAGTGTGTCGCTCACTGTTCAGCCGCAAATATCTCTATTTAAAAAAGTGTGGTATACCCCAGTAAACAATAACTGTGGTTTTGCCATCCCACGGTAAAAAATCTCTATTATTCAGCTTTTGGTAGTTTTTTCCGTAAAGAAAAACAGTAGTGTCTCCTGACTGTTGTGACACAAAAATATATCTGTTGAAAATAGTCTTGTGTAGGCCCGACATCCCAGTGTGGTTTCGCAGTTCCACAGGTCAAATCGCTGTACTATCCAGTTTTGGGCCTTTGATATCTAAAAAAAAGCAGTTTGAGTGTGTCGCTCACTGTTCAGCCGCAAATATCTCTATTTAAAAAAGTGTGGTATACCCCAGTAAACAATAACTGTGGTTTTGCCATCCCACGGTAAAAAATCTCTATTATTCAGCTTTTGGTAGTTTTTTCCGTAAAGAAAAACAGTAGTGTCTCCTGACTGTTGTGACACAAAAATATATCTGTTGAAAATAGTCTTGTGTAGGCCCGACATCCCAGTGTGGTTTCGCAGTTCCACGGGTCAAATGGCTGTACTATCCAGTTTTGGGCCTTTGGTATCTAAAAAAAAAGCAGTTTGAGTGTGTCGCTCACTGTTCAGCCGCAAATATCTCTATTTAAAAAAGTGTGGTATACCCCAGTAAACAATAACTGTGGTTTTGCCATCCCACGGTAAAAAATCTCTATTATTCAGCTTTTGGTAGTTTTTTCCGTAAAGAAAATCAGTAGTGTCTCCTGACTGTTGTGACACAAAAATATATCTGTTGAAAATAGTCTTATGTAGGCCCGACATCCCAGTGTGGTTTCGCAGTTCCACGGGTCAAATCGCTGTACTATCCAGTTTTGGGCCTTTGGTATCTAAAAAAAAAGCAGTTTGAGTGTGTCGCTCACTGTTCAGCCGCAAATATCTCTATTTAAAAAAGTGTGGTATACCCCAGTAAACAATAACTGTGGTTTTGCCATCCCACGGTAAAAAATCTCTATTATTCAGCTTTTGGTAGTTTTTTCCGTAAAGAAAAACAGTAGTGTCTCCTGACTGTTGTGACACAAAAATATATCTGTTGAAAATAGTCTTGTGTAGGCCCGACATCCCAGTGTGGTTTCGCAGTTCCACGGGTCAAATCGCTGTACTTTCCAGTTTTGGGCCTTTGGTATCTAAAAAAAAGCAGTTTGAGTGTGTCGCTCACTGTTCAGACGCAAATATCTCTATTTAAAAAAGTGTGGTATACCCCAGAAAACAATAACTGTGGTTTTGCCATCCCACGGTAAAAAATCTCTATTATTCAGCTTTTGGTAGTTTTTTCCGTAAAGAAAAACAGTAGTGTCTCCTGACTGTTGTGACACAAAAATATATCTGTTGAAAATAGTCTTGTGTAGGCCCGACATCCCAGTGTGGTTTCGCAGTTCCACGGGTCAAATCGCTGTACTATCCAGTTTTGGGCCTTTGGTATCTAAAAAAAAAGCAGTTTGAGTGTGTCGCTCACTGTTCAGCCGCAAATATCTCTATTTAAAAAAGTGTGGTATACCCCAGTAAACAATAACTGTGGTTTTGCCATCCCACGGTAAAAAATCTCTATTATTCAGCTTTTGGTAGTTTTTTCCGTAAAGAAAAACAGTAGTGTCTCCTGACTGTTGTGACACAAAAATATATCTGTTGAAAATAGTCTTGTGTAGGCCCGACATCCCAGTGTGGTTTCGCAGTTCCTCGGGTCAAATGGCTGTACTATCCAGTTTTGGGCCTTTGGTATCTAAAAAAAAAGCAGTTTGAGTGTGTCGCTCACAGTTCAGCCGCAAACTTCTCTATTTAAAAAAGTATGGTATACCCCAGTAAACAAAAACTGTGGTTTTGCCATCCAACGGTAAAAAATCTCTATTATTCAGCTTTTGGTAGTTTTTTCCGTAAAGAAAAACAGTAGTGTCTCCTGACTGTTGTGACACAAAAATATATCTGTTGAAAATAGTCTTGTGTAGGCACGACATCCCAGTGTGGTTTCGCAGTTCCACGGGTCAAATCGCTGTACTATCCAGTTTTTGGCCTTTGGTATCTAAAAAAAAAGCAATTTGAGTGTGTCGCTCACTGTTCAGCCGCAAATATCTCTATTTAAAAATGTGTGGTATACCCCAGTAAACAATAACTGTGGTTTTGCCATCCCACGGTAAAAAATCTCTATTATTCAGCTTTTGGTAGTTTTTTCCGTAAAGAAAAACAGTAGTGTCTCCTGACTGTTGTGACACAAAAAAATATCTGTTGAAAATAGTCTTGTGTAGGCCCGACATCCCAGTGTGGTTTCGCAGTTCCACGGGTCAAATCGCTGTACTATCCAGTTTTGGGCCTTTGATATCTATAAAAAAAGCAGTTTGAGTGTGTCTCTCACTGTTCAGCCGCAAATATCTCTATTTAAAAAAGTGCGGTATACCCCAGTAAACAATAACTGTGGTTTCGCCATCCCACGGTAAAAAATCTCTATTATTCAGCTTTTGGTAGTTTTTTCCGTAAAGAAAATCAGTAGTGTCTCCTGACTGTTGTGACACAAAAATATATCTGTTGAAAATAGTCTTATGTAGGCCCGACATCCCAGTGTGGTTTCGCAGTTCCACGGGTCAAATCGCTGTACTATCCAGTTTTGGGCCTTTGGTATCTAAAAAAAAAGCAGTTTGAGTGTGTCGCTCACTGTTCAGCCGCAAATATCTCTATTTAAAAAAGTGTGGTATACCCCAGTAAACAATAACTGTGGTTTTGCCATCCCACGGTAAAAAATCTCTATTATTCAGCTTTTGGTAGTTTTTTCCGTAAAGAAAAACAGTAGTGTCTCCTGACTGTTGTGACACAAAAATATATCTGTTGAAAATAGTCTTGTGTAGGCCCGACATCCCAGTGTGGTTTCGCAGTTCCTCGGGTCAAATGGCTGTACTATCCAGTTTTGGGCCTTTGGTATCTAAAAAAAAAGCAGTTTGAGTGTGTCGCTCACAGTTCAGCCGCAAACTTCTCTATTTAAAAAAGTATGGTATAAACCAGGAAACAAAAACTGTGGTTTTGCCATCCAACGGTAAAAAATCTCTATTATTCAGCTTTTGGTAGTTTTTTCCGTAAAGAAAAACAGTAGTGTCTCCTGACTGTTGTGACACAAAAATATATCTGTTGAAAATAGTCTTGTGTAGGCCCGACATCCCAGTGTGGTTTCGCAGTTCCACGGGTCAAATCGCTGTACTATCCAGTTTTTGGCCTTTGGTATCTAAAAAAAAAGCAATTTGAGTGTGTCGCTCACTGTTCAGCCGCAAATATCTCTATTTAAAAATGTGTGGTATACCCCAGTAAACAATAACTGTGGTTTTGCCATCCCACGGTAAAAAATCTCTATTATTCAGCTTTTGGTAGTTTTTTCCGTAAAGAAAAACAGTAGTGTCTCCTGACTGTTGTGACACAAAAAAATATCTGTTGAAAATAGTCTTGTGTAGGCCCGACATCCCAGTGTGGTTTCGCAGTTCCACGGGTCAAATCGCTGTACTATCCAGTTTTGGGCCTTTGATATCTAAAAAAAAAGCAGTTTCAGTGTGTCTCTCACTGTTCAGCCGCAAATATCTCTATTTAAAAAAGTGCGGTATACCCCAGTAAACAATAACTGTGGTTTCGCCATCCCACGGTAAAAAATCTCTATTATTCAGCTTTTGGTAGTTTTTTCCGTAAAGAAAATCAGTAGTGTCTCCTGACTGTTGTGACACAAAAATATATCTGTTGAAAATAGTCTTATGTAGGCCCGACATCCCAGTGTGGTTTCGCAGTTCCACGGGTCAAATCGCTGTACTATCCAGTTTTGGGCCTTTGGTATCTAAAAAAAAAGCAGTTTGAGTGTGTCGCTCACTGTTCAGCCGCAAATATCTCTATTTAAAAAAGTGTGGTATACCCCAGTAAACAATAACTGTGGTTTTGCCATCCCACGGTAAAAAATCTCTATTATTCAGCTTTTGGTAGTTTTTTCCGTAAAGAAAAACAGTAGTGTCTCCTGACTGTTGTGACACAAAAATATATCTGTTGAAAATAGTCTTGTGTAGGCCCGACATCCCAGTGTGGTTTCGCAGTTCCACGGGTCAAATCGCTGTACTATCCAGTTTTGGGCCTTTGATATCTAAAAAAAAGCAGTTTGAGTGTGTCGCTCACTGTTCAGCCGCAAATATCTCTATTTAAAAAAGTGTGGTATACCCCAGTAAAAAATAACTGTGGTTTTGCCATCCCACGGTAAAAAATCTCTATTATTCAGCTTTTGGTAGTTTTTTCCGTAAAGAAAAACAGTAGTGTCTCCTGACTGTTGTGACACAAAAATATATCTGTTGAAAATAGTCTTGTGTAGGCCCGACATCCCAGTGTGGTTTCGCAGTTCCACGGGTCAAATCGCTGTACTATCCAGTTTTGGGCCTTTGGTATCTAAAAAAAAAGCAGTTTGAGTGTGTCGCTCACTGTTCAGCCGCAAATATCTCTATTTAAAAAAGTGTGGTATACCCCAGTAAACAATAACTGTGGTTTTGCCATCCCACGGTAAAAAATCTCTATTATTCAGCTTTTGGTAGTTTTTTCCGTAAAGAAAAACAGTAGTGTCTCCTGACTGTTGTGACACAAAAAATTATCTGTTGAAAATAGTCTTGTGTAGGCCCGACATCCCAGTGTGGTTTCGCAGTTCCACGGGTCAAATCGCTGTACTATCCAGTTTTGGGCCTTTGGTATCTAAAAAAAAAGCAGTTTGAGTGTGTCGCTCACTGTTCAGCCGCAAATATCTCTATTTAAAAAAGTGTGGTATACCCCAGTAAACAATAACTGTGGTTTTGCCATCCCACGGTAAAAAATCTCTATTATTCAGCTTTTGGTAGTTTTTTCCATAAAGAAAAACAGTAGTGTCTCCTGACTGTTGTGACACAAAAATATATCTGTTGAAAATAGTCTTGTGTAGGCCCGACATCCCAGTGTGGTTTCGCAGTTCCACGGGTCAAATCGCTGTACTATCCAGTTTTGGGCCTTTGATATCTAAAAAAAAGCAGTTTGAGTGTGTCGCTCACTGTTCAGCCGCAAATATCTCTATTTAAAAAAGTGTGGTATACCCCAGTAAAAAATAACTGTGGTTTTGCCATCCCACGGTAAAAAATCTCTATTATTCAGCTTTTGGTAGTTTTTTCCGTAAAGAAAAACAGTAGTGTCTCCTGACTGTTGTGACACAAAAATATATCTGTTGAAAATAGTCTTGTGTAGGCCCGACATCCCAGTGTGGTTTCGCAGTTCCACGGGTCAAATCGCTGTACTATCCAGTTTTGGGCCTTTGGTATCTAAAAAAAAAGCAGTTTGAGTGTGTCGCTCACTGTTCAGCCGCAAATATCTCTATTTAAAAAAGTGTGGTATACCCCAGTAAACAATAACTGTGGTTTTGCCATCCCACGGTAAAAAATCTCTATTATTCAGCTTTTGGTAGTTTTTTCCGTAAAGAAAAACAGTAGTGTCTCCTGACTGTTGTGACACAAAAAATTATCTGTTGAAAATAGTCTTGTGTAGGCCCGACATCCCACTGTGGTTTCGCAGTTCCACGGGTCAAATCGCTGTACTATCCAGTTTTGGGCCTTTGATATTTAAAAAAAAGCAGTTTGAGTGTGTCGCTCACTGTTCAGCCGCAAATATCTCTATTTAAAAAAGTGTGGTATACCCCAGTAAACAATAACTGTGGTTTTGCCATCCCACGGTAAAAAATTTCTATTATTCAGCTTTTGGTAGTTTTTTCCGTAAAGAAAAACAGTAGTGTCTCCTGACTGTTGTGACACAAAAATATATCTGTTGAAAATAGTCTTGTGTAGGCCCGACATCCCAGTGTGGTTTCGCAGTTCCACGGGTCAAATCGCTGTACTATCCAGTTTTGGGCTTTTGGTATCTAAAAAAAAGCAGTTTGAGTGTGTCGCTCACTGTTCAGCCGCAGATATCTCTATTTAAAAAAGTGTGGTATACCCCAGTAAACAATAACTGTGGTTTTGCCATCCCACGGTAAAAAATCTCTATTATTCAGCTTTTGGTAGTTTTTTCCGTAAAGAAAAACAGTAGTGTCTCCTGACTGTTGTGACACAAAAATATATCTGTTGAAAATAGTCTTGTGTAGGACCGACATCCCAGTGTGGTTTCGCAGTTCCATGGGTCAAATCGCTGTACTATCCAGTTTTGGGCCTTTGATATCTAAAAAAAAGCAGTTTGAGTGTGTCGCTCAATGTTCAGCCGCAAATATCTCTATTTAAAAAAGTGTGGTATACCCCAGTAAACAATAACTGTGGTTTTGCCATCCCACTGTAAAAAATCTCTATTATTCAGCTTTTGGTAGTTTTTTCCGTAAAGAAAATCAGTAGTGTCTCCTCACTGTTGTGACACAAAAATATATCTGTTGAAAATAGTCTTATGTAGGCCCGACATCCCAGTGTGGTTTCGCAGTTCCACGGGTCAAATCGCTGTACTATCCAGTTTTGGGCCTTTGGTATCTAAAAAAAAAGCAGTTTGAGTGTGTCGCTCACTGTTCAGCCGCAAACATCTCTATTTAAAAAAGTGTGGTATACCCCAGTAAACAATAACTGTGGTTTTGCCATCCCACGGTAAAAAATCTCTATTATTCAGCTTTTGGTAGTTTTTTCCGTAAAGAAAAACAGTAGTGTCTCCTGACTGTTGTGACACAAAAATATATCTGTTGAAAATAGTCTTGGGTAAGCCCGACATCCCAGTGTGGTTTCGCAGTTCCACGGGTCAAATGGCTGTACTATCCAGTTTTGGGTCTTTGGTATCTAAAAAAAAAGCAGTTTGAGTGTGTCGCTCACTGTTCAGCCGCAAATATCTCTATTTAAAAAAGTGTGGAATACCCCAGTAAACAATAACTGTGGTTTTGCCATCCCACGATAAAAAATCTCTATTATTCAGCTTTTGGTAGTTTTTTCCGTAAAGAAAATCAGTAGTGTCTACTGACTGTTGTGACACAAAAATATATCTGTTGAAAATAGTCTTATGTAGGCCCGACATCCCAGTGTGGTTTCGCAGTTCCACGGGTCAAATCGCTGTACTATCCAATTTTGGGCCTTTGGTATCTAAAAAAAAAGCAGTTTGAGTGTGTCGCTCACTGTTCAGCCGCAAATATCTCTATTTAAAAAAGTGTGGTATATCCCAGTAAACAATAACTGTGGTTTTGCCATCCCACGGTAACAAATCTCTATTATTCAGCTTTTGGTAGTTTTTTCTGGAAAGAAAAATAGTAGTGTCTCCTGACTGTTGTGACACAAAAATATATCTGTTGAAAGTAGTCTTGTGTAGGCCCGACATCCCAGTGTGGTTTCGCAGTTCCATGGGTCAAATCGCTGTACTATTCAGTTTTGGGCCTTTGGTATCTAAAAAAAAAGCAGTTTGAGTGTGTCGCTCACTGTTCAGCCGCAAATATCTCTATTTAAAAAAGTGTGGTATACCCCAGTAAACAGTAACTGTGGTTTAGCCATCCCACGGTAAAAAATCTCTATTATTCAGCTTTTGGTAGTTTTTCCGTAAAGAAAAACAGTAGTGTCTCCTGACTGTTGTGACACAAAAATATATCTGTTGAAAATAGTCTTGTGTAGGCCCGACATCCCAGTTTGGTTTCGCAGTTCCATGGGTCAAATCGCTGTACTATCCAGTTTTGGGCCTTTGGTATCTAAAAAAAAAGCAGTTTGAGTGTGTCGCTCACTGTTCAGCCGCAAATATCTCTATTTAAAAAAGTGTGGTATACCCTGGTAAACAATAACTGTGGTTTTGCCATCCCACGTTAAAAAATCTCTATTATTCAGCTTTTGGTAGTTTTTTCCGTAAAGAAAATCAGTAGTGTCTCCTGACTGTTGTGACACAAAAATATATCTGTTGAAAATAGTCTTATGTAGGCCCCACATCCCAGTGTGGTTTCGCAGATCCACGGGTCAAATCGCTGTACTATCCAGTTTTGGGCCTTTGGTATCTAAAAAAAAAGCAGTTTGAGTGTGTCGCTCACTGTTCAGCCGCAAATATCTCTATTTAAAAAAGTGCGGTATACCCCAGTAAACAATAACTGTGGTTTTGCCATCCCACGGTAAAAAATCTCTATTATTCAGCTTTTGGTAGTTTTTTCCGTAAAGAAAAACAGTAGTGTCTCCTGACTGTTGTGACACAAAAATATATCTGTTGAAAATAGTCTTGTGTAGGCCCGACATCCCAGTGTGGTTTCGCAGTTCCACGGGTCAAATCGCTGTACTATCCAGTTTTGGGCCTTTGGTATCTGAAAAAAAAGCAGTTTGAGTGTGTCGCTCACTGTTCAGCCGCAAATATCTCTATTTAAAAAAGTGTGGTATACCCCAGTAAACAATAACTGTGGTTCTGCCATCCCACGGTAAAAAATCTCTATTATTCAGCTTTTGGTAGTTTTTTCTGTAAAGAAAAACAGTAGTGTCTCCTGACTGTTGTGACACAAAAATATATCTGTTGAAAATAGTCTTGTGTAGGCCCGACATCCCAGTGTGGTTTCGCAGTTCCACGGGTCAAATCGCTGTACTATTCAGTTTTGGGCCTTTGGTATCTAAAAAAAAAAGCAGTTTGAGTGTGTCGCTCACTGTTCAGCCGCAAATATCTCTATTTAAAAAAGTATGGTATACCCCAGTTAACAAAAACTGTGGTTTTGCCATCCCACGGTAAAAAATCTCTATTATTCAGCTTTTGGTAGTTTTTTCCGTAAAGAAAAACAGTAGTGTCTCCTGACTGTTGTGACACAAAAATATATCTGTTGAAAATAGTCTTGTGTAGGCCCGACATCCCAGTGTGGTTTCGCAGTTCCACGGGTCAAATCGCTGTACTATCCAGTTTTGGGCCTTTGGTATCTAAAAAAAAAAGCAGTTTGAGTGTGTCGCTCACTGTTCAGCCGCAAATATCTCTATTTAAAAAAGTGTGGTATACCCCAGTAAAAAATAACTGTGGTTTTGCCATCCCACGGTAAAAATCTCTATTATTCAGCTTTTGGTAGTTTTTTCCGTAAAGAAAAACAGTAGTGTCTCCTGATTGTTGTGACACAAAAATATATCTGTTGAAAATAGTCTTGTGTAGGCCCGACATCCCAGTGTGGTTTCGCAGTTCCATGGGTCAAATCGCTGTACTATCCAGTTTTGGGCCTTTGGTATCTAAAAAAAAGCAGTTTGAGTGTGTCGCTCACTGTTCAGCCGCAAATATCTCTATTTAAAAAAGTGGGGTATACCCCAGTAAGCAATAACTGTGGTTTTGCCATCCCACGGTAAAAAATCTCTATTATTCAGCTTTTGGTAGTTTTTTCCGTAAAGAAAAACAGTAGTGTCTCCTGACTGTTGTGACACAAAAATATATCTGTTGAAAATAGTCTTGTGTAGGCCCGACATCCCAGTGTGGTTTCGCAGTTCCACGGGTCAAATCGCTGTACTATCCAGTTTTGGGCCTTTGGTATCTAAAAAAAAAGCAATTTGAGTGTGTCACTCACTGTTCAGCCGCAAATATCTCTATTTAAAAAAGTGTGGTATACCCCAGTAAACAATAACTGTGGTTTTGCCATCCCATGGTAAAAAATCTCTATTATTCAGCTTTTGGTAGTTTTTTCCGTAAAGAAAAACAGTAGTGTCTCCTGACTGTTGTGACACAAAAATATATCTGTTGAAAATAGTCTTGTGTAGGCCCGACATCCCAGTGTGGTTTCGCAGTTCCACGGGTCAAATCGCTGTACTATCCAGTTTTGGGCCTTTGATATCTAAAAAAAAGCAGATTGAGTGTGTCGCTCACTGTTCAGCCGCAAATATCTCTATTTAAAAAAGTGTGGTATACCCCAGTAAACAATAACTGTGGTTTTGCCATCCCACGGTAAAAAATCTCTATTATTCAGCTTTTGGTAGTTTTTTCCGTAAAGAAAATCAGTAGTGTCTCCTGACTGTTGTGACACAAAAATATATCTGTTGAAAATAGTCTTATGTAGGCCCGACATCCCAGTGTGGTTTCGCAGTTCCACGGGTTAAATCGCTGTACTATCCAGTTTTGGGCCTTTGGTATCTAAAAAAAAAGCAGTTTGAGTGTGTCGCTCACTGTTCAGCCGCAAATATCTCTATTTAAAAAAGTGCGGTATACCCCAGTAAACAATAACTGTGGTTTTGCCATCCCACGGTAAAAAATCTCTATTATTCAGCTTTTGGTAGTTTTTCCGTAAAGAAAAACAGTAGTGTCTCCTGACTGTTGTGACACAAAAATATATCTGTTGAAAATAGTCTTGTGTAGGCCCGACATCCCAGTGTGGTTTCGCAGTTCCATGGGTCAAGTCGCTGTACTATCCAGTTTTGGGCCTTTGGTATCTAAAAAAAAAGCAGTTTGAGTGTGTCGCTCACTGTTCAGCCGCAAATATCTCTATTTAAAAAAGTGTGGTATACCCCAGTAAACAATAACTGTGGTTTTGCCATCCCACGGTAAAAAATCTCTATTATTCAGCTTTTGGTAGTTTTTTCCGTAAAGAAAAACAGTAGTGTCTCCTGACTGTTGTGACACAAAAATATATCTGTTGAAAATAGTCTTGTGTAGGCCCGACATCCCAGTGTGGTTTCGCAGTTCTTCGGATCAAATGGCTGTACTATCCAGTTTTGGGCCTTTGGTATCTAAAAAAAAGTAGTTTGAGTGTGTCGCTCACTGTTCAGCCGCAAATATCTCTATTTAAAAAAGTATGGTATACCCCAGTAAACAAAAACTGTGGTTTTGCCATCCCACGGTAAAAAATCTCTATTATTCAGCTTTTGGTAGTTTTTTCCGTAAAGAAAAACAGTAGTGTCTCCTGACTGTTGTGACACAAAAATATATCTGTTGAAAATAGTCTTGTGTAGGCCCGACATCCCAGTGTGGTTTCGCAGTTCCACGGGTCAAATCGCTGTACTATCCAGTTTTGGGACTTTGGTATCTAAAAAAAAAAGCAGTTTGAGTGTGTCGCTCACTGTTCAGCCGCAAATATCTCTATTTAAAAAAGTGTGGTATACCCCTGTAAAAAATAACTGTGGTTTTGCCATCCCATGGTAAAAAATCTCTATTATTCAGCTTTTGGTAGTTTTTTTCCGTAAAGAAAAACAGTAGTGTCTCCTGACTGTTGTGACACAAAAATATATCTGTTGAAAATAGTCTTGTGTAGGCCCGACATCCCAGTGTGGTTTCGCAGTTCCTCGGATCAAATGGCTGTACTATCCAGTTTTGGGCCTTTGGTATCTAAAAAAAAAGTAGTTTGAGTGTGTCGCTCACTGTTCAGCCGCAAATATCTCTATTTAAAAAAGTATGGTATACCCCAGTAAACAAAAACTGTGGTTTTGCCATCCCACGGTAAAAAATCTCTATTATTCAGCTTTTGGTAGTTTTTTCCGTAAAGAAAAACAGTAGTGTCTCCTGACTGTTGTGACACAAAAATATATCTGTTGAAAATAGTCTTGTGTAGGCCCGACATCCCAGTGTGGTTTCGCAGTTCCACGGGTCAAATCGCTGTACTATCCAGTTTTGGGACTTTGGTATCTAAAAAAAAAAGCAGTTTGAGTGTGTCGCTCACTGTTCAGCCGCAAATATCTCTATTTAAAAAAGTGTGGTATACCCCTGTAAAAAATAACTGTGGTTTTGCCATCCCATGGTAAAAAATCTCTATTATTCAGCTTTTGGTAGTTTTTTCCGTAAAGAAAAACAGTAGTGTCTCCTGACTGTTGTGACACAAAAATATATCTGTTGAAAATAGTCTTGTGTAGGCCCGACTTCCCAGTGTGGTTTCGCAGTTCCACGGGTCAAATCGCTGTACTATCCAGTTTTGGGCTTTTGGTATCTAAAAAAAAGCAGTTTGAGTGTGTCGCTCACTGTTCAGCCACAAATATCTCTATTTAAAAAAGTGTGGTATACCCCAGTAAACAGTAACTGTGGTTTTGCCATCCCACGGTAAAAAATCTCTATTATTCAGCTTTTGGTAGTTTTTTCCGTAAAGAAAAACAGTAGTGTCTCCTGACTGTTGTGACACAAAAATATATCTGTTGAAAATAGTCTTGTGTAGGCCCGACATCCCAGTGTGGTTTCGCAGTACCACGGGTCAAATCGCTGTACTATCCAGTTTTGGGCCTTTGGTATCTGAAAAAAAAGCAGTTTGAGTGTGTCGCTCACTGTTCAGCCGCAAATATCTCTATTTAAAAAAGTGTGGTATACCCCAGTAAACAATAACTGTGGTTTTGCCATCCCACGGTAAAAAATCTCTATTATTCATCTTTTGGTAGTTTTTTCCGTAAAGAAAAACAGTAGTGTCTCCTGACTGTTGTGACACAAAAATATATCTGTTGAAAATAGTCTTATGTAGGCCCGACATCCCAGTGTGGTTTCGCAGTTCCACGGGTCAAATCGCTGTACTATCCAGTTTTGGGCCTTTGGTATCTAAAAAAAAAGCAGTTTGAGTGTGTCGCTCACTGTTCAGCCGCAAATATCTCTATTTAAAAAAGTGTGGTATACCCCAGTAAACAATAACTGTGGTTTTGCCATCCCACGGTAAAAAATCTCTATTATTCAGCTTTTGGTAGTTTTTTCCGTAAAGAAAAACAGTAGTGTCTCCTGACTGTTGTGACACAAAAATATATCTGTTGAAAATAGTCTTGTGTAGGCCCGACATCCCAGTGTGGTTTCGCAGTTCCACGGGTCAAATCGCTGTACTATCCAGTTTTGGGCCTTTGGTATCTGAAAAAAAAGCAGTTTGAGTGTGTCGCTCACTGTTCAGCCGCAAATATCTCTATTTAAAAAAGTGTGGTATACCCCAGTAAACAATAACTGTGGTTTTGCCATCCCACGGTAAAAAATCTCTATTATTCAGCTTTTGGTAGTTTTTTCCGTAAAGAAAAACAGTAGTGTCTCCTGACTGTTGTGACACAAAAATATATCTGTTGAAAATAGTCTTGTGTAGGCCCGACATCCCAGTGTGGTTTCGCAGTTCCACGGGTCAAATCGCTGTACTATCCAGTTTTGGGCCTTTGGTATCTAAAAAAAAAGCAATTTGAGTGTGTCACTCACTGTTCAGCCGCAAATATCTCTATTTAAAAAAGTGTGGTATACCCCAGTAAACAATAACTGTGGTTTTGCCATCCCATGGTAAAAAATCTCTATTATTCAGCTTTTGGTAGTTTTTTCCGTAAAGAAAAACAGTAGTGTCTCCTGATTGTTGTGACACAAAAATATATCTGTTGAAAATAGTCTTGTGTAGGCCCGACATCCCAGTGTGGTTTCGCAGTTCCACGGGTCAAATCGCTGTACTATCCAGTTTTGGGCCTTTGATATCTAAAAAAAAGCAGATTGAGTGTGTCGCTCACTGTTCAGCCGCAAATATCTCTATTTAAAAAAGTGTGGTATACCCCAGTAAACAATAACTGTGGTTTTGCCATCCCACGGTAAAAAATCTCTATTATTCAGCTTTTGGTAGTTTTTTCCGTAAAGAAAATCAGTAGTGTCTCCTGACTGTTGTGACACAAAAATATATCTGTTGAAAATAGTCTTATGTAGGCCCGACATCCCAGTGTGGTTTCGCAGTTCCACGGGTCAAATCGCTGTACTATCCAGTTTTGGGCCTTTGGAAGCTAAAAAAAAAGCAGTTTGAGTGTGTCGCTCACTGTTCAGCCGCAAATATCTCTATTTAAAAAAGTGCGGTATACCCCAGTAAACAATAACTGTGGTTTTGCCATCCCACGGTAAAAAATCTCTATTATTCAGCTTTTGGTAGTTTTTTCCGTAAAGAAAAACAGTAGTGTCTCCTGACTGTTGTGACACAAAAATATATCTGTTGAAAATAGTCTTGTGTAGGCCCGACATCCCAGTGTGGTTTCGCAGTTCCACGGGTCAAATCGCTGTACTATCCAGTTTTGGGCCTTTGGTATCTGAAAAAAAAGCAGTTTGAGTGTGTCGCTCACTGTTCAGCCGCAAATATCTCTATTTAAAAAAGTGTGGTATACCCCAGTAAACCATAACTGTGGTTTAGCCATCCCACGGTAAAAAATCTCTATTATTCAGCTTTTGGTAGTTTTTCCGTAAAGAAAAACAGTAGTGTCTCCTGACTGTTGTGACACAAAAATATATCTGTTGAAAATAGTCTTGTGTAGGCCCGACATCCCAGTGTGGTTTCGCAGTTCCATGGGTCAAATCGCTGTACTATCCAGTTTTGGGCCTTTGGTATCTAAAAAAAAAGCAGTTTGAGTGTGTCGCTCACTGTTCAGCCGCAAATATCTCTATTTAAAAAAGTGTGGTATACCCCAGTAAACAATAACTGTGGTTTTGCCATCCCACGGTAAAAAATCTCTATTATTCAGCTTTTGGTAGTTTTTTCCGTAAAGAAAAACAGTAGTGTCTCCTGACTGTTGTGACACAAAAATATATCTGTTGAAAATAGTCTTGTGTAGGCCCGACATCCCAGTGTGGTTTCGCAGTTCCTCGGATCAAATGGCTGTACTATCCAGTTTTGGGCCTTTGGTGTCTAAAAAAAAAGTAGTTTGAGTGTGTCGCTCACTGTTCAGCCGCAAATATCTCTATTTAAAAAAGTATGGTATACCCCAGTAAACAAAAACTGTGGTTTTGCCATCCCACGGTAAAAAATCTCTATTATTCAGCTTTTGGTAGTTTTTTCCGTAAAGAAAAACAGTAGTGTCTCCTGACTGTTGTGACACAAAAATATATCTGTTGAAAATAGTCTTGTGTAGGCCCGACATCCCAGTGTGGTTTCGCAGTTCCTCGGATCAAATGGCTGTACTATCCAGTTTTGGGCCTTTGGTATCTAAAAAAAAAGTAGTTTGAGTGTGTCGCTCACTGTTCAGCCGCAAATATCTCTATTTAAAAAAGTATGGTATACCCCAGTAAACAAAAACTGTGGTTTTGCCATCCCACGGTAAAAAATCTCTATTATTCAGCTTTTGGTAGTTTTTTCCGTAAAGAAAAACAGTAGTGTCTCCTGACTGTTGTGACACAAAAATATATCTGTTGAAAATAGTCTTGTGTAGGCCCGACATCCCAGTGTGGTTTCGCAGTTCCACGGGTCAAATCGCTGTACTATCCAGTTTTGGGACTTTGGTATCTAAAAAAAAAAGCAGTTTCTGTGTGTCGCTCACTGTTCAGCCGCAAATATCTCTATTTAAAAAAGTGTGGTATACCCCTGTAAAAAATAACTGTGGTTTTGCCATCCCATGGTAAAAAATCTCTATTATTCAGCTTTTGGTAGTTTTTTCCGTAAAGAAAAACAGTAGTGTCTCCTGACTGTTGTGACACAAAAATATATCTGTTGAAAATAGTCTTGTGTAGGCCCGACATCCCAGTGTGGTTTCGCAGTTCCTCGGATCAAATGGCTGTACTATCCAGTTTTGGGCCTTTGGTATCTAAAAAAAAAGTAGTTTGAGTGTGTCGCTCACTGTTCAGCCGCAAATATCTCTATTTAAAAAAGTATGGTATACCCCAGTAAACAAAAACTGTGGTTTTGCCATCCCACGGTAAAAAATCTCTATTATTCAGCTTTTGGTAGTTTTTTCCGTAAAGAAAAACAGTAGTGTCTCCTGACTGTTGTGACACAAAAATATATCTGTTGAAAATAGTCTTGTGTAGGCCCGACATCCCAGTGTGGTTTCGCAGTTCCACGGGTCAAATCGCTGTACTATCCAGTTTTGGGACTTTGGTATCTAAAAAAAAAAGCAGTTTGAGTGTGTCGCTCACTGTTCAGCCGCAAATATCTCTATTTAAAAAAGTGTGGTATGCCCCTGTAAAAAATAACTGTGGTTTTGCCATCCCATGGTAAAAAATCTCTATTATTCAGCTTTTGGTAGTTTTTTCCGTAAAGAAAAACAGTAGTGTCTCCTGACTGTTGTGACACAAAAATATATCTGTTGAAAATAGTCTTGTGTAGGCCCGACTTCCCAGTGTGGTTTCGCAGTTCCACGGGTCAAATCGCTGTACTATCCAGTTTTGGGCTTTTGGTATCTAAAAAAAAGCAGTTTGAGTGTGTCGCTCACTGTTCAGCCACAAATATCTCTATTTAAAAAAGTGTGGTATACCCCAGTAAACAATAACTGTGGTTTTGCCATCCCACGGTAAAAAATCTCTATTATTCAGCTTTTGGTAGTTTTTTCCGTAAAGAAAAACAGTAGTGTCTCCTGACTGTTGTGACACAAAAATATATCTGTTGAAAATAGTCTTGTGTAGGCCCGACATCCCAGTGTGGTTTCGCAGTTCCACGGGTCAAATCGCTGTACTATCCAGTTTTGGGCCTTTGGTATCTGAAAAAAAAGCAGTTTGAGTGTGTCGCTCACTGTTCAGCCGCAAATATCTCTATTTAAAAAAGTGTGGTATACCCCAGTAAACAATAACTGTGGTTCTGCCATCCCACGGTAAAAAATCTCTATTATTCAGGTTTTGGTAGTTTTTTCCGTAAAGAAAAACAGTAGTGTCTCCTGACTGTTGTGACACAAAAATATATCTGTTGAAAATAGTCTTGTGTAGGCCCGACATCCCAGTGTGGTTTCGCAGTTCCACGGGTCAAATCGCTGTACTATCCAGTTTTGGGCCTTTGGTATCTAAAAAAAAAGCAGTTTGAGTGTGTCGCTCACTGTTCAGCCGCAAATATCTCTATTTAAAAAAGTGTGGTATACCCCAGTAAACAATAACTGTGGTTTTGCCATCCCACGGTAAAAAATCTCTATTATTCAGCTTTTGGTAGTTTTTTCCGTAAAGAAAAACAGTAGTGTCTCCTGACTGTTGTGACACAAAAATATATCTGTTGAAAATAGTCTTGTGTAGGCCCGACATCCCAGCGGGGTTTCGCAGTTCCACGGGTCAAATCGCTGTACTATCCAGTTTTGGGCCTTTGGTATCTAAAAAAAAACAGTTTGAGTGTGTCGCTCACTGTTCAGCCGCAAATATCTCTATTTAAAAAAGTGTGGTATACCCCAGTAAACAATAACTGTGGTTTTGCCATCCCACGGTAAAAAATCTCTATTATTCAGCTTTTGGTACTTTTTTCCGTAAAGAAAAACAGTAGTGTCTCCTGACTGTTGTGACACAAAAATATATCTGTTGAAAATAGTCTTGTGTAGGCCCGACATCCCAGTGTGGTTTCGCAGTTCCACGGGTCAAATCGCTGTACTATCCAGTTTTGGGCTTTTGGTATCTAAAAAAAAGCAGTTTGAGTGTGTCGCTCACTGTTCAGCCGCAAATATCTCTATTTAAAAATGTGTGGTTTACCCCAGTAAACAATAACTGTGGTTTTGCCATTCCACGGTAAAAAATCTCTATTATTCAGCTTTTGGTAGTTTTTTCCGTAAAGAAAAACAGTAATGTCTCCTGACTGTTGTGACACAAAAATATATCTGTTGAAAATAGTCTTGTGTAGGCCCGACATCCCAGTGTGGTTTCGCAGTTCCACGGGTCAAATCGCTGTACTATCCAGTTTTGGGCCTTTGGTATCTGAAAAAAAAGCAGTTTGAGTGTGTCGCTCACTGTTCAGCCGCAAATATCTCTATTTAAAAAAGTGTGGTATACCCCAGTAAACAATAACTGTGGTTTTGCCATCCCATGGTAAAAAATCTCTATTTTTCAGCTTTTGGTAGTTTTTTCCGTAAAGAAAAACAGTAGTGTCTCCTGACTGTTGTGACAGAAAAATATATCTGTTGAAAATAGTCTTGTGTAGGCCCGACATCCCAGCGGGGTTTCGCAGTTCCACGGGTCAAATCGCTGTACTATCCAGTTTTGGGCCTTTGGTATCTAAAAAAAAGCAGTTTGAGTGTGTCGCTCACTGTTCAGCCGCAAATATCTCTATTTAAAAAAGTGTGGTATACCCCAGTAAACAATAACTGTGGTTTTGCCATCCCACGGTAAAAAATCTCTATTATTCAGCTTTTGGTACTTTTTTCCGTAAAGAAAAACAGTAGTGTCTCCTGACTGTTGTGACACAAAAATATATCTGTTGAAAATAGTCTTGGGTAGGCCCGACATCCCAGTGTGGTTTCGCAGTTCCTCAGGTCAAATGGCTGTACTATCCAGTTTTGGGCCTTTGGTATCTAAAAAAAAAGCAGTTTGAGTGTGTCGCTCACTGTTCAGCCGCAAATATCAATATTTAAAAAGGTGTGGTGTACCCCAGTAAACAATAACTGTGGTTTTGCCATCCCACGGTAAAAAATCTCTATTATTCAGCTTATGGTAGTTTTTTCCGTAAAGAAAAACAGTAGTGTCTCCTGACTGTTGTGACACAAAAATATATCTGTTGAAAATAGTCTTGTGTAGGCCCGACATCCCAGTGTGGTTTCGCAGTTCCACGGGTCAAATGGCTGTACTATCCAGTTTTGGGCCTTTGGTATCTAAAAAAAAGCAGTTTGAGTGTGTCGCTCACTGTTCAGCCGCAAATATCTCTATTTAAAAAAGTGTGGTATACCCCAGTAAACAATAACTGTGGTTTTGCCATCCCACGGTAAAAAATCTCTATTATTCAGCTTTTGGTAGTATTTTCCGTAAAGAAAAACAGTAGTGTCTCCTGACTGTTGTGACACAAAAATATATCTGTTGAAAATAGTCTTGTGTAGGCCCGACATCCCAGTGTGGTTTCGCAGTTCAACGGGTCAAATCGCTGTACTATCCAGCTTTGGGCCTTTGGTATCTAAAAAAAAAGCAGTTTGAGTGCCTTGCTCACTGTTCAGCCGCAAATATCTCTATTTAAAAAAGTGTGGTATATCCCAGTAAACAATAACTGTGGTTTTGCCATCCCACGGTAACAAATCTCTATTATTCAGCTTTTGGTAGTTTTTTCTGGAAAGAAAAACAGTAGTGTCCCTGACTGTTGTGACACAAAAATATATCTGTTGAAAATAGTCTTGTGTAGGCCCGACATCCCAGTGTGGTTTCGCAGTTCCACGGGTCAAATCGCTGTACTATCCAGTTTTGGGCCTTTGGTATCTAAAAAAAAAGCAGTTTGAGTGTGTCGCTCACTGTTCAGCCGCAAATATCTCTATTTAAAAAAGTGTGGTATACCCCAGTAAACAATAACTGTGGTTTTGCCATCCCATGGTAAAAAACCTCTATTATTCAGCTTTTGGTAGTTTTTTCCGTAAAGAAAAACAGTAGTGTCTCCTGACTGTTGTGACACAAAAATATATCTGTTGAAAATAGTCTTGTGTAGGCCCGACATCCCAGCGGGGTTTCGCAGTTCCACGGGTCAAATCGCTGTACTATCCAGTTTTGGGCCTTTGGTATCTAAAAAAAAGCAGTTTGAGTGTGTCGCTCACTGTTCAGCCGCAAATATCTCTATTTAAAAAAGTGTGGTATACCCCAGTAAACAATAACTGTGGTTTTGCCATCCCACGGTAAAAAATCTCTATTATTCAGCTTTTGGTACTTTTTTCCGTAAAGAAAAACAGTAGTGTCTCCTGACTGTTGTGACACAAAAATATATCTGTTGAAAATAGTCTTGGGTAGGCCCGACATCCCAGTGTGGTTTCGCAGTTCCTCAGGTCAAATAGCTGTACTATCCAGTTTTGGGCCTTTGGTATCTAAAAAAAAAGCAGTTTGAGTGTGTCGCTCACTGTTCAGCCGCAAATATCTATATTTAAAAAGGTGTGGTGTACCCCAGTAAACAATAACTGTGGTTTTGCCATCCCACGGTAAAAAATCTCTATTATTCAGCTTTTGGTAGTTTTTTCCGTAAAGAAAAACAGTAGTGTCTCCTGACTGTTGTGACACAAAAATATATCTGTTGAAAATAGTCTTGTGTAGGCCCGACATCCCAGTGTGGTTTCGCAGTTCCACGGGTCAAATGGCTGTACTATCCAGTTTTGGGCCTTTGGTATCTAAAAAAAAGCAGTTTGAGTGTGTCGCTCACTGTTCAGCCGCAAATATCTCTATTTAAAAAAGTGTGGTATACCCCAGTAAACAATAACTGTGGTTCTGCCATCCCACGATAAAAAATCTCTATTATTCAGCTTTTGGTAGTTTTTTCCGTAAAGAAAAACAGTAGTGTCTCCTGACTGTTGTGACACAAAAATATATCTGTTGAAAATAGTCTTGTGTAGGCCCGACATCCCAGTGTGGTTTCGCAGTTCCACGGGTCAAATCGCTGTACTATCCAGTTTTGGGCCTTTGGTATCTAAAAAAAAAGCAGTTTGAGTGTGTCGCTCACTGTTCAGCCGCAAATATCTCTATTTAAAAAAGTGTGGTATACCCCAGTAAACAATAACTGTGGTTTTGCCATCCCATGGTAAAAAATCTCTATTATTCAGCTTTTGGTAGTTTTTTCCGTAAAGAAAAACAGTAGTGTCTCCTGACTGTTGTGACACAAAAATATATCTGTTGAAAATAGTCTTGTGTAGGCCCGACATCCCAGCGGGGTTTCGCAGTTCCACGGGTCAAATCGCTGTACTATCCAGTTTTGGGCCTTTGGTATCTAAAAAAAAGCAGTTTGAGTGTGTCGCTCACTGTTCAGCCGCAAATATCTCTATTTAAAAAAGTGTGGTATACCCCAGTAAACAATAACTGTGGTTTTGCCATCCCACGGTAAAAAATCTCTATTATTCAGCTTTTGGTACTTTTTTCCGTAAAGAAAAACAGTAGTGTCTCCTGACTGTTGTGACACAAAAATATATCTGTTGAAAATAGTCTTGTGTAGGCCCGACATCCCAGTGTGGTTTCGCAGTTCCTCGGGTCAAATGGCTGTACTATCCAGTTTTGGGCCTTTGGTATCTAAAAAAAAAGCAGTTTGAGTGTGTCGCTCACTGTTCAGCCGCAAATATCTCTATTTAAAAAGGTGTGGTGTACCCCAGTAAACAGTAACTGTGGTTTTGCCATCCCACGGTAAAAAATCTCTATTATTCAGCTTTTGGTAGTTTTTTCCGTAAAGAAAAACAGTAGTGTCTCCTGACTGTTGTGACACAAAAATATATCTGTTGAAAATAGTCTTGTGTAGGCCCGACATCCCAGTGTGGTTTCGCAGTTCCACGGGTCAAATCGCTGTACTATCCAGTTTTGGGCCTTTGGTATCTAAAAAAAAGCAGTTTGAGTGTGTCGCTCACTGTTCAGCCGCAAATATCTCTATTTAAAAAAGTGTGGTATACCCCAGTAAACAATAACTGTGGTTTTGCCATCCCACGGTAACAAATCTCTATTATTCAGCTTTTGGTAGTTTTTTCTGGAAAGAAAAACAGTAGTGTCTCCTGACTGTTGTGACACAAAAATATATCCTTTGAAAATAGTCTTGTGTAGGCCCGACATCCCAGTGTGGTTTCGCAGTTCCACGGGTCAAATCGCTGTACTATCCAGTTTTGGGCCTTTGGTATCTAAAAAAAAAGCAGTTTGAGTGTGTCGCTCACTGTTCAGCCGCAAATATCTCTATTTAAAAAAGTGTGGTATACCCCAGTAAACAATAACTGTGGTTTAGCCATCCCACGGTAAAAAATCTCTATTATTCAGCTTTTGGTAGTTTTTCCGTAAAGAAAAACAGTAGTGTCTCCTGACTGTTGTGACACAAAAATATATCTGTTGAAAATAGTCTTGTGTAGGCCCGACATCCCAGTGTGGTTTCGCAGTTCCATGGGTCAAATCGCTGTACTATCCAGTTTTGGGCCTTTGGTATCTAAAAAAAAAGCAGTTTGAGTGTGTCGCTCACTGTTCAGCCGCAAATATCTCTATTTAAAAAAGTGTGGTATACCCCAGTAAACAATAACTGTGGTTTTGCCATCCCACGGTAAAAAATCTCTATTATTCAGCTTTTGGTAGTTTTTTCCGTAAAGAAAAACAGTAGTGTCTCCTGACTGTTGTGACACAAAAATATATCTGTTGAAAATAGTCTTGTGTAGGCCCGACATCCCAGTGTGGTTTCGCAGTTCCACGGGTCAAATCGCTGTACTATCCAGTTTTGGGCCTTTGGTATCTAAAAAAAAAGCAGTTTGAGTGTGTCGCTCACTGTTCAGCCGCAAATATCTCTATTTAAAAAAGTGTGGTATACCCCAGTAAACAATAACTGTGGTTTTGCCATCCCACGGTAAAAAATCTCTATTATTCAGCTTTTGGTAGTTTTTTCCGTAAAGAAAAACAGTAGTGTCTCCTGACTGTTGTGACACAAAAATATATCTGTTGAAAATAGTCTTGTGTAGGCCCGACATCCCAGTGTGGTTTCGCAGTTCCACGGGTCAAATCGCTGTATTATCCAGTTTTGGGCCTTTGGTATCTAAAAAAAAAGCAGTTTGAGTGTGTCGCTCACTGTTCAGCCGCAAATATCTCTATTTAAAAAAGTGTGGTATACCCCAGTAAACAATAACTGTGGTTTTGCCATCCCACGGTAAAAAATCTCTATTATTCAGCTTTTGGTAGTTTTTTCCGTAAAGAAAAACAGTAGTGTCTCCTGACTGTTGTGACACAAAGATATAGCTGTTGAAAATAGTCTTGTGTAGGCCCGACATCCCAGTGTGGTTTCGCAGTTCCACGGGTCAAATCGCTGTACTATCCAGTTTTGGGCCTTTGGTATCTAAAAAAAAAGCAGTTTGAGTGTGTCGCTCACTGTTCAGCCGCAAATATCTCTATTTAAAAAAGTGTGGTATACCCCAGTAAACAATAACTGTGGCTTTGCCATCCCACGGTAAAAAATCTCTATTATTCAGCTTTTGGTAGTTTTTTCCGTAAAGAAAAACAGTAGTGTCTCCTGACTGTTGTGACACAAAAATATATCTGTTGAAAATAGTCTTGTGTAGGCCCGACATCCCAGTGTAGTTTCGCAGTTTCACGGGTCAAATCGCTGTACTATCCAGTTTTGGGCCTTTGGTATCTAAAAAAAATGCAGTTTGAGTGTGTCGCTCACTGTTCAGCCGCAAATATCTCTATTTAAAAAAGTGTGGTATACCCTAGTAAACAATAACTGTGGTTTTCCTCTTCCACGGTTCTAATCTACTCTTTATTACCCTTTTTCCATTGATAGTGCAAGTGTAAGCTATTTTACTTCATTTACAATGGGCAAGGCGCGTGGCAAGGGACGTGGAAGTGGACATTCTGTTGATGGTTCATGCAGAGGACGGGGCCGTGGCCAAGGTGAAAATGTGCCACAACCAAAAGCCACATCTTCTCGCTCCCACTTCTTGACCGAATTACTAGGGAAGCACAGAACAACACCAGTATTGAGAACTGATCAGTGTGAACAGGTTATTAATTGGATAGCAGACAATACTTCCAGTTACCTGGGCACCACCACCTCCGGTCTGTCTTCCACACGGTCAACTCTTAGTAGCCGTGAGTCTCGACCGCATACTCCTCCTCACCCTGATGCTCCTTCCTCCCACCATGCCGAGTGTCGTCAGACAGCAAGTGATCCCACACTTGGACACTCTGAAGAGCTGTTCGCTGGTCCATTTCCATATTTGGGCCCCTCGCCTGATACGCTTGAAGTGGTGGAAGAGGAGATCCCATGTTGCGATGCCCAAATATTTGAACAGCCACGGCCACAGGAAGTCGACGTTGACAATCTGTCACAAGAGGTGGACGATGACGAGACACAATTGCCAGGAAGTGAGAAGGAGGATCGTGGTGCGCAAGTGGAAGAGGAGGAGGTGGTGGATGATCTAGTAACTGACCCAACGTGGAAGGAGGACATGCAGAGTGAGGCCAGCAGCACACAGGGGGAGGGAGGCAGAGTACCCCAACAGGCAGGAAGAAGCAGTGTGGTGGCCGCAGACAGAAGGCAGGCAACCGTTCCCCGTAACACCAACATGAGGGACGTTGCCAGTACAAGCGGTAGGTCTTCCAGAGTCTGGAATTTTTTTTTTTTTTTTTTGCTGATAACCCCAAAAAGGCCGTATGTTCCACCTGCCATGCCAGCATCAGCAGGGGTGACAAAACTACCAGCCTGACCACCACCAGCATGATCAGGCACATGGCAGCAAAGCACCCGAGTTTGTGGGGCGGATCCCAGGGTCCACGACCAGTGTCAGCGGGTGTCACCACTGCTTCTTCCACTGTTGTGCGTGCAATAGAACCCCCAGTTGTGTGTGCAAGGCAATCCCCTGTCCATACTGCATGTAAAGATGCCCCCTCCTCTCAGTCTTCACTTGTTATGGCAGTTTCTCAAGAAACATCATCAACGTCCACGTCCCACCGCAGCGTTCAATTGTCCATATCCCAGACAGTTGAGCGAAAGCGGAAATTCGCAGCTAACACCCCACAGGCCACAGTCCTAAATTCGCACATTTCACGACTGCTTGCATTGGAAATGCTGCCTTTTAGGCTGGTGGAGACGGAATCCTTCCGCAATCTTACGGCGGTGGCCGTCCCTCGGTACATGGTCCCCAGCCGACACTATTTTGCCCAATGTGCCATCCCCGCACTACACAAGCACGTGTCCCAAAGCATCTGCCGTGCCCTCAACAACGCAGTTACTGGGAGAGTCCACCTGACAACGGACACGTGGACAAGTGCTTGTGGCCAGGGACGGTACATCTCTCTGACGGCACACTGGGTAAACATAGTGGAAGCCGGGACTCAGCCGGACCTTGGGACGGAACACATCCTCCCCACACCGAGGATTGCGGGCCCTATGTCAGTCATAGTTGCCCCCACAGTGTATAGCTCCTGCGCATCCTCCTCCTCCTCCTCCTCCTCATGTTCAGCCTCCATCTCAGATATCACCACATCAGTTACAAGCTGGAAGCATTGCAGTACTGCCTTCGCCAAGCGGCAACAGGCTGTGCTGAAACTCATAAGCTTAGGTGATAAACCTCACACTGCTTGTGAGTTGTGGACAGCTGTGAAAGAGCAGGCAGATCTGTGGCTGAGACCGCTGAACCTACATCCCGGCATGGTCGTGTGTGACAATGGCCATAACCTGGTGGCGGCTCTGAGGCGAGGTGAGATCACACACGTACCATGCCTGGCTCATGTGCTTAACCTCGTGGTTCAGCGGTTTCTTAAATCGTACCCCGAGTTGCCAGATCTGCTCGTGAAAGTACGCCGCCTATCAGCTCATTTTCGCAAATCGGCAACAGCTTCCGCCGCCCTTGCTGTGTTGCAGCAGCGTTTGCAGCTTCCGGCACACCGACTGGTGTGTGATGTCCCCACACGTTGGAAATCTACCCTCCACAGGTTGCAAAGGATTTGTGAGCAGAAGAGAGCAGTTGTGGAGTACCAGCTGCAACAAGGCCGTCGATATTCAGGTCAGACTCCACACATAAGACCTCAGGAGTGGGCCTGGATGTCTGACATATGTACCATCCTGACAAACTTTGAGGAGGCCACCAAGATGGTGAGTGGCGATGACGTCATCATTATTGTCAGCATCCCACTTGTCTGTCTTTTGCAACACTCTCTGCAGAGAATTAAAGAGGAGGCATTGCAGCCAGAGTATGATGAGATGGATCAAGAAGCCGTAGCGGGCGATTACACACAGCCCAGCCTCATCTCATCCCAACGTGCATTGGGGGACAATGAGGGAGAGGAGGAGGAGGAGGAGGAAGAACAGGAGCTGCTATCATGCGTTGTAGACGGTAGTACCTGCACAAGTGTCATACCGTCGGTTTAGCGTGGGTGGCCTGAGGACAGGGGGGAGGAGGAAGAGGAGGAGGAGGAGGAGAGCATGGTCAGTCGTCATCTTGGTGAGGACACGGAAATCTTGCCCGTTACCAGTCTGGCACGCATGGCTAACTTTATGTTACGCTGCCTTAACCGTGACCCTCGCGTTGTCAAAATGTTGGGTGACAGTCATTACTGGTTGGTGACACTTGTAGACCCCTGCTACAAGGAGAACTTTCACTATCTTATTCCTGAGGTGGAGAGGTCTACAAAAATGGGGCAATACCAGAAGGCCCTTGGTGCAGAACTCAAAAAAAAATTCCCATCTGAACACGCTAGCGGCAGAGGTCACAGTTCGTTGCCCAACCAAGGTGTACAGGCGAGAGAGATGCAACTCCAATCCAGCAGAGGCAGGAGAACACTGTCAACCTTCTGGGACAGTTTTCTGACACCCGCCCAGCTTACAGGCCCTGAGGCGTGGGGTACTCTCACAAGGAGTGGAAAGTTTCAAAAGATGGTGAGGGAGTACCTTGCCGATCGTACCAGCGTCCTCCGTGATTCCTCTGTGCCTTTTAATCATTGGGTATCCAAGCTGGACACTTGTAATGAACTCGCTCTGTATGCCTTGGAGGTCCTGGCCTGCCCTGCCACTAGCGTGTTATCGGAGCGTGTTTTTAGTGCCGCTGGGGGAATTATAACTGATAAGCGCACTCGCCTGTCAACTGACAATGCTGACAAGCTGACCCTTATCAAAATGAACAAGGGCAGGATTGGGCCAGACTTCTCATCACCACCAAATGACAGCAGAGTAACATAAAGTCAAATCCACTGTGTTATTTCGGGAGGTGTATTGACATGCACCGCTTCACACCCACACATGGGTATACGCTTCCTCGTTTCGGCTGTTTAATCTTCTTCTCCTTATCCTCAGCCTCCACCACCACTATACCACCAGGGTGCCAGCATTGCAAGTTCCTCCGTCCTTATTTTTGACAGCTTTTGCTTGGAAGGCATAAGCAAATACTATGGGACACCCACTCCCCAATAATGGGACTTATGTTTGTAATATGCTGTACTGCATGGCTCTTGTAAGGGGCATTGCAAGTTGCTCCGTCCTAATTTTTGGCAGCTTTTGCTGGGAAAGCATAAGCAAATACTATGGGACACCCACTCCCCAATAATGGGACTTATGTTTGTAATATGCTGTACTGCATGGCTCTTGTAAGGGGCATTGCAAGTTGCTCCGTCCTAATTTTTGGCAGCTTTTGCTTGGAAAGCATAAGCAAATACTATGGGACACCCACTCCCCAATAATGGGACTTATGTTTGTAATATGATGTACTGCATGGCTCTTGTAAGGGGCATTGCAAGTTGCTCCGTCCTAATTTTTGGCAGCTTTTGCTTGGAAAGCATAAGCAAATACTATGGGACACCCACTCCCCAATAATGGGACTTATGTTTGTAATATGATGTACTGCATGGCTCTTGTAAGGGGCATTGCAAGTTGCTCCGTCCTAATTTTTGGCAGCTTTTGCTGGGAAAGCATAAGCAAATACTATGGGACACCCACTCCCCAATAATGGGACTTATGTTTGTAATATGCTGTACTGCATGGCTCTTGTAAGGGGCATTGCAAGTTGCTCCATCCTAATTTTTGGCAGCTTTTGCTGGGAAAGCATAAGCAAATACTATGGGACACCCACTCCCCAATAATGGGACTTATGTTTGTAATATGCTGTACTGCATGTGACGCGCCCCCTGGGCCGTGTGTACACGTGTGTGTGATACCCGGTGCCTGGTCTCTGGGGTCTGTAGTCTCCGTGGCGGTGACCCAGTCCCGTGGCTCAGGCTGGTCAAACCAGTGGCAGTCTTTCTTAGGTTTTGAGGTTAATTGTCCAACTGCGCCACCCGTGGATTGCGGTCAGGGAGTACCACCGCTGTGAGGCAGACAGCTGAGGCTGGTGTTGTGTGCGCAGCATAGAATGGAATAAGGAGGAGTATAGCCTCAGGGCAGTGAGTGTGGATGATGGGGGTGATGGTGCACGAGCGCAGCAGGAATGACTCAGAGTCTTTGCAGTGCAGTTCAGGGTCTTTACTGATGATTATAAGGTAGACCCTCCCGGGAGTACTGGCTAGCATAAGAGGCCTGGTCAGTCTGTGAGCAAGCAGGAGTTCCCCTGGCCAGGTGGAGTTGTAGGCCTCCCCGTCTGTCTGCACTCTTCCTGGCTACCTTGCTGTAAGCGGGTAGAAGTAGCCCACGTCCCTGAGTGTACCGTGTAGTGCTCACCCGTATGGCTGGTTACTTGGGGCCTTCTGTTAGCCTCCGCTCCACGACGGCGGTGCTGGTCCCTTGCTTGTGACTGAGCCTCCGGGCTTCTATGGCTTCTATGGCCAGAGGACCTGAAATCCCCTGCCGGCTGGTTTCTGCTGCTGGATATATAAGTCCTCACAGCTTCGGACTCCTGTGTCCGGTTCCTATTGTCTTCTGCCAGGGCGAGCTCTGCTCAGCTTCCAGCCCCTGGTCTTTAGCTCCTAGCTCCTACAGAGCTCCTTGCTGTTACTTTCCCTTGCTCTTATTCTGACTCTGACTGTTCTCTGACTCACTCAACCCCGCCCCAGATCCAGTTTATAAGGGCAGAATTCTCCCCTCCCAGAATTGGGGCAGGAGGATGTTGCATGTTTAAGGGATCCTGACCAGGAAACCTCCCACTTGCTCTCCGACGTAATATCTCTATTACTGTGGTGACCAGACCCCTGGGGTGCCACACATGGCTCTTGTGAGGGGCATTGCAGTTCCTCATAATTTTTGGAAAGCCTTCCATTCACTGCTTAGGCCAACAGTGCACGGGAGACCCAGTTGCTATAAATGGAAAAAAAGGTTTAGTTAACGCCCTCTGACCTCCATGTCATTTAAAAGGGGCATTGGAGTGGCTCGAAATTTTTGGTAGGCATTGCACTCACTGTATGCCCTATAACTGTGTAGCCGAACCGCTCCTTTTGTTACAGAAACATATCCTACAAGACATATCTGGTTGACTGGCCTGATATTGATGTGAATGGTCCCTGTTCCTCCTGCTCTTTCTCCTTTGCCACTACCTCATCCATCATTTATCACCTGAAGCTTTGTTTTAACGGGAGTCATAGAACTTGGATAGTAGCAGGAAAACATCCAGAAATCCTCGGAGGAGGTAGGATATGCGCCAAAACGCTGACCACCTCCGGCCTTGCCGCTACTACATACATGCGCTTGCATTACAACAAAACAAAGCAGATGCTAACTTCTATCATCCTCATCATGCTCCTCACCTTGGCACTCTCAACTCCCCTGGTGGAGAATCCAGGGCCCACCGGAGGAGTCTGATAGTCCGGTGGGCTCGGCCAATGCTGCCCTAAAGAAAGCCAGGCTAAGAAAAGTGTGGGAAAGGTTACCGGGACAAATAGGGGTGGCTGGGGACCAAGTATGGACACCCGGCCACCCCCTGGAGGCTGGGGAGCAAGCGGGGACACCCGGCCACCAGGCGGCTGGGAACTGAGTATGGATACCAGGCCGCCGACACAGCCATGGCGTGGTGGCCAGATTCTGCCTCCACATGCCTAAAAGGCCCAATTTATAGTGCAAGCAAGCAAGCAGAATGGTATTGCAGCCTGGGGGTGGGTGGGTGGCAGGCTGCATACTTGAGCTTGTATTGCAAGGAATGGGGGAGGTACAATTGAACACTGCCCTGGGACTAGAACTTGCATGGGGATAGTTGCAAGTCTGCATCTTCTGATGCGGTAAGGATCACTTATGATGGGCACACTTTTAGACAGTGACCTGGGAGTCAGAGATGCTTCCAGGGGTCTTCCCCATGCTGTTTCCTTGTCTTTTCAGCACTTTATGCATGTGTCACACAGCACATGGCTAGATAAGGTTGTAAAATGTTAAAATGACATTTCACGGTGAATGCATTTGTCATAGTTGAAAGCAATACAAAAGTGCAAAAACGCATAAAAAATGCTACTTGTGAACATAGCCGAAGGTGTGGAGGAGTATTTTTGTTTTTGGTCATTTATTTTAACTTATACACAAGTCTTTTTCCTGGAAAGGATGTTCCTTAACATATTTCACAGGAAAAAAAATTCACTTTCGTTTTTGAACGTTTTATTGTGAGCCCGTAAAAGTGGCTTAATACCTCTGACCACGTTGTTGACAGCAGTGACCTGGGGGTCAGAAATGCTTCCTGGGGCGATCCCCATGCTGTCCCCATGTCATTTGAGCACTGTCACTATCGTTTTGGGCACTTGTTAGGCTTTTAAAAGACTGCCGGGGGTGCCACCGCAAAAATGCTCGAGTCTCCCATAGACTAACATTGGGCTCGTTGCTCGGGTCGAGCACCCGAGTATCACGGCGAGCTCGGCCCGAGCTTCGAGCACCCGAGCATTTTAGTGCTCGCTCAACACTAATAATAAACTGTAAGAACTAATATAAGAGGCAAACGGCAGCCATTCCACAATTTACAAATTTAAATTCAACCTACAAGAAGAGTCAACATTGAGACTCATGAATAATCCATTTGTCTTGACCTACTGAAAATAGACATCTGGGTAATTAACATTAAATTCTGTGTCATCACAGGCAGATCCATCACTCAGTAGACGGATGACCTCATACTCTTCGACCATGTTCTGGCATTCTGAGGAAGGTTTTCAACAATTTGGCCAGGCTAACCCTCCCTTCCATAGTGGTGCAGGTGCCCCAGCTGCGTTGACGAATTCCTCCTCTGCCTTGTGCTTCCACTGAGCCCCCGATGTCAGGTGGGAATGCCGTCAGTGGTGCGTCTACCAGTGTGCGCTTGTATTACCGCATTTTCTGAGTACTCACACCAGTGATGGAAGTAAGGATGGCACATAGTCCTTGTTGTGGGGATTCAGCAGGGTGGCCATCAAGTAATCAGCACTGGTAACAATCTACGCAACTTGGCAGTCATTGCACAGGCACCGCAGCATGCATTCACTCATTTGTGCCAGGCTGTCCAGAGGCAATGACAAGCTCTCCTTGATGGGATGTGTATCGTCTGTGTCCTCTGTATCCTCTAGCCACACTCCAGTGATGCCCTTGAGCTCCTTTGAGTGCCACTCTGCTGTGAACCTGGTTCCTCCTCCTAATCATCCTCTAAAACTGTCCCCTGGCTGGACAGTTGTGTATCTGTCCGCTGTTGGAACCCACGCTCCAAGAAATGAGTGAACGACTGGCCTGATAATGGTGTGAGTAGTCCCTGTTCCTCATGCTCCTCTTTCTGCTGTGCCACCACTTCATCCATCATCGCCTGAAGTGTTTTTTCAAGGAGACATAGAAGTGGTAGAGTATTGCACAGTCTCTCCAGGATATACAAGGTGGAGTTCCATCTTGTAGGTATGTCGCATATGAGGCAGAGAGTGGGAAGGCAGAAGTCATGCTTCATTGAGCAGCAGCATGGTGAGAACACCGAAAGCGTGCACAGATGGCCCTCACGTTCTGCAGCAGCTCTGACATCTCGGGATAATTTTTCAGGAAGCTCTACACCACCAAATTCACACTTGCACCAGGCAAGGGATGTGCGCTAAATTGACTAGGCCCAGTGATGCTACGAGATTTTGCCCATTATCACACACCACCAGGTCGGTCTTGAGGTTCAGTGGCAACAACCACTCATTGTTCTGTTGTTTGATACAGGTCTTACGTTATGTGGGATTTTCCCCCAAACAGATGAGTTATAGAACAGTCTACTGTTGTTTTCTGTTGACTGTGCTGAAGTTCGCAATGCAGGTGTTACACTCACCAGATGAGGAGGAAGCGAAGGAGGAGGCAACATAGACAGAGAAACATCCAAAAATCCATCAATCCTCGGTGGTTGTGGCACATGCGCCAAAATGCTTTCTGCCTCAGGCACAGCCACCACTACATTTACCCAGTGGGCAGATAGGGAGATATAGCATCGCTGCCCATACTGTGGTTCCCATAATCATAACGTATTGTTACCCTATTATAAATGACCTGTGAGCAGGAGGAAGAGGCCGAGACTGCAGCAGAAGAGGGAGCAGAAGGAGGCTCAGATATTTCCTGGATTATCAGGTGTGTAGTCTACTGAAGCTCATTCTTTGCATTTAGTTGCCTCGCCATGCAGGGGTTGCACAGGTTAAGAATAGTGATGAGCGAACATGCTCGCCAATGTTCGGTACGCACCTGAGCATCACTGTGCTCGACGAGCTCGGCGCTCGGCAAGTATTTCCAGGTTGCTCAGGTGGGAACTCAGGTCCCCTCCCTGCATGTTTGGCACTCTTTAGATAACCAATGAACATGCAGGGATTGCCTGCCATGCACTGTAATGCCGTAGCCATGTTGGTTCTGGGCGTTACAGTGATTGGCTGGCCGCACAGCGTCATCAGGTCTATATAAGACCTGGCGCCGCCATGCTCGTCACAGTCACTCTGGAATCAGACAGTGTAGGGAGAGGTGCTGCTGCGTCAGGGAGAGATTTGCTTGTGTATTAGGTAGTGAAGGGAGAAAAACCATACATTACACATATCCATCTTAACCAACAGTCCTTTTGAGGACTAACTAATCCATCTGCAGAGATTTCAGGCAGGCAGTGTATATAGGCAGACAGGGCATATAGCAGACTGCAGTGCATATAGCACAAGAGGCTCCATTCCAATTCCGCCTTCTGCTGCTGCTAGATATTTCTATACAAAGGCCCAGGTCTCAGGGGCCAGGAATACTTTTTTTTGGATCTTATATCCAGCTTAGCTAACAGTGATTCTGAGGACTAATCCAGCTGCATATATTCAGTGGTGATAGCAGGAGTAAGGTAGGCAGGCAGTGTATGTGGGAGACTGACTACAGTGCATATAGTGCAAGAGGGTCCATTGAACGTTCCTGCTGCTGCTGTTCTTACAGATATTTATAGACATAGTCTCAGATATCAGGGGCCAGGGAAAAAAAATTTTTGATCTTAATCCTGGTTATTTGCTTAAAAAGCAATCCAGAGTACACCATTTTTCTGCTCCATTTGCTTGTTCTCACTGCAGAATAAAGCCAGATCTGAGCCTGCACTGAACAGGGCACATGTCAGCTGTTTCTTACAGCTGACATGTGCCTGCAACAGCCACGAGTGGAATCGCGATCCACCCGTGGCGGTTAACCAGTTAAATGCCACTGTCAATCTCTGACAGAGGCATTTAACAGCACCACACTGGAAGGGGGGCATTACCCCTGCCCATCCGTGACCCCATCACATCATCTCGGGTCACTGATTGGTCGGCATGAGAACCCAGGGTCTGCAGCAGACCCCTGTGGTTGTCATATCTCGCCTGCTAGTGGACGGTGCTCATAGTTCATGAGCATTTCTACTGCATACAGGTGATCTGCTCATCGTCTGCATGCAGTAGAAGCAATCAGAAAACTGCTGCTTCTAGTGTCAGCGGGTGTCACCACTGCTTCTTCCACTGTTGTGCGTGCAATAGAACCCCCAGTTGTGTGTGCAAGGCAATCCCCTGTCCATACTGCATGTAAAGATGCCCCCTCCTCTCAGTCTTCACTTGTTATGGCAGTTTCTCAAGAAACATCATCAACGTCCACGTCCCACCGCAGCGTTCAATTGTCCATATCCCAGACAGTTGAGCGAAAGCGGAAATTCGCAGCTAACACCCCACAGGCCACAGTCCTAAATTCGCACATTTCACGACTGCTTGCATTGGAAATGCTGCCTTTTAGGCTGGTGGAGACGGAATCCTTCCGCAATCTTACGGCGGTGGCCGTCCCTCGGTACATGGTCCCCAGCCGACACTATTTTGCCCGATGTGCCATCCCCGCACTACACAAGCACGTGTCCCAAAGCATCTGCCGTGCCCTCAACAACGCAGTTACTGGGAGAGTCCACCTGACAACGGACACGTGGACAAGTGCTTGTGGCCAGGGACGGTACATCTCTCTGACGGCACACTGGGTAAACATAGTGGAAGCCGGGACTCAGCCGGACCTTGGGACGGAACACATCCTCCCCACACCGAGGATTGCGGGCCCTATGTCAGTCATAGTTGCCCCCACAGTGTATAGCTCCTGCGCATCCTCCTCCTCCTCCTCCTCCTCATGTTCAGCCTCCATCTCAGATATCACCACATCAGTTACAAGCTGGAAGCATTGCAGTACTGCCTTCGCCAAGCGGCAACAGGCTGTGCTGAAACTCATAAGCTTAGGTGATAAACCTCACACTGCTTGTGAGTTGTGGACAGCTGTGAAAGAGCAGGCAGATCTGTGGCTGAGACCGCTGAACCTACATCCCGGCATGGTCGTGTGTGACAATGGCCATAACCTGGTGGCGGCTCTGAGGCGAGGTGAGATCACACACGTACCATGCCTGGCTCATGTGCTTAACCTCGTGGTTCAGCGGTTTCTTAAATCGTACCCCGAGTTGCCAGATCTGCTCGTGAAAGTACGCCGCCTATCAGCTCATTTTCGCAAATCGGCAACAGCTTCCGCCGCCCTTGCTGTGTTGCAGCAGCGTTTGCAGCTTCCGGCACACCGACTGGTGTGTGATGTCCCCACACGTTGGAAATCTACCCTCCACAGGTTGCAAAGGATTTGTGAGCAGAAGAGAGCAGTTGTGGAGTACCAGCTGCAACAAGGCCGTCGATATTCAGGTCAGACTCCACACATAAGACCTCAGGAGTGGGCCTGGATGTCTGACATATGTACCATCCTGACAAACTTTGAGGAGGCCACCAAGATGGTGAGTGGCGATGACGTCATCATTATTGTCAGCATCCCACTTGTCTGTCTTTTGCAACACTCTCTGCAGAGAATTAAAGAGGAGGCATTGCAGCCAGAGTATGATGAGATGGATCAAGAAGCCGTAGCGGGCGATTACACACAGCCCAGCCTCATCTCATCCCAACGTGCATTGGGGGACAATGAGGGAGAGGAGGAGGAGGAGGAGGAAGAACAGGAGCTGCTATCATGCGTTGTAGACGGTAGTACCTGTACAAGTGTCATACCGTCGGTTTAGCGTGGGTGGCCTGAGGACAGGGGGGAGGAGGAAGAGGAGGAGGAGGAGGAGAGCATGGTCAGTCGTCATCTTGGTGAGGACACGGAAATCTTGCCCGTTACCAGTCTGGCACGCATGGCTAACTTTATGTTACGCTGCCTTAACCGTGACCCTCGCGTTGTCAAAATGTTGGGTGACAGTCATTACTGGTTGGTGACACTTGTAGACCCCTGCTACAAGGAGAACTTTCACTATCTTATTCCTGAGGTGGAGAGGTCTACAAAAATGGGGCAATACCAGAAGGCCCTTGGTGCAGAACTCAAAAAAAAAATTCCCATCTGAACACGCTAGCGGCAGAGGTCACAGTTCGTTGCCCAACCAAGGTGTACAGGCGAGAGAGATGCAACTCCAATCCAGCAGAGGCAGGAGAACACTGTCAACCTTCTGGGACAGTTTTCTGACACCCGCCCAGCTTACAGGCCCTGAGGCGTGGGGTACTCTCACAAGGAGTGGAAAGTTTCAAAAGATGGTGAGGGAGTACCTTGCCGATCGTACCAGCGTCCTCCGTGATTCCTCTGTGCCTTTTAATCATTGGGTATCCAAGCTGGACACTTGGAATGAACTCGCTCTGTATGCCTTGGAGGTCCTGGCCTGCCCTGCCACTAGCGTGTTATCGGAGCGTGTTTTTAGTGCCGCTGGGGGAATTATAACTGATAAGCGCACTCGCCTGTCAACTGACAATGCTGACAAGCTGACCCTTATCAAAATGAACAAGGGCAGGATTGGGCCAGACTTCTCATCACCACCAAATGACAGCAGAGTAACATAAAGTCAAATCCACTGTGTTATTTCGGGAGGTGTATTGACATGCACCGCTTCACACCCACACATGGGTATACGCTTCCTCGTTTCGGCTGTTTAATCTTCTTCTCCTTATCCTCAGCCTCCACCACCACTATACCACCAGGGTGCCAGCATTGCAAGTTCCTCCGTCCTTATTTTTGACAGCTTTTGCTTGGAAGGCATAAGCAAATACTATGGGACACCCACTCCCCAATAATGGGACTTATGTTTGTAATATGCTGTACTGCATGGCTCTTGTAAGGGGCATTGCAAGTTGCTCCGTCCTAATTTTTGGCAGCTTTTGCTGGGAAAGCATAAGCAAATACTATGGGACACCCACTCCCCAATAATGGGACTTATGTTTGTAATATGCTGTACTGCATGGCTCTTGTAAGGGGCATTGCAAGTTGCTCCGTCCTAATTTTTGGCAGCTTTTGCTTGGAAAGCATAAGCAAATACTATGGGACACCCACTCCCCAATAATGGGACTTATGTTTGTAATATGATGTACTGCATGGCTCTTGTAAGGGGCATTGCAAGTTGCTCCGTCCTAATTTTTGGCAGCTTTTGCTGGGAAAGCATAAGCAAATACTATGGGACACCCACTCCCCAATAATGGGACTTATGTTTGTAATATGCTGTACTGCATGGCTCTTGTAAGGGGCATTGCAAGTTGCTCCATCCTAATTTTTGGCAGCTTTTGCTTGGAAAGCATAAGCAAATACTATGGGACACCCACTCCCCAATAATGGGACTTATGTTTGTAATATGATGTGCTGCATGGCTCTTGTAAGGGGCATTGCAAGTTGCTCCGTCCTAATTTTTGGCGGCTTTTGCTGGGAAAGCATAAGCAAATACTATGGGACACCCACTCCCCAATAATGGGACTTATGTTTGTAATATGCTGTACTGCATGGCTCTTGTAAGGGGCATTGCAAGTTGCTCCATCCTAATTTTTGGCAGCTTTTGCTGGGAAAGCATAAGCAAATACTATGGGACACCCACTCCCCAATAATGGGACTTATGTTTGTAATATGCTGTACTGCATGTGACGCGCCCCCTGGGCCGTGTGTACACGTGTGTGGGATACCCGGTGCCTGGTCTCTGGGGTCTGTAGTCTCCGTGGCGGTGACCCAGTCCCGTGGCTCAGGCTGGTCAAACCAGTGGCAGTCTTTCTTAGGTTTTGAGGTTAATTGTCCAACTGCGCCACCCGTGGATTGCAGTCAGGGAGTACCACCGCTGTGAGGCAGACAGCTGAGGCTGGTGTTGTGTGCGCAGCATAGAATGGAATAAGGAGGAGTATAGCCTCAGGGCAGTGAGTGTGGATGATGGGGGTGATGGTGCACGAGCGCAGCAGGAATGACTCAGAGTCTTTGCAGTGCAGTTCAGGGTCTTTACTGATGATTATAAGGTAGACCCTCCCGGGAGTACTGGCTAGCATAAGAGGCCTGGTCAGTCTGTGAGCAAGCAGGAGTTCCCCTGGCCAGGTGGAGTTGTAGGCCTCCCCGTCTGTCTGCACTCTTCCTGGCTACCTTGCTGTAAGCGGGTAGAAGTAGCCCACGTCCCTGAGTGTACCGTGTAGTGCTCACCCGTATGGCTGGTTACTTGGGGCCTTCTGTTAGCCTCCGCTCCACGACGGCGGTGCTGGTCCCTTGCTTGTGACTGAGCCTCCGGGCTTCTATGGCTTCTATGGCCAGAGGACCTGAAATCCCCTGCCGGCTGGTTTCTGCTGCTGGATATATAAGTCCTCACAGCTTCGGACTCCTGTGTCCGGTTCCTATTGTCTTCTGCCAGGGCGAGCTCTGCTCAGCTTCCAGCCCCTGGTCTTTAGCTCCTAGCTCCTACAGAGCTCCTTGCTGTTACTTTCCCTTGCTCTTATTCTGACTCTGACTGTTCTCTGACTCACTCAACCCCGCCCCAGATCCAGTTTATAAGGGCAGAATTCTCCCCTCCCAGAATTGGGGCAGGAGGATGTTGCATGTTTAAGGGATCCTGACCAGGAAACCTCCCACTTGCTCTCCGACGTAATATCTCTATTACTGTGGTGACCAGACCCCTGGGGTGCCACACATGGCTCTTGTGAGGGGCATTGCAGTTCCTCATAATTTTTGGAAAGCCTTCCATTCACTGCTTAGGCCAACAGTGCACGGGAGACCCAGTTGCTATAAATGGAAAAAAAGGTTTAGTTAACGCCCTCTGACCTCCATGTCATTTAAAAGGGGCATTGGAGTGGCTCGAAATTTTTGGTAGGCATTGCACTCACTGTATGCCCTATAACTGTGTAGCCGAACCGCTCCTTTTGTTACAGAAACATATCCTACAAGACATATCTGGTTGACTGGCCTGATATTGATGTGAATGGTCCCTGTTCCTCCTGCTCTTTCTCCTTTGCCACTACCTCATCCATCATTTATCACCTGAAGCTTTGTTTTAACGGGAGTCATAGAACTTGGATAGTAGCAGGAAAACATCCAGAAATCCTCGGAGGAGGTAGGATATGCGCCAAAACGCTGACCACCTCCGGCCTTGCCGCTACTACATACATGCGCTTGCATTACAACAAAACAAAGCAGATGCTAACTTCTATCATCCTCATCATGCTCCTCACCTTGGCACTCTCAACTCCCCTGGTGGAGAATCCAGGGCCCACCGGAGGAGTCTGATAGTCCGGTGGGCTCGGCCAATGCTGCCCTAAAGCAAGCCAGGCTAAGAAAAGTGTGGGAAAGGTTACCGGGACAAATAGGGGTGGCTGGGGACCAAGTATGGACACCCGGCCACCCCCTGGAGGCTGGGGAGCAAGCGGGGACACCCGGCCACCAGGCGGCTGGGAACTGAGTATGGATACCAGGCCGCCGACACAGCCATGGCGTGGTGGCCAGATTCTGCCTCCACATGCCTAAAAGGCCCAATTTATAGTGCAAGCAAGCAAGCAGAATGGTATTGCAGCCTGGGGGTGGGTGGGTGGCAGGCTGCATACTTGAGCTTGTATTGCAAGGAATGGGGGAGGTACAATTGAACACTGCCCTGGGACTAGAACTTGCATGGGGATAGTTGCAAGTCTGCATCTTCTGATGCGGTAAGGATCACTTATGATGGGCACACTTTTAGACAGTGACCTGGGAGTCAGAGATGCTTCCAGGGGTCTTCCCCATGCTGTTTCCTTGTCTTTTCAGCACTTTATGCATGTGTCACACAGCACATGGCTAGATAAGGTTGTAAAATGTTAAAATGACATTTCACGGTGAATGCATTTGTCATAGTTGAAAGCAATACAAAAGTGCAAAAACGCATAAAAAATGCTACTTGTGAACATAGCCGAAGGTGTGGAGGAGTATTTTTGTTTTTGGTCATTTATTTTAACTTATACACAAGTCTTTTTCCTGGAAAGGATGTTCCTTAACATATTTCACAGGAAAAAAAATTCACTTTCGTTTTTGAACGTTTTATTGTGAGCCCGTAAAAGTGGCTTAATACCTCTGACCACGTTGTTGACAGCAGTGACCTGGGGGTCAGAAATGCTTCCTGGGGCGATCCCCATGCTGTCCCCATGTCATTTGAGCACTGTCACTATCGTTTTGGGCACTTGTTAGGCTTTTAAAAGACTGCCGGGGGTGCCACCGCAAAAATGCTCGAGTCTCCCATAGACTAACATTGGGCTCGTTGCTCGGGTCGAGCACCCGAGTATCACGGCGAGCTCGGCCCGAGCTTCGAGCACCCGAGCATTTTAGTGCTCGCTCAACACTAATAATAAACTGTAAGAACTAATATAAGAGGCAAACGGCAGCCATTCCACAATTTACAAATTTAAATTCAACCTACAAGAAGAGTCAACATTGAGACTCATGAATAATCCATTTGTCTTGACCTACTGAAAATAGACATCTGGGTAATTAACATTAAATTCTGTGTCATCACAGGCAGATCCATCACTCAGTAGACGGATGACCTCATACTCTTCGACCATGTTCTGGCATTCTGAGGAAGGTTTTCAACAATTTGGCCAGGCTAACCCTCCCTTCCATAGTGGTGCAGGTGCCCCAGCTGCGTTGACGAATTCCTCCTCTGCCTTGTGCTTCCACTGAGCCCCCGATGTCAGGTGGGAATGCCGTCAGTGGTGCGTCTACCAGTGTGCGCTTGTATTACCGCATTTTCTGAGTACTCACACCAGTGATGGAAGTAAGGATGGCACATAGTCCTTGTTGTGGGGATTCAGCAGGGTGGCCATCAAGTAATCAGCACTGGTAACAATCTACGCAACTTGGCAGTCATTGCACAGGCACCGCAGCATGCATTCACTCATTTGTGCCAGGCTGTCCAGAGGCAATGACAAGCTCTCCTTGATGGGATGTGTATCGTCTGTGTCCTCTGTATCCTCTAGCCACACTCCAGTGATGCCCTTGAGCTCCTTTGAGTGCCACTCTGCTGTGAACCTGGTTCCTCCTCCTAATCATCCTCTAAAACTGTCCCCTGGCTGGACAGTTGTGTATCTGTCCGCTGTTGGAACCCACGCTCCAAGAAATGAGTGAACGACTGGCCTGATAATGGTGTGAGTAGTCCCTGTTCCTCATGCTCCTCTTTCTGCTGTGCCACCACTTCATCCATCATCGCCTGAAGTGTTTTTTCAAGGAGACATAGAAGTGGTAGAGTATTGCACAGTCTCTCCAGGATATACAAGGTGGAGTTCCATCTTGTAGGTATGTCGCATATGAGGCAGAGAGTGGGAAGGCAGAAGTCATGCTTCATTGAGCAGCAGCATGGTGAGAACACCGAAAGCGTGCACAGATGGCCCTCACGTTCTGCAGCAGCTCTGACATCTCGGGATAATTTTTCAGGAAGCTCTACACCACCAAATTCACACTTGCACCAGGCAAGGGATGTGCGCTAAATTGACTAGGCCCAGTGATGCTACGAGATTTTGCCCATTATCACACACCACCAGGTCGGTCTTGAGGTTCAGTGGCAACAACCACTCATTGTTCTGTTGTTTGATACAGGTCTTACGTTATGTGGGATTTTCCCCCAAACAGATGAGTTATAGAACAGTCTACTGTTGTTTTCTGTTGACTGTGCTGAAGTTCGCAATGCAGGTGTTACACTCACCAGATGAGGAGGAAGCGAAGGAGGAGGCAACATAGACAGAGAAACATCCAAAAATCCATCAATCCTCGGTGGTTGTGGCACATGCGCCAAAATGCTTTCTGCCTCAGGCACAGCCACCACTACATTTACCCAGTGGGCAGATAGGGAGATATAGCATCGCTGCCCATACTGTGGTTCCCATAATCATAACGTATTGTTACCCTATTATAAATGACCTGTGAGCAGGAGGAAGAGGCCGAGACTGCAGCAGAAGAGGGAGCAGAAGGAGGCTCAGATATTTCCTGGATTATCAGGTGTGTAGTCTACTGAAGCTCATTCTTTGCATTTAGTTGCCTCGCCATGCAGGGGTTGCACAGGTTAAGAATAGTGATGAGCGAACATGCTCGCCAATGTTCGGTACGCACCTGAGCATCACTGTGCTCGACGAGCTCGGCGCTCGGCAAGTATTTCCAGGTTGCTCAGGTGGGAACTCAGGTCCCCTCCCTGCATGTTTGGCACTCTTTAGATAACCAATGAACATGCAGGGATTGCCTGCCATGCACTGTAATGCCGTAGCCATGTTGGTTCTGGGCGTTACAGTGATTGGCTGGCCGCACAGCGTCATCAGGTCTATATAAGACCTGGCGCCGCCATGCTCGTCACAGTCACTCTGGAATCAGACAGTGTAGGGAGAGGTGCTGCTGCGTCAGGGAGAGATTTGCTTGTGTATTAGGTAGTGAAGGGAGAAAAACCATACATTACACATATCCATCTTAACCAACAGTCCTTTTGAGGACTAACTAATCCATCTGCAGAGATTTCAGGCAGGCAGTGTATATAGGCAGACAGGGCATATAGCAGACTGCAGTGCATATAGCACAAGAGGCTCCATTCCAATTCCGCCTTCTGCTGCTGCTAGATATTTCTATACAAAGGCCCAGGTCTCAGGGGCCAGGAATACTTTTTTTTGGATCTTATATCCAGCTTAGCTAACAGTGATTCTGAGGACTAATCCAGCTGCATATATTCAGTGGTGATAGCAGGAGTAAGGTAGGCAGGCAGTGTATGTGGGAGACTGACTACAGTGCATATAGTGCAAGAGGGTCCATTGAACGTTCCTGCTGCTGCTGTTCTTACAGATATTTATAGACATAGTCTCAGATATCAGGGGCCAGGGAAAAAAAATTTTTGATCTTAATCCTGGTTATTTGCTTAAAAAGCAATCCAGAGTACACCATTTTTCTGCTCCATTTGCTTGTTCTCACTGCAGAATAAAGCCAGATCTGAGCCTGCACTGAACAGGGCACATGTCAGCTGTTTCTTACAGCTGACATGTGCCTGCAACAGCCACGAGTGGAATCGCGATCCACCCGTGGCGGTTAACCAGTTAAATGCCACTGTCAATCTCTGACAGAGGCATTTAACAGCACCACACTGGAAGGGGGGCATTACCCCTGCCCATCCGTGACCCCATCACATCATCTCGGGTCACTGATTGGTCGGCATGAGAACCCAGGGTCTGCAGCAGACCCCTGTGGTTGTCATATCTCGCCTGCTAGTGGACGGTGCTCATAGTTCATGAGCATTTCTACTGCATACAGGTGATCTGCTCATCATCTGCATGCAGTAGAAGCAATCAGAAAACTGCTGCTTCTAGTGTCAGCGGGTGTCACCACTGCTTCTTCCACTGTTGTGCGTGCAATAGAACCCCCAGTTGTGTGTGCAAGGCAATCCCCTGTCCATACTGCATGTAAAGATGCCCCCTCCTCTCAGTCTTCACTTGTTATGGCAGTTTCTCAAGAAACATCATCAACGTCCACGTCCCACCGCAGCGTTCAATTGTCCATATCCCAGACAGTTGAGCGAAAGCGGAAATTCGCAGCTAACACCCCACAGGCCACAGTCCTAAATTCGCACATTTCACGACTGCTTGCATTGGAAATGCTGCCTTTTAGGCTGGTGGAGACGGAATCCTTCCGCAATCTTACGGCGGTGGCCGTCCCTCGGTACATGGTCCCCAGCCGACACTATTTTGCCCGATGTGCCATCCCCGCACTACACAAGCACGTGTCCCAAAGCATCTGCCGTGCCCTCAACAACGCAGTTACTGGGAGAGTCCACCTGACAACGGACACGTGGACAAGTGCTTGTGGCCAGGGACGGTACATCTCTCTGACGGCACACTGGGTAAACATAGTGGAAGCCGGGACTCAGCCGGACCTTGGGACGGAACACATCCTCCCCACACCGAGGATTGCGGGCCCTATGTCAGTCATAGTTGCCCCCACAGTGTATAGCTCCTGCGCATCCTCCTCCTCCTCCTCCTCCTCATGTTCAGCCTCCATCTCAGATATCACCACATCAGTTACAAGCTGGAAGCATTGCAGTACTGCCTTCGCCAAGCGGCAACAGGCTGTGCTGAAACTCATAAGCTTAGGTGATAAACCTCACACTGCTTGTGAGTTGTGGACAGCTGTGAAAGAGCAGGCAGATCTGTGGCTGAGACCGCTGAACCTACATCCCGGCATGGTCGTGTGTGACAATGGCCATAACCTGGTGGCGGCTCTGAGGCGAGGTGAGATCACACACGTACCATGCCTGGCTCATGTGCTTAACCTCGTGGTTCAGCGGTTTCTTAAATCGTACCCCGAGTTGCCAGATCTGCTCGTGAAAGTACGCCGCCTATCAGCTCATTTTCGCAAATCGGCAACAGCTTCCGCCGCCCTTGCTGTGTTGCAGCAGCGTTTGCAGCTTCCGGCACACCGACTGGTGTGTGATGTCCCCACACGTTGGAAATCTACCCTCCACAGGTTGCAAAGGATTTGTGAGCAGAAGAGAGCAGTTGTGGAGTACCAGCTGCAACAAGGCCGTCGGTATTCAGGTCAGACTCCACACATAAGACCTCAGGAGTGGGCCTGGATGTCTGACATATGTACCATCCTGACAAACTTTGAGGAGGCCACCAAGATGGTGAGTGGCGATGACGTCATCATTATTGTCAGCATCCCACTTGTCTGTCTTTTGCAACACTCTCTGCAGAGAATTAAAGAGGAGGCATTGCAGCCAGAGTATGATGAGATGGATCAAGAAGCCGTAGCGGGCGATTACACACAGCCCAGCCTCATCTCATCCCAACGTGCATTGGGGGACAATGAGGGAGAGGAGGAGGAGGAGGAGGAAGAACAGGAGCTGCTATCATGCGTTGTAGACGGTAGTACCTGTACAAGTGTCATACCGTCGGTTTAGCGTGGGTGGCCTGAGGACAGGGGGGAGGAGGAAGAGGAGGAGGAGGAGGAGAGCATGGTCAGTCGTCATCTTGGTGAGGACACGGAAATCTTGCCCGTTACCAGTCTGGCACGCATGGCTAACTTTATGTTACGCTGCCTTAACCGTGACCCTCGCGTTGTCAAAATGTTGGGTGACAGTCATTACTGGTTGGTGACACTTGTAGACCCCTGCTACAAGGAGAACTTTCACTATCTTATTCCTGAGGTGGAGAGGTCTACAAAAATGGGGCAATACCAGAAGGCCCTTGGTGCAGAACTCAAAAAAAAATTCCCATCTGAACACGCTAGCGGCAGAGGTCACAGTTCGTTGCCCAACCAAGGTGTACAGGCGAGAGAGATGCAACTCCAATCCAGCAGAGGCAGGAGAACACTGTCAACCTTCTGGGACAGTTTTCTGACACCCGCCCAGCTTACAGGCCCTGAGGCGTGGGGTACTCTCACAAGGAGTGGAAAGTTTCAAAAGATGGTGAGGGAGTACCTTGCCGATCGTACCAGCGTCCTCCGTGATTCCTCTGTGCCTTTTAATCATTGGGTATCCAAGCTGGACACTTGGAATGAACTCGCTCTGTATGCCTTGGAGGTCCTGGCCTGCCCTGCCACTAGCGTGTTATCGGAGCGTGTTTTTAGTGCCGCTGGGGGAATTATAACTGATAAGCGCACTCGCCTGTCAACTGACAATGCTGACAAGCTGACCCTTATCAAAATGAACAAGGGCAGGATTGGGCCAGACTTCTCATCACCACCAAATGACAGCAGAGTAACATAAAGTCAAATCCACTGTGTTATTTCGGGAGGTGTATTGACATGCACCGCTTCACACCCACACATGGGTATACGCTTCCTCGTTTCGGCTGTTTAATCTTCTTCTCCTTATCCTCAGCCTCCACCACCACTATACCACCAGGGTGCCAGCATTGCAAGTTCCTCCGTCCTTATTTTTGACAGCTTTTGCTTGGAAGGCATAAGCAAATACTATGGGACACCCACTCCCCAATAATGGGACTTATGTTTGTAATATGCTGTACTGCATGGCTCTTGTAAGGGGCATTGCAAGTTGCTCCGTCCTAATTTTTGGCAGCTTTTGCTGGGAAAGCATAAGCAAATACTATGGGACACCCACTCCCCAATAATGGGACTTATGTTTGTAATATGCTGTACTGCATGGCTCTTGTAAGGGGCATTGCAAGTTGCTCCGTCCTAATTTTTGGCAGCTTTTGCTTGGAAAGCATAAGCAAATACTATGGGACACCCACTCCCCAATAATGGGACTTATGTTTGTAATATGATGTACTGCATGGCTCTTGTAAGGGGCATTGCAAGTTGCTCCGTCCTAATTTTTGGCAGCTTTTGCTGGGAAAGCATAAGCAAATACTATGGGACACCCACTCCCCAATAATGGGACTTATGTTTGTAATATGCTGTACTGCATGGCTCTTGTAAGGGGCATTGCAAGTTGCTCCATCCTAATTTTTGGCAGCTTTTGCTTGGAAAGCATAAGCAAATACTATGGGACACCCACTCCCCAATAATGGGACTTATGTTTGTAATATGATGTACTGCATGGCTCTTGTAAGGGGCATTGCAAGTTGCTCCGTCCTAATTTTTGGCGGCTTTTGCTGGGAAAGCATAAGCAAATACTATGGGACACCCACTCCCCAATAATGGGACTTATGTTTGTAATATGCTGTACTGCATGGCTCTTGTAAGGGGCATTGCAAGTTGCTCCATCCTAATTTTTGGCAGCTTTTGCTGGGAAAGCATAAGCAAATACTATGGGACACCCACTCCCCAATAATGGGACTTATGTTTGTAATATGCTGTACTGCATGTGACGCGCCCCCTGGGCCGTGTGTACACGTGTGTGGGATACCCGGTGCCTGGTCTCTGGGGTCTGTAGTCTCCGTGGCAGTGACCCAGTCCCGTGGCTCAGGCTGGTCAAACCAGTGGCAGTCTTTCTTAGGTTTTGAGGTTAATTGTCCAACTGCGCCACCCGTGGATTGCGGTCAGGGAGTACCACCGCTGTGAGGCAGACAGCTGAGGCTGGTGTTGTGTGCGCAGCATAGAATGGAATAAGGAGGAGTATAGCCTCAGGGCAGTGAGTGTGGATGATGGGGGTGATGGTGCACGAGCGCAGCAGGAATGACTCAGAGTCTTTGCAGTGCAGTTCAGGGTCTTTACTGATGATTATAAGGTAGACCCTCCCGGGAGTACTGGCTAGCATAAGAGGCCTGGTCAGTCTGTGAGCAAGCAGGAGTTCCCCTGGCCAGGTGGAGTTGTAGGCCTCCCCGTCTGTCTGCACTCTTCCTGGCTACCTTGCTGTAAGCGGGTAGAAGTAGCCCACGTCCCTGAGTGTACCGTGTAGTGCTCACCCGTATGGCTGGTTACTTGGGGCCTTCTGTTAGCCTCCGCTCCACGACGGCGGTGCTGGTCCCTTGCTTGTGACTGAGCCTCCGGGCTTCTATGGCTTCTATGGCCAGAGAACCTGAAATCCCCTGCCGGCTGGTTTCTGCTGCTGGATATATAAGTCCTCACAGCTTCGGACTCCTGTGTCCGGTTCCTATTGTCTTCTGCCAGGGCGAGCTCTGCTCAGCTTCCAGCCCCTGGTCTTTAGCTCCTAGCTCCTACAGAGCTCCTTGCTGTTACTTTCCCTTGCTCTTATTCTGACTCTGACTGTTCTCTGACTCACTCAACCCCGCCCCAGATCCAGTTTATAAGGGCAGAATTCTCCCCTCCCAGAATTGGGGCAGGAGGATGTTGCGTGTTTAAGGGATCCTGACCAGGAAACCTCCCACTTGCTCTCCGACGTAATATCTCTATTACTGTGGTGACCAGACCCCTGGGGTGCCACACATGGCTCTTGTGAGGGGCATTGCAGTTCCTCATAATTTTTGGAAAGCCTTCCATTCACTGCTTAGGCCAACAGTGCACGGGAGACCCAGTTGCTATAAATGGAAAAAAAGGTTTAGTTAACGCCCTCTGACCTCCATGTCATTTAAAAGGGGCATTGGAGTGGCTCGAAATTTTTGGTAGGCATTGCACTCACTGTATGCCCTATAACTGTGTAGCCGAACCGCTCCTTTTGTTACAGAAACATATCCTACAAGACATATCTGGTTGACTGGCCTGATATTGATGTGAATGGTCTCTGTTCCTCCTGCTCTTTCTCCTTTGCCACTACCTCATCCATCATTTATCACCTGAAGCTTTGTTTTAACGGGAGTCATAGAACTTGGATAGTAGCAGGAAAACATCCAGAAATCCTCGGAGGAGGTAGGATATGCGCCAAAACGCTGACCACCTCCGGCCTTGCCGCTACTACATACATGCGCTTGCATTACAACAAAACAAAGCAGATGCTAACTTCTATCATCCTCATCATGCTCCTCACCTTGGCACTCTCAACTCCCCTGGTGGAGAATCCAGGGCCCACCGGAGGAGTCTGATAGTCCGGTGGGCTCGGCCAATGCTGCCCTAAAGCAAGCCAGGCTAAGAAAAGTGTGGGAAAGGTTACCGGGACAAATAGGGGTGGCTGGGGACCAAGTATGGACACCCGGCCACCCCCTGGAGGCTGGGGAGCAAGCGGGGACACCCGGCCACCAGGCGGCTGGGAACTGAGTATGGATACCAGGCCGCCGACACAGCCATGGCGTGGTGGCCAGATTCTGCCTCCACATGCCTAAAAGGCCCAATTTATAGTGCAAGCAAGCAAGCAGAATGGTATTGCAGCCTGGGGGTGGGTGGGTGGCAGGCTGCATACTTGAGCTTGTATTGCAAGGAATGGGGGAGGTACAATTGAACACTGCCCTGGGACTAGAACTTGCATGGGGATAGTTGCAAGTCTGCATCTTCTGATGCGGTAAGGATCACTTATGATGGGCACACTTTTAGACAGTGACCTGGGAGTCAGAGATGCTTCCAGGGGTCTTCCCCATGCTGTTTCCTTGTCTTTTCAGCACTTTATGCATGTGTCACACAGCACATGGCTAGATAAGGTTGTAAAATGTTAAAATGACATTTCACGGTGAATGCATTTGTCATAGTTGAAAGCAATACAAAAGTGCAAAAACGCATAAAAAATGCTACTTGTGAACATAGCCGAAGGTGTGGAGGAGTATTTTTGTTTTTGGTCATTTATTTTAACTTATACACAAGTCTTTTTCCTGGAAAGGATGTTCCTTAACATATTTCACAGGAAAAAAAATTCACTTTCGTTTTTGAACGTTTTATTGTGAGCCCGTAAAAGTGGCTTAATACCTCTGACCACGTTGTTGACAGCAGTGACCTGGGGGTCAGAAATGCTTCCTGGGGCGATCCCCATGCTGTCCCCATGTCATTTGAGCACTGTCACTATCGTTTTGGGCACTTGTTAGGCTTTTAAAAGACTGCCGGGGGTGCCACCGCAAAAATGCTCGAGTCTCCCATAGACTAACATTGGGCTCGTTGCTCGGGTCGAGCACCCGAGTATCACGGCGAGCTTGGCCCGAGCTTCGAGCACCCGAGCATTTTAGTGCTCGCTCAACACTAATAATAAACTGTAAGAACTAATATAAGAGGCAAACGGCAGCCATTCCACAATTTACAAATTTAAATTCAACCTACAAGAAGAGTCAACATTGAGACTCATGAATAATCCATTTGTCTTGACCTACTGAAAATAGACATCTGGGTAATTAACATTAAATTCTGTGTCATCACAGGCAGATCCATCACTCAGTAGACGGATGACCTCATACTCTTCGACCATGTTCTGGCATTCTGAGGAAGGTTTTCAACAATTTGGCCAGGCTAACCCTCCCTTCCATAGTGGTGCAGGTGCCCCAGCTGCGTTGACGAATTCCTCCTCTGCCTTGTGCTTCCACTGAGCCCCCGATGTCAGGTGGGAATGCCGTCAGTGGTGCGTCTACCAGTGTGCGCTTGTATTACCGCATTTTCTGAGTACTCACACCAGTGATGGAAGTAAGGATGGCACATAGTCCTTGTTGTGGGGATTCAGCAGGGTGGCCATCAAGTAATCAGCACTGGTAACAATCTACGCAACTTGGCAGTCATTGCACAGGCACCGCAGCATGCATTCACTCATTTGTGCCAGGCTGTCCAGAGGCAATGACAAGCTCTCCTTGATGGGATGTGTATCGTCTGTGTCCTCTGTATCCTCTAGCCACACTCCAGTGATGCCCTTGAGCTCCTTTGAGTGCCACTCTGCTGTGAACCTGGTTCCTCCTCCTAATCATCCTCTAAAACTGTCCCCTGGCTGGACAGTTGTGTATCTGTCCGCTGTTGGAACCCACGCTCCAAGAAATGAGTGAACGACTGGCCTGATAATGGTGTGAGTAGTCCCTGTTCCTCATGCTCCTCTTTCTGCTGTGCCACCACTTCATCCATCATCGCCTGAAGTGTTTTTTCAAGGAGACATAGAAGTGGTAGAGTATTGCACAGTCTCTCCAGGATATACAAGGTGGAGTTCCATCTTGTAGGTATGTCGCATATGAGGCAGAGAGTGGGAAGGCAGAAGTCATGCTTCATTGAGCAGCAGCATGGTGAGAACACCGAAAGCGTGCACAGATTGCCCTCACGTTCTGCAGCAGCTCTGACATCTCGGGATAATTTTTCAGGAAGCTCTACACCACCAAATTCACACTTGCACCAGGCAAGGGATGTGCGCTAAATTGACTAGGCCCAGTGATGCTACGAGATTTTGCCCATTATCACACACCACCAGGTCAGTCTTGAGGTTCAGTGGCAACAACCACTCATTGTTCTGTTGTTTGATACAGGTCTTACGTTATGTGGGATTTTCCCCCAAACAGATGAGTTATAGAACAGTCTACTGTTGTTTTCTGTTGACTGTGCTGAAGTTCGCAATGCAGGTGTTACACTCACCAGATGAGGAGGAAGCGAAGGAGGAGGCAACATAGACAGAGAAACATCCAAAAATCCATCAATCCTCGGTGGTTGTGGCACATGCGCCAAAATGCTTTCTGCCTCAGGCACAGCCACCACTACATTTACCCAGTGGGCAGATAGGGAGATATAGCATCGCTGCCCATACTGTGGTTCCCATAATCATAACGTATTGTTACCCTATTATAAATGACCTGTGAGCAGGAGGAAGAGGCCGAGACTGCAGCAGAAGAGGGAGCAGAAGGAGGCTCAGATATTTCCTGGATTATCAGGTGTGTAGTCTACTGAAGCTCATTCTTTGCATTTAGTTGCCTCGCCATGCAGGGGTTGCACAGGTTAAGAATAGTGATGAGCGAACATGCTCGCCAATGTTCGGTACGCACCTGAGCATCACTGTGCTCGACGAGCTCGGCGCTCGGCAAGTATTTCCAGGTTGCTCAGGTGGGAACTCAGGTCCCCTCCCTGCATGTTTGGCACTCTTTAGATAACCAATGAACATGCAGGGATTGCCTGCCATGCACTGTAATGCCGTAGCCATGTTGGTTCTGGGCGTTACAGTGATTGGCTGGCCGCACAGCGTCATCAGGTCTATATAAGACCTGGCGCCGCCATGCTCGTCACAGTCACTCTGGAATCAGACAGTGTAGGGAGAGGTGCTGCTGCGTCAGGGAGAGATTTGCTTGTGTATTAGGTAGTGAAGGGAGAAAAACCATACATTACACATATCCATCTTAACCAACAGTCCTTTTGAGGACTAACTAATCCATCTGCAGAGATTTCAGGCAGGCAGTGTATATAGGCAGACAGGGCATATAGCAGACTGCAGTGCATATAGCACAAGAGGCTCCATTCCAATTCCGCCTTCTGCTGCTGCTAGATATTTCTATACAAAGGCCCAGGTCTCAGGGGCCAGGAATACTTTTTTTTGGATCTTATATCCAGCTTAGCTAACAGTGATTCTGAGGACTAATCCAGCTGCATATATTCAGTGGTGATAGCAGGAGTAAGGTAGGCAGGCAGTGTATGTGGGAGACTGACTACAGTGCATATAGTGCAAGAGGGTCCATTGAATGTTCCTGCTGCTGCTGTTCTTACAGATATTTATAGACATAGTCTCAGATATCAGGGGCCAGGGAAAAAAAATTTTTGATCTTAATCCTGGTTATTTGCTTAAAAAGCAATCCAGAGTACACCATTTTTCTGCTCCATTTGCTTGTTCTCACTGCAGAATAAAGCCAGATCTGAGCCTGCACTGAACAGGGCACATGTCAGCTGTTTCTTACAGCTGACATGTGCCTGCAACAGCCACGAGTGGAATCGCGATCCACCCGTGGCGGTTAACCAGTTAAATGCCACTGTCAATCTCTGACAGAGGCATTTAACAGCACCACACTGGAAGGGGGGCATTACCCCTGCCCATCCGTGACCCCATCACATCATCTCGGGTCACTGATTGGTCGGCATGAGAACCCAGGGTCTGCAGCAGACCCCTGTGGTTGTCATATCTCGCCTGCTAGTGGACGGTGCTCATAGTTCATGAGCATTTCTACTGCATACAGGTGATCTGCTCATCGTCTGCATGCAGTAGAAGCAATCAGAAAACTGCTGCTTCTAGTCTCCTATGGAGACTATTGAAGCATGTAGAAAATGTAAAAAAAAATTTTTTAAATATAAAGAAATTAAAAAAATATAAAAGTTTAAATCACCCCCCTTTCGCCCCATTCAAAATAAAATAATAAAAAAAAAACACATACACATATTTGGTATCACCGTGTTTAGAATCAAAATAAAAAAAGAATTAGTCCGATCGGTAAAAAAAAAAATTCTGAACTCCAGAACTATGTTTTTTTTAGGTCGTCGCAACATTGCAACAAAATGCAATAACGGGCGATCAAAACATCCCATCAGCTTGAAAATGGAATCAGTAGAAACATCAGCTCATCCTGCAAAAAATAAGCCCTCACCCAGCCCCCGATCCTCAAAAATGGAGACGCTACTGGTCTCGGAAAATGGCGCCATTTTTTTTTTCACAACTTAAATAAAAAGAACCTATACATGTTTGGTGTCTACAAATGAAAATGCAAAAACGGAAAAACCCAAGGTTGTTAAGGGGTTAAAACCGTGGTTCTCTGTCACGCATAATACCTATAAGAGGGTTCCAAAATCAGACATTTCTTCCATTTTCATTTCATTGCAGTGTGTCGGTCAGGCTATTCACACTAGATGTCTGTGAAGGATAGTATTAGCAAATTACAGGCCTGCAATATAAAATTGTTGTTCTCTTTCAGACGTATCACATATAACTGTGTTCCAAAATCAGCCATTTCTCGTGAACGTGGAAAATATTGTCCTCCATTAAAAATGGGCAAGGTGCGTGGCAAGGGACAGGGAAGTGGACGTGATGGTGGTGGTGCATGCAGAGGCCGAGTCCGAGGATGTGGCCGTGAGCAAGCTGAAATTGTGCCACAACAAACACCCACATCTTGTTGCTCGACCATCCTGTCCCAATTAATAGGGGACCGCAGAACACCACTATTTAACACAGAGCAGTGTCAAAAGGTTATTGGTTGAATAGCAGATAAAGCTTCTAGTCACTTAGACACCACCACCCTGTCTTCCACACAGTCAAGTCTCAGTAACTGTGAGTCTGGACCGCATATTCCTCACCCTGATCCTCCTTCCTCCCAACATGCCGAGAGACAACTGATCCCACACTTGGACACTCAAAAGAGCTGCTCATTTTTCCATTTGTAGATTTGGGCTTCCCTACCGGTCAGCTTCAAGCGAGTCAAGAGGAGAACGTGTGTAGCAATGCCCAAATATTGGAGCAGCCACGGTCATACGAAGGCGATGGTGGGAAAGGGCAATTACTGTCGCAAGAGGTGGATGATGATGATGATGAGACACAATTGCCAGAAAGTCAGGAGGAGGACCAGGGTGCGGAAAGGGAAGATGAGGTGGTGGATGATATAGTAACTGACAAGTGATTAGCAAGCATGCTCGCTACTGCTCGGTGCTCGCCCGAGCATCTCACTGCTCGAGATGCTCGGCGCTCGCCGAGTTTTCCGGGTTGCTCGGGCGGGAACTCGGGTCCCCTCCCTGCATGTTTGGCGCTCTTTAGAGAGCCAATGAACATGCAAGAATTGCCTGCCATGCACTGTAATGCCGTAGCCATGTTGGTTCTGGGCATTACAGTGATTTGCTGGCCGCACAGCGTCATCAGGTCTATATCAGACCTGGCGCCGCCATGCTCGTCACAGCCACTCCAGAATCAGACTGTGTAGGGAGAGGTGCTGCTGCATCAGGGAGAGATATGCTTGTGTATTAGGTAGTGTAGGGAGAAAAAACGTACGTTACTCATATCCATCTTAACAAACAGTCCTTTTGAGGACTAACTAATCCATCTGCAGAGATATCAGGCAGGCAGTGTATATAGGCAGACAGGGCATATAGCAGACTGCAGTGCATATAGCACAAGAGGCTACATTCCAATTCCGCCTTCTGCTGCTGCTAGATATTTCTATACAAAGGCCCAGGTCTCAGGGGCCAGGAATACTTTTTTTTGGATCTTTATCCAGCTTAGCTAACAGTGATTCTGAGGACTAATCCAGCTGCATATATTCAGTGGTGATAGCAGGAGTAAGGTAGGCAGGCAGTGTATGTGGCAGACTGACTACAGTGCACATAGTGCAAGAGGGTCCATTGAACGTTCCTGCTGCTGCTGTTCTTACAGATATTTGTAGACATAGTCTCAGATATCAGGGGCCAGGGAAAAAAAATTTTTGATCTTAATCCTGGTTATTTGCTTAAAAAGCCATCCAGAGTACACCATTTTTCTGCTCCATTTGCTTGTTCTCACTGCAGAATAAAGCCAGATCTGAGCCTGCACTGAACAGGCACATGTCAGCTGTTTCTTACAGCTGACATGTGCCTGCAACAGCCACGAGTGGAATCGCGATCCACCCGCGGCGGTTAACCAGTTAAATGCCACTGTCAATCTCTGACAGAGGCATTTAACAGCACCACACTGGAAGGGGGGCATTACCCCTGCCCATCCGTGACCCCATCACATCATCGCGGGTCACTGATTGGTCGGCATGACAACCCAGGGTCTGCAGCAGACCCCTGTGGTTGTCATGTCTCGCCTGCTAGTGGACGGCGCTCATAGTTCATGAGCATTTCTACTGCATACAGGTGATCTTCTCATCGTCTGCGTGCAGTAGAAGCAATCAGAAAACTGCTGCTTCTAGTCTCCTATGGAGACTATTGAAGCATGTAGAAAATGTAAAAAAATTTTTTTTTAAATATAAAGAAATTAAAAAAATATAAAAGTTTAAATCACCCCCCTTTCGCCCCATTCAAAATAAAATAATAATAAAAAAACACATACACATATTTGGTATCACCGTGTTTAGAATCAAAATAAAAAAAGAATTAGTCCGATCGGTAAAAAAAAAAATTCTGAACTCCAGAACTACGTTTTTTTTGGGTCGTCGCAACATTGCAACAAAATGCAATAACGGGCGATCAAAACATCCCATCAGCTTGAAAATGGAATCAGTAGAAACATCAGCTCATCCTGCAAAAAATAAGCCCTCACCCAGCCCCGATCCTCAAAAAATGGAGACGCTACTGGTCTCGGAAAATGGCGCCATTTTTTTTTCACAACTTAAATAAAAAGAACCTATACATGTTTGGTGTCTACAAATGAAAACGCAAAAACGGAAAAACCCACGGTTGTTAAGGGGTTAAAACCGTGGTTCTCTGTCACGCATAATACCTATAAGAGGGTTCCAAAATCAGACATTTCTTCCATTTTCATTTCATTGCAGTGTGTCGGTCAGGCTATTCACACTAGATGTCTGTGAAGGATAGTATTAGCAAATTACAGGCCTGCAATATAAAATTGTTGTTCTCTTTCAGACGTATCACATATAACTGTGTTCCAAAATCTGCCATTTCTCGTGAACATGGAAAATATTGCCCTCCATTAAAAATGGGCAAGGTGCGTGGCAAGGGACAGGGAAGTGGACGTGATGGTGGTGGTGCATGCAGAGGCCGAGTCCGAGGATGTGGCCGTGAGCAAGCTGAAATTGTGCCACAACAAACACCCACATCTTGTTGCTCGACCATCCTGTCCCAATTAATAGGGGACCGCAGAACACCACTATTTAACACAGAGCAGTGTCAAAAGGTTATTGGTTGAATAGCAGATAAAGCTTCTAGTCACTTAGACACCACCACCCTGTCTTCCACACAGTCAAGTCTCAGTAACTGTGAGTCTGGACCGCATATTCCTCACCCTGATCCTCCTTCCTCCCAACATGCCGAGAGACAACTGATCCCACACTTGGACACTCAAAAGAGCTGCTCATTTTTCCATTTGTAGATTTGGGCTTCCCTACCGGTCAGCTTCAAGCGAGTCAAGAGGAGAACGTGTGTAGCAATGCCCAAATATTGGAGCAGCCACGGTCATACGAAGGCGATGGTGGGAAAGGGCAATTACTGTCGCAAGAGGTGGATGATGATGATGATGAGACACAATTGCCAGAAAGTCAGGAGGAGGACCAGGGTGCGGAAAGGGAAGATGAGGTGGTGGATGATATAGTAACTGACAAGTGATTAGCAAGCATGCTCGCTACTGCTCGGTGCTCGCCCGAGCATCTCACTGCTCGAGATGCTCGGCGCTCGCCGAGTTTTCCGGGTTGCTCGGGCGGGAACTCGGGTCCCCTCCCTGCATGTTTGGCGCTCTTTAGAGAGCCAATGAACATGCAAGAATTGCCTGCCATGCACTGTAATGCCGTAGCCATGTTGGTTCTGGGCATTACAGTGATTTGCTGGCCGCACAGCGTCATCAGGTCTATATCAGACCTGGCGCCGCCATGCTCGTCACAGCCACTCCAGAATCAGACTGTGTAGGGAGAGGTGCTGCTGCATCAGGGAGAGATATGCTTGTGTATTAGGTAGTGTAGGGAGAAAAAACGTACGTTACTCATATCCATCTTAACAAACAGTCCTTTTGAGGACTAACTAATCCATCTGCAGAGATATCAGGCAGGCAGTGTATATAGGCAGACAGGGCATATAGCAGACTGCAGTGCATATAGCACAAGAGGCTACATTCCAATTCCGCCTTCTGCTGCTGCTAGATATTTCTATACAAAGGCCCAGGTCTCAGGGGCCAGGAATACTTTTTTTTGGATCTTTATCCAGCTTAGCTAACAGTGATTCTGAGGACTAATCCAGCTGCATATATTCAGTGGTGATAGCAGGAGTAAGGTAGGCAGGCAGTGTATGTGGCAGACTGACTACAGTGCACATAGTGCAAGAGGGTCCATTGAACGTTCCTGCTGCTGCTGTTCTTACAGATATTTGTAGACATAGTCTCAGATATCAGGGGCCAGGGAAAAAAAATTTTTGATCTTAATCCTGGTTATTTGCTTAAAAAGCCATCCAGAGTACACCATTTTTCTGCTCCATTTGCTTGTTCTCACTGCAGAATAAAGCCAGATCTGAGCCTGCACTGAACAGGCACATGTCAGCTGTTTCTTACAGCTGACATGTGCCTGCAACAGCCACGAGTGGAATCGCGATCCACCCGCGGCGGTTAACCAGTTAAATGCCACTGTCAATCTCTGACAGAGGCATTTAACAGCACCACACTGGAAGGGGGGCATTACCCCTGCCCATCCGTGACCCCATCACATCATCGCGGGTCACTGATTGGTCGGCATGACAACCCAGGGTCTGCAGCAGACCCCTGTGGTTGTCATGTCTCGCCTGCTAGTGGACGGCGCTCATAGTTCATGAGCATTTCTACTGCATACAGGTGATCTTCTCATCGTCTGCGTGCAGTAGAAGCAATCAGAAAACTGCTGCTTCTAGTCTCCTATGGAGACTATTGAAGCATGTAGAAAATGTAAAAAAATTTTTTTTAAATATAAAGAAATTAAAAAAATATAAAAGTTTAAATCACCCCCCTTTCGCCCCATTCAAAATAAAATAATAATAAAAAAACACATACACATATTTGGTATCACCGTGTTTAGAATCAAAATAAAAAAAGAATTAGTCCGATCGGTAAAAAAAAAAATTCTGAACTCCAGAACTACGTTTTTTTTGGGTCGTCGCAACATTGCAACAAAATGCAATAACGGGCGATCAAAACATCCCATCAGCTTGAAAATGGAATCAGTAGAAACATCAGCTCATCCTGCAAAAAATAAGCCCTCACCCAGCCCCGATCCTCAAAAAATGGAGACGCTACTGGTCTCGGAAAATGGCGCCATTTTTTTTTCACAACTTAAATAAAAAGAACCTATACATGTTTGGTGTCTACAAATGAAAACGCAAAAACGGAAAAACCCACGGTTGTTAAGGGGTTAAAACCGTGGTTCTCTGTCACGCATAATACCTATAAGAGGGTTCCAAAATCAGACATTTCTTCCATTTTCATTTCATTGCAGTGTGTCGGTCAGGCTATTCACACTAGATGTCTGTGAAGGATAGTATTAGCAAATTACAGGCCTGCAATATAAAATTGTTGTTCTCTTTCAGACGTATCACATATAACTGTGTTCCAAAATCTGCCATTTCTCGTGAACATGGAAAATATTGCCCTCCATTAAAAATGGGCAAGGTGCGTGGCAAGGGACAGGGAAGTGGACGTGATGGTGGTGGTGCATGCAGAGGCCGAGTCCGAGGATGTGGCCGTGAGCAAGCTGAAATTGTGCCACAACAAACACCCACATCTTGTTGCTCGACCATCCTGTCCCAATTAATAGGGGACCGCAGAACACCACTATTTAACACAGAGCAGTGTCAAAAGGTTATTGGTTGAATAGCAGATAAAGCTTCTAGTCACTTAGACACCACCACCCTGTCTTCCACACAGTCAAGTCTCAGTAACTGTGAGTCTGGACCGCATATTCCTCACCCTGATCCTCCTTCCTCCCAACATGCCGAGAGACAACTGATCCCACACTTGGACACTCAAAAGAGCTGCTCATTTTTCCATTTGTAGATTTGGGCTTCCCTACCGGTCAGCTTCAAACGAGTCAAGAGGAGAACGTGTGTAGCAATGCCCAAATATTGGAGCAGCCACGGTCATACAAAGGCGATGGTGGGAAAGGGCAATTACTGTCGCAAGAGGTGGATGATGATGATGATGAGACACAATTGCCAGAAAGTCAGGAGGAGGACCAGGGTGCGGAAGGGGAAGATGAGGTGGTGGATGATATAGTAACTGACAAGTGATTAGCAAGCATGCTCGCTACTGCTCGGTGCTCGTCCGAGCATCTCACTGCTCGAGATGCTCGGCGCTCGCCGAGTATTTCCGGGTTGCTCGGGCGGGAACTCGGGTCCCCTCCCTGCATGTTTAGCGCTCTTTAGAGAGCCAATGAACATGCAAGAATTGCCTGCCATGCACTGTAATGCCGTAGCCATGTTGGTTCGGGGCATTACAGTGATTTGCTGGCAGCACAGCGTCATCAGGTCTATATCAGACCTGGCGCCGCCATGCTCGTCACAGTCACTCCAGAATCAGACAGTGTAGGGAGAGGTGCTGCTGCATCAGGGAAAGATATGCTTGTGTATTAGGTAGTGTAGGGAGAAAAAACGTACGTTACTCATATCCATCTTAACAAACAGTCCTTTTGAGGACTAACTAATCCATCTGCAGAGATATCAGGCAGGCAGTGTATATAGGAAGACAGGGCATATAGCAGACTGCAGTGCATATAGCACAAGAGGCTCCATTCCAATTCTGCCTTCTGCTGCTGCTAAATATTTCTATACAAAGGCCCAGGTCTCAGGGGCCAGGAATACTTTTTTTTGGATCTTAATCCTCATTATTTGCTTAAAAAGCAATTCAGAGAACACTGTTTTTCTGCGCCATTTGCTTCTTGGCACTGCAGAATACAGCCAGGTCCTTCCCATATTACAGCCCTAGAAATCCAGCTATTTAAAACTGTGTTTTCTCCATCAAACGGATCACATATACGTTGTCAGAAAATACTGCCATTTCTGGCCTCCATTAAAAATTTCCTTTAGTGTGTTAGTGAAGCAATTTACAGCAGTTTGCTGTTCAAACTACTTACCTACAGGCCAAGTATTTAAAACTCTGTTTTCTCCATCACACAGATCACATATAAGTTCGCTCCAAACTCAGTCATTTGTAGTGAGCGTGGAAGATACTGTCTTTCATTTAAAATGGGCAAGGCACGTGGCAAGGGACGGGGAACTGAATGTGATGGTAATGGTGCATGCAGAGGCCGAGGACAAGGCCGTGGGCAAGCCGAAATTGTGCCACAACAAAAACCCACATCTTCTCTCTTGACCTTCCTATCCCAATTTCTAGGGGACCGCAGCACACCACTATTGAACCCAGAGCAGTGTCAAAAGGTTGTTGTTGGATAGCAGATAATGCTTCCAGTCACTTAGCCACCACCACCACCACCCTGTCTTCCACATGGTCAAGTCTCAGTAGCGGTGAGTCTGGACTGCATATTCCTCACCCTGATCCTACTTCCTCCCACCATGCTGAGTACCCAGAGACAACTGATCCCACACTTGGAGACTCTGAAAAGCTGTTCACTTTTCCATTTATAGATTCGGGCCTCTCGCCCGGTCCACTTGAAGCAGGGCAAGAGGAGATCGCATGTAGCGATGCCCAAATATTTCCCACAAGAGGTGGACAATGATGAGACACAATTGCCAGAAAGTCAGGAGGAGGACAAGGGTGCGGAAGCGAAAGATGAGGTGGTGGATGATATAGTAACTGACCCAACCTGGCAGGAGGACATGCAAAGCGAGGACAGCAGCACACAGGCAGAGGGAGGCAGAGCACTCCAACAGGCAGGAAGAAGAAGCAGTGTGGTGGCCGCAGACAGAAGGCAGGCAACCGTTCCTCGTAACACTAACACGATGGAAGTTGCCAGTACAACTGTTAGGTCTTCCCGAGTATGGTTGTTTTTTAAAGACTCTGCAGTTAACCCCAAAAGGCCATTTTCACCACCTGCCAGGACAACATCATCAGGGGTGGCAAAACGACCAGCCTGACCACCACCAGCATGATCAGGCACATGGCAGCAAAGCACCTGACTTTGTGGGCCGAACCCCAGGGTCCAGGAATAGTGTCTGTGGGTGGCACCATTGCTTCTTTCGCTGTTGTGCATGCAAGCTAATCCCCTGTCCATGGTGCATGCGAAGATGCCTCCTGCCCTGCACCTGTCGTTGCACACTCACAAGTAGCAGCATCAGGAAGCACGTCCATGTCCTTGTCTCAGCGCAGCGTTCAGTTGTCCATACCCCAGTCCTTGGAACGCAAGGGCAAATATTCAGCCAATGCCCCACAGGCCACACTACTAAATTCTCACATTTCACCACTACTTGCGCTCGAAATGTTGCCTTTTAGGCTCGTGGAGACAGAAACATTCCGCAACCTGATGGCGGCGGCCGTCCCTCGTTACTCAGTTCCCAGCCGCCACTATTTCTCCCGGTGTGCCGTCCCCACATTACGCAATCACGTGTCCCAAAACATTAGCTGTGCCCTTAACAACGCAGCTACCGGTAAAGTCCATCTAACCACGGACATGTGGACAAGTGTACACGTGGACAAGTGCTTGTGGGCAGGGACGGTACATCTCGCTGATGGCGCACTGGGTTAACATAGTGGAAGCCGGGAACCAGTCGGACCTTGGGACCGAACACATCCTCCCGATGCCAAAGATTGCAAGCCCTAGGTCAATCAGGGTTGCCCCCATGGTCTACAGCTCCTGCACCTCATCCTCCTTAGCCTCCTCCTCCTCTTCATCCTCCATCTCCGAAGTGACCACATTAGTCACAAGCTGGAAGCACTGCCTCGGCCAAGCGGCAACAGGCTGTGCTGAAGCTAATATGCTTAGGTGAAAAAACACACAATAAAGAGTTGTGGACATCTCTGAAAGATCAGGCAGATCTGTGGCTCACACTGCTGAACCTACAGCCTGGCATGGACGTGTGTGACAATGGAAGGAACCTGGTGGCGGCTCTGGGGCGAGGTGAGCTCACACACGTACCATACCTGGCCCATGTGCTTAACCTCGTAGTTCAGTGGTTTCTCAAATCCTACCCGGAGCTGCCGGATTTGCTTGTCAAAGTGTGCCGCCTGTGTGCCCATTTTAGAAGGTCAGCCACAGCTTCCGCCGCCCTTGCAGTGTTTCAGCATCGTTTGCAGCTTCCGGCTAACAAACTGGTGTGTGATGTCCCCACGCGTTGAAACTCTACACTGCAGATGTTGGGAAGGATTTGTGAGCAGAAGAGGGCAGTTGTTGAGTACCAGCATCAACAAGGCCATCGGTATTCAGTTCAGACTCCACACATAAGACCTCAGGAGTGGACATGGATGTCAGACATATGTACCATCCTCCAAAACTTTGAGGACTCCACCAAGATGGTGAGCGGCGATGACGCTATAATTAGCGTCACCATGCCGCTTCTCTTTCTTCTGAAACGCTCTCTGCTCACAATCAAAGAGGATGCATTGCAGGCGGAGCACGATGAGATGGAGGAAGGAACCATACAGGGTGATAACACACAGCCAAGCCTCCTCTCATGCCAATGTGGATTGGGTGACAATGAGGAAGAGGAGGAGGAGGAGGAAGGACAGCAGCTAGTTTCATGCACTATAGACGGAACTACCTGCACAGCTGTCATACCGTCTGTTCAGCATGGATGGCCAGAGGACAGAGAGAAGGAGGAGAGCATGGTCAGTCATCCTCTTGGTGAGGACACGGAAGTCTTGCCTGTTAGTAGTCTGGCACGCATGGCTGAGTTTCTGTTACGCTGCCTTTCCCATGACCCTCGCGTTCTCAAAATTTTGGGTGAAAGTCATTACTGGTTGGTGACACTTCTAGACCCACGCTACAAGGAGAACTTTATATCTCTTATTTCTGAGGGGGACAGGTCTGCAAAAATGGGGCTGTACCAGAAGGCCCTTGTTGCGGAACTATTAAAAAAATTCTCATCTGAAAACGCTGACAGCAGAGGGCACACTTCGTTGAACAACCCAGGAGTACAGGCGAGAGAGACACAACTTCAATCCAGCAGAGGTAGGGGAACACTGTCAAAGTTCTGGGAGAGTTTTCTCAGATCCTCCCATTGCACAGCCCCTGAGGCGCGGGGTACTCTCACAAGGAGTGGAAAATTTGGGAAGATGCTGAGGAAGTACCTTGCCGACCGTACCAATGTACTCCGTGATTCTGCTGTGCCTTATAATTATTGGGTATCCAAGCTGGATACGTGGAATGAACTGGCTCTCTATGCCTTGGAGGTCCTGGCCTGCCCTGCCACCAGCGTTTTATCAGATTGGGTTTTTAGTGTCGCTGGTGGAATTATAACTGATAAGCGCATCCGCCTGTCAACTGAAAATGCTGACAGGCTGACTCTTATAAAAATGCTGGATTGGGCCAGACTTCTCAACATCACCAAATGATAGCAGCGTAACATACACTCAAATCCATTGTCTTTTCTAGAAAGGTGTATTCCCATGTACCTGTTCACACCCACACATGGGTATACGCTTCCTGATTTTGTCTATTTGCTCTTGTCCTCCTCCTTCTCCTCATCCTCCACCACCATATCACCAGGGTGACCGTGGTACGTGATGCAACACCCATATAATTTTTTTAAAGGGTGTTTATGATGCCCGTAAAAAATTTTTTTTATACAGTATGTTCATGTATACCCCCCAGGGGTAAATATTTGTCAGCCAATACACTTAGTACATGGGCATTGCAAGTATAGGAGGCCCGCTCCTTTCTAACGGGAACATTTTCTTATGAGGCCCTCCTCCACGTCTCTTCCAAGGGTCATTGAAGTACTTCCAAATTTTTGGCAGCCATTGCATTCACTGCATAGACCAACACTATGGGAGACTCTCTCCTTTCTAATGGAAATTTGTCGTTACTGTGGCCCTGCTCTATGTGTCTATAAATTCTTAGTGGGGTTTTTCCTAAAATTGGTCAGCTGTTGGACTCACTGCATACCCTATAACTGTATAGCAGACACTCTACTTTCTAATGGGAACATGTCGTACTTTGTTACTGTGGCCCTGCTCTATGTGTCTTTAAATTCTTTGTGGGGTTTTTCCTAAAATTGGTCAGCCGTTGGACTCACTGCATACCCTATAACTGTATAGCAGACCCTCTCCTTTCTAATGGGAACATGTCGTACTTGTTACAGTGGCCCTGCTCTGTGTGTCTATAAATTCTTAGTGGGGTTTTCCTAAAATTGTTCAGCCGTTGGACTCACTGCATACCCTATAACTGTATAGCAGACCCTCTCCTTTCTAATGGGAACATGTCATACCTTGTTACTGTGGCCCTGCTCTATGTGTCTTTAAATTCTTAGTGGGGTTTTTCCAAAAATTGGTCAGCCGTTGGACTCACTGCATACCCTATAACTGTATACCAGACTCTCTCCTTTCTAATGGGAACATGTCGCACCTTGTTACTGTGGCCCTGCTCTATGTGTCTTTAAATTCTTAGTGGGGTTTTTCCGAAAATTGGTCAGCCGTTGGACTCACTGAATACCCTATAACTGTATAGCAGACTCTCACCTTTCTAATGGGAACATGTCGTATTTGTTACTGTGGCCCTGCTCTGTGTGTCTTTAAATTCTTAGTGGGGTTTTTCCTAAAATTGGTCAGCCGTTGGACTCACTGCATACCCTATAACTGTATAGCAGACCCTCTCCTTTCTAATGGGAACATGTTGCACCTTGTTACTGTGGCCCTGCTCTGTGTGTCTTTAAATTCTTAGTGGGGTTTTTCCTAAAATTGGTCAGCCATTGGACTCACTGCATACCCTATAACTGTATAGCACACTCTCTCCTTTCTAATGGGAAAATGTCGTACTTGTTAGTGTGGCCCTGCTCTGTGTGTCTTTAACCCCTTAACCCCCGAGGGTGGTTTGCACGTTAATGACCAGGCCAATTTTTACAATTCTGACCACTGTCACTTTATGAGGTAATTACTCTGGAACGCTTTGACGGATCCCCCTGAGTCTGAGACTGTTTTTTCGTGACATATTGTACTTCATGATTGTGGTAAAATTTATTTGATATCACTTGCGTTTATTTGTGAAAAAATGGAAATTTGGCGAAAATTTTGAAAATGTTGCAATTTTCAAAATTTTAATTTTTATGCCCTTAAATCAGAGAGATATGTCACACAAAAGAGTTAATAAATAACATTTCCCACATGTCTACTTTACATCAGCACAATTTTGGAACCAAATTTTTTTCAGGTTAGGAAGCTATAAGGGTTAAAATTTGACCAGCGATTTCTCATTTTTCCAACAAAATTTACAAAACCATTTTTTTTGGGACCACATCACATTTGAAGTCACTTTGAGAGGTCTTTATGACAGAAAATACCCAAAATTGACACCATTCTAAAAACTGCACCCCTCAAGGTGCTCAAAACCACATTCAAGAAATTTATTAACCCTTCAGGTGCTTCACAGGTATTTTTGGAATGTGGAAGAAAAAAATGAACATTTAACTTTTTTCACAAAAATGTTACTTTAGACCCAATTTTTTTTATTTTCACAGGGTAACAAGAAAAAATGGACCCCAAAATTTGTTGTGCAATTTCCTCTGGGCATGCCGATACCCCATATGTGGGGAAAAAACACTGTTTGGGCGCACGGCAGGGCTCGGAAGGGAAGGAGCGCCATTTGACTTTTTGATTGTAAAATTTGCTTGAATAATTAGCGGACGCCATGTTGCGTTTGGAAAGTCCCTGTGTGCCCAAACATTGGAGCTCCCCCACAAGTGATCCCATTTTGGAAACTAGACCCCCCAAGGCACCTATCTAGATGCATAGTGAGCACTTGGAACCCCAAGGTGCTTCACAAATTGATTCGTAAAAATGAAAAAGTGTTGTTTTTTTTCACTTTTTCATTTTTACTGAATCAATTTGTGAAGCACCTAGGGGTTCCAAGTGCTCACTATGCATCTACATAGGTGCCTTGGGGGGTCTAGTTTCCGGACGCGGCAATACCAACTATGTGTACTTTTATTGTTTTTTTTTTTTTTTTTTTTTTATAATAATATTTATTGATGGGTACATTATATTTTTATTTTTGGTGGATTATTATTATTTTTTTTTTATATATATTTTGCAATTTTTTCTTTATTTTTTTGACTTTCACTTTTTTTCTCTGATCGCCTGCATGGCACAGGAATGCAGCACCATCCCTGTGCCATGCAGGCTGTCAGCCCTGGACAGGGAGAAGATTGTTTGGAGATGATCTGCGCATGTCCAAAAAATCTTCCTGCTGTCTGGTGACCCGGATGTTGTCATGATGACATCGGGTCGTCATGGCAACATCCTGGAAGCCACGACAGACAGAGCTGGAAGCCAGAAGAGGAGGTGAGTATCTGCGATCACCTCCCCTTGCCATCGCAATGCTGCGATCGACATCGATCGCAGCATCGCGGGGGTTAATGTGCTGGGAGTGGTGCATGACCGCTCACTGCACATAGTACCGGGTGTCAGCTATGACAATCAGCTGACACCAGGCGGCGATCGCGCCTGCACAGCCTGTGTGCGCGCGCGATCGTCATGACGTAATCATACGGGTCTGGCTCTAAAGTCCCAGGGCACAGATGCGTATTAGTACGTCTAATGTTCTTAAGGGGTTAAATTCTTAGTGGAGTTTTTTCTAAAATTGGTCTGCCGTTGAACTCACTGCATACCTTATAACTGTATAGCAGACCCTCTCCTTTCTAATGGGAACATGTCGTACCTTGTTACTGTCTCCCTGCTCTATGTGTCTTTAAATTATTAGTGGGGTTTTTCCTAAAATTGGTCAGCCGTTGGACTCACTCTATACCCTATAACTGTATAGCAGACTCTCTCCTTTCTAATGGGAACATGTCGTACTTGTTACTGTGGCCCTGTTCTGTGTGTCTTTAAATTATTAGTGGGATTTTTCCCAAATTTTTGCAGCCCTTGCAGTCACAGCATGGGCATTTAATATAGGAGACCCACTCCTTTATAATGGTAACAATTTTTTTACTCAGACCCTCCTCTATGTCTCTTCAAAGGGGTATTGGGTTGCGTCCAAATTTTTGGCAGCCCTTACAGTCACTGGATACACAATAACAGTATAGAAGACCCACTTGTTAATAATGGGAACAACAAAGCATAGCCGGCTGATGGCTCTCTAACAATAGCGAGGGCTGACTCTTGGCCTTTTAAGAATATTAATGGCCGTCCGTCTGATGTCCCTATAAAATTAGGCTTTATGACTTTCAGAGTCACTCCATCATAAATAAAACAGGATGTGTCTGATGATGTGTCACACACCACATTCCCAGATAAAGTTGTAAAATGTTAAAATGGCATTTCCCGGTGAATGCATTTGTCTTATAAAATAACGTAAAAAAAACAAAACAATAGGATCTTTCTTTAGTATATAAAACAGTGTAACCAATTTAACCTCAATGTAATCACATTGTTCAGCTCATGCACCTCCTCCTCCATCTCCAAAATGAACACATCAGTCACAAGCTGACAGCACTGCAGCACTGCCTTGGCCAAGCGGCAACAGGCTGTGATGAAGATAACATGCTTAATGCTTAATTGACAAACCGCCCAGTGTTGCAGAGTTGTTGAAATCTATAACGCAGCAGCCTGATCTGTGGCTCACATTGCTGAACATACAGCCAGACATGGTCGTGTGTGACAATGGGCGGAACCTGGTGACAGAGAAATGACAGCAGGAGTAGATACGGTTTCCCTCTATGCCAGTCCTTTCACCGAGCTAAATACAACTCTCAGTAAAAAAAAGTTGTGGACTGGCTCCGTACCGTCCCTGGCCACATTCACCTGTCCACGTGTTTGTTGTTAGGCGGTGCTTCTCAGTAAGCGCACTGGGGAGGGCACGGGTAATGTTGTGGGACCCATGCTTGTGGAAAGCGGAGACGATACCGGGAGAAATAATGGTGGCTGGGGACCGAGTATGGACACCCGGCCGCTGCCGGCATGAGGTTGTGAAAAGCTTCCGCCTCCACAAGCTTAAAAGGCCATATTTCAAGTGCAAGCAGATGCCCAGAAATCTGGCAGTTTAGTGTTGCGGCCTTTTGGTGGGTGGCTGGCTGCATACTTGCACTTGCATTCCAAGTAACAGAAAACTAAGCAGATGGTGGCCTCTATCATCATCATGGCCTCACCTCCGCACTATAAACTCTCCTGAAGGAGAAGCCAGGGCCCACCGGAGGAGTCTCTGGTTCTCTGGTGGGCCCGTCCAACCCTGCCGAGAAGCAGCCCTGGCTAAGAAAAGCGTGGGGGAAGGTTCCCGGACACTCTATGGCTGCTTTTTTAATGTGGATCGGACATGCTAATGCATGTTATTTCTTAAACCGCATTACAGATCAGGCCATTGTCCAACTCTGTATTCAAGAAATTAAATGCGCAAAGAAAGATGTGTGTGTCAAAGCACCACCGTCAAGTGCGAGTTGATGTTGGACGGGCTGCCGTTGCTTCTGCAACAAGCTGCATAAGAGGACTTCCTGGGAGAAATGACACCCAGGGTAGATACGGTTTCCCTCTATGCCAGTCCTTTCACCGAGCTAATTACAACTCTCAGCAAAAAAAGTTGTGGACTGGCTCTGTACCGTCCCTGGCCACATTCACCTGTCCACGTGTTTGTGGTTAGGCGGTCCTTCCCAGTAAGTGCACTGGGGAGAGCACGGGTAACGTTGTGGGACCCGTGCTTGTGGAATGCGGAGGTGACACCGGGAGAAACAGTGGCGGCTGGGGATCGAGTATGGACACCCGGCCGCCGCCAGCATGAGGTTATAAAAAGCTTCCACCTTCACGAGCCTAAAAGGCCACATTTCAAGTGCAAGCAGCTGTCAAAAATTTGGCAGTATAGTATTGCAGCCTGTGGGTTGGTGGGTGCCTGGCTGCATACTTGCACTTGCATTCCAAGGAATGGGGTAGGGACAACTGAACGCTGCACTGGGACAAGGACGTGAACAGTTATTGTTGCAAGTCTGCAACGACAGGTGCATGGCGGGACGCATCTTTGCATGCGCCAAGGATCACTTATGATGGGCACACTTTTAGGCAGTGACCTGGGAGTCAGAAATGCTTCCAGAGGTCTTCCCCATACTGTTCCCATGTCTTTTCAGCACTGTATGCATGTGTCTGATGATGTGTCACACACCACATGGCCAGGTAAGGTTGTAAAATGTTAAAATGACATTTCTCAGTGAATGCATTTGTCTTTGTTGAAAGCAATGCAAAAGTGCAAAAACGCATCAAAAACGCTACGTGTGAACATAGCCCAAGGTGTGAAGGAGTATTTTTTTTTGTTATTTATTTTGCTTTATATACATTGTACATGTCATGGAAAGGATGTTCCTTAACATATTTCCCAGGAAAATCCATTTTGGTTTCGTTTTGGTATGTTTTATTGTGAGTCCGTAAAAGTGGTTTAATACCTCTGACAACATTGTTGACAGCAGTGACCTGGGAGTCAGAAATGCTTCCAGGGATCTATCCCATGTTGTTCCCATGTCATTTGAGCACTGTTCCCATTGATTTGGTCAATTTTTAGGCCCTCTTCGGACCGCCGGGGGGAGCTGCCAGAAAAATGCTTAAGTTTCCATAGACTTACATTGGGCTCATTGCTCGGGTCGAGCACCCGAGTATTCCAATTTACTCGACCCGAGCAACAAGTACCCGAGCATTTTATTGCTTGCTCATCACTATAACTGACCCAACCTGGCAGGGGGACATGCAGAGCGAGGTCAGCAGCACACAGAGGGAGGGAGGCTTAGCACCACAACAGGCAGGAAGAAGCAGCATGGTGGCCGCAGACGCAAGGCGGGAAAGGGTTCCTCGTAATGCCAACACGACAGAAGTTGCCAGTACAAGTGTTTGGTCTTCCCGAGTCTGGTTATTTTTCAAAGACTCTGCAGATAAACCCAAAAAGGCCGTTTGCACCACCTTCTAGGCCTGCATCAGCAGGTTTAGCAAAACTAGCAGCCTGACCACCACCAGCATGATCAGGCCTATGGCAGCAAAGCACCCGAATAAGTGGGCCGAACCCCAGGGTCCAGCAACAGTGTCTGTGGGTGATACCACTGCTTGTTCTGCTGTTGTGCGCTCACGCCAATCCTTTGTCCATGGTGCATGCCAATATGCCTCCTGCCCTGCACCTGTCATTGCACACTCTCAACTAGCACCATCAGCAAGCACGTCCTTGTCCCAGCACAGAGTTCAATTGTCCCTACCCCAGTCCTTGGAATGCAAGCACAAATACGCAGCCCACGCCCCACAGGCCACACTACTACATGCACACATTTTGCGAATGCTTGTGACTCGCCCCCTGGGCCGCGGGGCACCCGAAACCAGGCTTCTGTGCGATGCTGCGGGTAGTAGTGGCAACCCGATCCCATGGCTCAGAGTGGTCAGACCAAATGCTGTGGCTGTCTATTTATAGATTTGGGAATGTCCGACTACGCCACCCGTGGATTGCGGTCAGAGATAACCGCCGCTGCGAGGCAGACCACTGAGGCTGGTGTTGGTGTGCAGCACAGGGGTAGGACAACTCCCCACGGGAAGAGTGTAGCCTCAGGGCAGTGTAGGTGAATGCTGGGGGTGATGGTGCAGGCCGCAATAGTAAGAGTTCAGAGTCCGCTTCAAACAGTCCAGGGTCTTTATTGCAGATGTTATTACTGACCCAACAGGAGTACCGGTTAGGAATGGACCTGGGTATCTGAGAGCATTCGGGCGAGCCCCACTGACCAGGGTGAGTGTGTAGGCCTACCGTTCTCTCTCTATGCTCTTGCTGACTATCCCCCTTTTCGTGGTGTAATAGCCCACGTCCCTGAGCTGGCCGTGTACTTTGCCTGTATGACTTGCGACTCGGGCCTTGGGTACCTTTTGCTTCTCCTTGCTGTACTGGTCCCTCTTTGTGGCGGAGCCTCCAGGCTTCTTAGGCCAAGGGACCTGAAATCCCTCGTGGGTTGGTTCTCTGCTGCTGGGCTTGCAACCCTGACAGCTTCGGACCCAATGTGCGGTTGTGTACTTATCTCAGCCAGGACCGGCTCTCGTCGCCTCTGTCCCTGGCTTGCAGTTTCTCCTCTGCCTCACGGACTCCTCAGTAGAGATGAGCGTTGTTCTACTCGAACTGTTCGCCAATCTCAAAGCTGTTTTGGGCGGTGTTCGAGCCGTTCGGCGAACACGAACAATTTGATAAAAATTCGGCTGTTCGAGGTTATGTTCGATAACTGTTCGTGCACCAAAATCATAACTGGATTTTTTCTCAGTAATGATGAAAATTAATGTTAATACGCAGTTTGAGTGTACAGCGGGGTGGGGGGAGGGGCAGGGGATGGATCTCTGCAGGAACAATGAAGATCTCCATTTTTTTTTCTCTTTCCCGCATTTGCAGTGGGGAGGTGCAATCTGTCAGCCTATCAGCAGCGCACACACGGAGCGAAGTGCTTTTTTTCACACAAGCAAGGGCATGTGTCATTGGCAGTGTATGTCACATGTCCTTGCCCTATAAGACCAAGCCATTTTCCCCGTCGCCACCATTTTCTCACTGCTGCAGCTGCGTGTTAGACGGCACCGCTGTTGCTGTGTGCGCTATACCTTGTTAATTTCAAGCCAATTTTCGCACAAATATACAGATAGCTTGGGAGTAGGGAATAGTTGTGATTGCAGTCCTTTTAAGGACTAGGTTACAGCATTTCCTACGACTTTTATCAGGGAGGTCTGTGCTCTTAAATAGATAGGTTGTGGGAGTAAAGACTAATTGTAATTGGAGTCCTTTTCAGGACTAGGTTACATGAGTTCCTATCAGTTTTTGCCAGGCAGGTCTGTGCCAGTGCTGTGCAAGTTTTTTTCACAGCATTTGGCTGAATCTAGCAAAGCTAATCCTTTTTGGCCTATTGCAGAGTGTGTTAGTCAGTGGAGTAGCCTATCTGTGTTGCAAGATATACCACCTGTGTATAGAATACCAATTTTTTTACTGCACCTAGTGAAGTAAAATCTTTTGGGCATAGCATCATTCTATTAGTCCATCTATACTGACCTCCATCAGGTTGCAAATTAAAACTAATTTTTATCTGCATCTACAGTACCTCTGAAAAAATATTTGGGCTTCTAGCTGTGTGTGGGACTTGTTGTATTAGTCCATCTATACTGACCTCCATCAGGTTGCAAACTGAATATATTTTTTTCTGCATCTACCTCTGAAAAAATATTGGGCTTCTAGCTGTGTGTGGGTCTTGTTCTATTAATCCATCTATACTGACCTCCATCAGGTTGCAAACTGAATATAATTTTTTTCTGCATCTAGCTCTGAAAAAATATTTGGCCTTCTAGCAGTGTGTCGGACTTTCTCTATTAGTCCATCTATACTGACCTCCATCAGGTTGCAAATTAAAACTAATTTTTATCTGCATCTACAGTACCTCTGAAAAAATATTTGGGCTTCTAGCTGTGTGTGGGACTTGTTGTATTAGTCCATCTATACTGACCTCCATCAGGTTGCAAATTAAAACTAATTTTTATCTGCATCTACAGTACCTCTGAAAAAATATTTGGGCTTCTAGCTGTGTGTGGGACTTGTTGTACTAGTCCATCTATACTGACCTCCATCAGGTTGCAAACTGAATATATTTTTTTCTGCATCTACCTCTGAAAAAATATTTGGGCTTCTAGCTGTGTGTGGGACTTGTTGTATTAGTCCATCTATACTGACCTCCATCAGGTTGCAAACTGAATATATTTTTTTCTGCATCTACCTCTGAAAAATTATTGGGCTTCTAGCTGTGTGTGGGACTTGTTGTATTAGTCCATCTATACTGACCTCCATCAGGTTGCAAACTGAATATATTTTTTTCTGCATCTACCTCTGAAAAAATTTTGGGCTTCTAGCTGTGTGTGGGTCTTGTTCTATTAATCCATCTATACTGACCTCCATCAGGTTGCAAACTGAATATAATTTTTTCTGCATCTAGCTCTGAAAAAATATTTGGCCTTCTAGCAGTGTGTCGGACTTTCTCTATTAGTCCATCTATACTGACCTCCATCAGGTTGCAAATTAAACCTAATTTTTATCTGCATCTACAGTACCTCTGAAAAAATATTTGGGCTTCTAGCTGTGTGTGGGACTTGTTGTATTAGTCCATCTATACTGACCTCCATCAGGTTGCAAATTAAAAATAATTTTTATCTGTATCTATAGTACCTCTGAAAAAATATTTGGGCTTCTAGCTGTGTGTGGGACTTGTTGTATTAGTCCATCTATACTGACCTCCATCAGGTTGCAAATTAAAACTAATTTTTATCTGCATCTACAGTACCTCTGAAAAAATATTTGGGCTTCTAGCTGTGTGTGGGACTTGTTGTACTAGTCCATCTATACTGACCTCCATCAGGTTGCAAACTGAATATATTTTTTTCTGCATCTACCTCTGAAAAAATATTTGGGCTTCTAGCTGTGTGTGGGACTTGTTGTATTAGTCCATCTATACTGACCTCCATCAGGTTGCAAACTGAATATATTTTTTTCTGCATCTACCTCTGAAAAATTATTGGGCTTCTAGCTGTGTGTGGGACTTGTTGTATTAGTCCATCTATACTGACCTCCATCAGGTTGCAAACTGAATATATTTTTTTCTGCATCTACCTCTGAAAAAATTTTGGGCTTCTAGCTGTGTGTGGGTCTTGTTCTATTAATCCATCTATACTGACCTCCATCAGGTTGCAAACTGAATATAATTTTTTCTGCATCTAGCTCTGAAAAAATATTTGGCCTTCTAGCAGTGTGTCGGACTTTCTCTATTAGTCCATCTATACTGACCTCCATCAGGTTGCAAATTAAAACTAATTTTTATCTGCATCTACAGTACCTCTGAAAAAATATTTGGGCTTCTAGCTGTGTGTGGGACTTGTTGTATTAGTCCATCTATACTGACCTCCATCAGGTTGCAAACTGAATATATTTTTTTCTGCATCTACCTCTGAAAAAATATTGGGCTTCTAGCTGTGTGTGGGACTTGTTGTATTAGTCCATCTATACTGACCTCCATCAGGTTGCAAACTGAATATATTTTTTTCTGCATCTACCTCTGAAAAAATATTGGGCTTCTAGCTGTGTGTGGGTCTTGTTCTATTAATCCATCTATACTGACCTCCATCAGGTTGCAAACTGAATATAATTTTTTTCTGCATCTAGCTCTGAAAAAATATTTGGCCTTCTAGCAGTGTGTCGGACTTTCTCTATTAGTCCATCTATACTGACCTCCATCAGGTTGCAAATTAAAACTAATTTTTATCTGCATCTACAGTACCTCTGAAAAAATATTTGGGCTTCTAGCTGTGTGTGGGACTTGTTGTATTAGTCCATCTATACTGACCTCCATCAGGTTGCAAACTGAATATATTTTTTTCTGCATCTACCTCTGAAAAAATATTTGGGCTTTTAGCTGTGTGTGGGACTTGTTGTATTAGTCCATCTATACTGACCTCCATCAGGTTGCAAACTGAATATATTTTTTTCTGCATCTACCTCTGAAAAAATATTGGGCTTCTAGCTGTGTGTGGGACTTGTTGTATTAGTCCATCTATACTGACCTCCATCAGGTTGCAAACTGAATATATTTTTTTCTGCATCTAACCCAGCCAATAGTTTTGGCCTAATACCACAGTTTGGCCACTCAGCTCTGCTCGGTTACCATCCATTGTTTTTTTGTGCAAACAACTCCAGAGTTGTGAATTAGTTAACCACCAAAATGAGTGGAAAAAGGCCTGCTGCTGGTGGAAAGGGTAATAGGCATGTTGGGAAGGGGAGAAAAGGTTGTGTCCGTGGGGTAGGTGTTAAAGCAACAGTAACATCTGCAGAAGAAAGACCATCTTCCAGCCAAACTAAAATGTCTACTTCTTTTAGCGGACAATGTGATAAGATCCCTTTCCTACGGCCACGCCAATCGCTACAAATTCCAGATGAGGCACAAAAACAGCAGGTGCTTCAACGGATATCAAGTGCTCCTTTAAGTGGGCTCTCCTCCACATCAACTTCAACATCACAAATACTCCAGTCCTCAAAGGTGTCACCCAAATCGCACTTGCTTCCTCACAGCTCCCAAATCTCCAGCTGCCTGTCTGAGTATGAGGTAGAACAGATGGTTGAGTCTGCAGAGCTGTTTACTCATACTATAGCCTGGGAATCAGAGGTCGACTCCAGCGCTTCTGTGAATCCAGACGAGGAAATGATCTGCACTGATGCCCAGAATCTTTATGAGTCGGATCCAGGACCAGACGCAGAAGGTTCTGACCATAATGTAGACCCTCATTCCCAAACTGTAACTCCTGTTGGTGGAGACAATGAGGAAGACGATGATAAGACTCAAATACCTGATTGGAGCGACAACTTTAGTTTTTTGTCAGGGCAGGAACAGGTTGGCTCTGAGGACGACGGGTGTGATAACACACAGGGTGATGATGATGAGGTTGGAGATCCCACTTACTGTCAACCCACAGTCAGCCAAGAGATGAGGTCAGCAGAGGAGGTGGAGTAAGATTCTAGTGACGACGAGGTCAGGTTGCGCCTTCCTGGACAGAGACGTAGTACTGGAAGCACGTCAACAACTGCATCCTCAAACACAACTCTGCCTCTCACCACAAGTCGTGGTGGCTCTTCAGGTCGCATGGGTGCTAAGCCTTGCATAGCCTGGGAATTTTTTCAGATCGATAAAGATGACCCAACTCGTGTTATCTGTAACATTTGTCAGCAAAAGCTAAGTAGAGGCCAAAAAATACATAGTTTGAGTACTTCATGCATGAACCGGCACATGGACATGAAGCATAAGTTGCAGTGGGAAGCTCAGTGTGCTACAATGCGGCCTAGCCGGCCGGGCCAACCACCGTCTGCCATATCTTGTGCATCCGCGGCCTCTTCATCCTCTGTGACTGGGGGGACAGCAGTCACACCTGTTTTGGGGCGCAGACCTGCCACCTCTTTACCCGCAACAGCCAGCGTGATTGGCAGGTCATCATTTTCTTTGGAGGTGGTAACACCAGCTGGTGTTGAGCGCTGTCCGACATCTATAGCACCACCTTTGGATCAAGGCAACCTAACATGTCCGCCTGCATCTTCCTCACAGACCGGCAGTTTGCCGGGGACACCCTTATCAACCCCGTCTAAGCACAATAGCCAGCCCTCGGTCCCTCAGATGTGAACAAGTAAAAGACCATTTCCTCCTAGCCATGAGAAAGCTAAGAGGTTGAATTTCACCATCTGCAAGCTCTTGGCTACAGAAATGCTGCCTTTCCGCCTGGTGGACACAGAGGATTTTCGAGACCTTATGTCCGTCGCAGTGCCCCAGTACCAGATGCCCAGTCGGCACTACTTCTCAAAGAAAGGTGTGCCTGCGCTCCACCAGCATGTCGCACACAACATCACCGCTTCTTTGAGAAACTCTGTGTGTGACAGGGTGCATTTCACCACAGACACTTGGACGAGTAGGCATGGACAGGGGCGTTACATGTCGCTGACTGGGCACTGGGTAGCTATGGTGACAGCAGGACAAGGGGCTGCTGTCCAAGTCTTGCCGTCCCCACGAGTTGTGCGTCAATCCTCTTTATGTCAAAGTTCCTCCACTGCTTCTGCCTCCTCAACCTCCTCTCGGTCTTCCACCTGCACCCAAAGCCTGTCTGGTCATGCCACAAGCTTTCTAACTGCGCAGAAGGGATCCTGCACACCTCCTTACTATGCTGGCAGTAGGGCTCAACGTCATCAGGCGGTTTTTACATTGAAATGTCTGGGAAATGTGAGTCACACAGCTGAGGAGTTGTGGTCAGCTCTGGAGAACCAATTTCATGAATGGTTGTCTCCACTGGACCTGAAACCAGGGAAGGCCGTGTGCGACAATGCTGCAAACCTGGGTGCGGCCCTTCGCTGGGGCAATGTCACACACGTGCCTTGTATGGCTCACGTGTTGAACCTGGTTGTCCAGCAATTTTTAGCCCACTATCCCAGACTAGATGGCCTTCTGCAGAGGGCACAGTCGCTGTGTGCTCACTTCCGCCGTTCGCATCCCGCAGCTCAGCGACTTACATCTCTACAGAAGTCGTTGGGCCTGCCACTTCACCGGCTAAAATGCGATGTGCCTACCCGGTGGAATTCAACTCTGCACATGTTGCAGCGACTGTGGCAGCACCGACAAGCCCTGGTGCAATACGTTCTGACGTATAGCCTGGGCCAACGAGATTCAGAGGTGGGGCAAATCACGCTGGAGGAGTGGTCTCAGATCAGGGACCTATGCACCCTTCTGTACAGTTTTGAAATGGCGACGAAGATGTTTAGTGCTGACGATGCCATTATCAGCATGACTATTCCGGTGATTTACATGCTGGAGCACATGTTAAACAGAATTCGGAGTCAGGTGGTGGCACAAGAGGAGGTGGAGGAAGTAGAGGAGGAGGAGTTGTATGCGGAAGGGCTAACATCTGCAAGGTCCAGACGGTCGGCAGCACCAAGGCGGCAGGCATGTGAGGGTGGGGGAGATGATTTTACCAGGGCGCATGGTAGCAGCCAAACTAGTGAGGAAGGTGCAGGAGCCCAGGAAGAAGTGGAGGACGAACTGATGGAAGACTCATCAGATGAGGGAGACCTTGATCACATTTCTGTTGTGCGAGGTTGGGGGGAGAGGACAGAGGAAGGAAGCATGATTGTTACCTCGCCACCAACACAACAGGGACTTGGTGCTCCTGGATGCGCAACACACATGAGTGCCTTCTTGCTGCACTACCTGCAACATGACCCTCGAATTGTGAGAATTAGAAATAATCCTGACTACTGGGTTGCCACACTGTTAGATCCCCGGTACAAAAGTAAATTTGCAGAAATTATTCCTGCCATAGAAAGGGATGCACGCATGCAGGAGTATCAGCAGAGACTGTTGCAGAATCTTACATGTGCTTTTCCACAAAATACCAGTGGTGTACGTAGTGAATCTCACAGTTCCAACTTGCCAACCGTGGGACCGTCAAGTGTTCAGCACTCAAACCGTAACAGAACCACAGTATCTGGTGGTAACATCAATTTTGCGGAATCATTTCACCACTTTTTTAGCCCATCCTTTGCAAGGCCACAGGAGACAAGAAGTCTGACACATAGTCAACGCCTAGAGACGATGGTACAGGAGTATCTCCAAGTAAACATTGAAGCCACGACTGTGTCACTGGACCCTTGCTCTTTTTGGGCTTCCAATCTGGATAAATGGCCGGAGCTAGCCACTTACGCCTTGGAGATCTTGTCATGCCCCGCAGCCAGCGTTCTGTCTGAACGTGTGTTCAGCGCTGCTGGTGGTGTGCTGACAGATAAGCGCACGCGGCTCTCCACTGATAATGTAGACAGACTCACGTTCATAAAGATGAACAAATCATGGATCCGAAACGACTTTTCTACCCCTGTGTCATCCTGGGGAGAGTAAAAGCTTGATGATTGTTTAAAATCACCCTACCAACCGTTTTAAGCTTTCAAATTACTAATCATGTTTATCTGTATCTTGACTGGAAAATAATTTGGGCTTTGTAGCAGTGTGCAGCACTGATCCTATTAGGCCATCTATAATAAGCTCCACCAGATTTAAAATTAAAAATAATTTTTAGCTGCATCTAGCCCGAAAAATAATTTTGGGGCTCCGAGATGCGCAAGACACATAAGTGCCTTCTTGCTGCACTACCTGCAGCATGACCCTCATATTGTCAGAATTCGAAGTAATCATGACTACTGGGTTGCCACACTCTTAGATCTCCCAAACTTTTCGATCAACCTTTTCATTTTAATAAAGACCAAAAAAATGGTCATTTTTGAAATTATAAGCATTAGCAGGTTGTTAGAAACTGAAATCAAACAGTTTTCAACTCAAAACTTTATTCTAGGTGATGTTACATTTTCACATAGGACCCCTTGTTCGAAAGGAGCTTCTGAACTCTCTCGTCCATTGAATTTGTCAGGTTTTAGATGGTTTCTGCTTCAATTGTTTTGCATGAGGACAGAATACCCTCCCAGAGCTGTTGCTTAGATGTGAACTGCCTCCCGCCATCATAGACACTCCTTTTAATGATGCTCCAAAGGTTCTGAATGGGGTAGAGGTCAGGGGAGCATGGGGGTCACACCATAAGTTTGTCCCCTTTTATGCCCATATCAGCCAGAGATGCAGATGTTTTATGTGCAGCATGAGATGGTGCATTATCATGCAGAAAAATGATCTTGCTGTGAAATACACGGTTCTTCTTGAACCATGGCAGGAAGTGCTGTTTGAGAAAATCCACATACATTATGGAGTTCATCTTTAGCGCCTTCAGGGATCTTAAAGGGGCCGACAATCTCTCTCCCCATGATTCCAGCCCAAAACATTACTCCACCTCCTCCTTGTTGGCGCTGTAGCCGTGTTTGCGTGGGGTGTCCATCAACCAGCCATCCTCCACTCCATCCATCTGGACCATCGAGCGCTGCACGGCACTCATCCGTGAACAAAACAGTTTTGAAATCAGTCTTCATGTAATGTTTGGCCCACTGGAGCCGTTTCTGCTTGTGTGAAGTGGATAGAGGAGGTCGACAGGATGGCATATGCACAGCTGCAAACCTCTGAAGGACCCTGCATCTTGTTGTTCGGGGGACGTTGGAGGCACAAGCAGCTTCAAAAACTTGTCTGCTGCTATGACAAGGCTTTTTTGCCGCTGCTCTTTCAACCTGACGTAATTGCCTGTAGGAAAGAGTCCTCAATTTGCCCTTATCAGCACGCACACGTGTGTACTGTGAATCAGCTACATACTTCTTGATTGCCAAGACACTTCATCCTGATCATCGCACAATGTTGATTGTAGTCATGCCTTGACCTAAACACTCCACAATTTGTTGCTTCTCAGCAGCCGACACATCCCTTTTCTTTCCCATTTTGGCAGAAAATGTAGGCTGCTGAATAATGTGAGAGAGCCTTCTTAAGTAGTCTTGCCTTTCATTGGACACACCTGCCAAACTAATTAGCACTGGTGTCTGCAATTGCTTACAGTGATATAAAGAGCCCTGACACACATCACCATCAATGAGTTTAACTGACAAACAAACAAATTCTTCCCTTATCACTCCTAAACACTTTTTGCATAATAATTTGGAACACAGTGTACATGTGCTTTTCCACAAAACACCAGTGGTTCACGTAGTGAATCTTACAGTTCTAACTTGCCAACCGTGGTCTGTATGGAGTTGTTCAATAAAGGGCCCAAAATTAAGATAACATAGATGGGAGAGGTCTCTATGAATAGGAATTCCTAAGTATTTGATACCCTGTGAGGGCCAGGCAAAGGGAAAGTTGGACTGGATGGAATCCTATATAGATTTGGGGAGGGAGACATCGAGGGCCTCAGACTTCGCTGCATTGATTTTAAAATTTGACCATGTAACAAAGTGATCTATTTCAGCCATAACAGCATGGATGGATATATGTGATTGAGTGATATATACTAGGACATCATCAGCAAATAGAGAGCACTTGTACTCGGTGCCTCCCACCTCAATCCACCTAATATTGGGGTTATGGCGAATTGATGAGAGCAGGTGCTCCGTCACTAGGATGTATAAGAGAGGGGACAGAGAACATCCCTGCCTTGTCCCATTGGTGATTGTGAAAGGTGATGAAAATGTTCTGACGCGCCCCCTGGGCCTTGGGACACCCGGAGCCGGACCCTTTTTGGTGGATGCTGGTGGTTGTAGTCTCCGTGGCGGCAACCCGGTTCCGTGGCTCAGGGCGGTCAAACCAGTGGCGGAACTATTTATGTGGTTTTGATGTTTAAATGTCCGACTACGCCACCCGTGGATTGCGGTCAGAGTGAACCGCCGCTCCAGGGCAGACCGCTGAGGCTGGTGTTGTGGGTGCAGCAGAGCGTAGCATAACTCCCCACGGGAGGAGTATAGCCTCAGGGCAGTGTATGCGGAGGATGGGGGTGATGGTGCAGGGCAGCAGCAGTAATGACACGGAGTCAGTGATGCAGTCCAGGGCCTTTACTCACAGTTCTTATTATCCAGACCACGTCTGCAGGTAACGGCTGCCCACGTCGTACTGTGCTCACCAGGTGAGGGGCTCAGACAACTCCCAGATAACTTTGGAGTGCTTCACAGGACCCCCTTTGTGTGTCCTTTGTCTGGCCTTTCTTACCAACCCTTCTGTCCGGCTGCCTCGGGCCTCCTCTTGGTAAACTTGGCGCCAGTTTCCCTGACCCTATGTGGTGCCTTCCTAGCGGCTGTAGCGAGGGGCTGCGCCACATAAAATGTCACAGCCTCCTGTTTCTAGCTGAGGGTCGTTTCCTGCCTCCACTAGTTTCGGGGACCGGTCTCCCCCTTTGGCCTGACCCCTCCACGCAGGTGGATTCTGGCGTGCGGTGGCGACTCGCCCGTCCGCACCCCTGAGATCCCTTCGTTCCTCGCTCCTGGAGCCTTCTCCGCTCCTCTTCCTTCCTTCTCCCTCTTCCAGGCCTGGGCCTCTGTTACTAGGCCCGCCTCCGGAGCAGAGCTCATGCAGAGCCCCTGCTCCCTGCCACTTCTGCTCAGACTTCTCTGCACTGAACTAAGATGGTGCCCACCTTTTATACTCCCTTCTCAATGCACCCAGGAACTGCTTCCTCCCTGCTCCTGCACTACAGGGTTCCCCTTCCTCAGTGTTCCCTCCCCCCACTCCAGCCAGGGACAGGGACTGTCGTGCCCATCTCAGGGGCATATTGGTCGCCCTGCCCCACGGCAATGTGGTGTAATGCATGCAGGTGTCGGGTCCTGATCCACACTACATCCTTACCTGAGAGTGAGATATCACACCTCTGGGTGAGGTGCAATACCTCTGTAGCAACCGAGCCCTCAGGGTGCTACAGTTCCATTTATCTTCAGCCTAGGTGACGTATTGCGATACAGGGCCGTGATTTTGGCTATAAAAGGGTCCCCTAGACCCCTACCCCAAGCTTTTTAAGAGAATCATATATGGCGTGCCAGGAGACTCTATGGAATGCTTTCTCAGCATCCAACGAGAGTATCTAATTACAAATTTTTAACTGCATCTAGCCCAGGAAATACTTTGTGCCTAGTAGCAGTGTCTGCTAGCCAGCGGATTATCCCGGCTGTTAAGCAAGCTACACCACCTGTAGTTTGGACACTTAATTTTTTCAAAGGAAATGCTTCGGGACCACGGGATACTCAGTGAAGAGCATCAGGAGGCACCCCAAGGCATAGGGGCTGGGACTGGCAGTAGGATGCCTTGCGGTGGACAGCCGAGCTCGATCCTTATAAAAGCTTTTTAACTGCAGCAGCTTTAGTGGACGCTACTGGAGCTGGAATTACGCGGCTGCTAGCATGAGACTTGCCCTCCAATAGATCCTTGTAAATGGATTTAAAGTGTATTCATTCAAATTAGAGAGACAATTTAAATTAAAAAGCTTAGAGCTGCCTCCACCACAGGGAGGCTCGCTCGACCCACCAGCGGACAGGCACCAGTATTGGGAGAGGGGGGCTGGCCATCAGGGTTCACCGCGGCTCTGGCACAAACCCGACGACACGGAGGTGGCACGGGCAGGAGCGGACTGGCCGTGTCGGCTTCTCACTTTTTGGATTTTAGAAGGGCATGACATGCCTATATCTGTGTCTCCCCCTCCTTTTACTCCTCCACCTCTTTTATTTTCGCATGACTATATGTACTTGTCACTTTTCCATGTGTTAGTTATGTCTTCTGAGCAGTTTGTCAGCTTTTGGACACCTTTGAAGGTGTTTTCTATGTGTTTCTATTTGTTTTTGTTTGCCTGCCATTGGTTTTAACGGTGTTCGAAGGTGTTCGACGAACAGTTCGACGAACAGTTCGGCGAACACACGGGTGTTCGACGAACCGAACCGAACTCGAACACTACGGGGGTGGCTCAACACTACTCCTCAGCTGCTGCTGACCTGTCCCTCTTCTCTGAGAACCCTTCTGGACACTTCAGAAGTGGGTTCTGGTCTCTCTAACCCTGCCCCAGTTCCAGATTTTATAGGGGCAGCCAGCTCCCCCTACTGGCCTGGGACAGGAGGTGCTGCATGCTAATTGTCCCTGACCAGGGAACCTCCCTCCTGCTTTCAGACACAGCCTTTAATATTTGTGGCATCCAGGCCTGGGGTGACACATTCCCCCCTAGTAAAGTTTAGTACTCCGGGACTAAGCCTTTTTGGCCAACAACAAACAGGGTATAAACAATAACATATTTACAAGTGCATTTTGTCCTTAAGGTCACGGCGCTTCCGTGACCGAGTGTCCATATCACCCAACTAGGTGAAGTTTTCCACAATGTGGGGACCTGTCCCTATAAACCCCAAGTTCCTGGCCTTGGGCGTGGCGGCAAGGTAAAAGCTAACTACTTTGGACCACAAGGAGGCCACGCCGGACAGGTTTTTCTTCTGTGGCCATCTTCACAAGAGGGCACCAGGTGCAGCTATCTACATGGTAGTTCCGGTTATTCACCGTCCATAACCTGTCAGTCCATTGTACTAGGAAAATCTGGAAAAACATTATTAATTATCAGGTAACAACCATAAGACATTAAATATTTACAGGTAAATGTAGACTTTGCACTTAGATCTTCCAGCGAGCTGGTACTTGACCCCTAGTGCTCCGGGTTGACCTACGTAACCCACTGTCTGGTGGTGTTCTAACCTGGCTTTCCCCACTATCATTTAGGGTACAGCTACTAGCTGGTTTTACAGGCAGGGCAGGCAGCTGTCTGCGGGTCCTTTGGCTTACCGCAGGCTCACTGTCAGCAGAGGGTTGACTCTCCTGGGCTGCTGGCATGGGTTCTTCTGCCTCCGGGGCTGCTTGTTCTTCTTGTTCTTTCTGCACTCCTGTAGGCTCCTGCTGGGTAGGTTGAAGGAAGTGTAGGACGGGTACCACTATCGCGTAATTTATCCGAGTCCAGGACCGGGGGAACTCTCCGAGAACGGTGCTGATCATTTCTTCCTTGTCCACTGCGGGCTCAAGGTCATCTTGATATTCACTTGGACTCTACAGTTGCTCGGGGCACCGTTTTAGGTGGTCTCTGGAGACGGTGCTAGTGGTTTCTCCTCCATCCTTGGTAATTACACATACCTTCGGGTTGTTGTGGTCGGACGGCAGTACTGTGTACAGGTCTCTCTCCCACTGGTCGTCCAGCTTGTGAAGCCTTCTCTTCCGCTTCAGGACCTGCTCACCAGGTTCCAGGGGACCAGCAGGGGCGTGTTGGTTGAAGAGCCTCTCTTGCTTTTCTCTCGCTTGAGCCAGACTCCTCTCCATGCTCTCCTGTACCTTCTTGTACTGTAGCCGCTATTCCGAATCCCAGTCCGCATCTGGGGAGGTGTGCTCGGGTGTCAGGACTCCCATCTCCAGGTCCATCGGCTGCTTACCTGGTCTTGCTCGCATCAGGTAAGCCGGGGTGCAATTTGTAGCATTCACCGGGATATGGTTGTACAAGTCTATCAGGTCTGGCAGCTTCTCCGGCCACAGGCTGCGTTCTTCCAGGGGCAACGTCTTGAGGAGATCAATGACGATATTATTCATTTTCTCACACAGCCCATTAGTTTGCAGGTGGTAAGGCGTTGTCCGAATCTTCCTACAGCCGTAGAGGTTGCAGAACTCCTGGAAGACTTCAGCCTCAAACGCTGGACCTTGATCTGTCAAGACCTGTTCCGGATACCCGTGTGGACGGCAGAAGTGTTGTTGGAAGGCTCTGGCCGCTGTTTGGGCTGTCAAGTCTTTAACCGGGACCACCACCAGGAACCGGGAGTAATGGTCCACAATCGTGAGGGCATAGATGTAGCCGGACCGGCTTGGAGCCAACTTCACATGGTCCAGAGCTACCAGCTCAAGAGGCTGCCTGGTGACGATGGGCCTCAAGGGTGTCTTCTGGCTGGTACGGTCCTTCCTTCTGATGTTACATGGGCCGCAGTCCCTGCTCCACTTCTCTATGGCCCCTCTCATACCGATCCAGTAGAACCGCTCTCTCAGTAGGAACTCCAGTTTCTTCCACCCGAAGTGTCCCGCTCTGTCATGGTAGGTCTCCAGGACCATTGCTGCATCCCGTCTTGGGACCACTACCTGCCAGGTCAGCTCGTGCGTCTGGTGGTTGACAAGCCTTCTGCACAGCTTACCTTCGTAGAGGAATAGCCTGCTTTTCTCCTTCCATAACTGCTTGGCTTCCTCTGGAACATCCAGGCCAGGGCTAGCGTCTGCCTGGGTTAACAGGTCTTTCACCAGGCGAACTGCAGGGTCACTATCTTGCGTTTCAGCTCAGCCATGGTGGGGTAAGGGATTGAACCTGACGGTGGTTAGATCTTTGTCTCTTACCCGGTGAGAATACTGAGTGGCCCCATACCGGTGGAACGCAGGGAGCTCTACTTCCTCCAGCTCTTCCGAGTCTTCTTCTCCTTCGGGTAGGGGGGACATTCTTGATAGAGCATCTGCGTTGGCTCTGCCTTCCCGGTATTTGATTGTGAAGTCATAATTTGATAGCCGGGCCATCCACCGCTGTTCTAGGGCACCAAGTCTTGCATTGTCCAGGTGTGTCAACGGGTTGTTTTCCGTGTACACGGTGAACTTTGCGGAGGCCAGGTAATGTTTAAACTGTTCTGTGACGGCCCACACCACTGCCAAGAATTCTAGCTTGAAGGAGCTGTAATTCTCCGGGTTCCTTTCAGTGGTCCTCAGCTTCCGGCTGGCGTACGCGATCACCCTTTCTCTGCCCTGTTGGTTTTGGGACAGTACGGCTCCTAAACCCACATTACTGGCCTCTGTGTGGAGGATAAAAGGCTGGCCATAATCGGGTAGGCCAGGATCTGATCCCCCGTGAGGGCCATCTTCAACTGGCGGAAGGACTCCTCTTCCGGCTTGCTCCACTTGGAGGGTGGCTTTTGACTTCTGGACTTAGACTGACCTATCAGTAGGTCCTGCATTGGAGCCGCCATCTTTGTGAACCCGGCGATGAACCTTCGGTAGTAGCCTACCAACCCGAGGAACTGCCTCACTTCTCTGATGTTTGAGGGGCTTGGCCAGCTCTTGATTACTGTGACCTTATAGGGGTCAGGGGCTACTCCTTCTGCACTCACCACGTGCCCTAGGTACTGTACCTTCGGCTTTAACAGATGGCACTTGGAGGGTTTCACTTTCATGCCATAGCCTGCCAGGGCTTCGAACACCTCTGGCAGGTGTTTTAGATGGTCCTCGTAGGTCTTCGAATAGACCACCACGTCGTCCAGATAAAGTAGGACCGTCTCGAAGTTTCGGTGCCCTAGACAGCATTCCATCAGCCTCTGGAAGGTCCCGGGTGCATTGCAGAGCCCGAATGGCATACAGTTGAATTCACTCAATCCCATCGGGGTGGTGAAGGCGGTCTTCTCCTTGTCAGCCTCTGCCACAGGAACCTGCCAGTACCCGCTAGTAAGGTCCAAAGTAGAGAAGAAATTAGCTGATTTTAGTGCGGCTAAAGACTCCTCTATCCTAGGTAACGGGTACGCATCTTTATGGGTGATACGATTGATTTGTCTATAGTCCACGCACATTCTCATGGTACCGTCTTTCTTTTTTACCAGAACCAAGGGGGCTGCCCAGGGGCTACAGTTGTCTCTAATGACCCCGGCTTCTTTCATTTCTCTCAGCATGCCCTTTGCGTTCTGATAATGTGTGGGGGGTACAGGTCTGTATCTCTCTTTTATTGGTGGGTGGCTTCCCGTGGGGATGTGGTGTTCTACCCCTTTCACCCTGCCGAAGTCTAGCGGGTGATTACTAAAGATTCTCTCGTACTCCTGAACCACCCGGTAGACTCCTTGTTTTTGGTGCAAGGGAGTGGAGTCAGCACCCACGTGGAGTTTCTGGCACCAGTCCTCCTTAGGTTTCTGGGAGCCATTACCCTCCACCGGGGGAGATGGAGGCAAGGGTTCCATGACCCTGAGAGCATTGTGTTCGACGGCAAACAATTTGGCTAGTGTAGCGTATCGGGGCAAGTGTACTTCCCTTTCCCCGATGTTTAAGATCCGGACGGGCACCCTTCCATGGCGGACATCAACCACCCCCCGGGCTGTCAAAATGGTGGGCCTGCTGTCTGAGTACACGGGTTCTACCATTGTTTGGTAGTCTCTCCCTCTTAACCCGATTGCAGTCCAACACCAGATCATCATTTCACTTTTGGGAGGCATGGCAATGGGGAACGGGTCGCTCATCCTCACGCTACCGATCTCACCACCAGACAGTTCTACCTGTTGCCATCTCATCAGGGCTCTTATCTCCTTCTGGAGGACCCTCTGTTGGCTGGAGCTCGCATTCATCACCACCTGCTGCAAAATTACAATCACTTCTGAAAGACAATTTTCAAACACGTTAGTACCCAAGGTTATTTTAGGGTGACTTTCTCGACGGACAATGTCCACAATGATCACTCCCTGTGCCGGCAGTTCAACTTTACCAATCTTAATGGTCATCTCTCTGAACACCACCTGCAGCACGGGCTGACCATTGCTGGCAATGATGCTCAAGTCACTGTCTGGATAGCGGGTTATGTCAGTGTCACTCCAGTACTGCTTGAAAAGTACAAAGGGGATGGTAGTCACTTGGGACCCGGTGTCCAGCAGTGCACTCATGGGGATACTGTCCAGCACTACGGGTAAAGCCGGGCATCCCCCTACATACTTATCACACCAATTAGATGGGCCTGGTAACCTTATGCCTGGGGGTTGGCCCTCTGCCCCAGGTCGGACCCATTTAAAGTACAGTACCTGGCTACGTGTCCCGGCTGGCTGCAAGGTCGGCAAATCGGCAGTCCATCCTCAGTGTAACGATCGACGGGCCTCCCTCTGAACGACGGGATCCTCCACCGTCGACGCCACGGGACATCCTCCGGACTGGAAGCCAGCTTGATTGGTCCTGATGGGTCCATCTGTAACGACTGTACGGTCCTGGTCAATGCAGCAACACTCTTTGTTAGTTCTTGGACCTGATGGTGCAGGTTTGCAGGCGGGGACGGGTTTAGGGCCTGGAAATCAGCCCCCACAAGGTCCGCAGGGTAGGGCGCTGCCTCCTGGTTGTAAGTGATGGCAGGGCGCCGGGAAGCTACACCGCCACCTGGTGCGGGTTCTCGGAGCACCCGGATGGCCCTATCTTTGAACTGTGCAAAAGTCAAATCGGGGTTCTGTAGGGCCATGAGGCGCAGCTGGGTTCTGTGGGCGCTGGACAGCAGACCTTCTATGAACTGATCAGTCAACAGTTTATCGGTATCCTGCACGCTGCCAGGGTCAGCTTGCTTAATTGCCCCCAAGGCTTCCTGTAAATTTAGGGCATAGTCTCTGATGCTATCTTGAGCTCGCTGCTTACATCCATAGAACCGCATTTTGATTTCTGCTGAGGTACAGGTATCAAAGGTGTCCCGTAGACGGGTCAGAACCCCCCTTACAGTCCTTTTCTCCTCAGCTGTCCAAGACTTTACCTCCCGCTGGACCGCACCAGTTAACTGCCCTATCAGTATGCTTACTTTCTGTTCTTCTGTCAGGGGGTAAACTTTGAACGGGCTATACAGCCTTTCTTTAAAGTCGCCCAAGGTATGCGACTCGCCGGCATACTGTGGCAACCAGGCCGCCCCGGGGATATAGGGCATGGAAAACGGCATCACAGCTGCAGCGGCTACGCTGGTGGTCGAGGGTCCTTCCGCGTCCGACATCTTCCTCCCCCCTAGTTAACCATGGCCTACCTTCCGACGATCTTCTTCTGTTGGCCGCGGCTCCGCTGGCGATGCTCTGGGTGAGGACCTTGCGTCGTGTCCTAGTGACGTCAGCGTCGCTCTCTCTCCTTCCAGGACCTTGCGCAGCATCTCAGCGTAGGGCAGAGCTTCAAGTCTCGCGCGTTTTTGATGTCCACGCCCCTCTTCTTCCACGGCATCCCGAAGATGGCGCCCGATGGTGGGAAACGGCTCCGATTGGCAGGAAATGGCCCCGAATGGCGGGAAACTTCACTCAGGTAAGTATAAAGTCTTTCTCAGGCACGCAATACTCGTTTGTGGTGGGTTGGTCACAATCCTGCCCACTACGCCTAAAGCTGACTCGCCCCCTGGGCCATGGGGCACCCGGAACTGAGCTTATGTGCAATGCTGGCGGTAGTAGTGGCAACCCGATCCCGTGGCTCAGGGTGGTCAGACCAAATGCTGTGGCAGTCTATTTATAGATTTGGGAACGTCCGACTACGCCACCCGTGGATTGCGGTCAGAGATAACCGCCGCTGCGAGGCAGACCACTGAGGCTGGTGTTGGTGTGCAGCACAGGGGTAGGACAACTCCCTACGGGAAGAGTGTAGCCCCAGGGCAGTGTAGGTGAATGCTGGGGGTGATGGTGCAGGCCGCAATAGTAAGAGTTCAGAGTCCGCTTCAAACAGTCCAGGGTCTTTATTGCAGATGTTATTACTGACCCAACAGGAGTACGGGTTAGGAATGGGCCTGGGTATCTGAGAGCATTCGGGCGAGCCCCACTTATCAGGGTGAGTGTGTAGGCCTACCGTTCTCTCTCTATGCTCTTGCTGACTATCCCCCTTTTCGTGGTATAATAGCCCACGTCCCTGAGCTGGCCGTGTACTTTGCCTGTATGGCTTGCGACTCAGGCCTTGGGTACCTTTTGCTTCTCCTTGCTGTACTGGTCGCTCTGTGTGGCGGAGCCTCCAGGCTTCTTAGGCCAAGGGACCTGAAATCCCTCGTGGGTTGGTTCTCTGCTGCTGGGCTTGCAACCCTGACAGCCTCGGACCCCAATGTGCGGTTGTGTACTTATCTCAGCCAGGACCGGCTCTCGTCGCCTCTGTCCCTGGCTTGCAGTTTTTCCTCTGCCTCACGGACTCCTCAGCTGCTGCTGACCTGTCCCTCTTCTCTGAGAACCATTCTGGACACTTCAGAAGTGGGTTTTGGTCTCTCTAACCCTGCCCCAGTTCCAGCATTTATAGGGGCAGCCAGCTCCCCCTACTGGCCTGGGACAGGAGGTGCTGCATGCTAATTGTCCCTGACCAGGGAACCTGCCTCCTGCTCTCAGACACAGCCTTTAATATTTGTGGCATCCAGGCCTGGGGTGACACATTTGCACTCAAAATACTCTCATTTATGCTTGTGGAGACGGAAGCTTTCCACAACCTGACGGCAGCGGCCGTCCCTCGGTACTTGGTCCCCAGCCGCTACTGTTTCTCCCGGTGTGCCATCCCCGCATTACACAAGCACGTATCCCACAACTTTAGACCTGCCCTCAACAATGCAGTTACTGGAAAAGTTTACCTAACCACGGACATGTGGACAAGTGCTTGTGGGCAGGGACAGATCATCTCACTGATGGCACACTGGGTTAATATAGTGGAAGCCGGTACCCAGTCGGACTTTGGGTGGAACATGTCCTCCCGACGCTGAGAATTGCGGGCCCTGGGTCAATCAGGGTTGCCCCCACATTATACAGCTCCTGCACCTCCTCCTTCTCCTCTTCAGTTTCAATCTCCGAAATGACCACATCAGTCGCAAGCTGGAAGCACTGCAGCACTGCCTCGGCCAAGCAGCAACAGGCTGTGCTGAAGCTAATATGCTTAGGTGACAAACCGCACAACGCTGAAGAGTTGAGAACAGCACTGAAAGAGCAGGCCGATCTATGGCTGACACCGTTAAACCTACAGCCAGGCATGGTCGTGTGTAACAATGGCAGCTCAGATGCGAGGTGAGCTAACACATGCACCATGCCTGGCCCATGTGCTTAACCTCGTGGTTCAGCGGTTTCTCAAAACCTACCCGGATCTGTCGGATCTGCTTGTCAAAGTACGCCGCCTGTGTGCCCATTTTAGAAAGTCAGCTACAGCTTCCGCCGCCCTTGCCGTGCTTCAGCAGCATTTGCAGCTTCCAGCTCACCGACCGATCTGCGATGTCCCCACGCATTGGAACTCTACATTGCAGATGTTGGGAAGGATTTGTGAGCAGAAGAGGGCAGTTGTTGACTACCAGCATCAACAAGGCCGTCGGTATTCAGGTCAGACTCCACACATAAGACCTCAGGAGTGGACATGGATGCAAGACATATGTACCATCCTCCAAAATTTTGAAGACTCCACCAAGATGGTGTTCGGCGATGAAACTATAATTAGCGTCACCATCTCGCTTCTCTGTCTTCTGAAACGCTCTCTGCTCACAATTAAAGAGGATGCATTGCATGATGTGATAGAGCAAGGAACCATACAGAGTGATTCCACACAGCCCAGCCTCATCTCATCCCACTGTGGATTGGGTGACAATGAGGAAGAGGAGAAGTAGGAGGAAGAACAGGAGCTAGTTTCCTGCACTATAGACGGTACTACCTGCACAACTGTCATACAGTCTGTTCAGCGTGGATGGCCTTAGGACAGGGAGGAGGAGGAAGAGGAGGAGGATGAGGAAGAGAACATGGTCAGTCATCCTCTTGGTGAGGACACGAAAGTCTTGCCTCTTTGCAGCCTGGCACACATGGCTGAGTTTATGTTATGCTGCCTTTCCCATGACCCTCGCATTGTCCAAATTTTGGGTGAAAGTCATTATTGGTTGGTGACATTTCTAGACCCACGCTACAAGGAGAACTTTCTGTCTCTTATTCCCTTGCAGGACAGGCCTAATAAAATGGTGCAGTACCAAAAGGCCCTTACTGCGGAATTATTGAAAAAATTCCCATCTGAAAATGCTGGCAGCAGAGGTCACAGCTCTTTGGACAACCAAGGAGTACAGGCGAGAGAGACACAAATGCAATCGAGCAGAGGCAGAGGAACACTGTCAAAGTTCTGGGACAGTTTTCTTAGACCCTCCCATCGCACAAGCCCTGATGCGCGGGGTACTCTCTCAAGGAGGAAAAAGTTGCGTAAGACGGTGAGGGAGTACATTGCTGACCGTACCAACGTCCTCTGTGATTCCTCTGTGCCTCATAATTAAAGGGTATCCAAGCTGGACATGTGACATGAACTGCCTCTCTACACCTTGGAGGTCCTGGCCTGCCCTGCTGCTAGCATTTTGTCAGAGTGGGTTTTTAGTGCCGCTGGTGGAATTATAACCGATAGGCACATCTGCCTGTCAACTGAAAATGCTGACAGGTTGATTCTTATAAAAATGGACAAGGGTTGGATTGGGCCAGACTTCTCAACACCACCGAATGATAGCAGCATAAAATAAACTCAAATACAGTGTCTTTTTTTGGGAGGTCTAACTCTATTCCTATGCACCTCTGTCTTCACACCCAGACATGGATATAAAGTTCCTGATTTTGTCAATTTACTCTTGTCCTCCTCCTTCTCTGAATCCTCATCCTCCACCACCATATCACCACCATATGTACCATATCAACATATCTACGTCTCTTGCAAGGGACATTGGAGTTCCTCCAAATTTTTGGCAGCAGTTGCTTCACTGCATAGGCAAACAGTATAGGAGACACACTTCCTAATAATGGGAGCATTTTTTGCAGAAGGCCCTCCCACCTCTACGTCTCTTGCAAGGGGCATTGGAGTTCCTCCAAATTTTTGACAGTCATTGCAGTCACTGCATATGCAATAACAGTATAGGAGACCCACTCGTTAATAATGGGAACAACAAAGCATAGCTGGCTGATGGCTCTCTAACAATAGTGAGGGCCGATTGCTGGCCCTTTAAGAATAGTAAGAGCCGCCTGATGGCCCTATAAAAATAGTCTTTGTGAGTTTCAGAGTCCCTCCATCAGAAATGAAACAGGATGTGTCTGATGATGTGTCACACACCACATGGCCAGATAAGGTTGTAAAATGTTAAAATAACATTTCCCGGTGAATGCATTTTTCTTGGTTGAAAGCAATGCAGAAGAGCAAAAACGCATCAAAAACGCTATGTGTGAACATAGCTCAAGGTGTGGAGGAGCATTTTTGTTTTTGGCTATTTATTTTTCTTTATATACAAGTCATTACTAGTGTTGAGCCACCCCCGTAGTGTTCGAGTTCGGTTCGGTTCGTCGAACACCCGTGTGTTCGCCGAACTGTTCGTCGAACTGTTCGTCGAACACCTTCGAACACCGTTAAAACCAATGGCAGGCAAACAAAAACACATAGAAACACATAGAAAACACCTTCAAAGGTGTCCAAAAGCTGACAAACTGCTCAGAAGACACAACTAACACATGGAAAAGTGACAAGTACATATAGTCATGCGAAAAGAAAAGAGGTGGAGGAGTAAAAGGAGGGGGAGACACAGATATAGGCATGTCATGCCCTTCTAAAATCCAAAAAGTGAGAAGCCGAGACGGCCAGTCCGCTCCTGCCCGTGCCACCTCCGTGTCGCCGGGTTTGTGCCAGAGCCGCGGTGAACCCTGACGGCCAGCCCCCCTCTCCCAATACTGGTGCCTGTCCGCTGGTGGGTCGAGAGAGCCCCCCTGTGGTGGAGGCAGCTCTAAGCTTTTTAATTTAAATTGTCCCTCTAATTTGAATGAATACACTTTAAATCCATTTACAAGGATCTATTGGAGGGCAAGTCTCATGCCAGCAGCCGCGTAATTCCAGCTCCAGTAGCGTCCACTAAAGCTGCTGCAGTTAAAAAGCTTTTATAAGGATCGAGCTCGGCTGTCCACCGCAAGGCATCCTAGTGCCAGTCCCAGCCCCTATGCCTTGGGGTGCCTCCTGATGCTCTTCACTGAGTATCCCGTGGTCCCGAAGCATTTCCTTTGAAAAAATTAAGTGTCCAAACTACAGGTGGTGTAGCTTGCTTAACAGCCGGGATAATCCGCTGACTAGCAGACACTGCTACTAGGCACAAAGTATTTCCTGGGCTAGATGCAGTTAAAAATTTGTAAGTAGATACTCTCGTTGGATGCTGAGAAAGCATTCCATAGAGTCTCCTGGCACGCCATATATGATTCTCTTAAAAAGCTTGGGGTAGGGGTCTAGGGGACCCTTTTATAGCCAAAATCACGGCCCTGTATCACAATACGTCACCTAGGCTGAAGATAAATGGAACTGTAGCACCGAGGGCTCGGTTGCTACAGACGTATTGCACCTCACCCAGAGGTGTGATATCTCACTCTCAGATAAGGATGGAGTGTGGATCAGGACCCGACACCTGCATGCATTACACCACATTGCCGTGGGGCAGGGCGACCAATATGCCCCTGAGATGGGCACGACAGTCCCTGTCCCTGGCTGGAGTGGGGGGAGGGAACACTGAGGAAGGGGAACCCTGCAGTGCAGGAGCAGGGAGGAAGCAGTTCCTGGGTGCATTGAGAAGGGAGTATAAAAGGTGGGCACCATCTTAGTTCAGTGCAGAGAAGTCTGAGCAGAAGTGGCAGGGAGCAGGGGCTCTGCATGAGCTCTGCTCCGGAGGCGGGCCTAGTAACAGAGGCCCAGGCCTGCAAGAGGGAGAAGGAAGGAAGAGGAGCGGAGAAGGCTCCAGGAACGAGGAATGAAGGGATCCCAGGGGTGCGGACGGGCGAGTCGCCACCGCACGCCCGAATCCACCTGCGTGGAGGGGTCAGGCCAAAGGGGGAGACCGGTCCCCGAACTAGTGGAGGCAGGAAACGACCCTCAGCTAGAAACCGGAGGCTCTGACATTTTATGTGGCGCAGCCCCTTGCTCCACCCGCTAGGAAGGCACCACATAGGGTCAGGGAAACTGGCGCCAAGTTTACCAAGAGGAGGCCCGAGGCAGCCGGACAGAAGTGTTGGTAAGAAAGGCCAGACAAAGGACACACAAAGGGGGTCCTGTGAAGCGCTCCAAAGTTATCTGGGAGTTGTCTGAGCCCCTCACCTGGTGAGCACAGTACGACGTGGGCAGCCGTTACCTGCAGACGTGGTCTGGATAATAAGAACTGTGAGTAAAGGCCCTGAACTGCATCACTGACTCCGTGTCGTTACTGCTGCTGCCCTGCACCATCACCCCCATCCTCCGCATACACTGCCCTGAGGCTATACTCCTCCCGTGGGGAGTTATGCTACGCTCTGCTGCACCCACAACACCAGCCTTAGCGGTCTGCCCTGTAGCGGCGGTTCACTCTGACCGCAATCCACGGGTGGCGTAGTCGGACATTTAAACATCAAAACCACATAAATAGTTCCGCCACTGGTTTGACCGCCCTGAGCCACGGAACCGGATCGCCGCCACGAAGACTACAACCACCAGCATCCACCAAAAAGGGTCCGGCTCCGGGTGTCCCAAGGCCCAGGGGGTGCGTCAGAACATTTTCATCACCTTTCACAATCACCAATGGGACAAGGCAGGGATGTCCTCTGTCCCCTCTCTTATACATCCTAGTGACGGAGCACCTGCTCTCATCAATTCGCCATAATCCCAATATTAGGTGGATTGAGGTGGGAGGCACCGAGTACAAGTGCTCTCTATTTGCTGATGATGTCCTAGTTTATATCACTCAATCACATATATCCATCCCTGCTGTTATGGCTGAAATAGATCACTTTGTTACATGGTAAAATTTTAAAATCAATGCAGCGAAGTCTGAGGCCCTCGATGTCTCCCTCCCTAAATCCATATAGGATTCCATCCAGTCCAACTTTCCCTTTGCCTGGCCCTCACAGGGTATCAAATACTTAGGAATTCCTATTCATAGAGACCTCTCCCATCTATGTTATCTTAATTTTGGGCCCTTTATTGAACAATTCCATACAGACGGTTGGCAAGTTAGAACTGTAAGATTCACTACGTGAACCACTGGTGTTTTGTGGAAAAGCACATGTACACCGCGTTCCAAATTATTATGCAGAAAGTGTTTAGGAGTGATAAGGGAAGAATTTGTTTGTTTGTCAGTTAAACTCATTGATGGTGATGTGTCAGGGCTCTTTATATCACTGTAAGCAATTGCAGACACCTGTGCTAATTAGTTTGGCAGGTGTGTCCAATGAAAGGCAAGACTACTTAAGAAGGCTCTCTCACATTATTAAGCAGCCTACATTTTCTGCCAAAATGGGAAAGAAAAGGGATGTGTCGGCTGCTGAGAAGCAACAAATTGTGGAGTGTTTAGGTCAAGGCATGACTACAATCAACATTGTGCGATGATCAGGATGAAGTGTCTTGGCAATCAAGAAGTATGTAGCTGATTCACAGTACACACGTGTGCGTGCTGATAAGGGCAAATTGAGGACTCTTTCCTACAGGCAATTACGTCAGGTTGAAAGAGCAGCGGCAAAAAAGCCTTGTCATAGCAGCAGACAAGTTTTTGAAGCTGCTTGTGCCTCCAACGTCCCCCGAACAACAAGATGCAGGGTCCTTCAGAGGTTTGCAGCTGTGCATACGCCATCCTGTCGACCTCCTCTATCCACTTCACACAAGCAGAAACGGCTCCAGTGGGCCAAACATTACATGAAGACTGATTTCAAAACTGTTTTGTTCACGGATGAGTGCCGTGCAGCGCTCGATGGTCCAGATGAATGGAGTGGAGGATGGCTGGTTGATGGACACCCCACGCAAACACGGCTACAGCGCCAACAAGGAGGAGGTGGAGTAATGTTTTGGGCTGGAATCATGGGGAGAGAGATTGTCGGCCCCTTTAGGATCCCTGAAGGCGCTAAAGATGAACTCCATAATGTATGTGGATTTTCTCAAACAGCACTTCCTGCCATGGTTCAAGAAGAAGAACCGTGTATTTCACAGCAAGATCATTTTTCTGCATGATAATGCACCATCTCATGCTGCACATAAAACATCTGCATCTCTGGCTGATATGGGCATAAAAGAGGACAAACTTATGGTGTGACCCCCATGCTCCCCTGACCTCTACCCCATTCAGAACCTTTGGAGCATCATTAAAAGGAGTGTCTATGATGGCGGGAGGCAGTTCACATCTAAGCAACAGCTCTGGGAGGGTATTCTGTCCTCATGCAAAACAATTGAAGCAGAAACCATCCAAAACCTGACAAATTCAATGGACAAGAGAGTTCAGAAGCTCCTTTCGAACAAGGGGTCCTATGTGAAAATGTAACATCACCTAGAATAAAGTTTTGAGCTGAAAACTGTTTGATTTCAGTTTCTAACAACCTGCTAATGCTTATAATTTCAAAAATGACCATTTTTTTGGTCTTTATTAAAATGAAAAGGTTGATCGAAAAGTTTGGGGGATCTAAGAGTGTGGCAACCCAGTAGTCATGATTACTTCGAATTCTGACAATATGAGGGTCATGCTGCAGGTAGTGCAGCAAGAAGGCACTTATGTGTCTTGCGCATCTCGGAGCCCCAAAATTATTTTCCGGGCTAGATGCAGCTAAAAATTATTTTTAATTTTAAATCTGGTGAAGCTTATTATAGATGGCCTAATAGGATCAGTGCTGCACACTGCTACAAAGCCCAAATTATTTTCCAGTCAAGATACAGATAAACATGATTAGTAATTTGAAAGCTTAAAACGGTTGGTAGGGTGATTTTAACCAATCATCAAGCTTTTACTCTCCCCAGGATGACACAGGGGTAGAAAAGTCGTTTCGGATCCATGATTTGTTCATCTTTATGAACGTGAGTCTGTCTACATTATCAGTGGGGAGCCGCGTGCGCTTATCTGTCAGCACACCACCAGCAGCGCTGAACACACGTTCAGACAGAACGCTGGCTGCGGGGCATGACAAGATCTCCAAGGCGTAAGTGGCTAGCTCCGGCCATTTATCCAGATTGGAAGCCCAAAAAGAGCAAGGGTCCAGTGACACAGTCGTGGCTTCAATGTTTACTTGGAGATACTCCTGTACCATCGTCTCTAGGCGTTGACTATGTGTCAGACTTCTTGTCTCCTGTGGCCTTGCAAAGGATGGGCTAAAAAAGTGGTGAAATGATTCCGCAAAATTGATGTTACCAGCAGATACTGTGGTTCTGTTACGGTTTGAGTGCTGAACACTTGACGGTCCCACGGTTGGCAAGTTGGAACTGTGAGATTCACTACGTGCACCACTGGTATTTTGTGGAAAAGCACATGTAAGATTCTGCAACAGTCTCTGCTGATACTCCTGCATGCGTGCATCCCTTTCTATGGCAGTAATAATTTCTGCAAATTTACTTTTGTACCGGGGATCTAACAGTGTGGCAACCCAGTAGTCAGGATTATTTCTAATTCTCACAATTCGAGGGTCATGTTGCAGGTAGTGCAGCAAGAAGGCACTCATGTGTGTTGCGCATCCAGGAGCACCAAGTCCCTGTTGTGTTGGTGGCGAGGTAACAATCATGCTTCCTTCCTCTGTCCTCTCCCCCCAACCTCGCACAACAGAAATGTGATCAAGGTCTCCCTCATCTGATGAGTCTTCCATCAGTTCGTCCTCCTCTTCTTCCTGGGCTCCTGCACCTTCCTCACTAGTTTGGCTGCTACCATGCGCCCTGGTAAAATCATCTCCCCCACCCTCACATGCCTGCCGCCTTGGTGCTGCCGACCATCTGGACCTTGCAGATGTTAGCCCTTCCGCATACAACTCCTCCTCCTCTACTTCCTCCACCTCCTCTTGTGCCACCACCTGACTCCGAATTCTGTTTAACATGTGCTCCAGCATGTAAATCACCGGAATAGTCATGCTGATAATGGCATCGTCAGCACTAAACATCTTCGTCGCCATTTCAAAACTGTGCAGAAGGGTGCATAGGTCCCTGATCTGAGACCACTCCTCCAGCGTGATTTGCCCCACCTCTGAATCTCGTTGGCCCAGGCTATACGTCAGAACGTATTGCACCAGGGCTTGTCGGTGCTGCCACAGTCGCTGCAACATGTGCAGAGTTGAATTCCACCGGGTAGGCACATCGCATTTTAGCCGGTGAAGTGGCAGGCCCAACGACTTCTGTAGAGATGTAAGTCGCTGAGCTGCGGGATGCGAACGGCGGAAGTGAGCACACAGCGACCGTGCCCTCTGCAGAAGGCCATCTAGTCTGGGATAGTGGGCTAAAAATTGCTGGACAACCAGGTTCAACACGTGAGCCATACAAGGCACGTTTGTGACATTGCCCCGGCGAAGGGCCGCACCCAGGTTTGCAGCATTGTCGCACACGGCCTTCCCTGGTTTCAGGTCCAGTGGAGACAACCATTCATGAAATTGGTTCTCCAGAGCTGACCACAACTCCTCAGCTGTGTGACTCACATTTCCCAGACATTTCAATGTAAAAACCGCCTGATGACGTTGAGCCCTACTGCCAGCATAGTAAGGAGGTGTGCAGGATCCCTTCTGCGCAGTTAGAAAGCTTGTGGCATGACCAGACAGGCTTTGGGTGCAGGTGGAAGACCGAGAGGAGGTTGAGGAGGCAGAAGCAGTGGAGGAACTTTGACATAAAGAGGATTGACGCACAACTCGTGGGGACGGCAAGACTTGGACAGCAGCCCCTTGTCCTGCTGTCACCATAGTTACCCAGTGCCCAGTCAGCGACATGTAACGCCCCTGTCCATGCCTACTCGTCCAAGTGTCTGTGGTGAAATGCACCCTGTCACACACAGAGTTTCTCAAAGAAGCGGTGATGTTGTGTGCGACATGCTGGTGGAGCGCAGGCACACCTTTCTTTGAGAAGTAGTGCCGACTGGGCATCTGGTACTGGGGCACTGCGACGGACATAAGGTCTCGAAAATCCTCTGTGTCCACCAGGCGGAAAGGCAGCATTTCTGTAGCCAAGAGCTTGCAGATGGTGAAATTCAACCTCTTAGCTTTCTCATGGCTAGGAGGAAATGGTCTTTTACTTGTCCACATCTGAGGGACCGAGGGCTGGCTATTGTGCTTAGACGGGGTTGATAAGGGTGTCCCCGGCAAACTGCCGGTCTGTGAGGAAGATGCAGGCGGACATGTTAGGTTGCCTTGATCCAAAGGTGGTGCTATCGATGTCGGACAGCGCTCAAGACCAGCTGGTGTTACCACCTCCAAAGAAAATGATGACCTGCCAATCACGCTGGCTGTTGCGGGTAAAGAGGTGGCAGGTCTGCGCCCCAAAACAGGTGTGACTGCTGTCCCCCCAGTCACAGAGGATGAAGAGGCCGCGGATGCACAAGATATGGCAGACGGTGGTTGGCCCGGCCGGCTAGGCCGCATTGTAGCACACTGAGCTTCCCACTGCAACTTATGCTTCATGTCCATGTGCCGGTTCATGCATGAAGTACTCAAACTATGTATTTTTTGGCCTCTACTTAGCTTTTGCTGACAAATGTTACAGATAACACGAGTTGGGTCATCTTTATCGATCTGAAAAAATGCCCAGGCTATGCAAGGCTTAGCACCCATGCGACCTGAAGAGCCACCACGACTTGTGGTGAGAGGCAGAGTTGTGTTTGAGGATGCAGTTGTTGACGTGCTTCCAGTACTACGTCTCTGTCCAGGAAGGCGCAACCTGACCTCGTCGTCACTAGCATCTTCCTCCACCTCCTCTGCTGACCTCATCTCTTGGCTGACTGTGGGTTGACAGTAAGTGGGATCTCCGACCTCATCATCATCACCCTGTGCGTTATCACACCCGTCGTCCTCAGAGCCAACCTGTTCCTGCCCTGACAAAAAACTAAAGTTGTCGCTCCAATCAGGTATTTGAGTCTTATCATCGTCTTCCTCATTGTCTCCACCAACAGGAGTTACAGTTTGGGAATGAGGGTCTACATTATGGTCAGAACCTTCTGCGTCTGGTCCTGGATCCGACTCATAAAGATTCTGGGCATCAGTGCAGATCATTTCCTCGTCTGGATTCACAGAAGCGCTGGAGTCGACCTCTGATTCCCAGGCTATAGTATGAGTAAACAGCTCTGCAGACTCAACCATCTGTTCTACCTCATACTCAGACGGGCAGCTGGAGATTTGGGAGCTGTGAGGAAGCAAGTGCGATTTGGGTGACACCTTTGAGGACTGGAGTATTTGTGATGTTGAAGTTGATGTGGAGGAGAGCCCACTTAAAGGAGCACTTGATATCCGTTGAAGCACCTGCTGTTTTTGTGCCTCATTGGAATTTGTAGCGATTGGCGTGGCCGTAAGAAAGGGATCTTATCACATTGTCCGCTAAAAGAAGTAGACATTTTAGTTTGGCTGGAAGATGGTCTTTCTTCTGCACCTACCCCACGGACACAACCTTTTTTCCCCTTCCCAACACGCCTATTCCCCTTTCCACCAGCAGCAGGCCTTTTTCCACTCATTTTGGTGGTTAACTAATTCACAACTCTGGAGTTGTTTGCACAAAAAAACAATGGATGGTAACCGAGCAGAGCTGAGTGGCCAAACTATGGTATTAGGCCAAAACTATTGGCTGGGTTAGATGCAGAAAAAATTATTTTTAATTTGCAACCTGATGGAGGTCAGTATAGATGGACTAATAGACCAAGTCCCACACACCACTAGAAGCCCAAATATTTTTTCAGAGCTAGATGCAGAAAATTTTTTCATTCAATTTGCAACCTGATGGAGGTCAGTATAGATGGACTAATAGACCAAGTCCCACACACTGCTAGAAGCCCAAATATTTTTTCAGAGCTAGATGCAGAAAAAAATTATTTTTAGTTTGCAACCTGATGGAGGTCAGTATAGATGGACTAATAGACCAAGTCCCACACACTGCTAGAAGCCCAAATATTTTTTCAGAGCTAGATGCAGAAAAAAATTATTTTTAATTTGCAACCTGATGGAGGTCAGTATAGATGGACTAATAGACCAAGTCCCACACACCGCTAGAAGCCCAAATATTTTTTCAGAGCTAGATGCAGAAAAAAATTATATTCAATTTGCAACCTGCTGGAGGTCAGTATAGAAGGACTAATAGAACAAGTCCCACACACTGCTAGAAGCCCAAATATTTTTTCAGAGCTAAATGAAGAAAAAAATTATTTTTAATTTGCAACCTGTTGGAGGTCAGTATAGATGGACTAATAGACCAAGTCCCACACACTGCTAGAAGCCCAAATATTTTTTCAGAGCTAGATGCAGAAAAAAATTATTTTTAATTTGCAACCCGATGGAGGTCAGTATAGATGGACTAATAGACCAAGTCCCACACACCGCTAGAAGCCCAAATATTTTTTCAGAGCTAGATGCAGAAAATTTTTTTTTTCAATTTGCAACCTGATGGAGGTCAGTATAGATGGACTAATAGACCAAGTCCCACACACTGCTAGAAGCCCAAATATTTTTTCAGAGCTAGATGCAGAAAAAAATTATTTTTAATTTGCAACCTGATGGAGGTCAGTATAGATGGACTAATAGACCTAGTCCCACACACTGCTAGAAGCCCAAATATTTTTTCAGAGCTAGATGCAGAAAAAAATTATTTTTAATTTGCAACCTGATGGAGGTCAGTATAGATGGACGAATAGAACAAGTCCCACATGCTGCTAGAAGCCCAAATATTTTTTCAGAGATAAATGAAGAAAAAAATTATTTTTAATTTGCAACCTGATGGAGGTCAGTATAGATGGACTAATAGACCAAGTCCCACACACTGCTAGAAGCCCAAATATTTTTTCAGAGCTAGATGCAGAAAAAAATTATTTTTAATTTGCAACCTGATGGAGGTCAGTATAGATGGACTAATAGACCAAGTCCCACACACTGCTAGAAGCCCAAATATTTTTTCAGAGCTAGATGCAGAAAAAAATTATTTTTAATTTGCAACCTGATGGAGGTCAGTATAGATGGACTAATAGACCAAGTCCCACACACCGCTAGAAGCTCAAATATTTTTTCAGAGCTAGATGCAGAAAAAAATTATATTCAATTTGCAACCTGCTGGAGGTCAGTATAGAAGGACTAATAGAACAAGTCCCACACACTGCTAGAAGCCCAAATATTTTTTCAGAGCTAAATGAAGAAAAAAATTATTTTTAATTTGCAACCTGATGGAGGTCAGTATAGATGGACTAATAGACCAAGTCCCACACACTGCTAGAAGCCCAAATATTTTTTCAGAGCTAGATGCAGAAAAAAATTATTTTTAATTTGCAACCTGATGGAGGTCAGTATAGATGGACTAATAGACCAAGTCCCACACACTGCTAGAAGCCCAAATATTTTTTCAGAGCTAGATGCAGAAAAAAATTATTTTTAATTTACAACCTGATGGAGGTCAGTATAGATGGACTAATAGACCAAGTCCCACACACTGCTAGAAGCCCAAATATTTTTTCAGAACTAGATGCAGAAAAAAATTATTTTTAATTTGCAACCTGATGGAGGTCAGTATAGATGGACTAATAGACCAAGTCCCACACACCGCTAGAAGCCCAAATATTTTTTCAGAGCTAGATGCAGAAAAAAATTATATTCAATTTGCAACCTGCTGGAGGTCAGTATAGAAGGACTAATAGAACAAGTCCCACACACTGCTAGAAGCCCAAATATTTTTTCAGAGCTAAATGAAGAAAAAAATTATTTTTAATTTGCAACCTGATGGAGGTCAGTATAGATGGACTAATAGACCAAGTCCCACACACTGCTAGAAGCCCAAATATTTTTTCAGAGCTAGATGCAGAAAAAAATTATTTTTAATTTGCAACCTGATGGAGGTCAGTATAGATGGACTAATAGACCAAGTCCCACACACTGCTAGAAGCCCAAATATTTTTTTAAGAACTAGATGCAGAAAAAAATTATTTTTAATTTGCAACCTGATGGAGGTCAGTATAGATGGACTAATAGACCAAGTCCCACACACCGCTAGAAGCCCAAATATTTTTTCAGAGCTAGATGCAGAAAAAAATTATATTCAATTTGCAACCTGCTGGAGGTCAGTATAGAAGGACTAATAGAACAAGTCCCACACACTGCTAGAAGCCCAAATATTTTTTCAGAGCTAAATGAAGAAAAAAATTATTTTTAATTTGCAACCTGATGGAGGTCAGTATAGATGGACTAATAGACCAAGTCCCACACACTGCTAGAAGCCCAAATATTTTTTCAGAGCTAGATGCAGAAAAAAATTATTTTTAATTTGCAACCTGATGGAGGTCAGTATAGATGGACTAATAGACCAAGTCCCACACACCGCTAGAAGCCCAAATATTTTTTCAGAGCTAGATGCAGAAAATTTTTTTATTCAATTTGCAACCTGATGGAGGTCAGTATAGATGGACTAATAGACCAAGTCCCACACACTGCTAGAAGCCCAAATATTTTTTCAGAGCTAGATGCAGAAAAAAATTATTTTTAATTTGCAACCTGATGGAGGTCAGTATAGATGGACTAATAGACCAAGTCCCACACACTGCTAGAAGCCCAAATATTTTTTCAGAGCTAGATGCAGAAAAAAATTATTTTTAATTTGCAACCTGATGGAGGTCAGTATAGATGGACTAATAGAACAAGTCCCACACGCTGCTAGAAGCCCAAATATTTTTTCAGAGATAAATGAAGAAAAAAAATATTTTTAATTTGCAACCTGATGGAGGTCAGTATAGATGAACTAATAGACCAAGTCCCACACACTGCTAGAAGCCCAAATATTTTTTCAGAACTAGATGCAGAAAAAAATTATTTTTAATTTGCAACCTGATGGAGGTCAGTATAGATGGACTAATAGACCAAGTCCCACACACCGCTAGAAGCCCAAATATTTTTTCAGAGCTAGATGCAGAAAAAAATTATATTCAATTTGCAACCTGCTGGAGGTCAGTATAGAAGGACTAATAGAACAAGTCCCACACACTGCTAGAAGCCCAAATATTTTTTCAGAGCTAAATGAAGAAAAAAATTATTTTTAATTTGCAACCTGATGGAGGTCAGTATAGATGGACTAATAGACCAAGTCCCACACACTGCTAGAAGCCCAAATATTTTTTCAGAGCTAGATGCAGAAAAAAATTATTTTTAATTTGCAACCTGATGGAGGTCAGTATAGATGGACTAATAGACCAAGTCCCACACACTGCTAGAAGCCCAAATATTTTTTTAAGAACTAGATGCAGAAAAAAATTATTTTTAATTTGCAACCTGATGGAGGTCAGTATAGATGGACTAATAGACCAAGTCCCACACACCGCTAGAAGCCCAAATATTTTTTCAGAGCTAGATGCAGAAAAAAATTATATTCAATTTGCAACCTGCTGGAGGTCAGTATAGAAGGACTAATAGAACAAGTCCCACACACTGCTAGAAGCCCAAATATTTTTTCAGAGCTAAATGAAGAAAAAAATTATTTTTAATTTGCAACCTGATGGAGGTCAGTATAGATGGACTAATAGACCAAGTCCCACACACTGCTAGAAGCCCAAATATTTTTTCAGAGCTAGATGCAGAAAAAAATTATTTTTAATTTGCAACCTGATGGAGGTCAGTATAGATGGACTAATAGACCAAGTCCCACACACCGCTAGAAGCCCAAATATTTTTTCAGAGCTAGATGCAGAAAATTTTTTTATTCAATTTGCAACCTGATGGAGGTCAGTATAGATGGACTAATAGACCAAGTCCCACACACTGCTAGAAGCCCAAATATTTTTTCAGAGCTAGATGCAGAAAAAAATTATTTTTAATTTGCAACCTGATGGAGGTCAGTATAGATGGACTAATAGACCAAGTCCCACACACTGCTAGAAGCCCAAATATTTTTTCAGAGCTAGATGCAGAAAAAAATTATTTTTAATTTGCAACCTGATGGAGGTCAGTATAGATGGACTAATAGAACAAGTCCCACACGCTGCTAGAAGCCCAAATATTTTTTCAGAGATAAATGAAGAAAAAAAATATTTTTAATTTGCAACCTGATGGAGGTCAGTATAGATGAACTAATAGACCAAGTCCCACACACTGCTAGAAGCCCAAATATTTTTTCAGAGTTAGATGCAGAAAAAAATTATTTTTAATTTGCAACCTGATGGAGGTCAGTATAGATGGACTAATAGACCAAGTCCCACACACCTCTAGAAGCCCAAATATTTTTTCAGAGCTAGATGCAGAAAAAAATTATATTCAATTTGCAACCTGCTGGAGGTCAGTATAGAAGGACTAATAGAACAAGTCCCACACACTGCTAGAAGCCCAAATATTTTTTCAGAGCTAAATGAAGAAAAAAATTATTTTTAATTTGCAACCTGATGGAGGTCAGTATAGATGGACTAATAGACCAAGTCCCACACACTGCTAGAAGCCCAAATATTTTTTCAGAGCTAGATGCAGAAAAAAATTATATTCAGTTTGCAACCTGATGGAGGTCAGTATAGATGGACTAATAGAATGATGCTATGCCCAAAAGATTTTACTTCACTAGGTGCAGTAAAAAAATTGGTATTCTATACACAGGTGGTATATCTTGCAACACAGATAGGCTACTCCACTGACTAACACACTCTGCAATAGGCCAAAAAGGATTAGCTTTGCTAGATTCAGCCAAATGCTGTGAAAAAAACTTGCACAGCACTGGCACAGACCTGCCTGGCAAAAACTGATAGGAACTGATGTAACCTAGTCCTGAAAAGGACTCCAATTACAATTAGTCTTTACTCCCACAATCTATCTATTTAAGAGCACAGACCTGCTTGATAAAAATCGTAGGAAATGCTGTAACCTAGTCCTTAAAAGGACTGCAATCACAACTATTCCCTACTCCCAAGCTATCTGTATATTTGTGCGAAAATTGGCTTGAAATTAACAAGGTATAGCGCACACAGCAACAGTGGTGCCGTCTAACACGCAGCTGCAGCAGTGAGAAAATGGTGGCGACGGGGAAAATGGCTTGGTCTTATAGGGCAAGGACATGTGACATACACTGCCAATCACACATGCCCTTGCTTGTGTGAAAAAAAGCACTTCGCTCCGTGTGTGCGCTGCTGATAGGCTGACAGATTGCACCTCCCCACTGCAAATGCGGAAAAGAGAAAAAAAAATGGAGATCTTCATTGTTCCTGCAGAGATCCATCCCCTGCCCCTCCCCCCACCCCGCTGTACACTCAAACTGCGTATTAACATTAATTTTCATCATTACTGAGAAAAAATCCAGTTATGATTTTGGTGCACGAACAGTTATCGAACATAACCTCGAACAGCCGAATTTTTCTCAAATTGTTCGTGTTCGCCGACCGGCTCGAACACCGCCCAAAACAGCTCGAATTTGAGATTGGCGAACAGTTCGAGTAGAACAACGCTCATCTCTAGTCATTACCCTGGAAAGGATGTTCCTTAACGTATTTCCCAGGAAAATCAATTTTGGCATAATACCTCTGACAACGTTCTTGACAGCAGTGACCTGGGAGTCAGAAATGCTTCCACGGCTCTTCCCTATGCTGTTCCTATGTTATTTGAGCACTGTTCCCATCGATTTGGTCAATTTTTAAGCCCTCTGCAGACCACCGGGGGAAGCCGCCAGAAAAATGCTCGAGTTTCCCATAGACTTACATTGGGCTCATTACTCAGTCAAAGCACTCGAGCATTCCAATTTGCTTGACTCGAACAACGAGTACCCAAGCATTATAGTGCTTGCTCTTCACTAGTTAAGAACATTTATGCCTCAATTCAGTATCTGCCAACACAGCATGCAAAAGATCAGTGTCTTGTCAGGGAGCTTCTTTGAGCTGGCTTTGGTGTGCTCATTTCATCGGTGCAGTGGGCAGTAGCAGCTGACGTACAGGCTAGGGGCTGGCTGCTGTGCTTTAGCACCCTGCTCCCTCTTTAGCTGTGTAGCTGGGGCAGCGTAACCACCACCTCTTCCTCTGAACTTCTTTTATCACTCGGATTGCCTTGACTCCATGTGGGGTCTAGGACCTCATCATCTCCCATTGCACCATAACATCATCACATCTCTCCAGTTGTCTTTAACTCTACTGCCCAACTAATCCACCTCTCTCCTTGTTACTCCTCTGCTTCTCCCCTCTGAAAATACCTTAATTGGCTCCCAATTCCACAACGTATCCACTTCAAGCTACTAACACTGACCTTCAAAGCCGTCCATAATCTGTCTCCCCCATATATCTCTGAACTAATCTCTTGATATCTCCCACCACGTAATCTCTGGTCCTCACAAGAACTCCTTTTTTCCTCCACAATTGTACATTCCTAATCCAATCTCCAGCAAGACTTTTCCCGCGTCTCCCCCACCCTCTGTGTTCCAACACGTCCGATTATCCCCTAGGTTCGGAACTTTCAAGCGGTACTTGAAAACCCATCTCTTCAGAACATCTTACAGCCTGCAATGCCACTTCACCACTATCAGAGCTGCTGCCTCATCAACTCCGGAGCTGCTGTAACCCAAAATCTATGTCTCCTTCCCCATTATCCTGTAGAATGTAAGGCCACAAGGATAGGGTCCTCTCCACTCTACCAGTCTGTCACTTTTAGTTTGTTTAATGTAATTTCTGTTAGTGTTTTGCATCTAACCCCTCCATATGTACAGCACTTTAGTGCTCTAAAAATAAATAATAATAATAATCCGCCCCATGATCTTCCACCTAGTCCTCACCCCTGCCCTCCTTGCCGCTCTGCACACAGCAGAAAGCCACAGCAGTTGGTGCCTGTATTTCATATTCATCATCTGAGATGTGCTGTGATGGTCCACTGACCATTTTCACTACCCCTCCTACATACTCCTCCTACATACTCTCTTCCACTTCGGGACCAGTGCTATGTGTATGGGCCACAGAACCCCAGTCAGCAGAGTCATCAAAAAGCAGAAGAGACTGCTGCATGACTTTGACTTAGACTGTTTGTCTGATTTGCAAGGGGGTGAGGTGGAAGACAGATACCTGTCACGGGTGTGTCAGGTGTGACAGACAGTTGCTCTGGATCTGGCTATAGAAAGTCACTGCAGACATTCAGGGTTTAGGTTCCTGCTCGGCGATAGGTGCAGAACCTATATAAGGACGATAGGGTAGGCAGGGTGATATTAGACCTGCCTAGGGGGCTCTACTCCCCCTTTCCCTAGGTGTTGGGCTCCCTTCCCCCTCTTCCCATCATTGTACACTTGTTCCTTCCCTAACCTTGCGTGACAATGCCCATGGGCCACAGGTGCAAACTCTGAGCTTTCAGCAGGGCACCGGGTGGAAGACAAAGTGAAGGAACTGGAGGCACTCTCAGCCATCAAATCTAAAACTACCTCTACTTGCTCTGGCCACACCATTCATCCAGCGGTACTTGGGCATACAGAATTATGCAGAACGTCCAGCGTGCACCAGAGGAACATGTTTCATTTGGGCATGTAGCAGGCACAGATCGACCAAGTAAGTCTTCTCTTTCTCTGCAGTAGCTACATCACCAGCAGCAACACGGCCACATCCCCCTTCAAAAAAGTGCAGAGTATTACACAGCCTGTATACAGAGAGAGGGGCCAGCAGATTATTACACTGCCTGCATGCAGAGTGCCCTCACTGAGCCTATTTTCAGAGTATCCCCCCCAAAAAAAACCACAAAACAGTGTTGATTACCTCCTCCTTTGCCTTTTCCACTTACACTACAATGTCCACCTCCTCCTCAACTTCCTCCTCCAGTTGGACAGCTGCCTCCTGGTTCAAGATTGTTATTTTTTATTTTATTTAATCCTATGTTATTTTAAGTCATTTCCCTATCCACATTTGTTTGCAGGGCAATTGTCCTGCTCTTACCCCCATTTTGCTTCCTTTTGCAGCCCCCCAGACCATTTTAAAGCCATTTTAAAACGCTGAAGTTCGGTTCCCCATTAATTTCTATTGAGTTCAGGGTCAAGTTTGGTTCAAGTTCTGATGCCTAGACCAAACTTTCAACTACATTTTGTCCGGACCCGATGAACTCGAACCTCCATGGGTCCGTTCATCACTACTTTTATGTCTTGGTAAAAACTTTCACATTGATCTTAGATTAAGTCACCAAGGTTCTCTGGAAAGCGATCAAAGGGTCTATTTGCACAGGTCAACCAATGGGTTGTCATTTGAATACCTGTTTACACAGAAAGAAAAAAGTAAATGATGCATAGATTGCCATTGTTCTTGGCAGTGCGAGTCCTGATTACATAAAAATAATGTACTGCTAAGAACAATGATCTTTTATGCTGCATAAAAGATCATTTAAGCCAATGAATGAGCGCCTTGCTCATTCATCTGATCAACAGCCTGCTCATATGGCAAGATAATATGATGAAACAAGCGTGTTTAGCCCCTTCATCCCCTGGGGATTTTATCTTTTTTGTTTTCATTTTTGACCTCCCCTTCTTCCAAGAGCCATAACTTTTTATTTTTCATCCACATAGCCGTATGAGTACTTGTTGTATTCAGGATGAGTTGTACTTTTGAATGCCATCAATCACTTAATCATGTGATGCACCGGTAAGTAGGAAGAATTGCAAAAAAAAGTGCAATTTCACAATTCGTTTTTTTGGGAGGGAGGGGGAGGATTATTTACCATGTTTCCTATACTGTAAAACTGACCTGACCAAATTATTCTCCAGATTACGCAGATACCAAACATGTATAGATTTTGTTATTTATGTAGCGAATAAAAATTCGGAAATGTGTAGCAAAAAAAAACTTTGCTTGTGTCACCAGGTTCCATACCAATTTTTGGAATGTAGTGTTGTGTGATGGCTTATTTTTTGTGCAATGAGTTTGATACCATTTGGGGTAGATGTGAAGCTATCTTATTGCATTTTATTGCAATGTTGCAGTGGCCAAAATACTGTAAATCTGGTGTTCTTATTTTTTTTCTTGTTATGCTTGGATTAATTTACTGTTATATTTTGATAGATCATAATTTTTCGAATGCAATAATACTAAATATGCATATTTTTTACTTTTTTTAAATTGTTTTATTTTAATGGAGCAAAAGGGGGATGATTTGAACTTTTGTGTTTTGCATTTTCTTTTCTTTTCATATGTTTAACCACTTTAAGACATTTGCAGTGTAATGTATATATTTCATGGAAGGGAAGGACTTCCTAACCAATGCAGTATATATACGTCATGTCAATCATGCAATCACTGTGACTAAACGCATGATGATCACATGAAGGTGCCTGCCCTTTCTCACAGCAGGGCACCGAGACTCATAGCCATGGCGGGTTTTGCCAACCCCACCCCCCCAAGTATGATTACTGTGATTGGCTGTTCAATTCTAGACAGCCAATCACAGTGATTTCAGTGTTTCAGGCAATGAAATTTCCTGAAACACTGAGGTTTTGCTATGATCCGTGCTGTAACATACCGCCACCTTTCCATCGCCGAGCACTGATTAGTACTTGATTGCTGATCAGTACTTGATTGCTCGTTTTTTTGCAGTTTTTTTATTGTGCATGCATCCTGCAGTCGCCAAGCACTGATCATTTATGCAAATCACTGATCATCACCCGTGTTTGCTTTTTTCCAGGACTTTTTTCCCTATCCATTCCCCTCCTCCTTTGCTGCAACTCCATGCATGCGTCCTGCAGCCACCGAGCGCTGATCATTGATGCAAATCACTGATCGGCTCCCATTCTAGCTTTTTTCAGGACTGTTTTTCCTTGTTTTGTTTTTTGTCACCCCACCCCTTTTTGCACTACATTCGTGTGTGTATCCTACAGCCGCCGAGCCGCTGATCAAAGGCACATCACTAATCGGCACCCATGCCCGCTTTTGCCCAGGACTTTTTTTTCCTTTCAAATTTTTTTATCCCCTTTTAGCACCACATCTCTGCATGCTTCATACAGCCATTGAGCACTGGTGAGTGATGCACATGACTGATCGACATCCGGTTGTTGTTTTTTGTTTGTGTGAGAAAAGAATTGAATAAAAAATAATTTATATTAGTTGATAGGGCTAGATTAGGGACAGTAAAAATATACCGTAGTAATCAGCTTCTACTACAGTATCTTTTAGTGAATAAAGTCAGGATTAGTTTCAGTGTGCAAAATGTAAAAAAAAGAATAAAATATAATTTAGATTAGTTGATAGAGCCAGATTAGGGACCATGTAATCCACAGTAAAAAAATATACTGTAGTAAATAGCTTGTCACCATGATGTTGTGACTAAATTTAATAAAATGTAAAAATAATGAAAAAAATGTTTACACCAAACACACCACACACGTAAAAAAATGTCCCGCTCATCCCAATCTCGGTATTCAGTCGAGAAGGCATACGCCTTCCTTGACATTGACACTGATCTTGAGGGAGAGGATCCCATGTTCCTTTATTTTTCCTCTTCTTCCTCTTCCTCAATTGATACTGAACCACCAAGCAGATGCCCCAGGACAGAAAATAAGCCAGCGCCTACCGTTAGTGAGCTCCTATTATGAGCCACAGATTCCTGATTTTGTGGCACAATCAGGAATTCAATTTGACACTTCCGGCCAAACAGAAATTGACTTTTTCAAAGTCTTTTTCTCTGAGAATTTTGTAGATCTCATAGTGTCCCAGACAAATTGGTATGCGCAAAATTTTTTATCCCAAAATCCCACATTATAATTTGCCAACTGGACCCCTGAAGACACCGTAGAAATGATGAAGTTTTGGGGCCTTGTTCTTCACATGGAGATAGTGAAGAAGCCAGAAATTCAACAATATTGGAGTGTTGACATCTTGCATAACATTCCACTGTTCCACATTGGTATGCCCCAGACACGCAACCTGATACACTCTACTCAATTCACGTAAGCCAACCTGATGCACTCTACACTACTCACGTATGCCGACCTGATGCACTCTACACTACTCACGTATACCAACCTAATGCACTCTACACAACTAACATGTGCCACCACATTGTAAAATTTACATACCACATACCAAGAAAACACAAGATCAATTCCAATATAGGGTCACTTGTAGGGGGTTTCCACTGTTTCAGCACATAAGGGGCTCTCAAAACGCAACATGACACCCGCAGACCATTCCATCAAAGTCTGCATTCCAAAACTCCTTCCCTTCCGAGTCCTGCGATGCACTCAAACAGTAGTTTTCCCATTAATTTTTGTGGAAAAAAAATATTTTTTTTTATTTTCATGGCTCAACCTTATTCATTTCTGTGAAGCACCTGCGGGTTCAAGGTGCTCACCACACATCTAGATAAATTCCTTGAGGGGTCTAGTTTCTGTAATAGAGTCACTTGTAAGGAGTTTCCACTGATTAGGCACATCAGGGGCTCTCCAAATGCGACATGACACCCGCAGATTATTCCATCAAAGTCTTCGTTCCAAAATGCCACTCCTTACTTTTCAAGCCCTGCTGTGTGCCCAAAAAGTAGTTTTCCATCACATATGGGGTATCATCATTCTCAGGAGAAATTTCATAACAATTTTTGTGGCCCATTTTCTCCTGTTACCCTTGTGAAAATAAATAAATTTGGGGCTAAAAGAACATTTTTGTGGAAAAAATTAGATTTTTTTATTTTCACGGTTCAACATTATAAATTTCTCTGAAACACCTGGAAGTCCAAGGTGCTCACTGCATATCTACATAAACACTTTGAGGGGTCACGTTTCCAAAATGGGGTCAATTGTTGGGGGTTTACATTGTTGGCACATCAGGGGCTCTCCAAACGTGACATGGCATCCGCTCTCGATTCCAGTTAATTTATGTTGAAAAAGTTGAACAGTGTTCCTTCCCTTCCGAGCCCTGTCTGGCGCCCAAACACTAGTTTTACCTCACATATGGGGTTTCGGCATACTCAGTAGAAATTGCATAACAATTTTTGTGGTCTATTTTCTCCTGTAACCCTTGTGAAAATAAAAAAATTGGGTTTAAAGTAAAAAAAAAAATTTAAAAAGTAAAATGTTAATTTTTTTTTCCACATTTCTTTAATTCCTGTAAAGCACAGGAAGGGTTAAAAAAGTTACTGAATGCGATTTTGAGGACTATGAGTGGTGCAGTTTTCATAATGGTGTCAATTTTAAATATTTTGTGCCAAATAGGCCCCCCAAAGTCACTTCAAATGTGATATGGTCCCTAAAAAATTTTTTTTTGTAAATTTGGTTGGAAAAATTAGAAACCGCTGATCAACTTTTAACCCCTCTAACTTATGTGGGAAATGTTATTTATTAACTATTTTGTGTTGCATAGCTCTCTGTTTTAACGGCATAAAAATTAAAAAATTGAAAATTGAAAAATTTTCACCCAATTTCAAATATTTTCACAAATAAACTCATGTCATATTGAACAAATTTTAACCCTAACACCAAGTACAATATGTCATGAGAAAACAATCTCAGAATTACTAGAATATGTTTAAGCATTCCTTAGTTCTTACCTCATAGAGTGACACTGGTCAGAACTGTAAAATTTGGCATGGCCATGAAGGTGAAAACGAAAAAGGGTGGGGTGGAAAAGCGCAGTACTTGTGTGAACCTGTATAAGGATGGAGTATACGTGCAGATACAGTAGTCTGCTCACCTCAATGGGTTGTGCAGACCACACAACCCGGGTTAAACAGTCACTGGCGCTGATAGCGCTGCCACCATGCCTTCAGCGTCTCCTCTGTTTTAGCAGACGGAGCTTCTGATCACGTGGTTCCAAGTAGGGATCACGCGGGTGGTGACATCACAGCAGGTCCTGCAGCTGAAGATGTATCCAGTTCACCGCAGCCCCGAGCCACAACTCCCAATGGGAAAGGTAGACAATATGCAAAATGAAGTGGTCAGTGGGGCGCCAGATACTGAATAAGGCGCCGGGGGGAGATTAAAAGAAACAAACCTCTTTATTAAATATTCTTATGCCCACAACGCGTTTCTGCAGCGAACCACTGCCTTCATCAGGTGGAATTATGGGAAAATGGCAGTGACTCGCCCCCTGGGCCATGGGGCACTTGGATCCGGGCACTAGGGGAACGATGGGGGTAGTAGTGGCTACCCGGTTCCGTGGCTCAGGGTGGTCAGGCCAGTGGTAGTCCGTTATGTGCTGTTGATTATGTCCGACTACGCCACCCGTGGATTTGCGGTCATTAGGTACCTCCGCTGCAAGGCAGACCGCTGGGGCTGCTGATGTGTGCAGCTGGGATGGTGTGACTCCCCACGGGAAGAGTGCGGCCCCAGGGCAGTGTAGTGGATGGTGGGAGTGATGGTAGTGAGAGTCCCAGTATCGGTAGTGCTGGAGGCGTGAAGGAGCAGACAGACAATAGGTTGCAGTCCAGGGTCTTTACTGAAACAGGTAAACTGACCCATAATCAGTCCCAGCTAGGAGGGGACCTGGATGTATGAGAGCAATGGGGAAATTGGCCCTGGTCAGGGTGAGGGTGTAGGCCTACCGTGCTTTCTGCGCTCCTTCTGGCTATCTCCTCGTTATAGGGTAACAGCCCACGTTTCCGAGCTTTCCGTGTATTCTCGCCTGTATGGCCTGCGACGTGGGTTCATTTCTGCTCCCAGCCTTGTACGGCTTTGCTGGTCCCTCCAGGCTTCTTAGGCCAAGGAATATACAGTCCCCTGCGGACTGGTTATCTGCTGGAGAATGTGGAATCCTCCCAGCCTCAGACACCAAAGTCTGGTAAATTAAGTCTGTTATCTGCCAAGACAGGCTCTCTTCGCCTCTTGTCTCTGGCTTGTGGCTCTCCTCCTGCCACACTTCCTCTTAGGTGCAATACAACTGTCTGTCCCTGCTCTGCTCTGGGACATGTCTCAGTCCTGAGACAGGCCTTCAAGTTCTCTCTAACCCTGCCCCCAGTACCAGCTTTTATAGGGGCAGCCTGCTCCCCCTACTGGCCTGAGACAGGAGGCATTGCATGCTAATGTTCCCCTGACTAGAGAACCTCCCCCTTGCTCTCAGACACAGCTTTAATTACACTTGTGGCATCCAGGCCAAGGTGACACATTCCCCCCTAGTAGAATTTTAGTACTCCGGGACTAAACAGTAAACAAAGATAATATACATGGATATAAAACATTAATAGACAAACGACGCACAGATTGAGTTCTTAAGGTCACAGTGTGGTCTGTGACCGGGTGTCCACATCACCAATACAACGGGGAGCCTTAACCAGGTGGGGGTCTGTCCTACCCCAAGTCCTTTACAGTCTTAGTTCATTCCTGGGTTAGGCTCCAAACGCAGTCCATACTAGGTCCCGGTTATTAAAAGTCCATAACCTTCGAGTCTGTACGGTAACTGTAAGGAACTGAAACACACAATTACTAATCTCGCATGCAACTTGGCAAACAATTCAACATTAGGCAACAGGATTATTTACAATTTTAGTATACTCTATATTCTCCAGCGAGCGGGTATCTGTCCCTTTGTGCTCCTGGTTGACCGCCTTAACCCACTGTCTGGTGGTGGACTGACTTGGCTTTCCCCACTAGCGTTAGGGGTACCGCTACCAGCTGGGTGTACAGGTAGGGCAGGCAGCTGTCTGCGGGTCCTTTGGCTTACCACAGGCATGGCAGGCTCACTGTCAGCAGAGGGTTGACTCTCCTGGGCTGCTGGTACAGGCTCTTCTGCCTCTGGAACCGCTTGCTCCTCTTCACCTTCCGGCTCTGGTGTTGGTTGTTGCTGTGCCGGTTTCAGGAAATGCAGGACAGGTACCACTATGGCATCATTTATGCGAGTCCAGGACTGAGGGAACTCTCCGAGAACGGTGCTGATCATTTCTTCCTTGTCCTCTGCGGGTTCAAGGTCACTCTGATCTTCTTCTGCACTACGGAGTTGCTCGGGGCATCTTTTGAGGTGGTCTCTGGAGACGGTGCTAGTGGTTTCTCCTCCGTCCTTGGTGATTACGCACACCTTTGGGTTGTCGTGGTCAGACTGCAGTACAGTGTAGGGTTCCCTTTCCCACTGGTCGTCCAACTTATGTAGCCTTCTTTTTCGCTTTAGGACTTGCTCACCAGGTTCTAGGGGACCAGCAGGGGCGTGTTGATTGAAGAGTTTTTCTTGCCTCTCTCTCACCTGGGCCAGGCTCTTCTCCACACTCTCCTGTACCTTCTTGTACTGCAGTTGCCTTTCCGTATCCCAGTCCGCATCTGGGAAGGTGTCCTCAGGCGTTAGGACTCCCATCTCCAGGTCTACGGGCAGCTTACCTGGTCTGGCTCGCATCAGGTAAGCCGGGGTGCAGTTTGTAGCATTCACCGGGATATTGTTGTATAGGTCTATCAGGTCCGGCAGTTTTTCTGGCCACAGGCTGCGTTCCTCCAGGGGCAACGTCTTCAGGAGATCAATGACTATATTGTTCATCTTATCACACATCCCGTTGGTTTGGGGGTGGTAAGGCGTTGTACGAATCTTCTCACAGCCATAGAGGTTGCAGAACTCCTGGAAGATTTCAGCCTCGAACGCTGGACCCTGGTCTGTCAGGACCTGTTCGGATACCCGTGTGGACGGCAGAAGTATTGCTGGAAGGCTCTGGCCGCTGTTTGGGCTGTCAAGTCCTTTACCGGGACCACCACGAGAAAACGGGAATAATGGTCCACGATTGTTAGGGCGTAGATGTACCCTGACCGGCTTGGAGCCAACTTGACGTGGTCTAGAGCTACCAGCTCAAGAGGATGCGTGGTGACGATGGGCCTCAAGGGTGTCTTCTGGCTGGTGCGGTCCTTCCTCCTTAGGTGACAAGGGCCACAGTCTCTGCGCCACTTTTCTACAGCCCCTCTCATGCCGACCCAAAAGAACCGTCCTCTTAGCAGGAACTCCAGTTTCTTCCAACCGAAGTGCCCCGCTCTGTCATGGTAAGCTCCCAGGACCATAGCTGCATCCCGCCTTGGGACCACGACTTGCCAGGTCAGCTCATGGGTCCGGTGGTTGACAATCCTTCTACACAGCTTGCCTTCGTAGAGGAACAGCTTGCTCTTCTCCTTCCACAGCTGCTTGGCTTCCTCTGGAGCATCCGGATCCATGCGGGCGTCTTCCTGGGTCAGCAGATCTTTCACCAGGCGGATGGCAGGGTCACTATCTTGGGTCTCGGCCCAGCTGTGGTGAGGTAGGGGATTGATCATCACGGTTGTTAGATCCTCCTCCTTCACGCGGTGGGAGTATTGAGCGGCTCCATACCGGTGAAACGCGGGGAGTTCTACCTCCTCCTGCTCTTCTGGGTCTTCGTCACTTTCAGGTAAGTGAGGCATCCTCGATAGGGCGTCAGCGTTGGCATTGGTTTTGCCGGCCCGGTACTTGATCACGAAGTCATAGTTGGAAAGACGGGCCATCCACCGCTGTTCTAGGGCACCCAGTCTTGCATTGTCCAGGTGTGTCAACGGGTTGTTGTCCGTGTATACGGTGAACTTTGCGGAGGCCAGGTAATGCTTGAAGCGTTCCGTCACGGCCCACACCACCGCCAAGAATTCTAGCTTGAAGGAGCTGTAATTCTCCGGGTTCCTCTCGGTGGGCCTCAGCTTCCGGCTGGCGTATGCGATCACCCGTTCTCTGCCCTGTTGGTTTTGGGACAGTACGGCTCCCAGTCCCACATTACTGGCGTCCGTGTGGAGAATAAAAGGCTGGCCATAATCAGGGTAGGCCAGGATCTCATCCCCCGTGAGGGCCATCTTCAACTGGCGGAAGGACTCCTCTTCCGGTTTATCCCACTTGAAGGGTGGCTTTTGATTCCTGGACTTAGACTGTCCGATCAGGAGGTCCTGCATAGGAGCTGCCATCTTAGTGAACCCGGGGATGAACCTTTGGTAGTAGCCTACCAACCCGAGAAACTGTCTCACCTCTTTGATGTTCGAGGGGCTTGGCCAGCTCTTGATTGCCGTGACCTTGTCAGGGTCGGGGGCTACTCCTTCCGCGCTTACCACGTGCCCTAGGTACTGGACCTTTGGTTTCAGCAGGTGACACTTCGATGGTTTACCTTCAGGCCATAGCCTGCCAGGGCTTCGAACACCTCGGCCAGGTGCTTTAGATGGTCCTCGTAGGTCTTCGAATAGACAATCACGTCGTCCAGGTAAAGGAGGACCGTCTCGAAGTTTCGGTGCCCTTGACAGCATTCCATCAGCCTCTGGAAGGTCCCTGGTGCATTGCAGAGCCCGAAGGGCATACAGTTGAACTCACTCAGTCCCATCGGGGTGGTGAAGGCGGTCTTCTCCTTGTCAGCCTCTGCCACAGGAACCTGCCAGTACCCGCTAGTAAGGTCCAAAGTAGAAAAGAAGTTAGCTGATTTTAGTGCGGCTAAAGACTCCTCTATTCTAGGCAGCGGGTATGCGTCTTTATGGGTGATACGATTGATTTGTCTATAGTCTACGCACATTCTCATGGTGCCGTCTTTCTTTTTGACCAGAACCAAGGGGGCTGCCCAGGGGCTACAGCTGTCTCTAATGACCCCAGCTTCTTTTATTTCTCTTAGCTTGCCCTTTGCGTTCTGATAATGTGCAGGGGGTACAGGTCGGTGTCTTTCTTTTATTGGTGGGTGGCTCCCTGTGGGGATGTGGTGTTCTATCCCCTTTACTCTGCCGAAGTCTAGCGGGTGCTTAATAAAGACTCTCTCGTACTCCTGTACCACCCGGTAGACTCCTTGTTTTTGGTGCAGGGGAGTGGAGTCAGCACCCACGTGGAGTTTCTGGCACCAGTCCTCCTTTTGTTTCTGTGAGCCATTACCCTCCGCCTGTGGAGATGGAGGCAAGGGTTCCACGGCCCTGATAGCTTTGTGTTCGACAACAAACAGTTTGGCGAGTGTAGCGTACCTGGGTAAGTGTACTTCCCTCTCCCCAATGTTGAGGATGCGGACGGGCACCCTCCCATGACAGACATCAACCACCCCCCGGGCTGTCAAAATGGTGAGCCTGCTGTCTGAGTACACGGGTTCTACCATGGCTTGGTTGTCTCTATCTCTCAACCTGATTGCAGTCCGACAGCAGATCATCATTTCACTTTTGGGAGGCATGGAAATGGGGAATGGGTCACTCAGTCTTACGCTACCGATCTCACCACCAGACAGTTCTACCTGCTGCCATCTCATCAGGGCTTTTATCTCCTTGCTGAGGACTCTCTGTTGGCTGGAACTAGCATTCACCGCCACCTGTTGTAGAATTACAATTACCTCTGAAAGACAATTTTCAATTACGGTAGTACCCACAGTTATTTTAGGGTGACTTTCACGACGGTCAATGTCCACAATAATTACTCCCTGTGCCGGTAGTTCAACTTTACCAATTTTAATGGTCATCTCCTTGAACCCCATCTGCGGCACCGGTAAGCCATTACTGGCGATGATGCTCAAGTTACTGTCTGGATACCGTGTGACATCAGCATCAGTCCAATACTGCTTAAAAAGTACATAAGGGATAGTGGTTACTTGCGACCCAGTATCCAGCAAGTCGCTCATGGGGATACCATCCAGCACCACGGGTAAAATCGGGTGCCCCCCAACGTACTTATCACGCCAATTGTAAGGGCCTGGTGATCTTATGCCTGGGGGTTGGCCCTCTGCCCCAGGTTGGACCCGTTTAAATTACAGTACCTGGAAATGTGTCCGGGCTGGTTGCATCGATGGCAAATGGACTGTCCATCCTCTGCGTAGCGGTCTGTGGACCTCCCTCGGAACGACGGGATCCTCCTCTGTCGACGCCACGGGACATCCTCCGGACTTGAAGCTAGCTCGATGGGTCTTGACGGGTCCACTTGCAACGCCTGGACGGTCCTGGTCAATGCCACGACGCTCCTGGTCAGCTCCTGGACTTGGTGGTGCAGGTCTTTCGACGGGGCTTGGTTCAGGGCCTGTGCATCAGCCCCCACGGGGTCCATAGAGGAGGGCGCCGCCTCCTGGTGGTAGGTGAGAGCAGGGCGCCGGGGGTTTATAGCGCCACTGGTTGTAGATTCACGGAGCACCCTTATGGCCCTGTCCTTAAATTGGGCAAAGGTCAGGTCGGGGTTCTGAAAGAACATGAGGCGCAGTTGGGCCCTGTGGGCGCTAGACTGCAGACCTTCTATGAATTGTTCTGTTAGCAGCTTATCCGTTTCCTGCACACTGCCAGGGTCAGTTTGTTGAATAGCCCTCAAGGCTTCCTGCAGATTTAGGGCATAGTCTCTGATGCTGTCCTGTGCCCGCTGCTTACATCCATAGAACCTCATTTTAATCTCAGCGGAGGTACGTGTGTCAAAGGTACCCCACAGCTGGGCCAGAATACCCTTCACAGTCCTTTTCTCCTCAGTGGGCCATGATTTTACCTCCCTTTGGGCTGCGCCAGTTAACTGCCCTGTTAGTATGCTGACCTTCTGTTCCTCTGTCAGGGGGTAGACTTGGAACAAACTGTACAGCCTTTCCTTAAAGTCAGTTAGGGCATGGGGCTCCCCTGAGTATTTGGGCAGCCAGGCCGCTCCAGGGATGTAGGGCAGGGAAAAGGGCATCACCGCTGCTGCAGCCACGTTGGTGGTAGTGGGGCCCTCTGTGTCCGACATCTTCCTCCCCCCTAGTTAAGCGTGGCCCACCTTCCGACGTTCCTCTTCTGTAGGCCGCGGCTCCGCTGCTGCTGCTCTGGACGAGGACCTTGCGTCGCGTCCTGATGACGTCAGCGTCGCTCTCTCTCCCTTCCAGGACCTTGCGCAGTGTCGGGCGGGGGGCGGAGCTTCGGGTCTCGCGCGGTTTGGACGTCCACGCCCCTCTTCTTCCCGCGCGGCGTCCTGAAGATGGCGTTCGATGGCGGGAAAACGGCTGAAGATGTCGGGAACCGATGGAAGATGGTGGGAGACGGCTGGAAATGGCGGGAAACGGCTCCAGATGGCGGGAAACCTCTTTTCAGGTAAGTGCAAAGTCTCTTTCAGGCACGCAATACCCGTTTGTGGTGGGTTGGTTGCAATCCTGCCGACTACGTCAAAGCTGACTCGCCCCCTGGGCCGTGGGGCACTCGGATCCGGGCACTAGGGGAACGATGGGGGTAGTAGTGGCTACCCGGTTCCGTGGCTCAGGGTAGTCAGGCCAGTGGTAGTCCGTTATGTGCTGTTGATTATGTCCGACTACGCCACCCGTGGATTTGCGGTCATTAGGTACCGCCGCTGCAAGGCAGACCGCTGGGGCTGATGATGTGTGCAGCTGGGATGGTGTGACTCCCCATGGGAAGAGTGCGGCCCCAGGGCAGTGTAGTGGATGGTGGGAGTGATGGTAGTGAGAGTCCCAGTACCGGTAGTGCTGGAGGCGCGAAGGAGCACACAGACAATAGGTTGCAGTCCAGGGTCTTTACTGAAACAGGTAAACTGACCCATAAACAGTCCCAGCTAGGAGGGGACCTGGATGTCTGAGAGCAACGGGGAAATTGGCCCTGGTCAGGGTGAGGGTGTAGGCCTACCGTGCTTTCTGCGCTCCTTCTGGCTATCTCTTCGTTATAGGGTAACAGCCCACGTTTCCGAGCTTTCCGTGTATTCTCGCCTGTATGGCCTGCGACGTGGGTTCCTTTCTGCTCCCAGCCTTGTACGGCTTTGCTGGTCCCTTCTGTTGTGGCAGGGCCTCCAGGCTTCTTAGGCCAAGGAATATACAGTCCCCTGCGGACTGGTTATCTGCTGGAGGATGTGGAATCCTCCCAGCCTCAGACACCAAAGTCTGGTAAATTAAGTCTGTTATCTGCCAAGACAGGCTCTTTTCGTCTCTTGTCTCTGGCTTGTGGCTCTCCTCCTGCCACACTTCCTCTTAGGTGCAATACAACTGTCTGTCCCTGCTCTGCTCTGGGACAAGTCTCAGTCCTGAGACAGGCCTTCAAGTTCTCTCTAACCCTGCCCCCAGTACCAGCTTTTATAGGGGCAGCCTGCTCCCCCTACTGGCCTGACACAGGAGGCATTGCATGCTAATGCTCCCCTGACTAGAGAACCTCCCCCTTGCTCTCAGACACAGCTTTAATTACACTTGTGGCATCCAGGCCAGGGTGACACAGCAGAGCAGGCACTTTATAAATAAAGCAAAGGAGCTCGATGGGAGGTACCAAACAGAACTTGGTACTTAACCCCTTGATCACTGTTCATCAAAGACAGTTCAGACTTATAACAAAGAGAACTAAAAACACATTACAGGTCAATATCCACACATTATAAACATACTATAAAGATATAAGATGTAAATATTAGCGGCAATGCAATGAAAATACATGCATATAAAACATACATATATAAAAATAGATAAAGCATATACATAAAAATTGGTAAAACATATCCATAAAAATCTGCAACTCAACCAATACTTGATATCAGAAATATTAATGATTCATCTACACACATTATCAATCACTAAATTCAATCCTTCCGGATATAATGTACCCAATTTAAAAATCCAAAAATTCTTTCTTCATAACATAATTAAGCCAATTTGTTACATTTTCAGGGATTTGTTCTAAAATTGTGAGTTTCAAGCTACTGGGGTCTTTCGGATGGGTAGTCAGAAAGTGTTTGGAGACACTATGCTGCAAATACCCATTTTTAATATTAGAGCGATATTTGTTGAGGCGGGCCTGCATTCTTTGTATGGTCCGGCCCACATATTGCAAGCCACATCCACACTGCAACAAGTAGACCACATAGTCAGAATGACAGTCCGTCTTACAGATGATAGAAAATTGTTCACCAGAAGTTTGCGAGGAGAAGAATACTGCTCCATGATTAATAGTCCTACAGTATAAACAACCAGGGGATCTGCAAGCAAAACAACCTACTCCTTCTTGCTTTTGTTTATCAGATCTCCGTACTAGAGCTACAGATTTCGATTTCGTGTTACTGGGCGATATGAAGGACAATTCCAGATCTCCATACTAGAGCTACAGATTTAGATTTCGTGTTACTGGGCGATATGAAGGACAAATCCCTCCCATCGAGCTCCTTTGCTTTATTTATAAAGTGCCTATTCTGATATTTCCCTATATTTCCACCTGATGAAGGCAGCGGTTCGCTGCAGAAACGAGTTGTGGGCATAAGAATATTTAATAAAGAGGTTTGTTTCTTTTAATCTCCCCCTGGCGCCTTATTCAGTATCTGGCGCCTCACTGACCACATCATTTTGCATATTATGAAGGTGAAAACAGCCTCGAGGATGAAAGGGTTAAAAAAATTTTTTTTTACTGTATTTAATAGACCCTTTGTGTACTGTATGCTGCAAAGATCTGATCGCTTGTGCTATACATTGCAGTGCAGCAGCACTGCTATGTATAGCTAAAATCCCGATCTCTTATGAACACCAGCTACAGGCTAGCTTTCACAGGAAAATTGTCATGACAACCATGAAGATCTTCAGAAGACCCTCAGGAGTCATGGTAACCCATCGGTGCCCCATGATCTCATAACGGACGTTCTGATGGGCGTGTGGAAAGACCCCTGTCGGCGCTTGTTAAATGCCGCTGTCAGAAATTGACAGTAGCATTAAAAAGTTAACAGCTGTTAAGAGGCACATGATGGCATTTTTTGTGTGACATGTTGTACAGGGTGGGCCATTTATATGGATACACCTAAATAAAATGGGAATGGTTCGTGATATCAACTTCCTGTTTGTGGCACATTAGTACATATGGGAGGGGGAAAACTTTTCCAGATGGGTGGTGACCATGACGGCCATTTTTAAGTCTGCCATTTTGGATTCAACTTTATTTTTTTCAATGGGAAGAGGGTCATGTGACATGTCAAACTTATTGAGAATTTCATAAGAAAAACAATGATGTGCTTGGTTTTAACATAACTTTATTCTTTCATAAGTTATTTACAAGTTTCTCTTTGTTTACAGCCATTGACATGTCGCAGAGGTTAACACGTGAGGAGTGGAAAGAAATTGTGTTGATGTCTGGTGAACGCAGTACCCGGGTCATTGCAGCAGATTTCAATGCAAGACACCCTATGAAACCACCTATCTCCCATGCTAGAGTTAGCAAACTGCTTGCTAAATTTCAGTGTTGGATTTGCCAAAATGTGGACGCAAGAAACTGTCACTAATGAAGAAACATCAGTGGCTGTTCTAGCTTCATTCAGCAAGAGCCCACAGCGCAGCACTCACCGCATGTCACTGGAGAGTGGTATCAGTCGAACATCCCTTCGGCGGATATTAGCTACTCACAAATGGCACCCTTACAAAATCCAACTGCTGCAGGATCTCAATGAGAATGACCCAGATCGGTGCACTGAATTTGCAGAATGGGCAAAACAAAAATTGGAACAGGGCCCTCAGTTTACACAGAACATTATGTTCAATGATTAGGCAAACTTTTTTGTGAATGGTGAGTTAACAAACAAAACCACCGCTATTGGTCTGACACTAACCCACAGTGGATAGATCCCTCCAAGACTGTTGGAACACAAAAATTGATAGTATGGTGTGGTATATGGGGTACAAAGATAGTGGGGCCATTCTTCATCAATGGAAACCTCAATGCCACTGGATATCTGAAATTGCTACATGATGATGTGTTGCCCTCTTTATGCACTGAAGATGGCACGTTCCTTGAGTTTTTCCAACAAGATGGTGCACCACCACATTATGGGTGTCAGGTCCGAGCATTCCTACATAAACAGTTTCCTGGAAAGTGGATTGGTCATCGTGGGCCAGTTGAATGGCCACAAAGGTCTCCCGATCTGACCCCCTTAGACTTTTATCTTTGGGTTTATCTGAAGGGAACTGTCTATGCTGTGAAGATATGAGATGTGCAGCATCTGAAACAACAGATACTGGAAGCCTGTGCTAGCATTTCTTCTGCGGTGTTGCTATCAGTGTGTCAAGAGTGGGAGAAGAGGGTTGCATTGACAATCCAACACAATGGGCAGCACTTTGAACACATTTTATAAGTGGTCATAAACTTGTAAATAACTCATGAAAGAATAAAGTTACGTTAAAACCAAGCACACCATTGTTTTTCTTATGAAATTCTCAATAAGTTTGATGTGTCACATGACCCCCTTCCCATTTAAAAATATTATGTTGGATCCAAAATAGCCACCATGGTCACCACCCATCTGGAAAAGTTTCCCCCCTCCCATATACTAATGTGCCACAAACAGGAAGTTGATATCACCAACCATTCCCATTTTACTTAGATGTATCCATATAAATGGCCCACCCTGTACTTCATGTTAATGTTAAATGGTAAATTTTGATCAATATGATTTACGTTTATTTATGAAAATGTCGAAAATTTGAAAAAAAATGAAGACAATTTAGCAATTTTCAAAGTTTTATTTTTATACCCTTAAATCACATAGTTATTAGTGTTGAGCGATACCTTCCGATATCGGGAAATATCGGATCGAATTGCATCGGACCGATACCCAGAAAATATCGGATATCACCGATTCCGATACCGGAAACAAATGCAAGTCAAATATCGGAATGAAAATAAACCCTTTCTTTTCTTGTAGGTTAATTCCACATGAAGGAAAACAGCTAAGAATAACGTAGAATGTATTGGGGGAGGTGGGGGAGACAATAAAGGCATAGATGTTTAGCCCAATCAAATGGAATAGCAGGAATTAATATTTTTATAGGCATGTCATGCCCTTCTAAAATCCAAAAAGTGAGAAGCCGACACGTTCAGTCCGCTCCTGCCCGTGCCACCTCCGCGTCGCCGGGTTTGTGCCAGAGCCGCGGTGAAACCTGACGGCCAGCCCCCCTCTCCCAATACTGGTGCCTGTCCGCTGGTGGGTCGAGCGAGCCCCCCTGTGGTGGAGGCAGCTCTAAGCTTTTTAATTTAAATTGTCTCTCTAATTTGAATGAATACACTTTAAATCCATTTACAAGGATCTGTTGGAGGGCAAGTCTCATGCCAGCAGCCGCGTAATTCCAGCTCCAGTAGCGTCCACTAAAGCTGCTGCAGTTAAAAAGCTTTTATAAGGATCGAGCTCGGCTGTCCACCGCAAGGCATCCTACTGCCAGTCCCAGCCCCTATGCCTTGGGGTGCCTCCTGATGCTCTTCACTGAGTATCTCGTGGTCCCGAAGCATTTCCTTTGAAAAAATTAAGTGTCCAAACTACAGGTGGTGTAGCTTGCTTAACAGCCGGGATAATCCGCTGACTAGCAGACACTGCTACTAGGCACAAAGTATTTCCTGGGCTAGATGCAGTTAAAAATTTGTAATTAGATACTCTCGTTGGATGCTGAGAAAGCATTCCATAGAGTCTCCTGGCACGCCATATATGATTCTCTTAAAAAGCTTGGGGTAGGGGTCTAGGGGACCCTTTTATAGCCAAAATCACGGCCCTGTATCGCAATACGTCACCTAGGCTGAAGATAAATGGAACTGTAGCACCCTGAGGGCTCGGTTGCTACAGAGGTATTGCACCTCACCCAGAGGTGTGATATCTCACTCTCAGGTAAGGATGTAGTGTGGATCAGGACCCGACACCTGCATGCATTACACCACATTGCCGTGGGGCAGGGCGACCAATATGCCCCTGAGATGGGCACGACAGTCCCTGTCCCTGGCTGGAGTGGGGGGAGGGAACACTGAGGAAGGAGAACCCTGTAGTGCAGGAGCAGGGAGGAAGCATTTCCTGGGTGCATTGAGAAGGGAGTATAAAAGGTGGGCACCATCTTAGTTCAGTGCAGAGAAGTCTGAGCAGAAGTGGCAGGGAGCAGGGGCTCTGCATGAGCTCTGCTCCGGAGGCGGGCCTAGTAACAGAGGCCCAGGCCTGGAAGAGGGAGAAGGAAGGAAGAGGAGCGGAGAAGGCTCCAGGAACGAGGAACGAAGGGATCCCAGGGGTGCGGACGGGCGAGTCGCCACCGCACGCCCGAATCCACCTGCGTGGAGGGGTCAGGCCAAAGGGGGAGACCGGTCCCCGAAACTAGTGGAGGCAGGAAACGACCTTCAGCTAGAAACAGGAGGCTGTGACATTTTATGTGGCGCAGCCCCTCGCTACACCCGCTAGGAAGGCACCACATAGGGTCAGGGAAACTGGCGCCAAGTTTACCAAGAGGAGGCCCAAGGCAGCCGAACAGAAGGGTTGGTAAGAAAGGCCAGACAAAGGACACACAAAGGGGGTCCTGTGAAGCGCTCCAAAGTTATCTGGGAGTTGTCTGAGCCCCTCACCTGGTGAGCACAGTACGACGTGGGCAGCCGTTACCTGCAGACGTGGTCTGGATAATAAGAACTGTGAGTAAAGGCCCTGGACTGCATCACTGACTCCGTGTCGTTACTGCTGCTGCCCTGCACCATCACCCCCATCCTCCGCATACACTGCCCTGAGGCTATACTCCTCCCGTGGGGAGTTATGCTACGCTCTGCTGCACCCACAACACCAGCCTCAGCGGTCTGCCCTGGAGCGGCGGTTCACTCGGACCGCAATCCACGGGTGGCGTAGTCGGACATTTAAACATCAAAACCACATAAATAGTTCCGCCACTGGTTTGACCGCCCTGAGCCACGGAACCGGGTCACCGCCACAGAGACTACAACCACCAGCATCCACCAAAAAGGGTCCGGCTCCGTGTGTCCCAAGGCCCAGGGGGCGCATCAGAACATTTTCATCACCTTTCACAATCACCAATGGGACAAGGCAGGGATGTTTGTTCTCTGTCCCCTCTCTTATACATCCTAGTGACGGAGCACCTGCTCTCATCAATTCGCCATAACCCCAATATTAGGTGGATTGAGGTGGGAGGCACCGAGTACAAGTGCTCTCTATTTGCTGATGATGTCCTAGTATATATCACTCAATCACATATATCCATCCATGCTGTTATGGCTGAAATAGATCACTTTGTTACATGGTCAAATTTTAAAATCAATGCAGCGAAGTCTGAGGCCCTCGATGTCTCCCTCCCCAAATCCATATAGGATTCCATCCAGTCCAACTTTCCCTTTGCCTGGCCCTCACAGGGTATCAAATACTTAGGAATTCCTATTCATAGAGACCTCTCCCATCTATGTTATCTTAATTTTGGGCCCTTTATTGAACAACTCCATACAGACCACGGTTGGCAAGTTAGAACTGTAAGATTCACTACGTGAACCACTGGTGTTTTGTGGAAAAGCACATGTACACTGTGTTCCAAATTATTATGCAAAAAGTGTTTAGGAGTGATAAGGGAAGAATTTGTTTGTTTGTCAGTTAAACTCATTGATGGTGATGTGTGTCAGGGCTTTTTATATCACTGTAAGCAATAGCAGACACCTGTGCTAATTAGTTTGGCAGGTGTGTCCAATGAAAGGCAAGACTACTTAAGAAGGCTGTCTCACATTATTAAGCAGCCTACATTTTCTGCCAAAATGGGAAAGAAAAAGAATGTGTCGGCTGCTGAGAAGCAACAAATTGTGGAGTGTTTAGGTCAAGGCATGACTACAATCAACATTGTGCGATGATCAGGATGAAGTGTCTTGGCAATCAAGAAGTATGTAGCTGATTTACAGTACACACGTGTGCGTGCTGATAAGGGCAAATTGAGGACTCTTTCCTACAGGCAATTACGTCAGGTTGAAAGAGCAGCGGCAAAAAAGCCTTGTCATAGCAGCAGACAAGTTTTTGAAGCTGCTGGTGCCTCCAACGTCCCCCGAACAACAAGATGCAGGGTCCTTCAGAGGTTTGCAGCTGTGCATACGCCATCCTGTCGACCTCCTCTATCCACTTCACACAAGCAGAAACGGCTCCAGTGGGCCAAACATTACATGAAGACTGATTTCAAAACTGTTTTGTTCACGGATGAGTGCCGTGCAGCGCTCGATGGTCCAGATGGATGGAGTGGAGGATGGCTGGTTGATGGACACCCCACGCAAACACGGCTACAGCGCCAACAAGGAGGAGGTGGAGTAATGTTTTGGGCTGGAATCATGGGGAGAGAGATTGTCGGCCCCTTTAGGATCCCTGAAGGCGCTAAAGATGAACTCCATAATGTATGTGGATTTTCTCAAACAGCACTTCCTGCCATGGTTCAAGAAGAAGAACCGTGTATTTCACAGCAAGATCATTTTTTTGCATGATAATGCACCATCTCATGCTGCACATAAAACATCTGCATCTCTGGCTGATATGGACATAAAAGGGGACAAACTTATGGTGTGACCCCCATGCTCCCCTGACCTGTACCCCATTCAGAACCTTTGGAGCATCATTAAAAGGAGTGTCTATGATGGCGGGAGGCAGTTCACATCTAAGCAACAGCTCTGGGAGGGTATTCTGTCCTCATGCAAAACAATTGAAGCAGAAACCATCCAAAACCTGACAAATTCAATGGACGAGAGAGTTCAGAAGCTCCTTTCGAACAAGGGGTCCTATGTGAAAATGTAACATCACCTAGAATAAAGTTTTGAGTTGAAAACTGTTTGATTTCAGTTTCTAACAACCTGCTAATGCTTATAATTTCAAAAATGACCATTTTTTTGGTCTTTATTAAAATGAAAAGGTTGATCGAAATGTTTGGGGGATCTAAGAGTGTGGCAACCCAGTAGTCATGATTACTTCGAATTCTGACAATATGAGGGTCATGCTGCAGGTAGTGCAGCAATAAGGCACTTATGTGTCTTGCGCATCTCGGAGCCCCAAAATTATTTTCCGGGCTAGATGCAGCTAAATATTATTATTAATTTTAAATCTGGTGAAGCTTTAGTATAGATGGCCTAATAGGATCAGTGCTGCACACTGCTACAAAGCCCAAATTATTTTCCAGTCAAGATACAGATAAACATGATTAGTAATTTTAAATCTGGTGGAGCTTATTATAGATGGCCTAATAGAATCAGTGCTGCACACTGCTACAAAGCCCAAATTATTTTCCAGCCAAGATACAGATAAACATGATTAGTAATTTGAAAGCTTAAAATGGTTGGTAGGGTGATTTTAACCAATCATCAAGCTTTTACTCTCCCCAGGATGACACAGGGGTAGAAAAGTCGTTTCGGATCCATGATTTGTTCATCTTTATGAGTCTGTCTACAATCATGCTTCCTTCCTCTGTCCTCTCCCCCCAACCTCGCACAACAGAAATGTGATCAAGGTCTCCCTCATCTGATGAGTAGTGTTGAGCCACCCCCGTAGTGTTCGGGTTCGGTTCGGTTCGTCGAACACCGGGATGTTCGAGGAACTGTTCGTCGAACTGTTCGTCGAACACCTTAGAACACCGTCGAACACCGTTAAAACCAATGGCAGGCAAACAAGAACACATAGAAACACATAGAAAACACCTGCAAAGGTGTCCAAAAGCTGACAAACTGCTCAGAAGACACTCTCTTTAAAAAAGCCGGCCGGCAAATTCAGCAGCGGCATACACCGGTACCCGACAATTTAGACAAGAAGGAATAGAGCATCAAACATAGATTAGATAGATAGAAACATGTCAGTCACACATATAAGAAGCACAGTGACAGTGTTGGTTACTGCACTTGTCATTTAGTGTAAAGGATTTATTAAAAAAAATATTAGTGTTTTCATGCACCGTCTCTTTAAAAAAGCCGGCCGGCAATTCAGCATCTGTACCCGACAATTTAGAACAGAAAGAATAGAGCTTCACACATAGATTAGATAGATAGAAACATGTCAGTCACATATATAATAAGTACAGTGATAGTGTTGCTTACTGTACTTGTCATTTAGTGTAAAGGATTTATTTAAAAAAATAATAGCGTTTTCATGCACTGTCTCTTTAAAAAAGCCAGCCGGCAATTCAGCAGCGGTACCCGACAATTTAGAACAGAAAGATAGAGCATCACACATAGATTAGATAGATAGAAACATGTCAGTCACATATATATGAAGTACAGTGATAGTGTTGGTTACTGTACTTGTCATTTAGTATTAAAATAAAGGATTTATTATTAAAAAAATTGGCATGGGGTTCCCCTTAATTTTAGGCTCTAGCGGAGGTTAAGCAGACGGCTGGGGCAGATGTTTGAAGCCTGGGAAGGGGGTAATACCCACAGAGCTTCCCAGGCTACTAATATCAGCCCCCAGCTGAATACATAGCCTTTACTAGCTATTAAAATGGGGGACCCCCCAAAAAAAATGACGTGGGGTCCCCCCTAATTTAATAGCTAGCAAAGGCTAGGCAGACAGCTGGGGGCTGATATTAATAGCCCAGGAAGGGAGCCATGAATATTGGCCCCCTCCCAGGCTAGAAACACCAGCCGTCAGCCGCCCCAGAAATGGTTCCATGGTTCCCACGACAGCTTCAGCTCTGCTACATCGAGATGACAGGCTGGACCGCAGCAGAACGCTGCCATCCAGCCTGTCATCCCGCAGACACTGAGAAGCGCAGGCTTGCTTGCGCTGCTCAGCGTCTCTCTGTGACGACATCCAGATGAGCCGAGTTCATGTCCAATGAACTCGGCTCACCTCATGCACGTCACTGACAGCGTGGGAAAATTCTCACGCTGAAGCGCTGATTGCAGGAGAATTTTCCCACGCTGTCAGTGATGTGCAGGAGGTGAGCTGAGTTCATTTATACATGAGCTCACCTCATGCACATCACTGACAGCGTGGGAGAATTCTCCTGCACTCTTTTATTGCAGGAGATCGTTGGCTTCAGCTGGAATGGGTGTGATGGTAAGTATGATTTAATTTAGAACAATAAAGAATTGTGTCTTTATTTCAATTAAAGGACTTTATTCTGGGTGTTGTGTTTTTTTTAAATACTTTACTAGAAATTCATGGCGGTCATGTCTAATACTGGCGTGACCCCATGAATTTTGGGCTTGGGGCTAGATGATAATACCAAGCTGGCCCTAACCCCTTTATTACCCAGTGAGCCACCGCACCAGGGCCCTGGATGAGTTGGGTACAGCGCCAGAAGATGGCGCTTCTATGAACGCGCCATTTTCCTGGGTGGCTGCGGACTGCAATTTGTAGCGGGGGGGGGCCCAGAAAGCTTGGGCCTCCCTGCGCTGTGGATTCCAGCCCCCAGCTGCCTAGTTGTACCTGGCTGGACACAAAAATAGGGCGAAGCCCCACGTACTTTTTTTTTAATTATTTCATGAAATTCATGAAATAATTAAGAAAAAAAAGGCCTTCCCTATATTGTTGTGTCCGGCCAGGTACAAATAGGCAGCTGGTGGTTGGGGGCAGCCCGTTCCTGCCTGCTGTACCTGGCTGGACACAAATATAGTGCGAAGCCCCACTTCAATTTTTTTTAATTATTTCATGAAATTCATGAAATAATTAAGAAAAAAAGGGCTTCCCTATATTGTTGTGTCCGGCCAGGTACAAATAGGCAGCTGGTGGATGGGGGCAGCCCGTTCCTGCCTGCTGTACCTGGCTGGACACAAATATAGTGCGAAGCCCCACTTCAATTTTTTTTAATTATTTCATGAAATTCATGAAATAATTAAGAAAAAAAGGGCTTCCCTATATTGTTGTGTCCGGCCAGGTACAAATAGGCAGCTGGTGGATGGGGGCAGCCCGTTCCTGCCTGCTGTACCTGGCTGGACACAAATATAGTGCGAAGCCCCACTTCAATTTTTTTAAATTATTTCAGGAAATTCATGAAATAATTTAAAAAAAATTGACGTGGGGCTTCGCACTATATTTGTGTCCAGCCAGGTACAGCAGGCAGGAACGGGCTGCCCCCAACCACCAGCTGCCTATTTGTACCTGGCCGGACACAACAATATAGGGAAGCCCTTTTTTTCTTAATTATTTCATGAAATAATTTAAAGAAAATTGACGTGGGGCTTCGCCCTGTTTTTGTGTCCAGCCAGGTACAACTAGGCAGCTGGGGGCTGGAATCCGCAGCGCAGGGAGGCCCAAGCTTTCTGGGCCACCCCCGCTGCAAATTGCAGTCCGCAGCCACCCCGGAAAATGGCGCGTTCATAGAAGCGCCATCTTCTGGCGCTGTACCCAACTCATCCAGGGCCCTGATGCGGTGGCTCACTGGGTAATTAAGGGGTTAGGGCCAGCTTGGCATTATCAGCTTGCCCTAAGCCCGAAATTCATGGGGTCACGCCAATATTAGACATGACCACCATGAATTTCTAGTAAAGTATTTAAAAAAAACACAACACCCAGAAAAAAGTCCTTTAATTGAAATAAACACACAATTCTTTATTGTTCTAAATTAAACCATACTTACCATCACGCCCATTCCAGCTGAAGCCAGCGATCTCCTGAAATAAAAGAAAAATAATAAAGCAACATCATCCTTACCTTTCCATGGCTCCCATGACAGCTTCAGCTCTGCTACATCGAGATGACAGGCTGGACCGCAGCAGAACGCTGCCATCCAGCCTGTCATCCCGCAGACACTGAGAAGCGCAGGCTTGCTTGCGCTCCACAGTGTCTCTCTGTGAGGGCATCCAGATGAGCCGAGTTAATGTCCAATGAACTCGGCTCACCTCATGCACGTCACTGACAGCGTGGGAAAATTCTCCTGCACTCAGCGCTTCAGCGTGGGAGAATTCTCACGCTGAAGCGCTGAGTGCAGGAGAATTCTCCCACGCTGTCAGTGACGTGCAGGAGGTGAGCTGAGTTCATTGGACATGAGCTCACCTTATGCATGTCACTGACAGCGTGGGAGAATTCTCCTGCACTCACCGCTTCAGCGTGAGAATTCTCCCACGCTGTCAGTGACGTGCAGGAGGTGAGCTGAGTTCATTGGCATGAGCTCACCTTATGCACGTCACTGACAGCGTGGGAAAATTCTCCTGCACTCAGCGCTTCAGCGTGGGAGAATTCTCACGCTGAAGCGCTGAGTGCAGGAGAATTCTCCCACGCTGTCAGTGACGTGCAGGAGGTGAGCTGAGTTCATTGGACATGAGCTCACCTTATGCATGTCACTGACAGCGTGGGAGAATTCTCCTGCACTCACCGCTTCAGCGTGAGAATTTTCCCACGCTGTCAGTGACGTGCATGAGGTGAGCCGAGTTCATTGGACATGAACTCGGCTCATCTGGATGTCGTCACAGAGAGACGCTGAGCAGCGCAAGCAAGCCTGCGCTTCTCAGTGTCTGCGGGATGAGAGGCTGGATGGCAGCGTTCTGCTGCGGTCCAGCCTGTCATCTCGATGTAGCAGAGCTGAAGCTGTCGTGGGAACCATGGAAAGGTAAGGATGAGGTTGCTTTATTATTTTTCTTTTATTGCAGGAGATCGTTGGCTTCAGCTGGAATGGGCGTGACGGTAAGTATGGTTTAATTTAGAACAATAAAGGATTGTGTCTTTATTTCAATTAAAGGACTTTATTCTGGGTGTTTGTGTTTTTTTTAACTTTGACTATGGGGTTAGTAATGGGGGTGTCTTATAGACGCCTCTCCATTACTAACCTGGGCTTGATGTCAGCTGGCATTATAAGCTGACATCAACCCCAACCCTATTACCCCCTGCCACCGCACCAGGGCAGCGTGGAAGAGCGAGGCTAAGTGCCAGAATTGGCGCATCCTATGAATGCGCCATTTCTGGGGCGGCTGACGGCTGGTGTTTCTAGCCTGGGAGGGGGCCAATATTCATGGCTCCCTTCCTGGGCTATTAATATCAGCCCCCAGCTGTCTGCCTAGCCTTTGCTAGCTATTAAATTAGGGGGGACCCCACGTCATTTTTTTGGGGGGGTCCCCCATTTTAATAGCTAGTAAAGGCTATGTATTCAGCTGGGGGCTGATATTAGTAGCCTGGGAAGCTCCGTGGGTATTACCCCCTTCCCAGGCTACAAACATCTGCCCCAGCCGTCTGCTTAACCTCCGCTAGAGCCTAAAATTAAGGGGAACCCCACGCCAATTTTTTTAATAATAAATCCTTTATTTTAATACTAAATGACAAGTAAGGTAACCAACACTATCACTGTACTTCATATATATGTGACTGACATGTTTCTATCTATCTAATCTATGTGTGAAACTCTATTCTGTCTGTTATAAATTGTCGGGTACCGCTGCTGAATTGCCGGCCGGCTTTTTTAAAGAGACGGTGCATGAAAACACTATTATTTTTTTTGATAAATCCTTTACGCTAAATGACAAGTACAGTAAGCAGCACTTTCACTGTACTTCGTATATATGTGGCTGACATGTTTCTATCTATCTAATCTATGTGTGATTCTCTATTCTTTCTGTTCTAAATTGTCGGGTACAGGTGTATGCCGCTGCTGAATTGCCGGCTTTTCATGTTTCACTGTTGGCACTGTTCCCATCGATTTGGGCAATCACTGTAATGCCACAACCACCATGGCTGTGGCATTACAGTGAGTGGCAGACAATCCCTGCATGATTGGTGCTCTAAATAGCGCCAGACATGCAGGACACGCTTTTGGTGCACGAACAGTTATCGAACATAACCTCGAACAGCCGAATTTTTTGCAAATCGTTCGGGTTCGTCGAACAACTCGAACACCGCCCAAAACAGCTCGAATTTGAGATTGGCGAACAGTTCTAGTCGAACACCGCTCATCTCTACTGATGAGTCTTCCATCAGTTCGGCCTCCACTTCTTCCTGGGCTCCTGCACCTTCCTCACTAGTTTGGCTGCTACCATGCGCCCTGGTAAAACCATCTCCCCCACCCTCACATGCCTGCCGCCTTGGTGCTGCCGACCGTCTGGACCTTGCAGATGTTAGCCCTTCCGCATACAACTCCTCCTCCTCTACTTCCTCCACCTCCTCTTGTGCCACCACCTGACTCCGAATTCTGTTTAACATGTGCTCCAGCATGTAAATCACCGGAATAGTCATGCTGATAATGGCATCGTCAGCACTAAACATCTTCGTCGCCATTTCAAAACTGTGCAGAAGGGTGCATAGGTCCCTGATCTGAGACCACTCCTCCAGCGTGATTTGCCCCACCTCTGGATCTCGTTGGCCCAGGCTATACGTCAGAACGTATTGCACCAGGGCTTGTCGGTGCTGCCACAGTCGCTGCAACATGTGCAGAGTTGAATTCCACCGGGTAGGCACATCGCATTTTAGTCGGTGAAGTGGCAGGCCCAACGACTTCTGTAGAGATGTAAGTCGCTGAGCTGCGGGATGCGAACGGCGGAAGTGAGCACACAGCGACCGTGCCCTCTCCAGAAGGCCATCTAGCCTGGGATAGTGGGCTAAAAATTGCTGGACAACCAGGTTCAACACGTGAGCCATACAAGGCACGTGTGTGACATTGCCCCGGCGAAGGGCCGCACCAAGGTTTGCAGCATTGTCGCACACGGCCTTCCCTGGTTTCAGGTCCAGTGGAGACAACCATTCATGAAATTGGTTCTCCAGAGCTGACCACAACTCCTCAGCTGTGTGACTCACATTTCCCAGACATTTCAATGTAAAAACCGCCTGATGACGTTGAGCCCTACTGCCAGCATAGTAAGGAGGTGTGCAGGATCCCTTCTGCGCAGTTAGAAAGCTTGTGGCATGACCAGACAGGCTTTGGGTGCAGGTGGAAGACCGAGAGGAGGTTGAGGAGGCAGAAGCAGTGGAGGAACTTTGACATAAAGAGGATTGACGCACAACTCGTGGGGACGGCAAGACTTGGACAGCAGCCCCTTGTCCTGCTGTCACCATAGTTACCCAGTGCCCAGTCAGCGACATGTAACGCCCCTGTCCATGCCTACTCGTCCAAGTGTCTGTGGTGAAATGCACCCTGTCACACACAGAGTTTCTCAAAGAAGCGGTGATGTTGTGTGCGACATGCTGGTGGAGCGCAGGCACACCTTTCTTTGAGAAGTAGTGCCGACTGGGCATCTGGTACTGGGGCACTGCGACGGACATAAGGTCTCGAAAATCCTCTGTGTCCACCAGGCGGAAAGGCAGCATTTCTGTAGCCAAGAGCTTGCAGATGGTGAAATTCAACCTCTTAGCTTTCTCATGGCTAGGAGGAAATGGTCTTTTACTTGTCCACATCTGAGGGACCGAGGGCTGGCTATTGTGCTTAGACGGGGTTGATAAGGGTGTCCCTGGCAAACTGCCGGTCTGTGAGGAAGATGCAGGCGGACATGTTAAGTTGCCTTGATCCAAAGGTGGTGCTATCGATGTCGGACAGCGCTCAACACCAGCTGGTGTTACCACCTCCAAAGAAAATGATGACCTGCCAATCACGCTGGCTGTTGCGGGTAAAGAGGTGGCAGGTCTGCGCCCCAAAACAGGTGTGACTGCTGTCCCCCCAGTCACAGAGGATGAAGAGGCCGCGGATGCACAAGATATGGCAGACGGTGGTTGGCCCGGCCGGCTAGGCCGCATTGTAGCACACTGAGCTTCCCACTGCAACTTATGCTTCATGTCCATGTGCCGGTTCATGCATGAAGTGCTCAAACTATGTATTTTTTGGCCTCTACTTAGCTTTTGCTGACAAATGTTACAGATAACACGAGTTTGGTCATCTTTATCGATCTGAAAAAATGCCCAGGCTATGCAAGGCTTAGCACCCATGCGACCTGAAGAGCCACCACGACTTGTGGTGAGAGGCAGAGTTGTGTTTGAGGATGCAGTTGTTGACGTGCTTCCAGTACTACGTCTCTGTCCAGGAAGGCGCAACCTGACCTCGTCGTCACTAGCATCTTCCTCCACCTCCTCTACTGACCTCATCTCTTGGCTGACTGTGGGTTGACAGTAAGTGGGATCTCCAACCTCATCATCATCACCCTGTGCATTATCACACCCGTCGTCCTCAGAGCCAACCTGTTCCTGCCCTGACAAAAAACTAAAGTTGTCGCTCCAATCAGGTATTTGAGTCTTATCATCGTCTTCCTCATTGTCTCCACCAACAGGAGTTACAGTTTGGGAATGAGGGTCTACATTATGGTCAGAACCTTCTGCGTCTGGTCCTGGATCCGATTCATAAAGATTCTGGGCATCAGTGCAGATCATTTCCTCGTCTGGATTCACAGAAGCGCTGGAGTCGACCTCTGATTCCCAGGCTATAGTATGAGTAAACAGCTCTGCAGACTCAACCATCTGTTCTATCTCATACTCAGACGGGCAGCTGGAGATTTGGGAGCTGTGAGGAAGCAAGTGCGATTGGGGTGACACTTTTGAGGACTGGAGTATTTGTGATGTTGAAGTTGATGTGGAGGAGAGCCCACTTAAAGGAGCACTTGATATCCGTTGAAGCACCTGCTGTTTTTGTGCCTCATCTGGAATTTGTAGCGATTGGCGTGGCCGTAAGAAAGGGATCTTATCACATTGTCCGCTAAAAGAAGTAGACATTTTAGTTTGGCTGGAAGATGGTCTTTCTTCTGCAGATGTTACTGTTGCTTTAACACCTACCCCATGGACACAACCTTTTTTCCCCTTCCCAACACACCTATTCCCCTTTCCACCAGCAGCAGGCCTTTTTCCACTCATTTTGGTGGTTAACTAATTCACAACTCTGGAGTTGTTTGCACAAAAAAACAATGGATGGGAACCGAGCAGAGCTGAGTGGCCAAACTGTGGTATTAGGCCAAAACTATTGGCTGGGTTAGATGCAGAAAAAAATTATATTCAATTTGCAACCTGATGGAGGTCAGTATAGATGGACTAATAGAACAAGTCCCACACACAGCTAGAAGCCCAAATATTTTTTCAGAGGTAGATGCAGAAAAATTTTTTATTCAGTTTGCAACCTGATGGAGGTCTGTATAGATGGATTAATAGAACAAGTCCCACACACAGCTACAAGCCCAATATTTTTTCAGAGGTAGATGCAGAAAAAAAATATATTCAGCTTGCAACCTGATGGAGGTCAGTATAGATGGACTAATAGAGAAAGTCCCACACACTGCTAGAAGGCCAAATATTTTTTCAGAGCTAGATGCAGACAAAAAATTATTTTGAATTTGCAACCTGATGGAGGTCAGTATAGGTGGACTAATGGAACAAGTCCCACACACTGCTAGAAGGCCAAATATTTTTTCAGAGCTAGATGCAGAAAAAAATTATATTCAGTTTGCAACCTGATGGAAGTCTGTATAGATGGATTAATAGAACAAGTCCCACACACAGCTAGAAGCCCAAATATTTTTTCAGAGGTAGATGCAGATAAAAATTATTTTTAATTTGCAACCTGATGGAGGTCAGTATAGATGGACTAATAGAGAAAGTCCCACACACTGCTAGAAGTGCAAATATTTTTTCAGAGCTAGATGCAGATAAAAATTATTTTTAATTTGCAACCTGATGGAGGTCAGTATAGATGGACTTATAGAGAAAGTCCCACACACTGCTAGAAGGCCAAATATTTTTTCAGAGCTAGATGCAGATAAAAATTAAATTCAATTTGCAACCTGATGGAGGTCAGTATAGATGGACTAATAGAACAAGTCCCACACACAGCTAGAAGCCCAAATATTTTTTCAGAGGTACTGTAGATGCAGATAAAAATTATTTTTAATTTGCAACCTGATGGAGGTCAGTATAGATGGACTAATACAACAAGTCCCACACACAGCTAGAAGCCCAATATTTTTTCAGAGGTAGATGCAGAAAAATATATATTCAGTTTGCAACCTGATGGAGGTCAGTATAGATGGAGTAATAGAACAAGTCCCACACACAGCTAGAAGCCCAAATATTTTTTCAGAGGTAGATGCAGATAAAAATTATTTTTAATTTGCAACCTGATGGAGGTCAGTATAGATGGACTAATAGAGAAAGTCCCACACACTGCTAGAAGGCCAAATATTTTTTCAGAGCTAGATGCAGATAATAATTATATTCAATTTGCAACCTGATGGAGGTCAGTATAGATGGACTAATAGAGAAAGTCCCACACACTGCTAGAAGGCCAAATATTTTTTCAGAGCTAGATGCAGATAAAAATTATATTCAATTTGCAACATGATGGAGGTCAGTATAGATGGACTAATAGAACAAGTCCCACACACAGCTAGAAGCCCAAATATTTTTTCAGAGGTACTGTAGATGCAGATAAAAATTATTTTTAATTTGCAACCTGATGGAGGTCAGTATAGATGGACTAATAGAGAAAGTCCCACACACTGCTAGAAGGCCAAATATTTTTTCAGAGCTAGATGCAGAAAAAAATTATATTCAGTTTGCAACCTGATGGAGGTCAGTATAGATGGACTAATGGAGAAAGTCCCACACACTGCTAGAAGGCCACATATTTTTTCAGAGGTAGATGCAGAAAAAAATATATTCAGTTTGCAACCTGATGGAGGTCTGTATAGATGGATTAATAGAACAAGTCCCACACACAGCTAGAAGCCCAATATTTTTTCAGAGGTAGATGCAGAAAAAAATATATTCAGTTTGCAACCTGATGGAGGTCAGTATAGATGGATTAATACAACAAGTCCCACACACAGCTAGAAGCCCAATATTTTTTCAGAGGTAGATGCAGAAAAAAATATATTCAGTTTGCAACCTGATGGAGGTCTGTATAGATGGATTAATAGAACAAGTCCCACACACAGCTAGAAGCCCAATATTTTTTCAGAGGTAGATGCAGAAAAAAATATATTCAGTTTGCAACCTGATGGAGGTCAGTATAGATGGACTAATACAACAAGTCCCACACACAGCTAGAAGCCCAATATTTTTTCAGAGGTAGATGCAGAAAAAAATATATTCAATTTGCAACCTGATGGAGGTCAGTATAGATGGACTAATAGAATGATGCTATGCCCAAAAGATTTTACTTCACTAGGTGCAGTAAAAAAATTGGTATTCTATACACAGGTGGTATATCTTGCAACACAGATAGGCTACTCCACTGACTAACACACTCTGCAGTAGGCCAAAAAGGATTAGCTTTGCTAGATTCAGCCAAATGCTGTGAAAAAAACTTGCACAGCACTGGCACAGACCTGCCTGGCAAAAACTGAGAGGAACTGATGTAACCTAGTCCTGAAAAGGACTTCAATTACAATTAGTCTTTACTCCCACAATCTATCTATTTAAGAGCACAGACCTGCCTGATAAAAGTCGTAGGAAATGCTGTAACCTAGTCCTTAAAAGGACTGCAATCACAACTATTCCCTACTCCCAAGCTATCTGTAGATTTGTGCGAAAATTGGCTTGAAATTAACAAGGTATAGCGCACACAGCAACAGCGGTGCCGTCTAACACGCAGCTGCAGCAGTGAGAAAATGGTGGCGACGGGGAAAATGGCTTGGTCTTATAGGGCAAGGACATGTGACATACACTGCCAATGACACATGCCCTTGCTTGTGTGAAAAAAAGCACTTCGCTCCGTGTGTGCGCTGCTGATAGGCTGACAGATTGCACCTCCCCACTGTAAATGCAGGAAAGAGAAAAAAAAAATGGAGATCTTCATTGTTCCTGCAGAGATCCATTCCCTGCCCCTCCCCCCACCCCGCTGTACACTCAAACTGCGTATTAACATTAATTTTCATCATTACTGAGAAAAAATCCAGTTATGACTTTGGTGCACGAACAGTTATCGAACATAACCTCGAACAGCCGAATTTTTCTCAAATTGTTCGTGTTCGCCGAACGGCTCGAACACCGCCCAAAACAGCTCGAATTTGAGATTGGCGAACAGTTCGAGTAGAACAACGCTCATCTCTATTCTTCACCTTCTTCGTATTATTCTTTTTTTTTACATTCTTCATATTTTTCTTATTCAACTATTATTCTTCTTCATATTCTTCTTCTTCATCTTCTTCATATTCTTCTTCTTCATCATATTCTTATTTGTGACAGGCATTCCTGTAGTTTTCTAGAAAAGTTTGAAGATTACACCTTTCGTTCCGCCTGTCACAAAAGATTTACAACAGTATTTGTCCGTGTTCAGTTTGGCCTGCAGCAGCAGGTCTTTTCCAGGGGCACCACGAGGAGGAACGGACTCATCCCCATACACTGCTTAGTCTTCTTCTGCTTATAATTTAAATAATATCTTTTGCTCTAATTTTTAGTCTTATGCTTAATGTTCATCTGCTTTTTGTTCTGCAGCTTCTTGTTCTTCTGCTTCTTGGTTTTCTGTCTCTTGTTCTTCTGTATCTTGGTGGTTGCCTTCTTGTTCTTTGTCCTCTTGGTCATCTTCTTCAGGGTCATCTTCTTGGTCTTCTTCGGGGTGGTCTTCAGGGTCGTCGTCTTCAGGGTCGTCGTCTTCGGGGTCCTTGTCTTCTTTGGGGTGCTCTTCAGGGTCCTCGTCTTCAGGATCCTCGTCTTCGGAGTCCTCGTCTTCTTTGGGGTGGTCTTTAGGGTCCTCGTCTTCAGGGTCATTGTCTTCGGGGTCCTCGTTTTCTTCGGGGTGGTCTTCAGGTTCCTCGTCTTCAGGGTCGTCGTCAGGGAGATCCAGAGTGATTACCAAAAACCATTTCAAAAAGCTTGTACTTGGAAATGGAGCAGAAGGTACAAGAAGGCTGAGGAACTGCCGAGAACCAGCTGACGGTACTAGAGTCCGGATGGGTAGTAGAAGGTACTAGAGCCAATGGAACTACCGAGGACCAGCTGACGGTACTGGAACCCAGTTACTAGGCAGGAGGTACCTGTGCCAGAAAGCACTAACAAGGACCAGCAGACGTTGGTGGAACTTGGATACCGAGAAGGAGGCACCTAAGCCAAAGGCACTGCCGAGAACCAGCTGACGGTACTGGAACCCGGATGGGTAGCAGAAGGTACAAGAGTCAATGGAACTACCGATGACCAGCTGACGGTACTGGAACGCAGATGGGTAGCAGAAGGTACAAGAGCCAATGGAACTACCGAGGACCAGCTGATGGTTCTGGAACCTGGTTACTAAGCAGGAGGTACCTGTGCCAGAAAGCACTAACAAGGACCAGCAGACGTTGGTGGAACTTGGATACCGAGAAGGAGGCACCTAAGCCAAAGGCACTGCCGAGAACCAGCTGACGGTACTGGAACCTGGATGGGTAGCAGAAGATATAAGAGCAAATGGAAATACGGAGGGCCAGCTGACGGTACTGGAACCCGGTTACTAAGCAGGAGTTACCTGTGCCAGACAGCACTACCAAGAACTTGGATACCGAGAAGGAGGCACCTAAGCCAAAGGCACTGCCGAGAACCAGCTGACGGTACAGGAACCTGAATGGGTAGCTGAAGGTACAAGAGCAAATGGAACTACCAAGGACCAGCTGACTTTACGGGAACCTGGATGGGTAGCAGAAGGTACAAGAGCCAATTGAACTACCAAGGACCAGCTGATGGTACTGGAACCCGGTTCCTAAGCAGGAGGTAGCTGTGCCAGAAAGCACTACCAAGGACCAGCAGATGTTGGTGGAACTTGGATACTGAGAAGGAGGCACCTAAGACAAGGGCACTGCCGAGAACCAGCTGACGGTACTGGAACCCGGATGGGTAGCAGAACGTACACATGAAAAAAAAGTTGCAAGGCCGCCTGCTGGCCTGAGTTACTGAAACCCACAGTCCTACAGGAGGCGCTTGTCCTATTGGCACTATGGAACCAGCCTTCATTGACAGGTCCCACAGCAAACATAGGAGTCACCTAAACTGCAGGCACCATAGAGTCGGCTAACCCGACCGCAACACGACAGGACAACGTATTGGAGGCAAAGTGACATTGACACTACCCGGAAACAGCTGGCATGCTGGAGCCAGGCTGGGCAGGAGGGAGTACCTGTGCCAAAGACACTGCCGGGAAACAGCTGACGGTACTGGAACCCGGATGGATAGCAGAAGGTACTAGAGCCAATGGAACTACCGAGGACCAGCTGACGGTACTGAAACCCGGTTACTAAGCAGGAGGTACCTTTGCCAGAAAGCACTACCAAGGACCAGCAGACATTGGTGGAACTTGGATACCAAGAAGGAGGCACCTAAGCCAAAGGTACTGCCGAGAACCAGCTGACGGTACTGGAACTCAGATGGGTAGCAGAAGGTACACATGAAAAAAAAAGTTGCAAGGCCACGAGCCGGCCTGAGTTACCGAAACCCACAGTCCTACAGGGGGTGCTTGTCCTATTGGCACTATGGAACCAGCCTTCATTGCCAGATCCCGCAGCCCACATAGGAGTCACCTAAACTGCAGGCACCATAGAGTCGGCTAACCTGACCGCAACAGGACAGGACAACGTATTGGAGGCAAAGTGACATTGACACTACCCGGAAACAGCTGGCATGCTGGAACCAGGCTGGGCAGGAGGGAGTACCCGTGCCAAAGACACTGCCGGGAAACAGCTGATGGTACTGGAACCCGGATGGGTAGCAGAAGGTACTAGAGCCAATGGAACAACCGAGGACCAGCTGACGGTACTGAAACCCGGTTACTAAGCAGGAGGTACCTGTGCCAGAAAGCACTACCAAGGACCAGCAGACGCTGGTGGAACTTGGATACCGAGAAGGAGGCACGTAAGCCAAAGGCACTGCCGAGAGCCAGCTAACGGTACTGGAACTCGGATGGGTAGCAGAAGGTGTAAGAGCAATGGAAATACCGAGGACCAGCTGACGGTACTGGAACCCAGTTACTAAGGAGGAGGTACCTGTGCCAGAAAGCACTACCAAGGACCAGCAGACATTGGTGGAACTTGGATACCGAGAAGGAGGCACCTAAGCCAAAGGCACTGCCGAGAACCAGCTGACGGTACTGAAACCCGGATGGTTAGCAGAAGGTACAAGAGCAAATGGAACTACCGAGGACCAGCTGACGGTACTGGAACCCGGATGGTTAAGAGAAGGTACAAGAGCCAATGGAACTACCAAGGACGAGCTGATGGTACTGGAACCCGGTTACTAAGCAGGAGGTACCTGTGCCAGAAAACACTACCAAGGACCAGCAGACGTTGGTGGAACTGGATACCAAGAAGGAGGCACCTAAGCCAAAGGCACTGACAAGAACCAGCTGATGGTACTGAAACCCAAATGGGTAGCAGAAGGTATAAGAGCAAATGGAACTACCGAGGACCAGCTGACGGTACTGGAACCCGGTTACTAAGCAGGAGGTACCTTTGCCAGAAAGCACTACCAAGGACCAGCAGACATTGGTGGAACTTGGATACCAAGAAGGAGGCACCTAAGCCAAAGGTACTGCCGAGAACCAGCTGACGGTACTGGAACTCGGATGGGTAGCAGAAGGTACACATGAAAAAAAAAGTTGCAAGGCCACGAGCCGGCCTGAGTTACCGAAACCCACAGTCCTACAGGGGGTGCTTGTCCTATTGGCACTATGGAACCAGCCTTCTTTGCCAGATCCCGCAGCCCACATAGGAGTCACCTAAACTGCAGGCACCATAGAGTCGGCTAACCTGACCGCAACAAGACAGGACAACGTATTGGAGGCAAAGTGACATTGACACTACCCAGAAACAGCTGGCATGCTGGAACCAGGCTGGGCAGGAGGGAGTACCCATGCCAAAGACACTGCCGGGAAACAGCTGATGGTACTGGAACCCGGATGGGTAGCAGAAGGTACTAGAGCCAATGGAAATACTGAGGACCAGCTGACGGTACTGAAACCCGATTACTAAGCAGGAGGTACCTGTGCCAGAAAGCACTACCATGGACCAGCAGACGTTGGTGGAACTTGGGTATCGAGAAGGAGGCACGTAAGCCAAAGGCACTGTCGAGAGCCAGCTGACGGTACTGGAACTCGGATGGGTAGCAGAAGGTGTAAAAGCAATGGAAATACCGAGGACCAGCTGACGGTACTGGAACCCAGTTACTAAGCAGGAGGTACCTGTGCCAGAAAGCACTACCAAGGACCAGCAGACATTGGTGGAACTTGGATACCGAGAAGGAGGCACCTAAGCCAAAGGCACTGCCGAGAACCAGCTGATGGTACTGAAACCCGGATGGGTAGCAGAAGGTACAAGAGCAAATGGAACTACCGAGGACCAGCTGACGGAACTGGAACCCAGTTACTAAGCAGGAGGTACCTTTGCCAGAAAGCACTACCATGGACCAGCAGACATTGGTGGAACTTGGATACCAAGAAGGAGGCACCTAAGCCAAAGGTACTGCCGAGAACCAGCTGACGGTACTGGAACTCGGATGGGTAGCAGAAGGTACACATGAAAAAAAAAGTTGCAAGGCCACGAGCCGGCCTGAGTTACCGAAACCCACAGTCCTACAGGGGGTGCTTGTCATATTGGCACTATGAAACCAGCCTTCATTGCCAGATCCCGCAGCCCACATAGGAGTCACCTAAACTGCAGGCACCATAGAGTCGGCTAACCCGACCGCAACATGACAGGACAACGTAGTGGAGGCAAAGTGACGTTGACACTACCCGGAAACAGCTGGCGTACTGGAACCAGGCTGGGCAGGAGGGAGTACCTATGCCAAAGACACTGCCGGGAAACAGCTGGTGGGGCTGTAAGCCAGGGTAAATACTGAAAAAAGAGTGGAGCCAGAGGTGTAATTGGAGCAAGTTTTAAATCTGTAGTAGTAGTGAGAATGTGGACAGAGCAGGAGAATTTGCCGGACACACAGCTGGGGATCAGCTGACGTTACTGAACCCCAATAACACGGCAGCAAGTGTTGACTGTGCAGACGGCACTTCTGAGCGGCAACTGGTGGTGTTGGAGCTCAGGGATAGTACTGAAAACAGAGAGGAGCCAGAGGTATAATTGGAGCAAGTTTTAAATCTGTAGTAGAGTGGATGTGGAGAGAGCAGGAGAATTTGCGGGACACACAGCAGGGGATCAGCTGACGTAACTGAAACCAAATAACACTGGACCCAGTGTTGACTGTGCAGACAGCACTTCTGAGCAGCAACTGGTGGTTTTGGAGCTCAGGAATAATACTGAAAACAGAGAGGAGCCAGAGGTGTAATTGGAGCAAGTTTTAAATCTGTAGTAGAGTGGATGTGGACAGAGCAGGAGAATTTGCCAGACACACAGCAGGGGATCAGCTGACATTACTGAACCCCAATAACACTGGACCAAGTGTTGACTGTGCAGACAGCACTTCTGAGCAGCAACTTGCGGTGTTGGAGCTCAGGGATAATATTGAAAACAGAGAGGAGCCAGAGGTGTAATTGGAGCAAGTTTTAAATCTGTAGTAGAGTGGATGTGGAGAGAGCAGGAGATATTGCCGAATACACAGCTGGGGATCAGCTGGCGTTACTGAACCCCAGTAACACTGGACCAAGTGTTAACTGTGCAGCCAGCACTTCTGAGCAGCAACTGGCAGTGTTGGAGCTCAGGGATAATACTGAAAACAGAAAAGAGCCAGAGGTGTAATTGGAGCAAGTTTTAAATTAGTAGTAGAGTGGATGTGGACAGAACAGGAGAATTTGCCGGACACACAGCAGGGGATCAGCTGACGTTACTGAACCCCAATAACACTGGACTAAGTGTTGACCATGCAGACAGCACTTCTGAGCAGCAACTGGCTGTGTTGGAGCTCAGGGATAATACTAAAAACAGAGAGGAGCCAGAGGTGTAATTGGAGCAAGTTTTAAATCTGTAGTAGTGTGAATGTGGACAGAGCAGGAGATATTGCCAGACACACAGCTGGGGATCAGCTGATGTTACTGAACCCCAGCAACACTGGACCAAGTGTTGACTGTGCAGACAGCACTTCTGAGAAGCAACTGGCGGTGTTGGAGCTCAGGGATAATACTGAAAACAGAGAAAAGCCAGAGGTGTAATAGGAGCAAGTTTGAAATCTGTAGTAGTAGTGAGAATGTGGACAGAGCACGAGAATTTGCCGGACACACAGCAGGGGATCAGCTGACGTTACTGAACCCCAATAACACTGGACCAAGTGTTGACTGTACAGACAGCTCTTCTGAGCAGCAACTGGTGGTGTTGGAGCTCAGGGTAAATACTGAAAACAGAAAGGAGCTAGAGGTGTAATTGGAGCAAGTTTAAAATCTGTAGTAGTGTGAATGTGGACAAGAGCAGGAGAATTTGCTGGACACACAGCTGGGGATCAGCTGACGTTACTGAACCCCAATAACACTGGACCAAGTGTTGACTGTGCAGACAGCACTTCTGAGCAGCAACTGGCGGTGTTGGAGCTCAGGGTAAATACTGAAAACAGAGAGGAGCTAGAGGTGTAATTGGAGCAAGTTTAAAATCTGTAGTAGTGTGAATGTGGACAGAGCAGAAGAATTTGCCGGACACACAGCTGGGAATCAGCTGACGTTACTGAACCCCAATAACACTGGAGCAAGCATTGACTGTGCAGAAGGCACTTCTGAGCGGCATCTGGCGGTGTTGGAGCTCAGGGATAATACTGAAAACAGAGAGGAGCCAGAGGTGTAATTGGAGCAAGTTTTAAATCTGAAGTAGAGTGGATGTGGAGAGAGCAGGAGAATTTGCGGGACACACAGCAGGGGATCAGCTGACGTTACTGAACCCCAATAACACTGGACCAAGTGTTGACCATGCAGACAGCATTACTGAGCAGCAACTGGCGGTGTTGGAGCTCAGGGATAATACTAAAAACAGAGAGGAGCCAGAGGTGTAATAATTGGAGCAAGTTTTAAATCTGTAGTAGAGTGGATGTGGACAGAGCAGGAGATATTGCTGGACACACAGCTGGGGATCAGCTGACATTACTGAACCCCAATAACACTGGACCAAGTGCTGACTGTGCAGACAGCATTTCTGAGCAGCAACTGGCGGTGTTGGAGCTCAGGGATAATACTGAAAACAGAGAAAAGCCAGAGGTGTAATTGGAGCAAGTTTGAAATCTGTAGTAGTAGTGAGAATGTGGACAGAGCACGAGAATTTGCCTGACACACAGCAGGGGATCAGCTGACGTTACTGAACCGCAGCAACACTGGACCAAGTGTTGACTGTGCAGACAGCACTTCTGAGCAGCAACTGGCGGTGTTGGAGCTCAGGGATAACACGGAAAACAGAGAAGAGCCAGAGGTGTAATTGGAGCAAGTTTAAAATCTGTAGTAGTGTGAATGTGGACAGAGCAGGAGAATTTGCCGGACACACAGCTGGGGATCAGCTGACGTTACTGAACCCCAATAACACTGGACCAAGTGCTGACTGTGCAGACAGCACTTCTGAGCAGCAACTGGCGGTGTTGGAGCTCAGGGATAATACTGAAAACAGAGAAGAGCCAGAAGCCCAATTGGAGTAAGTTTTAAATTAGTAGTAGAGTGGACGTGGACAGAGCAGGAGAATTTGCCGGACACACAGCAGGGGATCAGCTGACGTTACTGAACCCCAATAACACTGAACCAAGCATTGACTGTGCAGACGGCACTTTAGAGCAGCAACTGGCGGTGTTGGAGCCCAGGGATAACAGTTCAGGTGGTAGAAACATGAACACAACAGGAGACCTGGATACTGTTGCCAACCAATTATTTATTCTGGAAGTGAACTGGCAAATTCATGCGAGATCCAGGCCTTGTTCATTTTCAGAATTGTAAGCCGGTCAATGTTATCGGAGGATAGTCGCACGCGACGGTCTGTTAGTATACCACCTGCGGCACTAAAGACGCATTCCGATAATACACTAGCAGCAGGGTAAGCCAGCACCTCCAATGCATACTGGCTAAGCTCTGTTAATGTATCCATCTTAGAGACCCAAACCTTGAAAGGGAAAGAGCCGTCTGGGAGTACACTGAGAGGGCAAGACATGTAGACTGTCATCATCTGACGGAAACGTTGCCTCCTGCTGACTGGAGCCGTCTGTGATGGTGTAGACATTTGTGGCAGGGACACAAAACTTTGCCACATTTGGGCCATACTGGTCTTGCCTTGTGCTGAGGCCATGCTTCTGCTCCCTCTTTGTGCAGAGCTTCCTCCATTGCCTCGACGTACTGAGATGCATTGTAAAGCACTAACAGCACTGCTCTCGGGTGGAATGGAGAACATGATGGAATGCACCAGTGCATCTTGGTACTCCCGCATTTTACGCTCCCGGTTCAACGGTGTTATGAGGCTTTGTAAGTTGTCCCGGTAGCGAGGATCTTGGAGGGTGGACACCCAATAATCAGCCGTGTTGAGAATGTGGGCGATGCGGCGGTCGTTTCTCAGGCACTGCAGCATGAAATCAACCATGTGCTGTAGACTGCCAACTGACCAAGAAATGCTGTCCTCTGCTTGAGGCGTGATCTCTGCCTGCTCTGCATCACCCCACCCTCGCTCTAGATACTGACTACTAGAGCATTGTGTACCTCCCTCCTCTGGACAGATTTCTTCCTTCTCCATTGACTCCTCCTCATCCTCCTCACAAAGTGTCCCCTGCCTAGGCCTTTGTGAGGAACCACGTTGCACAGACTGTACAGAAGCAGATGGCATTTGTGACTCCTCATCCTCCACCTCTTCCAAAACCTCCTCCCTTAGTGCTTGCTGTGTTTTTTCAAGCAGGCAGATAAGGGGGATAGTCATGCTGACTAGTGCATCATCTGCACTCACCATCTGCGTGGAATAATTGAAGGCACGCAAAATGTTGCAAATGTCCTTCATAGAGTCCCACTCTGGTGGTGAAGTGTGAACAGCGCGCACTGCGACTTGTTTGCGCCTGCTGCAGCTGGTGCTCCATTACTGCTGCCTGCTGCTCACACAACCTCTCCAACATATGTAACGTTGAACTCCACCTGGTGGGTAGGTCACATATGATGCGATGTTCCGGAAGTCGTAATCAGCGCTGCAGAGCTGCAATGTGCGATCTTGTGTTGCTGGAACGCCGCAAGTGAGCGCACTTTATGCGTACCTTGTGCAGCAGTGCATCAAGATCCGGATAGTCCCTCAAAAAACTCTGCACAACCAAGTTGAGCACATGTGCCAGACATGGGATGTGAGTGAGATTGCCTAGGCCCAGAGCTGCCACTAGATTTCGGCCATTGTCACACACTACCATGCCTGGCTGGAGATTCGCTGGCACAAACCACATGTTGCTCTGCTGCTTGATGGCATTCCAGAGCTCCTGCGCTGTGTGGCTTCGATACCCCAAAAAAATTAATTTTAATACGGCCTGTTGACGTTTGGCCACGGCTGTGCTCATATCGATCATCATAACAGGTAACCGTTCACGGGTCGATGTGGAGGTAGACCGTGACGGCTCCTGCAGCGCTGATTCAGAGGAACTGAAGTATAAGGAGGATTCAATGTGTACAGACTGGATTCCTGCAATCCTTGGAGTTGGCAGAACACGTACAGCGCCACTCTCAAGATCTGTACCCGGCTCCACAACATTTACCCAATGGGCAGTGAGGGAAAGGTATCGTCCCTGTCCATGCTTACTGGTCCACGCATCGGTGGTCAGGTGGACCTTGCTACTGACGGCTGTAATGCACACGCCCGGGCTGAGTGGCGAGTGCGTGTATATGTAGCGATTCCACTTGACCGTGCCGGAGAGTGAATTCCTGGAGGGGCGTAACTAAGTATCCACCCGATCCGACCAGGGTGCACGACGGCATACGACGCCAGTGCACCAAGGAGGAACCGAGCAGAGGGACCATGTGCTACTCCAGGGCAGACCCCGGACACGGCTGTTGACCCACACAGGGGAATACAGGAACAGGCAGGTTAGGCTGGCACACAGACTGCTGGGTATAGGCAGACACGGCTGGTATGCAGACTGGCGGATGCTGGTAAGCACGACTGGTATGCAGGAAGGAAGGTACTGGCAGGTACGACAGGTTGGAGCACCGAGTGGATAGGACCCAGTACCCGCAGACGCGGTGGACAAACAGCAGTGTGAGTGAGCAAGAGCAGAACAAGACGAGACCCCCTGGAGCGGTGAGCGAGAGAAGAGCAGGACAAGGCCGCCTGGAGAGGTGAGTGAGAGAGGAGCAGGACGAGACTGCCGAAGCAGGGAGCAAAGGGTCGGAGCAGAGCGAGACTGCCAGAGTAGCGAGCAAAGGGTCAGAGCAGAGCGAGACTGTCTGAGCAGCGAGCAAAGGGTCAGAGCAGAGCAAGACTGCTAGAGCAGCGAGCAAAAGGGTCAGAGCAGAGCGAGACTGCCGGAGCAGCGAGCAAAGGGTCAGAGCAGAGCGAGACTGCCGGAGCAGCGAGCAAAGGGTCAGAGCAGAGAGAGACTGCCGGAGCAGTGAGCAAAGGGTCAGAGCAGAGAGTGACTGCCAGAGCAGCGAGCAAAGGGTCAGAGCAGAGCGAGGCTGCTGGAGCAGCGAGCAAAGGGTCAGAGCAGAGGGAGGCTGCCGGAGCAGCGAGCAAAGGGTCAGAGCAGAGCGAGACTGCCGGAGCAGCGAGCAAAGGGTCAGAGCAGAGCGAGGCTGCTGGAGCAGCGAGCAAAGGGTCAGAGCAGAGGGAGGCTGCCGGAGCAGCGAGCAAAGGGTCAGAGCAGAGCGAGACTGCCGGAGCAGCGAGCAAAGGGTCAGAACAGAGCGTGACTGCCGGAGAAGCGAGCAAAGGGTCAGAGCAGAGCGAGACTGCCGGGCAGCGAGCAAAGCGTCAGAGCAGAGCGTGACTGCCGGAGCAGCGAGCAAAGGGTCAGAGCAGAGCGTGACTGCCGGAGCAGCGAGCAAAGGGTCAAGGCAGAGCGTGACTGCCGGAGCAGCGAGCAAAGGGTCAGAGCAGAGCGAGGCTGCCGGAGCAGCGAGCCAAGGGTCAGAGCAGAGCGAGACTGCCGGAGCAGCGAGCAAAGGGTCAGAGCAGAGCGAGACTGCCGGAGCAGCGAGCAAAGGGTCAGAGCAGAGCGTGACTGCCGGAGCAGCGAGCAAAGGGTCAGAGCAGAGCGAGACTGCCAGAGCAGCGAGCAAAGGGTCGGAGCAGAGCGTGACTGCCGGAGCATCAAGCAAAGGGTCAGAGCAGAGCGAGGCTGGTGGAGCAGCGAGCAAAGGGTCAGAGCAGAGCGAGACTGCCGGAGCAGCGAGCAAAGGGTCAGAGCAGAGCGAGACTGCCAGAGCAGGAGCAAAGGGAGAGCAGAGGGGATAGGGCTCTGTTCACATGGAACAGACTGGAAGGGAAAGGCAGAACCAGGTACACACAGGATACTTGCAATGAAGTAGCGAGTGGTCCACAAACTCACAAACGGGAGTACAGGGACAACGAGTAGGAGTTAGGTACGGGATCAGATTCTGCAGGAAAAGGGAAGATACGGACATAGAGAAAAACAGGTAACAGGCTACGAGAGTATTCAGACAAGAACAGACGCAGCAGCAAGATACAGGAGCGGGTCTAGGTATGCGGCCCCTAGAAGGCGGAACAAACAGGCTAGGAGCTTGTTCAGACAGGAACAGGCAAGATACAGGAACGGGTCTAGGTATGCGGCCCCTAGAAGGCGGAAATAACAGGCTAGGAGCGAGTTCACACTGGCCTGGAAATACAGCCTCCAGGATAGGCAGAAGACAACAGACTAGAAGATAGTTCAGACAGGACACAGTTCAGACACGGGAACTAATATCGCAAGACAGGAAACATAGACAGGACCTGGCACCTCAGTGACAGAAGCCAACTGACAGAACACAATGCTCAGGCAGGGTTTCTTGGGAGGAGCTGGGTTAAATACCAGGTGACAGACAGCAATAGGCTGAGGACGCATCAGGGGTGTGTCTGCAGCAGGTACAAGAAACAGGAAGTGATCGGGCGCTGCCTTTAAGCAGCAGAAACAGAGGCAAGCAGACAGCATGGAGGGAAGCCAGGCTAGCAGACTGGACTGGAGATCAAGTGCGCGCTCTTGCACAGTGGGAGATGGACCACTATGCAAGGACGCCGCCAAGTATGTTATAACGGCGTTTTGTAGCGCATGTTTAATTTTTCCCTTCATATGCTGTTGCAGGGCAGGGACGGCTTGCCTGCTGAAATAAAAGTGGCTGGGCATGTTGTATTGTGGAACTGCCAATGCCATCAAGTTACGGAAGGTGTCAGTCACCACCAGCCTGAATGATAGCATTTCAAGGGCCAGTAGTTTTGCAATGCCAGCATTCAGAGCCTGTGCTCAGGGGTGGTTTGCTGAGTATGGGCGCCTTTTCTCCCATGCCTGTTCTAATGATGGCTGTAGACTGGCCTGGGAGTGTGAGGATGACAGGGAAGGTGGTCCTGCGGGTGGAATTACACTGTGTCTCTGTACAACAGTGCCAGAGGTTCTTTCATGGCGATCCTGTGAGGAAGCCGAACCAGCTGTGTGTGAGCTGGAGGAAGAGACTACAACACGAGCTGAAGAGGTGGTAGGTGGCGCTATAGATTGGCCTAGGTCTTCAGTGTGTCTTTGCAACTCCACCACGTGCTTGGTCCGCACATGTTTCCACATATTTATTGTATTGAGGTTGCTGACACTTTTCCCTCTTTTCACCTTCTGATTACACAGCTTGCATTTGACAAAGCAAATGTCATCTGCAACTGTGTCAAAAAAGGACCAAGCACTGCAAGTCTTGGGAGCGCCCGCTTGGGTTTTGGAAGAGCCATGCTCCTAATGGGTGCCGAAGTGGAGGCTACAGGAAACCAAGTCTGCCCCCTCCCCCTCCCTCATTTTTTGGCCATTCGGGGAATCTCTTCCTCAGAGCTGCTCCCACCACCTTCCTGTCCCTCACACCATGATGGGTCAAGGACCTCATCATCTACACCGCCCTCTTCAAACAACTGCTTCTCCTGGGTAGTCTCGACAGCACAGTACGCACCAGAAAGTGGCACCTGAGTCTCATCATCAGATGCGTACTGAGGTGTGCTGCTGACCATAGGCACTGGCCCACCCGCCTCTTCAGATTCAGAGAACAAAACGGTTGCGCATCACTGCATACTACCTATTCTTCAAATTCTCGAATTCTGCTTGGCTGGCCCCCCTCTTTCCAAGCCAAGAGATTCAGAGAACAGAAGTAGAGATGGCTCCTGTCCAGGGCTCTCTGACTGCCTGGGCAATTTGGCAGGTGGTGAAGAGACAGATGGGTGCTCTTCAGTGCTTAGGACCTGAGAGGATCTGGAACTAATTTAAGTTGATGCGTTAGCTGCCATCCATCCGACAACGGCTTCAATTTGGTCCTCCCGCAGCAGTGGGGTACGGCTAGCTCCTACAAAGCTGCGCATAAAGGACTGTTCCCTGGTAAAACTGGGGGATGCTGAGTCACTGGTGCCCGCAGCAAGCGCAGAATCCCCACGTCCTCTCCCTGCAGGCACAGAATCCTCACGTAACCTACAATGCAATAGATGAGACTACAAAAAATAGGCTAATACTAATCTGGCTGGGGCTGCAGGACACAAGGCTGCAGAAAGGCTACTCTATGTACTCCTATATAGTGTGTTTGGAACCAATCTAACTGGATACAGATGGAACCACCACACTAATAGGAGAAATCAGGAAAAATGATCAATTAGCAAGAAAGGACAATATATGAGGCAGTGACGCACGCTGAGCGCACTACAATCAGACGTGGCTGAAGCACACACTTCAGCGTGAGCTGCACTCACACACAGAGACCTTGCAGACAGCCGTGAACAGTGCAGATGCAGAGCACTGTGCACTAGCACTGCAAGGCAAAATAAAACTTCTCTTCTACTCCTATATAGTGTGTTTGGAACCAATCTAGCTGAATACGGATGGAACCACCACACTAATAGGAGAAATCAGGAAAAATGATCAATTAGCAAGAAAGCTCAATGTATGAGGCAGTGATGCACCCACTACAGCGTGAGCTGCACTCACAAACAGAGACCTTGCAGACAGCCGTGAACAGCAAAGAGAACTGTGCACTAGTGCTGCAAGGCACAGCGGTTTATAAAGTAGCTTGGGTAAAGCAGAATAGATCAAATAGGTAGCTAAAACTGTCCCTCAGAACAGTAGCGTCCTCTCCCTAACTGAATTCTCAGCAGAGTGAGCTCAAAATGGCGGCGGCTTTTATAGTGCATCGTGACATCATTTCAGCAACCAATCACAGCCATGCCATTAGTTAACATGCCTACATGCCTAACAGGATGTGCCCACACTTCTTAGGATCCTCATTGGCTGAATAAAATGAAACTGGCTCATTGCATTATGGGAACTTCCTATTCCGGTATCCAACATTCTAAAAGTATCGGAACTAAGTATCGGAATTCCGATACTGCGAATATCGGCCGATACCCGATATTTCAGTATCGGAATACTCAACACTAATAGTTATACTTCCCAAAATGTTTAACGTATAACACTAGATGGTGGCCCGATTCTAACGCATCGGGTATTCTAGAATATGTATGCGGCCGACCGGGCGCAATTAGCAGAGCGGTGTTTAAATTTGCCTCCAAAATCGCTGATTGGTCGCAGCTGTCAACCGCGACCAATCAGGAAAGCGGTGTTTAAATTTGGCGGCAACATCGGTGATTGGTCGCGGGCAGCGGCCGCGATCAATCAGCGAACCGTGTTAGTGAGGACTGGAGAGCGTGTTTAAATTTGGCGCCAAAACCGTTGATTAGTCGCGACCGCGACCAATCAGCAAAGCGGTGTTTAAATTTGGCGGCAATAATGCTGATTGGTCGCGGCTTGCAAACGCGACCAATCAGCAGAGCGTTGTTTAAATTTGGCGCCAATCTCGCTGATTGGTCGCGGCCGGACCGCAACCAATCAGCAGAGCGGTGTTTAAATTTGGCGCCAAAATCGCTGATTGGTCGCGGCTAGTGTTGAGCGATACCTTCCGATATCGGGAAATATTGGATCGGATTGGATCGGACCGATACCGAAAAAGTATCGGATATCGCCGATTCCGATACCGGAAACCAATGCAAGTCAATGGGACAGAAATATCGGAATGAAAATAAACCCTTTCTTTCCTTGTAGGTTAATTCTACATGAAGGAAAACAACTAAGAATAATGTAGAATGTATTGGGGGAGGTGGGGGAGACAATAAAGGCACAGAGGTTTAGCCCAATCAAATGGAATAGCATGAATTAATATTTTTTTTAAGACGTTCTGAGTTACGGAAATATTGACTATGTTAAGTATTTTTATATTTTGTCAGATATTTATTTTTCACTACTTCCATGCTCTTCACCTTCTTTTTTACTTCTCCCACACTTTCTTCTTCATCATCCTCAGCATCTTTTTCATCCACTTCTTCTTCACCTTCTTCATCTTCTTCTTCTTCACCTTCTTCGTATTATTCTTTTTTTTTACATTCTTCATATTCTACTTCTTCATCTTCTTCATATTCTTCTTCGTGACATGCATTCCTGTAGTTGAAAGGTTGGACATTACACCTTTCGTTCTGCCCGTCACAAAAGATTTACAACAGGATTTGTCCGCGTTCAGTTTGGCCTGCAGCAGCAGGTCTTTTCCAGGGGCACCACGAGGAGGAACGGACTCACCCCCATACACTGCTTAGTCATCTTCTGCTTATAATTTAGATATTATCTTTTGCTCTGAATTTTAGTCTTATGCTTAATGTTCTTCCGCTTTTTGTTCTGCAGCTTCTTGTATTTCTGCTTCTTGGTTTTCTGTCTCTTGTTCTTCTGTATCTTGGTGCTTGTCTTCTCTTCTTTGTCCTCTTGGTCAACTTCTTCAGGGTCATCTTCTTGGTCTTCTTCGGGGTGGTCTTGAGGGTCGTCGTCTTCGGGGGTCCTCGTCTTCGAGGTCCTCGTCTTCTTCGGGTTGGTCTTCTGGGTCCTCGTCTTCGGGGTCCTCATCTTCTTCGGGGTGGTCTTCAGGGTCCTCGTCTTCTTCGGGGTGGTCTTCAGGGTCCTCGTCTTCTTCGGGGTGGTCTTCAGGGACGTCGTCTTCGGGGTCCTCGTCTTCTTCGAGTTGGTCTTCAGGGTCCTCGTCTTCAGGGTCCTCGTCAGGGAGATCCAGAGTGATTACCAAGAACCATTTCAAAAAGCTTGAACTTGGAAATGTAGCAGAAGGTACAAGAAGGCTGAGGAACTATCGAGGACCAGCTGACGGTACTGGAACCCGGATGGGTAGCAGAAGGTACAAGAGCCAATGGAACTGCCGAGGACCAGCTGACGGTACTGGAACTCGGTTACTAAGCAGGAGGTACCTGTGCCAGAAAGCACTACCAAGGACCAGCAGACGTTGGTGGATCTTGGATACCGAGAAGGAGGCACCTAATCCAAAAGCACTGCCGAGAACCAGCTGACGGTACTGGAACCCGGATGGGTAGTAGAAGGTACCCATGTAAAAAAAAGTTTCAAGGCCGCGAGCCGGCCGCAGTTACCAAAACCCACAGTCCTCCAGGGGGTGCTTGTCCTATTGGCACTATGGAACCAGCCTTCATTGCCAGATCCCGCAGCCCACATAGGAGTCACCTAAACTGCAGGCACCATAGAGTCGGCTAACCCGACCGCAACACGACAGGACAACGCATTGGAGGCAAAGTGACGTTGACACTACCCGGAAACAGCTGGCTTGCTGGAACCAGGCTGGGCAGGAGGGAGTACCAGTGCCAAAGACACTGCCGAGAACCAGCTGACGGTACTGGAACCCGGATGGGTAGTAGAAGGTACAAGAGCAAATGGAACTACCGAGGACCAGCTGACGGTACAGGAACCCGAATGGGTAGCAGAAGGTACAAGAGCCAATGGAACTGCCGAGGACCAGCTGACAGTACTGGAACTCGGTTACTAAGCAGGAGGTACCTGTGCCAGAAACCACTACCAAGGACCAGCAGACGTTGGTGGAACTTGGATACCGAGAAGGAGGCACCTAATCCAAAGGCACTGCCGAGAACCAGCTGATGGTACAGGAACCCGGATGGGTAGTAGAAGGTACAAGAGCAAATGGGACTACCGAGGACCAGCTGACGGTACTGGAACCCGGATGGGTAGCAGAAGGTACAAGAGCCAATGGAGCTGCCGAGGACCAGCTGACGGTACTGGAACTCGGTTACTAAGCAGGAGGTACCTGTGCCAGAAAGCACTACCAAGGACCAGCAGACGTTGGTGGAACTTGGATACCGAGAAGGAGGCACCTAATCCAAAGGCACTGCCGAGAACTAGCTGACGGTACTGGAACCCGGATGGGTAGTAGAAGGTACCCATGTAAAAAAAAGTTTCAAGGCAGCGAGCTGGCCGCAGTTACCAAAACCCACAGTCCTACAGGGAGTGCTTGTCCTATTGGCACTATGGAACCAGCCTTCATTGCCAGATCCCTCAGCCCACATAGGAGTCACCTAAACTGCAGGCACCATAGAGTCGGCTAACCAGACCGCAACACGACAGGACAACGCATTGGAGGCAAAGTGACGTTGACACTACCCGGAAACAGCTGGCGTGCTGGAACCAGGCTGGGCAGGAGGGAGTACCCGTGCCAAAGACACTGCCGAGAACCAGCTGACGGTACTGGAACCCGGATGGGTAGTAGAAGGTACAAGAGCAAATGGAACTACCGAGGACCAGCTGACGGTACTGGAACCCGGATGGGTAGCAGAAGGTACAAGAGCCAATGGAACTGCCGAGGACCAGCTGACGGTACTGGAACTCGGTTACTAAGCAGGAGGTACCTGTGCCAGAAGGCACTACCAAGGACCAGCAGACGTTGGTGGAACTTGGATACTGAGAAGGAGGCACCTAATCCAAAGGCACTGCCGAGAACCAGCTGACGGTACTGGAACCCGGATGGGTAGTAGAAGGTACCCATGTAAAAAAAAGTTTCAAGGCCGTGAGCCGGCCGCAGTTACCAAAACCCACAGTCCTACAGGGGGTGCTTGTCCTATTGGCACTATGGAACCAGCCTTCATTGCCAGATCCCGCAGCCCACATAGGAGTCACCTAAACTGCAGGCACCATAGAGTCGGCTAACCTCACCGCAACACGACAGGACAATGCATTGGAGCCAAAGTGACGTTGACACTACCCGGAAACAGCTGGCATGCTGGAACCAGGCTGGGCAGGAGGGAGTACCCGTGCCAAAGACACTGCGGGGAAACAGCTGGCAGTGCTGGAACCCAGGGTAAATACTAAAAACAGAGTGTAGCCAGAGGTGTATTTGGAGGAGGTTTTAAATCAGTAGTACAGTGGATGTGGACAAAGCAGGAGAATTTGCCGGACACACAGCTGGGGATCAGCTGACGTTACTGAACCCCAATAACACTGGAGCAAGCGTTGACTGTGCAGACGGCACTTCTGAGCAGCAACTAGCGGTATTGAAGCCCAGGGTAAATACTAAAAACAGAGGAGCCAGAGGTGTATTTGGAGGAGGTTTTAAATCAGTAGTACAGTGGATGTGGACAAAGCAGGAGAATTTGCCGGACACACAGCTGGGGATCAGCTGACTTTACTGAACCCCAATAACACTGGAGCAAGCGTTGATTGTGCAGACGGCACTTCTGAGCAGCAACTAGCGGTATTGGAGCCCAGGGTAAATACTAAAAACAGAGGAGCCAGAGGTATATTTGGAGGAGGTTTTAAATCAGTAGTACAGTGGATGTGGACAAAGCAGGAGAATTTGCCGGACACACAGCTGGGGATCAGCTGACGTTACTGAACCCCAATAACACTGGAGCAAGCGTTGACTGTGCAGACGGCACTTCTGAGCAGCAACTAGCGGTATTGGAGCCCAGGGTAAGTACTAAAAACAGAGGAGCCAGAGGTGTATTTGGAGGAGGTTTTAAATCAGTAGTACAGTGGATGTGGACAAAGCAGGAGAATTTGCCGGACACACAGCTGGGGATCAGCTGACGTTACTGTACCCCAATAACACTGGAGCAAGCGTTGACTATGCAGATGGCACTCCTGAGCAGCAACAAGCGGTATTGGAGCCCAGGGTAAATACTAAAAACAGAGGAGCCAGAGGTGTATTTGGAGGAGGTTTTAAATCAGTAGTACAGTGGATGTGGACAAAGCAGGAGAATTTGCCGGACACACAGCTGGGGATCAGCTGACGTTACTGTACCCCAATAACACTGGAGCAAGCGTTGACTGTGCAGACGGCACTTCCGAGCGCCAACTGGCGTTGTTGGAGCTCAGGGATAATACTGAAAACAGAGGAGCCAGAGGTGTAATTGGAGCAACTTTAAAATCTGTAGTAGTGAGAATGTGGACAGAGCAGGAGAAATTGCCGTCCGCACAGCAGGGGAACAGCTGACGTTACTGAACCCCAATAACACGGCAGCAAGTGTTGACTGTGAAGACGGCACTTCCGAGCGCCAACTGGCGGTGTTGGAGCTCAGGGATAATACTGAAAACAGAGGAGCCAGAGGTGTAATTGGAGCAACTTTAAAATCTGTAGTAGTGAGAATGTGGACAGAGCAGGAGAAATTGCCGTCCGCACAGCAGGGGAACAGCTGACGTTACTGAACCCCAATAACACGGCAGCAAGTGTTGACTGTGCAGATGGCACTTCCGAGCGCCAACTGGCGGTGTTGGAGCTCAGGGATAATACTGAAAACAGAGGAGCCAGAGGTGTAATTGGAGCAACTTTAAAATCTGTAGTAGTGAGAATGTGGACAGAGCAGGAGAAATTGCCGTCCGCACAGCAGGGGAACAGCTGACATTACTGAACCCCAATAACACGGCAGCAAGTGTTGACTGTGCAGATGGCACTTCCGAGCGCCAACTGGCGGTGTTGGAGCTCAGGGATTACAGTTCAGGTGGTAGAAACATGAACACAACAGGAGACCTGGATACTGTTGCCAACCAATTATTTATTCTGGAAGAGGACTGGCAAATTCATGAGAGATGCAGGCCTTGTTCATTTTGAAAAAAGTAAGCCGGTCAACGTTATCGGAGGATAGTTGCATGTGACGGTCTGTTAGTACACCACCTGCAGCACTAAAGACGCGTTCCGATAATACACTAACAGCAGGGCAAGCTAGCACCTCCAATGCATACTGACTAACCTCTGGCCATGTATCCAGATTACAGACCCAAAACTTGAAGGGAGAAGAGCCGTCTGGGAGTACACTAAGAGGGCAAGACATGTAGTCTGTCACCATCTGACGGAAACGTTGCCTCCTGCTGACTGGAGCCGTCTGTGATGGTGTAGACATTTGTGGCGGCGGGGACACAAAACTTTGCCACATTTCGGCCATACTGGTCTTGCCTTGTGCTGAGGCGCTGCTTCTGCTCCCTCTTTGTGCAGAGCTTCCTCCACAGCTGCTTTGTAAAGCACTAGCAGCACTGCTCTCGGTTGGAATGGAGAACATGATGGAATGCACCAGTGCGTCTTGGTACTCCCGCATTTTACGCTCCCGGTTCTACGGTGTTATGAGGCTTTGTAAGTTGTCCCGGTAGCGAGGATCTAGGAGGATGGATACCCAATAATCAGCCGTGTTGAGAATGTGGGCGATGCGGCGGTCGTTTCTCAGGCACTGCAGCATGAAATCAACCATGTGCTGCAGACTGCGAACTGGCCAAGAAACGCTGTCCCCTGCTTGAGGCGTGATCTCTGCCTGCTCTGCATCACCCCACCCTTGCTCTAGATACTGACTACTAGAGCATTGTGTACCTCCCTCCTCTGGACAGATGTCTTCCTCATCCATTGACTCCTCCTCATCCTCCTCACAAAGTGTCCCCTGCCTAGGCCTTTGTGAGGAACCACGTTGCACAGACTGTACAGAAGCAGATGGCATTTGTGACTCCTCATCCTCCACCTCTTCCAAAACCTCATCCCTTAGTGCTTGCAGTGTTTTTTCAAGCAGGCAGATAAGGGGGATAGTCATCCTGACTAGTGCATCATCTGCACTCGCCATCCGCGTGGAATAATCGAAGGCACGCAAAATGTGGCAAAAGTCCTTCATAGAGGCCCACTCAGTGGTGGTGAAGTGTGAACGGCGCGCACTGCGACTTGTTTGCGCCTGCTGCAGCTGGTAGTCCATTACTGCTGCCTGCTGCTCACACAACCTCTCCAACATATGTAACGTTGAATTCCACCTGGTGGGTAGGTCACATATGATGCGATGTTCCGGAAGACGTAATCGGCGCTGCAGAGCTGCAATGCGTGATCTTGCATTGCTGGAACGCCGCAAGTGAGCGCACTCTATGCGGAACTTGTGAAGCAGTGCATCAAGATCCAGATAGTCCCTCAAAAAACTCTGCACGACCAAGTTGAGCACATGTGCCAGACATAGGATGTGAGTGAGGTTGCCTAGGCCCAGAGCTGCCACCAGATTTCGGCCATTGTCACACACTACCATGCCAGGCTGGAGATTCGCTGGCACAAACCACACGTCGCTCTGCTGCTTGATGGCATTCCAGAGCTCCTGCGCTGTGTGGCTTCGATTCCCCAAAGAAATTAATTTTAATACGGCCTGTTGACGTTTGGCGACGGCTGTGCTCATATCGGTCATCATAACAGGTAACCGTTCACGGGTCGATGTGGAGGTAATCTGTGATGGCTCCTGCAGCGCTGATTCAGAGGAACTGGAGTATGAGGAGGAGTCAATGTGTACAGACTGGATTCCTGCAATCCTTGGAGTTGGCAGAACACGTACAGCGCCACTCTCAAGATCTGTACCCGGCTCCACAACATTTACTCAATGGGCAGTGAGGGAAAGGTATCGTCCCTGTCCATGCTTACTGGTCCACGCATCGGTGGTCAGGTGGACCTTGCTACTGACGGCGTTTTGTAGCGCATGTTTAATTTTTCCCTCCACATGATGTTGCAGGGCAGGGACAGCTTGCCTGCTGAAATAAAAGCGGCTGGGCACGTTGTATTGTGGGACTGCCAATTAGAGATGAGCGTTGTTCTACTCGAACTGTTCGCCAATCTCAAATTCGAGCTGTTTTGGGCGGTGTTCGAGCCGTTCGGCGAACACGAACAATTTGAGAAAAATTCGGCTGTTCGAGGTTATGTTCGATAACTGTTCGTGCACCAAAATCATAACTGGATTTTTTCTTAATAATGATGAAAATTAATGTTAATACGCAGTTTGAGTGTACAGCGGGGTGGGGGGAGGGGCAGGGGACGGATCTCTGCAGGAACAATGAAGATCTCCATTTTTTTTTCTCTTTCCCGCATTTACAGTGGGGAGGTGCAATCTGTCAGCCTATCAGCAGCGCACACACAGAGCGAAGTGCTTTTTTTCACACAAGCAAGGGCATGTGTCATTGGCAGTGTATGTCACATGTCCTTGCCCTATAAGACCAAGCCATTTTCCCCGTCGCCACCATTTTCTCACTGCTGCAGCTGCGTGTTAGACGGCACCGCTGTTGCTGTGTGCGCTATACCTTGTTAATTTCAAGCCAATTTTCGCACAAATCTACAGATAGCTTGGGAGTAGGGAATAGTTGTGATTGCAGTCCTTTTAAGGACTAGGTTACAGCATTTCCTATGACTTTTATCAGCAGGCCTGTGCTCTTAAATAGATAGGTTGTGGGAGTAAAGACTAATTGTAATTGGAGTCCTTTTCAGGACTAGGTTACATCAGTTCCTATCAGTTTTTGCCAGGCAGGTCTGTGCCAGTGCTGTGCAAGTTTTTTTCACAGCATTTGGCTGAATCTAGCAAAGCTAATCCTTTTTGGCCTATTGCAGAGTGTGTTAGTCAGTGGAGTAGCCTATCTGTGTTGCAAGATATACCACCTGTGTATAGAATACCAATTTTTTTACTGCACCTAGTGAAGTAAAATCTTTTGGGCATAGCATCATTCTATTAGTCCATCTATACTGACCTCCATCAGGTTGCAAATTGAATATAATTTTTTTCTGCATCTAGCTCTGAAAAAATATTGGGCTTCTAGCTGTGTGTGGGACTCGTTGTATTAGTCCATTTATACTGACCTCCATCAGGTTGCAAACTGAATATATTTTTTTCTGCATCTACCTCTGAAAAAATATTGGGCTTCTAGCTGTGTGTGGGACTTGTTCTATTAATCCATCTATACAGACCTCCATCAGGTTGCAAACTGAATATATTTTTTTCTGCATCTACCTCTGAAAAAATATTGGGCTTCTAGCTGTGTGTGGGACTTGTTGTATTAGTCCATCTATACTGACCTCCATCAGGTTGCAAATTAAAAATAATTTTTATCTGCATCTACAGTACCTCTGAAAAAATATTTGGGCTTCTAGCTGTGTGTGGGACTTGTTCTATTAGTCCATCTATACTGACCTCCATCAGGTTGCAAATTGAATATAATTTTTATCTGCATATAGCTCTGAAAAAATATTTGGCCTTCTAGCAGTGTGTGGGACTTTCTCTATTAGTCCATCTATACTGACCTCCATCAGGTTGCAAATTAAAAATAATTTTTATCTGCATCTACCTCTGAAAAAATATTGGGCTTCTAGCTGTGTGTGGGACTTGTTCTATTAATCCATCTATACAGACCTCCATCAGGTTGCAAACTGAATATATTTTTTTCTGCGTCTACCTCTGAAAAAATATGTGGCCTTCTAGCAGTGTGTGGGACTTTCTCTATTAGTCCATCTATACTGACCTGCATCAGGTTGCAAATTCAAAATAAGTTTTTGTCTGCATCTAGCTCTGAAAAAATATTGGGCTTCTAGCTGTGTGTGGGACTTGTTGTATTAGTCCATCTATACTGACCTCCATCAGGTTGCAAACTGAATATATTTTTTTCTGCATCTACCTCTGAAAAAATATTGGGCTTCTAGCTGTGTGTGGGACTTGTTCTATTAATCCATCTATACAGACCTCCATCAGGTTGAAAACTGAATATATTTTTTTCTGCATCTACCTCTGAAAAAATATTGGGCTTCTAGCTGTGTGTGGGACTTGTTCTATTAATCCATCTATACAGACCTCCATCAGGTTGCAAACTGAATATATTTTTTTCTGCATCTACCTCTGAAAAAATATTGGGCTTCTAGCAGTGTGTGGGACTTTCTCTATTAGTGAATCTGTACTGACCTCCATCAGGTTGCAAATTCAAAATAATTTTTTGTCTGCATCTAGCTCTGAAAAAATATTGGGCTTCTAGCTGTGTGTGGGACTTGTTGTATTAGTCCATCTATACTGACCTCCATCAGGTTGCAAATTGAATATAATTTTTATCTGCATCTAGCTCTGAATAAATATTTGGCCTTCTAGCAGTGTGTGGGACTTTCTCTATTAGTCCATCTATACTGACCTCCATCAGGTTGCAAATTGAATATAATTTTTATCTGCATCTAGCTCTGAAAAAATATTTGGCCTTCTAGCAGTGTGTGGGACTCATTGTATTACGCCATCTATACCAAGCTCCAACAGCTTTGAAATTAATAATAATTTTTAGCTGCATCTAGCCCTGAAAATAATTTTTCCCAATAGTGGTAGCAATAGAAATATGGGGCGCGCCTGGCTAACAAAAATATACACTTCATAACACAAAACACCAGCCTAGCGCACTGCATTAATAAGATGGCATCATCGTCTCTCCCAGTGCTACGCCTACTACGCAGGCTAGTATTCCTGTGCCTAAAACACAATGTATGGGTCCGCGCTAGCCACTATGCTGAGGGGTATAAAGCTGCTGCTAACGCTTTATAACAATTCAATTGGCAGATTTTCACAGAGCTCTTCCACAACGCCCACCCATCGGGCAACAGTTGCCCACCCTCCCTATAGGATCTAGTGGCGAATAGTTGATGCCATTAATCAGAGCGTCAGTTGCCCCGTCAATGTGGCAAGCATACGGTAAGGCATGGGAAGAGTGGACACGACTAGTAGCAGGCAGACGGTTTGACCAATGTGAACAAGCCAGATCACAAGTCACCATAGAATTTCTCCACCAGCTAATGATGAGGGGCATATCAGGGGCGTCAGCGCAGCGGTGTCTGACCGGAGTAGCATTTCACTTCCAACTACTGAATTGGGGAGATGTGACAAAGATTCATCATCAGACAATCCATAAAAGGGTGGAAAAGGGGTCAGCCAAGTCAGGAATGTAGACGTCCCGTCCCGTGTCACTAAAACTGATTTCTCACATCTTATCCCTAACACCATTAACATGACACTCACAATTTGAAGCAACACTAATATCTACTGCATTTGTGATCGCCTTCTTCGGGGCGCTATGTATAAGCGAATTAGTCCCTCAATCCAAAATTACCACCAGTGGACGCTTATTACACCAGGAAGTAGTCATAGCCAATAATGCAATACGTGTACGCATACACCAATCGAAAACGGTTCCAGCGGGCAGGGGTACTTGGGTACTTCTACAACCCACAAACGGTACACTGAGTCGGGTAACAATAGTAAAAACATATCTAACCATCAGATCACAAAGTAATTTCTTCGTATCACACATTGATGGAACGCCATTATCAAGATACCTGTTCCAAGCTATATTTAATAAATGCATAACATCGGCAGGGAACCACCCCAAAGATTACGGGACACACTCATTCCGCATAGGTGCGGCCACGGAAGCAGCAAGAGCAGGACTGTCAGAAACGGAAGTTCAGAGGATAGGGAGATGGCGATCCACGTGTTTGGCGAGATACATAAGACCGGACTTGTTATCCTAACGTGGTTTGTTTCTTTTACAGGTGACGCTAAGCCAACAGTGTGAGTGATAGGCCACTCGTATATATATTGGGCACAAAAAAGGGCGAAAGTCCGCCCAGGCGGGAGGACATTAGAGTTTCATAACACATATTTCAACTGGAGAGGTATTAGAGGCCTGCTATGGCCACAGGTACTAATGGAGGTAATCAAGGTAGGGAGAGAGGCAAGAGGTCCGGTCATCTTAGTTATACAGGCCGGGGGAAACAACCTAGGTCATCACAAGAGCGCATAACTAATGGCAATAATGAAACTAGACACTGAGCGCTTCAGAGAATTTTTCACAAAATTAGCTATAGTAAGGTCAGAGATTGTGCCGATAGCGGTATGGCAAGGTGCGCGAGACATCACGGCCATCGAATGGACAAGGCGGGTAATAAATATTCGGATGGCAAAATTTAGAAGAGACAGAGGCGGTGTAGTGATACGACACCGACAACTGGAAGGAGATAAAGCAGGCCTCATATGGCCCGACGGTGTTCACTTAATAGATATTGGACTGGACATATTCCTGTCAGGACTCCAGGACGGAGTGGAACAAGCGTTAAGAGTGATGGGTGGGGGTCAGAGTCCTGCATACGAGTACGCTGGATCCTCCGTGGCCTGGAAATAGAAAGGACATGTTGGAGAGTTACACTTGTTGGCCAACTTGCCGGAGTGGGGACCCAGGGCATGCTGCAACAAGCTGAATTATTTTAGAAATAAAATGCCTTTCTAATGGAATGAGTATAAAGAGTTAATAAAGCTGTGACCGATCCTCACCCATCCAGTTGTAAGAGTTAAATTATTGGGTTGTCCATGAAAGGGGGGCAGTAGGGGGGCTGAGCATCTGGGTTTGGTTGGGGGTCCCCACAGTCTGCCTAGGCTAGATTAATTTAAAAATTCTTATTAGATACACAGGCGGTGCAGCTTGCTTCGCAGCTGGGCTACTACGCCCAAAGTATTGCCTAGGCTAGATGCAGTTAAAAATTCTACGCTGACTAGCAGACACTGAAGATTTGGAGCAGACCTCTGAGTAAACAGCTCTTCAGACTCAACCATCTGTGTTACCCCAAGCCATAGTGTATGTAGTTTCTTACAGTTAAAAGGGGGGGGTGCGACCCAACCCACCTGGAATTGACGATGCCAACGTCACGTAAGACACAGCAAGGGGATTCCCAAAATTGTGGCACAGACACCACTTAACCCTAGAACGCATACCTGTGGCCTTGCAGGCCCGCCCAGTTAATTGTTTTCTATTTTCTGCAAGATTGCTTTAGTTAGAATTTTGAAACTCTAGGTATTCTTCATGTATATAGTTGTTTGTCATTTGAGTTTGAGTTATTCCATGTTATTTGCACACGGGCCTAAAGGGCCCCAGGTATGTGAAAGTGTAGATTTTTATGGTCATGCGTTCTAGGGTTAAGTGGCATCAATTGCCCCACTGTTGCTTAAAACGGTTGGTGAGGTGATTTTACCAAATCCCCAAGCTTTTAGTCTCCCAAGGATGACACAGGGGTAGAAATGTCCTTGCGAATCCATGATTTGATCATCTTTATGAACGTGAGTCTGTCTACATTCTCAGTGGACAGCCGCGTGCGCTTATCTGTCAGCACACCACCAGCAGCGCTGAACACACGTTCAGAGAGAACGCTGGCTGCATGGCATGACAAGATCTCCAAGGCGTGAGTGGCGGCGAGCTCCGGCGATTTTTCAAGATTGGAATACCAAAATGAGCAAGGGTCCAGTGACACAGTCATGGCTTCGATGTTCACTTGGAGATTCTCCTGTACCATCCTCTCTAGGCATTGACTATGTGTCAGACTTCTTGTCTCCTGTGGCCTTGCAAAGGATGGTCTAAAAAAGTGGTGAAACTATTCCACAAAATTGCTGTTACCAGCAGATACTGTGTTACTGTTACTGTTTGAGTGATGAAGACTCGACAGTCCCACCGTTGGCAAGTTAGAACTGTGAGATTCACTACGTGCACCACTGGTGTTTTGTGGAAAAGCACATGTAAGATTCTGCAACAGATACTCCTGCATTCGTCAATACCTTTTTATGGCAGGAATTATTTCGGCAAATATACTTTTGTACTGGGGATCTAAGAGTGTGGCAACCCAGTAGTCGGGATTACTTCGAATTCTGACAATCCGGGGGTCATGTTGCAGGTAGTGCAGCAAGAAGGCACTCATGTGTCTTGCGCATCCAGAAGGACCAAGTCCTTGTTGTGTTGGTAGCGAGGTAAGAATCATGCTTCCTTCCTCTGCCCTCTCCCTCCAACCTCGCACAACAGAAATGTGATCAAGGTCTCCCTCATCTGATGAGTCTTCCATGCCCATTGCCAGTTCGTCCTCCACTTCTTCCTCGGCTCCTGCACCTTCCTCAACAGTTTGGCTGCTACCATGCGCCCTGGTTAATCCCTCTCCCCCACCCTCCCATGCCTGCCGCCTTGGTGCTGCCAACCGTCTGTACCTTGCAGATGTTATCCCTTCCGCATACGACTCCTTCTCTACTTCCTCCACCTCCTCTTGTCCCACCACCTGACTCCGAATTCTGTTTAACATGTGCTCCAGCATGTAAATCACCGTAATAGTCATGCTGATAATGGCATCGTCAGCACTAAACATCTTCGTCGCCATTTCAAGACTGTGCAGAAGGGTGCATAGGTCCCTGATCTGAGACCACTCCTCCAGTGTGATTTGCCCCACCTCTGGATCTCGTTGGCCCAGGCTATACGTCAGAACGTATTGCACCAGGGCTTGTCGGTGCTGCCACAGTCGCTGCAACATGTGCAGAGTTGAATTCCACCGTGTCGGCACATCGCATTTCATTCGGTGAACTGGCAGGCCCAACGACTTCTGTAGAGATGTAAGTCGTTGAACTGCGGGATGCGAACGGTGGAAGTGAGCACACAGCGACCGTGCACTCTGCAGAAGGCCATCTAGTCCGGGATAGAGGGCTAATAATTGCTGGACAACCAGGTTCAACACGTGAGCCATACAAGGCACGTGTGTGACATTGCCCCGGCGAAGTGCCGCACCCAGGTTTGCAGCATTGTCGCACATGGCCTTCCCTGGTTGCAGGTCCAGTGGAGACAACCTTTCATGAAACTGGGTCTCCAGAGCTGACCAAAACTCCTCAGCTGTGTGACTCACATTTCCCAGACATTTCAAAGTAAACACTGATGCGTTGAGCCCTGCTGCCAGCATAGTAAGGAGGTGTGCAGGATTCCTTCTGCGCAGTTAGAAAGCAGGTGGCATTACCAGACAGGCTTTGGGTGCAGGTGGAGGACCGAGAGAAGGTTGAGGAGGCAGAAGCAGTGGAGGAAGTTCGAGATAAAGAGGATTAACACACAACTCGTGGAGACGGTAAGGCTTGGACAGCAGCCCCTTGTCCTGCTGTCACCATAGTTACCCAGTGCCCAGTCAGCGACATGTAACGCCCCTGTCCATGCCTTCTCGTCCAAGTGTCTGTGGTGAAGTGCACCCTGTCACACACAGAGTTTCTCAAAGAAGCGGTGATGTTGTGTGAGACATGCTAGTGGAGCGCAGGCACACCTTTCTTTGAGAAGTAGTGCCGACTGGGCATCTGGTACTGGGGCACTGTGATGGACATAAGGTCTTGAAAATCCTCTGTGTCCTCCAGGTGGAAAGGCAGCATTTCTGTAGCCAACAGCTTGCAGATGGTGAAATTCAACCTCTTAGCTTTCTCATGGCTAGGAGGAAATGGTCTTTTACTTTTCCACATCTGAGGGACCGAGGGCTGGCTGTTGTGCTTAGACAGTGTTGAGTAGGGTGTCCCCGGCAACTGCCGGTCTGTGAGGAAGATGCAGGCGGACATGTTAGGTTGCCTTGATCCAAAGGTGGTGCTCTCGATGTCGGAGAGCGCTCAACACTAGCAGGTGTTTCCACTTCCCAATGAACTGACGACCTGCCAATCACACTGGCTGTTGCGGGTAAAGAGGTGGCAGTTCTGCGTTCAAAAACATGTGTGACTGCTGTCCCCCCAGTCACAGAGGATGAAGAGGCTGCGGATGCACAAGATGGGGCAGACGGTGGTTGGCCCAGCCGGCTAGGCCGCATTGTAGCACAGTGAGCTTCCCACTGCAACTTATGCTTCATATCCATGTGACGGTACATGCATGAAGTACTCAAACTATGTATTTTTTGGCCTCTACTTAGCTTTTGCTGACAAATATTACAGATAACACGAGTTGGGTCATCCTTATCGATCTGAATAAATGCCCAGGCTATGCAAGGCTTAGAGCCCATGTGACCTGAAGAGCCACTACGACTTGTGGTCAGTTGCAGAGTTGTGGTTGAGGATGCAGTTGTTGACGTGCTTCCAGTACTCCGTCTCTGTTCAGGAAGGCGCAACCTAACCTCGTCGTCAATAGCATCTGTGATGCCCCGCTGCGCTTGGTATCACAGATCCTACAAGAGTGCATTGATGGAATCCTCCACAAGAGGCCCCCATAAACATTCACACATCTCCACCTTCCACCTCAGACCAGCAGAGGGAGCCCGTTAGGGATATAAATAGGGAAGGTGGAGCTAGGCAGTTCAGTTCCTCTGAAGAGTTCCTGCAGTAGAGAAGCCTAAGAGAGGTCAGTCTGCAGTGGAGCTCAGTCTAGTCTAGAGAACGCAGTTAATAGTTCAGCAGTGGAGCACGAGGCTCCTGCTTGCTAGATTCAGGGAGCCCAGATAGAGCTTAAGGTGTGCCGGTGCCGTAAGATCAGTGAAGCGTGGCAAGCTGCCGTTAGTGTGTATAGCCTAGTGAGGGTCTGAGTAGGCCGAAGGCGAGTGGCGAGTTAGTACATAAGGGGCAGAGGAGCTTAACCAGCTCACCCCGAAGCATTTACCGGACACAGGATCCGAGCTTACCGGTATCTCTATGACCCAGTAAGGCATAACCTAAATCCCTGGAGAACTACAAGTCCCAGGATCGCTAAGGTGCTGATATGTAACAGAGCCAGGAGACGCTTAGGCCCCGCATACTGGGAGCGTGAACTCCAAGAGAAGGCCCTACCAAAAGGTCAGCCAGCGCAGGACAGAGACAAAGTTAGGCCCAGCTCCAGGCAGGTCAGAAACTTACTACGCAGAGGCAAGAAACAGGAGGCCCTACACCCGCTCATTGGGGAGGATCCTGATATGCACCCTTCACCCTACAGTGCTCCGGGATGTGCCTGAATTTCCACAAGTAAAAGGTACTGAAGTGACTACCGTGTCCGTTCCCGTTCTTGCTCTGACCCAGCTGGGTCTCGCCTGTCCTGCATTCCCCCTGCATACGCTGCCCTGAGACCTAGCTCCACCTGTGGGGAGCTATACCATCGAGCTGCCTTATCACCGGCCTCAGTGGACTGCTGCAGCGCTGGTGCTTGTCACCAGATACCACAGGTGGCGTCATGAACTCTTATAAAATTAACAATTATCCACCCTTTTAAAGAGAGACCCCAGGGTACGGGCCAGGGAGCCGACCACCGCGACATCCCCAAGGCCAGGCAAATGCCTGGGTACCGAGTCATCCCCATCCCCAGGGCTAGTCACATCCTCCTCCACCTCCTCTGCTGACCTCATCGACTGTCTGACTGTGGGTTGACAGTAAGTGGGATCTCCAACCTCGTCATCATCACCCTGTGTGTTATCACACCCGTCGCCCTCAGAGCCAACCTCTTCCTGCCCTGACCGAAAAGTCAAGTTGTCGCTCCAATCAGGTATTTGAGTCTCATCATCGTCTTCATCATTGTCTCCACCAACAGGAGTTACAGTTTGGGAACAAGGGTCTACATTATGCTCAGAACCTTCTTCATCTGGTCCTGGATCCAACTTATAAAGATTCTGGGCATCGGATCAGATCATTTCCTCATCTGGATTAACAGAAGCTCTGGAGCAGACCTCCGTTTCCCAGGCTATAGTATGAGTAAAATTCTTTTCATTTTATTTAATTCATTAAAAAATAAACATATTTAAAAATTAAGCAGGAGAAAAAAATTCAACACCAGGGCTTATGTATAGGTCTCAATCCTATAGAATCAGTCAACACCAGTGAATTGGTATTACTGCTGAACTTAGAACATATATATAATCAATCACAGAATCCAAATTCCTTTTTCATAAAGTGCAACTATTGATAAAGTGTCAGTGCTATCTACTGAAAAAAATGAGCCTTATAAAGTTATATAATGACAGAAGAGAAAGTGTCTAGTGCTAGCAGCTATAAAGATTACAAAGCCATATATGGGCTAGTCATATCCCATTACCCAAAATGAAAATTGTATAATAACAGAAGAAAAAAGTGTCTAGTGCTAGCAGCTGTAATAATTACAAAACCACATATAGGCTAGTAATATCCCACTATCCAATGTGAGAGTTGTATAATAACAAAAGAAAAAGGTGTCTAGTGCTATCAGCTATAATAATTACAGAGCCATATGTAGGCTAATCATATCCCACTATCCAATGTGACACAGACTGAGCGATGTGGTATACATATATATGGTTCTAGTCACCACAAAGATCACTGTCAAAAAGGGAACTGCAATTGAAATCCTTTCTTGATCAGGTGATTGACTTACAGGAGAGAGTGGTATCCCCGTGGCCCTGGCGCTGCACCCCGACGGCCGTTTCGCCACGCTTCTTCCTGGGGGCGGTAACTACCTTATGACAGCTGGGACCTTTAAATACTCATTGCTACCAATCATTTAGCGTTGGGGCGCCCACGTGATATTCGACGTAGCGGGCGCATGCGAGCCGTACGGCTTTTCATATATGAAAAGCGGACTTCCGGTTTAGGTGCTTGGAACGCAAGCGTGGAACGCATGGCGTTCCCCAGTGCAACCCACCAGAAGTCCATGAGCGCCGACAGCCGCGCATGTGCACCCATCGAGAGTATCAAAGAGGAATATAGACGATGCTCCGTAAGAGGATATGCAGGGGATACAGGTAAGAAAATAGAAAAAGGGTGGAAAAAGAGGAAAAGGAAAAAATAGAGTAAACGCCACTGGGGATAGAATTAGTGATGACAATAAGGAGATGACATTGATGAAAGATTCATATAAGTAGGATATAATTAGGAAAATCAGCTCATGTTGATTAATGGTAACAATGGAGACATGGCATTTATAATAGAAGATTTAAATGCATTCAATATTATTAAGGTAATCAGCATCTGCTGTTCAATCCCTATCTACGCCTAAAATACTATGTTTCTAAAAGCCATTATTTGAAACGATAGTTATCTCCTCACAAAGCTAATGAATGTTAGAATCCTACATCTTTAGAGCCATTTCAAAAGCCATAGTCATCTCCTCTTAGTACTAGTCAATATTCATCACCAGCAGAATATGGAAAAGATCTGCCAAGTGATGTAGGGGCCCGACCCCTAATAGACCTCAGTCCCATTCCCCTTGCCCGTCACTCTACTAAGAACATTATTACATCCTATAAGGAAAACAACATAATTAAATCCAAAATAAAAAATATATATAACATATAAGTAATAAGTTCTACATCCCTCTGCATAACAGTATTCCACATATAGTCCTAGATAACTCCGCAGCCGAGATGTAGTCAGGAACAAAGAACTCAAATTTCTTGATACTCTCGTTGAATACACACAGTCGAAGCATGTTGTTATCATGGACAGCATCATCCTTTAGAAGGGAATCCGGACATCATCTTATTCCGTCAAATCCGGGATAATGCTGATCTCACATAGAGTCCCAAGTCATAGTCATTGATCTAAAACATACAATTAAAAGCAATCAACATAGTTAAACCGACAAAAATTAAATAAAACCAAAAACCATATGTTGTTCCAGGAGGCTAATATATAAAGTCTATAAGAAAGATATGAAACCCAAACTCTCATTTAAGCCTTGGGGAGACATCGTACCCAGTCTGTATATCCACCTACTCTCAACTTGTGCCAAAATCCTATCTAAGTCACCCCCTCTAACACCTAGAGTGACCTGGTCAATGGCTTTAATTATAAGCCCATCTGTTTTACATCTGTGATATTCCCTAAAATGCCTCGGTAGGGTTTTTAAGGTTTTAACATCAACCACTGACCCAGCCTTCTCTATGTCACGGACATGTTCTCTTACACGTACCTTTAACTCTCTTGATGTTAGTCCAATATAGATTTTATTTTTTAATGAATTAAATAAAAGGAAAAGAATTTTAACAAAATATGAATTGTCTATACTCTGTTTTCCCTCTACCAATAGGTGTAGTGGGTGTTGTGTGATGTATGTAATGTCAAGAGTGACATATCCCTTGTGGTTAATTTTGAGAATATAGTATGAGTAAACAGCTGGGCAGACTCAGCCATCTGTGTTACCCCATACTCAGACGGGCAGCTGGAGACTTGGGAGCTGTGAGGAAGCAAGTGCGATTGGGGTGACACCTCTGAGGACTGGAGTATTTGTGATGTTGAAATTGAGGTGATGGAGAGCCCACTTGAAGGAGCACTTGATATCCGTTGAAGCACCTGCTGTTTTTGTGCCTCATCTAGAATTTGTAGCGATGGGCGTGTCCGTAAGAATGGGATCGTATCACATTGTCCACGAAAAGAAGTCGACATCTTAGTTTGGCTGGAAGATGGTCTTTCTTCTGCAGATGTTACTCCCCCCCCCACCGTGGGGTGCCTCGACCCACCGGCGGACAGGCACCAGTATTGGGATAGGGGGGCTGGCCGTCAGGGTCCACCACGGCTCTGGCACAAACCCGGCAACACAGAGGTGGCACAGGCAGGAACGGACTGGCCGTGTCGGCTTCTCACTTTTTGGATTTTAGAAGGGCATGACATGCCTATATCTGTGTCTCCCCCTCCTTTTACTCCTCCACCTCTTTTCTTTTCGCATGACTATATGTACTTGTCACTTTTCCATGTGTTAGTTGTGTCTTCTGAGCTGTTTGTCAGCTTTTGGACACCTTTGAAGGTGTTTTCTATGTGTTTCTATGTGTTTTTGTTTGCCTGCCATTGGTTTTAACGGCGTTCGAAGGTGTTCGACGAACAGTTCGACGAACAGTTCGGCGAACACACGGGTGTTCGACGAACCGAACCGAACTCGAACACTACGGGGGTGGCTCAACACTACTGCCAATGCCATAAAGTTATGGAATGTGTCAGTCTCCACCAGCCTGAATGATAGCATTTCAAGGGCCAGTAGTTTAGCAATGCCAGCATTCAGAGCCTGTGCTCGGGGGTGGTTTGCCGAGTATGGGCGCCTTTTCTCCCATGCCTGTGCTAACGATGGCTGTAGACTGGCCTGGGAGTGTGAGGATGACTGGGAAAGTGGTGCTGTGGGTGGAATTACACTGTGTCTCTGTACAACAGTGCCAGAGATTCTTCCATGGCGATCCTGTGAGGAAGCCGAACCAGCTGTGTGTGAGCTGGAGGAAGAGGCTACAACACGAGCTGAAGAGGTGGTAGGTGGCACTGTAGGTTGGCCTAGGTCTTCAGTGTGTTTTTGTAACTCCACCACGTGCTTGGTCCGCACATGTTTCCACATATTTGTGGTATTGAGGTTGCTGACACTTTTCCCTCTTTTCACCTTCTGATTACACAGCTTGCATTTGACAAACCAAATGTCATCTGCAACTGTGTCAAAAAAGGACCAGGCACTGCAAGTCTTGGGAGCGCCCGCTTTGGATTTTGGAAGAGCCATGCTCCTAATGGGTGCCAAAGTGGAGGCTACAGGCAACCAAGTCTGCCCCCTCCCTCTCCCTCCTTTTTGGGCTGTTCGGGGAATCTCTTCCTCAGAGCTGCTCCCACCACCTTCCTGTCCCTCACGCCATGATGGGTCAAGGACCTCATCATCTACACCACCCTTTTCAAACAACTGCTTCTCCTGGGTAGTCTCGACAGCACAGTACGCACCAGAAAGTGGCACCTGAGTCTCATCATCAGATGCGTACTGAGGTGTGCTGCTGACCATAGGCACTGGCCCACCCTCCTCTTCAGATTCAGAGAGACAAAACGGTTGCGCATCACTGCATACTACCTCTTCTTCAAATTCTCGAATTCTGCTTGGCTGGCCCCCCTCTTTCCAAGCCAAGAGATTCAGAGAACAGAAGTAGAGATGGCTCCTGTCCAGGGCTCTCTGACTGCCTGGGCAATTTGGCAGGTGGTGAAGAGACAGATGGGTGCTCTTCAGTGCTCAGGACCTGAGATGATCTGGAACTAATTGAAGTCGATGCGTTAGCTGGCATCCATCCGACAATGGCTTCAATTTGGTCCTCCCGCAGCAGTGGGGTACGGCTAGCTCCTACAAAGCTGCGCATAAAGGACTGTTCCCTGGTAAAACTGGGGGATGCTGAGTCACTCTTGCCCGCAGCAGGCACAGAATCCCCACATCCTCTCCCTGCAGGCACAGAATCCTCACATCCTCTCCCTGAAGAAACTCCACGCCCACGCCCATGCCCATGACCACATGCCTTACTCCCTGCCTTCTTCATCTTGGTAGACTGATAAAGATAGGCAGAAAAGTACTAAGGGCTTAGTGTGCTTATTCCTGAACAGCTGCTAACAGGTATAAGAAACACTAATTTTATAAAGTGTGGACTAGACTTTAATATGAGCTAATGTGGCCTACACAACTGTAAAGTGGAGTGTTTGGTGAACTTTATTTAGGTTTTTTTTGTCACAAAAAGACACTGGATGTGCCTAAAGATGTAATAACGATAGTATCACAAACTTTTTGTAGCTATTACAATGTAGGAAGGTAACCTACAATGCAATAGATGAGGCTACATAAAATAGGCTAATACTAATCTGGCTGGGGCTGCAGGGCCCAATGCTGCAGAAAGGCTCCTCTAACTACTCCTATATAGTGTGTTTGGAACCAATTTAGCTGAATACGGATGGAACCACCACACTAATAGGAGAAATCAGGAAAAATTATGAATTGGCAAAAAAGGACAATGTATGAGGCAGTGACACACACTGAGTGCACTACAACCAGACGTGGTTGAAGCACACACTAGAGGGTGAGCTGCACTCACACACACAGACCTTGCAGACAGCGGTGAACAGTGCAGATGCAGAGTACTGTGCACTAGCGCTGCAAGACCAAAAAAAATTCTCTATCTACTCCTATATAGTGTTTGGAACCAATTTAGCTGAATACGGATGGAACCACCACACTAATAGGAGATATCAGGAAAAATTATGAATTGGCAAAAAAGGACAATGTATGAGGCAGTGACACACACTGAGTGCACTACAACAAGACGTGGCTGAAGTACACACTACAGGGTGAGCTGCACTCACACACACAGACCTTGCAGACAGCGGTGAACAGTACAGATGCAGAGCACTGTGCACTAGCGCTGCAAGACCAAAAAAATTTCTCTATCTACTCCTATATAGTGTGTTTGGAACCAATTTAGCTGAATACGGATGGAACCACCACACTAATAGGAGATATCAGGAAAAATTATGAATTGGCAAAAAAGGACAATGTATGAGGCAGTGACACACACTGAGTGCACTACAACCAGACGTGGTTGAAGCACACACTACAGGGTGAGCTGCACTCACACACCAGACCTTGCAGACAGCGGTGAACAGTACAGATGCAGAGCACTGTGCACTAGCGCTGCAAGTCCAAAAAAATTTCTCTATCTACTCCTATATAGTGTGTTTGGAACCAATTTAGCTGAATATGGATGGAACCACCACACTAATAGGAGATATCAGGAAAAATTATGAATTGGCAAAAAAGGACAATGTATGAGGCAGTGACACACACTGAGTGCACTACAACCAGACGTGGTTGAAGCACACACTACAGGGTGAGCTGCACTCACACACAGAGACCTTGCAGACAGCGGTGAACAGCTCAGAGAACTGTGCACTAGCACTGTAAGGCACAGCGATTTATAAAGTAGCTTGGGTAAAGGAGAATAGACCAAATAGGTAGCTAAAACTGTCCCTCAGAACAACAGCGTCCTATCCCTAACAGAATTCACAGCAGAGGGAGCTCAAAATGGCGGCGGCAGCTTTTATAGTGCATCATGACATCATTTCAGCAGCCAATCACAGCCATGCCATTAGTTAAGATGCCTACATGCCTAACATGATGTGCCCACACTTCTTAGGATCCTCATTGGCTGAATAAAATGAAAATGGCTCATTGCATTATGGGAACTTCCGATTCCGTTATACGATATTGCAAAAGTATCGGAATTAAGTATCGGAATTCCGATACCGCGAATATCGGCCGATACCCGATATTTCAGTATCAGAATGCTCAACACTAGTCGCGGCTGGCTGCCGCGACCAATCAGCAGAGCGGTGTTTAAATTTAGCGCCAAAATTGCTGATTGGTCGCAGCCGGCGGCCTCGACCAATCAGCATAGCGTTGTTGAAATTTGGCGCCAAACTCGCTGATTGGTCGTGGCTGGCGGCTGCGACCAATCAGCAGAGCGGTGTTTAAATTTGGCGCCAATCTCGCAGATTGGTCGCGACCGAAGCCTCGACCAATCAGCAGAGCGTTGTTGAAATTTGGCGCCAATCTCGCTGATTGGTCGCGGCTGGCGACCGCGACCAATCAGCAGAGCGTTGTTTAAATTTTGCGCCAAAATCGCTGATCAGTCGGGGCCGGCGGCCTCTACCAATCAGCAGAGCGTTGTTGAAACTTGGCGCTAATCTCGCTTTTTGGTCGCGGCTGGCGGCCGCGACCAATCAGCAAAGCGGTGTTTAAATTTGGCACCAAAATCGCTGATTGGTCGGGGTTGAAGGCCTCGACCAATCAGCAGAGCGTTGTTGAAATTTGGGGCCAAGTCTCTGATCTCCCGATGTTAGCCGCATGGAGGTCAGCTGCGCCGCCTGTCTGGGTACTTGTGCTGCCAGCAGCGGGGAGATGAGTGGCTAGCATCGGTCATCTCTGTGCTGCATCGCCGCTGACCTCCGTCCGGCAGATGAGCCGCTAACAGCCGCCATCTTTTTCTGAAATCCCGCGTCGCTGATTGGCCGCGGCCAGACCAATCAGCGACGCGGGATTTCCTGGACAGACAGACAGACAGATGGGATAAGACGATTATATATATAGATTTGCCTTATGTATACTTGATATTAGCATAATTTTTGAAACAATTTTCAATTTTTCCAACAAAATTAGCAAAACCTATTTTTTAGGGACCACAGCACATTTGAACTGATTGTGAGGGACATAAGTGACAGAAAATGCCCCAAAGTAAAACTATTTAACCCCTTCATGACCAGAGCATTTTCCGTTTTTCCTTTTTCTTTTTTTTTGCTCCCCTTGTTCCCAGCGCCATAAATTTTTCATTTTTCAGTCAATATGGCCATGTGAGGGCTTATTTTTTGTGGGACGAGTTGTAAATGGTGCCATTTTCCGAGACCTGTAGCGTTTTCATTTTTTGGGATCTGGGGATGGGTGAGGGCTTATTTTTTGCGTGCTGAGCTGACGTTTTTACAGATACCATTTTGTGGTAGATGTGATGTTTTAATCACCCGTTATTGAATTTTTTTGCAATGTTGTGGCGACCAAAAAAAGTAATTCTGGCGTTTACAATTTTTTTATGGTTACGCCGTTTACCGATTGGATTAATTCTTTTTTTTGTATTGATAGATTGGCCCATTCTAAACACGGCGATACAAAATATGTGTATGTGTGTGTTTTTTTATTGTTTTATTTTGAATGGGGCAAAAGAGGGGTGATTTAAACTTTTTTATATTTTTTAAATTTTTTTAATATTTTTAAAAACATTTTTTTTTAACTATTTGCTTGCTTCATTAGTCTTCCTGGAAAACTAGAAGCAGCACTTACCTGATCGGCTCTGCTACATACAGGCAATGAGCGTGTATGTAGCAGATTTGCTCACTTGATATGATCGCCGACCACTGGGCAGACCTCGGGTTGTCATGCCAACCCATCGGTGACCCGCGATCATGTGACGGCATCACCAATGGGTGGGGTAAGTGACACACATTCGGTTTGCGCGACTTAAATGCTGCTGTCAGAGATTGACAGTGGCATTTAACTAGTTGACAGCCGCGGGTCGATTGCAATCCCACCCGCGGCTGTTGATGCACATGTCAGCTGTACAGATCAGCTGACATGTGCCCGATTTAGTGCGGGCTCAGCGCCAGAACCCGCGCTGAACAGGGGGTGACGACGTGGTACGTACTATTACGCACACGTCGGAAAGGGGTTAAAAAAAATGCAACGTGCTCAAAACTACATTCAAGAAGCAATGTGGAAGGAAAAAATGGAAATTTTACTTTTTCCCACAAAAATGTGGCTTTAGCATCAAATTTTTCATTTTCACAAGGGTAACAGGAAAAAAAGTTTGTTGTCCAATTTCTCCTGAATCCACCGATATCACATATGCGGTGGAAAACTACTGTTTGCACGCACGGCAGCATTCGGAAGGGAAGGTGGACCATTTGACTTCTGGAGTACAAAATTGTATGGAATAGATGTTACATTTGCAGATCCCCTGATGTGCCTAAACAGTGAAAAAAAACACAAGTGACCCCTTTTTTGAAATTATGCCCCTCAAGCAATTTATTTAGACGTGTGGTAAGTATATCAAACCCACAGGTGCTTTACGTAATTTTAAAACATTGGACCATGAAAATTAAAAATCACACTTTTTCCTCAAAAATTTTGTTTTAGCCCCAATTTTTTCATTTTTACAAAGATAACAGAAGAAAATCTACATAATTTATTGTGCAATTTCTCCTGAGTACAGAGATATCCCATACATGGACAGAAACTCTTGTTTGGGCACAAGCGCCTGGAAAGGAAGGAGCACTATTTGATTATTGGAGTGCAAAGTAGTCTGGAATAGATTGCGGATGCCATATCACATTTGAAGAGCCACCAAGGTTCGAAAACAGCAGAAACGCCCATAATTTTGGAAACTACACTGCTTGAAGAATTCATCTAGGGGTGTAGTGAGCATTTTAAACCCACGGGTATTTCACATAATTGTATAACATTGGACTGTGAAAATGAAAAGTTACATTTTTTTGACAAATTTGTAATATTCAAAAGGGCTAATAGTACAAAATGGAACACAACCTGAGCTCTGCAGTTCCCCATATGTGGTAAAAAACTACTCTTTAGGCACAGCACAAAGTTCAGAAGGGAAACAGTGACATTTTGTACTGCAGATTTGCCTGGAATGGTTTGCGGGTGCCATGTCACGTTGGCAGAGCCTCTGAGGTGCCACAACAGAAGAACACCCATAAGTGACTTTATTTTACAAACTACACATCTTTATGAAATCATCTAGCGGTGCAGTGAGCATATTGACACCACATTGGCACGGTCGCTGTGTGCTCACTTCTGCCGTTTGCATCCCAGAGCTCAGCGATTTACATCTCTACAGAAGTCGTTGGGCCTGCCACTTCACCGGCTAAAATGCGATGTGCCTATCCGGTGGAATTCAACTCTGCACTAGAGATGAGCGTTGTTTGACTCGAACTGTTCGCCAATCTCAAATTTGAGCTGTTTTGGGCGGTGTTCGAACAGTTCGTGGCACACGAACGATTTGAAAAAAATTCGGCTGTTCGAGGTTATGTTCGATAACTGTTCGTGCACCAAAATCATAACTGGATTTTTTCTCAGTAATGCTGAAAATTAATGTTATTACGCAGTTTGAGTGTACAGTGGGGCGGGGCGGGGGGAGGGGCAGGGGATGGATCTCTGCAGGAATAATGAAGATCTCCATTTTTTTTTCTCTTTCCCGCATTTACAGTGGGGAGGTGCAATCTGTCAGCCTATCAGCAGAGCACACACGGAGCGAAGCGCTTTTTTTCACACAAGCAAGGGCATGTGTCATTGGCAGTGTATGTCACATGTCCTTGCCCTATAAGACCCAGCCATTTTCCCCGTCGCCACCATTTTCTCACTGCTGCAGCTACGTGTTAGACGGCACCGCTGTTGCTGTGTGCGCTATACCTTGTTAATTTAAAGCTAATTTTCACACAAATCTACAGATAGCTTGGGAGTAGGGAATAGTTGTGATTGCAGTCCTTTTAAGGACTAGGTTACAGCATTTCCTACGACTTTTATCAGGCAGGTCTGTGCTCTTAAATAGATAGGTTGGGAGCAAAGACTAATTGTAATTGCAGTCCTTTTCAGGACTAAGTTACATCAGTTCCTCTCAGTTTTTGCCAGGCAGGTCTGTGCCAGTGCTGTGCAAGTTTTTTTCACAGCATTTGGCTAAATCTAGCAAAGCTAATCCTTTTTGGCCTATTGCAGAGTGTGTTAGTCAGTGGAGTAGCCTATCTGTGTTGCAAGCTACACCACCTGTGTACAGAATACCAATTTTTTTACTGCACCTGGTGAAGTAAAACCTTTTGGGCATAGCATCATTCTATTAGTCCATCTATACTGACCTCCATAAGGTTGCAAATTGAATATAATTTTTTTCTGCATCTAGCTCTGAAAAAATATTTGGCCTTCTAGCAGTGTGGGGGACTTGTTCCATTAGTCCATCTACACTGACCTCCATCAGGTTGCAAATTGAATATAATTTTTTTCTGCATCTAGCTCTGAAAAAATATTTGGGCTTCTAGCAGTGTGTGGGACTTGTTCTATTAGTTCATCTATACTGACCTCCATCAGGTTGCAAATTTAATATAATTTTTTTCTGCATCTAGCTCTGAAAAAATATTTGGGCTTCTAGCAGTGTGTGGGACTTGTTCTATTAGTCCATCTATACTGACCTCCATCAAGTTGCAAATTGAATATAATTTTTTTCTGCATCTAGCTCTGAAAAAATATTTGGCCTTCTAGCAGTGTGTGGGACTTGGTCTATTAGTCCATCTATACTGACCTCCATCAGGTTGCAAATTGAATATAATTTTTTTCTGCATCTAGCTCTGAAAAAATATTTGGGCTTCTAGCAGTGTTTGGGACTTGTTCTATTAGTCCATCTATACTGACCTCCATCAGGTTTCAAATTGAATATAATTTTTTTCTGCATCTAGCTCTGAAAAAATATTTGGCCTTCAAGCAGTGTGTGGGACTTGTTCTATTAGTCCATCTACACTGACCTCCATCAGGTTGCAAATTTAATATAATTTTTTTCTGCATCTAGCTCTAAAAAAATATTTGGGCTTCTAGCAGTGTGTGGGACTTGTTCTATTAGTCCATCTATACTGACCTCCATCAGGTTGCAAATTGAATATAATTTTTTTCTGCATCTAGCTCTGAAAAAATATTTGGACTTCTAGCAGTGTGTGGGACTTGTTCTATTAGTCCATCTATACTGACCTCCATCAGGTTGCAAATGAATATATTTTTTTTCTGCATCTAGCTCTGAAAAAATATTTGGGCTTCTAGCAGTGTGTGGGACTTGGTCTATTAGTCCATCTATATTGACCTCCATCAGGTTGCAAATTGAATATAATTTTTTTCTGCATCTAGCTCTGAAAAAATATTTGGCCTTCTATCAGTGTGTGGGACTTGTTCTATTAGTCCATCTATACTGACATCCATCAGGTTGCAAATTGAATATAATTTTTTTTTGCATCTAGCTCTGAAAAAATATTTGGGCTTCTAGCAGTGTGTGGGACTTGTTCTATTAGTCCATCTATACTGACCTCCATCAGGTTGCAAATTGAATATAATTTTTTTCTGCATCTAGCTCTGAATTTAATATTTGGGCTTCTAGCAGTGTGTGGGACTTGTTCTATTAGTCCATCTATACTGACCTCCATCAGGTTGCAAATTGAATATAATATTTTTCTGCATCTAGCTCTGAAAAAATATTTTGGCTTCTAGCAGTGTGTGGGACTTGTTCTATTAGTCCATCTATACTGACCTCCATCAGGTTGCAAATTAAAAATAATTTTTTTCTGCATCTAGCTCTGAAAAAATATTTGGGCTTCTAGCAGTGTGTGGGACTTGTTCTATTAGTCCATCTATACTGACCTCCATCAGGTTGCAAATTGAATATAATTTTTTTCTGCATCTAACCCAGACAATAGTTTTGGCCTAATACCACAGTTTGGCCACTCAGCTCTGCTCGGTTCCCATCCATTGTTTTTTTGTGCAAACAACTCCAGAGTTGTGAATTAGTTAACCACCAAAATGAGTGGAAAAAGGCCTGCTGCTGGTGGAAAGGGGAATAGGTGTGTTCGGAAGGGGAAAAAAGGTTGTGTCCGTGGGGTAGGTGTTAAAGCAACAGTAACATCTGCAGAAGAAAGACCATCTTCCAGCCAAACTAAAATGTCTACTTCTTTTAGCGGACAATGTGATAAGATCGCTTTCTTACGGCCATGCCAATCGCTACAAATTCCAGATGAGGCACAAAAACAGCAGGTGCTTCAACGGATATCAAGTGCTCCTTTAAGTGGGCTCTCCTCCACATCAACTTCAACATCACAAATACTCCAGTCCTCAGAGGTGTCACCCCAATCGCACTTGTTTCGTCACAGCTCTCAAATCTCCAGCTGCCCGTCTGAGTATGAGGTAGAACAGATGGTTGAGTCTGCAGAGATGTTTATTGATACTATAGCCTGGGAATCAGAGGTCGGCTCCAGCGCTTCTGTGTAACCAGACAAGGAAATGATCTGCACTGATGCTCAGAATCTTTATGAGTCGGATCCAGGACCAGACGCTGAAGGTTCTGACCATAATGTAGACCCTCATTCCCAAACTGTAACTCCTGTTAGTGAAGACAATGAGGAACACGATGATGAGACTCAAATACCTGATTGGAGCGACAACTTTAGTTTTTTGTCAGGGCAGGAACAGGTTGGCTCTGAGGACTACGGGTGTGATAACACACAGGGTGATGATGATGAGGTTGGAGATCCCATTTACTGTCAACCCACAGTCAGCCAAGAGATGAGGTCAGCAGAGGAGGTGGAGGAGGTTGCTAGTGACGATGAGGTCAGGTTGCGCCTTCCTGGACAGAGACGTAGTACTGGAAGCACGTCAACAACTGCATCCTCAAACACAACTCTGCCTCTGACCACAAGTCGTGGCGGCTCTTCAGGTCGCATGGGTGCTAAGCCTTGCATAGCCTGGGCATTATTTCAGATCGCTAAAGATGACCCAACTCGTGGTATCTGTAACATTTGTCAACAAAAGCTAAGTAGAGGCCAAAAAATACATAGTTTGAGTACTTCATGCATGAACCGGCACATGGACATGAAGCATAAGCTGCAGTGGGAAGCTCACTGTGCTACAATGCGGCCTAGCCGGCCGGGCCAACCACCGTCTGCCCCATCTTGTGCATCTGCGGCCTCTTCATCCTCTGTGACTGGGGGGACAGCAGTCACACCTGTTTTGGGACGCAGACCTGCCACCTCTTTACCCGCAACAGCCAGCGTGATTGGCAGGTCATCATTTACTTTGGAGGTGGGAACACCAGCTGGTGTTGAGCGCTGTCCGACATCGATAGCACCACCTTTGGATCAAGGCAACCTAACATGTCCGCCTGCATCTTCCTCACAGACCGGCAGTTTGCCGGGGACAACCTTATCAACCCCGTCTAAGCACAACAGCCAGCCCTCGGTCCCTCAGATGTGGACAAGTAAAAGAACATTTCCTCTTAGCCATGAGAAAGCTAAGAGGTTGAATTTCACCATCTGCAAGCTCTTGGCTACAGAAATGCTGCCTTTCCGACTGGTGGACACAGAGGATTTTCGAGACCTTATGTCCGTCGCAGTGCCCCAGTACCAGATGCCCAGTCGGCACTACTTCTCAAAGAAAGGTGTGCCTGCGCTCCACCAGCATGTCGCACACAACATCACCGCTTCTTTGAGAAACTCTGTGTGTGACAGGGGGCATTTCACCACAGACACTTGGATGAGTAGGCAAGGATAGGGGCATTACATGTCGCTGACTGGGCACTGGGTAACTATGGTGACAGCAGGACAAGGGGCTGCTGTCAAAGTCTTGCTGTCCCCACGAGTTGTGCGTCAATCTTCTTTATGTCAAAGTTCCTCCACTACTTCTGCCTCCTCAACCTCCTCTCGGTCCTCCACCTGCACCCAAAGCCTGTCTGGTCATGCCACAAGCTTTCTAACTGCGCAGAAGGGATCCTGCACACCTCCTTACTATGCTTGCAGTAGGGCTCAACGTCATCAGGCGGTTTTTACTTTGAAATGTCTGGGAAATGTGAGTCACACAGCTGAGGAGTTGTTGTCAGCTCTGGAGAACCAATTTCATGAATGGTTGTCTCCACTGGACCTGAAACCAGGGAAAGCCGTGTGCGACAATGATGGAAACCTGGGTGCAGCCCTATGCCGGGGCAATGTCACACACGTGCCTTGTATGGCTCATGTGTTGAACCTGGTTGTCCAGCAATTTTTAGTCCACTATCCCGGACTAGATGGCCTTCTGCAGAGGGCACGGTCGCTTTGTGCTCACTTCCGCCGTTTGCATCCCGCAGCTCAGCAACTTACATCTCTACAGAAGTCGTTGGGCCTGCCACTTCACCGGCTAAAATGCGATGTGCCTACCCGGTGGAATTCAACTCTGCACATGTTGCAGCTTCTGTGGCAGCACCGACAAGCCCTGGTGCAATACGTTCTGACGTATAGCCTGGGATAACGAGATCCAGAGGTGGGGCAAATCACGCTGGAGGAGTGGTCTCAGATCAGGGACCTATGCACCCTTCTGCACAGTTTTGAAATGGCGACGAAGATGTTTAGTGCTGACGATGCCATTATCATCATAACTATTCCGGTGATTTACATGCTGGAGCACATGTTAAATAGAATTCGGAGTCAAGTGGTGGCACAAGAGGAGGTGGAGGAAGTAGAGGAGGAGGAGTTGTATGCGGAAGTGCTAACATCTGCAAGGTCCAGATTGTTGACAGCACCAAGGCGGCAGGCATGTGAGGGTGGGGGAGATGGTTTTACCAGGGCGCATGGTAGCAGCCAAACTAGTGAGGAAGGTGCAGGAGCCCAGGAAGAAGTGGAGGACGAACTGATGGAAGACTCATCAGATGAGGGAGACCTTGATCACATTTCTGTTGTGCAAGGTTGGGGGGAGAGGGCAGAGGAAGGAAGAATGATTGTTACCTCGCCACCAACACAACAGGGACTTGGTGCTCCTGGATGCGCAAGATACATGAGTGCCTTCTTGCTGCACTACCTGCAACATGACCCTCGAATTGTGAGAATTAGAAATATTCCTGACTACTGGGTTGCCACACTGTTTGATCCCGAGTACAAAAGTAAATTTGCAAAAATTATTCCTGCCATAGAAAGAGATGCACGCATGAAAGAGTATCAGCACAGACTGTTGCAGAATCTTACATGTGCTTTTCCCCAAAACACTAGTGGTGCACGTAGTGAATCTCACAGTTCCAACTTGCCAACCATGGGACCGTCAAGTGTTCAGCACTCAAACCGTAACAGAAACACAGTATCTGCTGGTAACATCAATTTTGCGGAATCATTTCACCACTTTTTTAGCCCATCCTTTGCAAGGACACAGGAAACAAGAAGTCTGACACATAGTCAACGCCTAGAGACGATGGTACACGAGTATCTTCAAGTAAACATTGAAGCCATGACTGTGTCACTGGACCCTTGCTCTTTTTGGGCTTCCAATCTGGATAAATGGCCGGAGCTAGCCACTTACGCCTTGGAGATCTTGTCATGCCCCGCAGCCAGCGTTCTGTCTGAATGTGTGTTCAGTGCTGCTGGTGGTGTGCTGACAGATAAGCGCACGCGGCTCTCCACTGATAATGTAGACAGACTCACGTTCATAAAGATGAACAAATCATGGATCCGAAACGACTTTTCTACCCCTGTGTCATCCTGGGGAGAGTAAAAGCTTGATGATTTGTTAAAATCACCTCACCAACCATTTTAAGCTTTCAAATTACTAATCATGTTTATCTGTACCTTGGCTGGAAAATAATTTGGGCCTTGTAGCAGTGTGCAGTACTGATTCTATTAGGCCATCTATACTAAACTCCACCAGATTTAAAATTACTAATCATGTTTATCTGTATCTTGTTTGGAAAATAATTTGGGCCTTGTAGCAGTTTGCAGTACTGATTCTATTAGGCCATCTATTCTAAGCTCCACCAGCTTTCAAATTAACAATAATTTTTAGCTGCATCTAGCCCGGAAAATAATTTTGGGGCTTCTAGATGCGCAAGACACATGAGTGCCTTCTTGCTGCACTACCTGCAACATGTCCCTCAGATTGTCAGAATTTGAAATAATCCTGACTACTGGGTTGCCACACTCTTAGATCCCCCACACTCTTCGATCAACCTTTTCATTTTAATAAAGAACAAAAAATGGTCATTTTTGAAATTATACGCATTAGCAGGTTATTAGAAACTGAAATCAAACAGTTTTCAGCTCAAACCTTTATTCTAGGTGATGTTACATTTTCACATAGGACCCCTTGTTCGAAAGGAGCTTCTGAACTCTCTCGGCCATTGAATTTGTCAGGTTTTAGATGGTTTCTGCTTCAATTGTTTTGCATGAGGACAGAATACCCTCCCAGAGCTGTTGCTTAGATGTGAACTGCTGGGGATTTATTCAAAACTAGATGGTGGCCCGATTCTAACGCATCGGGTATTCTAGAATATGTATGCGGCCGACCGGGCGCAATCAGCAGAACGTTGTTTTAATTTGGCGCCAAAATCGCTGATTGGTTGCGGCCAGCAACCGCGACTAATCAGCAAAACGGTGTTTAAATTTGGCGGCAATATCTGTGATTGGTCACCGGTGGCGGCCGCGACCAATCAGTGAACTGTGTTAGTGAGGACCGGAGAGCTTGTTTAAATTTGGCGATAAAATCGACCAATCAGCAGAGCGTTGTTTAAATTTGGCCGCAATCTCGCTGATTGGTCTCGGCCGGCCGGCGGCCGGGACCAAAGAGCAGAGCGGTGTTTAAATTTGGCACCAAAATCGCTGATTGTTAGCGGTCGCCGGCGGCCACGACCAATCAGCAGAGCGGCGTTTAAATTTGCCACCCATCTTGCTGATTGGTCGCGGGCGGCCACCGCGACCAATCAGCACAGCTGCGCTTAAATTTGCCACCCATCTCGCTGATTGGTCTCGGTGGCCGGCCGCGATTAATCAGCACAGCGGCATTTAAATTTGCCGCCCATCTCGCTGATTGGTCGCGGCCGGCCACCGCGACCAATCAGCAGAGCGGCGTCTAAATTTGCCGCCCATCTCGCTGATTGATCGCGGTAGCCGGCCGTGACCAACCAGCAGAGCAGCGTTTAAATTTGCCGCCCATCTCACTGATTGGTCACGGTAGCCGGCCACCACGACCAATTAGCAGAGCGGCGTTTAAATTTTCCGCCCATCTCGCTGATTGGTCATGGCCGGCCACCGCGACCAATCAGCACAGCGGCGTTTAAATTTGCCGCCCATCTCGCTGATCGGTCGCGGTCGGCCACCGCAACCAATCAGCAGAGCGGCATTTAAATTTGCCGCCCATCTTGCTGATTGGTCGCGGCCGGCCACCGCGACCAATCAGCAGTGCGGCGTTTAAATTTGCCGCCCATCTCACTGATTGGTAGCCGTGGCCGGCCGCGATTAATCAGCAGAGCGGCCGCGACCAATCAGCAGAGCGTTGTTTAAATTTGGCACCAAAATCGCTGATCAGTTGGGGCCGGCGGCCTCAACCAATCAGCAGAGCGTTGTTGAAATTTGGGGCCAAGCCTCTGGTCTCCTGATGTTAGCCGCATGGAGGTCAGCTGCGCCGCCTGTCGGGGTACTTGTGCTGCCAGCAGCGGGGAGATGAGTGGCTAGCATCGGTCATCTCTGTGCTGCATCGCCGCTGACCTCAGTCCGGCAGATGAGCCGCTAACAGCCGCCATCTTTTTCTGAAATCCCGCGTCGCTGATTGGCCGCGGCCAGACCAATCAGCGACGCGGGATTTCCTGGACAGACAGACAGACAGATGGGATAAGACGATTATATATATAGATTTGCCTTATGTATACTTGATATTAGCATAATTTTTGAAACAATTTTCAATTTTTCCAACAAAATTTGCAAAACCTATTTTTTAGGGACCACAGCACATTTGAACTGACTGTGAGGGGCATAAGTGACAGAAAATGCCCCAAAGTAAAACTATTTAACCCCTTCATGACCAGAGCATTTTCCGTTTTTCCTTTTTCTTTTTTTTTGCTCCCCTTGTTCCCAGCGCCATAAATTTTTCATTTTTCAGTCAATATGGCCATGTGAGGGCTTATTTTTTGTGGGACGAGTTGTAAATGGTGCCATTTTCCGAGACCTGTAGCGTTTTCATTTTTTGGGATCTGGGGATGGGTGAGGGCTTATTTTTTGCGTGCTGAGCTGACGTTTTTACAGATACCATTTTGTGGTAGATGTGATGTTTTAATCACCCGTTATTGAATTTTATTGCAATGTTGTAGCGACCAAAAAAAGTAATTCTGGCGTTTACAATTTTTTTCTGGTTACGCCGTTTACCGATTGGATTAATTCTTTTTTTTGTATTGATAGATTGGGCCATTATAAACACGGCGATACAAAATATGTGTATGTGTGTGTTTTTTTATTGTTTTATTTTGAATGGGGCAAAAGAGGGGTGATTTAAACTTTTTTATATTGTTTTAATTTTCTTAATATTTTTGAAAACATTTTTTTTAACTATTTGCTTGCTTCATTAGTCTTCCTGGGAAACTAGAAGCAGCACTTGCCTGATCGACTCTGCTACATACAGGCAATGAGCGTGTATGTAGCAGATTTGCTCACTTGATATGATCGCCGACCACTGGGCAGACCTCGGGTTGTCATGCCAACCCATCGGTGACCCGCGATCATGTGACGGCATCACCAATGGGTGGGGTAAGTGACGCACATTCGGTTTGCGCGACTTAAATGCTGCTGTCAGAGATTGACAGTTGCATTTAACTAGTTGACAGCCGCGGGTCGATTGCAATCCCACCCGCGGCTGTTGATGCACATATCAGCTGTACAGATCAGCTGACATGTGCCCCATTTAGTGCGGGCTCAGCGCCAGAGCCCGCGCTGAACAGAGGTTGACGACGTGGTACGTACTATTACGCACACGTCGGAAAGGGGTTAAAAAAAATGCAACGTGCTCAAAACTACATTCAAGAAGCAATGTGGAAGGAAAAAATGGAAATTTTACTTTTTCCCACAAAAATGTGGCTTTAGCATCAAATTTTTCATTTTCACAAGGGTAACAGGAAAAAAAGTTTGTTGTCCAATTTCTCCTGAATCCACCGATATCACATATGCAGTGGAAAACTACTGTTTGCACGCACGGCAGCATTCGGAAGGGAAGGAGGACCATTTGACTTCTGGAGTACAAAATTGTATGGAATAGATGTTACATTTGTAGATCCCCTGATGTGCCTAAACAGTGAAAAAAAACACAAGTGACCCCTTTTTTGAAATTATGCCCCTCAAGCAATTTATTTAGACGTGTGGTAAGTATATCAAACCCACTGGTGCTTTACGTAATTTTAAAACATTGGACCATGAAAATTAAAAATCACACTTTTTCCTCAAAAATTTTGTTTTAGCCCCAATTTTTTCATTTTTACAAAGATAACAGAAGAAAATCTACATAATTTATTGTGCAATTTCTCCTGAGTACAGAGATATCCCATACGTGGACAGAAACTCTTGTTTGGGCACAAGCGCCTGGAAAGGAAGGAGCACTATTTGATTATTGGAGTGCAAAATAGTCTGGAATAGATTGCGGATGCCATATCACATTTGAAGAGCCACCAAGGTTCGAAAACAGCAGAAACGCCCATAATTTTGGAAACTACACTGCTTGAAGAATTCATCTAGGGGTGTAGTGAGCATTTTAAACCCACGGGTATTTCACATAATTGTATAACATTGGACTGTGAAAATGAAAAGTTACATTTTTTTGACAAATTTGTAATATTCAAAAGGGCTAATAGTACAAAATGGAACACAACCTGAGCTCCGCAGTTCCCCATATGTGGTAAAAAACTACTCTTTAGGCACAGCACAAAGTTCAGAAGGGAAACAGTGACATTTTGTACTGCAGATTTGCCTGGAATGGTTTGCGGGTGCCATGTCACGTTGGCAGAGCCTCTGAGGTGCCACAACAGAAGAACACCCATAAGTGACCTTATTTTACAAACTACACATCTTTATGAAATCATCTAGCGGTGCAGTGAGCATATTGACACGACATTGTCACGGTCGCTGTGTGCTCACTTCCGCCGTTTGCATCCCAGAGCTCAACGATTTACATCTCTACAGAAGTCGTTGGGCCTGCCACTTCACCGGCTAAAATGCGATGTGCCTATCCGGTGGAATTCAACTCTGCACTAGAGATGAGCGTTGTTTGACTCGAACTGTTCGCCAATCTCAAATTTGAGCTGTTTTGGGCGGTGTTCGAACAGTTCATGGAACACAAACGATTTGAAAAAAATTCGGCTGTTCGAGGTTATGTTCGATAACTGTTCGTGCACCAAAATCATAACTGGATTTTTTCTCAGTAATGCTGAAAATTAATGTTAATACGCAGTTTGAGTGTACAGTGGGGTGGGCCAGGGGATGGATCTCTGCAGGAATAATGAAGATCTCCATTTTTTTTTTCTTTCCCGCATTTACAGTGGGGAGGTGCAATCTGTCAGCCTATCAGCAGAGCACACACGGAGCGAAGTGCTTTTTTTCACACAAGCAAGGGCATGTGTCATTGGCAGTGTATGTCACATGTCCTTGCCCTATAAGAAGCAGCCATTTTCCCCGTCGCCACCATTTTCTCACTGCTGCAGCTGCGTGTTAGACGGCACCGCTGTTGCTGTGTGCACTATACCTTGTTAATTTAAAGCCAATTTTCACACAAATCTACAGATAGCTTGGGAATAGGGAATAGTTGTGATTGCAGTCCTTTTAAGGACTAGGTTACAGCATTTCCTACAACTTTTATCAGGCAGGTCTGTGCTATTAAATAGATAGGTTGGGAGCAAAGACTAATTGTAATTGCAGTCCTTTTCAGGACTAAGTTACATCAGTTCCTATCAGTTTTTGCCAGGCAGGTTTGTGCCAGTGCTGTGCAAGTTTTTTTCACAGCATTTGGCTTAATCTAGCAAAGCTAATCCTTTTTGGCCTATTGCAGAGTGTGTTAGTCAGTGGAGTAGCCTATCTGTGTTGCAAGCTACACCACCTGTGTACAGAATACCAATTTTTTTACTGCACCTGGTGAAGTAAAACCTTTTGGGCATAGCATCATTCTATTAGTCCATCTATACTGACCTCCATAAGGTTGCAAATTGAATATAATTTTTTTCCGCATCTAGCTCTGAAAAAATATTTGGGCTTCTAGCAGTGTGTGGGACTTGTTCCATTAGTCCACCTATAATGACCTCCATCAGGTTGCAAATTGAATATAATTTTTTTCTGCATCTAGCTCTGAAAAAATATTTGGGCTTCTAGCAGTGTGTGGGACTTGTTCTATTAGTTCATCTATACTGACCTCCATCAGGTTGCAAATTGAATATAATTTTTTTCTGCATCTAGCTCTGAAAAAATATTTGCCTTCTAGGAGTGTGTGGGACTTGGTCTATTAGTCCATCTATACTGACCTCCATCAGGTTGCAAATTGAATATAATTTTTTTCTGCATCTAGCTCTGAAAAAATATTTGGGCTTCTAGCAGTGTGTGGGACTTGTTCTATTAGTCCATCTATACTGACCTCCATCAGGTTGCAAATTGAATATAATTTTTTTCTGCATCTAGCTCTGAAAAAATATTTGGCCTTCTAGCAGTGTGTGGGACTTGTTCTATTAGTCCATCTATACTGACCTCCATCAGGTTGCAAATTGAATATAATTTTTTTCTGCATCTAGCTCTAAAAAAATATTTGGGCTTCTAGCAGTGTGTGGGACTTGTTCTATTAGTCCATCTATACTGACCTCCATCAGGTTGCAAATTGAATATAATTTTTTTCTGCATCTAGCTCTGAAAAAATATTTGGGCTTCTAGCAGTGTGTGGGACTTGTTCTATTAGTACACCTATACTGACCTCCATCAGGTTGCAAATTGAATATAATTTTTTTCTGCATCTAGCTCTGAAAAAATATTTGGGCTTCTAGCAGTGTGTGGGACTTGTTCTATTAGTCCATCTATACTGACCTCCATCAGGTTGCAAATTGAATATAATTTTTTTCTGCATCTAGCTCTGAAAAAATATTTGGGCTTCAAGCAGTGTGTGGGACTTTTTCTATTAGTCCATCTATACTGACCTCCATCAGGTTGCAAATTGAATATAATTTTTTTCTGCATCTAGCTCTGAAAAAATATTAGGGCTTCTAGCAGTGTGTGGGACTTGTTCTATTAGTCCATCTGTACTGACCTCCATCAGGTTGCAAATTAAAAATAATTTTTTTCTGCATCTAGCTCTGAAAAAATATTTGGGCTTCTTGCAGTGTGTGGGACTTGTTCTATTAGTCCATCTATACTGACCTCCATCAGGTTGCAAATTGAATATAATTTTTTTCTGCATCTAGCTCTGAAAAAATATTTGGGCTTCTAGCAGTTTGTGGGACTTCGTCTATTAGTCCATCTATACTGACCTCCATCAGGTTGCAAATTGAATATAATTTTTTTCTGCATCTAGCTCTGAAAAAATATTTGGGCTTCTTACAGTTTGTGGGACTTGTTCTATTAGTCCATCTATACTGACCTCCATCAGGTTGCAAATTGAATATAATTTTTTTCTGCATCTAGCTCTGAAAAAATATTTGGGCTTCTAGCAGTGTGTGGGACTTCGTCTATTAGTCCATCTATACTGACCTCCATCAGGTTGCAAATTGAATATAATTTTTTTCTGCATCTAGCTCTGAAAAAATATTTGGGCTTCTAGCAGTGTGTGGGACTTGTTCTATTAGTCCATCTATACTGACCTCCATCAGGTTGCAAATTGAATATAATTTTTTTCTGCATCTAGCTCTGAAAAAATATTTGGGCTTCTAGCTGTGTGTGGGACTTGTTCTATTAGTCCATCTATACTGACCTCCATCAGGTTGCAAATTGAATATAATTTTTTTCTGCATCTAGCTCTGAAAAAATATTTGGGTTTCTAGCAGTGTGTGGGACTTTTTCTATTAGTCCATCTATACTGACCTCCATCAGGTTGCAAATTGAATATAATTTTTTTCTGCATCTAGCTCTGAAAAAATATTAGGGCTTCTAGCAGTGTGTGGGACTTGTTCTATTAGTCCATCTATACTGACCTCCATCAGGTTGCAAATTAAAAATAATTTTTTTCTGCATCTAGCTCTGAAAAAATATTTGGGCTTCTTGCAGTGTGTGGGACTTGTTCTATTAGTCCATCTATACTGACCTCCATCAGGTTGCAAATTGAATATAATTTTTTTCTGCATCTAGCTCTGAAAAAATATTTGGGCTTCTAGCAGTTTGTGGGACTTCGTCTATTGGTCCATCTATACTGACCTCCATCAGGTTGCAAATTGAATATAATTTTTTTCTGCATCTAGCTCTGAAAATATATTTGGGCTTCTTGCAGTGTGTGGGACTTGTTCTATTAGTCCATCTATACTGACCTCCATCAGGTTGCAAATTGAATATAATTTTTTTCTGCATCTAGCTCTGAAAAAATATTTGGGCTTCTAGCAGTGTGCGGGACTTCGTCTATTAGTCCATCTATACTGACCTCCATCAGGTTGCAAATTGAATATAATTTTTTTCTGCATCTAGCTCTGAAAAAATATTTGGGCTTCTAGCAGTGTGTGGGACTTGTTCTATTAGTCCATCTATACTGACCTCCATCAGGTTGCAAATTGAATATAATTTTTTTCTGCATCTAACCCAGACAATAGTTTTGGCCTAATACCACAGTTTGGCCACTCAGCTCTGCTCGGTTCCCATCCATTGTTTTTTTGTGCAAACAACTCCAGAGTTGTGACTTAGTTAACCACCAAAATGAGTGGAAAAAGGCCTGCTGCTGGTGGAAAGGGGAATAGGCGTGTTGGGAAGGGGAAAAAAGGTTGTGTCCGTGGGGTAGGTGTTAAAGCAACAGTAACATCTGCAGAAGAAAGACCATCTTCCAGCCAAACTAAAATGTCTACTTCTTTTAGCGGACAATGTGATAAGATCGCTTTCTTACGGCCATGCCAATCGCTACAAATTCCAGATGAGGCACAAAAACAGCAGGTGCTTCAACGGATATTAAGTGCTCCTCTAAGTGGGCTCTCCTCCACATCAACTTCAACATCACAAATTCTCCAGTCCTCAGAGGTGTCACCCGAATCGCACTTGTTTCCTCACATCTCCCAAATCTCCAGCTGCCCGTCTGAGTATGAGGTAGAACAGATGGTTGAGTCTGCAGAGATGTTTACTCATACTATAGCCTGGGAATCAGAGGTCGGCTCCAGCGCTTCTGTGTAACCAGACGAGGAAATGATCTGCACTGATGCTCAGAATCTTTATGAGTCGGATCCAGGACCAGACGCTGAAGGTTCTGACCATAATGTAGACCCTCATTCCCAAACTGTAACTCCTGTTGGTGAAGACAATGAGGAAGACGATGATGAGACTCAAATACCTGATTGGAGCGACAACTTTAGTTTTTTGTCAGGGCAGGAACAGGTTGGCTCTGAGGACGACGGGTGTGATAACACACAGGGTGATGATGATGAGGTTGGAGGTTCCACTTACTGTCAACCCACAGTCAGCCAAGAGATGAGGTCAGCAGAGGAGGTGGAGGAGGTTGCTAGTGACGATGAGGTCAGGTTGCGCCTTCCTGGACAGAGACGTAGTACTGGAAGCACGTCAACAACTGCATTCTCAAACACAACTCTGCCTCTGACCACAAGTCGTGGTGGCTCTTCAGGTCGCATGGGTGCTAAGCATTGCATAGCCTGGGTATTTTTTCAGATCGATAAAGATGACCCAACTCGTGGTATCTGTAACATTTGTCAACAAAAGCTAAGTAGAGGCCAAAAAATACATAGTTTGAGTACTTCATGCATGAACCGACACATGGACATGAAGCATAAGCTGCAGTGGGAAGCTCACTGTGCTACAATGCGGCCTAGCCGGCCGGGCCAACCACCGTCTGCCCCATCTTGTGGATCTGCGGCCTCTTCATCCTCTGTGACTGGGGGGACAGCAGTCACACCTGTTTTGGGACGCAGACCTGCCACCTCTTTACCAGCAACAGCCAGCGTGATTGGCAGGTCATCATTTACTTTGGAGGTGGTAACACCAGCTGGTGTTGAGCGCTGTCCGACATCGATAGCACCACCTTTGGATCAAGGCAACCTAACATGTCCACCTGCATCTTCCTCACAGACCGGCAGTTTGCCGGGGACACCCTTATCAACCCGGTCTAAGCACAACAGCCAGCCCTCGGTCCCTCAGATGTGGACAAGTAAAAGACCATTTCCTCCTAGCCATGAGAAAGCTAAGAGGTTGAATTTCACCATCTGCAAGCTCTTGGCTACAGAAATGCTGCCTTTCCGACTGGTGGACACAGAGGATTTTCGAGACCTTATGTCCGTCGCAGTGCCCCAGAACCAGATGCCCAGACGGCACTACTTCTCAAAGAAAGGTGTGCCTGCGCTCCACCAGCATGTCGCACACAACATCACCGCTTCTTTGAGAAACTCTGTGCGTGACAGGGGGCATTTCACCACAGACACTTGGATGAGTAGGCATGGACAGGGGCGTTACATGTCGCTGACTGGGCACTGGGTAACTATGGTGACAGCAGGACAAGGGGCTGCTGTCAAAGTCTTGCTGTCCCCACGAGTTGTGCGTCAATCCTCTTTATGTCAAAGTTCCTCCACTGCTTCTGCCTCCTCAACCTCCTCTCGGTCCTCCACCTGCACCCAAAGCCTGTCTGCCACAAGCTTTCTAACTGCGCAGAAGGGATCCTGCACACCTCCTTACTATGCTGGCAGTAGGGCTCAACGTCATCAGGCGGTTTTTACTTTGAAATGTCTGGGAAATGTGAGTCACACAGCTGAGGAGTTGTTGTCAGCTCTGGAGAACCAATTTCATGAATGGTTGTCTCCACTGGAACTGAAACCAGGGAAAGCTGTGTGCGACAATGATGGAAACCTGGGTGCGGCCCTTCGCCGGGGCAATGTCACACACGTGCCTTGTATGGCTCACGTGTTGAACCTGGTTGTCCAGCAATTTTTAGCCCACTATCCCGGACTAGATGGCCTTCTGCAGAGGGCACGGTCACTGTGTGCTCACTTCCGCCGTTCGCATCCCGCAGCTCAGCGACTTACATCTCTACAGAAGTCGTTGGGCCTGCCACTTCACCGGCTAAAATGCGATGTGCCTACCCGGTGGAATTCAACTCTGTACATGTTGCAGCATCTGTGGCAGCACCGACAAGCCCTGGTGCAATACGTTCTGACGTATAGCCTGGGATAACGAGATCCAGAGGTGGGGCAAATCACGCTGGAGGAGTGGTCTCAGATCAGGGACCTATGCACCCTTCTGCACAGTTTTGAAATGGCGACTAGTGTTGAGCCACCCCCGTAGTGTTCGAGTTCGGTTCGGTTCGTTGAACACCCATGTGTTCGCCAAACTGTTCGTCGAACTGTTCGTCGAACACCTTCGAACACCGTTAAAACCAATGGCAGGCAAACAAAAACACATAGAAACACATAGAAAACACCTTCAAAGGTGTCCAAAAGCTGACAAACTGCTCAGAAGACACAACTAACACATGGAAAAGTGACAAGTACATATAGTCATGCGAAAAGAAAAGAGGTGGAGGAGTAAAAGGAGGGGGAGACACAGATATAGGCATGTCATGCCCTTCTAAAATCCAAAAAGTGAGAAGCCGACACGTTCAGTACACTCCTGCCCGTGCCACCTCCATGTCGCCGGGTTTGTGCCAGAGCCGAGGTGAACCCTGACGGCCAGCCCCCCACTCCCAATACTGGTGCCTGTCCGCTGTTGGGTCGAGCGAGCCCCCCTGTGGTGGAGGCAGCTCTAAGCTTTTTAATTTAAATTGTCTCTCTAATTTGAATGAATACACTTTAAATCCATTTACAAGGATCTATTGGAGGGCAAGTCTCATGCCAGCCGCCGCGTAATTCCAGCTCCAGTAGCGTCCACTAAAGCTGCTGCAGTTAAAAAGCTTTTATAAGGATCGAGCTCGGCTGTCCACCGCAAGGCATCCTACTGCCAGTCCCAGCCCCTATGCCTTGGGGTGCCTCCTGATGCTCTTCACTGAGTATCCCGTGGTCCCGAAGCATTTCCTTTGAAAAAATTAAGTGTGCAAACTACAGGTGGTGTAGCTTGCTTAACAGCCGGGATAATCCGCTGACTAGCAGACACTGCTACTAGGCACAAAGTATTTCCTGGGCTAGATGCAGTTAAAAATTTGTAATTAGATACTCTCGTTGGATGCTGAGAAAGCATTCCATAGAGTCTCCTGGCACGCCATATATGATTCTCTTAAAAAGCTTGGGGTAGGGGTCTAGGGGACCCTTTTATAGCCAAAATCACGGCCCTGTATCACAATACGTCACCTAGGCTGAAGATAAATGGAACTGTAGCACCCTGAGGGCTCGGTTGCTACAGAGGTATTGCACCTCACCCAGAGGTGTGATATCTCACTCTCAGGTAAGGATGGAGTGTGGATCAGGACCCGACACCTGCATGCATTACACCACATTGCCATGGGGCAGGGCGACCAATATGCCTCTGAGATGGGCACGACAGTCCCTGTCCCTGGCTGGAGTGGGGGGAGGGAACACTGAGGAAGGGGAACCCTGTAGTGCAGGAGCAGGGAGGAAGCAGTTCCTGGGTGCATTGAGAAGGGAGTATAAAAGGTGGGCACCATCTTAGTTCAGTGCAGAGAAGTCTGAGCAGAAGTGGCAGGGAGCAGGGGCTCTGCATGAGCTCTGCTCCGGAGGCGGGCCTAGTAACAGAGGCCCAGGCCTGGAAGAGGGAGAAGGAAGGAAGAGGAGCGGAGAAGGCTCCAGGAACGAGGAATGAAGGGATCCCAGGGGTGTCGACGGGCGAGTCGCCACCGCACGCCCGAATCCACCTGCGTGGAGGGGTCAGGCCAAAGGGGGAGACCGGTCCCCGAAACTAGTGGAGGCAGGAAACGACCCTCAGCTAGAAACCGGAGGTTCTGACATTTTATGTGGCGCAGCCCCTCGCTACACCCGCTAGGAAGGCACCACATAGGGTCAGGGAAACTGGCGCCAAGTTTACCAAGAGGAGGCCCGAGGCAGCCGGACAGAAGGGTTGGTAAGAAAGGCCAGACAAAGGACACACAAAGGGGGTCCTGTGAAGCGCTCCAAAGTTATCTGGGAGTTGTCTGAGCCCCTCACCTGGTGAGCACAGTACGACGTGGGCAACCGTTACCTGCAGACGTGGTCTGGATAATAAGAACTGTGAGTAAAGGCCCTGGACTGCATCACTGACTCCGTGTCGTTACTGCTGCTGCCCTGCACCATCACCCCCATCCTCCGCATACACTGCCCTGAGGCTATACTCCTCCCGTGGGGAGTTATGCTACGCTCTGCTGCACCCACAACACCAGCCTCAGCGGTCTGCCCTGCAGCGGCGGTTCACTCTGACCGCAATCCACGGGTGGCGTAGTCGGACATTTAAACATCAAAACCACATAAATAGTTCCGCCACTGGTTTGACCACCCTGAGCCACGGAACCGGGTCGCCGCCACGAAGATACATCCTAGTGACGTAGCACCTGCTCTCATCAATTCGCCATAACCCCAATATTAGGTGGATTGAGGTGGGAAGCACCGAGTACAAGTGCTCTCTATTTGCTGATGATGTCCTATTATATATCACTCAATCACATATATCCATCCATGCTGTTATGGCTGAAATAGATCACTTTGTTACATGGTCAAATTTTAAAATCAATGCAGCGAAGTCTGAGGCCCTCGATGTCTCCCTCCCCAAATCCATATAGGATTCCATCCAGTCCAACTTTCCCTTTGCCTGGCCCTCACAGTTTATCAAATACTTAGGAATTCCTATTCATAGAGACCTCTCCCATCTATGTTATCTTAATTTTGGGCCCTTTATTGAACAACTCCATACAGACCACGGTTGGCAAGTTAGAACTGTAAGATTCACTACGTGAACCACTGGTGTTTTGTGGAAAAGCACATGTACACTGTGTTCCAAATTATTATGCAAAAAGTGTTTAGGAGTGATAAGGGAAGAATTTGTTTGTTTGTCAGTTAAACTCATTGATGGTGATGTGTGTCAGGGCTCTTTAAATCACTGTAAGCAATTGCAGACACCTGTGCTAATTAGTTTGGCAGGTGTGTCCAATGAAAGGCAAGACTACTTAAAAAGGCTGTCTCACATTATTAAGCAGCCTACATTTTCTGCCAAAATGGGAAAGAAAAAGGATGTGTCGGCTGCTTAGAAGCAACAAATTGTGGAGTGTTTAGGTCAAGGCATGACTACAATCAACATTGTGCGATGATCAGGATGAAGTGTCTTGGCAATCAAGAAGTATGTAGCTGATTCACAGTACACACGTGTGCGTGCTGATAAGGGCAAATTGAGGACTCTTTCCTACAGGCAATTACGTCAGGTTGAAAGAGCAGCGGCAAAAAAGCCTTGTCATAGCAGCAGACAAGTTTTTGAAGCTGCTGGTGCCTCCAACGTCCCCCGAACAACAAGATGCAGGGTCCTTCAGAGGTTTGCAGCTGTGCATACGCCATCCTGTCGACCTCCTCTATCCACTTCACACAAGCAGAAATGGCTCCAGTGGGCCAAACATTACATGAAGACTGATTTCAAAACTGTTTTGTTCACGGATGAGTGCCGTGCAGCGCTCGATGGTCCAGATGGATGGAGTGGAGGATGGCTGGTTGATGGACACCCCACGCAAACACGGCTACAGCGCCAACAAGGAGGAGGTGGAGTAATGTTTTGGGCTGGAATCATGGGGAGAGAGATTGTCGGAACCTTTAGGATCCCTGAAGGCGCTAAAGATGAACTCCATAATGTATGTGGATTTTCTCAAACAGCACTTCCTGCCATGGTTCAAGAAGAAGAACCGTGTATTTCACAGCAAGATCATTTTTTTGCATGATAATGCACCATCTCATGCTGCACATAAAACATCTGCATCTCTGGCTGATATGGGCATAAAAGGGGACAAACTTATGGTGTGACCCCCATGCTCCCCTGACCTCTACCCCATTCAGAACCTCTGGAGCATCATCAAAAGGAGTGTCTATGATGGCGGGAGGCAGTTCACATCTAAGCAACAGCTCTGGGAGGGTATTCTGTCCTCATGCAAAACAATTGAAGCAGAAACCATCCAAAACCTGACAAATTCAATGGACGAGAGAGTTCAGAAGCTCCTTTCGAACAAGGGGTCCTATGTGAAAATGTAACATCACCTAGAATAAAGTTTTGAGTTGAAAACTGTTTGGTTTCAGTTTCTAATAACCTGCTAATGCTTATAATTTCAAAAATGACCATTTTTTTGGTCTTTATTAAAATGAAAAGGTTGATCGAAAAGTTTGGGGGATCTAAGAGTGTGGCAACCCCGTAGTCATGATTACTTCGAATTCTGACAATATGAGGCTCATGTTGCAGGTAGTGCAGCAAGAAGGCACTTATGTGTCTTGCGCATCTTGGAGCCCCAAAATTATTTTCCGGGCTAGATGCAGCTAAAAATTATTATTAATTTTAAATCTGGTGTAGCTTAGTATAGATGGCCTAATAGGATCAGTGCTGCACACTGCTACAAAGCCCAAATTATTTTCCAGTCAAGATACAGATAAACATGATTAGGAATTTTAAATCTGGTGGAGCTTATTATAGATGGCCTAATAGAATCAGTGCTGCACACTGCTACAAAGCCCAAATTATTTTCCAGCCAAGATAAACGTGATTAGTAATTTGAAAGCTTAAAACGGTTGGTAGGGTGATTTTAACCAATCATCAAGCTTTTACTCTCCCCAGGATGACACAGGGGTAGAAAAGTCGTTTCGGATCCATGATTTGTTCATCTTTATGAACGTGAGTCTGTCTACATTATCAGTGGAGAGCCGCGTGCGCTTATCTGTCAGCACACCACCAGCAGCGCTGAACACACGTTCAGACAGAACGCTGGCTGCGGGGCATGACAAGATCTCCAAGGCGTAAGTGGCTAGCTCCGGCCATTTATCCAGATTGGAAGCCCAAAAAGAGCAAGGGTCCAGTGACACAGTCATGGCTTCAATGTTTACTTGGAGATACTCGTGTACCATCGTCTCTAGGCGTTGACTATGTCTCAGACTTCTTGTCTCCTGTGTCCTTGCAAAGAATGGGCTAAAAAAGTGGTGAAATGATTCCGCAAAATTGATGTTACCAGCAGATACTGTGGTTCTGTTACGGTTTGAGTGCTGAACACTTGACGGTCCCACGGTTGGCAAGTTGGAACTGTGAGATTCACTACGTGCACCACTGGTGTTTTGTGGAAAAGCACATGTAAGATTCTGCAACAGTCTCTGCTGATACTCCTGCATGCGTGCATCCCTTTCTATGGCAGGAATAATTTCGGCAAATTTACTTTTGTGCCGAGGATCTAACAGTGTGGCAACCCAGTAGTCAGGATTATTTCTAATTCTCACAATTCGAGGGTCATGTTGCAGGTAGTGCAGCAAGAAGGCACTCATGTGTGTTGCGCATCCAGGAGCACCAAGTCCCTGTTGTGTTGGTGGCGAGGTAACAATCATGCTTCCTTCCTCTGTCCTCTCCCCCCAACCTCGCACAACAGAAATGTGATCAAGGTCTCCCTCATCTGATGAGTCTTCCATCAGTTCGTCCTCCACTTCTTCCTGGGCTTCTGCACCTTCCTCACTAGTTTGGCTTCTACCATGCGCCCTGGTAAAACCATCTCCCCCACCCTCACATGCCTGCCGCCTTGGTGCTGCCGACCGTCTGGACCTTGCAGATGTTAGCCCTTCCGCATACAAATCCTCCTCCTCTACTTCCTCCACCTCCTCTTGTGCCACCACCTGACTCCGAATTCTGTTTAACATGTGCTCCAGCATGTAAATCACCGGAATAGTCATGCTGATAATGGCATCGTCAGCACTAAACATCTTCGTCGCCATTTCAAAACTGTGCAGAAGGGTGCATAGGTCCCTGATCTGAGACCACTCCTCCAGCGTGATTTGCCCCACGTCTGGATCTCGTTGGCCCAGGCTATATGTCAGAACGCATTGTACCAGGGCTTGTCGGTGCTGCCACAGTCGCTGCAACATGTGCAGAGTTGAATTCCACCGGGTAGGCACATCGCATTTTAGCCGGTGAAGTGGCAGGCCCAACGACTTCTGTAGAGATGTAAGTCGCTGAGCTGCGGGATGCGAACGGCGGAAGTGAGCACACAGCGACCGTGCCCTCTGCAGAAGGCCATCTAGTCTGGGATAGTGGGCTAAAAATTGCTGGACAACCAGGTTCAACACGTGAGCCATACAAGGCACGTGTGTGACATTGCCCCGGCGAAGGGCCGCACCCAGGTTTGCAGCATTGTCGCACACGGCCTTCCCTGGTTTCAGGTCCAGTGGAAACAACCATTCATGAAATTGGTTCTACAGAGCTGACCACAACTCCTCAGCTGTGTGACTCACATTTCCCAGACATTTCAAAGTAAAAACCGCCTGATGACTTTGAGCCCTACTGCCAGCATAGTAAGGAGGTGTGCAGGATCCCTTCTGCGCAGTTAGAAAGCTTGTGTCATGACCAGACAAGGCTTTGGGTGCAGGTGGAAGACCGAGAGGAGGTTGAGGAGGCAGAAGCAGTGGAGGAACTTTGACATAAAGAGGATTGACTCACAACTCGTGGGGACGGCAAGACTTGGACAGCAGCCCCTTGTCCTGCTGTCACCATAGTTACCCAGTGCCCAGTCAGCGACATGTAACGCCCCTGTCCATGCCTACTCGTCCAAGTGTCTGTGGTGAAATGCACCCTGTCACACAAAGAGTTTCTCAAAGAAGCGGTGATGTTGTGTGCGACATGCTGGTGGAGGGCAGGCACACCTTTCTTTGAGAAGTAGTGCCGACTGGGCATCTGGTACTGGGGCACTGCGACGGACATAAGGTCTCGAAAATCCTCTGTGTCCACCAGGCGTAAAGGCAGCATTTCTGTAGCCAAGAGCTTGCAGATGGTGAAATTCAACCTCTTAGCTTTCTCATGGCTAGGAGGAAATGGTCTTTTACTTGTCCACATCTGAGGGACCGAGGGCTGGCTGTTGTGCTTAGACTGGGTTGATAAGGGTGTCCCCTGCAAACTGCCAGTCTGTGAGGAAGATGCAGGCGGACATGTTAGGTTGCCTTGATCCAAAGGTGGTGCTATCGATGTCGGACAGCGCTCAACACCAGCTGGTGTTACCACCTCCAAAGAAAATGATGACCTGCCAATCACGCTGGCTGTTGCGGGTAAAGAGGTGGCAGGTCTGCGCCCCAAAACAGGTGTGACTGCTGTCCCCCCAGTCACAGAGGATGAAGAGGCCGGGGATGCACAAGATATGGCAGACGGTGGTTGGCCCGGCCGGCTAGGCCACATTGTAGCACACTGAGCTTCTCACTGCAACTTATGCTTCATGTCCATGTGCCGGTTCATGCATGAAGTACTCAAACTATGTATTTTTTGGCCTCTACTTAGCTTTTGCTGACAAATGTTACAGATAACACGAGTTGGGTCATCTTTATCGATCTGAAAAAATACCCAGGCTATGCAATGCTTAGCACCCATGCGACCTGAAGAGCCACCACGACTTGTGGTGAGAGGCAGAGTTGTGTTTGAGGATGCAGTTGTTGACGTGCTTCCAGTACTACGTCTCTGTCCAGGAAGGCGCAACCTGACCTCGTCGTCACTAGCATCTTCCTCCACCTCCTCTGCTGACCTCATCTCTTGGCTGACTGTGGTTTGACAGTAAGTGGGATCTCCAACCTCATCATCATCACCCTGTGCGTTATCACACCCGTCGTCCTCAGAGCCAACCTGTTCCTGCCCTGACAAAAAACTAAAGTTGTCGCTCCAATCAGGCATTTGAGTCTCATCATCGTCTTCCTCATTGTCTCCACCAACAGAAGTTACAGTTTGGGAATGAGGGTCTACATTATGGTCAGAACCTTCTGCGTCTGGTCCTGGATTCGACTCATAAAGATTCTGGGCATCAGTGCAGATCATTTCCTCGTCTGGATTCACAGAAGCGCTGGAGTCGACCTCTGATTCCCAGGCTATAGTATGAGTAAACAGCTCTGCAGACTCAACCATCTGTTCTACCTCATACTCAGACGGGCAGCTGGAGATTTGGGAGCTGTGAGGAAGCAAGTGCGATTGGGGTGACACCTTTGAGGACTGGAGTATTTGTGATGTTGAAGTTGATGTGGAGGAGAGCCCACTTAAAGGAGCACTTGATATCCGTTGAAGCACCTGCTGTTTTTGTGCCTCATCTGGAATTTGTAGCGATTGGCGTGGCCGTAAGAAAGGGATCTTATCACATTGTCCGCTAAAAGAAGTAGACATTTTAGTTTGGCTGGAAGATGGTCTTTCTTCTGCAGATCTTACTGTTGCTTTAACACCTACCCCACGGACACAACCTTTATTCCCCTTCCCAACACGCCTATTCCCCTTTCCACCAGCAGCAGGCCTTTTTCCACTCATTTTGGTGGTTAACTAATTCACAACTCTGGAGTTGTTTGCACAAAAAAACAATGGATGGGAACCGAGCAGAGCTGAGTGGCCAAACTGTGGTATTAGGCCAAAACTATTGGCTGGGTTAGATGCAGAAAAAAATTATATTCAATTTGCAACCTGATGGAGGTCAGTATAGATGGACAAATAGAACAAGTCCCACACACAGCTAGAAGCCCAAATATTTTTTCAGAGGTAGATGCAGAAAAAAAAATATTCAATTTGCAACCTGATGGAGGTCAGTATAGATGGACTAATAGAGAAAGTCCCACACACTGCTAGAAGGCCAAATATTTTTTCAGAGCTAGATGCAGAAAAAAATTATATTCAGTTTGCAACCTGATGGATGTCTGTATAGATGGATTAATAGAACAAGTCCCACACACAGCTAGAAGCCCAATATTTTTTCAGAGGTAGATGCAGAAAAAAATATACTTAGTTTGCAACCTGATGGAGGTCAGTATAGATGGACTAATACAACAAGTCCCACACACGGCTAGAAGCCCAATATTTTTTCAGAGCTAGATGCAGAAAAAAATTATATTCAATTTGCAACCTGATGGAGGTCAGTATAGATGGAGTAATAGAACAAGTCCCACACACAGCTAGAAGCCCAAATATTTTTTCAGAGCTAGATGCAGATAAAAATTATTTTTAATTTGCAACCTGATGGAGGTCAGTAGATGGACTAATAGAGAAAGTCCCACACACTGCTACAAGGCCAAATATTTTTTCAGAGGTAGATGCAGAAAAAAATTATATTCAGTTTGCAACCTGATGGAGGTCAGTATAGATGGACTAATAGAGAAAGTCCCACACACTGCTAGAAGGCCAAATATTTTTTCAGAGCTAGATGCAGAAAAAAATTATATTCAGTTTGCAACCTGATGGAGGTCAGTATAGATGGACTAATAGAGAAAGTCCCACACACTGCTAGAAGGCCAAATATTTTTTCAGAGCTAGATGCAGAAAAAAATTATATTCAGTTTGCAACCTGATGGATGTCTGTATAGATGGATTAATAGAACAAGTCCCACACACAGCTAGAAGCCCAATATTTTTTCAGAGGTAGATGCAGAAAAAAATATATTCAGTTTGCAACCTGATGGAGGTCAGTATAGATGGACTAATACAACAAGTCCCACACACAGCTAGAAGCCCAATATTTTTTCAGAGCTAGATGCAGAAAAAAATTATATTCAATTTGCAACCTGATGGAGGTGAGTATAGATGGAGTAATAGAACAAGTCCCACACACAGCTAGAAGCCCAAATATTTTTTCAGAGGTAGATGCAGAAAAAAATTATATTCAGTTTGCAACCTGATGGAGGTCTGTATAGATGGATTAATAGAACAAGTCCCACACACAGCTACAAGCCCAATATTTTTTTCAGAGGTAGATACAGAAAAAAATATATTCAGTTTGCAACCTGATGGAGGTCAGTATAGATGGACTAATAGAGAAAGTCCCACACACTCCTAGAAGGCCAAATATTTTTTCAGAGCTAGATGCAGAAAAAAATTATATTCAATTTGCAACCTGATGGAGGTCAGTATAGATGGACTAATAGAATGATGCTATGCCCAAAAGATTTTACTTCACTAGGTGCAGTAAAAAAATTGGTATTCTATACACAGGTGGTATATCTTGCAACACAGATAGGCTACTCCACTGACTAACACACTCTGCAATAGGCCAAAAAGGATTAGCTTTGCTAGATTCAGCCAAATGCTGTGAAAAAAACTTGCACAGCACTGGCACAGACCTGCCTGGCAGAAACTGATAGGAACTGATGTAACCTAGTCCTGAAAAGGACTCCAATTACAATTAGTCTTTACTCCCACAACCTATCTATTTGAGAGCACAGACCTGCCTGATAAAAGTCGTAGGAAATGCTGTAACCTAGTCCTTAAAAGGACTGCAATCACAACTATTCCCTACTCCCAAGCTATCTGTAGATTTGTGCGAAAATTGGCTTGAAATTAACAAGGTATAGCGCACACAGCAACAGCGGTGCCGTCTAACACGCAGCTGCAGCAGTGAGAAAATGGTGGCGACGGGGAAAATGGCTTGGTCTTATAGGGCAAGGACATGTGATATACACTGCCAATGCCACATGCCCTTGCTTGTGTGAAAAAAAGCACTTCGCTCCGTGTGTGCGCTGCTGACAGATTGCACCTCCCCACTGTAAATGCGGGAAATAGAAAAAAAAATGGAGATCTTCATTGTTCCTGCAGAGATCCATCCCCTGCCCCTCCCCCCACCCCGCTGTACACTCAAACTGCGTATTAACATTAATTTTCATCATTACTGAGAAAAAATCCAGTTATGATTTTGGTGCACGAAGAGTTATCGAACATAACCTCGAACAGCCGAATTTTTCTCAAATCGTTCGTGTTCGCCGAACGGCTCGAACACCGCCCAAAACAGCTCGAATTTGAGATTGGCGAACAGTTCGAGTAGAACAACGCTCATCTCTACTAACTAGTGCTATCAGCAGGATTAATATTCTTTAGAATGAGCACTTACTATTAGATTTGTAATAGTGGTGTGGAATCTCTGTTTAAAATAACCGCCAATTCTATCCCTCGCTCAGATGCAGCTCTCCCTACTCTGACTGTTTGACAGGTAGACTGTGACGAGCATAGAGTCCCGGGTCTTATATAGACCCGATGATGTAATGCGGCCAGCCAATCACTGTAATGCGACAACATGGTTGCATCATTACAGTGATTGTCAGGCAATCCCTGCATGATAATTGACAGCCAAATATGGACCAAACATGCAGGGCAGGGACTTGAGCTCCTGCCTGAACATTAAAAAAATACTCACCGAGTAATGAGCATTTCAAGGACTGTGATGCTCGGGCGAGTAACGAATACTGGTGAGCATGCTCGCTCATCACTAGTGCCAACACTTTCAGCCATGACTGTATAAATCTGTTGCTAATAACATTACATGCCATACAATAAAAAGGACAACAGCAAAAGGAGTTTCACAGCTGTGGAAAATATGTTAATTATTCTTGCAAACAATTGTAATTAATATTTACAATTTCTGACAAATAATTACAAAAAAAATATAAAGCAATGAAACGTTAAAAAAATTATATTCACACAGTGGCTGGTAGAAATTCTCTTATATGGGATCATAGTGCAAAATGGCTTTTTCCATTAATTATCAAATAGAAATAAACATCTACTATATTATTAAATATTAAATACATAATAAAACGTTAAAAAAAATTTACTATACATTAGTAACTGTAGTTCCTGCTTTTACCTCAGAGTGCCGCTGTTTAACCAGTAAGCAACTTAACATAGTACTAAGGATTCATTCTTTTCTATTTCTTACACATTCCACATTGCAAGAATAAGCAGCCATTTTCTGGATTTTTTTCTCTTTACAGTTCAACAAATCTTTATGCTATTATCCTACTTTTTACTACTAGAGTATGAATATTTTTTTATAAAGAGTTGAAATTGACTGCAATGGACCCTCATTAACAGGAATATTAATGAATTAGATGGTAAGTATTTCTTTATTGGTTTATTTTCTTTACCATTCACTTATTGCTTAGATGCAGTAGTTCCTTGAAGGAGAAATTAGAAAATGATGAGAAAATATTGCAGATGACCTTGGATTAGTTATTAAACTGCTCTCACGTAAAAATATAAAAAGAGAGATTAAAGAGAGATTAGAGATAAATAATTTGATGCCAATATAGGAAATAAAAATCTTTATCTTAAGCCTTTGCCAAAACATGACGTACAGTCAGGCTGTATAAAAAAAAAATGAAAGATTCTACTCACCTTTCCTCTGCTCCAGCGCTGCGTCCTGTTTAGTGTTGAGCCACCCCCGTAGTGTTCGAGTTCGGTTCGGTTCGTCGAACACCCGTGTGTTCGCCGAACTGTTCGTCGAACACCTTCGAACACCGTTAAAACCAATGGCAGGCAAACAAAAACACATAGAAACTCATAGAAAACACCTTCAAAGGTGTCCAAAAGCTGACAAACTGCTCAGAAGACATAACTAACACATGGAAAAGTGACAAGTACATATAGTCATGCGAAAAGAAAAGAGGTGGAGGAGTAAAAGGAGGGGGAGACACAGATATAGGCATGTCATGCCCTTCTAAAATCCAAAAAGTGAGAAGCCGACACGTTCAGTCCGCTCCTGCCCGTGCCACCTCCGTGTCGCCGGGTTTGTGCCAGAGCCGAGGTGAACCCTGACGGCCAGCCCCCCTCTCCCAATACTGGTGCCAGTCCGCTGGTGGATCGAGCGAGCCCCCCTGTGGTGGAGGCAGCTCTAAGCTTTTTAATTTAAATTGTCTCTCTAATTTGAATGAATACACTTTAAATCCATTTACAAGGATCTATTGGAGGGCAAGTCTCATGCCAGCAGCCGCGTAATTCCAGCTCCAGTAGCGTCCACTAAAGCTGCTGCAGTTAAAAAGCTTTTATAAGGATCGAGCTCGGCTGTCCACCGCAAGGCATCCTACTGCCAGTCCCAGCCCCTATGCCTTGGGGTGCCTCCTGATGCTCTTCACTGAGTATCCCGTGGTCCCGAAGCATTTCCTTTGAAAAAATTAAGTGTCCAAACTACAGGTGGTGTAGCTTGCTTAACAGCCGGGATAATCCGCTGACTAGCAGACACTGCTACTAGGCACAAAGTATTTCCTGGGCTAGATGCAGTTAAAAATTTGTAATTAGATACTCTCGTTGGATGCTGAGAAAGCATTCCATAGAGTCCCCTGGCACGCCATATATGATTCTCTTAAAAAGCTTGGGGTAGGGGTCTAGGGGACCCTTTTATAGCCAAAATCACGGCCCTGTATCACAATACGTCACCTAGGCTGAAGATAAATGGAACTGTAGCACCCTGAGGGCTCGGTTGCTACAGAGGTATTGCACCTCACCAAGAGGTATGATATCTCACTCTCAGGTAAGGATGGAGTGTGGATCAGGACCCGACACCTGCATGCATTACACCACATTGCCGTGGGGCAGGGCGACCAATATGCCTCTGAGATGGGCACGATAGTCCCTGTCCCTGGCTGAAGTGGGGGGAGGGAACACTGAGGAAGGGGAACCCTGTAGTGCAGGAGCAGGGAGGAAGCAGTTCCTGGGTGCATTGAGAAGGGAGTATAAAAGGTGGGCACCATCTTAGTTCAGTGCAGAGAAGTCTGAGCAGAAGTGGCAGGGAGCAGGGGCTCTGCCTGAGCTCTGCTCCGGAGGCGGGCCTAGTAACAGAGGCCCAGGCCTGGAAGAGGGAGAAGGAAGGAAGAGGAGCGGAGAAGGCTCCAGGAACGAGGAATGAAGGGATCCCAGGGGTGCGGACGGGCGAGTCGCCACCGCACGCCCGAATCCACCTGCGTGGAGGGGTCAGGCCAAAGGGGGAGACCGGTCCCCGAAACTAGTGGAGGCAGGAAACGACCCTCAGCTAGAAACCGGAGGCTGTGACATTTTATGTGGCGCAGCCCTTCGCTACACCCGCTAGGAAGGCACCACATAGGGTCAGGGAAACTGGCGCCAAGTTTACCAAGAGGAGGCCCGAGGCAGCCGGACAGAAGGGTTGGTAAGAAAGGCCAGACAAAGGACACACAAAGGGGGTCCTGTGAAGCGCTCCAAAGTTATCTGGGAGTTGTCTGAGCCCCTCATCTGGTGAGCAAAGTACGACGTGGGCAGCCGTTACCTGCAGACGTGGTCTGGATAATAAGAACTGTGAGTAAAGGCCCTGGACTGCATCACTGACTCCGTGTCGTTACTGCTGCTGCTCTGCACCATCACCCCCATCCTCCGCATACACTGCCCTGAGGCTATACTCCTCCCATGGGGAGTTATGCTGCGCTCTGCTGCACCCACAACACCAGCCTCAGCGGTCTGCCCTGCAGCGGAGGTTCACTTTGACTGCAATCCACGGGTGGCGTAGTCGGACATTTAAACATCAAAACCACATAAATAGTTCCGCCACTGGTTTGACCAACCTGAGCCACGTAACCGGGTCGCCGCCACGAAGACTACAACCACCAGCATCCACCAAAAAGGGTCCGGCTCCGGGTGTCCCAAGGCCCAGGGGGTGCATCAGAACATTTTCATCACCTTTCACAATCACCAATGGGACAAGGCAGGGATGTCCTCTGTCCCCTCTCTTATATATCCTAGTGACGGAGCACCTGCTCTCATCAATTCGTCATAACCCCAATATTAGGTGGATTGAGGTGGGAGGCACCGAGTACAAGTGCTCTCTATTTGCTGATGATGTCCTAGTATATATCACTCAATCACATATATCCATCCATGCTGTTATGGCTGAAATAGATCACTTTGTTACATGGTCAAATTTTAAAATCAATGCAGCGAAGTCTGAGGCCCTCGATGTCTCCCTCCCCAAATCCATATAGGATTCCATCCAGTCCAACTTTCCCTTTGCCTGGCCCTCACAGGGTATCAAATACTTAGGAATTCCTATTCATAGAGACCTCTCCCATCTATGTTATCTTAATTTTGGGCCCTTTATTGAACAACTCCATACAGACCACGGTTGGCAAGTTAGAACTGTCAGATTCACTACGTGAACCACTGGTGTTTTGTGGAAAAGCACATGTACACTGTGTTCCAAATTATTATGCAAAAAGTGTTTAGGAGTGATAAGGGAAGAATTTGTTTGTTTGTCAGTTAAACTCATTGATGGTGATGTGTGTCAGGGCTCTTTATTAGTGTTGAGCCACCCCCGTAGTGTTCGAGTTCGGTTCGGTTCGTCGAACACCCGTGTGTTCGCCGAACTGTTCGTCGAACTGTTCGTCGAACACCTTCGAACACCGTTAAAACCAATGGCAGGCAAACAAAAACACATAGAAACACATAGAAAACACCTTCAAAAGTGTCCAAAAGCTGACAAACTGCTCTGAAGACACAACTAACAGATGGAAAAGTGACAAGTACATATAGTCATGCGAAAAGAAAAGAGGTGGAGGAGTAAAAGGAGGGGGAGACACAGATATAGGCATGTCATGCCCTTCTAAAATCCAAAAAGTGAGAAGCCGACACGTTCAGTCCGCTCCTGCCCGTGCCACCTCCGTGTCGCCGGGTTTGTGCCAGAGCCACGGTGAACCCTGATGGCCAGCCCCCCTCACCCAATACTGGTGCCTGTCCGCTGGTGGGTCGAGCGAGCCCCCCTGTGGTGGAGGCAGCTCTAAGCTTTTTAATTTAAATTGTCTCTCTAATTTGAATGAATACACTTTAAATCCATTTACAAGGATCTATTGGAGGGCAAGTCTCATGCCAGCAGCCGCATAATTCCAGCTCCAGTAGCGTCCACTAAAGCTGCTGCAGTTAAAAAGCTTTTATAAGGATCGAGCTCGGCTGTCCACCGCAAGGCATCCTACTGCCAGTCCCAGCCCCTATGCCTTGGGGTGCCTCCTGATGCTCTTCACTGAGTATCCCGTGGTCCCGAAGCATTTCCTTTGAAAAAATTAAGTGTCAAAACTACAGGTGGTGTAGCTTGCTTAACAGCCGGGATAATCCGCTGACTAGCAGACACTGCTACTAGGCACAAAGTATTTCCTGGGCTAGATGCAGTTAAAAATTTGTAATTAGATACTCTCGTTGGATGCTGAGAAAGCATTCCATAGAGTCTCCTGGCACGCCATATATGATTCTCTTAAAAAGCTTGGGGTAGGGGTCTAGGGGACCCTTTTATAGCTAAAATCACGGCCCTGTATCGCAATACGTCACCTAGGCTGAAGATAAATGGAACTGTATTACCCTGAGGGCTCGGTTGCTACAGAGGTATTGCACGTCACCCAGAGGTGTGATATCTCACTCTCAGGTAAGGATGGAGTGTGGATCAGGACCCGACACCTGCATGCATTACACCACATTGCCGTGGGGCAGGGCGACCAATATGCCCCTGAGATGGGCACGACAGTCCCTGTCCCTGGCTGGAGTGGGGGGAGGGAACACTGAGGAAGGGGAACCCTGTAGTGCAGAAGCAGGGAGGAAGCAGTTCCTGGGTGCATTGAGAAGGGAGTATAAAAGGTGGGCACCATCTTAGTTCAGTGCAGAGAAGTCTGAGCAGAAGTGGCAGGGAGCAGGGGCCCTGCATGAGCTCTGCTCCGGAGGCGGGCCTAGTAACAGAGGCCCAGGCCTGGAAGAGGGAGAAGGAAGGAAGAGGAGCAGAGAAGGCTCCAGGAACGAGGAATGAAGGGACCCCAGGGGTGCGCACGGGCGAGCCGCCACCGCACGCCCGAATCCACCTGCGTGGAGGGGTCAGGCCAAAGGGGGAGACCGGTCCCCGAAACTAGTGGAGGCAGAAAATCACCCTCAGCTAGAAACCGGAGGCTGTGACATTTTATGTGGCGCAGCCCCTCGCTACACCCGCTAGGAAGGCACCACATAGGGTCAGGGAAACTGGCGCCAAGTTTACCAAGAGGAGGCCCGAGGCAGCCGGACAGAAGGGTTGGTAAGAAAGGCCAGACAAAGGACACACAAAGGGGGTCCTGTGAAGCGCTCCAAAGTTATCTGGGAGTTGTCTGAGCCCCTCACCTGGTGAGCACAGTACGACGTGGGCAGCCGTTACCTGCAGACGTGGTCTGGATAATAAGAACTGTGAGTAAAGGCCCTGGACTGCATCATTGACTCCGTGTCGTTACTGCTGCTGCCCTGCACCATCAACCCCATCCTCCGCATACACTGCCCTGAGGCTATACTCCTCCCGTGGGGAGTTATGCTACGCTCTGCTGCACCCACAACACCAGCCTCAGCGGTCTGCCCTGGAGCGGCAGTTCACTCTGACCGCAATCCACGGGTGGCGTAGTCGGACATTTAAACATCAAAACCACATAAATAGTTCCGCCACTGGTTTGACCGCCCTGAGCCACGGAACCGGGTCGCCGCCACGGAGACTACAACCACCAGCATCCACCAAAAAGGGTCCGGCTCCGGGTGTCCCAAGGCCCAGGGGGCGCGTCAGAACATTTTCAGCACCTTTCACAATCACCAATGGGACAAGGCAGGGATGTTCTCTGTCCCCTCTCTTATACATCCTAGTGACGGAGCACCTGCTCTCATCAATTCGCCATAACCCCAATATTAGGTGGATTGAGGTGGGAGGCACCGAGTACAAGTGCTCTCTATTTGCTGATGATGTCCTAGTATATATCACTCAATCACATATATCCATCCATGCTGTTATGGCTGAAATAGATCACTTTGTTACATGGTCAAATTTTAAAATCAATGCAGCGAAGTCTGAGGCCCTCGATGTCTCCCTCCCCAAATCCATATAGGATTCCATCCAGTCCAACTTTCCCTTTGCCTGGCCCTCACAGGGTATCAAATACTTAGGAATTCCTATTCATAGAGACCTCTCCCATCTATGTTATCTTAATTTTGGGCCCTTTATTGAACAACTCCATACAGACCACGGTTGGCAAGTTAGAACTGTAAGATTCACTACGTGAACCACTGGTGTTTTGTGGAAAAGCACATGTACACTGTGTTCCAAATTATTATGCAAAAAGTGTTTAGGAGTGATAAGGGAAGAATTTGTTTGTTTATCAGTTAAACTCATTGATGGTGATGTGTGTCAGGGCTCTTTATATCACTGTAAGCAATTGCAGACACCTGTGCTAATTAGTTTGGCAGATGTGTCCAATGAAAGGCAAGACTACTTAAGAAGGCTGTCTCACATTATTAAGCAGCCTACATTTTCTGCCAAAATGGGAAAGAAAAAGGATGCGTCGGCTGCTGAGAAGCAACAAATTGTGGAGTGTTTAGGTCAAGGCATGACTACAATCAACATTGTGCGATGATCAGGATGAAGTGTCTTGGCAATCAAGAAGTATGTAGCTGATTCACAGTACACACGTGTGCGTGCTGATAAGGGCAAATTGAGGACTCTTTCCTACAAGCAATTACGTCAGGTTAAAAGAGCAGCGGCAAAAAAGCCTTGTCATAGCAGCAGACAAGTTTTTGAAGCTGCTGGTGCCTCCAACGTCCCCCGAACAACAAGATGCAGGGTCCTTCAGAGGTTTGCAGCTGTGCATACGCCATCCTGTCGACCTCCTCTATCCACTTCACACAAGCAGAAACGGCTCCAGTGGGCCAAACATTACATGAAGACTGATTTCAAAACTGTTTTGTTCACGGATGAGTGCCGTGCAGCGCTCGATGGTCCAGATGGATGGAGTGGAGGATGGCTGGTTGATGGACACCCCACGCAAACACGGCTACAGCGCCAACAAGGAGGAGGTGGAGTAATGTTTTGGACTGGAATCATGGGGAGAGAGATTGTCGGCCCCTTTAGGATCCCTGAAGGCGCTAAAGATGAACTCCATAATGTATGTGGATTTTCTCAAACAGCACTTCCTGCCATGGTTCAAGAAGAAGAACCGTGTATTTCACAGCAAGATCATTTTTTTGCATGATAATGCACCATCTCATGCTGCACATAAAACATCTGCATCTCTGGCTGATATGGGCATAAAAGGGGACAAACCTATGGTGTGACCCCCATGCTCCCCTGACCTCTACCCCATTCAGAACCTCTGGAGCATCATCAAAAGAGTCTCTATGATGGCGGGAGGCAGTTCACATCTAAGCAACAGCTCTGGGAGGGTATTCTGTCCTCATGCAAAACAATTGAAGCAGAAACCATCCAAAACCTGACAAATTCAATGGACGAGAGAGTTCAGAAGCTCCTTTCGAACAAGGGGTCCTATGTGAAAATGTAACATCACCTAGAATAAAGTTTTGAGTTGAAAACTGTTTGATTTCAGTTTCTAATAACCTGCTAATGCTTATAATTTCAAAAATGACCATTTTTTTGGTCTTTATTAAAATGAAAAGGTTGATCGAAAAGTTTGGTGGATCTAAGAGTGTGGCAACCCAGTAGTCATGATTACTTCGAATTCTGACAATATGAGGGTCATGTTGCAGGTAGTGCAGCAAGAAGGCACTTATGTGTCTTGCGCATCTCGGAGCCCCAAAATTATTTTCCGGGCTAGATGCAGCTAAAAATTATTGTTAATTTTAAATCTGGTGGAGCTTAGTATAGATGGCCTAATAGGATCAGTGCTGCACACTGCTACAAAGCCCAAATTATTTTCCAGCCAAGATACAGATAAACATGATTAGTAATTTTAAATCTGGTGGAGCTTTTTATAGATGGCCTAATAGAATCAGTGCTGCACACTGCTACAAAGCCCAAATTATTTTCCAGCCAAGATACAGATAAACATGATTAGTAATTTGAAAGCTTAAAACGGTTGGTAGGGTGATTTTCACCAATCATCCATCTTTTACTCTCCCCAGGATGACACAGGGGTAGAAAAGTCGTTTCGGATCCATGATTTGTTCATCTTTATGAACGTGAGTCTGTCTACATTATCAGTGGAGAGCCGCGTGCGCTTATCTGTCAGCACACCACCAGCAGCGCTGAACACACGTTCAGACAGAACGCTGGCTGCGGGGCATGACAAGATCTCCAAGGCGTAAGTGGCTAGCTCCGGCCATTTATCCAGATTGGAAGCCCAAAAAGAGCAAGGGTCCAGTGACACAGTCATGGCTTCAATGTTTACTTGGAGATACTCCTGTACCATCGTCTCTAGGCGTTGACTATGTGTCAGATTTCTTGTCTCCTGTGGCCATGCAAAGGATGGGCTAAAAAAGTGGTGAAATGATTGCGCAAAATTGATGTTACCAGCAGATACTGTGGTTCTGTTATGCTTTGAGTGATTCTGCAACAGTCTCTGCTGATACTCCTGCATGCGTGCATCCCTTTCTATGGCAGGAATAATTTCTGCAAATTTACTTTTGTACCAGGGATCTAACAGTGTGGCAACCCAGTAGTCAGGATTATTTCTAATTCTCACAATTCGAGGGTCATGTTGCAGGTAGTGCAGCAAGAAGGCACTCATGTGTGTTGCGCATCCAGGAGCACCAAGTCCCTGTTGTGTTGGTGGCGAGGTAACAATCATGCTTCCTTCCTCTGTCCTCTCCCCCCAACCTCGCACAACAGAAATGTGAACAAGGTCTCCCTCATCTGATGAGTCTTCCATCAGTTCGTCCTCCACTTCTTCCTGGGCTCCTGCACCTTCCTCACTAGTTTGGCTGCTACCATGCGCCCTGGTAAAACCATCTCCCCCACCCTCACATGCCTGCCGCCTTGGTGCTGCCGACCGTCTGGACCTTGCAGATGTTAGCCCTTCCGCATACAAATCCTCCTCCTCTACTTCCTCCACCTCCTCTTGTGCCACCACCTGACTCCGAATTCTGTTTAACATGTGCTCCAGCATGTAAATCACCGGAATAGTCATGCTGATAATGGCATCGTCAGCACTAAACATCTTCGTCGTTATTTCAAAACTGTGCAGAAGGGTGCATAGGTCCCTGATCTGAGACCACTCCTCCAGCGTGATTTGCCCCACGTCTGGATCTCGTTGGCCCAGGCTATACGTCAGAACGTATTGCACCAGGGCTTGTCGGTGCTGCCACAGTCGCTGCAACATGTGCAGAGTTGAATTCCACCGGGTAGGCATATCGCATTTTAGCCGGTGAAGTGGCAGGCCCAACGACTTCTGTAGAGATGTAAGTCGCTGAGCTGCGGGATGCGAACGGCGGAAGTGAGCACACAGCGACCGTGCCCTCTGCAGAAGGCCATCTAGTCTGGGATAGTGGGCTAAAAATTGCTGGACAACCAGGTTCAACACGTGAGCCATACAAGGCACGTGTGTGACATTGCCCCGGCGAAGGGCCGCACCCAGGTTTGCAGCATTGTCGCACACGGCATTCCCTGGTTTCAGGTCCAGTGGAGACAACCATTCATGAAATTGGTTCTCCAGAGCTGACCACAACTCCTCAGCTGTGTGACTCACATTTCCCAGACATTTCAAAGTAAAAACCGCCTGATGACATTGAGCCCTACTGCCAGCATAGTAAGGAGGTGTGCAGGATCCCTTCTGCACAGTTAGAAAGCTTGTGGCATGACCAGACAGCCTTTGGGTGCAGGTGGAAGACCGAGAGGAGGTTGAGGAGGCAGAAGCAGTGGAGGAACTTTGACATAAAGAGGATTGACGCACAACTCGTGGGGACGGCAAGACTTGGACAGCAGCCCCTTGTCCTGCTGTCAACATAGTTACCCAGTGCCCAGTCAGCGACATGTAACGCCCCTGTCCATGCCTACTCGTCCAAGTGTCTGTGGTGAAATGCACCCTGTCACACACAGAGTTTCTCAAAGAAGCGGTGATGTTGTGTGCGACATGCTGGTGGAGCGCAGGCACACCTTTCTTTGAGAAGTAGTGCCGACTGGGCATCTGGTACTGGGGCACTGCGACGGACATAAGGTCTCGAAAATCCTCTGTGTCCACCAGGCGGAAAGGCAGCATTTCTGTAGCCAAGAGCTTGCAGATGGTGAAATTCAACCTCTTAGCTTTCTCATGGCTAGGAGGAAATGGTCTTTTACTTGTCCACATCTGAGGGACCGAGGGCTGGCTATTGTGCTTAGACGGGGTTGATAAGGGTGTCCCCGGCAAACTGCCGGTCTGTGAGGAAGATGCAGGCGGACATTTTAGGTTGCCTTGATCCAAAGGTGGTGCTATCGATGTCGGACAGCGCTGAACACCAGCTGGTGTTACCACCTCCAAAGAAAATGATGACCTGCCAATCACGCTGGCTGTTGCGGGTAAAGAGGTGGCAGGTCTGCGCCCCAAAACAGGTGTGACTGCTGTCCCCCCAGTCACAGAGGATGAAGAGGCCGCGGATGCACAAGATATGGCAGACGGTGGTTGGCCCGGCCGGCTAGGCCGCATTGTAGCACACTGAGCTTCCCACTGCAACTTATGCTTCATGTCCATGTGCCGGTTCATGCATGAAGTACTCAAACTATGTATTTTTTGGCCTCTACTTAGCTTTTGCTGACAAATGTTACAGATAACACGAGTTGGGTCATCTTTATCGATCTGAAAAAATGCCCAGGCTATGCAAGGCTTAGCACCCATGCGACCTGAAGAGCCACCACGACTTGTGGTGAGAGGCAGAGTTGTGTTTGAGGATGCAGTTGTTGACGTGCTTCCAGTACTACGTCTCTGTACAGGAAGGCGCAACCTGACCTCGTCGTCACTAGCATCTTCCTCCACCTCCTCTGCTGACCTCATCTCTTGGCTGACTGTGGGTTGACAGTAAGTGGGATCTCCAACCTCATCATCATCACCCTGTGCGTTATCACACCTGTCGTCCTCAGAGCCAACCTGATCCTGCCCTGACAAAAAACTAAAGTTGTCGCTCCAATCAGGTATTTGAGTCTCATCATCGTCTTCCTCATTGTCTCCACCAACAGGAGTTACAGTTTGGGAATGAGGGTCTACATTATGGTCAGAACCTTCTGCGTCTGGTCCTGGATCTGACTCATAAAGATTCTGGGCATCAGTGCAGATCATTTCCTCGTCTGGATTCACAGAAGCGCTGGAGTCGACCTCTGATTCCCAGGCTATAGTATGAGTAAACAGCTCTGCAGACTCAACCATCTGTTCTACCTCATACTCAGACGGGCAGCTGGAGATTTGGGAGCTGTGAGGAAGCAAGTGCGATTGGGGTGACACCTTTGAGGACTGGAGTATTTGTGATGTTGAAGTTGATGTGAAGGAGAGCCCACTTAAAGGAGCACTTGATATCCGTTGAAGCACCTGCTGTTTTTGTGCCTCATCTGGAATTTGTAGCGATTGGCATGGCCGTAAGAAAGGGATCTTATCACATTGTCCGCTAAAAGAAGTAGACATTTTAGTTTGGCTGGAAGATGGTCTTTCTTCTGCAGATGTTACTGTTGCTTTAACAACTACCCCACGGACACAACCCTTTTTCCCCTTCCCAACACGCCTATTCCCCTTTCCACCAGCAGCAGGCCTTTTTCCACTCATTTTGGTGGTTAACTAATTCACAACTCTGGAGTTGTTTGCACAAAAAAACAATGGATGGGAACCGAGCAGAGCTGAGTGGCCAAACTGTGGTATTAGGCCCAAACTATTGGCTGGGTTAGATGCAGAAAAAATTATATTCAATTTGCAACCTGATGGAGGTCAGTATAGATGGACTAATAGAACAAGTCCCACACACAGCTAGAAGCCCAAATATTTTTTCAGAGGTAGATGCAGAAAAAAAAATATTCAGTTTGCAACCTGATGGAGGTCAGTATAGATGGACTAATAGAGAAAGTCCCACACACTGCTAGAAGACCAAATATTTTTTCAGAGCTAGATGCAGACAAAAAATTATTTTGAATTTGCAACCTGATGGATGTCAGTATAGGTGGACTAATAGAACAAGTCCCACACACTGCTAGAAGGCCAAATATTTTTTCAGAGCTAGATGCAGAAAAAAATTATATTCAGTTTGCAACCTGGTAGAGGTCAGTATAGATGGACTAATAGAGAAAGTCCCACACACTGCTAGAAGGCCAAATATTTTTTCAGAGCTAGATGCAGAAAAAAATTATATTCAGTTTGCAACCTGATGGAGGTCAGTATAGATTCACTAATAGAGAAAGTCCCACACACTGCTAGGAGGCCAAATATTTTTTCAGAGATAGATGCAGAAAAAAATTATATTCAGTTTGCAACCTGATGGAGGTCTGTATAGATGTATTAATAGAACAAGTCCCACACACAGCTAGAAGCCCAATATTTTTTCAGAGATAGATGCAGAAAAAAATATATTCAGTTTGCAACCTGATGGAGGTCAGTATAGATGGACTAATACAACATGTCCCACAAACAGCTAGAAGCCCAATATTTTTTCAGAGCTAGATGCAGAAAAAAATTATATTCAATTTGCAACCTGATGGAGGTCAGTATATATGGAGTAATAGAACAAGTCCCACACACAGCTAGAAGGCCAAATATTTTTTCAGAGCTAGATGCAGATAAAAATTATTTTTAATTTGCAACCTTATGGAGGTCAGTATAGATGGACTAATAGAGAAAGTCCCACACACTGCTAGAAGGCCAAATATTTTTTCAGAGCTAGAAGCAGAAAAAAATAATATTCAGTTTGCAACCTGATGGAGGTCTGTATAGATGGATTAATAGAACAAGTCCCACACACAGCTAGAAGCCCAATATTTTTTCAGAGGTAGATGCAGAAAAAAATATATTCAGTTTGCAACCTGATGGAGGTCAGTATAGATGGACTAATACAACAAGTCCCACACACAGCTAGAAGCAAAATATTTTTTCAGAGCTAGATGCAGAAAAAAAATATATTCAATTTGCAACCTGATGGAGGTCAGTATAGATGGAGTAATAGAACAAGTCCCACACACAGCTAGAAGCCCAAATATGTTTTCAGAGGTAGATGCAGATAAAAATTATTTTTAATTTGCAACCTGATGGAGGTCAGTATAGATGGACTAATAGAGAAAGTCCCACACACTGCTAGAAGGCCAAATATTTTTTCAGAGGTAGATGCAGAAAAAAATTATATTCAGTTTGCAACCTGATGGAGGTCTGTATAGATGGATTAATAGAACAAGTCCCACACACTGCTAGAAGGCCAAATATTTTTTCAGAGGTAGATGCAGAAAAAAATTATATTCAGTTTGCAACCTGGTGGAGGTCAGTATAGATGGACTAATAGAGAAAGTCCCACACACTGCTAGAAGGCCAAATATTTTTTCAGAGCTAGATGCAGAAAAAAATTATATTCAGTTTGCAACCTGATGGAGGTCAGTATAGATGGACTAATAGAGAAAGTCCCACACACTGCTAGGAGGCCAAATATTTTTTCAGAGATAGATGCAGAAAAAAATTATATTCAGTTTGCAACCTGATGGAGGTCTGTATAGATGTATTAATAGAACAAGTCCCGCACACAGCTAGAAGCCCAATATTTTTTCAGAGGTAGATGCAGAAAAAAATATATTCAGTTTGCAACCTGATGGAGGTCAGTATAGATGGACTAATACAACATGTCCCACAAACAGCTAGAAGCCCAATATTTTTTCAGAGCTAGATGCAGAAAAAAATTATATTCAATTTGCAACCTGATGGAGGTCAGTATATATGGAGTAATAGAACAAGTCCCACACACAGCTAGAAGGCCAAATATTTTTTCAGAGCTAGATGCAGATAAAAATTATTTTTAATTTGCAACCTTATGGAGGTCAGTATAGATGGACTAATAGAGAAAGTCCCACACACTGCTAGAAGGCCAAATATTTTTTCAGAGCTAGAAGCAGAAAAAAATTATATTCAGTTTGCAACCTGATGGAGGTCTGTATAGATGGATTAATAGAACAAGTCCCACACACAGCTAGAAGCCCAATATTTTTTCAGAGGTAGATGCAGAAAAAAATATATTCAGTTTGCAACCTGATGGAGGTCAGTATAGATGGACTAATACAACAAGTCCCACACACAGCTAGAAGCAAAATATTTTTTCAGAGCTAGATGCAGAAAAAAAATATATTCAATTTGCAACCTGATGGAGGTCAGTATAGATGGAGTAATAGAACAAGTCCCACACACAGCTAGAAGCCCAAATATGTTTTCAGAGGTAGATGCAGATAAAAATTATTTTTAATTTGCAACCTGATGGAGGTCAGTATAGATGGACTAATAGAGAAAGTCCCACACACTGCTAGAAGGCCAAATATTTTTTCAGAGCTTGATGCAGAAAAAAATTATATTCAGTTTGCAACCTGATGGAGGTCTGTATAGATGGATTAATAGAACAAGTCCCACACACTGCTAGAAGGCCAAATATTTTTTCAGAGGTAGATGCAGAAAAAAATATATTCAGTTTGCAACCTGATGGAGGTCAGTATAGATGGACTAATACAACAAGTCCCACACACAGCTAGAAGCCCAATATTTTTTCAGAGGTAGATGCAGAAAAAAATAATATTCAATTTGCAACCTGATGGAGGTCAGTATAGATGGAGTAATAGAACAAGTCCCACACACAGCTAGAAGCCCAAATATTTTTTCAGAGCTAGATGCAGATAAAAATTATTTTTAATTTGCAACCTGATGGAGGTCAGTATAGATGGACTAATAGAGAAAGGCCCACACACTGCTAGAAGGCCAAATATTTTTTCAGAGCTAGATGCAGAAAAAAATTATATTCAGTTTGCAACCTGATGGAGGTCAGTATAGATGGACTAATAGAGAAAGTCCCACACACTGCTAGAAGGCCAAATATTTTTTCAGAGCTAGATGCAGAAAAAAATTATATTCAGTTTGCAACCTGATGGAGGTCTGTATAGATGGATTAATAGAACAAGTCCCACACACAGCTAGAAGCCCAATATTTTTTCAGAGGTAGATGCAGAAAAAAATATATTCAGTTTGCAACCTGATGGAGGTCAGTATAGATGGACTAATACAACAAGTCCAACACACAGCTAGAAGCCCAATATTTTTTCAGAGCTAGATGCAGAAAAAAATTATATTCAATTTGCAACCTGATGGAGGTCAGTATAGATGGAGTAATAGAACAAGTCCCACACACAGCTAGAAGCCCAAATATTTTTTCAGAGCTAGATGCAGATAAAAATTATTTTTAATTTGCAACCTGATGGAGGTCAGTATAGATGGACTAATAGAGAAAGTCCCACACACTGCTAGAAGGCCAAATATTTTTTCAGAGCTAGATGCAGAAAAAAATTATATTCAGTTTGCAACCTGATGGAGGTCAGTATAGATGGATTAATAGAACAAGTCCCACACACAGCTAGAAGCCCAATATTTTTTCAGAGGTAGATGCAGAAAAAAATATATTCAGTTTGCAACCTAATGGAGGTCAGTATAGATGGACTAATACAACAAGTCCCACACCCAGCTAGAAGCCCAATATTTTTTCAGAGCTAGATGCAGAAAAAAATTATATTCAATTTGCAACCTGATGGAGGTCAGTATAGATGGAGTAATAGAACAAGTCCCACACACAGCTAGAAGCCCAAATATTTTTTCAGAGGTAGATGCAGAAAAAAATTATATTCAGTTTGCAACCTGATGGAGGTCTGTATAGATGGATTAAGAGAACAAGTCCCACACACATCTACAAGCCCAATATTTTTTCAGAGGTAGATGCAGAAAAAAATATATTCAGTTTGCAACCTGATGGAGGTCAGTATAGATGGACTAATAGAGAAAGTCCCACACACTCCTAGAAGGCCAAATATTTTTTCAGAGCTAGATGCAGAAAAAAATTATATTCAATTTGCAACCTGATGGAGGTCAGTATAGATGGACTAATAGAATGATGCTATGCCCAAAAGATTTTACTTCACTAGCTGCAGTAAAAAAATTGGTATTCTATACACAGGTGGTATATCTTGCAACACAGATAGGCTACTCCACTGACTAACACACTCTGCAATAGGCCAAAAAGGATTAGCTTTGCTAGATTCAGCCAAATGCTGTGAAAAAAACTTGCACAGCACTGGCACAGACCTGCCTGGCAAAAACTGATAGGAACTGATGTAACCTAGTCCTGGAAAGGACTCCAATTACAATTAGTCTTTACTCCCACAACCTATCTATTTAAGAGCACAGACCTGCCTGATAAAAGTCGTAGGAAATGCTGTAACCTAGTCCTTAAAAGGACTGCAATCACAACTATTCCCTACTCCCAAGCTATCTGTAGATTTGTGCGAAAATTGGCTTGAAATTAACAAGGTATAGCGCACACATCAACAGCGGTGCCGTCTAACACGCAGCTGCAGCAGTGAGAAAATGGTGGCGACGGGGAAAATGGCTTGGTCTTATAGGGCAAGGACATGTGACATACACTGCCAATGACACATGCCCTTGCTTGTGTGAAAAAAAGCACTTCGCTCCGTGTGTGCGCTGCTGATAGGCTGACAGATTGCACCTCCCCACTGTAAATGCGGGAAAGAGAAAAATAATGGAGATCTTCATTATTCCTGCAGAGATCCATCCCCTGCCCCTCCCCCCACCCCGCTGTACACTCAAACTGCGTATTAACATTAATTTTCATCATTACTGAGAAAAAATCCAGTTATGATTTTGGTGCACGAACAGTTATCGAACATAACCTCGAACAGCCGAATTTTTCTCAAATCGTTCGTGTTCACCGAACGGCTCGAACACCGCCCAAAACAGCTCGAATTTGAGATTGGCGAACAGTTCGAGTAGAACAACGCTCATCTCTACTCTTTATATCACTGTAAGCAATTGCAGACACCTGTGCTAATTAGTTTGGCAGGTGTGTCCAATGAAAGGCAAGACTACTTAAGAAGGCTGTCTCACATTATTAAGCAGCCTACATTTTCTGCCAAAATGGGAAAGAAAAAGGATGTGTCGGCTGCTGAGAAGCAACAAATTGTGGAGTGTTTAGGTCAAGGCATGACTACAATCAACATTGTGCGATGATCAGGATGAAGTGTCTTGGCAATCAAGAAGTATGTAGCTGATTCACAGTACACACGTGTGCGTGCTGATAAGGGCAAATTGAGGACTCTTTCCTACAGGCAATTACGTCAGGTTAAAAGAGCAGCGGCAAAAAAGCCTTGTCATAGCAGCAGACAAATTTTTGAAGCTGCTGGTGCCTCCAACGTCCCCCGAACAACAAGATGCAGGGTCCTTCAGAGGTTTGCAGCTGTGCATACGCCATCCTGTCGACCTCCTCTATCCACTTCACACAAGCAGAAACGGCTCCAGTAGGCCAAACATTACATGAAGACTGATTTCAAAACTGTTTTGTTCACGGATGAGTGCCGTGCAGCGCTCGATGGTCCAGATGGATGGAGTGGAGGATGGCTGGTTGATGGACACCCCACGCAAACACGGCTACAGCACCAACAAGGAGGAGGTGGAGTAATGTTTTGGGCTGGAATCATGGGGAGAGAGATTGTCGGCCCCTTTAGGATCCCTGAAGGCGCTAAAGATGAACTCCATAATGTATGTGGGTTTTCTCAAACAGCACTTCCTGCCATGGTTCAAGAAGAAGAACCGTGTATTTCACAGCAAGATCATTTTTTTGCATGATAATGCACCATCTCATGCTGCACATAAAACATCTGCATCTCTGGCTGATATGGGCATAAAAGGGGACAAACTTATGGTGTGACCCCCATGCTCCCCTGACCTCTACCCCATTCAGAACCTCTGGAGCATCATCAAAAGGAGTGTCTATGATGGCGGGAGGCAGTTCACATCTAAGCAACAGTTCTGGGAGGGTATTCTGTCCTCATGCAAAACAATTGAAGCAGAAACCATCCAAAACCTGACAAATTCAATGGACGAGAGAGTTCAGAAGCTCTTTTCGAACTAGGGGTCCTATGTGAAAATGTAACATCACCTAGAATAAAGTTTTGAGTTGAAAACTGTTTGATTTCAGTTTCTAATAACCTGCTAATGCTTATAATTTCAAAAATGACCATTTTTTTGGTCTTTATTAAAATGAAAAGGTTGATCGAAAAGTTTGGGGGGTCTAAGAGTGTGGCAACCCAGTAGTCATGATAACTTCGAATTCTGACAATATGAGGGTCATGTTGCAGGTAGTGCAGCAAGAAGGCACTTATGTGTCTTGCGCATCTCGGAGCCCCAAAATTATTTTCCGGGCTAGATGCAGCTAAAAATTATTATTAATTTTAAATCTGGTGGAGCTTAGTATAGATGGCCTAATGGGATCAGTGCTGCACACTGCTACAAAGCCCAAATTATTTTCCAGTCAAGATACAGATAAACATGATTAGTAATTTTAAATCTGGTGGAGCTTATTATAGACGGCCTAATAGAATCAGTGCTGCACACTGCTACAAAGCCCAAATTATTTTCAAGCCAAGATACAGATAAACATGATTAGTAATTTGAAAGCTTAAAACGGTTGGTAGGGTGATTTTAACCAATCATCAACCTTTTACTCTCCCCAGGATGACACAGGGGTAGAAAAGTCGTTTCAGATCCATGATTTGTTCATCTTTATGAACGTGAGTCTGTCTACATTATCAGTGGAGAGCCGCGTGCGCTTATCTGTCAGCACACCACCAGCAGCGCTGAACACACGTTCAGACAGAACGCTGGCTGCGGGTCATGACAAGATCTCCAAGGCGTAAGTGGCTAGCTCCGGCCATTTATCCAGATTAGAAGCCCAAAAAGAGCAAGGGTCCAGTGACACAGTCATGGCTTCAATGTTTACTTGGAGATACTCCTGTACCATCGTCTCTAGGCGTTGACTATGTGTCAGACTTCTTGTCTCCTGTGGCCTTGCAAAGGATGGGCTAAAAAAGTGGTGAAATGATTCCGCAAAATTGATGTTACCAGCAGATACTGTGGTTCTGTTACGGTTTGAGTGCTGAACACTTGACGGTACCACGGTTGGCAAGTTGGAACTGTGAGATTCACTAAGTGCACCACTGGTGTTTTGTGGAAAAGCACATGTAAGATTCTGCAACAGTCTCTGCTGATACTCCTGCATGCGTGCATCCCTTTCTATGGCAGGAATAATTTCTGCAAATTTACTTTTGTACCGGGGATCTAACAGTGTGGCAACCCAGTAGTCAGGATTATTTCTAATTCTCACAATTCGAGGGTCATGTTGCAGGTAGTGCAGCAAGAAGGCACTCATGTGTGTTGCGCATCCAGGAGCACCAAGTCCCTGTTGTGTTGGTGGCGAGGTAACAATCATGCTTCCTTCCTCTGTCCTCTCCCCCCAACCTCGCACAACAGAAATGTGATCAAGGTCTCCCTCATCTGATGAGTCTTCCATCAGTTCGTCCTCCACTTCTTCCTGGGCTCCTGCACCTTCCTCACTAGTTTGGCTGCTACCATGCGCCCTGGTAAAACCATCTCCCCCACCCTCACATGCCTGCCGCCTTGGTGCTGCCGACCGTCTGGACCTTGCAGATGTTAGCCCTTCCGCATTCAACTCCTCCTCCTCTACTTCCTCCACCTCCTCTTGTGCCATCACCTGACTCCGAATTCTGTTTAACATGTGCTCCAGCATGTAAATCACCGGAATAGTCATGCTGATAATGGCATCGTCAGCACTAAACATCTTCGTCGCCATTTCAAAACTGTGCAGAAGGGTGCATAGGTCCCTGATCTGAGACCACTCCTCCAGCGTGATTTGCCCCACCTCTGGATCTCGTTGGCCCAGGCTATACGTCAGAACGTATTACACCAGGACTTGTCGGTGCTGCCACAGTCGCTGCAACATGTGCAGAGTTGAATTCCACCGGGTAGGCACATCGCATTTTAGCCGGTGAAGTGGCAGGCCCAACGGCTTCTGTAGAGATGTAAGTCGCTGAGCTGCAGGATGCGAGCGGCGGAAGTGAGCACACAGCGACCGTGCCCTCTGCAGAAGGCCATCTAGTCTGGGATAGTGGGCTAAAAATTGCTTGACAACCAGGTTCAACACGTGAGCCATACAAGGCACGTGTGTGACATTGCCCCGGCGAAGGGCCGCACCCAGGTTTGCAGCATTGTCGCACACGGCCTTCCCTGGTTTCAGGTCCAGTGGAGACAACCATTCATGAAATTGGTTCTCCAGAGCTGACCACAACTCCTCAGCTGTGTGACTCACATTTCCCAGACATTTCAAAGTAAAAACCGCCTGATGTCATTGAGCCCTACTGCCAGCATAGTAAGGAGGTGTGCAGGATCACTTCTGCGCAGTTAGAAACCTTGTGGCATGACCAGACAGGCTTTGGGTGCAGGTGGAAGACCGAGAGGAGGTTGAGGAGGCAGAAGCAGTGGAGGAACTTTGACATAAAGAGGATTGATGCACAACTCGTGGGGACGGCAAGACTTGGACAGCAGCCCCTTGTCCTGCTGTCACCATAGTTACCCAGTGCCCAGTCAGCGACATGAAACGCCCCTGTCCATGCCTACTCGTCCAAGTGTCTGTGGTGAAATGTAGTGTTGAGCCACCCCCGTAGTGTTCGAGTTCGGTTCGGTTCGTCGAACACCCGTGTGTTCGTCGAACTGTTCGTCGAACTGTTCGTCGAACACCTTCGAACACCGTTAAAACCAATGGCAGGCAAACAAAAACACATAGAAACACATAGAAAACACCTTCAAAGGTGTCCAAAAGCTGACAAACTGCTCAGAAGACACAACTAACACATGGAAAAGTGACAAGTACATATAGTCATGCGAAAAGAAAAGAGGTGGAGGAGTAAAAGGAGGGGGAGACACAGATATAGGCATGTCATGCCCTTCTAAAATCCAAAAAGTGAGAAGCCGAGACGGCCAGTCCGCTCCTGCCCGTGCCACCTCCGTGTCGCCGGGTTTGTGCCAGAGCCGCGGTGAACCCTGACGGTCAGCCCCCCTCTCCCAATACTGGTGCCTGTCCGCTGGTGGGTCGAGAGAGCCCCCCTGTGGTGGAGGCAGCTCTCAGCTTTTTAATTTAAATTGTCCCTCTAATTTGAATGAATACACTTTAAATCCATTTACAAGGATCTATTGGAGGGCAAGTCTCATGCCAGCAGCCGCGTAATTCCAGCTCCAGTAGCGTCCACTAAAGCTGCTGCAGTTAAAAAGCTTTTATAAGGATCGAGCTCGGCTGTCCACCGCAAGGCATCCTAGTGCCAGTCCCAGCCCCTATGCCTTGGGGTGCCTCCTGATGCTCTTCACTAAGTATCCCGTGGTCCCGAAGCATTTCCTTTGAAAAACATAAGTGTCCAAACTACAGGTGCTGTAGCTTGCTTAACAGCCGGGATAATCCGCTGACTAGCAGACACTGCTACTAGGCACAAAGTATTTCCTGGGCTAGATGCAGTTAAAAATTTGTAAGTAGATACTCTCGTTGGATGCTGAGAAAGCATTCCATAGAGTCTCCTGGCACGCCATATATGATTCTCTTAAAAAGCTTGGGGTAGGGGTCTAGGGGACCCTTTTATAGCCAAAATCACGGCCCTGTATCGCAATACGTCACCTAGGCTGAAGATAAATGGAACTGTAGCACCGAGGGCTCGGTTGCTACAGACGTATTGCACCTCACCCAGAGGTGTGATATCTCACTCTCAGATAAGGATGGAGTGTGGATCAGGACCCGACACCTGCATGCATTACACCACATTGCCGTGGGGCAGGGCGACCAATATGCCCCTGAGATGGGCACGACAGTCCCTGTCCCTGGCTGGAGTGGGGGGAGGGAACACTGAGGAAGGGGAACCCTGCAGTGCAGGAGCAGGGAGGAAGCAGTTCCTGGGTGCATTGAGAAGGGAGTATAAAAGGTGGGCACCATCTTAGTTCAGTGCAGAGAAGTCTGAGCAGAAGTGGCAGGGAGCAGGGGCTCTGCATGAGCTCTGCTCCGGAGGCGGGCCTAGTAACAGAGGCCCAGGCCTGCAAGAGGGAGAAGGAAGGAAGAGGAGTGGAGAAGGCTCCAGGAACGAGGAATGAAGGGATCCCAGGGGTGCGGACGGGCGGGTCGCCACCGCACGCCCGAATCCACCTGCGTGGAGGGGTCAGGCCAAAGGGGGAGACCGGTCCCCGAACTAGTGGAGGCAGGAAACGACCCTCAGCTAGAAACCGGAGGCTCTGACATTTTATGTGGCGCAGCCCCTTGCTCCACCCGCTAGGAAGGCACCACATAGGGTCAGGGAAACTGGCGCCAAGTTTACCAAGAGGAGGCCCGAGGCAGCCGGACAGAAGTGTTGGTAAGAAAGGCCAGACAAAGGACACACAAAGGGGGTCCTGTGAAGCGCTCCAAAGTTATCTGGGAGTTGTCTGAGCCCCTCACCTGGTGAGCACAGTACGACGTGGGCAGCCGTTACCTGCAGACGTGGTCTGGATAATAAGAACTGTGAGTAAAGGCCCTGAACTGCATCACTGACTCCGTGTCGTTACTGCTGCTGCCCTGCACCATCACCCCCATCCTCCGCATACACTGCCCTGAGGCTATACTCCTCCCGTGGGGAGTTATGCTACGCTCTGCTGCACCCACAACACCAGCCTTAGCGGTCTGCCCTGTAGCAGCGGTTCACTCTGACCGCAATCCACGGGTGGCGTAGTCGGACATTTAAACATCAAAACCACATAAATAGTTCCGCCACTGGTTTGACCGCCCTGAGCCACGGAACCGGATCGCCGCCACGAAGACTACAACCACCAGCATCCACCAAAAAGGGTCCGGCTCCTGGTGTCCCAAGGCCCAGGGGGTGCGTCAGAACATTTTCATCACCTTTCACAATCACCAATGGGACAAGGCAGGGATGTCCTCTGTCCCCTCTCTTATACATCCTAGTGACGGAGCACCTGCTCTCATCAATTCGCCATAACCCCAATATTAGGTGGATTGAGGTGGGAGGCACCGAGTACAAGTGCTCTCTATTTGCTGATGATGTCCTAGTATATATCACTCAATCACATATATCCATCCCTGCTGTTATGGCTGAAATAGATCACTTTGTTACATGGTAAAATTTTAAAATCAATGCAGCGAAGTCTGAGGCCCTCGATGTCCTCCTCCCTAAATCCATATAGGATTCCATCCAGTCCAACTTTCCCTTTGCCTGGCCCTCACAGGGTATCAAATACTTAGGAATTCCTATTCATAGAGACCTCTCCCATCTATGTTATCTTAATTTTGGGCCCTTTATTGAACAATTCCATACAGACCACGGTTGGCAAGTTAGAACTGTAAGATTCACTACGTGAACCACTGGTGTTTTGTGGAAAAGCACATGTACACCGCGTTCCAAATTATTATGCAAAAAGTGTTTAGGAGTGATAAGGGAAGAATTTGTTTGTTTGTCAGTTAAACTCATTGATGGTGATGTGTGTCAGGGCTCTTTATATCACTGTAAGCAATTGCAGACACCTGTGCTAATTAGTTTGGCAGGTGTGTCCAATGAAAGGCAAGACTACTTAAGAAGGCTCTCTCACATTATTAAGCAGCCTACATTTTCTGCCAAAATGGGAAAGAAAAAGGATGTGTCGGCTGCTGAGAAGCAACAAATTGTGGAGTGTTTAGGTCAAGGCATGACTACAATCAACATTGTGCGATGATCAGGATGAAGTGTCTTGGCAATCAAGAAGTATGTAGCTGATTCACAGTACACACGTGTGCGTGCTGATAAGGGCAAATTGAGGACTCTTTCCTACAGGCAATTACGTCAGGTTGAAACAGCAGCGGCAAAAAAGCCTTGTCATAGCAGCAGACAAGTTTTTGAAGCTGCTTGTGCCTCCAACGTCCCCCGAACAACAAGATGCAGGGTCCTTCAGAGGTTTGCAGCTGTGCATATGCCATCCTGTCGACCTCCTCTATCCACTTCACACAAGCAGAAACGGCTCCAGTGGGCCAAACATTACATGAAAACTGATTTCAAAACTGTTTTGTTCACGGATGAGTGCCGTGCAGCGCTCGATGGTCCAGATGAATGGAGTGGAGGATGGCTGGTTGATGGACACCCCACGCAAACACGGCTACAGCGCCAACAAGGAGGAGGTGGAGTAATGTTTTGGGCTGGAATCATGGGGAGAGAGATTGTCGGCCCCTTTAGGATCCCTGAAGGCGCTAAAGATGAACTCCATAATGTATGTGGATTTTCTCAAACAGCACTTCCTGCCATGGTTCAAGAAGAAGAACCGTGTATTTCACAGCAAGATCATTTTTCTGCATGATAATGCACCATCTCATGCTGCACATAAAACATCTGCATCTCTGGCTGATATGGGCATAAAAGGGGACAAACTTATGGTGTGACCCCCATGCTCCCCTGACCTGTACCCCATTCAGAACCTTTGGAGCATCATTAAAAGGAGTGTCTATGATGGCGGGAGGCAGTTCACATCTAAGCAACAGCTCTGGGAGGGTATTCTGTCCTCATGCAAAACAATTGAAGCAGAAACCATCCAAAACCTGACAAATTCAATGGACGAGAGAGTTCAGAAGCTCCTTTCGAACAAGGGGTCCTATGTGAAAATGTAACATCACCTAGAATAAAGTTTTGAGTTGAAAACTGTTTGATTTCAGTTTCTAACAACCTGCTAATGCTTATAATTTCAAAAATGACCATTTTTTTGGTCTTTATTAAAATGAAAAGGTTGATCGAAAAGTTTGGGGGATCTAAGAGTGTGGCAACCCAGTAGTCATGATTACTTCGAATTCTGACAATATGAGGGTCATGCTGCAGGTAGTGCAGCAAGAAGGCACTTATGTGTCTTGCGCATCTCGGAGCCCCAAAATTATTTTCCGGGCTAGATGCAGCTAAAAATTATTTTTAATTTTAAATCTGGTGAAGCTTATTATAGATGGCCTAATAGGATCAGTGCTGCACACTGCTACAAAGCCCAAATTATTTTCCAGTCAAGATACAGATAAACATGATTAGTAATTTGAAAGCTTAAAACGGTTGGTAGGGTGATTTTAACCAATCATCAAGCTTTTACTCTCCCCAGGATGACACAGGGGTAGAAAAGTCGTTTCGGATCCATGATTTGTTCATCTTTATGAACGTGAGTCTGTCTACATTATCAGTGGAGAGCCGCGTGCGCTTATCTGTCAGCACACCACCAGCAGCGCTGAACACACGTTCAGACAGAACGCTGGCTGCGGGTCATGACAAGATCTCCAAGGCGTAAGTGGCTAGCTCCGGCCATTTATCCAGATTGGAAGCCCAAAAAGAGCAAGGGTCCAGTGACACAGTCGTGGCTTCAATGTTTACTTGGAGATACTCCTGTACCATCGTCTCTAGGCGTTGACTATGTGTCAGACTTCTTGTCTCCTGTGGCCTTGCAAAGGATGGGCTAAAAAAGTGGTGAAATGATTCCGCAAAATTGATGTTACCAGCAGATACTGTGGTTCTGTTACGGTTTGAGTGCTGAACACTTGACGGTCCCACGGTTGGCAAGTTGGAACTGTGAGATTCACTACGTGCACCACTGGTATTTTGTGGAAAAGCACATGTAAGATTCTGCAACAGTCTCTGCTGATACTCCTGCATGCGTGCATCCCTTTCTATGGCAGGAATAATTTCTGCAAATTTACTTTTGTACCGGGGATCTAACAGTGTGGCAACCCAGTAGTCAGGATTATTTCTAATTCTCACAATTCGAGGGTCATGTTGCAGGTAGTGCAGCAAGAAGGCACTCATGTGTGTTGCGCATCCAGGAGCACCAAGTCCCTGTTGTGTTGGTGGCGAGGTAGCAATCATGCTTCTTTCCTCTGTCCTCTCCCCCCAACCTCGCACAACAGAAATGTGATCAAGGTCTCCCTCATCTGATGAGTCTTCCATCAGTTCGTCCTCCACTTCTTCCTGGGCTCCTGCACCTTCCTCACTAGTTTGGCTGCTACCATGCACCCTGGTAAAATCATCTCCCCCACCCTCACATGCCTGCCGCCTTGGTGCTGCCGACCGTCTGGACCTTACAGATGTTAGCCCTTCCGCATACAACTCCTCCTCATCTACTTCCTCCACCTCCTCTTGTGCCACCACCTGACTCCGAATTCTGTTTAACATGTGCTCCAGCATGTAAATCACCGGAATAGTCATGCTGATAATGGCATCGTCAGCACTAAACATCTTCGTCGCCATTTCAAAACTGTGCAGAAGGGTGCATAGGTCCCTGATCTGAGACCACTCCTCCAGCGTGATTTGCCCCACCTCTGAATCTCGTTGGCCCAGGCTATACGTCAGAACGTATTGCACCAGGGCTTGTCGGTGCTGCCACAGTCGCTGCAACATGTGCAGAGTTGAATTCCACCGGGTAGGCACATCGCATTTTAGCCGGTGAAGTGGCAGGCCCAACGACTTCTGTAGAGATGTAAGTCGCTGAGCTGCGGGATGCGAACGGCGGAAGTGAGCACACAGCGACCGTGCCCTCTGCAGAAGGCCATCTAGTCTGGGATAGTGGGCTAAAAATTGCTGGACAACCAGGTTCAACACGTGAGCCATACAAGGCACGTGTGTGACATTGCCCCGGCGAAGGGCCGCACCCAGGTTTGCAGCATTGTCGCACATGGCCTTCCCTGGTTTCAGGTCCAGTGGAGACAACCATTCATGAAATTGGTTCTCCAGAGCTGACCACAACTCCTCAGCTGTGTGACTCACATTTCCCAGACATTTCAATGTAAAAACCGCCTGATGACGTTGAGCCCTACTGCCAGCATAGTAAGGAGGTGTGCAGGATCCCTTCTGCGCAGTTAGAAAGCTTGTGGCATGACCAGACAGCCTTTGGGTGCAGGTGGAAGACCGAGAGGAGGTTGAGGAGGCAGAAGCAGTGGAGGAAAAATGACATAAAGAGGATTGACGCACAACTCGTGGAGTCGGCAAGACTTGGACAGCAGCCCCTTGTCCTGCTGTCACCATAGTTACCCAGTGCCCAGTCAGCGACATGTAACGCCCCTGTCCATGCCTACTCGTCCAAGTGTCTGTGGTGAAATGCACCCTGTCACACACAGAGTTTCTCAAAGAAGCGGTGATGTTGTGTGCGACATGCTGGTGGAGCGCAGGCACACCTTTCTTTGAGAAGTAGTGCCGACTGGGCATCTGGTACTGGGGCACTGCGACGGACATAAGGTCTCGAAAATCCTCTGTGTCCACCAGGCGGAAAGGCAGCATTTCTGTAGCCAAGAGCTTGCAGATGGTGAAATTCAACCTCTTAGCTTTCTCATGGCTAGGAGGAAATGGTCTTTTACTTGTCCACATCTGAGGGACCGAGGGCTGGCTATTGTGCTTAGACGGGGTTGATAAGGGTGTCCCCGGCAAACTGCCGGTCTGTGAGGAAGATGCAGGCGGACATGTTAGGTTGCCTTGATCCAAAGGTGGTGCTATCGATGTCGGACAGCGCTCAAGACCAGCTGGTGTTACCACCTCCAAAGAAAATGATGACCTGCCAATCACGCTGGCTGTTGCGGGTAAAGAGGTGGCAGGTCTGCGCCCCAAAACAGGTGTGACTGCTGTCCCCCCAGTCACAGAGGATGAAGAGGCCGCGGATGCACAAGATATGGCAGACGGTGGTTGGCCCGGCCGGCTAGACCGCATTGTAGCACACTGAGCTTCCCACTGCAACTTATGCTTCATGTCCATGTGCCGGTTCATGCATGAAGTACTCAAACTATGTATTTTTTGGCCTCTACTTAGGTTTTGCTGACAAATGTTACAGATAACACGAGTTGGGTCATCTTTATCGATCTGAAAAAATGCCCAGGCTATGCAAGGCTTAGCACCCATGCGACCTGAAGAGCCACCACGACTTGTGGTGAGAGGCAGAGTTGTGTTTCAGGATGCAGTTGTTGACGTGCTTCCAGTACTACGTCTCTGTCCAGGAAGGCGCAACCTGACCTCGTCGTCACTAGCATCTTCCTCCATCTCCTCTGCTGACCTCATCTCTTGGCTGACTGTGGGTTGACAGTAAGTGGGATCTCCGACCTCATCATCATCACCCTGTGCGTTATCACACCCGTCGTCCTCAGAGCCAACCTGTTCCTGCCCTGACAAAAAACTAAATTTGTCGCTCCAATCAGGTATTTGAGTCTTATCATCGTCTTCCTCATTGTCTCCACCAACAGGAGTTACAGTTTGGGAATGAGGGTCTACATTATGGTCAGAACCTTCTGCGTCTGGTCCTGGATCCGACTCATAAAGATTCTGGGCATCAGTGCAGATCATTTCCTCGTCTGGATTCACAGAAGCGCTGGAGTCGACCTCTGATTCCCAGGCTATAGTATGAGTAAACAGCTCTGCAGACTCAACCATCTGTTCTACCTCATACTCAGACGGGCAGCTGGAGATTTGGGAGCTGTGAGGAAGCAAGTGCGATTTGGGTGACACCTTTGAGGACTGGAGTATTTGTGATGTTGAAGTTGATGTGGAGGAGAGCCCACTTAAAGGAGCACTTGATATCCGTTGAAGCACCTGCTGTTTTTGTGCCTCATCTGGAATTTGTAGCGATTGGCGTGGCCGTAAGAAAGGGATCTTATCACATTGTCCGCTAAAAGAAGTAGACATTTTAGTTTGGCTGGAAGATGGTCTTTCTTCTGCACCTACCCCACGGACACAACCTTTTTTCCCCTTCCCAACACGCCTATTCCCCTTTCCACCAGCAGCAGGCCTTTTTCCACTCATTTTGGTGGTTAACTAATTCACAACTCTGGAGTTGTTTGCACAAAAAAACAATGGATGGGAACCGAGCAGAGCTGAGTGGCCAAACTGTGGTATTAGGCCAAAGCTATTGGCTGGGTTAGATGCAGAAAAAAATTATTCTTAATTTGCAACCTGATGGAGGTCAGTATAGATGGACTAATAGACCAAGTCCCACACACCGCTAGAAGCCCAAATATTTTTTCAGAGCTAGATGCAGAAAAAAATTATATTCAATTTGCAACCTGCTGGAGGTCAGTATAGAAGGACTAATAGAACAAGTCCCACACACTGCTAGAAGCCCAAATATTTTTTCAGAGCTAAATGAAGAAAAAAATTATTTTTAATTTGCAACCTGATGGAGGTCAGTATAGATGGACTAATAGACCAAGTCCCACACACTGCTAGAAGCCCAAATATTTTTTCAGAGCTAGATGCAGAAAAAAATTATTTTTAATTTGCAACCTGATGGAGGTCAGTATAGATGGACTAATAGACCAAGTCCCACACACCGCTAGAAGCCCAAATATTTTTTCAGAGCTAGATGCAGAAAATTTTTTTATTCAATTTGCAACCTGATGGAGGTCAGTATAGATGGACTAATAGACCAAGTCCCACACACTGCTAGAAGCCCAAATATTTTTTCAGAGCTAGATGCAGAAAAAAATTATTTTTAATTTGCAACCTGATGGAGGTCAGTATAGATGGACTAATAGACCAAGTCCCACACACTGCTAGAAGCCCAAATATTTTTTCAGAGCTAGATGCAGAAAAAAATTATTTTTAATTTGCAACCTGATGGAGGTCAGTATAGATGGACTAATAGAACAAGTCCCACACGCTGCTAGAAGCCCAAATATTTTTTCAGAGATAAGTGAAGAAAAAAATTATTTTTAATTTGCAACCTGATGGAGGTCAGTATAGATGGACTAATAGACCAAGTCCCACACACCGCTAGAAGCCCAAATATTTTTTCAGAGCTAGATGCAGAAATTTTTTTTATTCAATTTGCAACCTGATGGAGGTCAGTATAGATGGACTAATAGACCAAGTCCCACACACTGCTAGAAGCCCAAATATTTTTTCAGAGCTAGATGCAGAAAAAAATTATTTTTAATTTGCAACCTGATGGAGGTCAGTATAGATGGACTAATAGACCAAGTCCCACACACTGCTAGAAGCCCAAATATTTTTTCAGAGCTAGATGCAGAAAAAAATTATTTTTAATTTGCAACCTGATGGAGGTCAGTATAGATGGACTAATAGAACAAGTCCCACACGCTGCTAGAAGCCCAAATATTTTTTCAGAGATAAATGAAGAAAAAAATTATTTTTAATTTGCAACCTGATGGAGGTCAGTATAGATGGACTAATAGACCAAGTCCCACACACTGCTAGAAGCCCAAATATTTTTTCAGAGCTAGATGCAGAAAAAAATTATTTTTAATTTGCAACCTGATGGAGGTCAGTATAGATGGACTAATAGACCAAGTCCCACACACTGCTAGAAGCCCAAATATTTTTTCAGAGCTAGATGCAGAAAAAAATTATATTCAGTTTGCAACCTGATGGAGGTCAGTATAGATGGACTAATAGAATGATGCTATGCCCAAAAGATTTTACTTCACTAGGTGCAGTAAAAAAATTGGTATTCTATACACAGGTGGTATATCTTGCAACACAGATAGGCTACTCCACTGACTAACACACTCTGCAATAGGCCAAAAAGGATTAGCTTTGCTAGATTCAGCCAAATGCTGTGAAAAAAACTTGCACAGCACTGGCACAGACCTGCCTGGCAAAAACTGATAGGAACTGATGTAACCTAGTCCTGAAAAGGACTCCAATTACAATTAGTCTTTACTCCCACAATCTATTTAAGAGCACAGACCTGCCTGATAAAAGTCGTAGGAAATGCTGTAACCTAGTCCTTAAAAGGACTGCAATCACAACTATTCCCTACTCCCAAGCTATCTGTATATTTGTGCGAAAATTGGCTTGAAATTAACAAGGTATAGCGCACACAGCAACAGCGGTGCCGTCTAACACGCAGCTGCAGCAGTGAGAAAATGGTGGCGACGGGGAAAATGGCTTGGTCTTATAGGGCAAGGACATGTGACATACACTGCCAATCACACATGCCCTTGTTTGTGTGAAAAAAAGCACTTCGCTCCGTGTGTGCGCTGCTGATAGGCTGACAGATTGCACCTCCCCACTGCAAATGCGGGAAAGATAAAAAAAAATGGAGATCTTCATTGTTCCTGCAGAGATCCATCCCCTGCCCCTCCCCCCCGCCCCGCTGTACACTCAAACTGCGTATTAACATTAATTTTCATCATTACTGAGAAAAAATCCAGTTATGATTTTGGTGCACGAACAGTTATCGAACATAACCTCGAACAGCCGAATTTTTCTCAAATTGTTCGTGTTCGCCGACCGGCTCGAACACCGCCCAAAACAGCTCGAATTTGAGATTGGCGAACAGTTCGAGTAGAACAACGCTCATCTCTAGTGAAATGCACCCTGTCACACACAGAGTTTCTCAAAGAAGCGGTGATGTTGTGTGCGACATGCTGGTGGAGCGCAGGCACACCTTTCTTTGAGAAGTAGTGCCGACTGGGCATCTGGTACTGGGGCACTGCGACGGACATAAGGTCTCGAAAATCCTCTGTGTCCACCAGGCGGAAAGGCAGCATTTCTGTAGCCAAGAGCTTGCAGATGGTGAAATTCAACCTCTTAGCTTTCTCATGGCTAGGAGGAAATGGTCTTTTACTTGTCCACATCTGAGGGACCGAGGGCTGGCTGTTGTGCTTAGACGGGGTTGATAAGGGTGTCCCCGGCAAACTGCCGGTCTCTGAGGAAGATGCAGGCGGACATGTTAGGTTGCCTTGATCCAAAGGTGGTGCTATCGATGTCGGACAGCGCTCAACACCAGCTGGTGTTACCACCTCCAAAGAAAATGATGACCTGCCAATCACGCTGCCTGTTGCGTGTAAAGAGGTGGCAGGTCTGCGCCCCAAAACAGGTGTGACTGCTGTCCCCCCAGTCACAGAGGATGAAGAGGCCGCGGATGTACAAGATATGGCAGAAGGTGGGTGGCACGGCCGGCTAGGCCGCATTGTAGCACACTGAGCTTCCCACTGCAACTTATGCTTCATGTCCATGTGCCGGTTCATGCATGAAGTACTCAAACTATGTATTTTTTGGCCTCTACTTAGCTTTTGCTGACAAATGTTACAGATAACACGACTTGGGTCATCTTTATCGATCTGAAAAAATGCCCAGGCTATGCAAGGCTTAGCACCCATGCGACCTGAAGAGCCACCACGACTTGTGGTGAGAGGCAGAGTTGTGTTTGAGGATGCAGTTGTTGACGTGCTTCCAGCACTACGTCTCTGTCCAGGAAGGCGCAACCTGACCTCGTCGTCACTAGCATCTTCCTCCACCTCCTCTGCTGACCTCATCTCTTGGCTGACTGTGGGATGACAGTAAGTGGGATCTCCAACCTCATCATCATCATCCTGTGCGTTATCACACCCGCCGTACTCAGAGCCAACCTGTTCCTGCCCTGACAAAAAACTAAAGTTGTCGCTCCAATCAGGTATTTGAGTCTCATCATCATCTTCCTCATTGTCTCCACCAACAGGAGTTACAGTTTGGGAATGAGGGTCTACATTATGGTCAGAACCTTCTGCGTCTGGTCCTGGATCCGACTCATAAAGATTCTGGGCATCAGTGCAGATCATTTCCTCGTCCGGATTCACAGAAGAGCTGGAGTCGACCTCTGATTCCCAGGCTATAGTATGAGTAAACAGCTCTGCAGACTCAACCATCTGTTCTACCTCATACTCAGACGGGCAGCTGGAGATTTGGGAGCTGTGAGGAAGCAAGTGCGATTGGGGTGACACCTTTGAGGACTGGAGTATTTGTGATGTTGAAGTTGATGTGGAGGAGAGCCCACTTAAAGGAGCACTTGATATCCGTTGAAGCACCTGCTGTTTTTGTGCCTCATCTGGAATTTGTAGCGATTGGCGTGGCCGTAAGAAAGGGATCTTATCACATTGTCCGCTAAAAGAAGTAGACATTTTAGTTTGGCTGGAAGATGGTCTTTCTTCTGCAGATGTTACTGTTGCTTTAACACCTACCCCACGGACACAACCTTTTTTCCCCTTCCCAACACGCCTATTCCCCTTTCCACCAGCAGCAGGCCTTTTTCCACTCATTTTGGTGGTTAACTAATTCACAACTCTGGAGTTGTTTGCACAAAAAAACAATGGATGGGAACCGAGCAGAGCTGAGTGGCCAAACTGTGGTATTAGGCCAAAACTATTGGCTGGGTTAGATGCAGAAAAAAATTATATTCAATTTGCAACCTGATGGAGGTCAGTATAGATGGACTAATAGAATAAGTCCTACACACAGCTAGAAGCCCAAATATTTTTTCAGAGTTAGATGCAGAAAAAAAATATATTCAGTTTGCAACCTGATGGAGGTCAGTATAGATGGACTAATAGAGAAAGTCCCACACACTGCTAGAAGGCCAAATATTTTTTCAGAGCTAGATGCAGACAAAAAATTATTTTTAATTTGCAACCTGATGGAGGTCAGTATAGATGGACTAATAGAGAAAGTCCCACACACTGCTAGAAGGCCAAATATTTTTTCAGAGCTAGATGCAGATATAAATTATTTTTAATTTGCAACCTGATGGAGGTCAATATAGATGGACTAATAGAGAAAGTCCCACACACTGCTAGAAGGCCAAATATTTTTTCAGAGCTAGATGCAGAAAAAAATTATTTTTAATTTGCAACCTGATGGAGGTCAGTATAGATGGACTAATAGAACAAGTCCCACACACAGCTAGAAGGCCAAATATTTTTTCAGAGGTAGATGCAGATAAAAATTATTTTTAATTTGCAGCCTGATGGAGGTCAGTATAGATGGACTAATATAGAAAGTCCTACACAATGCTAGAAGGCCAAATATTTTTTCAGAGCTAGATGCAGACAAAAAATTATTTTGAATTTGCAACCTGATGGAGGTCAGTATAGATGGACTAATAGAGAAAGTCCCACACACTGCTAGAAGGCCAAATATTTTTTCAGAGCTAGATGCAGACAAAAAATTATTATTAATTTGCAACCTGATGGAGGTCAGTATAGATGGACTAATAGAGAAAGTCCCACACACTGCTAGAAGGCCAAATATTTTTTCAGAGCTAGATGCAGATAAAAATTATTTTTAATTTGCAACCTGATGGAGGTCAGTATAGATGGACTAATAGAGAAAGTCCCACACACTGCTAGAAGGCCAAATATTTTTTCAGAGCTAGATGCAGAAAAAAATTATATTCAGTTTGCAACCTGATGGAGGTCAGTATAGATGGACTAGTAGAAGAAGTCCCACACGCAGCTAGAAGCCCAAATATTTTTTCAGAGGTAGATGCAGAAAAAAATTATATTCAGTTTGCAACCTGATGGAGGTCTGTATAGATGGATTAATAGAACAAGTCCCACACACAGCTAGAAGCCCAAATATTTTTTCAGAGGTAGATGCAGAAAAAAATTATATTCAGTTTGCAACCTGATGGAGGTCTGCATAGATGATTTAATAGAACAAGTCCCACACACAGCTAGAAGCCCAATATATTTTCAGAGGTAGATGCAGAAAAAAAATATATTCAGTTTGCAACCTGATGGAGGTCAGTATGGATGGACTAATAGAGAAAGTCCCACACACTGCTAGAAGGCCAAATATTTTTTCAGAGCTAGATGCAGACAAAAAATTATTTTTAATTTGCAACCTGATGGAGGACAGTATAGATGGACTAATAGAGAAAGTCCCACACACTGCTAGAAGCCCAAATATTTTTTCAGAGCTAGATGCAGATATAAATTATTTTTAATTTGCAACCTGATGGAGGTCAGTATAGATGGACTAATAGAGAAAGTCCCACACACTGCTAGAAGCCCAAATATTTTTTCAGAGCTAGATGCAGAAAAAAATTATATTCAGTTTGCAACCTGATGGAGGTCAGTATAGATGGACTAATAGAACAAGTCCCACACACAGCTAGAAGCCCAAATATTTTTTCAGAGGTAGATGCAGAAAAAAATTATATTCAGTTTGCAACCTGATGGAGGTCTGTATAGATGGATTAATAGAACAAGTCCCACACACAGCTAGAAGCCCAATATTTTTTCAGAGGTAGATGCAGAAAAAAAATATATTCAGTTTGCAACCTGATGGAGGTCAGTATAGATGGACTAATAGAGAAAGTCCCACGCACTGCTAGAAGGCCAAATATTTTTTCAGAGCTAGATGCAGACAAAAAATTATTTTTAATTTGCAACCTGATGGAGGTCAGTATAGATGGACTAATAGAGAAAGTCCCACACACTGCTAGAAGCCCAAATATTTTTTCAGAGCTAGATGCAGATATAAATTATTTTTAATTTGCAACTTGATGGAGGTCAGTATAGATGGACTAATAGAGAAAGTCCCACACACTGCTAGAAGGCCAAATACTTTTTCAGAGCTAGATGCAGAAAAAAATTATATTCAGTTTGCAACCTGATGGAGGTCAGTGTAGATCAGGGGTCTCAAACACGCGGCCCGTGGGCCGCATGCGGCCCCTGAGGCTGCTTTATGCGGCCCGCATGCACAGACCCCTTGAATATCCCGACCTGGTCCAGGAGGAGCCGCCGACAGCAGCGCTGATTTGCCACACAGAGACTGTTTCCCAGCACTGCATTTCCAATGCCAGCCGCTGGCCAATCAGAGGCCAGCAGCTGATATCTGCGTGTCGGCGCAGCGAATATGACGTCATTGCCATATGCAGATGTCAGCTGCTGGCCTCTGATTGGCTGGCGGCTGACATTGAAAATGCTGTGCTGGGAGACAGTCTCTGTGCGGCAATGCAGCGCTGCTGTCGGCGGCTCCTCCTGGACCAGGTCGGGATCGTCAAGGGGTTGGACTCTGTGGTGCCTGCGGGCCACATCTGCAGGAAGGCCGCCGAGGGAACGGAGGACAGGTGAGAATCATCTTTTTTTTTTTCTATTTTATGTGTGTGAAGAACAGCACAGGGGGCACAGAGCCACAACATGGGGACCTGGATGGGGCACATAGCCACAAGATGGGGACCTGGATGGGGCACATAGCCCCAAGATGGGGACCTGGATGAGGCACATTAGTACAAGATGGGCGCCAGGATGGGGAACGTTGCCACAGGATGGGGACCTGGATGGGGCACATAGCCACAAGATGGGGACCTGGATGGGGCACATAGCCACAAGATGGGGACCTGGATGGGGCACAGAGCCACAACATGGGGACCTGGATGGGGCACAGAGCCACAAGAGGGGACCTGGATGGGGCACAGAGCCACAACATGGGGACCTGGATGGGGCACATAGCCACAAGAGGGGACCTGGATGGGGCACATAGCCACAAGATGGGGACCTGGATGGGGCACATAGCCACAAGATGGGGACCTGGATGGGGCACATAGCCACAAGAGGGGACCTGGATGGGGCACATAGCCACAAGATGGGGACCTGGATGGGGCACATAGCCACAAGATGGGGACCTGGATGGGGCACAGAGCCACAAGATGGGGACCTGGATGGGGAACATTGCCACAGGATGGGGACCTGGATGGGGCACATAGCCCCAAGATGGGGACCTGGATGAGGCACATTAGTACAAGATGGGCGCCAGGATGGGGAACGTTGCCACAGGATGGGGACCTGGATGGGGCACATAGCCACAAGATGGGGACCTGGATGGGGCACATAGCCACAAGATGGGGACCTGGATGGGGCACAGAGCCACAACATGGGGACCTGGATGGGGCACAGAGCCACAAGAGGGGACCTGGATGGGGCACATAGCCACAAGAGGGGACCTGGATGGGGCACATAGCCACAAGATGGGGACCTGGATGGGGCACATAGCCACAAGATGGGGACCTGGATGGGGCACAGAGCCACAAGATGGGGACCTGGATGGGGCACAGAGCCACAAGATGGGGATCTGGATGGGGAACATTGCCACAGGATGGGGACCTGAATGGGTCACATAGCCCCAAGATGGGGACCTGGATGAGGCACATTAGTACAAGATGGGCGCCAGGATGGGGAACGTTGCCACAGGATGGGGACCTGGATGGGGCACATAGCCACAAGATGAGGACCTGGATGGGGCACAGAGCCACAAGATGGGGACCTGGATGGGGCACAGAGCCACAAGATGGGGACCAGAGCCACAAGATGTGGACCAGAGCCACAAGATGGGGACCTGGATGGGGAACATTGCCACAGGATGGGGACCTGGATGGGGCACATAGCCCCAAGATGGGGACCTGGATGAGGCACATTAGTACAAGATGTGCGCCAGGATGGGGAACGTTGCCACAGGATGGGGACCTGGATGGGGCACATTAGTACAAGATGGGGAACATTACTACAAGATGTTTTCCATTATTACTATATGATGCTAATTGTAAGACAATATTACTGTATGTGGCCAATTGGGGGAAATAAAATTGTAAAAAAAATAAAAAATAAAATAAAGCATGAAAAAATATTGGGAACTAAAAATGCTGTTTTATATGTAAACTAAAGTAAACACAAAAAAGTGCACGTTTATTATCGCCACATCCATAACGACCCAAGCCATAAAAAATAAACACGGCAAAAATGTTCAAAAGGTGTATACAAAAAAAATGGTATCACTAAAAATGTCACATTGAACAAAGAATGCGGCCCCCCAAATTCAAATTTTTTCCATGTGCGGCCCATATACCCAGCCGAGTTTGAGACCCCTGGTATAGATGGACTAATAGAACAAGTCCCACACACAGCTAGAAGGCCAAATATTTTTTCAGAGGTAGATGCAGATAAAAATTATTTTTAATTTGCAGCCTGATGGAGGTCAGTATAGATGGACTAATAGAGAAAGTCCCACACACTGATAGAAGGCCAAATATTTTTTCAGAGCTAGATGCAGACAAAAAATTATTTTTAATTTGCAACCTGATGGAGGTCAGTATAGATGGACTAATAGAGAAAGTCCCACACACTGCTAGAAGGCCAAATATTTTTTCAGAGCTAGATGCAGATAAAAATTATTTTTAATTTGCAACCTGATGGAGGTCAGTATAGATGGACTAATAGAGAAAGTCCCACACACTGCTAGAAGCCCAAATATTTTTTCAGAGCTAGATGCAGAAAAAAATTATATTCAGTTTGCAACCTGATGGAGGTCAGTATAGATGGACTAATAGAACAAGTCCCACACACTGCTAGAAGCCCAAATATTTTTTCAGAGCTAGATGCAGAAAAAAATTATATTCAATTTGCAACCTGATGGAGGTCAGTATAGATGGACTAATAGAATGATGCTATGCCCAAAAGATTTTACTTCACTAGGTGCAGTAAAAAAATTGGTCTTCTATACACAGGTGGTATATCTTGCAACACAGATAGGCTACTCCACTGACTAACACACTCTGCAATAGGCCAAAAAGGATTAGCTTTGCTAGATTCAGCCAAATGCTGTGAAAAAAACTTGCACAGCACTGGCACAGACCTGCCTGGCAAAAACTGATCGGAACTGATGTAACCTAGTCCTGAAAAGGACTGCAATTACAATTAGTCTTTACTCCCACAATCTATCTATTTAAGAGCACAGACCTGCCTGATAAAAGTCGTAGGAAATGCTGTAACCTAGTCCTTTAAAGGACTGCAATCACAACTATTCCCTACTCCCAAGCTATCTGTAGATTTGTGCGAAAATTGGCTTGAAATTAACAAGGTATAGCGCACACAGCAACAGCGGTGCCGTCTAACACGCAGCTGCAGCAGTGAGAAAATGGTGGCGACGGGGAAAATGGCTTGGTCTTATAGGGCAAGGACATGTGACATATACTGCCAATGACACATGCCCTTGCTTGTGTGAAAAAAAGCACTTCGCTCCGTGTGCGCGCTGCTGATAGGCTGACAGATTGCACCTCCCCACTGTAAATGCGGGAAAGAGAAAAAAAAATGGAGATCTTCATTATTCCTGCAGAGATCCATCGCCTGCCCCTCCCCCCACCCCGCTGTACACTCAAACTGTGTATTAACATTAATTTTCATCATTACTGAGAAAAAATCCAGTTATGATTTTGGTGCACGAACAGTTATCGAACATAACCTCGAACAGCCGAATTTTTCTCAAATCGTTCGTGTTCGCCGAAGGGCTCGAACACCGCCCAAAACAGCTCGATTTTGAGATTGGCGAACAGTTCGAGTCGAACAACGCTCATCACTAGTCCTGTTCTGCTGCCAGCAGCTGATGTCACCATGTAAGCAGCGCATGATGTCACTGCCTGGACAATGGGCATGGGGAGCAGTGGGGAGCAGTGAACATTCATTCTCCTTAATAGCGCACAGTGTCAGCCACAGCCGCCGCTCCTGCAGAGGCTCAGCTATCATATTTGCCCTCTATTAAAGAGAATGAATATTCACTGCTCTTCATTCCCAAGGGCGTTGGAGAGCAATGAATGATTAATTAGATGAGGATTCACATCCATGGATGGGATTCCCTGGATTCAGGGAAAATTTGTATTAATTTGTATTGGAAATGGTCATGCTTCCAATTTTCAAAATCCATCTCATTTTCCATGTGGAAAAGGTCTGTCGTATCCGCAGTATGTGGATGACATTTCCAAAATCTCATCTATTTGCCTAGTTGTATATTCTGCTTCAGACTTTACCTGAGCTATTTGCATAAAAATGACATTTCCAAAATCTCATCTATTTGCCTAGTTGTATATTCTGCTTCAGACTTTACCTGAGCTATTTGCATAAAAATTCTGCAGCAGCTCGGTTGTATGTGATCATACATTAAGCTCTGACTGTGCCAAACTATGCTATATGATTTTAAAGGGAATGTGACAGCTGATACATGCTGCTCTAACCACAGACACCATGTATTAGATGGCTGTATGATTTCAGCCCTGTTAGTTTGATTCTGGAATTCGTGTGTGTATAGGGAGAGACCTGTCACTCCAGGAGAGTGGGCGGATAGAAGCCACGGCTTTTAAAGTATGTTTTTTCTGAAATGCTGGAGTGTGTCAGAATCAAACATACCTGGCCAGTGGCTAATACATGCAGCATGTGTGGCACCCCAGGGGGTCTGGTTCCCACAGTGATAGAAATATCACGTCTGAGAGCAAGTGGGAGGTTCCCTGGTCAGGAGCCCTTGAACATGCAACACCTCCTGTCCCAGACCAGATAGGGGAGGAACCTGCCCTATATAAACTGGATCTGGGACGGGGTTAGTTCAGTTAGAGCCTGGAGTGAAGTTCCAGACACAGGGAAAGGAACAGCTAGGAGCTCTGAGTGTACATTGAGCTGCACAGTGTTGGGTTGTGAGCAGAGGTCCTACTAAATTGACATCATTTCATCATGCCACCCTCATGAAATTGTTTTTTTTGAAAGTTTGGTCAGAAATATGTACACCAGTACACATGCTGGAGGTCATTTTCTAGGGCTCTGGCAATGTTCCTCCTGTTGCTTCTTACACAAAGTAACAGATTTTGGTCCTGCTATTGGGTTGATGCCCTTCTATGTTCCTGTCCTGCTCCTATCTTGTGAGGTCCTGTTATGTGAGCCATGCTCTTGAGTTTGTGCTGGGAGACACAGCTAACATTCCAACAATGGCCATCCTGGAGAAGTGTGGACCCATCCTGAATGGGCAGCAGGTTCCACCTCATGCTGTCAGTAAGGAAAAAGACATTTGAAAAATTTCAAAATGAGAGACGAATAAGTCAGGAAGGATAAGTCAATCCTCTGTGGCCACCACCGGCAAAACCATTCCTTGTCTTTTAGCTTCCTCTCTAGTACTCCTGTTGTCACTTTTATTTGCATCACGACAGGTGAACATCATTTATGCATGGAAACATTGATGTCCTTGCAGATTAATTGAGGTGGTGTTATACAGTGATTCCTTAATTGTTTTGAGTGGTGTATTTTGATAAGGGCTTTATTAATAAAGTAGTCCCACCATGCAATCAGACAGGGGAAACAATTTAAATTTTTGCTTCATGGTGGTAGTCCCGTTCGCTAATAGGACCTCTATAGAGGTGCATAGGTGTCACATAGGGTGTGTTTGTATGAGAGTAGAGATGGCCCCAAAAACAGAACTAAATAAAGGTTTTAATAACTAAGGGAAAGTTTAGATTTTGGTATCTAAATTAATAACTTAACATAAAGATGTAAAGAGTTTGAAAACCTTGAATTTCTTGCTTTATAAAATATGAATGGGAAGAATTGTCATACGGGACCATTTGCAAAGATAATGTAAAATACAAGATGGTGCTGGACTATTTTATTCAATTCTCTTGGTAAAATGTATCTCTTTATATGGAAATGTAAAAGTAACTTGTTTAGATACATGGCAAAAAACCTCACAGATAATTGTAATGAGTAATATATGAAATATTAAATACCTAAAAAAAATAATAAGACCAATTTCGATAGAGCGTTCATTCTTTCAGGGAAGTTTGAGAAATAATAACTGATTCACTTTTATGAGCCACAAGGCTTTTTAGTTAATTTTATTAAATTTAAGATTTAAAACATGATCTCTCTGTTTTTTTTTCTGGTTTCAACAATTGCTTGTATTTTCAATGTTATATAAAAATTAAATATAAAAATATAAGTTTAGTAATAAAAAAAACATAGAGAAATTTAGAGATGTGCTTTCAGAAATTCACCATATAAAACCATCTATAAAATAATTTTAAGACATTGCAATTCTGTCATTTCACCTCTGGGCGCCGCTGTTTAACCAGAAAGGAGAAAAATGCAGAAAGGGAAATCCATTGGAGTGTTCCTTTGTCACATACATTGCTGATATGCAGAAGGAAAAGCAACCATTTTCTAGATTCTCCTGTGCTGAGAGCTAAGAAAAAAGAGATATTGTAAGTATTTTTCTGTTTATCATTTGCATTGGATGAAAAATGTCAGATGGAAAAGATGAAATCTGCTATACAGGGTGGCACAAGAATCAGATGGCAAGTAATATATGTCTTATTTTCTTACCTTTGCTACTCAATCTCAGATCAGATTCATTATTCCATTTTAGAAGAAATGAGGAAAGACTCAAATATTGCTCATGGCTACTGATTAGATATTAAGCAGCTCTCAGCTAGAAAACTGAGGGTTGTGTCCAGAGCTTCAGAGAGATATTTCAGTATCAATGGACAGGATAGACGGAGAGATAATTTGTGGAGCAGAAGCTACTTGTCTTCTAACCTTAGATGCTATGGGTGAAAATGAATGTAATACTTTTAAAATTAAAGTTGAATTTCAGGATATAAATAATTATCCACAGTTTTTTCATAATAAAACTGTTTTACAAGACTTGCCTTATGCAGTGCAGAAGATCCAGATATTGGTAGTGCAGACATACAAGCTCAGTGATAATCTGTATTTTACACTCACTGAGGATATCAGAACAGAAGCGAAGAAATATCCAGAGCTTGTCCTAAAGAAACCATTAGAGACAAAAAAAGACACTCATGAATACTGACAGCCTTGGATGGAGGAAATCCTATCAAGTTTCTTACAACATTGCTAAAATAATTGCTACAGATGTGAATGACAATGTCCCCATATTTAGTCAAGATATATATAAGGTCACTTTAAAGAAACGGTTCCCAAACAATTCTACAGTAATCATGAAAAGTGCCACGGACAACGATGAAGGAGTCAATTCATAGATCCTTAAAATATGCAGAAATAATCATCATACAGGAAAATTCAACAATTAACCAAAACGCCAGGAAAATCAAGATCAAACTTGGATTTTGAAGCAACAAAAAATGTGTCAATTGCCTATATACCCCTAGAATGGAGGAAGCCTTGTAGCCGATTTTAAGGCACATGTAGAAGTCAAAGATATCCATCAGCTCCTTATCTTCTGCTATTCATGAAAATTCTGCACCTGGAACAATGATCGTTCTGATCGAAGTTCAAGATCAGGATTCTGGAGATAATGCAGATACTGCCTGCTAAATTCTTGAAGATGTTCCCTTTTAAATCAATATTGTGTTAAAAATTGGTAATGACATAGAAAAAATCTTTCTTTTTTCAACATCCTTATCATAGCTACAGATAGATGATCTCCACCTCTTTCCAGAACATCAGTGCCTCCTAGATATACAAATATATGATGTTAATGACAAACCACCATTGTTTTCTCAATCGAAATATGTGGCTTACGTGCCAGAGAAAAATTTACAACGAGCTTCAATATTCAGTATAAAAGCCTCAGATCCTGACAATGCTAAAATAGTTGACTCAATTTTAAGCAAAGGATGCAGAAGGCCTTGTAGTATACTGCATTGGTGGAAGTCAAAGATGAGAATAACAGTGCTCCTGAGATAATCTGTCAGCTCATTACCTAATCTTTTTCCTGATTGAAATTTGCGACTAACATTCTGGAGATAATGTAGATCCTCACTGCCATAAACTTGGAGATTTTTCCTTTATCTTATTGTTTTCTGGAACTTACTATATACTTGGACTAGAATAATAATGTACAAAATTCTTATATCCATCACCAGATCGTTATAGCACAGTTGTGTTTGGGATGGTGCCTTTTGTTTATGAGCCTACTTTTTTAATAGCAAAAGTAGTGGCAGTGAATTCAGAATCTGATCATACTTTATGGCTCTCTTATAACTGTATATAAGTGTTAGACCAAACAAGAAACAAGATTTGTTATAAATGAGCACATCATGCAGCTGTCAATCAAAAGGACGTGTTAAGCTACAAGCTTGTAATGATGATGGAGGACCATGGACATTCTGATCTCACTGCTACATCCACCTTAAAGGGGTTTTCCTGTTTGGGAAAACCCATCTCCCCTGGTTGCAATTTCTTTTAAAAGAAAATCAAACTATGCCCACATATGTTCCCGGGTCTGTCATTGTCTGCAGTGCTGACATAACTTTGATAGCGCTACAGCCAATAACTGAGATCAGCTCTACATAAGGTGATAGCATGAGCTCTTCAGAGCCATGAGCTCAGTTATTGGCTGCAGCACTATCAAAGTTATGTCACCGCTGAAGTCAATAACAGACATCGGGAGCAGTGGCAGAAACTGAGCGCTAGACCTGGGAAGAGTAAGCAAAAAACAGTTTGTTTTTCTAAAACAAACTTAAGCCAAGAAACGGTGGGCTTCCAAATCAGGGAAAAAACTATAAGCCTTTTTATTGCAGATGACTTTAAACAAGTTTTTTAACTTAGCAAGAAACTGAAGTATGAAGAACCTCAAAGAAAGTTACAATTAAACTTAATTGTTGGAATTTTATTTATTTCCTTAAAAAATAACCTGGAAAGAAAAGTTGAATACACAGTGACAAGCTTTCTTTAAAATTATTGTTGTGAATCTGAGAGTAGGCTGAAGTAAATCCAGTGTGAGTAACAGAGGGTTACTTAAAGAAATCTATTTTAGTGTTCTTTATTAACTTATTTTTAAAGTTGATAAACCTTGACATATATTTAATGGATGTCTTGACTAATGCCATTTCTTAACTCTCCTTCACCTATCGGCTAATATGTTCAAAAAATTCTAGGGCGAATGACTATACAAACTTTCCTATTCCCTGGTTGAATTTATTGGACATACTGTATGTTCTACTTCAATTGTACTAAATGAATAAGTAACTAGAATATGTCTATTTAAGTCCATATTGTTTCATGAAAACTGCTTCATGAATGCTGAACGCACCAACAATAAAGTGTTAAAGTGGAGAGAACTTTAAAAGTGATAACTAAGTTTTTCAAATAAAAATATACAGAGCAAAAAATAAAATATTCTAATAATTTCAAGCTTTAAAGCATAATCTTAGTGTCTTGCAATTCTGTATTTTCACCTCTGAGCGCCGCTGTTTAACCATTAAGTAGAAAAATTTAGAACCAGAAATCCACTGGTATTTTCCTTTGTCACTCACATTGCTGATCTGCAGAAAGAACCACAGACATTTTCTGGATTCTCCTGGATACAGAGCTAAGGATACATATATATTAAAAAGAGAGTTAGAGAAATTATAGCATTTTTCTATATAACATTTTCATTGGATGATAAAGTCTTACTGGATTTTCTATGGAACTATGCTTCTGAAGATGGACAAGACGGAGCCTCCTATACAGGGCTGCACAGGAATCAGATGGCAAGTAATATATGTCTTATTTTCTTATCTTTATTACTCAGTCTCAGGTCAGATTCATTACTCCATTGTAGAAGAAACGAGAAAAGACTCTGTTATAGCAAATATTGCAGATGACCTTGGATTATATATTATGCAGCTCTCATCTAGAAAACTGAGGATTGTGTCGAAAGCTGCAGAAAAGTATTTTTATGTAAAACTAGAAAATGGAAATCTACAAACAAGGGACAGAATAGACAGAGAGACATTGTGTGGGAGAGCAGCTTCTTGCTCCATAACCTTTAATGCTGTGGTTGAAAATCCATTAAATATTTTTAAGATTAAAGTTGACATTCAGGATATTAATGATAATGCTCCACATTTTTTCCATGATAAAACTACTTTAGAAATATTGGAATTGACATCTCCAGGAGCAAGATTTGCTTTACAAGGTGCAGAAGATCCAGATATTGGTAGTAATTCAGTGCAGACATACAAGCTCAGTGATAATCAGTATTTTACACTTACTGAGAATATAAGAACAGATGGGAGTAAATATCCAGAGCTTGTCCTAGAGAAACCATTAGATCGAGAAACACAAGAAACTCATGAATTAATACTAACAGCCTTGGATGGAGGAAATCCTATCAGGTCTGGTGCAACATTATTAAAGATAATTCTTATAGATGCTAATGACAATGCCCCTGTATTTACTCAGGATATGTATAAAGTCACCTTAAAGGAAAACATCCCAGTTAATTCTACAGTCATCTTGTTAAATGCTACTGACAGTGATGAAGGTGTCAATGCACAGATCACATATTCTTTTATGAAAACATCTGGAAACATACATCACACAGGAATATTTAGTATCAATACAGATACTGGTGAAATCAAGATGAATGGAAACTTGGATTTTGAAGAAACAAAGGATTATGAATTGTCTGTACAAGCCAAGGATGGTGGAGGCCTTGTAGCACATTGTAAGGTTCTGGTGGAAGTTATAGATGTAAATGACAATGCTCCTGAGATATCCATCACCTCATTATCTTCTCCTATTCCTGAGGATTCTGCCCCTGGAACAATTATCGCTCTGATCGAAGTTCATGACCAAGATTCTGGAGATAATGCAGATGTTGACTGCCAAATTCTTGAAGATGTTCCCTTTAATTTATTATCATTGGAAAATTACTATAAACTTGTTTTAAAAACTGCTATTAACAGAGAAAAAACTTGCTTTTTTAATATTACTTTTATAGCTACAGATAGAGGATCTCCATCTCTTTCCAGTACACGAGTTCTCACATTAGATATATCAGATGTCAATGACAACCCACCAACATTTGCTAAATCTACTTATGTGTCTTATGTGCCAGAGAACAATTTACCAGGAGCTTCAATATTCAGTATACAAGCCTCAGATCCTGACACAGGAGATAATGCAAAAATAATTTACTCAATTTCTAACACCATTACAGAAAGTCCATCAATAACATCTTGTCTCTCCATCAATATAGAGACCGGAGTTCTCTATGCTCAAAGATCATTCGATTATGAGCAGAAAAAGGAGTTTATAATAGAAGTCACAGCCTCAGACAATGGATCCCCCTCTCTGAGCAGCAATGTTACATTATGTATCCATATAGTAGACCAGAATGATAATGCACCAAAGATCTTATACCCATCACCAGATACCGGTGGGTCAGTTGCATTTGAGATGGTGCCTTTGGTTTCTGAGCCTGGTTCTTTAATAACCAAAGTGGTGGCAGTGGATTCTGACTCTGGACATAATTCCTGGCTTTCCTATCATTTTATATCAGTGTCAGACCAAAATCATTTTTCCATAAATGAGCACACAGGTGAGATCAGAAAATCGCGCATATTTCAGGAGAAGGACATGTTAAATTGCAAGGTTGTTGTTATAGTAAGAGACAATGGACATCCCACTCTCTCTGCTACAACCACCTTAAGTCTTATTATTGCAGATGACTTTCAGCAGGTTGTTCCTAAGCTCAACAACAAACTGGAAGATGAAGAAACTCAAAGCAACTTACAATTCTACTTAGTGGTTGGACTTGCACTTATTTCTTTGCTCTTTATAATAACTGTGATGGTGGCGATTATATCCAAATGTAAGCAGCCAAAACCATTACCAGCCTTCTCGTCTCTCACCACAAATCTGTATCCTCCAATTGATCCCAGGACCTTCTCCATGTATAGTGATGGATCGTTACCTTTACCATATTCATATAATATGTGTGTGGCACTAGATCCTGCTGAAGGTGACTTTACTTACATGAATCCAAGTGGAAATGTTCCTGTGGAAAACCTGATTGATGCTGATAATACAGAACAAGGAACTGGAAGTTTCCCAGGGGCTTCATTAAGTGCTGAACAGGTAAGATGTAACTTTCTGCCTTTTTATGAAGTTGAATAATTCATTCTTTATAACTTGTAGAATCATTTGTTTATCAGAAGCAACTCTATTTAGAGCTACCTTTCGAGACAGTCAACTAAATTTATGGATGATGTACAGTATGTCCCATATGTGCAGTTTTCATGAAATTAGAGGGGTTGGATAACATAGTGGCTCCTTGATTAGTATTCTCATCTCTAACATTGACCACTCTGGAGGACCTGTGTCCTGCTTTAATCAATAAACCTATTGATTTGTGTGGATATTGTATAATGCTTCATTTTCAACATGTTGACATTGCAGGTAAACTGAGCATTCACTTCCACGTTTTGACACTAGATTACAGTACATTGCTTGGAGTCCTGGTAGAGGAACAATTTGAAATTGATTTATTTTAATAGGGATAATTTTAATAAATAGGAATCATAAAATATTGACCACCCCTTTAAAATAGATATACAAATGGATACAAAGTCCAATGCTAGAACTTAGTTAAAAACTATTTTACCACAAATTCATACCACTCCTACAACTTAATGGTCTTTTCTTAATAAAGAATGGAAAGACACAAACCAGTTGGTCATTTTGTTGCTATAAATAATTAAAACAGTTAATATTATTAATGTTTAAATGCCCATCATTTTCAACTTTTTCTTCTTGGGCATGATATATCCCCATAAAAAAAAAATTTACATGCTGAACTAGAAATATGTGGAGTCTAAAGTACAGGAGAGCAAAACTCTTCTTCTATAATCAACTTTTAGAATACTGAAAGAAAAAATGGTGATACATTTTGTATATCTACAAATTCTTTCATTGTATTAATTGTAATGTGTAATATATCGAAAAATAGATATTTACAAAGAGTTAAACAAATCAGGAAATTAAATTGTAAAATGTTTGGAAATTTAAAGAATATTCAGTTTTCATCCACACCATGTGACACTATAACCTTTATTAAGTCATTCATACTGTTCTTTACTTTGAGTCACATTTAATAAAAATGGCTAATGGAACTTACTGGTCTTCTTGCCCATTGCAAAGAAAATCACAGCACAGGTTTTAGAAATTTTAGAAATTAAATTTTCTTAGAAATTTTAAAAATTAAATTTTCTTAGAAATGAAAACTGTTTTGATTATGAGCTCTAAGTTGTCCAGGTGGATAATTTTGGTCAATAGAGCCCTATGTGGGTACAGTTAATTATGCTCTGTATTCTAAGAGCGTTTTGTAAGCATGTACTATCCTAAAATAGAGGCTAATGTTCTGGATCTGAAGATGGTATAAGGAAAAGCAACTACACTAATAAGAGTCATAAAGAATCTAAATTATGAGGAAAAACAAAAGGTAATTAAATTTGTTTAGTTTTGGAGACAGGGAGTCAATACATTTCTAATTAGATCCTACAAAAAATGTAAAAAAAATATCTGTTCCTTGTAAAATCTTCTTACAATACGAGATATTTACTTTATCTGGAAAACAGTTTGTGTTCTTAGGCTACATGACTACTTAACCAATGGAGCTATGAACCTGTAGAAAAAACGACTGTACTTTAGGAGCAGGTCGCAATTGAAATAGTTGATTGCTTGTAAATATGTCTCAGTTTTTAACACATTTGTTTGCATAAGTGAGTTGAAACACATTTTATGGGGTTTGCTATTTTAAAGGCCTTTGCTTCCTGTTTTATAAAAGCGAAATAAAATAGTTAATTTGCAAAAACTAAAAGCTATACAAGTGCAGAATGTAAGTCTTTAAAATATAGATAACAATTAAATATTTTGACAATTCAAAATTCTACTTTGTAAGATAATTTAAGAACATTGCAATTCTGTATTTTCACCTCTGAGCGCCGCTGTTTAACCAGTAAGAAGTAAAATGCAGAAAAAGAAATTCAATGAAATTTTCCTCTGCCACATACACTGCTGATCTGCAGAAAGAATCACACTCATCTTCTGGATTCTCCTGGATATAGAGCTAAGAATATTATTTGGAAAGTCATTACAGATATCATGAACTATTTTCTGCTTAGCATTTGCATTGGATGATAAAGCCTCAACAGATAATATATGGGAAATATTCAATGAGGATGGACAAGATGGAATCTTCTACAAATAGCTGCAAAGGACTCAGATGGCAAGTAACATTTTCTCTCCTATTTTCTTGGCTGTGTCATTCAGTCTCAGGTCAGATTCATTATTCTATTGTAGAAGAAATGAGGAAAGACTCTGTTATAGCAAATATTGCAGATGACCTTGGATTAGATATTAAGCAGTTCTCATCTAGAAAACTCAGGATTTTATCCAGATCAGCAGAGAGATATTTCTATATAAATAAGAATAATGGAAATCTGCATGTAAAAGACAGGATAGACAGAGAGACATTGTGTGGAGCAGAAGATACTTGTCTTCTAACCTTTGATGTTGCAGTTGAAAATCCTTTTAATAATTTTAAAATAAAAATTGAAATTCAGGATGTTAATGATAATGCTCCACACTTTTTTAATGATAAAACTGTTTTCCAAATAATTGAACTTACGGAGATGGGAACAAAATTTGCCTGTCGAAGTGCAGAAGATCCAGATATTGGTAGTAATTCAGTGCAGGAATACAAGCTCAGTGATAATCAGTATTTTACACTCACTGAGAATATCAGAACAGATGATAGTAAATATCCAGAGCTTGTCCTAGAGAAACCATTGGATCGAGAAACACAAGATATTCATGAATTAACACTAACAGCCATGGATGGAGGAAATCCTATCTGGTCTGGTACAACGATATTAAAGATCATTGTTATAGATGCCAATGACAATGCTCCTATATTTAGTCAAGATATGTATAAAGTCACCTTAAAGGAAAACATCCCCATTAATTCCACAGTGATCATGATAAATGCTACTGATAACGATGAAGGAGTCAATGCACAGATCACATATTCTTTAATGAAAGTATCTGGAAATAACCATCATACAGGAATATTCAGAATTAACCCAAATACTGGTGAAATCAAGACCAATGGAATCTTGGATTTTGAAATAAGAAAGAATTATGAATTATCTGTAGAAGCCAAGGATGGAGGAGGCCTTGTAGCTCATTGTAAGGTTCTGGTGGAAGTCATAGATGTGAATGACAATGCTCCTGAGATATCCATCACCTCATTATCTTCTCCTATTCCTGAGGATTCTGCACCTGGAACAATGATCGCTCTGATTGAAGTTCATGATCAAGATTTTGGAGATAATGCAGAGGTTGACTGCATTATTTTTGAGGACATTTTCTTTGCTTTATTATCTTTAGACACTTACTATAGACTTGTATTAAAAAATGCTATAGACAGAGAAAAATCGTCCTCCTACAATATCACTATTATAGCTACAGATAGAGGATCTCCACCCATTTCCAGTAGACAAATTCTCAGACTGGATATATCAGATGTCAATGACAACCCACCAATATTTGCTAAACTAAATTATGTGGCTTATGTGAAAGAGAACAATTTACCAGGATCTTCAATATTCAGTATACAAGCCTCAGATCCAGACACTGGAGACAATGCCAAAATAATTTACTCAATTTCTAGCAAAATTACAGAAACTCCTTCAATGACGTCTTATCTCTCCATCAATATTGAGACCGGAGTGCTCTATGCTCAAAGATCATTTGATTATGAGCAGAACAAGGAGCTTATAATAGAAGTCACAGCCTCAGACAATGGATCCCCCTCTATGAGCAGTAATGTTACATTATTTATCCATATAATGGACCAGAATGATAATGCTCCAAAGATATTATACCCATCACCAGATACTGGTGGGTCAGCTGTGTTTGAGATGGTTCCTTTTGTTTCTGAGCCTGGTTCTTTAATAACTAAAGTGGTGGCAGTGGATGCAGACTCTGGGCACAATTCCTGGCTCTCTTATCATTTTCTTCAAGTATCAGAGCAAAATCATTTTGTCATAAGTGAGTACACAGGGGAGATCAGAACATCACGTGTATTTCAGGAAAAGGACATGTTGAATTACAAAATTGTCGTGATGGTGAAGGACAATGGACACCCCACTCTCTCTGCTACAACCACCTTAAGTCTTGTTATTGCAGATGACTTTCAGCAGGTTGTTCCTAAGCTCAACAACAAACTGAAAGATGAAGAAACTCAAAGCAACTTACAATTCTACTTAGTGGTTGGACTTGCACTTATTTCTTTGCTCTTTATAATAACTGTGATGGTGGCGATTATATCCAAATGTAAGCAGCCAAAACCATTACCAGCCTTCTCTTCTCTCACTACCAATCTGTATCCTCCAATTGATCCCAGGACCTTCTCCATGTATAGTGATGGATCGTTACCTTTACCATACTCATATAATATGTGTGTGGCACTAGATCCTGCTGAGGGAGACTTTACTTACATGAATCCAAGTGGAAATGTTCCTGTGGAAAACCTGATTGATGCTGATAATACAGAACAAGGAAGTGAAAATCTCAAAGAATCTTCTCTAAGCACAGAACAGGTAAGATGTAACTTCTTCCAGTTTTATGAATTTCTATAATAATTACAATTTCACATATAGAGTCAGTGACCTAGTAGAAGCAACTCTGTTTGGTTTAGGGCCAGTCACTTGCTTTCATGGTCTGTTTCTTAAAATTAATTTTAATTATGAAATATGATAATCAACTATAATAATAAGATAATTAAAATAGCAATTTTGTTATGCAATGAGAGGTATTGTTTAATTTAGAATTTCCATTTACTTTTAATTTTGGGAAATTGAAAGATTTTAAGTTTAAGGCTCTTCATCTCCTGACCAAAGCGGAAATCTGATATAAAGTACCTCTCCTGTTTGAACTTGTTTATCTACTGTACATTACTCAGTCTAATAAATGAAATGGACAATGTACAATGTTTAATTTTCCCTGTGGGCTGCAGGAATATTGAACATTTAGTGCCAGGTAAGTAAGTTCCAGGCAAAGCTTTAAGTCAGTTTGAAGGATCTTTTGCGTTGTCCATGTGCAAGAACATGACATTTTTACAGCTCTGTACATTATCTTAATAATGTTACACACTGATTAGTTACATCACCTTTTGCTAATTTCTTCCAACCAACTTAGAAAATAGAAAATTCGTACAACCTACAACATATGCAAGCAATGCTATGATGACCTTTTGACACCAAAAACTGTTAAAGATGGGATGATAAACCCCTTACCCCTTGTTTCATGTCCTGAGACATCAATTTTGATTTTATAAAATGTTACAATAGGGAATTGTATTCATTATGTCGTATGTTAAAAATTTTGGTTTAATAATCACATGTTTTGGATCTATCAGCATCTTCTTTTGTACAGAAGACCCTCAGAGTTGACTGTGAAGAAAATATATGTTTTGGTTTTGATTAAGAACTTTATTTTGTAGAATATTGGTGAATATCTGTGATCATAAATAGTACCATTTGATGTTAGAATTTGTGATTCATGTTCGTTACGCACTATGAGCTTCATTTAACATGTCCAATAGGGAAACTGTATTTGTTAATGCAAAAAAAATCACAGCTCAGCTTTTATACATTTAGAGCAGTTTTAGATGCCCTGATTGATTGCCATATTCAATAAGGCCACATTTAATTTTATAAATCAAGCCTTAAGTTTCTGCTGTTTAATATTACTTTGCATTCAAAGTGTATAAGGGCATATTCTAAGCCCATTCTTTCATGGTTGTCCTGTTTGTAAAAAAGGTACAAGAACAAGATTACTTATAGTTATTGATAAATAACACATTTAAATTGTTTAAAACTTGAGAAAAAAAGTCCAAGGTAAAGGTACAAACAAGATTAATGTATATGAGTATATAAATGGCTCCTGTAAAGAAAAATCATTCAACAAATTGTTTCTTAAAAGTCAACGCGTAACTGGAGAAAAAAAATCTAACTCTAGCGTTCTTTATTATTACAGCTGTAAATCAGTGGCAAAGTCTATAGTACTTTAGTAGCTAGTCAAAACTGGAACAGTTGATTTCATAATAAAGACTAACTTTTCTTAAATTTACGCTTATATAAATGTTGAATAAATATATCTCAAGGAGTGCATGTCTGCATCAAGAGCTCGGCAAATGTTATCATATGTATGCTCTTCAAACAGCACAGAATAAAGCATAAAACACTAAGCAACTCCAATAAAACAATTGCTCAAAAACTAAATAATAAGTAGTCATCAAGCTAATAAAAATACATTGGTATACTGTATATCTTATTCACATGATATTATAAATTGTATCACAGAAAACCAGAACAGTTGATTAAAAGGTATGCTGATGTTATTACATTGCTTTAATTAGACTGCAAGAAAAAAAGCAAGTTTGCAATTAATTTGCTTTTTCTATCTACTGTCATTTTCCTGCTTTGAGAGGTTTTTTATTATATAATATACAGCTTGTTTCCATGCAGTTCAGTCATCAGAGACTGGCTGAGTGTGTGCACTAGCTAGATTGCAGGAAATGAGTTAACTCCTAACATTACAGCCACTTTTCTCCAGTCCCTTGATTTCTATACAACAGTTAGCAGTTCACCTCCTTCCTCTTCCCTCTCAGCTCCTGGCAATTTGCTGTTCCAAATCTTACAAAATCACCAGCTCCCACCATCGACATTTTCCAGAATAGTTCTCCTAATCACAGCTCTTACTTTCCTGTGCTATACTTTACTTTCCTGTGTGCTATTCGAATGCCCTGTTACCTCTTTGTGTAAGTACAGTGATATCAGTGTACACTCCAGAATAAACCATTGATAGCTGAATGTGTTACAGTAGAACAATAAAGTTTAACATAAGTTCTGATAACGCTGCAGCTCGGCTACTGATGAGAACTTTTACTCAATTATATGTGCCCACCCCCACAAAACCAAACACAACAACAGCTAAAAAGGATACTGATCTTCTCAAGAGACCACTTGAGAATACCCCCTTTAAGGATACCAAAAGGAAACAAAAAGTGACAATGGAGACTAAGCAAGAAAAATAAAGGCATTCACAAATGTGCATATAGGAAAGTGCATAACGTTTGTTGCAGAAAATATATAAGAATCAGATGTGATGAGCAATGGGGGAGGCACCAGAAGTAGCAGAGGGGTCAAATGAGACATGTAGTCACACTGGCAGCAGATTTTAAGGTCACGGTAGCTGAAGTGGGATTATGGACCCTTAAACACCTCACTCGTGTCCACAACAATTGTCAATAGCGGGAGGCATCACTTATGAAGATGGTATAGGAACCCCGGGGGCACCCCTTTAGACGTGGTGTCTGGGTTTTGTGTTGGAGCGCCCGTGATGTTCGTGCAATTGCAAGCAGCCAGATGCAAGTGTTATCTTGTAAATGTAACACTTTACAGAAGCAGAAAACAGGGTACAGTCTCTCTCATAAAGTCAAAGTTGCGGTAGTTCACAATATAAGTTACACTGCATATTGTACATATGAAAGAAGGTGTCTTGTGAAACAAGCAAGTTTAGGGCCTCTCAGGGTGGCTGGAGAACAGCTCTTTTCTACTTGCTATTGGAGGAAATATTATGCACAGTCCAGTAATGCTAAACTGATGGAAGGACCTTAATGGGTTCCACATGGCAACACACTAGTAGTATGGAAGTACTCATTACCCCCTATTACTGGGGGTAGTTTGGACCAAGTTTTTGGTGTGAAAGATACGTGTATCTGTTTTCCAGCTGGAAGTACATAGTGAAAACCAGTATGCAGGAGAGCATTTATCCAGCCTTATCTTCCCTGACTGTACAAGTCTTCACTCCTTTTTGGAGGCGACTATGTGGAGAATGGTGTCACCTCAGCATGGACAGGAATGGATTCAGGGAGCAGTGGGGCTTCCTTCCTCTGTCTTGACTAGACAGGACTAGACTGGTTTGTACCAGCTCTCAGTAAGTGTGTTCACTGAGCTAGGAGGCTCCTCTCAAAAATTTCTATGGTAGCTGATTGTGAAAAGATTAAACACAACTTTCACATGAATACATTGACCAGTAGATGGCAGCAAAGTACAATGTGTATACAATGTATTACATCTCCTAACTCACAGTGACCAAAGTAGATTTGGCACACAGGGACAAATCTAATGTCACACGATAATTGTTTACTCAGCAGTAGACCAGGTACTGACATACTACACATACATTATCCCAATGTGTCAATATTTTAATTAGTCTTACCCATTATCTGCTTGCCAAGAAATTGCCTGCCAGATGCCCCAGTCGGTATTTTATGTATGTACATCCTCAAGGATTTCCTTAGGTGGTCCATCTGAGTTAACTAAATACACAAAACACTTATCAGTGCCACTGACAGGTAAGATCTTGTAAAACACATAATTATTAAGGCTATTATAAACACTTATACATAAAGATTATGATACGCGAATACACCTATATATTATATTACAAATTCTATACACTTTATTAGGTGCACTTTAATGGTTGCTTTTATAAGCTATGACAAAGTCACTGGCAGAGTGCTGGAGGGGAGATATGTTTCACTGAGGCTGTTGACTTTAGTGATGTGAAACATGCAAGTTTTCTCCAGAATGTTATGTGCCGAGAGGGTTAATCAATCATCCATATTTAAATGGGCTAGGTTTTATGTGAACAGCTGTAGAGCGGGTGGGAGGCTGTTCCCCATATCCTGGGGTGTGGTCTGAGATATAAATAGCCAGCCTGTTGAGTCATGTGATGTTCAGTATCTGGAGAGTCTAGCTCCAGAGAGAGGAGCTTGTGTTTTTGTGCTAAACCTGAACCGTATGTGTTGTTACCCCTAAGTGGCCGGACCCTTGCAGATGTAAGGACTGTACTGTATATTTTTATTTTGCTTTGCCGTTATGCAGGAAGGGACGCATTTATTTTATGCACTCAATATTGGTTCATGCCGTTTTTAAAAAACCAATCAGAAACATAAAGAGACAGCGTTCCGTGTCTACCTCCGTGTGCAGCCAAGCAGGCCGATCTACCACAAATCATATAACACCCTTTTAAACTGTACACTGTGTGCAGAATTATTAGGCAAGTTGTATTTTAGAGGATTATTTTTATTATTGATCAACAACTATGTTCTCAATCAACCCAAAAGACTCATAAATATCCAAGCTTAATATTTTTGGAAGTTGGAGTGGGTTTTTTTTAGATTTGGCTATCTTAGGAGGATATCTGTTTGTGCATGTAACTATTACTGTGCAGAATTATTAGGCAACTTAATAAAAACCAAATATAATCCCATTTCACTTGTTTATTTTCACCAGGTAAACCAATATCAGTGTACAAAATTTAGAAATAAACATTTCTGACATGCAAAAACAAAAACAAAAAAATTAGTGATCAGTATAGCCACCTTTCTTTATGATGACACTCAACAACCTTCCATCCATAGATTATGTCAGTTGCTTGATCTGTTTTCAATCAACATTGTGTGCAGCAGCCACCACAGCCTCCCAGACACTGTTCCGAGAGGTGTACTGTTTTCCCTCCCTGTAGATCCCACATTTTAAGATGGACCACAGGTTCTCTATGGGGTTCAGATCAGGTGAACAAGGGGGCCATGTCATTATTTTTTCTTCTTTTAGACCTTTACTGGCCAGCCACGCTGCGGAGTAGTTGGATGCATGTGATGGAGCATTCTGCTGCATGAAAATCATCTTTTTCTTGAACGATACTGACTTCTTCCTGTACCACTGCTTGAAGAAGTTGTCTTCCAGAAACTGGCAGTAGGTCTGGGAGTTGAGCTTTACTCCATCCTCAACCTGAAAAGGTCCCACAAGTTCATCTTTGATGATACCAGCCAATAACAGTACCCCACCTCAACCTTACTGGCGTCTGAGTCGGAGTGGAGCTCTCTGCCCTTTACAGATCCAGCCTCTGGTCCATCCATATGGCCCATCAAGAGTCACTCTCGTTTCATCAGTCCATAAAACCTTTGAAAAATCAGTCTTAAGATATTTCTTGGCCCATTCTTGATGTTTTATCTTATGTTTCTTGTTCAAAGTTGGTCGTTTTTCAGCCTTCCTTACCTTGGCCATGTCCCTCAGTATCGCACACTTTGTGCTTTTTGATACCCCAGTAACGTTGCAGCTCTGAAATATGGCAAAACTAGTGACGAATGGCATCTTGGCAGCTTCACGCTTGATTTTCCTCAATTCATGGGCAGTTTTTTTGCTTCTTTTTTGGTCAACCCGCTTCTTGCGACCCTGTTGGCTATTTGCCATGAAACGCTTGATTGTTTGGTGATCACGCTTCAAAAGTTTGGAAATTTCAAGACTGCTGCATCCCTCTGCAAGACATCTCAAATTTTGGACTTTCAGAGCCCGTCAAATCTCTCTTCTGACCCATTTTGCCAAAGGAAAGGAAGTTGCCTAATAATTAAGCACACCTTATATAGGGTGTTAATGTCATTAGACAACACCCCTCCTCATTACAGAGATGCACATCACCAGATTTACTTAATTGGTAGTTGGCTCTCAAGCCTATGCAGCTTGGAATAGGACAACATGTATAAAAAGTATCGAAGTGATCAAAATACGCATTTGCCTAATAATTCTGCATGCGGTGTACATATAACACCCTTTCAGACTGTAGACAATGTCTATCAATCATTTAGGCTGTACAGTTTTTATTTTTTACAATCTGTTTTCTTTGTTAAAAAAATTAAGTGACTTTAATTCCCATTTCATAAAAACAAAACATAATAATAAAATGACAAAAAGATATATTAAAATAAATTTGATTACTGCATATGTTTAAACAATTCAAAATTTTAAGTTTGCAATATAATTGAAAAACATTGCAATTCTGTATTTTCACCTCTGAGCGCCGCTGTTTAACCAGTAAGAAGAAAAATGCAGAACTAAAAATCCACTAGTGTTTTCCTTTGTCACTCACATCATCGCTGATCTGTAGAAAGAACCATAGACATTTGCTGGATTTTCCTGGATGTAGAGCTAAGGCTACAATATATAAACCGAACTATAGATATCATGAACATTGGTTTTGTTTAACATTAGCATTGGATGATAAAGCCTTATTGGATATTTTGTGCAAAATCATCACTGAGGATGGACAAGATGGAGCCTCCTATACAGGGCTGCACAGAAATCAGATGACAAGTAATATATCTCTTATTTTCTTATCTTTATTACTCTGTCTCTAGTCAGATTCATCATTCCATTGTAGAAGAAATGAGGAAAGACTCTGTTATAGCAAATATTGCAGATGACCTTGGATTAGATATTAAGCAGCTCTCATCCAGAAAACTGAGGATTGTGTCCAGATCAGCAGAGAGATATTTCTATGTAAACCCTAACAATGGAAACCTGTATATAAAGGACAGGATAGACAGAGAGGCATTGTGTGGTACGGAGGCTTCATGTTTCTTAACCTTTGATGCTTTGGTTGAAAATCCTTTCAATAATTTTAACATTAAAGTTGACATTCAGGATATAAATGACAGTTCTCCACAGTTCTATCACAATTCAATTACTTTGGAAATAATCGAATTTACGTCACCTGGAGCAAGATTTGCTTTAGAAAGTGCAGAAGATCCAGATATTGGTAGTAATTCAGTGCAGACATACAAGCTCAGTGATAATCAGTATTTTACACTTACTGAGAATATAAGAACAGATGGAAGTAAATTTCCAGAGCTTGTCCTAGAGAAACCATTAGATAGAGAGAAAAAAGACATTCATAGACTAATACTAACAGCCTTGGATGGAGGAAATCCTATCAGGTCTGGAACAACATTATTAACAGTTATTGTTATAGATGCCAATGACAATGCTCCTATATTTACTCAGGATATGTATAAAGTCACCTTAAAGGAAAACATCCCAGTTAATTCTACAGTGATTATATTAATGCTACAGACAATGATGAAGGGGTCAATGCACAGATCACATATTATTTTATTAAAACATCTGGAAACATCCATCACACAGGAATATTCAGCATCAACACAACCAATGGTGAAATCAATATCAATGGAGTCTTAGACGTTGAAGCAACAAAGAATTATGAATTGTCTGTACAAGCCAAGGATGGAGGAGGCCTTGTAGCTCATTGTAAGTTTCTGGTGGAAGTCATAGATGTAAATGACAGTGCTCCTGAGATATCCATCACCTCATTATCTTCTCCTATTCCTGAGGATTCTGCCCCTGGAACAATGATCGCTGTGATTGAAGTTCATGACCAAGATTATGGCAATAATGCAGATGTTGACTGCCAAATTCTTGAAGATGTTCCTTTTAATTTATTATCATCAAACACTTACTATAGACTTGTTTTAAGTGCTGCTATAGACAGAGAGAAAACATCTTCTTATAATATCTCCATTATGGCCACAGATAGAGGATCTCCACCTCTTTCCAGTAGAAGAGTTCTCACATTGGATATATCAGATGTCAATGACAACCCACCAATATTTTCTAAAACTACTTATGTGGCTTATGTGACAGAGAATAATTTACCAGGAGCTTCAATATTCAGTATACAAGCCTCAGATCCAGACACTGGAGACAATGCTAAAATAATTTACTCAATTTCCAATGCTATTACAGAAACTCCATCAATGACATCTTATCTCTCCATCAATATAGAGACTGGAGTTCTCTATGCTCAAAGATCATTTGATTATGAGCAGAACAAGGAGTTTATAATAGAAGTCACAGCCTCCGACAATGGATCATCTTCTCTGAGCAGCAATGTTACATTATTTAGCCATATAGTGGACCAGAATGATAATGCACCAAAGATCTTATACCCATCACCAGATACTGGTGGGTCTGCAGTCTTTGAGATGGTGCCCTTTATTTCTGAGCCTGGTTCTTTAATAACTAAAGTGGTGGCAGTGGATGCAGACTCTGGACATAATTCTTGGCTCTCTTATCACTTTATGCAACTGTCAGATTTAACTCATTTTGTGATAAGTGAGTACACAAGGGAGATCAGAACATCACGTATCTTTCAAGAAAAGGACATGTTGAATTACAAGGTTGTGGTGATGGTGAAGGACAATGGACATCCCACTCTCTCTGCTACAACCACCTTAAGTCTTGTTATTGCAGATGACTTTCAGCAGGTTGCTCCTAAGCTCAGCAACAAACTGAAAGATGAAGAAGCTCAAAGCAACTTACAATTCTACTTAGTGGTTGGACTTGCACTTATTTCTTTGCTCTTTATAATAACTGTGATGGTGGTGATTATATCCAAATGTAAGCAGCCAAAACCATTACAAGCCTTCTCTTCTCTCACTACAAATCTGTATCCTCCAATTGATCCCAGGACCTTCTCCATGTATAGTGATGGATCATTACCTTTACCATACTCATATAATATGTGTGTGGCACTAGATCCTGCTGAGGGAAACTTTACTTACATGAATCCAAGTGGAAATGTTCCTGTGGAAAACCTGATTGATGCTGATAATACAGAACAAGGAACTGAATGCCTCAAAGAAACATCTTCAAGTGATGAACAGGTAAGATCTTTTCACTTTCTGTCTGTTGTATAAGGCCTGTAATATGTACTTTGTGATTTCTAGAATTATTTGCCCTTCAGAAACAACTTTGCCTAGAGCTAATTACTTGCTATTAGGGTTTACTTTCTATAAGAAAAATGAAAAATTAAGAATGAAAACCTACTGATAATTTACCTGTGGCTGTAAATATAACAGCAGTTATGATTTATAGGAAGGATTATCTCGTCAAGGAAACATATTTTTACATAGTCTACTCGCAGATTCCTTACTCAGGAACCTCATTTTTTGGCCAGAAGAGAAGGGTGATATAAATAACTATCTTTCTGGAAGACTTGTACTGCCCTGATTACATAGACAATATATTGATTTGGATAAACTCTGTGTAGTGCTTAAAGCGTAATTTTTGTTTCCATAAATCAATAGTACATGTGAAAATAAGTCATTTTTTAATATCTTATCAGAGAAATCTGCTTCTTTCTCTGCCAGAATTGGCTATTCTTTAACAAAACTCTTGTGAGGTAAAATCAGACGGACTTTCCCATTACTGAGATAAGAGATTGTAGTTGCTACTTATGAGATTCTTTGTAGACGGGAGGAGGAAGGTGCTGGTGTCACGCCAGGTGTGGGAAAGAGTTAGTGGAACACAGAGGGAAAAAGGACAGGGAGCTCAGACATTAGAGAAAGTGGGAAATGGAGACCTTCTAATCTGGTCTAGCATCACCCTGTCTCAACTACCATCCCTATATTGCCTCCTCAGCAATCTCCGCATGCTTGCCTCACCCTACTTTCCCTGGTGTATGGCTACTGCTAGGGATATGAGGGGATGAGCACTAGTCGATCTCCACTAAACACTATAGGCAAAAAGGTAGACAAAACAGGGGGGGAATAACTTAGCTTTAGATAACTCAAAAAATGCACACGGCCTCAAGCTCCAGGGAGGACGAAGTACTGCTTCTGCTAAGCCTCACAAGTAGAAATGAATATAGCTGGCAACTCCCGCTCAGACACACCAGGTATATATACACCCAGGCCAGAGAGCCAATTAGCAAGAGGGAGGTAGCCGCTAGGTCCTAAAGACATCCTCTCATCTAAGAAGCTGTGTGCAATGCCAAACGTAGAGATCTCCTGCAACCAACTGCAGGGCGACTGTCTGTCACCTCTGACACACCCCTGTCAGTTGGAGACAGAGATCCTCCCTGCTCCTCCCACTCCTATCTACATAGAATCTTATCAGTAAGCGCTGCCATCTCCTATCTCAGTAATGGGAGAGTCTGTCTTCACTGAGTACAGATTTTACCTCAGAATTGAGAATATTAATAATGACTGATTAATTCTGACAGGGGAAGAAGCACATTTTTCTGACAAGATATATTACAGAGTTTCTAATTTTCATGTGTACTATTGATTTATGAAATAAAAATTAAAATGATGGTTATGGTTTAATTCTCCCTGTTGGACAACTGCAGGAAAATGTAACATTCTCAGCCAGCATTCCCCACTGACTACAGGAAATTGCTGGGATGTACCAATAGAAAGATCATTTATGATCTGCTTATTGTAAGAGGACCCTTTTAGCAAATGGGAATTGTTAAAAGAGGACAATTCCTTGAAAAATGAATGTACACATTGGTCCCCAGTACAGCACTGCAACTTAATTAATACTGTTAGGGCAAGATCCAATGTAGCATGTCTGCTGTGAACCTTTCTCTGCAGAAATACCACATCAATATTTACAGTGGAATTTACCACTGCGGATATCTTTGCGAAAAAATGGTATTTTATGATAGGGTGCATTGGTAGGGGTGGAGAAGTCGTCCTGATACCCTCTCTGAAGACTTCTTGCATTAATATATTTGAATTTTACATGTATGTGCTCTGCAGCAGTTTGTTAGGCTGTGACGGGGTTAACAGTGTCAGCCCAAGTAGGGTGCAGTTACATGGGCATTTTAGGAAGCTCGTTCTTGGTTATCAGCAGTTATTGAATAGATTCTGAAGAGATAAGAAATACTGTTGACCAGTAAGCCATAAGTGGAGAATGTGTAGCGACTGAGGAATCAAAGGGTTACGTTCAGAACAGTGTTACAGATCCAGCTTCCCATCTGCAAAGCAGGAGTGCAGAGACAGAAAGGAAGTCACAGTGACTCACATTGACCCGTGTGACTCTTATACCAATAAGAAAGATCCTTCACCAAGAGTGAGTACCTGCTGTAGCATAAACCGAGTTGACGGCTGCATAATTCCCGTAGGCAGCTGGGCTACAGGGAAACGTTTCAAACTGTTCCTGGAGGTCGATAGAGAAGTCTTTTATGACCAGGAAGGAGCACGGGGTGCTGCAACATAGTGGAGGATACGGTCAGTGAGAGGATAGAGCAAGGAAGCTCTTATGAGGAACTCTGTTCCTCTGGAACTGTACCTAAATATTGGTCTGCGGTTTGCCATAAAACTAAAATATGAGTCTCTGACTTTTCCAGAAGAAATGTTCAAAGAAATGCATGTCGCTTAACAAATGTTGAAGATCTGGTTCAAGAATTCTAGTAAAGATGTTTTAAACTTTTTAAAACGGTTCTTGGCTTCCCTGATTCGTTGTGTAAATTTTAAGGTCCCCATACTATCATACCACTTGTGGCCAGAAAAGGGTAAGCAGGTAATCCTCACAAAGCACTCACACACTCAGGGGTACCGGTTCAGGGTGTTTAGGATTGCAAAGCAAACCTCGCCACCATGGAAGCAACCAGGGGCGAGAGTCGTCCCTTACACATTGTAATGGGTGAAATACACAATATTAATGACATGTCCAGGATAAATTGACCTGCTTTTGATTTCAAATGCAAAACATTGGTCAATTGACACTGCATATATTTTGTGTGTGCGTAAGATTACGGAAAATCTCATGCACAATCAGATAATGTAAAACACAGTACCCTTACATTGACTTTTTAACTAGACTACAATGACCTGATTTTCTCTCGGTAGAAAATAAGAAAAATTGATTTAATGAAATCGCACATTGCACTGGATTAAAATCAGTTGGTTCCTTTACACAATTGATTCATTAATTGATGTTAAAATTTCCTGTGGATTATGTTATATTTTTGAAGGATATTGTAGGTCCTTATCTGAAGAATTGACATGCCGAATTCTGGAATTTTTGGGAGTCTATAAGATAGTACTTTTGTGCTATATTGTCCATGTACAATACTGCAGGGAAAATCATATATTTTTATATCTCCAAACACTCTAGATTTGTGATCCCTCCTACATGGAAAAATAAATATTTTCAAAAAACATAATAAATTAATGAATTAAAGAGCGATCTGTTGTAGAATTCTGTGGCATTCTTTTTTTATATTCATCATTTGTACTACCTTTTGTAAGATATACTGTATATTCTGGGCCTAATTTAATAAAACCGCTAAATAAAAAAGTTTCCTTGTTACCTGACTGTCATTATTCCAGAGCACATTTAGACACAGAATCTGAGCTCTGATTTTTATTGGACTGCTGTCAGTTATTTCCCTTCCGACTCTTTTATTCCCTGGTTGAATTTGATGAACAAAGGTCTTTTTTTAAACTTTATTTTATAACTTTGCAATTATAATAATCTTCTTTTTACAACTACAAGGTTATATTTTGATGTACTTTTAAAGAAATAACTTTTCATGGTTGTTTATTCTTGTTTTATTAAAAATTAGCATAGTGGCAGTTAAATTATGACACATAGATCATTTAAAAATACTTTATGCTTTTAAAATGTAAAGAGCATGTAAAATAAATATTTTTAAAATTTCAAATTTACACATCATGAAGTAATTGAAAGACATTGTAATTCTGTATTTTCACCTCTGAGCGCCGCTGTTTAACCATAAAGGAGAAAAAATGCAAAACTAGAAATCCACCGGTATTTTCCTTTGTCAGACACATTGATGATCTGCAGAAAGAACCACGGATCTTTTCTGGATTCTCCTGGATGCAAAGCTAAAGATACAATTTAAAAAGACAAAAACAGAAATCATGAACATTTTTCTGTTTAATATTTGCATTGGATGATAAAGTCTTACTGGATACATTATATAAATTAAGGAAAATCATCACTGAGGATGGACAAAATGGAATCTTCTATACAGGGCTGCACAGGAATCAGATGGCAAGTAATATATGTCTTATTTTCTTATTTTTGTTACTCAATCTCTGGTCAGATTCATTACTCCATTGTAGAAGAAATGAGAAAAGATTCTGCAGTAGCAAATATTGCAGATGACCTTGGATTAGATATTAAGCAACTCTCATCTAGAAAACTGAGGATTGTGTCCAGGTCAGCAGAGAGATATTTCTATGTAAATTTAGATAATGGAAATCTGTATATAAAGGACAGGATAGATAGAGAGACATTGTGTGGTACGGAGGCTTCATGTTTCTTAACCTTTGATGCTGTGGTTGAAAATCCATTCAAGAATTTTAACATTAAAGTTGACATTCAGGATATTAATGACAATTCTCCACAGTTCTATCACAATTCAATTACTTTGGAAATAATTGAATTTACATCACCTGGAGCAAGATTTGCTTTACAAAGTGCAGAAGATCCAGATATTGGTAGTAATTCAGTGCAGACATACAAGCTCAGTGATAATCAGTATTTTACACTCACTGAGGATATCAGAACAGATGGGAGTAAATATCCAGAGCTTGTCCTAGAGAAACCATTAGATAGAGAGAAACAAGCCATTCATAGATTAATACTAACAGCCGTGGATGGAGGAAATCCTATCAGGTCTGGTAAAACATTGTTAAAAATTATTGTTGTAGATGCCAATGACAATGCCCCTATATTTATGCAAAAAATGTATAAAGTCAACCTAAAGGAAAATATCACAGTTAATTCTACAGTGATCATGTTAAATGCTACAGACAACGATGAAGGGGTCAATGCACAGATCGCATATTCTTTTATTAAAACATCTGGAAACATACATCACACAGGAATATTTAGTATTAACCCAAAAACTGGTGAAATCAAGATCAATGGAGTCTTAGATATTGAAGCAACAAAGAATTATGAATTGTCTGTACAAGCCAAGGATGGAGGAGGCCTTGTAGCTCATTGTAAGGTTCAGGTGGAAGTCATAGATGTAAATGACAATGCTCCTGAGATATCCATCACCTCATTATCTTCTTCTATTCCTGAGGACTCTGCCCCTGGAACAATGATCGCTCTGATTGAGGTTCATGACCAAGATTCTGGAGATAATGCAGATGTTGACTGCCAAATTCTTGAAGAAGTTCCTTTTAATTTACTATCATCAAACACTTACTATAGACTTGTTTTAAGTGCTGCTATAGACAGAGAGAAAACATCTTCTTATAATATCACTATTATAGCTACTGATAGAGGATCTCCACCTTTTTCCAGTAGACTAGTTCTCACATTGGATATATCAGATGTCAATGACAACCCACCAATATTTGCTAAATCTTCTTATGTGGCTTATGTGCCAGAGAACAATTTACCAGGGGCATCAATATTCAGTTTACAAGCCTCAGATCCAGACACTGGAGATAATGCAAAAATAATTTATTCAATATCCAATGCCATTAAAGAAACTTCATCAATGACATCTTATCTCTCCATCAATATTGAGACTGGAGTTCTCTATGCTCAAAGATCATTTGATTATGAGCAGAACAAGGAGTTTATAATAGAAGTCACAGCCTCAGACAATGGATCCCCCTCTCTGAGCAGCAATGTTACATTATTTATCCATATAGTGGACCAGAATGATAATGCTCCAAAGATCTTATACCCATCATCAGATACTGGTGGGTCAGCTGTGTTTGAGATGGTGCCTTTTGTTTCTGAGCCTGGTTCTTTAATAACTAAAGTGGTGGCAGTGGACGTAGACTCTGGACACAATTCCTGGCTCTCTTATCATTTTATACAAGTGTCAGACTCAACTCATTTTGTCATAAGTGAGTACACAGGTGAGATCAGAACATCACGTATCTTTCAAGAAAAAGACAAGTTAAATTACAAGATTGTGGTGATGGTGAAGGACAATGGACATCCCACTCTCTCTGCTACAACTACCTTAAGTCTTATTATTGCAGACGACTTTCAGCAGGTTGTTCCTAAGCTCAGCAACAAACTGAAAGATAAAGAAATTCAAAGCAACTTACAATTCTACTTAGTGGTTGGACTTGCACTTATTTCTTTGCTCTTTATAATAACTGTGATGTGATGGTGGCGATTATATCCAAATGTAAGCAGCCAAAACCATTACCAGCCTTCTCTTCTCTCACTACAAATCTGTATCCTCCAATTGATCCTAGGACCTTCTCCATGTATAGTGATGGATCGTTACCGTTACCATACTCATATAATATGTGTGTGGCACTAGATCCTGCTGAAGGTGACTTTGCTTACATGAATCCAAGTGGAAATGTTCCTGTGGAAAACCTGATTGATGCTGATAATACAGAACAAGGAACGGAATGTCTCAACAAAATATCTCCAAGCGCTGAACAGGTAAGATGTTTTTACTTTCTGCCTGTTGTATAAGGCCTGAAATATGTACTTTGTGATTTCTAGAACTTTTTGTCCTTCAGAAAGAACTTTGTCTGCAGCTAATCACTTGCTATTATTGTAGTCTCTCTAGGAGTAAAATGGAAAATTAACAATGAAAACTTACTGATAATCTACCTGTGTCTGTAATTATCACAATATTTATGATTTAATAACTAGTGTTGAGCCACCCCCATAGTGTTCGAGTTCGGTTCGGTTCGTCGAACACCCGTGTGTTCGCCGAACTGTTCGTCGAACTGTTCGTCGAACACCTTCGAACACTGTTAAAACCAATGGCAGGCAAACAAAAACACATAGAAACACATAGAAAACACCTTCAAAGGTGTCCAAAAGCTGACAAACTGCTCAGAAGACATAACTAACACATGGAAAAGTGACAAGTACATATAGTCATGCGAAAAGAAAAGAGGTGGAGGAGTAAAAGGAGGGGGAGACACAGATATAGGCATGTCATGCCCTTCTAAAATCCAAAAAGTGAGAAGCCGACACGGCCAGTCCGTTCCTGCCCGTGCCACCTCCGTGTCCCCGGGTTTGTGCCAGAGCCACGGTGGACCCTGACGGCCAGCCCCCCTCTCCCAATACTGGTGCCTGTCCGCTGTTGGGTAGAGCGAGCCCCCCTGTGGTGGAGGCAGCTCTAAGCTTTTTAATTTAAATTGTCTCTCTAATTTGAATGAATACACTTTAAATCCTTTTACAAGGATCTATTGGAGGGCAAGTCTCATGCCAGCAGCCGCGTAATTCCAGCTCCAGTAGCGTCCACTAAAGCTGCTGCAGGTAAAAAGCTTTTATAAGGATCGAGCTCGGCTGTCCACCGCAAGGCATCCTACCGCCAGTCCCAGCCCCTATGCCTTGGGGTGTCTCCTGATGCTCTTCACTGAGTATCCCGTGGTCCCGAAGCATTTCCTTTGAAAAAATTAAGTGTCCAAACTTCAGGTGGTGTAGCTTGCTTAACAGCCGGGATAATCTGCTGACTAGCAGACACTGCTACTAGGCACAAAGTATTTCCTGGGCTAGATGCAGTTAAAAATTTGTAATTAGATACTCTCGTTGGATGCTGAGAATGCATTCCATAGAGTCTCCTGGCATGCCATATATTATTCTCTTAAAAAGTTTGGGGTAGGGGTCTAGGGGACCCTTTTATAGCCAAAATCACGGCCCTGTATCGCAATACGTCACCTAGGCTGAAGATAAATGGAACTGTAGCACCCTGAGGGCTCGGTTGCTACAGAGGTATTGCACCTCACCCAATGGTGTGATATCTCACTCTCAGGTAAGGATGGAGTGTGGATCAGGACCCAACACCTGCATGCATTACACCTCATTGCCATGGGGCAGGGAGACCAATATGCCCCTGAGATGGGCACGACAGTCCCTATCCCTGGCTGGAGTGGGGGGAGGGAACACTGAGGAAGGGGAACCCTGTAGTGCAGGAGCAGGGAGGAAGCAGTTCCTGGGTGCATTGAGAAGGGAGTATAAAAGGTGGGCACCATCTTAGTTCAGTGCAGAGAAGTCTGAGCAGAAGTGACAGGGAGCAGGGGCTCTGCATGAGCTCTGCTCCGGTGGCGGGCCTAGTAACAGAGGCCCAGGCCTGGAAGAGGGAGAAGGAAGGAAGAGGAGTGGAGAAGGCTCCAGGAACGAGGAACGAAGGGATCCCAGGGGTGCGGACGGGAGAGTTGCCACCGCACGCCCGAATCCACCTGCGTGGAGGTGTCAGGCCAAAGGGGGAGACCGTTCCCCGAAACTAGTGGAGGCGGGAAACGACCCTCAGCTAGAAACCACATTTTATGTGGCGCAACTCCTTGCTACACCCGCTAGGAAGGCACCACATAGGGTCAGGGAAACTGGCGCCAGGTTTACCAAGAGGAGGCCCGAGGCAGCCGGACTGAAGGGTTGGTAAGAAAGGCAAGACAAAGGACACACAAAGGGGGTCCTGTGAAGCGCTCCAATGTTATCTGGGAGTTGTCTGAGCCCCTCACCTGGTGAGCACAGTACGACGTGGGCAGCCGTTACCTGCAGAAGTGGTCTGGATAATAAAAACTGTGAGTAAAGGCCCTGGACTGCATCACTGACTCCGTTTCGTTACTGCTGCTGCCCTGCACCATCACCCCCATCCTCCGCATACACTGCCCTGAGGCTATACTCCTCCCGTGGGAAGTTATGCTATGCTCTGCTGCACCCACAGCACCAGTTTCAGCGGTCTGCCCTGCAGCGGCGGTTCACTCTGACCGCAATCCACGGGTGGCGTAGTCGGACATTTAAACATCAAAACCACATAAATAGTTCCGCCACTGGTTTTACCGCCCTGAGCCATGGAACCGGGTCGCCGCCACGGAGACTACAACCACCAGCATCCACCAAAAAGGGTCCGGCTCCGGGAGTCCCAAGGCCCAGGGGGCGCGTCAGAACATTTTCATCACCTTTCATAATCACCAATGGGACAAGGCAGGGATGTCCTCTGTCCCCTCTCCTATACATCCTAGTGACGGAGCACCTGATCTCATCAATTCGCCATAACCCCAATATTAGGTGGATTGAGGTGGGAGGCACCGAGTACAAGTGCTCTCTATTTGCTGATGATGTCCTAGTATATATCACTCAATCACATATATCCATCCCTGCTGTTATGGCTGAAATAGATCACTTTGTTACATGGTCAAATTTTAAAATCAATGCAGCGAAGTCTGAGGCCCTCGATGTCTCCCTCCCCAAATCCATACAAGATTCCATCCAGTCCAACTTTCCCTTTGCCTGGCCCTCACAGGGTATCAAATACTTAGGAATTCCTATTCATAGAGACTTCTCCCGTCTATGTTATCTTAATTTTGGGCCCTTTATTGAACAACTCCATACAGACCACGGTTGGCAAGTTAGAACTGTAAGATTCATTACGTGAACCACTGGTGTTTTTGTGGAAAAGCACATGTACACTGTGTTCCAAATTATTATGCAAAAAGTGTTCAGGAGTGATAAGGGAAGAATTTGTTTGTCAGTTAAACTCATTGATGGTGATGTGTGTCAGGGCTCTTTATATCACTGTAAGCAATTGCGGACACCTGTGCTAATTAGTTTGGCAGGTGTGTCCAATGAAAGGCAAGACTACTTAAGAAGGCTGTCCCACATTATTAAGCAGCCTACATTTTCTGCCAAAATGGGAAAGAAAAAGGATGTGTCGGCTGCTGAGAAGCAACAAATTGTGGAGTGTTTAGGTCAAGGCATGACTACAATCAACATTGTGCGATGATCAGGATGAAGTGTCTTGGCAATCAAGAAGTATGTAGCTGATTCACAGTACACACGTGTGCGTGCTGATAAGGGCAAATTGAGGACTCTTTCCTACAGGCAATTACGTCAGGTTAAAAGAGCAGCGGCAAAAAAGCCTTGTCATAGCAGCAGACAAGTTTTTGAAGCTGCTGGTGCCTCTGACACACCCCTGTCAGTTGGAGACAAAGATCCTCCCTGCTCCTCCCACTCCTATCTACATAGAATCTTATCAGTAAGCGCTGCCATCTCCTATCTCAGTAATGGGAGAGTCTGTCTTCACTGAGTACAGATTTTACCTCAGAATTGAGAATATTAATAATGACTGATTAATTCTGACAGGGGAAGAAGCACATTTTTCTGACAAGATATATTACAGAGTTTCTAATTTTCATGTGTACTATTGATTTATGAAATAAAAATTAAAATGACGGTTATCGTTTAATTCTCCCTGTTGGACAACTGCAGGAAAATGTAACATTCTCAGCCAGCATTCCCCACTGACTACAGGAAATTGCTGGGATGTACCAATAGAAAGATCATTTATGATCTGCTTATTGTAAGAGGACCCTTTTAGCAAATGGGAATTGTTAAAAGAGGACAATTCCTTGAAAAATGAATGTACACATTGGTCCCCAGTACAGCACTGCAACTTAATTAATACTGTTAGGGCAAGATCCAATGTAGCATGTCTGCTGTGAACCTTTCTCTGCAGAAATACCACATCAATATTTACAGTGGAATTTACCACTGCGGATATCTTTGCAAAAAAATGGTACTTTATGATAGGGTGCATTGGTAGGGGTGGAGAAGTCGTCCTGATACCCTCTCTGAAGACTTCTTGCATTAATATATTTGAATTTTACATGTATGTGCTCTGCAGCAGTTTGTTAGGCTGTGACGGGGTTAACAGTGTCAGCCCAAGTAGGGTGCAGTTACATGGGCATTTTAGGAAGCACGTTCTTGGTTATCAGCAGTTATTGAATAGATTCTGAAGAGATAAGAAATACTGTTGACCAGTAAGCCATAAGTGGAGAATGTGTAGCGACTGAGGAATCAAAGGGTTACGTTCAGAACAGTGTTACAGATCCAGCTTCCCATCTGCAAAGCAGGAGTGCAGAGACAGAAAGGAAGTCACAGTGACTCACATTGACCCGTGTGACTCTTATACCAATAAGAAAGATCCTTCACCAAGAGTGAGTACCTGCTGTAGCATAAACCGAGTTGACGGCTGCGTAATTCCCGTAGGCAGCTGGGCTACAGGGAAACGTGTCAAACTGTTCCTGGAGGTCGATAGAGAAGTCTTTTATGACCAGGAAGGAGCACGGGGTGCTGCAACATAGTGGAGGATACGGTCAGTGAGAGGATAGAGCAAGGAAGCTCTTATGAGGAACTCTGTTCCTCTGGAACTGTACCTAAATATTGGTCTGCGGTTTGCCATAAAACTAAAATATGAGTCTCTGACTTTTCCAGAAGAAATGTTCAAAGAAATGCATGTCGCTTAACAAATGTTGAAGATCTGGTTCAAGAATTCTAGTAAAGATGTTTTAAACTTTTTAAAACGGTTCTTGGCTTCCCTGATTCGTTGTGTAAATTTTAAGGTCCCCATACTATCATACCACTTGTGGCCAGAAAAGGGTAAGCAGGTAATCCTCACAAAGCACTCACACACTCAGGGGTACCGGTTCAGGGTGTTTAGGATTGCAAAGCAAACCTCGCCACCATGGAAGCAACCAGGGGCGAGAGTCGTCCCTTACACATTGTAATGGGTGAAATACACAATATTAATGACATGTCCAGGATAAATTGACCTGCTTTTGATTTCAAATGCAAAACATTGGTCAATTGACACTGCATATATTTTGTGTGTGCGTAAGATTACGGAAAATCTCATGCACAATCAGATAATGTAAAACACAGTACCCTTACATTGACTTTTTAACTAGACTACAATGACCTGATTTTCTCTCGGTAGAAAATAAGAAAAATTGATTTAATGAAATCGCACATTGCACTGGATTAAAATCAGTTGGTTCCTTTACACAATTGATTCATTAATTGATGTTAAAATTTCCTGTGGATTATGTTATATTTTTGAAGGATATTGTAGGTCCTTATCTGAAGAATTGACATGCCGAATTCTGGAATTTTTGGGAGTCTATAGGATAGTACTTTTGTGCTATATTGTCCATGTACAATACTGCAGGGAAAATCATATATTTTTATATCTCCAAACACTCTAGATTTGTGATCCCTCCTACATGGAAAAATAAATATTTTCAAAAAACATAATAAATTAATGAATTAAAGAGCGATCTGTTGTAGAATTCTGTGGCATTCTTTTTTTATATTCATCATTTGTACTACCTTTTGTAAGATATACTGTATATTCTGGGCCTAATTTAATAAAACCGCTAAATAAAAAAGTTTCCTTGTTACCTGACTGTCATTATTCCAGAGCACATTTAGACACAGAATCTGAGCTCTGATTTTTATTGGACTGCTGTCAGTTATTTCCCTTCCGACTCTTTTATTCCCTGGTTGAATTTGATGAACAAAGGTCTTTTTTTAAACTTTATTTTATAACTTTGCAATTATAATAATCTTCTTTTTACAACTACAAGGTTATATTTTGATGTACTTTTAAAGAAATAACTTTTCATGGTTGTTTATTCTTGTTTTATTAAAAATTAGCATAGTGGCAGTTAAATTATGACACATAGATCATTTAAAAATACTTTATGCTTTTAAAATGTAAAGAGCATGTAAAATAAATATTTTTAAAATTTCAAATTTACACATCATGAAGTAATTGAAAGACATTGTAATTCTGTATTTTCACCTCTGAGCGCCGCTGTTTAACCATAAAGGAGAAAAAATGCAAAACTAGAAATCCACCGGTATTTTCCTTTGTCAGACACATTGATGATCTGCAGAAAGAACCACGGATCTTTTCTGGATTCTCCTGGATGCAAAGCTAAAGATACAATTTAAAAAGACAAAAACAGAAATCATGAACATTTTTCTGTTTAATATTTGCATTGGATGATAAAGTCTTACTGGATACATTATATAAATTAAGGAAAATCATCACTGAGGATGGACAAAATGGAATCTTCTATACAGGGCTGCACAGGAATCAGATGGCAAGTAATATATGTCTTATTTTCTTATTTTTGTTACTCAATCTCTGGTCAGATTCATTACTCCATTGTAGAAGAAATGAGAAAAGATTCTGCAGTAGCAAATATTGCAGATGACCTTGGATTAGATATTAAGCAGCTCTCATCTAGAAAACTGAGGATTGTGTCCAGGTCAGCAGAGAGATATTTCTATGTAAATTTAGATAATGGAAATCTGTATATAAAGGACAGGATAGATAGAGAGACATTGTGTGGTACGGAGGCTTCATGTTTCTTAACCTTTGATGCTGTGGTTGAAAATCCATTCAAGAATTTTAACATTAAAGTTGACATTCAGGATATTAATGACAATTCTCCACAGTTCTATCACAATTCAATTACTTTGGAAATAATTGAATTTACATCACCTGGAGCAAGATTTGCTTTACAAAGTGCAGAAGATCCAGATATTGGTAGTAATTCAGTGCAGACGTACAAGCTCAGTGATAATCAGTATTTTACACTCACTGAGGATATCAGAACAGATGGGAGTAAATATCCAGAGCTTGTCCTAGAGAAACCATTAGATAGAGAGAAACAAGACATTCATAGATTAATACTAACAGCCGTGGATGGAGGAAATCCTATCAGGTCTGGTACAACATTGTTAAAAATTATTGTTGTAGATGCCAATGACAATGCCCCTATATTTATGCAAAAAATGTATAAAGTCAACCTAAAGGAAAATATCACAGTTAATTCTACAGTGATCATGTTAAATGCTACAGACAACGATGAAGGGGTCAATGCACAGATCGCATATTCTTTTATTAAAACATCTGGAAACATACATCACACAGGAATATTTAGTATTAACCCAAAAACTGGTGAAATCAAGATCAATGGAGTCTTAGATGTTGAAGCAACAAAGAATTATGAACTTTCTGTACAAGCCAAGGATGGAGGAGGCCTTGTAGCTCATTGTAAGGTTCAGGTGGAAGTCATAGATGTAAATGACAATGCTCCTGAGATATCCATCACCTCATTATCTTCTTCTATTCCTGAGGACTCTGCCCCTGGAACAATGATCGCTCTGATTGAGGTTCATGACCAAGATTCTGGAGATAATGCAGATGTTGACTGCCAAATTCTTGAAGAAGTTCCTTTTAATTTACTATCATCAAACACTTACTATAGACTTGTTTTAAGTGCTGCTATAGACAGAGAGAAAACATCTTCTTATAATATCACTATTATAGCTACTGATAGAGGATCTCCACCTTTTTCCAGTAGACTAGTTCTCACATTGGATATATCAGATGTCAATGACAACCCACCAATATTTGCTAAATCTTCTTATGTGGCTTATGTGCCAGAGAACAATTTACCAGGGGCATCAATATTCAGTTTACAAGCCTCAGATCCAGACACTGGAGATAATGCAAAAATAATTTATTCAATATCCAATGCCATTAAAGAAACTTCATCAATGACATCTTATCTCTCCATCAATATTGAGACTGGAGTTCTCTATGCTCAAAGATCATTTGATTATGAGCAGAACAAGGAGTTTATAATAGAAGTCACAGCCTCAGACAATGGATCCCCCTCTCTGAGCAGCAATGTTACATTATTTATCCATATAGTGGACCAGAATGATAATGCTCCAAAGATCTTATACCCATCATCAGATACTGGTGGGTCAGCTGTGTTTGAGATGGTGCCTTTTGTTTCTGAGCCTGGTTCTTTAATAACTAAAGTGGTGGCAGTGGACGTAGACTCTGGACACAATTCCTGGCTCTCTTATCATTTTATACAAGTGTCAGACTCAACTCATTTTGTCATAAGTGAGTACACAGGTGAGATCAGAACATCACGTATCTTTCAAGAAAAAGACAAGTTAAATTACAAGATTGTGGTGATGGTGAAGGACAATGGACATCCCACTCTCTCTGCTACAACTACCTTAAGTCTTATTATTGCAGACGACTTTCAGCAGGTTGTTCCTAAGCTCAGCAACAAACTGAAAGATAAAGAAATTCAAAGCAACTTACAATTCTACTTAGTGGTTGGACTTGCACTTATTTCTTTGCTCTTTATAATAACTGTGATGGTGGCGATTATATCCAAATGTAAGCAGCCAAAACCATTACCAGCCTTCTCTTCTCTCACTACAAATCTGTATCCTCCAATTGATCCCAGGACCTTCTCCATGTATAGTGATGGATCGTTACCGTTACCATACTCATATAATATGTGTGTGGCACTAGATCCTGCTGAAGGTGACTTTGCTTACATGAATCCAAGTGGAAATGTTCCTGTGGAAAACCTGATTGATGCTGATAATACAGAACAAGGAACGGAATGTCTCAACAAAATATCTCCAAGCGCTGAACAGGTAAGATGTTTTTACTTTCTGCCTGTTGTATAAGGCCTGAAATATGTACTTTGTGATTTCTAGAACTTTTTGTCCTTCAGAAAGAACTTTGTCTGCAGCTAATCACTTGCTATTATTGTAGTCTCTCTAGGAGTAAAATGGAAAATTAACAATGAAAACTTACTGATAATTTACCTGTGTCTGTAATTATCACAATATTTATGATTTAATAACTAGTGTTGAGCCACCCCCATAGTGTTCGAGTTCGGTTCGGTTCGTCGAACAACCGTGTGTTCGCCGAACTGTTCGTCGAACTGTTCGTCGAACACCTTCGAACACTGTTAAAACCAATGGCAGGCAAACAAAAACACATAGAAACACATAGAAAACACCTTCAAAGGTGTCCAAAAGCTGACAAACTGCTCAGAAGACATAACTAACACATGGAAAAGTGACAAGTACATATAGTCATGCGAAAAGAAAATAGGTGGAGGAGTAAAAGGAGGGGGAGACACAGATATAGGCATGTCATGCCCTTCTAAAATCCAAAAAGTGAGAAGCCGACACGGCCAGTCCGTTCCTGCCCGTGCCACCTCCGTGTCCCCGGGTTTGTGCCAGAGCCACGGTGGACCCTGACGGCCAGCCCCCCTCTCCCAATACTGGTGCCTGTCCGCTGTTGGGTAGAGCGAGCCCCCCTGTGGTGGAGGCAGCTCTAAGCTTTTAAATTTAAATTGTCTCTCTAATTTGAATGAATACACTTTAAATCCTTTTACAAGGATCTATTGGAGGGCAAGTCTCATGCCAGCAGCCGCGTAATTCCAGCTCCAGTAGCGTCCACTAAAGCTGCTGCAGTTAAAAAGCTTTTATAAGGATCGAGCTCGGCTGTCCACCGCAAGGCATCCTACCGCCAGTCCCAGCCCCTATGCCTTGGGGTGTCTCCTGATGCTCTTCACTGAGTATCCCGTGGTCCCGAAGCATTTCCTTTGAAAAAATTAAGTGTCCAAACTTCAGGTGGTGTAGCTTGCTTAACAGCCGGGATAATCTGCTGACTAGCAGACACTGCTACTAGGCACAAAGTATTTCCTGGGCTAGATGCAGTTAAAAATTTGTAATTAGATACTCTCGTTGGATGCTGAGAATGCATTCCATAGAGTCTCCTGGCATGCCATATATTATTCTCTTAAAAAGTTTGGGGTAGGGGTCTAGGGGACCCTTTTATAGCCGAAATCACGGCCCTGTATCGCAATACGTCACCTAGGCTGAAGATAAATGGAACTGTAGCACCCTGAGGGCTCGGTTGCTACAGAGGTATTGCACCTCACCCAATGGTGTGATATCTCACTCTCAGGTAAGGATGGAGTGTGGATCAGGACCCAACACCTGCATGCATTACACCTCATTCCCATGGGGCAGGGAGACCAATATGCCCCTGAGATGGGCACGACAGTCCCTATCCCTGGCTGGAGTGGGGGGAGGGAACACTGAGGAAGGGGAACCCTGTAGTGCAGGAGCAGGGAGGAAGCAGTTCCTGGGTGCATTGAGAAGGGAGTATAAAAGGTGGGCACCATCTTAGTTCAGTGCAGAGAAGTCTGAGCAGAAGTGACAGGGAGCAGGGGCTCTGCATGAGCTCTGCTCCGGTGGCGGGCGTAGTAACAGAGGCCCAGGCCTGGAAGAGGGAGAAGGAAGGAAGAGGAGTGGAGAAGGCTCCAGGAACGAGGAACGAAGGGATCCCAGGGGTGCGGACGGGCGAGTTGCCACCGCACGCCCGAATCCACCTGCGTGGAGTTGTCAGGCCAAAGGGGGAGACCGTTCCCCGAAACTAGTGGAGGCGGGAAACGACCCTCAGCTAGAAACCACATTTTATGTGGCGCAACTCCTTGCTACACCCGCTAGGAAGGCACCACATAGGGTCAGGGAAACTGGCGCCAAGTTTACCAAGAGGAGGCCCGAGGCAGCCGGACTGAAGGGTTGGTAAGAAAGGCAAGACAAAGGACACACAAAGGGGGTCCTGTGAAGCGCTCCAATGTTATCTGGGAGTTGTCTGAGCCCCTCACCTGGTGAGCACAGTACGACGTGGGCAGCCGTTACCTGCAGAAGTGGTCTGGATAATAAAAACTGTGAGTAAAGGCCCTGGACTGCATCACTGACTCCGTTTCGTTACTGCTGCTGCCCTGCACCATCACCCCCATCCTCCGCATACACTGCCCTGAGGCTATACTCCTCCCGTGGGAAGTTATGCTATGCTCTGCTGCACCCACAGCACCAGTTTCAGCGGTCTGCCCTGCAGCGGCGGTTCACTCTGACCGCAATCCACGGGTGGCGTAGTCGGACATTTAAACATCAAAACCACATAAATAGTTCCGCCACTGGTTTTACCACCCTGAGCCATGGAACCGGGTCGCCGCCACGGAGACTACAACCATCAGCATCCACCAAAAAGGGTCCGGCTCCGGGTGTCCCAAGGCCCAGGGGGCGCGTCAGAACATTTTCATCACCTTTCATAATCACCAATGGGACAAGGCAGGGATGTCCTCTGTCCCCTCTCCTATACATCCTAGTGACGGAGCACCTGCTCTCATCAATTCGCCATAACCCCAATATTAGGTGGATTGAGGTGGGAGGCACCGAGTACAAGTGCTCTCTATTTGCTGATGATGTCCTAGTATATATCACTCAATCACATATATCCATCCCTGCTGTTATGGCTGAAATAGATCACTTTGTTACATGGTCAAATTTTAAAATCAATGCAGCGAAGTCTGAGGCCCTCGATGTCTCCCTCCCCAAATCCATACAAGATTCCATCCAGTCCAACTTTCCCTTTGCCTGGCCCTCACAGGGTATCAAATACTTAGGAATTCCTATTCATAGAGACTTCTCCCGTCTGTTATCTTAATTTTGGGCCCTTTATTGAACAACTCCATACAGACCACGGTTGGCAAGTTAGAACTGTAAGATTCATTACGTGAACCACTGGTGTTTTGTGGAAAAGCACATGTACACTGTGTTCCAAATTATTATGCAAAAAGTGTTTAGGAGTGATAAGGGAAGAATTTGTTTGTCAGTTAAACTCATTGATGGTGATGTGTGTCAGGGCTCTTTATATCACTGTAAGCAATTGCGGACACCTGTGCTAATTAGTTTGGCAGGTGTGTCCAATGAAAGGCAAGACTACTTAAGAAGGCTGTCCCACATTATTAAGCAGCCTACATTTTCTGCCAAAATGGGAAAGAAAAAGGATGTGTCGGCTGCTGAGAAGCAACAAATTGTGGAGTGTTTAGGTCAAGGCATGACTACAATCAACATTGTGCGATGATCAGGATGAAGTGTCTTGGCAATCAAGAAGTATGTAGCTGATTCACAGTACACACGTGTGCGTGCTGATAAGGGCAAATTGTGGACTCTTTCCTACAGGCAATTACGTCAGGTTAAAAGAGCAGCGGCAAAAAAGCCTTGTCATAGCAGCAGACAAGTTTTTGAAGCTGCTGGTGCCTCCAACGTCCCCCGAACAACAAGATGCAGGGTCCTTCAGATTTTTGCAGCTGTGCGTACGCCATCCTGTCGACCTCCTCTATCCACTTCACACAAGCAGAAACGGCTCCAGTGGGCCAAACATTACATGAAGACTGATTTCAAAACTGTTTTGTTCACAGATGAGTGCCGTGCAACGCTCGATGGTCCAGATGGATGGAGTGGAGGATGGCTGGTTGATGGACACAGCACGCAAACACGGCTACAGCGCCAACAATGAGGAGGTGGAGTAATGTTTTGGGCTGGAATCATGGGGAGAGAGATTGTCGGCCCCTTTAGGATCCCTGAAGGGGTAAAGATGAACTCCATAATGTATGTGGAGTTTCTCAAACAGCACTTCCTTCCATGGTTCAAGAAGAAGAACCGTGTATTCCACAGCAAGATCATTTTTATGCATGATAATGCACCGTCTCAGGCTGCACAAAACACATCTGCATCTCTGACTGATATGGGCATAAAAAGGGACAAACTTATGGTGTGACCCCCATGCTCCCCTCTCCGCTACCCCATTCAGAACCTCTGGAGCATCATCAAAAGGAGTGTCTATGATGGCGGGAGGCAGTTCACATCTAAGCAACAGCTCTGGGAGGGTATTCTGTCCTCATGCAAAACAATTGAAGCAGAAACCATCCAAAACCTGACAAATTCAATGGACGAGAGAGTTCAGAAGCTCCTTTCGAACAAGGGGACCTATGTGCAAATGTAACATCACCGAGAATAAAGTTTTGAGTTGAAAACTGTTTGATTTCAGTTTCTAATAACCTGCTAATGCTTATAATTTCAAAAATGACCTTTTTTTTGGTCTTTATTAAAATGAAAAGGTTGATCGAAGAGTGTGGGGGATCTAAGAGAGTGGCAACCCAGTAGTCAGGATTACTTCGAATTCTGACAATCTGAGGGTCATGTTGCAGGTAGTGCAGCAAGAAGGCACTTATGTGTCTTGCGCATCTCGGAGCCCCAAAATTATTTTCCGGGCTAGATAAAGCTAAAAATTATTATTAATTTTAAATCTGGTAGAGCTTAGTATAGATGGCCTAATAGAATCAGTACTGCACACTGCTACAAAGCCCAAATTATTTTCCAGCCAAGATACAGATAAACATGATTAGTAATTTTAAATCTGGTGGAGCTTAGTATACATGGCCTAATAGAATCAGTGCTGCCCACTGCTACAAAGCCCAAATTATTTTCCAGCCAAGATACAGATAACATGATTAGTAATTTTAAATCTGGTGGAGCTTAGTATATATGGCCTATTAGAATCAGTGCTGCACACTGCTACAAAGCCCAAATTATTTTCCAGCCAAGATACAGATAAACATGATTAGTAATTTGAAAGCTTAAAATGGTTGGTGAGGTGATTTTAACCAATCATCAAGCTTTTACTCTCCCCAGGATGACACAGGGGTAGAAAAGTCGTTTCGGATCCATGATTTGTTCATCTTTATGAACGTGAGTCTGTCTACATTATCAGTGGAGAACCGCGTGCGCTTATCTGTCAGCACACCACCAGCAGCGCTGAACACACGTTCAGACAGAATGTTGGCTGCAGGGCATGACAAGATCTCCAAGGCGTAAGTGGCTAGCTCCGGCCATTTATCCAGATTGGAAGCCCAAAAAGAGCAAGGGTCCAGTGACACAGTCATGGCTTCAATGTTTACTTGGAGATACTCCTGTACCATCGTCTCTAGGCGTTGACTATGTGTCAGACTTCTTGTCTCCTGTGGCCTTGCAAAGGATGGGCTAAAAAAGTGGTGAAATGATTCCGCAAAATTGATGTTACCAGCAGATACTGTGGTTCTGTTACGGTTTGAGTGCTGAACACTCGACGGTCCCACGGTTGGCAAGTTGGAACTGTGAGATTCACTACGTGCACCACTGGTGTTTTGTGTAAAAGCACATGTAAGATTCTGCAACAGTCTCTGCTGATACTCCTGCATGCGTGCATCCCTTTCTATGGCAGGAATACTTTCTGCAAATTTACTTTTGTACCGGGGATCTAACAGTGTGGCAACCCAGTAGTCAGGATTATTTCTAATTCTCACAATTCGAGGGTCATGTTGCAGGTAGTGAAGCAAGAAGGCACTCATGTGTCTTGCGCATCCAGGAGCACCAAGTCCCTGTTGTGTTGGTGGCGAGGTAACAATCATGCTTCCTTCCTCTGTCCTCTCCCCCCAACCTCGCACAACAGAAATGTGATCAAGGTCTCCCTCATCTGATGAGTCTTCCATCAGTTCGTCCTCCACTTCTTCCTGGGCTCCTGCACCTTCCTCACTAGTTTGGCTGCTACCATGCGCCCTGGTAAAACCATCTCCCCCACCATCACATGCCTGCCACCTTGGTGCTGCCGACCGTCTGGACCTTGCAGATGTTAGCCCTTCCGCATACAACTCCTCCTCCTCTACTTCCTCCACCTCCTCTTGTGCCACCACCTGACTCCGAAGTCTGTTTAACATGTGCTCCAGCATGTAAATCACCGGAATAGTCATGCTGATAATGGCATCGTCAGCACTAAACATCTTCGTCGCCATTTCAAAACTGTGCAGAAGGGTGCATAGGTCCCTGATCTGAGACCACTCCTCCAGCGTGATTTGCCCCACCTCTGGATCTCGTTGGCCCAGGCTATACGTCAGAACGTATTGCACCAGGGCTTGTCGGTGCTGCCACAGTCGCTGCAACATGTGCAGAGTTGAATTCCACCGGGTAGGCACATCGCATTTTAGCCGGTGAAGTGGCAGGCCCAACGACTTCTGTAGAGATGTAAGTCGCTGAGCTGCGGGACGCGAACGGCGGAAGTGAGCACACAGCGACCGTGCCCTCTGCAGAAGGCCATCTAGTCCGGGATAGTGGGCTAAAAATTGCTGGACAACCAGGTTCAACACGTGAGCCATACAAGGCACGTGTGTGACATTGCCCCGGCGAAGGGCCGCACCCAGGTTTGCAGCATTGTCGCACACGGCCTTCCCTGGTTTCAGGTCCAGTGGAGACCACCATTCATGAAATTGGTTCTCCAGAGCTGACCACAACTCCTCAGCTGTGTGACTCACATTTCCCAGACATTTCAAAGTAAAAACCGCCTGATGATGTTAAGACCTACTGCGAGCATAGTAAGGAGGTGTGCAGGATCCCTTCTGCGCAGTTAGAAAATTTGTGGCATGACCAGACAGGCTTTGGGTGCAGGTGGAGGACCGAGAGGAGGTTGAGGAGGCAGAAGCAGTGGAGGAACTTTGAGATAAAGAGGATTGACGCACAACTCATGGGGACGGCAAGACTTGGACAGCAGCCCCTTGTCCTGCTGTCACCATAGTTACCCAGTGCCCAGTCAGCGACATGTAACACCCCTGTCCATGCCTACTCATCCAAGTGTCTGTGGTGAAATGCACCCTGTCACACACAGAGTTTCTCAAAGAAGCGGTGATGTTGTGTGCGACATGCTGGTGGAGCGCAGGCACACCTTTCTTTGAGAAGTAGTGCCGACTGGGCATCTGGTACTGGGGCACTGCGACGGACATAAGGTCTCGAAAATCCTCTGTGTCCACCAGGCGGAAAGCCAGCATTTCTGTAGCCAAGAGCTTGCAGATGGTGAAATTCAACCTCTTAGCTTTCTCATGGCTAGGAGGAAATGGTCTTTTACTTGTCCACATCTGAGGGACCGAGGGCTGGCTATTGTGCTTAGACGGGGTTGATAAGGGTGTCCCCGGCAAACTGCCGGTCTGTGAGGAAGATGCAGACGGACATGTTAGGTTGCCTTGATCCAAAGGTGGTGCTATCGATGTCGGGCAGCGCTCAACACCAGCTGGTGTTTCCACCTCCAAAGAAAATGATGACCTGCCAATCACGCTGGCTGTTGCGGGTAAAGAGGAGGCAGGTCTGCGTCCCAAAACAGGTGTGACTGCTGTCCCCCAGTCACAGAGGATGAAGAGGCCGCGGATGCACAAGATATGGCAGACGGTGGTTGGCCCGGCCGGCTAGGCCGCATTGCAGCACAGTGAGCTTCCCACTGCAACTTATGCTTCATGTCCATGTGCCGGTTCATGCATGAAGTACTCAAACTATGTATTTTTTGGCCTCTACTTAGCTTTTGCTGACAAATGTTACAGATAACACGAGTTGGGTCATCTTTATCGATCTGAAAAAATGCCCAGGCTATGCAAGGCTTAGCACCCATGCGACCTGAAGAGCCACCACGACTTGTGGTGAGAGGCAGAGTTGTGTTTGAGGATGCAGTTGTTGACGTGCTTCCAGTACTACGTCTCTGTCCCGGAAGGTGCAACCTGACCTCGTCATCACTAGCATTCTCCTCCACCTCCTCTGCTGACCTCATCTCTTGGCTGACTGTGGGTTGACAGTCAGTGGGATCTCCAACCTCATCATCATCACCCTGTGCGTTATCACACCCGTCGTCCTCAGAGCCAACCTCTTCCTGCCCTGACAAAAAACTAAAGTTGTCGCTCCAATCAGGTATTTGAGTCTCATCATCGTCTTCCTCAATGTCTCCACCAACAGGAGTTACAGTTTGGGAATGAGGGTCTACATTATGGTCAGAACCTTCAGCGTCTGGTTCTGGATCCGACTCATAAAGATTCTGGGCATCAGTGCAGATCATTTCCTCATCTGGATTCACAGAAGTGCTGGAGCCGATCTCTGATTCCCAGGCTATAGCATGAGTAAACAGCTCTGCAGACTCAACCATCTGTTCTACCTCATACTCAGACGGGCAGCTGGAGATTTGGGAGCTGTGAGGAAGCAAGTGCGATTGGGGTGACACCTTTGAGGACTGGAGTATTTGTGATGTTGAAGTTGATGTGGAGGAGAGAGCCCACTTAAAGGAGCACTTGATATTCGTTGAAGCACCTGCTGTTTTTGTGCCTCATCTGGAATTTGTAGCAATTGGCGTGGCCATAAGAAAGGGATCTTATCACATTGTCCGCTAAAAGAAGTAGACATTTTAGTTTGGCTGGAAGATGGTCTTTCTTCTGCAGATGTTACTGTTGCTTTAACACCTACCCCACGGACACAACCTTTGTTCCCCTTCCCAACGCGCCTATTCCCCTTTCCACCAGCAGCAGGCCTTTTTCCACTCATTTTGGTGGTTAACTAATTCACAACTCTGGAGTTGTTTGCACAAAAAAACAATGGATGGGAGCCGAGCAAAGCTGAGTGGCCAAACTGTGGTATTAGGCCAAAACTATTGGCTGGGTTAGATGCAGAAAAAAATTATATTCAATTTGCAACCTGATGGAGGTCAGTATAGATGGACTAATAGACCAAGTCCCACACACTTCTAGAAGCCCAAATATTTTTTCAGAGCTAGATGCAGAAAAAAATTATATTCAATTTGCAACCTGATGGAGGTCAGTATAGATGGACTAATAGACCAAGTCCCACACACTGCTAGAAGCCCAAATATTTTTTCAGAGCTAGATGCAGAAAAAAATTATTTTTAATTTGCAACCTGATGGAGGTCAGTATAGATGGATGAATAGAACAAGTCCCACACACTGCTAGAAGCCCAAATATTTTTTCAGAGCTAGATGAAGAAAAAAATTATTTTTAATTTGCAACCTGATGGAGGTCAGTATAGATGGACTAATAGACCAAGTCCCACACACTGCTAGAAGCCCAAATACTTTTTCAGAGCTTGATGCAGAAAAAAATTATATTCAATTTGCAACCTGATGGAGGTCAGCATAGATGGACTAACAGAACAAGTCCCACACAATGCTAGAAGCCCAAAGTTTTTTTCAGAGCTAGATGCAGAAAAAAATTATTTTTAATTTGCAACCTGATGGAGGTCAGTATAGATGGACTAATAGACCAAGTCCCACACACTGCTAGAAGCCCAAATATTTTTTCAGAGCTAGATGCAGAAAAAAAATATTTTTAATTTGCAACCTGATGGAGGTCAGTATAGATGGACTAATAGACCAAGTCCCACACACTGCTAGAAGCCCAAATATTTTTTCAGAGCTAGATGCAGAAAAAAATTATATTCAATTTGCAACCTGATGGAGGTCAGTATAGATGGACTAATAGAACAAGTCCCACACACTGCTAGAAGCCCAAATATTTTTTCAGAGCTAGATGCAGAAAAAAATATTTTCAATTTGCAACCTGATGGAGGTCAGTATAGATGGACTAATAGAATGATGCTATGCCCAAAAGGTTTTACTTCACTAGGTGCAGTAAAAAAATTGGTATTCTATACACAGGTGGTGTAGCTTGCAACACAGATAGGCTACTCCACTGACTAACACACTCTGCAATAGGCCAAAAAGGATTAGCTTTGCTAGATTCAGCCAAATGCTGTGAAACAAACTTGCACAGCACTGGCACAGACCTGCCTGGCAAAAACTGATAGGAACTGATGTAACTTAGTCCTGAAAAGGACTGCAATTACAATTAGTCTTTACTCCCAACCTATCTATTTAAGAGCACAGACCTGCATGATAAAAGTCGTAGGAAATGCTCTAACTTAGTCCTTAAAAGGACTGCAATCACAACTATTCCCTACTCCCAAGCTATCTGTAGATTTGTGCGAAAATTGGCTTGAAATTAACAAGGTATAGCGCACACAGCAACAGCGGTGCCGTCTAACACGCAGCTGCAGCAGTGAGAAAATGGTGGCGACGGGGAAAATGGCTCGGTCTTATAGGGCAAGGACATGTGACATACACTGCCAATGACACATGCCCTTGCTTGTGTGAAAAAAAGCACTTCGCTCCGTGTGTACGCTGCTGATAGGCTGACAGATTGCACCTCCCCACTGTAAATGCGGGAAAGAGAAAAAAAAATGGAGATCTTCATTATTCCTGCAGAGATCCATCCCCTGCCCCTCCCCCCGCCCCACAGTACACTCAAACTGCGTATTAACATTAATTTTCATCATTACTGAGAAAAAATCCAGTTATGATTTTGGTGCACGAACAGTTATCGAACATAACCTCGAACAGCCGAATTTTTTTAAATTCGTTCGTGTTCGCCGACCGGCTCGAACACCGCCCAAAACAGCTCGAATTTGAGATTGGCGAACAGGTCGAGTCGAACAATGCTCATCTCTATTAATAACTTAAAATCAGAAGCATATTTTAATATACCCTACTGGCAGACTCCTTGTTCAGGATCCTTATCTTTTGTCCAGAAGAGAAGGCCGAAATAAATCATAACTCTCTCTCTGGAGGACTTGTATTGCCCAGCATTAATCAGACAATGTATTGAGTTTTATATACTTTGTGTAATGCTTACTTTTCCCTGTTGAAGAGCTGCAGGAAAATATAGCATTCTTTGCTGAAATGTCCCAATATAGAGATCTTTCATGATCTTTTTATTGCATAGGGACTATTTTGACAAGGAATTGTTAAAAGTGGACAATTCCATGAAAAGTGGATGTCTACATCGTCCTCAGTCCAGAATGCAGTGTTAACCACTGAGCCACCATAATGTTTATGGGCCAAACTGTTACTCCAAGATCCCGTGTTGCATGTTTTCTGTGAATCTCACACAGCAGAAATACCATATTAATATTTACAACAGTACTTACCACTGTGGCTATCTTTCCATGAAAAATAGTGCTTTGTGATAGGGTCCATTGAAATGGGTGAAGTGGACAATATCAATGACATCTCAAGGGAAAGTTGACCTGCTGTGGATTTGATATCTAAAACATTGGTCAGTCAGCGCTGCATATATTTTGTGTGCAGAAAATCTCATGCACAATATGGGTAGAGTGAAACACAAAACCCTTATATTGACTTTTTGCAACACGACTACAAGAACTTCTTCGTAAAAAATAAAAAATAAATTCATTTAATAAAAGCTCACATTGCACTAGATTAAAATTTATTGGTTGTTTCCCTTACACAAATGATTCATTGGTTGCTATTAAACTTTTGTGTGTATCATGTGTGGGTGGTATTGTAAGTCTTTATCTGAGGAATTGGCAAGCTGAATTCTGTAATTATAGAGAGGCTAAAGAATAATATTTTTGTTCTTTATCTTCCGTATAATATACTATGAGAAAAATTATAATTTTAAACCTTGATACACTTTAGAATTGTGATACATCCTAGGTAGAAAAAAGATATTTAAAAAAAAAAGTTCTAAATTTCAGCTTTCATCCTTAACTTTAGTAATCTTCTATAATCTGAGCCTCACTTACTAAAACTGTCTAATAAAAAACTATTCTTGTTATTTAATGCAAAAAATGAAGGTTCAGCTTTTATTATTCCACTTTCAGACATGGTGTCTGAACTCTGATTGGCTATTATGGGCAACAAAGCCGGTTTTCATTTATATAAAGCCCCGCGTGACTGCAGGTAAAGTGTGATCTGTATTCAAAGGATGTTTTCCAAGTCTGTAATGTCCTTATCTGAGAGCTAATGGATGTATTTGGAGTTGGAGAAGGTGTAAAGTAAAACAGCTAAATTGGAGAATTTTAGTTATGAGCAAAAAAAATAAAACAAATTTACTTAGTCTTGAGACCAAATGTTTTAAGGAAGGACATAATTAATTTAGATCCTGCAAAACTATCTTGAAAAATATTCTATGTTAAATTTCCTTAAAAGAAAATGAGGCTATGTATCTTTCTGGAGAAATAATATATGTTTGTATAAATGTACAGAATCCTTACAGATACATATTCTGTGAAACATCCAATGGATGCCTGAATCTTTCATTGCATATAGGCTACTATGTTCAAACATATTGGTGTAATAGAAACAGCTGCAGGCTTATGCTTTGTTGACCAAGCAGCAGATGGCACTGTGTTAATATTTAGCTTTTTAAAATTAAAGTGTGAACCATGTTCGTTTATTTTTCTCAGTATTTTCCTGTATCCTCTATGTTAGGATGATGTAGATAATGCTTGCTGAATGTTCTAAGTAAAACCATTCATTCTCCTATAATATTTAAGTGATGATCGACTCTGCTGATATCTGAAATATGCAAGAAATAAAAAATATACATTAAAACTTCCTTCTTACTGGATTGCTGTGAATCATTCCTCTGCCTCCTCTATTATTTCCTAGTTGAACTTGATGAAAGTATGAACATACGTCATTTATCAACTGTATATTGTGTCTATGCAACAATGTTCATCTTCTTTTTCCACCTGTAAGGTTATACATTTTATATACTATTAAAGAAATAACTTTTCTTAGGTGTTTCGAAAGGCTGTGGATTCCTGTTTTTTTAAACTTAACATAGTGGCAGAAAAATGATAAAATACAGATAATTCACAAAACACTTACTTTATGCTTTTAGAATATAAAGAGCATTTAAACTGAATATGTTTAAAAATTCAAATTTCCATTTCAAAGTAATTGAAAGACATTGCAATTCTGTATTTTCACCTCTGAGCGCCGCTGTTTAACCATAAAGGAGAAAAATGCAAAACTAGAAATCCACTGGTATTTTCCTTTGTCACATTCATTGCTGATCTGCAGAAAGAATCACAGACATTTTCTGCATTCTCCTACACAGAGATAAAATTTAAAAAGATAATTAAAAATATGATGAAGATTTTTCGATTTAACATTTGCATTTGATGATAAAGCTTTGCTGGATATTTTGGGGAAAATCATCACTGAGGATGGACAAGATGGAGCCTCCTATACAGGGCTGTGCAGGAATCAGATGGCAAGTAATATATGTCTTATTTTCTTATTTTTGTTACTCAATCTCTGGTCAGATTCATTATTCCATTGTAGAAGAAATGAGGAAAGACTCTGTTATAGCAAATATTGCAGATGACCTTGGATTAGATATTAAGCAGCTCTCATCCAGAAAACTGAGGATTGTGTCCAGATCAGCAGAGAGATATTTCTATGTAAATTTAGATAATGGAAACCTGTATATAAAGGACAGGATAGACAGGGAGACATTGTGTGGTTCGGAGGCTTCATGTTTCTTAACCTTTGATGCTGTGGTTGAAAATCCATTCAAGAATTTTAACATTAAACTTGACATTCAGGATATAAATGATAATGCTCCCCAGTTCTATCAAAATAAAATTACCTTAGAAATTGTTGAATTGACATCACCAGGAGCAAGATTTGCTTTACAAAGTGCAGAAGATCCAGATATTGGTAGTAATTCAGTGCAGACATACAAGCTCAGTGATAATCAGTATTTTACACTCACTGAGAATATCAGAACAGATGGAAGTAAATATCCAGAGCTTGTCCTAGAGAAACCATTAGATCGAGAAACACAAGATACTCATGAATTAATACTAACAGCCTTAGATGGAGGAAATCCTATCAGGTCTGGTACAAAATCACTAAAGATCATTGTTATAGATGGTAATGATAATGCTCCCCTATTTGCTCAAGACATGTATACAGTCAACTTAAAGGAAAACATCCCAGTTAATTCTACAGTGATCACATTAAATGCTTCTGACAATGATGAAGGGATCAATGCACAGATCACATATTCTTTTATGAAAACATCTGGAAACATCCATCACACAGGAATATTCAGCATTAATCCAAATACTTTTGAAATCAAGATCAATGGAAACTTGGATTTTGAAGTAACAAAGAATTATGAACTTTCTGTACAAGCCAAGGATGGAGGAGGCCTTGTAGCTCATTGCAAGGTTCTGGTGCAAGTCATAGATGTAAATGACAATGCTCCTGAGATATCCATCACCTCATTATCTTCTTCTATTCCTGAGGACTCTGCCCCTGGAACAATGATCGCTCTGATTGAGATTCATGACCAAGATTCTGGCGATAATGCAGATGTTGACTGCCAAATTCTTGAAGATGTTCCCTTTAAATTATTATCATCAAACACTTACTATAGACTTGTTTTAAGTGCTGCCATAGACAGAGAGAAAACATCTTCTTATAATATCTCTGTTATAGCCACAGATAGAGGATCTCCACCTCTTTCCAGTACACGAGTTCTCACATTGGATATATCAGATTTCAATGACAACCCACCAATATTTGCTAAATCTACTTATGTGTCTTATGTGCCAGAGAACAATTTACCAGGAGCTTCAATATTCAGTATACAAGCCTCAGATCCAGACACTGGAGACAATGCAAAAATAATTTACTCAATTTCCAACACCATTACAGAAACTCCATCAATGACATCTTATCTCTCCATCAATATAGAGACTGGAGTTCTCTATGCTCAAAGATCATTTGATTATGAGCAGAACAAGGAGCTTATAATAGAAGTCACTGCCTCAGACAATGGATCCCCCTCTCTGCGCAGCAATGTTACATTATTTATCCATATAGTAGACCAGAATGATAATGCACCAAAGATCTTATACCCATCACCAGATACCGGTGGGTCAGCTGTATTTGAGATGGTTCCTTTTGTTTCTGAGCCTGGTTCTTTAATAACTAAAGTGGTGGCAGTGGATGCAGACTCCGGACACAATTCCTGGCTCTCTTATCATTTTATACAATTGTCAGACTTAAATCATTTTGTGATAAGTGAGCACACAGGAGAGATCAGAACATCACGTATTTTTCAAGAAAAGGACATGTTAAATTACAGGATTTTGGTAATGGTGAAGGACAATGGACATCCCACTCTCTCTGCTACAACCACCTTAAGTCTTATTATTGCAGATGACTTTCAGCAGGTTGTTCCTAAGCTCAGCAACAAACTGAAAGATGACGAAACTCAAAGCAACTTACAATTCTACTTAGTGGTTGGACTTGCACTTATTTCTTTGCTCTTTATAATAACTGTGATGGTGGCGATTATATCCAAATGTAAGCAGCCAAAACCATTACCAGCCTTCTCTTCTCTTACTACAAATCTGTATCCTCCAATTGATCCCAGGACCTTCTCCATGTATAGTGATGGATCGTTACCATTACCATACTCATATAATATGTGTGTGGCACTAGATCCTGCTGAAGGAGACTTTACTTACATGAATCCAAGTGGAAACGTTCCTGTGGAAAACCTGATTGATGCTGATAATACAGAACAAGGAACTGAATGTCTCACTGAAGCTTCTCTGAGCACAGAACAGGTAAGATGTTGTAACTTTTTGCCTGTTGTAAGGATGTCTGTATTGTGTAATTTTTCTTTTTTAGTATTATATATCCTTGATGGACATCTTTCCTTATAGCTGACTTTGAAGCTAAGCACTTGCTACCAGAGTTATCTTTCTATTCGTAGAATCTAAAATAGGCAGCCTCAACTTATTGATTATTCTTCCTGTGTGTTTAATTATTGCACCCTTTTTATGAAGCATTTAGTGGGGCTGTCCACTCTAGAAAACATATCTTTATACAACCTATTTGGAGTTTTCCTGATTAAGATTCTTCTCTTTTGGTGAAAAAGGGAAAGCTTTTATAAATGACAATTATCTCTCTGGAGGACGTGTACTGATTTGAATATACTTTTTGTTAGCTTAAGTGTTACTGATGTGATGCTGCAAGAAATTTTAGTATTCATAACCAGCATTCCCTGCACATTATTTACAATCACTAGGGGTTCAAACAAAATGATAAATGGTGTCCTTTTCACTGTGTAGTGACCCTTCTAAAAAGTGGTTGAAAAATGCATATTTGCTTCTCCACTGCGGCAATATCAGCACAGTGCAGGTATTTCACATTACAAACCCTTCTATCAGCTCTCCTCCATTTACAGAACTATCAGTTCTGATGTACTGCCTCCCTACCACCACTGCCTTTCTGGAGATATGTCAGTACCACACTTATGTATATTATGCTCAGGCAACTTATAATGGCTCTGCAGTGAGATAAGGGCTCTCATTATGTCTTACACAGGAGTAACCTATTCTGGAATACTCCTGTATGAGATGTAATATCATGTCTTGGCAGACAGTATGGGGGTAGGGGCAGTATAGCAGTGGTGACCCTGTTATCAAAGGAGGAGAGCTGATACAAATGTTTGTAATGTGGCACAGCTAAATTTAGCTATGCTGACTCTCTTCCCCACAATGACTCATACAGGAGGTTAGACCAGGAGAGCCGAGCTGTATTTTTATATATCACTCACTGAGAAACTTACTCTGAGCGATGGTAGAGGTGTGTTATTCTTTCTATTGATTGTTGCTGTCTCATTATGATTTGTCAGCATCAAATAGGGGGAAGTAAAAACCCCCCAGTGAAAACTGTTTGACCCATATGGAAATTAACTTATTAGGGGCCAAGTACTTTGATTGCTAATATCTCCGCAACATGAAAGCGACATTTAAAAAAAAATTTTAGTTCTAAAATGCATCCACTATTACATTGTATGTCCAATTAAACATTAAAAATTTGGTGAACAACTTTCAGGCCAAGTTCCAATGTTGCATATCAATTTCAAAACTTATTCAAAATTCTACATCAATCTACAAAGCGATATTTATCAGTGTAATGTTTTGCAAAAATTGAAATAAGCGATGACATCTTCAGGATAAAAGAATGCTCTGCAGTTTTCAAATCCAAAGCATTGGGCAATTTACACTATGTTCTTTTCAGAGCAAGTGCACAAGTTTTCCTAAAGTTTCATTCATATTCTGATTATTTAAATGACATTTTCCTTTTTCTGACTTTTCTACTCTATTACAATGACATGATTTTCTCATAGTTTGTAAATAGGAAAAAGCTTGAAAATTAAAACACATTTCACATGGTTGTTTCCTTTGGACAATTGATTGTCTAGTGACCCTATTCCCTCACATCTCCTTCAGTCCCTTTCTCCAGCTGTCACCACTCACCTAACTAAAATTTTCAACCTCTCCCTCTCATCTGGTATCTTTCCCTCTTCTTTTAAACATGCCAGCATACATCCATTACTTAAAAAATCATCCCTTGACCAGAACTGCACGGCCAACTACAGACCTGTTTCCAATCTTACATTTATCTCTAAACTCCTGGAATGCCTGGTTCATTCCCATCTAATCTGCTATCTCTCAGACAATTCTCTTCTTGACCCTCTACAATCTGGTTTCAGCTCTTTACATTCTACTGAAACTGCCCTCACTAAAGTCTCTAAAGCTCTACTAACAGCTAAATCTAATGGTCACTACTCCCTGCTGATTCTCCTGGATCTCTCTGCAGCATTCGACACTGTGGATCACCAGCTCCTCCTCACTATGCTCTGCACTATTGGCCTCAAGGACACTGTTCTCACCTGGTTCTCCTCCTATCTCTCTGACCGCTCCTTCTCTGTGTCTTTTGCCGGCTCCTCCTCCTCTCTCCTTCCCCTTACTGTCGGGGTTCCTTAAGGATCAGTCCCAGGCCCCCTTATTTTCCCCTTATACACCGCTCCTATTGGACAATCAGCAGATTCAGTTTTCAGTATGATCTCTATGCTGATGACACCCAATTATATATCTCTGCTCCGGACATCACCCCTGCATTACTACAAAAGACCAGTGATTGTCTTTCTGCTGTGTCTAACATTATGTCCTCCCTCTGCCTAAAACTGAATCTGTCAAAAACTGAACTACTCGTATTTTCTCCCTCCACTAACCTACCTGTGCCCGATATTGCCATTTCCATTTGTGGCTCAACCATTGCTCCCCAGCAACAAGCCCGCTGTCTTGGGGTCATTCTTGATTCAGATCTTTCCTTCACTCCTCACATCAAATCACTCGCTCGTTCATGTCATCTACACCTCAAAAACATCTCAAGAATCAGGACATTTCTCACCTTTGACTCAGCAAAAGCTCTTACTATAGCTCTTATTCATTCTTGTCTCGACTATTGCAACTCTGTACTAATTGGTCTCCCCTCCTACTAAACTCTCCCCTCTCCAATCCATCCTTAACACAGCATCAAGGATCATATACCTCGCCAACCGCTACACCGATGCCTCTTCCCTGTGCCAATCATCGCATTGGTTACCCATTTAAAAAAGAGTTCAATTTAAACTTATCACGCTTACCCACAAAGCGCTCCATGCTTCAGTACCCCCCTACGTCTCCTCACTTGTCTCAGTCTACCACCCTACACGTGCCCTCTGTTCTGCCAATGACTTAAAACTAAAATCCTCCATAATCCAAACTTCCCATTCCCGTCTCCAAGATTTCTCGCGTGTTGCGCCAATACTTTGGAATGCACTACCCAGGACAGTTCGATTAATTCCCAATACCCACAGTTTCAAGCTGACCCTAAAAACCCATTTCTTTAGACTGGCGTATCGCCTAAACACACTATCTGTCCGTCCCAGTTTTCCCCCATATTAAAATCTTTTTCAATTTCAGGTTCATACCATCCATGTACTTATCAGCCTCGGTCAGGACTGTACACATACTGGCTGGCGACCAGTCCATGTATTATTATTTATCCTATTTAGTATATCAAGGCTGCATTATACAATATATGTAGACTTTACCTTTTGTGTCTCCCCCATTTCCTCATAGACTGTAAGCTTGCGAGCAGGGCCCTCACTCCTTTTCATTTGAGAAATGCTTATTCTGTATTGTTTGCATAAGTCCCCCCCCCTAAAATTGTAAAGTGCTGCGGAATATGTTGGCGCTATAAAAATAAAAATTATTATTATTAATTGATTTATTGATAACTATAAAGGTTTTATGTCGATCATTTTTTTATTTTAGTTGAAGTATTGTACATCCTTTATATGAGGAACTAACATGTATTATGTAGTTGTATAGGATCTAAAGTAAGATATTATTGTGCCATATTTTATGCATAGAATACTACAGGAAAAAATGTAAACTTCCTTCCTATAAAATCTAGAATTTTAATATGTCCTAGGTAGAATAATCAATATTTCTATTAATAATTACATACATTTGCTAACTTAATAAATATACAGTATGTTATATAATTTTAGGTTTTTCAGTTTTCATCCTTACCATTACACTACTTTTTGGAATTCATACATTTTCTGAGAATCATTTAACTGTATAATGAAAATTAGCATTGTTACCTACTGCAAAACTATAAAACCAATTATTATTATTATTATTATTATTTATGTCAGCATTTTCCAAGACTATAATGTAGTAAACAAAGAGTTTGTGGCAATTCTGGAGTTAAAACAGATGTATTGAAAAGGAATTAAACTAATAAGGATCATAAAGTTTCTTAGTTATGAGCAAAATGACAATTGCATTTATTTAGTCTTGAGAATATATATTTTAGGCAACGACATGATAAATTTGGCTCCTACAAAAAATATGTTAAAGTGTTCCATGTAAAATTCCTTTCAAAGATAATGAGGTGCTGCCCTTTCTGAAAAAGTAAAATTTCAGTTTCTAGAGTAACAGTCTTTTTTCCAGTGCAGCGGTGAATCTGTAGATAATTCTATGGTACTTTAAGGGCCAATCATAGTAGGAGCAGCTAATTATTTAAAAAAATTGCTTTGCTGAAATATGTGCTAAAAAATGTAAAACAAATCCTAACATATTCATATTGTCAGAAACATCAAACAGGTGCTTTGAAGCATTACATTTGTCAACCCTCCAACATGTAAAGGCTAACTTGTTTTAAAATGTTGGTAAAATAGCAAGCGCTGCAGGCTTATGCTTTATGTGCTTTGTAATGCAGACAGGAATTTTGGAATTGGTTAATTGTTAGAGTTTGTTAATAATGTACTGTGAGAGCTCTTTGTGTATTGTACTGTGTGAGCTCTTTGTGTACTGTGTAAGCTCTTTGTTTTGTTTGTGTCATTTTTTTCCTGTATCTTTCATGCAGTGATATTGTAGAGAATAGTAGATGTATTTCTCAAGTGAAACAGATCATTCTATTAAAATATTTGAATGCTGATTAATAGTACTAAAAGTTTAAATCTGGAACAAAACAAATGTTCACATTAAAATTTGCTCTAAATCATGCCTCTGTTTCCTTTTCTATTGCCTGGATGAATTTCATAAACATAAGTCATTTTTTTATTTAAATATGTAACTATGCTTATCTTCTTATTAAGCCTGTGTAGTTATAATTTCTTAATTTATTTTTAAAGAAGTTAATCTTCTTGGGTGATTTTAACAGCCGATTATTGCTCTTTTATAAAAAATGAAAGTAAGAAAAGTTTAATAATAAAATGGAGAAAGCAAGAAACGTGTATACTGAATGTTTTGTTTATAGAATATAAACAGCATTACAAATTCAATATTTTGTATATTTCAAATTTAGACTTTATAAAGATATTGCAATTCTGTATTTTCACCTCTGAGCGCCGCTGTTTAACCAGTAAAAAGAAAAATGCAGCATAGGAAATCCACTGGAATTTTCCTTTGTCATTCACATAACTGATCTGAAGAAAGAGCCACAGACATTTTCTGGATTCTCCTGGACACAGAGATAAGGATAAAATTTGAAAAATGCAATTACAGACATCATGAATATTGTTCTATTTAACATATTGTTCTATTTTACTGGATTTCTTTTGGTGGGAAAATTATCCATGGACAAAGACAGGATGGAATCTCCTATTCAAGGAAGCACAAGAATCAGATGGCAAGTAATTTACATCTTATTTTCTTATCTTCATTACTCAGTCTCTGGTCAGATTCATTATTCCATTGTAGAAGAAATGAGGAAAGACTCTGTTATAGCAAATATTGCAGATGACCTTGGATTAGATATTAATCAGCTCTCATCTAGAAAACTGAGGATTGTGTCCAGATCAGCAGAGAGATATTTCTATGTAAATCTTAATGATGGAAATCTGTATATAAAGGACAGGATAGACAGAGAGACACTGTGTGGATCAGATGTTTCTTGCTTCTTAACCTTTGATGCTGTTGTTGAAAATACATTCAAGAATTTTAAGATCAAAGTTGACATTCAGGATATAAATGACAATTCTCCACAGTTTTATCATAAAACAATTACTTTGGAAATAATCGAATTTACATCAGAAGGAGCAAGATTTGCTTTAGAAAGTGCAGAAGATCCAGATATTGGTAGTAATTCAGTGCAGACATACAAGCTCAGTGATAATCAGTATTTTACACTCACTGAGAATATCAGAACAGATGGAAGTAAATATCCAGAGCTTGTCCTAGAGAAACCATTAGATCGAGAGACACAAGAAACTCATGAATTAATACTAACAGCCTTGGATGGAGGAAATCCTATCAGATCTGGTACAACACTATTAAATATAATTGTTACAGATGCCAATGATAATGCCCCTGTATTTACTCAGGATATGTATAAAGTCAATTTAAAAGAAAACATCCCAGTTAATTCTACTGTGATCATGTTAAATGCTACTGACAGTGATGAAGGAGTCAACGCGCAAATTGCTTATTATTTCAGAAAAAGCTCGGGAAACATCCATGATACAGGAATTTTTAGTATTAATTTAACTACTGGTGAAATCAAGACCCATAAAAATTTAGATTTTGAAATAACAAAAAATTATGAATTGTCTGTACAAGCCAAGGATGGAGGAGGCCTTGTAGCTCATTGTAAGGTACTGGTGGAAATCTTAGATGTGAATGACAATGCTCCTGAGATATCCATCACCTCATTATCTTCTCCTATTCCTGAGGATTTTGCACCTGGAACAATGATCGCTCTGATTGAAGCTCATGACCAAGATTCTGGAGATAATGCAGATGCTGACTGCCAAATTCTTGAAGATGTTCCCTTTAATTTATTGTCATCAGACACTTATTATAGACTTATTTTAAGTGCTTCCATGGATAGAGAGAAAACAGCTTCTTATAATATCTCCATTGTAGCTACAGATAGAGGATCTCCACCTCTTTCCAGTACACGAGTTCTCACATTGGATATATCAGATGTCAATGACAACCCACCAATATTTTCTAAGTCAACTTATGTGGCTTATGTGCCAGAGAACAATTTACCAGGGGCTTCAATATTCAGTATACAAGCCTCAGATCCTGACACCGGAGATAATGCTAGAATAATTTACTTAATTTCCAACACCATTACCGAAACTCCATCAGTGACATCTTATCTCTCCATCAATATAGAGACCGGAGTACTCTATGCTCAAAGATCATTTGATTATGAGCAGAACAAGGAGTTTATAATAGAAGTCACAGCCTCAGACAATGGATCCCCCTCTCTGAGCAGCAATGTTACATTATTTATCCATATATTGGACCAGAATGATAATGCACCTAAGATCTTATACCCATCACCAGATACTGTTGGGTCAGTTGCATTTGAGATGGTGCCATTTGTTTCTGAGCCCGGTTCTTTAATAACTAAAGTGGTGGCAGTGGATGCGGACTCTGGACACAATTCCTGGCTCTCTTACCACTTTATACAAGTGTCTGATCAAAATCATTTTGTCATAAGTGAGTACACAGGTGAGATCAGAACATCACGTATCTTTCAAGAAAAGGACATGTTAAATTACAAGGTTGTGGTAATGGTGAAGGACAATGGACATCCCACTCTCTCTTCTTCCACCACTTTAAGTCTTATTATTGCAGATGACTTTCAGCAGGTTGTTCCTAAACTCAAAAACAAACTGAAAGATGAAGAAACTCAAAGCAACTTACAATTCTACTTAGTGGTTGGACTTGCACTTATTTCTTTGCTCTTTATAATAACTGTGATGGTGGCGATTATATCCAAATGTAAGCAGCCAAAACCATTACCAGCCTTCTCTTCTCTCACTACAAATCTGTATCCTCCAATTGATCCCCGGACCTTCTCCATGTATAGTGATGGATCGTTACCTTTACCATATTCATATAATATGTGTGTGGCACTAGATCCTGCTGAGGGAGACTTTACTTACATGAATCCAAGTGGAAATGCTCCTGTGGAAAACCTGATTGATGTGGATAATACAGAACAAGGAACTGAATGTCTCAAAGAAGCATCTCCAAGAGCAGAGCAGGTAAAATGTTTTTACTTTCTGCCTGTGGTATAACGTTCTATAATATGTACTTTGTGATTTCTAAAATTATTTGTTCTCTAAGAGTAATTTTATGTACAGCTGACTTCGAAGTTCATCACTTGATGCCAGAGTTTACTTTCTATGAGAATAATCAAAAATAGTCAGTCTCAACCTATTAATAATTCTTCCTTTGTGTTTACTTATACTATTATAATATTGCAACAATATTTATGATGTCGCTAGATTCTTTTCTTATGACCAAAAGGGAAAGCTGATATAAATAACAATCATCTCTCTGCAGGACTTGTTTTGCCCTGCATTACATAGACAATGTATTAATTTGAATAAATTCTGTGTAATGCTTAAAGAGTATCCATCATTTAAATTTTGTTGATCAATCTATATTAGACATGAAAATAAGTTTCTTAGTTATATATAAGTGCATCCCACTAAATTAGAATATCATCAAAAAGTTAATTTATTTCCGTTCTTCAATACAAAAAGTGAAACTCATATATTATATAGAGTCATTACAAACAGAGTGATCTATTTCAAGTGTTTATTTCTGTTAATGTTAATGATTATGCCTTACAGCCAATGATAACACAAAAGTCATTATCTCAGTAAATTAGAATGATTAACAAATAACACATGCAAAGGCTTCCTAAGTGTTTACAAAGGTCCCTAAGTCTGTTTCAGTAGGCTCCACAATCGTGGGGAAGACTGCTGACTTGACCGATGTCCAGAAGGCAGTCATTGACACACTCCACAAGGTCCCAGAGTTCCAATTTTCATTTGGAAATCAAGGTCCCGGAGTCTGTAGGAAGAGTGGAGAGGCACACAATCCAAGGTGCTTGAGGTCTAGTGGGAAGTTTCCACAATCAGTGATGGTTTGGGGAGCCAGGAGGAGAAAGAAACTCTTTTCTCTAATAAGATGAAAAAAAAATTAAAACAACGGTTACTCTTAATTTTCTCTATGGTGACGCTGCAGGATAATTTAGCCTACTCAGCCAGAATTTTCTTTAGATTAAAAAAAAATTGTAAATGTATTAATAGAGGGACAACTAGTGTCCTGTTTATTGTTGAGGTACCCATCAAGAAAGCCGTAATTGCTAAGTGCCTAAAAGTTTAGTACTTAAAAAAAACGGATATGCAGATGGATCCCCAGTCTAGCACTGCAACTTCATTAACAACTTTTAATGTAGGCTAAGTTCCAATGTAGCATGTCAATTACAGATCTCATGCTGCAAAAATACTGCATTAATCTACAAAGTGGTATTTATCAGTATGGTATGGTATATTGCAAAGGGTTAAATACGCGATGACATATTGAGCATTAATGAACATGTTGCAGATTTCAAATCTAGAGCATTGGTCAATTTACACTACATAAATGTCACCTTCATATATTAGTATATAAATGTTTGGAGCAAAAAAAAATCTAATAAAAGGAAATCTTCTTTGCACTAGATTTAAAAATCTTGTTTTTTTCCTATGAACAATTAATTCATTTGATAACTGATTAAGGCTTCTTGTAGATAATTTTCTTTTTTTTATTAAAGTGGGGCATTGACACCCTTATATGAGGAACAGACATGTATTATATGGTTATAGAGACTTTAAAGTACATTATTGTTATTTTACGTATAGAATGCTGCAGAAAAAATCATAAATTTCCTATCTGCGTAAAATCTATAATGGTTAAATGACCTGAGAAGAAAAATAGATATTCTCAAAAAATGACATATATTTGATAATTTAGTGTTAATATCTTGTAGAATTTGACGTGTTCAGAATTTATTCATACTAATGATGAGCAAATGTGCTCCGATAAGGGGTTATCTGATCACACTCGGGTGCTAACCAAGTATCTTAGGTGCGTTTGGAAAATAGATTTGCGTCACCACCTGTTTGTCAGGCAGTCCTTGCATGTGTTGCGACTGTCAAACAGCCGCAAATCAAGCAGCCGCGGTGACGCAAACCTATTTTGAAAGCACACTGAAGATACTCGGTTAGCACACGAGCGTGCTCGGATGACCCCTTATCACTAATCCTTACCATTTTACCACCGTTTGTAAGTCATACATTTTCTAAGCATCATTTACTAAAACTGTCTAATAAAAGCAAACCTTGTTACCTACAGCAAAAAAAAATAAAAGTATTATTATTAGTATTCTATTATTATGATTTAATACTACATATTTGTAAAAGAAAATTTTGTCAGGGAGAACACTGGATGGATCACGCAGTTTGCACCACAGTCACCCGTTTGTCAGGGAACACAATTCCGCTGCCTCCAAGCATCAGGACAATTGCACAATTGACTATCGAGTGATGGACGAGGCCGCGGCTGTTCCACTACTAGGCCGGTTATTGGGAAGCTCAAAGTGAGTGTATGGAATTTACACCTACGATTCCAACACATGGAATATATATATACCCTGGTACAGTCACTGCCAACTCCACAATAACTAAAGGGAACTACTAGCTGCCACCACCATTATTTTATGCAGGCCAATTGGACACCCGTTACAGGTAGCGTATGGCCTCAGGGGTGCGGTTTACAGAGCAAAAGGAACAGAGCTATTAAATTTTATATATCTAACGTGAAAAGGTAGGCAGTGTTTATAAAAAGATACAAAGATAATACAAAATAGGAACAAAATAGGAACAAAACTACAGTATATACAATTACATAAAATAAAGGGATAACAAAAGAAAATTACTAAACCTGTGTCACAGAAATGGCTCAGAGCTTAGCAGAGGGAGATACTACTTAGGAAAATGGACAGAACCTACAGCAAGCTGTACCCTTAAGGACTGACAAAATACAAAAACCCAAATTCTACTTTTTATTAGATCAAGGTTATGCCCTCATATCTCCCCTTGGTGAGCTCATATGGGGGCTGGTTGTGGGATGTGCTAGGTCTGTTAGAGTTTTATGAGATCCCTAACTTTCAGGCTATCTTTGCTCCTGGAGGTCCCAGGCGGTAGATATGGTTGTAATGTTTCCTATTGCGATTTCACCTTTCTATAAAGATTAAACATGGCATGGATAGCATCATCCTTCAGACCAATAGTAAGTTGGAGGGGTTAGAATGGCCTTACGGTGATGTGAGGGAATGCGTTAAGTTCATCCCTTCGCTACGATGCGAAAAATATATCTCCCATAAATATCAGAACAATGCAAACTCCAATACTCATCACTGACCACTGGCTTCAAAGTGTCTGAAACAAGCCCTTTGAACAGAGGAAGCTCTCGCCTCAGAATTGTACTCTTCTGCATCTGTATAAATGAATCCCAGTCTTGGTGGCTTGTTTCCAGAGCAGATCTCTGCTGTAATTACTTGATCACTGCAGGAGGTTTCTACTTCAATGGAGGGGGATTGCCAGCTCTTTCTCACTTCCCCAGTTATAATTAATCCCATATGTTCAATGTGAGGGTGATATGTTCCTTCTCCAGAGATGTCTTTATGGATTTTAATTTTCCTCTATTACAATATTATTAAATCAGCTTTAACGGAATTATTTCAAAGCAGTTTTAGAAATGGAATCTGAGCTCTGATTTGTTGTTATGATGAGAAACAACGCCAGTTCATCTGGTGAAAACTTTTTTTCATATATATATAAAGCCCTCTGTTCCTACATGATTTCCCATCCTGCTGCCGTCTTGCCGCAGTTCCTCCAATTTTGTAGGGGTTTGCCAAAAATTACATGAAAATGCCAAAGTAGCAACATTTTAATGCAGCCTTGCGTTGTGCAAAAAAATTGACACTTAAAAGATTTTCAGATTAGTTTTCTAATGTTAAAGCTTTGATAAATTAAGGACAAAATGTGTTATGTATTTAAAGGATGTTTTACTTCAGTATAATGTCTAAAACCAAGAGTTTGCAGAAGTACTGGAGTGGGGAAAAAAGAAAAACAGCTAAACTAATTGGAATCATGGACAATTTTAGGACATGATGAATTTGTTTTTTACAAAAAATATGTTAAAAAAAATGTTCCATGTAAAATTCTCTAAAAAAATGAGCTGCTGTCTCTTTCTGGAGAGGAAAAAAGTTAAATCTTTAGAATAAGTTTCTGTGAATTTGTAGAAAATCCTACAGTACTTCAAGAGCTGGACATAGTTGGAGATGTTGATTGACTTCGTTTTCTCAAATATTTGCTTATACTCATAAAAGTAAAGAATCATTACAAATACATACAGTTATATGAAAAAGTTTGGGCACCCCTATTAATCTTAAGCTTAATGTTTTATAAAAATTGGTGTTTTTGCAACAGCTATTTCAGTTTGATATATGTAATAACTGTTGGACACAGTAATGTTTCTGCCTTGAAATGAGATTTATTGTACTAACAGAAAATGTGCAATCTGCATTCAAACAAAATTTGACAGGTGCATAAGTATGGGCACCCTTATCATTTTCTTGTTTTAAATACTCCTACCTACTTTTTACTGACTTACTAAAGCACTTTTTTTGGCTTTGTAACCTCATTGAGATTTGATCTTCATAGCCTGGTGTATGCAATCATGAGAAAAGCTACTTAAAGTGGCCACTTGCAAGTTGTTCTCCTGTTTGAATCTCCTCTGAAGAGTGGCATCATGGGCTCCTCAAAACAACTGTCAAATGATCTGAAAACAAAGATTATTCAACATAGTTGTTCAGGGAAAGGATACAAAAAGCTGTCTCAGAGATTTAACCTGTCAGTTTCCATTGTGAGGAACATAGTAAGGAAATGGAAGAACACAGGGACAGTTCTTGTTAAGGCCAGAAGTGGCAGGCCAAGAAAAACATCAGAAAGGCAGAGAAGAAGAATGGTAAGATCAGTCAAGGACAATTCTCAGACCACATCCAGAGAGCTGCAGCATCAACTTGCTGCAGATGGTGTCACTGTGCATCGGTCAACTATACAACGCACTTTGCACAAGGAGAAGCTGTATGGGAGAGTGATGCGAAAGAAGCCGTTTCTGCAAGCACGCCACAAACAGAGTCGGCTGAGGTATGCAAAAGCACATTTGGAGAAGACAATTTCTTTTTGGAAGAAGGTCCTGTGGACTGATGAAACCAAGATTGAGTTGTTTGATAATACAAAAAGGCGTTATGCATGGCGGCAAAAAAACACAGCATTCCAAGAAAAACACTCACTACCCACAGTAAAATTTGGTGGAGGTTCCATCATTCTTTGGGGCTATGTGGCCAATGCCGGCACCGGGAATCTTGTTAAAGTTGAGGGACGCATGGATTCCACTCAGTATCAGCAGATTCTTGACAATAATGTTCAAGAATCAGTGATAAAGTTGAAGTTACGCCGGGGATGGATCATTCAGCAAGACAATGATCCAAAACACCGCTCCAAATCTACTCAGGCATTCATGCAGAAGAACAATTACAATGTTCTGGAATGGCCATCCCAGTCCCCAGACCTGAATATCATTGAACATCTGTGGGATCATTTGAAGAGGGCTGTCCATGCTCGGCAACCATCAAACTTAACTGAACTGGAATTGTTTTGTAAAGAGGAATGGTCAAAAATACCTTCATCCAGGATCCAGGAACTCATTAAAAGCTACAGGAAGCGACTAGAGGCTGTTATTTTTGCAAAAGGAGGATCTACTAAATATTAATGTCACTTTTCTGGTGAGGTGCCCATACTTATGCACCTGTCAAATTTTGTTTGAATGCAAATTGCACATTTTCTGTTAGTACAATAAACCCCATTTCAAGGCAGAAAGATTACTGTGTCCAACAGTTATTACATATATCAAACTGAAATAGCTGTTGCAAAAACACCAATTTTTATAAAACATTAAGCTTAAGATTAATAGGGGTGCCCAAACTTTTTCATATAACTGTATAGCCAAAAACTTCCAACAAATACCTTGAAACGTTTCATTTTTCAGCCCACAGTCATATAAATGCAAACTTGTTCAAAGATGTTGGCTTAGTTAACACATTGCTATTTTTTGTGTTGAAAAGAACAGAAATGGCAATGTGCTTAGTAAAGTTTGTTAATAGTGTACTGTGTGAGCTCTTTGGTTGGTTTGTGTCAGCTTTCCCACTAATCCTCCCTGTTGTGATATTGCAAATAATATTTGTTGTATGTCTCTAGTAAATGAGTTAATTCCCCCCAAATCCCTGAGTTCTGAATGATTCTACTGAAAGCAAAAATCTGCAACATAAAAAATCTACACATTAAAATTACCTTTTTACCAGTTCGCTGTAAATCATGCCTCTGCCTCTTCTACTACTCCCTGGATGAATTTGATAAACATAACGATTGAGAATCAGAAAAAGCTTGTGGGAAATTCTGCCAATAGATGAAGGATGTCCAAAGTAAGTTAGATGAAGAGTTTTTATTTTCTTATGCATTTCGGAGTTGATCCAACTTCTTCCTCAGATTCTGAAATGTGTAAGATTCTTCACCTACTTTACTTTGGAAATCCACATTCACTGGCAGCGCCTAGAATTTCCAGCAAATTTTTTCTAATTCTCAAACGTTCATTCCAGGTCCAGCAGTGCATGCCTAGAAACCAGAGGTTGGGGCTGCTGCCATCTATGGTGAACTAACACGCCCTCTCCATTGTTGTGCCTGGCCTACTATGCACATCCTCCTCTGGAGACCAGTGCACGATCTGGTATTGAAACTAGATCTACAGATTTATACACGGATCGCTTTCCTATTATTGTGATTGTTAAGTATAAGTAACTTTTCAACTGTACTATGTAACTATGCTTATCTTTTTATAAAGCTTATGCACTTATAACTTTATTATTTTTAAATAATTTAATTTTCTTGGTTGTTTTTAATGGCTGTTTATTTCTGTTTTATAAAAACTGAATATAATAACGGTTTAATAATAAAATGCAGAAAACTGGAAAAAAAGTTCACTGAATGTTTTATCTTTAGAATACTAACAGCAACACAAATTAAATATTTTAAATACATCAAATTTATATTTTATAAAGAAATTGCAATTCTTTATTTTCACCTCTGAGCGCCGCTGTTTAACCATAAAGTAAAAAAATGCAGAACTGAAAATCCATTGGAATTTTCCTTTGTCACTCACATTGCTGATCTGCAGAAGGAACCACAGACATTTGCTGGATTCTCCTGGACACACAGCTAAAAGGATATGAATTGAAAACACAATTACAGATATCATGAATATTGTTCTATTTAACATTTGCATTTGATGAGAAAGCCTTACTGGATTATTTTAGGAAAAATTATCCCTGAAGATGGACAGGATTAAATCTCCTATACAGGGCTACACAGGAATCAGATGGCAAGTAATATATGTGTTATTTTCTTATCTCTATTACTCAGTCTCTGGTCAGGTTCATTATTCCATTGTAGAAGAAATGAGGAAAGACTCTGTTATAGGAAATATTGCAGATGACCTTGGATTAGATATTAATCAGCTCTCATCTAGAAAACTGAGGATTGTGTCCAGGTCAGCAGAGAGATATTTCTATGTAAATCTTAATAATGGAAATCTGTATATAAGGGACAGGATAGACAGAGAGACATTATGTGGATTAGATGTTTCTTGTTTCTTAACCTTTGATGCTTTGGTGGAAAATCCTTTCAATAATTTTAAGATCAAAGTTGACATTCAGGATATTAATGACAATTCTCCACAGTTTTATCATAAAACAATTACTTTGGAAATAATCGAATTTACATCAGAAGGAGCAAGATTTGCTTTAGAAAGTGCAGAAGATCCAGATATTGGTAGTAATTCAGTGCAGACATACAAGCTCAGTGATAATCAGTATTTTATACTCACTGAGAATATCAGAACAGATGGGAGTAAATATCCAGAGCTTGTCCTAGAGAAACCATTAGATCGAGAAACACAAGAAACTCATGAATTAATACTAACAGCCTTGGATGGAGGAAATCCTATCAGGTCTGGTACAATATTAATAAATATAATTGTTATAGATGGTAATGACAATGCCCCTATATTTACCCAGGATATGTATAAAGTCAATTTAAAAGAAGACATCCCAATTAATTCTACAGTGATCATTTTAAATGCAACAGACAATGATGAAGGGGTTAACGCACAAATTGCATATTATTTCAGAAAAAGCTCAGGATACATCCATGATACAGGAACATTTAGCATAAATACAAGTACTGGTGAAATCAAGACTCATAAAAATATAGATTTTGAAGTAATAGAAAATTATGAATTGTCTGTACAAGCCAAGGATGGAGGAGGCCTTGTAGCTCATTGTAAGGTTCTGGTGGAAGTCATAGATGTAAATGACAATACTCCTGAGATATCCATCACCTCACTATCTTCTCCTATTCCTGAGGATTCTGCCCCTGGAACAATGATCGCTGTGATTGAAGTCCATGATAAAGATTCTGGAGATAATGCAGATGTTGACTGCCAAATTCTTGAAGATGTTCCCTTTAATTTATTGTCATCAGACACTTACTATAGACTTGTTTTACAAACCACTATTGACAGAGAAAGAACACCATGTGTTAATATTACTGTTATTGCTACAGATAGAGGATCTCCTTCTCTTTCCAGTACACGAGTTCTCACATTGGATATATCAGATGTCAATGACAACCCACCAATATTTACTAAATCTACTTATGTGTCTTATGTGCCAGAGAATAATTTACCAGGAGCTTCAATATTCAGTATACAAGCCTCAGATCCTGATATTGGAGACAATGCAAAAATAATTTACTCAATTTCTAACACCATTACAGAAACTCTATCAATGACGTCTTATCTCTCCATCAATATAGAGACGGGAGTTCTCTATGCTCAAAGATCATTTGATTATGAGCAGAACAAGGAGTTTATAATAGAAGTTACAGCCTCAGACAATGGATCCCCTTCTCTGAGCAGCAATGTTACATTATTTATCCATATTGTGGACCAGAATGATAATGCACCAAAGATCTTATACCCATCACCAGATAATGGTGGGTCAGGTGCATTTGAGATGGTTCCTTTTGTTTCTGAGCCTGGTTCTTTAATAACTAAAGTGGTGGCAGTGGATGCAGATTCTGGACATAATTCCTGGCTCTCTTATCATTTTATACAATTGTCAGACTTAAATCATTTTGTGATAAGTGAGTACACAGGGGAGATTAGAACATCACGTATCTTTCAAGAAAAGGACATGTTAAATTACAGGATTGTGGTAATGGTGAAGGACAATGGACATCCCACTCTCTCTGCTACAACTACCTTAAGTCTTATTATTGCAGATGACTTTCAGCAGGTTGTTCCTAAGCTCAGCAACAAACTGAAAGATGAAGAAACTCAAAGCAACTTACAATTCTACTTAGTGCTTGGGCTTGCACTTATTTCTTTGCTCTTTATAATAACTGTGATGGTGGTGATTATATCCAAATGTAAGCAGCCGAAACCATTACCAGCCTTCTCTTCTCTCACTACAAATCTGTATCCTCCGATTGATCCCAGGACCTTCTCCATGTATAGTGATGGATCGTTACCTTTACCATACTCATATAATATGTGTGTGGCACTAGATCCTGCTGAGGGAGACTTTACTTACATGAATCCAAGTGGAAATGTTCCTGTGGAAAACCTGATTGATGCTGATAATACAGAACAAAGAAGTGAAAATCTCAAAGAAACATCTCCGTGTGAAGAACAAGTAAGATGTTTTAATTTTCTGCTTATAGTATAAAGGTCTGTAATATGTACTTTATGATTTCTAGAGTTATTTTGTCATTCAGTATCAACCATTTTAATAGCTGATTTTGAAGCTAATCGCTTGCTACTGGAGTTTACGTTCTATAGGGAGAATCTAAAATGTAGTTTTTTGTGTTCTTGAAACCATGTAGAAAAATTGAAAGCCTTATCTATACTGGACAAGACTTTTTGTTTCAGCAGGGGGCGACCTAAGCACCATTATTTACCCACTTCTTCTTAAATCTAAAATACACACTGTGTCGATTGATAACTCTTCCTTTGTATTTAATTTTCACAACTTTTTTTATGATGCAGTTAGAAAGTTGGGCTACTCTAGAAAATTTATGTTTTTAACCTTTTGAGCATTTCCTGTTCAAGATTCATATCTTTTGGTAAGAAGGTAAAGCTGATATAAACAACATCTATTCCTCTGGAGGACTTGCACTGCCCTGTATTATGCATATAATGCATTGAATTGAATAGACTTGGTGTAAGTTCGGAATTAAACAGTACACATGAAAATAATTAACTTTGTAAAATATCTTAACAGAAAAATCAGCTTTTTTATCCCTAGGGACTGGGGACTCTCAATTTATGAGTAAAATCGGAATTCAATGTAGACAGATTTTCACGTTACTGAGATGTAATTTGTAAAAGCACCAGCTTTCACTTCCTATGAAGAGGCGAGAAGGAGGGAGGAACTAGAGGCAGACAAACACTTTCTACTGAAAGATCTACTGTTACAGTTCTCCATAGAGCTTTATGAGCACAAGTGTCATCTCCTATCTCAATAATTGGAAAATCTGTATTCACTGAAGACACATTTTATCTCTGAATTGAGTATTTTGAGAACGAATGGTCAGTCCAAGTTGAGAAATAAAGGCATTTCTCTAATATGCTATATTGCAAAGTTTCTTCTTTTCATGTGTACTACAGATTTATGGGAAAATAATTAGACAATGGTTATTTTTTAATGCTATTTATGGTACAGGAAAGCTTACCCTTCACAGCTAGCATTCCTTTTAGGTTATAGGTAATTTCTTAAGGTCCCAACAGAGGGACAATTTGTGTTCTGTTTACTGGGAAGGAACCATCAAGAAATCAGTAATTGTTAAAAGTGGAAAGAACACCAGGTCACCCTGACTCAGGCGTCCTGAAGCATGGAATAGCGAGGAACCACTCGTTGTGCAAATTCAATTAAAAAAAGGGGGAATCATAGAATCATAGAATGGTAGAGTTGGAAGGGACCTCCTGGGTCATCTGGTCCAACCCCCTGCTCAACGCAGGATTCACTAAATCATCTCAGACAGATGTCTGTCCAGCCTCTGTTTGAAGACGTCCATTGAAGGGGAACTCACCACCTCTCGTGGCAGCCTGTTCCACTCATTAATCACCCTAACTGTCAAAAAGTTTTTTCTAATATCTAATCTGTGTCTCCTCCCATTTAGTTTCATCCCATTGCTTCTAGTCTTTCCTTGTGCAAATGAGAATAAAGATGATCCTTCTACAATGTGACAGCCCTTGACATATTTGTAGACAGCTATTAAATCTCCTCTCAGTCTTCTTTTTTGCAAGCTAAACATTCCCAAATCCTGCAACCGTTCCTCATAGGACATGGTTTGCAGACCAGTCACCATTCTGGTCGCTCTTCTCTGAACTTGCTCCAGTTTGTCTATGTCTTTTTTAAAATGTGGTGCCCAAAACTGTACACAGTATTCCAGATGAGGTCTGACCAAAGAGGAGTAAAGACCGATAATGACTTCACGTGATCTAGACTGTATGCTTCTGTTAATACATCCCAGAATTGTATTTGCCTTTTTTGCTGCTGCATCACACTGTTGACTCATGTTCAGTCTATGATCTATTAGTATACCTAAGTCTTTTTCACATGTACTGTTGCTTAGCTCTATTCCTCCCATTCTGTATATGCTTTTTTCATTTTTATTGCCCAGATGTAGTACTTTGCATTTTTCCCTGTTAAAAACCATTCTGTTGGTTGCTGCCCACTGCTCCAGTTTATTTAGGTCTTTTTGAATCCTCTCTCTCTCTCTTCTCTAGTATTAGCTATCCCTCCTAGCTTTGTGTCATCAGCAAATTTAATCAGTTTACCCTCAATTCCTTCATCTAAATCATTTCTCAGAGCTGTGAGAAAGAACGCAGGTTGGAGCATTCGAAACGCGTTGCTATTCCTGTTACGACTATGGAAACTGATTTTATGGACAAAAGTTCTGTTTGCTGTACCTAAAAAGCTGGAACCCTCCCCTTTTTTTACTTGAATTGTTAAAAGCAGACTACTTGAAAAATGGATATGGACATGGTTGCCCACTCCAGGACTGCAGCTTAAATAACAACTGTTAGGCCAAGTTTCAATTTAGTGCTGTAATTATAAATCTCATGCTGCAAAAATACTACATCGATCTATAAAGTGATATCTACCGGTATAGTGTATTACAAAATGACATAATCAGGATGAATTAACATGATGTGGATTTAAAATGCAAAGTATTCGGCAATTTACACAGCATATATTGCACGAAGTTTCCTAAAATCCTATATGGACTTTTCAACTCTATTACATTGACATAGTTTTCTTTTAGTTTGTGATTGGGGAAAATCTAATAAATTAAAGAGAACTTTGCCCTAGATTAAAAAAAAATTGGTTGTTTCCTATGGACAATTGATTTATTGATTACTCTTAAGGCTTCTTGTGGATCTTTTTTTAGATGGAATATTCTACATCTGAGATATATGAGAAACTTACATGCTTTATTATGTGGTTAAAAGTCTAAAGTACAATATCAATGTGCAAGATTTTGACTAGAATACTAAAGGTAAAATTGTAAAATTCCAATCTCCATAAAATGTAGAATTGTAATATGTCCTAGATAGAAAAATAGATATTTTTAAAAAATGGCTTACATTTACTAATATAATCGTAATATGTTGTAGAATTTGGAGGTTTTCAATTTTCGTCCTTACTATTGTATTACTTTTTGTACGTCATACATTCTGTGATCATAATTCACTAAAACTGTCTAATAAAAAGTATCCGTTTTACCTTCAGAAAAAAATATTATTATTTTATCTATTGTATCAGCAGTTATTATTCCAAAGAAGTTTTAGAAATGGAATCTGAGCTCTGATTGGTTTTTATAAGTTACAACAGATTTCCTGGCAATACTTTTTATACATAAATCCCTCTGTGCTTAGATAAAGTGTGTTGTGTATTTAAATGAGGTTTTCCAAGACTATGATGTCCTAAACCAAGAGTTTGAGAAAGTACTGGAGTTGAAAAAAGATATATAAAAGGTAACTAAACTAATTGGGATCAAGGAGAATCTTAGTTATGAGCAAAGAAGAAAATGAAATTCATTATTAAGACAATGGGGCGCTGTCTCTTCTGGTGAATATTAAAGTTCAATCTCTAGAATAACATTCTTTTTTGCCAGTGCATCTTTGAATCTGTAGAAAATCCTACAGTAATACAGGAGCCGATCATAATAGAAACAGTTGATTGTTTGAGAAATGGTTTTGTTTTCTGAAATACATACTTATAAAAATCTAAAAAATCCTTAAAGATACATATCATCAGAAACATTCAACAGGTGCCTTGAAGAATGTCATTTGTCAGTCCTCCATCATGTACAGGCAAACTTGTTTTCAAAGATGTTGACATAACAGTAACAGCTGCAGGCTTATGCCTTGGATACTGTGTTGAGCAGATAGGGAATGGCAATCTGTTAATTGTTATAGTTTGTTAATAGTGTACTGTGTGAGCTCTGTGTGTACTGTGTGAGCTCTTTGTGTTCTGTGTGAGCTCTTTGGTTTGTTTGTGTCAGTTTTCTCCTGTAATCCTCCATGTTGAGATATAATAGTTAGCTGCTGTATGTCTTTATTAGCTGCTGTATGTCTCAAGTAAATTAGTTAATTTTCCCAAAATATGGGATATAAATGCTAAATGATACTACTGAAAGGCGAAGTCAGCAACAAAATATATACGCAGAAGATCACGGGATACACTAGCCTATGATCTTCTGCGCAGGCGCCGGTGAGTCACATAGACTCGTGGGAAGGAGAGAGGGAGGGAGGATCATAGAGGGATTTCAACACTCAGGCATGAGATTACAGCCCTGCAACAGGACACTGTGACGTACAGGGGAGGGGGGTACTAAGATAATAAAGAGAGGAGGTGGGAATTTCTTTTGGGCATGGGACCTGGAGCAATCATTACCATATAGTCATAATATAAGATTTCAAAACAGCAAAACTATTAATATGAGGCATACAGGTATGAATAGATTTACATTTCTACATTTCTATCACCTGTATGCTCATATGACCATATTAATAGGTTAGTTACGTCTCAGGATGTGACAGATTCCCTTTAACAGCTGTAAATCATGCCACTAGATACTTTTCTATTCCCTGGATGAAATTGATAAACATAAGTCATTTTTTATGTGAATATGTAACTACACTTATCCTCTTTTTAAGCCTGTGTAGTTATATTCTTTTTTTAAATAAGTCAATTTTCTTGAATGCTTTTAATGGCTGTTATTCCTACTTTATAAAAAACTGAATATAATAACAGTTTAATAATAAACTACAAAATCAAACAGTGAATGTTTTGTTTTTAGAATATAAACCGCAATTGAAATTAAATATCTATACTGTATGAAGACATTGCAATTCTGTAATTTCACCTCTGAGCGCCGCTGTTTAACCAGAAAATGGAAAATTGCAGAACTAAAAATCCACTGGTATTTTCCTTTGTCACTCACATTGCTGATCTGCAGAAAGAACCACAGACATTTTCTGGATTCTCCTGGACACAGAGCTAAGGATACAATTTGAAAAGGCAATTACAGTATCTTGTACATTGTTCTGTTTAACATTTGCATTTGATGATAAAGCCTTACTGGATATTTTTTGGAAAATTATCCCCTGAGGATGGACAGAATGAAATCTCCTATACAGGGCTGCACAGGAATCAGATGGCAAGTAACATATGTCTTATTTTTTTATCTTTATTACTCAGTCTCTGGTCAGGTTCATTATTCCATTGTGGAAGAAATGAGGAAAGACTCTGTTATAGCAAATATTGCAGATGACCTTGGATTAGATATTAATCAGCTCTCATCTAGAAAACTGAGGATTGTGTCCAGATCAGCAGAGAGATATTTCTATGTAAATCCTAACAATGGAAACCTGTATATAAAGGACAGGATAGACAGAGAGACATTGTGTGGGAGAGAGACTTCATGTGTCTTAACCTTTGATGCTGTTGTTGAAAATCCTTTTAATAATTTTAAGATCAAGGTTGACATTCAGGATATTAATGATAATGTTCCTCAATTCTATCATAATACTATTACATTGGAAATAATTGAATTGACATCACCAGGAGCAAGATTTGCTTTACAAAGTGCAGAAGATCCAGATTTTGGTAGTAATTCAGTGCAGACATACAAGCTCAGTGATAATCAGTATTTTACAGTCACTGAGAATATCAGAACAGATGGGAGTAAATATCCAGAGCTTGTCCTAGAGAAACCATTAGATAGAGAGAAAAAAGACATTCATAGACTAATACTAACAGCCTCGGATGGAGGAAATCCTATCAGGTCTGGAACAACATTACTAAAAGTTATCGTTATAGATGCCAATGACAATGCTCCTATATTTATGCAAAATTTGCATAAAGTCAACTTAAAGGAAAACATCCCAGTTAATTCTACAGTGATTATGTTAAATGCTACAGACAATGATGAAGGGGTCAATGCGCAGATCACATATTCTTTTATTAAAACATCTGGAAACATCCATCACACAGGAATATTTAGTATTAACCCAAAAACTGGTGAAATCAAGATCAATGGAAACTTGGATTTTGAAGTAACAAGCAATTATGAATTGTCTGTACAAGCCAAGGATGGAGGAGGCCTTGTAGCTCATTGTAAGGTTCTGGTGGAAGTCATAGATGTAAATGACAATGCTCCTGAGATATCCATCACCTCATTATCTTCTCCTATTCCTGAGGACTCTGCCCCTGGAACAATGATCGCTCTGATTGAGGTTCATGACCAAGATTCTGGAGATAACGCAGATGTTAACTGCCAAATTCTTGAAGAAGTTCCTTTTAATTTATTATCATCAAACACTTACTATAGACTTGTTTTAAGTTCTGCTATAGACAGAGAGAAAACATATTTTTACAATATCTCCATTATAGCAACAGATAGAGGATCTCCACCTCTTTCCAGTACACAAGTTCTCACATTGGATATATCAGATGTCAATGACAACCCACCAATATTTTCTAAATCTAATAATGTGGCTTATGTGCCAGAGAACAATTTACCAGGGGCATCAATATTCAGCATACAAGCCTCAGATCCTGACACTGGAGACAATGCAAAAATAATTTACTTAATTTCCAGTGCCATTGCAGAAACTCCATCAATGACATCTTATCTCTCCATCAATATAGAGACGGGAGTTCTCTATGCTCAAAGATCATTTGATTATGAGCAGAACAAGGAGTTTATAATAGAAGTCACAGCCTCAGACAATGGATCCCCCTCTCTGAGCAGCAATGTTACATTATTTATCCATATAGTAGACCAGAATGATAATGCACCAAAGATCTTATACCCATCACCAGATAATGGTGGGTCAGCTGTGTTTGAGATGGTGCCTTTTGTTTCTGAGCCTGGTTCTTTAATAACTAAAGTAGTAGCTGTGGATGCAGACTCTGGACATAATTCCTGGCTCTCTTATCATTTTATACCAATGTCAGACCAAAATCATTTTGTGATAAGTGAGTACACAGGTGAGATCAGAACATCACGTATCTTTCAAGAAAAGGACATGTTGAATTACAAGATTGTGGTGATGGTGAAGGACAATGGACATCCCACTCTCTCTGCTACAACCACCTTAAGTCTTGTTATTGCAGATGACTTTCAGCAGGTTGTTCCTAAGCTCAGCAACAAACTGAAAGATGAGGAAACTCAAAGCAACTTACAATTCTACTTAGTGGTTGGACTTGCATTAATTTCTTTGCTCTTTATAATAACTGTGATGGTGGCGATTATATCCAAATGTAAGCAGCCAAAACCATTACCAGCCTTCTCTTCTCTCACTACAAATCTATATCCTCCAATTGATCCCAGGACCTTCTCCATGTATAGTGATGGATCGTTACCTTTACCATACTCATATAATATGTGTGTGGCACTAGATCCTACTGAAGGTGACTTTACTTACATGAATCCAAGTGGAAATGTTCCTGTGGAAAACCTGATTGATGCTGATAATACAGAACAAGGAACTGAAAATTTTGAAGAAGCTTCTCCAAGTGTTGAAAAGGTATTATTTTAGATCTTTATATTCACTTGGGAGACTCTTTAATATATATACCTTATGCCTTTCAAATTAAGGTGTAATCATATCATTCTTATTATTTGTTCTTAAAAACCATACACAAATTTTTGCCTACTTTAACTTATTAAAACAAAACAAGCAAGTAGATAACTGTCCCTCACCAAATTTCTTCAATAAATATGACTCTCTAAATATCCAATATGTATCAAGCTAAGTGTAAGAAATGGTTAATCTTGAAACATAACTTTTAGCCATTCTAATAGGTGCTTATCCCAAAGCCAACACTTTGGTGTGTTAGTCTATTAGCTTCCCATACTTACGTTTGTACACTAGGCTTCCCTGAATAACCCTAGTCGATGAAACACATTGGATGACACATAGGGAAATTTTATGGCAGTCTATATGAAGGAATAGCTGTGTACTACCCTTGTTAGTTCAGTAGTCATTGTGTACCCTAGAATCCAAGGGCCTGACAGTATCTACAGTAGGGCATTTTGTATGTGCTGCCTTGATCTGAAATGGAAACCCCAAGACTTTCATGTGGTAGGTGAGAACTAGAGATGAATGGAACTGAATTCTACTCAAATTTTTCAGAATCCACATTTGCCATAATGCAGATTTTTTGTAATTCACTTCTGCGCAGATTCAGCAAAATAGTGGCTGCTGGACGACATTTTTCTGAACTGTAAACTGCCATGAAAAGGTTAAAAAAAATTAAAAATACCTATACTCACCTTACAGCTCAACTCTTCAACCCATCTGCTACTCACCACCACCCATCTGATCCTCGCCGTATTTTATGATTTTTCGCCATTGGACCGGAAATCTCCGGGCCACTCAAGATGAGCTGGAACTTCCGGCTTTCATGAGGCCTGGGAGGGCTGTTTGGCTGCACAGGGAAGGTCATGATGCACATCATGAGCTGTAGCCTTCTGTGTGCTTGCAATGAGGATTCCAGCAGCCGGGATGCCAGCACGTGTGTTTAAAAATCAGAAGATGCTACGAGGACACGACGGGTGTCGGTGAGTAGCTAAGGGGCTGGAAAGGTAAGGTTACTATAAGGATTTTTTTTTACTTATTACATTTGTTATGCTCTGGCATCTGGAGATTCCCCATAGCATAATAAGGGACATCACATTTGTGGAGAATAACTTTTCCGCAACACAAATTTCTAAGGAAAAAAGTGCAAACAGAAAAATTCTAATTTTGCCTGATCCGCTCGTCTCTAGTGAGAATGTTCTTTCCCTTCTCTCTTTTGTATCTACTACTGATTAATACCTGAACAATAGTCTTTTTTTCTATGCATTAGCAATTTGAGAAGGAACATGCAACATTTTATAGTACATTTGGGACAATCAGATATTGTTACATATTTTAGATGTGGAACTATGCAATGTGTATTATATATTTTTAATTTGCCAGGGACATGTATGTACCTCAAAGTTTATTTCTTGCATGTGAATACAATGGGTGGGGTCTGACCATTATAAGCACTACCAAAACACTTCCAATTGGAAGCTCACCCTTCCTAACCACAAGTAGAAATGATGAAGATTAACAGGATAGGGCTGACCCAGTAGTGTACATGAAAGTGCTTCATTGTTTCCAGGGCCTAACATGCTAAATGATTCCTATAATAACAGGGCTCCAAACTTCTAATACTTGGCATTTGCATTTAGAATTTTCTCTTAGTCACTTGCAACTAAATCTTAGGATTCGAGTTATAAATATTTATAGTTTAGAAATATTTCTCCTACAGATGATATGGACTATTTATTCAATGATAATACTACTAGAGATTGTGAGGCGATTTTAAAATGGCCATACAAATAATTCTGAAAGACGTCTGATGGTGGAGTTTATATGCAGAAGGAGGTTTTCCTCTTTCGTTAATGGGATATAATTCATTTATTTAAACAATTGTTACCATAGCTACACTATTGTACAGGGTACATGTGTATATTTGGTCATTTTTCCAATTAATAGGAATTTTTTACAATCTTTTCCCTTTCTTTTCAGTGGAATGTCTATAGAGGTTATAGAATATTTTTGAGTATTATTTTGTTCATTTCTTTTTCTTTTAATTGTATTAAGTACTATAGCCCCGATTCAGCATGGCGATTACACCAGAATTCAAGTGTAAATCCCTTTGAAAGATTGCAAATTTTTTGAGCAACGTGGAGTTGCACAAAAATGTAACAATTTTTGCTGCTTTCATGTAAATTTTGCTCAGCTTCGCCAAAATGGGTGGAGCCGTGTTCGTACAAGGTGGATTGCTGTGTAGCTTAATGATGAGCTGTAGCATACTTTAACCTAAAAATCTTACACCCAGCCATGACTGGAGTAAGATGTGTAGGGAGGTGCACAGAGTGAATCAGGAGCATCTGACTCCAACACGCCCCCTCATCAAGACTGGTGTGAACATCACCGGTCATTATCTTGATGAAGTGGGACTTATGTGTTCTATTGATTGGATACAAAACCCTCAGTAGGCAGATATTAGTACAATAACTGAACTCATCTATTTTTTATCCAGATTTTTCAATGTAGATAGATTTACGCTTATAGGAACAGCCTTTAAAATTTAATATAATTTTCTTAAAATCTTTAAAGATACAGTTTTGTGTATTATATCACATAATATTCTACACTTTGAAGTCCAAAAATGTTTGAACAAAACATTTCTGAGGGGCTGGCACGAAGCACTAACTCAATCTGTGAGATATACTCATGCTACTTACAGACAACATAAATTGTACTATGCAACACTTAAGTTAGTATTGTATTTACCTGTTTTGAATTGATATCTCATCTTATTAATGATAGAACTGAACATAGAAGTAGTTTAGCTAGATCTTCTCTTATTGGAAATAAAATAATATTGGTTTCCAAAACAAGATGAAAATAATTATTTCAATCTTTGACATTACTTACTTGCTTAACCAAGTTCAAAAGTTAGAGAAAAAAATGATCTGGTCTAATAAATCATATTAACAATATTGTAAATATCTGTTTCCAATATGAGAACAAAGGTAAGAAAAAAATGAATAAAATACTTTTGATTGTTTACAGCTAAACGAAAAAGATTATGAGTCTTTTAACCAATCATATATGTATGGCTCAATCTGTCTGCTAAATGCTTACTTTTTTTAAATGCTTATTTTTTTGCTTAAAAAAGTGACATTCCAACTTTACAGTGTACTAGCTATGTACCGTGATTTTTCTATATTCCCTAAAGAACGCTGTAAGGAAATGTTCTATCTTTAACATATATAATAATGAACAAATTAAGAATCTCAGATAAATACAATAACTCATATACAGTAAGAAATTTTGGATGGTAAAAATAGAATACATTAGCTAGACAGTGTTTTGAACTTTACTGAGGCCCTCAGTAATCTTTATCACCATTCAAGACCATACTGATAGGGAATTTAGATTATGAGCCCCAATGGAGATAGTGATGATAATGTCTGTAAAGCGCTTCAGGATATTAAAGATCTATATTTATAAGTAAAATTAAGTAGACAAATACATTTATGAGATGCAATTCACTCCTCACATGCTTTTATCTACTATATAAATATTTTAGTAGTCCATGTCTACCACCGGTACCTTTACAGCAAGAAGGGTAGCATGGCTAGTGGTGTTCAGGTCTGCAATCCTACAGATTGCCTAAAAAATGATACTTATATTTTCAAAGATCATTGGCTTCAGAACTTAGCAACATGTCATTATCCAAAACTAAAACTGACCAAGTCCTATGTTCCTTACTAGCTTTATTCCTTCCTTCAGTGTAGTGACGTCTTGCCTAGAACATTTGATATGTAGCTAGTTGCCATGTAGCTCATTCTTATCCGAGATTTTGCCAAAACATGCAGTACTAAAATATCTGCCATTCATGAATTTATTTAGTTTGATCATTGGCGTCTTGTTTCCATTGAAAAAAAAAAATCAAATTTCAGCTTTGCCACCACAAAACCCTTAATGAGGCCATGACAATTCCTTTTAATGCTTGACTGGACATCCGATTAGACTACCCACACTTACACTTTTGAGCGCAGGTTGTGTACTTTATTTCTTGCTGCTAGACACTCTTTTTCAGTTTTCATATAACCATTGTTAGGGGACCTGACCCTTCATCTTGGTGAGCTCAATAGTTATCCTCACAATACTAACTCGAGGGTAGGAAGGATATATGGCTTCTGTTTAGAGATACTTCTTTAGATACTTTCTAAATAATAGTTTCATTATCCTAATCTTTCATCCTTTTAAACATGGAATTTTATCTAGAATTTAGGAATCTTAAACACTTCAATTTATTATTTTATTCTAGGTTTCTACAACAGTTTTCTGATATGTTCACTGGTTCAAATGATTCTCTGGGAATTGAAAAACTAAACAACTAAAGGAAATTTAAATATAAATATATTCCTAAATACATTTAATTAGCAAATCAAAATTGTTTTGTTTAGGGAAGTATGGACTGTAGAATCAAATTGGCCTCCACAATGTTCTCTGGGAGAAACCTGTCCTAGAATGTTAAGACAGGAACCTATGAGCATGTGTAGTAGGAAGTTTCGCCTTCCTTCATATGTAGGACACTACAATACTATTGGGTATTCCAGAGACGCTAAGATAAGAAGAGGCCGCTAGCACTTCTACCCTGTCTTTCTGAATAACAATATAAGTATCTCCAGGTCATGGCAGTGAAGCTTCCTACTGGACGTGCTAATAGGCTCCTGTCCTTATATTCTAAGACCGGTTTCTGTCAGTGTATCAAGGTGATGGCCATTTTAATTCTATAGTGATTACCTCTCTAGACAATTAGCTGATTAAATCTATTTAGGAATTTTTTATAATGACATTTCCTTCAGTTATTTATTTTTTTCTACTCCCAGAGAACCCCTTTAAAGATATCTATTTTCAATAATTGGAGCACTTTGTTGTTTAATTGCTTTTACTTCTGCATATCCTTTCAATCTGTAGGTTATGCTATTTCTCCTAATAACCTGAAAGCTGCAATATCTTATTTAGCGCTTTTAAATGTGTATAGCAAAATTTGTCTTGTATTTCCTGCTTTCTATATGTTAATATAATATTAGTTTCATTATTATTATTGAAAAAGGCAAAAAAGAAAAATATATGTCTTTGTGGTAACAAATTCTTAAAACTGTTTAATAGTTGGTGTGTATATGAAAATTGGACATGGTAACATACAGCAAATTAAAAATATGCTTGAGAATATCAGTATTCTAAGAATTTAGGGTTTATACTTAGAAAATAATCTTTTTGAACATTGCAATTCTGTATTTTCACCTCTGAGCGCCGCTGTTTAACCACTAAAAAGAAAAATGCAGAACTGAAAATCCACTGGTATTTTCCTTTGTCACATTCATTGCTGATCTGCAGAAAAAAACACACAAAACAGACATTTTCTGGATTCTCCTGGACTCAGCTAAGGATTTAATTTAAAAATAGAATTAAACATATCTTGGACATTTTTCTGTTGAAGATTTACATTGGATGATAAAGTCTTACTGTACATTTTATGGAGAATAAATAATCATTGAGGATGGACAACCTTCGATCTCTTATACGAGGCTGCAAAGGAATCAGGTGGCAAGTAATATATGTCTTATTTTCTTATGTATATTCAATCTATGGTCAGATTCATTACTCCATTGCAGAAGAAATGAGGAAAGACTCTGTTATAGCAAATATTGCAGATGACCTTGGATTAGATATTGATCAGCTCTCATCTAGAAAACTGAGGATTGTGTCCAGAGCTTCAGAGAGATATTTCTATGTAAATATGGATAATGGCAATCTGTATATTAAGGACAGAATAGACAGAGAGACCTTGTGTAAGAGAACAGCTTCATGTTTTTTAACCTTTGATGCTGTGGTTGAAAATCCTTTTAATAATTCTAAAATCAAAGTTGAAATTCAGGATATAAATGACAATTATCCACAGTTCTATCATGATAAATTTTTATTGAAAATAATTGAATTGACATCACCGGGAGCAAGATTTGCTTTACAAAGTGCAGAAGATCCAGATATTGGTAGTAATTCAGTGCAGACATACAAGCTCAGTGATAATCAGTATTTTATACTCACTGAGAATATCAGAACAGATGGGAGTAAATATCCAGAGCTTGTCCTAGAGAAACCATTAGATCGAGAAACACAAGATACACATGAATTATTTTTATTAGCGCTGGATGGAGGAAATCCTATCAAGTCTGGTACAACATTACTAAAAATTATTATTATAGATGCTAATGACAATGCTCCCCTATTTGGTCAAGACATGTATAAGGTTGCCTTAAGGGAGAACATCCCAGTTAATTCTACAGTGATCATGTTAAATGCTTCAGACAAGGATGAGGGAGTCAATGCACAGATCACATATTCTTTTAGTAAAACATTTGGAAATATTCATCACTCAGGAATATTTAGTATTAACCCAAATACTGGTGAAATCAAGATCAATGGAAACTTGGATTTTGAAGTCACTGAAAATTATGAATTGTCTGTAGAAGCCAAGGATGGAGGAGGCCTTGAAGCCCATTGTAAGGTACTGGTGGAACTCATAGATGTAAATGACAATGCTCCTGAGATATCCATCACCTCATTATCTTCTTCTATTCCTGAGGATTCTGCACCTGGAACAATGATCGCTCTGATTGAGGTTCATGATCAAGATTCTGGAGATAATGCAGATGTTGACTCCCAAATTCTTGAAGATGTTCCCTTTAATTTATTGTCATCAGACACTTATTATAGACTTGTTTTACAGACCATAATAGACAGAGAAAAAGCACCTTGTTATAATATCACTATTATAGCTACAGATAGAGGATCTCCATCTCTTTCTAGTACACGAGTTCTCAGATTGGATGTATCAGATGTCAATGACAATCCACCAATGTTTTCAAAATCTAATTATGTGGCTTATGTGCCAGAGAACAATTTACCAGGAGCTTCAATATTCAGTATACAAGCCTCAGATCCAGACACTGGAGACAATGCAAAAATAATTTATTCAATTTCCAGTGCCATTACAGAAACTCCATCAGTGACATCTTATCTCTCCATCAATATAGAGACCGGAGTTCTCTATGCTCAAAGATCATTTGATTATGAGCAGAACAAGGAGTTTATAATAGAAGTCACAGCCTCAGACAATGGATCCCCCTCTCTGAGCAGCAATGCTACATTATTTATTAATATAGTGGACAAGAATGATAATGCACCAAAGATCTTATACCCATCACCAGATACCGATGGGTCGGTAGTCTTTGAGATGGTGCCTTTTGTTTCTGAACCTGGTTCTTTAATAACTAAAGTGGTGGCAGTGGACGTAGACTCTGGACACAATTCCTGGCTCTCTTATCATTTTATACCAGTGTCAGACCAAAATCATTTTGTCATAAGTGAGCACACAGGGGAGATCAGAACATCATGTATCTTTCAAGAAAAGGACATATTAAATTACAAGGTTGTGGTGATGGTGAAGGACAATGGACATCCCACTCTCTCTGCTACAACCACCTTAAGTCTTGTTATTGCAGATGACTTTCAGCAGGTTGTTCCTAAGCTCAACAACAAATTGAAAGTTGAAGAAACTCAAAGCAACTTACAATTCTACTTAGTGGTTGGACTTGCACTTATTTCTTTGCTTTTTATAATAACTGTGATGGTGGCGATTATATCCAAATGTAAGCAGCCAAAACCATTACCAGCCTTCTCTTCTCTCACTACAAATCTGTATCCTCCAATTGATCCTCGGACCTTCTCCATGTATAGTGATGGATCGCTACCTTTACCATACTCATATAATATGTGTGTGGCACTAGATCCTGCTGAAGGTGACTTTACTTACATGAATCCAAGTGGAAATGTTCCTGTGGAAAACCTGATTGATGCTGATAATACAGAACAAGCAACTGAGCTTGTTCCAAGCACTTACCAGGTAATAGTTTACATCTTTATATGGTCAATAGATGATTTTATAAATTACATTGTAACTTTAAAAATGGAATTTCTAATATGGTAATGAGTTTCAAAGAAATTTTTTTTCAAGGATATGATTGTTTTGTTACTTTAGTCAAATACACTATTGTTACATTTATTATTATCCAGGTTATTTGGGAATCATTGGTCAGTGTTCAAACTGAGAAAAGTTGCAAAATCTTTAAAATTGTAGAATTATAGAATAAAAATTTATATAAAACAAAGAAAAAAGCTATGCTTTTTCATCATACCGCCGAAAGTGGAATAAAACTAGATCAAAAAGTTGAATGTAAATAAAAATGGTATTGCTGAAAACGTCATCTTGTCCCGCAAAAAACAAGCTGCCATACTGCTCTGTCAGTGGAGAAATAAAAAAGTTAAAGCTCTCAGAATACAGCGATGTAAAAACAATTATTTTTTCTATAAAATAGTTTTTATTATGTAAAAGCGGCAAAACAAAAAAAAAAATTATATAAATGGGGTATAGCTGTAATCGTAGTGACCCACAGAATAAAGATATCTTATCAATTTTAGCATATAGTGAATCGCATAAAAAAACAATTCCTGAATTGCTGGTTTTTGTTCAAAAATCGGAATAGACAGGGATCAAAAATTTTTATGTACCTGAAAATGGTATCAATAAAAATGACATCTCTTCTCTCAAAAAACAAGCCCTCACATGACTCTGTTGGCAGAAAACTAGAAAAATAATAGCTCTCAAAATATTGTGATGCAAAATCTTTTTTTTGCAACAAAAGCATTTTTAAGAGTGTGATAGTAGCCAAAAATAAAAAAGATACAAATTTAGCATTGTGACGATCTGAAAAATAAAAACATGTAATCACTTATACTGCACAAGAAAGGACATAAAAAATAAATTAAACAAATTCTTCACTTGCTGTTGATTTGTTCATTTTGTCTCCCAAAGATTGCAATAAGGCTCGACTCACATTTATTTTACAATCTACCCTGAGCGCTTACACCGGGATTTACGTATAAATCTCAGAAATACGTGATTCAGAGAGAAACCCTGGCAGAAGATTTCCTGTAATGAGGCAGATGGAGGCACTGTGTACTCTGTCTGGCCTATGATTCAGTGGCATCTGTCTTTTAAAATGTGCATAAAAGCACAGTCAGTTACTGTTTTGTGCTCTTCTGAAAACAACACAGATGAACAGAAGCCAGACAGAACACAGAGTAACTCTGCTGCATCACTATAGTCAATGTGTTAGGCGTCGGTCTGGTTCTGGATTTGAAATGTGTCCAGGACCTTCTGTGGTCTCTCATTTTGGTCCAGCCAGGGCTGATGCTGCTCAGCATCATCATCAGCCCCAACACCTAGCTGGTCCGTTAGCACTGTTTATCTCCCAGGTAGTTGTGCCTAACAATGTTAAGCCTGGGTTGCAGAGAGAGACAGTGCTTGCAGAGTCTAAGTCCAGAGTTTGCCATACTGAGCATGTCCGTGACCTGGCGGATCATGATTGGTGGTTTGGCACCCACCTGACCCGGTGACCTGGCACCGCCTGATTGGTCCATGGGTAACGTCACCAATGGCACGTCGGTGGGCAGGGCTTAGTCTTTAAATGGCCCGCCCACAAACATGGCGACGCGCTCAGATCTTTTGATCTGGTTGTTTGTGGTGTGCACGCTGAAACTCTTGGGCTCCTCTAAGAGCCATAGCTTTATGCAGGCAGGTAGCTTGAGCCATATAGAGTGGGTCTGCTCAGTCCTGTAGCAAGCCGGCTGAGTGCATGAATACCCAGCGGGTATCACACCCACATATTAGCGCTGTCTTCTATAGCGTAGCTCCTGTGTCGAAGACAGGGCTACTGCTCCTAGTCCGGTCACACGTCTCCCTGCGGTTCTTGGAGATTGTGTGAGCCGCTTTAGCGCCATTCCCCATAGCGTAGCGCCTGTATCAAAGACAGGGCTACTGCTTCTCCCACGGTCGCACGTCTCCCTGCGGTTCTTGGAGATTGTGCGAACCGTCTTACCCTTCCGTGTGCATTAACATGAAGGGCTAAGATAGTTGATAGGCGCGTCGCCGGTCGCTCTCCTTCCGTGCAGTTAACGGAGATAGAGCGTATCGCTTTACCCGGTCCGGTGTGCTGTTAACATGGACGGGTTATCAGTTTAGTTGTCGCTTTCCTTTCCACCCGGAAAGTGTTCAGCAGCAGTCCATTAGGCTGCATTGCGGACCCCGGGGTCGGTTGCGTTCCATTACAATAAAGTTGTCTGCAACCGCCCTCTTAACACAATGGATCCCTCTGAGTTTCATCTGAATCATGTTATTTAGAGTCTTAGATGGATGTAAGTGCTCAGTGTAGAGCGCAGGATAAATGTGATCCAAAATGTGATGTAAAATGTTCCTAATAAAAGCTTCAACTCAATCCACAAAGATAGTAAGTCCCCACTCAGGTCTGTCATCTGTCAATGCAAATATAGGGGGCTTCCATGTTACTAGTAGTACAAAGGCTCTAGGAAAGCGCTATGGTTCTTTTCCACTCAAAAGAAATAAAGCGAAATATGAGCTCCCAAATTCAAATATCCTCTCCCACAGTGTGCCTAAACAACATTCAGCATCGATATGTCTGGCATTTCTATAGTGATAAGAGCCTGCTTAATTTGTGGGTACATGTCTCTCGTCACTACATCTGTAGATAAATTCCTCTAGGGGTGCAATCTCCAAAATAGGTTCGCTAGAGAGGGGATTCTGCTCTTCTGGCACGTAAGGTCTCTGTATATGGAGTCAGCAAACTATTCCAAGATAATTTGTTCACCAAGAGCCAAATAGCGCTCCTTCTCTCCAAAGTCTCGCCGTGTGGCTAAGCAGTACTGCACAGGCACATATGAGGTATTTCCATGTTGAGCAGAAATTGTTTGACAAATTTTGGTGCAATTTTTACCTATTTCCCTATGTTAAAATGTAAAATTTGGGGCCAAAACAAAATTTTTGTGGTAAAAATGTATAAAATTCAGTGACAGACCCGTGGTGTCAATATGATCACTGCACCCTTAGATGAATTCATTGAGAGGTGTATTTTGTAAAATGTGGTCATTTATTTTGCTGTTCCGCTCTTCTGGCATCTGATGGGCTCTCCCAGTGGGTCATGACACTTGCAAACAAAATCTGCCCTACAATTTGGAGCTTCCTCCCGTCTAAGCATTCCATTATGCCTGAAAAGGGTTTCCTGATTACATGTATGGTATTGGCACACTCAGAAGAAAATGCACAACAAACTGTGAGATACATTTTTTTTCCTATTATCCTTCTTAAAAATTAAAAACTTGAGGCTAAAACAAAATTTTAGTGGTAAATATGTAATTATTCTTTTCACTTTTTCAATTCTGTGGGGCACATGTGGTGTCAACTTGTAAAATGGTCACTTATGCAGGAGTTCTGCTGTTCTGGCACCTCGGGGCTCTGCCAATGTAATATGGCACTCTCAAACCATTCCAGCAAAATATGAACTCCAATATGACGCTTCTTCCCTACTGAGCTTTGCACTGTGCCACAAAAGTAGTTTTTGACCCCATATGGGGTATTAGCATACTCGACGTACTCAGGAGAAATTGTGTAACAACTTGTACTTTACATTTTCTCTTATAATCCCTTTTGAAAATAAAAAACTTGGGGACAAAGCAACATTTTAGAGGAGCATGCAAGGTGTTTAAGCCTCTTCATATTGGCATGCCTGACCTGTCATGTTACTCTCCATAAGAAGAAAACACCCCTATAGATCCCAGTCTTAGCCTCTCACCCAGTCAAATCCGATCTCATACTTTGCACTGACAAAGGGCAATACACCAAAACACTGTGTCTGCAAATTGAGATTCTGATTTGGCTTTTATCCAAAATCATATTACCAGGCTTGTTAAAGGGTCAATATTGACTACTATTGCTACTTCCAATAGATGGCACAAGAGTTTAAGCCCTCTTCCTCTCTTAAAAGACAATTTACACAAAGGAAAAAAAAAATATTTTCCATTTATTCAGCCTAATGTAATACAATCCTGTGAATAGACTGAAGGTTAAAAATGCTCACTACACCCCTAGATGGTGTAGGGGCATCCCCAATCTATTCCAGCCAAAATTGAGCTCCAGAATTCAGTTGGCGTTTCTTCTCTTTCAAGCCCTGCCGTGTGCCCAAACAGTAGTTTTCCACTATATATTGGGTATGGATGTACTCAGGAGAAATTTCACAACAAATTTATGGTCCATTTTCTCCTTTTACCCTTGTAAAAATGAAAAATTTGGGGCAAAACTAACATTTTTGAAGGAAAATGTATTTTTTCATTTTCAAGGCTCAACATTATAAAATTCTGTCTCGCAGCTGTGAGTTCAAGGTGCTCACCACACCTCTATATAATTTCTTGAGGGGTGCAGTTTCAAAATTGGGTCACTTGTGGGGGTTTTCCATTGCACATCAACGGCACTGCAAACACAGCATGGCATCCACTATCTATTCCTTCCAAATTTGCACTCCAAAACTCAAATGGTGCTTCTTCCCTTCCAAGCCCTGCCGTGAGCCCAAGCAATTGTTTTACACCACATATGGGGTATTGGCATACTCAAGAGAAATCGCACAACAAATTGTATGGTCCATTTTCTCCTGTTACCCTTTTTTTCAGGAAAAATTTATTATTTCATTTTCTTGGCTCAACATTGTAAAATTCTGTGAAGCATCTGTAGGTTCAAGTTTCTCACCACACCTCTAGATAAGTTCCTTGAGGGGTGTAGCTTTCAAAATGGCATCACTTGTGGGGGTTTCCACTGATTAGCCACATCAGTGAATGGCATCCTCTATTGATTTCAGCCAATTTTCAGTTAATAAAGTCAAATGGTGCTCCTTCCCTTCTGAGCCCTGCCGCGTGCACAAACAGTAGTTTTTCATCACATTTTGGGTATCGGCGTACTCACGAGAAATAGCACAACAATTTGTATTGTCCTTGTTTTACTGTTGCCCTTGCAAAAATGAAAAATTTGGTGGGGCTAAAGCAACATGTTTGTGGGAAAAAAGTAAAATTTTCATTTTTTCTTCTAAATTGCTTTAATTCCTGTGAAGCACCTGAAGGGTTAATGAACTTATTGAATGTGGTCTTGAGCACTTTGAGGGGCGCAGTTTATAAAATTGTGTTACTTTTGCATATTTTCTGTTATATAGGCCCCTCAAAGTCTCTTCAAATGGGATGTGGTCTCTACAAAAATTGGTTGTGCAATTTTTTGGGGAAAATTGAAAAATTGCTGCTCTTCTTTTTACCCTTCTAACTTCCTAACCAAAAAAAATAGGTTTCAAAAATTATGCTTATGTAAAGTAGACTTGTGGAAAATTGTATTTATTAACTATTTTGTGTGATATAATTGTCTGGTTTAAGGGCATAAAAATTAAAAGTTTTAAAATTGCAAAGTTTTCAACATTTTCGCCAAAATTCTAATATTCTCACAAATAAACACAAAGAATATCGGTCTAAATTTACCACTAACATGAAGTACAATGAGTCATGAATAAAACAATCTTAGAATCTGTGGGTTACATTGAAGCAAGGCAGAAATATTGCCAGATAAAGTGACACAGGACAGAATTGTTAAACTTGGCTTGGTCAGGAAGGTGAAAACAGGCTTGGGGGTGAAGGGGTTAAGTGGAAAATGTTATGAGAAGCTGCAGTGAAACAAAAGGTACTATTGAGATTTATTATATTAATATAATTTTGTTCAATATTTTAATTACATATTTGTCCTACAATTCAAAAAATACATATGTGCCAGGAACAAAATAATGGACAAGTAAATACCTATAAAAAATATCAAATCTTTATTTAAATACAATTTAAAAAACGATAACCATTTATAAACTCTTGGCACAAATAGATTAAAATTTGGTGGGTGAGCTATTCTGGGAAACCCCTATATACAATTAAATATAATCATGATAAATAGGGTCTATACTTAAAATTAAAAAATGTATATACATATTTATATATGTACACACATACATGTGGTACATAGGATCTATACTTATAGTCATAAATATATATATAAAGTCATGTTATTTGCATCCATTAACACATACAGTACAGACCAAAAGTTTGGACACACCTCATTTAAAGATTTTTCTGTATTTTCATGACTTTGAAAATTGTACATTCACACTGAAGGCATCAAAACTATGAATTAACACATGTGGAATTATATACTTAATAAAAAAGTGTGAAACAACTGAAAATATGTCTTATATTCTAGGTTCTTCAAAGTAGCCACCAAACTTTTGGTCTGTACTGTATATATATGTATGCATGTACACACACCCGCATCCACATGTATGCTTGATGAATATGCTACTAATTGAAATACGCCCAAGTTGGCAATATATAGCACTGCTGGGTACGCATATTAAATGGTGTACATAAATATGCAAGAATACAATAGAAACACCTGACAAAGCATTGGTGAAACACGTATTGGGTGTTTGATGGGTACATTTTTTTGACACATATTTGTATATTTTGGTACTTGATATTATCCAGGGATTTGCATATATTTTCTAATGTATATTTTTCCATTTTTCCTTGTATATTTATGTACAATATGTGTACTCTGCAATGCTATATACTGCCCACTTGGGAGTATTTCACTTTTATATCATATTCATCAAACACACATGTGGATGTGGGGAGGTGTGTATATACATACATATGTATATATTTTTATGATTCTGAGTATAGACCCTATTTATCATGATTATACTTAATTATATATAGGGGTTTCCCAGAATAGCTCACCCACCAAATTTTATTCTACCTGTACCTGATGTTTATACATGATTACCGTTTTTCAAATTGTATTTAAATAAAAATTTGATTTTTTTATTGGTATTTACTTATCCATTATTTTGTTCCTGGCACATATGTCTTTTTTGGATGTTATGCATTTTGGTGCCCTATGGGGACACAATATATTTTGATATTGGATTGCAATATATGGATACGCATTTGTCCTTTTGATTGGATATAAAGCCGCTCATTTGTAGAGATATCTGTGCCATAGCTAATCATACTCTTTATATACAGATTTAACAAGGTGTACAGTTACTGTATTTTTTGGACTATAAGACGCACTTTTTTCCTCCAAAATTTTGGAGGAAAGTGGGGTGTGTGTCTTATAGTCCGATATACATAAATATTGTGGCTGTGGGTGGTGGAGGATGTGGAGGAAGCGACAGTAGTGGAGTAGCGGTACACAGGAGGCAACAGCCACCTGCTGCAGCCTACACTGTGCCCGCAACTAAAGAAAATGAATATTTGTACGTAAAAATTGGTATTGTTTTTACCAAATATATCTGAATCTGGTGCATCACAGACTGTTCTTAGAAAGGATTATTGCTCAACATGATGGTTCTTTATGAATTTGAAAATAATTTTGTTGGGATTCACTTATTATATAATCTCATGTAGTATAAGTAGTTCTACAAACACATCCAGAATTTGACTTATTGCATACAGGACTGTTTGGTTTCCGAAACAAGATGAAAATAATTATCTCATGGATTTGTGTGGCCGATCGCTTAACAATAATAAAAAACTTGGAAAATAAAAAGATTTGGTCTAATCAACTAGACTATAAACCTTGTATATATAATCTTCCAACTTATGCTCCAGTTGTAATGTAACAATGGTATTAAAACAGCTAGAAGCTAGGTAGGAAAAAACAACAAAAGATTCATGGTTGTTGAAGTTTAAATGAGAGACAATAAGACTAACAATCAATCATCTCCATTTAGTTCTTTGCCACTTGTTTAATGCTTCCTTTTTAAAACATGACTTTTACAAATCTGCAAAAATTTGATTGGCCGGATTTGCTTGACTTGAGCCATGAAATTTGATTTGCTTTGAATTTATTAATACATCACTAATCAAATTACTGGTAAGTCATATATTATGCTCTGGACTCAAGAACATACTAAACAGAGAGTTAAAAAATAAAAGAAGTATTATACTCATCTTGCCCCTCATCTGCCCTGCTGCCATAGTTCCCTCCTGGTCCTCTGCTGGCTCGCTTCCTCCGGCTACACTCTTCACTTCCAGCTTCAGTATTTTCACTCTCCGATTTTTCCAGAGCATAAAGGGCCTACATTCAACGCCCCACTATATCTTGACATCATTTGTGTACTAGTCACTGCAGGATGCACTGATACTTAGGAGAAGAGCAGAGGCAGCAAGCCGTAGATAACTGAGGAAACAGCTGAGATGCTAGGATAGGTGACAGGCAAGGCAATTATATTGTGTTTTTTTAAGCCCTCGATTTAAATGTATGTGGATCGCCTTGAAAAAAATTTGGATTCTGGCAAATCTGAGTCTTTTGTGAAATTGAAAGCTAATTTGATTTCTCTTAAATGGATTTTCTCTTCTCTGTGAATGTTTAGATTTTACTATGTGCCATTTATATGCCATGGTTTTTGCAAACTCTCTAAAGAATACTGCAAAGGAATTCTGTATCTTTTCAAAGTCAACTACATTAACAATGGTATATTAACAAATTAAACTATTCACAAAATTGCAATAAGTAATTGTCATTATTTTCAGTATTTAACAAAATTAACATAAAAGCTAACTAAACAGTTATATATGAAGTACAACTGGGTTAAACAATATTTTTTTGCTATTATTCATGTGGATTTAATTCATTCCTCACTGTATTACTGCACCTTAAGTTTACTCTATATTTCATACAGTGTTAGCCCACTACACTATATCCATAATTCAGTAGCCCATGTCTACCACCTGCAGTGGGAAAGGCCACATGGCTGGTAGTGCAGGAACTTTGAAAAGCAATTATAGAATTCAATTATAGAATTCATTGTCTTTTAATACTAAAATTTACCTAAAAACTGTTGCTTACATTTTCATAATTGCTGATTTGTCTGAAAAAGCTACAATGTGGAAGTCTTTAATCACTTCCCAGTTAGATGGCAAATCTTTGACTTTATTTTTTGCCATCCTTTGAAATTCACTGATGACATTCTGCTTCCATGGAAAAATACTTATTTTTCATTTCCAGCCTTGCCATTACATAGTTATTTTCTTAATCTCCTGGCTATACAGTAAGATTAAAGGGAATCTGTTAGCAGGTTTTTGCTATGTAATCTGAGTGCGGCATGATGTAGGGGCTGACAGCCTGATTATAGTGATGTGTCACTTACTGGGCTGTGTGTTGTAGTGTCGAAAAAATCAGGGTTTTATTAGCAGGAGATTATCACTGCAGGACTAGTTGTCTTGTGCCATGTAGTCCTTCTGCTCTCTGTAACCACGCCTCCATCACTGATTAGCAGCTTTCTGCCAATTTAGAATATACGCAGTGATATGACAATCAGTGGTGTGGGTGAGGTTATTCAGAGCTCAGCAGTAAGAGAAATGGTCGATCCTAAGCAGAAAATACGGTGAGTTTATCAAAATGACAGCAAGCAACCAAATAAGTGACGGTATCTGTCCATACATAATGCTGCTCTTAGGTTAAGACAATTACCAATAAACTTTTGGGCTCTTGTTGTAAGTGTATTCTTCTTTGTTACAAGCTGTTTTTTTCTGCTTTCATCTAACAATTTTAGAGGATACTTGCTTTTTCTCATGTTAAGTTTTGTATGCTATACAGTGGGGAAAAAAAGTATATACTTTTTATTTTATACTGATAAGTTCAAACAGGTGCCAGTACTACAGGTAATGAGTAGAGGACAGAGCAGCCTCTTAAAGAAGAAGTTACAGGTCTGTGAGCGCCAGAAATCTTACTTGTTTTTAATTGACCAGATGCTTATTTTCCACCAAAATTTGAAAAACAATTCTTTCCAAATCAGACAATGTGATTTTCAGGATTTGTTTTCTCATTTTGTCTCTCATAGTTGAGGTCTACCTATGATGTCAATTACAGGCCTCTCTCATATTTTTAAGGGGGAGAACTAGCACAATTGGTGGCTGACTAAATACTTTTTTTCCCCACTGTACATATGGGAATTTTATCTAGTAATTAGTATCTCAAATCCATCACCATATCTCTAATTCTATATTTATACTGCACGTCTCTGCCATGTTTACAAGTTAAATAAATGCGAATTCTGTCTTTGTAAAGCTCTTTTGGTGTTTAAATGCTATTTCTCCAGCATATTCTCCAATTCTGTTAGATTACATGATACTCTTGGTAAGCAAATTGTATTTTGAAATTACCCAACAATCTGTAATATCTTACTTAGTGCTTTTACAAAAATATAGTATGGTTTATTCTGCTTTTCCTGATTTTTATACATATTTCTTTTTTAATAATATAAGGTCAAAAATATACAAAATATTTCTGTTTGTTTAAAACTATTAATAGCACTTACAGTGCCTACAAGTAGTATTCAACCCCCTGCAGATTTAGCTGGTTTGATAAGATGCAAATAAGTTAGAGCCTTCAAACTGCAAACGAGAGTAGGTTTTATGAACAGAAGCATAAATCTTACAAACCAAAAAGTTATGTTGCTCAGTTGAATTTTATTAAATTTTAAACATAAAAGTGTGGGTCAATTATTATTCAACCCCTATGTTTAATATTTTGTGGAATAACCCTTGTTTGCAATTACAGCTAATAATCGTCTTTTATAAGACCTGATCAGGCCGGCACAGGTCTGTGGAGTTATCTTGGCCCACTCCTCCATGCAGATCTTCTCCAAGTTATCTAGGTTCTTTGGATGTCTCATGTGGACTTTATTCTTGAGCTCCTTCCACAAGTTTTCAATTGGGTTAAGGTCAGGAGACTGACTAGGCCACTCCAACACCTTGACTTTTTCCCTCTTGAACCAGGCCTTGGTTTTCTTGGCTGTGTGCTTTGGGTCGTTGTCTTGTTGGAAGATGAAATTACGACCCATCTTAAGATCCTTGATGGAGGAGCGGAGGTTCTTGGCCAAAATCTCCAGGTAGGCCGTGCTATCCATCTTCCCATGGATGCGGACCAGATGGCCTGGCCCCTTGGCTGAGAAACAGCCCCACAGCATGATGCTGCCACCACCATGCTTGACTGTAGGGATGGTATTCTTGGGGTCGTATGCAGTGCCATCCAGTCTCCAAACGTCACGTGTGTGGTTGGCACCAAAGATCTCGATCTTGGTCTCATCAGACCATAGAACCTTGAACCAGTCTGTCTCAGAGTCCTCCAAGTGATCATGAGCAAACTGTAGTCGAGCCTTGACATGACGCTTTGAAAGTAAAGGTACCTTACGGGCTCATCTGGAACGGAGACCATTGCGGTGGAGTACGTTACTTATGGTATTGACTGAAACCAATGTCCCCACTGCCATGAGATCTTCCCGGAGCTCCTTCCTTGTTGTCCTTGGGTTAGCCTTGACTCTTCAGACAAGCCTGGCCTCGGCACGGGAGGACACTTTCAAAGGCTGTCCAGGCCGTGGAAGGCTAACAGTAGTTCCATAAGCCTTCCACTTACGGATGATGCTCCCAACAGTGGAGACAGGTAGGCCCAACTCCTTGGAAAGGGTTTTGTACCCCTTGCCAGCCTTGTGACCCTCCACGATCTTGTCTCTGATGGCCTTGGAATGCTCCTTTGTCTTTCCCATGTTGACCATGTATGAGTGCTGTTCACAAGTTTGGGGAGGGTCTTAAATAGTCAGAAAAGGCTGGCAAAAGAGATCTTTAATCCACACATGTGAAGCTCATTATTCTTGGTGCCTGAACTACTTCTTAATACTTTAGGGGGACCAAACAGAATTCTTGTGGTTTGAGGGGTTGAATAATAAATGACACTCTGAATTAACTTTTAACGTTTTAAAAAAAACAAAAAACAAAAAAAAACAACAAAATTTGCTGCAGTGCATTTCCCACTTCCAGGCTGATCTACAGTACAAATGTCACAATGCCAAGTTAATTCCGCATGTGTCAACCAGCTAAATCTGCAGGGGGTTGAATACTACTTGTAGGCACTGTATATATTACAATCAGACATAATATCAACATAGGAATAAAATACATAAAAAAGTACCCTAAAAATGTCAATAAAAAGTATTCCGATAATCTGCAGTTAAAAAATAATAAAAAAAATAAGAACATTGCTATTCCATATTTTCACCTCTGAGCGCCGCTGTTTAACCACTAAAAAATAAAATTCAGAAGTAAAAATCCAGTGATATTTTCTTCAGCTGCATATGTTGCTGATTTGCAGAGGAACCACTCACATTTTCTGGATTCTCATGGATATAGAGCTAAGGATACATTTAAAAAATTGAATAACAGATATTATAAAAGTTTTTCTGCTTAATATTTGTATTGGATGACATGTTTTCACTGGATGTTTTATGAGAATAATCACTGAAGAAAATCAAGATGGAACCTCTTGTACAGGACTGCACAGGAATCAGATGGCAAGTAACCATTTCTATATTGTTTTCCTGGCTGTGTCATTCAGTCTCAGGTCAGATTCATTATTCAATTAAGGAAGAAATGAGGAAAGACTCTGTTATAGCAAATATTGCAGATGACCTTGGAGTAGATATTAAGCTGCTCTCATCTAGAAAACTGAGGATTGTGTCTAGAGCTTCTGAGAAATATTTTTATGTCAAACTAGATAACGGAAATCTGTATATAAAGGACAGAATGGACAGAGAGACATTGTGTGGGGCAGATGCTAGCTGCTATTTAATGTTTGATGCTGTGGTCGCAGATCCATTAAATATTTTTAAGGTCACAGTTGAAATTCAGGATATAAATGACAATTCTCCACAGTTTTATCATGATAAAATTACATTAGAAATAGTTGAATTTACATCACCAGGAACAAGATTTGCTTTACAAGGTGCAGAAGATCTAGATATTGGTAGTAATTCAGTGCAGACATACAAGCTCAGTGTTAATCAGTATTTTACACTCTCTGAGAATATCAGAACAGATGGGAGTAAATATCCAGAGCTTGTCCTAGAGAAACCATTAGATCGAGAAACACAAGATATTCATGAAATAATACTAACAGCCTTGGATGGAGGAAATCCTATCAGGTCTGGTACAACATTACTAAAAATCATTGTTATAGATGCCAATGACAATGCCCCTGTATTTTCTCAGGACATGTATAAAGTCAGCTTAAAGGAAAACATCCCAGTTAATTCTACAGTGATCATATTAAATGCTACAGACAATGATGAAGGGATCAATGCACAGATCACATATTCATTTTTGAAAACATCTGGAAACATCCATCACACAGGAATATTTACTATCAATCCAAATACTGGTGAAATCAAGATGCAAAAAAACTTTGATTTTGAAGTAATAAAAAATTATGAATTGTCTGTACAAGCCAAGGATGGTGGAGGCCTTGTAGCACATTGTAAGGTTCTGGTGGAAGTCATAGATGTAAATGATAATGTTCCTGAGATATCCATCACCTCATTATCTTCTCCTATTCCTGAAGATTCTGTACCTGGAGCAATGATCGCTCTTATTGAAGTTCATGATCAAGATTCTGGAGATAATGCAGATGTTGACTGCCATATTTTTGAAAATGTTCCCTTTAATTTGCTATCATTGGACAATTACTACAAAATTGTCTTAAAAACTGCTATTGACAGAGAAAAATCACCTTTTTACAATATCACTATTATAGCTAAAGATAGAGGATCTCCACCTCTTTCCAGTACACGAGTTCTCACATTGGATATATCAGATGTCAATGACAACCCACCAATGTTTTCTAAATCTATTTATGTGTCTTATGTGCCAGAGAACAATTTACCAGGAGCTTCAATATTCAGTATACAAGCCTCAGATCCTGACACTGGAGACAATGCTAAAATAATTTACTCAATTTCCAACACTATTACCGAAACTCCATCAATGACATCTTATCTCTCCATCAATATAGAGACCGGAGTTCTCTATGCTCAAAGATCATTTGATTATGAGCAGAAAAAGGAGTTTATAATTGAAGTCACAGCCTCAGACAATGGATCCCCCTCTCTGCACAGCAATGTTACATTATTTATCCATATAGTAGACCAGAATGATAATGCACCAAAGATCTTATACCCATCACCAGATACTGGTGGGTCAGCTGTATTTGAGATGGTTCCTTTTGTCTCTGAGCCTGGTTCTTTAATAACTAAAGTGGTGGCAGTGGATGCAGACTCTGGACATAATTCCTGGCTCTCTTATCATTTTATACCAGTGTCAGACCAAAATCATTTTGTCATAAGTGAGTACACAGGAGAGATCAGAACATCACGTATCTTTCAAGAAAAGGACATATTGAATTACAAGGTTGTGGTGATGGTGAAGGACAATGGACATCCGACTCTCTCTGCTACAACCACCTTAAGTCTTGTTATTGCAGATGACTTTCAGCAGGTTGTTCCTAAGCTCAGCAACAAACTGAAAGATGAGGAAACTCAAAGCAACTTACAATTCTACTTAGTGGTTGGACTTGCACTTATTTCTTTGCTCTTTATAATAACTGTGATGGTGGCGATTATATCCAAATGTAAGCAGCCAAAACCATTACCAGCCTTCTCTTCTCTCACTACAAATCTGTATCCTCCAATTGATCCCAGGACCTTCTCCATGTATAGTGATGGATCGTTACCATTGCCATACTCATATAATATGTGTGTGGCACTAGATCCTGCTGAGGGAAACTTTACTTACATGAATCCAAGTGGAAATGTTCCTGTGGAAAACCTCATTGATGCTGATAATACAGAACAAGGAACTGAAAATTTAGGAGAAGGTTTTTCAACGAATAACCAGGTAAGATTTTTTATATAAGTTACTCTCAAATCATCTCTTATTGTGGACTGACTAATTTTAATGAAAAAATGTGTGACATAGTCCTTAATATCAGAGCATGTATGCATTGTTTGGCAATTTTATCAATAATTGGGATATCATTTAATGTGGAATGATTCTAAAGTCACTAGCTTTGGGCGAGTGAAGTTATGTGGAAACCTTGCGTCTGTACAACATAATTATTTCATTGATTTTCATGATTATTCATCATTATTTCATTGATTTTATTTCTGTGCACCTTTCAAGAATCCTTTTTAATAATGCGTTGAGACTGACTGCTTTGAATTGCTGTGTTTTGATTGTTCTGTACTTTCCATGACTGCGGCATATTTTACTATACAGTACAGACAAAAAGTTTGGACACACCTTCTCATTTAAAGATTTTTCTGTATTTTCATAACTATGAAAATTGTACATTCACACTGAAGGCATCGAAACTATGAATTAACACATGTGGAATTATATACTTAACAAAAAAAGTGTGAAACAACTGAAAATATGTCTTATATTCTAGGTTCTTCAAAGTAGCCACCTTTTGCTTTGATGACTTCTTTGCACACTCTTGGCATTCTCTTGATGAGCTTCAAGAGGTAGTCACCGGAAATGGTTTTCACTTCACAGGTGTGTCCTGTCAGGTTTAATAAGTGGGATTTCTTGCCTTATAAATGGGGTTGGGACCATCAGTTGTGTTGTGCAGAAGTCTGGTGGATACACAGCTGATAGTCCTACTGAATAGACTGTTAGAATTTGTATTATGGCAAGAAAAAAGCAGCTAAGTAAGGAAAAACGAGTGGCCATCATTACTTTAAGAAATTATGGTCAGTCAGTGCGAAAAATTTGGAAAACTTTGAAAGTGTCCCCTAGTGCAGTTGCAAAAACCATCAAGCGCTACAAAGAAACTGGCCCACATGAGGACCGCCCCAGGAAAGGAAGACCAAGAGTCACCTCTGTTTCTGAGGATAAGTTTATCCAAGTCACCAGCCTCAGAAATCACAGGTTAACAGCAGCTCAGATTAGAGACCAGGTCAATGCCACACAGAGTTTTAGCAGCAGACACATCTCTTCAACAACTGTTAAGAGGAGACTTTGTGCAGCAGGCCTTCATGGTAAAATAGCTGCTAGGAAACCACTGCTAAGGACAGGCAACAAGCAGAAGAGACTTGTTTGGGCTAAAGAACACAAGGAATGGACATTAGACCAGTGGAAATCTGTGCTTTGGTCTGATGAGTCCAAATTTGAGATCTTTGGTTCCAACCACCGTGTCTTTGTGCGACGCAGAAAAGGTGAACGGATGGACTCTACATGCCTGGTTCCCACCGTGAGGAGGAGGTGTGATGGTGTGGGGGTGCTTTGCTGGTGACACTGTTGGGGATTTATTCAAAATTGAAGGCATACTGAACCAGCATGGCTACCACAGGATCTTGCAGCGGCATGCTATTCCATCCGGTTTGTGTTTAGTTGGACCATCATTTATTTTTAAACAGGACAAATACCCTCAAACACACCTCCAGGCTGTGTAAGGGCTATTTGACCAAGAAGGAGAGTGATGGAGTGCTTTGTCAGATGACCTGGCCTCCACAGTCACCAGACCTGAACCCAATCGAGATTGTTTGGGGAGAGCTGGACCGCAGAGTGAAGGCAAAAGGTCCAACAAGTGCTAAGCATCTCTGGGAACTCCTTCAAGATTGTTGGAAGACCATTTCCCGTGACTACCTCTTGAAGCTCCTCAAAAGAATGCCAAGAGTGTGCAAAGCAGTCATCAAAGCAAAAGGTGGCTACTTTGAAGAACCTAGAATATAAGACATATTTTCGGTTGTTTCACACTTTTTTGTTAAGTATATAATTCCACATGTGTTAATCCATAGTTTTGATGCCTTCAGTGTGAATGTACAAATTTCATAGTCACGAAAATACCGAAAAATCTTTAGCTGAGAAGGTGTGTCCAAACTTTTGGTCTGTACTGTATATCAGTTATGTTCCTGTGATATGATTTTCTATATTTTTTACAAAAATATATCATTTGTCAATCTAATGTGATAAAGTAAATTTGCCTGAACAAAGTGAAGAAGAAACATTCCTATATGAATGGACCCATTATTGCCTCTGGATTGGCCTCATGACTTCATGACATCATGGAGTAACACGTTGTGACATTGCAAGAGGCCTTTTGCAATGTCTTCAAGTGCATTTTCCCAACCATGTCATGACTTCCTTAGGTCTATTCAGCATCAAAGTAAATAGTGAGACCTCTTGTAAGTTAAAAAAAATCTCGGCATGGTTTGCTTTGCAGTCCTTGGTTATGGTACCACTGAGTGTGTATGTGCGGTCTTGGGATTTGCTGCTTACCTATTTTCAGGCCACAAATGGTTTGATGTTACGGGGACCTTAAAAATATGCAACGAATCAGTGAGGCCAGAATCCATTGTAAAAAGATAAAAACAACTTTAGTGGAATTCCTTAAATAAAATTGTAACAATCGATAGCAGGCTCAACACTTTATGTTAATTTCTTCTATATCATACATAGGCTCTCTTCTTATTCGCAACACACATGGCATTTAGATGTTAATGGTTTTATTCATGAGTGACAGAGTACTTCTCAAGTTTTCCAGCACTGGCACTGATATAAATCAAATATCAGCAGATTAACTCCTTTGTAACCACGCACTATAGATGATGCTCAGATTTTACCTCTTCTCCTCTTCACAATAAATGTTCCTTAATTTATGGCATGAGCAGTTGGTACTTTAATACAGCTTAATAAGATCTGAGTCAGTCTATCACTGCCTATGTCCATGTGGCTGCTGAGAAGAGCAGAAAGTATTTGTCTAATATTTGGTTTTGTGGCCAGTGTAAAAATGGCAACAGTTCAGGTTTTGTTTTTTTCTTGTAACTATAGATATGAAATTTTTTAAAAATATATGAAATATATTGAAAATCCAAATTTGACATAAAAATATAATTTAAACAATGGGTCATTTTGTGGTGCACAGTCGATTTGAATTTTTGGCATTATCTTTATTATTTACTTTAATTTTATTAACATTTTTTTGTCTTACAAAAAGAAGCAACCCAACCATTGACTTAAAAAAATTGCATATAACCAATATTTCCTTCATTTTATAATTTAAAATTTTTTCACACTTCAGTGAAATTAAAGTACATTAAAGAGTTCAGCTATTCACTGAATAGTTATGAAATAGATATCTCCAAAATATAACTAATAATTCACTGTCTAATCCAGTTGGAGTAATATATAGAACATTTTAAAACTTAGCATTTAATATTAAAATAGAATATTTACACAAAATGTCACTAATCAGAATTTCTCTACCAGTAGATAGAATATGAACAAATATTACTGATATCTTGCAATATCATCAATCAGTATGTGTAACTATTGTGAATAAAATGTTATATACTGTGTTAGTATTTAAATCTCATTTGTGAGCATCAAAAAACAATAACCCAAACTGCACTAAAGGCCACAATGGCCCAGAAATCCATATATTTAAATGTTTATTTAGGATTTTAATTTAATACAGATTAAATCATTAGAAAACTAAATGGCAGTTGTCATTTGTGATATTGATTTTCACTATAGTTCTTATCAAGCATTCATAAATGTAATCCTACACCGATAACTACAGGGGTATTCACATGATTATTTGTGGGATAACAACCACTACTGCCTCATATGAAAATAACTAACTGACAACATTAATTTGCAGTCCTAAAATAATAGCCCTAGAACAGCAGAGATAGCCCTACGTATTTTTTCAATCATTGGTTACTGCTTTGAATGATCAGTGGCTAGCAGTGTGTTACATAGAGATAATAATGATAAAATTTAATATATTCACAAGACTGCTGGCTTAAAGAGTTCAGCTATGATTCAACCAATTGGGCCTATGTCATAATACTTTCAAGTACTAATGATGAGTGAATCTTCCAAATTTGGAATTTGGTGATTCACTTGAATTTGGCCAAAAAATCAATTTGCACCTATTTTTATTGTGAATCAAATGTGTCATATTATGCTCTACTCATAGCATAAAAAACGTAGACACTGGTTTCTGAAACCCACTTGCAATAATTGTCAAAGTTAAAGGTTTCATATGGTGGATCCCATCCTAAATTACTTTAATAACCTGTTTCACTGACAGAATATAGAAGTAAACCATACCTTTTGTTAGAACAATCCCTGCAAGTTTTGAAGTAGTATATGAGAATATAGTATATGGCTTGAATACAGAAAAGTTAAGACAATGAAGAGTATATAGACTCTATGGGAGAAATGTTTTTGCAGTCAGGCATGTTTACTAATAGGGATGTTGAATTTATGAATTTGTACATATTTTATTTCTTAATTGTATTTGAAAATTATAGAAGAAAATAGATGCTCAGTGAAAATTTGAGCAAACAAGTGCAATGAGGTAGTTTAATGAAAAACAGAATTTAAACTTGGAATTGGCATATAGGGATGGGTCGTAAGGGAATTATGATTTATAAAATGTGATAATTATACATGTTTCTGATGTGATGGGTATCAAGTCATGCATTCTTGTTCTAGGAGGGGGCTCTAAATGATAAATTTTGATGAGATATATGACGTTAAAGGATTTTATTGAAAGCTGCAAGGTTCATTAATTGCATTGTCACATAGTGCTCAGAACTGTGTGTCTTATCATTGAGAGTGCTTAGGATATGAAATGTCACTTTCCAGCTCCATAGTCTTAATTACGTAATATGGCAAAAAGATACAGGCAATGATTCATCAAGACTTGCATTCTGTGTTTTAAACTTGACATTTTATAATGCTTTTATTTAGCATAAAATTAAATTGTCCCTTTGAAAAATACTAAATATGCTAACATGTTTAAGTTCCTAATGACATTTTTTTCATAGGGTCTAAAATGAATATTATTTAGGTCTCTAAATGATTTGTCTAATTTTGATAACCTATTTCTAATGTACAGAGTTTAGGATACTAGAGTAGTCCTTTGTATAGTATCTGCTTTTATTGGCAAAAGTGAATGGAGGCTGCAAAATGCATCACTTGTTCTAGATGACTTCATGTTCTAATTTCATGTTATCTTTATTTTTAATACATTTTACATCCAGTTATAATCTTACAACATTTTTTTCAGATATTGTCATTACCTTTTGATTAAAAATTAATTTTTATTTCTTGTAAAAGACATTTTATTTTGGAGCAAAAACTAAGCAATCTATCTATCTATATATCACATATCTATCTATCATCTATCTACCTATCGTTGATCTAAATTATTATTATATTCATATTAATAATTTTGTTTTGCAATTTTACTTTTCTTGCATAAATGATTAGTGAGTATTCTTTTTTACTTCAACTTTTTTATTGTATCTTTTTCTTTAGTGCAGATGTAAAGTTTTTACACCGATCTAAAAAGTAATATTATTATTATTATTATTACTATTATTATATAAACAGTCATAAAAGTATCAGTTTACTATTGAAATATTTAGATGTTAAGGGCAAAATAATGAAAACTATTTATCAGCATTTTAATATTTTTCTTTTACCATTAAAAATAATTCCAAAATCAAATTGTATTTTTTTTTTTTCATTTTTTTGGGGCAAACTAAAGGTTCTCTAATAACTAAGGAGATTGCAGTGGATGCAGTCTTTGCAAATGATGCAAATAATCTTTAAAAATAATTCTTGGCTCCCTTCCTACTTCATCCGCACATTAGAATTTTCTGACTTTGTCATTAGCAATCATGCCAGTGAGATTCAGATGCTGCATGCATTTCAAGAGAAGAATGTAAAAGATCACAAAGTTGTGGTGATAGTGGTAGTCAATGGACACCCTTCTCTCTCAGTTTGTATAACCTAACAATTTTCTGGAAATTATAATGAAGTAGTTCTCAAACTTAACATCACATTATACACATGCACAAAATTGTAAACATACAAGTACAGTACAAATTGTTGTAGGTCTTATACTGATGTTTTTTCTGATTGTAATATTTGTAATGTTTGCCATTTTATTAAAATATAAAACTTGAAAATCTTCACCAACTATTTAAACCTCAAGTTTACTCCAGAATAATATCTATGCATAAAAAATCTATCTTTGTGAAATCCTTACTGATACTATTTTTGTTGTTTTTTTGGATTTAATGGAAGTTGATCGTATGAAAATGGTAGCAAAACCTTCTATAGGGTGGCAACACATAGAGAAATATATTATACACATTTTCCAACAGTGTCTTGTTAACCCCTCCACCTCAAATCTGTTTTCACCTTCATGACCAGGCCAAATTTTACAATTCTGACCAGTGTCATTTAATGAGGTAATAACTCTGGAACGCTTCAAAATATCCCAGTGATTCTAAGAATCTGAGGGTTTTTTGTGACACGTTTTACTTCACGATAGTGGTAAATTTTGGTCAATATGATTTGCGTTTATTTATGAAAATCTTGAAAATTTTACAAAAAATGTGAAAATCTTGCAATATTCAAACTTTGAATTTTTATGTGCTTAAATCAGATAGTTATACCAAGCAAAATAGATAAATAATAGCATTTTCCACATGTCTACTTTATATCAGCGTCAATTTTCAAAGATAATTTTTTTATGAATTTAGAAAGGTAAAAAGTTAATCAGCAATTTTTCATTTTTCCAACAAAATTTACAAAGTCAATTTTTTAGGGACCACATCATATTTGAAGAGACTTTGAGGGGCCTATGTGACAGAAAATAACAAAAAATGACACTATTTTAAAAACTGCACCCTTCAAAGTGATCAAAACCACATTCAGAAAGTTTAATAACCCTTTAGGTGATTCACAGGAATTAAGCAATATAGAAGGAAAGATTGAAAATTTAAATTTTTTTCCACAAAAAATGTTGCTTTAGCCCCAATTTTTTTTATTTTCACAATGGTAACATAAGAAAATGGACCATACAATTTGTTGTGCAAATTTTCCTGAGTACACTGATACCTTATAAGTGGTGGAAATTTGCTATTTTGGCACAAGGCAGGGCTCGAAAGTGAATAAGTACCATTTGACTTTTGAAAATTGGCTGAAGTACATAGCGGACACATTGTCGGGTTTGAAGAGCCCCTGATGTGGCTATAAAGTGGAATCCCCCACAAATGACCCCATTTTGGAAACTACACCCCTCACTGAATTTTTTAAGAGATACTGTGAACACCTTGAACCCGCAGATGCTTCACAGAATTTTATAATATTGAGCCGTGAAAATGAAAAAAAAAATTTCCACAAAAATGTTGCTCTAGCCCCAAACTTTTCATTTTCCCAAGGGTAACAGGAGAAAATAGACCACACAATTTGTTGTGCAATTTCTCCTGAGTACACTGAAATCTTATATGTGGTGAAAAACTACTGTTTGCGCACACGGTAGGGCTTGTAAGGGAAGGAGCACCATTTGAGTATTGGATAGCAAAATTGGCTGGAATAGATAGTGGACGCCATGTCGTGTTTTAAGATCCCCTGATGTGCCTAAACAGTGAAAAATCCCCACAAGTGATCCCATTTTGGAAACTACAACCCTGTAGGAACTTACTTTAAGGTGTAATGAGCACCCTGACTAATGGATACTTTACAGAATATTATAACGTTGAGCCATGAAAATGAAAATGTTATCTGCGTGACAGCGTGGCAAATCAGGGATGTTCATGGGCGGAACCGATTTTTTGGTGCTAACAAGCCGGAACCCCGAACATGAACACAAATTTGAAATGCCGAACAAATTCACTCAACACTAGTCTCTAGCCCTAGAGAATCTTCCTCACCCATGACATATATCGGGATCCCAGTTCTCCCCACATCTTAGGTTTGAGTCCTGACTTCTGCAGCCTTCAGACAGAATGTGCTCCCAGGTCCTCAACGACTCTCTTGAGTTTCCCAGGCCAGCTAAGGAGACTCTTGTGGAAGGATTCTCCTCCTTGGTGATCCACTGTCTGGGGTATGGGGCTCACGTCTGCCCTAGCAGCCAATATATCGAGGCTGCCTGTACTGTCCCAAGTACTAACTCTCACTAACTCTTCACTTCCTGGTCCTGGAAACTAATCAGAGATTTCCTACAGTGCCCACCCTCTATGAGCTGTCCTAAATGCCTACAATGCTACTGGCCAATTTCACCTGTCATCTGCATTCTAGACAGTGGCATCCTGTGGCTGGTTAACAATACTGTAGCCCACAAGGAAACATATCAGAAACAGAACATTTATTCACTTCCTGTGCTCAAGTATAGCACTGTGTCCCCTATCCCTCTACTGAGCTGGATAATCACAGCTAACCCCTTAACTGGACCTAACTGTAGCCCAGAGAGATCTAACTGGCAGGAACACACTCTCTAACCCTTTTAGTGCTCTAGAGGGAAGCTACTCCCCTCATCATTACTACATAACCACACCCCACCACTGATTAGCAGCCTTATGACAATTTATAGTATATACAGAAAGCTGACAATCAGTCATGTGGGTGGGGTTATATAGAGCTCAGAAGCCAGAGAACTGGTAGAACTACATCAGACAAAAGAGTGATTTTATCAGAGTGACAGCAAGAAGCCCAGTATCTCATCTCAGAAATCAGAGTCTTTGTCCGTACATAATGCTACTCTTAGATTAACACACCTACCAGTATACTTTTGGACTCTTACTATCAATTTATTCCTATTTGTTACAAGCTGTTTTTTTTTTCAAGATTCATATTACAGCTTTAGGTGATACTTGTTTTTTTATCATGTTGAGTTTACCATTTATCCTTTTGCTAATAGCCGATGGGCAGGAAGGCTGTGAGCTACAATACCTTGGTTTAGTTATACTTCTTTAGATGTTTCATACAAGTAGCTGCATCATCCTATTTTTTCATACTATACATATGGACATTTTATCTATTACTTAAAGTATCTTAAACCCATTACTTAAATTCGTAATCTGCATTTATACTGCAAGTCTCTGACAAATGTATGAGTTAAATATATGCGTATTCCGTCTTTGAAAACTGTTTTGGTTTGTATATTCTATTACTTCGGCATACTCTCCTGTTCTGTTAGAGTGTATGATAATTCTGGTAAGCACGCGTTATTTTGAAATCTCCCTGTAATATCTTACTTTGTTCTTTTTACATATGTTTGGTATGTTTAGTTTTGCATTTCTTGTTTATTACATACATATTGTTTTTTTATTATATAAAGGGCAAACAATATACAGAATATTTGTTTAAGGATTTTTTTAAATATTTAATAGTTTTTATATATTATAATCAGGCATAATATCAACTTAGGGATAAACTATATAAAGAAAATTGAAAAATCATGCAACAAAGTCATTAAAACATATTCTGATCATTTTGAGTTTATAAATAAAAAAAAAAAATAAGATCATTGCAATTCCGTATTTTCACCTCTGAGCGCCGCTGTTTAACCAGTATGGAATAAAATGCAGAACTGAAAATCCAGTGTTATTTTACTCTGCCATATTCTTTGCTGATATACAGAAAGAACGACACATATTTTCTGGATTCTCCTGAACACCGAGCTAAGAAAACATTTAAAAAATTGAATTACAGATATTATGAACATTTTTCTGCATCATATTTGTACTGGATCACAAATCTTTACTGGATATTTTATGAGAATAATCACTGAGGAAAGACAAGATGGAACCTCTTGTACAGGATTGCACAGGAATCAGATGGCAAGTAACCATTTCTATATTGTTTTCTTGCCTGTGTCATTCAGTCTCAGGTCAGATTCATTATTCAATTAAGGAAGAAATGAGGAAAGACTCTGTTATAGCAAATATTGCAGATGACCTTGGATTAGATATTAAACAGCTCTCATCTAGAAAGCTGAGGATTGTGTCTAGAACTTCTGAAAAATATTTTTATATCAAACTAGATAATGGAAATCTGTACATAAGAGACAGAATAGACAGAGAGACATTATGTGGAGCAGAAGCTAGCTGCTATTTAATGTTTGATGCTATGGTTGCAGATCCATTAAATATTTTTCAGGTCACAGTTGACATTCAGGATATAAATGACAATTCTCCACAGTTTTATCATAAAACAATTACTTTGGAAATAATAGAATTGACATCACCTGGAGCAAGATTTGCATTAGAAAGTGCAGAAGATCTAGATATTGGTAGTAATTCAGTGCAGACATACAAGCTCAGTGATAATCAGTATTTTACACTCACTGAGGATATCAGAACAGATGGGACTATATTTCCAGAGCTTGTCCTAGAGAAACCATTAGATCGAGAAACACAAGATATTCATGAAATAATGCTAACAGCCTTGGATGGAGGAAATCCTATCAGGTCTGGTACAACATTACTAAAAATCATTGTTATAGATGCCAATGACAATGCCCCTGTATTTTCTCAGGATATGTATAAAGTCACCTTAAAAGAAAATATTGCAATTAATTCTACAGTGATCATATTAAATGCTACAGACAATGACGAAGGGATCAATGCACAAATTGCATATATTTTCAGAAAAAGCTCAGGACACATCCATGATACAGGAACATTTAGTATTAACACAACTACTGGTGAAATCAAGACCCATAGCAATTTTGATTTTGAAGTAATTAAAAATTATGAACTGTCTGTACAAGCCAAGGATGGAGGAGGCCTTGTAGCTCATTGTAAGGTTCTGGTGGAAGTCATAGATGTAAATGACAATGCTCCTGAGATATCCATCACCTCATTATCTTCTCCTATTCCTGAGGATTCTGCCCCTGGAACAATGATCGCTTTGATCGAAGTTCATGACCAAGATTCTGGAGATAATGCAGATGTTGACTGCCAAATTCTTGAAGATGTTCCCTTTATTTTGCTATCATTGAACAATTACTATAAAATTGCCTTGAAAACTGGTATTGACAGAGAAAAATCATCATTTTACAATATCACTATTATAGCTACAGATAGAGGATCTCCATCTCTTTCCAGTACACGAGTTCTCACATTGGATATATCAGATATCAATGACAACCCACCAATGTTTTCTAAATCTATTTATGTGTCTTATGTGGCAGAGAACAATTTACCTGGAGCTTCAATATTCAGCATACAAGCCTCAGATCCTGATACTGGAGACAATGCTAAAATAATTTACTCAATTTCTAGTACCATTACAGAAACTCCATCAATGACGTCTTATCTCTCCATCAATATAGAGACCGGAGTTCTCTATGCTCAAAGATCATTTGATTATGAGCAGAACAAGGAGTTTATAATAGAAGTCACAGCCTCAGACAATAGATCTCCCTCTTTGAGCAGCAATGTTACATTATGTATCCATATAGTGGACCAGAATGATAATGCACCAAAGATCTTATACCCATCACCAGATACCGATGGGTCGGCAGTCTTTGAGATGGTGCCTTTTGTTTCTGAGCCTGGTTCTTTAATAACTAAAGTGGTGGCAGTGGATGCAGACTCCGGACACAATTCCTGGCTCTCTTATCATTTTATACCAGTGTCAGACCAAAATAATTTTGTGATAAGTGAGCACACAGGAGAGATCAGAACATCACGTATCTTTCAAGAAAAGGACAAGTTGAATTACAAAATTATAGTGATGGTGAAGGACAATGGACATCCCACTCTCTCTGCTACAACCACCTTAAGTCTTATTATTGCAGATGACTTTCAGCAGGTTGTTCCTAAATTCAATAGCAAACCGAAAGATGAAGAAACTCAAATCAACTTACAATTCTACTTAGTGGTTGGACTTGCACTTATTTCTTTGCTTTTTATAATAACAGTGATGGTGACAATTATATCCAAATGTAAGCAGCCAAAACCATTACCAGCCTTCTCTTCTCTCACTACAAATCTGTATCCTCCAATTGATCCCAGGACCTTCTCCATGTATAGTGATGGATCGTTACCTTTACCATACTCATATAATATGTGTGTGGCACTAGATCCTACTGAGGGAGACTTTACTTACATGAATCCAAGTGGAAATGTTCCTGTGGAAAACCTGATTGATGCTGATAATACAGAACAAGCAACTGAAAACTTAAGAGTAGATTTTTCAACCAATAACCAGGTAAGATTTTGTTAGATTTTACTTTTTTTCATAAGGTTCTATAAAATCATCTCTTATTGTTGATCGACTAATTGTAATGAAAAATTTGTGACATAGTCCTTAATATCAGGGCATCTATGTATTGTCTGGTAGTTTTATCAGTGATTGGGATATTATTTAGTGTAGAATGCTTCTAGAGTAACTAGTTTTGTGAGGTTATGTGGAAACAACGTGTCTGTACAATTTATAATTATTATATTCATTGTATTTCTGTGCACATTTTAGGAATTGCTGTTTTCATTGTTTTGTGATTTCTATGACTGCAGAATATTTTTCTATATATCAGTTATGTTCCTGTGATATGATTTACTATATTTTTTAACAAAAGTACATAATTTGTCAATCAAATATGTTAAACTTGACTGAACGCAGTGAAGTAGAAATATTCCTATATAAATGGGCCCATTATTGCCTCTGGATTGGTCTCATGACTTCATGACATCATAGGGTAACACGTCATAACATTGCAAGAAGCTTTTGCAATGTTATCATGTTTATTTTCCCAACCACATCATTACTTTCTTAGGCCTAATCAGCACCAGAGGAATTAATGATACCTGTGTAAGGGACATCTTGCCACTATGTATACTTCATGGTCCCAAAGTACCCGGTAATGGTATCCTGAGTGAGTGTGTATGTGCTGTCTTTGGATTTGCTGCTTACCCCTTTTCAGGCCACAAGTGGTTTGATGGTGTGGGGACCTTATAAATATGCAATGAATCAGTGAGACCAGAATCCACTGTAAAAAGATAAAAACATCTTTACTGAAATTCCTTATTTAGCATTTTAACAATCAATAACAAACACTATACTTTCTGAACATTTCTTCTGTATCAATCTCTTCTTATTCGTAACACACTTGGCATTTGGATGTTAATGGTTTTATTCATGAGTGACAGAGTACTTCTCAAGTTTTCCAACACTGGCCTTACTTTCTCTACCCTCCACTATAATGGCACCATGTGTCCCCTCCTGGTCAGAATAGGAATTCTCTAAATCTCTGGAATTGGTTAACACGGTGCCTTCTTGTAGCCCACTCCTTTTAGCTGCTTTGGGGAATTCTGCCTCTCTAATCTCCTTCTTACTTGCTCTAGAACTTGCTATACTTAGATTTTTTTTGTCACTGAACACACTTCTCACTTGTGGCCTATACTCTAGAAAACAGAATATAACATTTCCTTCTTCAGTAGGTTATCTCCTCCTCCTTAACAAACAGCAACTAAGTTCCTACATGCCCACTTAACTTCTCCCAAACTGGGCTGGCTCAGTTAACCATGTCACCTCCAAATAAACTGCAGGCACATGAGAATACATCACATAAAACAGCTTTTAAGAACAATAATATGTGAGAAGTCTTCAGAGAGGGTGTTTATACGACTTCTTCACCTTTGCACTTGAATAGTGAAGCAAGAAGCAGTTGCTCGGCAGGATAGCTTTGGGTCTTTCAAAAGGTGAGTATTATATATAAATCAAATATCAGCAGATTAACTCATCTCTAACCACTCACAGTAGATGCTTAGAATTTATCTCCTCTCCTCTTCACAATAAACTTTGCTCTGTTTATGGCAAGAGCAGTTAGCACTTTAATATAGCTCAATAAGATCTGAGTCAGTCTAACCCTGCGTATGTCCATGTGGCTGCTGAAAAGAACAGAAAGTGTGAGTCTAATATTTTGCATTGTGGCCAGTGTAAAAAAAATACCAACAGTTAAGGTTTTTTTTTTCTTGTGATATGAAAATGTAAAAAAAATATGAAAATATTGAAAATCCACATTTGACATAAAATTCTAATTTAAACAATAGGTCATTTTGTGATGTACATTTGATTTAAATTTTAAGCATTTTCTTTATTTTTTTACTATAATTTTATTAATAATTGTTCTCTTGCAAAAAAAAGCAACTGAACCATTGACTTAAAAATTTGGCATAATTATTAAAGCCGAAAGCCAATATTTCCTTCATTATATAATTAAAATATTTTTTGCACTTCAGGGAAATTAGAGTACCTTAAAGAGTTCAGCTATGAATCAACCATTTGAGCCTATTTTACAATACTTTCTAATACTAGTGATGATTGAATCTTCCAAATTTGGAATTGAGCAATTCATTTGAATTTGGCCAAGCAATCAATTTGCATCAAAATTTTTATGTGAATCAAATGTGTCATATTATGCTCTACTCATAGCATAAAAAAACGTAGACACAGGTTTCTGAAACCCACTTGTAATAATTGTCAAGGGTAGGGGTTTCATAGGATGGATCCCATCCTAAATGACTTTAATAACCTGTTTAACTGGCAGAATATAAAAGTAAACCATACCTTTTGTTAGAACGATCTCTGCAAGTGTTGAAGTAGTATATTAGAATATAGTATATGACTTGAATACAGCAAAGTTAAGACATTGTAGAATATATAGACTACTTGGTAGAAATGTTTTTGAGGTCACATATATCTACTAATAGGGATGATGGATTTCCATATATTTTATTTCTTAATTACATGTGAAAATTATTGAAGAAAATAGATGATCAGTGAAAAATAGAGCAAACAAGTGCAATCAGGAAGTTTAATGAAAAGCAGACTTTAAACTTGGAATTAGCATATACGTAAGGTAAACATTTTTTATAAAATGTGATAATTATCCATTTTTAATATGACGAATACTTAGCTATGCATTTTAATTTAAGGCCACGGCCCCACTATCAGTGTTTGGTCATTATTCGGTCAGTATTTTTTCTCAGGGGTGGGAGACAAAGCCAGGAGTGAGTGATAAATGCAGAATTGGGGACTTGTTTCTATTATTGCTTTTCTCTGATTGTTCCTCACCTGGTTTTGACTCCCACTCCTGAGAAAAAATACTGACCGAATACTGACCAAATACGGATAGTAGGGCTGAGGCCCTAGGAGGGGGCTATAAATGATAAATTCTGATGAGATTCATAAAGTTAAAGGCTTATCGAAAGCTGAAAGGTTCTTTAATTGCATTGTCACATAGTGCTCAGAACTGTATGTCTTATCATTGATAGTGCTTAGGATATAAAATGTCACTTTCCAGCCCCACAGTATTAATTAAATAACATGGGAAAAAGATACAGACACTGATTCATCAAGACTAACATTCTGGGTTTTTAAAGTTTACGTTTTATATTTCTTTTGTTTAGCAAAAAATAAAATTGTCCTTTTGAAAAATACTAAATATGCTAACATGTTTAAGCAATTCATGTTTTTTTTTTCATAGCATCTAAAATTAATATTATTTACGTCTCAAGGATTTGTCTAATTTAGAAAACCCATTTTTAACGTACAGAGTTTAAGATACTAGAGGGCTCCTTTGTATAGTATCTGCTTCTATTGGCAAAAGTGAAGGGAGGCTGCAAAATCCATCACTTGTTCTAGATTACTTAAGTGGTTTTACAAAATTCATGTTCTAATTCCATGTTTTCATTACTTTTAATAAATTGTATATTTTATTATAATCTTACAACATTTGTTTAAGATACTATCATTAACTTTTGATTTATAATGAATTTTTATTTCTACCAAAAGACATTTTCTTTTGGAGCAAAAACTATGCAATCTGTTTTTCTATCTATCGATCTATATCTATCTATCTATCGATCTGTCTATCTATCTATATATCTAGTTATCTATCGTTTATCTACATTATATTTTTATTCACATTAATAATTTTGTTTTATGATTTTACTTTTCTTACATAAATGATAAGTGAGTATTCTTTTTACTTCAACTTTTTTACTGTATGTTTTTCTTTAGTGCAGATGTAAAGATTTTACACAGACATAGAAAAGTTACGTTGTTATTATTATTATTGTATTAACAGTCATAAAAGTATTTCTATTGAAATTCTTAGATGATACTGGAAAAATAATGAAAACTATTTCTCAGCATTTTGTTTGTTTTACCAATAAAAAGAAATCCAAAATCAAATTGTAGTTTTTGTTTTTTGGTTTTTGGTAAACTAAAGACAAACAATGACATGATCTTTTTTAGAAAAACACTATATTCAATTGCTATTTATTTAACAAAAAAAAGCAAATTAAAAAGTAAATTTTTAAGAGTTAGTGCAGGCCAATTTGTGACGCACCAAGCGGGCCAATCTAAAGGAGTACTGCTAATGTCATAAGGTAAAAACCTGTTCTCACAGTGCCAGTCCAGCAGAATACTTTCGTTATCACAACAATGCTACAATCTTTAGATTCTACAACATGGGATCAGGCAAAATAAGGCCCAGGATACAACAGAGTATATTAATCCTAAAAATAATCTTTATTGATAACAACTAGAATAAAAAGAGTACAGAATAGAAAATCAGAGTGCTTCAACATTACAATATTATCCACTATGAAACTTTTCATCTGTGGATCTAAACAAGCTTCTCTAATAACTAAGGAGGATGCAGTGGATGCAATTTTGCAGATAATCTTTGAAAATTACAATTTATTGGAAATTATAATCCTGTACTTCCCAAACTTAACATCGCATTCAACACATACAAAATTTTAAACTCACAACTAAATATCATCTTCTACTCATTTTCTTTCTGCTTGTAATTTTTAAGATGTTTGCCATTGTATCAAAATCTTAAACTTGAAAAGCTTTAACAACTATTAAATCCTAAAGTTTACGCCAGTATTATATCTATGCATATCAATCTTTATTTGTGAGGTCCTTACTGATATTATTTTTGCTGTTTCTTTGGATTTAACAGAAGTTGATCATATGAACATGTTATTAAATCAAAATATCCCTATTATAGTTCTATTTATTCAGGCGCTATAAATTAAGTATTGTCTTCCAACAAAAGTATTGACGTAAGCTCTTTTAATGTCTAACTACAGACGTGTCCTCTTTAACTTTGCACAAATTAAGATTTCCAATATGTTATGATAAAAATGTAATAAAGTACAGACCAAAAGTTTGGACACACCTTCTCATTTAAAGATTTTTCTGTATTTTCATGACTATGAAAATTGTACATTCACACTGAAGGCATCAAAACTATGAATTAACACATGTGGAATTATATACTTAACAAAAAAGTGTGAAACAGCTACCTCTTGAAGCTCATCAAGAGAATGCCAAGAGAGTGCAAAGCAGTCATCAAAGCAAAAGGTGACTACTTTGTAGAACCTAGAATATAAGACATATTTTCAGTTGTTTCACACTTTTTTGTTAAGTATTTAACATGTGTTAATTCATAGTTTTGATGCCTTCAGTGTGAATGTACAATTTTCATAGTCATGAAAATACAGAAAAATCTTTAAATGAGAAGGTGTGTCCAAACTTTTGGTCTGCACTGTACTGTATATTAATATCACATGGCAGCAATACCTACAAAAGGATGGCAACACTTAGACAAATATATTATACACATTTTGCAACAGGTTATTGTTAAAATAAGTTTTTTCAAAGATATTCATTTCAGGATATATTGAGCAAAGAAGAAAGGTAAAGAAGAACAATTTTGTGTGTCATACAGTATGCTAGGCTTCTTAAGCATTTATTATTATCATGCTTTGCTTATCTAGCACCATAATATTAAGCAGCACTTTTAAGACAATATCATCACTGTCCCCATTGGGGCTCACAATCTAATACCCTTTCGGTATGTCTTTGGAGTGTGGGAGAAAACCAGAGAACCCCGAAGAAATCCACGTTAACACGGGGAGAACATACAAACTTCTTGAAGATGTTGTCCTTGGTGGGATGTGAACCCAGGAACCCAGCTCTGCAAAGCTGCAGTGCTAACCACTGAGCCACCGTGCTGCCTTAGCTGTAAAGCTATTTAAAAGCCCAAGTATTGAATGTTTATTGATGGTATAGAGCTTAAGCTCTATAAACTGAACTCTTCAAATGGCTTTAACAATTTTAGAAGTTCTGTCTTGAGTATTATAAACCACTTAAGCAGGATATAAATTTAGAAATAGAAATATTACAAGTAGAGATGAGTGGATTTTATGACACTCAAATTTACAGACTTCGCTGAAATTTCCCCAAAAACTTGATTTGCATTGAATAAGAGAAAAGAGAGAGAACCCAGTTGACCATTCTGACCATAAGAGCTTACACTTTGCAAGTGAGAGAGATGACCCCTCTTGTCATATGAGCTTTTATGTACAAAAGAGAGAGTAACCACTGACCTTAAGAGCTTACACTCTACAGGAGAGAGAGTGGAGTCTGCTGACCATAATAGAATAGAATAGAATCGTAGAATGGTAGAGTTGCAAGGGACTTCCTGGGTCATCTGGTCCAACCCCCTGCTCAAAGCAGGATTCACTAAATCATCTCAGACAGATATCTGTCCAGCCTCTGTTTATAGACGTCCATTGAAGGGGAACTCAACACCTTTTGTGGCAGCCTGTTCCACTCATTGATCACCCTAACTGTCAAAAAGTTTTTTCTAATATCTAATCTGTGTCTCCTCTCTGTAGATTGAGCTTACAATCTACAGGAGAAAGAAAGAGAGGACCCAATTAAACATAAGAACTTACACTTAACAGGAGAGAGAGACTTACCTTGTGATTCTGGAAATGGAAAACGACTCTGCCAGACAAATTGTGCTCCGCTGGGAACCACTGATCTGTGATGGCCCAGGTACACACCACCATTGCACAAGGTATGAAAATCCACAAGACATAATAGCTGCATGGCATTATGGGAAGCCCATGCAGCAACACAAAATGATGTTATAAAACTTTCTGATGCTTCAGCAGAGTGGGAAACGGTGCAAGGCATGTTATTTTAGTGAACTATGAATTGAGTTTCAAAATGTTCAAATTCTCGTGAAACCGCGAATTTCAGGAAATTCAACTCAAACTTGATCCACCGCAGATCGATCCAATCATATTTAACTGCAAGTAATTATAATAAATGTCAGTATAGGCTTCTTTCTAGTAATCTTATTTCCAAAATCTTTTTTATGGCCAACTCCAGCAAAACTTTTTGTATATATTTTTATATTATTTTATTTTATATTTTACTCCAATATTTTCGTATTTTGCAACAGTTCTGCCACTTGTTCTTGAAGTCCAAATTGTACATAACAAATCTACCATTTCTTGAAATTTACTGGACTAGATTATTTTGACATTTGCACAGAATCTATAAAGACTTTTAGAAAACTACATCTTAGACAATACTGTTTCAAACAAACACAATGTGCATTGTAAAATCTGCAATAAAAAAATGAATCTCTAACAAAGCCAGCAAACTGGTAATACATGTGGGATAGAGAGAATTAAACCCTCCAAGATCTTCATCAAATCAAGCAGATTGGCTGGGAAATTCAATTCATAGTGAATTTATTCCCAACAAATTGAATGTCCTTTTTTATGCTCTGGGGTCTAGAGATACCTGAGAGAATAATTATCTTAAGATGTGGAAAAAAACAAAAAAACAACCAATACTCACCTCACCGCTTACCTCTCCAGCTGTACCCCACTGCTCACTGTCCCCTGTCCCGTACTTGATGCTTCTTCTTACCAACACTGGGGGCTGAACCTCCATGCCTCTTCATGCTAGGCCACAACTTCTATCTTTGACCAGCCATGGGATGTCCTTGCACTGTGCATTGTAAGGTCACAATGTCGTGTTGTCACAACATGGAAGTCCCACCCCAGCATAAAGAGACCTGGAGTTAATATGTGTGGCAGCAGCAAGAAGATGTGCTGGGGCTTGAACAGGGACAGTGAAGAGAGGTAAAGAATGAGGTGAGTATTAGTTATTTTCTTACTTTTTTCTAGCTCTTTACTTTGCCACTATTTTGCTGAATTAGCGACTAGTGAATTACAAAAAAAAAATAATTCCCGGAGCATGCGGATTTGTGTAAAATTGAGTAGCATTCAAAAAAATTTGCCCATCACTACTGTGGGGACATCTGAAACTTTTCTTTATATATTTTGTAAACCTATTTAGCCTAGACATTTTAGTTCATGATTTTTTTGTTACTGCATTATTGTGGATTACTTTATGATATAACATGATTTAATCATATGTAGATCCACTGCACTTTGATCAATTGAAAATGTTTTGTATTTTTGACACATTGTTGTTCTCTTATCAATTGTATTAATCTAGGTTTCACTTGGACGTTCTCTTGACTAAATTATAGTGGGGATCATGAATTTTCTGCAGTTAAAATTGTGACTTTTAATTTATTTTAATAAATGATTTTTGAAACAAAGATGATTCAACTTATTTTTAGAAAGGAAAATATGGATGTGAGTCTTAATACTTGTATACTTGAGTATTGTTTGTGAAATAAAATGATGTTTCCTAAGTTGATGTGCACTTCACACTATATTTTATTGTGATGCCCAACTTAATTACATTTTATCAGCAAAAAAAACTTTTGGACATCATGTAATTGTCATGACAGCCTGGCAAGAATAAAGATACAGAACACTGTTGAACACATTTTGCAGTATTTTAGGCTCTTTCTAAACACTATGGCAGACATTATAAATTATTATTTATTTTAGCACTGAAAACGTTTTCGTTACTGGATCTTAAGTTGTTTTTCTAAATAAAGATGAGACATACAGTGGCTTGTAAAAGTTTGGGCACTGCTGGTCAAAATTACTGTTATTGTGAGCAGTTAAGCAAGTTGAAGATGAAATGATCTGTAAAATGCCTATAGTTAAAAATGACACATTTCCTTTGTATTAAAAATTACAAAAAGTAATATGGGCCTATGCAAATATTTGGGCACACTTGGAGATTTGCGCACTCAGATAACTTTGATCAAGGTTTCAGATCTTAAATAGCCTGTTAGATTTATGGCTTATTCACTATCATCATTAGGAAAGACCAGGTGATGCAAATTTCACAGCTTTAAAAAAACCCAGTCTCCTCTGACATTGTGCCCAAAACCAGCAGCCATTGTTTTTTCTAAGCAGCTGCCTAGCACTCTGAAAATGAAAATGGTGGATGCCCACAAAGCAAGAGAAAGCTATAAGAAGATAGCAAAGTGTTTTCAAGTTGCCCTTTCCTCAGTTTGAAAATGTAATTAAGAATTGTCAGTTAACAGTAACATTGGAGATCAAGATAAGGTCTGGAAAATCAAGCAAAATTTCAGTGAGAGCTGCTCGTAGGATTGCTAGAGTCAAACCAGAACCACCGCTTTACTGCAAAAGACCTTCAGAAAGATTTAGCAGACTCTGGAGTTGTGGTCCATTGTTCTACTGTTCAGAGACACCTGAAGAAATATGGCCTTCATGGAAGAGTCATCAGAAGAAAACCTCTCCTGCATCCTCACCATAAAATTCAGTGTCAGAAGTATGCAAAAAAATCTAAACAAGCCTGATGCATTTTGGAAACAAGTCCTGTAGACTGATGAGGTTAAAATAGAACTCTTTGGCCACAATGATCAAAGGTATGTTTGGAGAAAAAATGGCACAGAATTTCAGAAAAGGAACATTTCACCAATCATTAAGCATAGGGGTGGATCAATCATGCTTTGAGGTTGTGTTGCAGCCAATGGCACGGGGAACATTTCACCGGTAGAAGGAGGAATGGATTCTATGAAATTTCAACAAATTCTTGATGCAAAAATAGCACCACCTGTAAAAAAGCTGAAGTTGAAAAGTGGATGGCTTCTACAAATGGATAATGATTAGTGTTGAGTGAGCATGCTCGACACTGCTCGGTACTCGCCCGAGCATCTCACTACTCGGGATGTTCGGCGAGCACCGAGCATTTTCAGGTTACTCGGGCGGGAGCTCAGGTCTCCGCCCTGCATGTTTGGCGCTCTTTACAGAGCCAATAAACATGCAGGGATTGCCAGCCAGTCACTGTAATGCCGTAGCCATGTTGGTTGTGGGCATTACAGTGATTGGCTGGCCACACAGCGTCACCTCGAGTATTTAAAACCGGGCACCACCATCTTGGACACAGTCGCTCCGGATCAGACAGTGTAGGGAGAGTGCTGCTGAGCTAGGGAGAGATTTATACTGCGAAATAGGTAGTGTAGGGTCTCTAAAGCCTGCAAAATCAAACAAACAGTCCTTCTGAGGACTAATATCCATCCCAGATATCAGACAGGCAGGCAGGCTGTATAAGAGATGCAGTGGTTATACCAACAAACACTGCATTACAGTCTTGTGTGCTGCTGCTCAAATTGCTAGACTTAGCCCCAGATCTCAGGGGCCAGGAAAAATCCTTTTTTTTTCATCTAAATCCTCTTTTTTTCCTCAGTCAGACTGTACAAATACCCGTCTTGTTAACCTTTTGGTATTCCCCCCCCCAAAAAAAAAAATTGAGTGTGTCTGTGAGTGTTCAGACACAAATATATCTGTTTAAAAGAGTCTGGTTTTGGCCAGATAACTAGAACTGTGGTTTTGCAGTTCCATGGTTCAAATCTCTGTATTATCCACATTTTTTGCCGTTTTTCCATAAAAAAAAACAGTTTGAGTGTCTCGCTGACTGTTCATGTAAAGAGAGGAGAAAACAAGGCACAATGGGTGACTCAGTATTGCAATTGTTAGAGGGGTGTGGGAATGGCTACTAACCTTATGAAGTTGTGCACCTCTGCACAACCCCAGTGTAAAGCTCCACAAGCTCCGCTCTGTTGGTGGCTGTCATCTAATTCCAGCGGCGTTCACAGATCCTGATCTCACGGTGGTGGATCACGTGATCAGGTTAGTTGCATGTAACGCCGAGATGGACGTCCAGCTTCACCAACACCCCCGGCAGTGTTCCAGAGGGGTTAGGGCAGCGCAGCTTGGAAAACCAGGGTAGTAATTCTAATTAAATTCATCCCACAGGTGAATGAACAATTAATTAAAGGCAGCTCTACCGCACCCCAACAGGGGGAAAGGAACAATCAGTAAATGTGAATAGCGGTACCAGAGCGCCAATAACAGGGCAAAAATATTAAAAGGACTGATTTATTAATATACACAACGTGTTTCAGTGGACACAGCCACATTCATCAGGTGTGACAAGCAGCAAACAATTGATCCTTATATACACTTGACCAGGTATACAATTACTTCAAAGGGGCGGGGCCAGATACAGAGTAATACCTCTATATTAACCCCTTGAGTTCATTTATACTCAATAGAGTAAAAAGGATTGTTATAAATTAATACCTAATGAAGCATATAGGGTTCTCATAAAAAGGATTCGCAGTATAAAAACTTGTGAATCCTATAATCATAATACTTAATAGGATATATTGTTATCTACCACCCTATATTTTATATTATAAAAAAAAAAATTTTTACATACAACATAAGACAATGTATAAATATAAAGTTATAAAATTACAATCACTTTCTATCATTATAATTAGGAAAATATAGTAGACGAAGAAAGGAAAGAGAAGAAAAAATTTTTGAAAAAAAATTCCAAAATATATATATATATATATATTTTTTTTTTATTTATTTATTTTTTTTCCTTTTTTCCTTCCCTCCCTTCCTTTCTTCTCTCCTTCTCTCTCCACTCCCCCTCCTCCTCCATATAAAAGATATATATAATAAATTTGCTAAAATATAAAAACAATTATTTAAAAAGTTGTCTTCTCTATATTAAGGTTCAAACCTTCAGGAGACAAGGTTCCCATTTTGAAAATCCAATAATTTTCATGTGTAATAAGACGATTTAGTCTATCATGATGTGTATCTACTATATGATGAATGATAGTTTTAGGTTATTAGGATTTTTTTGATGTTCTTTTAAGAAATGATTAGAAACACTATGTAGGGGAAAGCCGTTTCTAATGTTTTGGCGATGTTTATTTAATCTGGAGTGCATTTCCTGGATAGTGCGGCCAATGTATTGCAGGCTGCAGGTACACTGGAGCAAATATATCACATATGAGGACTGACATGTAAGTCTAAAGTGAATGGGATATATCTCTCCAGTGACCACAGAGACGAATGTTTTAGCTCCGTTATCAATGGATTTACAGCATAAGCATTTAGGGATGTTACATTTATAACATCCATTATTGCTAATAGGAGCTGAATTTAAATGGTTAGGTCTTCTACCAATTGTTGTATTGCTAGGGGCTATATAGTTTCCTAGATTTTTACTCCTCCGATATATGACATGGGGAAATTCCGGTAAATGACCAGTTAATATTGGATTGTTCCTTAAAATGAACCAGTATTTTTTTAATAAACTGGATAACACTTGCGTAGGTTTACCATAGGTAGTAATCAGATTTAAACTGAAATCGTTGCTTGGCTCTTTGCTGGTATTCTTGGATTTGTTGATACACAAGTTCTGTGATAGGGATCTAGTTTTGGAGAAAGCATCCTTTAATAATTTCTGAGGGTATCCCTTAGCTCTATAACGTTTTTGTAAAACCTTAGATTCCAGAAAAAAATCTGAATCATGTGTACAATTTTTTCTGACACACCAATATTGACCATATGGAATATTTCTAATCCAACTGGGTAGATGGCCACTGTCAAATTCAAGATAACTATTTACATCCACTTCCTTGAAGTGGGTAGATGTGGATATTTTGCCCGAATTGTCTATATTTATCTGAAGATCAAGATATTGAATATTACTCTCAGATACGGTAGAGGTAAAGGAAAGACCCCAGTCGTTAGAATTAAATTCATCAATAAATTTGGCAGCCTCCACAGTATTTCCCCTCCATATGATAAACAGATCATCTATAAAGCGACGGTACATAATGATGGGTTTATCGGCGCCGAGGGATTGCGCTATGTGGATATCCATATATAGATTTGCATAACTGGGGGCAAACCTCGTCCCAATTGCGCAGCCCCTCAGCTGCCGATACATCACCCCCTCTAAAGAGAATACATTGTTCTCAAGAATGAAAGTTATACCCCTCAATAAAAAGTTTTTTTGAGGATCTTGTAAGTTTGGGTCCTCATCTAGAAATTTTTTAATTGCCTGTAAGCCCAATGCATGTGTGATACTGGAATAAAGAGAGCTTATATCGAGTGTAATAAGAAGACAGCCTGGAAGAGGGGGTAATTCTCTCAACAGTCTAATTAAATGTGTGGAATCCTTTAAATGAGAATCTAGGGATAAAACGTACTTCTGTAAAAAAACATCAATATAGTGGGATAAGTTGGATGTGATAGAATTGATACCAGAAATAATAGGACGTCCAGGGGGATTAAATTTATCTTTATGAATTTTGGGTAAAAAATAAAAATAAAGGACTTTGAATTTTTTAACCGGTTCCCGACCGCCCACTGTACATAAACGTCGGCGCTTGCTGGGCTCTGTGCAGCGCCGACGTTTAAAAACGGTGGGTGGTCCCGCAGCACTCAGGACCCCCAGGGTCCTGCTAGCGCTGTGGTACCGGTTCAGAGCAATAGCTCTGACATGTGGCATCATGGGGACCTGATTGGATCAGGTCCCCATGATGTTAACCTGTTCCTATCTTCTAGATGCCGCGATCGATCTAGCGATAGCGATCGCGGCATTTAAAAGATAGTGACAGCCGGTGGTCGGCGATCGGGACCCCCCACATACCTGCCAGCGGCGGGGATCCCGGTGCTGTGACCTCTGACATCATCGAGACCTGATTGGCTCAGGTCTCGATGATGTCAGCGTCACACCAGCCAATCAGAGAGATCACCAGGGAAGTTTGTTTTAGCAACAAACTTTCCCGGGCGATCTGGCTGATAAAACACTGTTTCTCCTCCGATCTCAGTGAGAGAGCAGAGGAGAAACAGTGTGACAAGAGCCTTGCCACAGTAAAAGTGAAAAAAAATAAAAAAGAAAGTAAGAGTTAGGGTTAGTCAGTCCTGTCAGATCTGTCAGTCCTGTCAGATCAGTCAGTCCTGTCAGATCTGTCAGTCAGTCAGTCCTGTCAGATCAGTCAGTCAGTCAGTCCTGTCAGATCAGTCAGTCGTGTCAGATCTGTCAGTCAGTCAGTCCTGTCAGATTTGTCAGTCAGTCAGTCCTGTCAGATCAGTCAGTCAGTCAGTCCTGTCAGATCAGTCAGTCAGTCAGTCCTGTCAGATCAGTCAGTCCTGTCAGATCTGTCAGTCAGTCAGTCCTGTCAGATCTGTCAGTCAGTCAGTCCTGTCAGATCTGTCAGTCAGTCAGTCCTGTCAGATCAGTCAGTCAGTCAGTCCTGCCAGATCAGTCAGTCCTGTCAGATCTGTCAGTCAGTCCTGTCAGATCTGTCAGTCAGTCAGTCCTGTCAGATCAGTCAGTCAGTCCTGTCAGATCAGTCAGTCCTGTCAGATCTGTCAGTCAGTCCTGTCAGATCTGTCAGTCAGTCAGTCCTGTCAGATCTGTCAGTCAGTCAGTCCTGTCAGATCTGTCAGTCAGTCAGTCCTGTCAGATCTGTCAGTCAGTCAGTCCTGTCAGATCAGTCAGTCCTGTCAGATCTGTCAGTCAGTCAGTCCTGTCAGATCAGTCAGTCAGTCAGTCCTGTCAGATCAGTCAGTCAGTCAGTCAGTCAGTCCTGTCAGATCAGTCAGATCAGTCAGTCCTGTCAGATCAGTCAGTCCTGTCAGTCAGTCAGTCCTGTCAGATCAGTCCAGTCAGTCAGTCCTGTCAGATCAGTCCAGTCAGTCCTGTCAGATCAGTCAGTCAGTCCTGTCAGATCAGTCAGTCCTGTCAGGTCAGTCAGTCCGGTCAGTCCAGTCCGGTCAGTCCAGTCCGGTCAGTCCAGTCCGGTCCTGTCCTTTCAGTCCGGTCCGTTCAGTCCGGTCCGTTCAGCCCAGTCAAAAAATATAAAAATAAAATGGCCCGTCAGACTTATACCACAGAGGAGGTGTATGCCCTGCTGTGTTCTGATAGTGATGACAGTGCAATCTCAGATGGAGATATGGATTTTGAGGGCTTTAGTAGCGGTGACACTGAGAGCTCAGAAATGAGCAGTGATTCTGTTCCATCCTCAAGCCCAAGGACCAGTACAGCAATAGGGGCAAATAGCGCTACTGGAGAAACATCTCCAAATCAGGGAACACCGCCCAGTACAAGCGCTGTCCCTGCTACTAGTGAATTGGCGCACCCCAGTGTACAAGGGGCGTTGCCACATGATCTAGCATTTCCCAGATGGGAGGCTTCGGATTCGGCTGCTCCATTCAGCCCTGATTTCAACGCCATTCCTGGTATAAATGTGGAGGTGGAAGATTTTGGACCAATTCATTTTTTTAATTTGTTTTTTACAGACAGCTTGCTAGAGCATATTGTCGTGCAAACAAATTTATATGCATCCCAATTCATAAGCCAGAATCCCCGATCTTACTATGCTAGGGCAAATTTATGGACACCAACTAATGTCCCGGAAATAAAAAAATTTTTAGGACTTAAATTTGCCATGGGGCTTGTTAAAAAACCGAGCATTCGATCCTACTGGTCTAACCACCCTGTTCAAGCCACCCCTATGTTTTCAGTCGTTCTGCCTAGGACCCGTTATGAAATGCTCATGCGGTTTTGGCATTTTAACGACAATAGTCAATGCCTGCCCAGAAATGCCCCAGAACATGACAGGTTATATAAAATTAGACCCATCATAGAAAATTTGTCAGAAAAATTCTTAAGTCTCTACACCCGAACACAAAATATTTCTATAGATGAGTCCCTTGTAAAATTCAAAGGAAGACTGCACCTCAAGCAATTTATCCCATCTAAAAGGGCAAGGTTTGGAATAAAGATCTATAAAATGTGCGAAAGTTCAACCGGATACACATCCGCTTTTCGCATATATGAGGGGAAAGATAGCCAATTAAACCCACCAGGATGCCCTACTTATCTGGGGACATCTGGAAAAATTGTTTGGGAGCTGATAAGTCCATTTTTTCAAAAAGGCTACAATCTATATGTGGACAATTATTACACCAGTATACCCCTATTTAAAAGTCTGGTTGAACACAACATCGGGGCTTGTGGGACCATCCGTAAAAACCGTCAGGGGTTTCCACAACCATTGGTCAACCAAAAGTTTCAAAAGGGGCAGTCAGGGGCTGTACGCAACGGAGAGCTGCTTGCCCTGAAATATAGGGATAAGAGGGATATTTTTGTCCTCAGCTCGATCCACACGGATGCCACAAGGGCCACTGTAGAACTAGGATCCACCACTCCGAAGCAAAAACCTGTGTCAGTCATTGACTACAACAAACACATGGGGGGTGTGGACCTTGCAGACCAGGTTCTACAGCCATACCAGGTATCAAGAAAGTCCTATACCTGGTATAAAAAGTTGGTTATTTATTTGTTTCAGGTGGCCACATACAATTCTCTTGTGTTGTACAAAAAAGCAGGAAATTCAGATCCTTTTCTTGATTATCAAGAAAAGGTAATTGAAAATCTTGTCTTTCAAAGTGTTAGCCCCGCTCATCCATTAGTATCTGAGGATGTGAAAAGACTCACTGAGCGACATTTTATTGCACTTATTCCAGCAACGGAAACAAGAAGGAACCCCCAGAAAAGATGTCGTGTATGTACTAAGAGAGGAATGAGGCGTGATACCCGCTACTATTGCCCACAATGCCCATCATTGCCAGCCTTATGCGTCACTGACTGCTTTAAAATCTTCCACACAGAACCACGTTTTTAAACTGTAAAAATGTATCCCAATTTGTCATTCAAACATTTGGTTCATTTAGTGAATGACACATTCGAGTAGAGCTCACTTAATTTCCAGGGGGGGGTTCTCCAGAATCTAAACCTTCCATTGCGTGCTTGTTTCTGGAAATCATCCATTGAGTTAAAATGGTCACTAAACCCATAGATGAATTCCCAGAGGGGTGTCATTTCCAAAATGGGGTCACTTCAGGGGGGATTCATTAGCTCTGGTACTCTGAAAAGTGCCATTACAGCATAATCCCCCCTGAAGTGACCCCATTATGGAAATGACACCTCTGTGGGAATTCATCTATGGGTTTAGTGACCATTTACCTATCTACTTATTTTCCCACCACTAGATTAATTTATACAGAGGAGTAGATTGTAAAATTCGGTCACTTGTTGGGGTTTCCTCTGTTTAGGCACCTCAGGGGCTCTCTAAATGCAACATGGCGTCCGCTATCCATTCCAGTCAAATTTCCATTCCAAAAGTCAATTGGCGCTCCTTACCTTCCGAGCCATGCCGTGCACCCAAACAGTGGTTTTGCACCACATATGGGGTATCAGCGTGCTCAGGAGAAATTGCACAACACATTTTGGGGTCCATTTTTTCTGACTGCCCTTGTGAAAATTAAAAATTTGAGGCTAAAGTAGCAGTTTTGTGTTAAAAATGTGTTTTTTTATTTTCACACTTCAACATTATAAAATTCTGTGAAGCCCCTGGGGGTTCAAGGTGCTCACCACACATCTAGATAAGTTCCTTGAGGGGTCTAGTTTCCAAAATGGGGTGACTTGTTGGGGGTTTCCTCTGTTTAGGCACCTCAGGGACTCTCCAAATGCAACATGGCGTCCGCTATCGATTCCAGTCAAATTTCCATTCCAAAAGTCAAATGGCGCTCCTTACCTTCCGAGCCATGCCGTGCGCCCAAACAGTGGTTTTGCACCACATATGGGGTATCAGCGTGCTCAGGAGAAATTGCACAACACATTTTGGGGTCCATTTTTTCTGGCTGCCCTTGTGAAAATTAAAAATTTGAGGCTAAAGTAGCAGTTTTGTGTTAAAAATGTGTTTTTTTATTTTCACACCTCAACATTATAAAATTCTGTGAAGCTCCTGGGGGTTCAAGGTGCTCACCACACATCTAGATAAGTTTCTTGAGGGGACTAGTTTCCAAAATGGGGTGACTTGTTGGGGGTTTCCTCTGTTTAGGCACCTCAGGGGCTTTCCAAATGCAACATGGCGTCCGCTATCGATTCCAGTCAAATTTCCATTCCAAAAGTCAAATGGCGCTCCTTACCTTCCGAGCCATGCCGTGCGCCCAAACAGTGGTTTTGCACCACATATGGGGTATCAGCGTGCTCAGGAGAAATTGCACAACACATTTTGGGGTCCATTTTTTCTGACTGCCCTTGTGAAAATTAAAAATTTGAGGCTAAAGTAGCAGTTTTGTGTTAAAAATGTGTTTTTTTATTTTCACACTTCAACATTATAAAATTCTGTGAAGCCCCTGGGGGTTCAAGGTGCTCACCACACATCTAGATAAGTTCCTTGAGGGGTCTAGTTTCCAAAATGGGGTGACTTGTTGGGGGTTTCCTCTGTTTAGACACCTCAGGGACTCTCCAAATGCAACATGGCATCCGCTATCGATTCCAGTCAAATTTCCATTCCAAAAGTCAAATGGCGCTCCTTACCTTCCGAGCCATGCCGTGCGCCCAAACAGTGGTTTTGCACCACATATAGGGTATCAGCGTGCTCAGGAGAAATTGCACAACACATTTTGGGGTCCATTTTTTCTGGCTGCCATTGTGAAAATTAAAAATTTGAGGCTAAAGTAGCAGTTTTGTGTTAAAAATGTGTTTTTTTATTTTCACACTTCAACATTATAAAATTCTGTGAAGCCCCTGGGGGTTCAAGGTGCTCACCACACATCTAGATAAGTTCCTTGAGGGGTCTAGTTTCCAAAATGGGGTGACTTGTTGGGGGTTTCCTCTGTTTAGGCACCTCAGGGGCTTTCCAAATGCAACATAGCGTCCGCTATCGATTCCAGTTAAATTTCCATTCCAAAAGTCAAATGGCGCTCCTTACCTTCCGAGCCATGCCGTGCGCCCAAACAGTGGTTTTGCACCACATATGGGGTATCAGCGTGCTCAGGAGAAATTGCACAACACATTTTGGGGTCCATTTTTTCTGACTGCCCTTGTGAAAATTAAAAATTTGAGGCTAAAGTAGCAGTTTTGTGTTAAAAATGTGTTTTTTTATTTTCACACTTCAACATTATAAAATTCTGTGAAGCCCCTGGGGGTTCAAGGTGCTCACCACACATCTAGATAAGTTCCTTGAGGGGTCTAGTTTCCAAAATGGGGTGACTTGTTCGGGGTTTCCTCTGTTTAGACACCTCAGGGACTCTCCAAATGCAACATGGCATCCGCTATCGATTCCAGTCAAATTTCCATTCCAAAAGTCAAATGGCGCTCCTTACCTTCCGAGCCATGCCGTGCGCCCAAACAGTGGTTTTGCACCACATATAGGGTATCAGCGTGCTCAGGAGAAATTGCACAACACATTTTGGGGTCCATTTTTTCTGGCTGCCATTGTGAAAATTAAAAATTTGAGGCTAAAGTAGCAGTTTTGTGTTAAAAATGTGTTTTTTTATTTTCACACTTCAACATTATAAAATTCTGTGAAGCCCCTGGGGGTTCAAGGTGCTCACCACACATCTAGATAAGTTCCTTGAGGGGTCTAGTTTCCAAAATGGGGTGACTTGTTGGGGGTTTCCTCTGTTTAGGCACCTCAGGGGCTTTCCAAATGCAACATAGCGTCCGCTATCGATTCCAGTTAAATTTCCATTCCAAAAGTCAAATGGCGCTCCTTACCTTCCGAGCCATGCCGTGCGCCCAAACAGTGGTTTTGCACCACATATAGGGTATCAGCGTGCTCAGGAGAAATTGCACAACACATTTTGGGGTCCATTTTTTCTGGCTGCCATTGTGAAAATTAAAAATTTGAGGCTAAAGTAGCAGTTTTGTGTTAAAAATGTGTTTTTTTATTTTCACACTTCAACATTATAAAATTCTGTGAAGCCCCTGGGGGTTCAAGGTGCTCACCACACATCTAGATAAGTTCCTTGAGGGGTCTAGTTTCCAAAATGGGGTGACTTGTTGGGGGTTTCCTCTGTTTAGGCACCTCAGGGGCTTTCCAAATGCAACATGGCGTCCGCTATCGATTCCAGTCAAATTTCCATTCCAAAAGTCAAATGGCGCTCCTTACCTTCCGAGCCATGCCGTGCGCTCAAACAGTGGTTTTGCACCACATATGGGGTATCAGCGTGCTCAGGAGAAATTGCACAACACATTTTGGGGTCCATTTTTTCTGGCTGCCCTTGTGAAAATTAAAAATTTGAGGCTAAAGTAGCAGTTTTGTGAAAAAAAGTTAAATGTTCATTGTTTTCTTCCACATTCCAAAAATTCCTGTGAAGCACCTGAAGGGTTAATAAACTTCTTGAATGTGGTTTTGAGCACCTTGAGGGGTGAACTTTTTAGAATGGTATCACTTTTGGGTATTTTCTGTTATAAAGGCCCCTCAAAGTCACTTCAAATAAGATGTGGTCCCTAAAAAAATGTTTTTGTAAATTTTGTTGTAAAAATGAGAAATCGCTGGTCAAATTTTAACCCTTATAGCTTCCTAACAAAAAAAAATTTTGGTTCCAAAATTGTGCTGCTGTAAAGGAGACATGTGGAAAATGTTATTTATTAACTATTTTGTGTGACATATCTCTCTGATTAAAGGGCATGAAAATTCAAATTTTGAAAATTGCAAAATTTTCAAAATTTTCGCCAAATTTCCGATTTTTTCACAAATAAACGCAAGTGATATCGAAGAAATTTTACCACTATCATGAAGTACAATATGTCACAAAAAAACAATCTCAGAATCAGGGGGATCCGTTGAAGCATTCCAGAGTAATTACCTTATAAATTGACAGTGGTCAGAATTGAAAAAATTGGCCCGGTCACGAAGGCAAAAACAGGCTCTGGCGCGAAGTGGTTAACCCCTTAATAACATTTGACATACTAATACGCGTCTGTGCCCTGGGACTTAAGAGCCAGACCCGTATTAGTACGTCATGGCGATCGCGCGCGCACACAGGCTGTGCGGGCGCGATCGCCGCCGGGTGTCAGCTGATTGTCACAGCTGACACCCGGTACTATGTGCAGGGAGCGGTCCTGCACCGCTCCCAGCACATTAACCCCCGCTATGCTGCGATCGAAGTCGATCGAAATCGATCGCGGCATTGCGGGGGCAAGGGGAGGTGATCGGCGATACTCACCTCCTCTTCCGGCTTCCAGCGCAGACTGCAGCGGCTTCCCGGGTGTTGCCATGACGACCCGATGTCGTCATGACAACATCCGGGTCACCAGAGAGCAGGAAGATTGCTTGGACATGCGCAGTGCATCTCCAAGCAATCTTAACACTGTGCACTTCTGACAGCCTGCATGGCATAGGGATGGTGCTCCATTCCTATGCCATGCAGGCGATCAGAAAAAAAAAAGTGAAAGTCCCAGAGTGGGACAAAGTAATAAGGTGTACAAACTGTCTGAAAGTGGAAAAAAAAAAAAAATGTGCAAAAATATTATAAAAAAATAAAAAAAAATAATACACCAAAAATAAAAATATAATGTACCCATCAATAAATATTATTATAAAAAAAATTAAAAAAAAACAATAAAAGTACACATATTTGGTATCGCCGCGTCCGGAACAGCCTGACCTATAAAACTCGCCCACTAGTTAACCCCTTCAGTGAACACGGTAAAAAAAAAAAAAAAAAAACGCAGCAAAAAACAATGCTTTATCACCATACTGCCAAACAAAAAGTGGAATAACGTCATCTCGTCCCACAAAAAACAAGCCGCCATACAGCTCCATCAGCCGAAAAATAAAAAAGTTTCAGCTCTCAGAATAAAGCGATGCTAAAAAATATTTTTTTCTATAAAATAGCTTTTATTGTGTATAAGCGCCAAAACATAGAAAAATTATACAAATGTGGTACCGCTGTAAACGTACTGACCCGAAGAATAAAGCTACCTCATCAATTTTACCACACGCAGAACAGAATAAAAAAAAATAAAAAAAAACAATTCCTGAATTGTTGGTTTTTGTTTATTCTGCCTCCCAAAAATCGGAATAGAAAGCGATCAAAAAATGTCACGTGCCTGAAAATGGCACCAATAACAACGTCAAGTCATCCCGCAAAAAACGAGCCATCACATGACTGTCTGCCAAAATCTGGAAAAATTATAGCTCTCAAAATATGGCGATGCAAAAACTAGATTTTACAAAAAATGCGTCTTTTAGTGTGTGACAGCTGTCAGTCATAAAAACCCCATATGATTCTGGCATTGCTGTAATCACACCGACCCGAAGAATAAAGTCATCTAATCACTTATACCGCACAAGGAACGGCGTCAAAAATAAACTCTTGGGTTAGGATTGGGCTAGGGTTAGGGCTGGGTTTGGGGCTAGGGTTGTGCTGGGGCTAGGGTTGTGCTGGGGCTAGGGTTGTGCTAGGGCTAGGGTTGTGCTAGGGCTAGGGTTGTGCTAGGGCTAGGGCTGGAGTTGGGATTTTTTTCAAAAGTAAGAAAAAAAGATGACGATATGGTGACTAGTGTTGAGAGCAAGTGCTCGCTACTTGAGTTTGCATCGGGTGCTCTGGTATGCATTGAGTATCGTGGGTATTTGAGTGACATGCTCGAGTCTCTGCCCCATATGCTTCGCGGCCAAAAAACTTTACGGGGATTGCCTGCCATGCACGAGCGATCCCCGCATGGTTTTTTTTGGGTGCCTAATAACCGTGAAACATGCGGAGCAGGGACTCGAGCATGTCACTCAAGCACACGTTGTACATGGTGCATACCTGAGTACCCGATGCAAACTCAAGTAGCGAGCACTTGCGCTCAAGAATAATGACAACTTATTCAATATGATGACCTAATGTAAACAAATTCTGTGCCGTACCTCTGGGTTCAAAATGTTCACTATACACCTTAATAAAATCCTTGAGGGGTATAGTTTCCAAAATGGGGACACTTGTGGGGGAGCTCCACTGTTTAGGCACATCACGGGCTCTCCAAATGCGACATGGTGTCCGCTAACAAATTGAATGGAAAATCGGCTCAAATTGTTAGCGGACGCCATGTTGCGTTTGGAGAGCCCCTTTGTGCCCAAACATTGGAGCTCCCCCACAAGTGACCCCATTTTGGAAACTAGACCCCCCAAGGCACCTATCTAGATGCATAGTAAGCACTTGGAACCCCTAGGTGCTTCACAAATTGATTCGTAAAAATGAAAAAGTGTTTTTTTTTTCACTTTTTCATTTTTACGAATCAATTTGTGAAGCACCTGGGGGTTCCAAGTGCTCACTATGCATCTAGAAAGGTGCCTTGGGGGGTCTAGTTTCCAAAATGGGGTCACTTGTGGGGGAGCTCCAAAGTTTGGGCACAGAGGGGCTCTCCAAACGCAATGTGGTGTCCGCTAACAATTTGAGCCGATTTTCCATTCAATTTGTTAGCGGATACCATGTTGCATTTAGAGAGTCCCTGTGTGCCCAAACATTGGAGCTCCCACACAAGTGACCCCATTTTGGAAACTAGACCCCCCAAGGCACCTATCTAGATGCATAGTGAGCACTTGGAACCCCTAGGTGCTTCACAAATTGATTCGTAAAAATGAAAAAGTGTTTTTTTTTTCACTTTTTCATTTTTACGAATCAATTTGTGAAGCACCTGGTGGTTCCAAGTGCTCACTATGCATCTAGAAAGGTGCCTTGGGGGGTCTAGTTTCCAAAATGGGGTCACTTGTGGGGGAGCTCCAAAGTTTGGGCACACAGGGGCTCTCCAAACAGAACATGGTGTCCGCTAATTATTCAAGCAAATTTTACAATCAAAAAGTCAAATGGCGCTCCTTCCCTTCCGAGCCCTGCCATGCGCCCAAACAGTGTTTCTTCCCCAAATATTAGGTATCTGCGTGCCCAGGGGAAATTGCACAACAAATTTTGGGGTCCATTTTTTCTTGTTACCCCTGTGAAAATAAAAAAAATTGGGTCTAAAGTAACATTTTTGTGAAAAAAGTTAAATGTTCATTTTTTTCTTCCACATTCAAAAAATTCCTGTGAAGCACCTGAAGGGTTAATAAAGTTTTTGAATGTGGTTTTGAGCACATTGAGGGGTGCAGTTTTTAGAATGGTGTCACTTTTGGGTATTTTCTGTCATAAAGACCTCTCAAAGTGACTTCAAATGTGATGTGGTCCCTAAAAAAATGGTTTTATAAATTTTGTTGGAAAAATGAGAAATCGCTAGTCAACTTTTAACCCTTATAGGTCCCTAACAAAAAAAAATTTTGGTTCCAAAATTGTGCTGATGTAAAGTAGACATGTGGGAAATGTTATTTATTAACTCTTTTGTGTGACATATCGCTCTGATTTCAGGGCTTAAAAATTCAAATTTTGAAAATCGCTAAATTTTCAAAATTTTCGCCAAATTTCCATTTTTTTCACAAATAAACGCAAGTGATATCGAAGAAATTTTTCCACAATCATGAAGTAAAATATGTCACGAAAAAAACAATCTCAGAATCAGGGGGATCCGTTGAAGCGTTCCAGAGTAATTACCTCATAAAGTGACAGTGGTCAGAATTGTAAAAATTGGCCCGGTCATTAACGTGCAAACCACCCACGGGGCTTAAGGGGTTAATGTCTAAAAAGAATTTTTCTTTTTTATTGAGGAAGCCTGTAGAGGCCCCTGCTACAAGACCTTTGCACTCAAAAAAAATAGTATAAAATATAGGGTGGTAGATAACAATATATCCTATTAAGTATTATGATTATAGGATTCGCAAGTTTTTATACTGTGAATCCTTTTTATGAGAACCCTATATGCTTCATTAGGTATTAATTTATAACAATCCTTTTTACTCTATTGAGCATAAATGAACTCAAGGGGTTAATATAAAGGTATTACTCTGTATCTGGCCCCGCCCCTTTGAAGTAAATGTATACCTGGTAAAATGTATATAAGGATCAATTGTTTGCTGCTTGTCACACCTGATGAAGGTGGCTGTGTCCACCGAAACGCATTGTGTGTATTAATAAATCAGTCCTTTTAATTTTTTTGCCCTTTTATTGGCACTCTGGTACCGCTATTCACATAAAAAAACAGTTTGAGTGTCTCACTGACTGTTCAGACACAAATATATCTGTTTAAAAGATTCTGGGGTAGGCCAGAGAACTAGAATTGTGGTTTTCCTCTTCCACGGTTCAAATCTGGGTGTAATCCACCTTTTTGCCATTTTTCCATAAAAAAAACAGTTTGAGTGTCTCGCTGACTGTTCAGACACAAATATATCTGTTTAAAAGATTATGGTGTAGGCCAGAGAACTAGAACTGTGGTTTTCCTCTTCCATGGTTCAAATCTGGGTGTAATCCATCTTTTTGCCTTTTTTACATAAAAAAAACAGTTTGAGTGTCTCGCTGACTGTTCAGACACAAATGTATCTGTTTAAAAGATTCTGGTGTAGGCCAGAGAAATAGAACTGTGGTTTTCCTCTTCCACGGTTCAAATATGCGTGTTATCCACCTTTTTGCCTTTTTTCCATAAAAAAACAGTTTAAGTGTCTCACTGACTGTTCAGACACAAATATATCTGTTTAAAAGATTCTGTTGTAGGCCAAAGAACTAGAACTGTGGTTTTCCTCTTCCACTGTTCAAATCTGGGTGTAATCCACCTTTTTGCTTTTTTCACATAAAAAAAAAACAGTTTGAGTGTCTCGCTGACTGTTCAGACACAAATATATCTGTTTAAAAGATTCTGGTGTAGGCCAGAGAACTAGAACTGGGGTTTTCCTCTTCCTCAGTTCAAATCTGGGTGTAATCCACCTTTTTGCCTTTTTTACATAAAAAAACAGTTTGAGTGTCTCGCTGACTGTTCAGACACAAATATATCTGTTTAAAAGATTCTGGTGTAGGCCAGAGAAATAGAACTGTGGTTTTTCTCTTCCCCGGTTCTAATCTCCTTTTTATTATCCTTTTGCCATTGATAATGCGAGTGTAAGCTATTTTACTTCATTTACAATTGGCAAGGCGCATGGCAAGGGACGTGGAACTGGACATTCTAGTGATGGTGCGTGCACAGGACGGGGCCGTGGCCAAGGTGAAAATGTGCCACAACCAACAGGGACATCTTCTCGCTTCCAGTTCTTGACCGTATTACTAGGGAAGCACACGACAACACCACTGTTGCCAACTGATCAGTGTGAACAGGTTATTAATTGGATAGCAGATAATACTTCCAGTCACCTGGGCACCACCAAGTCTGGTCTGTCTTCCACACTGTCAAGTCTTAGTAGTCGTGAGTCTCGACCGCATATTCCTCCTCACCCTGATGCTCCTTCCTCCCACCATGCCGATTGTCATCAGACAGCAACTGATCCCACAGTTGGACACTCTGAAGAGTTGTTCACTGGTCCATTTCCATATTTGGGCCCCTCGCCTGCTCCGCTTGAAGTGGTGGAACAGGAGATCCCATGTAGCGATGGCCAAATATTTGAACAGCCACGGCCACAGGAAGGCGACGCTGGCAATTTGTCACAAGAGGTAGATGATGACGAGACACAATTGCCACGAGGTGAGTAGGAGGACCGTGGTGTGGAAGTGGAAGAGGAGGAGGTGGTGGATGATCTAGGAACTGACCCAACGTGGCAGGAGGACACGCAGAGCGAGGCCAGCAGCACACTGGGGGAGGGAGGCAGAGTACCCCAACAGGCAGAAAGAAGCAGTGTGGTGGCCACAGACAGAAGGTGGGCAACCATTCCCCGTACACCAACACGAGGGACGTTGCCAGTACAACCGGTAGGTCTTCCAGAGTCTGGAATTTTTTTAAAGACTCTGCAGATAACCCCAAAAAGGCCATTTGTACAACCTGCCAGGCCAGCATCCGCAGGGGTGACAAAACTACCAGCCTGACCACCACCAGCATGATCAGGCACATGTCGGCAAAGCACCCGACTTTGTGGGGCGAACCCCAGGGTCCACAACCAGTGTCAGCGGGTGTCACCACTGCTTCTTCCACTGTTGTGCATGTAAGAGAACCCCTTGTTGTGCATGCAAGGCAATCCCCTGTCCATACTGCATGCAAAGATGCCCCGTCCTCTCAGTCTTCATTTGTTATGGCAGTTCCTCAAGAAACAGCATCAACGTCCACGTCCCACCGCAGCATTCAATTGTTCATTTCCCAGACCTTTGAACGAAAGCGCAAATTCGCAGCCAACGCCCCACAGGCCACAGTCCTAAATTCGCACATTTCACGACTGCTTGCGTGGGAAATGCTGCCTTTTAGGCTGGTGGAGATGGAATCCTTCAGCAACCTTTTGGTGGTGGCCATCCCTGGGTACTCGGTCCCCAGCCGACACTATTTTGCCTGGTGTGCCATCCACGCACTACACAAGCACGTGTCCACAAACATCTGCTGTGCCCTCAACAACGCAGTTACTGGGAGAGTCCACCTGACAACGGACACGTGGACAAGTGCTTGTGGCCTGGGACAGTACATCTCCCTGACGGCACACTGGGTAAACATAGTGGAAGCCAGGACCCAGTCGGACCTTGGGACGGAACACATCCTCCCCACACCGAGGATTGTAGGCCCTATGTCAGTCAGAGTTGCCCCCACAGTGTACAGCTCCGGTGCATCATACTCCTCCTCCTCATGTTTAGCCTCCATCTCAGATATCACCACATCAGTTACAAGCTGGAAGCACTGCAGTACTGCCTCAGCCAAACAGCAACAGGCTGTGCTGAAACTCATAAGCTTAAGTGATAAACCTCACACTGCTTGTGAGTTGTGGACAGCTGTGAAAGAGCAGGCAGATCTGTGGCTGAGACCGCTGAACCTACATCCAGGCATGGTCATGTGTGACAATGGCCGTAACCTGGTGGCAGCTCTGAGGCGAGGCGAGATCACACACGTACCATGCCTGGCTCATGTGCTTAACCTCGTGGTTGAGCGGTTTCTTAAATCGTACCCCAAGTTGCCAGATCTGCTTGTCAAAGTACACTGCCTGTCAGCTCATTTTCAGAAGTCTGCTATAGCTTCTGCCCCCCTTACTGTGTTGCAGCAGCGTTTGCATCTTCCGGCACACTGACTGGTGTGTGATGTCCCCACATGTTGGAACTCCACCCTCCACATGTTGCAAAGGATTTGTGAGCAGAAGAGAGCAGTTGTGGAGTACCAGCAACAACAAGGTTGTCGGTATTCAGTTCAGACTCCACACATAAGACCTCAAGAGTGGACCTGGATGTCTGACATATGTACCATCCTGACAAACTTTGAGGAGTCCACCAAGATGGTGAGTGGTGATTACGCCATCATTAGCATCAGCATCCCACTTGTCTGTCTTTTGCGACGCTCTCTGCAGAGAATTAAAGAGGAGGCATTGCAGCCAGAGTATGATGAGATGGATCAAGAAGCCATAGCGAGCGATTACACAAAGCCCAGCCTCATCTCATTCCAACGTGCATTGGGGGACAATGAGGGAGAGGAGGAGGAGGAGGAGGGATAACAGGAGCTGGTAGACGGTAGTACCTGTACAACTGTCATACCGTCAGTTCAGCGTGGGTGGCCTGAGGACAGGGGGGAGGAGGAGGAGGAGAGCATGGTCAGTCATCATCTTGGTGAGGACACGGAAGTCTTGCCCGTTACCATTCTGGCACACATGGCTGACTTTATGTTACGCTGCCTTAACCGTGACCCTCACATTGTCAAAATGTTGGGTGACAGTCATTACTGGTTGGTGACACTTTTATACCCCTGCTACAAGGAGAACTTTCACTCTCTTATTCCTGAGGTGGAGAGGTCTACAAAAATGGGGCAGTACCAGAAGGCCCTTGCTGCAGAACTGTTAAAAAAATTGCCATCTGAACACGCTAGCGGCAGAGGTCACAGTTAGTTGCTCAACCAAGGCGTACAGGTGAGAGAGACGCAACTCCAATCCAGCAGAGGCAGGGGAACACTGTCAACATTCTGGGACAGTTTTCTGAGACCCGCCGAGCTTACGGGCCCTGAGGCGCGGGGTACTCTCACAAGGAGTGGAAAGTTTCAAAAGATGGTGAGAGAGTACCTTGCCGACCGTACCAGCGTCCTCCGTGATTCCTCTGTGCCTTTTAATTATTGGGTATCCAAGCTGGACACTTGGAATGAACTCGCTCTGTATGCCTTGGAGGTCCTGGCCTGCCCTGCCACTAGCGTGTTATCGGAGCGTGTTTTTAGTGCCGCTGGGGGAATTATAACTGATAAGCGCACTCGCCTGTCAACTGACAATGCTGACAAGCTGACCCTTATCAAAATGAACAAAAGCTGGATTGGGCCAGACTTCTCATCACCACCAAATGACAGCAGAGTAACATAAAGTCAAATCCACTGTGCTATTTCGGAAGGTGTATTCCCATGCACCGCTTCACACCCACACATGGGTATACGCTTCCTCATTTCAGCTGTCTTTTGCTCTTCTCCTTATCATCAGCCTCCACCACCATTATACCACCAGGGTGACCGTGGTCCGTGTTGCCAGCATTGCAAGTTCCTCCATCCTAATTTTTGGCAGCTTTTGCTTGGAAGGCATAGGCAAAGACTATGGGAGACCCATTCCCCAATAATGGGAATAATGTTTTTAATATGCTGTACTGCATGGCTCTTGTAAGGGGCATTGCAAGTTCCTCCATCCTAATTTTTGGCAGCTTTTGCTTGGAAGGCATAAGCAAAGACTATGGGAGGCCCACTCCCCAATAGTGGGAATAATGTTTTTAATATGCTGTACTGCATGGCTCTTGTAAGGGGCATTGCAAGTTACTCCGTCCTAATTTTTGGCTGCTTTTGCTTGGAAGGCATAGGCAAAGACTATGGGAGACCCACTCCCCAATAATGGGAATAATGTTTTTAATATGCTGTAGTGAGGAGCGAGTATGCTCACCACTGCTCGGTACTCGCCCAAGCATCTCAGTACTCGAGATGCTCGGAGGTCGCCGAGTACTTTCGAGATGCTCGAGCGGGAGCTCGGGTCCCCGTCCTGCATGTTTGGCGCTATTTAGAGCACCAATCATGCAGGGATTGTCTGCCACTCACTGTAATGTCACAGCCATGGTGGTTGTGGCATTACAGTGATTGCCCAAATCAATGGGAACAGTGCTCACAGTGAAACATGAAAAGCCGCCAATTCAGCAGCGGCATTCACCAGTACCCGGCAATTTAGAACAGAAAGAATAGAGCATCATACATAGATTAGATAGATAGAAACATGTCAGTCACATATATAATAAGTACAGTGACAGTGTTGGTTACTGTACATGTCATTTAGTGTTAAAATAAAGGATTTATTTAAAAAAAAATTGGCGTGGGTTCCCCATAATTTTAGTCTCTAGCGGAGGTTAAGCAGACAGCTGGGGCAGATATTTGAAGCCTGGGAAGGGGGTAATACCCACGGAGCTTCCCAGGCTACTAATATCAGCCCCCAGCTGAATACCTAGCTTTACTAGCTATTAAAATGGGGGGACCCAAAAAAAAATGACGTGGGGTCTCCCCTATTTTAATAGCTAGCAAAGGCTAGGCAGACAGCTGGGGGCTGATATTAATAGCCAAGGAAGGTTGCCATGAATATTGGCCCCCTCCCAGGCTAGAAACACCAGCCGTCAGCTGCCTCAGAAATGGCGCATCCATGGGATGTGCCAATTCTGGCACTTAGCCTCGCTCTTCCCATTGCCCGGTAGCGGTGGCAGTGGGGTATTAGGGTTGGGGTTGATGTCAGCTTATAATGCCAGACAGCTGGTGGCTGATTCTCCCACGCTGGGATGGCATTGAGATGGCAGGCTGGATGGTAGCAGAACGCTGCCATCCAGCTTGTCATCCTTCAGAGACATTACCTGTGCTCCGCAGTGTCTCTGAAGGATGGCATGCTGGATGGCAGCATTCTGCTACCATCCAGCCTGCCATCTCAATGCCATCCCAGCATGGGAGAATTGTCCTGCTCAAGCGGTGACGTCATTTGCCGGCACGGCATGCACAGGAGAATTCTCCCACGCTGTCAGTGATGTGCATGAGGTGAGCTGAGTTTATTGGACATGAACTCGGCTTATCTGGATGCCGTCACAGCCAGACACTGAGGAGCTTCACTGAGGAGCTTCTCAGTGTCTGCGGCATGGCAAGCTGGATGGCAGCGTTCTGCTGCGATCCAGCCTGTCATGTCAATGTAGCAGAGCTGAAGCCGTCCTGGGAGCCAAGGAAAGGTAAGGATGAGGTTGGTTTATTATTTTACTTTTATTGCAGGAGATCGTTGGCTTCAGCTGGAATGGGCATGACGGTATGTAGAGTTTAATTTAGAACATTAAAGAATTGTGTCTTTATTTCAATTAAAGGACTTTATTCTGGGTGTTTGTGGGGTTTTTTAACTTTCACTATGGGGTTAGCAATGGGGGTGTCTTATAGACGACTCTCCATTACTAACCTGGGCTTGATGTCAGCTGGCATTATAAACTGACATCAACCCCAACCCTATTACCCCACTGCCACTGCTACAGGGCAGTGGGAAGAGCGAGGCTAAGTGCCAGAATTGGCGCATCCTATGGATGCGCCATTTCTGGGGCGGCTGACTGCTGGTGTTTCTAGCCTGGGAGGGGGCCAATATTCATGGCACCCTTCCTGGGCTATTAATATCAGCCCCCAGCTGTCTGCCTAGCCTTTGCTAGCTACTAAAATAGGGGGGAACCCCACATCATTTTTTTGGGGGGTCCCCCATTTTAATAGTTAGTAAAGGCTAGGTATTCAGCTGGGGGCTGATATTAGTAGCCTGGGAAGCTCCGTGGATATTACCCCCTTCCCAGGCTTCAAACATTTGCCCCAGCCGTCTCCTTAACCTCCGCTAGAGACTAAAATTATGGGGAACCCCACGCCAATATTTTTTTTAATAAATCCTTTATTTTAACACTAAATGACAAGTACCGTGACCAACACGGTAACTGTACTTATTATATATGTGACTAACATGTTGCTATTAGTGTTGAGCGAGCATGCTCAACACTGCTCGGTACTCGCTCGAGCATCTCACTACTTGGGATGTTCGGCGAGCACCGAGCATTTTCGGGTTACTCGGGCGGGAACTCAGGTCTCCACCCTGCATGTTTGGCGCTCTTTACAGAGCCAATGAACATGCAGGGATTGATTGCCAGCCAGTCACTGTAATGCCGCAGCCATGTTGGTTGTGGGCATTACAGTGATTGGCTGGCCGCACAGCATCACCTTGAGCGTTTAAAACCGGGCACCACCATCTTGGACACAGTTGCTCCGGATCAGACAGTGTAGGGAGAGTGCTGCTGAGCTAGGGAGAGATTTATACTGCAAAATAGGTAGTGTAGGGTCTCTAAAACCTGCAAAATAAAACAAACAGTCCTTCTGAGGACTCATATCCATCCCAGATAGACAAGGACTTGCGCAGGGATAGTTGCAAGTCTGCATCTTCTGATGCGGCAAGGATCACTTATGATGGGCACACTTTTAGGCATAGGCAGTGACCTGGGTGTCAGAGATGCTTCCAGGGGTCTTCCCCATGCTGTTCACATGTCTTTTCAGCACTGTATGCATGTGTCACACAGCACATGGCCAGATAAGGTTGTAAAATGTTAAAATGACATTTCCCGGTGAATGCATTTGTCCCGGTTGAAAGCAATGCAAAAATGCAAAAACGCATAAAAAATGCTACTTGTGAACATAGCCCAAGGTGTGGAGGAGTATTTTTGTTTTTGGTTATTTATTTTACCTTATACACAAGTCTTTACCCTGGAAAGGATGTTCCTTAACATATTTCACAGGAAAACAGTTTCAGTTTCATTTTTGAATGTTTTATTGTGAGCCCGTAAAAGTGGCTTAATACCTCTGACCACGTTGTTGACAGCAGTGACCTGGGGCTCAAAAATGCTTCCTGAGGCGATCCCCATTCTGTCCCCATGTCATTTGAGAACTGTCACTATCGTTTTGGGCACTTTTTAGGCTTTCTACAGACTGCCGGGGGTGCCGCCGCAAAAATGCTCGGGTCTCCCATAGACTAACATTGGGCTCATTGCTCGGGTCGAGCACCCGAGTATCACGTTGAGCTCGGCCCGAGCTTCGAGCACCCGAGCATTTTAGTGCTCGCTCAACACTAATAATGATCCTAAACACACATTAAAATCCACAATAGACTACCTCAAAAGGCGAAAGCTGAAGGTTTTATAATGGTCCTCACAGTCCCCTCCTCTGAACATCATTGAAAATCTGTGGCTAGACCTCAAAATAGCCGTGCATGCAAGACAACTCAGGAATCTCACAGAACTGGAAGAATTTTACAAGTAAAAGTAGATGAAAATCCCTAAAACAAGAATTGAAAGACTCTTGGCTTGCTACAAAAAGATTTTACAAGCTGTGATACTTTAAAAACAGTTTGCTGCTGGGTAATAGCCATGCAGGGTGCCCAAACTTTTGCATAGGCCCATTTTCTTTTTTGTATGTTTTAAAATGTAAAAGATGAAAATATTCATGTTTTTGCTTAAAATGCAAAGGAAATGTGTCATCTTTAACTTTAGGCCTTTTTAGAGATTATTTAATCTTTAAATTGCTTAACTGTTCACAATAACAGTAATTTTGATCAGGGGTGCCCAAACTTTTATACACTAGTGTACGTAAATATCATACATTCTACAGTGGCTATATTTATATGGGATAGTTACCTGTGACCCCACTTATTATGAAAATAAGAGTTTTATGACAGACTAAAGAATCTATCGGTTATATGAATTATTGAGGGTCAAAAAGCACAGATGACCACCTACAATGACTGATTTTTTTAAATATAAGAAGATCTGGGGCATTTTTTTCATCCCAGTAATCATGTTATAAAGCCCATATGGGTGTGAGAAACATGATTTGCAAGAGTGGCATAACTGCCGGCTGTTTGCAAATCTCTGCCTCCTTGACAATGCACTGTAAGCCAGACGTACACATCCCGGCTCATCGGTTCACTGCGCATGCCCAGGAAGGCAGCGGCGTCTTAGTCAACAATAATGCAGTATGCATAAAGATAGTAGGTCAGAGCGCACAGCTCATTGCAAATAGGGATAGCAAGAATGCCTAATCTGATTGTGGTGTACTACTGCAGCACTGAAGCTCATTGAAGCGCATTGAAAATGAGAATAGTAGTCTCAGTCTGTGAATAATTATAAAAAAATTGAAATAGTTATCCTTGGCAGGAGAAGATAGAAGGAGGAAAAAGAACAGAGAGCGCTGCCTGAGCGTAGTAACTAATTGTAACACTGTGGAAAGGTGAATCGTATGTAATGAACTCACCCAAAATGGTTGTGCTGGACAGGCACAACACTGGCAGAAAATTTAGAAGAGGATTGGAGTTTCTCCTCCGGTATGCTGCTCATCCAATGCCATGGTAGTGTGCTTTTCTTGACCCTGAAGCCACTCCACGTGGAGGTATACAAGGAGAGAAGAGCTTGGGATGGCGCTTCCATTTGAATGTGGAGATCAGACAGTCCATATATCCATATTAGATTTATTGGTTTTAAAAACAGATTTTGCTGTCAAACCCCATTTACCATAAAAGAAAACTTTTAAAAATGCAAAGCGAGAATCCAACATAGGTTGTTTTTTAAGAAAAAATATATATATTTTTTAATATGTGTTGTTTTTTACTTTTTGTTTTGTTTTTGATTCATGTATTTATGTATTTTATATTTGTACCAGTATCATTCTGGTTTAATAACACTGTCTGGGGAGTATATATACCTGGTTCCTTGTGTCTGATGACATTTTAGATACTGATGATTGGAATCTGTGAGAGGGAACACTCCATCCACAACTAATTAAGTATAAGGTATGAGTTTCTGCATGTCACTATTGCTTTACATCTGATGAAGACTCATAGAAGTTGAAACACGTTGTGTTTTTAAAAGTTTTTGCATGGTAAATATGGTTTGACAGCAAAATCTGTTTTTAAAACCAATAAATCTAAAAATTGAATTGATATGCAAGTTCTGGACCTGCATAATCAGTGTGACTGTGAATTCATCGTTTTGTGATATGCTGAAGTAACAGCACCACAATAACAGCATTTTTTTATGTGCGTATTGTAAACAAGGAGGGCAGTTTTTTACCCCTCAGTCCTAATTTTGGTAGCAAACAAAAATCCTCAATACAAGCCTGCTCCCTGACTTGTAAGACAGGCAAGTCATATTCTCTTTTTCATTTTGATGTAAAAAAAATTCTCCATAATCCATAAATTTAAAGGCAAAGCTGTACCTCACACAGTGTGCATTTACATCCCCCCCCGACACACACACACACACACCATTTTTTTGCAGATCTCCTTAAAACAAATTAATATTGCATATTGACAATGCCACTAGAATACGGTGGCTTGTGGCAGGTTTACAATTTAGAAAGCCTAAAAAGACTGATACTGCAATATGCTAAATAATCTGATGGTTACCAATGACTTCCATCTGTTTTTTTCTCTAGCTAGATAGGTTAAGGTCACTTGGACATTACTAAGTCTGTCTTTGCATTAAGCCGCTCAAAAAGGGTTCAATGTAGTCGTTGGAGACCTCAAAGTGTTATGAATGGTTGTTCCAGGCAATTAGAAGCTGTGCAATAATGAGTGCAAATTTGTTCTCCACAAATCAATTTTTTGAGAAAATGTGGCAAAACTTCTGAATTCAAAGTTCCACTCATCTCTAATACATGTACACATGTACATATACAGAATTGTGTATTTTACATTTGTACAATATTTCAAAAGTCAGACATAATTTTTTAAGGATTAAGTCAATAAAAGCATTAAATGTATTGGTTTCTCTATATAAAGTGTTATTACTTTTATTATGATATAATCCTTATTTTAAAAAAAAGTTTCAATTTTATAATTGAAAAAGCATTTTATAATAAAAAAATCTAAAATATTAATAAAAATCTTTAAGATGAACGAGTGGTATATCATGATTTCATTTTTTAAATGTTTCATTAGTTATTTTCTTCCTTATTATACAATTGAAACTTTTTTATAATTGCTGCAGAATTTAAATTGGTTTTGATCTATTTTGCATCATTAAAAATTTTACGACAAATCCCAAAATGCAGCAAACGATAATATTTAATATTGAAAAAAAAACTTTACATAAAAAAATATTGTGAATAAAAATCTGTTTAACATGAAAGCAATTAGATATATGTTGAAAACATTTTTACATGAGCAGAAATGCTTTAATTTAAATTAAAATACAACAATATTATCAAAAGAAATTCTCAAGATTGCAATTCCTAATTTTTTACCTCCGAGCGCCGCTTTTTGACCAATAAGAATAATATCAGACATGAAATTCCTTGGTACTTTCAGCCATCACAAACAGCAGATCAGGATGAGACCAGACGGCAGTACATTTCCAAAACTTCTTTTAGAGAAATCCTTAGATTGAGAGACAGAAGAGGTACACATTTTAACTCTAACTGCTATGGATGGAGGAACTCCTATGAGATATGGAACTGCTTCAATAAGTGTCATTGTGATTGATGCTAATGATAATTTCCCAATATCTGGCAAAGAGATTTATAAAGTCAGCGTACAATAAGACATACCTATCAACACTACTATAGTCAATGTTAATGCCACAGATAAAGATGAAGGTGTCAATGCTCAGATTACTTACACTTTTAGTAAAACTGCAGATAACATCCACCATACTGGTATATTTATAATTAAGCCTATAAATGGAGATATTAAAACAAAGGGAAATTTAGATTTTGAAATGATGAAGATTTATGAATTATCTGTGCAAGCAAAGGATGGAGTGTTTGTATCTCACTGTAAAATCTCGATAGAAGTTATAGATATAGATGACAATATCCCAGAGATAGTAATTAACTCATTATTATCTCTGATCCCTGAAGACTCCAAACCAGGGACAATGGTGGCTCTGATTGAAGTGCGCGACGAAGATACTGGAGACAATGGAGATATTGACTGCGAAATTGTTGAAATTGCACTTTTCGATTAGAAACTGTCACCTGACAATTATTACAAATTAACGACAACCATGTCTCTAGATAGAGAGCAGGAGGCCTATTATAATATCACAATTGTGGCCACTGATAGAGGATCTCCCCTTTATCCAATGGAAGGACAATAAGATTGGAGATTGCAGATGTAAATGATAACCCGCCAGTGTTTATTAAGTCTAAATACACTGCATACATTCCAGAGAACAGTTTACCTGGAGCGTCTATATACAGCGTAAAAGCTATAGATTGTGATAGAGGGGGCAATGCTAAAATTATCTATACAATTCCAACCAAAACTACAGAAAATCTATCGTCATCTCATTTTTCCATCAACATTGAAACGGGAGTTCTTTATGCCCAACGATCATTTGATTTTGAACAGAACAAGGGGTTTTAAATAGAAATAAATGCAAAATACAATGGATCCCCCTCTCTGGATAGTAATGCAACATTGATTATCCATATAATTGATCAGAATGATAATTGCCCAAAAATTTTATACCCATCAGCAGATAATGGAGGGTTGGATGGATATGAAATAGTCCCTATCATGTCTGAACCAAAGTATTGCGGTAGATGAAGACTCTGGACATAATTCTTGGCTGTCTTATTATGTCTTACATATGTCAGAGTCATTATATTTTATTATTGGTGAGCACACCGGAGAAATCAGAACATCCAGGGCATTTCAAGAAAAGGATTCAATGAAGCACAAGGTTGTGGTGATGGTAAAAGACAATGGAGACCTTTTTCTCTTCGCTACTCTTACCCTAAATCTTTTTGTGTCAAATAATATTCAACAAGCTGCACCAAATCACAGTAACCCAGCTGAAAATGAAGATACCCAATCAAGTTTACAGTTATATCTAGTGATTGCACTGTCACTGATTTCCTTGTTATTTATTTCCACCGTCATGATGGTTATCATATCGAAATGTAAAGGATCTAAAGCTTTACAAACATTTGGGGCAGTAAGTACAAACTTATACCCTCCAGTTGATTCCAGGATGCTCTCCATGTATAGTGACGGATGTTTACCCTTTCTCTACTCATATAATGTTTGCGTGGCTTTGGATTCAACAGAAAATGACTTTGCTTGTGTTAGGCCACAACAAAATGTCCCTGTGGAAAACCTCATTGATTCAGGACTTGGAGTTAAAAGCTTAAAAGATGCATCACCAACTGATCAGGTACGTTTCTGTAAATAACATCAATGTTATAAAATTCTCCTACATTTTATGAAATTCACTTTAATAGTGCCAATTCCTACTCTTACATACATTCCTAATAGTGTTGTCAGTCTAGAATACTACCAATGAAATTATTCTGAAGGCTTTACTCTATTTGTTCAAAATATGTGGATATCATCCATATGTGGATATATAAATCTAATAAATGTGGAAGAAAACCTATCCATAAAATAAACCTAGCTTGAAAGTGCTTGGCTCCAAAGTCAAATTTCAGATATGGTTGTCATCTTCTAAACCATTGTCTCTTTGTGATATTGGTGGTGCACTCTTATGTCAGAAACTGGACTTCCTAGAAGAACCTCTAGTACTATAGTGGGCAACTCTGATGACTACAAGTAATGTATAAACAAAACCAAATCAGGAAAGGTTTTCCTTCCTCTAGGGGATGATATATTGACTTGTTTATTGTTTTTTTCTTATAAATGTAAGTCATTCACATACTGTTAGTAAAATAGTGAAACCAATGTGCAAGAAATGTTAAAATATCTTCATTCGCTAGAATATCCAATAAATATCTAAGTGTTCAAGTTCCACTGGGTGTTATCAGAGATTTGTCTCTGAGACCGTGTACTGTACTTCTTCCCCTACATGTGGTTGACTAATCATAAACAGGAAGGCGTTCTGCCGAAACGCGAATCAGGTTTGAGCTCCGGCGGTTCCTGTAGCACCACGGTCCCTGATTGTCTTAGGTAAAAATTTTTATACCTTATGGATGGGTATTAATATAGGATAAGTCTTTAGGTAATAGCTAGGTACTATGCACATACTGAGTATACAGGGGGCTGTATGTAATACCTTGATTGCATAGTGATCATGATTGTGGCCCTTTTATATACATGTTATGATTAGTTCCGCCGTGTGCTTCGATGTTGTCCACCAGTGCATCATTTTATATGTACCCTATCTACATCACTTGTATGTTATTGCATCAATAAAGTATTTTGTTATATTTATACATTTGAGTATGGCTCATCTCCTTTTGGCCATCGGCCTTCCTTCCCCTAATCATAAACAGGCAGCGTCATGCAGGGGACAAAATAAAATGCCCTCCTCCCCTCACTGATATTTGCAGGTTCTGTGTAGAGATAGACCAGAGCTGAGTTATGGATCATTACAAACATTTCCTGATTTCATCTCACAGTAGTCAGTATGAGGGAAGGCTGAGAGCACACAGAACTGTGAGATGACATCTGGAAATAATGGTAATGATACATAACTCAGCTCTGCTCTATCTCTATACAGTAGCTGCAGAGTTTTGCATCATTCATGACAAATACTTCTAGATCTCATCTTACAGTCCTGTCAGTTCACTCCCTCCACACTAACTGCCATAAAATGAGATCTAGAAATGTTTGTATTGACACATAACTCAGCTCCGCTATATCTTTACACAGTAGCTGCATGAAATCAGTGAGGAGAGGAGGCCTTGTTAATTTCTCCCCTGCATAAATCTGCCAGCTTATGATTAGTCAACCTCATGCATGAGAAAGTACATGCTCCCAGAGACAAATATCTGGGAAATATAACATATTTTGTAACCTAAACTTGATATATAAATATCTCTGCAAAGGACAAGAGACATTAAAAAATAAAAACTATATTTCATTCAGCTCTGTCGCCACAATTCCATGCTAAAACTGGTGAAAAGTCCTCTTTAAAGAAATCACTTAGGTGAAAGATTAAATAAATCTAGATGTGGGGAACTGAGTGCACAATAAGGTGATACCCTATGGAGGGATAGTGGGCAAATGCTGACTACGCTCACTTGTGCAGTTGAGACAGAAGAAAAACAGCAGCTGCTGCCCCTTGGCTGGTGAATAAATGCGCCAGGAAATATTGGATCCAGTTGCTTGAAACACAGTAGGTGGGCTACACTACTGGAGTAAATTGACTCTTCAAAAATGATGTTGAAAAGGTTTTTTATTTGAGTTTCAATGCCGCATCAGCATCTTTACTAAATTTTTAAAAAAAAAGTATTAGGAGAACCCTTTAGGTGAAACATTTTATTTTGGTTTTGGAAAGATGTCTTCTACTAGAAATTTGGTGCAGTCTTCAATCAAGTTTTTCTTAGAAATCAAAGGACTATTGATGAGGCCTACATCTATTTTTTTATTACTTAGAAGTAAAAAGTTAATGAAACTTATATAATTATCCTAAATTAAATCACAAATGATCTATTAGATTTGTATTATATTTGCCTTTATAATCCTAAATAATATTACTGTGAATTTATGAATTCTGAATACAGTAATGTTAAATGTGACAGTGCTTGATGGAACTGAGAGATATTAGATAAATAGATGATAGCTAGATAGATAGATCATCCCAGATGAAGCCATAGGAGATTGGTAATTTCTGTGATTATTTTGGTCTCAATACTAGATTTTGTATTCCATATTATTTATTTACCTTTGCATGGACTTTATGAATTTACTTATTCACTTTACTTCTTCCAAGATGTTTGGGGAGACTATTATTACTTTTATTGTTCCTGTTTGCGATTTTTACTTGATCATTGATATTTTCTAATTTGACATATTTTCACACTTTGGTATTGACTTTTATATATATTTATATGTGGATCATGCAACTTTTTTACAATTGGTTAAATTCTTATTCCGCGTTTGGGGTGGGTTTTTCCCATTTCCCTTTATTTGGGATAAAGTAGTTTTATTAAGATATGTTTATTTAAAAGTGTTTTACATAGAGGGTATAGAGAATTGGTTTTGTGTCCATAATAAATGTCTAATTGTATAAATTTGGATGTGCAGTCTTCTATTTTGGTATTTCTTTGAGTTTTCTCATATTTGGCTCTTTAATTGTGCATGTTGGACTAATATATGTTGGACTATATATATGTAAATATGTAAATGAAGTTGTGAATCCCATATTGCCTATTGTAATCAATAAAATTTCAAATAACCTAATCAATTGCTACATTTTTTTGCCTGATTTATCAAACCTCAACACCAACTAATCCAGTTGCAGCTTTTAGTTTTCCAAAGCAGGTTAAGAAATCAAAGCTGAACATTTATTGGGTGGTAAAGTTGGTAACAACGTCAATTTCTTTTTAATATGTTATTGCGGCCCAATGTGCAGCATGGTGGTTGATTGGCTAGCACTGTAACTTTTCAGCGCTGGAGTCCTGGGTTCAAATCCCACCAAGGACAACATCTGCATGGAGTTGTTTGCTTGACTTTCCTCTGAGTGCTTTGGTTTCCTTCCACAGTCGAAAGTCATACTGATCATGAATGTAAATTGATAGCCCAAATGGGAACAAAGATGATGTCTGTAAAGTGCTGGGCAATTAATGGTGCTAAATAAGTGAGTAAAATATATAAATAGTTCATTTAAACATATACAACATAAATCAGTACATCTGGGTGTTATTACTAACCTAAAGTGAATATAAAAAAAATGTGAATCGGTAAGTTTCCTTTATTGAAACATCTCAGCAGTGTCATATATTCCACATATAACATACATCGGAACCAACTGTGATATAATACCAAGTAATGTCAAATCTATAATTAGGCATACAGTGAGAATTATCTACAATGAAAAAGTTTATTTGGACTTTATTTTTAAAGTGGAAATAGTGAAAATCTGGAAAAGTGAAAAAAAGAGAAAATGAGCTATTATTACTAAAAACTATGCATTTGACCTATCCTATAAATTGAATCTAATCTATGCTCATATTCATAGACTTGTGTACTCTGTTTTATTTAACTTCATCTTTTTTTTGTGAGAAATGACTGAATTTAATGTGACAACTTAGAAGCCTTTATTATATAAGTTCAAGACTCTCAATATGATAATGTCTCTTAAGCGCTGTGGAATTAATGGCTCTATATAAGTGAGTAAAATAAATAAAAATGCACTAAAGCACAAATGGAAATCTACATTATGTGTTGTATTATGGAACGTTTCATGTTTTAGCATCAAATAATTTAGCATGTGGTGATACCAGAAACAAGCTTCCTAAATAGGCATTTAGAAAAAAAAATAAAGTGAAACGAAAAATAAATATGTAAAAAAATATATACTTGCACAAATCATTTGAGATCAGTATTACTTCATTAAAAAAAAAATCTTAGAAATGTAGTACCCAACTTTTTCCACAGAGCGCCGCTATTAGACCAATAAGTAAAAAGATTCAGCCCTAAACCTCCATTAGTATTTTCATCAGTCATATACTGCAGAGCTGTGGAAAGACAAACAGTCATTTTCTGGATTCTCCTGCAATAGGATTATTTCTTTACTAATTTTATAATTATAACCAAAGATTCTATATCACTGGGCTGCAACATTGACAACCAAAAAGATATTTCTGTAAAAAATCTCAACTGCGCAGATTTATAAATATGAAGACTCCTGTTTTGGATTTCTACAAATGGCAAGTAACAGTATGTGTTTTTCTATCTATATTTTCTTGGCTGTGTCATTCAGTCTCTGGTCAGATTCATTATTCCATTGCAGAAGAAATGAGGAAAGACTCTGTTATAGCAAATATTGCAGATGACCTTGGATTAGATATTAATCAGCTCTCATCTAGAAAACTGAGGATTGTGTCCAGATCAGCAGATAAATATTTCTATATAAACATTGACAATGGCAATCTGTATGTTAACAACAGGATAGACAGAGAGACATTGTGTGGGACAGAAGCTTCCTGCTTTCTAACCTTTGATGCTATGGTGGAAAACCCCTTAACTGTATTTAGGGTTAAAATAGAAATCCAGGATATAAATGATAATTCTCCGAGTTTTTTTCATGACATCATAACTCTACAAATTCTAGAATCTGCCTCAATAGGAACAAAATATGTATTGAAAAATGCAGAAGATCCAGATATTGGTATTAATTCTGTACAGACCTACAAGCTCAGTGAGAATGAGCATTTCACATTAAGTGAGAAGATCAGCAGTGATGGAAGTAAGTCTCCAGAGCTTGTCCTACTAAAGGCTGTAGATCGAGAGACACAAAAGGCTCATCAATTGATTTTAACAGCCTTAGATGGCGGAAATCCAATAAAGACCGGAACTGCCCAAGTAAGAATCATTGTTAAAGATTCAAATGACAATTTTCCTGTGTTTACTCAAGAAATGTATAAAGTCAGTGTAAAAGAAAATCTTCCAATTAACACTACAATAATTAGAGTAAACGCAACGGATAAAGATGAAGGCATTCATTCACAAATCACATACTCATTCACCAAGACATCGGCCAATGTCCACCATTCAGGTGTCTTCAGCATCCATCCTACTAATGGCACCATAGATATAAACAAAGTATTGGATTTTGAGCATATGGCAAAGTATGAGCTTTCTGTGCAAGCAATGGATGGAGGAGGCCTTATTGCACATTCTAAAGTTTTGGTTGAAGTAATAGATGAGAATGACAATGCTCCTGAAATCTCAATCACATCATTGTCTTCTCCTATTCCTGAGGACTCTCAACCAGGAACTGTCATAGCTTTGATTGAGGTTCATGACCAAGATTCTGGAGTAAATGGAGAAGTAGACTGTCAAATTATGGAATCGGTGCCATTTAATTTAATGGTGTTATCTGATAGTTACTACAGGATTATTACAAGCACCGCTATGGACAGAGAGAAGGTGCCAGGCTATAATATTACAATTTTAGCTACTGACAGAGGATCATCTCCACTTATCAGAAGAAAAACCATCACCCTAGATATTTCAGATATCAATGATAATCCACCAAGATTCACAAAATCATCCTATATAACTTATATACCAGAGAACAATCTACCTGGGGCCTCAATATACAATATACAAGCCGTAGATCCTGATGTAGGAGACAATGCTAAAATATTTTACTCAATTGTATTCACTGATATGGAAAATCCACCAGTGTCCTCCTATCTTTCCATCAATGTTGAGACTGGAGTCTTGTTTGCTCAGAGATCATTTGATTATGAAAATCACAAGGAGTTTCTAATACTAGTAAGAGCTCAAGATAATGGATCTCCGTCACTAAGTAGCAATACCACCGTGGTTATCCATATAGTTGACCAAAATGATAATGCACCAAAAATTTTATACCCATCACTAGAAAGCAGTAGTCAAGCTATGTTTGAGATTGTTCCTTTCACTACTGAGCAAGGAGCTCTAATAACAAAGGTGGTTGCTGTGGATGTAGACTCTGGACATAATGCTTGGCTCTCTTATCATTTCATTCAAGTCTCAGAACATCATTGTTTTACTATAAATCAACATACCGGGGAAATCAGAACTTCACGTTCCTTTATTGAAAAGGATGTGTTAAAGCACAAGGTTGTGGTGATGGTGAAGGATAATGGAGATCCTTCTCTATCTGCTACAACCACCTTAAGCCTCATTATTGCAGATGATTTTCAACAAGTGATGCCTAAATTCAGCAATAAACTACCTGAAGAAGGTGCTCAATCTAATCTGCAGCTATATTTAGTAATTGGAGTTGCTGTTATTTCCCTACTATTTATTATAACTGTAATTCTTGTCATCATTTCAAAATGTAAGGAGGCAAAATATCTCCCAACTTTTGATCCCCTGACGTCAAACCTGTATCCCTCAGTTGATGCAAGAATGTTCTCTCAATATACAAACGGAACTTTTACACTTCCATACAACGTCTGTGTAGCTTTGGATTCTACTGAAAATGACTTTGCTTTTCTAAAGCCTAGTCAGTCCAACATGGTGGAAAATCTTATTGATACTGATGACTCTGGACTGGGAAATGAAAGTATAAAAGAATCTTTGGCAAATAATTTTCTTCACGAGGTGAGTGTTTTATTCTTCTGTTTGTGCCGGACTACATATTAAATGTTAATTTTTAAATATTATTGAACATACTTTTCTTTTATAAAAAAAACATGCACTAGCACTAATAGGACAATACAATATTTTGCATTTGATATATATTATTTTTGTACATTGATCTTCAATCCAGTTGCACTAATAAACACCTTCATGACGGGGCCATTTTTCATTTTTATGTTTTTGTTTTTTGCTCCCCTTCGTCCCAGAGCCATAACTTTTTTATTTTTCAATCAATATGGCCATGTAAGAGCTTATTTTTTGAGAGACAAGTTGTACTTTTGAAAGATATCATTGTTTTACCATATTATGTACTGGAAAATGGGAAAAAATTCCAATTGCGGTGAAATTGCAAAAAAGTGCAATTCCACATTTGTTTTTTGTTCTTTTACCATGTTCTCTAAATGCTAAAACCAACTTGCCATTATGATTCCCCAGGTCATTACGAGTTTGTAGATGCCAAACATGTATAGGTTCTTTTTTATTTAAGTGGTGAAAAAATAACCAAAGTTTGTTAAAAAAAACGGTGCCATATTCCATGACCCATAGCGTATCCATTTTTCGGGATCTGGGGCTGGATGAGGGCTTATTTTTTGCAAGCCGAGCTGATGTTTTTATTGATACCATTTTGGTGTAGATATGATGTTTTGATCGCCCGTTATTGCATTTTATTGCAATGTAGCGGCTACCAAAAACAAAATTGTGGAGTTTTTAATTTTCTTTTCATTATACAGTTTACCGATTGGATTCATTCTTTTTATATAATGGTAGATCAAGCGATTCTGAATGCGGCAATACCAAATATGTGTATATTTGATTTTTTTATTGTCTTATTTTGAATGGGGCAAAAGGGGGGTGATTTAAACTTTTATATTTTTTTATTTTTTTAATATTTTTAAAAGCTTTTTTTTTTACTTTTTACATTCTTCAATAGTCTCCACGGGAGACTAGAAGCTGCAATTGTCTGATTGCCTGTACTACACACAGGCGATCATCAGATCACCTCCGTGTAGCAGAAATGATCACTTGTTATGAATGCCGACCACTAGTTAACAGTGATTAGATCAGCTGTTATATGCCCAGAAAGGTACGGGCTCCAAAATGAGGGACCTGACATGTGTCGTAATAGTACGGCACATGTTATAAAAATCTGAAATTATTAAATATTTTTCTAATATTTTTTTATTTTAGTAGATTTTTTTAACTTTAATTTTATATACATCTTGCCTAAGTTGCTGTTATTAGGAATTAGAAATATACTGTACACCAGCCACATGAACCATGAAGTTGTAAACTGAAAAGGCTCATTGACTTCTAATAGAGAATGTTGTAGACATTGCTGTGATCTCTGAAGGGGATATTGTGCCCAAGTGGATGAGTCACTGTAATAGTCACTTATTGTGTGTATATATAGTTTTATCAATATATTGGGGGTAACTTTCACTGCAATCATGGCTGTAATGACAAGAGGTTGACCATTGACAAGTGATCTTTATAGAACAGGAGGTGTCAGCTTATAATGAGGCTCAATGGTGAGTATGAAAACTGCAAGATTTCAGAATTTCTTTTAAATCTATCTTTTGAAATGGAAAATTAAAAATACTTTCACCAAAACTATTGGATTAAAATCACACAGCTGTAGCAGCGACCAAAATAATTGCTTCTGAGCTGAAAAACATAAATATTGTAGCTCGATTTGGTGCTCTACACTATTGGAAGTTTTAGGCAGATGATGATAAAATGCATTAAGAATGCTTTAAAAAAAAAAAGTGTTAATAGTTTTTTTTATCATTTAGCTAAATGTAAAGTCTAATCAATATTAAGTGTGACCAACCTTTGCCTTCAAAACAGCATGAATTTTTCTAGGTGCCCTTATTATTCTACCTTTTACATATAAAATTACATTTGTAATCAAATATTTTAAATTTTAACGCATCAGTCCAGAGCACCTACTGCGATTTTCTTCATCCTATTCCCTATGTTTTTGTGCATAGTTGAGTTAATTGGCCTTGTTTCATGTTGAGGGTATGTTTTTTGGCCACAATTTTTCCATGAAGATTAATCCTGGCGGCCAGACTTATCTAAACGGTAGATATGTTTAGTTGGGTCCCACTGCTTGCTGACAAGTTCTAAGGTGATGGCACTGCTGGTCATCTTCCAACTTTGTAGGGAAGTAAGAATGATGTGTCTTTCATCTGCTGCACTACGTTTTCTTGGCCCAGCATTGCATCTACGATCCTCAACATTGCCCATTTCTAGTTGTTTTTTCTAAAGAGCTTGAGCAACACATGTTTAAAAACACATTTGCTTTGAAATTTTTGCCTGGGAGAGACCTTTCTGATGCAGTATAACTTTCTTGTGTCTTTCTGCTGTGCTTGCCATTGTGTATGTTCAACTTTTATTTAATGTATTGAACTGCACTAAAAACTAGAAAGCTGAACTCTGAATGGTTTCTATGTGTAAAAGGGGCACTCTGAGATTTTATGGTAAATGGCATTAATTATCAAAATAATTTCTGCCTATAAGGAATGATAACATTAAAACATTTTTATACAAATGTATCTTACTTTACATTTGCTTTAGTACAATAGTTCTTGATCGCTAACTTATAGATATCCAATATGTAAAGTTCTGAGACCCTCCAGAAACATTTAATTTTATTAATTTCCTGAAATTTTTGGATTCCATTGGATTTGAGTGTTTTAGGATTTGATTTGTCTTATATAAATCTCTAAAGATAAAAACACACCACATTCATGCAATAACTCTTACAGCTATGGGTGGAGAAAATCTTATGAGGCACTATTTTAATAAGGATCATTGTTATTAATGCTAATATTAAGTTTTCTACATTCAAACTTGAAGTATATAAAGTAAGCACAAATGAGATTATTCCAATAAATTCTACAATGATTGCTACAAATGAAGCCAAAGATGATGATATCAATGGATAAATCATGTCTTTTTTCGGCAAAACATCAGGGTTCATCGTACTGGACTCTATTATTTATCCAACTACATGAGAAATAAAAATAATTAAAAAGTTGTACTTTGAGGATATAAAGTTCATGAGCTCTCTGTACAAAGGATAAAGGCCATTCCAAGGTAATAGTGGGACTTCTAGATAGATGTGAATGACAATGCTTCAGAGGCTCGATTCGCAAAGGATTAAGTTTGAGGTGAATTTCCTGAAATATGAATTTGAGCACTTTGCAATTCGATTGATGATTCACAAAAACAATAAATAACTGGCCGCCATTTTGGTAACATTTTTTGGGCCAGAAAATGTTTAATAAAAATTATATTCATCTCACCTATCTGGCTACTCTGCTGCTCACTGCCCACTGTCCTGTCTTGTCCATGCTTGCACCTCCTCTTCACAATAGACTGGGACTTCCAAGCCTTGGGGGGGGTCACTGCATATCCGAAGCTCGCAATGTTCTAACATCATGATTTGTGATGCTACCCTGCAACATGCAGTGACTGGACCAGAAGTCATGTCTTATAGTGAAGAGGACAGAGATTTTGTGTGCGACAGTGGAAAGAAGAGGACCAGACAGCTTGCAGTGAGGAGAGTGCAGTTGGGCTGACGGATAGTTGATCAGTGAAGTTGACTTGAGTGGGAAAATTCCGCAAAGCTGGCAAATTCGAATTCCAAACTATCTGTTCATCACTATTCCCCAAATATCTATCACTTCATTATCCTCACCAGTTCCTCAGGGTTTACAACCTGGCACCGTAATAGATCTTATACAAGTTTATGATCAAGATTCCAGTGAACATGGAGAATTTGACTTTCAAATTATGGAAAGGTGCCCATGAATGCATCTACAACCAGTTATTACCGAATTAGTGTAGATCAGAGCACAAAGTTCTTTCCACCTAGAGATAGAAAAAGGAATAATTTGATTGTGGCATACTGCATTCAGTGCTCAGGCAGATTGAAACTGCCAGTGATCATCTGTCACACAAGGTGAGGGAAGGAACAAGTGTACAACTACGGGAAGTGGGGGGAGGGAGCCCAGCAACTAGGGAAAGGGGGAGTGGAGACCCCTAGGCAGATCTAATATCACCCTGACTAACCTATCATCCGTATATAGGTTCCCCAACTGTATCAGAGCAGGAAACCTAATCCTTGAATGTCCCTAGAGTTAGGCCCTAGGTAGGGAGGGGACGGGGTGAACACTAGTCAGGCCCCATTGTAACTAAAGACAACAAGGTAAACAAACAAAGGGGATACACTTAGCTTGAGAAGACACCAGTGAGATAACGCCAACTGTCCTCCAAGGTTAGTCCAAGAAGAAACTAGCCAACTACTAGTACTCCAGGCATGGACAGAGGAACATAGAACTATCACCGGCGACTCTTGGAGACACTGAGAGTTTTTAACTACCAAGTAAGGGTGTGTCAATTAGCAGCAGAAAGTGGAGGTCGCTGCTGGGTTCTAAAGGAAAAGGGATATAACTACACTACAGAGATGAGAGGATCAAGAAGGAGTCTGCAATGCCAAGCGCAGTGACCTTCTACAGCCGGATCCAGAGCGACTGTCTGTCACACTTGATACACCCGTGACATCGTCTCAATCTGCGAACACTATTCCAATCTCTTTCTTTCTCTCTTCCCTTTTTTTCCTTGGCAAAAAATAGGAGAGAGAAAGTGGGCAATTATTGACTTTTCAATATTGAATTTCGGGGAACATTTGATTAATTAAATTTTAAAAAGATCCACGTATCTCTACATGCAAAAACAAAGACTGTAGTTACCTATTTTAAAGTAGCAATGCCTCCCTGATTATGTCTATATAGTGTATATAATGGACTAGCAGTGATTTCCTTGCTTTTTTGTCATCACAGTTATATTTGTTATTATATGAAAATGCAAAGAAACAAAATGATTTTTATATTATGGTTCTCACATTTCAATTCTGTATCCACACATTGATCCCACAAGTGGACCTCTGACATGTATCTATTCATGCAAAATTTGTGCGGCTATGGATAACAATTGAAAGGGACTTCAAAACCTTGAAATAAAAGAAAGAATGTCAGTATGGATAATATTATTGATGTGATGACTCAGGACTTGGGAATGAAAATATTCAAAAGGTTCTACAGATGAGTTTTTAAAAATACTGTACATAGAGTGAAATTTCTTTGGGACTACCATTCAGAATTGATACGAAAATAGATCTTCTATGGGGCAGGTGTACTTAAAGAAGATACGCAATATGCACAATATATGGTGGAACTTAACCCCTTCAAGACATATGACATATATTTACATAATATGTCATGTCCATGATTTTGATGCAAGTCCGATGCTGAGCCTACATCTTTCCCCGCACATGACTCATGTGCCTTTAACAGCCATCAGAGCTCCACCTGCCACTGTAAACCAGTTAAATCCCGCTGTCAATCTCTGACAGTGGGATTTAACTTGTCATATGATCGGGAGCGTCGATGGGTTGTCTTGACAGACGGGGGTCTGCAGAAGTAGATCATGATTTCTGCTATACATAGCATTGCTGAAGCACTGCTATGTACAGCACAGGTGATCGAACACTCGCTGCTTCAAGTCTCCTAAGGGGACTAATAAACAATGTAAAAGGTGAAAAAAAGTTTTAAAAAATTTAAAAAACACAAAAGTTCAAATAATGCCCTTTTGCCCGATTGAAAATAAAACAATAAAAAATACAGATATTTTGAATCGCTGCATTCAGGAATATCCAATCTATCAAAATATAAAGTAAATTAATCCAATCGGTAAACTGTGTAACAAAAGAAATCAAAACACCAGAATTACATTTTTTTGGCCACCGCAACATTGAAATAAAATGCAATAAGAGGCGATCAAAACATCGTATCCACCCCAAAATGGTATCAATAAAAACTTTAGTTCAGGGTGTAAAAAATAAGCCCTCACCCAGCCCCAGGTCTCAAAAAATGATTACTCTACGGGTCTCGGAAAATGGTGACAAATGCAAAAACTTTTTTTCACATGCTTTTCAGATTTTTTTTTCAGCACTTAAGTAAAAAATAAACTATTTTGGTAGATACGTACTTGTACTGACTTAGGGAATCATATTACCCAGTCAGTTTTTCCATATAGTGAACATGGTAAATAAAAAAAACTAAAAATAATCAGATAATCATAAAAATCATGGTAAAATCACCTGGAATTGTCCCCTTATAAGGAAACATTAATGTAATATAATGCATTATCCTGCAGTTTTATCAAAATATCCAATGAAACTTTAGGAAAGACTAACACTCATACAGTACAGACCAAAAGTTTGGACACACCTTCTCATTTAGATTTTTCTGTATTTTCATGACTATGAAAATTGTACATTCACACTGAAGGCATCAAAACTATGAATTAACACATGTGGAATTATATACTTAACAAAAAAGTGTGAAACAACTGAAAATATGTCTTATATTCTAGGTTCTTCAAAGTAGCCACCTTTTGCTTTGATGACTGCTTTGCACACTCTTGGCATTCTCTTTATGAGCTTCAAGAGCTAGTCACCGGAAATGGTCTTCCAACAATATTGAAGAAGTTCCCAGAGATGCTTAATACTTGTTGGCCCTTTTGCCTTCGCTCTGCGGTCCAGCTCACCCCAAACCATCTCGATTGGGTTCAGGTCTGGTGACTGTGGAGGCCAGGTCATCTGGCGTAGCACGCCATCCCTCTCCTTCTTGGTCAAATAGCCCTTACACAGCCTGGAGGTGTGTTTGAGGTCATTGTCCTGTTGAAAAATAAATGATGGTCCAACTAAATGCAAACCGGATGGAATAGCATGCCGCTGCAAGATGCTGTGTAGCCATGCTGGTTCAGTATGCCTTCAATTTTGAATAAATCCCCAACAGTGTCACCAGCAAAGCACCCCCACACCATCACACCTCCTCCTCCATGCTTCACTGTGGGAACCAAGCATGTAGAGTCCATCCGTTCACCTTTTCTGCGTGCACAAAGACACGGTGGTTGGAACCAAAGATCTCAAATTTGGACTCATCAGACCAAAGCACAGATTTCCACTGGTCTAATGTCCATTCCTTGTGTTCTTTAGCCCAAATAAGTCTCTTCTGCTTGTTGCCTGTCCTTAGCAGTGGTTTCCTAGCAGTTATTTTACCATGAAGGCCTGCTGCACAAAGTCTCTTCTTAACAATTGTTGTAGAGATGTGTCTGCTGCTAGAACTCTGTGTGGCATTGACCTAGTCTCTAATCTGAGCTGCTGTTAACCTGCGATTTCTGAGGCTGGTGACTCGGATAAACTTATCCTCAGAAGCAGAGGTGACTCTTGGTCTTCCTTTCCTGGGGCGGTCCTCATGTGAGACAGTTTCTTTGTAGCGCTTGATGGTTTTTGCAACTGCACTTGGGGACACTTTCAAAGTTTGCCCAATTTTTCGGACTGACTGACCTTCATTTCTTAAAGTAATGATGGCCACTCGTTTTTCTTTACTTAGCTGCTTTTTTCTTGCCATAATACAAATTCTAACAGTCTATTCAGTAGGACTATCAGCTGTGTATCCACCAGACTACTGCACAACACACCTGATGGTCCCAACCCCATTTATACGGCAAGAAATCCCACTTATTAAACCTGACAGGGCACACCTGTGAAGTGAAAACTATTTCCGGTGACTACCTCTTGAAGCTCATCAAGAGAATGCCAAGAGTGTGCAAAGCAGTCATCAAAGCAAAAGGTGGCTACTTTGAAGAACCTAGAATATAATACATATTTTCAGTTGTTTCACACTTTTTTTGTTAAGTATATAATTCCACATGTGTTAATTCATAGTTTTGATGCCTTCAGTGTGAATGTACAATTTTCAAAGTCATGAAAATACAGAAAAATCTTTAAATGAGAAGGTGTGTCCAAACTTTTGGTCTGTACTGTATTTCCTGCAATAACTTTAAATGAAACCTTGCTGTATATTTGGTACAATGACAATACAAGTTATGACTGTATGTAGTAATGTGAATTCTAGTTTCAAAACTCTATGTAAATTAGCCTGGAAGAGCTAATTATGGCTCTTCTGATTGAAGTAAAACTAAAGGTTTAATTTTGTCAGATACTTAAAGCCCCTGGGCCCAACTACCATACCTGTAATAAAGCCCCCAAGTGGCATTTTCAATTCTGGTACCTGCCATTGTGGCATATGGTGTTTTGGGCCCAATCAGGCGCCAGTGCCCAAATGTGACTATTGCCATGCCCATGACTACTGTGCTTGCTTTGAAAATATAGAATCAGTACATTTAAGGAATCTGAATTAATGGCTATCAATGGGTTATGCAATATAGTAAAAAGCTGGCATGGCTGCTTTTAACATAAAAACAATAAAATATTTATCTTCAAGCTCACTTGCGCAGCCTTTCTGCAGGTCTGTGTCTAGCCTGGAGGTGACTGCTCCATTTGGAAGTCACAGGACTGCTGTGGTGTGTGATTGGCTGCAGCAGTCAGGTGGCTAAAAGAGGTGTTTCCCTGATGAGGTGATTGTCTAGTCGACAGTCCGCTGCAGTCAATCATAGACTATGGCAGTCCTCTGACCTCCATATTGAGCAAAGTACAGATCTCCAGAGTAGCCTATGCTGTATCCTCCAGGGTGGGGGAATGTGAGTATACCACTATTTCTTATTTAAAGCACATACATGCGTTAAAAATTCCCTATATCACACAATCCCTTTAAGTGTAGAAGGAGATTGCAATGCCAAAAGATTACCAGTTTAAAACAATCTGGGTATGTAAGTTTATCTTCACTTTATAATCCCATAAATTGTTTAGATTTACCTCCCACAGCATTGAAAAAAGCCAAGCTGTAGTACTCTACAGCAGCCACTAGAGGGTGAGCTGAGCTGTTCTGGCTCTGTACTATGATTACATCCAGCCGCCACTGGATCTGATCAGTGGACCTACTAAGTGTTGGACACCCATTGATGTGATGTTGAATACATATTCTAACATTAGGTCATCAATATTATAAGCCTAGACTAGATCTTTAAAAAAAACATTAAAGATGGACAATCCTTTTAACTCATACTACTGAACTTGCATAGTCTTTAATACTCTTGTATACACATGTCATTAATATTTATAACAATGCTACATGTATGATGAGACTATAAAATGGCTATTTTGTATATTTCTCTGGGTATTTCATCATGGAAGCCTCCTTTTTTAATGAAGCAACAGGAAGGGAAATGTCATGCTACATGCCGACTGTTCAAATGAATGGCAATTTATTTTTTCCATAGACAGGTATTTTCAATCAGAACTAAAGCCATTGTTAACTGGAACACTCTGGTTTAAGTAAGTGATTATTAGAAGGGCATGTAGACAGGGCTGTTATGGTAAAGACAACCACGTCTTTGCTGTAACTGGCAAGAAAATGTGTATCTTGTATTTTTCTTTTTTTTTAAATAATCACATATATTTAATTTAATTTAATATATTTCCAATTATTAGATAGATAGAATAACGTTGTTGCACCTTTATTTTATAGTATACATAGAAATTAATTCCTAGCTTGCAGTTCCTCAGTTATACCTCACAGCGTCGCTGTTTGACCAGTATAGAGAAAAGTGAAGAACTGTACTGTAAATACACTGGGATATTCGTCACTCCTATATACTCCATATCTGCAAGAGAACGAACCTCCATGTTCCTCAGTCTCTCCTGAGCAAAGCAACCTTTTTTAATATCAATATTCTCAGTAAGAAGACAATACTCACCCTGCAAATTTCTCCTGGACAGTGGATTATTGCTTTCAGTAGCTCTACAATTTCTAGGATATTTCTAATGCTGTAATGGCTCCTTTGGAACCTCATAATCATGAAGACAAAGGATTTAGATGGCAAGTAATAATTACCTTATTTTCTTGGCTATGTCATTCAGTCTCCGGTCAGATTCATTATTCTATTGTAGAAGAAATGAGGAAAGACTCTGTTATAGCAAATATTGCAGATGACCTTGGATTAGATATTAAGCAGCTCTCATCTAGAAAGCTGAGAATTGTATCCAGATCAGCAGAGAGATATTTCTATCTAGATCTTAATAATGGAAACCTGTATGTTAAGGACAGGATAGACAGAGAGACCTTGTGTGGGGCAGAAGCTTCTTGCTTCTTAACATTTGATGCTGTGGTTGAAAATCCTTTAACTGTTTTCAGGGTTAGAGTAGAAATTCAGGATATAAATGATAATTCTCCAGTGTTTATTCCTGATATTTTCACATTAGAAACAATTGAATTAACATCAGCAGGGACCAGATTTGCTTTGCAAAATGCAGAAGATCCAGATATTGGTTCTAACTCTGTGCAGACCTATAAGCTCAGTGATAATCAGTATTTTACACTGAGTGAAGACAGAAATCCAGATGGAAGTACATTTCTAGAGCTTGTTCTAGAGAAGCCATTAGACAGAGAGACACAGAGTCTTCATGAGCTCATATTAACAGCTATGGATGGAGGCAAACCTGTGAGATCTGGAACTGCCGTAATAAGGATCATAGTTACTGACGCTAATGATAATTTCCCCATATTTACCCAACAAGTCTATAAAGTCAGTGTAAATGAGGACATTCCAATAAATACTACTATAATTACCATAGGAGCAAATGATAAGGATGAAGGTCTGTATTCAGAAATTACATATTCCTTCAGTAAAACCTCAGGCAATATCCATTATACAGGCACATTTAGTATTCATCCTATAAGTGGAGATATTAAAACCAATAATAGGTTAGATTTTGAACTAGTTAGAAATCATGAACTGTCTTTGCAAGCAAAAGATGGGGGAGGCCTTGTGGCCCATTGTAAAGTATTGATTGAAGTTATAGATGTCAATGATAATCCACCGGAGATATCCATCACATCATTATCTACTCCTATTCCTGAGGACGCTGTACCAGGTACAGTGGTGGCCTTAATCGAAGTTCATGATCAAGATTCTGGGGAAAATGGAGAAGTGAACTGCAAACTTCTTGAAGAATCATCATTCAGTTTAACATTATCAGATGACAGCTACTACAGAATTATCACTACGAGTGAAATGGACAGAGAGCAAATGTCTTCTTATAATATTTCAATTTTAGCTACTGACAGAGGATCACCATCACTGTCTAGTAAAAGGGCCATCAAATTGGAGATATCAGATGTTAACGACAATCCACCAATGTTTTGTAAATCTAAATTTGTCATCCATGTGCCAGAGAACAATTTACCAGGAGCCTCCATATATACTCTGCAAGCTTCCGATCCCGATACCGGAGATAATGCTAAAATAATTTATTCCATTTCTACCACTGGGACAGAAGACCTTTCATTATCAGCCTATCTCTCCATTAATATAGAAAGTGGAGTTGTCTATGCCCAGAGAACATTTGACTATGAGCAGCTAAAGGAAATCGTAATTCATGTGACGGCTAAAGACGGTGGATCTCCATCTCTGAGTAGTAATGCAACGCTACTTATCCGTATAGTAGATCAGAATGACAATGTACCAAGGATATTGTACCCAACACCAGACAGTGGTGGTGCAGCTATTTTTGAGATGGTGCCTTTTGCTTCTGAACCAGGTTCTTTAATAACAAAAGTGATTGCAGTGGATTCTGACTCCGGACATAATTCTTGGCTCTCCTATCATTTCATACAAGCTTCAGAACCATCTCACTTTATTATAAATGAGCACACTGGTGAAATACGAACTGCCCATGTTTTTCAGGAGAAGGACGTACTAAGGCACAAAATTGTAGTAATCATAAAGGACAATGGAGATCCAGCTCTCTCAGCCACTGTGACTCTCAGTCTCATTGTTGCAGATAATTTCCAACAAGTCGTTCCTAAACTCAACCCTATCAGTGATATCGGTGATGACTCTCCCCAAAATAGTTTGCAGTTGTATTTATTAATTGCTCTTGCCCTCATTTCACTCTTGTTCATTATAACTTTAATACTGGTAGTTATTTCAAAATGTAAAAAGTCCAAGTCTTCATCAGCTTTTGGATCTTTTAGCACAAATTTGTATCCCCCAGTTGACCCCAGGATGCTGTCTATGTACAGTGATGGAACATTACCTCTACCGTATTCGTACAATCTCTGTGTGGCTTTGGATCCATCAGAAAGTGAATTTGTTGTTACTCAATCAAATCAAAATGTCCCTGTTGACAACCTCATTGATGCAGATGACTCTGGACTTGGAAGTGGAAGTGTAAAGGAAGCAAAGCTGATGAGTAGTGATACACAGGTAGGTTGTGTGGCACACTAGATGTATTATGGCTTGATTGTAAATTCTTAAAATTGGTTTTGTTTAGATGACTTTGTGGTAATATGAAAGAAACAACAACATAACCAGAACCATAAAGATAGGACCCAGCTTATTTTTAGAATAGGTTGTCAATAGAAATGTTAAGAAGTTTTTTTGTTTAGCCATACATATACTACAATGCTGAATATACTGTAGTGTGATATATAAATATGCAAATAGAACTTAATGAAGGAATGACATATACAAAATATGCAGTAAGACTTTTTGATGATTATTTTAATGATATTGTTTACATCCTCTGATGATTTGAACCCTGGTGATTGATGTTCTTAAATGATAAAGCATAAAAATGTATACATGACAATCAGTCATTTCCTTTTTTAAAGCCAGAAAATCAAGAATGGTTCTTTCAGGCCCAATATTCAAAAGCAAACAGAAATATTGAACTCAATTTATGAAAGAAATCGGCGCCAACACATCATCAGTTAAAGACAATACCAGTTGTTTAAGAGCATACCTTCGCAATTATTTAAACGGTGGTGCAAGGAAAAATTCACAAATTCATATGATAGATAGAAAAAATAGAAAAATCAGCACTCACCATTTTATTAAAAATAGTGTCCTTTATTTCATGTGGCGGGACAATCCTTTTAGAAAAGGATTGTCCTGATCCATCTCCCCGCTCCCCCTGCTTTTCTAAAAGGATTGTCTCTCCACATGAAATAAAGGACACTATTTTTAATTAAATGATGAGTGCTGATTTTTCTATTTTTTCTATTGATCATAGAAATATTGAACTGTTCTCAATTTTGAAAATGCAACAATACATGGAATAAACCACTAACAATAACACAAATAAGGAGCCATACTTATGTCACCAATATATATATTCGACCACTGTGCTAGAATCGTTGTCAAGTGAAATAGCATGGAAAAGACAGCAAACAGGACACCTGAAATATGAGGGAAAAATAAAATAAAAATCCAAGGGAATACAATAGGCTAACATGAATGGTTATTTCCAGTAATTTAGGAATGGCAATGCCAAACACTATAGTAAACCATCAATGAATTATGTTTCATTTCCAATTATCATCTTTTGCAAGTGTGAGGTGGTAGATCTTGGACCAGTCAAGCGTCATGTCTACTGGGGTTTGATTAATGGGAGATTTCAAACGGAAGCAAATTGAAGAATGGTGTTCAAGCAATCTCCGGTGTTAACAATTACAGGAGCTGAAGCTTGACTTTTCCAGGATCTTGTACCTCCCACTTGACTGGAAGCAGATAATTTATACAACAGGTGCCAGAGGCTTGAATGTTTTTCTTCTGGGATATGCTGGGGCATTTAGCATTTTAGAAAAGAAAACAGGTTCCATGATTTATCTGGTACTGGTTTAGGAGACTTAATTAATACTACAGATTCTTTTAAATAAGAGATTGGCCTTGAATACTCGAAAACTATGCATGAGTCATATGAGATTAGAAAATAGGTCTTAGGATCTTTTTCATTAGTAACATTACCATTCTTCTCCATGAGTTGCAGCCCAATAAAGTGCTAACGTTTCTTGAAACAATTGACTTAACAGATCACAAATAATCATTTTACAGTTATTGATGTGAAAGTATAAAAGTAGCATTATAACCTGACAGGTACATTGGGTATCCTGTCAATCCATGCTCTTCCGTGCTCCTAAATGCTTTGTTTTTAGAAGTCATCCATTGATAACACAGACAAGTTTTTATTAAGTCATTGTTTTTGTATTTGAGAAGATTAAAAAAAGGTGAAGTCACTTTTTTAAGAAAAGAATTATATTTTAATGCTTAGGTTAAACCTCATTGATTTGGTCAGGGCTCATTTTTCCTTTTTACACTAAATAATAAAAAGGTGTTGCAAACTAAAAATGCTATGACAAAGACAGTGTAGATATGCATTATTTTATAATTTCACTTCTAAAGGTTTCATGTCATGAACAATTCATCTGTCAATTACAATTTGTGCAAATATATGGTCAGCAAGGCTTATTTTTTATAATTGCAGTAATTTATTGCATATTGATCAATAGATAGGATTAAAATGATATCATGATACAAAGCTAAGTGCAAAATCTAAAAAATGGTCCAGAAGCCTCATTTGACATCTTCAGGAGAAGACTAGGCTGGCCGTATATTTTACATTGTTCCGCCATTTAAATAAATAGAAAAATGTGGACCACATGGACTTTCTTCATTCACTAGATTCTTATTAGCATACCTGTTAATACAAGAGATTTTGAATGGGGGACCAAACTCTATAAATTCTGTATTTCCTGATATGCCACATCTAAAAAGACTTTATCATAGGGAAATCTCCTTAAGTATGTAAATACCATGCTTCATAAATTACAAATAGTAATGCTATAATATAGGTTGAATCACAGTCTTAGATGATAATAATAATAAAAACAAATTCTAAAATAATAACATAGTCTTAGTTAAAACATCATGAACTTTCAAATTGATGTATTTTTTTGTAATAAAAACACTGTAGTAAAATAAATAAAATAATAATTAAATGTATTCTCTTAAAAAGTTTTCCGATTTAATTTATATTCCTTTTATGTAATTGATTTTTACTTATGTTCTAGGAATAATTATCATTACTATTTTTACAATATGTACATTGTATTAGTTGAGCATTAAGATGTGTGGCTGTCTAACAACTGCGAAACATGCGGCCTCAGGGACTTGAGCATCTCACCCGAGAACACGAGATACCTGGTGCATACCTGGGCACCCTAGGCAAACTCCAGTAGCGAGCACTTGTCCTCATCACTAAAAATAACATATTATTTAAATCATGTGTTTCTGTTAAATTTAATTAAAAACAACAGTAAAGTTTTTTTTTACCATAGCACAATCTGTATTAAAAAGAAAAATTAGAAATCATAAAATGTTCACACTGGCACTAGGGGTATTCTACCCTCATACTTCCTGTTGTTTCAACACATTGACATGTACATTAGCAACAATGGATTGTATTGAAGCATCTAAAGAGCGGGTGAAAAGGTCATTATGAAGGGCAGCAGGGGAGCTGTGACATCATCTATTGTCATTGGTGGATCATGTGTTATTAGATGAGTATAGAAGTGTTACCTGTCATTGTAATTCTGCTTCTGATAAAAATTAGACCTCTGAAAACTCTTCCTGAAAGGACATCATGCATGAGTCTTCAATAGTTTAGTGACCTATATGACAATTGAAGCATTTGAAATTTAAATTTGCAATACAGATTATAATCTAAAATAGTCATATAAAATAAAACATTGCCAACACTTCAAAAAAAAATACATATAACAGAAAAACAGATTTAAACAAGTTTGTGACTGTATATTCCCTTTATTGTAAAAAAAAAAGAAATCTTAACAGATAATACTCTATATGAAATCAATTGGGTTTTGTTTCGTTTTCAGTGTTTTTTAACATAACATTAAAACACAAAATCCTCAGTCTTTAACTTTAAAAAGTAAGTATCGTTTTTAGTAATACTGTATTTTTTATTCAGCACTTATCTGGTTTTGTAGGCAATATTTTGTTAGGAAATGCATACAGTGGAATTTATTAAAGATTTGTCATTGCTCACCTTTACTCTTGACATAGAATAACCAGATTTTGTTTTTTACAAAAAAACATTATTTGGTGATAATCTGTCACGAGATGTCTATGGTTTATGGGTCTGTGTGTGGTCATCAAGAAGTGGTTGGGATGTGAATTGCAGCTTTTAAAGATTTTTTCTACAATATGTCAATTGCATTTAACTGCTAATGATTAATTGGAGACTTTACCCAATTTCGAGAGTAGCTAAGCTTGGACACTTCTATAGACAAAGCAACCCATGTTTCAATTGTTATTTCCACTTATATATTTTGGCAAATAATGCAATGAATATATTACTTTTCTCTGCTTAATCTATACTTTAAACAAAGCTAATACCTTTTATTATACCTACCGACCATAGGATCTGATGGACAGTGCATAATATTCTCTATGGTGTACTTAGAGATCAGTCTTGTATCCTTTACCTTGTACTAGTAATAATACAATATATCAGCTTTGACTGGAATGTAAGAATCCTACAACATTATTTTGTATCTTCTAAAGCTCCAATGTACTTCTCAGATTAGAGTATAAAAAATTTTGACCTTCATGTAGTAGGTGATAAAATGTATATAACAGATCAATTAGGAGACTAAATAGGAGACTAAATTGTAATACAATTATTATTACTATACTTAAAGAGCGCAAAACTGTCATTCATAAAAAATGACTTAAAATTATAATTTCACTTTTTAAAGATTGTTGCATGATTATTTTAAGTTGTGGTGTTAAATGTTTCTTAATAAAGAACAGTTAGACAGATCATATATTCAGATTAAGCTAAAGGCAGGTTTATCTGCAAAATGAAATTTAAAATGAAAATAAAAAAAACTAAATTAGATTCAAAACCACAAAAATTATAATAAATATTTCTTTTAAAAATTATATAATTTTGAAATCCAGCTTGATTTTTTTTCACTGCAAGTATTAGCTGTATGCCAAACTGATTTAGGCTTTAAGGCAATTCCCCTTACATCTTGTGCCTTTGCCTTATGTTATCTGTGTCTAATAACATAAAAGTCAAGGTATTCTGTTAAAGACAATACATTATTCTCAAGTATATTTAGTCTCCTGAATAATGCAGGTAAAAAATACAAACTTTTTAAATTATACATTGATAAAAGTTTTGATTTCAAATATCAGTGAATCATTCCATGAATTATACAATACCATAGATATAGAATAAAGAAAACTTTTATAAATACATAAAACTTTTTCTTGCAATTATATTATTGTTTATTAAAATATATAACATAAATTAAATATATATAATTAATATGAAATAATTAAAATCCATAAAGTTAACAGTGAATAACAAATAAATATTATCCAGAACTGCAGTTCCTCAATCTGTCCTCAGAGCGCCGCTGTTTAACCAAAAAGCAAAAGAATTGAGAACTGGAAATCCTCTGATGTTTTCAGCATTCACACACTGCAGATCTGCAAGAAGAAGCACAGACATGTTTAGATTCCCTCCACAGCAAATGCAGAACATTGGATTTTATTAGGATTTTAACATTTTACAGGACTATTTCTAACCATCAAAATCTGAAAAATTCAGAAGCAACAATGAAATCAACTGAATATATTTACACGAGAACCAGGTGGCAAGTAACATTTTCTATCTTATTTTCTTGGCTGTGTCATTCAGTCTCAGGTCAGATTCATTATTCCATTGTGGAAGAAATGAGGAAAGACTCTGTTATAGCAAATATTGCAGATGACCTTGGATTAGATATTGATCAGCTCTCATCTAGAAAACTGAGGATGGTGTCCAGAGATTCAGTAAAATATGTCTATGTCAGTCTACATAATGGAAATCTGTATGTTAAAGACAGGATAGACAGAGAGACATTGTGTGGCAGAGCAGCAATATGCTCAATAACCTTTGATGCTGTGGTTGAAAATCCTTTAAGTATTGAAAAGGTAAAAATAGAAATTCAGGATATAAATGATAATTCTCCAGTGTTTTTCTCTGATGTTTTCAATTTAAAAACAATTGAATTAACATCATCAGGGACCAGATTTGCTTTACAGATGGCAGAAGATCCAGATATTGGTTCTAACTCTGTGCAGACCTATAAGCTCAGTGAGAATCAGTATTTTACACTGAGTGAAGACAGAAATCCAGATGGAAGTACATTTCTAGAGCTTGTTCTAGAGAAGCCATTAGATAGAGAGATACAGAGTCTTCATGAGCTCATATTAACAGCTATGGATGGAGGCAAACCTGTGAGATCTGGGACTGCCGTAATAAGGATCATAGTTACTGATGCTAATGATAATTTCCCAATATTCACCCAGTCAGTATATAAGGTCAGTGTACATGAGAATACACCAATAAATTCCACAATAATCACAGTGATTGCCACAGACAAGGATGAAGGGATCAATGGACAGATCACTTATTCCTTTAGTAAAACATCTGGAAATGTCCATCATACAGGAACATTCAGCATTCACTCCATGACTGGAGATATTAAAGTAAATGATAATTTGGATTTTGAAATAACAAAGAATTTTGAGCTTTCTGTACAAGCTAAAGATGGAGGTGACCTTGTAGCCCATTGTAAAGTACTGATAGAAGTTATAGATGAGAATGACAATGCTCCTGAGATATCCCTCACATCATTGTCTTCTCCGATTCCTGAGGATTCGGCTGTGGGAACAATGATCGCTCTGATTGAAGTTCATGATAAAGACTCAGGAAAAAATGGAGAAGTTGACTGTAAACTTTTGGAAGAAATGCCATTTAATTTAGTATTATCATCTGACAATTATTACAGAATTGTTACCACAAGTTCTATGGACAGAGAGAAGGTTTCTCGTTATAACATTACTATTTTAGCCACCGATAGAGGATCTCCTCCACTTTCCAGCAGAAGAACGATCACACTGGAGGTATCAGATGTTAATGACAACCCACCATCGTTTTTCAGAAGTAACTATGTTGTATATGTCCCAGAGAACAATTTACCAGGGTCATCAATATACAGTATACAAGCCTCAGATCCTGACACTGGAGACAATGCAAAAATATTTTATTCCATCTCCAATGATAATTCAGAAGAACTCACAGCAACCTCCTACCTGTCCATCAATATAGAGACCGGGGTCCTCTATGCCCAGAGATCATTTGATTATGAGCAACATAAAGAGTTTCACATACAAATAAACGCTAGAGACAATGGATCCCCATCTCTGAGCAGCAACGCAACATTGCTTATGCGTATTGTGGACCAGAACGATAATGCACCTAAGATATTATACCCTTCAGCAGACAGCGGAGGTGTGACTGCATATGAAATGATCCCTTTTGATTCTGAACAAGGATCATTAATAACTAAAGTGGTGGCAATAGATCCAGACTCTGGACACAATTCTTGGCTCTCTTACCATTTTCTACAGTTGTCAGAACCTTCTTATTTTGCCATCACTCAACATACTGGAGAAATAAGGACATCTCGTATGTTTCTAGAGAAGGATGTATTGAATCATAAGATCGTGGTGATGGTGAAGGACAATGGAGACCCTTCTCTCTCATCTACAGTTACCCTAAATCTTCTTATTGCAAACAACTTCCAACAGGTGGTCCCTAAATTCAATGAACAAAACATTGAAGAAAATCCGCAATCTAATCTGCAGTTTTACTTAATCATCACCCTTGGATTAATTTCACTTCTCTTTATAATCACTGTGATGTTGGTCATTATCTCAAAGTGCAAGAGATCAGAACCCATCCCAATGTTCAGTAACCTCAGCTCCAATTTATATCCTCCAGTTGATCCCAGAATCCTTTCTCAGTATGAGACCGGAACATTAACATTTCCTTACTCCTACAATGTCTGTGTGGGCTTTGATGCCAGTGAAAGTGATTTTACTTATATGAAACCAAATCAAGATGTTCCTGTGGATAATCTCATTGATGCTGATGATCCTGGACTTGGAACTGAAAGTGTCAAAGAAACTTTACCGACCTCAGATGCTCTGCAGGTGAGCTTAACTATAACATAATCTGTTATTCAAATTTTTATAAATTGAAGGGGTTATTGTGCTCCATGTCATTTTTTTACCAGTACAATATTCTAAAAAATAAGAAATAGTCAGCTTACCAATCCATTACATCCTCTGTACCAAGGCTTTCATTTTTCCCCACCAGTCTGTTCACTGAGCTCAAACATGGATATACCATGCATGAAACAGTGGCAGCACGCCATAGGCTGTAGTGGGGACGTGTCAAAAAAAACAAGAGAACAAAAAGGTGCAGAGAAACAATGACAAGAGTACGTCCATGGTTTTATCAGTAATATTCTATTTTACCATTTAGCAGTTTGCTGTTTATAAAAACAAATTACATTCTGTTGGACAGCGTGTTACAAAATTGTATTATTGCAGCTGATTTTCTATCTCACATAAGAAACATTCTTTTCTATTACTTCTATATTTCTTCTATAGGGACTAAAGTTGATGAAATTATTTATTTGTATTTGTAATGGAGATGCGAAGATGGGTGATGTCAGTCACAATAATGTCCATCTTGCTGTAAGAAAATGTGAATAAAGAATAGAGTACTCTAGTTTCTAATTCATGTAGTATTATAAACAATTAATTCTCCATTTAAAGCAGATGCTAATAAGTATACAAAATGCGTGAGGAAGCCCAGTGCGTTGAAACGCGTGTCGAGGTGCTATGGCACTCCCCATTGTGTCTCTCTCACAAGTACAGGCACTAGCTGTATAATGTAGATAGGTAATTATCCAGGTAGTTATCTTTTTCAAGGCACTATATGCACTTATATCTGCTTTTGGGACCTGTTCACAACACTGTGCAGTATATTCTATATATGATCTTATGGCGCACTTATTTATACACTATTGAACATATGTCATCATTTCATGTGAAATATTTACTCTATTTACTCTGCACATAAATGATACATATGGCATGCATGTTATTCATGCAAGGTCACCACATGGTGCTTTAAAACATTGGCTTGACATACTGGCACTATATAGGTCCACAGTGCCCTGTTACTTATTGTTATATATATTGACCTTGTGGATTTAGTTTGATTATTTTGGATTACAAATTAAACGTTTATATTTCTAATACTTATATTAGAATTTTTGGAAGAAGTATTCTTTGGAGGAGTAGGTCTCTTTAATGTCTTTTTACACACCTTTTTGTTAATATTTTTGAATAATGAGTTTATTATATTACTTTGATTACTCCCTTTATGTCTCTTTCTATTTAGCTATATCTTCATTTATGATTTTTTATGATGTTTTTATTTTGAGATAGACATTTCTTTTTGATTATATACTTTGTTTTGCTAGGGAAGATTTATAAACATTTTGTTGAGAATTTGTATAGGATGTTAAGTATATAAAATGCTCTTTAAGTCTATTCTGTAATTAGTTTGTATACTGGTGCATAATTTTAATAGGTACAGAGGTAAAACATTTGTCCATGATGGCTGATGGTGCCCAAAAGCACCACTGGCACATACAGTAAGAACACACAAGTATTATAAATATGATAGGTGTGCGTCCCATTACATATTTAAGTTTTTACCTTTTTTTATTCCCATATTTTGCCCATTTTAAAGTTCTAACTCTTTATGTTGTACTTATTCTATCAAAGTGGTTGTCCAATTAGAACTTCTGTTCTCTTGGTGATCTGCTGATTTTCTAGGAGGCTGAATCTTGAAGTCTTGCAAATATTATCTTTGTATTTAGATGTACAGAACATACTAAATTATATTGATCTTTTAAAATATATTTGTTTTCCTTTTTTTTGTATGTTAGTATATTCCAAATTTAGTTATAAGTTTTAAACAAGATTGTCAAGCTACCGAATGATGGTGTTTATAGTGATGATGTTTATATATATATGTGTATACATATACATACAGTACAGACCAAAAGTTTGGACACACCTTCTCATTTAAAGATTTTTCTGTATTTTCATGACTATGAAAATTGTACATTCACACTGAAGGCATCAAAACTATGAATTAACACATGTGGAATTATATAGTTAACAAAAAAGTGTGAAACAACTGAAAATATGTCTTATATTCTAGGTTCTTCAAAGTAGCCACCTTTTGCTTTGATGACTGCTTTGCACACTCTTGGCATTCTCTTGATGAGCTTCAAGAGGTAGTCACCGGAAATGGTCTTCCAACAATCTTGAAGGAGTTCCCAGAGATGCTTAGTACTTGTTGGCCCTTTTGCCTTCACTCTGCGATCCAGCTCACCCCAAACCATCTCGATTGGGTTCAGGTCTGGTGACTGTGGAGGCCAGGTCATCTGGCGTAGAACCCCATCACTCTCCTTCTTGGTTAAATAGCCCTTACACAGCCTGGAGGTGTGTTTGGGGTCATTGTCCTGTTGAAAAATAAATGATGGTCCAACTAAGCGCAAACCGGATGGAATAGCATTCCGCTGCAAGATGCTGTGGTAGCCATGCTGATTCAGTATGCCTTCAATTTTGAATAAATGCCCAACAGTGTTACCAGCAAAGCACCCCACACCATCACACCTCCTCCTCCATGCTTCACGGTTGGAACCAGGCATGTAGAGTCCATCCGTTCACCTTTTCTGCGTCGCACAAAGACACGGTGGTTGGAACCAAAGATCTCAAATTTGGACTCATCAGACCAAAGCACAGAATTCCACTGGTCTAATGTCCATTCCTTGTGTTCTTCAGCCCAAACAAGTCTCTTCTTCTTTTTGACTGTCCTTAGCAGTGGTTTCCTAGCAGCTATTTTACCATGAAGGCCTGCTGCACAAAGTCTCCTCTTAACAGTTGTTGTAGAGATGTGTCTGCTGCTACAACTCTGTGTGGCATTGACCTGGTCTCTAATCTGAGCTGCTGTTAACCTGCGATTTCTGAGGCTGGTGACTCGGATAAACTTATCCTCAGAAGCAGAGGTGACTCTTGGTCTTCCTTTCCTGTGGCGGTCCTCATGTGAGCCAGTTTCTTTGTAGCACTTGATGGTTTTTGCAACTGCACTTGGGGACACTTTCAAAGTTTGCCCAATTTTTCGCACTGACTGACCTTCATTTCTTAAAGTAATGATGGCCACTCATTTTTCTTTTCTTAGCTGCTTTTTTCTTGCCATAATACAAATTCTAACAGTCTATTCAGTAGGACTATCAGCTGTGTTTCCACCAGACTTCTGCACAACACAACTGATGGTCCCAACCCCATTTATAAGGCAAGAAATCCCACTTATTAAACCTGACAGGGCACACTTGTGAAGTGAAAACCATTTCCGGTGACTACCTCTTGAAGCTCATCAAGAGAATGCCAAGAGTGTGCAAAGCAGTCATCAAAGCAATAGGTTGCTTCTTTGGAGAACCTAGAATGTAAGACATATTTGCAGTTGTTTCACACTTTTTTGTTAACTATATAATTCCACTTGTGTTAATTCATAGTTTTGATGCCTTCAGTGTGAATGTACAATTTTCATAGTCATGAAAATACAGAAAAATCTTTAAATGAGAAGGTGTGTCCAAACTTTTGGTCTGTACTGTATATATATATATATATATATATATATGTATTTATATATGAAAATATATATTAAAAATGTTGTCTGGTTTAAAGAATTAATTTTATTTACCCACCATGGAATTTTCAGTTATCAGAGGGGAGTTCTCTTTCGGTGCATTTCGACTTCATGATTATCGCAAACAAGTGTAAACAGGTTGCTGGTTATCCGTTACCTGTTCAGAAGGGATAATGTTCTTTCAAACTTGCTTTACAAAAAAATCACAATTCTTGCATCATATCATCCTCTGTAATCAGAATATGTGCTGCCGAGAACAATGGCAGCCTATGAGCACAGAATGATCTATTCCTGATCACTCTCTGCAAATTTTAAGCATAGTTGACCTGTCTAAACAGGTTGTTAAACCAACAGATCAGCAAACATGTAGATGATTAGTGGTTGTTTAACACCGCAGATTGTCTAATCTAAATGAGCCCTTTGTTTCTTGACCAGATTAGTAAGCAATAACAAAGGACCAAGATCTGAAGGTAGTTTCTTTTCACACATTACACAGAAAATCAGTTGATTTGAATGCTGTAGGTTCTCTGTAATGATTAGTTTACTGTGTGGTGGTGCTTCAGGAGAATTGAACTGTTCCTATAACATTTTCCCACAGTTCCTAACAGGGAAAACCTTTGTGATCTGCCTATTGTGATGAGTTCTAACAGGGTAAAGATTGTACTAAGCTGAGAACCCATTCACCCTCCTATTGTGCATAGAAATTGAGTTTTGATTGAAGTTATCCTAAAGATCCTAAAGTACATTTAAAATGCAAGATTATATCGAACACTCGTTCACAATAATCATGGAGTCTAAACAGGTCGCCGAACACCTGATGATGCTCATTCTATGGGTGAAATGATTGTGCTACACAAAAGAGGACCGTTCTCGGCAGCACATCTACCTGTGTGAACAGGATCTGCCCTGCCGAGAACAATGGCAGCTGAACAGTTTATTACAGAACATTCAGTGCTCATTTAAAGCAGGGTCAGCTTGTGTAAAAGGCTATGAAATGTTGCGGGTTGGCAGTTTCGTAACACTCTGCTCCTCTAAATAAAAAATGAAACATAGCAATTATATTTTCATTATAAAAAAAACGAATTGTTTCTTAATTTGTAAGCAGAATACTACACTTCTATATCTATATAAATATGTAAAGAAGTGACTAGAAAAATCCTAGGAATTAAAAAATGTATTGAAATTATAAAATATATGTTTTCAAAGTAAAGTTATATTCCTTTAAAGCAACTTTCTGGAAGAAAAGATACATTGTAGATGTTGTATACAAACTGATTGTATGTGATTCTGCAAATTTTAATTTTGTTCCTCAATACCTTTATTGTCTATAAATCAAAAAGAACCTAGTACTAATATGGAATGCTAAAAAAAAAAATCTAAATTGCAGTTCCTTACTTTCACCTCAGAGCGCCGCTGTTTACCTAATAAAAAGAGAAATGCAGAACTGGATCTCCACTTGTGTTTTTTTTACACGCATACTGCAGATCTGCACAAGGAGGTGGCAGACACTATCTGCATTCTCTCTATACAATATTTACTGAATTTATATTAAGATTTTCTTTACCCTTCTGGATTACCAATACTGATTTACCAAATATTATTTCTTGGAAGAATTCGGAAGCTAATAACTGAGATGAAGCCTTATACAAAAGAATACAACAGACTCAGATGGCAAGTAACGTTTTCTATCTTATTTTCTTGGCTGTGTCTTTCAGTCTCAGGTCAGATTCATTATTCCATTGTGGAAGAAATGAGGAAAGACGCTATTATAGCAAATATTGCAGATGACCTTGGATTAGATATTAAGCAGCTCTCATCTAGAAAACTGAGAATTGTGTCCAGAGCTTCAGAGAAATATTTCTATGTAAATCCTAACAATGGAAATCTGTATATAAAGGACAGGATAGACAGAGAGGCATTGTGTGGCAGAGCATCTTCCTGCTACCTAACCTTTGATGCTGTGGTTGAAAATCCATTCAATATTGTTAAGATAAAGGTAGAGATTCAGGATATAAATGATAATCCTCCTGCATTCTTCCCTGACATGTTTTCTGTAGAGACTATTGAATTAACATCATCAGGGACCAGATTTGCTTTACAGACGGCAGAAGATCCAGATATTGGTTCTAACTCTGTGCAGACCTATAAGCTCAGTGATAATCAGTATTTTACACTGGGGGAAGACAGAAATCCAGATGGTAGCACACTTCTAGAGCTTGTACAAGAGAAACCATTAGACAGAGAGACACAGAGTCTTCATGAGCTCATATTAACAGCTATGGATGGAGGCAAACCTGTGAGATCTGGAACTGCCGTAATAAGGATCATTGTTACTGACATTAATGATAATTTCCCAATATTCACCCAGTCAGTATATAAGGTCAGTGTAAATGAGAATACACCAATAAATACCACAATAATCACAGTGATTGCCACAGACAAGGATGAAGGGGTCAATGGACAGATCACTTATTCCTTTAGTAAAACATCTGGAAATGTCCATCATACAGGAACATTCAGCATTCACTCCATGACTGGAGATATTAAAGTAAATGAGGAGTTAGATTTCGAACTAACTACAAATTATGAGCTCTCTGTGACAGCAAAAGATGGAGGAGGTCTTGTAGCCCATTGTAAAGTACTGATAGAAGTTATAGATGAGAATGACAATGCTCCTGAGATATCCCTCACATCATTGTCTTCTCCGATTCCTGAGGATTTGGCTGTGGGAACAATGATCGCTCTGATTGAAGTTCATGATAAAGACTCAGGAAAGAATGGAGAAGTGGACTGTAAACTTTTGGAAGAAATGCCATTTAATTTAGTATTATCATCTGACAATTATTACAGAATTGTTACCACAAGTTCTATGGACAGAGAGAAGGTTTCTCGCTATAACATTACTATTTTAGCCACCGATAGAGGATCTCCTCCACTTTCCAGCAGAAGAACCATCACACTGGAGGTATCAGATGTCAATGACAACCCACCAATGTTTATCAGAAGTACTTATGTTGTATATGTCCCAGAGAACAATTTACCAGGGTCATCAATATACAGTATACAAGCCTCAGATCCTGACACTGGAGACAATGCAAAAATATTTTATTCCATCTCCAATGCTAATACAGAAGAACTCACAGCAACCTCCTACCTGTCCATCAATATAGAGACCGGGGTCCTCTATGCCCAGAGATCATTTGATTATGAGCAACATAAAGAGTTTCACATACAAATAAACGCTAGAGACAATGGCTCTCCACCTCTAAGAAGCAACGCAACATTGCTTATCCGTATTGTGGATCAAAACGATAATGCACCAAAGATATTATACCCATCAGCAGACAGCGGAGGTGTGACTGCTTATGAAATGGTCCCTTTTGATTCTGAACAGGGGACCTTGATAACAAAGGTGGTGGCCGTAGACCTGGACTCTGGACACAATTCTTGGCTCTCTTACCATTTTCTACACTTGTCAGAACCTTCTTATTTTGCCATCACTCAGCATACTGGAGAAATAAGAACATCCCGTATCTTTCTAGAGAAGGATGTACTGAATCATAAGATTGTGGTGATTGTGAAGGACAATGGAGACCCTTCACTCTCATCTACAGTTACCCTAAATCTTCTTATTGCAAACAACTTCCAACAGATGGTCCCCAGTTTCACTGAAGAAGTAATTGAGGAAGATTCACAATCTAATTTACAATTTTACTTAATCATCACCCTTGGATTAATTTCACTGCTCTTTATTATCACTGTGATGTTGGCCATTATCTCAAAGTGCAAGAGATCAAAACCCATCCCAATGTTCAGTAACCTCAGCTCCAATTTATATCCTCCAGTTGATCCCAAAATCCTTTCTCAGTATGAGACCGGAACATTAACATTTCCTTACCCCTACAATGTTTGTGTGGGCTTTGATGCCAGTGAAAGTGACTTTACTTATATGAAATCAAATCAAGATGTTCCTGTGGATAATCTCATTGATGCTGATGATCCTGGACCTGGGATTGAAAGTGTCAAAGAAGTTTTACCGACCTCAGATACACCACAGGTTAGTTTATTTAGAACAAAACTAAAAATTGTTTTGGTTTGTTTGTTTTTTAACTGAAATTGAATATGATTATTGATAAAGCATCTGTTCATCAATTTTTATTACTCTATATATGATTTATCAATATTCATAAAACTTCAGTCTTAGCTCTTTACATTGGTCCGCAATGTGCAAGCCTTGTCATTTTCAGAAGGCACAATGAGCCTTGGAAGTAAAAACTGTTCTAAGCTAAAGCCACTGATAGCATCTGCCATATAGTTTTAAAATATACACCAAAATGTGAAAACTGAAATCTGATGATCTGACAAATGTAACACAACCTATTGAAGCACATGTTTTCTATTCTTTCTATAATAATGGAATGATATGTAATGTTGAAGACATTGGAGCATAGGTCTGGGTTTGGAATCTCTATTGTTTCAGATTCTAGAAAAAGTAGGAAGGAAACTGTAAGTTACTTTAGGCTGATGAATTTAGGCCTAGTAGGATCCACAAAGTTTATTTGAAAGAAGTGGTGGCTTTAAATATATAGTATTCATATACAATGCAGTTTGTCATATGATCAACAGAAAACTGATATAATTGCAATATCATAGCTACTAATGATGAGCGAATGTGCTCGGATAAGGTGTTATCCGAGCATGCTCGGGTACTAGCAGAGAATCTTCGGCGTGTTCGAAAAATAGGTTTGAGTCACCACAGCTGCATGTCTCACGGCTGTTAGACAGCTGCACCACATACATGGATTGCCTATTTGTTGGTCAATCCATGCATGTATTGCGACTGTCGAACAGCCGCAAGACATGCAGCTGCAGCAACTCAAACCTATTTTTCGAGCACGTCGAAGATACTCGGTTAGCACCCAAGCATGCTCAGTTAACCCCTTATCCGTGTATGTTCGCTCATCACTAATAGCTATTTCTATCAAAAATTATGTGAATTCTTCTCACATCTGCTGTTTATCATATTGTGCTATGCTACATGAAGCCCATGTTTTTATTTAATCATAGTGCTTGCAATAGTATACCAGTTTTCTTCAGTAATGTTCGAATATCATTGTGTTTTTCTAGAAAGTGAAGTAATTAGGGTGTTTTCCTGAATAGGCAAAGTGAAAAAAAAAATGCAGTGAAAGTAAAATTGCAGTGAAGGTAAAGACGCCTCCTGTATGGAGAAACTAGTCACATGCATTGGTCAGGTGTGATTTTGGCCCATTCTTCCACACAAATACTCTTCAAATCCTGAAGGTTTCATGGGCTCCTTCTATGAACTCTGAGCTTTAGATCCTGCAATGAATTTTCTATTGGATTCAGGTCAGGTTTGAAACCAACTGACAGTTTCCTTAGCTGTGTATTTGGGATCATTGTCTTGCGGAAATGTCCACCCTTGTTTCATCTTCATCATTCTGGTAGATGGCAGCAGACTTTTTTCAAGAATGTCTCGTTACATTTGTCCATTCCTTCAATTATATGAAGTTTGCCAGTGCTGTATATACGAAAAACAGACCCACACCATGATGTTCCCACCTCCAAACTTCACTGTTGGTATAGTGTTTTTGGGGTGTAATACAGTGTCTTTTGGAGTCCAACCATGGTGTGTATTATGGTATCCAAAGAATTAAATTTCGGTCTCATCTGACCAGACTATATTCTTCCAGTATTTCATAGGCTTGTCTAAAGGTCATTGAGCAAACTTTAAATGTCCCTGAACATGCTTTATGTTTGGCAATGGGTTCTTGAGTGATGAGCATGAATAAAGGCCATGGAGGTTGAGTGCATTATATTGTTTTCTTTGAAACAATTGTACCTGCTGATTCCAGGTCTTTCTGTAGCTCTCTACAGGTGGTCCTTGGCTCCAACAGTGCTCACGGGTACCTTTAGTAGTTTAGAAATTCTTCTGTAACCAATGCCATCAGTACGCTTTGCAACAATAAGGTTGCGAAGGTCATGATGCAGCTCACTGGTTTTACCCATCATGAGATTTCATTTTCGTGGCACCTTGGTAATGAAACACCTTTCTATAGGCATTCAGTTGAACCAGCTGATACTATTTTTCACTAAGTGGCAGTATTACTTTCTTATTACTGATAAATTTCATCATGTGTTATGACTTTCCATGGGTTTTTGCACCTCTCTTTCTTCAAGTGTCCAATACTTTTTCCCTGTTTCATTTCTCATTATTACACATAACTTAATTTATGGACATCTATGGTTTGATTTCTTTGCCTGTGTGGATTGGATGGGTTGTTACCGACATTTGGTGAGAATTTCATGTCAATAGCGCCTTTATATATATTTATATATTTACTTTGAAAATTGATGATGTGTTCAATACTTATTTCACCCACTGTATTTGTCTAAAGTTGTCAAATTTAAATGCTTATTATATAGATATATTTAAAAAGGACATGTCACCAGATCAATAGTGTCTAGCTTTTGCTCTCTTGTTATTTCCAAGGTCCTCTAAGTATTCAGGTTTCTGTTTTTTAAAATCCACCATAAAGTTCCAGATAAATTAGCTTTTTTACTTAGTGCTGATTGTTATGGTATTTACCAAAAGGGGCATGGCTCACAGGATAATAATGCAGAGCAGCCTAAAAGACATGCCCCCAGTTTTGTCAGCCACTCACCCATGGGAAAGTCCATAAAAATTAGCACTAAATGAAAAGGCCATTATATATGGAACATATGGCGGATTTAATAAAGACAATGCTATACTCAGGGGAGAATGAAATAAAAGCAAAATACTGGATATTTTTAATCTAGTATCAGGTCTTTTTTAAAGAATATGCAGTGAGAAAAAATTGAAATTAAGAAAATAATGTACTTGGTGGTTTCAATTCCTTTATTGCCTTTTGTTTGTTTATTTTTATAAAGTTGGCAGTAAATCTAGAATTCTGGTCTCAACTCTAGGCTTTATTGTAATACTATATATTGTCATATGTGGATAAAATTCTGCCCATTGCAATAACCAATTGCATCACAATGTTCTTTCTTAGTCGTGCCATCACCAACCAGTTGCCAGCGGTAGAACTTTGGTCTTCTGGCCAGCTGCAATTTGTGTTTGAACTCTTAGAATCAGCTTTCCAATGGTTAGTGATAGGGCAGGTATGTTCAGGTGTACTAACCTATCAAATCTTGGAGAAGTGGCCAAATGACCATTTAATGTTTGGTGGAGATTCCTAAAGAAAAGGAAACTATAACACTTTTATCCTGACTTATAGTAAGTTAGTAACAGTAGAACAAGGAGGAAAGGCATATCCTAAGTTTCCTTCTTTGTCTTTCTTGTTGAAAATACTTTTTTCCGTTTTAAAGGGAATCTGTCAGCTCATTCTACTCCTCATCCCTCTCATCCTCCATAATCTAATTCAATGTAGAAATAAGGACATAGGTAAATTCATGTACAAAAATATGCAGCCCATAGAAAAGGAAATGATTACTGGCGGGACATCTGACCTTCCGCTGCGTTATATAAAGCAAATAAAAGTGCACCATCGGGGATAGAAATTTTCCATTCTGTCAGCGGTCAGACCCTTACTGACCAACTATACACAAGTTATTGTGGCTTTTTCTATAACATCTTTAAACTATACTTGCTTATATCGTGTAAATCTAAAACTCCAACACAAAAAATATACAATTAAAACAGAATATCCTTATATGACTTTAAAATATAAAATATAATTAAGTTGTGTAGACAATGTTAAAGATTATTTAGGGTCACTTATTTAGTTGATTTATTTTTTTATCTATGAATTTGTTTTTGCTGCTCAAGAAATCAAATATAAAAACCTGTATTCTAATCACTAATGAAAAGGAAATTTAAATTTAAAATAAGAAATTCTAAAGTTTGTCCTGATGTTTTAATATTGTTATCATTATCATTTAACAGTTATTGTCATAATCATCATCAACAACAAAGTTTAAGTTATATTATTTTAGTTTTACTTAGAAAATAAATTAAAATAATTCATAAAGATAAAGCAAACAAGAAATCTCTTTTCATTTATCTCATTACTTTACGTTTTGAGACTGTTAACTTATATAAAGTTTTTAGAAACTTTTTTAAGTATGTATCTAAAACTGTAAAATATGTCATTGCTGTCAGCTTAATATGTCACCTTTTCAGTTTTACACTAACATGTAGATGCATAATTATGAGATAGATTTAGAATAATTGCAAATTGAATCATATAATAGTTACATGTTAAAGCATGAAATAGGGAAGATTATAAAACTCAGAAACATTTAACTTGAACTTTAATTTTGACTTTTAAACTAAAAATATATATATAACCATAATCTACTGTATACCATTGAATAAGAAAATATAAAAAAGTAGGGGAGACAATATTTATATTTTTATGCTGAAAAGAGAATGCATTTATCCAGGAGTTTATTTATTTATATATCATAACATGTACATATTTTTTATGAAAATTAATTCAAAATATAACATTAATAAGAAATGTTATTAGAATAAAGGGTATCTGAATTGTCATGTACAGTATAAATTTAAATATAAATATATATATATATATGCATATTTATACATATATATGTACAGTGGTAAAGATAAGTATTTGATACACTGCTGATTTTGCAAGTTTTCCCACCTACAAAAAATGGAGAGGTCTATAATTTTTATTGTAGGTACACTTAAACTGTGAGAGACAGGATCTTAAAAAAATCCAGAAAATCGTATGATTTTTACATAATTAATTTGCATTTTATTGCATGAAATAAGTATTTGATACAATAGAAAAACAGAACTTAATATTTGGTACGGAAACCTTTGTTTGCAATTACAGAGGTCAGATGTTTCCTGCAGTTCTTGACCAAGTTCGCACACACTGCAGCAGGGATTTTGGCTCACTCCTCCATACAGATCTCTTCCAGATCTTTCAGGTTTCAGGGCTGTCACTGGGCAACATTGAGTTTCAATTCCCTGCACAGATTTTCTATTGGGTTCAGGTCTGGAGACTGGCTAGGCCACTCCAGGACCATGAAATGCTTCTTACGGAATTACTCCGTAGTTGCCCTTGCTGTGTTTTTCGGGTCATTGTCATGCTGGAAGACCCAGCCATGACCCATCTTCAATTCTCTTACTGAGGGAAGGAGGTTGGCCATAATCTTGTGATACATGACCCCATCCATCTTCCCTTCAATATGGTGCAGCTGTCCTTTCCCCTTTGCAGAAAAGCACCCCCAAAGTAAGATGAGTCCTCCACCATGCTTCACAGTTGGGACAGTGTTCTTGGTGTTGTACTCATCCTTCTCCTTCCTCCTAACACAGTGAATGGAGTTAATACTAAAAAGTTCTATTTTGGTCTCTTCTGACCACATGACCTTTTCCCATGCCTCCTCTGGATCATCTATATGGTCATTGGCAAACTTCAAATGGGCTTGGCCATGTGCTAGCATGAGCAGGGGGACCTTGCGTGCCCTGCAGGATTTTAATCCATGATGGCATAGTGTGTTACTAACGATAATGTTTGTGACTGTGGTCACAGCTTTCTTCAGGTCATTGAACAGATCCTCCCTTGTAGTTCTGGGCTGATTCCAGACCTTTCTCAGAATCATTCTTACCCCACGAGGAGAGATCTTGCATGGAGCCGCAGACCAAGGAGGATTGAAAGTCATCTTGTGTTTCTTCCATTTTCTAATAATTGTGCCAACAGTTGTTGCCTTCTCATCAAGTTGCTTGCCTATTGTCCTGTAGCTCATCCCAGCCTTGTGCAGGTCTACAATTTTGTCCTTGGTGTCCATAGACAGCTGTTTGGGCTGGTGGAGAGGTTGGAGTGTGATTGATTGAGTGTGTGGACAGGTGTCTTTTATACAGGTAACAAGTTCAAACAGGTGCAATTAATACAGGTAATAAGTGCAGAGTAGGAGGGCTTCTTAAAGAAAAACTAGCAGGTCTGTGAGATCCAGAATTCTTGCTGGCTGATAGGTGATCAAATACTTATCTCATGCAATAAAATGCAATTTAATTATTTAAAAAATCAAACAATGTGTGTTTCTGGTTTTTATTTTTAGATTCTGTCTCTCACAGTTGAAGTGTACCTACGATAAAAATTATAGACCTCTGCATTCTTTGTAGGTGGGAAAATTTGCAAAATCGGCAGGGTATCAAATACTTATTTTTCCTACTGTATATCAATATATGTAAATGTATATGATTTTATGCTGCATGTGAAAATTCAGATACAGTTTATTCTAATAATATTTCTTATTAATGTTATGTTTTATATTAATTTTCAGAAAACATTATTACAATAAAGTGTATTTGAATTGCCATGTACAGTATACATTTCTATATATTTATATTCATATATATATACATATATAGATACACACACATATATAATAGTTCTTATCAATGTTATGTTTTATATCAATTTTAATAAAAAAATATGTAAATAATAAAATATATAAAATCATGGATAAATACATTCACTTTTAAACATAAAGTAAAGAACATATATTTTGTGCTTAAAATACACTAACTATAATGCAGTACTGCAGTTCCTCATTTACGCCTCTGAGCGCCGCTGTTTGACCAATAAGCAGAAAACAGAACTACAGATCTACTGATATTTTCATCATTCACACACAACACAGAGCTGCAAGCTAAGACACAGCCAGATTCTGGATTTTCTCTATACAAAACACTGGAAATTGGATGTTATTTCAAGAAAGCTGTGGATTTATACATGTTCTTCATCAGTGGATTATACATTTTACTCTCATAATATCAGATTTAAGACAGAACAGGCATGGAACCTCATCTACAGATCTGGAAAGGAATCAGATGGCAAGTAACATTTTCTATCTTATTTTCTTGGCTGTGCCATTCAGTCTCTGGTCAGATCCATTATTCCATTGTTGAAGAAATGAGGAAAGACTCTGTTATAGCAAATATTGCAGATGACCTTGGATTAGATAATAAGCAGCTCTCTGCTAGAAAATTGAGGATTTTATCACATGTTTCAGATAAATATTTTTATGTAAATCTGGATAATGGAAATCTTTATATTAAGGACAGGATAGACAGAGAGACATTGTGTGGTACAGAGGATTCTTGTTTCCTAACCTTTGATGCTGTGGTTGAAAATCCATTCAATATTTTTCAAATAAAAACAGAGATTCAGGATATAAATGATAATCCTCCTGCATTCTTCCCTGACATGTTTTCTGTAGAGACAATTGAATTAACATCAGCAGGGACCAGATTTGCTTTACAGACGGCAGAAGATCCAGATATTGGTTCTAACTCTGTGCAGACCTATAAGCTCAGTGATAATCAGTATTTTACACTGAGTGAAGACAGAAATCCAGATGAAAGTACATTTCTAGAGCTTGTTCTAGAGAAGCCATTAGACAGAGAGACACAGAGTCTTCATGAGCTCATATTAACAGCTATGGATGGAGGCAAACCTGTAAGATCTGGAACTGCCGTAATAAGGATCATTGTTACTGATGTTAATGATAATTTCCCAATATTCACCCAGTCAGTATATAAGGTCAGTGTAAATGAGAATACACCAAAAAATACCACAATAATCACAGTGATTGCCACAGACAAGGATGAAGGTGTCAATGGACAGATCACATATTCCTTTAGTAAAACATCAGGCAATGTCCATCGTTCAGGAATATTCAGTATCCACTCTGTGTCTGGGGAAATAAAAGTAAATGATAAATTAGATTTTGAATTAACAAAAAATTATGAAATATCTGTTCAAGCAAAGGATGGCGGAGGTCTTGTGGTCCATTCTAAAGTAGTGATAGAAGTTACAGATGAGAATGACAATGCTCCCGAGATATCAGTTAATTCATTATTCAGTCCTATAGCTGAGGATACTTCACCTGGCACAATGATAGCTCTAATTAAAGTCCACGATCGTGATTCGGGACAAAATGGAGAAACGGACTGCAAATTTTTTGAAGAAACACCTTTTAGTTTGATATCATCCTCTAATACTTATTACAAAGTTGTCACTGCTGCCCCCATGGACAGAGAAAAAGTATCTAGCTATAATCTCACTGTTTTGGCAACTGATAGAGGATTTCCACCACTGTCTAGTAAAATATCCATCATTCTGGAGATATCAGATGTCAATGATAATCCACCTGTGTTTACTAAATCCATCTTTTATGCCTACGTACAAGAAAATAACTTACCAGGAGCTTCAATATTTAGTATAAAAGCCTCAGATCCTGATACTGGAGACAATGCCAAAATAATTTATTCAATTTCCAGCAATGTAACAGAAAACCAGACATCCTCTTCTTTTCTGTCTATAAATATAGAGACTGGAGTCCTCTATGCTCAGAGATCATTTGATTATGAGAAGCGATCAGAGTTTCTAATATACGTCACTGCTAAAGACAATGGATCGCCATCTTTGAGCAGCAACTCTACATTAATTATCCGCATAGTAGACCAAAATGATAATTCACCCAAAATCTTATATCCTTTAATAGAGAGTGGATTTACGGCTGCATTTGAAATGGTCCCTTTTGACTGTGAACAAGGTTCTTTAATTACCAAGGTGGTGGCCATAGACATAGACTCTGGACACAATTCGTGGCTCTCTTATCACTTTTTACAAGAACCAGAACCTTCTTATTTTGTCATCACTCAGCATACTGGAGAAATAAGGACATCACGAATCTTTCAAGAAAGGGATTTATTGAATCATAAGATCGTGGTGATGGTGAAGGACAATGGACACCCCTCGCTCTCATCCACAGTCACCTTAAATCTCATTGTTGCCAAAAATTTTGAGCAATTGGTTCCCAGGTTCAGTGATAAAATCACTGAAGAAGACCCTCAGTCCAATTTGCAGTTATACTTAGTCATCTCTCTTGCACTCATTTCGCTTCTGTTCATAATAACTTTTATGTTAGTCATTATATCAAAATGTAAGAAGTCTACATCACCCCCCGTATTGGGTCCTCTAAGTTCAAACCTATATCCTTACGTTGATCCCAGTTTGATTTCTCAGTACACAAATGGATCAATGACTTTGCCCTATTCATACAATGTCTGTGTGGCTCTGGAATCCGATGAAAGTGATTTTACTTACATGAAACCAAATCAAGATGTCCCTGTGGATAATCTCATTGACGCTGAAGATTCTGGACTCGGGAATGAAAACATACAAAACAATTTGCCTGCAAGAAACCCTGCAGGGGTAAGTGAAACTAGCTGATACTTATTGCACCATTTTCTACATAGAATGCTCAGTAGTTTTAATTATTTAAGTATTGACATATGTAGTATTTCCTACAACTTGTTGCTGTTCCAAATATCTATTCAATAATTTTACTGTCCAGATGGAATAGATAAACAATTTTGAATTTATTATTTATATGCTTGTGTGTAAAATACTGTATGTCAGGTGTAGTAACCAAATATTTGCCAAACCTCCCAGTACGACCTGGAGTTTCTCAGAATAAGGGCAGACTTCCAGGGCTCCTGAAAAAGTAGGGAAAAATCCACATCACGACTAAAACCACCAAAGTCCTCCCAGAAACAAGCATTTAAGGGGAGGGACTGAGCGTGTAGAAGCAGGAAACAGGGCATAAAGGAGTGAGAAATAGGGAGTTGAGAATGTGGAATAGGTTGGGAAAAGTATGACCTCAATCCGTAATTTGGCTATAGAGAAAAATTATACACCTCAATTTGTTCCTAACTAACAATTCACCTCCTGGATGAAAAGCTTGCAAGTTAAAGTGTATATTTGTGTGAGTGTGTAAATATTGAAATGGTTCATTACATAGACCCATCATTTCTGAAACCCATCTGACAAAACTCAGAAGTGCAGTCTTAGACTTTTGTTCTGTAATCCAATAATCCAATGAGGATTTTATAGATTTTAAATTTAAGAGATGCTTAATATATCAAACAAAATACTCTACAGTTGTGCATTTACCCCCTACTAGTGAATATTCTGACACTTTATTCTTCTCAACGGTTATATCTGTGTTCACTGATATATGCAACAAAAAGTAGCGGCACAGTTTTCAGTCAATGGTGTAATCCCTCCTAGGGCTGTAGATCTCTGGATATTCAAAAAGCAAAAAGATAGGTGGCCCTCAAAGGATCCAGTGAAAAAAATGTGGAGTTTTATTCACTTATCTAGGTGCAATGTTTTAACTTCCCAACTGAAGCCTTTATCAATCATTTATAAAGTAAAGTTGGGAACCTGAAACATTTCACCTAGATTGGTGAATAAATTCCACATTTTTTCACTTGGATCCCTCGAGGGCTGCCTCCATTTTTGTCTTTTTTTGCTCAGTGGTAGTGACAGATTGAGTAATAGAGATACAGAATCCTGATTTCTCAAGACAATCTTGCTTGGTGTGGAGAAACAGGGGTCAGTGGGTACTCTTGTCTGATGGCCGGAGACCGCATGTACCAGGGCTCATCCCACTGAATGCCCACTCTCCTTTTCCTGTGGGCATAATACTACTCAGACAACACAGGGTGGGGGTAAAACAGCATGGCAGTACTTTATTGAACCACCAACAGACAATAACATATAGAACAGTCCCAACAATTACACAAGGTGGTGCAAAATTACAGAGTCTCACCCTTCCACTTACTCACCGGGATTAGAGAAGCTGCGACTTTGGGGTTTCCAAGGCCAACTACCCCCACCAGTGGCAGCCCGCTTTTGGTGGGCACCCACAGAGAGGAGGTAGTGACAAGCTTAGGAAGCTGATAGTTCATCGAGGTACGTGACCAGGTGACCGGAGGGTCGCAACCTGACTTCTCTGAGCATCTCCATGGAGACAGGTGGTCTGTAGGTCCAAATCTTGGCTTTCCCGAACCTATCCATGGGTCCAAGTGACATGAGGGTCACAATCTGGCTTCTCCAAACGTCTCCATGGGGGCAGGTGACCGATGGGTCCCAATCCTAGCTTCCCCAAACGTATTCGTGGGTTTGGTGATGGTCAATGGGGCAGATCTGTATTCTTCCAGCTAGGACCATGGTCCTTAAGGCTGGCATCCTGTAGAATGTCAAATCTGTGTCCCTCTTGATGGAGCTATGGTGTCCTGGCAGCTGTCCTGTAGAGTGTTCCTGGCTGTGGTTTTGTAAAGTCCCAAATCTGCATATGTTCTGGAACAGAGGCAGATCTCTCTTTTATAGTTTACAACTGTCCTTCAAACCATCATCCACAAGTCAGGGGGAAGATGAGATGAGGTCATTTCTCATTGTTTGAGTATTTTAATCAATCAACCTAGTTTATCCTCCACTGTTTTGCAGGTCAACAAACTACAAATGTTGGCTAATCAGCATATTAGTGAACATTGATTGTTCAAAGACCCTGCATCCCTGGTCTCCAAAGATAACAGATAATAAGTTAAAACAAACATCAACTCCAGAGTTAAGCCCCCGTCTCACATAGCGATCTCGCTAGCGAGATCGCTGCTGAGTCACGGTTTTGGTGACTCACCAGCGACCTCACCAGCGATGTCGCTATGTGTGACACTTTGCAATGATCAGGCCCCTGCTGTGAGGTCGCTGATCGCTGCAAAGTGTCCTGGACCATTTTTTGGTCGTTGGCCTCCCGCTGGCCAGCACACATCGCTGTGTGTGACCAGCGGTACCAACGATCTGGCTGGTAACTATGGTAAACATTGGGTTACTAGGGGCACGCGCGCACTTAGTAACCCGCTGTTTACCATGGATACCACTCTGCTACGGTGCGCGGAGGCTCCCGCGCACCGTAGCAGAGTGGTATCCATGGTAAACAGCGGGTTACTAGGGGCACACGCGCACTTAGTAACCCGATGTTTACCATAGTTACCAGCCTGCTCCTGCTAAGCAGCAGGCTGGTAACGGGAGCAGGACATCGTGGAACGATTCTTTCCACGATATCGCTGCTCCCCTGATCGCTGGTGAGCCTGCTTGTTTGACAGCTCACCAGCGATGTATTAGCGATGCAGCAACGATCCCTGACAGGTCGTATCGTTGTCGGGATCGCTGCTGCATCGCTTAGTGTGACGGGGCCTTTACACTTTAGGCTCATATAACAATGGCCTATGTCTCTTAATCCACCATAGAAACAAACACATAAATTCAATAGTCAACGTTCAGACAATAGTCTATGTCTCTGGGCCTGCTGAATTTATGTTTAGCAAAGCTAAGATTAAATGCTGTGTCGTCACACTAATTATATAGTTGTTGTGCAGTGACATTTGTGCTATCTTCTACACTTACTTCATGACCAGACCAGGCCACGTAGAAGACAGCAGGGGATCTCCAAAATGAAAGTAGATAAATCAGGGTGAAAAAACCCTACAACAGCTGGTCAAAGGCTGAGTTTTTTGCATTTTATGAAGACACCATATAAAATTGTCTGTATTATGGTCAGCTTTCTCTTTTTACTACATGAAAACAATATAGAGATATTCAAGAAAGTGTCTGTACAATTAAACATTACACAAGAAATACTCAAAGAAAAGTGTTGAGGTTTTTTTATTTTAAACAAGAAATAAAACAATTTTAGTAATGTAGTAAGCTGTTAAATTGTCTTTAGCAGATAGTAGTATCATGATATTGGTTTTGTACCGGTTATTATGTATTTCATCATATTGTGACTTGTTATATCTTTTTATATACTAATTTCTTTTATTGGAAAATAAAGACATATTGTCACATATTCACTGCCTGCGATGGCAGGCACCGTTGCTCTGATTCGGCACCAAGGTTGTGGCAGTGGCACCATAGCTCTGCTATGGGTTATCTGACCAGCTAGATCTCTACTCTGGCTGAGCATAACACACATCACCCACCAATGTCTTGCTCTTTGCAATGCTCTCCATGCCTAGCTAAGCCCCTTTATCTTTGCCCCTTGCTGGGGGGCATGAGCCTTTCTTAGCCACTTAGTTTTATTTTTAAGAATGCTAAATAGGTATTTGTCAATGGCAGGGCTGGCCAGCATGACCAATATCTGACCAATGGCAAGACTGACTTTATGGCATGGAATTTTATTTCCTGTAAGTCCTTTTTTGATAACATATTAATGCCAGTAATTGTGTTGTATTACTACTCTCATGCCATATTTCCTGTTTGATATTCCGCTTCCTGAACCAGCTTATAAAATCACATCTCATCTGTTTAACCTATTGAATGCTTATTTGGGTTCATCTTTATTGTGTGACTTTTCTTTTGCCTACTCTCTCTGCCTAATAACTTGGACATGACCCTGACTATCCTAATGACAATGCCCTAATTTGTGGAAAGCCCCACTGCCAATTCGCTCCACCAGCCAGTAGCTACTTTGTGTACCTTTGATGCAATGGCCAGATCTCTTTAAGGTGTGAAAGGTTGAACATCAGATAATTCCCAGTAATCTGCTAAACATATTAGCTCGGTCCAAGTCTGTATAAGTCTTGTTAAAAGTGCTATTATTAAGAGCCAGATATCATGTATCTATTAGACACTAATATAACAGACTTCTTGCCATACTTGCAAAATCAACATAACACATAGATCATAACTAGGGTTGAGCGAGTATGTTCTGTCCGAGTATGCTCGGGCCGAGCTCCGAGTATTTAAGCTGCTCGGTGACAAGGTTAAATCGCTCCCGTGTGCATGATTTGCAACTGTTTGACAGCTTTATTACATGCGAGGAATGTGTAAGAAATAGACATTCCTCACATGTAATAAAGCTGTGAAACAGTTGCAAACTATGCACACGGGAGCGATTTAACCTTGTCACCGAGCAGCTGTAAATACTCGGAGCTCGACCTGAGCATACTCGGCGAAAGGGTTACTAGAACATACTCGCTCAACACTAATCATAACACCTAGATATCCACTTTTAAGATCATCGCAAAATTATAGCTGTGTGTAATGTACACTCCGTTAGGATACGGATCTGCTTGACTAATCCAGTGATCATCAAATGATCGCAAGTATGCGATTCGCGAAACTTTGTCAATGGTGGCAAGCCCTCAATCAAAGCTGTACCAATCCAAGTAGACAAATGTGAAGAAAAAAGTTAATTTATAAGTATAGAAGTCCTTTAATAGCTTTTGTATATTTTATACATTATAATAATATTTCATATTAAATCTAGATTCAATTTTTTAGGCTATATTATGGAAATAAAATATCAGTAATACAATATATTTCATATTTTTATGCTTAATTTTTGATTGTAGTATATTTCTTACATTTTTCTTTAATCTTTAAAAGTATAAGTTTGTATTTTGAGCATTGTTAGTTTCTGATATGAAATTGTTCATTATATGACATAACTGTTGTTTACTGTAAAAGGGAAAGTTATATTACATTTCACTTCTCTATAGTTTTAATTACGTTATAAAATTTAAAGGGGTTTAAAAAATCCTCTCCGTTCTTAAGTGGTAAAAATAAAAACTTGCTTCCTATTACAAACAATTTTACCCATTTATGAAGATGAGAAAACCCCTTTAACAGGTTCTTCAACTTTATAACAGAGAAAGGTTTTGTGGGATTCTTGTTATACGACAGAACTTAAAAGATGTTATTGACTGTATAGTGGTATAATAACAAACCTATAGTTTATTTTTATTTAAAAAAAAATGATTGTTAATTTAAATTTTAAAACTAATTTAAACGAATTCATCATATAAACATTGTGTAAATAAGTCTTGTAGCAAATCTCTAAGATTTCTTTTGAAACATTCTAAAATGTGTACAGCGATCACCTACTATTTAAAATAATTATTTACTTTATGTAGTTTTTTTTGCATAAATTGTTTAGGTGCAAAAAAACACCAAAATATGGTTTAAAAAAACATGTAATATAAATATAGTAATTCAATGCTGCAGTTCCTCACTTTCACCTCTGAGCGCCACTGTTTAACCAATAAGGAGAAGAATATAGAGTCTGGAGAGCCACTGGTATTTTTCTCACTCACATTAAAGATCAGCAAGAGAAGAGGAGACACAGACAGATTTTAGATTTTCTCTATAGCAGACTGGATATTTGCTTTTTTTCTTATCAAACTAGTGGATTCTTTGGATTGATTTACCAGTGGATTACAATCAAGTGGATTATTTTGCAGAAAATTACCAGATTTAAGAATGCCCCTTACTCACCATCAAATACACAAAGGATTCACATGGCAAGTAACCATTTCTATATTGTTTTCTTGGCTGTGTCATTCAGTCTCCGGTCAGATTCATTATTCCATTGTGGAAGAAATGAGGAAAGACTCTGTTATAGCAAATATTGCAGATGACCTTGGATTAGATAATAAGCAGCTCTCATCTAGCAAATTAAGGATTGTATCTGAAGCTTCAGGGAGATATTTCTATGTAAATCTGGATAATGGAAACCTGTATGTTAAGGACAGGATAGACAGAGAGACATTGTGTGGGGCAGCAGCTCCTTGCTATATAACCTTTGATGCTGTGGTTGAAAATCCTCTAAATGTTTTCAGTGTCAAGATTGAACTTCAGGATATAAATGATAATCCTCCTGCATTCTTCCCTGACATGTTTTCTGTAGAGACTATTGAATTAACATCAGCAGGGACCAGATTTGCTTTACAGACGGCAGAAGATCCAGATATTGGTTCTAACTCTGTGCAGACCTATAAGCTCAGTGATAATCAGTATTTTACACTGAGTGAAGACAGAAATCCAGATGGTAGCACACTTCTAGAGCTTGTTCTAGAGAAGCCATTAGATAGAGAGATACAGAGTCTTCATGAGCTCATATTAACAGCTATGGATGGAGGCAAACCTGTGAGATCTGGAACTGCCGTAATAAGGATCATTGTTACTGATGTTAATGATAATTTCCCAATATTCACCCAGTCAGTATATAAGGTCAGTGTACATGAGAATACACCAATAAATTCCACAATAATCTCAGTGATTGCCACAGATAAGGATGAAGGGGTCAATGGACAGATCACATATTCCTTTAGTAAAACATCAGGCAATGTTCATCGTTCTGGAATATTTTGTATCCACCCTGTGACAGGAGAAATTAAGACACATAGTAAATTGGATTTTGAATTAACGCAAAATTATGAAATATCTGTTCAAGCAAAGGATGGAGGAGGCCTCGTGGCCCATTGTAAAGTACTGATAGAAGTTATAGATGAGAATGATAATGCTCCTGAGATATCCATCACTTCATTGTCTTCTCCTATTCCTGAGGACTCTGCACCAGGAACCATAATCGCTCTCATTAAAGTGAATGACTGGGATTCTGGGGAAAATGGACAAGTGGACTGTAAACTTACGGAAGGAGGAGCTTTTAGTTTAATATCATCATCTGCCAGTTATTTCAGACTTGTTACTGTTGATTCTTTGGATAGGGAAAAAGTATCTACCTACAATATCACCATTTTAGCTACTGATACGGGATCACCTCCACTATCCAGTAGAAAATCCATCATCTTGGAGATATCAGATGTCAATGATAACCCACCAGTGTTTAATAAATCAACTTACATTGCTTATGTGCAAGAGAACAACTTACCAGGAGCTTCAATATTCAGTATTCAAGCCATTGATCTTGATACAGGAGAAAATGCTAAAATGATTTATTCAATTTCCAATGTCGATACGGATATTCCAGTGACGGCTTACCTTTCCATTAATATTGAGACTGGAGTTCTCTATGCTCAAAGATCATTTGATTATGAGCAACAGAATGAGTTTCTAATACAAGTGTCAGCCAGAGATAATGGATCCCCATCAAAGAGCAGCAATACAACGCTAACGATTCGTATAGTGGATCAAAATGATAATGCTCCCAAAGTCTTGTACCCATCACTAGAAAGTGATGGGTTAACTATGTTTGAGATGGTCCCCTTTGCATCTGAACCAGGCTCTTTGATAACCAAGGTGGTGGCAGTGGATGCAGATGCTGGCCATAATGCATTACTATCTTATAATTTTTTTCCAGTTATCGAGTCACCATACTTCACAATCAGCCAGCATAATGGTGAAATCAGGACATCACGCGTCTTTCAAGAGAAGGATACATTAAACCAAAAGGTAGTGGTGATTGTGAAGGACAATGGACATCCTTGTCTTTCATCTTCTGTCACCATTAATCTTGTTATTGCTAACAATTTCCAACAAGTTGCTCCTAAATTTCAGAAAAAACTCACCAATGAAGATCATCATTCCAATTTACAGTTATACTTAGTTATCAGCCTTGCTATAATATCCTTACTATTTATTATAACAGTTTTGTCAGTTATTATATCAAAGTATAAAAAGTCCAAGCCATTACCAATGTTTGGACCTCTAAGTTCAAGCTTATATCCACAAGTTGATCCTAGAATGTTAACTCAAAACCCAACAGGAACATTAACATTTCCCTACTCATACAATGTCTGCGTGGCTTTGGATTCTGTGGAAAATGACTTTACTTACATGAAAGCAAATCAGAATGTCCCTGTTGATAATCTCATTGATGCTGATGATTCTGGACTCAGTAATGAAACGCTGGAAGACTCTTTGCCGACTAACAACTCCTTACAGGTGAGTCACTGTAAAACTCGACTTACACATTCTTCCTATTGAAGTCTTATAAACATCTAATTAAATTGTTGAAGTAACTATTTTAAAGTCAGAATGTGCTTGCATTCAAATGATGGTTCTCAGCTTTTCATGTGATGAAAATAGAATATTTAACTCAGTTTTTATTTTGGGCATGTTTTTATTTTTTGTACTTTTATTATATGTAAATGTTCATTGTAACCATCATTTGCACATTGGGCATTATAGCAAACACAATGAGCTCATATTTCCTGATTTTTACAGCTCACTTTTTAACTTTGTGGTATAGACTGTGACAGAGTCGGCAGGGTGTCGGAGATGTATTTACTGTTGTTCCGCAGGACTAGTAAATAATGCATTAAAACAACACTGTACATCAAGATAAAGCCCTGCATGCAGTTCTCCATCACAATCTCAGTGTTTACTTAAATTAATTTACACTGCGAGGTTGTCTTGTATGAGCGTTCCTAGGCAGGTCCATTTTATTATAATCTTGCAGTGTAAACCGGGTGCTGATCAACCGGTCGGATGAAAGGATTTTTAAGCACGGGTGAAAATCTATTTTCTCGGCAGCGTATCATCCTGTGTAAACATGGCTCACGCTGCAAAGAACAATGGCAGCCAAAGCACACTTAACTATTACAGATCATTCAGTGAGCGTCATTTAGTGTGGTCTGCCCATGCAAACAGGCTATTAAAAAACTTCCGATCAGTACATTTTCATTGGTTGGTGGTCTCTTATATCCTACGTTTGCGTCATGTGAATGAAAGCTTTTTTTTCTTTTTTCACATTTTTCAACATAACTCATTCATTGATTTTAAGATCTCCTGACACTTCTCACTATCCTGAGAAGTCTGTGCAACGGTTAAAGTGATGTATAAAGACAAAATAAATATGTTTGCAAAGTACCTTCATTTTGGATATATTTCACAAGCAACTGAAAGCAGCATAATGTAGGGGGTGAGACCCTGATTCCAGCAATGTGTCACTTAATCGTCTGCTTAGAGTCATTTTTTATAAAATCACTTTTTTAACAGCAGGTGATTATCACTGTCAGTTAGTCCAACCACACCTTTACAGCTGATCAGCTTTCTGTCTATGAACAGTGTACACAAAAAACTGCCAATCATTAGTGTGGGTAGGGTTATGCAGAGCTCAAAATTAAGAGAACTGATAGATCTTCAACAGAGGAAACAGTGATTTTATAAAAACTGTAGCAACTAGTAATGATACATCTTTGGAATCAGGGTCTTTGTCAATACATCACGCTGCTCTCAGATGGGTTAGCAAAAAAAACGGTGACAGAATCCCTTTAATTAATCCATTTAAAATTCCATGTGGCCCAACTTTAGCTTATAGGAAAATCCCCTGTAAGGATTTTCAAGTGATGGTTAGGATATCACTAGGAATCATAGAATCATAGAATGGTAGAGTTGGAAGGGACCTCCTGGGTCATCTGGTCCAACCCCCTGCTCAAAGCAGGATTCACTAAATCATCTCAGACAGATGTTTGTCCAGCCTCTGTTTGAAGACGTCCATTGAAGGGGAACTCACCACCTCTCGTGGCAGCCTGTTCCACTCATTAATCACCCTAACTGTCAAAAAGTTTTTTCTAATATCTAATCTGTGTCTCCTCCCATTTAGTTTCATCCCATTGCTTCTAGTCTTTCCTTGTGCAAATGAAAATAAAGATGATCCTTCTACAATGTGACAGCCCTTGACATATTTGTAGACAGTTATTAAGTCTCCTCTCAGTCTTCTTTTTTGCAAGCTAAACATTCCCAAATCCTGCAACCGTTCCTCATAGGACATGGTTTGCAGACCAGTCACCATTCTAGTCGCTCTTCTCTGAACTTGCTCCAGTTTGTCTATGTCTTTTTTAAAAAGTGGTGGCCAAAACTGTACACAGTATTCCAGATGAGGTCTGACCAAAGAGGAGTAAAGACCGATAATGACTTCACGTGATCTAGACTGTATGCTTCTGTTAATACATCCCAGAATTGTATTTGCCTTTTTTGCTGCTGCATCACACTGTTGACTCATGTTCAGTCTATGATCTATTAGTATACCTAAGTCTTTTTCACATGTACTGTTGCTTAGCTCTATTCCTCCCATTCTGTATATGCTTTTTTCATTTTTATTGCCCAGATGTATTACTTTGCATTTTTCCCTGTTAAAAACCATTCTGTTGTTTGCTGCCCACTGCTCCAGTTTATTTAGGTCTTTTTGAATCCTCTCTCTCTCTTCTCTAGTATTAGCTATCCCTCCTAGCTTTGTGTCATCAGCAAATTTAATCAGTTTACCCTCAATTCCTTCATCTAAATCATTGATAAAGATGTTGAACAATACAGGTCCCAGGACGGAGCCCTGTGGTACCCCACTTGAGACATTCATCCAGCTGGATGTGAAGCCATTTGCAACCACCCTTTGAGTCCGATCACTAAGCCAGTTATGAATCCACCTAACAGTTGCCTGGTCCATTGCATACTTGGTCATTTTTTCAATAAGGATGGTATGAGATACTTTGTCAAATGCTTTGCTGAAGTCAAGATATACTATATCTACAGCATTTCCCTGATCCACCCAGTCAGTGATTCTGTCATAGAAGAAAATTAAGTTAGTCTGACATGACTTGTTAGTTACAAACCCATGCTGACTCTGGTTAATCACTTCATTCTTATCCAGGTACTTACATACATGTTGTTTAATAATTTGTTCAAAGATCTTTTTCTGCAATCAATTTCTGATCTTGGACTGGTTTAGTGCTGCGTACCTTATTAGATTTCCCCCAAAAGCGGTGCTCCCAGCCAGTCAGCTGTGAAGAAAACTGAAGCCGGTCAAATGTACTAGAATGAGGCCATGCTGCTCTTACCTGCACAGCTGATGGCCAGGAGAACCACTGTGTAAGGAAAAATACATTGAAATACATTGAAACAACTATTGCACTAAAGTAACATGCCATAATTTCATACTATGGGGAAAAAAAACCTTTAACATAGCAGAGGATGTTCCCTCTGGCTTTCTAAAGGAACCTCTATGAAAAACTTTGTAATGGACTTCCAAAAGACACTGTTAAGATTTTTTTTAGTGGTAATTCATTGTATTGGGCTGTATGAATCTGGATTTATAGGAAATGTTTGAAGAGTAAATTAATTATGACTGAAAGTTTATAGTTTTTTCTAAAAGCTAAACATTTAGCAGATGTTGTATAAATAAGAATCTAGAAAAAGTGCCCGGAGTATATATTCAGAGTGATGAAGGGTCTAAGATATGTAGAACCTGTTTTTATCCTCTCAAAGTCTTTTAAAGATGTTTCACTGTATATGTAAATATGATTTTAGATTATATGATGTAAAAAAAATGTGGCATAAAGCGGTTATATAATATTATTGTTATATTAAATATAGAATGTATACTAAACAATAACAATATAAAATATTCTGTCTCTTGAAATATGAAGTCAAACTTATCAATAGTGTTAGTATTTGGAATAAGTTCTTATATAGGTTAAGGTAATTGATAGTAAAACATAATAAAACTAAAGCATACAGGAATTATATATCAGAGTTGTATTTCTTCTATTACGCCTCTGAGCGCCGCTGTTTAACAAATAAGCAGAGGGAAAAATAACTGGAAATCCGCCGGTGAGTTCAGTGCTCACTCACATTGCAGATCAGACAAGAGAAGACACAGACATGTTTTGGATTCTCTCTATGGAAATTCTGGATTTATGATTTAATTTTAATTATAAAAGCTTATCATCTGGATTACAACTAGACAAATTGCTGATATTGAAGATATAAAGGTTAAAATGAAACCTACATGGATATCCAAAGGACTCAGATGGCAAGTAACATTTTCTATCTTATTTTCTTGGCTGTGTCATTCAGTCTCCGGTCAGATTCATTATTCCATTGTAGAAGAAATGAGGAAAGACTCGTTATAGCAAATATTGCAGATGACCTTGGATTAGATATAAGGCTGCTCTCTTCTAGAAAACTGAGGATTGTATCAGATGTTTCAGAGAGATATTTCTATGTAAACCTGAATAATGGGAATCTGTATGTAAAGGACAGAATAGATAGAGAGACATTGTGTGGGACAACAGCCTCCTGCATCTTATTCTTTGATGTTGTGGTTGAAAATCCTATAAATATTTTTGGAGCTGAAATAGAGATTCAGGACATTAATGACAATCATCCTAGATTTTTTCATGAGGCAATCACTCTAGAAATGATAGAATCGACCTCCCCTGGAACAAGATTTGTTTTGCCAAGTGCAAAAGATACAGATATTGGAATAAATTCCATAAATACATACAAGCTAAGTGACAACCAACATTTTATACTGAAGGAGAAGATCAGCAATGATGGCAGTAGATCTCCAGAGCTTGTTTTAGAGAAAACTTTGGATCGAGAATCACAGAACAATCATGAATTAATATTAACAGCTATGGACAGAGGAAATCCTGTGAGATCTGGAACTGCATTGATAAGGATTATTATAACTGATGCAAATGACAATTTTCCAGACACAGGAGGTATATAAAGTTAATGTTAGTGAAAGTTCTTCAGTTAATACTACTATATGCCTGGTAAAGGCAACTGATGGAGATGAAGGAGTGAATGGACAGGTCACATACTCATTTAGTGAAACATCTGGAAATGTCCATCAGACAGGAACGTTCAGCATCCACCCTGTGACCGGGGAAATTAAAACAAGTGGCAAATTAGATTTTGAACGGATGAGTAACTATGAAGTGTCAGTGCAAGCCAAAGATGGAGGAGGCCTTGTTTCCCAATGTAAAGTCATTATAGAGGTAATAGATGAGAATGACAATGCTCCTGAGATATCCATCACTTCAATATTCAGTCCCATACCTGAGGACTCTCCACCTGGCACTGCGATTGCGCTTATAAGAGCTCGAGACCAAGATTCTGGAGCAAATGGAGAGGTTGACTGTACAATAATTGAAGATCTATCTTTCCATTTAATTTTATCATCTGGTAGCTATTATAGAATCGTTACTACAATGTTCATGGACAGGGAGATGGTACCTCATTATAACATTACGATTTTAGCTACAGACAGAGGATCTCCTCCATTGTCCCGTAGAAAGGTGATCTCACTGGAGGTGTTAGATGTTAATGATAATCCGCCTCTATTTACAAAATCTAACTACGTTGCTTATGTACCAGAAAATAATTTGCATGGGGCCTCAATCTACAGCGTACAAGCCTCAGATCCAGATGTTGGTGATAATTCTAAAATTATATATTCAATATTTAGCACTAATCCAGAAGAACTTCCAGCATCTTCATATTTTTCCATCAATATAGAGACCGGGGTCCTCTATGCCCAGAGATCATTTGATTATGAACAACATAAAGAGTTCCAAATGCAAGTATCAGCGATTGACAGTGGTTCCCCATCTATGAGCAGCAATACCACATTAATTATTCGCATAGTGGACCAGAATGATAATGCACCAAAGATATTGTACCTGACGCGCCCCCTGGGCCTGTGTTGTGCGTGCGGGGAATACCCAGAGCCGGATCGCTGGGGGTTGTAGTCTCTGTGGCGGTGACCCGATTCGTGCCCAGGGTGGTCAAATCAGTGGCAGTCTTTTTAGTGTGATAAGGTCCGACTACGCCACCCGTGGATTGCGGTCAATGGGGACCGCCGCTGCAAGGCAGACCGCTGAGGCCGGTGTTATGTGTGCAGCTAAGAATGGGATGACTCCCCACGGGAGGAGTACAGCCTCAGGGCAGTTAGCGTGGATGATGGGAGTGATGGTGGAGATAGTCCCAATACCAATAGTGCCGGAGGAGCAAGAAGTCACAGACAACGTGTTGCAATCCAATGTCCTTTACTCACAGTTTGTATTCTCCAGGTCACTCTCGCGAAGCAGTGACCACCTAAGCCATGCTGCGTCCACCAGGCAAGGGACTCGGTCAACTCCCAGGTCTTTCTGGAGTATGTCTCAAAGCTCCTTTCCGTCCTTTCTCTGGCTCGTGCCCCACCAGTGACCAAGCTTATGTCCAGCTCCCGCGGGCCTTCTCTTGGGAGGGCTACGTGCACACGTCCCTGACCCTCTATGGTATGCCTTCCTAGCAAGGTGTAGCGAGGGGTCGCACCAAGGGCTGGTCACGACCTCCGGTTCTTGGCTGAAGATGATTTGCTTCCACCAATTTGGGATCCGGTACCCTGTTCTGCCAACCAGTCACCCGCAATCTCCTGGGTCCTTAGGGTTCTCTCTTCCTTCTCGTTCCTGAGCCTTTCTGTTTCACTTGTTACTTCTGTTCTGGTCTTGTTCCCTTTTCCTTTCCACTGTTCCTTCTCCTCTTTCTCTCTCTCTCTGGCCCTGGCCTCTGTGCTAGGCCTACCCAGGGAGCAGAGCCCATGCAGCAGCCCTGCTCCCTACCTTCTCCACTTCTCCTCACAGACTGAACTTCTTCTTCTTTCTCCCAGAGCTAAGATGGTGCCCACCTTTTATACCTCCCTCTGACCATGAGCCCAGGTGACTAGCAACCAATGGGCTCCTTCCTATGCAAAGGACCCAACCCCTATCTGCCCCTACAGCACTGGGTATTCCACCCCCCTCCCCACTCCAGCCAGGGACAGATGCTGTCGTGCCTGCACTTCTGTCTAGTGGGAGCACCGTTGAGCTGTCCCTCGGAAATGGGGTGTGTGTGCTGTATGCAGCCTACTGAGCCTTGATCCATACTCCATCCTTACCCGGGAGTGGGATATCACACCTCTGGATGAGGTGCAATACCTCTGTAGCGACCAAGTCCTCGGGGCGCTACATACCCATCATCCGATATTGATGGGATGGCTGTTTTTGAGATGGTGCCTTTTGACTCAGAACCAGGTTCTTTAATAACTAAAGTAGTCGCAACAGATGCAGACTCTGGACATAATTCCTGGCTTTCCTATCATTTTATGCTATTCTCATACCCAACTCATTTTATCATTGATCAAAATACCGGTGAGATCAGGACATCACAAGTTTTTCAAGAGAAAGATATACTGAGCCATAAAGTTACGGTGATGGTAAAGGACAATGGAGATCCAATGCTCTCATCTATGGTTACTTTCAATCTTGGTGTCGGCAATAACTTTCAGCAGATACTTCCTAAATTTAGGGATAAACTAGCTGATGAAGATCCCCAATCTAATTTACAGTTATACTTAGTGATCACTCTTGCTCTAGTCTCACTGCTATTTATTATAACTGTTATGTTAGTCATTATAACAAAGTGCAAGAAGACCAAGCCCCTACCAGTCTTTGATACTTTAAGCTCCAGTTTATATCCTCATATAGATCCCAGGATGTTGTCTCAATATTCAAATGGGACTTTATCACTCCCTTACTCCTACAATGTCTGTGTGGCTTTGGATTCAAGTCAAAATGACTTCACATACATGAAACCCCATCAGGATGTCCCTGTGGATAATCTCATTGATGCCGATGATTCCGAGTTTGGAAATGAAAGTGCCAAAGATAACGTTCCATCAAATAGCAATTTGAAGGTAAGTTTATTTTTAAATTTAAGGAAGGAGAAACTTTTTAATAAGAGTGACATGATGCTAGTCTTGTGAGGAACGAAAAACGAACTTGGTTTTTATATAGCTGTATTTCCAGGCCATGTGTAGCTTGTACTTCACTGCCAGGTTTGTAAAAATAAGAATGTCTTGAAACAATGATGTATCATACTATGAATACTCTTGTCTTCAATTATGGTAGAAAAAGAGATTTTGAAGCATAACCAGATCATCTATGAACCAAGGGAAAACTTCACTTTAGATGAAAGCCTTCCCTCACTACCAGTTGGTTGAACACTTTCGAAAATGTTCAGTCTTTCCTTAAATTTTCTCTCCAATTTAAGAAGGTACATAATTTCACGTTTTGTCTCAGACTACACAAGGCAAAGGACATATTCTTATTTCTCACCATTAGTCCTACAATCTCAACCACAATGTCAATGGATAAAGCAAAATTAACAATGAAAATGTTATTATTGTTGTAGAAATTTGTCATCTGTACAGCATCCGCTAAAATGATGTACCTTCATCCAATCTGATCACCACTTTGTAATGCAAAGGTTTTTATTAACTTATTGATGGTATTTTTTTTACATTTTCTAATGTTTATAACTAAGCAATTTACGAGACATTCAGATAATTAAAAAGAATAACATAACATGATTCGTTTAAATATATATTATATATGGACTGGATCTATGCTCAAATTGACTAAATATAATAAATGCTACAATTGCTCCAGCATAGCTCCTTTCTAGAGGTATTATTTGGGGAAGTCACTAATAATTAGTTCACCTTTTGCATTGTATATCTGGTGTACACGCTAGCCTGTATTATATTTCCGAATGAAGAGAAGAAAAGGTGTCACTCATCGTCCCTTTAAAATTTTTTCTTATTTTATTGAGACATCACAATAAAAATCTGGTTGCAGTAGTGAATGTAACAAGCCAGTGGACGACGGCCATTTCGAGCTAGGACCCGTTGAAGCGCAGGGAGGCGCAAAATGGCAGTCGTCCACTGGCGTGTTACATTCACTCCTGCAACCAGTTTTTTATTGTGATGTCTCAATGAAATTAGAAAAGTTTTTAAAGGGACGGTGAGTGCCGCCTTTTCTTCTCTCCATTCATATCCACGGTCTAATCCTTGGTGGGCACCTGTGACCCCCGTGGTCTGGCGATCTCCTTTGGTCCAGTATATATGTGGAAGCCTATGGATATATGGTGCCGATTTCTTCCTTCTGAGACTTTGTACTACACTTGTGTAGTCTGGCATAAAAAACAGATGTTTAGCTCAGAGACTAATATATTTGAAATTATATGTAAAAGTAACACTTTAATTTCACTCAGGGTTGCTTGATAATATCTTGAGGAACATTTGATGTTGTAGGTCCATATAATAACATAAATGGATTGTCAGAAAGAAAAATAGGTTTGATGTCACATCTTATTTTCTATTATTTGTCGATACATCTTGCTATAGGGCAGATATGGTGGCATGGAAGCATGTATATACAGTAAAGACCTAAGGTTTGGACACACCTTCTCATTTAAAGATTTTTCTGTATTTTCTTGACTATGGAAATTGCATATTCACACTGAAGGCATCAAAACTATGAATTAACACATGTGGAATCATATAGTTAACAAAAAAGTGTGAAACAACTGAAAATATGTCTTATATTCTAGGTTCTTCAAAGTAGCCACCTTTTGCTTTGATGACTGCTTTGCACACTCTTGGCATTCTCTTGATGAGCTTCAAGAGGTAGTCACTGGAAATGGTCTTCCAACAACCTTGAAGGAGTTCCCAGAGATGCTTTGCAGTTGTTGGCCCTTTTGCCTTCACTCTGCGATCCAGCTCACCCCAAACCATCTCGATTGGGTTCAGGTCTGGTGACTGTGGAGGCCAGGTCATCTCGTGTAGCACCCCATAACTCTACTTCTTGATAAAATAGCCATTACACAGCCTGGAGGTGTGTTTGGGGTCATTGTCCTGTTGAAAAATAAATGATGATCCAACTAAACGCAAACCGGATGGAATAGCATGCGGCTGCAAGATGCTGTGGTAGCCATGCTGGTTCAGTATGCCTTCAATTTTGAATAAATCCCCAACAGTGTCAACAGCAAAGCACCCCCACACCATCACACCTCCTCCTCCATGCTTCACGGTGGGAACCAGGCATGTAGAGTCCATCCGTTCACCTTTTCTGCGTCGCACAAAGACACGGTGGTTGGAACCAAAGATCTCAAATTTAGACTCATCAGACCAAAGCACAGATTTCCACTGGTCTAATGTCCATTACTTGTGTTGTTTAGCCCAAACAAGTCTCTTCTGCTTGTTGCCTGTCATTAGTAGTGGTTTCCTAGCAGCTATTTTATCATGAAAGCCTGCTGCACAAAGTCTCCTCTTAACAGTTATTGAAGAGATGTGTCTGCTGCTAGAACTCTGTGTGGCATTGACATGATCTCTAATCTGAGCTGCTGTTAACCTGCGATTTCTGAGGCTGGTGACTCGGATAAACTTATCCTCAGAAGCAGAGGTGACTCTTGGTCTTCCTTTCCTGGGGCGGTCCTCATGTGAGCCAGTTTCTTTGTAGCGATTGATGGTTTTTGTAACTGCACTTGAGGACACTTTCAAAGTTTTCCCAATTTTTCGGACTGACTGACCTTCATTTCTTAAAGTAATGATGGCCACTCGTTTTTCTTTACTTAGCTGCTTTTTTCTTGCCATAATACAAATTCTAACAGTCTATTCAGTAGGACTATCAGCAGTGTATCCACCAGACTTCTGCACAACACAACTGATGGTCCCAACCCCATTTATAAGGCAAGAAATCCCACTTATTAAACCTGACAGGGCACACCTGTGAAGTGAAAACCATTTCCGGTGACTAACTCATCAAGAGAATGCCAAGAGTGTGCAAAGCAGTCATCAAAACAAAAGGTGGCTACTTTGAAGAACCTAGATTATAAGACATATTTTCAGTTGTTTCACACTTTTTTGTTAAGTATATAATTCCACATGTGTTAATTCATAGTTTTGATGCCCATCAGTGTGAATGTACAATTTTCATAGTCATGAAAATACAGAAAAATCTTTAAATGAGAAGGTGTGTCCAAACTTTTGGTCTGTACTGTATGTATCTAGGTTCAGGCAGGAAGCCACGTTACTTGCCTCTGCTCCATGTCAGTTAACTTGTCATAATTTTCTAACCCTAGAATATCTGTACAAGCTGTAATGTAAATTATGAGCATATATATACACAAAAAAGTGTCCGTGATCTTGTGATCTTTAGAAAGGTGAACATGACTTGCCCATGAGTTAACCATGATTTTCAGATAATTCGTCAAGAAATGGAAAAAAAATCAATTTGGCAACTCCGCTTATGAGCCATAAGGCAATGCCTGAGGAAAGCATCTAGATCCTGCCGGTACTGTTACAGGACATTATGCTCCACAATGATTGGGAGTGTCAAGAAAACAGAGGCCCCTTTTTGGAAAAGGGAAAATGTAGAATGCTTTATAAATACTTGAGTGTAAGAAGAGCTTTGGGGTCTTCAAGTAATGACACACATACAGTATCTTTCTTGCTGCACTTGATAGAATTAATATTTCTTTAGATAGCTCATATAGAGAATGCTTAATAAAACTTTTCATTAAAAACTTGTAGAATTAAGGGGGTAATCCATCCTTGTTTGCTTTTGAACGGGTGATTAGAAGGTCTCATGATATTATGTCTACAGATATCTGCCGGCTTGCATATGTGAGTAGCAGGTATTCTAAAGAACAGGACGGGTGAACAATACCTGCTGCTTGTGTATCATATGTGATCTCGTAGATATCTATATATGTGACATCTCCTTATCACGGGAAGCACAAACGAGCAGGACTGGATTACCTCTTTAAGACAGTACAATGATGTTGTTGATGATATTATTTTCAAAAGTACTGAAGTGCGCTTACTACTATAATGAAAAACTCATGATTTTCAAAAGTACTGAAATGCGCTTACTACTATAACGAAAAACTTGTGATTTTCAAAAGTACTGAAGTGCGCTTACTACTATAATGAAAAACTTGTGATTTTCAAAAGTACTGAAGTGCGCTTACCACTATAATGAAAAACGCATGATTTTCAAAAGTACTGAAGTGTGCTTACTACTATAATGAAAAACTCATGATTTTATACTTACAGGGGTTGTCCAGTTGAGATTTTTTTTTAATCTCCTGCCACATGCATTGCAATGTTTTCCAGGTTACCCTGCTCTCCACTTCTTGGTCCTTCACATCATATTGTACAGGAAATGACCCCTCAACCAATCACTGACAGAGGCGGGTGACCACTGCAATCAGTGATTGGCTGAGCTGTCATTACGTGTGCTGCAAGGTGACTGCAGAAGGAGAGACTGGTGAAGGGTAGGTAAGGTAAGAGTTGGGGATAAGATGAGCATCACTTTTTTAATGGTATTTTGAGCCTTTAAGAAAAATAATATAGGCTGGAAAATATCTTTGACTTTAAAAACAAGAATACATGATGAATCATATTACTTTTATTAGTGCAGGTTTCACATTATCAGCTCTCAATTATTCAGAAAATGTCTATGTGCTCAACAATTATTAAAAAATATTAGAATGATAGTTCTGGGTAATGGCAGCAAATTCATGACTTACGCAGTAAAATGTTTATAGATATTTACATTGAAAAATAAAAATAATTTTAAATTATAAAACATAAACATTATAGAATATTTTACACTAATGATCAACAGGGAAACAATTTAAGTACTGCAGTTCCTAACTTTCACCTCTGAGCGCCGCTGTTTAACCAATAAGGAGAAGAATACAGAACTGGAAAACCACTGGTATTTTTCTTCCTCAGACACACTGCAGATCTGCAATAGAGACACAGACGTATTCTGGATTCTGTCCACACATAGCAGAGGATTTGTATTAATATTTTGCTGGATTTTAATTATCCTTCAACCACAATTTACATTTTACATCTGTTCTGCTGGATTATAAAGGCTGACAATCCAAAGGATTATAGAAGAGCTAAGGTTCTGATTGAAGATGACTGAGATACAACAATATGGACAGAAATACAAAGGACTCAGATGGCAAGTAATATTTTTCTTTCTTTGGGCTTGGCTGTGTCATTCGGTCTCTGGTCAGATTCATTATTCCATTGTGGAAGAAATGAGGAAAGACTCTGTTATAGGAAATATTGCAGATGACCTTGGATTAGATATTAATCAGCTCTCATCTAGAAAGCTGCAAATTCTATCCCAGATTTCAGAGAAATATTTCTATGTCAGTCTAGAAAATGGAAATCTGTATATTAAGGACAGGCTGGACAGAGAGACATTGTGTGGGGCAGCACCATCTTGCTTCCTAAGCTTTGATGCTGTGGTTGAGAAACCATTTAATGTTTTCAAAGTGACTGTAGAAATTCAGGATATAAATGATAATGCTCCTAGATTTTTTCATGAAATCTTTACTGTAGAAATGGTAGAACTGACTTCACCAGGAACCAGATTTGCGTTACAGAATGCAGAAGATCGAGATATTGGTCTTAATTGTATACAATCCTACAAGCTTGGTGACAACCAATATTTTACACTCAGTGAGAAGATAAGTAATGATGGGAGTAAATCTCCAGAGCTTGTGTTAGAGAAACCTTTAGATCGAGAGACTCAAAATATTCACAAATTGTTATTAACAGCCATGGATGGAGGAAAGCCTGTAAGATCTGGGACTACTGTAGTAAACATTATCGTTGGTGATGCAAATGATAATTTCCCTATATTTACACATGAAGTCTATAAAGTCAGTGTAAAAGAAGACATACCAATCAATACCATAATAATTACAATAAATGCAACTGATAGAGATGAAGGTGTAAATGCCCAAATCTCATATTCCTTCAGTAAAACATCTGCTAATGTCCATCATACAGGGATGTTTACGATCCATCCAAGAAGTGGTGACGTTATAACCAATAAACCATTCGATTTTGAAGTTGTAAAGAACTATGAACTGTCCATACAAGCTAAAGATGGAGGAGGCTTTGTTGCCCATTGCAAATTATTGATAGATGTAATAGATATGAATGACAATGCTCCTGAGATATCCCTCACATCATTGTCTTCTCCAGTTCCCGAGGACTCTCCGCCTGGTACTGTAATAGCTCTCATAAGAGTCCATGATCAAGATTCTGGAGCAAATGGAGAAGTTGATTGTAAACTCATGGAAGAAATAACCTTCAATTTGATGTTAACATCTGATAGTTATTATAGAATTGTTACTGCAGGTTTCATTAACAGAGAAAAAGTATCCAATTACAACCTAACCATATTAGTTAATGACAGAGGATCGCCTTTACTCTCCAGACAAATTTCTATCACTTTGGAAGTATCTGACATTAACGACAATGCACCAATATTCAGGAAATCTACTTATATTGCCTATTTGCCAGAAAATAATTTACCAGGAGCTTCAATATTTAGTGTCCAAGCCTCTGATCCTGATACCGGAGACAATGCTAAGATAATCTACACAATTTTCAACACCCTCATGGAAGATCTACCGATATCATCTTATCTCTCCATCAATATGGAGACTGGAGAGCTCTATGCACAAAGATCATTTGACTATGAGAAGCATAAAAAGTTTGTGATACAAGTAACTGCTACAGACAATGGGTTCCCCTCTCTGAGCAGCAATGTTACATTAATTATACATATAGTGGACCAGAATGATAATTCACCGAAGATCTTGTACCCATCTCCAGATGTTGGAGAGATGGCTCCATTTGAGATGGTTCCTTTTGTATCTGAACCAGGTTCTTTGATAACAAAGGTGGTTGCAGTGGACGTAGACTCTGGACATAATTCTTGGCTCTCCTATGATTTTTTGTCAATAGCAGAATCAGCATTTTTTACTATTAATCAGCAAACCGGTGAAATAAGAACCGTACGTATGTTTCAAGAAAAGGATGCTTTGAATCATAAGCTTGTGGTGATGGTGAAGGACAATGGTTTTCCATCACTTTCAGCTACAGTCACAGTTAGTCTCGTAATTGCAGATAATTTTCAACAAGTTATTCCGAAATTTACCAATGAAATTGGCGAAGATACTCAATCTAATTTGCAATTATATTTGGTCATTTCTTTGGCACTCATCTCCTTGCTGTTCATCGTAACCGTCCTGCTGGGAATTATTTCAAAATGCAGAGGTTCAAAACCTGCAGCAGAATTTGGAACTCTACGGACCAACTTGTATCCTCCTATAGATCCCAGAATTCTTTCCTGGTACAGTGATGGATCGCTACCTCTGCCAAACTCATACAATGTCTGTGTGGCTTTGGATTCTTGTGAAAATGACTTCACTTATATGAAATCAAACCTAGAAGTTCCGGTGGAGAATCTAATTGATGCTGATGATTCAGGACTTGGAAATGAGAATACGAAAGATTCTACTAATAATACTATGCCGGTGAGTGCAAGCAATATGATGGAAAGTCTAAATCATATATTGTAAACTTTTTGTTTTATTGATCGGCCAATAACACCCAAGTGTTGGTTTCCACAGGTGACACATAATTAATACAACACATTGCTATCTGCTATAGTAAAGTTGTCCTTCTCCATAGTAGCAGAGTGCTGTAAGTGACAATAAAAGACATATCAAAGAATGGCACATTGTATGGATGCAAAAGCAAACTATATATAGTAGCTGATTATTTTTGCCACTGACTTTGTTTGCTTTGTGTTACATGTGGATTTTGTTGCAGATTTTGCTAAGAGTTTGCTTTAGATTTCGCCTGTTAAAACTCACATTCAAATAATTTAAAAAGTTGTAGCATGCCCTGTTGATTTTTTTTAAATGGAGTTTTAAAAACCTAGGGGCCGATTAATCAAAGCATTAATGCCTGACGTAAAAGCTTTGAAAATGTTAAAAATTTTTGCACAATGCGGAGTTTTGCAACTTCTTGCATTTTCACACCAATTTGAATGAGCTTCTCAAAATTGAAAAAGAGCTGGAGAAGATCTGGTATGCAATGGGGGCATGGTCATGATTACCCATCAAAATCATCAAAAGTGATGGCATTTGATATGTCAGAAGAGCTACTCCAGGTGTTGACCGGAGTAGCATTTCTGGCACAGCGCAAGTAGGTGCACACCACTCAGAAGAGGCGCTGAATTTACTATGTAGCATGCGCCACAATGAATTCGGTGCCTTCTTCTCCAGCAAGACTGATGTATCGCGAGCGTGTACTATGCCAGTCTTGATGAATCGGCCCACTAATGTATTATGCTGTGAAAAATCTGAAACATCTGAAGTCACCTAAGTGTTTTTGGATCAATAAACACTTTGTGGCATTAGGATAATTCTAGATGTTATTAGTCAATGGAGAAAGATGCAAAACACTATTGAAATGGAAATGACTATAGCACAGAACATTTAAAGAGAGACTAAACCTTTTATTGCAAAGTTCACTGTTGTGATCTGATGAAACAGATCTGATTAGATTTTACAGGAGGCCTACTCATGCAAAGGCTCACAATCAGACTTAACATTTACTAGGCTGTGCGATGACATTCAGTGAGGATATTGATCTGGAAAAGTCTGGAAAACGTTATCTCCTGTGATCACTCCTAGAGTTAATATGTTTACATTCTTATAAAGACTTATATTCTTTAATTAAAGATTTCTATTTTATACGTTTTATAATTTTTTTATTTACATTTTGTAGTATAATGAAAAAAGTTAATAGTTAATTTTGCATGCACAATCAGTAATAGCAATAATTTGCAGAAAATTATATTTCAGGTTACAGCTCTTGTGACTAAGCTAACTTACAACATTGATTGTTTTTTGTTCTAAAGGTGTAGAAAAGACTTACTATAATATATAGTAAATCTTATGCACTTAATTGTGTGAAAATTACAAAAATTACGGCTTTCTTTTAGTGCAGTTTATATATGTTGCATTCTTTAAATATTGGCAGGGTTAAAAAAAAAAAACATTTAGCTGACTGATGTCTGTTCGTGAAAGCCTTCTGTGCTCTTTTCTGCTTTGTGCAGGGTTTTGGCCCATAAGATTTCTTGGGCAATGTTGTAGTTCTTCACTATAGATGAGTGAACCCAAACTTAAAAGTTCGAGATTCGTACCGGACAGTTAGTGACCGGTGCTAAAAGCCGAACATGAATTTCTCCTGGAAGTCTGTTGCAATATTCCGAGTTCTAGGGGAAGTCCATTGCAGAGAGAGATTTTTCCAGCTCAAAAGTTGGGGTCAACATTGTTTTCAATCAACTCCGGGTTCTGGTTCAAGTTCAAGTACAGTTCTGCTACCCAAATCGAACTTTGGAATAATGTTCGGGTCGTGTACCAGAAACCGAACTTCCATTGGTCCGCTCATCCCTATTCTTCACCCAATTACTGTATATGGTTGCATATTGGTATTTTTCCTATTTGTTGGCCTCATATTATATTTTTAAATTGATCGGCTAATATAAAATTTTGCCACAAACGCTCTGTCTTAACTAAGGGAACACATAAACTGTAGGGCAAAAGGGGGGAGGGTGGAGTAAATGTCAGTGGTGTAGTCAGGTGGTAGGGAGGGGTATTTAAAGACAATGTAAGAGGTTAGGCCTCATCACTTTTCCTTATTTCTGCCGGTTGTGTAAATACTTTTATTCTTTGTTAAAAAGAATATATAAAATCTATACATCAGATTGTATTTTAAAGCTTTTGCTATAGAGATCTCCTATAGTTGCTGATCATTTTATTTATTTTTTTTACAGTAGGTAATAATATGTAGAAATTATTCTTGTGGATATATCTTTTCTAAATGCTGTAAACTTTACTTATACACCTTCTACATAAGATTGACATTTCAGTACTCCTACTAAATTGATTTTTATAGCATAACTATATGAAAGAAATTAAAAGTTAAAAGGAAAAATTTAGTTTATATCTCTGAAACTTTAGAGATTTAAACAAAATTTTCACTTTTAACTTTTTAATTGGCAATACATTACAAATGTATATGAACATATGCATGATTAATAGAAAAGAGAGGAAATAACCGTTGCAGACACCTCTGACTGCGTATTATCTCTCATGGCATGCCAGTACAATAAATATATAATAGTTAATTTATTCGGTAAGTTATAAATATAAAGTGTGAAAAGTTTTTTAAAAGTGGACTTACTATTTAAAACTCTGATCTTAGAATCCAGAGATATGAGAATCACTTTACCAAGTGCAACATTTTCATAGAAGAGTTTTTAAAGATGAGGGCATTCATAATGGAGAAATTCTTAGTATTACAAGCCTCTCACAAGTATACACAGGTCGGCCTTGTATATGCAAAAAGTGAAGAACATTGCTGAAAGACTGGACACTGCCAGAATCAGCTTAAATGTACCAATTCTCACAAGAGCAGATATAGTCTAGTCTCTCTTAGATCTCTACAGTCACTAACTGACCCCTTAAAACTATAATTACATACATTTTTAGGTACCAATTTGTGTATAAGTGTGATACTTGCATTTTTTCATATTTGGAAAAGAAAAAATGTCATAGTGGTCTTATTTATTATTATTATTTCTTTTTAGAGCACCATTGATTCCATGGTGCTGTACATAATAATGGTTACATACAAAATGCAAATATAAATTACAATGAACAAAATAACAGTGACAGACTGGTACAGAAAGAGAGAGGACCCTGCCCTTGCAGACTTACAGTCTACAGGGTGAAGCAGAAGGAGACAGTAGATTCTGGGATTGCAGCAGCTCCGTTGGTGGTGAGGTGGCAGTGAGGCCATTGTAGGCTGTAAAGTATCTTGAATTTTCATGTTCTGTGTCAAGGTCCAAGTGTGGGAGACAATCGTACGTATTGGGGCACAGAATTCCAGAGTTTGGGGGATACTCAGGAGAAGTTTTGGAGGAGACTGGATGATGAATGTACGAGAGTGGAGAAAGGAAGGGAATCATTGAGGACTGGAGATTACGTATGGGAAGATATCATTAGATTAGTTCGGAGATATATGGATGAGATCCGTGTTAGTAGCTTAAACTTAATCCATTGGGAAATTGGGAGTCAATGAATTTGCAGAGCAGAGAGGCAGAGGAGTAACGAGGGGAGAGGTGGATTTACCCGGCAACAGAGTTAAGGACAGACTGAAGAGGTGCAGGACTGTTAGCTGGGAGGCAACAGAAGAGAATATTGCAGTAGTCAAGGCAGAACATGGTGAGAGTATGTACTAACTTTTTAGTAGATTGAAGGTTATGGAAAAGACAAATTCTGAAAATACAGTATTTTGAGTTGGAGGCGGCTGCAAATGGTGAGGGCTTTGATGTGTGGTGTGAAGGACAGGGCAGAGACAAGTGTTGCTCTATAGCAGTGGACTTCCGTTACAGGTGAAAGTGTGATGTCGTTTATAGTGATAGTTCTGGTAGGAGGGCTTACTGAGAAGGAGGAAAGATGAGCTCGATTTTGTCCACATTAAATTTTAGAAAGTGGGATGAGAAGAAGAAGAATGTGGTTAATGGACAATTACCATATATAATGTTTAAGATACAAGCATTCCTCACATGTATTAAATCTGTCAAACAGTCGCAAATCACCTGGGAGTGACTCAAACATATCACAGAGCACGCTGAAGATACTCGGTACTCGCCCGAGCATACTCGCCGAAAGGGTTAACAAAACATACTCGCTCATCACTATGGAGAACCCAATAAGTATTTTTCAACATTAGAGAACATTGATATTATGTGTTCCTGTACATATTTTGTATTGTGGCCTATGTATTTTAAGCTATGTTCTGTCTATTTTACTTTCTTTAACATTCAGCATTTATACAGAATTTATAAAAACATTCCTTCTTCTGTAATATAGCATTCATCGTTTTTATTTTAAAAAAATATAACATACATTTTTCTTATATAAAAGGTATTTTATATTAAAGGTTTTGGCACAGTGATATATAATATGGTTTCTTTGAAGAACAGTGTCAATATAGCTGTAAGAATGTTAATACTTTTGTTTTATTTTTTATTATTTATATCATATTTGTTTAAGATACTTTATATCTCAAATGCTGAAAATGTAGTAATTTAAAATAAAAAATCATTGTGCTGCAGTACCCCACTTTGGCCTCAGAGCGCCACTGTTTACCAACAAGGAAAAGAGATTGGCTCTAGAAAAGCTCTGCTAGGGAAAGACAATGCATAGTTGTACAGGGGAATACCAACCATTTCTGCCTAGGATGTGCCTGATGCTGGTTGAATAAAGAAGAAACCTTAGGATCTTTTTCACGTAGATTACATGAAAAAAAGAGGATTTTATTGTCTCAAGCAAAAACAAGGATGAAAATGCTATGGAAGAAGAAAAAACAAGGACTCAGATGGCATGTAATATTTCCTTTCTTATTTTCCTGGCTGTGTCATTCAGTCTCTGGTCAGATTCATTATTCCATTAATGAAGAATTAAGAAAAGGTTCTATTGTGGGAAATTTAGCAAAGGATCTTGCACTAAATATTAAGGAGCTGTCAAATCGGAAATTTCGCATTGTTTCTCGGATTTCTGAGAAATATTTCAGTATTAATTTGGATAATGGAAACCTGTACATTGCTGATAGGATAGACAGGGAGATATTGTGTGAAGCTGCAGCTGATTGTGTCCTTACATTTGATGTTGTGGCTGAAAATCCTTTAAATGTCTTCAGTATAAAGATTGATATTCAGGATATAAATGATAATCCTCCTACATTTATACACGATACAGTTAGAATAGAAATGAGTGAATACACCTCCCCAGGAAGAAGGTTTGTCTTGCAAAAAGCAGAAGATCTGGATGTGGGTATTAATTCTCTGATCAGCTACAGACTGAGTGCAAATGAGCATTTTATGTTGGGAGAAGAGACAGGCATTGATGGCAGTGTATTTCCAGAGCTTATTCTAGAAAAGTCCTTAGATCGGGAGACAGAAAGCAAGTATGAACTCACTCTAACTGCTATTGACAGTGGAAAACCTGCACAATCCGGGACTACAATAATAAAGGTCGTGGTTACAGATTTTAATGATAACGTTCCTATCTTTACTCAAAACTTCTACAAAGTATCTGTGAAAGAAAATATACCGGTGAATTCTACAATTCTGCAGGTCAGTGCAAGTGATGAAGATGAAGGAGTCAATGCACAGATCACTTACTCATTTAGTACAATGGCAAATAATATTCTCCAAACTTTTATTATAAATCCTGAAAATGGAGAAATAAAAACAAGAAAACTTTTAGATTATGAAGTGACGAAAAATTTTGAAGTTTCGGTTCAAGCCAAAGATGGAGGAGGCCTCGCTGCTCATGTCAAGGTTTTAATAGAAGTAATAGATGAAAATGATAATGCTCCTGAGATATCCATCACTTCATTATCGACCCCTATTGCCGAGGACTCCATGTTGGGCACAGTCGTAGCACTACTGGAAATTCGTGATCAAGATTCTGGAGAAAACGGAGAAGTTCAGTGTCTGATTACAGATGAAGTGCCATTTCAAGCTGTGTCCTCAGCAAGTAAATTCTTTAAAATTATAACAAAAAGTAATCTGGACAGAGAAAGGATATCATCCTATAACATCACAGTACAAGCCTCTGATAAAGGTTCTCCAGAAATGACTTCTAGAATAGTGATACAACTGGACGTATCGGACATCAATGACAACGCGCCAGTGTTTGAGAAATTGACTTACACAGCATTTGTGCCAGAAAATAATGCACAAGGAGCTTCAATATTCAGTATTCAAGCAAAAGATATGGACAGAGGAGACAACGCTAAAGTATTTTATTCAATATCTAGTAAAAATAAGCAGGAAACACCATTGTCAAACTACATATCTATTAATCCAGTAACAGGAGTGATTTATGCACAACAATCATTTGATTATGAGCAGCATAAAGAATTTAATATCCAAATCATTGCCAGAGACAATGGATCACCATCATTAAATGGTAGTACCACACTAAGAATTTCTGTTGTTGACCAGAATGATAATTCACCAGTCATTCTGTATCCATCACCAGAGGTTGATAGCTCCATATTTGAGATGGTTCCTTGGACCTCAGAACAAGGCTCTTTAGTATCTAAGGTGGTGGCAATGGACGCTGACTCTGGACACAATGCCTGGTTGTCTTACTTTCTACAATCTTCAGAACCATCACTCTTCACCATTGACCAGCACACAGGAGAGATCAGGACCCTGAGAGTTTTTCAAGAAAAAGATACAGTAAAACATGGAATTGTGGTTCTGGTGAAAGACAATGGGATTCCCTCCCGCTCAGCTTCAGTCACTTTTAATATTGTGGTAGCTCTTAATTTTCAACAAGTTCTTCCTGAATTGAACAGTCAATCTGGTAAAATAGAGCCACAGTCCAACCTACAATTCTACTTAGTAATTTCCTTGGCTCTGATTTCCTTTATCTTCGTACTGACTGTGATTATTGCAGTTGTCACTAAGTGCAAAGATTCCAAATCCAATACTTCATTTGGACCTTTGAGTACAAGTCTATACCCACAGATTGATCCCAGATTTATTTCCCAATTTAACCCTGGGACATTACCTCTGCCATATTCCTATGATGTTTGCGTAACTCTGGATCCAAGTGAGCGGGAATTTGCTTTCCTCAAACCTCAACACAATGTTCCTGTGGACAGTCTAATAGATGCCGATGATCCAGGAATCGTAAATGAAAGTTTACAGAACTCTTCACCTGCAGAAAATCTTATATCACAGGTACCTTTTATAGTTTTATTTGTTTTCTATTATGTTTTCTATTGGAAGCACAAACCAATTTTTTGTAATTGTATTCCTTATTTAAGTGGTAGTCCCATCATATAAATTTATATCACGCCCAAAGGATATGCACTAAATGTACAGTGAATGTGGATCCCACCAGTGGGACCTGCCATTTTTCTGGAGAACAAGGGTTTATCAGCACTGTCAGTGGAGAGGTGGTTGGAATTCCCATTCCCATGGAAATACCAACCACCTCTTCACTGAAAGCAGCGTGCGTCAATGCCCTGCTCTCCAGAAAAATGTTTTTTACCATTGGATGAATCTGACTGTACTATACATTTATTCCATTTTCTGTGGATAAGTTTTAAATTTACCAGCTGGTAATACCCCATTAAAGGGAACCTGTCACCAGTTTTGTCCTATATGAACTAAGACTATCACCTTATGCTTCTCCTGTGCTGCATTCCATAAATGCTTATATAACCCCCTGACTCCCCCTGTAGACCTCCTAAAAGTCATTTCAATCCCTTTACAACCTTTGACGCATAGGTACGTCCAAGGTCGTCTCCCTCCCTTTGATGCGTGCTGCGGTGCTGAGCCCGCATCTTTCTCAGAACATGACAGCTGATATGTTCAGCTGTCATGTGCTCATAACAGCTGCAGGTGGAATCGTGAGCCACCTGTGGCTGTTAACATGTTAAATACCACTGTCAAACTCCGACAGCGGCAATTAACATGGCCGCGCTGGAAACAGTGTCACAAGACCTGCCCATTGGTGCACCTGTCACATGATCGCGGGACACTTATGGGTTGGCATGACAACCCGGGGTCTGCAGGAGACCCCTGTGGTTACCATAGCCACCCTGCGGTTTGCACTCATAGCAGATGAACACCTTTGTTACACATAGCAGGGTCGAAGCCTTGCTGTGTGTAGCACAGGCGATTGGATGATCGCAGCTTCTAGTCTCCTATGAAGTCTATTGAAGCATGTGAAAAGTAAAAAAATGTTTTTAAAAATATTAAAAAATGTAAAAAAATTCCCCCACTTTCGCCCCATTTAAAATAAAACAATTAAAAAAAGATCAAAAATACACATATTTGGTATCACCGCGTTCAAAATCGCCCGATCTATCAATATATAAAAATAATTAATCTGATCAGTAAACGACGTAACGAGAAAAAAATAAAAATGCCAGAATTACATTTTTTTGGTCGCCGCAACATTGCAATAAAATGCAATAATGGGCGATCAAAACACTGTATCTACCTTAAAATGGTATCAATAAAAATTTCAGCTTGGCGCACAAAAAATAAGCCCTCATCCAGCCCCAGATCCCAAAAATGAAGACGCTACAGGGTCTCAGAAAATGTTTACTTTTTTGCAAACTTTGAATTTTGTTTTCACCACTTAAATAAAAAATAACCTAGAAATGTTTGGTACCTATGAACTCGTAATAACCTGGGGAATCATAATCGCCAGTTAGTTTTAGTATTTGGTGAATATGGTAAAACAAAAATCCAAAAAACAATTGTGGAATTGCACTTTTTTTGCAATTTCACCGCACTTGGAATTTTTTTTAGTTTTCCAGTACACGATATGGTAAATCCAATGGTGTCGTTCAAAATACAACTCGTCCTGCAAAAAACAAGCTCTCACATGGGCATATTGACAGAAATTTTAAAAAGTTATGATTCTCGGAAAAAGGGGAGCAAAAAAACAAATGGAAAAACCTAAGGTGATAAACGGGTTAACTTCTCCCGCGCTGCATGGTAATCTGGTCGGTCTGGTCCGATGGGCGTGGTTTCGAGCTCTCCATCCATCCCTCTGGCTGCTGCTTCCCATCCTCCTTCTTTAATTGACGTGGAGGACGCCTCGCGCCATCCACACTGCTGGGCCAAATCTTGTGTCTGCACACAGAAATTGAGGCTCGCACCTGTACACTATGCTTTACCCTACTGCGGGCATAGCCAAAAGCATAAATGCGCATGCGTCCACAGTAGGGAAATGCATACAGTGCAGGCACGAACTGCGATTTCTGTGCACAAGTGCAAGATTTCGCCCAGCAATGTGAATGACATGGGACGTTATCCACGTCAATTAAAGAAAGAGCACGGCGAGCAGCAGCTGAGGGGCGGGGTGGAGATGGAAACATCGCCCATCAGACCGGACAGACCGGAACACCATGCAGTGCGAGAGAATTTCCAAAGGTTTTTGAGTGGTCTACAGAAGGACTCAGATGGGTTATTTAAGCATATATTGAATGCAGCACAGACGCTGAATAGGGTGATAGTTTTAGTTCATATAGGACAAAACTGGTAACAGGTTCCCTTTAAGTAAAATGTATTGAACAATGCAAGTGAATGAAAGTCATGTTATTTGCATCCATTAACACATACAGTACAGACCAAAAGTTTGGACACACCTTCTCATTTAAAGATTTTTCTGTATTTTCATGACTTTGAAAATTATACATTCACACTGAAGGCATCAAAACTATGAATTAACACATGTGGAATTACATACTTAGCAAAAAAGTGTGAAACAACTGAAAATATGTCTTATAATCTAGGTTCTTCAAAGTATCCACCTTTTGCTTTGATGACTGCTTTGCACACTCTTGGCATTCTCTTGATGAGCTTCAAGAGGTAGTCACCGGAAATGGTTTTCACTTCACAGGTGTGCCCTGTCAGGTTTAATAAGTGGGATTTCTTGCCTTATAAATGGGGTTGGGACCATCAGTTGTGTTGTGCAGAAGTCTGGTGGATACACAGCTGATAGTCCTACTGAATAGACTGTTAGAATTTGTATTATGGCAAGAAAAAAGCAGCTAAGTAAAGAAAAATGAGTGACCATCATTACTTTAAGAAATGAAGGTCAGTCAGTCCGAAAAATTGGGCAAACTTTGAATATGTCCCCAAGTGCAGTTGCAAAAACCATCAAGCGCTACAAACAAACTGGCTCACTTGAGGACCGCCCCAGGAAAGGAAGACCAAGAGTCACCTCTGCTTCTGAGGATAAGTTTATCCAAGTCACCAGCCTCAGAAATCGCAGGTTAACAGCAGCTCAGATTAGAGGCCAGGTCAATGCCACACAGAGTTCTAGCAGCAGACACATCTCCTCAACAACTGTTAAGAGGAGACTTTGTGCAGCAGGCCTTCATGGTAAAATAGCTGCTAGGAAACCACTGCTAAGGACAGGCAACAAGCAGAAGAGACTTGTTTGGACTAAAGAACACAAGGAATGGACATTACACCAGTGTAAATCTGTGCTTTGGTCTGATGAGTCCAAATTTGAGATCTTTGGTTCCAACCACCGTGTCTTTGTGCGACGCAGAAAAGGTGACCGGATGGACTCTACATGCCTGGTTCCCACCGTGAAGCATGGAGGAGGAGGTGTAATGGTGTGGGGGTGCTTTGCTGGTGACACTGTTGGGGATTTACTCAAAATTGAAGGCATACTGAACCAGCATGGCTACCACAGCATCTTGCAGCGGCATGCTATTCCATCCGGTTTGCGTTTAGTTGGACCATCATTTATTTTTCAACAGGACAATGACCCCAAACACACCTCCAGGCTGTGTAAGGGCTATTTGACCAAGAAGGAGAGTGATGGGGCGCTGCTCCAGATGACCTGGCCTCCACAGTCACCAGACCTGAACCCAATCGAGATGGTTTGGGGTGAGCTGGACCGCAGAGTGAACGCAAAAGGGCCAACAAGTGCTAAGCATCTCTGGGAACTCCTTCAAGATTGTTGGAAGACCATTTCCGGTGACTACCTCTTGAAGCTCATCAAGAGAATGCCAAGAGTGTGCAAAGCAGTCATCAAAGCAAAAGGTGGCTACTTTGAAGAACCTAGAATATAAGACATATTTTCATTTGTTTCACACTTTTTTGTTAAGTATATAATTCCACATGTGGTAATTCATAGTTTTGATGCCTTCAGTGTGAATGTACAATTTTCAAAGTCATGAAAATACAGAAAAATCTTTAAATGAGAAGGTGTGTCCAAACTTTTGGTCTGTACTGTATATTAAGCTTTTTGCCAAGAGAAAGTTTTGCTAAGCAGAATTCTGTAATTTCAGAGAATATTTACTGTCCTCTACTAGGCCGCAACTGAAGCCTGTTCTGGTCAGCACAGGAAACAGCAGGTCTGTGACCCATAAAAAACAGTTTGACTTTCTTTTGAGACTTTTGGAGACCACAAAATGTAAATTAATAATTATGAACCAACTAAGTCTGTAGAGTCGTAAGTTCCAATTCTGACAGGTATTGTTTTGGGGGGTTTTTGCTTGTATTTTTTCACCTGCATTTTACAATAGATAAAGGGGGTTATCCAGTAGTGGACAGCCCCTTTAAGTAAAAGAAAGGGAAACTATGTGCAATCCTTACATATAAATTGTGTGATATTAAATTTAGAGGTAAATTCCACAGGTCAAAGGGCAATTGAAATAGAGTCTAATGTAGATCACCTGAAAAGTACATACATCCAATTGTGGAACTTATTATTATTGCAAGGTCTATTGATTAAAAAGTATTTTGTTTATGGACAAACCCTTAAAGGTGTTAAAATGAGTTAAGTACATATGCATATGTTCTGGGAAGAGAAGCGTTAAGAATTTTTCATCTTTAATAAAAAAAAATTGCTATACTAATCTTACGAAACTTACTAAATGTTTATTGTGGTATATTGTGGGTGAAAGGTTACCCATTGTATATGTGAAGTCCCTGCTCGGTAGTAGGAGGTTGTGGCCTTCGATATTTAAAGCTGCGGCTGACTGATACCTTCAAGTGGAAGACGTGGTGTCTATGTGCTTATTTCAGTTTGAGCAGTAGGTCCATGATTGAGACAACTGGTTAGGAACGCGGAGCCATGTTCCCAGCAGTCATGCACAGACGTTCCCTGAAACCTCTGGATGTATCATAAATGTATATTTTATTGTTTGTGGAGAGACTTTTTTTTAATATGTATTTCACAAGTAGTAGTAGCCTTACTGTATTAGAGCAGTCACATATACTAGTGGATATAATCTTTGAGCTAAATAAACATATTTTACACTGTTGGAACATATGGACCCATTCATTTAGTCACGCTAGTTTTCCATTCTGTGTTAGTAAATTTACTGTATGATGTAAATTTTTTAAGGATAGGGTACAACTATATCTGAACCCTCATAGTCATTTATGACTGCATGACTACGTGGGATCTTAAAGGGGTTTTCCCACGAACAAAAGTTAATTTTAAAAATTGTCTGTGTCTGACCGTGTACGGAACATACCACATCTCCTGACAGGGGAGGAAGCAAAAGACCATACAGATATTACAGCAGGAGATCGCAGAGGATTCATTTTGTGAGGTAAAATATTGTTTAAAAACAGGCAGTGAAATATTTTACCTCACAAAATGAATCTTCTGCGATCCCTGCAGTAATGTCTGTATTGTCTCCCCCCCGCCCCGGAGATGTGGTATGTTCCGTACACGGTCAGATACAGACAATTTTTGAAATGAACTTATGTACGTGGGAAAACCCCTTTAAGTTCAACTGCACTTTCCATTGTTGTCATGTTAACCCTTTTCTCACCATCACCTCTTCCTTTTCTTCTTGTTCCTCTTATTTCTTGGCTATTCATCTATTTTTCTAGACCTGCATTTAACTGTGTGATTCTTCAATGTATCAGAGTACATGACTGCTAGGATTACTTGTCAAGTCTAGATAGAGAATCTATTGCTGGATTTTTTTCATTGGTAAGCCCTGGTGTTCTAGGCCAGGCAATAGGGAAATGTATTTCCAAAATCTTGTATTAAGAATGAGGACAATGAAGTCCACATCACATAGTACGATTAACAGAACCACCAGCAAGCACTTTTAAAAGTACCAGATCACAATTACAAATGAAAGTCATTCAAACACAAAGCCACAATATTCACATTTTACAAATGTCATCTGTAGTTTAATTGGTAAATAATTTTAAAGTATTTTTATTTTCCTAGCTGGATTGGAAAATACACCCCAAAATGATTTTGCTATCAGATCTCTTAAACAAGGTAATGCATTCAAAGATTTAAAAATAGATATTAAAATAATAATTTGTAAATATGGGAACCTGCATGTAACTTCATATCTGTAGTTTAAATCATATTTTAAGTAATATTTAGTAGAAATTAATCTAAGTCATAGACGCTGCAGTTCTCCATATTCGCCTCCGAGCGCCGCTGTTCACCAATAAGCAAAATATTCTGCAAATCCAGAATCGCCTCCATGATGCAGACAGTGTTCAACTGCAAGAAGAAATACACAGCATTTCACACTGGGATGTGCCGGGTACAGGACTCATAAAGAAGAGGGATTATTTTCTGCTGGATTATAAATATATCAAGGATTTTTATATTTCTGGTGAGAAGAAGGATGGCCGGATTACAACTGCAGGAAGGACAATCAATGCAAGGACTCAGATGGCAAGTAATATTTCCCTTCTTATTTTCCTGGCTGTGTCATTCAGTCTCTGGTCAGATTCATTATTCCATTAATGAAGAATTAAGAAAAGGTTCTATTGTGGGAAATGTAGCAAAGGATCTTGCACTAAATATTAAGGAGCTGTCAAATCGGAAATTTCGCATTGTTTCTCGGATTTCTGAGAAATATTTCAGTATTAATTTGGATAATGGAAACCTGTACATTGCTGATAGGATAGACAGGGAGACATTGTGCAGAGCTGCAGCTGATTGTGTCCTTACATTTGATGCTGTGGTGGAAAATCCACTAAATGTCTTCAGTATAAAGATTGATATTCAGGATATAAATGATAATCCTCCTACATTTATACACGATACAGTTAGAATAGCATTAAGTGAAGCAACCTCCCCAGGCAGAAGGTTTGTTTTGCAAAAAGCAGAAGATCTGGATGTGGGTATTAATTCTCTGATCAGCTACAGACTGAGTGCAAATGAGCATTTTATGTTGGGAGAAGAGACAGGCATTGATGGCAGTGAATTTCCAGAGCTTATTCTAGAAAAGTCCTTAGATCGGGAGACAGAAAGCAAGTATGAACTCACTCTAACTGCTTTTGACAGTGGAAAACCTGCACAATCTGGGACTACAATAATAAAGGTCGTGGTTACAGATTTAAATGATAACGTTCCTATCTTTACTCAAAACTTCTACAAAGTATCTGTGAAAGAAAATATACCGGTGAATTCTACAATTCTGCAGGTCAGTGCAAGTGATGAAGATGAAGGAGTCAATGCACAGATCACTTACTCATTTAGTACAATGGCAAATAATATTCTCCAAACGTTTATTATAAATCCTGAAAATGGAGAAATAAAAGCAAGAAAACTTTTAGATTATGAAGAGACGAAAAATTATGAAGTTTCGGTTCAAGCCAAAGATGGAGGAGGCCTCGCTGCTCATGCCAAGGTTTTAATAGAAGTAATAGATGAAAATGATAATGCTCCTCAGATATCAATCACTTCATTATCGACCCCTATTGCCGAGGACTCCATATTGGGCACAGTCGTAGCACTACTGGAAATTCGTGATCAAGATTCTGGAGAAAACGGAGAAGTTCAGTGTCTGATTACAGATGAAGTGCCATTTCAGGTTGTGTCCTCAGCAAGTAATTTCTATAAAATTCTAACAAAAAGTAATATGGACAGAGAAAGAATATCATCCTATAACATCACAGTACAAGCCTCTGATAAAGGTTCTCCAGAAATGACTTCTAGAATAGTGATACAACTGGACGTATCGGACATCAATGACAATGCGCCAGTGTTTGAGAAATTGACTTACACCGCATTTGTGCCAGAAAATAATGCACAAGGAGCTTCAATATTCAGTATTCAAGCAAAAGATATGGACAGAGGAGACAATGCTAAAGTATTTTATTCAATATCTAGTAAAAATAAGGAGGAAACACCAATGTCAAACTACATATCTATTAATCCAGTAACAGGAGTGATTTATGCACAACAATCATTTGATTATGAGCAGCATAAAGAATTTAATATCCAAATCATCGCCAGAGACAATGGATCACCATCATTAAATGGCAGTACCACACTAAGAATTTCTGTTGTTGACCAGAATGATAATTCACCACTCATTCTGTATCCATCACCAGAGGTTGATAGCTCCATATTTGAGATGGTTCCTTGGACCTCAGAACAAGGATCTTTAGTATCTAAGGTGGTGGCAGTGGACGCTGACTCTGGACATAATGCCTGGTTGTCTTACTTTCTACAATCTTCAGAACCATCACTCTTCACCATTGACCAGCACACCGGAGAGATCAGGACCCTGAAAGTTTTTCAAGAAAAAGATACAGTAAAACATGGAATTGTGGTTCTAGTAAAAGACAATGGGATTCCCTCCCGCTCAGCTTCAGTCACTTTTAATATTGTGGTAGCTCTTAATTTTCAACAAGTTCTTCCTGAATTGAACAGTCAATCTGGTAAAATAGAGCCACAGTCCAACCTACAATTCTACTTGGTGATTGCCTTAGCTCTGATTTCCTTTTTCTTCATGCTGACTGTGATTATTGCAGTTGTCATTAAGTGCAAAGATTCCAAATCCAATACTTCATTTGGACCTTTGAGTACAAGTCTATACCCACAGATTGATCCCAGATTTATTTCCCAATTCAACCCTGGGTCATTACCTCTGCCATATTCCTATGACGTTTGTGTAACTCTGGATCCAAGTGAGCGAGAATTTGCTTTCCTCCAACCTCAACACAATGTTCCCGTGGACAGTCTAATAGATGCCGATGATCCAGGAATCGTAAATGAAAGTTTACAGAACTCTTCACCTGCAGAAAATCTTATATCACAGGTACCTTTTATAATTTTATCTTTTTTTCTATAATGTTTTATATTGGAATCTCAAAACTATGTTTTGTAATTGTGTTCCTTACTTAATTGGTAGTCCCATCTCATAAATTTATGTCACGTCCAAAGGATATGCTCTAAAGGTATAGTGGCTGTGGATCCTGACTGTACTATACATTTATTCCATTTCCTGTGGATAAGCTTTAAATTTTCCAGATGTTAATACCCCGTAAAATGTATTGAACAATGCAAGTGAATGAAATTAATTTTATTTGCAATCTGTAACATTCATAAAGTGTGATTTGGTTTCTCTTGCATCTATGAACTTCAGATAAAACATGGATATTAAGATTTTTGCCAAGACAAAGTTTTGCTAAGCAAAATTTTGCAATTTCAGAGAACATTTACTGTCCTCTACTTGGCCGCAACTGAAGCCTGTGCTGGTGATGACAACATTAATATGATCCACCAGGTGGGCAGCACAAGAAACAGCAGGACTGTGACCCACAAGAAAACAGTTTGACTTTCTTTTGATACTTTTAGAGGCCACAAAATGTGAATTAAAAATTATGACCCAACAAAGTCTGTAGGGTCGTAATGTCCAGGTCTGGAAGGTATTGGTTTGGGGTTTTTTGTTTGTTTTTTTCTCACCTAACTTATCCAATTGATAAAATAAGTTATACAGTAGTGGACAACCCCTTTAAGTTAAAGAAAGTGAAACTACATGGAAACCTTAAATACTGTATAAACTGAATGATATTAAATATAGAGATAAATTCCAGATATCACAAAGCGCTATTTAAATAAAGCGTCTAATGTAGATCACCTGAAAAGTATACACATCCAATTGTGGAACTTATTTTTATTATTGCAAGGTCTGTTGGTTAAAATGTATTTTACTTGTGTACTTTAAGGGGTTAAAATGAGTTAAGCGCATATGCGTATGTTCTGCGGAGGGAAGAGTTATAACTTTTTCATCTTTAATAAAAAAAATCTTTGCTATACTGATCTTATAAAACATAGTAAATGTTTATTATGGTATATTGGGGGTGAAAGGTTACTTGTATATGTGAAGTCACAGCTCGGTGGTGGAAGGTTCTGGCCTTGGACGTTCTATTTTATGGGTTAATGCTGTGGCTGACTGATACCTTCAAGAGAAAAACTTGGTGTCTATGTGTTTATTTCAGTTTGGGCAATAGGTCCATGATTGACGCAACTGGTTAGCAACGCGGAGCCATGTTCTTAGCAGTCATGCACAGACGTTCTCTCATTTATCATAAATGCAGATTTTATTGTTTGTGGAGAGACTTTTTTTTTATGTGCATTTCAAAAGTATTGGTAGACATACTGTAGTGCACTCACATATACTAATGGATATAATCTTTGAGCTATACAAACATATTTGAAACTGTTGGAAGATATGGACCCATTCATTTAGTAAAAATAGTTTTAAATTATATGTCAGTAAATTTACTGTATGATGTAAATTTTTTAAGGATAGAGTACAACCATATCTGAACTGTCATGGAGTCATCGTGAGATCTTTAATTCAACAGCACCTTCCATTATTATCATTTTAACCCTTTTCTCCCCATCGAGAGAAAATAGCAAATAAATCCCTAAACAGGGAGATATGTGGCATTGTCTCAAAATTATAAACAGAGAAAACCAGCAGAAATGATAACTAAAACTTAACCTTTAATATTAAGAATTTTAAAAGGTCATAAACATAGACCCGCATACAAAGATGCATTAAAACAGGAACAAATAGACAAACATAACCTCCATGGGTGCTATGTTCACCTCCAATTGAATATAGAATTGACAATATCAACTACAAATTATGTGCAGTCAATCCTAACCGAAATTCTATAAATCAAGAAATGTGGTAATATATTAATAAAAGTGTTCAATCCATAATACATTATTCATATCAAAAAAGGATTGATCTCACTCCTCAATTAGTTTTATTTTCAATTGGTATGGAAGATGTTGATCCATCGCTCAGATCTATTCTGATACATATCCTTTTGGTCACCAAAAATACCATAGCTTTTCATTGGAAAGATGCAAATCCCCCACTTTTCTCTGACATAATAGAAAAAATTAAAATCCATAAAATATATGAACAAAAATTTGCTATAGCTAATAATTGTTTCAATAGATTCTCAAAAAAGTGGTTGCATTGGTCGGAAATTTTTCATTAATCGATCAGACCTTGACACTCAACCTTTCAAGTGGTAGTAATTTTTGATAGTATATGCATTTATCTTATTTTACTATTTGAATTTTCATTGATACAACTCATTGTAAACCTGAGTTCTTCCATGTTTATTTGTTTGTATTGTCTACCCCCTTGTATTTTTCCCTTACCCTGATAAATTTTCCCTAATTTTCTTTGTTAATTTTAAAAAAATGAATAAAATTATTGGAATATGAAAAAAGGATTGATCTCACCCAAATTGCATATCGATTACTCTGTTTTTTGTTCAAGGTAATGGAGCATCACAGTATTGAGATACTGGCCATGAGTATTCACCCAACACGTTTCTTCCTCTATCAGGCTACTAGGTACACATGAATTGGCCAATTTATGGCTAAGATTTCTCATTTATTTCTATTTTTTACAGCAGTAATGCTATTCATATTTCATATATTTCATGTTCGCATACTTAGCGTTACAGAGTGCTACTTTGTTTGTTAGTTGTATATGGAGATGGCTGCTCCTAGTAAGCAACTGTTCACACCTATTTTTTGTTTTGGAAGTGCTGGTCAGTTTTTTCTGTTCCTCTATCAGGGTTCATCAGGGGAATTCAGAATACTTCATCCAATAAAAGAAATGGGGTCCCACTTTTGCTCACGGATAAAATTTATGGGCTTTGATAGTGTAAAAAAAACACCCAAGGGAGGGAACTGGGATAGATCCATCCTACAGTGTGAGACAAGATGGATCTATTATTTGAAAACAATTTCCCTCTGGATCCTGAATGAACAACTTCCCTTCAGTAGCTTCATCTGAATAGGGAATAATAGGGTCTCTTGTGAGGGAAAACCGACATCAAACACTGTTCCTGTTTTAATGCATCTTTGTATGTCGGTCTATGTTTAAGACCTTTAAAAACTCTTAATATTAAAGGTTAACTTTTAGGTCTCATATCTGCTGGTTTTCTCTTTTCTCACCATCACCTCCTCCTTTTCTTCTTTTTCCTCTTATTACTTGTCTATATATCTATATTTATAGACCTGCATTTAACTGTGTGACTCTTTTATTTATCGGAGTATATTACTGCTAGGATTACTTGTCAAAGGTACATACATTTAAAAAATATATGATAGATAAATAGATAGATAGATCAATCAATCGATCGCTGGATTTTTTTCATTGGTAAGCCCTGGTATTCTAGGCCAGGCAATCGTGAAATGTATTTTCATAATCTTGAGAATGAGAACAATGAAGTCCACATCACATAGCACGATTAACAAAACCACCAGCAAGCACTTTTAAAATTACAAGTACCAAATCACAATTACAATTGAAAGTCATTCAAACACAAATCCACAAAATTCACGCTTTACAACTGTCATCTGTAGTTTAATGGATAAGTGATTAAAAAGTATTTTCATTTTTCTAATTGAGATTGAAAATACACCCCAAAATGATTTTGCTATCAGATCTCTTAAGGTAATGCATTTAAAGATTTAAAAATAGATATTGAAATAATCATTTGTAAATATGGGAATCTGTATGTCTCTTCATATCTGGAGTTAAATTGATGTTTTCAGTAATATTTGGTAAAAATACATCTAAGTCACAGACACTGCAGTTCCCAATATTCGCCTCAGAGCGCCGCTGTTCACCAATAAGCAAAATATTCTGCAAATCCAGAATCGCCTCCATGATGCAGACAGTGTTCAACTGCAAGAAGAAATACACAGCATTTCACACTGGGATGTGCCGGGTACAGGACTCATAAAGAAGAGGGATTATTTTCTACTGGATTATAAATATATCAAGAATTATTATATTTCTGGTGAGAAGGATGGCCGGATTACAACTGCAGGAAGGACAATCAATGCAAGGACTCAGATGGCAAGTAATATTTCCCTTCTTATTTTCCTGGCTGTGTCATTCAGTCTCTGGTCAGATTCATTATTCCATTAATGAAGAATTAAGAAAAGGTTCTATTGTGGGAAATTTAGCAAAGGATCTTGAATTAAATGTTAAGGATCTCTCCAGAAGGAAATTACGTATTGTGTCTGAAATCTCTGACAAATATTTTAGCATTAATCCAGATAATGGAAACCTGTACATTGCTGATAGGATAGACAGGGAGACATTGTGCAGAGCTGCAGCTGATTGTGTCCTTACATTTGATGTTGTTGCTGAAAATCCACTAAATGTCTTCAGTATAAAGATTGATATTCAGGATATAAATGACAATCCTCCTTCATTTGTCCATGACATATTGGCATTGGAAATGAGTGAATCTACTTTGCGAGGAGCAAAATTTGTACTTCAAAAAGCAGAAGATCTGGATGTCAGTGTTAATTCCCTGATCAGCTACAGACTCAGTGAGAACCAGTATTTTGCTCTTGGAGAGAAGGTCAGCACTGATGGCAGTGTATTTCCAGAGCTGATACTAGAGAAACCTCTAGACCGAGAGACACAGAACAAGCATGAACTCATCCTCACAGCTTCTGATGGTGGAAATCCTGTACAGACAGGCACTGCCCTAATTACTATCATCATCAATGATATCAATGATAATTCTCCAGTATTTACCCAGGATGTATATAAAGTAAGTGTCAGAGAAAATATACCGGTGAATTCTACAATTCTGCAGGTCAGTGCAAGTGATGAAGATGAAGGAGTCAATGCACAGATCACTTACTCATTCAGCACAAAAGAAAATCACATTCTTCAGACATTTGCTATCAGTCCCAGAAATGGAGAGATTAAAACTAAAGAAAATTTGGATTATGAAAAAAGTATTTACTATGAAATTTCAGTAGAAGCCAAAGATGGAGGAGGCCTCGCTGCTCATACTAGGGTGTTAATAGAAATAACAGATGAAAATGACAATGCTCCTGAGATATCTATAACCTCATCATCAGATCTTGTTCCTGAGGATTCTCCCCCTGGTACTGTAGTAGCTCTGATTAAGGTTCATGACCGTGACTCAGGAGAAAATGGTGAAGCTCAATGTATAATATCAGGCGATTTACCATTTCAACTATTATCATCAGCAAGTAATTTTTACAAAATTGTTACAAAAAGTAGTCTAGACAGAGAAAAAATATCATCCTACAATATCACAATACAAGCATCAGACAAAGGGTCTCCAGAAAAGATTTCTAGAAAATGTTTTAGGCTTGATGTATCAGATGTCAATGACAATGCTCCAGTGTTTGAGAAATTAGGTTATTCTGCATTTATACCAGAAAATAATTCACCAGGAGCTTCAATATTTAGTATTCAAGCAAAAGATATAGACAGTGAGGACAATGCAAAGATAACGTATTCTATACTTATTAAAAGTAGTGAAGATCCCTGGTCTTCCTATATCTCCATGAATCCAGTAACTGGGGTCATTTATGCTCAGAAGTCTTTTGATTATGAGAAGCATAAAGAGTTTAATATCCAAATCATCGCCAGAGACAATGGATCTCCATCTCTGAACAGCAGTACAACACTAAGAATATGTATAGTAGACCAGAATGATAATTCACCAGTGATTCTGTACCCATCACCAGAGGTTGATAGCTCAACATTTGAGATGGTTCCTTGGACCTCAGAACAAGGCTCTTTAGTATCTAAGGTGGTGGCTGTGGACGCTGACTCTGGACACAATGCCTGGTTGTCTTACTTTTTACAATCTTCAGAACCATCACTCTTCACCATTGACCAGCACACAGGAGAGATCAGGACATCACGTGGATTTCACGAAAAGGACATCATGAAACATGGAATTGTGGTTCTATTAAAAGACAATGGGATTCCCTCCCGCTCAGCTTCAGTCACTCTAACCATGGTGATTGCTGATCATTTTCATCAGGTTCTTCCTGAGCTGAGCAGTCAGTCTAACAAAGAAGAATCTCAGTCCAACCTACAATTCTACTTGGTTATCGCTTTGGCACTGATTTCCTTTTTCTTCATATTGACTGTAATTATTGCAGTTGTCTCCAAATACAAAGAGTCTAAATCTTCTTCATTTGGGTCCTTGAGTACAAGTCTATACCCACAGATTGATCCCAGATTTATTTCACAATTCAACCCTGGGACATTACCTCTGCCATATTCCTATGATGTTTGTGTAACTCTGGATCCAAGTGAGCAGGAATTTGCTTTCCTTAAACCTCAGCACAATGTTCCTGTGGACAGTCTAATAGATGCTGATGACTCAGGAATGGGAAATGAAATAATGAAGAACTCTACACCTGCAGAAAATCTTATTGCACAGGTATGTGTTCACATTTCATGAAAAATGCTACTCCAATTAAAGTACATAAAATAGAAATTCCTTTGTTAAATGATAAGTCAAAAAGTCTTTTTATCTAGGATGATTCAGAAATAGCTTATTGGACTTATCACTAGTATGTCCTCTGTATAAAATGTAAATCTCCTAAGGAACAGAATGGCTTTAGACATCAGAGGGATCTAATCTGTTTTCTTCCTTTTACTAATAAACCAATAGAGTATTTGGCTCGAGATGTTTCCATAAAGGGGTATTCCCATCTCCAAGATTCTATCCCAATATGTAGTAGGTGTAATAATAAAACTATTAGCAAATACCCCCAATTGGAAATGTAGTATAGTTCTTCTGATTTGCTATCTCGCTTACCCTATGTGCAGGGCATTGCAGCAGCTTAGGTATCCATGGTGACAACTACTAACAGCAAACTAACTAACTGTCACTATATGAGTGGTCATAACCATGGATACCTAAGCTACTGCAATGCCTGCACATGGGATAAGCAACGAACCAGAAGAACTATACTACATTTCTAACTGGAGGTATTTTCTAGTATTATTATTATTACGCCTACTACATATTGGGATAAGATCTTGGAAATGGAAATACCCTATTAAATTAATGTGGTTTTATTTAGCTTTGCTTGACTGTTGCTAAAGTACATTTTGTCCTTGATATTACAATGTAGCAAACTTATGTTATTGAAATAAAATACCTCTCATATTAGAAATTATTTACATGTGTGGATGTATAATACTTTTAAATTTACACTTTTTTTCTTAGTAACTATGGTTTGACTGTCCCAATAAAGTACTACACAATACTCTGGTGGTGGAAGGCACTGATGGAATAACGGTCTGCAAAAGTTCAGCAAAAGACCTTGGTCCCGATTGGTCATTTGCGTTTTTAAGTTGTTTCTTTTTTTGTTTTATGGTATTCATTGATATTTTTGTAGCAAATTCTTCAAAATGATGCACATGGTTCATTTCTTTCATACAATATAGTATTGTCCTTGAGAGTAGTATCCTCCTTGAACTTCACACTGATTTTGGCCTTAAAAAGCACTCCCATCAAAATTATCTTCTTAATATATTGCAGTCATCATATTATAGAGCACTGTGTACTTACAATTGCTCATTTCACCTTTTTACCCAGATAATTCTTCTCTTTTCCATTAGGTTTATGACATGACATAATTAAAAACTGACTAGCTGAATCCTTCTAAGCTCTATGTAGAAACAGGGAGTCAATTTTCTCATATGCGTCATCACTGCAAAAGTCCCTGGAAGGAGGGAGGAGATGAGTCAGGACTAGTGTTGAGTGAATTTGTTCGGCATTTCAAATTCGGGTTCGTGTTCAGGGTTTCGGCTTGTTTGCGCCAAAAAATCGTCTCCGCCCATGAACATCCCTGATTTGCCACGCTGTCACGCAGATGTCATCTATGTGACAGCATGGAAAATCAGGGATGTTCATGGGCGGAGCCGATTTTTTGTCGTGAACAAGCCGGAACCCCAAACACAAACCCGAATTTGAAATGCCGAACAGATTCGCTCCACACTAGTCAGGAGGAGCTGAAGAGGGGATTGATTTATACAGGAAATAAAGACTTCCTGTTTCTACATAGAACAGAAAAAAAAGAGGAATTAGCTGGGTAGAAAGGCAAAAGGAGCAATAGTAATTACACAGTGCTATATAATATGAGGACTGCAATATATTAAGAGGAGTGCTTTTTTAAGGGGAATCTGTCAAAAGGATCAACTCTCCTAAGCTGTCTCTAATGGCATGCAGGTTATGATAATTTGAACAAAATGATACCTTGATATTTGTGATTCAATGACGAATTCCAGAGATATCCACATTTTTTAAATATGTAAATGAGCTGTTAAGATCCATGAAACGGACATAAATCTCGATGAGAATCTGCCTCCAGAGCTTATTTTAAATAAAAGGGGATGTTACCAGAGTGAGACATGTAGATCAGGAGAACAGACTGTCAATCATTTCATGTCTCACACTGGTAACGCCCGCTATTATTTAAAATAAGCTCTGAAGGCAGATTCTTGGGGAGATCTATGTCCGGGAACAGTTTATTTACATAGTAAAAAAATGTGGATTTCTTTGGATTAAGACATCGGATCGCAGATATCAAGGTATCATTTTATTCAACTCGCTATATTCTGCATGCTCATATAGACGGCATAGAGGTGTTCATCCTGCTGGCCGATGCCCTTTAAGTAGTATTATTTAAACTTTTTATACTTTGTGAAGCCTGTTACAATTTATTATTATAGCCAAAGCAGATACAGGAAATTCTACAAATTATTGAATAGGACCTGTATTTATAGTATACAGTACACTACCTTTTATGTGATATATGTACGATTATGTATATAGAGTGGATATATACACCTACTTCCTGATTCAGGGTCATTGAGGTGCAAGTTGATATTTATTTTTTTTGTTTGTTTGCTTTTTTAATCATAAGCTGTCTGTTAAAACATTTGTCGTATTTCAAACAAAATAAAGAGGCATAAATATTGTATATTTTTTGGTGGCCCACCTTTAAAATATCAGCATAACCAATCAAACTTAAGATGTATATTTACAATAGATGCATACCTGCACTCTGTGGGGCCAAAGATAATGTTTATGGTGGTACTATATCTCATCTCTCTCTTCTGCTGCAGATGTCAGGGAAAATGAGAACTGTAGAAAGATTTTATGTGCCCAAACTTATTGCTCTAGGGGAGATAAGCTGCCGGTTGAAGAGTCTAGCAGTGTCTTACTCCCTTCTTCCTACTGAGAACACATTAATACTCAACCAAATCCAATATGTGTGTATAGAGGGGGGTGTCCAGAAAGATAGTTGTCAGTCAAATAATCATTCAGATGGCAGCTATCTAATGGGCAAGGTCAGACATACAATTATATTTTCTAAACCATATGAATATACTTGGATTACAATAGAATTGTATGCCTATGTTGATAGACCATCAAATTTATGGTTGATACAAATATTTCAGCTATTGCCTCATATCTTTGAGAGTTCAGATAAAATTCTGGGCTAAAGAAATGTATTTTTTTGTCAATAAAGATTTTTAACTTCTATTAAAGATTATTTATAGACTTTATCAATAAAATAATGTTAGAATCCAAAGTTTTCAAAATTCAAAAATCTTCCAGGACATTTAATTAATGTTGTAAAAGACCCGGTGAATGTTTCCAAGCCTATGTTACTTAACTCCTGAAACTACAGGTGCCCTGTGTTCCTGCAAAATTCAAGCCATATATGTCAGGAGTCAGACAGGAAGAACACCAGGTCACAAATTAATGGGGAGCCATATGTAACTTGTACAGTGGCTTGCAAAAGTATTCACCCCCTTTGCATTTTTCATATTTTGCTATCTCACAAACGTGAAATTTCACTTTTTGGGGGGTTTGCATCAGTTCATGTAAAGAACATGCCTATAACTGTGAACATTTGATTTTCTTTTTATTGTGAAACCAACAACAAATAGGACAAAATAACTGAAAACTTCAGTGTGCATAACTATTCACCCCCCTAAAGTCAGTACTTTGTAGAGCCTCCTTTTGTGGCAATTACAGCTGTAAGTCGCTTTGGATAAGTTTTTCTGAGCTTTAAACATCTTGCCACAGGGACTTTTGTCCATTCCTCAGTGCAAAACTGCTCCAACTCCTTCAAATTATATGGTTTCCTTTGGTGAACCGCAATCTTAAAGTTTAACTATAGATTCTCAACTGGATTAAGGTCTGGGCTTTGACTAGGCCACTCCAAAACATTTACATATTTCCTTTTAAACCACTCGAGTGTTGCTTTAGCAGTATGCTTTGGGTCATTGTCTTGTTGGAAGGTAAACCTCCATTACAGTCTCAAGTCACTGACAGACTAAAACAGGTTTTGCTCAAGGATATCCCTGTATTTCGCACCATCCATCTTCCCCTCGATTCGGACCGTTTTCCCTGTCTTTGCTGCTGAAAAAACATCCCCACACCATGAGGCTACCCCCACCATTTTTCACTGTCGGGATTGTGTTCTTGGGGTGATGAACTGTGTTGATTTGGTGACAGACATAGCATTTACCTTGGTGGCCAAAAAGTTAAATTTTGGTCTCATCTGACCACAGCGCCTTTCTCCATGCATTTGGGGAGTCTCTCACATGTTTTTTGGCAAACTCAAAACGAGCCTTATAATTTTTGTGCGTAAGTAAAGGCTTTTTTTCTGCCTACTCTTCCATAAAGGCCACCTCTATGGAGTGTATGGCTTATTGTGGTCATATGGACAGATACTCCAGTCTCTGCTTGGGAACTCTGCAGCTCCTACAGGGTTACCTTTGGCCTCTGAGTTGCCTGTCTGATTAATGCCTTCCTTGCCCATGTTCTTTCCATTTGATGATAATAAATTTGATGGAGCTCTGGGAGATCATTAGAGATTGGGATATTTTTTCATAACCTAACCCTGACTTGTACCTCTCAACAACTTTGTCCCTGTCTTGTACAGAGATCTCCTTGGTCTTCATGGTGTTGTTTGGTTAGTGGTGCCTTTTGCTTAATGGTGTTGCAGCCTCTGTGGTCTTTCAGAAAAGGTGTGTATATACCGACAGACCATGGGACACTTAGATTGCACATAGGTGGACTTTCTTTCACTAAGCATGTGACTCATGAAGGTAATTGCTTGCACCAGAAATTTTTAGGGGCTTTTTAGCAAAAGAGGTGAATACATATGCAGATACCAAATTTTAGTTATTTTATCCCATAAATTAAATTTATGCCTATATTTTTTTCACTTCACCAACTTGAACTATTTAGTGCTGATGCATCACACACAAATTGGATTACAAAAATATTTAAACACAGGTTGTAATGTAACAAAATAGGTAAAAAGCCAAGGTGGTGACTACGTTGGCAAGTCACTGTATATTATATAATGCTTGTAGGGAGACCAAAAACATTAAAGTTTGTAGAAGAGTTTACACAGCGAGACAAATATATTTCAAAAGTCATTTTAAAGACAATTTTTAGCTTTTTCCATGATTTCATTTTCCATAAGAAGGGTGTAAAATTGACCTGCTTAATATTTCTACCCACTAATATAGTAAAAGTAATTCTTGAAAAACATAAAAGCCATGCTACCCACAGTCTCAACTAAAATTGGTCACTTTTAGGGTTTATTTTAGGTTTGTCATTTCTCTCTATAGCAATATTTTTCAATTGATTTGTACAGTATATTAACAGTGTACCAACTGTCTGGATGTCATAGAATCATAGAATGTTAGAGTTGGAGGGGACCTCCAGGGTCATCGTGTCCAACTGTCTGCTCAATGCAGGAGTCACTAAACCATCTCAGACAGATGTCTGTCCAGCCTCTGTTTGAAGACTTCCATTGAAGCAGAACTCATCACCTCTCGTGGCTGCCTGTTCCACTCATTGATCACTCTCACTGTCAAAAAGTTTTTTATAATATCTAATCTGTATCTTCTCCCATTCAGCTTCATCCCATTGCTTCTAGTCTTTATCTGTGCAAATGAGAATAAAGCTGATCCCTCTACAGTGGGTCAGCCCTGTAGATATTTGTAGACAGCTATTAAGTCTCCTCTCAGTCTTCTCTTTTGCAAGCTAAACATTCCCAAATCCTCTAACCGTTCTTCATTTGATTATGCTTGCCAGTTTGAGGCATCATCATGTGTTTGTACATGATTTGCATACTTGTGGTCATGTGCCAACTAGCTTCTTTTCTTGCTTATTTCTAAGTTTATTGAGAGAAACAGAAAAACAAGATATTCAGCAAATGACCCGAAGTAATTGTATACTAGATTCTCTTTATGCTTCTCTCAATTTTCATTTATGGAATCAGGAACAGAAACAAATCTGCAATTATACAAATCACTCGACAACTCAACCCAGCAAATAGAGCCCAATTCTGACAGTGTGCATAATATGTACTGTAAGGATTTGGCATGCTACAGTGCATGCTAAAAATTTGGCCTGGCCTGGAAGACCCCTTTAAATTATAATATTCAATAAACTGCATAAAATGGCACGATTCTTTTCTGCACTTAGCCCTTGATATAATATAATAATTTAATGTAAAGCTTACATATGTGTGTGGTAAAGCTGTGCCTAAAAATGTGTGGCTCATCTCACAAAAGAATGACTTCTTATAGTGATGTTTATTAGTGATCAGCGAGTGTGTTCATTTAACCCTTTCGCTGAGCACTCTCGGGTGCTTATCGAGTATCTTCAGTGTGCTTGTACATTAAGTTCAAGTCCCAGCATCGGCATGATTTGCAGCTGTTAATCAGCCTCAACACATGCAGAGATTGTCTGTTTGGTAGGGAATCCTCACAAGTGTTGAGGCTGACTAACAGTCATAAATCATGCAGACGCAGGGACTCGAACATAATATACAAGCACGCCGAAGATACTCGGTAAGCACCCAAGCATGCTTGGTTTAAAGGATTAAACAAGCATGCTTGCTCATCACTAATGTTTATATATAAAAAGAAATTACTATAACCGCGATAAATTTGGTAAAATGAAAAAAGTTTTCTGGTAATCTCAAGAGCAGCACCAAATATTGCATCAGTTAAAGGATTATATTATAAACTTTGAAACATACTATACAGCTGCAACTAGTTTTTAAGGGTTTTTGCACTCTCTGGTAGAAATAACAGTAAAATAAAAGTATCTTTTCCTATAATAGTGTGCAATGTGTATATCTATGGACTGTATGTATGTGCCTGGGTAAAGTATAAATCTATTTGTAATGTATATATGTGTGCATATAGGGCATGACAGAAGGCCCAAATCCTTCACAGAGGCCCTTGACTTTCAAAATATTTACTCTGAACTCTCACATTGCTTCAAATTTGAGATAACAGTTTTGAAAATAAAAATTATACTGAAATGCCAAACTGAAATCGTCGTCTCCTAAAAACTAGCATTTTGTAAAGTTAGAAATAATTATTAATATAAACAGTTCACAGCTTTTTTTATCATTTTAGAATTTCTATTCAAAATTTCCAGTTTTTTATTCATTATCAATATCAATATAATTTTTTTTTTAATTTTTCAAATTTATATTTCTTTGCTAAATTAATTTCTAAGCAGAAAACTTAACTTACAACTATGGAAACTTTATTTGCTAGATGTAGTAAAAAATCATTTAAGTAAATTATATTACTGACGCTGCAGTTCCCCATATTGGCCTCAGAGCGCCGCTGTCCACCAATAAGCTAAATATTCTGCAAATCCAGAATCGCCTCCATGATGCAGACAGTGTTCAACTGCAAGAAGAAATACACAGCATTTCACACTGGGATGTGCCGGGTACAGGACTCTGAAAGAAGAGGGATTATTTTCTGCTGGATTATAAATATATCAAGGATTTTTACCATTATATTTCTGGTGAGAAGAAGGATGGCCGGATTACACCTGCAGGAAGGACAATCAATGCAAGGACTCAGATGGCAAGTAATATTTCCCTTCTTATTTTCCTGGCTGTGTCATTCAGTCTCTGGTCAGATTCAATATTCCATTAATGAAGAATTAAGAAAAGGTTCTATTGTGGGGAATTTAGCAAAGGATCTTGAATTAAATGTTAAGGATCTCTCCAGAAGGAAATTGCACATTGTGTCTGGAGTGGCTGAGAAATATTTTTACATAAATATGGACAATGGAAACCTGTACATTGCCGATAGGATAGACAGGGAGACATTGTGCAGAGTTGCAGCTGATTGTGTCCTTACATTTGATGTTCTGGTGGAAAATCCACTAAATGTCTTCAGTATAAAGATTAATATTCAGGATATAAATGATGATTCCCCTAAATTTGTTTATGACATATTGACTTTAGAAATGAGTGAATCATCTTCCCCAAGAGCTAAATTTGTTTTACAAAAGGCAGAAGATCTGGATGTCGGTGTTAATTCCCTGATCAGCTACAGACTCTGTGAGAACCAGTATTTTGCTCTTGGAGAGAAGGTCAGCACTGATGGCAGTGTATTTCCAGAGCTGATACTAGAGAAACCTCTAGACCGAGAGACACAGAACAAGCATGAACTCATCCTCACAGCTTCTGATGGTGGAAATCCTGTACAGACAGGCACTGCCCTAATTACTATCATCATCACTGACTTCAATGATAATTCTCCAGTATTTACCCAGGATGTATATAAAGTAAGTGTCAGAGAAAATATACCGGTGAATTCTACAATTCTGCAGGTCAGTGCAAGTGATGAAGATGAAGGAGTCAATGCACAGATCACTTACTCATTCAGCACAAAAGAAAATCTCATTCTTCAGACATTTTCTATCAATCCCAGAAATGGAGAGATTAAAACAAATGAAAATTTGGATTATGAAGAAAATACAATTTATGAAATTTCCCTTCAAGCCAAAGATGGAGGAGGCCTCGCTGCTCATGTTAAGGTGTTAATAGAAATAACAGATGAAAATGACAATGCTCCTGAGATATCTATAACCTCATCATCAGATCTTATTCCTGAGGATTCTGCCCCTGGTACTATGGTGGCACTGATCAAAGTTCATGACCGTGACTCAGGAGAAAATGGTGAGGTTCAATGTATAATATCAGGGAATTTGCCTTTTCAGCTAATATCATCAACAGGAACTTTTTTTAAAGTTGTTACAAAAAGTAGTCTAGATAGAGAAAACGTATCATCCTACAGCATCACAATTCAAGCCTCTGATAAAGGGTCTCCAGAAATGACTTCTAAAAAGGTTATTAGGCTTGATATATCAGATATCAATGACAATGCTCCAGTGTTTGAAAAATTAGGTTACACTGCATTTATATCAGAAAATAATTCACCAGGAGCTTCAATATTCAGTATTCAAGCAAGAGATCAGGACAGTGAGGAGAATGCAAAGATAACTTATACTTTAATGTCTAAAAGTAACAAAGTAGATCCCTTGTCTTCATATATCTCCATGAATCCAGTAACTGGTGTGATTTATGCTCAACAGTCTTTTGATTATGAGAAGAATAGAGAATTTAATATCCAAATCATCGCCAGAGACAATGGATCTCCATCTCTGAACAGCAGTACAACACTAAGAATAAGTATAGTAGACCAGAATGATAATTCACCAGTCGTTCTGAACCCATCACCAGAGGTTGATAGCTCAACATTTGAGATGGTTCCTTGGACCTCTGAACAAGGATCTTTAGTATCTAAGGTGGTGGCAGTGGACGCTGACTCTGGACACAATGCCTGGTTGTCTTACTTTTTACAATCTTCAGAACCATCACTCTTCACCATTGACCGGCACACAGGAGAGATCAGGACATCACGGGGATTTCATGAAAAGGACATCATGAAACATGGAATTGTGGTTCTAGTGAAAGACAATGGGATTCCCTCCCGCTCAGCTTCAGTCACTCTGACCATGGTGATTGCTGATCATTTTCATCAGGTTCTTCCTGAGCTGAGCAGTCAGTCTGACAAAGAAGAATCTCAGTCAAACCTACAATTCTACTTGGTAATCGCCTTGGCTCTGATTTCCTTTTTCTTCATGTTGACTGTGATTATTGCAGTGGTTTCTAAGTGCAAAGAGTCTAAGTCAACTAAAACATTTGGGTCCTTGAGTACAAGTCTATATCCACAGATTGATCCCAGATTTATTTCACAGTTTAACCCTAGGACATTACCTCTGCCATATTCCTATGATGTTTGTGTAACTCTAGACCCAAGTGAGCGGGAATTTGCTTTTGTTCAACCTCAACACAATGTTCCTGTGGACAGTCTAATAGATGCCGATGACTCAGGGACTGGAAATGAAACTGTGAAGAACTCTGCACCTTCAAAAAATCTTATTCCACAGGTATGTTTTCCCATGCAATGAAATATACTATGTTTCAAAATGTCATAAAATATAAACTATTAAAGCAAATAAAAAAAGAATATCTTTATGTAAACAATATATCACAGAGTTTCTAATATAGAATTACTTCCAATAGCTTATTTGACCTGATTCATGATGTTTTCAATAACGTATGTGTAGAATACAACATTTCAAGGAATAGAATATGTTTAGGTCTAAAGGATCAATATATGACATCTAATATTATTTGCTTCTTTTACGATTCAGTACAATAACAACAAAGAACAGTTTTTACTTTATAGCTTTATATGTCTCTTCGCCTGGCATGATTGTTTCCATACAATGAGTCTTTCTTTGAAATGTTACTGTACTAGTCATATGATAGAAAATATGCCTCTCAGATCAGATAAATAAAGTGCATCCATTTTTTATTTTTTTCATGTAATATCTAAACATATGCAGCACACTGGTAGAGGATTTGGTCTTGCTGAGCTGCGTGCTGCAGAATTTGTTTATGACTGATCGGTGGAGGTTTTAGAACCCAGACCTCAACCGATGGACTTGTTAGGAAGGGACTGTAAGATAAAAAAATGAAATAACAGTTGCCCTGGAAATACACATTTTTTTTCTCAGTAGACATGATGATATTGGATCAATAAAGTTTCACAAAATACTTTGGTGGGCTCATGCATTGATACAGTTGCAGGCTCCAATAGTCTAGAAAAAGACATAGTCTTTAGAGCTACAAGAATTTATATCTTATGGGTTACTTCACAAGACATATTGTGAGCTTATTGATGATATTTCCAGTTTGTTCAGTGATAGCAGCAGTAAATAAATTATATGTCAAAGTCCACTTGTTCTGTAATGAGTCATTTTGTTTTTGATTAACTTTAGGATGACACTTTCCTAAACCCCTTAGTGACCGATTTAATTTTGACCTTAACGACCAGGCCAAATTTTAGAAATCTGACCAGTGTCACTTTATGTGGTAATAACTCTGGAACGCTTCAAAAGGTAGCTGAGATTCTGAGAATGTTTTTCTGTGACACATTGTACTTCATGATAGTGGTAAAATTTGTTCAATATGACTTGTGTTCATTTGTGAAAATATCGCAATTTTGGCAAAAATTTTGAAGAAATCCCAATTTTCAAACTTTCAATCATCGTATCCTTAAACCAGTTGGTCATGCTGTACAAAATAATTAATAAATAATTAATAAATACCATTTCCTTTATGTCTACTTTACAACTGCATAATTTTTCAAACGTCATTTTATTTTGTTAGGATGTTAGATGGGTTAAAGGTCTATCAGTAATTTCTCATTTTTTCAACAAATTTACAGGTCCTGTTTCTTTAGGGACCTATTCAGATTTCAATGGGCTTTGAGGGGCCTATATATTAAAAACTCCTCAAATGTGATACTGACGCGCCCCCTGGGCCAGTGTTGTTGGGGATACCCGGAGCCGGATCAGATGGGGGTTGTAGTCTCCGAGTGGCTGTGACCCGGTCCGTGCCCAGGGTGTCAAGCTCAGTGTGTGGCAGTCCTACAGATGTTATTAGAGTTCTTTGTGTCGACTACGCCACCCGTTGATTTGCGGTCAAAAGGCCGCCGCTGCAGCAGGGTCCGCTGAGGCTGTTGGTATGTGTGCAGCTTTGGTAGTATAACCCCCAACGGGAGGGGTATAGCCTCAGGGGGTCAGCCGTGGAGGATGGTGATTGTGAAGGTGCAGCAAGGAGACTCAGAGGCATAAAATGCAGTTCCAGGGTTTTACTTACTGGTGTTGCTCGGGTCACTGTGTACAGCAGTGACCACCCGAGCCGTGCTGCGTCCAACAGGTCCTGGACTCGGTCAACTCCCAGGCAACTCCGGAATGTGGTCCTGAGCTCCTTTCTGACTCTCCCTTCTTCTGGCCGTTCCCACCAGGGATCCACCTAAGTCCGGCTCCCTCGGGCCTCTTGTTGGTCAAGCCTCCTCTGGGCTCCCTGACCCTATTCTTGGTCTGCCTTCCGGGTGGATTTAGTGGGTGGTCATGGCAGATCCTGCCCACGACCTCCGGTCTCTGGCTGAGGATTAGTGCTGTAGCCTCCACCAGCTTGGGATCCGGTACCCTGTTGCCGACCCTTCACCCTATTAGCTCTCTTATGGGCTCTTCTTTCTCCTCTCTCTCTGCTTCTCAGGCTCTCTCAGACTGACCAAACCTCTACAAAAGACTGACGTCTCACAGACTGACCCTGATCTAAGATGGTGCCCACCTTAAATACTCCCTCTATGTGTGAGCTCAGGTGACCAGCACCCAATGAGCTCCTAGCTTTACCCAGGCTGCTCCCCCTATCTGCCCCTACACTACTGGGATGTTCCACCCCCCTCCCACTCCAGCCAGGAACAGACACTGTCGTACCTGCACATTTCTCTAGTGGGAGTACCATCGGTCTGTTCCCCGGAAATGGGATGTGTGTAGTGCATGCAGCCTACTAGCTCAGTTCCACACTCCATCCTTACCCGGGAGTGGAATATCACACCTCTGGGTTGAGGTGCAATACCCCTGTAGCAGCCGAATCCTCAGGGTGCTACATTCCCCCCTGGTAAATCACAGCACGTCCTCGGGCTGTAAAATATAAACATCCAAAACATACAATTTTTTTTTTTATAAACATAAACATAGAAAACATCATATATATATATCAGCAATAAACTTTTCATATAAATAACTTTCCATAAATAACAGTCTTATAAACACTCTTGCTCCTCCGGCCACGGTGCAACTTGTGACCGGGTAAAGTGCGACAGTCTCTCTTGGAATAAAACAGTTCCCTATAAAACCGGTAGGGGGGCGCTTTAGGAAGCGCAACTATATACAAGGGAATATGGCCGCTCTCAGTCCTCGGCCAGGTATTAGGGAGGATTGACCGCTCTCAGTCCTCGGTCAGTGGGAATAGAGACACACGGGTTTCAGTTCAATTGGCTGGTCCCAACGGGGACTATATTTTAACTAGAACAGTTCTTATACCCTGACGGGTAACTATGTACAGTCTCTTTCTACCGTACTTCAACGACGGCGTCCTCCTGCTCCTTTAGATTCTTCAGACCCGTCCGGGTCCTCTTGCTCCTCCTCTCACCGCAGCTCCTCCTCCGTCAGGCGATGCACATGGAGGGCGTAGGGTCCTTTGGCACACTTGTGCCGGGTGAAGGTGACCTCGTCCCCTACATACAGGTCACGACCTCTGTGTCCCTCCGGCAGATGGCTTTCTACGTCTCTGCGGGTCACAAAGACGTCGCCGGGGGTATGATGGTCTCTAATGAAGCCCCACCCATGCTGCATGTTGAATTTTATCACAGTCCCGGTGGAAGGGGGACCATGAGCTGCACGGGGATTCCTCCTGGTCCGGCTCTTCTGCTCCGCGCTCCTTATCTGCGCTTGCTGTTCCCGGACCCGCCTCTCTCTCCGCTCCCTCTCGAAGACCTCGAGCTGCTGCCGGCAGCACTCTGCACGCTCCGCTGCGGTCGCCCGAGTCTCCTGAGTGAACCCCATGAGGTCTTCTCCAGTGGGGTCCCACTCGAACTGTGCCTCCTCCAGCGGGGGCGAGGTCCTCCTTGCGGGCTTCGGAACCAGAATCAGGGGTTCATCTAGGGGTCTCTCTTTCCGGAGTCGGGGATGGTGAAACTCCGGTGGCCATATGAAGGGCAGCCCATCCGGGCACGTATGCTGGGCGAACAGGTCCTCACCCAGGTGCGGTACTTTAGGTGCTATGGGCGCTGTGGTGGTAGCGGTGCCCGGGTTGACCAGGCCTTGCGACCAGGCTTGGGGCACGCTAAAGGAAAAGGGCACCGTAAGAACGGCGGCGCCCGTGGTTACTTGGCCCTGCGGCCAGGCCGGTGGCTCCGCGGAGGTAGGGGGCGCTGTTGGTATTGCGGTGCCCGGAGGTACTAGGCCTTGCGACCAGGCCGGTGGTATTTCCTGCTTGGCCACGCTCGAGGTCGAGGCGTGTGACGTCACAGGGGTCGCGGCCGCGGCTTCCGGTTGAGGCCTAGTCTGCGGCGGTGACGATGCAGCGACGGGCACGGCAGGGGGAATTTCGGGCTCTGCGACGGGGAGCTGGGGCAGGCACGCGGTTTCCCGGCTCGGGGTAGAGACATCCCCTTTACCTGCCTCCGTCCGTTCAGCTCCCTTCTCGGCGCCGTCTCCTGCCTTCATTCCTCCTGCGCCATCCTCAGAGGCGGTCTGTCTCCTCGTCTCGGGTGGCGTGCTCCGCTGACGGGTGCCGGTCTGCTGGGCCATCTCTCGGCTCCACTCCGCCAACGTCTCTCGCTGCACCCGGGCCATCCTCCGTGCGAGGCCCTCCAGCGCGGTCTGTGCACACTCCCGGTCTCGGGGGAGCTGTGTTAGGATCTCCAGCAGGCCTTCTGGAGTGGCGACCTGCAACAGGCTCCTGACCACTGGGTCGGTGCTGCCTGACTCTCCCTCCATCTCCGGGTAGGCTCTCTCTGGACTCTCTTCCAGACGCCTTGTCTCCGGGTGCGCTCTCTCCAGACTGCTCCAGGCGACACCCATCTTTGCTCTCTTGTTCTGTCTCCGCCCACATTGAGGGTGGTCCCGGGGCAAGTTAGTGATTGTCAGTTCCAGGGGCAGTTCTCTCACGCTGATGGACACTTCCAGCATCACAGTCTCTGTTGGTGGGCGCGGTTTCCGCTTTTGGCGCCATTCTTCGACCTGGCCCACGATGGGAGGTGGCCTCTTGCCACCCTCTGGCACGCCCATAATGGCGTCCGCTCTTCCAAGGCGGGAAATCCTTGGAAATGGCGGGAATCGTCTCCCAGTGGCGGGAAACTCCATGAATGGCGGGAAAAAGCTGCAAATGGCGGACAACCAGCGGGAAACGACCTGTGATGGGGTCCGTTGGCGGGGACCCTCCGGAACCGGCAGGAGACTTCTTTTTAAGGTAACGGTGAACTTTTCTTCAGGCACGCAGTACCCGGTTGTTGCGGGCACGTTATCCTGCCGACTACGCCAAAGTTGACGCGCCCCCTGGGCCAGTGTTGTTGGGGATACCCGGAGCCGGATCAGATGGGGGTTGTAGTCTCCGAGTGGCTGTGACCCGGTCCGTGCCCAGGGTGTCAAGCTCAGTGTGTGGCAGTCCTACAGATGTTATTAGAGTTCTTTGTGTCGACTACGCCACCCGTTGATTTGCGGTCAAAAGGCCGCCGCTGCAGCAGGGTCCGCTGAGGCTGTTGGTATGTGTGCAGCTTTGGTAGTATAACCCCCAACGGGAGGGGTATAGCCTCAGGGGGTCAGCCGTGGAGGATGGTGATTGTGAAGGTGCAGCAAGGAGACTCAGAGGCATAAAATGCAGTTCCAGGGTTTTACTTACTGGTGTTGCTCGGGTCACTGTGTACAGCAGTGACCACCCGAGCCGTGCTGCGTCCACCAGGTCCTGGACTCGGTCAACTCCCAGGCAACTCCGGAGTGTGGTCCTGAGCTCCTTTCTGACTCTCCCTTCTTCTGGCCGTTCCCACCAGGGATCCACCTAAGTCCCGCTCCCTCGGGCCTCTTGTTGGTCAAGCCTCCTCTGGGCTCCCTGACCCTATTCTTGGTCTGCCTTCCGGGTGGATTTAGTGGGTGGTCGTGGCAGATCCTGCCCACGACCTCCGGTCTCTGGCTGAGGATTAGTGCTGTAGCCTCCACCAGCTTGGGATCCGGTACCCTGTTGCCGACCCTTCACCCTATTAGCTCTCTTATGGGCTCTTCTTTCTCCTCTCTCTCTGCTTCTCAGGCTCTCTCAGACTGACCAAACCTCTACAAAAGACTGACGTCTCACAGACTGACCCTGATCTAAGATGGTGCCCACCTTAAATACTCCCTCTATGTGTGAGCTCAGGTGACCAGCACCCAATGAGCTCCTAGCTTTACCCAGGCTGCTCCCCCTATCTGCCCCTACACTACTGGGATGTTCCACCCCCCTCCCACTCCAGCCAGGAACAGACACTGTCGTACCTGCACATTTCTCTAGTGGGAGTACCATCGGTCTGTTCCCCGGAAATGGGATGTGTGTAGTGCATGCAGCCTACTAGCTCAGTTCCACACTCCATCCTTACCCGGGAGTGGAATATCACACCTCTGGGTTGAGGTGCAATACCCCTGTAGCAGCCGAATCCTCAGGGTGCTACAATACCATTTTAAAAACCGCACCCCTCAAGTACTTCAAAACTATTATCAGGACATTTTTTAATCCTTCAGGTGCTCCACAGGAATTAATGCAATGTGGAATTTGAAAAAAAAAATTACCTCTAAAATGTTGCTTTATCCCCAATTTTTTCACTTTTTTTTAACACCAAAAAGTGGACCCCATAGTTTGATATCCACTTTCTTACGAGTACAGCGATACCGCAGATGTAGTCAAAAAGTTCTGTTTGGACAAACGGCAGGATTCTGAACAGAAGGAGCAATATTTGAATTTTGGAACACAAAATTGGCTGAAAGAGATTGCAGACACCATGTAGCATTTGCAGGGCTCCTAATGTGCCTAAACAGCAGAAACCCCCAATAAGTGATGCCATTTTGGAAACTACACCCCTCAAGGATTTTATTCAAGCGTATAGTGAGCATTTCGACACAGGTACTACACAGAATTTGATAACATTAGGTCGTCATACTGAAAATGTCATCATATCATCATCATCATTTTTTTGTACCTTTTGAAAAAACCCTAAACCTAAGCCTAACTCTGAGCTTAATCCAAACCCTAACCCTAATGGCAAAAGAATGAAAGAAATAAAAATTATAAAAAACATAATAATAATAATCTGACTAGGGGGGGTGACACAGGGGAATGATTAAAGGGGTGATTAGGAGATTGGGGAAGAATTTATCAAAACTGAGAAAGAAATTTGACAGCACTTGGATGTAGTATATCACTCTTCTGTCCCAGAACAACTACAAGGAGTGAAGAGAGGTACAGCCCAGGTGCTGTTCTTTTTTCTAAATATTGGGCTTTAGATCACTGTGACAGAGTCTATCACAGTGATCAAAAGTCACGAACCAATAGGAATAATTCCTGCGGTTGCTGGGTGCTGGCTGGCAAATCTCGGCAGGCGCACTGTGTACGTGCAGGCCATTTTGCTTCATAAAGAGGAGGAGGGCCGGGAATGGCAGGTCCAGTACTAAGGTAACGTGGGGGCCCTGGAAACACCATTTTCTCTCCTCTGACATGGTAGATCATGTCAGAGGAGAGAGAAGTGATGTTTACACCGGATCTCACTTTTTTTTTAAGTGATGGCCATTATTCGTTGAATAACAGTGATCACGAAATTGAGGACCAGAAAACGACAGCCCTGATCGTGTTCAACAGGGTCTCAGCTACCCCTGGTAGCTGAAAGCTCAGAGATTTTCCGACTCTGGGGGACACTATTACCTTATTACCATTATAAGGGAATAAGGCCCCTTAGTGGCCGCCATTTTAATGCATATCGTCTGTCGTAAAAGGGTTAATTAGTCAAGTTAGAATATATAAAAAGTTTTTATCTATTTTATATTATAATCTAACAACTTTGTAACAATTGTTATTTAATGACTATTAGTAGCAATAAGAAATGCTGCCAATTACTTTATTTAATAGGAACTCAAAGTTAATAAATCTAAACAAATTTATGTAATTTATGTGTGATTATGTAAATGAAGTAATTACTCCTAATGGTTTAGAGTAAATTTAGTAGCAATTATTATTATTATTATTATTATTATTATTATTATTGCTGGCATAACAGTTATCATTTATATAAAGTGGTCTTAATATATTTATTCTTCTGGTCATACTTTAAGATACTACTTCACAGCTGCACTAGTCAGACGTAGTTTGGCCAAACCCATTACAAGCATATCGACCAAACTCACCATTTAATGTGCATAGAGACCTCCAATTCTACTCCTAATTCTTCCTTTCTGATCAGTGGCTTACTCTCCACTTCCTACAATGTACAGTGCTGGCCAAAAGTATTGGCACCCCTGCAATTCTGTCAGATAATACTCAGTTTCTTCCTGAAAATGATTGCAATCACAAATTCTTTGGTCTTATTCTCTTCATTTAATTTGCTTGCAAAGAAAAAACACAAAAGAGAATGAAGCAAAAATCAAATCATTGATCATTTCACACAAAACTCCAAAAAAGGGCTGGACAAAAGTATTGGCACCCTCAGCCTAACACTTGGTTGCACAACCTTTAGCCAAAATAACTGCGAACAACCGCTTCTGGTAACCATCAATGAGTTTCTTACAATGCTCTGCTGGAATTGTAGACCATTCTTCTTTGGAAAACTGCTCCAGGTCCCTGTTATTTGAAGGGTGCCTTCTCCAAACTGCCATTTTGAGATCTCTCCACGGGTGTTCTATGGGATTTAGGTCTGGACTCATTGCTGGCCACCTTAGAAGTCTCCAGTGCTTTCTCTAAAACCATTTTATAGTGCTTTTGGAAGTGTGTTTTGGGTCATTGTCCTGCTGGAAGACCCATGACCTCTGAGAGAGACCCAGCTTTCTCACACTGGGCCCTACATTATGCTGCAAAATTTGTTTGGAGTCTTCAGACTTCATAATGCCATGCACATGGTCAAGCAGTCCAGTCCCAGAGGCAGCAAAGCAACCTCAAAACATCAGGAAACCTCCGCCATGTTTGACTGTAGGGACCGTGTTCTTTTCTTTGAATGCCTCTTTTTTTTTCCTGTACACTCTATGTTGATGCTTTTTCCCAAAAAGCTCTACTTTTGTCTCATCTGACCAGAGAACATTCTTCCAAATGTCTTTCTCAGGTAAGTTTTGGCAAACTCCAGCCTGGCTTTTTTATGTCTCGGGGTAAGAAGTGGGGTCTTCCTGGGTATCCTACCATACAGTCCCTTTTCATTCAGACGTCGACGGATAGTACGGGTTGACACTGTTGTACCCTCGGACTGCAGGGCAGCTTGAACTTGTTTGGATGTTAGTCGAGGTTCTTTATCCACCATCCGCACAATCTTGCATTGAAATCTCTCGTCAATTTTTCTTTTCCGTCCACATCTAGGGAAGTTAGCCACAGTGCCATGGGCTTTAAACTTCTTGATGACATTGCGCACGGAAGACACAGGAACATTCAGGTCTTTGGAGATGGACTTGTAGCCTTGAGATTGCTCATGCTTCCTCACAATTTGGTTTCTCAAATCCTCAGACAGTTCTTTGGTCTTCTTTCTTTTCTCCATGCTCAATGTGGTACACACAAGGACACAGGACAGAGGTTGAGTCAATTTTAATCCATGTTAACTGGCTGCAAGTGTGATTTAGTTATTGCCAACACCTGTTAGGTGCCACAGGTAAGTTACAGGTACTGTTAATTACACGAATTAGAGAAGCATCACATGATTTTTCAAAGGGTGCCAATACTTTTGTCCACCCCCTTTTTTAGGTTTGGTGTGGAATTATATCCAATTTGGCTTTAGGACAATTCTTTTTGTGTTTTTTTCATTGAAGACAAATTAAATGAAAAGAATAATACCAAAGAATTTGCGATTGCAATCATTTTCAGGAAGAAACTGAGTATTATCTGACAGAATTGCAGGGGTGCCAATACTTTTGGCCAGCACTGTACATACTGTATGTATTCTCAGCTGAGTAGGACATGCATATGTAATAGGGTTGATGGGTTTGCGAGATAGTGGTCAAACGAGTGTTCAAATGACAGCTACATAATCGAATGTGTTTGGTCAGCTTTAAAAATGTTTTCATTTTTGGAAAAGTAGCTCCCCACAGCTCTAAAACGACTAGAATGAAGAGAAGGTACTCACCCTCACCAGGTGTGAATGTGGCTGCTCAGGTCTCTGTGTTTTGGCTGCAGCGGTGACATCTTGTCAATAGCACACATCACTGGAGTAGCCAATCAATGAGCTCAGAAACTGGGTTGAGGTAGATGGTATTAGCCACTGAGCTCAATGATTGGCTACAGCCTTGAAGACTACTGTTGTTGTGACGTTAACACTGAAAACAAAGCACCTAGACCCAAGTAGCAGCGAGGAGCTGGCACTGGACCCGGGGAGGTAGACTATCTGATCTGTTTGTTATTTTAGAGCAGGGGCGAGGAACCGTAGGCCCGTGCGCCATTTACGGCCCTCAATGTCCTTTTATCCGGCCCCCAGGCAGATTTCTGGGGACCGCAGTACTTGGACCGGCTGCTGTATTTTGATGGCCGCCAGCCCATTCATTTCTTCTTGCTCTGTGAGCACATGCAGTGTTCACTACTGAACCCTGAAGCGCATGCAATGAAAGATTATGTCCTGACACCAGTGTCAGCGTCAGGACGTACTTTGTGGTCGGAGTTAGGGTGCAACTTGCACGGCCCCCGAAGGATGGTGTAAATATCCAAATGGCCCTTGGCAGAAAAAAGATTCCTCACCCCTGTTTTAGAGCATTTGGGGTACGCTTTCCTAAAAGTGGAAAAACCCTTTATCGGTCTATTTCCTAAATAATATTATACACTGGGGTTGATATTCAGGCATATGCCTGTGTTCAAAGGCCAGTAGATTTCTTGGATCTGTACTCTACTCAGCCATAAATTGAGCATTTCTAGGGGAACTTTAGAGTAATGGATGGGGGGCTCAGGACCCAGATTCCCACTGATCTACAGGCAATTAAGGTACTTGCAACAAATTAAAAATCTCGCTGAAGGTTTAATTATTCTTCTAGTTTCATGTGCTGTTGAGCAGAATGGATAAATTTACTACATTACGAGATTCCAGTGATAATATTGCATAAGTATTTTCAAGTTTCTTAGTAAATACAAAGTGGATTAATAGGATTTGCAGATACTTTGGTTTCACAAATTTCTATTTTTGTTTTTAAAAAACTGTTATTGAATTTCACTAAGAAATTAACTTCTTTTTGAAAAATTAAATATTGCATTAAAGCTCACAATAGTATTTGTTGCGCTTAATGCCTTTGTTCATAAACCATGTGCTATTTTGCACTATAATCTGTATGTAAACCATTGCATGGACATGGGATTAACTGTTCAATACATTATGAAAGTCATCAAAAATGTACATTTTAAATTTAATGTAAGTCTTATGTAATCAAATACATTTGTCTGACCGATCATTTCACATTTTTGCTGTTAGATCATTTTTACTATCTTAATTATAAAAAATAATATCATATACTTTGCTGTTTTATCTTTAATATCAGTTTATATTGTGTATAGTACTTTAAAAGCGATAAATAATTTCTGCAAAGTTTCTGTAGCTCTTTCATAATCAGGATGGCATAGCATACCCCAATACTATATAAGATAATCAAATTAGAAAACTGTAAGACCCATTATCACTAAGAAAATAAAAAGTTTGTATTCAAAGGGAGTACACTTAGGATGCTAAAAAAAACTATTTGAGATTTATAAGCTTAGAAATAAATTAATATTGTGCAAAATACAGCATATAACTTTTTTCTTAATATTTCTAAATATCTTATATTCTACATTTTAATGTTTAATCATAAACATTATATCTTTCAATTCCTTACATACAGTTAAATTGATATCCAAGTGCTAAATACATTTCTTTAAAACAACCTTGGTATAAAACTATTACATTGTTAATAGCAAATCTATTAAAAATATTTGTCACTGATGCTGCAGTTCCCCATATTGGCCTCAGAGCGCCGCTGTTCACCAATAAGCTAAATATTCTGCAAATCCAGAATCGCCTCCATGATGCAGACAGTGTTCAACTGCAAGAAGAAATACACAGCATTTCACACTGGGATGTGCCGGGTACAGGACTCAGAAAGAAGAGGGATTATTTTTTGCTGATTATAAATATATCAAGAATTATTATATTTCTGGTGAGAAGAAGGATGGCCGGATTACACCTGCAGGATGGACAATCAATGCAAGGACTCAGATGGCAAGTAATATTTCCCTTCTTATTTTCCTGGCTGTGTCATTCAGTCTCTGGTCAGATTCATTATTCCATTAATGAAGAATTAAGGAAAGGTTCTATTGTGGGAAATTTAGCAAAGGATCTTGAATTAAATGTTAAGGATCTCTCCAGAAGGAAATTACGCATTGTGTCTGATCTGTCTGAGAAATATTTTAGCATTAATTCAGATAATGGAAACCTGTACATTGCTGATAGGATAGACAGGGAGACATTGTGCAGAGCTGCAGCTGATTGTGTCCTTACATTTGATGCTGTGGTGGAAAATCCGTTAAATATTTTGAGTGTTAACATTAATATTCAGGACATAAATGACAATCCTCCTAAACTCATTCATGACACATTAACATTAGAATTAAGTGAATCTACCTCCCCAGGGGCAAAATTTTTACTACTAAAAGCAGAAGATCTGGATGTCGGTGTTAATTCCCTGATCAGCTACAGACTCAGTGAGAACCAGTATTTTGCTCTTGGAGAGAAGGTCAGCACTGATGGCAGTGTATTTCCAGAGCTGATACTAGAGAAACCTCTAGACCGAGAGACACAGAACAAGCATGAACTCATCCTCACAGCTTCTGATGGTGGAAATCCTGTACAGACAGGCACTGCCCTAATTACTATCATCATCACTGACTTCAATGATAATTCTCCAGTATTTACCCAGGATGTATATAAAGTAAGTGTCAGAGAAAATATACCGGTGAATTCTACAATTCTACAGGTCAGTGCAAGTGATGAAGATGAAGGAGTCAATGCACAGATCACTTACTCATTCAGTACAACAGAAAATCTCATTCTTCAGACTTTTAGCATCAGTCCCAAAAATGGAGAGATTAAAACTAAAGAATGTTTGGATTTTGAAAAAAATAAATATTATGAAATTTCAGTAGAAGCCAAAGATGGAGGAGGCCTCGCTGCCCATGCTAAGGTGTTAATAGAAATAACAGATGAAAATGACAATGCTCCTGAGATATCTATAACCTCATCATCAGATCTTATTCCTGAGGATTCTCTCCCTGGTACTATGGTAGCACTGGTAAAAGTTAATGACCGCGACTCAGGAGAAAATGGTGAAGTTTATTGTATAATTACAGGGGATTTACCTTTTGACTTAATATCATCAGGAAGAAACTTTTTCAAAATTGTTACAAAAAGGAGTTTAGATAGAGAAAAAGTACTGTCTTACAATATCACAGTACAAGCCTCAGACAAAGGGTCTCCCGAAATGACCTCTAGGAAGGCTATTAGGCTTGATATATCAGATGTCAATGACAATGCTCCAGTGTTTGAGAAATTACGTTACACTACATTTATACCAGAAAATAATTCACCAGGAGCTTCAATATTTAGTATTCAAGCAAGAGATATGGACAGTGAAGATAATGCAAAAATAACTTATTCTTTAATGCCTACAAGTAACAAAGAAGATCCTTTGTCTTCCTATGTCTCCTTGAATCCAGTAACTGGGGTCATTTATGCTCAACAGTCATTAGATTATGAGAAACATAAAGAATTTAATATCCAAATTATTGCCAGAGACAATGGATCTCCATCTCTGAACAGTAGTACTTCATTAAGAATATGTGTAGTAGATCAGAATGATAATTCACCAGTCATTCTGTATCCATCACCAGAGGTTGATAGCTCAACATTTGAGATGGTTCCTTGGACCTCTGAACAAGGCTCTTTAGTATCTAAGGTGGTGGGAGTGGACGCTGACTCTGGACATAATGCCTGGTTGTCTTACGTTTTACAATCTTCAGAATCATCACTCTTCACCATTGACCAGCACACAGGAGAGATCAGAACATCACGTGGATTTCACGAAAAGGACATTATGAAACATGGAATTGTGGTTCTAGTAAAAGACAATGGGATTCCCTCCCGCTCAGCTTCAGTCACTCTAACCATGGTGATTGCTGATCATTTTCATCAGGTCCTTCCTGAGCTGAGCAGTCAGTCTAACAAAGAAGAATCTCAGTCCAACCTACAATTCTACTTGGTGATCGCCTTGGCACTGATTTCCTTTTTCTTCATATTGACTGTGATTATTGCAGTTGTCTCCAAATATAAAGAGTCAAAGTCTACTACGGCATTTGGGTCCTTGAGTACAAGTCTATACCCACAGATTGATCCCAGATTTATTTCACAATTCAACCCTGGAACATTACCTCTGCCATATTCCTATGATGTTTGTGTAACTCTGGATCCAAGTGAGCAGAAATTTGCTTTTGTTCCACCTCAACATAATGTTCCTGTGGACAGTCTAATAGATGCTGATGATTCTGGCATTGGAAATCAATCTTTAAAGAATTTTTCAGAAAACCCTATACCACAGGTATGTTTATTATGTTATTAAACATAGTATTTTTGTGGATAAGAGAGTCTTACTTTATGGAATCGATTAGAGGGAATAAAGAATTGATCATCTTATCATTTAGTAATTGATATCTATTTCTACCTACATTACATAACTTTGTACATTGCACTGTTTTTGTTTCACTTAAAGGGTTATCCAACTCTTTAATTACTCTTGTGCATGGGTCTAAGAACTAACAGTCAGGTAGTAGTAATTCTGCTGCTTCAATTCACCACTCTTCAACAGAGCAGCTCTTCCTCTTCTGCTCTGCTCTGTTGATGGAGCGTCAATGCCAACATCTTGCTGATTGACAGCCTGCTCCCTGCAGTTAAAAAGTGGGGAGTCAGTGGTCAATCAGCATGATATCTGCTCTGCTTATGTAACATCAGCGGAAGCTGCTGAAAAGCCAGCAGGAGTGGTCTGAGATTGACATTGGTCAGAACCAGCAGTTAGTTAGCAACCAGCTTTTGTGTTACTTCTTAGCACCAAAGCAAAAAAATAAATAAAAATCCCGGATAAACCCTTTAACTTGATTGCACTTAGACTTGGGTTCCGTCACAATCATGTACTCCAAAGGTTTAACAGAAGATAATCTAACTAAAAGCTGACATTAGAGCTACCTGTTGATCAATCACCACAGGGGTTTATTTATTTTTGTGCGATTCTAAAATAATTCATTAGACCTTATAGTTGATACCGTTATGGGAAATCAAAACAAGAACATTTCTGTATTAATGAAGGGTAAGCCTTCAGAATAATTGATTGTTTTGGGACAAAAGAATTTGTATATTCCAGTTAATTTTAACTAATGAATTTTATATATTCTCACTAGAGATGAGCAAATAAATTTGCAGGACCTGGCTCAGTGGCCAGGTTAGTATTCATAGCCTCTGACTAGAAGCCCTGTGAACTACGTCCTACATTTGGGTATGCGTGGCTACTAGTGATGAGCGAGTATGTTCTGTTAACCCTTTTGCCGAGTATGCTCGGGCGAGCACCGAGTAGTTACAGCTGCTCGGTGTTATGTTTAAATCGCTCCCGTGTGCATGATTTGCGACTGTTTGACAGCTTTATTACATGTGAGGAATGATTGTTTCTGTTGCATTCCTCACATGTAATAAAGCTGTCAAACAGTCGCAAATCATGTACACGGGAGTGATTTAAACATAACACCGAGCAGCTGTAACTACTCGGTGCTCGCCCGAGCATACTCGGCAAAAGGGTTAACAGAACATACTCACTCAACACTACTGGCTACCCTTTTTATTTCCCTGACTTGTACTTCATCATTTGCATCACACCACAATTATGACATAGCACTAGACCAGCTAGTCAAAAGATTAGCCATGGATAATGGCAAGGAAGAGGTCATTTGCTTGCAGTAGTGACCTGACCATCTCTAATTCTCACCCATTTAAATTAATGGGGCTCAGCTACAATTCTAAATAGAACCCCGTGGATTGATGTGCCAGAGTTTTTGAAAGAATGCAGACTTTTTCTTTCTTCTTATCTTAAACAACCCCTTCAATTCAAAGCAAATAAAGCATGTGTTTGCTTACTAATACTTAAAAAAGACCTTTCTCAAGGTCAAAAGTGTCAGTTTTTTGTTTTAGTTTCATTCCCACTAGTACCAAGTGTCTTGTTTTTCTTTTTTTTTTCTCTTTTAAACTGCCTTACAGTATGTTCCCAGTGATACTGGCCTTTTTATTAAGTGCTAATTTCTGTGGTATTTAACAAAGTGGTGTTGCTTACAGGGAGATTATGCAAGGCAGCCTAAATATATACCCCCAGTAAATCCTGTGAGCAAAGCCCTCTTGGTAAAACCAGCAAAAATTAGCACATTGGACATGCTAAATAAAAATTCTCATATCTCTGAAATTGGCAGGTTAAAAGAATGAAATACTCAAGAAATCCACTAATTTATATTTATATATGGACACGTTTTATTTCTTAAACTGCTCTTAAAATGAAGGCTGAGAACCTTTTCTGTAAAGTGTTTTGATTTATAAGGCCTTGTAAACCATATCTCGTACAAACAAACTAGGAATACCAGGGTTCCGGTTTTTTTTTGTCCACCCAGTGTAAAACTTTATCTTCTTTCCAGAATAACTGACTCCTAAATTGACATATCTGTATATCGACATTTGTCATAGTGTCCAGATAAAAACATTGAACAAAACAGTTCTCTTACTGCTCAGTTCACATGGTTCACATGGTATGTTGTAGCCTTTTGACATGTGGTAGAGAGATATGCTTTGCCACACCTTTTGTTTTTAACAATACTGTTGAGCAGATCAGGCAAAATTCAAACTTGCCTGTTCACACAAATTTCCCTGAGAATATAATATCCCTTTTTATGTTTGGCGGTGTCTGAAGACTCCGAAACATAATACATGTGCACAAAAGGTCCTGACATCATGACGAGCACCATGGCCTGACGCATCCACAGAACCATATAGGACCACATCAAAACCGGAAGTCCTGGCTCAGTGGGAGAGGTCTGGGATTCAGAGTTCATGGTGGTGATCAGATTATATATGACAAAGACTGGACCGTTGAAAGTGAGGAGCAGAAGGGCCAGAGAGGTGAGCAGTTAAGTAAATATAATAATTTTTTTTAACCATTTTATGACCCTTTATGAGTCAGAGAAATGGCGGACAGCTGCTGAAGTCGCACATCTCTGCTGAGTAGCCTAATTTGCTGTGGCTTCCCATAAAAATGATTCCATAAAAACATACTATACCAATATTATATTCCAATATAATATACATTTTTTTTAGAATGGGAACTTCATGCCTATGGAGTGACAATGGCAGAGGTGAACAGAGGTAGACATCATACTGACTTATACCAAAGGCTAGGCATGCATATTAGATGAACACCGGTGGGAACCATTGATTCTGCCAGGACCAGTCAACCTTCTAATTTGTAGATGTGAGATGCCAGAATAAAGAAGGATTGGGCATGTTGGATTTCATCATACCCAATGCATTGCTTTCCCAGGAAATACATTTGTTTTAGAGGTGTCGGCTTGTGACCTGTTCCCTAGTCCACTGTGGTACCAGGGGAATAGGGTGGAAGAAATAGCTGTTGGCTGAATAAGCTTTTGTCCATGGCCAAGAGCTGAGAATGTTGTCAAGAAATCAACTTAGTCCAGCAGATGCAGGAATTTGGTTTGTAACTTCATTCATTGATAAAACATATGGATGTTTTTTGATAAAACAGCTACCACTTTTTGTATTTGTGTTATATATGATTTAATGTTTAATTTGTTAAGCCATCCTCTTAGATACAGTAGTATAGCGTATCCCAAGACACTGTTACGGTCATACTTCCAAAACTATATCAATGTAGTTTAAATTATCATATATATAGTTGCTGCTTTTTTTTTGTACCTTTTACATTTGCTGCCTATTTTATGATTGCTGATAGCGCTTCATAAAGGGTCTAGTTCTTATCCATCTTATTCTTATGATTTAGTCTATGGTCTAGTTCTTTTCAATCAACTTTCTTATTGCTAAGGTCATGGGTACACTTACACCGAGTGATGCGCAGCGTTAAATGATTGCTGACCGGTAACATATTTGCAGGTTACCGGTCATTTAATAACCTATTTACACCGGTCGGCCCCACCTCATTTTCACACTGAACGATCAGTAGTAGATTATTCAGTGGCCGCAGACTGCATTTGGTCTTGGCAGTGCAAGTCTTGTTTACACAGGATGATGCGCTGCTGAAAGCAATGATCTATACCATGGGTCCATGAGATTGAGTTAGGATGTTAGCTCTTTGAAGGGTTACTCTTTATTGCAAACAATAACACCTTAAAGGGCTGCCTCAGGGACTGATAGGAAAATCCTACTATTTGGTATTAAGAAAATATCTGTAAATCATGTTGTTAGGGTTTGTATTCAATAAAGAGAACACATGGAATGTTTAGTCTGACTCATCAAATTTTTTGATAATGTCATTAAGTTTTTTAAGAAAAAAATAATAATTTCTCAGTTTTCGTAAGAAAATAGACATTGTAAAATAATACAGTAATTTTATTTAGCAAAACTCGTCTACTACCACTGTACTTACTTTAAATATACAGTAATAAAACACCACTATCAACAGCGTAGGTTAGGGTTGTTTGTTTTTAATCTGCCTACTAATTTATTTACCAATCTTCAAAATAATAATGTTTATAATGATGTACATTGATCGTATTTCTTTACAATAATCTTGATACAAAACTATGCTACATGGGTTTACTAGGAAAAGTTATTTGTTATTTCTTAGAAAATTTAAAATCACTGATGCTGCAGTTCCCCATATTGGCCTCAGAGCGCCGCTGTTCACCAATAAGCAAAATATTCTGCAAATCCAGAATCGCCTCCATGATGCAGACAGTGTTCAACTGCAAGAAGAAATACACAGCATTTCACACTGGGATGTGCCGGGTACAGGACTCTGAAAGAAGAGGGATTATTTTTTGCTGATTATAAATATATCAAGAATTATTATATTTCTGGTGAGAAGAAGGATGGCCGGATTACAACTGCAGGAAGGACAATCAATGCAAGGACTCAGATGGCAAGTAATATTTCCCTTCTTATTTTCCTGGCTGCGTCATTCAGTCTCTGGTCAGATTCATTATTCCATTAATGAAGAATTAAGAAAAGGTTCTATTGTGGGAAATTTAGCAAAGGATCTTGAATTAAATGTTAAGGATCTCTCCAGAAGGAAATTACGCATTGTGTCTGATCTGTCTGAGAAATATTTTAGCATAAATCCAGATAATGGAAACCTGTACATTGCTGATAGGATAGACAGGGAGACATTGTGCAGAGCTGCAGCTGATTGTGTCCTTACATTTGATGCAGTCGTGGAAAATCCACTAAATGTCTTCAGTATAAAGATTAATATTCAGGATATAAATGACAATCCTCCTTCATTTCTTCTTAGCACATTGACATTAGAAATGAGCGAATCAGCCTCCTCAGGAGCAAAATATGTATTACAGAATGCAGAAGATCTGGATGTCGGTGTTAATTCCCTGATCAGCTACAGACTCAGTGAGAACCAGTATTTTGCTCTTGGAGAGAAGGTCAGCACTGATGGCAGTGTATTTCCAGAGCTGATACTAGAGAAACCTCTAGACCGAGAGACACAGAACAAGCATGAACTCATCCTCACAGCTTCTGATGGTGGAAATCCTGTACAGACAGGCACTGCCCTAATTAATATCATCATCACTGATATCAATGATAATGTCCCCGTGTTTACGCAGGATGTATATAAAGTAAGTGTCAGAGAAAATATACCGGTGAATTCTACAATTCTGCAGGTCAGTGCAAGTGATGAAGATGAAGGAGTCAATGCACAGATCACTTACTCTATAAGAACAACAGCAAATAATATTCTTCAGCTGTTTTGTATAAACTATACTAATGGAGAAATTACAATACAAGGAATTTTAGATTTTGAAGTCAGTAAATATTATGACATGTCTGTGCAAGCCAAAGATGGAGGAGGCCTGACTACTCATGCTAAGGTTTTAGTAGAAATCCTAGATGAAAATGACAATGCTCCTGAGATATCTATAACCTCATCATCAGATCTTATTCCTGAGGATTCTCCCCCTGGTACTGTGGTGGCACTGATCAAAGTTCAAGATCGTGACTCCGGAGAAAATGGTGAAGTTCAATGTATTATATCAAGGGATTTGCCTTTTGAACTATTATCATCAGCAAGTAATTTTTATAAAATTGTTACAAAAAGTAGTCTAGATAGAGAAAAAATATCATCCTACAACATCACAATACAAGCGTTAGACAAAGGGTCTCCAGAAATGTCTTCTAGAAATGTTATTAGGCTTTATATATCAGATGTCAATGACAATGCTCCAGTGTTTGAGAAATTAGGTTACACTGCATTTCTACCAGAAAATAATTTACCAGGAGCTTCAATATTTGGTATTCAAGCAAGAGATCTGGACAGTGAAGACAATGCTAAAATAACATATTCTATAATGACTAGAAGTGATAAAGAAGATCCTCTGTCTTCCTACATCTCCATGAATGCAGTAACTGGGGTCATCTATGCTCAACGGTCATTTGATTTTGAGAAGAATAGAGAATTTAATATCCAAATCATTGCCAGAGACAATGGATCTCCATCTCTGAACAGCAGTACAACACTAAGAACATGTATAGTAGACCAGAATGATAATTCACCAGTCATTCTGTACCCATCACCAGAGGTTGATAGCTCAACATTTGAGATGGTTCCTTGGACCTCTGAGCAAGGCTGTTTAGTATCTAAGGTGGTGGCAGTGGACGCTGACTCTGGACACAATGCCTGGTTGTCTTACTTTTTACAATCTTCACAACCATCACTCTTCACCATTGACCAGCACACAGGAGAAATCAGGACATCACGTGGATTTCATGAAAAGGACATCATGAAACATGGAATTGTGATTCTAGTAAAAGACAATGGGATTCCCTCCCGCTCAGCTTCAGTCACTCTGACCATGGTGATCGCTGATCATTTTCATCAGGTCCTTCCTGAGCTGAGCAGTCAGTCCAACAAAGAAGAATCTCAGTCCAACCTACAATTTTACTTGGTAATCGCCTTGGCACTGATTTCCTTTTTCTTCATGTTGACTGTGATTATTGCAGTTGTCTCCAAATATAAAGAGTCCAAATCATCGTCATTTGGATCCTTGAGTACAAGTCTATACCCACAGGTTGATCCCAGATTTATTTCACAATTTAACCCTGGGACATTACCTCTGCCATATTCCTATGATGTTTGTGTAACTCTGGATCCAAGTGAGCAGGAATTTGCTTTCCTTAAACCTCAACATAATGTTCCTGTGGACAGTCTAATAGATGCTGATGATGCTGGCATTTTGAATGAAACTTTAAGGAACTCTGTACCTGCAGAAAATCTCATATCGCAGGTAGGTTTTTTTAATTTTCTTAGAAGTTTAACATTTAAAAGGAAAACATAATGAGGGCTGAGCAGGTTTGTCTTTTACTGCTTTGACGCTCATACAGAAATGTTATTAGTTGAATGGACAATTGTAGATAAATATAGCAATGTTAAAAAATGATGTTCATGTTGGCATGATAACGTTATAAACAGTTTCATATTTATTTGATCACTAGATGGAGGCCCGATTCTAACGCATCGGGTATTCTAGAATATGTATGCGGCTGACCGGGCGCAATCAGCAGAACGTTGTTTAAATTTGGTGCCAAAATCGCTGATTGGTCGCGGCCGGCAACCGCGACCAATCAGCAAAACGGTGTTTAAATTATTGTTATTGCTTTGTGAGATTTTAAAAATGTGGTATATCATTCATTTTTCAAGCAGAACCCTATGTTTATGTGCAACAACCCTTAAATTAATAGGTCGCAGAAATTATGATTGCTAAGGTAGTTATTGTCCCATTGGTTTTAAATGCAGCAAAGAAGAATTGTGTGTCTCATACATGGTCCTCACGCTGGAGCTTTAGTATGACGGCATCACAAAGTAAAAATGTTAAAGGACCTAAGAATGGTAAATATAGGGGTGTTGTCTGCTCTGGGGCCATTTTTTTGTCTGGTCTGCAATCTGAATAAATTGTATTGCCTTGTATAGGATCGGAATAAAATTTGGGTGGTTATCAGAGATGAAAATTAATTTGGTAGCTTGAACTGGCGTCTGCATTAAATCAGGGGCCTGGGATCAGACTTATTTTGTGTCTCTGGTGTCTAAAGATTTTAATTCGTTTTCTACTTTGGGTTTTATCCAGTCTGTGCACCCATACTGCACCTCATTCTATGTCACTGTTGAAATGTGGTACCACTGTTGCAGTATGCTCTGATCATTTGTCAGATGATGCAGGGAGTTGTAGTTGTCAAAAATTGGGGTATAATTTCCTTGAAACTATACCTCTATTTGTGGTCAAAAGATGATGAAGACAGTGAACAAAAAGTGGCAAGCCTGGCAGGAAACTGTTTCTTTTTCTTACCACAACTTGGCTGAAAAATGTGCCCTTAACTTTCAAATGGAACTGGTAAATTCTTAGGGGGGAGGGGGGTCGTATTAATTTTTGAAAATTGTTTTTAACTTCTCCTCCTAAAGGGAACCTGTAATGTCCTGAAATGGTATTCCCATGTAGATATATAGGTAATCTGCACGCGAATAGCATTTAAATCCTCTGTAGCTAGTTTACCGGAAGTGAGGCTACAGGAAAAAAGTGTTACGCCCTCCCTGCAGCCGCTTATTTCCAGTTGGTTCAGGGAGAGGTTATGGTCACAGCTCATTATATAGTGAGCACACTGTATTCACCTGAGGCACTTTGATTGACAGTCTGCTCTGCACACACACATACTCTTAAACACACATGCATATTGCAAAGCAGGCTGTTAATCAAAGTCTCAGGGAGTAATTACATTGCACAGTGATGAGTGTAAGAGCTTCCTGCAGAGCCCCAATGCTTGGAACAGAGTGGCTGCCAGGAGAATACAGTTTATTTTCTCCCTGTAGCTGCTGCTCTAGTAAGTCAGCTATACATTATGTAAATCCTACTTACAAGCAGATTACCCCCTCTATCTGCAGGTAAATTGTGTTTCTCAAGGTGACAGGTTCCCTTTCAATTCGTTCTAAACATAACATATATCAGGTTAGAGGTTTTGGGTTCTTGTGTTAGTTTTAATTCGGACACTATGGGTTAATTTGTATAGAATCCTTCTAACACTTTATTAGGTTGGATGTGTTTTTTAGAAAGTATTAAGAAAAATATCAAATCTGTGTGGTTAAATACAAAACCTACTAAGGATTGAAGTGACTTCAACGGATCAGTATATTGGAAGACACCCGAAAGTAATATTTTAAAAACAGTGGAGAAACTAGGGAGCAATAGCTCAAATAGTGTGATACCCGTGATACAAAGAACAAAAACAGGGGTGTTTGCTCACCTTGTTTTGTTGCAATTGCAACAATGAAGATGCTTGGATGGCTGCTGCTGACTGCGGGTTATAGACCATGAGATCAGTGGACGGAAATGAGCGGCTTTCTTGCGCTGCTGTCAATATCCCACAAAGAATAGCAGAGAATCAGTAAGATAAAAACAATTATTTATTCCGTCGTGTGGATCTACGCATTTCGAGGTACTCCAACCCTCTTCCTCAGGAAACAACCACAATCACATTCCTTGGAGTACCTCGAAAGACGAAGATCCATACCACTGAATAAATCATTGTTTTCATCTTACTAATTCTCCGCTATCCTTTGTGAGATAATGACAGCAGTGCAAGAAAGCCACCAATCTCCGTACACTAACTATTTTAAAGGCAGCAACCGTCAAAGTATTTAGAACGTTTGCTAGACCTTCAAGTGCTTAACAGGAAGTAATGCAAAGTGGAATAAATGGAATGAAAACTATTCTTTTTTTCTATTTAAATGTTGCTCACATCCTAACTGGTCACCATAGTTAACAGACCTTGGGCCATTACTTGGCCTCAAGTTAGCTTGGCAACCATTGGGTTTGTGATTCCTGGGTGCTGAGGGGGTTAAAGGGGAGTTCCATCCCTCTATTTTAGCCATGTAAATGCCTCTGTCACTGTTGACAGCATCATTAAGGTGGTTTTATCACCACAATCTGTGCTAACAGTGATTGTGGCCAATCTAGCTAGATGTTAGCTATAGTTTACCGATAACGCCTGTTGCATTTGTACCCAATAGAAAGAACTATTCTTGTATTCCTCAGATCTTTTAAAAAGGGTTTTTGTGGCAAATAATGGGGCTGACCTAGTTTAATTATGCTCTGGGTAATGGAAAGTTCTCACAGAATAGTAAGACATACTTGAATCACATTGAATAAATTTGAAGTAAAATGAGTTTCCCAGTCAAATCTGCCAAATTTAAGTTTCAGCAAATTCTCTCATCAGTACTTCTGAGTTATCCAGGTCTTCACTAAGCACGCAAAGTCATTAAAGCTTTAAAATATCTTAGCATGGTCCTGTATGATCAAGGAGATTCTTTTGCCATTTTTATTTTATTGCCTTTATGGTGTATAATTGTTCTGTATCAATGAAAAATGTAAAACCTTAATGGTTGGCTTTGTGCCATATAGAAGAGATTCTTATAATTACTAAACATCATTGTATTTATTTACATGAACTGCTCTACTTGGCTAAATTTGAACTTACAAACTTAAGAAATTACAAAAACACATTTTATAGCACTTTACATGGAAAAACTATAATTTCATTTCATTCTTTAAAAATAGAGAAGAATCTGTTAGCAATAAACCTAAGAAACTTATGCTGTAGTTCCCCATATTCGCCTCAGAGCGCCGCTGTTCACCAATAAGCAAAATATTCTGCAAATCCAGAATCGCCTCCATGATGCAGACAGTGTTCAACTGCAAGAAGAAATACACAGCATTTCACACTGGGATGTGCCAGGTACAGGACTCATAAAGAAGAGGGATTATTTTCTACTGGATTATTATTATAGCAAGGAATAATTACATTTCATTTTGGTGAGAAGAAGGATGGCCGGATTACACCTGCAGGAAGGACAATCACTGCAAGGACTCAGATGGCAAGTAATATTTCCCTTCTTATTTTCCTGGCTGTGTCATTCAGTCTCTGGTCAGATTCATTATTCCGTTAATGAAGAATTAAGAAAAGGTTCTATTGTGGGAAATGTAGCAAAGGATCTTGAATTAAATGTAAAGGATCTCTCCAGAAGAAAATTGCACATTGTGTCTGATGTGTCTGAGAAATATTTTAATATTAATCTGGATAATGGAAACCTGTACATTGCTGATAGGATAGACAGGGAGACATTGTGCAGAGCTGCAGCTGATTGTGTCCTTACATTTGATGCTGTGGTGGAAAATCCACTAAATGTCTTCAGTATAAAGATTGATATTCAGGATTTAAATGACAATCCTCCTACATTTATTCATGAAAAGAGTAGAATAGAAATGAGTGAATCCACCTCTCCAGGAAGAAGATTTCTTTTACAAAATGCAGAAGATCTGGATGTCGATGTTAATTCCCTGATCAGCTACAGACTCAGTGAGAACCAGTATTTTGCTCTTGGAGAGAAGGTCAGCACTGATGGCAGTGTATTTCCAGAGCTGATACTAGAGAAACCTCTAGACCGAGAGACACAGAACAAGCATGAACTCATCCTCACAGCTTCTGATGGTGGAAATCCTGTACAGACAGCCACTGCCCTAATTACTATCATCATCACTGACTTCAATGATAATTCTCCAGTATTTACCCAGGATGTATATAAAGTAAGTGTCAGAGAAAATATACCGGTGAATTCTACAATTCTGCAGGTCAGTGCAAGAGATGAAGATGAAGGAGTCAATGCACAAGTTACTTACTCACTTAGCACCACAGCAAGTCATGTTCTTGATGCTTTTTCCATCAATTCTAGAAGTGGAGAAATTAAAACAAAAGGATATTTAGATTATGAAGTGACAAAATTCTTTGAGGTTTTGGTGCATGCAGAAGATGGAGGGGGACTTCCTGCCAAAGCCAAGGTTCTAATAGAAATTACAGATGAAAACGATAATGCTCCCGAGATATCCATAATGTCTGTGCTGACTAAGATTCCTGAAGATTCTTCCCTTGGAACTGTGATTGCACTAATTAAAGTTCATGACCGAGACTCAGGAGAAAATGGTGAAGTTCAATGTTTAATAACAGGGGATTTGCAATTTGAGCTACTATCTTCGACTAGTAACTTTTACAAAATTGTTACAAAACATAATCTAGATAGAGAAAAAATATCATCCTACAACATCACAATACAAGCATCTGATAAAGGTTCTCCAGATCTGACATCAATTAAAGTTATTAGGCTTGACGTATCAGATATCAATGACAATGCTCCAGTGTTTGAGAAGTTGACTTACACCGCATTCATATCAGAAAATAACATACTAGGAGCTTCAATATTTAGTATTCAAGCAACAGATCTGGACAGTGAAGACAATGCTAAAATATCTTATTCTCTAATGTCTACAAGTAGCAATGAACCTTTGTCTCCCTACATCTCAATGAATCCAGTAACTGGGGTCATTTATTCTCAACAGTCTTTTGATTTTGAGAAACATAGAGAATTTAATATCCAAATTATTGCCAAAGACAATGGATCTCCATCTCTGAGCAGCAGTACAACGCTAAGAATATGTATAGTAGACCAGAATGATAATTCGCCAGTTATTCTGTACCCATCACCAGAGGTTGACAGCTCAACATTTGAGATGGTTCCTTGGACCTCTGAACAAGGCTCTTTAGTATCTAAGGTGGTGGCAGTGGACGCTGACTCTGGACACAATGCCTGGTTGTCTTACTTTTTACAATCTTCAGAACCATCACTCTTCACCATTGACCAGCACACAGGAGAGATCAGGACATCACGTGGATTTCACGAAAAGGACATCATGAAACATGGAATTGTGGTTCTAGTAAAAGACAATGGGATTCCCTCCCGCTCAGCTTCAGTCACTCTAACCATGGTGATTGCTGATCATTTTCATCAGGTTCTTCCTGAGCTGAGCAGTCAGTCCAACAAAGAAGAATCTCAGTCCAACCTACAATTCTACTTGGTAATCGCTTTGGCACTGATTTCCTTTTTCTTCATGTTGACTGTAATTATTGCAGTTGTCTCCAAATATAAGGAGTCTAAGTCATCTTCATTTGGGTCCTTGAGTACAAGTCTATACCCTCAGATTGATCCCAGATTTATTTCACAATTCAATACTGGGACATTACCTCTGCCATATTCCTATGATGTTTGTGTCACTTTGGATCCAAGTGAGCGAGAATTTGCTTTCTTTGAACCCCAGCACAATGTTCCTGTAGACAGTCTAATAGATGCCGATGACTCAGGGATGAGAAGTGAAAATACAAAGAGCTGTCCAGCTGTAGAGACTATCATAGAACAGGTATTATATTTTATATATATACATTATATTTTCTCATTATTTTTAGAACTTTTTTTTTTAAAAGGTGTACAAAGTAACAAAGCTTTTGTATTTTATGAACATAGTTTTGACTAATTGTATAATATATAAGTTTTATAATATAGTCTTGCATGTACCAAATTGTAGTGTCAGTCCAACCTACAATTCTACGTGGTAATCGCTTTGGCACTGATTTCCTTTTTCTTCATGTTGACTGTGATTATTGCAGTTGTCTCCAAATATAAGGAGTCTAAGTCGTCTTCATTTGGGTCCTTGAGTACACGTCTATACCCACAGATAGATCCCAGATTTATTTCACAATTCAATACTGGAACATTACCTCTGCCATATTCTTATGATGTTTGTGTCACTTTGGATCCAAGTGAGCGAGAATTTGCTTTCTTTGAACCCCAGCACAATGTTTGAAAAGGTGTACAAAGTAACAAAGCTTTTGTATTTTATGAACATAGTTTTGACTAATTGTATAATATATAAGTTTTATAATATAGTCTTGCATGTACCAAATTGTAGTTTCAATGGTAACTGTTTTAGAACAGAAAGAGGATTTACTGTTATAAGACATCTGAATTGCTATGTTGTTTTACTGAATAACAAGAGACTCTGAACCATTAAGCAGTGTAATTGCACCCAAAAAGAAATTCCAATGTGTCAAACAGGTAGACACAAAATAAAATTATTCTAGCTCTGTGAAATTGCGTGCCAGTTGGGAGCTCAGAAAATTATCTTTTGATTCAATTCTTAAAAACAGGAGCCATAAGTTGCATCACATGAGATATTTCAGAGCCGCTGACTGGCTGAGAAGGATCATGTGATGCACCAAATGTCTCCACTTTAGTTCTTTATTTTCAACTTCTCATTTGGCTCTGACATGGGTGTACGTATATTCACTAGTACTGTATGTCTGTTAGTGCAAATTTAAGCTGAGAATATTTTAATAAGTCGGTTTTGCTAATAGGTTCACATATTTTATAAGTGATAAAATGGGTCAGACAACAACAAGTTGCAGATATCTGGCCAGATGTACACAGGATACAGGGGGCTCTGGTTCTAGACTCCTCTTATAACTCTCCAGAACTAGTCATTTGTAAGTTGTGCTATGTCCTGAGAGAGGGACAGCCTGAAAACTCAATTTTTACCTAGAATGGAGTTGACTTAGTTTGCATCCTTACAGGGAATGACATACCATTGGTGCAACCTGTGCAGTCGCACAGGGGCCCAAAAGGCAAAGGTTCCCACATCTAGCTCCAAATTGTGCATTATGATGAGCTACTGGACTGCAAAGGGCCTATATATTGTTCTTGCACAGGGGCCCTCTTCTATCCAAGGCTGATCCTGATTCTTAAATTTTTCCATTAAAACTTATTAGATAAGTTATTATTAGAGTATATTGAAGAAAGTTTATACTAAAAAGCAATTCAAAGGAAACTCGGTTTTCTCAAACCAATGGACAATGAATGAAGTGAAGATCAAGCATGCATTTCTCCACAATGCTCAATTCAAGAAAGGCCAGATTCTGGGGTCCAGACCACTGATCTTAGGATTTCAGGGGTCCCAGCAGTTGAATCCCATTTGATCAGTAAGTTACACTATCCTGTGGATTGTGATCAACTTCATATTTGAGAATACCCTTTTAAAATTATATCTTTGCTTACAGTTACCGATATGTATAAGATTTTTTCATACGAAAAATATATTTAATGGTAAAATAGATTTATTAAATAACATCAATTTTAGGACATGCTAGTAAATTTGTCACAATAAAAAGATTTAGGACATGGTACACAATATGCCAAAAGCACAACAATCACTGATGAGAAAGTTTTAGTATAAAAATGATCTGCGATACAATTATTTGTTACATTGACCGGGTTTCTCTGCATTTTGGCCATTTTTTAGAATTGTGTGGAACTTAATAATTTTGATCTATTACTATCTCTAGAATGACAAGTTATATATAGGATGTGCTTTCTGATCACAGCTTCTTGCTTTTCAATATTATTCTAAAAGGTCGCCCTATACAAAGTATTAAGACATTGAAGTTCTGCTTGTTGTAGTGTACTATTTCAGAGATTTATATATTAAATACTGTAATGGGAGTATGTGTATAGTAGTGCCCTTTCCCTCTTTATCAATCTAAATAGATGCCATAGCTGTGGAAGTAAATTCACACACATGAAGAGTAGATACATAGGAGGCAGTAAAGAGTCTAAGTTTATAAGTGTAAAGATCGGTGCATCATATATCGAAAAAATCACTGGATAATACTTGACACTTTTCCTGTATCCAACTTTCACAATCATCGTGAAAATGTTGCACAAGCAAAGAGATGAGAACTATTCATGAGTATACTGTATAAGAAAAAGTGTAGCAGAATTTTGAAAGTTTTAAAGTTATTCACTAATTCTTATTAGAATTCTGGTTCTATATCCAAAATATTATTTATGTCTGACATCTGAAATTTTTTGTATAATTTTTGGCTGAAATTACTGATTGATTATTGATTATGTTTTAAAGAGGTTTAAAGATAAAAAAAAAAAAATTAAGCATGAAAAAACCATAAGAGCAGATATTTAGACAATGTAGGACATTTGTTAAGTCACCCAAGTAACAACTTTATGACATCTTTTAAATTCAATTTTGGAAAAATGGAAAGCAGATCTTGATTATTATTATCATGGCAGGATAAGTATTGTAAGGCCTTGATGTAATAAAATAGAAAAAAAACAATGGAAATAAGCAATAACATTCACATTTACTGCTCTTTTCTTATAATACAAAGAAGTATTACATAAATAGATATGCATGAAGTTCTCTATAAGATTTAACATCATCAAAAATAATGCAATGACAGTATTGCTAGTATATAATTTATATTAACAAAGCCAACTTATACTAAACAAATTTATATATACATTAAACTACACAAACTTTTAAATTACTGCTGTTGCAGTTCCCCATATTGGCCTCAGAGCGCCGCTGTTCACCAATAAAGAAAATATTCTGCAAATCCAGAATCGCCTCCATGATGCAGACAGTGTTCAACTGCAAGAAGAAATACACAGCATTTCACACTGGGATGTGCCGGGTACAGGACTCATAAAGAAGAGGGATTATTTTTTGCTGATTATAAATATATCAAGAATTATTATATTTCTGGTGAGAAGAAGGATGGCCGGATTACAACTGCAGGAAGGACAATCAATGCAAGGACTCAGATGGCAAGTAATATTTCCCTTCTTATTTTCCTGGCTGTGTCATTCAGTCTCTGGTCAGATTCATTATTCCATTAATGAAGAATTAAGACAAGGTTCTATTGTGGGAAATTTAGCAAAGGATCTTGAATTAAATGTTAAGGATCTCTCCAGAAGGAAATTACGTTTTGTGTCTAAGATCTCAGAGAATTATTTTAGTATAAACCCGGATAATGGAAACCTGTACATTGCTGATAGGATAGACAGGGAGACATTGTGCAGAGCTGCAGCTGATTGTGTCCTTACATTTGATGCTGTGGTGGAATATCCATTGAATATATTCAGTGTTAAGATTAATATTCAGGATATAAATGACAATGCTCCTACATTTCTTCATGAAACATTGACATTAGAAATGAGTGAATCCACCTCTCCAGGAAGAAGATTTATTTTACAAAGAGCAGAAGATCTGGATGTCGGTGTTAATTCCCTGATCAGCTACAGACTCAGTGAGAACCAGTATTTTTCTCTTGGAGAGAAGGTCAGCACTGATGGCAGTGTATTTCCAGAGCTGATACTAGAGAAACCTCTAGACCGAGAGACACAGAACAAGCATGAACTCATCCTCACAGCTTCTGATGGTGGAAATCCTGTACAGACAGGCACTGCCCTAATTACTATCATCATCACTGACTTCAATGATAATTCTCCAGTATTTACCCAGGATGTATATAAAGTAAGTGTCAGAGAAAATATACCGGTGAATTCTACAATTCTGCAGGTCAGTGCAAGTGATGAAGATGATGGAGTCAATGCACAGATCACTTACTCATTTAGCAACACTGAAAAAAGTATTTTTGAAACTTTTACAATAAATCCCAATAATGCTGAAATAAAAATTAAAGGACAATTAGATTATGAAGTGTCAAAAATGTATGATATTTCTGTGCAAGCCAAAGATGGAGGAGGCCTTGCTGCTCATGCTAAGGTTTTATTAGAAATAACAGATGAAAATGACAATGCTCCTGAGATATCTATAACCTCATCATCAGATCTTATTCCTGAGGATTCTCTCCCTGGTACTATGGTGGCACTGATTCAAGTTCATGACCGTGACTCAGGAGAAAATGGTGAAGTTCAATGTATAATAACAGGAGATTTGCCATTTGACTTAATATCATCAGCATCAGATTTTTATAAAATTGTAACAAGACTTAGTCTTGACAGAGAAAAAATATCATCCTACAACATCACAATACAAGCAACAGATAAAGGTTCTCCAGAAATGACTGCTAGAACGGTTCTCCATTTGTCAGTATCAGATATCAATGACAATGCTCCAGTGTTTGAGAAATTAGGTTATACTGTATATGTAACTGAAAATAACTCACCAGGAGCTTTAATATCAAATGTTCAAGCAAGAGATCTGGACAGTGACGATAATGCAAAGATAACATATTCTATAATGAGTAGAAGTGATGAAGAAGATCCTGTGTCTTCCTACATCTCCATGAATCCAGTAACTGGGGTCATCTATGCTCAACGGTCATTTGATTATGAGAAGCATAAAGAATTTAACATCCAAATCATTGCCAGAGACAATGGATCTCCATCTCTGAACAGCAGTACAATGCTAAGAATATGTATAGTAGACCAAAATGATAATTCACCAGTCATTCTGTATCCATCACCAGAGGTTGATAGCTCAACATTTGAGATTGTTCCTTGGACCTCTGAACAAGGCTCTTTAGTATCTAAGGTGGTGGCAGTGGACACTGACTCTGGACACAATGCCTGGTTGTCTTATTTTTTACAGACTCCAGAACCATCACTCTTCACCATTGACCAGCACACGGGAGAGATCAGGACATCACGTGGATTTCACGAAAAGGACATCATGAAACATGGAATTGTGATTCTAGTAAAAGACAATGGGATTCCCTCCCGCTCAGTCTCAGTCACTCTAACCATGGTGATCGCTGATCATTTTCATCAGGTCCTTCCTGAGCTGAGCAGTCAGTCTGACAAAGAAGAATCTCAGTCCAACCTACAATTCTACTTGGTGATCGCCTTGGCTCTGATTTCCTTTTTCTTTATGTTGACTGTAATTATTGCAGTTGTCTCCAAATACAAAGAGTCTAAATCTTCTTCATTTGGATCTATGAGTACAAGTCTATATCCACAGGTTGATCCCAGATTTCTTTCCCAGTTCAGCACTGGGACATTACCTTTGCCATATTCCTATGATGTTTGTGTAACTCTGGATCCAAGTGAGCGGGAATTTGCTTTCATTAAACCTCAACACAATGTTCCTGTGGACAGTCTAATAGATGCTGATGACTCAGGAATGGGAAATGAAAATACAAAGAACTGTCCACCTGTAGAAACTGCTGTGGTAGAGGTATGTATTATATTTCTCTATTTTATATGTATTTTTCCTTTTTGACATATATCTTAAATCATTAAATATATAGCTTAATCATGTATATATATATATATATATATATATATATATATATATAATATATGATATGTTTAAGTAGAAGTCTATACCTAGAAAAAGAAAAAAATTGAGCCACAAAATGTAAAATGGGATTGCATTTCTTATTTAGTTTTTTTTTAGCGGGGAGGCAGTGTTATCCTATCCTTTAACATAACTGATTTAGAGTATCTTATTAATAATAAGAATATTGTAATAAATATTTTTATAGGTCTGTCATGTTAACTAGATAATTGATATTATATATCATTCAACAGTTCAGACAACAGACTGTAGATGTTAGGCTTAATATACTGTATGTGGCTATGGGGAGTTCTAGTTCTAGACTTCCCTTTACAACTCTCAAACAATTTTTTAAGCTGTGAATTGTATATTTTATTTAATGCTGATTCTACAAGTATATACAGCAGTAATAATTCATACACCTTTTAACCCTCCTTTCATTCCCTTTGCCCGAAAGAAAACCAACCAACATTTATAATTTTCCTGATAGTGGAATATCTGGGAGCCACAACCCTCTATGAGACTAGAAAAGTTCTAGATTGCATCCTTACCATAATCTCTTAAAAGGTACTACATGATGATGAGTAGAGTAAAACATAACATAGGGCTAATTTCTTGTGTCTCAAAAAATGAATTTGTGACCTCACCAAAATTCCCATGGTCTCCTTAAGCTGCTGCTGTTTTCCAATTGTCATTTTGTTCCTCCGTTGCAGAGATATGCCCTTTTTCTTTTTAGGCGCCAAGTATGCTTGTGTTCAAGAAGGCGTTTTACAAGAGTGTTGTCTCAGACAAAGTAGTCCTCCTCATTTGTGATGCTGCCCAATCACTGTGTGACACGTGTGAACAGTGTGATCTCATGCTGTAGTCCTTTCCCTCTCTATGGTGCTGAGCAATAATCACTCGGCAGCATCAGAATATGATTGAACAGTGTAATCTTATGATAGTATTTTCAACATGACTGAATCACATTATAGAATGTTGAACTGACCATGGAAGACATGATGCAGAGCATTTAATGTCTTTTCTCCTTTGTAGAGATTTTAGATTGTAAAGTTTAGGCTGTGTGCCCACGTAGCGTTTTTCAAGCGTTTATGCTGCGGAATTTCCGCAGCGGAAACGCTTGTAAAACGCTAGGTAATCCGCACCCCATGGTCCCCAAGGGGATTCCGCATGTTCTATGCACATGCTGCGGATTTTTCCGCAGCGTTTATGCTACGTACAAAAATCCGCAGCATGTCATTTAATTTTGCGGAAGTGCAGCGGAACTCCCGCCATTGACTTGCATTGAGACGCATAGAAACCGCGACTGTACATTTCTACAAGCGGCTTCTATGCGTCTCTATGTGCGGATGGTACCCAGTTCCAGAGGAGAGGAGACTCTCATCCAGACCTGGGTACCATTGTACCTGTAAAAAAAGTATAAAATAACAAATAAAGTTTATACTCACCTGTCCGGCGTCTTCTCTCTGAATGCCGGCATCGCTTGAGGACCTGCGGTGACGTCAGTCATGTGACCGCAGGCCCTTCACCGCTGTTTCGCGATATGCCGGCAGCCGGGAACCAGCCAGGAAGCAGCGCTGCAGCACACACCGGGGCCTCGGGGGTGAGTATAGCTTTATTTGTTTTAATTTTTACGGTTCACACTGTATAAATCCATGCTGTTTGCATGGATTTATACAGTGTGACCTAGTTGTCAAGCACTTTCCAAGTGATGCTATCGCCTGGAAAGTGCTTGTCAATCTGCATGCGGAAACGCATGTGAACCCGCATGTGGATCCGCATGTATTCTGCAGGAAAAACGCATGCACAATCTGCATGCGTTTTTTTCTGCCAGGGAGATGCAGAAATGCTGCAGAAATTTTCTGCTTCATTTCTGCATCGTGGGCACATAGCCTTAGGTTATAATTCATGATAAGTCCAACAGGGCATTACTAGAGATTTGTCTCTGGGTGCATGCACTTTTTCTCCTGCATGATGTTGTCCAATCAGAAGCATTACTGTTGTGCAGAAGAAAGAAGGACACACTCCTTTAGAAGGTCAGAAGGACATGATTTTTTTGTGAAATGTAATGACAGGTAACCCCGATCTCTGCAGCTGCGGTGTAGAGTACAGCAAAGTTGAGTGTGATTACACCCTCAGCTTTCATCTCACTACAGTCAGTGTTAAAAGAGGGGAATAGAGCTGATAGTACCGTGAAGGTAGAGCTCCAGCTGTATAGGTGTTTGTAATAATATTCAGCTCAGCTGTGCTTCCCCCACACAATGACTAGCATGAGATGATAGCTAGAGGTGTCCGTAGGCCCCCTCAGCTCTGCTGTACTCTACACAGTAGCTGCAGAGATCAAGGGTTAGAACTGGGTTGTCTGTTCGTTCCCTTGTCTGGGGCCTCGTACTTATGATTGGCCAACATCATAAAATAGAAAATGTACACCCTTCCCAGAGTCAAATCTCTGGTAGTGCCTATTTGACTTATTGTAAACTATAAAACTTTATAAGTAGCATTGAGCGAATTTGTTGGGCATTTCAAATTCGTGTTCGTGTTCGGGGTTCCGGCTTATTCGCGCCAAAAAATCTGCTCCATCCATGAGCATCCCTGATTTGCCACGCTGTCATGCAGATGACATCCGGAACCCCGAACACGAACACGAATTTGAAATGCTGAACAAATTCGCTCAACACTATTTACAAGCTTATATCTCTGTGATGAAGAGCAGAAATTAAAATAGTAAAAACTAAATTTTGCTCACTTCTGCCGCCAGTATTCTATGATATGGCCTATTGAACATACTCAAACTGGTGAAAAGTCTTTTAATAGTTTGTAATAGCTTTTCAAAAATAATTACAGTCTGCAGAAGATGTGTTACCTTGGAAAAAGTTTTTTGAATTGTTAACTAGTGAATACAATTATGAATCATAATATTATTTTGTAGGAAGAACTTTAAAACTTTTCCAAATCAATTGTTTTAGCTCATATTATATAGCTTCCTATCGATATTAGGATGTAGTGGTGAAAAAGTTGGGGGAGGGAACCATTTTATCTAACCCTTGACAACTACTTTAAAGCTTTCAATTTCTAGAGTGAAATAGTTTTTTTTTCTTAAATTAAATCAGGTTTCTCTGTGTTTTGAACATTAATAGTATATTTTCTTGTGCCTACTTTACATTGCTTACAGGCAGTCATTGTGTATAATATTCCTAAAGTGAAATTCTATTCAAGTACGCTTTTAGTGACTTTTTTGAGGAATGCAAACTTTATATTATATTTTACTCAGGAATTAATTGTACCTTGGTTACCTTCCCTTGTATATTAATCTAAGTAAAAATATAGCAGGTTATATAGCATAATTAAGTGAGTAACATACAGCACACAAAACTGTGATAGATAATAGAGAGGTAGGATAGAGTAAAAATTCTATGTATACATGACATCGCACATCAAATATATCCAAAATTAATGGTTTGTAACTCTTCATAGGTATAAAATACAAAAATGCTGGCAAATAATTGCATTAAGTGAAGCATCACATTTGTGAAATTCCTGTGGCTTACTGGTTTAAATGACGTTCCTGTGGCTAACTGGGTTAATTCACCTGTCTTGTAAACAGGAGATCATGAGTTTGAATGCTCGGAGTGCCTATGATGTTCCTGTGGATTACTTGGTTAATGCAAAATTGTAAAATTCCTGTGGCTTACTGGTTTAAGTGATGTTCCTGTGACTTACTGGGTTAACAAGCCTGTCTTGTAAACAGGAGATGATGAGTTTGAATCCATGGAGTGAATTAAGTGAAACATATAAACTAAAAGAATAAAAATGTTCTTAATCCTTTAAAAAATGCAAGTATGGTTTACCTGAAGAAATCATTCACCTACAATTATGGTTTTAAAAGATTTTAGATTATCTATAGAAAATAATCAGAAGTCTGGTTCTGTTTCATCATTATATTTGGACTAACTATATTGTGCCTTGGTGTGCAGCATTTGCTAATAATGTTGTTTATTTTCTATGAGGATAAACTCCATAATTACTAGCAATACAATCATAAATATGTAATAGATTATTTTCTAAGACATTCAATGATATTTTGCAAGTAAAGTGTAGACGTACAGGAGAGGATGTCTTGGCCATGCAGACTATTTATCAGGCCAATCTGATGGCATCACTATGCTATCACCGGTACTCCTTCAGGAGCATAAGAAAAGGACATTGATTATGAGTATCATGGAGCAAGTTTTAATTTAGGAAAATTTCCTCAATTTCACAAAATTAAGCAGTGATTACTCCTGGGAATTATAAAACAAGAGGTATATTGTAAACATAAAAGTGCCACAAGAACTCCATGTGATATGCCATAGCATTCTTTTTATTACATTTTTTTATCATAGAATTAATAATAAAAATCACTACATATAATATATGTTTTATTTAATACATATCTATGGCAGTTTTGACTATAATTTAAAAATATTCAGTTTTAATGAATATCTGTTTTTTTAAAAAAGTATGGTGCTGCAGTTCCCCATATTGGCCTCAGAGCGCCGCTGTTCACCAATAAGCAAAATATTCTGCAAATCCAGAATCGCCTCCATGATGCAGAAAGTGTTCAACTGCAAGAAGAAATACACAGCATTTCACACTGGGATGTGCCGGGTACAGGACTCACAAAGAAGGGATTATTTTCTGATTTTCATTACACTGGATTATCAATATATCAAGAATTATTATATTTCTTGTGAGAAGAAGGATGGCCGGATTACAACTGCAGGAAGGACAATCAATGCAAGGACTCAGATGGCAAGTAATATTTCCCTTCTTATTTTCCTGGCTGTGTCATTCAGTCTCTGGTCAGATTCATTATTCCATTAATGAAGAATTAAGGAAAGGTTCTATTGTGGGAAATTTAGCAAAGGATCTTGAATTAAATGTTAAGGATCTCTCCAGAAGGAAATTACGTATTGTGTCTAAAGTCTCTGAGAAATATTTGAATATAAACCAGGATAATGGAAACCTGTACATTGCTGATAGGATAGACAGGGAGACATTGTGTGAAGCTGCGGATGATTGTGTCCTTACATTTGATGCTGTGGTGGAAAATCCACTAAATATTTTCAGTGTTAAGATTATTATTCAGGATATAAATGACAATCCTCCTACATTTCTTCATAGCACATTGATATTAAAAATGAGTGAGCACACCTCCCCAGGAGCAAAATTTGCATTAAAAAAAGCTGAAGATCTGGATGTCGGTGTTAATTCCCTGATCAGCTACAGACTCAGTGAGAACCAGTATTTTGCTCTTGGAGAGAAGGTCAGCACTGATGGCAGTGTATTTCCAGAGCTGATACTAGAGAAACCTCTAGACCGAGAGACACAGAACAAGCATGAACTCATCCTCACAGCTTCTGATGGTGGAAATCCTGTACAGACAGGCACTGCCCTAATTAATATAATCATCAATGATATCAATGATAATTCTCCAGTATTTACCCAGGATGTATATAAAGTAAGTGTCAGAGAAAATATACAGGTGAATTCTACAATTCTGCAGGTCAGTGCAAGTGATGAAGATGAAGGAGTCAATGCACAGATCACTTACTCATTTAGCAACACAGCAAAAACTATTTTTGAAACTTTAACTATAAATCAAAATAATGGTGAAATTAAAATAAAAAGAATATTAGATTATGAAGTCATTAAATTTTATGATATTTCTGTCCAAGCAGAAGATGGAGGAGGCCTCGCTGCTCATGCTAAGGTTTTAATAGAAATAACAGATGAAAATGATAATGCTCCTGAGATATCTATAACCTCATCATCAGATAATATTCCTGAGGATTCTCCCCCTGGTACTATGGTGGCACTGATTCAAGTATATGATCCTGATTCAGGAGAAAATGGTGAGGTTCAATGTATAATATCAGGGGATTTGCCTTTTGAGCTAATATCAACAACAGGAAAATTTTATAAAATTGTTACAAAACCTAGTCTAGATAGAGAAATAATGTCATCCTACAACGTCACAATACAAGCAGCTGATAAAGGGACTCCTCATATGAGTTCTAGCATAGATATTAGGCTTGATATATCAGATGTCAATGACAATGCTCCAGTGTTTGAGAAATTAGGTTACACTGCATTTATACCAGAAAATAATTTACCAGGAGCTTCAATATTTAGTATTCAAGCAAGAGATCTGGACAGTGAAGACAATGCTAAAATAATATATTCTATAATGACTATAAATGATGAAGAAGATCCCCTGTCTTCGTACATCTCCATGAATCCAGTAACTGGGGTCATTTATGCTCAAAAGCCTTTTGATTATGAAAAGCATAAAAAATTTAATATCCAAATCATCGCCAGAGAAAATGGATCTCCATCACTGAACAGCAGTGCAACACTAAGAATATGTATAGTAGACCAGAATGATAATTCACCAGTCATTCTGTATCCATCACCAGAGGTTGATAGCTCAACATTTGAGATGGTTCCTTGGACCTCTGAACAAGGCTCTTTAGTATCTAAGGTGGTGGCAGTGGACGCTGACTCTGGACACAATGCCTGGTTGTCTTACTTTTTACAATCTTCAGAACCATCACTCTTCACCATTGACCAGCACACAGGAGAGATCAGGACATCACGGGGATTTCACGAAAAGGACATCATGAAACATGGAATTGTGATTCTAGTAAAAGACAATGGGATTCCCTCCCGCTCAGCTTCAGTCACTCTTACCATGGTGATTGCTGATCATTTTCATCAGGTCCTTCCTGAGCTGAGCAGTCAGTCCAACAAAGAAGAATCTCAGTCCAACCTACAATTCTACTTGGTAATCGCCTTGGCACTGATTTCCTTTTTCTTCATGTTGACTGTGATTATTGCAGTTGTCTCCAAGTACAAAGAGTCTAAATCTTCTTCATTTGGATCCCTGAGTACAAGTCTATACCCACAGGTTGATCCCAGATTTCTTTCCCAATTTACCAATGGGACATTACCTCTGCCATATTCCTATGATGTTTGTGTAACTCTGGATCCAAGTGAGCAAGAATTTGCTTTTCTTAAACACCAGCACAATGTTCCTGTGGACAGTCTAATAGATGCTGATGATTCAGCGATTGGAAATGAAACTTTAAAAAACTCTTCATCTGTAGAAACTCAGGTATGTATTAAGAAGCACCTCTGATCTTTACCAGATGTTTGCTTTTCAATTATTCAATCCTTTTTAATACTTTTTATATTATATCTCCTCTTTGCTCATTTTATAGATATTTGATGATTTATTCTTCTTAAATAAATTGTATAGAAAAAACATTTTAGTAACTAGGTATGGTTCAATTTAAAATGGTGATGATGACTTGAATTAAAAGTCACTTAGACTTACTTTATGCATTCTTACTAGTCTTGATACTTGATAATTATTTCTCATTTTTCTAAGTGCAAAGGAACCTGCCAGTTTGCAGGAGACAAAACTTGTACATAACCTTTTAGTAAAATGTTTGTAACTTTTATTCCTTCACAAATAAACACATATGAATGCAGACATACAAACACTTAGGAGCTTTGTCCACAGATGTCTACACATTTTGAACCTATCATCGATACGATAGAAAAGTGTAGGCCGCTGTGGTCCAGGCTCTTAAGTGCTTGCATTTCTGCACTCAAATTTATGCAATAAGCTCCATGTCACTCATGAACTCTTCACCTTTCCTAATTTCTCCTTTCCGGGCATCACAGAAACATGGTTGACACCCTCCGACACTGCCTCCCCTGCTGCGCTGTGTTACGGTTTCCTTCACTTCACCCACACACCTCATCCCGGTAACAAACATGGTGGAGGAGTGGGTCTTCTCCTTTCTACCAACTGCACCTTTAGCCTATCCCACCTCTACCCTCCCTTATTCTCCATTCTTTTGAAGTCCACTCTGTCCGTCCACACCTACTCTCCCTCCAACCTCCAAGTGGCCGTCATATACTGACCTTCGAGCCAGGTCACTGCCTTTATTTATCAATTCTCCACCTGGCTTCTTTACTTTCTCTCTGCTGACATTCCCACAATCATCATGGGCGATTTCAACATCCCCACTGATACCTGCCACTCAGCAGCATCCAAACTCCTGTCGCTTACTTCATCTTTTGGACTCATTCAGTGGTCCTCCTCAGCCACCCACACAGACGGACACACACAACCCCCACTTACTCCTATCTGACCACCATCTGCTCACGTTCTCTTCCCTGTCCTCCTCACCTGCCACCCATGTCCACTCACACACTCTCTGACTCTATTCTATCACTGACATCCATATCTTCACTCCACGACACAGACAGCGCCACTGCTTTCTACAATGCCACTCTCGAATCAGCTATTGGCTCGGTCGCCCCTCTTGTGCATGGCAGAGCGCGACAAATCAATAGACAACCCTGGCAGAATTACCTCACTAAAAAGCTTTGGCAAGTGTCCAGGGTTGCGGAACAGCGTTGCAAGAAAACACATTCGCAAGATGACTTCACTGCATTCAAACAAGCAACATTCACATTCAAATCAGCCCTCACCTCTGTTAAACAAGCCTACTTCACAACCCTCATATATTCCTTATCCTACAACCCCAAACACTTTTAACTCCCTCCTCTGCCTTCCACTGACCCCTCTGACCTCCCTCATCTCTGCTGAGGAGCTTGCCACACACTTCAAAAACAAGATTGACCAAACAAGGCAAGTCTTTACTGTCCAACCACCACAACCCCTTTGTTTGCCAGACCATTGCCCTTCCCTCATAACCTCCCTCTCTTATATCACCAAAGGAGACCTTCCTCTCCAAATCACACCTCACCACTTGTGCACTCGACCCCATCCCATCCCACCTCCTCTTCATCCTCACCTCCACACTCACCCCATCCTTAACCCATCTCTTCAACCTATCACTAACTTCTGGTACCTTCCCCTGCCTTCAAACATGCCACAATCACACCCATCCTCAAAAATCCATCCCTCAACCTACAGTAAGTGCTTTGTCCAGCTATCGCCCCATATTGCTGCTCCCATTCGCCTCCAAACTCCTTGAGCAACGTATTCACACTGATCTTTCCTCTCACTTCTCATCTAACACTCTTTGACAACCAACAATCTGGCTTCTACCCTCACCATTCCACTGAAACTGCCCTTACCAAAATTACTAATGACTTGCTTACAGTCAAAGCTAACAGACAATTCTCTATACTCCTCCTTCTTGACCTGTCCTCTGCCTTCGACACAGTTGACCACTGCCTCCTACTACAGATTCTCTCTTTCTTTGGCGACAAAGACCTTGCCCTATCCTTGCTCTCCTCATACCTTTCCAACTGTACATTTAGTGTCTCCCACTCCCACACTACCTCCTCATCCCACCCTCTCTCTGTTGGAGTCCCTCAAGGTTCTGTCCTAGGACCCCTATGCTTCTCAATTTATACCCTTGGCCTGGGACAGCTCATAAAGTCCCATGGCTTCCAGTACCATCTGTATGCTGATGACACTCAAATTTACCTCTCTGGCCCAGACTTCACCTCTCTGCTGTCCTGAATCCCAGCGTGTCTATCAGCCATATCCTCCTTCTTCTCCTCTCGCTTCCTCAAGTTCAATTTGGGCATATATTTTTCCTCCATCTCGCGTATCTCCCCCACTTGATCTTTTTATCACAATAAATGACATCACGCTTTCTCCCGTACCGGCAATCCACTGCCTCGGAGTAACCCTTGACTCGGCCCTGTACTTCAAACCACACATCCAGTCTCTCGCCACCTCCTGTCGCCTCCAGCTCAAAAATATTTCCAGAATCTGTCCTTTCCTCAACCCCCAATCTACTAAACTGCTTGTGCATGCCCTCATCATCTCCCTCCTCGACTACTGCAACATCCTCCTCTGTGGCACACCTGCTAACACTCTCGCAGCTCTCCAGTCCATCCTTAACTCTGCTGCGTAACTAGTTCATCTCTCGCCTCGCTACTCCTCTGCTACCCACCTTGCAAATCCCTTCACTGGCTCCCAATTGCCCAGCGTATCCAGTTCAAACTACTAACACTGACCTTAAAAGCCGTCCATAACCTTTCTCCTCCGTACATCTCTGAACAAATCTCCCGATCTATTCCCATACATAATCTACAGTCCTCCCAAGACCTCCTTCTCTCCTCCACTTATTCATTCCTCATCCAATCGCATCCAAGACTTCTCCCGAATAACCCCATCCTCTGGAATTCTGTGCCAAAACACGTCGGATTAGCCACCATATTCGGATCCTTCAGATGGAACCTGAAAACCCATCTCTTCAAACAAGCTTACAGCCTGCCATGACCTTGCTGCCACCTCAACAACACCAGAGCTACTTCAACCCCCCCAACCTACTGTCTCCTTCCCACCATCCTGTAGAATGTAAGCCTGCATGGGCAGGGTCCTCTTCTCTCTGTACCAGTCTATCATTGTTAGTTTGTTTACTGTAAGTGATATCTGTATTTTGTATGTAACCCCTTCTCATGTACAGCACCATGGAATCAATTGTACTATATAAATAAATAATAATAATAATGATGATAATTTATTTAATGCTCAAGGAATAAAAGTTACAAAAGTTTTACCAAAGTGCTGGATCACGTAGAAAATAACTATTAACACATGATGACGAAACGCATCATGTGTTGTTTTTACCAAGTTATCACAGTGGTTTTTAATCTACTTTAAAGTGTTGAATGAATGTTATGACAACTTATTAACATTTTGGATGGAACAATTTGAATTTGAATTGCTATCATTAGTTCTACACCAAAGATTTTGTGCAATGTTACTTGTTGTGTAGACTGTATCAAAAATATCAAAGGCCAGAAGACTCCAGTTTACCCTTAAGACTAGTGTTTATTACATGGCCTTTATCTGCTTGCTATACAATCTAGTCCTCATGGGCAAGTAACATCGGAAGGCGCATTACTTTTACTAGGTTCAAGAGTTAAGATAAAAAATCACAAATGATTGTTGGCACCACAGCACTTCCGCTGAGCAGGATTGGTTCTCTTGCATACTGTAAGAAGTAGATTAGTGGTTTAATTTTAGAGAAAAGTAAAAAAGGAACTGTGACGATGGCAGATCTATCTTAATTAGTACATCCTCATCCATACTCTTATAAAGTTATACTAGTAGGAACAATTATACTTACAAAGGAGCCCTTCAAAATTAATAATAGGGAGCCTGATAAGAAAATAATTCTCATGTCTTTGAAATCCAAACACGATTTACATTTATCATATTTATGACTCTACTGCTTCTTTGACGTCTTAAGGTTTTTGCACACTGAGTTTTGTTTGCTGATTTTTTGGAATGGAAACTCCAGGTTTTTTATGAGTTTTGAGATTTTGAGGAGGATTTGGAAAATCTCTGCTAAAAATATCTCTAGTCTATGAACATACCACATGAAACTTCTTATCCATTTTTAGCTAAAATCATTTGATGGTGCTGCAAAGATGAGTAAGCAAGGACATCAAGTACAATGTCTTTAATGGATAGTTTATTATAGAAGCACTCCTGACAAAAATTTCTAAATTTGTCTGTAATATAGTGTACTTGGAATCAAATATTTAACGATCACAGTTTTCTCCGATTTCTTAGTCGGACGCGCCCAATGGTCGTCTGGGTCACTAGATGGGGCATGGCTTTGCTCAATACAAGTGTATGGAGCAAGGTGGCGTCAATTGGCCTGGGGTATGCCTAATTTATACATACCCTCAAGGTCTGACACTGGCGAACTCCAGCGCGCACAGTGCGAGCGCTGGGGGGATTCATAAGTCTGCAGTCACACACAGTGAATGCAGACTTATCTCTTTTGACCAGACAACCTCTTTAAGTAAAATACATCTAATTAGTTTATTCTTTGCAATGCCGTATAGAGCAGAACATAAGTCTTCCAACGAGTACTCAGAAAAGCTGATGATTGTTGTAGTACCCCAGTATAACAAAGGGCATCTCTTTTATTTACATGGTGTAGTGAATAATATATTATAAAATGTTTATTAATTCTTCTTTCAATAACTTCTTTGTTTCTTCCGTTTTTTTTAGAATAACATTTTTGTAGAGATTTATTTACTTGCAAATCATAACTCAAGAAATTCCCGCTGCCCTTTATTAGGCCACAATTGATTAGGATTATTTTTTAATTATATGTCCTAGTATGACTGTGTTAGGGTATCTTACTGAAATGATTACTTTAACAGAGCTATTGTCCTGAGCTCCTCATTTATTTCTAAGTGATAAAACAACTTAGACAATAACTGGCGAGAATTGCTAATTTTTATCTAATTTTGAATTTGAAATTTATTTCCCAAAATTATAATCCATACACCATTCAAAAGTTCGGGGATGGAACCCTGCTTTCTGATACTGAACAACCTTTATAAATAAATGAATGTTTTATTTTGTTTTGAGAAAAGTTATAGATATTTCTTGAATTGATCAGTTTTCTATGTGTAGGATGTTTCTGGTCTACCTTTTTGGTTTTGTTTATGTTTATTCTAATATATTGTGTACCTATAGTATATAAACTTTAATAAGCAATCCTTATGTGTGATATTAAGAAAGGAAAATTCAATTTGTTAAAATGCGCTATTAAGGAACTTATTCAGGAATGCAAATGATTAATCAAAACAATTTCACAATAATTCTGGCATAAATTGCTTTTGAAAGTTGCAAAATGTTGATGCAACTTGAAGTTGGACAAAAATTTAGCAACTTTCAGTGTTTTTAGGCCAGTTTCCCCAATATCAGGGGATTTGCCGTTTGAACTAATATCATCAGCAAGTAATTTTACAAAATTGTTACAAAAAGTAGTCTAGATAGAGAAAAAATATCATCCTACAATATCACAATTGAAGCCTCAGATAAAGGGTCTCCAGAAATGTCTTCTAGAGAAGTTTTTAGGCTTGTAGTATCAGATGTCAATGACAATGCTCCAGTGTTTGAGAAGATTGCTTATACTGCATTTGTCTCTGAAAATAATTTACCAGGAACTTCGATATTTAGTAATCATGCAAGAGATTTGGACAGTGAAGATAATGCAAAGATAACATATTCTATAGTGTACAAAAGTAATGAAGAAGATCTTCTATCTTCTTATATTTCCATGAATCCAGTAACTGGGGTCATCTATGCACAAAAGCCAATTGATTATGAGAAGAATAAAGAATTTAATATCCAAATAATTGCCAGAGACAATGGATCTCCATCTCTGAACAGCAGTACAACACTAAGAATATGTGTAGTAGACCAGAATGATAATTCACCAGTCATTCTGTACCCATCACCAGAGGTTGATAGCTCAACATTTGAGATGGTTCCTTGGACCTCTGAACAAGGCTCTTTAGTATCTAAGGTTGTGGCAGTGGACGCTGACTCTGGACACAATGCCTGGTTTTCTTACTTTTTACAATCTACAGAACCATCACTCTTCACCATTGACCAGCACACAGGGGAGATCAGGACATCACGTGCATTTCACGAAAAGGACATCATGAAACATGGAATTGTGGTTCTAGTAAAAGACAATGGGATTCCCTCCCGCTCAGCTTCAGTCACTCTGACCATGGTGATTGCTGATCATTTTCATCAGGTTCTTCCTGAGCTGAGTAGTCAGTCCAACAAAGAAGAATCTCAGTCCAACTTACAATTCTACTTGGTAATCGCCTTGGCTCTGATTTCCTTTTTTTTCATGTTGACTGTGATTATTGCAGTTGTTTCCAAATACAAAGAGTCCAAATCTTCAGCTTTATTTGGACTCTTGAGTACAAGTCTATATCCACAGGTCGATCCTAGGTTTATTTCACAATTCAACAATGGGACATTACCTCTGCCATATTACTATGATATTTGTGTAACTTTGGATCCAAGTGAGAGGGAATTTGCTTTCATTAAGCCTCAGAACCATGTTCCAGTGGACAGTCTAATAGATGCTGATGACTCAGGGATGGGAAATGAAACCTTAAAGAACTCTTCCCTAGCGGAAACACAGGTATGTTTTTAACTCTAGCCTTAATCTAGACTACAGTCTTAATTTTTCTGCTTTATGTATTATACATCTTCTTTGTTAGGATTAACTTTCTAGTAGATATAATAAAATTTACATGGAAGAATTTTATTTTTTCTTAAAAGGCGCCAGATATGTAAAAATGATTCAGTTTGATGATGGAGTAATGCAGAAACATATTTTGTTATTTTCTCTTTGTAAAATTTACCTATATTAAAATCTTTGCGGATTTTACATTATATATGTATTATTGGCCTCAGTTCACAATGGTGGATTGACAGCTACTTTGGTATTGTAAATTAAATAATAATAATAATTTAGCAAGATTTTTCAGATGAAACAAAAAGCTTTAATTATGAATTTTTTTCATTATTGCCTTAGCGAGACGTTTTGCTATGCTGTGTGTTGTATAGACAAATATATAAAACTGTAGAATTTCAACCTTACCTTTGACTAGGGTTTTATAAGATACTCCAGAGTAGTACCCATGAGAAAGTAAGTTCACTAGATTGCTGATCAGGTAGGAGGTTACTATTTTCTGAAGAAGGAAGAATTTGTGATATGATTATTGGTACCATTTAGCTTTAGCTAGTGTGTGTCATAAGTGATCTGATGTGACGAAACAGTGGTTTGGCATTAGAAATCGAATAAAAAGAAAGTAATAATTTGAACAACGGCGTGAGCATTTTCCCAAAATCAGGTTTCCTTTTTTAAAATTTCCATACCATGTAGCAATAAAGTGATAAAATTAAAGAAGCACTTTATTATTGCATTGTACGGAACATTGAATGAAGAAGCTCGATTCTGGAGAATGCAGCTATCCAGTTGAATTTTGTTGAATTCTAGAGACTTGTAGAGACTACCTCGGAGGGCTGATCTGATGAGTTCTTTTTTTAAATTATCTTTATTGAGGTTTTCTGAATTATTAAACAGGAAAAACAAAAATATGAAAGTACACATTGAGCAAATACTTGATTATTAGAGGCAGCATGAAAGATCAATGTAATTGATGACTAAGCTTTAGAGTAAATTAGGATTGAAGACTCTCTAAGAAGTCATTTGAGAGTGACAACTGTGAACTGAAAATGTGAAATGTGTCAGTGGTAGATCTTCTTAATTGGTCTGATGCCCTTTTGATGATAACAAATGGAATAAAACCTAACTTTTGTCTTTCATTAAAACAGAAAAATGAAACAATATAAGGCTATATAGAATAAGTAATAAGGGAAAGAAATGGAGGAAGAGTAAGAAGGGGTAAAAGGAGGGTAATTCAAGTGGGGTTTAGAGTGTCTATCATTATTAAAGTAGTTGTAGCATGACTGTACGGTATCTTAAAAAATAAAAGTATAATGTGTTGTAGTTTTTTTTCTAGATTGACTTTACTTCTGCTATTGTGTCTGACAAAAGATACCAAGTGAGCATTTTACATGTTTCTTCAAGACAGAGGAAGTCTCTAAAAGTCTTATGAATGTCTACAGTAATACTCACAAAAAAAGTCATAAAAAATGTGAAAAGTCAACAATTTGTGGTACTGTGAAGTCACAGCAGAAATCACATGATCAAGTCTATGACTTCACTACTTCTTTGAAGTTTAAGACACGAACATGTGATCTTTCTCATCCATTCTTAGTTATAGTGATTTAATGAAGGTGCAAAGTGAACCAGTCAGTCATAATGGATCATTTATTAATTAAAATATATAGCATGTTTATTTTTTGTAAAACATCATAGAACAGGGCCATATGTACTCAGGAAGGTTGGAGACTCCTGAAGTATTCCTGAAGTGTACAGGTCATCACTTGTAATGCACATATTGTAGGATAGTTCATTACTTTTTTAAAAATATATTAGTTTTTTTATTTCTACAATCTTTATTTTCTCTAGCATTGCATTAAAATTTCAGAGCCCAAGGATTTCTTAACTAGTAAAAGGCTCTGGGAATCTTCGTTCTATTAAATTAGGCCATTGTTGAAGCTTAGGTTGGTCTCAGTCGTAGAGCAATTCTGTCGTGCAGTTAGTTGGAAATCAATTTACTTAAAATACTACAAAAAATGTAATATTGGACTACACTATCATGAGCCATCTAGGAGTTTGTGAAGAAAAAAGTTGTCACTACCGATGACCACGGACAGAAAGCTTATAGTCTACAGACGTAGCTCTTCTAAAATTAGCACACAAGAACAATATCATGGTGCAGAAAATTAGCTAAACACAACAAAGCCAATTCATTTTTATTGTTAAGTATTATAAATTACTCTCTTCTACCCCAGGTTATCTTTCTACGTCATTACATCTTTGTCATTTTAAGAATGGCTACATCTGTAATTGCCATGCATTACCGTCACCAAGCAGATAACACACTTTATATATATTTCATTTTCAAGGAGTGAAGTGCATAGAGCAGAGCTGCAAAATCACTCACAACCTGTCGAATTGATTGTTGTTAATCTGAATGCCGCCATGTTTCTCTTAGTCTGTTTTACCCTTTTAACTCCTTTAAGGACGCAGCTTTTATTTTTATGGTTTTATTGTTCCCTCTTCTAAAAACCATAACTTTTTTATTTTTCCATTAACACAGCTAAATGAAGGCTTGTTCTTTGTAGGATGATTTGTAGTTTTGAATGAAACCATTCATTTTACCATACAATGTACTAAAAAATGGTGAAAAAAATGTTTTTTAAAAACTTTTGTATTTACTTTACACTTTATTTTTTAGTTCCCGTAGGGGACTTGAACCTGTGATTGTTTGATCACTTATACTATAAATTGCAATACTTCTGTTGTAGAGTATATAGTCAAAGCTATGGTCTCATATGAAGCCTAACTTGTGTCTGGACTTCACAGGAGTACCATAATAGCATCGATCAGGGGCCTTCAGCTTGCAAGCGGGTGCAATAGAAACCCATTGTTAGCCCCTGACGATGTCTTGGAAGATGCATTGTGTGCCCAATCGGACATGCTACTGGGATGATGATTTAATTGCCGCTGTCAGTGTTTGAAAGAGCCAATCACTGTATTTTTGCAGATTATAAGACGCACCAGACTATAAGACACACCCCAAATTGGAAAATAAGAAAAAAAAATTTAAATAAAAGGGTGGGGTGTCTTATAATCCATTGAACGGTTGCTTACCTGGGGGTTGGCGGTAGTGGAGTGGGCTCACAGGAGGCAGGGTCACTCCTTTAGGAGGCCAACGGTGGCGGCAGGAGTGGGGCAATGCTGTGGTGCCTGGGTGCTCACTAGATGTCAACGCTGGTGAGCGGAGTCCTCTTTCCCATTCAGCTCCCTGCAGTGGGCTTTGGGAAAATGGCCGCCTGAGGCAGTGCATGCGCAGATTGAGATCTCGGTCGCCAGCCTCCTAAAGCAGCGACCTTGCCTCCTGCGACCCCACCACACTGCCGCAGCTCCCCCCAGGTAATCTCACTTTGGATTATAGGATTATAAAATGCACCCCTGTTTTCCAGCCAAATTTGGAGGAAAAAAGTGCGTCTTAAAATCCAAAAACTACTGTAAATGGTTAAACTGCTGTGAGAGCCAGGTGCTGATTGTATGACTCTCCCTTTGTGAACTCCGCTCAATACACTCTAACATTTGCCATGATGGATACAAACATCATGAAGCATGGAAGGGTTAATATTGAAAGTAATATATTGGTCTTATTCACACAGTAACATTACATTTAGAGTTGAGCAAAAATATTTGCAGGACCATGGTCTAGCGGCCAGCCTGGTTGTCCATGATGCTGGAACGTTAAAATGGTTATGGTTAGTAGGTGCTCCACAGTGATGACATCATGAAGGAAAAGGAGCCGGGAATGCCGGCAAGTTGGGCAAGGTTTGGAAGGATTTGGTCTGGTGGCAAAGGACTACCTGCATAGTCCAGGGTCTTGCAAATTTTTTTGCTCAATTCTAATTATATTATCATCTTTTAATAGGGATCCATATAATGCATTGTTCTAAGATCATGTAAGATGAGGTTATTTTATTAGCAATCAAATCTATTTTCAAGTACTTACTGCACTTTGGCCGATATGGGCAATAGGTTATAACTTTCGATAGTAAGCCTAAGTATTTTTAAAGTATCTTAACTAGACATAATGTATACACCATATTTTACACCATACTTACATATACACCATTTTAACATGCTTACTTACTAGATGTAAAGACTTGGAGGGAAGGAATAAGAGAAAAGGAAGTTAGAACTTGCACAAAAATAATGTTGACTGACTGGATACCCAACAAAATGTCAGGCTATAGTTCCAATGTTTTGTCACAGTTTGAAAATTATATAAATTCTAATCGCTAACATGTTGGTAAAGAATGTGTAAAGACAACTAAAACACTATAGTGAAAATACAAATAACTACAAACTGCAAAACAGATGTAAAAACTCATGGCTTAACCAATGACAGTCCAACTGGGTAATGGAAATAGTAATGATTGATGTTGTTGAATACTACCTCAAACTAAAAAAAGGTAAAATAGGAAATGGTATCGCTTTCCTATAACTATGGTGGCAATATTGTGGAATTATGTTGACTTTAGGCAAAAGGAAAAGGTTGTCATTATCCTTATCTCTCTTTGTAATTTTGCCATAAGTAATGCAAGAAGAATGATAAGATATACCTGAGGATTGAACGTGTGTTAAAGTAATGCCATTATTTCTTAATAGACAATTTTTAATGTATACTTTGGCATTTATATATTCTTGTGACTTCTTTTAGTTTTTAATATAAAGTAGTTTCACTAAAATCAATTTCAGAATCATACTTCATAGTCTATGGATAAAATACAGTTTGTAAGTGTTAGGCTGTGTTCACTCCAATTATACCTCTTCTGGCAGACGTACATTATATGTACAGAAAACCACCAGACCTACCAGTTTTTGCAATAATTCACTAACATCACTGTATAAAAAAGTGATGCAGACTTCACTTTTCTATATAGTAAAAAATGCTATGGCAGCACAATCTAACAGCACTAAACTTTTTTTTCCTTCAATCAGATGAATTGTAGTGTATATGCCAAATAAATAAAACTGATAAACATTTATAAAACTGATGAACAGAGCCTCAGTTTGATATTTAGACTAAAGGTTGCATAAGCCATTAATAGACTTTCAATGAACCTTAGATTTTTTTATTAAGCATGAATTTATTTTTTAATTCATGCTGTACACATTTCTAGCAGAAAAAAATAATGGATGACCTTATAGAATTCTGTACTTCTAAAAAATCAAAACCTACTCAAAAACATATTCCAATTCTAAACATTATATAAAAGGAATGCAGGATCTGTCACTGATGCTGTAGTTCCCCATATTGGCCTCAGAGCGCCGCTGTTCACCAACAAGGAAAATATTCTGCAAATCCAGAATCGCCTCCATGATGCAGACAGTGTTCAACTGCAAGAAGAAATACACAGCATTTCACACTGGGATGTGCCGGGTACAGGACTCATAAAGAAGAGGGATTATTTTCTGATTTTCACTACACTGGATTATCAATATATCAAGGATTATTATATTTCTGGTGAGAAGAAGGATGGCCGGATTACACCTGCAGGAAGGACAATCAATGCAAGGACTCAGATGGCAAGTAATATTTCCCTTCTTATTTTCCTGGCTGTGTCATTCAGTCTCTGGTCAGATTCATTATTCCATTAATGAAGAATTAAGAAAAGGTTCTATTGTGGGAAATTTAGCAAAGGATCTTGAATTAAATGTTAAGGATCTCTCCAGAAGGAAATTGCGTATTGTATCAGGAATCTCTGAGAAATATTTTAGTATAAATCCGGATAATGGAAACCTGTACATTGCTGATAGGATAGACAGGGAGACATTGTGCAGAGCTGCAGCTGATTGTGTCCTTACATTTGATTCTGTGGTGGAAAATCCACTAAATATTTTTAGTGTTCAGATTGATATTCAGGATATAAATGACAATCCTCCTACATTTCTTCATGAAACATTGAAATTAGAGATGAGTGAATACACCTCACCAGGAGGAAGATTCATTTTACAAAAAGCAGAAGATCTGGATGTCGGTGTTAATTCCCTGATCAGCTACAGACTCAGTGAGAACCAGTATTTTGCTCTTGGAGAGAAGGTCAGCACTGATGGCAGTGTATTTCCAGAGCTGATACTAGAGAAACCTCTAGACCGAGAGACACAGAACAAGCATGAACTCATCCTCACAGCTTCTGATGGTGGAAATCCTGTACAGACAGGCACTGCCCTAATTACTATCATCATCACTGACTTCAATGATAATTCTCCAGTATTTACCCAGGATGTATATAAAGTAAGTGTCAGAGAAAATATACCGGTGAACTCTACAATTCTGCAGGTCAGTGCAAGTGATGAAGATGATGGAGTCAATGCACAAATCACTTACTCATTTAGCAACACCGAAAAAAGTATTTTTGAAAGTTTTACTATAAATCCCAATAATGGTGAGATAAAAATAAAAGGGCAAATAGATTATGAATTTACTAAATATTATGACATTTCTGTACAAGCCATGGATGGAGGAGGTCTCGCTGCTCATGCTAAAGTTTTATTAGAAATAACAGATGAAAATGACAATGCTCCTGAGATATCTATAACATCATCATCAGATCTTATTCCTGAGGATTCTGCCCCTGGTACTGTAGTAGCTCTGATTAAGGTTCATGACCGTGACTCAGGAGAAAATGGTGAAGTTCAATGTATAATAACAGGGGATTTGCCTTTTGAGCTAATATCATCAACAAGTAATTTTTATAAAATTGTTACAAAAAATTATCTAGATAGAGAAAAAATATCATCCTACAACATCACAATACAAGCATCTGATAAAGGTTCCCAAGAAAAGATTTCTAGAAAGGTTATTAGGCTTTATATATCAGATGTCAATGACAATGCTCCAGTGTTTGAGAAATTAGGTTATACTGCATTTATACCAGAAAATAATTTACCAGGAGCCTTAATAATTAGTATTCAAGCAAGAGATCTGGACAGTGAAGACAATGCTAAGATAATGTATTCTATTATGACTAGAAGTGATAAAGAAGATCCTCTGTCTTCCTACATCTCCATGAATGCAGTAACTGGGGTCATTTATGCTCAACGGCCACTCGATTATGAGAAGCATAAAGAATTTGATATCCAAATCATCGCCAGAGACAATGGATCTCCATCTCTGAACAGCAGTACAACACTAAGAATATGTATAGTAGACCAGAATGATAATTCACCAGTCGTTCTGTATCCATCACCAGAGGTTGATAGCTCAACATTTGAAATGGTTCCTTTTACCTCTGATCAAGGATCTTTAGTATCTAAGGTGGTGGCAGTGGACGCTGACTCTGGACACAATGCCTGGTTGTCTTACTTTTTGCAATCTTCAGAACCATCACTCTTCACCATTGACCAGCACACAGGAGAAATCAGGACATCACGTGGATTTCACGAAAAGGACATCATGAAACATGGAATTGTGGTTCTAGTAAAAGACAATGGGATTCCCTCCCGCTCAGCTTCAGTCACTCTAACCATGGTGATTGCTGATCATTTTCATCAGGTTCATCCTGAGCTGAGCAGTCAGTCCAACAAAGAAGAATCTCAGTCCAATCTACAATTCTACTTGGTAATCGCCTTGGCATTGATTTCCTTTTTCTTCATGTTGACTGTGATTATTGCAGTTGTCTCCAAGTACAAAGAGTCTAAGTCTTCATTTGGATCATTGAGTACCAGTCTATATCCACAGATTGATCCCAGATTTATTTCACCATTTAACCCTGGGACATTACCTCTGCCATATTCCTATGATGTTTGTGTAACTCTGGATCCAAGTGAGCGGGAATTTGCTTTCCTTCAACCTCTACACAATGTTCCTGTGGACAGTCTAATAGATGCTGATGATTCTGGCTTTGGAAATGAAACATTAAAGAACTCTACACCTGTAGAAAATGTAATATCGCAGGTATGTTTCATGTAGCTCTAGTTGATTGTAATCTATGGGATGGGGAGTGAAACTTTTAAGAACTCTACCTTAGTAGAAACACTGGCATGTATTCAACACCATCTATAATCAGGAACATTTTCATTTTGCCCTCTTTCTGCTCTTCTTCTGCTATATCTATTATATCTTTTCTTTCTCAGGACCATCTTTCTATTAGATATAGTCAAATGTATGTACAAGGACTTTGTTTCTGCTAATGAACTAGATATTTAATGATGATTCAATTTGGTGATGATAATGCATAGACATGTCAGCATATTTTAGTATTTTCTGGGTGTAGATTTTAACCATGTTAACATTTCTGATGATTTTACATATTGTATGTGTTGTTGGCCCTTGTTTATATTGGTGGATTGTAAGATACTTTAAAGTTAATTAAATTTAAAAATAATTTAGCAATATTTTGGATGGAACAACATGAAGTTTTGATTATGAATGCTGTCATTCTTGCCATAACAAGAATTTTTGCCATAATACCTGTTGTGGAGACATGTCTGACATAGCAAAAACTGAATAAATTAACTCTCTCTTTATACCAAGATTTGTTACATGGTGCTCTGATGCCTATGGGGAAGTGACATTAAAGGGGGCATTAACCAGATAGATGCTCCTGTGCTCTGATCTCAAGATTGTTCTACAAATCCCCTTTATACCCTATTAGGTCACACTAGAAGCCTACTGTAGTGTGAACCTCTGGGAAATCAAGACTTAAAATACAAAAAAGATATGATTTTGAACTGTACTATAATGAACCATCCAGAAACTTGCATAGGAAAATCTCCAAATGTCACTACCAGTAATCATGGAAAGAAAACGTATTAATTTGGTGTGTTAAATATGTGGTCATCACAAAGTAAATACACTTAATAGACTTCAAATTAAATGGGCTTTTCACAGTTGGAAAACATGAAAACTTCCTTCCAGAAACAATGGCAATCCATGCATGGCTTGGTCAGGAATTGCAGCTTCGGGCTAAGTGAATAGATCAGAGATGCGATAACACAGCCTGTGGAAATGTGTTTTTAGGCAGGAAGCAGCCATGTTTTTTTGAATCTGTTCAACGATTTTCATGTAAATATGTGTTGGTCTTATTCACACAGTAACATTGTATCAACATTTCTATCATGGATCCATAGGAAGGATTATTGTAAGATCATAGATGATGAGGCTGTTTTGCTAGCAATAAAAACTATTTCAAAGTATTTACTGAACTCTGGTTGCTGTAAGCAAAAGGCTATCAATTTTCATAATTAACGGGATATTCACATATTATTAAATTGCTTTTGTTAGTTAGCATGAAAATAAACAACTTTGCAATTGACTTGTTTTGTCTATCTGCTGTCATCCTCTTGCTATGAATGCTTTTATCTTTCATAGTGTACAGCTAGTTTCCATGGAGCTCGGCCACCAGAATCTGGCAAAATGCGTTTAATTGCATTCCAGGCAGAGGAGTTAACTCCTAACATTCCAGTCAACTTTCTCTAGCTCATTGATTTCTATACAGCACCAAGCTGATCCCTCCACCTATCTCTCAGCTTCAGAGTGGGCTTTTATCAGTCCTGAATAATCACATTTCCTGGTCCCCAGCATTGGTGGCTTTCCAGAGCAGCTCTCACTTTCCTTAGCTGTGTGCTTGTTTAAATTCCCTGTTATCTCCATATTTAAATATAGTGATAACAGTGTAGACTCAGAACAAGTACTGGCAGACCATTAATGTCTAGTAGCAGGATGAATCTCTTGGATCAGAATTGTTATTTCTCCCACCTTCCAAAGCAACCATGGAATAAAGAGACTGCATAGCTCCAAGCTGCTCAAAAGACAATTTGAGAATAACCCTTTAAGCCCTAAGTATTTTTAATATGAAGTAACGTGTCTTAGCTTACTTTAGATATACATAATTTTAAATTGCATATACACAAAATTTAAAAATTAGAGAGAGAGCATAAAGTGAAGCGAACAAGGTCGAATCTGTAGTTACATGAATATAGTTGGGTGACTGGATAACCAATAAACTCAAATCCATTTATTCAAAATGGCTGGCAATGGATCCAATGTTTGGTCAAAGCTTAAAAACTATGTGAATTCAATTCACTAACATGTTCAAGAATGTAAATGCAGAGATAAGTAAACTTTATAGTGAATATACAAATAACTACAAATTACACAATAGATAGGTGTCATGTAGACAATGTAAAAATATATGGTTTTGCCAATAATGTCCAATTGGGCAATGGAAAAAGTAATGATTGATGTTGGTTGGCTATTATCTGAAAGTTAAGAGGAATGTTTGAAAAGCTGGTATTGCTTTCCTACCATTCTGATGGCATTATTATGGCAATATATTTATTTTAACGAGTAACCGCCAGTTACATTTTTATTTCACAAACCAATAGTACTCATGAAATTAAGCAACTTTGTTATATATCTTATCAAATAAACTTGCTTTTATTCTCCTACTGGACTGATCTTTCACTCTTAATTTTTAGGTAAAATCTTTCCTCAGTGGAATACAGATTTTCACATTAGTGAGATAGGAGATGATAGTTGGTGCTTATAAGAATCTATGGAGAGGGGAGTAGGGAGGAGCAAAAGGCAGATACAGATATCCTGCTGCAAGTTCTACTGAAACAATACTTGAAGATCAAGGTTTTTCAGTAGCCCTACCTAAATATCTCTGAGAATCTGGTATAAGTAATGCAAGAAGAAGAATAATATATTCCCGCGGATTGAACGCGTGTTAAAGTAATATAATAATTTATTATTAGACGATTTTACTTATAGTGTTTATATTGGTAATTAAATTTACTTGTGATTGGTGTTACTTTTTAATATAAAGCAGTTTCAGTAAATTTTAATTCAGAATTGTCAGAGAACTGTCCTTCAAAGACGATGGACAAAATAGAAACTTAAGTAATATTATTAGGCTTGTTTTAAAATAATTTCTTTGCCTAACTGCTAGTGATAGGCTGTGTTCACACCAAGCCGGAACTTTCTGCCAGATATATATTTCAAGAGAACGTACAGCAGTTCTTGCATTAGTTCACTGTACAGGAAAGTGCTGCAACCTGTACTTATATATATATATATATATATATATATATATATATATATATTTATATATTGGAGGATAGAAGAACTCATTTTTGATCTCAGTCAAATTAAATGTGATATACATGGCAAACAAAAAACCTTGAATAAAAAGAAAAGAATATGAACAAATTTTTAGCTTGATGTCTAGAGCAAAAAGTGTAATGACAATAATATGGCTTTTGCAGTACTTTATTTTTTTGTACTTTAAATCCTGCTCTACACCCTGCCTGCACTTTTCTAACAAAAAATATGAATTTTAAAATTCTGTACTTTAAAAAAAATCAGTAAAGCAGTATCTCTTAGCAATGAACCTAAGTCACTGTCGCTGCAGTTCTCCATATTGGCCTCAGAGCGCCGCTGTTCACCAACAAGGAAAATATTCTGCAAATCCAGAATTTCCGCCATGATGCAGACAGTGTTCAACTGCAAGAAGAAATACACAGCATTTCACACTGGGATGTGCCGGGTACAGGACTCATAAAGAAGGGATTATTTTCTGATTATCATTACACTGGATTATAAATATAACAAGGATTATTATATTTCTGGTGAGAAGAAGGATGGCCGGGTTACAACTGCTGGAAGGACAATCAATGCAAGGACTCAGGTGGCAAGTAATATTTCCCTTCTTATTTTCCTGGCTGTGTCATTCAGTCTCTGGTCAGATTCATTATTCCATTAATGAAGAATTAAGAAAAGGTTCTATTGTGGGAAATTTAGCAAAGGATCTTGAATTAAATGTTAAGGATCTCTCCAGAAGGAAATTACGTATTGTATCTAAAATCTCTGAGAAATATTTTAATATAAACCAGGATAATGGAAACCTGTACATTGCTGATAGGATAGACAGGGAGACATTGTGCAGAGCTGCAGCTGATTGTGTCCTTACATTTGATGCTGTGGTGGAAAATCCTTTAAATATTTTAAATATTAAGATTGATATTCAGGATGTAAATGATAATCCTCCTATATTTCATCATGACACATTAACATTAGAAATGAGTGAGCACACCTCCCCAGGAGCAAAATTTTCACTACAGAATGCAGAAGATCTGGATGTCGGTGTTAATTCCCTGATCAGCTACAGACTCAGTGAGAACCAGTATTTTTCTCTTGGGGAGAAGGTCAGCACTGATGGCAGTGTATTTCCAGAGCTGATACTAGAGAAACCTCTAGACCGAGAGACACAGAACAAGCATGAACTCATCCTCACAGCTTCTGATGGTGGAAATCCTGTACAGACAGGCACTGCCCTAATTACTCTCATCATCACTGACTTCAATGATAATTCTCCAGTATTTACCCAGGATGTATATAAAGTAAGTGTCAGAGAAAATATACCGGTGAATTCTACAATTCTGCAGGTCAGTGCAAGTGATGAAGATGAAGGAGTCAATGCACAGATCACTTATTCAATTAGAACTACAGCAAACATCATATATGAAACTTTTGCTATAAATCCCAATAATGGTGAAATTAGAATAAAAGGACTAATAGATTATGAAGTCAATAAATATTATGACATTTCTGTGCAAGCCAAAGATGGAGGAGGTCTCGCTGCACACTCTAAAATTTTAATAGAAATAACAGATGAAAATGACAATGCTCCTGAGATATCTATAACCTCATCATCAGATCTTATTCCTGAAGATTCCCTCCCTGGTACTTTGGTGGCGCTTATTCAAGTTCATGATCCTGACTCTGGAGAAAATGGTGAGGTTCAATGTATAATATCAGGGAATTTGCCCTTTGCACTGATATCATCAACAGGAAATTTTTACAAAATTGTTACAAAAAGTAGTCTAGATCGAGAAAAAATATCATCCTATAACATCACAATACAAGTATCTGATAAAGGGTCTCCTGAAATGTCTTCTAGAAAAGTTATTAGGCTTGATGTATCAGATGTCAATGACAATGCTCCGGTGTTTGATAAATTAGGTTACACTGCATTTATACCAGAAAATAATTTACTAGGAGCTTCAATATTTAGTATTCAAGCAAGAGATCTGGACAGTGAGGACAATGCAAAGATAACTTATTCTATAATAACTACAATTAGTGAAAAAGATCCCCTGTCTTCCTATATCTCCATGAATCCAGTAACTGGGGTGATCTATGCTCAAAGATCATTTGATTATGAGAAGCATAAAGAATTTAACATCCAAATCATCGCCAAAGACAATGGATCTCCATCTCTTAACAGCAGTACAACACTAAGAATATGTGTAGTAGACCAGAATGATAATTCACCAGTCATTCTGTACCCATCACCAGAGGTTGATAGCTCAACATTTGAGATGGTTCCTTGGACCTCTGAACAAGGCTCTTTAGTATCTAAGGTGGTGGCTGTGGACGCTGACTCTGGGCACAATGCCTGGTTGTCTTACTTTTTACAATCTCCAGAACCATCACTCTTCACCATTGACCAGCACACAGGAGAGATCAGGACATCACGTGGATTTCAAGAAAAAGACATCATGAAACATGGAATTGTGATTCTAGTAAGAGACAATGGGATTCCCTCCCGCTCAGCTTCAGTCACTCTAACCATGGTGATCGCTGATCATTTTCATCAGGTTCTTCCTGAGCTGAGCAGTCAGTCCAACAAAGAAGAATCTCAGTCCAACCTACAATTCTACTTGGTAATCGCCTTGGCACTGATTTCCTTTTTCTTTATGTTGACTGTGATTATTGCAGTTGTCTCCAAGTACAAAGAGTCTAAGTCGTCTTCATTTGGTTCTTTGAGTACAAGTCTATACCCACAGGTTGATCCCAGATTTTTTTCTCAATTTAACCCTGGGACATTACCTCTGCCATATTCCTATGATGTTTGTGTAACTCTGGATCCGACTGAACAAGATTTTGCTTTCCTTAAACCTCCACACAATGTTCCTGTGGACAGTCTAATAGATGCTGATGACTCAGGGATGGGAAGTGAAAGTTTAACCAACTCTTCAGCCTTAGAAACACAGGTATGTATTATAGATCATCTCTGATTCACACTAGTTTTTCTGTCATCATTTTTATAAGTCTTCCTTATGCTATGTAGAGTAAAGTTCTTCATTGAAAGCATTATATTTCTCGCAGAAAATTTGTGCTGAAAAGTGAATACTGGTCTCCCAATATTTTTGCATTTTACAGTACACGTTTTATATTTGATATTTGAATCAGTTCATCACTTTGGATTGTAAACCACTTTAAAGATTTTAATTAAATGTAATGATAATTTATCAATATGTTGTGGGAAGCAGTTTGAATTTAAGATTATCAATGCAACCATTAGTGCTATGGCAAGATTTCTTGTAAGGCCAACTTTCATGTGGAGTTATCCAAATCATAAGAGGTGGACAGGACAGCGTGTGCTATCTGGCTCTTTAGTGCCTGCAATGGATTATAGTCCCCATGGTAAAATAGCATCATAGGGTGCATTAACTTTTGTAGGCCAATGTTTAGGTAAAGCTTTCCCTATAATCTGAGGATGACACAATCTGTGATATGACTGTTGGTACTCCAGAGCTTTAGCTGTATATCCAAAGTGTCCTTTGTGGTAGATCAGTGACTTGACATTGAGAACACCTCTAAAAAGAAACTTTGGTAATACTAGCTATCATAATAATGACATCAATGAGATAACCTCCGAAAGTTATACTAGGGTGTACAAATATACTCATAAAGCAGTCCTCTTAAATGCATAATGGATGAAAATGATTCCCAGTTCTGCTTTAACAGGAATCAACCGCCTTGTCTAAATTTAGTTACATGGTCCTCCTCATTCATTTTTAGCTAATTATTGAGATATTAATTTAATGGAAGTGCAAAGGTGAACAAATCAGGAGATCCCATGCATAGCCTATAAAAAAAATCAATTATTAAAAAAATGTATTAAATATCTTAGTCTTAGTAGTTTGTTAGAAAACAGAACATTCAGAAAGGCTTGAGATTTATACAGTACCCCTGTATAGCACAGGGCGTCATTTTTTATGTACTTCCTGCTCTGGATAATATATTATATTGTTTATTTCTTTATTACTACTTTTCATTATTTCTGTGTTTTTTAGTAATATTTATTTTTTCTTATTTTTTATTAAAATTGAAAAGGCCAATGTTATGGAGACAAAAGTTTTTTTTTATAAATACAGGTTGTTCAGGCTTGGGATAAAAGTTTTAACAGCATTGCTATGAGCAGTCCAAAACCGGTGCACATAGATTAAAATTAACTTTTGTTCGTGGGAAAACCCCTTTAACTTCATGGTCACCACTTTTTTTCCAGAAATAGTGTCCCATCTGTCCATAGATTGTGTCTGGTTGTGTGGCTTCAAGCTACAGAAGTGAGTAGAGAAGAGCTTCAATATTGCTCTTTGCCTGTGAAAATGTGCGTTTTTTAGAAGAAAGCAGCCATGATTTTCTAATTCTCTTTAACCTTTTTAAAAATACTGTACAATGTAATATGTTGCTCCTCTTCACACAGTGACATTATCTTTTAACACTGATCAATATAAAGCATTACCTAATAGAAATCATATATAATGCGGTTGTATAATTTGTTAATGCCGCCTTCCTCATAGGCTAATGATGGATGAACATGTGATCAGACCTGTCCATCAACATCCTCCAATTAAAGAACAGCTTTCACATATGGAGTGTATTTCGATTGGTGGAGGCTGATGGACAGTTCTTGTCACCCGCTCCTCCAATGGCAGCTATTTCGAAAACACTCAATTATGAAGGCTGCCCTAGCAAGTACAGGAGAAAAAACTGTAATACTTATATACTAGTAAGTGCTACAAAACCATGTCCTCAACATATCTGCTAAAATAAAAATAAAGTGGACAACCCCTTTAAGCGGAATGTTTAAAAAGAAATCCGTCATTGCTTTTCTAGATCTCTAGTGACATTATTATGACATCATTATAATTTTAGACAAAAGGGAGGATATTTTTAGCATCAACTAATTATCTCTGTGCTGCTGATATAATTAATACAAAAGAAATGGTAAGATGTACTTAAACAGGAACTGTCACCAGATCAAAAGTAGTCAGTTTTTGTTATAATTTTATTCCCGCTATGGATTCAGAGCTAAGAGACTTATTTACTGCAATTTTTTATAATCTTTACCAAGGGGGTGTGGCTCACAGTATTTATGCAGAGCAGTCTAAAGACACGCCCCCAAAGAACCCAAAATATAACACTTAATAAAAAGGCTTATATCTCTGGAACTGTGTAGTGGATTATAAAACATACAAAATGGAGAATACTGAGGCAGCTGCATGAATAAAATACGAGAAAAAACTGCCCAATTTGGATTTAGTAACCTGTCTGTTTTAAAGATTCAATATTTATTAAAGTAATATAATATTTTTCATACATTACATATAGGGGTTTTTGGCCATTATACTTACCTGTGACTTTTCTTTCCTTTTAAAAATAAAGAAGTTAATGAAAATTCAATTTCAGAGTCACTAGTGAACTATATTTGATGGACTATATACATATTAGTAACCACAGTAATTTTATTAGGTGTGTTACAATACCTTTTCTTTTACAAAATTTCTATTGTATAGAATATATCTGACATATATTTTCAGAATATAACCTCCAATTGAAGACACAGATATATGCAGATAGATAACAATGCTATAATACATCATCTATATGCCCTGGGTCGAAATGTTTGGGTTTATTTTTGTAATGGTTCATTGCACAGAATAGTGAGGCAAACTGCAGTCAGATAAATAATGGGCTATGAGTACACATGAGGCTTTCACATGTCAAATATAACTAAATAATTGTAACTGGGGATAAATAAATGTGATTAAAGCATTTGCTCAACTTCTATAAAATATAAAAGAGTAAAGAATTTCACAAGATGATACATTTTTTTCAATATTTATAAAAATCATGCTTTACACTTTGCATGTATATTTATAGCAACAAAATGAATTGGCCTTTTAACTGTATGCACGTTTAAAAAACTAAATTCTTGCACTATGCAAACTTCCTAATAATAATCGTTATATACAAGTAATTTAGTGTATGCTAACAATCTATCTTATTCACTGATGCTGCTGTTCCCCATATTGGCCTCAGAGCGCCGCTGTTCACCAATAAGCAAAATATTCTGCAAATCCAGAATCGCCTCCATGATGCAGACAGTGTTCAACTGCAAGAAGAAATACACAGCATTTCACACTGGGATGTGCCGGGTACAGGACTCATAAAGAAGAGGGATTATTTTCTGATATTCATTGTACTGGATTATAAATATATCAAGGATTTTTATATTTCTGGTGAGAAGAAGGATGGCCGGATTACACCTGCAGGAAGGACAATCAATGCAAGGACTCAGATGGCAAGTAATATTTCCCTTCTTATTTTCCTGGCTGTGTCATTCAGTCTCTGGTCAGATTCATTATTCCATTAATGAAGAATTAAGGAAAGGTTCTATTGTGGGAAATTTAGCAAAGGATCTTGAATTAAATGTTAAGGATCTCTCCAGAAGGAAATTACGTATTGTGTCAGGAATCTCTCAGAAATATTTTAGTATAAACCTGGATAATGGAAACCTGTACATTGCTGATAGGATAGACAGGGAGACATTGTGTGAAGCTGCGGATGATTGTGTCCTTACATTTGATGCTTTAGTGGAAAATCCACTAAATGTCTTCAGCATAAAGATTAATATTCAAGATATAAATGATAATCTTCCTAAATTTCTTCATAACACATTGACATTAGAAATGAGTGAATTAATCTCCCCAGGAAGAAGATTTATTTTACAAAAAGCAGAAGATCTGGATGTCGGTGTTAATTCCCTAATAAGCTACAGACTCAGTGAGAACCAGTATTTTGCTCTTGGAGAGAAGGTCAGCACTGATGGCAGTGTATTTCCAGAGCTGATACTAGAGAAACCTCTAGACCGAGAGACACAGAACAAGCATGAACTCATCCTCACAGCTTCTGATGGTGGAAATCCTGTACAGACAGGCACTGCCCTAATTACTATCATCATCACTGACTTCAATGATAATTCTCCAGTGTTTACACAGGATGTATATAAAGTAAGTGTCAGAGAAAATATACCGGTGAACTCTACAATTCTGCAGGTCAGTGCAAGTGATGAAGATGAAGGAGTCAATGCACAGATCACTTACTCATTTAGCAACACCGAAAAAAGTATTTTTGAAAGTTTTACTATAAATCCCAATAATGGTGAAATAAAAATAAAAGGACTAATAGATTATGAAGTCAAGAAATATTATGACATTTCTGTGCAAGCCAAAGATGGAGGAGGTCTCGCTGCTCATGCTAAAGTTTTATTAGAAATAACAGATGAAAATGACAATGCTCCTGAGATATCTATAACCTCTTCATCAGATCTTATTCCTGAGGATTCTGCCCCTGGTACTATGGTGGCATTAATAAAAGTTCATGATCCTGACTCTGAAGAAAATGGTGAGGTTCAATGTGTAATAACAGGGGATTTGCCATTTGAGTTAAAATCTTCAGCAGGTAATTTTCATAAAATTGTTACAAAAGGTAGTCTAGATAGAGAACAAATATCATCCTACAACATCACAATACAAGCGTCAGACAAAGGTTCCCCAGAAAAGACTTCTAGAAAAGTTATTAGGCTTGATGTATCAGATGTCAATGACAATGCTCCGGTGTTTGAGAAATTAGGTTACACTGCATTTATACCAGAAAATAATTCACCAGGAGCCTCAATATTTAGTATTCAAGCAAGAGATCTGGACAGTGAAGACAATGCTAAAATTACATATTATATAGTGGCTAGAGTCGACGAAGAAGATTCTCTGTCTTCCTCCATCTCCATGAACCCAATAACTGGGGTTATTTATGCTCAACGTTCATTTGATTATGAAGTTCATAAAGAATTTAATGTTCAAATCATCGCCAGAGACAATGGATCTCCATCTCTGAACAGCAGTACAACACTAAGAATATATATAGTAGACCAGAATGATAATTCGCCAGTTATTCTGTATCCATCACCAGAGGTTGATAGCTCAACATTTGAGATGGTTCCTTGGACCTCAGAACAAGGCTCTTTAGTATCTAAGGTGGTGGCAGTGGACGCTGACTCTGGACACAATGCCTGGTTGTCTTACTTTTTACAATCTTCAGAATCATCACTCTTCACAATTGACCAGCACACAGGAGAGATCAGGACATCACGTGGATTTCACGAAAAAGACATCATGAAACATGGAATTGTGGTTCTAGTAAAAGACAATGGGATTCCCTCCCGCTCAGCTTCAGTCACTCTAACCATGGTGATTGATGATCATTTTCATCAGGTTCTTCCTGAGCTGAGCAGTCAGTCTAACAAAGAAGAAACTCAGTCCAACCTACAATTCTACTTGGTAATCGCCTTGGCTCTGATTTCCTTTTTCTTCACGTTGACTGTGATTATTGCAGTTATCTCCAAGTGCAAAGAGTCCAAATCATCTTCATTTGGATCTATGAGTACAAGTCTATATCCACATATTGATCCTAGATTTATCTCCCAATTCAACCCTGGGACTTTACCTCTGCCATATTCCTATGATGTTTGTGTAACTCTGGACCCAAGTGAGCAGGAATTTTCTTTCCTTAAGTCTCAGCACAATGTTCCTGTGGATAGTTTAATAGATGATGATGACTCAGGGATTGGAAATGAAGCTTTAAAAAACTCTACACCTTCAGTAACACAGGTATGAATTTAAACCACTTATGTAAGATGATTATCCTAATTTAGACCTAATTTTAATTTTTCTCTTTTCTTTGACTATGATGCCACTTATTTTAAAGACAATATTCCTGTTAACCCCTTAATGACCGCCGATATGCAATAAAAGGGCAACCGCTAAGGGGCCTTATTCCCTTATCGGGAATAAGCCTATAGTGCCCCCCAGAGTCTGAAAATCTCCAGGGTCTCAGCTACCAGAGATAGCTGAGACCCTGGAGTATACGATCAGGGCTGGATTTTCTAGTCCTTGATCATGTGATACCTAGTAAAGTAATTTCTCTCTCTTCTGACATGATATGCATGTCAAAAGAGAGAGAAATGATGTCCCCTGAGACCTCCCCAGGTTTCTTCGCCAACCCCCGGACCCTCCTGCTCCATTCCCTGGCCCTGGTCTGTACCCTATCAGACTGATCAAATGCCAATAATTGAATGTCATCATCCCCCTCTGTCAATCCCCTTAGTCAGATTATTATTTTTTATTTTAGAATTTTTATTTCTTTCATTGTTTGCAGTTAGGGTTAAGGTTAGGGTTGGGATTAAGGTTGGAGTTGGAATTAAAGTTGGTATTAGGGTTAGAGTTGGGCTTAGGGTTAGGGTTGGACTTAGAGTTAGGGTTCGGTTTAGGGTTATGGTTGGGCTTAGGGTTGGGGTTGGTGTTAGGGTTTTTTCAAAAGTTAAAAAAAATTTGGACTATATGACGACTAGTGTTGAGCGCAAGTGTTAACTACTTGAGTTTGCATTGGGTGCTTAGGTATTTGCCGAGTATCATGGGTGCTCGAGTGACATGCTCGAGTCTCCGCCCCGTATGTTTCGCAGTTGTTAGACAGCCAAAAAAAAGCATGCAGGGATTGCATGTTTTTTTTGGGTGTCTAACAGCTGCAAAACATGCGATGCGGAGACTGGAGGATGTCTCTCTAGCACCCGCCATAGTTGGTGCATACCCGAGCACCCGATGCAAACTCAAGTAGCGTGCACTTGCGCTTAACACTAATGACGACATATTCAATATGACAACCTGATGTTATCAAATTCTGTGTAGTACTTTTGGGTTCAAAATGCTCAGTATACCCCTGGATAAAATCCTTGAGAGGTGTAGTTTCCAAAATGGGGTCAGTTGTGGGGGGTTTCTGCTGTTTGGGCACCTTAGGAGCCTTGCAAATTTGACATGTTGCCCGCAATCTATTTCAGCCAATTTATGTTCCAAAATTCAAATATTGCTCCTTCCATTCCGAGCTCTGCCGTTTGTCCAAACAGAACTTTTTGACTACATGTGGGGTATCGTCGAGCTCATAAGAAAGTGAATAACAAACTGTGTCGTATATGTTTTGGTGTTATCTCTTGCAAAAGTGAGAAATTTGAGGCTAAAGTAAGATTTTTGTGAAAAAATTAATATGATGACCTAATGTTATTAAATTCTGAGTCATACCTGTGGGTTCAAAATGTTCACTATACCCCTGGATAAAATCCTTGAGGAGTGTAATATCCAAAATGGGGACACTTGTGGGGGGTTTCCATTGTTTAGGCACATCAGGGGCTCTCCAAACGCGACATGGCGTCCGCTCTCGTTTCCACCTATTTTTGCTTTCAAAAAGTCAAATGGTGCTGCTTCCCTTCTGAGCTCTGCCGTGCTCCCAAATAGTAGTTTTTCCCCACATATGGGGAATCGGCGTACTCAGGAGAAATTTCATAATAAATTTTGTGGTTCATTTTCTCCTGTTACCCTTGCGAAAGTAAAATATTTGGGGCTAAACTAAATTTTTGGTGAAAAAAGTTAAATGTTCATTATTTCCTTCCACCTTGCTTCAGTTCCTGTGAAGCACCTGAAGAGTTAAAAAAACTTCTTGAATGTGATTTTGAGCACCTTGAGAGGGGCAGTTTTTAGAATGATGTCACTTTTGGGTATTTTCTGTCATGTAGACCCCTCAAAGTCACTTCAAATGTGATGTGGTCCCTAAGAAAAATGGTTTTGTAAATTTTGTTGGAAAAATTAGAACTCGCTGGTCAAGTTTTAACCCTTTTAACTTCCTAACAAAAAAAAAATGTTTCAAAAATTGTGCTGATGTAAAGTATACATGTGGTAAATGATATTTATTTATTTACTATTTTTGTGACATAACACTTTGGTTTAAGGGCATCAAAAAAGTTTGAAAATTGGGAAACTACATTGATGGGTACAATTATACTCCCAAATCAGCCATCCAAAACGTGTAACAGAGGGGCTGATATTTAACAATTTTCGATTTACAGTCAGTCGTCACAGTAGCAATCACATGGATTGTATAACTGTTGCTCGTTAAAGGGAGTTTGTCAGTAGGTTTTTACTAATTAATCTGGCAGCAGCATGATGTAGGGGTAGAGACCCTGATTCGATAGATGTATTACTTAGCTTACTAGGTGTAGCAGTTGTGATATAGTCACAGTTTTTTCTAAGGCAGATCTAACAGAGCTCGGAATACTGAGCCAGGTATATATCCACCCACAACACTGATTGGCAGCTTTTTAAATACAATACGGGTTAGCGATATTTTCTTTTTTTCTATCTTGAAGTAAAATTTAAGAGGCCACTTTTATGGACTTTTATGTACATAATAACAAGAGATTTGCTCTGGAGATCCCCACTGTCTTTTATTAGACCACAGTTGAAACCTGTGCTTGCTATAGCAGCAGAGTAGCTCTGTCATTTCAATCTAAATGGAATTAATCATATTACATATTACACCATTATTATATTTGAACAATACCTCATAAGTCATCTATGAATTTTTATTGAAAAGTCTTTAATTGTCACTGTCAATGACAATGGACAATGAACCTATTAAAGGGGTATTCTCAAGTTGTTTCTTGAGAAGCTCACAGCTCTGTAGTCTCCTAACTTCTTAGTTGCTGGTGGGCAGGCTCTCTTCATTGAGTTATATTTCTGATCAGGAGCTCTGTCCTGCCACAACCAATTACCAATCCAAACCGGTCTGAATCTAAACTGTTATCAATATATTTACATATAGAGATAATAAGGCCTTTAAGCAAACACGGATCAGGAGAGTGAGAGCCATGATTAGAACTGCTCTGGAAACTGCCAATACTCTGGCCAAAAATTGTGATTCTACAGGACTGATAAGAGCACCTTGGTCAAGAGCTGAGAGGGAGGGGGAAGAAGGTTATCAGCCTACTGCTGTATAGAAGTCAATGGGCTGGGGAGAGCTGACATGGGATGTTAGTGACTCGCCCCCTGGGCCGTGGGGCACGCGGATCCGGGCGATAGGGGAACGATGGGGGTAGTAGTAGTGGCGGCCCGGTCCCGTGGCTCAGGGTGGTCAGGCCAATGGTAGTCTGCTACGTGCTTTAGATAATGTCCGACTACGCCACCCGTGGATTGCGGTTATTAGGAACCGCCGCTGCAAGGCAGTCCGCTGGGGCTGATGATGGGTGCAGCTGAGGTGATGTGACTCCCCACAGGAAGAGTGCAGCCCCAGGGCAGTGTAGTGGATGTTGGGAGTGATGGTAGTGAGAGTCCAGGTACCGGTAGTGCCGGAGGAGCGAAAAAGCACACAGACAACGTACTGCAGTCCAGCGTCTTTACTCACGGTTAATATCCAAGTCACTTCAGCTGGCAATGACTGCCCGAGCCGTGCTGCGTCCACCAGGTGTGGGGCTCGGTCAACTCCCAGGCAGGTCAGGAGCATGGCACAGGACCCCCTTCAATCCTTTCTCTGGCCTGACTCACCAGTGACCCACTTTTGTCCGGCTGCCGCGGACTTGTGCGGTTAAACGTGGGCCCCGTCCTCCGCTGTCCTATATGGTGCCTTCCTAGCAGGTTTGATGAGGTGTCGCACCAATATATGATCACGACGACCGGTCTTTGGCTGAGGGTTGTTTCTCCTCCACCAACTTGGGATCCGGTACCCTTAATCTGCCTGACCCTGCACCCTGGATTCTCGTGGGTTCTTAGGGTCCCTTCCACCTTCTTGTTCCTGAGCCCTTCTGTTTCTCTGTCTCTCCTTCTCTTTCTCTGTTCCTTTCTGTTCCTTTCTTGTTCCGTTCTCTTGGAGCTGAGATGAGCCAGAATCTCAGCTCCCCTTCACCTTCTCCTCGGCCTCTTCACTAGGCCCTCCTGGAGTAGAGCTCCTACAGAGCCTCTACTCCCTGTCTTCTCCTCTGGCTGAACTGACTCAGAACTAAGATGGTGCCCACCTTTTATACCTCCCTCTAGCCATGAGCCCAGGTGACCAGCAACCAATGGGCTCCTTCCTACACTCAGGAACCGCCCCCTATCTGCCCCTACAGCACTGGGTGTTCCACCCCTCCCTCCCCACTCCAGCAGGGACATGGTCGGTCGTGCCTGCACTTCTGTCTAGTGGGAGCACCGTTGAGCTGTCCCTCGGAAATGGGGTGTGTGTGCTGCATGCAGCTAACTGAGCCCTGGTCCATTCTCCATCCTTACCCGGGAGTGGAATATCACACCTCTGGTCTGAGGTGCAATACCCCTGTAGCGGCCGAGCCCTCGGGGCGCTACATTCCCCCCTGGTAAAGCACAGCACGTCCTCGGGCTGGAAAAGAGCAAAAACAGTTATATACAGGACATGCAAAACTTTTTCAATAACTTTTTACATTTAGAAACGGACGACATTGTTCAACTCCCTTTATGGGACACACTTTTCTCTTCTTGTCCTACTATTATAAAACACGTACTAATGCTTCTGGAACTCTTTTGTATAAAACATTATAGAAAATTTTCACATTACTATTTAGCAGCATAAAAAATCTAAAACATTTTTAATTAAAGCACATTCTTGTATTCTTGGTTCATGGTCGCGGTGCAGCTTGCGACCAGGTGTGCATTCTTCTTAAAGTTGCAACAGTCCAGTAAATTTGCCTTGAGGTAGACGTTGCAGTCTTTTTATAAAACCAGTAGGGGGCGCTTTAAGAAGCGCAACTATATACAAGGGATTGGCCATTCCCAGTCCTCGGCCGGTGGGGATAGGGGAATGGCTGCTCACAGTCCTCAGCCTGTTAGGGGAAGAGGGATGGCTGCTCACAGTCCTCAGCCTGGCTACTTAGGGGATAGGGGATAACGTTCACACAGTTCTATATCAGTCCCAACGGGGACCACACTTCAATCTAGTAACAGTCCCACACAGTTCCTTTGCACCCTTACGGGTAACTACTTACAATGCCACTTGACCGTTCACTGGTAACGGTGTCTTTGTGACGCTCCTTCTTCCTCCTCGTACGGATCTTCAGGCCCGTCCGGGCCCTCCTGGTACTCAGCGTCCGAGTAGTGCTGTTCCTCCTCCTCTACTACTCGGCGGACATGTAGGGCGTACCACCCCTTCACGCCTTGGTGTCGGGTGTAAGACACCACATCGCCTGGGAAGAGATCCCGCCCACGATGGCCTTCCGGTAGGTGACTCTCCACAACTCTCCTTGTCACAAACACGTCACTGATGGTCTCGGGGTCTCGGATGAAGCCCCAGCCGCGCTCCATCTGGAACTTCACCACAGTCCCGGTGACTCAGGGTCTGCGGGCAGTTCGGGGATCTCGCCGCGCCTTCATTTTCTGCTCCGCGCTCTGTACCTGCAGCTTTTCTTGTTTCACCCGCCGCTCGCGCTGCTCCTTTTCAAACATCTCCAGCTGTTGGCGGCAGGCCTCTCGCCGCTCGGCTGCGCTCGCTCGCGTTTCCTTCGTGAACCCCATCAGGTCCTCCCCTGTGGGGTCCCATTCAAATTGGGCGTCCTCTAATGGCAGCTGGGGAATTTCTTGAGGCGCTGGAGCAGGTATGAGGGGCTCAGAGGGTACTTCGATCTCCGCGGATGGGCTCTTCCGGAAGCGGGGGTTGACAAACTCGGGGGGCCAGATGAAAGGCAGCACCTCCGGAGTGGTGTGCTGGGCAAAGAGATCCGTGCCCAGTGGTGGTACTGCAGCAGCAGGGGGCGCAGGTGGGTTGGCGGCGCCCGGGGGCACGGGGCCTTGCGACCAGGCCCGTGCGGGTCGTTTTCTGGTTGCTCCCAAGGGTGGCACAGCTGGTGCAGGAGGTTCCGTCAGGGCAGCGACGCCCGGGAGTGCAGGGCCTTGCGGCCGGGTCTGCGGTGGCGGTCGGCTGAGCACGCCCGGGGTCAGAGGGCACGGCGTGGGGCGGGGCTCGCTGGCAGCGTCGACGGCCTGGGGGCTGGTTGATGGCGGTGAGGGCACGGTGTCAACAGCGGGTCCCGGTGCGTGGGGCTCCGCGACGGGGTGCAGGGGCAGGTTGGCGGCCCTAGGATCCGGTGCAGGGGCGTCTCCGTTACCTGCCTCTGCTGTCGCGGCCTCCTCCGTGGCGTCGTCCTTGGCCTCCGCTCGGCTTTTACTGCCCTCAGTGGCTGGTGCGCTGCTCGTTGATGGCGCCTTCGGCTGCAGGATCACAGCCCGCCGGGCCACTTCCTTCTTCCATCCGGCGATCACTTCTTGCTGCGCCCGGACCATCCTCCGGTCCAGCTCTTCCAGCGCCGCCCGTGTGTATTCGGGATCCTCCTTGGGGAGATGGGCTAACAGCTCGGTGAGGCTGCATGGTGGTGTTGCTTGCAGCAGGCCCTTGACCAGGGTACCGGCACTGATTTCCCCCTCCATCTCCGGGTGCGGCCTGGCCAGACTGATCCAGACCGCGCCCTGCCCCACAGTTTTCTTCTCTTTCCGCCCCCAGAGGGGGTGGTCCTGGGGCATTCTGCTGACAATCACTTTCAGGGGCAGCCCCCCCATGTTGATGGACATCTCCACTGCTGCATTCATGGCTGGTGGGGGGGGGCTTCTTCTTTGGCGCCATTCTGGGACCTGGCCCACGATGGGAGGTGGCTTTCTGTCTTTTGGTGCGCCCATAATTGCGTCCGCTCTGCCAGGGCGGGAAAGACGGATGAAGATGGCGGGAAACGGTCCAAGATGGCGTCTGATGGCGGGAATCGGCTCCGGATGGCGGGAAACGACTCCGGACGGCGGGAAACTTCTTTTTAAGGTACATGTGTAATTCTCTTCAGGCACGCAATACCCGTTTGTGGCGGGTTGGTCACGATCCTGCCGACTACGCCAAAGCTGACTCGCCCCCTGGGCCGTGGGGCACGCGGATCCGGGCGATAGGGGAACGATGGGGGTAGTAGTAGTGGCGGCCCGGTCCCGCGGCTCAGGGTGGTCAGGCCAATGGTAGTCTGCTACGTGCTTTAGATAATGTCCGACTACGCCACCTGTGGATTGCGGTTATTAGGAACCGCCGCTGCAAGGCAGTCCGCTGGGGCTGATGATGGGTGCAGCTGAGGTGATGTGACTCCCCACAGGAAGAGTGCAGCCCCAGGGCAGTGTAGTGGATGTTGGGAGTGATGGTAGTGAGAGTCCCAGTACCGGTAGTGCCGGAGGAGCGAAAAAGCACACAGACAACGTACTGCAGTCCAGCGTCTTTACTCACGGTTAATATCCAAGTCACTTCAGCTGGCAATGACTGCCCGAGCCGTGCTGCGTCCACCAGGTGTGGGGCTCGGTCAACTCCCAGGCAGTTCAGGAGCATGGCACAGGACCCCCTTCAATCCTTTCTCTGGCCTGCCTCACCAGTGACCCACTTTTGTCCGGCTGCCGCGGACTTGTGCGGTTAAACGTGGGCCCCGTCCTCCGCTGTCCTATATGGTGCCTTCCTAGCAGGTTTGATGAGGTGTCGCACCAATATATGATCACGACGACCGGTCTTTGGCTGAGGGTTGTTTCTCCTCCACCAACTTGGGATCCGGTACCCTTAATCTGCCTGACCCTGCACCCTGGATTCTCGTGGGTTCTTAGGGTCCCTTCCACCTTCTTGTTCCTGAGCCCTTCTGTTTCTCTGTCTCTCCTTCTCTTTCTCTGTTCCTTTCTGTTCCTTTCTTGTTCTGTTCTCTTGGAGCTGAGATGAGCCAGAATCTCAGCTCCCCTTCACCTCCTCCTCGGCCTCTTCACTAGGCCCTCCTGGAGTAGAGCTCCTACAGAGCCTCTACTCCCTGTCTTCTCCTCTGGCTGAACTGACTCAGAACTAAGATGGTGCCCACATTTTATACCTCCCTCTAGCCATGAGCCCAGGTGACCAGCAACCAATGGGCTCCTTCCTACACTCAGGAACCGCCCCCTATCTGCCCCTACAGCACTGGGTGTTCCACCCCTCCCTCCCCACTCCAGCAGGGACATGGTCGGTCGTGCCTGCACTTCTGTCTAGTGGGAGCACCGTTGAGCTGTCCCTCGGAAATGGGGTGTGTGTGCTGCATGCAGCTAACTGAGCCCTGGTCCATACTCCATCCTTACCCGGGAGTGGAATATCACACCTCTGGTCTGAGGTGCAATACCCCTGTAGCGGCCGAGCCCTCGGGGCGCTACATTAGAAGTTAACCCTTGCCAATCCAATTTTTTGTTGATTTCTCAAAACAATTATCCTGCTGAGTAACAGAAAGAGTACAACCTGCATTACCTGCTGGCTAAAGCCAGTAATAATCAGAACAAATGGAAGAAAAAACATATTGGACGTCTTCCGACATCGAAGTGAAACAGGAAAATCATAATGTCGCATGTAACTAATGTGCACACTCAGCTGTGCTCTGATGGCCAAACTCCTTGGCAATAAGCTGTACAGTATGTAAGATAAAAGTGCTCATTGCAGGAGAATGACAACAGATCGTAACAGCAAGTCTATTGTAAACTTGTATATTTTCATTATGTTTGACTAACTAAAGCCATTAAATAAGATAAGAATAACCATTTAAGCAGGCAAATGGCACTGCCATCAATACAATAAGTTAAGAATATTGCTTCATGAGAACAAAGTAGGATACCTCAATAATCAGTAAAGTTGCATCAATCTCTCTAAAAAAAAAACTGGCTGTAGTTTTAACTCTTGGCTAAAATTATGACCATGATGATCTACAAATGTATCCTCCCTACTTTTCTTAGGTTGCATTGATATCTGTAATTTATCAATTTAGTAAACTCTCAGGCCACTAAATAAGTAAGAAAACGTGTATTAAACATATATGTTTTTATCTTGTATGAAGGATGGCTGCTGAATCACAACAGCCAAATTTTAAAAATACATATACATTAAATATATATGATTATGATTATGGGAATCTATGGGTGACTAATAGCTAATAATGGCAGTCATTAAGGCATCTATGATTATATATGTTTCTTTGCATCTTGTTACATATATCAGTAGATGTGTCTTTGTTAGAGACAAGCTAAATAAGGACATGTCTGTATGTGAATTCAGTTAACTCATATCTTGTTGGACATATTAGTGGTAAGTAGTAACTATATAGTTATCCACTTTGTAAAATGGAACAATTAGAATGAAACTGTCCCTTGTGTAAGCAATTTAAAAAAAAAATGCTTTAACCAATAACTGTCCAGATGGACAACAGAAATTGCGAAAAAGATTAATGTTTGGATATTAATAAAAGGTATGTAAAACCGTCAAAGCAGGGGCTGTCACTGACTTCATAGAATTTAGAAAACTTCTGTTCAGGTAATTGTAATGTAATAGGAACAGTGAGATGCACCTGAAGATCTAGCTCTGATTCCAAGAGTGTGAACTTATTATAATAAGTTTTTAATAGATTCATTTGCTTACAGTATTTTAGCTGTTAAATTTGCGCTTTTTCAGACTAATAAATAATGAAAATTCCTAGACATTTATCTTCTACTGAGGACTGTAATACATGGTACTACATAAACATACAGAAGCATTGTCACAGGGATACCGCGACAGAGAGGGTCAGAAGATTGCAGCGTTTGGCTACACGTAAACATGTACTGGTTGGATCTGCTTTGCCTTCCAGTTAGCTGTGCAGATTTCCCTTCCCCTTCCTATCTGTCCTGAGTTATCTCAGCTGTTCTCATTTCTCCACTCCCTTCTGGTATAAATACTCACCTCTTAGCATAAGTAGTTGCCAGTGATCACTTGCTAGAACCTGGTTTGGAGCTGGAAGTGTGAGCTGTGTGAAGACAGGTCATCTAGAAGTCGTCTCTAGAGATATCTGTTTGGAAGTTTGAGTGTCTTCCTTTACCTTATCTCCTATTTGGTTTGCCTCACCTTATCCTTCTCTTTTCCCCATTCTGTAGTCTGGGAGCGCGTTGAGTGATTGCTTTTTCTTTTATACTTGTCTGTTTCCCTTTGTATCTTTGTATTAGAGCAGGACTAGTGTTCCTGCTTCTCTGTGCACTAGTCAGGGTTGTTCTCAGGGTAAGACAGGGATAGGAACGTGACCACCGCATGGGTAGAAAGAACCCATCTAGGGACACTAAGGAGCCTAGGGTTGCGCAGGGCAAGTGTCAGGGGTGCCCCACAATAATCTTTCCCTAGTAGCAGAGCTCCCCTTCCCTTCCGTCTTGCCAAGCACCGTCTTGCTTCTGGCAGAAGCTTGACAAACATTCAGAAACTATAGGCTCCTATGTAAAAGTAACAAAAACCATATACAATGTTTTATTTAGTTTTGTTTCTATTTTTGTAGTGGTTGACTGTATATGAAAGTGCTGTAGAGTGTCCTTTCCAACACATGAACACTTTTTTGACATTTGTCAGGAGAAAGGAGGGGTTTAAAGATACATTTAAACTTCCTTGCTCTTACACCAAATAAACAGAACATAAATGTGTACATGGCTTAGCTTGATATCAAGAGAAGTGATTATTGTACTGCTATCACGGGGCATTGTTTTTACTGGAGTTTAGATTCTCTTTTTTTTTAGATATCATTTATAAACCTTACCCTAATCTCTAAATATATGATTTTCTAAAAATAAATACATTGATTGTGGAAGCATGGAATATAAAAAATAATTAGTTTTCTACTGTAAATGCAATTTAATCATATACATTATTTATCAGTAATATTAAAAAAAGAACCTAAGATAAAAATCCTGCAGTTCCCCATATTCGCCTCAGAGCGCCGCTGTTCACCAACAAGGAAAATATTCTGCAAATCCAGAATCGCCTCCATGATGAAGACAGTGTTCAACTGCAAGAAGAAATACACAGCATTTCACACTGGGATGTGCCAGGTACAGGACTCATAAAGAAGAGGGATTATTTTCTGATTTTCATTCTACTGGATTATAAATATAACAAGGATTTTTATATTTCTGGTGAGAAGAAGGATGGCCGGATTACACCTGCAGGAAGGACAATCAATGCAAGGACTCAGATGGCAAGTAATATTTCCCTTCTTATTTTCCTGGCTGTGTCATTCAGTCTCTGGTCAGATTCATTATTCCATTAATGAAGAATTAAGAAAAGGTTCTATAGTTGGAAATATAGCCAAGGATCTTGAATTAAATGTTAAGGATCTCTCCAGAAGGAAATTACGTATTGTATCAGGAATCTCTGAGAAATATTTTAAAATAAATCTGGATAATGGAAACCTGTACATTGCTGATAGGATAGACAGGGAGACATTGTGCAGAGCTGCAGCTGATTGTGTCCTTACATTTGATGCAGTCGTGGAAAATCCACTAAATGTCTTCAGTATAAAGATTAATATTCAGGATATAAATGACAATCCTCCTACATTTATTCTTACCACAATTAGAATAGAAATGAGTGAATCCACCTCCCCAGGAAGAAGATTTCTTTTACAAGATGCAGAAGATCTGGATATCGGTGTTAATTCCCTGATCAGCTACAGACTCAGTGAGAACCAGTATTTTTCTCTTGGAGAGAAGGTCAGCACTGATGGCAGTGTATTTCCAGAGCTGATACTAGAGAAACCTCTAGACCGAGAGACACAGAACAAGCATGAACTCATCCTCACAGCTTCTGATGGTGGAAATCCTGTACAGACAGGCACTGCCCTAATTACTATCATCATCACTGATATCAATGATAATTCTCCAGTGTTTACACAGGATGTATATAAAGTAAGTGTCAGAGAAAATATACCGGTGAATTCTACAATTCTGCAGGTCAGTGCAAGAGATGAAGATGAAGGAGTCAATGCACAGATCACTTACTCTATGAGAACCACAGCAAGTGATATTCTGCAGACATTTAATATCAATAGCAAAAGTGGAGAAATTGTAATCAAAGGACCTTTAGATTATGAAGTGTCAAGGTTGTATGAAATTTCAGTGCAAGCTGAAGATGGTGGAGGTCTAGCAACAAAAGCAAAGGTTTTAATAGAAATCATAGATGAAAATGACAATGCTCCTGAGATATCTATAACATCATCATCAGATCTTATTCCTGAGGATTCTCCCCCTGGTACTGTGGTGGCACTGATTAAGGTTCATGATCCTGATTCAGAAGAAAATGGTGAAGTTCAATGTATAATATCAGGGGTTTTGCCTTTTGAGTTAAAATTATCAGCAAGTAATTTTTATAAAATTGTTACAAAAAGTAATCTGGATAGAGAAAAAATATCATCCTACAATATCACAATACAAGTATCTGATAAAGGGTCTCCAGAAATGATTTCCAGAAAAGTTATTAGGCTTGTAGTATCAGATGTCAATGACAATGCTCCAGTGTTTGAAAAAATAAGCTATACTGCTTTTTTTCCAGAAAATAATTCTCCAGGAGCATCAATATTTAGTATTCAAGCAAAAGATATAGACAGTGAGGAGAATGCAAAGATAACATATTTTCTAATGACTAGGTCTAATGAAGAAGATCCCCTGTCTTCCTATATCTCCATGAATCCAGTAACTGGGGTCATCTATGCTCAACGGTCATTTGATTTTGAGAAGAATAGAGAATTTAATATCCAAATCATCGCCAGAGACAATGGATCTCCTTCTCTGAACAGCAGTACAACACTAAGAATATGTATAGTAGATCAGAATGATAATTCACCAGTCATTCTGTACCCATCACCAGAGGTTGATAGCTCAACATTTGAGATGGTTCCTTGGACCTCTGAACAAGGTTCTTTAGTATCTAAGGTGGTGTCAGTGGACGCTGACTCTGGACACAATGCCTGGTTGTCTTACTTTTTACAGTCTCCAGAACCATCACTCTTCACCATTGACCAGCACACAGGAGAGATCAGGACATCACGTGGATTTCTCGAAAAGGACATCATGAAACATGGAATTGTGGTTCTAGTAAAAGACAATGGGATTCCCTCCCGCTCAGCTTCAGTCACTCTAACCATGGTGATTGCTGATCATTTTCATCAGGTTCTTCCTGAGCTGAGCAGTCAGTCCAACAAAGAAGAATCTCAGTCCAACCTACAATTCTACTTGGTAATCGCTTTGGCTCTGATTTCCTTTTTCTTCATGTTGACTGTAATTATTGCAGTTGTCTCCAAATACAAAGAGTCTAAGTCGTCTTCGTTTGGTTCCTTGAGTACAAGTCTATACCCACAGGTTGATCCCAGATTTTTTTCCCAATTCAACACTGGGACATTACCTCTGCCATATTCCTATGATGTTTGTGTAACTCTGGATCCAAGTGAGCGGGAATTTGCTTTCCTTAACTCTCAGCACAATGTTCCTGTGGACAGTCTAATAGATGCTGATGACTCAGTCATTGCAAGTGAAAATTTAAAGAACTCTACACCTGCAGAAACACAGGTATGTATTTTATTAAATCTTTACATATTAATTTTGTTTTGTTTAACATTATTTAATTTCAACCATAAAAAAGTTAATGATTTTCTATACTCTAAATAGTTGACAATAATGGATAGTATATCTTCTTTAAGGCTAGAATTTATTTATTAAAGCTGTTATCCTTATGCAATAATAATATGGCCGCAAAAAGGGCTGGTGAGTAACATAAAGCTATGATGATACATTACCACCATGGTAAGACTTTTTATCTTGTCACTTTTGTGCAGACCTACCTTACATGGACTCCTGTAAATCAGAAATATCTTAGTATATGGAATGTCTTTTGTAGATACAGAATTTGTATTTTTTTAGAAATCTATAAAAATGGCTAAAGGTAGATAGAACTTAACATCATGAAAAAGGAGAACTTTTGAGCTTTTATGGTGTATATTTGTTAGTCTATAATTCACCTTAGTGAATTTGTAGAAATGGTGCAGCAAATCAAACATCTCGTTAAAAGAATGAGTTGTGTGTAATATGTTATAGTGCCCTCACCTAGTATCACTTTGTTTTGTTTTTATTTGTCAACCAAGTACAGAAAAAAAAGTTTTGCTTAACCTTTTTTTCTGATTGAACATTGTTTTATTTTATGTTCTGTACATTCACAAAGTGTGCGGCATTTTCCCTGAATTCAGAGATATACTTTACAACATCCACAAAAACCATATGAATGTTTCGTTTAAGGAAAACTCTTTGATTTCTAAGAGAAAACTTTCTAATCATGCTCTGAGTGCTGTGCAGAGGTCTCTGTGCCCTGAGGGGGGAGGAGATGTGCTGTGATTAGCTCCAATTTTCAATGCTAAGTCCGTTTGTCATCTATTTATCTCTGCAGAAAAAGAATGGTCCGCCTATTGTGAAGCTCAGTGGACTAAATAAAATTTTGAAAGATTTCAAAATTATTATTTAATATAGAAAGTGACTTTGATTAAAAAAAATAAAACATTAAAATTTTGATTTAAACATAATGTCCTTTTCTGATGACACATACCCCCAAAAGTGATCTGTCACCATGTTTTTTCCACTTAATCTGAAAGCAGCATAGTGTATGGGGCAGAGACCCTGTTTCCAGTGATGAATCACTTACTGGGCTTTTTGTTGTAGTTTAGATATAATCACTTTTTAACCAGCAGGAGATTATCACTAGAGGACTAGTAAACCTGCTGCCCAGTAGTTCAGCATATTCATAAGTTCTGTATAACCCCGCTCACACCACTGATTGGCAGCTTTCTGTGTACACTATACATGGGCTTAAAGCTGCCAATCAGTGGTGGGGGCGGGGTTATACAGAGCTCAGCATTCAGAGAACTGCTAGATCTACAGCAGATAAGACAGTGATTTTATAAAAATTACAGCAAGCAGCCCAGTAAGTGACACATCACTGGAATCATGCCCATCCATTATGCTCCTCTCAGATGGGGTAGCAAAAACCTTGTTTCTATTTAAAGAGAGTGTGTCATCCCAAACTAACAGTATAAATTGAGCCCACTGTCTTATAAGGAATATGGCCTCTATACAAATCCCACCTTTGGTGTTCTAATTGCTGCCTCTGTCCTGCAGAAACTGAATTTTAATCAAACATGCTAATTAGGGTCTGTAGTGCACCCTTCGTGTATCCAGGAGGCTCAGTGAACTATTCCGCCCACCGCTTTTGCATGTCCCTGCCTTCCTTACTGGTGATTGACAGTCCTGGCATGCTTGGAGTGAACACTTTAGAGAGAAAACTCAGGCAAGACAGTGCTATCAATCACCAATCAGGGATATGGGGACATACAAAACTAGTGGGCGGAACGGTGCACTGACGTTGGTCCCACCGAGGGTCCAACTAACACCCTAGTTAGCAGATTTATGTAAACTTTAGTCTCTGTAGGATAGAGGCAGCAATCTGAAAACTAAATTTTGTAGAGGCTATATTTCCTACAAGGTTATGGACATAGTTTATGCTGTAAGTTTGGATTGATAGACTCCTTTTAAATAATAAAGTCATTGTAAAATTGTCCTTTCTTGCGATTTTGGTTCTGAGGGGATTAAGAGCTATGTCAGTGGTCAAAAATTCTGTTTTGTGGTGGAAAGATGGATTAGTGGTGTGATATGAGAAAACCATTGTCCCTATGCCAAATCTACTCTAAGTGTTCACTAATGAAGCTGAGAAGAAAGCTTCTATCTGTGATTTTGAGAAGTCAGTTGATCTTTGTCAGCGCTGCAGACTTGTTGCGATTTATCATGTACAGTATTATCCATCGTTCCCTAGCTACATTGGAATTAGACAAAGTAATACATGATCGGCCTCAGCTAATCAGCATTATATGATGGAGGTACATATGTGAAAGTAAACTTATACATGGTCTAAAATGGATCTTTGCAACTACCATTGAATAATAAGCTTCTTTGCTGAAGAAAGCTGAAGCTGTCTGTAGTAATTGCACAGGATACATAGTTTGTAAAGCCGAATAAAGACTTGCGTCCATCAAGTTCGACCTGTAAGTTCTGTAGTTGCTAAAGTTGATCCAGAGGAGGGCAAAAACCCCAAATGATTTAGCCAATCTTCACCTGAGGAAAAATTCCCTCCCGACTCTGAAACCAGCAGTCAGAATAAATCCCTGTATCAACCTACTATTTTATTCTATTTTTAAGTATATGCAGAAATCTGCCTGGTATCTAGAAAAGCATCCAGTCCCCGCTTGAACTGGTGTAGTGAATCCGACATTACCGTCTCCTCACTCAGTGAATTCCATATTCTCACTGCTCTTACCGTAAAGAACCCCTTCCTATGCTGGTGCTGAAACCTTTTCTCTTCCAGTCTTAGTGAGTGCCCTCTTGTTACCGTAATATCCCTCCTTTTGAACAAATCCCGGGCAAGGTCTCTATACTGTCCCCTAACATATTTGTACACATTTATTATGTCCCCCCTCAACCTTCTCTTTTCCAGGCTGAATAGTCCTAGTTTTGCCAACCTCTCTGGGTATTGCAGTCCCTCCATTCCCTTTATTAATTTTGTTGCCCTCCTTTGTACCTTTTCAAGCTCATTTATATCCTTTCTATATATTGGGGCCCATAACTGAGCACAGTATTCCAAGTGTGGTCTGACCAGTGCTTTGTACAGTGGAAGAACAATGTTCTCATCCTTTGCAGCTATACCTCTTCTGATACATCCCATTACCCTGTTTGCCCTTACAGCAGCGGCCTGACTTTGGGCACTCCAATTTAGTTTGCTATCAATCAAGATGCCCAAGTCCTTCTCCATCTCTGAATTCCCCAATGATTTCCCATTCAGTGAGTACTGGTGACTTCCATTTTTCCTTCCCATATGTATGACCTTACATTTCTCCTCGTTAAACCTCATTTGCCATTTAATGCTCCACCTACCCAGCTTATCCAAATCCCTCTGAAGGTCTGCACTGTCCTCTTTTGTATTAATTGTTTTACATAACTTTGTGTCATCTGCAAATATTGATATTTTACTATTTATCCCGTTGACTATGTCGTTAATAAAGATATTAAATAACATTGGGCCTAGTACAGACCCCTGTGGTACCCCACTAGTGACGCTTACCCAATCTGAGTATATTCCATTTATAACCACCCTCTGCCTTCTATCCTTTAGCCAGTTAGCTACCCACTTGCAGACATTTTCCCCCAGCCCCATCATTCTCATTTTGTATACCAACCTATTATGTGGCACGACATCCACTGGTTCCCCCTGATCTACTCGAGAGCTAACCTCCTCGTAGAAGTCAATCAGGTTTGTTTGGCAGGAGCGATTCCTCATGAATCCATGTTGGTTCGGGGTTAATAGATTATTAGCGTCAAGATGCTCCATGATTGCCTCATTAATAAAGCCTTCAAAAATTTTGCCCACAACGGACGTCAGACTCACCGGCCGATAGTTTCCGGCGTCACTTTTTGCTCCCTTTTTGAATATTGGCACTACATTCGCCTGTCGCCAATCAAGTGGTACAGACCCAGTCTCAACAGAGTCCTTAAATATAAGATATAACGGTCTGTCTATCACATTACTTAGTTCCCTTAGTACCCGTGGGTGTATGCCATCAGGTCCTGGTGATTTGTTTATTTTAATGTTACTGAGGCGTTTCTGTACCCCAGCTTGGGTTAGATTTGTCATACTTAGTGGAGGATTAAGCTTGTCACTTCTCATTTCGCCTGTTAGTTCTTTTTCCTTTGTGAAAGTTGACGAAAAAAATTTATTTAATAGATTAGCTTTATCCTCATCTTTCTCTATGATTTTGCCTTCATCACTTTTTATCGGTCCAATATTATTCGATTTAATCCTTTTACTATTTATATACGTAAAGAACAGTTTGGGATTTGATCTACTTTCCCTAGCAATACGTCTCTCTGTTTCCTCCTTCGCTATTTTTATTTGTTTTTTACAGGTTCTCGTTTTTTCCTTGTAACACATTAGTGCTTCCTTACTGTTTTCCTGTTTTAATCTCTTGAATGCCTCTTTTTTGCTATTTAACGCCCCTTTTACGTTCTTATTCAACCATATTGGTTTCCTCTTATTTCTGGCCCTTTTATTCCCATACGGTATATACCTCTCGCACTGAGTATTCAGAATTCTTTTGAAGGTTTCCCATTTACTATTCGTATTTCCTTGATTAAGAACTTTGTCCCAGTCTATAAGTTGAAGGTTTTCTTTCAGCTGATCAAACTTCGCCCTCCTAAAGTTTAATGTTTTAGTTGTTCCCTTATTGATAACCCTACTAAAGGGCATTTTGAAATTGATAATATTATGATCGCTATTACCTAGGTGCCCCCCTATCTGTACCTCAGTTAATCTATCAGGCCTATTAGTCAATATTAAGTCCAACACTGCCTTCCCTCTCGTTGGTTCCTGCACTAGTTGGGAGAGATAATTATCCTTGATATTTGTCAAGAACCTTTTTCCTTTCTGCGATCTACAGGTTTCTGTTTCCCAGTCAATATCCGGGTAGTTGAAGTCCCCCATTACAATCACCTCATTATGTTTTGCTACTTTGTCTATTTGTCCTAATAGCAGTTTCTCATTCTCCTCTGTTATATTGGGTGGCTTATAGCAGACCCCCAGTAATATTTTATTATTATTTTTTGCCCCCTCTATCTCTACCCACATGGACTCGACCCCCTCTTCTCCCTCTCCTATATCTTCCCTTAGTCTGGGCTTTAGACGTGACTTTACATATAAGCAGACTCCTCCGCCCTTCCCCTGTTTCCGGTCCCTTCTAAATAAACTATAATCTGTTAAATTTACCGCCCAGTCGTAGCTATCGTCTAGCCAAGTCTCTGTTATACCTACGATGTCATACCTCTCCTCCGATATAAGCGCCCGCAGCTCATCCGCCTTATTGGTCAGGCTTCTTGCGTTGGTCAGCATGCAAGATAAAACTTTGGGGTTATTTAGCATCCTATTCTTCTCTAACGATCTAACTGTACTATCCCCACCCCCCTCTCCACCCTCATTATATTCACTTCTCCCCTTCCCCCTTGCTTGCCTCACATCCCACCTATTTCCTTGGTTCCCCCCCCCCCCGTCTCTAGTTTAAAAACTCCTCCAACCTATTAGCCATCTTCTTCCCCAGCACCGCTGCACCCTCCCCATTGAGGTGCAGCCCGTCCCTACGGTAGAGCCGGGCTGCACCTCAATGGGGAGGATATCGTTCAAGTTCCCATTTATATTTGGTGGAAGTCGGACTTATGAAACCTAAACTTGTATTTACCAGAATGGAGTAATTCACAAAATTCCTTACTGTCCCAACGTGGACATGAGTTAAATCCTGAACTGGCCATGACAATAAGCTACAGTAGCTTGGTCATGAGTAACTTGTGAGAAAGCATAGAAAATGTAATACTAGAAATGTCAACTACATTGAGCAATGATAATTTTATTACTGTGAGCAGCACTGTAATAATCCACCCTGGAGATTTTACACATCCAGTAGCAAACAATACTTGAGTCTGTTACATTGATGGACAGCGTAGGGCCCAAGTCATAACAGCTATGGAGAAGGTGGTATAACAGGAAGCAATGAGGGCATCTGGGGGGTTAAGTCATAATGACATTAACAAGATATTTTCTGGTATATGGTTGTACAAAAGCACTTTTGCACATGACGCTAGGCTTTTAGTATATTGTGCACAATGTATGATCACTTGTAAATGGTACCAATGTAACAATTGGATTTTAATTGGAGATCCTTACTAGACCACCATAACTACATTATACTACTAAGAATTGCTATCAATATTATTTCCGAATATTTTTTACAAAGTTTTCATAGTGGCTAAGTGCATTACAAGAAGAGACTGCATGAGTTATTTGTGATTCTAGATGCTAGAAGTCAAAGATGGGGCCTCCAGGGCTGGACGGTGAGGGCCTGGAGTTTGGTATGTGCACAGGAGTTGCAAAGGCTGCTGAGTCTTGTCCCAGTTACATGTATGGGATTTAACATTGTGGTTTTTGTGCCACAATCCATATAAATCCAACAACACTCCCCAACTCAACACTACACAACACCCCAGAACATTCCTATGCTGCTTTTATCTTTGAAGTAGAGAAAATAAGCAGAAGAATGAAGTGACATGCTACCTATTCTAGATAAAACGTCTAAAAATGATACATATGAAATGACAAAATGGCTAATCTTTGTGTGGATCTGCTGAAAACATAGCAGAAGATTACCAAAAAATCCAAAGCAAAAAAAATAGAGTCAACCTCACATTTCTGCCACAGGTGTAATTTGGAGTTTAATAAGACCCATTAGCCACGACTGAATCCCCTATAAAGACATTGAAATCCAACCTGATGGACAAATGTTTGCTGGCTGCTATGAATGATATAATGACACTATAGAGTGTTTTCTGGATGTTCTAAAAAATTCTGTTTTGCCTCCATATTACCATGAACAAAGTAGATGGGACTATGAATGCCTATAAGCAAGCCAAAACAAGTACATCAAGGGCCTGCTAGTTGTAAGGCTGAGTTGTATTATGAGGTAATGTAAGGAAGAATCTACTGTATATTGAGTCCTTCTCCCCCTTACATAAATGTCTTACCATATTTTATATATCGTCCATCTAAATACATATACACTAGAGATGAGCAAATAAATATGACCGACCCTGGCTCAGTGGCCACATCAGTATTCAGGACCCTGGTTTAGTGGCCACATCAATACTCTAACTACAGGCATTCTCGGTTCCTCTCTTGATTAGACGGTCTGACACAACATCATTGGTGCGGCATGATGTACAAATTATATTGTGTCAAACTGACTAATTAGAAGAGGAGCCAGAGATGACAGCAGGTAGGGGGTGATTCGCAGGGCTCCATCTATGAGCCAAGGAATTCTGATGTGCCCACTTGACCAGTGTCCTGCAAATTGATTCGCTCATCTCTAATATTCTTACAATATATAGGAATGGAAGAGGAGCATAAAGTGAATAGAACGGGGCACTGTCTGTGTTTCCTTGCATGCAGATGATTGACTGGGTAAACTTATGGATAGTGATTTCTTCATAACTATAATGTGTTGCACATGCACTCACTCAAAAAATCTTCCTAAGCTGCAGATGGATAACACATCCCTGTTTTTGGCATTCCACACTTAGTAAATTAATCAAAGAATATATATGTAATTCCACCGCACTATTGGGAACGGCCTAGTAGGGCTAAATTACTGCTCAAGTAGCCGCTAGTGTGAATGAGCAACCAATGAAGTAAAAATATATAAAAAAAATGTGACTTGGAATAAATAAGGTTGTGGTCGTTCACTTGGCTGATCAACGATAGCAGTAAAATAAATAGTTTACAATCACAACAAACACTGCAGTGTCTCTGCAAAGACCCTTCAAATTGATCTAAGCAACCCAGGTATGATACTAAATCCTACCCTCTGATGAAGGAAACTGAGCCTTTTCGAAACTCATAAGGGATCAGTACGGCCCCCTCAGGCATCCGTACCTAGGAGAGAGTGCGACTTCACACGCCAGTTGCTGAATCCAGAATCAGGTCCGTCTCCAGCCGGGACGCCCTGAACACCACAGCACAGCTCCACGTTTAGCATCTGCATCACGGGCAGCATCATCGGTATTTTACCACTGGACTATTTTTGACTACTAACAGTGAGTCAGTCTGCGGACTATAACTCAAGGGTTTAGCATCCTACCTGGATTGATGCAGGTTGCACTGTAATCAGTTGACCCTGTTGAAGTATATGTGGTTTTATCCTCACACGGTGACTGCAACATTGTTATTATCCCTTATATGTACACCAAACAGGCTATGGTTTTTTTAACAACACACCTACTAGCTAATTGCTAACCCTTTATATTCTGGTTGGTTTCCTGCATAGATCAATATGAAGGGTCTTTGCAGAGACGCTGTAGTGCTTGTTGGGATTGTAAACTATTTACTTTACTGCTATCGGTGGTCAGCCAAGTGAACGATCACAACCTTATTTATTCCAAGTCACATTTTTTTAATATATTTTTACTCCATTGGTTGCTCGTTCACACTAGCGACTACTTAAGCAGTAATTTAACCCTACTAGGCCGTTCCCAATAGCGCAGTGGAATTAGATATACACTGCTCAAAAAAATAAAGGGAACACTCAAATAACTTATCCTAGATCTGAATGAATAAAATATTCTTATTGAATACTTTGTTCTGTACAAAGTTGAATGTGCTGACAACAAAATCACACAAAAATCATCAATGGAAATCAAATTTATTAACCAATGGAGGCCTGGATTTGGAGTCACCACCAAAATTAAAGTGGGGAAACACACAACAGGCTGATCCAACTTTCATGTAATGTCCTTAATACAAGTCAAAATGAGGCTCAGTATTGTGTGTGGCCTCCACGTGCCTGTATGACCTCCCTACAACGCCTGGGCATGCTCCTGATGAGGTTGCGGATGGTCTCCTGTTGGATCTCCTCCCAGACCTGTACTAAAGCATCCGCCAACTCCTGGACAGTCTGTGGTGCAACGTGACGTTGGTGGATGGAGCGAGACATGATGTCCCAGATGTGCTCAATCGGATTCAGGTCTGGGTAATGGGCGGGCCAGTCCATAGCTTCAATGCCTTCATCTTGCAGGAACTGCTGACACACTCCAGCCACATGAGGTCTGGCATTGTCCTGCATTAGGAGGAACCCAGGGACAACCGCACCAGCATATGGTCTCACAAGGGGTCTGAGGATCTCATCTCAGTACCTAATGGCAGTCAGGCTACCTCTGTCGAGCACATAGAGAGCTGTGCGGCCCTTCAAAGAAATGCCACCCCACACCATTACTGACCCACTGCCAAACCGGTCATGCTGAAGGATGTTGCAGGCAGCAGATCGCTCTCCATGGCATCTCCAGACTCTGTCACATCTGTCACATGTGCTCAGTGTGAACCTGCTTTCATCTGTGAAGAGCACAGGGCTCCAGTGGCGACTTGCCAACCTGGTGTTATGTGGCAAATGCCAAGCATCCTGCACGGTGTTGGGCACAACCCCCATCTGTGGACGTCGGGCCCTCATACCACCCTCATGGAGTCGGTTTCTAATCATTTGTGCAGACACATGCACATTTGTGGCCTGCTGGAGGTCATTTTGCAGGGCTCTGGCAGTGCTCCTCCTGTTCCTCCTTGCACAAAGGCAGAGGTAGCGGTCCTGCTGCTGGGTTGTTGCCCTCCTATGGCTCCCTCCACATCTCCTGGTATCTGCCCCATGCTCTGGACACTGTGCTGGCAGACACAGCTACCCTTGTTGCCACAGCTCGCACTGATGTGCCATCCTGGATGAACTGCACTACCTGAGCAATTTCTGTGGGTTGTACTGTAGACACCGCCTCATGCTACTGTACCTCTAGGGGTGAGAACACTGACAAAATGCAAAAGTGACCAAAACAACAGCCAAAAAGAATGAGAACAGAGAAATGGTCTGTGGTCACCACCTGCAGAACCACTCCTTTATAGGGGTATCTTGCTAATGTCCTATCATTTCTACCAGTTGTCTGTTCCATTTGCACAAGAGCAGGAGAAATTGATTCACAATCAGTGTTGCTTCATAACTGGACAGGTAGATTTCACAGAAGTGTTATTGACTTGGAGTTACATTGTGTTGTTTAAATGTTCCCTTTATTTTTTTGAGCAGTGAATATGATTTCTCCATAATGACTGGCTAAACTTTTGTTCATAGGATACAATTTAAATTGCGATAGACTATGTGACTTTAGTTTACAACCTCAATAACCTATAGTGGAGATGAGTAAAGCTGGATGTTAATATATTTAAAACTTCTTAACAAGATGACAAAATACATCAATTAAAATCAATGTATGGAACATGGGGAAACTTTTAGTTTTACTATTTATTTAGTCAAACTCTAATACAATACAACTGAACAACGGAAAAAAAAATTAATAATTAAAGTTGGTCTGATTTCAAGAAAAACGTGTGCAAAATGTTCTGAAAGAAAGTTGCTATTTATTTTATGGACATATTCATCGTGAAATACCTGAACATTATTGTTCTATGGTTCGTTGCTGTTTTTTGCCTTCTAATGTTATGTTTTGTAATAAAATATTTTCCCAATAGTGTTTATTATGCAAATTTAATTTCCCCTTTGTGTTTTTTAATATATTAAGCAGTTTCAGTTCCGTTAGTTTCATAAGCGCTAATGAGTTATACCTGGTTGAATACTTCCGATTTAAAGATCATTCATTACAAACCAAGTGATGTAAAGTCAATATCCGGTAGTTATCTTTAAAAGGGATGCTCCATAATAAGCGATCTAACTAACTGCAAGTGTTATGTGTTACTTTTATATGTAGAATATAAGTGACAAAATCACATTTAACCGTCTTATACAGCTGATTATATTTTATTCATTTTTATCAACCATTGGTTGTACAACTTTACCTTGTAAAAAAAAGGTACGGACTTCTAAAATACCAAACCTTTTAAAGTTTTTAATGTAAAAGTCGTTCCATAACCTATTAACTTCTCATAAATTCCTATATATTAAAATATTTCCCTAGTAGAAAAGAATCAGCTACTGCTGCAGTTCCCCAAAATCACCTCAGAGCGCCGCTGTTCACCAATGCAGAAAAAATTTTGCAAATCCAGAATCGCCTCCATGATGCAGACAGTGTTCAACTGCAAGAAGAAATACACAGCATTTCACACTGGGATGTGCCAGGTACAGGACTCATAAAGAAGAGGGATTATTTTCTACTGGATTATAAATATATCAAGAATTATTATATTTCTGGTGAGAAGAAGGATGGCCGGATTACACCTGCAGGAAGGACAATCAATGCAAGGACTCAGATGGCAAGTAATATTTCCCTTCTTATTTTCCTGGCTGTGTCATTCAGTCTCTGGTCAGATTCATTATTCCATTAATGAAGAATTAAGAAAAGGTTCTATTGTGGGAAATTTAGCAAAGGATCTTGAATTAAATGTTAAGGATCTCTTCAGAAGGAAATTAAGAATTATGTCTGATCTGTCTGAGAAATATTTTAACATAAACCTGGATAATGGAAACCTGTACATTGCTGATAGGATAGACAGGGAGACATTGTGTGAAGCTGCAGCTGATTGTGTCCTTACATTTGATGCTGTGGTGGAAAATCCACTAAATGTCTTCAGTATAAAGATTGATATTCAGGATATAAATGATAATCTTCCTACATTTATTCTTGATACAATAAAAATAGAAATGAGTGAATCCACCTCCCCAGGAAGAAGATTTCTTTTACAGAATGCAGAAGATCTGGATGTCGGTGTTAATTCCCTGATAAGCTACAGACTCAGTGAGAACCAGTATTTTGCTCTTGGAGAGAAGGTCAGCACTGATGGCAGTGTATTTCCAGAGCTGATACTAGAGAAACCTCTAGACCGAGAGACACAGAACAAGCATGAACTCATCCTCGCAGCTTCTGATGGTGGAAATCCTGTACAGACAGGCACTGCCCTAATTACTATCATCATCAATGACTTCAATGATAATTCTCCAGTATTTACCCAGGATGTATATAAAGTAAGTGTCAGAGAAAATATACCGGTGAACTCTACAATTCTGCAGGTCAGTGCAAGTGATGAAGATGAAGAAGTCAATGCACAGATCACTTATTCAATTAGAACCAAAGTACAAAATGTTCTTCAAACTTTTACTATCAACCCGAAAAATGGAGAAATTAAAACAAAAGGACATGTAGATTATGAAGGGTCAAAGCTTTATGAAATTTTGGTGCAAGCAGAAGATGGAGGAGGCCTAGCAGCCAAAGCCAAGATTTTAATAGAAATAACAGATGAAAATGACAATGCTCCTGAGATATCTATAACCTCTTCATCAGATCTTATTCCTGAGGATTCTGTCCCTGGTTCTGTGGTGGCACTGATCAAAGTTCATGACCGTGACTCAGGAGAAAATGGTGAAGTTCAGTGTGTAATAACAGGGGATTTTCCCTTTGAACTAATATCATCAACTATAAATTTTTATAAAATTGTTACGAAAAGTAGTCTAGATAGAGAAAAAATATCAACCTACAATATCACAATACAAGCCTCTGATAAAGGTTCCCCAGAAAAGACTTCTAGAAAAGTTATTAGGCTTGATGTATCAGATGTCAATGACAATGCTCCAGTGTTTGAGAAATTAGTTTATTCTGCATTTATACCAGAAAATAATTCACCAGGAGCTTCAATATTCAGTATTCAAGCAACAGATCTGGACAGTGAGGACAATGCAAAGATAACTTATTCTGTTATGGTGATAGGTAAAGAAGAAGATCCCCTGTCTTCCTCCATCTCCATGAACCCAATAACTGGGGTCATTTATGCTCAACGATCATTTGATTATGAGAAGCATAAAGAATTTAACATCCGAATCATTGCCAGAGACAATGGATCTCCATCTCTGAACAGCAGTACAACACTAAGAATAAATATAGTAGACCAGAATGATAATTCACCAGTTATTCTGTATCCGTCACCAGAGGTTGATAGCTCAACATTTGAGATGGTTCCTTGGACCTCAGAACAAGGCTCTTTAGTATCTAAGGTGGTGGCTGTGGACGCTGACTCTGGACACAATGCCTGGTTGTCTTACTTTTTACAATCTCCAGAACCATCACTCTTCACCATTGACCAGCACACAGGAGAGATCAGGACATCACGTGGATTTCTCAAAAAGGACATCATGAAACATGGAATTGTGGTTCTAGTAAAAGACAATGGGATTCCCTCCCGCTCAGCTTCAGTCACTCTAACCATGGTGATCGCTGATCATTTTCATCAGGTCCTTCCTGAGCTGAGCAGTCAGTCCAACAAAGAAGAATCTCAGTCCAACCTACAATTCTACTTGGTAATCGCCTTGGCACTGATTTCCTTTTTCTTCATGTTGACTGTGATTATTGCAGTTGTCTCCAAATACAAAGAGTCCAAATCTTCTTCTGAATTTGGGTCCTTGAGTACAAGTTTGTATCCACAGGTTGACCCCAGGTTTATTTCACAATTTAACCCTAAGACATTACCTCTGCCATATTCCTATGATGTTTGTGTAACTCTGGATCCAAGTGAGCGGGAATTTGCTTTTCTTAAACCCCAGCACAATGTTCCTGTGGACAGTCTAATAGATGCTGATGACTCAGCGATTGGGAGTTTACACAACTCTTCGGCTGTAGAAACACAGGTATTTATTTAAATATGTCAAAAAACATACTTTATGTTGGTATCTTTTTCTTACTTTTAATTTAACATAATCTAAGATTTAACAATTAAAATCATGAATAAACTTTTTTTATTTAATGGAGCTAGATATTTAAGTTAAAAGGTTGTTGAAATATTGCACAAACTTGTCCATAGTCTAACCAGTTTCCCATAATGGATTTATTATATAGCTTATTTTGTACTGTGGTTCATGTATTAATCTATAGGGAAACATAAGACTTCTTATCATGTCATGTGTGATGTAGGCCTTACCTAAATGGTTTCTGTGAAGACACAGCTTTTAATCTTCATTATCCATACTTATAAATGCAGTAGGCCAGGAGCCATACACCATTATTTTTATGTTGACTTTTGAATTCATGTGTTTCTTTCTTCTGGTGGGACAAGAAACATGGACTTTTGTCATTGGTCTAAATGTTGATTTCTCTTGTAGGTTGAGTGGAGAATTGTTAATTGATGAATAGCTGTTATTTACATCTAATATCAGCTCCTACAGTTTATTGTAGTATTATCTTTGTAAAGTGTCTTTGAACAATGAATGTTTGCTAAATATGTTGATTAACCATTTGTGGGCCCTGTGGCTTGTTGACTCGCAGAGAAGAAGTAGTATAAGCTATGCAGATCGATTAAATGCTCAAACAATGGAGAGTTAAACTCATTTCACCTCCCCCCTGACTTGTAGATAATGTCTTGAAGGACAGTTGTGAACTATATAAGGAGGATATGCCTCTGTATCAGTAGTCTTTTTACAAAACCACAGATAGGAACACTCGTAAGTGACAGCTCTACAGGACAGCATGGCTCCATCCAGAGGGATACAGATCTGCTCCATTAACTATCACAGAACCCATGGATACATTCGGGAGAGTGCCATGTTGGGACCAACCTGTCACCTGGTTCCATGGAGATGTTTGGGGTAGCCAGGTTGGGACCCAACGGTCGCATGGAACCCATGGATACGCTTGTAGAAAGCCAGGTTGGGACCATCCGGTCACCTGGTCCCATTAATGTGTTTGGAGAAAGCCAGGTTGGAACCATCCGGTCACCTGGTCCCATGGATGTGTTTGGAGAAAGCCAGGTTGGGACCATCCGGTCACCTGGTTCCATGGATATGTTTGGAGAAAGCCAGCTTGTGACCAACTGGTCACCTGGTTCCATGGATATGTCTGGAGAAGACAGGGTGGGACCCTCGAGTCTCCTGGCCCCATAACTCAATGGACTGTCAACTTCCTAAGCTTGCCACTACCTTCTCTCTGTGGGTGTCAATCCAAAGTGGGGTGTCACTAGTTGAGGTAGTTGTCCCTGGAAGTCTCAAAGTCATAGCTTCTCTATTCCAGGGGGGCCAACAGAAGGGTGAGACTGTGTAATTTTGCACCATCTTGGGTATTTGCTTGGACTGTTCTATATGTTTATTGTCTGTTTGGTGGTTCAATAAAGTATTGTCACACTGTTTCACCCTCACCCTGTGTTGTAAGAGTAGTATTATGCCCACGGAAGACTACAGGTCTTCACAGTTTCCATCTGTGCATTAGATATATATTGGAAGTGATATATCTACAAGTTAAAATATTTATAGATATAATAAATATATATTTTTTTAAAAGTCAAAGCAACTTTAAAATGGGCGATTGGGATTTTAAACAAAAAGAACTGATGAGGTTTTATGGTGTTTTTTAACTAGTCCATCATCGGCTTTAGTGATGATTATATTCAAATATACAGAAAATTTAAAAAGAATTGTAAATATTTCTAACAAGATGTGAGTTGCAAAAACTATGTAAAGTAGTATTTAATATCTTAGTGCCCTTACTTAAAGGGAATGCACTACAAAGTATGTTGTATAATTCTTTAAACCAGATAAGGAATTAAAAAATGTTTTATCTGAGTTTTTTCAGATTTTTTAATTCTATTTCCAGTACATAATTATGGAGACAGATGTTTTACCTAAGCTTTTCTTAACAACATTCAGAGGTATGTTTAACAGCAGCCATAGGTACAATTAGTCTGAAGATGATACATTGACCTCTATGGGAAAATTATCAGGCGTGACCTGTGCAGAGGACACTTTGCAGAGTGAGGAGGATATGAAATGTTTTTAGCACTTATTGTCAATGATGAATCATTTGTTATATTTTTTTATAGTTGTTGCCTTTTATTGTAATCCTGTTTGTGATGATAAAGAGATAACTGCTGAGAAATAACCTTTTCGTAAGAGAATTGTCAGTGTATTGTGAGGTTCATTGGCCAGAATGAAAATTCAAAAGTTCTAAAAAATTCACAATTGCTAACTAATGGAGAAATTGACATGGGAAATTAGAAAAAGAATGACAATTTTTGGTTCAAACATTAGGTCATTTTCTGATGATACATCCCCTTAAACAATGATTTCATTAAAAAAATCCCTCTCTGTGATTTTGGTAGCGTAGGACTTCAGATCTATGTCAGCGGTGTGTCAGAAATTCTGTTGTGTGGTGATGCTGGAAAATGGATCATAGGTGTGAGATTAAGTACAAATGTAGCAAAGATTACCTTGAAGTGTTATAGGCATATGATGGGTAAATGCATGGTAACAGAGATAGTTTTACAAATTGGACTAGAATTTTAATATATTGTATACAATGTTACATTGGGAGTGAATGGGTGACGGTAAGTAGTGGAGGGGCCGTAGAGGTGAAAGGTAAGGTGAGTATAAGGTTTTTTTTTAACCTTTTCATTGTCCTTTATGGTTCAGGAAATGGCGGCCAGTGGCCACCATTTTGCTGAATCCATGTGGAAGTGAAGTACAAGAAATTCACATTTTGATTAATGACAATATTTCTAAAATTCAAATAGAATTCATTTCCACTTGAAAAAATCATTATCTGAGATAAAATTTTCTATCAATGAAGTTTATTTTCAAATATTTCTTACAAAGTTTTCATGAGGATTTGATACATAGTGCTGTAATGAATATAGAATATGAGTTACTTGTGATTGTAGAGTCAGCACAGAATGAATGTTCATACCAAGTACAGGCGCGCGGTGCATCAAGGTGGCCAATCATTTATACACACCTTCTCACCTATTTGTTTTACCTCTATCTACATCCCTACCGCTTCATTTATTGACAGCTCTGGCTTCATAGAGGCAGAGATAGATAGTAAACAAGTAGGTGGGAACTTGCACAAGTGTCCATAAGGCGATACACTCATCTTCATAAGTGTCTGTCTTAAAGATAGATCTAGCTACTAATATTAAGGTTACATAAAGATGTACAGTGGGGAAAATAAGTATTTGATACACTGACGATTTTGCAAGTTTTCCCACCTACAAAGAATGGAGAGGCCTGTAATTTTTATCATAGGTACACTTCAACTGAGAGAGACAGAATATAAAAAAAATCCAGAAAATCACATCATGCATTTTATTGCATGAAATAAGTATTTGATACAATAGAAAAACAGGTTAATATTTGGTACAGAAACCTTTTTTGTGGAATTACAGAGGTCAGACTTTTCTGTAATTCTTGACCAAGTTTGCACACACTGCAGCAGGGATTTTGGCCCACTCCTCCATACAGATCTTCTCCATTGAGTCTCAGCTCCCTCCAAAGATTTTCTATTGGGTTCAGGTCTGGAACTCCAGAACCTTGAAATGCTTCTTACGGAGTTGCCCTGGCTGTGTGTTTCGGGTCATTGTCATGCTGGAAGACCCAGCCACGACCCATCTTCAATGTTCTTACTGAGGGAAGGAGGTTGTTGGCCAAAATCTTGCTATAGAAGACCCATCCATTCCTCCCTTCAATACGATGCAGTCATCCTGTCCCCTTTGCAGAAAAGCACCCCCAAAGTATGATGTTGCCCCCGCCATGCTTCACGATTGGGATGGTGTTCTTGGGGTTGTTTTCATCCTCCTTCCTCGAAACACGGCAAGTGGAGTTGATACCAAAAAGTTCTATTTTAGTCTCATCTCACCACATGACCTTCTCCCATGCCTCATCTGGATCATCTAGATGGTAATTGGTGAGCTTCAAACGGGCCTGGACATGTGCTGGCGTGACCAAGGGGACCTTGCGTTTCCTGCAGGATTTTAATCCATGACGGCGTAGTGTGCTACTAACGGTGATGTTTGAGACTGTGGTCCAAGCTCTCTTCAGGTCATTGACAAGGTCCTCCCATGTAGTTCTGGGTAGATTCCTGACCTTTCTCAGAACCATCCTTAAAACACGAGGCAAGATCTTGCATGGAGCCCCAGACCAAGGAAGATTGAAAGTCATCTTGTGTCTTGTCATTTTCTAATAATTGTGCCAACAGTTGTTGCCTTCTCACCAAGCTGCTTGCCTATTGTTCTGTAGCCCATCCCAGCCATATACAGGTCTAAAATTGTGTCCCTGGTGTCCTTAGACAGCTCTTGGTCTTGACTATGGTGGAGAGGTTGGAGTGTGATTGATTGAGTGTGTGGACAGGTGTCTTTTATACAGCTAACGCGTTCAAACAGGTGCAATTAATACAAGTAATGAATGCAGAGTAGGAGGGCTTCTTAAAGAAACACTAACAGGTATGTAAGAGCCAGAATTCTTGCTGGTTGGAAGGTGATCAAATACTTATTACACGCAATAACATGCAATTTAATTATTTAAAAGTCATATAATGTCATTTTCTGGTTTTTATTTTTAGATTCTGTCTCTCACAAGTGAAGTGTACCTATGATAAAAATTACAGACCGCTCCATCCTTTGTAGGTGGGAAAACTTGCAAGATTGACAGTGTATCAAACACTTACTTTCCCCACTGTATAATAAGATTATACCACTTTATTCTGCAGACCAGATTTTTGGGGTTTTACTATTATTTATTATTTGTACAAATATTCCTTCCTTAAATTTCCTTGTGAAAAATTATGTAATTCTAAAATAGCAAAACCATTTACTATAAAAGTATTTCCATTATAAATACACTTCTTTTTAATTTATATATACAAAATTTAAGATGTATTTGCTAAGAATAAATCTAAATCACTGATGTTGCAGTTCCCCATATTGGCCTCAGAGCGCCGCTGTTCACCAATAAGGAAAATATTCAGCAAATCCAGAATCGCCTCCATGATGCAGACAGTGTTCAACTGCAAGAAGAAATACACAGCATTTCACACTGGGATGTGCCGGGTACAGGACTCATAAAGAAGAGGGATTATTTTCTACTGGATTATAAATATATCAAGAATTATTAAATTTCTGGTGAGAAGAAGGATGGCCGGATTACACCTGCAGGAAGGACAATCAATGCAAGGACTCAGATGGCAAGTAATATTTCCCTTCTTATTTTCCTGGCTGTGTCATTCAGTCTCTGGTCAGATTCATTATTCCATTAATGAAGAATTAAGAAAAGGTTCTATTGTGGGGAATTTAGCAAAGGATCTTGAATTAAATGTTAAGGATCTCTCCAGAAGGAAATTACGTATTGTGTCTGATCTATATGAGAAATATATCACAATAAATTTAGATAATGGAAACCTGTACATTGCTGATAGGATAGACAGGGAGACATTGTGCAGAGCTGCAGCTGATTGTGTCCTTACATTTGATTCTGTGGTGGAAAATCCCTTAAATATTGTGAGTGTCAGCATTGATATTCAGGATATAAATGACAATCCTCCTACATTTACTCTTGATACAATAAAAATAGAAATGAGTGAATCCACCTCCCCAGGAAGAAGATTTCTTTTACAAAATGCAGAAGATCTGGATGTCGGTGTTAATTCCCTGATCAGCTACAGACTCAGTGAGAACCAGTATTTTGCTCTTGGAGAGAAGGTCAGCACTGATGGCAGTGTATTTCCAGAGCTGATACTAGAGAAACCTCTAGACCGAGAGACACAGAACAAGCATGAACTCATCCTCACAGCTTCTGATGGTGGAAATCCTGTACAGACAGGCACTGCCCTAATTACTATCATCATCACTGACTTCAATGATAATTCTCCAGTATTTACCCAGGATGTATATAAAGTAAGTGTCAGAGAAAATATACCGGTTAACTCTACAATTCTGCAGGTCAGTGCAAGTGATGAAGATGAAGGAGTCAATGCACAGATCACTTATTCATTTAGAACCACAGCAAATGATATTCTACAGACTTTTACTATCAATTCCAAAAATGGAGAAATTAGCACAAAAGGAGAATTAGATTATGAAGTTTCAAGGTTTTACGAAATTTCAGTGCAAGCTGAAGATGGTGGAGGTCTAGTAGCCAAAGCCAAGGTTTTAATAGAAATCCTAGATGAAAATGACAATGCTCCTGAGATATCTATAACCTCATCATCAGATCTTATTCCTGAGGATTCTGCCCCTGGTACTATGGTGGCACTGATAAAAGTTTGGGATCGGGACTCAGGAGAAAATGGTGAGGTCCAATGTATTATAACAGGGGATTTGCCATTTGAACTAATATCAGCAAGTAATTTTTATAAAATTGTTACAAAGAGTTGTCTAGATAGAGAAAAAATATCATCCTACAACATCACAATACAAGCGTCAGACAAAGGGTCTCCTGAACTGGTTTCTAGAAAAGTTATTAAACTTGATGTATCAGATGTCAATGACAATGCTCCAGTGTTTGAGAAATTAGGTTACACTGCATTTATACCAGAAAATAATTCACCAGGAGCTTCAATATTTAGTATTCAAGCAAGAGATCTGGACAGTGAAGATAATGCAAAAATTACATATTCTATAATGACTAGAAGTGATGAAGAAGATCTGTCTTCCTTCATCTCCATGAATCCAGTAACTGGGGCAATTTACGCTCAGAGGTCATTTGATTTTGAGAAGAATAGAGAATTTAACATCCAAATCATCGCCAGAGACAATGGATCTCCATCTCTGAACAGCAGTACAACACTAAGAATATGTATAGTAGACCAGAATGATAATTCACCAGTCATTCTGTATCCATCACCAGAGGTTGATAGCTCAACATTTGAGATTGTTCCTTGGACCTCTGAACAAGGATCTTTAGTATCTAAGGTAGTGGCAGTGGACGCTGACTCTGGACACAATGCCTGGTTGTCTTACTTTTTACAATCTTCAGAACCATCACTCTTCACCATTGACCAGCACACAGGAGAGATCAGGACATCACGTGGATTTCAAGAAAAGGACATCATGAAACATGGAATTGTGGTTCTAGTAAAAGACAATGGGATTCCCTCCCGCTCAGCTTCAGTCACTCTGACCATGGTGATTGCTGATCATTTTCATCAAGTTCTTCCTGAGCTGAGCAGTCAGTCTAACAAAGAAGAATCTCAGTCCAACCTACAATTCTACTTGGTAATCGCCTTGGTACTGATTTCCTTTTTCTTTATGTTGACTGTGATTATTGCAGTTGTTTCTAAGTACAAAGAGTCTAAGTCGACTTCGTTTGGCTCCTTGAGTACAAGTCTATATCCACAGTTGGATCCCAGATTTATTTCTCAATTTAACCCTGGGACTTTACCTCTGCCATATTCCTATGATATTTGTGTAACTCTGGATCCAAGTGAACAAGAATTTGCTTTCCTTAAGCCTCAACACAATGTTCCTGTGGACAGTCTAATAGATGCCGATGATTCTGGTATTGGAAATGAAACTTTAAAGAACTCTACACCTGCAGAAAATCTTATATTTCAGGTATGTTTCACGTTGTTCTCTATCTAGAAAATGAAACATGTCAATCCAGAAATGTAACTTAATTATACATGTTATATGTTAATTTGCAATCTAATAACTGATTGTGAAATCGGCATTTTTTTGGGAGGGGTGGTTACTTTATTAATTAGAATCTTAAACCATTATTGGTACAATTACACTGAAAACACTTGCGGGGGTCGGACTTTGAAGGAGCAATGCTTAAGTAGAACAGTAGTCCTTTCATTTCGATTATGAGTGGGGGTTTGTGTAGAGGTTCCACCAATCAAAATGTGATTGCATACCCTGGCAACATACCATTACTTGTAATACTTAGAAAATCCTTTAAAAAAGTAGATGTGTCCTATGGAACTCCATGTTGGCTTGACAGTAAATCTAGTACATAATATAAAATAGTGAAAGTTCCACTGACACCCACAGAAGGCTGATATGCATGCTACTAACTTTCCATATGGTGGGTTGTCACATAAATTCAAGTAAAAAGTAAAAAATTTTAACATAAAGTTTAAACACATACTGGCCTAGCATTCTCCAAAATAACTTACTTTTTGCATACCCCAAATTAATGGGATTTCCTGACACATGCACCGATCATAATAAAATACAAATTGTGAACAGAGTCTAAACACCCATTTAGATAGTCCAGTTTTGGCTCCTTAAAGAGTGTTGATCATCTATAAACAAGTCGATTGGCACTTTTTTACTGGTCTGTTTGCAAGAGAGAACAAAATTGATGATTAATATAATTGTTCTGTTTCCGTAGAGCATCATATTGTCAGCAGTACAGCTGCCATATATGTAGGATGATGATGTGCTTCCAATAATGATGATTTTTATGTCTGCATAAATGATCCAATCATCTGACAAATTAACCTTCTGCTTTTTAATTGGGTGATTGATGGTATCTTTGCATGGGTGGATAATTGAGAGCATACGGTTCTATTAATGATCGTTTGCTATCAGGTTATTTAAATGGACTTTATCCCTTTCATGATCATCGCCCAAGAACAAACCTGCAGAGCTCTGACATATTGAATATGAGATGCACGAGGGCCAAAATCTCCATTTATTACTATTATTAGTGATCACAAAAAGGCTGGAGATGGGTTATTTGTTGGAACACCATGGTTGCTTCACTGTAGTGTATGTCATCCATGTTGCTGTTGCAAAAGGCCGTAGCTGGAAGATGAGCTGCAGAAGTCCTGAATCAGTCACTGTAGCCTATTTTTTCAAGGTGTTGGACCCCATGCAATCAAACATTAAAGGGAACCTTTCATGTGATTTGGAGCATGTAAACTGCCCCCATTGCGTTGTTATTGATGCAAGGTGCATCGCTAACATGCTTTTTTCATGAAAATCAGTGGTATAATCATTTGCAAAAAGCCCTTTATATAGTTATATCTTACTTGCTTGTTTAATCATAGGGGTGTTCTTCACTGTATTCAGTCCGGCTTGTCACCACCCACTCAATTTGAATTATGCCCCCGGGTTTGCTGCGACATCACATGAATATTTGCTTTCAAATTGCACGCTTGTGTGACGCCCAGCTGCGCTTGGTATCACAGATCCTGGAAGAGTGCATTGATGGATTCCTCCACAAGAGGCCCCCATAACATTCACACATCTCCACCTTCCACCTCAGACCAGCAGAGGGAGCCCGTTAGGGAGATAAATAGGGAAGGTGGAGCCAGGCAGTTCAGTTCCTGCAGAGTGAGACACAGAAACAGGTCAGTCTGCAGTGGAGCTCAGTCATTCAGCAGTTCCTCTGGAGAATTCAGAAAATACAGGCCTGAATGCAGAGTTGAGCTCAGTTCAGTTGTAGCTCAGAATAGTGAGCTTTAGGTGTGCCGGCGCCATAAGATCGGTGAAGCGCGGCAAGCTGCCGTTAGTGTGAGTAGCCTAGTGAGGGCCCGAGTAGGCCGAAGGTGAGTGGAGAGTTAGTGCATAGGGGGCAGAGGAGCTTAACTAACTCACCCCGAAGCATTTACCGGACACCGGGTCCAAAGCTTACCGGGATCTCTATGACCCAGTAAGGCATAACCGGAATCCCTGGAGAACTACAAGTCCCAGGATCGCTAAAGTGCTGATACGTAACAGAGCCTGGAGACACATAGGCCCCGCAAGCTGAGGAGCATGTATTCCAAGAAAAGGCCCTACCACAAGGTCAGTCAGCGCAGGACAGAGACAAAGTTAGGCCTAGCTCCAGGCAGGTCAGAAATTTACTACACAGAGGCAAGTAACAGGAGGCCCTACACCCGCTCATTGGGGAGGATCCTGACATGCACCCTTCACTCTACAGTGCTCCGGGATGTGCCTGAATTTCCATCAGTAAAAGGTACTGAAGTGACTATCGTGTCTTTCCCTGTTCTTGCTCTGACCCGGCTGGGTCTCGTCTGTCCTGCTTTCCCCTTTTCCTACACTGCCCTGAGGCCTAGCTCCACCTGTGGGGAGCTATACCATCAAGCTGCCTTATCACCGGCCTCAGCGGACTGCGCAGTGCTGGTGATTCTCACCAGAAGCCACAGGTGGCGTCACGAACTTTAATAAAATTAACAACTATCAATGCTTTTAAAGAGAGACCCCAGGGTACGGGCCCGAGAGCCGACTACCGCGACATCCCCTAGGCAAAGGCCCGGGTACCGAGTCATCCCCATCCCCCTGGGGTTGTTACTTGCGCACTGTGTAGCGTGAGCCACGTTTGCGCAGTGTGTATGGTAGTATTCGCGCTTGCGTAATGTGTATATTGAAGCCGCGCTTGCGCATTGTCCATTGGCAATCTGCGCATGCACCGTGACAAGCTGCTCTCCGCGTGTGTGCAGTGAAGCTGTGTTTAGTTCCCAGCTTCACTGACTGTGTGCACATGCGCTCCCAATTGTGTGCACTGCTCATAGTCTGGGACACGCAGCGGCTCCGGCGCATTCCAGCAAGTCGAAAACCTAATGAAGTCAGCCTGACTTCCAAATGCATTGTATGAATGAATAAAGATCTAGAGAACATACTCCCTTGTCTTCACTCTGCGGCAGTGCCCAGAAATCATCCCTCTTTTTCCTGTTTGGTTTGAATATGTTCCAATAGAATTTGTAAGTGCAGCCCTGAAGCTGCTGGATCTGACCAGCTTCAATGTCACTGTGCACCTCTGATGATGCAGATGCAACGCTGCCTTTGCTTGCACCATTAAGGAGTGAACAGTTCGGGCCAGCAGAACCACTGGTCTGAACTGTCATTCAATTAGAAATTCACTGCCCCTGGCAAGCAGGAAGTTAGAAGTCCGGGGAGGAGTCTAGTTCTGAAGATAGATAAAAATGAGACAACTCCTTTAAGGTAATGGAAGAAATTTTGCACTGGGATTCAAAATGGTCTATAGGAATGATTCTAAGGGTTTTCCTTTATCTAAATGTATATGTCAATTATTAGTTGCATTGAGGCTTTATCATTTCATTTCATGAATAATGACTAAAATATAATTTATTAATTAGACTTAGACCTATACAACAAGTTATTGGCTTAAATACACTGTGTTCCAAATTATTATGCAAATAATATTTTCTCAGATTTTCCCAAATTACCTATATGAATTGCAGTCATTGTAATTTTCCAGTCAAATAACTATTAGAGTACAATTGAAAGGTTTTTGTACAAACTGCCTATGATAACAGTATATTTTTAAAAGAATAAAAAACTCAAACTGCACTCAAAATGCATGTTCCCAATTATTATGCACAGCAGAGTTTTCAACCTTTTCATTTTAATAAAGAACAAAAAAATGGTCATTTTTGAAATTATAAGCATTAGCAGGTTATTACAAACTGAAATCAAACAGTTTTCAACTCAAAACTTTATTCTAGGTGATGTTACATTTGCACATAGGACCCCTTGTTCAAAAGGAGCTTCTGAACTCTCTCGTCCATTGAATTTGTCAGGTTTTGGATGGTTTCTGCCTCAATTGTTTTGCATGAGGACAGAATACCCTCTTAGAGCTGTTGCTTAGATGTGAACTGCCTCCCGCCATCATAGACACTCCTTTTGATGATGCTCCAGAGGTTCTCAATGGGGTTGAGGTCAGGGGAGCATGGGGGTCACACCATAAGTTTGTCCCCTTTTATGCCCATAGCAGCCAGAGATGCAGATGTGTTATGTGCAGCATGAGACGGGGCATTATCATGCATGAAAATGATCTTGCAGCGGAATGCACGATTCTTCTTCTTGAACCATGGAAGGAAGTGCTGTTTGAGAAACTCAACATACATTATGGAGTTCATCTTTACCCCTTCAGGGATCCTAAAAGGGCCGACAATCTCTCTCCCCATGATTCCAGCCCAAAACATTACTCCACCTCCTCCTTGTTAGCGCTGTAGCCGTGTTTGCATGGGGTGTCCATCAACCAGCCATCCTCCACTCCATCCATCTGGACCATCGAGATCATTTCATGCATGATAATGCCCCGTCTCATGCTGCACATAACACATATGCATCTCGGGCTGCTATGGGCATAAAAGGGGACAAACTTATGGTGTGACCCCCATGCTCCCCTGACCTCAAGCCCATTGAGAACCTCTGGAGCATCATCAAAAGGAGTGTCTATGATGGCGGGAGGCAGTTCACATCTAAGCAACAGCTCTGGGAGGGTATTCTGTCCTCATGCAAAACAATTAAAGCATAAACCATCCAAAACCTGACAAATTCAATGGATGAGAGAGTTCAGAAGCTCCTTTCGAACAAGGGGTCCTATGTGCAAATGTAACATCACCTAGAATAAAGTTTTGAGTTGAAAACTGTTTGATTTCAGTTTGTAATAACCTGCTAATGCTTATAATTTCAAAAATGACCATTTTTTTGTTCTTTATTAAAATGAAAAGGTTGAAAACTCTGCTGTGCATAATAATTTGGAACATGCATTTTGAGTTTTTTATTTTTTAAAAAATATACTGTTATCATAGGCAGTTTGTACAAAAACCTTTCAATTGTACTCTAATAGTTATTTGACTGGAAAATTACAATGACTGCAATTCATATAGCTAATTTGGGAAAATCTGAGAAAATATTATTTGCATAATAATTTGGAACACAGTGTATAGTTGTCTGCTGCTATGTAGATGCTTACTCTTTATCAGTTTGTAATGTATAAGAATTTGATTCATTTAACTATACTAGTAATTGATGCTATTGGTTTTGGAATCTGAAAATTTTGAAGTACATAATTCTAATTATAAAATATTAAAATAATATAAACTTGTTTTAGAAAACTTTGCATAGAAGTAAATACATTTTGGTGTCTTCATCATTCCTATATCTTTGGTGAAATGTCATTCCCCACCCTGTGGATAACTTATGAAAGCATTTTATATACAGGTGAATTTTTAAGGACATTATAAACATTTTTACATTTTAAAAAATAACGATTTCGTCCATAGTGTTTGTCAGTCTGTAAAGCTATCTGAATGTTTCAGAAATAAAGATATTTATAGAAATCTTGCTGAGACTACAGTCTGGAGTTTAGAGCTTCTGATCTCCTATTGCAAACAGGACATAGGGTTAGTAATCCTGGGGCCGGGTTCTGATCTTAGTGAATGCTACAGAAATACACACATAACTACCATTATACAAAAAGTAAGGATATGGATACTGAATTAGACAGTGACGTATATTAGCATTGTATCCCACTGATGATGTTTATCTCAGAGGAACTGGATGGTGTATTGATATCTTAGGAATGGAGACATCTACCATATTTAGGCCTCTTTAATATATATTTTTTTACTTATTCACCAGTCCCCTCTCATGCACCAGACACTATCGCTGTCACCACCTCATTGCTCTGTTTCTGCTTGCATGTCTAACTGGAGAGTTCATGAAAGTTTGTCAGTAGGTTTAGTGTCCAACCAGTTCAGTTCAGTGTGCAATTCTCCTGAAAAGAGAGTATTCTCCCATCTTGCCGGGCAAGATGTAGTCTATCCAGTTAATAATAATTAACTGTGTAATATCAGTCATAGGAGCCAGATATCAATCCAATGGTAGGAAAGATTGTGTTTCATTAACTCTTGGATGGTCTTCTAGACTTCATCCCTGTACTACACGATAACTGTCTTTGCCTAAACATTTCTGGCTGAACCTCTAGAGTTGAACCTATCATCTGACTATGGCTTTCGATACAATTCTGTCGTAGTTTCCATCTCTTTCATACTGAATCAGATTGTTGACATTTCTTCTTTCAATTTTGCTCCGATGGCCATAAGTTACTCTCTCAATTTAACCCAAGGATCTTTGCAGCCAGCACCCTGTGTAGGTGTGGAAGGGGAACAAAAGTGTACTTTTAGGAGTGGATAATGCCGAGACTAACAATGGTAGCCTTATTAAGTTGTCAGATTCATTACACATTTACATTAAGTAATGTATCAAAGCAAGCTTTCAAATGTCATAATTTGTGTCAATTAGTTATTTAATTGTTAAATCTAATACCTTTTACCTTAGGAGATTTCCAGATTTTCAGATACCCTATAATGGACCTGTATAATGTTTCATTTCCCCTGTGGAGACATTTTAGGGCAGTTGAGCAGTTTCTGCAAAGTTCCCCTATAGATTAGAGGAGATCATTGAGGCTATCAGAAACAGGACATTATATCTTTGCCCAAGACTGACAGACAGTAATTTGTCAAATTTCATTACTTATTTTATATTACTTGAAATTTTAAGTTAAATATTAGGCATTAGTGAGGAGCGAGCATGCTCATCTAACCCTTTCACCGAGCACGCTCAGGTGTTTTCCGAGTATCTTCGGCGTGCTCGTATATTATGCTCTAGTCCCTGCATCTGCATGATTTATGGCTGTAAGACAGCCTGAACACATGTGAGGATTCCCTAACAAACAGGCAATCCCTGCATGTGTTTAGGCTACCTAACAGCCATAAATCATGCAGATGCAGGGACTCAAATGTAATATATGAGCACGCCGAAGATACTCAGAAAGCACTCGAGCATGCTCGATTAAAGGGTTAAACATGCACGCTCGCTTATCACTATTAGACATCAATTGTGCAGTTGGAAACTTTTGCAAAATTACAGGAATTTTGTGACTTAAAATCAACAAACAATATAGTTAAATAAAAATTAACTATATTACTCAATATCACAAAGTCATTCTGAATTTTCATAAAAATTAAAACAGATTTGACATCAAATTTTATAATTTTGACAAACCTTACCAGACTATATTACGGTACTCAATATTCAGGATATATCATTCTAATGATTGGTTTAGGTCAATCATAAATATGTTCTTACCTGTCATTTATTATACAGAAGTATATTTCTAAGTACATTTACCACTTTCAAGTTTATAAAGTATATCAGCTTTTAAAAAAATTATAAGATTACTTATGGAAAGTGTATATGTCCTCCAAAAGAAGTGTTTCATAGTATGTCACTGATGCTGCAGTTCCCCATATTCGCCTCAGAGCGCCGCTGTTCACCAATAAGGAAAATATTCTGCAAATCCAGAATCGCCTCCATGATGCAGACAGTGTTCAACTGCAAGAAGAAATACACAGCATTTCACACTGGGATGTGCCGGGTACAGGACTCATAAAGAAGAGGGATTATTTTCTGATTTTCATTATATTGGATTATAAATATATCAAGGATTTTTACCATCTAGTGAGAAGAAGGATGGCCGGATTACACCTGCAGGAAGGACAATCAATGCAAGGACTCAGATGGCAAGTAATATTTCCCTTCTTATTTTCCTGGCTGTGTCATTCAGTCTCTGGTCAGATTCATTATTCCATTAATGAAGAATTAAGAAAAGGTTCTATTGTGGGAAATTTAGCAAATGATCTTGAGTTAAATGTTAAGGATCTCTCCAGAAGGAAATTACGTATTGTATCTAAAATTTCTGAGAAATATTTTAACATAAACCAGGATAATGGAAACCTGTACATTGCTGATAGGATAGACAGGGAGACATTGTGTGAAGCTGCAGCTGATTGTGTCCTTACATTTGATGCAGTGTTGGAAAATCCCTTAAAAATTGTGAGTGTCAGCATTGATATTCAGGATATAAATGACAATCCTCCTACATTTATTCTTGATACAGTAAAAATAGAAATGAGTGAATCCACCTCCCGAGGAAGAAGATTTCTTTTACAAAAAGCAGAAGATCTGGATGTCGGTGTTAATTCCCTGATAAGCTACAGACTCAGTGAGAACCAGTATTTTGCTCTTGGAGAGAAGGTCAGCACTGATGGCAGTGTATTTCCAGAGCTGATACTAGAGAAACCTCTAGACCGAGAGACACAGAACAAGCATGAACTCATCCTCACAGCTTCTGATGGTGGAAATCCTGTACAGACAGGCACTGCCCTAATTACTATCATCATCACTGACTTCAATGATAATTCTCCAGTATTTACCCAGGATGTATATAAAGTAAGTGTCAGAGAAAATATACCGGTGAATTCTACAATTCTGCAGGTCAGTGCAAGTGATGAAGATGAAGGAGTCAATGCACAGATTACATATTCCATTAGAAACACAGCAAGAAATATTCTACAGACTTTCATTATCAGTCCTAAAAATGGAGAGATTAAAACAAAAGGACAATTAGATTATGAAGCCTCGAGGGTTTATGAAATTTTGGTACAAGCTGAAGATGGAGGAGGCCTAGCAGCTAGAGCCAAGGTTTTAATAGAAATTATAGATGAAAATGACAATGCTCCTGAGATATCTATAACCTCATCCTCAGATCTTATTCCTGAAGATTCCCCCCCCTGGTACTATGGTGGCACTGATTCAACTTCATGATCCTGATTCAGGAGAAAATGGTGAGGTTCAATGTATAATATCAGGGAATTTACCTTTTTAATTAATATCATCAGCCAATAATTTTCATGAAATTGTTACAAAACATAGTCTAGACAGAGAAAAAGTGTCATCCTACAACATCACAATACAAGTATCTGATAAAGGGACTCCTCAAAGGAGTTCTAGAAAGGTCATTAGTCTTAATGTGTCAGATGTCAATGATAATGCTCCAGTGTTTGAGAAATTAGTTTATTCTGCATTTATACCAGAAAATAATTCACCAGGAGCTTCTATTTTTAGTATTCAAGCAAGAGATCTGGACAGTGAAGACAACGCAAAAATAACATATTCTATAATAATTAGAAGTGATGAAGAAGATCCTCTGTCTTCTTATATTTCCATAAATCCAGTAACTGGGGTCATCTATGCTCAACGGTCATTTGATTATGAGAACCATAAAGAAGTTAATATCCAAATCATCACCAGAGACAATGGATCTCCATCTCTAAACAGCAGTACAACACTAAGAATATGTATAGTAGACCAGAATGATAATTCACCAGTCATTCTGTATCCATCACCAGAGGTTGATAGCTCAACATTTGAGATTGTTCCTTGGACCTCTGAACAAGGATCTTTAGTATCTAAGGTGGTGGCAGTGGACGCTGACTCTGGACACAATGCCTGGTTGTCTTACTTTTTGCAATCTCCAGAACCATCACTCTTCACCATTGACCAGCACACAGGGGAGATCAGGACATCACGTGGATTTCAAGAAAAGGACATCATGAAACATGGAATTGTGGTTCTAGTAAAAGACAATGGGATTCCCTCCCGCTCAGCCTCAGTCACTCTAACCATGGTGATCGCTGATCATTTTCATCAGGTCCTTCCTGAGCTGAGCAGTCAGTCCAACAAAGAAGAATCTCAGTCCAACCTACAATTCTACTTGGTGATCGCCTTGGCACTGATTTTCTTTTTTTCATGTTGACTGTGATTATTGCAGTGGTTTCTAAGTGCAAAGAGTCTAAGTCGACTTCATTTGGTTCCTTGAGCACAAGTCTATACCCACAGTTGGATCCCAGGTTTATTTCACAGTTTAACCCTGGGACATTACCTCTGCCATATTCCTATGATGTTTGTGTAACTCTGGATCCAAGTGAACAAGAATTTGCTTTCCTTAAGCCTCAACACAATGTTCCTGTGGACAGTCTAATAGATGCTGATGATTCAGGGATTGGAAATGAAACTTTAAAGAACTCTACACCTGCAGAAAATCTTATATTTCAGGTATGTTTAACATTGTTCTCTATCTAGAAAATGAAACATGTCAATCCAGAAATGTAACTTACTTATACATGTTATATGTTAATTTGCAATCTAATAACTAATTGTGAAATGGCCATTTTCTTTTGGGGGGGTGGGATTACTTTATTATTCAGTGTCTTAAACCTTTATTGGGAAAATTACAATGAAAACACTTGCGGGGTCTTTGAAGGAGCAATGCTTAAGTAGAACATCAGTTCTTTCATTTCGGGGATCTGTGGAGGTTTGAGTAGAGGTCCCACCAATCAAAATGTGATTGCATACTCTGGCAACATACCATTACTTGTAATTCTTTGAAAATCCTTCAAAAAAGTAGATGTGTCCTATGGAACTCCATGTTGGCTTGTCAGTAAATCTAGTACATAATATAAAATAGTGAAAGTTCCACTGAAACCCACAGAAGGCTGATATGCATGCTACTAACTTTCCATATGGTGGGTTGTCACATAAATTCAAGTAAAAAGTACATTTTTTGTAACATAAAGTTTAAACACATACTGGCCTAGCATTCTCCAAAATAACTTACTTTTTGCATACCCCAAATTAATGGGATTTCCTGACACATGCACCGATCATAATAAAATACAAAGTGTGAACAGAGTCTAAACACCCATTTAGATAGTCCAGTTTTGGCTCCTTAAAGAGTGTTGATCATCTATAAACAAGTCGATTGGCACTTTTTTTACTGGCCTGTTTGCAAGAGAGAACAAAATTGATGATTAATATAATTGTTCTGTTTCCATATGGCATCATATTGTCAGCAGTACAGCTGCCGTATATGTAGGATGATGTGCTTTCAATAATGATGATTTTTATGTCGGCATAAATGATCCAATCATCTGACAAATTAACCTTCTGCTTTTTCATTGGGTGATTGATGGTATCTTTACATGGGTGGATAATTGAGAGCATACGGTTCTATTAATGATCGTTTGCTATCAGGTTATTTAAATGGACTTTTGCCCTTTCACGATCATAGCCCAAGAACAAACCTGCAGAGCTCTGACATATTGAATATGAGATGCACGAGGGCCACAATTTCCATTTAATGCTATTATTACTGATCACAAAAAGGCTGGAGATGGGGTATTTGTTGGGACTGACTGTGTGCACATGAGCTCTCAATTGCCTGCACTGCTCATAGTCTGTGACACGCAGCAGCTCCGGCGCATGCCGGCTAGTCGAAAACCTGATGAAGGAGTCAACCCGACTTCCAAAGGCATTGTATGAATGAATAAAGATCTAGAGAACATACTCCCTTGTCTTCACTCTGTGGCAGTGCCCAGGAATCATCCCTCTTTTTCATGTTTGGTTTGAATATGTTAAAATACAATTTGTAAGTGCTGCCCTGAAGCTGCAGGATCTGACCAGCTTCAATGTCACTGTGCACCTCTGATGATGCAGATGCAACGCTGCCTTTGCTTGCACCATTAAAATGAACAGTTTCAGCCAGCAGAACCACTGGTCTGAACTGTCATTCAATTAGAAATTACAACCCCTGGCAAGCAGGAAGTTAGAAGGCCACGGAGGAGTGTAGTTCTGAAGATAGATAATAATGAGACAACTTCTTTAAGGTAATAGAAGAAATTTTGCACTGGGATTCACAATGGTCCATGGGAATGATTCTAAGGGTTTTGCTTTATCTAAGTGTACATGTCAATAATTAATTGCATTATGGCTTTATCATTCCATGTGCAGTAAATTTAATGAATAATGTCTAAAAGATCATTTATTAATAAGACTTAGAGCTAAACTATAGGTGAGTGGCTTAAATATGGTTGTGTGCTCCTCGGTAGATGCTTACTCTATCAGTTTGTAGTGTAAAAGATGATGCTTAGGAATTTGATTTACTTAACTATGCTAGTAATTGATGCTATTGGTTTTGGAATCTGAAAATTTTGAAGTACATAATTCTAATTATAAAATATTAAAATAATATAAACTTGTTTTAGAAAACTTTGCATTGAAGTAAATACATATACAAAAGGTAAAGTATATGGATACTAAATTAGACAGTGACGTATATTAGCATTGTATCCCATTGATAATGTTTATCTCAGAGGAACTGGATGGTGTATTGATATCTTAAAAAAGGAGACATCTACAATATTTAGGCTTCTTTAATAACATTTTTTTTTACTTATTCACCAATCCCCTCTCATGCACCAGACACTATCGCTGCCACCACCTCATTGCTCTGTTTCTGCTTGCAGCTCTAACTGGAGAGTTCATGAAAGTTTGTCAGTAGGTTCAGTGTCCAACCAGTTCAGTTCAGTGTGCAATTCTCCTGAAAAGAGAGTATTCTCACATCTTGCCGGGCAAGATGTAGTCTATCCAGTTAATAATAATTAACTGTGTAATATCAGTCTTGCTAGCCGGCATGTCACAGGAGCCAGGATATCAATCCAATGGTAGGAAAGATTGTGTTTCATTAACTCTTGGATGGTCTTCTAGACTTCATCCCTGTACTACACGATAACTGTCTTTGCCTAAACATTTCTGGCTGAACCTCTAGAGTTGAACCTATCACCTGACTGTGGCTTTCAATACAATTCTGTCGTAGTTTCCATCTCTTTCATACTGAATCAGATTGTTGACATTTCTTCTTTCAATTTTTCTCCGATGGCCAGAATTTACTCTCTCAATTTAACCCAAGGACCTTTGCAGCCAGGACCCTGTGTAGGTGTGGAAGGGGGACAAAAGGGAGCTTTGGGAGTGTATAATGTCAAGACTAACAATGGTAGGCTTTTTAAGTTGTCAGATTCGTTACACATTTATACTAAGTAATCTATCAAAACAAGAGTTTAAATTTCATAATTTGTATTAATTAGTTATTTAATTGATAAATCTGATATCTTAACTAAGGAGATTTACAGATTTTCAAATACCCTATGATGGACCTGTATAATGTTCCACTGTTGGGACATTATAGGGAAGCTGAACGCTTCTGTAAAGTTCCCCTATAGATTAAAGCAAATCATTGAGGCCATCCGAAACAGGACATTTTATCTTTGTCCAAAGCTGACAGCCAGCAAATTGTCAAATTTGATGGCTTATTTTATATTAGTTGAAATTTTAAGTTAGATGTTAGGCATCATTTTTTGCTGTTGGTGGCATCTGCAAAAATACAGAAATTTTGTGACGTAATATCAACAAAATACATAGTTATATAAAAATGTATTATTTTACACATTGTCACAAAATCATTCTGAATTTTCATAAAATGTCAAACTGATATGACATTAAATTACCATACTACAGTGGCATGTAAAAGTTTGCGCATCCCTGGTCAAAATTACTGTTATTGTGAACTTTTAAGCAAGTTGAAGATGAAATGATCTCTAAAAGGCCTCAAGTTAAAGATGACACAAAAAGGAAAACGGGCCGATGCAAAAGTTTGTGCACCCTGCATGGTTAGTACCTAGCAGCACCCCCTTTTGCAAGTATCACAGCTTCTAAACACTTTTTGTAGCCAGCAAAGAGTCTTTCAATTCTTGTTTGAAGGATTTTCATCCATTCTTTCTTGGAAAATTCTTCCAGTTCTGTGAGATTCTTGGCTTGTCTTGCATGCACTGCTATTTTGAGGAATAGCCGCAGATTTTCAATGATAATCAGATCAGGGGACTGTGACAGCCATTGTAAAACCTTCAGCTTGCGCCTTTTGAGGTTGTCTATTCTGGATTTTGATGTGTGTTTAGGATCATTATCCATTTGTAGAAGCTATCCTCTTTTCAATTTCAGCTTTTTTACAGATGGTGTTATGTTTGCATCAAGAATTTGTTGACATTTCATTGAATACATTCTTCCTTCTACCTGTGAAATGTTCTCCGTTCCAATGGCTGCAACACAACCCAAAGCATGATTGATCCACCCCTATGCTTACTGGTTGGCAAGATGTTCTTTTCCTGAAATTCTGTGCCATTTTTCTTCACACATACCTTTGATCATTGTGGCCAAAGAGATCTATTTTAATCTCATCAGTCTACAGAACATGTTTGCATCAAAGTGCATCAGGCTTGTTTAGATGTTTTTTGTATACTGAATTTTATGGTGAGGACGCAGGAGAGGTTTTCTTCTGATGACTGTTCCATGAAGGCCATATTTGTGTAGGTGTCTCTGAACAGTAGAACAATGAACCACAACTCCAGAGTCTGCTAAATCTTTTTGAAGGTCTTTTGCAGTCGAACGGGGGTTCTGATTTGCCTCTCTAGCAATCCTACGAGCAGCTCTCATTGAAATTTTGCTTGGTCTTCCAGACCTTATCTTAGCCTATACTGTTCCTGTTAACTGCCATTTCTTAATTACATTTCAAACTGAGGAAAGGGCAACTTTAAAATGCTTAGCTATCTACTTATAGTCTTCTCCTGCTTTGTGGACATTCACCATTTTCATTTTCAGAGTGCTGGGCAGCTACTTAAAAGAACCCATGGCTGCTGTCTTTGTCATAAGGTTAGAGGAGGCTGGGTTTTTATAAAGCTGGGAAATTTGCATCACCTGGCCTTTCCTACCGATGATAGTGAACAAGCTATAACCCTAACATGCTAATTAAAGTCTGAAACTTTGGTCAAAGTTATCTGAGCACACAAATCTCCAAAAGTGGCAAAACTTTTGCATGGGTCCATTTTCCTTTTTGTAATTTCATTTTTAAAATATAAAACATGAAAATATCTATCTATCTATCTATATTTTTTTGCATTATTTATTTTTTTTCTGCCCAAACTACAAAGAAAATGTGTCATCTTTAGCTTCAGACCTTTTCGAGATCATTTCATCTACAACTTGCTTAAGGCTATGTGCCCACGATGCAGAAATGAAGCAGGAAATTTCCGCTTCATTTCTGCATCTCCTTGCCCGGAAAAACGTGTGCGGAATTTCACACGTGTTTTTCGCGTGTTTTTGAAGCGTTTTGCACATATGAAATTGCCTTGCATTTTTTAATGCATTGAGAAGGCAATTCCGCATGCGTAAATGCACTAATAATGGACATGCTGCGGATTTTTCCACACATCAAAAACGCTGCGGAAAAATCCGCAGCATCGGCATTGAAATTGCGGAATGACATTGGGGACCATGGGGGATGGATTACCAAGCGTTTTACAAGCGTTTATGCTGCGCAAATTCCGCAGCAAAAACGCTTGAAAAACGCATCGTGGGCACGCAGCCTTACTGTTCATAGTAACAGTGATTTTGACAAGGGCGCCCAAATTTTAAATGCCACTGTATATTATGGTTCAGGTCAATCATAAATATCCTCTTACCTACCATTCGATATATGGAAATATGTTTATAAGTAAGTTTATCAATTTTATAAAGTATATTAGCTTTTAATATATTTTATTAGATGACATACATAAAGTGTATGTTTCCTCCAAAAGAAGGGTTTGATAGAATGTCACTCTATTATTCAGTATTTAATTTTGTTTTTATTCATTATCAATATCTATATTATTTTTTTAAATACAATTAAATTTATATTTATTTGCTAAATTAATTTCTATGTAGCAACCTTGATATAAAATTATAGAAACTTTATTTGCTAAATGTAGTAAAAAATCATTTAAGTAAATTACATGACTGATTCTGCAGTTCCCCATATTGGCCTCAGAGCGCCGCTGTTCACCAATAAGGAAAATATTCTGCAAATCCAGAATCGCCTCCATGATGCAGACAGTGTTCAACTGCAAGAAGAAATGCACAGCATTTCACACTGGGATGTGCCGGGTACAGGACTCATAAAGAAGAGGGATTATTTTCTGATTTTCACTACACTGGATTATAAATATAACAAGGATTATTATATTTCTGGTGAGAAGAAGGATGGCCGGATTACACCTGCAGGAAGGACAATCAATGCGAGGACTCAGATGGCAAGTAATATTTCCCTTCTTATTTTCCTGGCTGTGTCATTCAGTCTCTGGTCAGATTCATTATTCCATTAATGAAGAATTAAGAAAAGGTTCTATTGTGGGAAATTTAGCAAAGGATCTTGAATTAAATGTTAAGGATCTCTCCAGAAGGAAATTAAGAATTGTATCTAAAATCTCTGAGAAATATTTTAATATAAACCTGGATAATGGAAACCTGTACATTGCTGATAGGATAGACAGGGAAACATTGTGCAGAGCTGCAGCTGATTGTGTCCTTACATTTGATGCTGTGGTGGAAAATCCCTTAAACATTGTGAGTGTCAGCATTGATATTCAGGATATAAATGACAATCCTCCTACATTTATTCTTGATATAGTAAGAATAGAAATGAGTGAATCCACCTCCCCAGGAAGAAGATTTATTTTGCATAATGCTGAAGACCTAGATATTGGTATTAATTCCCTGATCAGCTACAGACTCAGTGAGAACCAGTATTTTGCTCTTGGAGAGAAGGTCAGCACTGATGGCAGTGTATTTCCAGAGCTGATACTAGAGAAACCTCTAGACCGAGAGACACAGAACAAGCATGAACTCATCCTCACAGCTTCTGATGGTGGAAATCCTGTACAGACAGGCACTGCCCTAATTACTATCATCATCACTGACATCAATGATAATTCTCCAGTATTTACCCAGGATGTATATAAAGTAAGTGTCAGAGAAAATATACCGGTGAATTCTACAATTCTGCAGGTCAGTGCAAGTGATGAAGATGAAGGAGTCAATGCACAGATTACGTATTCATTTAGAACCACAGCAAATGATATTCTACGGACTTTCATCATCAATCCCAGAAATGGAGAGATTAAAACAAAAGGAGAATTAGATTATGAAGTTTCAAGGTTTCATGAAATTTTAGTGCAAGCTGAAGATGGAGGAGGTCTAGCAGCCAAAGCCAAGGTTTTAATAGAAATTGTAGATGAAAATGACAATGCTCCTGAGATATCTATAACCTCATCATCAGATCTTATTCCTGAGGATTCTGTCCCTGGTACTATGGTGGCACTGATTCAAGTTCATGATCCTGACACAGGAGAAAATGGTGAGGTCCAATGTATAATAATGGGGGATTTGCCTTTTGAGCTGACCTCATCAGCCAATAATTTTCATAAAATTGTTACAAAACGTAGTCTAGATAGAGAAAACATATCATCCTACAACATCACAATTCAAGCATCTGATAAAGGGTCTCCTCAAATGAGTTCTAGAAAAGTTATTAGGCTTGATGTGTCAGATGTCAATGACAATGCTCCAGTGTTTGAGAAATTAGGTTACACTGCAATGATTCTAGAAAACAATTCACCAGGAGCTTCAATATTTAGTATTCAAGCAAGAGATCTGGACAGTGAGGAGAATGCAAAAATAACTTACTCTATAATAACTAGAAGTGATGAAGAAGATCCCCTGTCTTCTTATATCTCCATGAATCCAGTAACTGGGGTCATCTATGCTCAACGGTCATTTGATTATGAGAAGCATAAAGATTTTAATATCCAAATCATTGCCAGAGACAATGGATCTCCATCTCTGAACAGCAGTACAACACTAAGAATATGCGTAGTAGACCAGAATGATAATTCACCAGTCATTCTGTATCCATCACCAGAGGTTGATAGCTCAACATTCGAGATGGTTCCTTGGACCTCTGAACAAGGCTCTTTAGTATCTAAGGTGGTGGCAGTGGACGCTGACTCTGGACACAATGCCTGGTTGTCTTACTTTTTACAATCTTCAGAGCCATCACTCTTCACCATTGACCAGCACACAGGAGAGGTCAGGACATCACGTGGATTTCACGAAAAGGACGTCATGAAACATGGAATTGTTGTTCTAGTGAAAGACAATGGGATTCCCTCCCGCACAGCTTCAGTCACACTAACCATGGTGATTGCTGATCATTTTCATCAGGTTCTTCCTGAGCTGAGCAGTCAGTCCAACAAAGAAGAATCTCAGTCCAACCTACAATTCTACTTGGTAATCGCCTTGGCACTGATTTCCTTTTTCTTCATGTTGACTGTGGTTATTGCAGTTGTTTCCAAATACAAGGAGTCCAAATCTTCTACCTCATTTGGTTCCTTGAGTACAAGTCTATATCCACAGTTGGATCCCAGGTTTATTTCACAATTTAACCCTGGGACATTACCTCTGCCATATTCCTATGATGTTTGTGTAACCCTGGACCCGAGTGAGCGGGAATTTGCTTTTCTTAAACCTCAACACAACGTTCCTGTGGACAGTCTAATAGATGCTGATGATTCTGGCATTGGAAATGAAACATTAAAGAACTTTTCATCTGCAGAAAATGTTATATCGCAGGTATGTTTCATGTAGACCTAGTTGATTTTAATTTGCATTCACATGAATGATTAACAGCATGAAACAATCATTTTGGTAGGTTTTATGTTGCTATTCAGTATCTTGATCATTCATTGGAATGAATACATTGAAAACTTATTTAGATTTTTTTCTATTTAGGTTGCTTTGATGTGCACATTGTTAAATATTATTATGATTATAAGTAACATTTAAAGGGTATTCCTATAATGAAATTTTCTAGTATATCACTGGAATATATATGACATTTTGACTTGTGGGGGGCAAACTTTGAATGAGCCAGACGACTTAAAGAATAATCAAACTTTCTTCTTAACTTCTCATATTTAGCAGGCACTTGAATTGCCTGCAGATTGGCAGGGTTCTGGTTCCTAAGACCCGCAGCTATCGTGCTATAGACCCCCAAGAAATGTGCAGCTCATGAGACAGGGCGCATAGACTGGAGTGCGGATTCAATAAAAAGCATAAGCTGTGAAGCCTATGCTTTCTATTAAAGTCATACTCCTGTGCAATAGACCCCAGAGAACTGTGTAGCTCAGCAGACAGAAGCACACAGCTCATCTGAGTATGCATACAGTCGGAGTATAGATTCGATAGGAAGCATAGACTTTATAGCCTATGTTTTCTATTAAGGCCATACTTTGGGCTGTGTACATTCTCAGACAGGAGCAGAGCTCTCCTGTCTGTTCAGGTGTACTATACCTTTTTGGCCTAATACACAATCGCTGTGGGTCTCAGGACCCACTGTCTGCTATATATGAAAAATTAAGAGTAAACTTTGGTACTCTTTAACTGGTACTGTATCTCTTTCATTATGAGGATCAGCATGGGTAACGTTAGAAGTCCCACCAATCAAGAGTGATGGCATATCCTAGCAACACCCCATTACTAGTAATAGTTTGAAAAAATCTTTAAAAAAGAAAATGTCTTCCATGGAACTTCAAGGTTGCTAGACATATTGGTAATTCTAATATACAACATTATAAAGTAGTGCTCCGTATTTAAATATTTTTATTTCCAATTGAACACTTTATTAATAAAGCTTTATTAACATAAATTGATATAAGGCTGAAATGTATTTCACGGGCTTTTAAACATAGTGCAATATGTACCATATGTTATCCTTGATATGTTAGCTAAAAACAGTAATTCTCTGGTGGAATCAGACATCACTGATTTACCGTAGGTGCAGCTTATGATTCTGTATCTTCTTAACAGTAATTATCGAAATTAGTTGTCTAATTTCCTGCCTTACAACAGTTGACTTGCGGTGGCATTTGTTGTTTCTTCTTGAGTACTAAAGCATGATATACAAAGCCTATCCTGTCCACTCCTGAGCAATGACTAATAAATTTGGGCATCAATCTAGGACCATGTTGTAGGATCTAAATCTATCTGCTTCTTGAAGGTTTATTCTCATTATAATAATGTAAAAACAAGTGACTTTGCAATTTACTTATGAAAAGTCCTTTCTACTCTTAAGAACTTTGGAATTTTAAAATTTCTTGTCTACTTCTTGTTGTCTAAATTACCTGCCACTACTCAGTCTATCAGCTGTGGCAGGTCACCAAGTTACTGAGCACAGTATTTACAAGCTCTTTTCAATATAGTTTGTAAGTGCTGCCCTGAAGATGGCTGGATCTTGGAGACTGACAAGCTTCAATGTCACTGTGCTCCCCTGATGCTGCAGAGGCAAAGCTGCCTCACCTTAAAGCATCATAAAGTGCATGGTTGGGGCCGGTCACACAAGTACGCCACTGGTCTGAAATGTCAATGAATCAGAAGTGTACTTCACCGGCAAGCAGGAAGCTGGAAGGCTGGGGAGGGGTGTGCTCCTAAAGATAGATAAATGAGACAACCCCTTTTACGTACTAGAAGACTGAGGTTCATGATGGTCCCCCAGAATAATTCTGAGGAAATTCTATGCATAGAATTTGCATAACTATAATGAAAACTAATACTATCGGTCTTGGAATCTGAATAATAATTTGAAGTAAAACACTATAAATTTGCAATATTATATACATTTTTTAGAAAGTTTGAAAAGAGCTAAATATATTTTGCTGATACATCTTACAGGTGTTTTCCCTTGAAATGAAATGTATCACCTAGTCACAGGACTCCCACCATCAACAGAACAGGAGTCCTATGTACTAACTATAATACACAGTAGTCTTCATCATTCCTGCTGACTACCATACCCCATCCTGTGGATAGGTTATAAATACATCACATATATAGGAGAAAGTTTATAAAGGGAATCTGTCAGTAGGGTCAGCCCTCCTAAGCCGTTTATATTGGCATTCAGGTCTTTGGAAGCTGAATAAAATGACAGGTTGATATCTGTGATCCAATGTCTTATTCCAGAGAAATTCATGTTTTCCTTAATATGTAAATGAACTGTTAAGATCTATGGGTCGGGACACAGATCTCCCTGAGAGTCATTTTATTCAACCTTCTATCACCTGCAAGCCCATATAGACAGCTTAGGAGGGTTTATCCTCCTCACTCTTAAGGACTTTAAAAACATTTTTTATGTTTTAATAAATCAATACATTTGACCACTGTATTTATCAGTCTGCATAGTTATCGGAATAAAAACTAACAGATTTGTAGAAATCTTGCTAAGAACATGGATGATAATCCTTATCAATCCTGTTGGCTGGAAGACGGTTAAAGAGAGGGTTTTGACTAAAGTCTAGATCTCAGGGCTTAATTGGTGTTAAATTAACTTATTCACCTGTCCCAGCTCCTGCATCGGTTACCACCATTGTCAGACCTCACTGCTCCGTTACTGCTTGCCGCTCTAACTGGTATGTCCATGAATATCTGACAGTAGGCTCACTGTGCAGCCAAGTCAGTTCAGTGGCCAATTCTTCTGAAGGGAGAGTATTCTCCTGTTTTGCTGGGTAGCATGTATTCCGTCCAGTCAATAATATTAAAGTGTGTAATGTCAAGCTTGCTGGCCAACATGTTGCAGAGGCCAGCCAACGAGCCAATGGTAGGACAGGTTGTGTTTGAGTAACGCTTGGATGGTCTTCTAGACTTCACCCCAGTACTGCTTGATAACTATCTTTGCCGATATATTTCAGCTTACCCTTCTGGACCTTAAGCTGACAATACTCTGACCATGGTTTTGGATACTATTATTTCATTGTTCCCATCTCTTTGGTTCTGACTCAGTTTGTTGACACTTTTTCACTGAATTTCGCTCCAATGTTCTATCGGTTTTATCCAGGGATTTCGCAGTCAGATCACTGTGTAGGGAGAACAACAGTATGCCCTTGGGAGTGGGTCATGCCAAGACTAACCATGGTCTTCTTACATTATCAGAATCATTACACAATTATACTTAGTAAACTATCAAAACAAAATATTTTAAAATGTATAATGTGTAATAAATAATGATTTGTATATAGACAACCATTTAATTTGCCAAATATTATGAATTATTGAGTTCATAATATAATACATTACTTTCACTCCTCGCCAGACTATATTACGGTAATCACTTTTCAGGATAAATAATTTTATTGAACATGATGAAAAATGTGGTTCAAGTAAAATAGATGTATTTTCTTACCTGTTGTTCATTATACTAGTTCCCACCAGCTATGTTTTTAAGTAAATCTATTCTATTTTTGTGAAGTATATCAGCTATGACTATATTATAGTGTGTGACTCCTCTGTTAGAATCCCAGTCACTGATGCTGCAGTTCTCCATATTGGCCTCAGAGCGCCGATGTTCACCAATAAGGAAAATATTCTGCAAATCCAGAATCGCCTCCATGATGCAGACAGTGTTCAACTGCAAGAAGAAATACACAGCATTTCACACTGGGATGTGCCGGGTACAGGACTCATAAAGAAGAGGGATTATTTTCTGCTATTAATTCTACTGCATTATAAATACAAGAAGGATTTTACCATTATATTTCTGGTGAGAAGAAGGATGGCCGGATTACACCTGCAGGAAGGACAATCAATACAAGGACTCAGATGGCAAGTAATATTTCCCTTCTTATTTTCCTGGCTGTGTCATTCAGTCTCTGGTCAGATTCATTATTCCATTAATGAAGAATTAAGAAAAGGATCTATTGTGGGAAATTTAGCAAAGGATCTTGAGTTAAATGTTAAGGATCTCTCCAGAAGGAAATTACGTGTTGTGTCTAAAGTCTCTGAGAAATATTTCAGCATAAACCTGGATAATGGAAACCTGTACATTGCTGATAGGATAGACAGGGAGACATTGTGCAGAGCTGCAGCTGATTGTGTCCTTACATTTGATGTTGTAGTGGAAAATCCCTTAAAAATTGTGAGTGTTCAGATTGATATTCAGGATATAAATGACAATCCTCCAACATTTATTCTTGATACAGTAAAAATAGAAATGAGTGAATTAATCTCCCCAGGAAGAAGATTTCTCTTGCAAAATGCAGAAGATCTGGATGTCGGTGTTAATTCCCTGATCAGCTACAGACTCAGTGAGAACCAGTATTTTGCTCTTGGAGAGAAGGTCAGCACTGATGGCAGTGTATTTCCAGAGCTGATACTAGAGAAACCTCTAGACCGAGAGACACAGAACAAGCATGAACTCATCCTCACAGCTTCTGATGGTGGAAATCCTGTACAGACAGGCACTGCCCTAATTAATATCATCATCACTGACTTCAATGATAATTCTCCAGTATTTACCCAGGATGTATATAAAGTAAGTGTCAGAGAAAATATACCGGTGAATTCTACAATTCTGCAGGTCAGTGCAAGTGATGAAGATGAAGGAGTCAATGCACAGATCACTTACTCTATTAGAACCACAGCTAGTGATATTCTACAGACTTTTACTGTCAATCCCAGAAATGGAGATATTAAAACAAAAGGACAAATAGATTATGAAGTTTCAAAGTTTTATGAAATTTCAGTGCAAGCTGAAGATGGAGGAGGTCTAGCAGCTAAAGCCAAGGTTTTAATAGAAATCATAGATGAAAATGACAATGCTCCTGAGATATCTATAACCTCATCAGCAGATCATATTCCTGAGGATTCTGTCCCTGGTGCTATGGTGGCACTGATTAAGGTTCATGATCCTGACTCTGGAGAAAATGGTGAAGTTCAATGTATAATAATGGGGGATTTGCCATTTGAGCTGACCTCAGCTGCCAATAATTTTCATGAAATTGTTACAAAACGTAGGCTAGATAGAGAAATTATATCTTCCTACAACATCACAATACAAGCCTCTGATAAAGGGTCTCCTCAAAGGAGTTTTAGAAAAGTTATAAAGCTTGATATATCAGATGTCAATGACAATGCACCAATGTTTGAGAAATTAGGTTACACTGCATTTATACCAGAAAATAATTCACCAGGAGCTTCAATATTTAGTATTCAAGCAAGAGATCTGGACAGTGAAGACAATGCTAAAATAACTTATTCTATAATGACTAGAAGTGATGAAGAAGATCCCCTGTCTTCCTACATCTCCATGAATCCAGTAACTGGGGTCATTTATGCTCAACGGCCATTTGATTATGAAAAGCATAAAGATTTTAGTATCCAAATCATTGCCAGAGACAATGGATCTCCATCTCTGAACAGCAGTACAACACTAAGAATATGTATAGTAGACCAGAATGATAATTCACCAGTCATTCTGTATCCATCACCAGAGGTTGACAGCTCAACATTTGAGTTGGTTCCTTGGACCTCTGAACAAGGCTCTTTAGTATCTAAGGTGGTGGCAGTGGACGCTGACTCTGGACACAATGCCTGGTTGTCTTACTTTTTACAATCTCCAGAACCATCACTCTTCACCATTGACCAGAACACAGGAGAGATCAGGACATCACGTGGATTTCAAGAAAAGGACATCATGAAACATGGAATTGTGATTCTAGTGAAAGACAATGGGATTCCCTCCCGCTCAGCTTCAGTCACTCTAACCATGGTGATTGCTGATCATTTTCATCAGGTCCTTCCTGAGCTGAGCAGTCAGTCCAACAAAGAAGAATCTCAGTCCAACCTACAATTCTACTTGGTAATCGCCTTGGCACTGATTTCCTTTTTCTTCATGTTGACTGTGATTATTGCAGTTGTCTCCAAATATAAAGGGTCTAAGTCATCTTCATTTGGGTCCTTGAGTACAAGTCTATATCCACAAATCGATCCCAGATATATTTCACAGTTTAACACTGGGACATTACCTCTGCCATATTCCTATGATGTTTGTGTCACTCTGGATCCGAGTGAGCGGGAATTTGCTTTCCTTCAACCTCTACACAATGTTCCTGTGGACAGTCTAATAGATGCTGATGATTCTGGTATTGGAAATGAAACATTAAAGAACCCTGTACCTGTTCAAAATCTCATAGTGCAGGTATGTTTCATGTTATTTTGTTAATAATATTACCCCAGTAAATATGGCAATTTATAAACAAATGATTGATTCATATTATTAAATTGGTATTTATTTGCCTTTTTGTTTTTTATTTTTTAGTGTCTTAAGCCTTTATTAGTATAATTTAACTTTATTTTAACCCTCTTTAGGTTGTTTTGGTGAGTATATAGCTAAGTAAGTTTAAGTAACAAAGAGTATTCCCATTATGCAATGTCCTAGCATATCACTGGGATATAATATCACTGGAATGTAATCACTGGAACATAATATTATTGTGATCTAACTTTGAAGGAGATATTTTACTTAACTAATTAAACAGCTCTTTCATTATAAGGCTCTGAGGGGGTTGGGCTAAAGCTCCCACCAATCAGCAAGTGATGGCTTATTCTAACAACAGATCATTGCTTGTAATACTGAGTAAACCAGTATTGAGTAGAAATTGCCTTGCACAAAAGTCCTACATGTCTACTTGAATCAGAAATTCTACTACATTAGATTTTGTAATAATTCTGAAAATGTAAATAGATATTAATGTGGAAACCATGAAAAAAAAATTGATTATTATAAGACAAAGAATGGTATACATGGCTGAGATATATATCACTGTGTACGGCTACATTGGCACCCCTAGTACTCTATAAGTGATAAAAAAAAGTACATCACATGGCATATAGTATGTATTTCCTAAAAAAAATATATTACTTGCTTTTATATTGGAATATTCAGCAGATTCTCATTCTCCTTCCTTATACAGTGAAAAAGTCTAGTCAAATCTCTTTACATTACTTATAGAGTTGGTGCGAATCAATTCGCAGGACCCAGTCCAGTGGCTTATCAATGATCTCTGGTTGCTGGATGGGAGCCCTGGAAACCAAGTCCTACCTTCTGGCATCCATGACTCTTTTTTGATTAGCTGGCCTGGCATGATGTCAGTCCTGCAAACCGATTATTCACACTAACTCTACTTTATTGATAATCTCTTTGGCACATGAACCAAACATAATTAAAAAATAATTGTGAACAGAGCCTAATCCTTTCATGACTTTGCATGGCTAACCAACTTGTAGAGTTCTGATACTCTAAATGACTGATGTCAGAATTTAGATGTGCAGTGGCTTGCAAAAGTATTCACTCCCTTAGCATTTTTTGTGTTTTGCTACCTCACAACCTGAAATGTAACAGTATTTTTGAGGGTTTGCATCATTCATGTAAAGAATATGCCTACAACTGTGAACATTTGGTATTCTTTTTATTGTGAAGCAAACAACAAATAGGACAAAATTTCTATAAACTTCAGTGTGCATAACTATTCAGACTCCTTTTGCAGCAATTAGAGCTGCAAGTCACTTTTGAAATGTCTCTATGAGCTTTCCACATCTTGCCACTGGGAAATTTGCCCCATTCCTAAATGCAAAACTGCTCCAGCTCCTTCACGTTAGATGGTTTCCTCTGGTGAACAGCAATCTTCAAGTCTGACCTCAGATTCTCAATTGGATTAAGGTCTGGGCTTTGACTAGGCCTCTCCAAAACATTTACATGTTTCCCCTTAAACCACTCGAGTGTTGCTTTAGCAGTATGCTTTGGGTCATTGTCTTGTTGGAAGGAGAACCTCCATCCCAGTCTCAAATCACTGACAGACTGAAACAGGTATTGCACAAGAATATCCCGGTATTTCGCAGCATCCATCTTCCCCTCGACTTTGACCATTTTCCCAACCCCTCCTGCCAAAAAACATCCCCATAGCATGATGCTGCCACCACCATGTTTCACAGTGGGGATGGTGTTCTTGGGGTCTTGGGGTGCTAATATGTGTTGGTTTGGCGCCAGACATAGTGTTTACCTTGGTAGCTATAAAGTTCATTTTTGGTCTCATCTGATCACAGCACCTTCCTCCATACATTTGGGGAGTCTCCCACATGTCTTTCGGCAAACTCAAAACAAGCCTTATAATTTTTGTGTGTAAGTAAAGGCTATTTTCTGTCCACTCTTCCATAAAGTCCACCTCTATGTAGTGTACGACTTATTGTGGCCACATGGACAGATACTCCAGTCTCTGCTTGCATACTCTGCAGCTTGTTTAGGGTTACCTTTGGTATCTGTGCTGCCTCTCTGATTGTATACTTAGTGTTTATTTCTGTAGGATAGTACATTAAAGCTACGTATTCTTTAAAGTGCTGCTATCAGTTTTGGAATCAGAAAAATGTTTTAAGTGAAATATGTTGATTCAGTCGAATATTGATACGTTCAACACTTGAAATCAGGAGGGAAAAATCTCATCTTTTAGGGTAGAATGATTAATGATTTATATTTGTATTATGATGTTTGTACCTATGCCCCTTCCCTATATCCTCTCCCATTCCCATTGAATGTGATGGACATGTCTCTTTTTTCATCCATTATAACTATGTAAATATGTATGATTTTAAATATGCAATAATTTATATGATAGATGACTCATTTAAAAGCTTGCCATAGAGGTAAATATAGTTTGGTAATAAATATTAAACAGATTTTTCATTTAAGAGGTTGTTCACTACTTTTTCATTGATCACCTATCCTCGGGATAGGGCATCAATCTCTAATCGGTCAGAGTCTGACACCCGGCACCCTCACCAATCATAGAATCATAGAATCATAGAATCATAGAATGGTAGAGTTGGAAGGGACCTCCTGGGTCATCTGGTCCAACCCCCTGCTCAAAGCAGGATTCACTAGATCATCTCAGACAGATGTCTGTCCAGCCTCTGTTTGAAGACGTCCATTGAAGGGGAACTCATCAGCTGTTCTCGATGTCGGCGAGCGCCGCCGGCCGACACTACTCGGTTGCAGAGCTGCTCCGTCTTCTGATAGTGGCTGCAGCAGGGAACTGCTGTCACGGACAGACAAGTGAATATTCGGCGGACGGAACGGGGTGATATAGGGGGGGAGGAAGGCCCTAACGGTAGGGAACGAGGGAAGGGATACCTACTGACACCAACCTGGGTCTGTCCCTAAACTCCCCTATCGTCCCTAGATGGGTCCTTTCCCCCCCCTGCGTGATCACGTGCCTAAGCCCTCGCTGGCCCTGGACTTAACATGGCAAGTGCGCAGGCCAGCGAGATACTATTCTCACCACTACAATAATACAACACGAGGAAGGTAAGACAAACAATGGCTCCTTCAAAAAGGTCGGCATAGAATGAACTATAACCGGTGCTCAGCTGATGGATCATGTGGCTATTTAAAGGGAGATGGGAGTAACACCAACCAACATCAGCTGACCATCCTCAGAAGGCTGCCAGCAAGAGACTAACATTAACCCTTGCTGGACCAAAAGGAAAATACTATGTTTAAATTACAGCATAACCAGAGCTGCCACGAATCCCCAAATTATTTGTGACAACTGCACATCCGACTCTTATTGATTTGAAGTAGTGGACAACCTCTTTAAATGTCATTTTTTACTTGTCTATGTGATAAACATCTAGCCAGGAGGTGCCACACTGTTGAAATTGCTTAATGTCCACTTACAGATAGTCCCTAAAGCATTGTAGTGTCTGTCTGTTTTATAGCACATGCTCACATACTGCTGTCCATCCTATTGTTACTTTATGAGTGAAATTTCTAAGAAAACCTCTTTAAACTCTAATTTACTCAATATTTGTGAAAGATCCAATACATAATCTACTTGTATTGGTCTTTTCGTGAAGTTATTTTTGTGCATTTTTAGCGTTTAGGACATTTTAAAGCTCATTTAAAGCTATATTATGAGTACAAAACTTTTAACATATATATCGGGAAATGTTTCAAGAACTTTTTTATTTTTTAGAAACAGTAAGCTTATCGCCAATATTAGTCAGTTTGCATAATTAAATAAAAGTTCCTGATAGAGAAATATTGAAATGTTCTTGAAAAAATCATGGTTGTTGCTTTAATCTTCTGTTGGCTGGCAGGCATCTAAAGACTGGGGCTTGGCTAAAATGTAGTTTATAACTAATGCACTTCTACTGCAAACAGGGTTTAGGATGAGGATTCTTAGTACATGGTTGAGATCTTAGTGAAAGCCATCTAAAAAAAAAAAAAAAATTATAAGTGTACAAAAAAGCAAGGATATGAAAATGGATTTGGGCAGTAATTTCAACGGCATTGTATCCTAAGGGTGATATTTAATCAAGAAAAGAAAAGGAGCAGGAATTGGTATTTTAAAGGGGTTCTTCAAAACCTGAAAAAATATAACGTAAGGAAATGTTTTAAATAAAATCATAAATACCTTTAATTAGCAAATCACACTCATTTTGTCTAGAGAGGTAATCATTACAGTATAAAAATGGTCGTCGTCTTGATAAATGGACAGAAACCTGTTTTACATTGTTAATAAGACAGGTTCCAGTGAGCATGTGCAGTAGGAAGCTCCTCCCCTCTTCCTTCATGTGTAGGAAGATGTGTTCGCTGTGGATATTCTGATCTAATCCTGTATATACCAGGAGTTCTGAGGAAAGAAGAGGCTGCTCACACTGCTGTCCAAACTGTCTATCTGATCTAATACTAGAGATACCAGGAGTTCTGAGGAAAGAAGAGGCTGCTTACGCTGCTGTCCAAACTGTCTATCTGATCTAATACTAGAGGCACCAGGAGTTCTGAGGAAAGAAGAGGCTGCTCACACTGCTGTCCAAACTGTCCTTTTGAATGCTGCATAGCTGCTGTGAGCTGTTGGTGCTTAACAGTACATGGAATATGTTCTCTCCAGGTCCCAGCAGCTGAGCTCCCTGCTGCACATGCTCATAGGCTCCTGTCTTACTAACATTCTTGGACACATTTCTGGCCATGTAGCAAGACACTATAGTGAATATCTCCCAAGAGAAATTGAGTGTAAGTTTGATATCTAAAGGTGTTTAGGGATTTATTTTTAATGCCATTTTCTTTATTAATACTTTTATATTCCTGAGGAACACTAAATCAGACAGATCAGCAATGTTCAAGCCTGTTAATCGACAACACAAAGACTAAGTAAGCCAGTAGCAGTAGAGATTCACTCATTTTAAAATACTGTATTAGAAAACTTGTGTAACGTTAAATTTCTCTAGTGCTCACCCACAGATTTGAGTTGACGAATGGGTCTCCCAGAATCAGAGCACCCTATCATCAATCTGTTAGTATGGAGCTCATTTACCAAAAATTGTTCTAAGTAGAGAACCCTTTATTTGCCAAAATTTCTGACCTAATGCGTATATTATATTATATTAAAATATAACTTGCAATTTCAATTGAAATAATAAGCATCATAGGATGGGTGATAGCAACTTCTAAGACTACATGAATTTTCTGATTGAAAATTAGCAGACGTAGTTATTTAAAAATAGTTTACTATATGAGGACACAAAGTAATTTTAAATTAACAAAAAATACAAAAGATTAAATTTCATAATCATGTCATATCTAACCAGATAATATAATGGAATTTTTATTTTTTATAATGAATATTTTACCAGTTTTGCAATAAATTAAGTAAAGTTCTCGTACAAAATAGAATTTATAAGTAATGCATTTTTTCTAATATAGTAACATTAAATTATAATATATCTTTACTGTATTTTATTAGTACATACTACTAGTATATGTGCACTGCAAAAGTGGTCTCTTAGAACGTAAGTGACTAATGTTGCAGTTCCCCATATTGGCCTCAGAGCGCCGCTGTTCACCAATAAGGAAAATATTCTGTAAATCCAGAATCGCCTCCATGATGCAGACAGTGTTCAACTGCAAGAAGAAATACACAGCATTTCACACTGGGATGTGCCGGGTACAGGACTCATAAAGAAGAGGGATTATTTTCTGTTGGATTATAAATATAAGAAGGACTTTTACCATTATATTTCTGGTGAGAAGAAGGATGGTCGGATTACACCTGCAGGAAGGACAATCAATGCAAGGACTCAGATGGCAAGTAATATTTCCCTTCTTATTTTCCTGGCTGTGTCATTCAGTCTCTGGTCAGATTCATTATTCCATTAATGAAGAATTAAGAAAAGGTTCTATTGTGGGAAATGTAGCAAAGGATCTTGAATTAAATGTTAAGGATCTCTCCAGAAGGAAATTACGTATTGTCTCTAAAATCTCTGAAAAATATTTTAGCATTAATCCAGATAATGGAAACCTGTACATTGCTGATAGGATAGACAGGGAGACATTGTGTGAAGCTGCAGCTAATTGTGTCCTTACATTTGATGCAGTCGTGGAAAATCCACTAAATGTCTTCAGTATAAAGATTGATATTCAGGATATAAATGATAATCCTCCTACATTTATTCTTGATAAAATAAAAATAGAAATGAGTGAATCCACCTCCCCAGGAAGAAGATTTCTTTTACGAGATGCAGAAGATCTGGATGTCGGTGTTAATTCCCTGATAAGCTACAGACTCAGTGAGAACCAGTATTTTGCTCTTGGAGAGAAGGTCAGCACTGATGGCAGTGTATTTCCAGAGCTGATACTAGAGAAACCTCTAGACCGAGAGACACAGAACAAGCATGAACTCATCCTCACAGCTTCTGATGGTGGAAATCCTGTACAGACAGGCACTGCCCTAATTAATATAATCATCAATGATATCAATGATAATTCTCCAGTATTTACCCAGGATGTATATAAAGTAAGTGTCAGAGAAAATATACCGGTGAATTCTACAATTCTGCAGGTCAGTGCAAGTGATGAAGATGAAGGAGTCAATGCACAGATTACTTACTCTATTAGAAACACAGCAAGAAATAGTCTACACACTTTTTCAATCAATTCCCGAAATGGAGAGATTACAATAAAAGGACAAATAGATTATGAAATCTCAAGGTTTCATGAAATTTCATTACAAGCAGAAGATGGTGGAGGTCTAGCAGCAAAAGCCAAGATTTTAATAGAAATTATAGATGAAAATGACAATGCTCCTGAGATATCTATAACCTCATCATCTTCTATAATCCCTGAGGATTCTCCCCCTGGTACTGTAGTAGCTCTGATTAATGTTCATGATCCTGACTCAGGAGAAAATGGTGAGGTTCAATGTATTATAACAGGGGATTTACCATTTGAACTAATATCAGCAGGTAATTTTTATAAAGCTATTACAAAAAGTAGTCTAGATAGAGAAAAACTGTCATCCTACAACATCACAATACTAGCCTCAGACAAAGGGTCTCCAGAAATGTCTTCTAGAAAAGTTATTAGGCTTGATATATCAGATATCAATGACAATGCTCCAGTGTTTGAGAAATTAGGTTACACTGCATATATACCAGAAAATAATTCACCAGGAGCTTCAATATTTAATATTCAAGCAAGAGATCTGGACTGTGAGGAGAATGCAAAGATAATATATTCTATAATGACTAGAAGTGATGAAGAAGATCCTCTGTCTTCCTTCATCTCCATGAATCCAGTAACTGGGGTCATTTATGCTCAACGGTCATTTGATTATGAGAAGTACAAAGAATTTAGTATCCAAATCATTGCCAGAGACAATGGATCTCCATCTCTGAACAGCAGTACAATGCTAAGAATATGTATAGTAGACCAAAATGATAATTCACCAGTCATTCTGTATCCATCACCAGAGGTTGATAGCTCAACATTTGAGATGGTTCCTTGGACCTCTGAACAAGGCTCTTTAGTATCTAAGGTGGTGGGAGTGGATGCTGACTCTGGACATAATGCCTGGTTGTCTTACTTTATACAATCTCCAGAACCATCACTCTTCACCATTGACCAGCACACAGGAGAGATCAGGACATCACGTGGATTTCACGAAAAAGACATCATGAAACATGGAATTGTGATTCTAGTAAAAGACAATGGGATTCCCTCCCGCTCAGCTTCAGTCACTCTAACCATGGTGATCGCTGATCATTTTCATCAGGTCCTTCCTGAGCTGAGCAGTCAGTCTAACAAAGAAGAATCTCAGTCCAACCTACAATTCTACTTGGTTATCGCCTTGGCACTGATTTCCTTTTTCTTCATATTGACTGTAATTATTGCAGTTGTCTCCAAATATAAAGAATCCAAATCTTCATTTGGATCTTTGAGTACAACTCTATACCCACAGGTCGATCCCAGGTTTATTTCCCAATTTAACACTGGAACATTACCTCTGCCATATTCCTATGATGTTTGTGTTACTCTGGATCCAAGCGAGAGGGAATTTGCTTATCTTAAACCTCATCACAATGTTCCTGTGGACAGTCTAATAGATGCTGATGATTCTGGCATTGTGAATGAAACTTCAAAGAATTGCACACCTGTAGAGAATTTGATATCTCAGGTAAGTTCAGGACATTTTAAATGATTGTTCTCCAATCTTGACTTAATAAGTAATTGAGATGTGAGATAATAACAACCTTTGATTAAATGTAATAGATCATTTACATTTTTTTGCTTCTTTTAGAACAAAAATATTCAACTTCATTGCTTCTTGTCAATTTTAATTGCCATTTTCAAATATTCATTACATAAGTTTATGTCACCTTTTTTAGTTTCTCAAGTGAATATTTTAAGACTTATTAAGATGACATATTACATCCATAAGACGAAGTACACCTGTTCTTGTGATGTAGATGATGGGGGTAGGACCCCAAGTACTCACTTATCCCCTACCCTTTGGATAGGAGATAAGTTGTAAATGTCAGTAAGGGCATATAAATTTATGTATTTATTAAATCAATTTTGTCTTATGATATGGTAAGTTCAAGAATTAATTGCAAAAATATCAGTGCCCATATTTGTTCTGAATGGAATTTGTCCATTCTTTTCTTTTTAGAAGAGATTGTTGGTGGCGTAGACTTTTAGAAGAATGTAATAAAGTAGTGCTAGATGGGCTACATGGGCTAGAGGTGCTAGATGGACTAAATTACATTCTCAACCTACTCTCCAATATAACTCTTAAATCAATTTAAGTTCTTCAAAGATTAGATTTAGAATTAGATTTTGAGAAAATAATAAGCTGTAAATGTGCAATAATTAAAAAATTAGCATTGGTAAAGTTGAACATACAGGTTCAACTTAGAATTACTTAGGTCTGTTAGGTTGTGTGACCGCAGGAGTATAACAGTATACTGAAATGTATGTATCTTAAAGCACTGTCATTATTATTACTTTACATGTATATAGATAATGCATGCGTCTGTTACAGTATTTGGTCACTGTATTTTGGTTTGCATTGAGCACCCTACGGTGGATTTTATTTTTGTTACAATGGTATGGTAGTACCATTTTATCAATGTCTGACAAGTTTTTGGCATAATTTCAGTGTTGCCACAACAGGGGATTCCACACAAGGCATCATTAAATGTACAGCTCGTACTGGTGAAACAAATATATGGCTATAATTTTGTAAAGTTGGATAAGGAAGGTTCAGATACACGATCTACATGGTTAATTTGGATCCATGGAAGTTTGATAAAAACTATGCAAATTTTTCCCACAATATGTCAAAATATTATATCCCCAGCATGTGCTGCAATCATTGCTGCACTCTCACTTTCCCCCTCTTCTGCCTTGATCTCTATCACTTAATGCTGCCTATACAACAATCAATATTGATTCTGAAAAATATGAAGAAGGGTAGCTTGTCCCCTTTGCGAGTATCACAGAGATATTCTACGACATGATTGCCACCCATACCAAGATGAGCAAACAAGCCAAAGTCAATTGAATGACACTAAGGCAGATATTTGCTACTAAAAACCAATTGACAGCAGATCTGTCAGCATACAATGGGGCATTTGGTAAGGAGCCAGGTCCATTCTACTAATAGACCAAATAGCAGATAAAAATATTGTGGTATTTGACTAAGAGAAACCATGAGGGGATACAGCTGATTTATAGCTATGAATCCACAATACTCTTGAGTGGAGCGCTTCCTCAACCTCTGCCCTCCCTATTCAGCAGTGACTTATGGACTACACTGGCGTTGGTAGGCAACATACCACTATGAGGTCCATTAGCTTTGAAGGACCAGGTGTGAAGTGGTCCCGTCCCTTGTTTGGCTTTCACCCACTACTCATATTATTCTTGTACAGTATATGTACGGCAGAAGTCAGGACGATTTGAATGCAGCATGCTCACGTGCTGAGCCTGCTCCATACTTAGTGGATGCCGGATATATTTCATGGCTTACTACTAACATTGATTTCAGCAGTTTAACCCCTTCGATGCAGTGGTGAACAATGACCATAGAATCTAAGTTATTAGACAGCGGAAAGCCCTCTGTCACCCCCAGTGGGCCCCTGCAAACACAATGGGAAAGTATAATCTAAGTAAAAGGTCCATGAAAGGCCCAATTTAGACCTTCACTATGGGGTCCCTGGACTTCTATGCACGCCCCTTATGTGCTACTGTGTTTTTTCATGTATATATGCAAATTATCAATTAAACCTGACCCCTCACTACTGAAAGAATGAATGAAGTAGACTTTATTAAGGACTATCAAGAATGACAACCGCCTAAAACTGAAGTTCCTTGGAGTAATTTCTTTGAAATTTATTAAAGTGAATTTGTCAGCAGGATTTCACACCACATACTATTTATATGTGCATGTAGCTCTTTCAAGGACAAGTCCAGCAATACCCTTACATAACCAATCCGTTCCAATGTTACTGAGAAATTAGCATTTGAGTTGACAGGCAAATGGGGCTGAAGAAATATGGAAGATCTGAAGCATCTGTCACTCCAGCTCTATTCCAGCTTGACTGACAGCTCCTTTTTCTAAAGTAACAAGGTATAGAGGCTGCCTGTCAAGTAGAAGGAGGTGGCACAGGGTGAGGAATAGAGCTGGAGTGACAGAGGATTCAGATCTTCATTCTCATTTGCATATCAATTTAAACGCTAATTTCTCAGTAATGGAGGCACAGGCTGGCCATGTAAAGGTATTGTTGGACTTGTCTTTGAAAGAACTACATGCACATATTAATAGTTTGGGTTTCAAACAATGCTGACAGATTCCCTTTAATGTATTTGTAGCACAGTGATCTTTTTTAAAGTAGATAAAAAAATTACTTCACACAGATTAGTGTCTAATCAAAGTATTAATATAATCAACTTAGTATGAATGTATATTCGGGGATCAATTTGGGAATTTTTTCTTACTACTCACCAAACTTCGCTATGCGAACTCTGGTGCGTTTTATTTTCTAATTCTCATTTCTAGTATTAGATTGGAGTTCAGCTGTGTCCAGGAAAAATATTGTCTTGGTTATCAAATTTGTGAAAGCTTTCTCTAGAATTCTATTTTAATATCATATTTAATAGCCTACTATTGAACTGAAAAATTTTCTATACTCTCAGACAGCAATGAATCTGACAATGATGCTGTAGTTCCCCATATTCGCCTCAGAGCGCCGCTGTTCACCAATAAGGAAAATATTCTGCAAATCCAGAATCGCCTCCATGATGCAGACAGTGTTCAACTGCAAGAAGAAATACACAGCATTTCACACTGGGATGTGCCGGGTACAGGACTCATAAAGAAGAGGGATTATTTTCTGATTTTCATTACACTGGATTATAAATATAAAGAAGATTTTTACCATCTAGTGAGAAGAAGGATGGCCGGATTACAACTGCAGGAAGGACAATCAATGCAAGGACTCAGATGGCAAGTAATATTTCCCTTCTTATTTTCCTGGCTGTGTCATTCAGTCTCTGGTCAGATTCATTATTCCATTAATGAAGAATTAAGAAAAGGTTCTATTGTGGGGAATTTAGCAAAAGATCTTGAATTAAATGTTAAGGATCTCTCCAGAAGGAAATTTCATATTGTGTCTGATGTGTCTAAGAAATATTTTACCATAAACCCGGATAATGGAAACCTGTACATTGCTGATAGGATAGACAGGGAGACATTGTGCAGAGCTGCAGCTGATTGTGTCCTTACATTTGATGCTGTGGTGGAAAATCCACTAAATGTCTTCAGTGTAAAGATTAATGTTCAGGATATAAATGATAATTCCCCTAAATTTGTGCATGACAAGTTTAGAATAGCAATGAGTGAATCCACCTCTCCAGGAAGAAGATTTATTTTACAGAAGGCAGAAGATCTGGATGTCGGTGTTAATTCCCTGATCAGCTACAGACTCAGTGAGAACCAGTATTTTGCTCTTGGAGAGAAGGTCAGCACTGATGGCAGTGTATTTCCAGAGCTGATACTAGAGAAACCTCTAGACCGAGAGACACAGAACAAGCATGAACTCATCCTCACAGCTTCTGATGGTGGAAATCCTGTACAGACAGGCACTGCCCTAATTAATATCATCATCAATGATATCAATGATAATTCTCCAGTATTTACTCAGGATGTATATAAAGTAAGTGTCAGAGAAAATATACCGGTGAACTCTACAATTCTGCCGGTCAGTGCTAGTGATGAAGATGAAGGAGTCAATGCACTGATCACTTACTCTATTAGTACCACGGTAGATAATGTTCTTCTGGCTTTCAATATTGACTCACAAAGTGGGAAAATTACAGCAAAAGGTCTCTTAGATTATGAAGTGACAAAATATTATGACATTTCTGTACAAGCAGAAGATGGAGGAGGCCTCGCTGCTCATGCTAAGATTCTAATAGAAATAACAGATGAAAATGACAATGCTCCTGAGATATCTATAACCTCATCATCAGATCTTATTCCTGAGGATTCTCCCCCTGGTACTATGGTGGCACTGATCAAAGTTCATGATCCTGATTCAGGAGAAAATGGTGAGGTTCAATGTATTATAACAGGGGATTTACCATTTGAGTTAATATCAGCAGGAAATTTTTATAAAATTGCTACAAAAAGTATTCTAGATAGAGAAAAAATATCATCCTACAACATCACAATACAAGCATCTGATAAAGGGTCCCCGGAAATGACTTCTAGAAAGGTTATTAAACTTGATGTTTCAGATGTTAATGACAATGCTCCAGTGTTTGCGAAATTAGGTTACACTGCATTTGTCACTGAAGATAATTCACCAGGAGCTTCAATATTTAGTATTCAAGCAACAGATTTGGACAGTGAAGACAACGCAAAGATAACATATTCTATAATGTCTAGAAGTGATGAAGAAGATCCTCACATTTCTACCTACATCTCCATTAATCCAGTAACTGGGGTGATCTATGCACAAAAACCATTTGATTATGAGAAGAATAAAGAATTTAAAATCCAAATCATCGCCAGAGACAATGGATCTCCATCTCTGAACAGCAGTACAACATTAAGAATATGTATAGTAGACCAGAATGATAATTCACCAGTCATTCTGTACCCATCACCAGAGGTTGATAGCTCAACATTTGAGATGGTTCCTTGGACCTCTGAACAAGGCTCTTTGGTATCTAAGGTCGTGGCAGTGGACGCTGACTCTGGACACAATGCCTGGTTGTCTTATTTTTTACAGTCATCAGAACCATCACTCTTCACCATTGACCAGCACACAGGAGAGATCAGGACATCACGGGGATTTCACGAAAAGGACATCATGAAACATGGAATTGTGATTCTAGTAAAAGACAATGGGATTCCTTCCCGCTCAGTCTCAGTCACTCTAACCATGGTGATTGCTGATCATTTTCATCAGGTTCTTCCTGAGCTGAGCAGTCAGTCCAACAAAGAAGAATCTCAGTCCAACCTACAATTCTACTTGGTAATCGCCTTGGCACTGATTTCCTTTTTCTTCATGTTGACTGTGATAATTTCAGTTGTCTCCAAATATAAAGAGTCTAAAGCTTCATCTTCATTTAGATCCTTGAGTACAAGTCTATACCCACAGTTGGATCCCAGGTTTATTTCACAATTTAACCCTGGAACATTACCTCTGCCATATTCCTATGATGTTTGTGTAACTCTGGATCCAAGTGAGCGGGAATTTGCTTTCCTTAAACCTCAACACAATGTTCCTGTGGACAGTCTAATAGATGCTGATGACTCTGGCTTTGTGAATGAAACTTTAAAGAGCGGTCAACCTATTGAAAATTTGATATCTCAGGTAGGTTTATGACATTGTAAATGGCTAATTTGTATATTATATGGATGAAAAAGACAAGTGTTAGATAGCAGGCTATTCAAATTATATTTCTAATTGACTAATTAGACTAATTGACTAATTAACTAAGCTCTAGAGTGGGTGGAAACTAGATGCTATGCTATCTCCCTTACTCATCACACTAAGGAAAGGAGAACATAGTCGTCTTTTCTCTATGTATCACACACTGAAGTATCAGTATAAAGGAGAATTCCCACTAGTAATGAGCAGTGTGGATGTGCATCTAGCATTTGAGTGAGTTAGTAAAATGTAACAGCAGCATAGCATCACTGTGTGTCCTCGTCTTTTCCTCTCTACAGATGCTTTCTCCTTCTCCTCCCCTTTTTATATGCTTTTATTGGCCAAAGCTGTAACATGATCCTTAAGTGAAGCTGAAAATTCATCTCATCTGCCACCCTCAATACAGGTTTTACTTAATGATCAGTTCAGGAGGCAAAGTGGAGGGTAAAATGTGGCCAATAAATGGAGAAAGGCATTTGTTATAAGTTCAGCCAGGTGGTAGAGATGCATCTATAAAACCTAGAGCTGGTGTTAGGTGTGTTTCACCAGGAGTATAACAGTATTATTTTGACATTGTAAAGCACTGTCATTACTATTAATTTACAAAAATATAGCTATTGCATAACAGTATTATTTGGTCATTGTATCTTAGTTTTATTTCAGCACTGTAATATGATATATATCCATCGCACTCACAGTATCAAAGGGTCTTTTGCACAACATATAGCATTTGTATTTGGGCACTGATTCTGAAGAGTGATAATAGTAAGAATTGCGACCCTGCCATCAAATGAAGAACTGGCTTTGGTGAAACAATTATAAGGGCATTATTTTATAATATTGAAGAGGGAAGATTCAGATACATGTACATTTTTCTTTCTAATATTAATACTTTCTAAACGTTGATCAATGTTGAACATGGCAAACCTGAGGAAAATTAAGAGGAAGAGTTTTTCCTCTTTGTTTGCATCACAGGAATATCCTATAACATGATTACCATCAATTCTTTGAATGGGAAGACAAACCAAGTTTAAAGTGATTTTCTCAAGTTGTTTATTCAAGAGCACATCTCTCCTCTACCTCCTGACTTCCTGCTTGCCAAGGGGCTGTGTGCTTCTGATTAATGACAGCTTGGGATGGCATTAAGGTTGACCTGCCTACCTGAACTGTGCGATCTTTCAAGTTGCAAGCAGCAGTAACTTTGCCTCTGCAGCATCAGAGAAGCGCTGGTTGACGGAAGCTGGCTAAATCTTCCATTTCGCCGACAGTTTTAGAACAGCACTTGTGTGCTTTAAAGCAAAGAGCTTCCGAGCATGCACTACTTGGTTGGAAATCGGCCATCTCTGATACACACCTGGTAATCAAGGCAACAAACAGTAAACTATAGGATTAAAAATCCCTCCATTGCAGAGAAAAAAACATTTTTTACTAAAAGTAAAATTGCAATGTTGCTTGTTTTAACAAGGACATGGCAATTTCACCAATTTAATAAGATGAGACAACTACTTTAGCTAAATTACATTAGGTTTTTCTTTTCGTATAGCAAGTTGTTGTAGCATTGTTAGTCTTATCTTAGCAATACCCAGAGGACTATAATCCTATATATGTAAATGCTACTATATCATAATGTATAATGAGCAATAAAGAAAACCTTGTAGACTGAAAATGTTAAAAAATATGCAAATAATATAAAAAAATATTTCAACACTCCACAAATTTTAACTCCAAGAAGGAAAAGTCATTTAATTATGAAAATCACAGGATTGATAGACATGCTGCCAGCAGTGGATCTTTATGATTTTTGTGCCCAAGTGCATTCAGTGCATCAGAACATCCATCAGACAACCATTAATAACCCTACTGATAGCAGCCAAGGCTGTAAGTGTTGGGATTTCTGCATATGGCACTCATAATCAATACTGAATAAAATCATAATTTTTGAAAATGTTGTTCCCATTTGCATATTATTAACATGTATATCCATCCTGTGATTTCCATAATTTCATACCTTTTCTTTCTTGGTGTTGCAATTTCATTGTTGAGTGTATACTAATACTATGTAAAGAGTCATTGTACTAAGCTAAATAACACAATTGTGGACATTTACTAAGATAAATGCAATGGAATTCTAGCTTAATTTGTTCCCAAAAATTATTTTACATACTAATGCAAAACATTTAATATATGCTTAACATACTTTTAACAGCTTGCACATCAGAAAAGGGATCTGACTTGAGATGCAACACCATGCACAACAATTGCACTGACTTTTGGCACACTTTTCCTACGCAAAGTATGGCAACTATTAGGCGGTATAAACTAAGAACCCAAGTCATTAAAAATAGCGTAAGAGTAAGATGTGTCCAATACATTAAAAGACAAACATCTCTTCATGAATTAGGTGGATCTTACAGCTACCATGTGCCTTTTACTCCCGGACTGGAGATACATAACTGGAGTAATTACGACACTAAACTGGTAAAAATGTTCATTTGCCAGGCCCGTCTCACCATGTCCTATCCCTCCCAATTTCCGTCAATTTGGCAGAACTGGCTGAGACTGGGGTAAAAACACCAAAAGGTGAAAAATGTTTGTGCAACTCGAAGAAAACTGCTGAAAAAAACTTGGTAAATTGGTCTGCTTTAAAATTTTGATGTATTTTAAACCAAAAAATTTGACAATTTTTGTAAATCTGCCCCATTATTTTTTTAAGTTACTTGGATATAGAGGAACTTAACCTTTATCCGTACTATCCTGATCCTAAACAAGACAGCACATGCTGACAGATCCACTTTAATTGTACAATGAAAGCACCTGCCATTGATAATTATAATTGATGTCTGAAAGATAGATCACTACCAAGTTCGGCAGTACTGTAATTCTAGAATAATGAAGCAGTCATGGAGGCAGTAAATTCAAGTTACCCTGCCCAATTGTTTCCTTTTGTGTTATTGTGGACTTTAAAGATCTTATCCGGAGCCGCTCACTTCTGCATTGGAAGTGAAGTGCCGTGAAAAAATATTCATAACCCGTGAACTTTTCCTTATATTTCATGTTGCAAAGGAGAATAGGCAAAAATTTGAGCCTCTAGATGTGTAAAAAATGGTACAGTCATGCCCAAAAAGACTTGCAGCAGTAATAACAGCAAAAGGTGGTCCTACAATGTATTGACTTAGCGGGCACGTCCAAGTTTTCAGATTTATATTTTAAAATAATTAGAAAACCATGAATAATTTCCGCTACCCTTTACAAATACTTGGTAATTTGCTTTGGTATATCACATAAAATCCCAATAAAATAAATTTAAGTTTATGGGTGTAACTTGAAAAGATGTGGAAAGTTCATGGGGTACGAATACTTTTTCAAGGCAATGTATATGGTACAAATGACAGTACAACACAACACAGGCTGAGTTGCATGTGCAATCACAGGTATTGTGCAGGTGTCATGGGAAATGTACATGCTACCTCCTGATTGTGGAGGCATCTCAGCAGGTATGCCTGGTTACTGGCACTGCTCAAGTCTGACACAGAAGTAAATGGCACCAGATAAGCCAATTAAGCGAGTCTATCTCAAAACATTCAATGGTAGTAAACTTTATTTTTTAACATGTCTGAGGATCACAGTTAGTTGACCATTGCACAACTTGTAGGCAGCCAGCAATTGCCAGTACTTACTCCCCTGAATAAGCCACTAGAGGGAGTGTACATGTCACAATCTTACAAAGCAGTACCTATGTTCAAAGCACAACATAGCAAGGTCAGGATCAGCCCTATTTTAGAGAAGCAATCTTAGAATTGTTCTGTACTACTCACTCTAGGTGATTATTGTTTTCCAATTTTTATTATACAACATATAGTAAATATATTGATGTTGTTGAATTATGTACTAATAAAGTCTTACCATTATATATATACTTTTTAAAAAAAAAAACACATTTGTCCAAATTTTTTAAGTGGTATCTTAGCAAAAAACCCGTCATTGATGCTGCAGTTCCCAATATTGGCCTCAGAGCGCCGCTGTTCACCAATAAGGAAAATATTCTGCAAATCCAGAATCGCCTCCATGATGCAGACAGTGTTCAACTGCAAGAAGAAATACACAGCATTTCACACTGGGATGTGCCGGGTACAGGACTCATAAAGAAGAGGGATTATTTTCTGATTTTCATTACACTGGATTATAAATACAACGAGGATTTTTACCATCTAGTGAGAAGAAGGATGGCCGGATTACACCTGCAGGAAGGACAATCAATGCAAGGACTCAGATGGCAAGTAATATTTCCCTTCTTATTTTCCTGGCTGTGTCATTCAGTCTCTGGTCAGATTCATTATTCCATTAATGAAGAATTAAGAAAAGGTTCTATTGTGGGAAATTTAGCAAAGGATCTTGAATTAAATGTTAAGGATCTCTCCAGAAGGAAATTACGTATTGTGTCTGATCTATCAGAAAAATATTTCAATATAAATCCAGATAATGGAAACCTGTACATTGCTGATAGGATAGACAGGGAGACATTGTGTGAAGCTGCAGCTGATTGTGTCCTTACATTTGAAGCTGTGGTGGAAAATCCACTAAATATCTTCAGTATAAATATTAATACTCAGGATATAAATGACAATTCTCCTACATTTATTCTTGATACCATCGGAATAGAAATGAGTGAATCAACCTCACAAGGAAGAAGATTTGTTTTGCAAAATGCAGAAGATCTGGATGTCGGTGTTAATTCCCTGATCAGCTACAGACTCAGTGAGAACCAGTATTTTGCTCTTGGAGAGAAGGTCAGCACTGATGGCAGTGTATTTCCAGAGCTGATACTAGAGAAACCTCTAGACCGAGAGACACAGAACAAGCATGAACTCATCCTCACAGCTTCTGATGGTGGAAATCCTGTACAGACAGGCACTGCCCTAATTAATATCATCATCACTGACTTCAATGATAATTCTCCAGTATTTACCCAGGATGTATATAAAGTAAGTGTCAGAGAAAATATACCGGTGAATTCTACAATTCTGCAGGTCAGTGCAAGTGATGAAGATGAAGGAGTCAATGCACAGATCACTTACTCTATTAGTACCACAGCAAAAAATGTTCTTCTAGCCTTCACTATTGATTCCAAGAATGGAGAAATTAGAATAAGGCGACGCTTAGATTATGAAGTGACAAAATATTATGACATTTCTGTGCAAGCCAAAGATGGAGGAGGTCTCGCTGCTCATGCTAAAATTTTAATAGAAATAACAGATGAAAATGACAATGCTCCTGAGATATCTATAACCTCATCATCAGATCTTATTCCTGAGAATTCTCCCCCTGGTACTGTGGTGGCACTGATCAAAGTTCAAGATCGTGACTCCGGAGAAAATGGTGAAGTTCAATGTATAATAACAGAGGATTTACCATTTGAACTAAAATCAACAGGAAATTATTATAAAGTTGTTACAAAGAGTAGTCTAGACAGAGAAAAAATATCATCCTATAACATCACAATACAAGCATCTGATAAAGGGTCTCCAGAAATGACTTCTAGAAAGGTTATTAGACTTCATGCATCAGATGTCAATGACAATGCTCCAGTGTTTGAGAAACTGAGGTACACTGCATTAGTCACTGAAAATAATTCACCAGGATCATCAATATTTTTTATTCAAGCAAAAGATCTGGACAGTGAAGATAATGGTAAAATAACATATTCTATAATGACTAGAGGTAATGAAGAAAATCTCCTGTCTTCTTATATTTCCATGAATCCAGTAACTGGGGTCATCTATGCTCAAAAGTCATTTGATTATGAGAAGCATAAAGAATTTGATATCCAAGTCATCGCCACAGACAATGGATCTCCATCTCTGAACAGCAGTACAATGCTAAGAATATGTATAGTAGACCAGAATGATAATTCACCAGTCATTCTGTATCCATCACCAGAGGTTGATAGCTCAACATTTGAGATGGTTCCTTGGACCTCTGAACAAGGCTCTTTAATATCTAAGGTGGTGGCAGTGGACACTGACTCTGGACACAATGCCTGGTTGTCTTACTTTTTACAATCTTCAGAACCATCACTCTTCACCATTGACCAGCACACAGGAGAGATCAGGACATCACGTGGATTTCATGAAAAGGACATCATGAAACATGGAATTGTGATTCTAGTAAAAGACAATGGGATTCCCTCCCGCTCAGCTTCAGTCACTCTAACCATGGTGATCACTGATCATTTTCATCAGGTCCTTCCTGAGCTGAGCAGTCAGTCCAACAAAGAAGAATCTCAGTCCAACCTACAATTCTACTTGGTGATCGCCTTGGCACTGATTTCCTTTTTCTTCATGTTGACTGTGATTATTGCAGTTGTCTCCAAGTACAAAGAGTCTAAATCTTCTTCATTTGGATCCCTGAGTACAAGTCTATACCCACAGGTTGATCCCAGATTTCTTTCCCAATTTACCAATGGGACATTACCTCTGCCATATTCCTATGATGTTTGTGTAACTCTGGACCCAAGTGAGCAGGAATTTGCTTTCCTCAAACCTCAACACAATGTTCCTGTGGACAGTCTAATAGATGCTGATGATTCTGGAATAGGTAATGAGAATTCTGGAGATCTTGTATCTGGAAATAATCATTTGATTCAGGTATGTATTTATTATATGGTGACAGGTATATTTTTTCTTTAGATAATTATTAATTGCAATGAACATCTATTAAATAGAATGCACCTCTTTAATCAACCATTATAGTGAAATATTTTGTTTTTGCTTTCTCTAAAGTCTTTATCTGAATACTGTTATATTTGTATGGCTTTTTTATTACAATTTCTTATATGTGTAATATTTACATTAATTCTCCTATTATTTCAACACATCTATTAAGAGGATTTTCCACTACCTTGACAACCCCTTTTTAACCGCTTAGTGACTGAGCCAATTTTTACCTTAGTGACCAGGCCAAATTTTTTAAATCTGACCAGTGTCACTTCATGAGGCAATAACTTGTGAACGCTTCAACGTATCCCAGTAATTCTGAGACTGTTTTTTCATGATGCATTGTACTTTATGTTAGCGGTAGATTTAGGTTGATATGTTTTGTATTTATTTGTGAAAATATCAGAATTTTGGCAAAAAAGTTTGAAAAGTTCGCAATATTCAACCTTTCAATCCTTATACCCTTAGGCTAAGTGCCCACGATGCAGAAATGCTGCAGATTTTTTCCGCATCTCCCTGGCAGGAAAAACGCATGTTGATTTTACATGCGTTTTTCCTGCCAGGTAGAAGCGTTTGTCAAGCGTCTTTGCATGCATTTCTGCATGTGGGTTATCAATCGCTTTTCCAAGCGATTTTAGCATCACTTGGAAAGTGCTTGACAACTTGATCAATCCATGCAACCGGCATGGATTTATATAGTGTGACCAAGTAATAGTTAAAAAAAGAATAAAAATGGTAAAAAATAAAAAATAAAGATTATACTTACCTTCCGATGGCCCCCGGTGTTTTCTCCGCTACGTCCGGTCTGTAATACGTCTCGCAGTGGTCTAAAAGGACCTGCGGTGACGTCATTTAGTCATGTGACAGGTCACGCGACCGCCGACTAAATTATGTCACCGCAGGTCCTTTTAGACCACCGCGAGACGTACAACAGACTGGACGTAGCAGAGAAAAGATCGGGGGCCATCAGAAGGTAAGTATAATCTTTATTTTTTATTTTAAATTATTTTTTTAACAGGTAATATGGTACCTAGGTCTGGATGAGAGTCTTCTCTTCTCCAGACCCGGGTACCATCCACACATTGAATCGCTTAATATCCGCATGGGCACATGTGCCCATGCGGATATTATGCGATTCAATGCAAGTCAATAGCGGCAATTCCGCTGCGTGTCCACAAAATTAATGGACATGCTGCGTATTTTTCTGAAATGATAATCCGCAGCGGAAATTTCCGCAGCATGTGCACAGTGCATAGCACATGCGGATTATCATTGGGGACCATGGGGCACGTATTACCAAGCGTTTTTTAAGCCTTTTCGCTGCGGAAATTCCGCGGCAAAAACACTTGAAAAACGCATAGTGGGCACGCAGCCTTAAACTAGTTAGTCTTGCTGTACAATATAATTAATATATAACATTTCCCATATGTCTACTTTACAACTGCATCATTTTTCATTTATCGTCATCATTTTTTTTTATGATTTGATATTTTTACAGACTATAAACAATATTTTACAAAATGAATTTGGTTTTGCATCATAATATTCTGAGAGCAGTAACATTTAAATTTTTTTCCGAATGAGCCATAATGGGGCTTGTTTGTTGCAGGATGATTTGGCATTTTTATTTATCGCATTTTTCTACATATGACTATTTGATCGCTTTTTATTAAATTTTTTGTAGACAGTATGATGGAAAAGCAATATCTTTGGTGTTTTCATTATTTTTTTTACGATATTCGCTGTACGGAATAAATAACATGACAGTTTTATAGATAAAGTCATTCCAGACGCAGCGATACCAATTATATGTATGTTTTTGTTGATCTATGTTTTATCCCAAAGGCTGCGTTTTTAGTGGCGATACTGCTTTTTGTGATTTTTGTGCTCTTTGTTGTGTTGTTTTTTACTTTTTTCCGCATATTACTTTCCTTTTTTCACTCAGACCCACTGTGGGACATGTATAATTTTTACTTTAATCGTTGGTCTCATGCACTGCAGTACTCGTGTACTACAGTGCATGAGACCTATCAGTGACTCACTGACACAGGCTGTGAGATCCGGCTTATTGCTGGATCTCACAGACAACCTGTACCCTTAAATCATCACATGATCTCAGGATACCATAGCAATGATTGGCACCAGCGATTACGATCGTCGGTGAGGTGAGTATCTGTTATTTTCATTTTACGAGGGGGCTACTTCATTTAAGAAGGGGGTTGTCCAGGTAGTGGACAATTCCTTTAAAATAAAGACATATGCGTGATCATTGAATAATTTAATACAGGAAAGTGAAATGCTACACAATGAGCGGTCCCCAAAATGGCCAACAGGAGGCTTAATATAGAGCTGTTCCTGCATCTGTGTAGTCATGTGATGCTCAGTTGATCTGCTGATTGGCTGACTGGCTACATCACATGACTACTATCACATTGCTCCGCCTTTTATTTAGCCGCCATAGTTGCCACTTTGGGGGATTAATTATTGGGTTAAATCACATCTTATAATGTCGCTTAATTAGGATATTATAGTAGTGGGTGGTTATAACTCGCCTATTATAGTGCCGGTTAACTATGAAGATAAATTACATTTGTGGATTATAATACTGCAGAGATTGTCCATGTTTGGTGCTGGTTCTGAGAGAATAATACTTTTTTTCATATGCTTCCATGCACATTGTTCCTGTTCATTGTCTGCCTGATAGTTGATTCATAATGATCACTCATTGATCAAAACTGCCATAAAACAAAATCAGTTTTTGCTGCCCCTAGCAACCAATCCGATCGCAGCTGTCACCTTTTAAACAGCTGTGGTAAAATGAAAGCTTTACTGTGATTAGTTGCTCTCGGCAACCGGCAACAAAAACAGGTTTACTTTTTAGATGGTTCTGAAAATGTTGAAGGAAGTGCATTTTCTTTTGATAAGTCCTGTGTAGTGTTGAGCGATACCTTCCGATATCGGGAAATATCGGATCGGATTGGATCAGACCGATACCCAAAAAGTATCGGATATCGCTGATTCCGATACCGGAAACCAATGCAAGTCAATGGGACAGAAATATCGGAGTGAAAATAAACCCTTTCTTTCCTTGTAGGTTAATTCTACATGAAGGAAAACAACTAAGAATAATGTAGAATGTATTGGGGGAGGTGGGGGAGACAATAAAGGCATAGAGGTTTAGCCCAATCAAATGGAATAGCAGGAATTAATATTTTTTTTAAGACGTTCTGAGTTACGGAAATATTGACTATGTTAAGTATTTTTATATTTTGTCAGATATTTATGTTTCACTGCTTCCATGCTCTTCACCTTCTTTTTTACTTCTCCCACACTTTCTCCTTCATCGTCCTCAGCATCAGCATCTTTTTCATCAACTTCTTCTTCACCTTCTTCATCATCTTCTTCTTCTTCACCTTCTTCGTATTATTCTTTTTTTTTTACATTCTTCATATTCTTCTTATTCAACTATTATTCTTCTTCATATTCTACTTCTTCATCTTCTTCATATTCTTCTTCTTCATCATATTCTTATTTGTGACAGGCATTCCTGTAGTTGCTATCTATAAAAGTTTGAACATTACACCTTTCGTTCTGCCCGTCACAAAAGATTTACAACAGGATTTGTCCGCGTTCAGTTTGGCCTGCAGCAGCAGGTCTTTTCCAGGGGCACCACGAGGAGGAACGGACTCACCCCCATACACTGTTTAGTCATCTTCTGCTTATAATTTAGATATTATCTTTTGCTCTGGTTTTTAGTCTTATGCTTAATGTTCTTCCGCTTTTTGTTCTGCAGCTTCTTGTACTTCTGCTTCTTGGTTTTCTGTCTCTTGTTCTTCTGTATCTTGGTGGTTGTCTTCTCTTCTTTGTCCTCTTGGTCAACTTCTTCAGGGTCATCTTCTTGGTCTTCGGGGTGGTCTTCAGGGTTGTCGTCTTCGGGGTCCTCGTCTTCAGGGTCTTTGTCTTCGGGGTCCTCATCTTCGGGGTCCTTGTCTTCTTCGGGGTGGTCTTCAGGGTCCTCGTCTTCAGGGTCATCGTCTTCGGGGTCCTCGTCTTCTTCGGGTTGGTCTTCAGGGTCCTCGTCTTCAGGGTCCTCGTCAGGGAGATCCAGAGTGATTACCAAGAACCATTTCAAAAAGCTTGAACTTGGAAATGTAGCAGCAGGTACAAGAAGGCTGAGGAACTACCGAGGACCAGCTGACGGTACTGGAACCCGGATGGGTAGCAGAAGGTACAAGAGCCAATGGAACTACCGAAGACCAGCTGACGGTACTGGAACTCGGTTACTAAGCAGGAGGTACCTGTGCCAGAAAGCACTACCAAGGACCAGCAGACGTTGGTGGAACTTGGATACCGAGAAGGAGGCACCTAATCCAAAGGCACTGCCGAGAACCAGCTGATGGTACTGGAACCCGGATGGGTAGCAGAAGGTACCCACGTAAAAAAAAGTTTCAAGGCCGCGAGCCGGCCGCAGTTACCAAAACCCACAGTCCTACAGGGGGTGCTTGTCCTATTGGCACTATGGAACAGCCTTCATTGCCAGATCCCGCAGCCCACATAAGAGTCACCTAAACTGCAGGCACCATAGAGTCGGCTAACCCGACTGCAACACGACAGGACAAAGCATTGGAGGCAAAGTGACGTTGACACTACCCGGAAACAGCTGGCGTGCTGGAACCAGGCTGGGCAGGAGGGAGTACTCGTGCCAAAGACACTGCTGGGAAACAGCTGGCGGTGCCGGAACCCAGGGTAAATACTAAAAACAGAGTGGAGCCAGAGGCTTAATTGGAGCAACTTTAAAATTTGTAGTAGTGTGAATGTGGACAAAGCAGGAGAATTTGCCGGACACACAGCTGGGGAACAGCTGACGTTACTGAACCCCAATAACACTGGAGCAAGCGTTGACCGTGCAGACGGCACTTCTGAGCAGCAACTAGCGGTATTGGAGCCCAGGGTAAATACTAAAAACAGAGGAACCAGAGGTGTAATTGGAGCAAGTTTTAAATCAGTAGTATAGTGGATGTGGACAAAGCAGGAGAATTTGCCGGACACACAGCTGGGGAAAAGCTGAAGTTTCTGAACCCCAATAACACGGCAGCAAGTGTTGACTGTGCAGACGGCACTTCCGAGTGCCAACTGGCGGTGTTGGAGCTCAGGGATAATACTGAAAACAGAGGAGCCAGAGGTGTAATTGGAGCAACTTTAAAATCTGTAGTAGTGAGAATGCGGACAGAGCAGGAGAAATTGCCGTCCGCACAGCAGGGGAACAGCTGACGTTACTGAACCCCAATAACACGGCAGCAAGTGTTGACTGTGCAGACGGCACTTCCGAGCGCCAACTGGCGGTGTTGGAGCTCAGGGATAATACTGAAAACAGAGGAGCCAGAGGTGTAATTGGAGCAACTTTAAAATCTGTAGTAGTGAGAATGTGGACAGAGCAGGAGAAATTGCCGTCCGCACAGCAGGGGAACAGCTGACGTTACTGAACCCCAATAACACGGCAGCAAGTGTTGACTGTGCAGACGGCACTTCCGAGCGCCAACTGGCGGTGTTGGAGCTCAGGGATAATACTGAAAACAGAGGAGCCAGAGGTGTAATTGGAGCAACTTTAAAATCTGTAGTAGTGAGAATGTGGACAGAGCAGGAGAAATTGCCGTCCGCACAGCAGGGGAACAGCTGACGTTACTGAACCCCAATAACACGGCAGCAAGTGTTGACTGTGCAGACGGCACTTCCGAGCGCCAACTGGCGGTGTTGGAGCTCAGGGATAATACTGAAAACAGAGGAGCCAGAGGTGTAATTGGAGCAACTTTAAAATCTGTAGTAGTGAGAATGTGGACAGAGCAGGAGAAATTGCCGTCCGCACAGTAGGGGAACAGCTGACGTTACTAAACCCCAATAACACGGCAGCAACTGTTGACTGTGCAGACGGCACTTCCGAGTGCCAACTGGCGGTGTTGGAGCTCAGGGATAATACTGAAAACAGAGGAGCCAGAGGTGTAATTGGAGCAACTTTAAAATCTGTAGTAGTGAGAATGTGGACAGAGCAGGAGAAATTGCCGTCCGCACAGCAGGGGAACAGCTGACGTTACTGAACCCCAATAACACGGCAGCAAGTGTTGACTGTGCAGACGGCACTTCCGAGCGCCAACTGGCGGTGTTGGAGCTCAGGGATAATACTGAAAACAGAGGAGCCAGAGGTGTAATTGGAGCAACTTTAAAATCTGTAGTAGTGAGAATGTGGACAGAGCAGGAGAAATTGCCGTCCGCACAGTAGGGGAACAGCTGACGTTACTAAACCCCAATAACACGGCAGCAACTGTTGACTGTGCAGACGGCACTTCCGAGTGCCAACTGGCGGTGTTGGAGCTCAGGGATAATACTGAAAACAGAGGAGCCAGAGGTGTAATTGGAGCAACTTTAAAATCTGTAGTAGTGAGAATGTGGACAGAGCAGGAGAAATTGCCGTCCGCACAGCAGGGGAACAGCTGACGTTACTGAACCCCAATAACACGGCAGCAAGTGTTGACTGTGCAGACGGCACTTCCGAGCGCCAACTGGTGGTGTTGGAGCTCAGGGATTACAGTTCAGGTGGTAGAAACATGAACACAACAGGAGACCTGGATACTGTTGCCAACCAATTATTTATTCTGCAAGAGGACTGGCAAATTCATGAGAGATCCAGGCCTTGATGATTTTGAGAAAAGTAAGCCGGTCAACGTTATCGGAGGATAGTCGCATGCGACGGTCTGTTAGTACACCACCTGCGGCACTAAAGAAGACGCGTTCCGATAATACACTAGCAGCAGGGCAAGCTAGCACCTCCAATGCATACTGACTAAGCTCTGGCCATGTATCCAGCTTACAGACCCAAAACTTGAAGGGAGAAGAGCCGTCTGGGAGTACACTAAGAGGGCAAGACATGTAGTCTGTCACCATCTGACGGAAACGTTGCCTCCTGCTGACTGGAGCCGTCTGTGATGGTGTAGACATTTGTGGCGGCGGGGACACAAAACTTTACCACATTTCGGCCATACTGGTCTTACCTTGTGCTGAGGCGCTGCTTCTGCTCCCTCTTTGTGCAGAGCTTCCTCCACTGCCTCGACGCACTGAGCTGCTTTGTAAAGCACTAGCAGCACTGCTCTCGGTTGGAATGGAGAACATGATGGAATGCACCAGTGCGTCTTGGTACTCCCGCATTTTACGCTCCCGGTTCAACGGTGTTATGAGGCTTTGTAAGTTGTCCCGGTAGCGAGGATCTAGGAGGGTGGACACCCAATAATCAGCCGTGTTGAGAATGTGGGCGATGCGGCGGTCGTTTCTCAGGCACTGCAGCATGAAATCAACCATGTGCTGCAGACTGCCAACTGGCCAAGAAACGCTGTCCCCTGCTTGAGGCGTGATCTCTGCCTGCTCTGCATCACCCCACCCTCGCTCTAGATACTGACTACTAGAGCATTGTGTACCTCCCTCCTCTGGACAGATGTCTTCCTCATCCATTGACTCCTCCTCATCCTCCTCACAAAGTGTCCCCTGCCTAGGCCTTTGTGAGGAACCATGTTGTGCCGACTGTAGAGAAGCAGATGGCATTTGTGACTCCTCATCCTCCACCTCTTCCAAAACCTCGTCCCTTAGTGCTTGCAGTGTTTTTTCAAGCAGGCAGATAAGGGGGATAGTCATGCTGACTAGTGCATTATCTGCACTCGCCATCCGCGTGGAATAATCGAAGGCACGCAAAACGTGGCAAATGTCCTTCATAGAGGCCCACTCAGTGGCGGTGAAGTGTGAACGGCGCGCACTGCGACTTGTTTGCGCCTGCTGCAGCTGGTACTCCATTACTGCTGCCTGCTGCTCACACAACCTCTCCAACATATGTAACGTTGAATTCCACCTGGTGGGTAGGTCACATATGATGCGATGTTCCAGAAGACGTAATCGGCGCTGCAGAGCTGCAATGCATGATCTTGCGTTGCTGGAATGCTGCAAGTGAGCGAACTCTATGCGGACCTTGTGAAGCAGTGCATCAAGATCCTGATAGTCCCTCAAAAAACTCTGCACAACCAAGTTGAGCACATGTGCCAGACATGGGATGCGAGTGAGGTTGCCTAGGCCCAGAGCTGCCACCAGATTTCGGCCATTGTCACACACTACCATGCCTGGCTGGAGATTCGCTGGCACAAACCACACGTCACTCTGCTGCTTGATGGAATTCCAGAGCTCCTGCGCTGTGTGGCTTCGATTCCCCAAAGAAATTAATTTTAATACGGCCTGTTGACGTTTGGCCACGGCTGTGCTCATATCGGTCATCATAACAGGTAACCGTTCACGGGTCGATGTGGAGGTAGACCGTTACGGCTCCTGCAGCGCTGATTCAGAAGAACTGGAGTATGAGGAGGAGTCAATGTGTACAGACTGGATTCCTCCAATCCTTGGAGTTGGCAGAACACGTACAACGCCACTCTCAAGATCTGTACCCGGCTCCACAACATTTACCCAATGGGCAGTGAGGGAAAGGTATCGTCCCTGTCCATGCTTACTGGTCCACGCATCGGTGGTCAGGTGGACCTTGCTACTGACGGCGTTTTGTAGCGCTTGTTTAATTTTTCCCTCCACATGATGTTGTAGGGCAGGGACGGCTTGCCTGCTAAAATAAAAGCAGCTGGGCACGTTGTATTGTGGGACTGCCAATGCCATAAAGTTACGGAAGCTGTCAGTCTCCACCAGCCTGAATGATAGCATTTCAAGGGCCAGTAGTTTAGCAATGCCAGCATTCAGAGCCTGTGCTCGGGGGTGGTTTGCCGAGTATGGGCACCTTTTCTCCCATGCCTGTGCTAACGATGGCTGTAGACTGGCCTGGGAGTGTGAGGATGACTGGGAAAGTGGTGCTGTGGGTGGAATTACACTGTGTCTCTGTACAACAGTGGCAGAGATTCTTCCATGGCGATCCTGTGAGGAAGCCGAACCAGCTGTGTGTGAGCTGGAGGAAGAGGCTACAACACGAGCTGAAGAGGTGGTAGGTGGCGCTGTAGGTTGGCCTAGGTCTTCAGTGTGTTTTTGTAACTCCACCACATGCTTGGTCCGCACATGTTTCCACATATTTGTGGTATTGAGGTTGCTGACACTTTTCCCTCTTTTCACCTTCTGATTACGCAGCTTGCATTTGACAAAGCAAATGTCATCTGCAACTGTGTCAAAAAAGGACCAGGCACTGCAAGTCTTGGGAGCGCCCGCTTTGGATTTTGGAAGAGCCATGCTCCTAATGGGTGCCGAAGTGGAGGCTACAGGCAACCAAGTCTGCGCCCTCCCTCTCCCTCCTTTTTGGGCCGTTTGGGGAATCTCTTCCTCAGAGTTGCTCCCACCACCTTCCTGTCCCTCACGCCATGATGGGTCAAGGACCTCATCATCTACACCACCCTCTTCAAACAACTGCTTCTCCTGGGTAGTCTCGACAGCACAGTACGCACCAGAAAGTGGCACCTGAGTCTCATCATCAGATGCGTACTGAGGTGTGCTGCTGACCATAGGCACTGGCCCACCCGCCTCTTCAGATTCAGAGAGATAAAACGGTTGCGCATCACTGCATACTACCTCTTCTTCAAATTCTTGAATTCTGCTTGGCTGGCCCCCTCTTTCCAAGCCAAGAGATTCAGAGAACAGAAGTAGAGATGGCTCCTGTCCAGGGCTCTCTGACTGCCTGGGCAATTTGGCAGGTGGTGAAGAGACAGATGGGTGCTCTTCAGTGCTCAGGACCTGAGAGGATCTGGAACTAATTGAAGTCGATGCGTTAGCTGCCATCCATCCGACAACGGCTTCAATTTGGTCCTCCCGCAGCAGTGGGGTACGGCTAGCTCCTACAAAGCTGCGCATAAAGGACTGTTACCTGGTAAAACTGGGGGATGCTGAGTCACGGGTGCCCGCAGCAGGCACAGAATCCCCACGTCCTCTCCCTGCAGGCACAGAATCCTCACGTCCTCTCCCTGCAGAAACTCCACGCCCACGACCACGACCACATGCCTTACTCCCTGCCTTCTTCATCTTGGTAGACTGATAAAGATAGGCAGAAAAGTACTAAGGGCTTAGTGTGCTTATTCCTGAACAGCTGCTAACAGGTATAAGAAACACTAATTTTATAAAGTGTGGACTAGACTTTAATATGAGCTAATGTGGCCTACACAACTGTAAAGTGGAGTGTTTGGTGAACTTTATTTAGGTTTTTTTTGTCACAAAAATACACTAGATGTGCCTAAAGATGTAATACCGATAGTATCACAAAGCAATAGATGAGGCTACAAAAAATAGGCTAATACTAATCTGGCTGGGGCTGCAGGGCCCAATGCTGCAGAAAGGCTCCTCTAACTACTCCTATATAGTGTGTTTGGAACCAATTTAGCTGAATACGGATGGAACCACCACACTAATAGGAGAAATCAGGAAAAATTATGAATTGGCAAAAAAGGACAATGCATGAGGCAGTGACACACACTGAGTGCACTACAACCAGACGTGGCTGAAGCACACACTACAGGGTGAGCTGCACTCACACACACAGACCTTGCAGACAGCGGTGAACAGCACAGAGAACTGTGCACTAGCGCTGCAAGGCACAGCGATTTATAAAGTAGCTTGGGTAAAGCAGAATAGACCAAATAGGTAGCTAAAACTGTCCCTCAGAACAACAGCGTCCTATCCCTAACTGAATTCACAGCAGAGTGAGCTCAAAATGGCGGCGGCGGCTTTTATAGTGCATCATGACATAATTTCAGCAGCCAATCACAGCCATGCCATTAGTTAAGATGCCTACATGCCTAACAGGATGTGCCCACACTTCTTAGGATCCTCATTGGCTGAATAAAATGAAACTGGCTCATTGCATTATGGGAACTTCCGATTCCGGTATACGATATTGCAAAAGTATCGGAATTAAGTATCGGAATTCCGATACCGCGAATATCGGCCGATACCCGATATTTCAGTATCGGAATGCTCAACACTAGTCCTGTGACAATGTAGCAGGCATGACATGAATATGTCAATTGTGTGTAGGAGAATTATACCAGTATACATCTCTGTAAAAAAAACTATATGCAATACTTATGTAGAGGGAAACAAAAAAATGTCACTTAGGCTGGTTTCACTCGTCCGGATATTTCCGGTACCGGAGATATCCGTGTGCACCTGTGTGGCACACTTGTGCCGCATCAGAAGCACAATTACCGGTGCTTGGGAATTAGCAGACAGCGCTGTTCTCAAGCACCGAGCGCTGAACGCTGCCCTCATCATAGTCCCCTGCCGGTGCTAGGCGCTGTGGTCAGCACCAGCAGCGGTTAATGATGAGAGTCATAGTCTGCTCTCCGTGTCTCCACCTGTAAAATAAGAATAAAATAAAAAAATCCATATACTCTCCTGTCCTAAGTGTCCCCCGCTGTAATCCATGCAACCGCTCAGCAGAGGAGCCGGGGAGAATGACTCCTGCAGCGAGTGGGCCCCGGAGTTGCGCTCAGCAAACGGTGGAGTCATTCTTCCTGGTTCCTCTGCTGAGCGGTTGCATGGATTACAGCAGGACAGGTTACACTTAGGACAGGTCAGAATATAGATTTTTTTATTTTATTCTTATTTTACAGGTGGAGACACTGGGAGCAGACTATTACTACTCTCATCATTGTCCCCTGCTGGTGCTGATTGCAGCATCGGCAGGGGACTATGATAAGAGCAACGTTCAGCACCCGGCACTTGGGAACAGCCCTAACTGTACCGCTGATTCACAGGCGCCGGTACGTGTCACATGGATGGCATCCGTGTGCGGTACATGTAAACATTGGCTTGAATGGGTCCGTGTGATCCGTGCTACCAAAAACAGACATGTCAGTGTGTGGAGCACATGGACACACGGTCGGTGAAAACACACTGAGATGTACACAGACCCATAGATATGAATGGGTCTGCGTGTGTCAGTGTCTCCGGTACCGGTGGAAACTGTCACCACTCGTACTAGAGATACTGTGAAAGAGCCCTTAAAGGGAATTTAGTTTTCTCTTATTTGATTCAGTATTTTGTTTTTTTTTATTTTTTTATTTCACCGCTGGAGTGGTGCTACTAATCTAAGTATCCAGTATACTCACCCGCCACCGTCTTAAAGGGGTTTTCCCATGAACAAAAGTTCATTTTAAAAATTGTCTGTGTCTGACCGTGTAAGGAACATACCACATCTCCTGGGCGGGGGAGAAAGCAAAAGACAATACAGATATTACCGCAGGGGAATCGCAGAGGATTTATTTTGTGAGGTAAAATATTGTTTAAAAACAGGCAGTGAAATGTTTTACCTCACAAAATGAATCCTCTGCGATCCCTGCAGTAATATCTGTATTGTCTTTTGCAATAGAGGCAAAAGTCTGACTGATTTATTATTAGCAAAGATAAATTCTGCTAATTAAATGTCAAATCTAAACCTGTCTGAAAAGTGTAGACATCATTTTCTGTCTTCAATAATGTCCAAATTGCATCCACTTTATCCTAAGTAAGCACATATTGCTCCAATACAAATCAATCTAAGGCTATGCTCACACTCAGCGTTTTTTGCTGGGGTTTTTTTGTACATAAAAAAAATCTGTTTTCTTGGCAAAAAAATTAAGCAGGCAAAACGCCAATTTTAACATTTTTTTGCAGCCTTTTTTAGGTCTGGATTACACATGTGCTTGGTCTACAGTAAATCTTTTATAAATTAGTTTTATTCACCAAATATGCATAAAAATGCTGCAAAAATGCATTTTTTTCACTTTCTATGGGTGACAAAATGCTGCAAAAATACTGAAAAAATTGACATACTGAAGATTTAAAAAACATTACAGTTCTTAAATTCAGTTAGGAAAAAGAAGCAGGTGCATGCGAACTCTGAAATCTCATAGGGTTTGCTGGTACTCTGAAAAACAGTTTTTAGTTTGCATAAAAAAAAAACAGCAAAAAACGCTGCAAAATTACTGTATGTGAACATAGCCTAAGGCTTCATTTAGATGTCTATTTTTTGGGGGAGAGGTGGGTGGTGAGAATGCTTATGAAATCAGTGTTCTCAATCAGATTTTCATCAATTTGTCAGTTTTTATCATGTTTCCTCAGTTTCTCTCGTATGCAATAAAAAAATTGATGAAGGTTTTCTAACTTCTCCTATCAGTCAGTGAAACAGACAGCACTAGGATGCAGCTGGGATGCCACCCAAATTTTTCACATAACTAAGGATCTGAATGGATGAGTTTGATCCATGATTTGGATCAAAAAAGGAGGACATCTCCATTTTTTGGTAATACAGACACTTGGTCTACAAAAAATCACCGACATGTGAACAGCCCCATAGATTATAATGGCATGGGATTTGTTCTGTTCATGAAAAACACAGATACTTGGAAAAACGCGAAAAATTGAACGTGCGAATAAGGCCTAAGCAGTCTATGCATAAAGGGCTTTGAGGAGTTTTTTAGAGCCATTCAGCTGTAAAAGACACTTGAAAATCGCTCAAAAAAGTTTGAAAGACTCTTTCTATTCATTTCTGTTGAAAAACGACTTGCTGTTCATATGTTCAGTCTTTTGAATGTTTTTTTTGTTTCTGTAAAGACCTATAGAAGAAGCATGTGGTAAACTGACTTATCACACCTTCGTTACCCCATGTCAGCTGCTTTGGTGACATCCATCTTAATATATACTTACCTTGTAATGTCTTCACGTCCTGTTCCGTCCAGATGTGTCTGAATCACAGAATTCCAAGCGGAAGTTCGTCGACCGCCATATTGAGACACCCAAGTGATGGGTGTCTGAATATGGAAACCGCTGGTGGTACCAGCTTCTTGCACAGTACCACCAGCGGAACACCGTCGCGAACACGTCATACACACCGCACACGCTGCTGCCGGGATCAGCCGAATGATTCACTGACAGCCGCCATGTTTGTACAGGAGGAGCACATGCACAGTTTTAATGTGACGCCTGCGCGAATTCCACGCAGGCACAGTGAATCATTCGGCTGATCCCGGTGGTGTTCTCAAACGAGAGAACACATCAGGGAAGAAGACATCACAGGGGTGGAGAGAGAGCAGACAAGGGGGAGAGCACATGGGGTACACAGGTCAAAGAAGAGATCACATGAGAGGAGAAGACAGCAGATGGCGGAGAGAGAAAGCGCACAGGGGGGAGAGAGACAGAGCACAGGGGGGAGACAGCTCAAACAGGACAGCACATGAGGGGAGAACACAGCACAGGAAGGAGAGAGACAGCAGACAAGGGGGATAGCACATGGGGTAGACAGGTCAAAGAAGAGATCACATGAGAGGAGAAGACAGCAGATGGCGGAGAGAGAAAGCGCACAGGGGGGAGAGAGACAGAGCACAGGGGGGAGACAGCTCAAACAGGACAGCACATGAGGGGAGAACACAACACAGGAAGGAGAGAGACAGCAGACAAGGGGGATAGCACATGGGGTAGACAGGTCAAAGAAAAGAGCACAGACTGAGAAGTCAGCACATGGGGGAAAGAGAGAGTGGATAGCTGGGTGAGCACATGGGGGGGGGATTCTCATCGCTGCAAAGCCTGCCCCCATCGTGACATTACTGCCCTCCCGATGCGATAGCATCAGGCCTCCATCTAGTGATATATAAGCCCTTGAATACAAGAATATCAAAAGGGCTATGAAATGATTTTTCCATCATATTGCACTTGTACTAGAAAAACATTTCTCTTTCTATCTGGCCATATTAGTATCAGTAGTAAATAATTTAACGCTGCAAAATAATTTCAAAGAATTGTGTACGGGGTGCGACATGTTGTATACTGACAGCTAGTGAAGTACCATCATTTTATCTATTCTTCTGTAACAAATCCATATCTATGTACACTGATCAAATATTTATCATTTTAATTTACTATAATGTCCATAAAATGTAAAGTACATCGGGATTCGTAAAGAGTAAATCTGTCTCTCGCTGCATGTACTTTCCACCTCTCTATGGTTCATCTGGCCTTCCAGCACATTAAAGACATTACCAAGCAGATATATAAAGAAGAAGTTGTAAAGTAATAAGAAAAAATACTTGTGTCTAATAACAATCATTAAAATGTCCCCTTCTATAGTACATGGCTATGCCCAATGATTTGCAGTACAGATATTATATACTGATGATAATAAAGATTGAACAAATTTGTTTACAAAAAGAAATTGGATTCTCTTAATCGGAACCTGTCAAATGAAAAAACGCTGTTAACCTGCTGATATGGGGTTAATGTGCAGGTTAGGGAGGAAATGAACTTTATTCCTCTCGGCAGCATTTGGGTTTCAGTCAAGGGTTGTGCCGGAGTAGGTTCAGTTGACGCGCCCCCTGGGCCGTGGGGTACCCGGTGCCGGGCCTCTGGTTGCTGGGGGATATCATGGTAGCTGGCCCGGTCCGTGACCCAGGGCGGTCAGTAAAAGGGGAATAGTCTATAGTGGATTTGGAAAGTGTTCGTGACGCCACCTGTGGATTGCAGCTAAAGGGTGCCGCCGCTGCGGAGAAGTCCTCTGGAGCTGGTGTTACGGCAGCAGGGAAGGTGTGGCTCTCCACAGGTAGAGCTAGCTCCAGGGCAGTGTAGGGGTAGATGGTGGATGCTGGGGAGAGATGGCAGGGCAGCCCCAGAGGAAAGACGGACACTCACACGGGGGTAAGCTTCAGTACCTTTACTGGTGATGATGCAGGCACGGTCCAGGGTACTCCACACGAAGGACGCACTTTTGGACTCTCCCCAGTGAGCGGGTATAGGGCCTCCTGAACCCCTGATCCGTGGTTTTTCTCGGTAAGCTTCTGGCCTGCCTGGAACTAGGCCTAGCTTGGTTACTGTCTCTCTCTCCCTTGCACCTGCTGACCTAGTGGTAGGGCCTTCTCTTGGAGATCACTCTCCCTAGACGCTGGGGCCTCCGTGACTCCTAGCCCTGGTACTGTAGTCAGCGTTTGGTGAACCTGGGACCTGTAGTCCTCCAGGGGCTCCGGTGGTTTCTATTGGGTGTAAAGGGTTCCTGTAGGCGCGGACCCGGTGTCCAGTATATATATATCGGGGTGAGCCTGGTATGCTCCTCTGCCCCCTCGCTACTTCTTCCTTCTCCTCTCACCTTTGGCCCACTCAGGGCCCTCACTAGGCCTTCACACGTGCTGTAGGCCTTGGCTCGCCTAAGCACAGCAGCCAGCTTGCTGCCTCTTTGCTGCTCTCTGAGCGTCAGCACGCTCTCAGCTCAACTCTGAGCTCTGTCCCTCTCTGACTGAGAGACTAAACTGAAACTGACCTAACTCAGCTGCCTGGCTCCACCCTCCCTATATATATCCCTATCGGGCTCCCTCTGCTGGTCTGAGGTCGTAGGGTGGAGGTGTGTGAATGTGTAAGGGCCTCTTGTGGAGAAGTCCATCCATGCACCCTTCTGGGTTCCGTGGCACCAGTGCACAGCAGGGCGCCACACAGTCACCGCTCTGTGAATAGAAAGCGGCTGGGGGATGAGATTACAGCCACCAGTCTCTATGCACCGAGTAGTGACTGAACCCGCCAGCGCCAAATAGAGATCTTTTTGCATTGGCCACTGGGGCTATTGTATATTCATACTCCCTGTTCTTCCAGGAAATCTACATGTACATTAAGAGCAATAGACTGACTAAAACCCTATGAATTGTATCAAAGCATCTAATGACCATGTGTAAAGGTGCTTTTGAAGGGAGGAGGAGCAGGGCAGCTGTGATTGGCAGATTCTGGGTTGTCAGCTGTGTATAGAGGTGATGAATCATATGGGGAAACCCATATAATTATCCATCTTTTAACAGGCTATAAAATTGAACTTTTAATCTTTATATTAAAATGTGAATGTAGAGGGTATTAAAATATTATCCCTAATGAGCCAAAATGATAAATAGACTAAAATCTATGACGTTCTGATGGTACCGTAGGGTGTCATCACTAGAGCTGAATGGGATAAATAAATCTCAGCACATGTCCCCCAACTAGTTTCATCCCACAAGTGGCGTCATCAGGGGATGGGATTGTACTGAGTGATCAGTGGAGATACCATAGGATCATACTATGTTCTCCGAGGCCATGCCTGCGTTGCTGAGCTGAAAAATGTTGCAGGGACAGTGTGACAGTGTAGTGTGGCAGAACCGTCACAGCAAGGAAGGTCTTTGAAGAGGCAGAGGTTTCGGTTTCCGGCCCATCATAACATGCCTGAATGGTATATATGGCTTTATAAACATTTTATACTATCTGCTATCAATCTGTTCCAGTTCTTCCTATGTGCTTGTTTGCCTTGATGATTGATGTTTTAAGTGCATGTTAGATATTGACAGCAGCAATGCTTTACAAGTTGCTTCAAGTGATGCTGCTGCAGAGTGGTTCCACATATTGATTAGAATTTTGTTTTCTGTTTTACATTCAATATAAATGAGAAACTGTATTTAAAATAAAATGCTTTCTGTCATTTTATGTGGAAGACAGCGAGTTACTAGGAGGCTTATGATGTAGATTGAAGATAAATTTGTAATAGATGCTTATATATACAGTATATAAATTATCTACATTAATATATAAATATTATTAAGATATAATTAATATAATAAAGAAAAATTAACCAGCACATCAGTTTGGTGGAAAAACATATGGATTCTTTTTATTTTCACATGTGCAATAATACAAGAAGAGTCATAAAATCTCTTGTGTTTTCTTGCAGCTAACGCGTTTTGAACAGCAGTTCTTTACATGTTGGCTTTGAGCAAATGCAAGTGATTTTATGGCTCTTTTTGTGTTATTGCACATGTGGGAATAAAGAATCCATATAATTTTTTAACCAAACAGACATGCTGGTTAATTTTCCTTTCATTCATTGTTAAATGGTGACCATAAATTACTGTGCATCTATAAGAATTTTCATATACAAAGATGGTGAGCTGAGTATATTTTACTGTACTGCATAATTAAATTAGTATATATAGTTGCTATGGTAATGTATGTATATGTATATATATATATATATATATATATATATACAGTACAGACCAAAAGTTTAGACATATCTTCTCATTTAAAGATTTTTCTGTATTTTCATGACTATGAAAATTGTACATTCACACTGAAGGCATCAAAACTATGAATTAACACATGTGGAATTATATACTTAACAAATAAGTGTGAAACAACTGAAAACATGTCTTATATTCTAGGTTCTTCAAAGTAGCTACCTTTTGCTTTGATGACTGCCTTGCACACTCTTGGCATTCTCTTGATGAGCTTCAAGAGGTAGTCACCGGAAATGGTTTTCACTTCACAGGTGTGCCCTGTCAGGTTTAATAAGTGAAATTTCTTGCCTTATAAATGGGTTTGAGACCATCAGTTGTGTTGTGCAGAAGTCAGGTGGATACACAGCTGATAGTCCTATTGAATAGATTGTTAGAATTTGTATTATGGCAAGAAAAAAGCAGCTAAGTAAAGAAAAACGAGTGGCCATCATTACTTTAAGAAATGTAGGTCAGTCAGTCCGAAAAATTGGGCAAACTTTGAATGTGTCCCCAAGTGCAGTTGCAAAAACCATCAAGAGCTAAAAAGAAACTGGCTGACATGAGGACCGCCCCAGGAAAGGAAGACCAAGAGTCACCTCTGCTTCTGAGGATAAGTTTAACCGAGTCACCAGCCTCAGAAATCGCAGGTTAACAGCAGCTCACATTAGAGACCAGGTCAGTGCCACACAGAGTTCTAGCAGCAGACACATCTCTTCAACAACTGTTAAGAGGAGACTTTGTGCAGCAGGCTTTCATGGTAAAATAGCTGCTAGGAAACCACTGCTAAGGACAGTCAACAAGCAGAAGAGACTTGTTTGGGCTAAAGAACACAAGGATTGGATATTAGACCAGTGGAAATCTGTGCTTTGGTCTGATGAGTCCAAATTTGAGATCTTTGGTTCCAACCACCGTTTCTTTGTGCGACGCAGAAAAGGTGAACGGATGGACTCTACATGCCTGGTTCCCACCGTGAAGCATGGAGGAGGTGTGATGGTGTGGGGGTGCTTTGCTGGTGACACTGTTGGGGATTTATTCAAAATTGAAGGCATACTGAACCAGCATGGCTACCACAGCATTTTGCAGCGGCATTCTATTCCATCCGGTTTGCGTTTAGTTGGACCATCATTTATTTTTCAACAGGACAATGTCCCCAAACACACCTCCAGGCTGTGTGAGGGCTATTTGACCAAGAGGGAGAGTGATGGGGTGCTACGCCAGATGACCTGGCCTCCACAGTCACCAGACCTGAACCCAATTGAGATGGTTTGGGGTGAGCTGGACCGCAGAGTGAAGGCAAAAGTGCCAACAAGTGCTAAGCATCTCTGGGAACTCCTTCAAGATTGTTGGAAGACCATTTCCGGTGACTACTGTTATGTTCTGCTACCAAAGCTAAGGAAAGAGAGGAGATCTGTCCCTACTATGAGACTCAGCTGAATCCCTACGATGTAACAGGGAACCTGATCCTGCGATCAGACCTGCTAAAGTCCTAATCTAGTCTGTACGAAGACCTATAGATGTGGGGAGGGAATCCCTACAAGTACTAAGGACTGGGAGGAATATGGGACACCTCCTAACAGAAATAGTAGCAGACAGACGAACAAACAAAATAGATAGAACAAAGAGGTCCGTAGACCAAGCAGACTAACAGAGATAGATACAGAGCACAGGCTAGCTAGAAAGTAGATATACAATGAAGTCCAGCAAAGCCAGAAGGGCGGAGCAGGATTAAATAGGCCAACAAGGTCATGTGACCAGCAAAGGAAAAAAAAAACCTAACAGCAAGGTTCTAACAGTACCCCCCCTTCTAAGAGGATCCTCCGGATCCCCTAGGACCAGGCTTATCAGGAAATCTCCTGTGAAACGCTCTGATAAGTCTGGACGCGGAAACATCATCTGACCTCACCCAAGAGTTATCCTCGGGTCCGAAACCTTTCCAGGCCACAAGATACTGCAAACTACCTCTATACCGTCTAGAGTCAAGGATGCGAGAAATTTCATATTCCCCGTCCTCCACCACCGGAGGAACAGAGGCAGAGGCGTCACCATCCGACACAACAGCTTTTTTTAACAGAGAGACATGAAAGACCGGATTAATTCTCCAGGAGGTAGGAACCTCCAACCTAACAGCAGATTGGTTGACAACCTGAAGCACCTTAAAGGGCCCTACAAACTTGGGACCCAATTTCTTAGAAGGAATCCTCAACCGCAGATTCCTAGAGGACAACCAAACCATGTCACCAACAGCGAACAAAACCTCCTGTCGTTTCCTATCAAAGTAGTCTTTAGATTTTCTGTTGGCCTCCTGAAGATTACCACGCACATCCGTCCAAACTCTTTCCAAATCACCGGAAAAATTCTCCTCCTCAGGCACGGCAGATCCCAACTTGGAGAACGACCCAAACGACGGATGTCTCCCAGAACAACAAAAAAAAGGCGAACAACCAGCAGAAGAAGATGTATGATTGTTCAGAGCAAATTCGGCAAGTGGCAGAAACTCAGACCACCCCTCTTGATTGTCTGCCACAAAACAACGCAAGAACTGCTCAACATCCTGGTTTTTCCTTTCTGTCTGGCCATTAGATTCAGGATGATATCCGGACGAAAACGACAAATGAATTCCCAACCTGTCACAAAAGGCACGCCAAAAACGAGCCACGAACTGAGGACCCCTATCAGAAACAATGTCAGTAGGAACGCCATGAAGTCTGACAATTTCCTTGACAAAGGCCTTAGCGAGAGTTTTAGCGCAGGGCAGTTTGACGAAGGGAACCAAGTGACACATCTTGCTAAAACGGTCCACGACCACCCAGATGACAGTAAAACCCTCAGAGGGGGGAAGGTCAGTTATAAAGTCCATAGCCAAATGTGTCCAAGGAGCACTGGGGACCTCCAAAGGACAAAGCAACCCCGCAGCAGGAGTATGTGAGGACTTAGATCTAGCACATATAGTACATTGGCGCACCCACTTAATGACTTCCTTCTGCCATCCAGGCCACCAAAAACTGCAACCCACCAGTCTCTTGGTCTCAGAGATTCCGGGATGACCTGCCAACCGAGATTCGTGACACTCAACAAACAAATCTCTCCTAAAGGTCCCAGGCACAAACAACCTCCCATGAGGAGTGTTAGATGGGGCATTCTCCTGAGCTTTAAGAATCTCATCTTCCAAAACGGAGTCTAAAGCAGCTATCACAACACCTTCTTGTAAAATGTTTTCCTCTTTCTCAGCACCGACTATGGGAGAAAAACTGCGAGACAAGGCATCCGCCTTAACATTCTTAGTACCAGGGATGTAAGTAACGGAGAAATTAAACCGCGAGAAAAACAGTGCCCACCTAGCCTGACGGGCATTCAGGCGCTTGGCAGCATCAAGATATATCAGATTTTTATGATCCGTAAGAACCTGAACGGGAAATTCCGCACCTTCCAAGAAGTGGCGCCAGTGTTCAAATGCTAGTTTAATAGCCAATAATTCCCGATTACCAATATCGTAATTCAGTTCAGTCTCTGAAAATTTTTTTGAAAAAAAGGCACAGGGATGTAATCCATCCCCGTTATCCTGAGACAATACTGCGCCAACCCCCACAGAGGAAGCATCAACCTCAACCAAAAACGGCCTAGTAACATCAGGCTGCATAAGGATGGGAGCAGAGGTGAACCTCTCCTTGAGATACACAAAAGCTTCGATGGCCTCAGAAGACCACTGAACCGCATCAGCACCTTTCCTGGTGAGATCAGTCAGAGGTTTGACAATACTAGAAAAATTTTTTATGAATTTTCTGTAGTAATTGGCGAAACCCAAAAACCTCTGTATCGATTTCAAACCAATAGGCCTAGGCCATTCCTGCACAGCCTGAACCTTAACCGGATCCATCTCAAAACCTTTGCTGGAGATAATGTAGCCCAAAAAACTAATTCTCTGTACAGCGAACTCACATTTCTCCAGCTTAGCAAAAAGCGAATTGTCCATTAATAACTGTAATACCTCACGCACGCTCCGCCAATGAGACTCCAGATCTGGCGAATAAATCAAAATGTCATCCAAATACACAACCACATTTTTACCGATCAAAGGTCTAAGGATGTCATTAATCAGATTCTGAAAAAATGCAGGAGCATTAGTAAGACCAAAAGGCATAACCAGATTCTCAAAATGACCCACAGGAGTGTTAAAAGCAGTCTTCCATTCATCACCCTCCTTCATGCGCAACAGATTGTATGCCCCCTTAAGGTCAATTTTAGAGAACCACTTGGCCCCCAATAACTGGTTAAACAGATCAGGAATCAATGGCAGTGGGTAAGGATTGCGTACCGTAATTTTGTTAATCTCACGAAAATCCAGACAAGGACGTAAACCGCCGTCCTTTTTTTTTACAAAAAAAAATCCAACCGCCACAGGAGACTTAGAGGGCCTAATGTGACCGGCGGCCAAGCTTGTCTGTATGTATTCCTCCAAAGCCTTCCTCTCAGGAATAGTAAGGTTAAATAAACGACTCTTAGGAAGAGTCGCTCCAGGGACAAATTCAATAGAACAATCATAGTCTCTATGGGGAGGCAAAACCTGCGATTCCTTCTCAGAAAAAACTCTCCAAAAATCCTGAATAGGAACAGGCAATTCTCCCCTATCCAAAGCTGCAATACGCCCGTTACAACACTTGTCATAACATTTATGGCTCCAGGATTTAATTTCACTGGTAGACCAATCCAGTACAGGATTGTGAAATTTTAACCAGGGCAAACCCAATATTACTGGAGAAGGCAAGTTATTCAACACTACCAAATCCAATTTCTCATGGTGAACACCATTAATAGTGAGAGGAAATTCACTGACCTTGAGAGTAATATTCTTCAAAGGGGAGCCATCCACAGAAACCACAGCAATGGGGGATGACAAAGGTTCAGGTTTTAAATTGAGTTTTTCCACGAATCCCCCATCAATTACATTCAGTGTAGACCCGCAATCAACAAACACCCGAAATTCCATTAATTTTTCCTGAGCAATCGTGGAAGCAGCTAAAAATATACCCTTGGAATTTAAACAGGCAATACGGGCGTGACTGACCATTTTTTTTTCTTTCTTCATCCGAAGCTCACAGCCTTTAATCAAATGACCAGATTTTCCGCAATAGAAGCACAAGCCTTGCGAAAAACGACGGTCTTTTTCTTGAGAGCGAGGTGCCACCGATCCAATCTCCATCGGTTCACCACTGTTAGTACACACATTATCATAACCAGAAACTGACATAGCAGAGGATTTGCTCTCATTAACCCTAGCACGCAGTCTTCTATCCACCCGTATAGCTAATTGCATAGCCTGTTGCAAATCCTCAGGTGTAGGATAAGCAACTAGCAGGTCTTTAACCCTTTCACTGAGCCCAGCAAGAAATAGACTTTTCAGAGCAGAATCGTTCCACCCTGTTTGAGTGGACCAACGACGAAAATGTGTACAATATTTTTCCACATTACCCGATCCTTGTTTTAGACGTCTCAACTCAGTCTCAGCTGATGCGACACGGTCAGGATCATCATATAATAGTCCCAAAGCAGAAAAAAAACTATCCACTGATCTGAAGCATGAATCACTAGGTTGCAAAGAAAAGGCCCACTCCTGAGGCTCTTTGCGCAAAAGTGACATTATGAACCCTACGCGCTGGGATTCATCCCCAGAGGACTTAGGTCTCAAACGAAAATACAATAAGCAAGCATTTTTAAATGAAAAAAATTCTCGGTGTTCACCAAAAAATAAATCCGGCAAACATACCTTAGGCTCCAAGAAATGTGCTCCAGGACAGTTACTCACGTGCTGACGGAGCTCGGCCACCTCCAGAGAGAGTCCCTGCAGGCGATGAGCCAAATCCTGAACCGACACCATGATGGAACAGAAAAATCTTTCCTTAGAGAATTTGCAGGCTGGACTTACTGTTATGTTCTGCTACCAAAGCTAAGGAAAGAGAGGAGATCTGTCCCTACTATGAGACTCAGCTGAATCCCTACGATGTAACAGGGAACCTGATCCTGCGATCAGACCTGCTAAAGTCCTAATCTAGTCTGTACGAAGACCTATAGATGTGGGGAGGGAATCCCTACAAGTACTAAGGACTGGGAGGAATATGGGACACCTCCTAACAGAAATAGTAGCAGACAGACGAACAAACAAAATAGATAGAACAAAGAGGTCCGTAGACCAAGCAAACTAACAGAGATAGATACAGAGCACAGGCTAGCTAGAAAGTAGATATACAATGAAGTCCAGCAAAGCCAGAAGGGCGGAGCAGGATTAAATAGGCCAACAAGGTCATGTGACCAGCAAAGGAAAAAAAAAACCTAACAGCAAGGTTCTAACAACTACCTCTTGAAGCTCATCAAGAGAATGCCAAGAGTGTGCAAAGCAGTCATCAAAACAAAATATGGCTACTTTGAAGAACCTAGAATATAAGACATATTTTCAGTTGTTTCACACTTTTATGTTAAGTATATAATTCCACATGTGTTAATTCATACTGTTGATGCCTTCAGTGTGAATGTACAAATTTCAAAGTCATGAAAATACAGAAAAATCTTTAAATCAAAAGGTGTGTCCAAACTTTTGGTCTATACTGTATATATATATATATATATACAGTATATATATATACTGGGGTATATATAGTAGATGGCCTCTGTCCAACTCCTTGCTGTCCAACATCCCATTATGTATTTCTACCAAATCTTGAGTAAATTTTGAGCCATGAAATATTTAGAACTACTTTGACGGTAGCAGAGAGCTCACCAACCACCTGCACAGGTCACAGATATGGTGTGTCCACCCCTGGTAGTAAATATATCTACAGAATATACTTAAAGGGCTTGGACCCTTTCGAATATAATTTGTCCTTTATTGCATCTTGTTTAAAAAGAAGAAAACGTAAAATAATAATAATTTTATTCATATTCCACAGCACTTTACAATTAAACACTATACTTGCCTTCTTCGCCGCAGTTCCCAGTATCAGGCATGGGCTGCGGCGATGACGTCATGTCGGCAGCACAACAGCCAATCAGTGATCTCAGCGGCTCGGAGCTTGGTGCTCCATCTACCCTCGAATGCCCCTCTCAGAGTCGCAGAGCTCATTGATTGGCTGACGCACTCTCAAGGTGACATGAACACATACCGGTAGCAGCGTCAGAGAAATTGCCGGTGGACCTGGGAAAGGTGAATACAGTGTTTTTTGTTTTTATTGAACAAAATGAAGCAAGGGAAAAAAAATGATATATGACAGTGAACAATCCCTTAAAAGAATCTATATGTCTTAGTTAACTACCTTCTATTTTAATTATTCCACAATGTGTCATACATGATCACTGTATAAAGTGCATGTGTGATCGCGTAGTATAAATGACTGAGCAATGCTGCAAAAGTAAATAATGTATGTAAATCTGAGACAGATGAATGAGATAGAGAATTATATCAAATAGAGTAATGCCTATATTAAAGCAGTGGACCTGCAATTCTGAGGTGAGCCACTGTGTGTCGCTGTTGCCCACTATGGTGACATTGTTAGACGTGCAGGACCGTTGGAGTTTCCAGTAAATACAGGGAGCAGACTACAGAAAGACATCCTCCTCTGATACACGGGATCGTAAGGCTCACAAACACAGTGGCTGCTACACTTCATCCTGATCCATCACCCGTAGACGTGGAGGAGATTTCTGCTGTACTTTGGGGACAGATCACAACTTTTCACAATGGTTTTCCAGGAAGTCAGGGGCAGAAGAAGTTGGAGTACAATGGAACGGCAAGTAATATGCATTGTGTTACTCTGTTGTGGGCTTCAGGCTATTTCTGCTCAGCTTCGTTATTCTATTCCGGAAGAGACAAAGAAAGGCTTTTTGGTGGGGACTATTGCTAAGGACTTGGGTTTGAATGTCAAGCAGTTGGCAATGAGGAAATTTCGCCTCTCCTCTGTAGATGCAGAGAATTTCTTTCATGTTAACCTAGAAGATGGCAACCTCTATGTCTCAGACAGGATAGACCGGGAGACTATTTGCGAGACGGCATCCAGTTGTTTCCTAAGCCTGGAAGCTGTGGCCGAAAATCCTTTGTCTGTGTTTCCAGTGATGGTTGAAATCCAGGATATTAATGATAATCCTCCTGTGTTTTCCAAGAGCGTTATTAATTTAGAAATAAGTGAATTGACCCATCCCGGTACAAAATTTGTACTTGTAAATGCAGTGGATCTAGATGCTGGAATTAACTCTTTGCAAAGCTACAAAATCTCTGAAAACAATTATTTCAATCTGCGTGAAAAAATAAGTAACGACGGAAGAAGATACCCAGAGCTGGTGTTACAGAAGATGCTGGACAGAGAACAGCAGTCCTCTTATGAAATTATTCTAACAGCTCTAGATGGAGGTCAGCCTATAAAGACGGGGACAGCTGTCATTAAAATAAGCGTCAGCGATATCAATGATAATCCTCCATTATTCACAAAAGAGCTGTACCAGGTGAGCATGGCCGAAAATGCCCCTGTCAGTTCCCTGGTGTTGCAACTAGATGCGACCGATGGAGATGAAGGTATAAATGGACAGATTACCTATTCCTTCAGCCACATCAACAAAATAGCTCAACAGATTTTCTCAATAGATCTCAAGACTGGAGAAATTAGAACAAAGGGTCGTCTGGATTTCGAGACTACCAAGAGCTATGACATGATCATTGAAGCCGAAGATGGAGGAGGCCTAGTCTCTCATGCCAAGGTGGTTGTGAAGATCATTGATGCAAATGACAATGCTCCTGAGATCATCCTGTCATCCATCTCCAACGCGTTACCAGAAGACGCATTACCGGGGACACTGGTGGCACTTATTAACATACGTGATGTGGACTCGGGAGCAAATGGAGATATCTCCTGTAAACTCACAGGCTCATTGCCTTTTGAAATAATGTCGTCATCTAGCAATTATTATAGACTCCAAACATCAAATACCTTGGACAGAGAAGATAATGACGTCTACAACATTACAATAACGGCCACAGATAGAGGATCTCCTCCTCTGTCCACCACTAAAACCATTAGGCTGGAGGTAACAGATGTGAATGATAATGCCCCTGTTTTTGACCAATTAAGGTATGATGTGTACGTATCAGAAAATAAAGCAGCAGGTTTGTCACTCTTTTCAGTACAGGCATCTGATCTGGACCTTAATGATAACAGTAAAATTAAGTATTCTATCATCAACGGCAATATAGGTGATGTACCAGTATCATCGTACCTTTCCATTAACTCTGAAACTGGAGACCTTTATGCTCAACGACTATTTGACTACGAACAGTTGCGGGAGCTTGAAGTGCAAATAATGGCTGAAGATAATGGAAGTCCTCGATTGTCCAGCACTGTTTCCACAAGAATTTACATTATAGATCAAAATGATAATCATCCCAAGATCCTGTATCCCTCCAGTGGAAGAGGTGGGACAGCACAGTATGAGACAGTCCCTCGTTCTTCTCAGAAAGGTTATTTAGTAACCAAAGTGGTGGCAGTAGATGCTGATTCTGGCCACAATGCCTGGCTCTCGTATGAGTTCCTGAGCAGTCCAGAACCATCATCCTTCACGATTGGCCGATACAGTGGTGAGATCAGAACATCACGTACTTTTGAAGAGAAAGACCCATTGAAACACTCTGTAGTAGTGATGGTGAAGGACCATGGAAAGCCTCCTCTTTCTGCCACTGTGACCCTAAATCTAGTAATCGCAGAAAATTTTCAACAAGATATTTCAAAGATAAATACCGAATCGCAGACCTCAGACTTTTCATCCAACATGAACATCTATTTAGTAATAGCTTTGGCAGCCATATCTTTTCTGTTTACGTTGACTGTTATGGCTGCAATTATATCCAGATGGAGGAGATCAAAGTCAAGTCATCCTAAAACATTTGGCTACCTAACAGCAGATATGTATTCTCAGGTTGGACCACGATTTCCAGTGAACTATGCAGCATCAACTCTGCCCTATCCATGTGATATGTCTATAGCTGTGGACTCAACTGAAAACGAGTTTGCATTTCTCAAACCAGCACAGATTGCTCCAACAGAGAATCCGATCGAGTCTGACGATTCCGGTATTGGGATTAACGCTTTAAGTGACACGTCATCAACGGATCTGATTAAACAGGTAACAATAATTACAACTGCATGTGAATAAAATATATGTATAGACCAATATAAAGCTTACATACATAGGGGCAGATCAGTGTATTTATACTAGTTCTCTGCCAGTCACTTTTTTAACATGTCCGAAAATTTCTCTGAAACTTTTCTAATTAGAGTGGAATAAAGATGAACGATGGTCCAAGCAACCCGACGTAGTTTTAAGTCCGCACCACGTAGAGAAGGATTGTTATACTGTTACACATTACGAATCCAGTGAGCCAAGACCTGTCCTACAATCTATTATAACCCAAAACATCCTAATTGTTCTACATGCCAGGTTACAAGTATGTGACTAAACTTGTCTATCACTTTTAGTGAACATTCACAATGTCATCTAGTTTGGGAAGTCTCAATATGAGGCCATGTGCCCACGTAGCGTTTTTGTAGTGTTTTTGCGGCGTTTTTACGGCTGCGAAAACGCTTGTAAAACAGTCTGCCGTGCAAAGCAATGGGAATTTGGATGAGCTGTGCACATGATGCACTAATTCGCATTGCGTTGCAAAATGCAGCATGACCATTTCTACTGCTATTACGCTGCAAATTCACGGCCATTGAGGAACATTGAAACGCAGCAAACCTGCAGGTTTATGTGGATTTGCTGCGTTCCAATTAAATTCAATGGCCGCGAATTTGCAGCGTAATCGCGGTGCGTGTGGTACCCGGGATGAAGAGGAAACTACAACTCCTCTTCATCCTGGCTACCACGCGGTGAAAAAAAAAAAAAAAAAAAGTTCAAAATAAAAGAAACCTGTATATTCACCTCTCCGGCAGCCCCCGGTCTGCTCCCGGCCACGTCCTCCCTCCTTGGCGTCCCGCGGTGTACTGTCAGGACCTGCGGTGACATCATTTAGTCACCTGATGGTCACGCGACTGCTGACGTCGGCGGTCAGGTGATGGTCGCGTGACCATCAGCTGACTAAATGACGTCACCGCAGGTCCTGACAGTACACTGCAGGATGCCGAAGAGAGAGGACGCAGCCGGGAGCAGACTGGAGGAGACCAGAGAGGTGAGTATACAGGGTTTTTTTCATTTTTAACGTTTTAATTCTCTTTTTTTTACTATAAATGCTGCATTTAAAGCATCAGTTGTTCACACATTATAAATACATGCCGGTTACACGGATTTATATTGTGTGACCAACTTGTCAAGCACTTTTCCCAGTGATGCTCAAAATCGCTTGGAAAACTGCTTGAAAAAACGCATGCGAAAACGCATGTAAAAACGCTGAAAAAAACGCTTCTCTCTGGCAGAAAAAAACTCATGTAAATCTGCATGCGTTTTGTTCTGCCAGAGAGAGGCAAAAAGGCTCTGCATCAAATCTGCTATGTGGGCACATAGCCTTAGGCTTCACAAGGGTCAGGTAGCTGCTGGTGCTTGCACAGTATCTTACTGAATCTGTTGGTACAGTTTCTTATCTATAGTCTAGATCACTGAAAATGTGATGTAGTCGCAATAGAAAATGGTCTCTGCTGTAGCGCTGATGTTTTGAAAATGTACCTAAAATCTAATGTGTAATGATTATGCTAAAAAATGTTAATAATTTTAAGAAGATAACATGACAATAGGGGAGAGGTAATCTGTGTTTTTATAGGTCATTCATGGACATGGAGTGCAAACATGCATTATAGCCAGAAGTGAGCCAGGGGTGGACGTACCATTGGTGCAACCTGTGCAGCTGCAAAGTGGCCCAAGAGATAAGGGGGCCAACATCTGGTTTCAAAGGACCAAGCAGCTTCTGTCACAAACACATTATTGGGCTGCAAAGGGCCCATAACATATTATTGCACATGGGCCCTCTTCTGTCTGTGTCCGCCACTGAAGTGATCATACTGTGATATGAGATCATATTAGGCTAATGTCACACTGACAAACAAAATAAAAAGGAATGTCCGGTGAAAAGAAGTTATCACTTATCCAGAGGATAGGTGATAACTTGTTGATCAGTGGGTTGTGACCTGCACTGAGCATCAGAATGGAGTGGCAATACCCATGCTCGACCACCCCTAAATTCGTTCCCTATGGGGCCGCCATGCACTGCACACTGTCTTTTCTGGCATCCCCATAGAGAATGAATGGAGAGACAGTCGGACATTCAAACTGCTTGTAACAGGGATAAAAGTGCCCCATCGAGGATAAAATTCTTCATTCTGTGGGTCCCAGCAGTTGGACCCCCACCAATCAGTAAGTTATCACCTATTTTGAAGATAGATGACGACTCGTTTTCACTGAACAACTCCTGTAATGTCAAAAATGGATCAGTTGCATAAGTGATGCAAACAGAAGCAGAGGGATCCATTGAATCTTATAGGGTCTGTCTCAGGTCTTACATAGGAAAGAATGTTCTGCATGATGCAGTTTTTTCTCCATTTTGAATAAAGGAAGCATGATAGACCCCTGAATAATCAATGGGGTCCCTCTGCTTCCATTTGCATCAGTTATGCAATGGCTCTGTCTTTTATATGAATTCTTGTTTGTTCCTAAAAACAGGGGTCCAAGGGATATTTTTTCTCCTGGCGGAGATTGACATGTCAAGCCTGACATGCCAATGTGAGGAGACTTTTCAGCCGCATTGCTCCTCTGGGAAATTTGCAGAGACAATTTGCATATTTCCTAAAAACAGAAAAGACAAGTAGATTGTCCAAACGCAAGTGTGAACGTACAATAGCTGAACCGATACTATCAGGAAAACCGACCTGGTTGTCCATTCCAACCTATCTCAGAAAAGTGTCATATTTTGTTTTCTAAGTTTAAAAGATTAAAGCTGAGCTCTGATTGGTTGGTATAGACTAAAGACAAAGTTAGCCAGAAACAGCCCAATAACAAAAAAAAAAGTGGAATAAACCTGCAGGGCACGATGTGGATACAATGCAAAAAATAATATTCACACTTATAAATTTGAAGTTAATTTTAATCAAATTGTGAGCATCAATCTGCCAATGATAATGGAGTCCTACACTAAGCAGACTCTGAACCTCCAGGGCAGGTGGGATAGTCTTTTGTGGTTGATATAAGCAGCCATGCACATATATTTGTGGACCCATTTGTAAATTTATTGTTTTGTTTCCTTATTGAGTCATTTCACAAGAATAATATGAAAACTAATTGATATTGTACATTAAGAGCATTTAATAATTAGCGTCAAACATTTAAAATCATAAAATGATATAACTTTTTCCTAATGAATAGATGATGGACATGTGTCTTTTTTCATCCGTATTACCTCTGTAGCTAATACACGCTATGGTTTGGCTTCTGTATGTGATTTCTTTTAGCGATAATGTTTTGATACTGTCATAGTTAGGTGTATGGCATTTGTGATAGATAGGTATATTATTTTTTTCTTGTTTACTACAGGACATGTAATGCCGCATTCTGCCGTCAGTCAGCTCTTTGTTTTTGGCTTAAGGTCCATCTTGATTATTTTTGTAATCTGATCATTTAACAAAGATCAGGAGGCTTTGTTGATGTTTTCGGGGAGAGATTAGTACCTTTGTTGCTATGTGAAAAGCATCCGCCGGAAAAGTAGATGTTGTTATTCTCCTGCTGTTTAGGATTTCACCACTAGATGGCAACATGATTTCTCCTCTTGAAAACTCTATTGTTACAATTCAGTGTGTGCGAGCAGCGCACTAAAGTGACAGCAGTTCAGGAAAGCAGATCTGCCAAGCACATTGGAAAAGACAGAGCCGCTCTACGCTCTCTCGCGTCTCCTTCATTGTATTTTCTCACGTTTCATCGCCTTTCATCCTGAAAAATTTACCAATGGAGCAGAAAGGAGTCTACAGTTCCGGGCACTGGCAAGTAACAGGTTTATTTTTTGTCAGTATCTTGAAGCTAGCTTCTACACAGCTGAGATATTCTTTACTTGAAGAGTCGGAGCCTGGGATGTTAGTAGGCAACGTTGCTAAGGATCTGGGATTAAACACAGCGGGGATTTCAGAACGAGCTCTGAGGCTGGGGTCTGAACAAAGCCAGCAATACTTTGCTCTCAATCTAGAGACTGGAGAAATTATAGTAAGGAGTAGAATAGACAGAGAAAAATTATGTGGCACAAATGTAAACTGTGCTCTGCCTGTGGAAATTGTTCTTGAGAAGCCTCTGGAACTTCATCGATTGGAAATAGAAATTCTGGATATGAATGATAACTCGCCTGGTTTTCAGAATGCAGAACGTGCCATAAAAATGACAGAGCTAGCCGCAGTGGGTACCAGATTCCCTCTAGAAAGGGCTCAAGATCCTGATCTGGGTATCAACTCCTTGAGCTCCTACAAGTTAAGTCAAAGCAAATATTTTTCTTTAAATGTACAGACGCGGAAAAATGAAAGACCCTCCCCTGTGCTTGTTCTAGAAAAAGCTCTGGATAGGGAAGAACAAGGGGAGCACAAATTGGTCCTGACTGCCTTTGATAGTGGCAGTCCACCTAGATCTGGAACATGTTTAATCACTATTGTTGTGATAGATCAGAATGACAATGCCCCGGTTTTTGATAATGCGTTTTATAAGATTAGCTTAAAAGAAGATGTGCCATTAAATACTCTTGTAATAAGGCTGAATGCAACAGATAAGGATGAAGGCCCAAACGGGGAGATTCGATATACCTTTGAAGATATATCATCAGAGGATATAACCAATGTATTTAGCTTGGACAGTAAAACAGGAGATATACGACTTAAGGGACAACTGGATTATGAAAAGCATCATTCTTATGAAATCTCTGTTAAGGCTCTGGATCACGGGACGCCAGAAATGGAAGGACATTGTGTAATTCAAGTGGATATTGAAGATGTCAACGATAATGCTCCTGAAATTCTTATCTCTTCTTTGGTATCATCCATTCCAGAGGATACCCCTCCAGGAACCACTGTGGGACTCTTAAGAGTTAGTGACCAAGATAGTGGAAAAAACGGGGAAGTACACTTAGAAATTTCTCCAGATCTTCCATTTACTATCACATCCACCCAAAACCATTATTCCTTTGTTACACATGGATTTCTGGACAGAGAACATGCGAGTCAATACACAATTATTCTTCAGGCGACAGATTTGGGAGATCCCCAACTTAAGACACAAACGGCATTAAACATAACTGTTACAGACGTCAATGATAACCCACCAAGCTTCGAAAGATCAGTGGTCAATGTGGAGGTAAAAGAAAACAATAAGCCGGGAGCGTTACTTTGTACTGTCTCAGCATCTGACAAGGATTTTGGAGAAAATGCACAGATCACTTACTCCATAATTAACAGTCTCATCAATGGGTCCCCGGCCATGTCCTTTATCTACATGGACACTCAGAATGGGAACATTTATGCCCAGCAATCATTTGATTATGAACAAGCTCAGGTTCTTCAATTCACAATCAGAGCGGAGGATTCTGGAACTCCAAAATTATCATCTAACAGTACAGTCTATTTGCACATTCTGGACGAAAATGACAATCACCCTTCAATACTTTATCCTGGAAATTCGCGACATGTTCCAGCGCAGCAGCCGGTTCCAAGATCTCTTGCAGCTGGTTCTTTGATAACTAAAGTCGTAGCGATCGATGCCGATTCTGGATACAATGCATGGCTCAGCTACAACATCGCTAAAGCAACAGATCTCTCATTATTTAAAATTGCTCCCCACACCGGTGAAGTCCGATTGGCTCGAGGCTTCCAAGAGACAGATCCACCAATACAAAACCTCTGTATCGTGGTGAAAGATAATGGGACACCTGCATTGTCTTCTACAGCCACCTTAGTGATTTCTCTAGAAGATGGCTCATCCAAAGAAAGTCGTTATTCTGCAGATCTACAGTCTGACGCCAAACAAACCCCCAATGTAACTATGTATCTTATTATTTCTCTCGTTGCCATCAGCGTAGTATCTTTTGTAACATTGATTATTTTGCTGACGAAATGTCTTAGGAACAAACGGCAAATGACCAACCCTGAAATGAATAACTATATCGGCCATACACACAAAACTTTACAGCTGAACCCCAATAGCACGCTCAGGTACATGGAGGTGTCTATGATGCCAGGAAGTCTACAAAACCAATACCCTAAGACAGGTGCTACGTCAGATATTAATAGGGACACGCTAAACATGATGAAGTCTTTGAACTTTCCGCAGTTAAAGCAACTTGTCAATGAAAGTGATGATGTTATTTCCGGGCAGTTTGAGTGGCGGGACACAGTTCAGGTGAGATAGGACCTAGTTTGGGTTTTGTATGTTGCATAGTTGAATGGTAACAAGTTCATATGCTGCTGTTGCTTTTATACTTATAGGCACACTTTATAAAGTGCAATATTTATATAGATGGACAAAAATTCTATTCTGTTATATGATGATTGTTTTTTATTGGATTTTCCTCAAAGTAGTCAGATCGACATAATCGAAAGCACAAACTAGAAAAGAGCCCGAGGCAGCTATTTCTAGATTTTACATTCCATATACAGTACGCAGATCCACCAGAGGGCAGCACATTTCCCATTTATTACATGAACTTCAGCGCACTGAGATACTTTATTCAATGTCTGGGATAATGCCAAGATTTGCAGACTCCTATTCAGCAAAAAAACAGCTGAAAATTTTATATTTTTTTAATTATTTTGAATGACGCAGTAGTAAATGATGTTGTGCACTACTTTTTCTAAAGTTCAATTGACACATTCCTAATTTTTGCTTTTTTACATTGCTACTTTTTAAGTGCTTTCAAAAGCTTTTTACAATTTTTCTTTGATACATGTGGTTAATTATCTGAATGCTTTGCTACTCTGTCACATTTGGGACTGTAAAATTAACTGTTAAAGTCCTGTATATGCTGGTGTGATTTTCTCTCCTCCCCATATTCCAGTTTAGTAATCTCCATGTCCATATTCTGTAGAAGAGAATGCACAGCTGACATTACAATGTAAACCCTGTACATATTTCAGATATGGGCTGGGTTCATGTACATTTAAATGTGGATTCAGAAGGACATATCATTGTACCAGGGAAGACATTGAAATAATGGGCCTGCAGATCTCCACCATAGTTTGGAAATGGCAAGTAATAATTCTATTTTTTTCTTCTGGATCTTCTAAAAACCTTCAATATTCAGTGTTGGAGGAGGTAGAAGTAGGCACCTTAGTTGGCAATATAACCGATGACTTGGGTCTACCAACAGCTATTATGTCTGAGCGTAGGGTACAGCTAAAATCATCAGGTTTTGGTCAGTATTTTGCTGTGGACCAACACAATGGTACTTTCTTTGTAAATCGAACTATAGATAGAGAAAGTGTGTGTGGATCTACCTTACAATGTTTAATGACGGTGGAAGTCGTGCTTGAAAAGCCTTTGGAGTTGCATAGAGCGGAAGTTGAAATTTTAGATATAAATGACAATTCTCCTATGTTCTCAAGCTCAGAGCAGGTGATAAAAATAACAGAGATATTTGCATATCCAGGTGCCAGGTTCCCTTTAGAAGAAGCGCAAGATCGAGATTCAGGCATCAATGGGGTTAGGCAATATAGTTTAAGTCCACACATGTACTTTTCACTGTCCACAAGAAGTCCAAATGATGGTGCTCGGTCTCCAGAGCTGGTCATAGAGAAGGCTCTGGACAGAGAAGAGAGAGGGGACTATCAGCTCATCCTCACTGCCTTCGATGGTGGAGATCCTCCGAAGTCCGGGACAGCACAAATACACATCATTATTATAGATTTCAATGACAATGCTCCTGCTTTTCAACAGACATTTTACAAAATTAAGGTAGCGGAAAATCTACCAGAGGACACCCCACTAATTCAGCTAAATGCCTCTGATTTGGATGAGGGCGTGAATGCTGAAATAGAATACTTTTTTGATGGTCGCACACCAGTCTCTGTTAGACAGTTATTCTCTCTTCATCCAAACACGGGAATTATTAGGACAAATGCAATTATTGATTTTGAGACCTCTGACTTCTATGAGATAACTGTACGAGCGAAAGACAAAGGAATACCACAAATGGAGGGCAGCTGCATCGTTCAGATAGCAATTGAGGATGTCAATGATCATGTGCCACAGATATTGCTGACGTCCCTGTTGGGTGAAATTCCTGAGGACACCATTGTTGGAACAACTATTGGACTTTTTTCTATACTTGACATGGATTCAGGAAAAAATGGAGAAGTACAACTAGCTTTGTCACATGATGGACCATTTCAAGTCAAGTCATTCAAGGACCACTATGCTTTAATTGTAGATAACCCCCTTGATAGAGAAGATGTTTCGCTATACGAAATAATGTTGACTGCCGAGGATATGGGATCTCCATCACTGTCATCCAAGATTACAATTACAGTTAATATTTCTGATGTTAATGATAATCCACCAATGTTCTTAAATGAAGATTTCAATACATTTATTCCTGAAAACAATGAACCTGGGCATTCACTATATACGTTATCCGCTTTTGATCGAGATGAAGGCACTAACGCCAAATTTACCTATTCTGTAGCTGAATACCAGTTGGGAAGTTTACCGATCTCGTCATTCATTGCAATCAACCCAATAAGTGGAGTTATTTATGCTACGAGTTCATTTGACTGTGAACAGGTTAATGTTTTAGAAATTGTTGTTCAGGTGGAGGATGATGGAAATCCAAAACTGTTGACCAATACGACTTTGTATGTTTTTATTTTGGATATGAACGATAACCCTCCAAAACTGCTATACCCAAAGTTTTCTAGAGAGCTAAATATCTCAAAAACTGTGCCGGTGGGTTACTTGGTCACTAAAGTGTCCGCAGTGGATTCAGATTCTGGCCAAAATGCTTTGTTATCATATAGTTTTGTGGAACCTGCCAATGGTTTCCCCTTCAATATATCCTCTCATTCTGGAGAAATTAAAACTGTCCGGAATTTCTTGCCAAGTGATGAATCCCAACAGAAGCTTGTGTTATCAATCAGCGATAAGGGACAGCCATCTTTGTCCATTACTGTTACGCTACTTGTGGCCTTAGTGAACAACGCTGATAGCTCCAGAACATCCTTTTCTCTTCTGTATTCTGGAAACGGCACTGACATACTGTTGTACCTAGTCATTTCACTGGTGGCCATTACCTTGGCATTTTTGGTGACTTTGATGCTGTTGGTAGTAAAATGTTTTAAGAAAGACTTGCACGTGTGCCAATATCCATGCTGGTTCTTAAATGCATCAAATCCAGACATCTGCCATGGGATACAGCAACCAGCACTGTATTTCAACATGGATGGCACACTAAAGTACATGGAAGTTAGGACAGATTCAGCCAATCCAGAAAGCCAATGCTACAGAACATATTTTTCACAAGGAGCTGAAAATATCAATCTCACACTTCTGAAGCCTTTCACAATTCCTTCAATGGGAGAGATGCTTGACAAAACCAAAACTACAGAAGTGAATAACATGAGAGTTGCTTCTCAGGTAAGAATGATCCCATTTTTTATTACTTTGTCTGCTTTTTATTTTGTGATATTGGGCTTATCTATTCGTTTTTTAATGCCTATCAAGTGCTACCTTTTGTAGGGTATAACTGCAATTCTGCATTGTGTATATTAATTTACTTATGCATAACACCCACCTATAACAGATTTCTTCTATTCTGTTTGGCTCAGTAATGATCTATGCAAACATGTTACAGAAAACTGATTTGCATAAATCTCCCAGAGTGCAAAGCCTGAAGACTTTTCAACTCAGCTCATTTTTCTAATAAGGCAATGTTGAAGGTAGAAATAATTTTTAAGGTTTTTTTAACATATTTAATGTTTTTTATTATTGAATTATTATTGGATACTGTATTTTTTTTCCTGCAGAATTATAAAGTAATATCCTGTTACTGCATTAGACAAAAGATGGCAAAACCTCTGATTTTATCTGGATTGTCCAAACATATAATGTGTATGGGGGCCTCCAAACTTTCCCCCAATAGATAATGTCAGGGGAGCTGCTACTTTTGTTCTCCCCAGAGATAAGCCATTGCCAAAGGAATCCGCGGAGGCTCTCTCATAAAGAACATAGACAAGTCGAACCTTTATAAGGGAGAGATGGGTGTCACCCGAAGAGATAACAGCTATCCAATATGTATGAGGGCCTTTAAAGGGAATCTGATGTAGTTGGAGAGACCGATTCCAGTGATGTATCACTTACTGAGCTGCTTGCCGCAATTTTGATAAAATCAGTATTTTCTCTGCTGCTAATCTAGCAGTTCTCTGAATCCTGAGCTCTTTATATCCCACCTACATCACTGATTGCCAGCTCTCTGCATAGGCAGAAAACTGACACTCAGTGGTGGGGGCGGGGTTATATAGAGGTCATGAATATGGAAGACTATAAGCTATGCATTTGCAAGTCCTCTAATGATCTCCTACTGATAAAACAGTGATTTTATCAAAGAACAGCAAGTAGCCCAGTAAGTAACACATTGCTGGAATTGGTGTCTCTGTGCCAACATTATGCTGCTCTCAGATTAGGTAGCAAAAACCTGCTGACAGATTCCCTTGAAGCATAAGAGGAAAACATTGCATGCAACATTTTGTCTCTCACAAGTGGTGTCACTTATCCTGTTTTCATTTTAAGAAAAAAAATTACGTAAAGTGTGAAAAAGTCTAATCATGGTCACTGTCAGTTTCTCGCTCAATGATCAGTAAGAAAGTACTATGTGGACAATGCGGTGGCTTTAGCATTTTTCATCAGTGGCTTCATTAATCTCATAGCTTTTGCAGGTACTGTAAAATGCAGCTTTTAATTTTCATAAAAAAACGCTTAAAAACGCTGCAAAAGTGCCGCACCTTGCAGTGATGTGTCCTGGGTTTGACTCCAACCATGTAGTTTGGATGCTTTTCTGTGTATGGTGGGTCTCGTGTGTGTGTATCCGAATGTGGATTATTACTGGTGTAAATTGTGACAATCTCAGTGTACTGCTGCTGAATGCAGTATTTCTGTCTTTAGCGATAACTCTCACTATCACTGGCTTATTATCCAGGCTGTGATTTACTATTACTCAGCCCTCGCTTCTGTTCCTGTGTAATAATAGAATAGCTAACAGATTGATTCATAGTTCAGTTCCTTCCAACATCTGAGAACAGGTTAGATCACCCTCTCCTACAAGTAAGAGTAGGCGGCATTAGGTCATAGCAACAGCAGATAAGTCTTCTAAACCTCTTATATGTACAGCTGGGATATACACAAGTCTTCCAAGATCATGGGTCCTGCAGTCCAGACAACTAGTGACGAGCGAGCATGCTCTTTACTCAAGATTTACGAGCATACTCGGGTGTTTTCCGAGTATCTTCAGCGTGTTCGAATGTTATGTTTGAGTCACTTTGTGCTCATGACTTGCAACTGTTTGACAGCTTTAATACATGTGAGGAATGCCTGCTTGTTAGGCATTCCTCGCATATATTAAAGTTGTCAAACAGTTGCAAATCATGCACACACAGTGACTCAAACATAACATTTGAGCACGCCGCAAATACTCGGTGAGCACCCGAGCATGATCGCCGAAAGGGTTAACATATATATATATACAGTATATATATATATATATATATATATATATATATATATATATATATATATACAGTACAGACCAAAAGTTTGGACACACCTTCTCATTTAAAGATTTTTCTGTATTTTCATGACTATGAAAATTGTACATTCACACTGAAGGCATCAAAACTATGAATTAACACATGTGGAATTATATACTTATCAAAAAAGTGTGAAACAACTGAAAATATGTCTTATATTCTAGGTTCTTCAAAGTAGCCACCTTTTGCTTTGATGACTGCTTTGCACACTCTTGGCATTCTCTTGATGAGCTTCAAGAGGTAGTCACTGGAAATGGTTTTCACTTCACAGGTGTGCCCTGTCAGGTTTAATAAGTGGGATTTCTTGCCTTTTAAATGGGGTTGGGACCATCAGTTGTGTTGTGCAGAAGTCAGGTGGATACACAGCTGATAGTCCTACCGAATAGACTGTTAGAATTTATATTATGGCAAGAAAAAAGCAGCTAAGTAAAGAAAAACGAGTGGCCATCATTACTTTAAGAAATGAAGGTCAGTCAGTCCAAAAAATTGGGAAAACTTTGAAAGTGTCCCCAAGTGCAGTTGCAAAAACCATCAAGCGCTACAAAGAAACTGGCTGACATGAGGACCGCCCCAGGAAAGGAAGACCAAGAGTCACCTCTGCTTCTGAGGATAAGTTTATCCAAGTCACCAGCCTCAGAAATCGCAGGTTAACTGCAGCTCAGATTAGAGACCAGGTCAATGCCATACAGAGTTCTAGCAGCAGACACATCTCTACAACAACTGTTAAGAGGAGACTTTGTGCAGCAGGCCTTCATGGTAAAATAGCTGCTAGGAAACCACTGCTAAGGACAGGCAACAACCAGAAGAGACTTGTTTGGGCTAAAGAACACAAGGAATGGACATTAGACCAGTGGAAATCTGGGCTTTGGTCTGATGAGTCCAAATTTGAGATCTTTGGTTCCAACCACCGTGTCTTTGTGCGACGCAGAAAAGGTGATCGGATGAACTCTACATGCCTGGCTCCCACCGTGAAGCATGGAGGAGGAGGTGTGATGGTGTGGGGGTGCTTTGCTGGTGACACTGTTGGGGATTTATTCAAAATTGAAGGCATACTGAACCAGCATGGCTACCACAGCATCTTGCAGCGGCATGCTATTCCATCCGGTTTGTGTTTAGTTGGACAATCAATTATTTTTCAACAGGACAATGACCTCAAACACACCTCCAGGCTGTGTAAGGGCTATTTGACCAAGAAGGAGAGTGATGGGGTGCTACGCCAGATGACCTGGCCTCCACAGTCACCAGACCTGAACCCAATCGAGATGGTTTGGGGTGAGCTGGACGGCAGAGTGAAGGCAAAAGGGCCAGCAAGTGCTAAGCATCTCTGGGAACTCCTTCAAGATTGGTGGAAGACCATTTCCGGTGACTACCTCTTGAAGCTCATCAAGAGAATGCCAAGAGTGTGCAAAGCATTCATCAAAGCAAAAGGTGGCTATTTTGAAGAACCTAGAATATAAGACATATTTTCTGTTGTTTCACACTTTTTTGTTAAGTATATAATTCCACATGTGTTAATTTATAGTTTTGATGCCTTCCGTGTGAATGTACAATTTTCATAATCATGAAAATACAGAAAAAATCTTTAATTGAGAAGGTGTGTCCAAACTTTTGGTCTGTACTGTATATATACTGTATATATATATATATAATACAGAAAAAAATAATAGTTTAACACTGGAAATCTTGTTATTACCAATACTTACTATGAAAAAGGAACGTCTAAAATCATCTTGTGTAGACGTCCATTAACATAGAAACTAACAACTGAAAATGATAATTCAGCACATGATACAAATAATCTCAGTGTTGGGATTGCCTGAAATCCCCTGATGATCTGGTTTTCTAGGCAGCGTAAATGAAAGTGTGTGATCATCAGGTTCACTCTGGGTCACAGGAAACAGCAGAAATACATGTACAGTATGGATCTCAGCAATTAATATTACTATATCAAATCTATCTATCCATATCTATCTACCTATCTATATCTATCTTTCTATCTATCCATATCTATCTATCTATCTATCCTTCTATCTATCTATCTATCTATCTATCCATCTATCTATCTACCTATCTATCTATCTACCTATCTATCTATCTATCTATCTATATATTTAATGTTTAACCATCATCTTTCATATATATCTATCTACATGCAAAAAAAGTAACACTCTGTGTACACTAAGTTATATGCAAATATATATAAATATATTAAATATATGAATTTTAAATGGCATTACTGCTACATAAACTATAAAAATTAAGGTACTTAACACACAAATTACCCAGTTCTTGTGTGCCCATCAGCCACAACATGGAGTACCTTCATTTATATTTGTAGGCATTTCCTCAGGAGAAGTAAGTCTGATAGAGTAGGTTCCCATCAATAAAGGTTGCATTGTCTTGGCACGTTCTGGTGAGATTTGTTCCTTTCTATCTATGCTCTATATCAAATATATTCATTTCTGTATGTATTGATTTATTTACTAATACATTGTATCAATTAATTTCATATTTAATATCTCTGTTTAACCTTAGATTAACCTCAGGATTTTGCCGTTATCATCTTAAACTATTTTAAAGAAAAGGTCTTTACAGTATTACAGTCACTCCCACTATCCTACATACTATTCCCATCCTCCACCACTGTATGTGACTCATAGGAAGCTGAGCTATGGGGAATTGTTTGGCAGATGAATGTTTTCCTGAAGTTGCAGCTCTGTGGGATTAAAAAAAACGTTTTTGACTAACTGTAAAATATTCAGCAATGGAAGGTCCCTGCCGAAGAAAAGCCTAGATCTCACCCATGAAGAAAAGTGGCCAGTAACCACACCTCAATATTCAAAGTGTCAGTGTTCTTAGTACATAGCAAACCATTTCTATTTTAACAATGAAGGTGTTTTTTGTGACTTATTCTTAGGATAGGTCATAAATATTAGATCAGTAAGGAGTCTAACGTTTAGCACTCCCACTGATCAGCTGATAGAAGGGGCTTTGGCTGTGAGAGGACTGCAGTACCCTTCACAGACATGAGGGGGTGTCAGGAGCTGTGCGGGTTCCAGTGGCGCATACTTCATACATCACTGTTCAGCGGAGGCCGGGAATGTGTCACATTGTATGTGGTTAATAAACTACAGATGTTGCGGCAAAGTTTTGTGTAAAACAGCAAGTATGGTATTCTAATTACAGCGAAACACAAGAGAGAAAGCAAGAGATCGGAAGTTCTCTGTAATTTATACATGCTTGCCAATGAATGTATCTGCTTAGCGGTGGAATTTATTAGAGTTTGCTTTTATGTTTTTTTATTTTATGTAATATTATTCTCAGTATTATGTAAATGTATTTGAGGAACAGTATTGGGCCAAGTATTGCACAGGCCTCAATGCTAGTAATAAATATTCCCAATATAAAACATGAACGGTACTAGCAGATTTATATGTATTTCAGTGTGAGAATTATTTATTTCAAATCCGACAAGCTGTGAGATAGAAAAAGAGGTTCTCCCTAGGAACTTCATGCAGATGTAGCAGAGCTAAATATATCAATTATTATAATGTATTGGGTAGGTTTGCCTACAGTCGACTTTACTATATAACTACCGATAAGTGTGAAGGCACTGGACCACATTCATACTTCCATTAAGGACAAGTGCAGACGGCCATTTTCTCCACCTCCGAGAAAATCGGTCAGATTATCAGAGTTTGATCAGAGTGGGATCCGATTTTCTCGGAGGTAGAGTAAGAAAAAAAAAAGTTTCTCCACCTTCTGCATTATGTCAGTTAGTGACAGTCGGACCGCACTCAAATATCATCCAAGTGCGGTCCGATTTTTTCCAAGGACCCATAGACATGAATGGGTGAGTGCCATCCACTAATCTGATCGGATATGATCGAACATGTGCACAGCCCTATGGAATAACATGGGTACGAGTGCTATTCTTGAAAACCACAGGTGGCACTCGTCCGAGTTATACGGCCGTCTGCACAAGTCCTAATACTAACTGATCGCATTGTTGAATTTTGTTCTCTTGCAATTCATCATCATCTTGTTTTTCTTTGGTGGCCATTAGTGATAAGCGAGCATGTTTATTTAACACTTTAATCGAGCACGCTTGAGTGCTTTCCGAGTATCTTCGGCGTGCTTGTATAATATGTTCGAGTCCCTGTGTCTGTATGATTTATGGCAGTTAGACAGCTTCAACACATGTGAGGTTTCCTTAACAAACAGGCAATCCCTGCATGTGTTAATTCTGCCTAAGAGCCATAAATCATGCAGACGCAGGGACTCGAACATAATATACGAGCACACCGAAGATACTCGGAAAGCACCTTAGCGTGCTTGATTAAAGGGTTAAAAGAGCACGCTCGCTCATCACTAGTGGCCATAAATATTAACAATAGGACCTGAAAGGTTACCAGGTCAAACTTATACTATTGGTTAGAACAAATAGAACTAAGGCTATCTGTGCACTTCCCAATGTATACGTACCCATAGGTGACCATTCATCAGGCGGAGGCTGTGTCTTCTTTCCTCCATCTGGTAGGTATGTGGTGGTATACCGCTTGTTTTACTATATGGGAAAGCAAAGCATACTGCGCTTACATATACAAAGGAATGCTCCACAAAAACATATACCCAGTGGTATATATATATTTACAATGGGTCCCCAAGGTGGAGGCCTCAGCCTACATCCTGGCTGTGCCCACTGTCGGGAACATGCATCCTGAGCGTATGTGCCCCACAACCCCACAAGGGTCACAGATGCAATGGATACCTTGTCAAACTTTACTTTTTGGCAGTGATTACTGAAAAAAGTTACATTTAAATTTGCTAAGTAATTTTGGAATAATAATGCTGTTGATATCTTGTAATGTTTTCACTTACAACAATGAATGTATAGTTTTTGAACATAGGGCAGAACAAGTGCTGCTTTGCAAACGTATGGTCAACTTTAGGTTGGTTCACCCTCTGAATTCTCCTTCCTATATACCTTTTTCTACTACGGGTGATGTCCAATCTGTGGAGTTAAAGCTTCGAACATCCAGAGGTTGCAGATCACTGCACTAGAGCGCTGAAAAAATGGTGTTCAGGCCGTCCGGCTCCTCTCAATGGAGACCAGGCAATTTTGACAATATGCAATAATTATTTTTCCTACACAATGTTCTTAGGTATATATATACCCGGAGAAACAGAGTCTTAGATGGCATAAAACAAATATCTTTATTAAATATTATTAAAATATAATCCACAGAGGTGGTGTCACAATATAAGTTATAGAAAACAGCACATGGTGAAATACAATCTAAATGTGGGTGATGAGGACCCAGCTGACTAGTACACAGTGTAAACCCTGGTAAGCTATATAGCACCTACGGTAAAGCTACCACACAATACTATCCGCACCTGTGTGCAGATAGGGTGAAATCATATTCACTGCAAGGTTCTGCAGTTACACAGGGGGACGTCAGGAGGGAAAAGCAGGTAGACTAGAGGAAAACAGCAAGATCAGGTCGCCATCTGGCCAAGAAGAAACCTCGACGCGCGTTTCGCCACTATAGATGTGGGCTTTCTCAAGAGGCAATGTTCTTAGGTGTATCACATGGTAAGTTTATGTTATGTAATTTCATGGAAAATACAATTAATGCTCCATGTTCCTGGAACATTCATGTGAACTAACAAAAATGATTGATTCTTGTTTGCAGATATCTATCTAATCAGAATACCAGTTAAGCACACCTTTCTGTTTGTATTCAGCAGGGGCAACCTAACACAGACTGGCGTTTCACCCAGGCACAGAGACCCGGACCCAGTGGGTGAGTAATCTCCATGTTTTTTTTTATATTATATAGTGTATACAGTAATATTTCCTAATGAAAAAAGTATTTGTCCCAAGTATTATATAATATAATAGTGTCCAGTGATGTAAATTAAAGTTCCTGGGCCCTATTGCAAAATCCCCAAATGGGCCCCCAACTATGACAGGTCTTTAACAGTATTGATCTTTTCATATGGGCCAAAGAGACCTCTACATCCACTATGGTCACACCCCTGATGATTTTCTTACATAATTTAGGAGACTATGCATGCTGATTGCTGACAGGTTTTCATCTTGACTACTCATATACATGCTGTCTCAGCCCAGCTACACATGCATGTGCGTAAGAGAAAAAATGGGAGTACAGTGCTGCCTGACTTGGAAGACAGGGACTTATCTACCGTGAGAGCTAATAATCAGACATATTGAGTTTCTGTCCCCAAACATTGGGGGGAGTCTGCACATCTGACGCGCCCCCTGGGCCAGTGTTGTTTGGGGGATACCCGGAGCCGGATCAGGTGGGGGTTGTAGTCTCCGAGTGGCGGTGACCCGGTCCGTGCCCAGGGTGTCAAGCTCAGTGTGTGGCAGTCCTACAGATGTTGCTGGACGTTCTTTAGTGTCGACTACGCCACCCGTTGATTTGCGGTCAGTACGGCCGCCGCTGCAGCAGGGTCCGCTGAGGCTGGTGGTGTGTGTGCAGCTCAGGTAGTATAACCCCCAACGGGAGGGGTATAGCCTCAGGGGGTCAGTTGTAGAGGGTGGTGGTTGTGGTGGTGCAGTGAGAGTGGTAATAAGACTCCGAGTCGGGCTGTGCAGTTCAGGGTTTTACTTACTGCTTTTGTGTTGGTCACTCCGGCCTTGAGTGACCGCCCGAGCCGTGCTGCATCCACCAGGTCCTGGACTCGGCCAACCCCCAGGTGATTCTGGAGCGTGGTCCTGAGCTCCCTTTCTGACTTGTCCTTCTCTCTGGCCTTCCCCACCAGGGATCCACCTAAGTCCGGCTCCCTCGGGCCTCTTGTTGGTAAAACCCTTGTCTCTGGGTTCCCTGACCCTATTCTTGGTTTGCCTTCCAGGTGGATTTAGTGGGTGGTCGTGGCAGATCCTGCCCACGACCTCCGGTCTCTGGCTAAGGATTAGGGCCCTCCACCAGCTTGGGATCCGGTACCCTTGTGCCAACTCTTCACCCTCTGGTCTAATTTTGGGTTCTTGGAGTTCCCTCTTCTCCCCCTCTGGGTCCTTCCTTCTCCTCTCTCTCTCTTGGCCTTGGAGCTGGCTGAGCTGCTCTGCTTCTCTGACTCAACTCTGACAGACTGGCCCTGATCTAAGATGGTTCCCACCTTATATACTCCCTCTATGTGTGAGCTCAGGTGACCAGCACCCAATGAGCTCCTAGCATTACCCAGACTGCTCCCCCTATCTGCCCCTACACTACTGGGATGTTCCACCCCCCTCCCACTCCAGCCAGGGACAGACACTGTCGTACCTGCACATTTCTCTAGTGGGAGTACCATTGGTCTGTCCCTCGGAAATGGGATGTGTGTAGTGCATGCAGCCTACTGAGCTCAGTTCCACACTCCATCCTTACCCGGGAGTGGAATACCACACCTCTGGCTTGAGGTGTAATACCCCTGTAGCAGCCGAATCCTCAGGGTGCTACATTCCCCCCTGGTAAATCACAGCACGTCCTCGGGCTGTAAGATATAAAAACATCCAAAACATACAATTTTTTTTTTTTCAGAAACATAAACATATAAAACATCACATAAAACTTTTCATAATAACTCTTCATAAATAACGTCCTTGTAAACACTCTTGCTCCTCCGGCCACGGTGCAACTTGTGACCGGGAAAAGCGCGACAGTCTCTTTAAGAAAAACAACAGTTTACTATAAAACCGGTAGGGGGCGCCTTAGGAAGCGCAACTATATACAAGGGGAATATGGCCGCTCTCAGTCCTCGGCCAGGTAATGGGAATAGGGACACACGGGTTAACAGTTCACTCTTGTCCCAACGGGGACTTATTTAAAGCAGCAACAGTTCACTGTACCCCGATGGGTAACTATTTACAGTCTCTTTACCGTACTTTAACGACGGCGTCCTCCTGCTCCTTCTTTGGATTTAGACCCGTCCGGGTCCTCCTGCTCCTCCTCACACCGCAACTCCTCCTCCGTCAGGCGATGTACATGGAGGGCGTAGGGTCCTTTGGCACACTTGTGCCGGGTGAAGGTGACCTCGTCCCCTACGTACAGGTCACGACCTCTGTGTCCCTCCGGCAGATGGCTTTCTACGTCTCTGCGTGTGACAAAGACGTCGCCGGGGGTATGATGGTCTTTTATGAAGCCCCACCCATGCTGCAGGTTGAATTTAATCACAGTCCCGGTGGTACGGGGACCATGAGCTGCACGGGGGTTCCTCCTGGTCCGGCTCTTCTGCTCCGCGCTCCTTATCTGTGCTTGCTGTTCCCGGACCCGCCTCTCTCTCCGCTCCTTCTCGAAGACCTCGAGCTGCTGGCGGCAGCACTCTGCACGCTCCGCTGCGGCCGCCCGAGTCTCCTGAGTGAATGCCATGAGGTCTCCTCCGGTGGGGTCCCACTCAAACTGTGCCTCCTCTAGCGGGGGCTGGGTCCTCCTGACGGGCTTCGGAACCGGAATCAGGGGTTCATCTAGGGGTCTTTCTTTCCGGAGTCGGGGATGGTGAAACTCCGGTGGCCATATGAAGGGCTGCCCATCCGGGCACGTATGCTGGGCGAACAGGTCCTCACCCAGGTGCGGTACTTTAGGTGTTATGGGCGCTGTGGTGGTAGCGGCGCCCGGGTTGACCAGACCTTGCGACCAGGCTTGGGGCACGCTAAAGGAAAAGGGCACCGTAAGAACGGCGCCGCCCGTGGTTACTCGGCCCTGCGACCAGGCTGGTGGCTCCGCGGAGGTAGGGGGCGCTGTTGGAATGGCGGCGCCCGGGGGTACTAGGCCTTGCGACCAGGCCGATGGTATTTCCTGCTTTGCCGCGCTCAGGGTCGAAGCGCGTGACGTCACAGGGGTCGCGGCCGCGGTTTTCGGTTGAGGCCTAGTCTGCGGCGGTGACGATGCAGCGACGGGCACGGCAGGGGGAATTTCGGGCTCTGCGACGGGGAGCTGGGGCAGGCACGCGGTTTCCCGGCTCGGGATAGAGACGTCCCCTTTACCTGCCTCCGTCCGTTCAGCTCCCTTCTCGGCGCCGTCTCCGGCCTTGAGTCCTCCTGCACCATCCTCAGAGGCGGTCTGTCTCCTCGTCTCGGGTGGCGTGCTCCGCTGACGGGTTTCGGTCCGCTGGGCCATCTCTCGGCTCCACTCCGCCAACGTCTCTCGCTGCACCTGGCCCATCCTCCGTACGAGGCCCTCCAGCTCAGTCTGTGCACACTCCCGGTCTCGGGGGAGCTGTGCCAGGACCTCCACTAGGCCTAGTGGAGTTGTGGCTTGTAGCAGGCTCCTGACCACTGGGTCGGTGCTGCCTGACTCTCCCTCCATCTCCGGGTAGGCTTTCTCTGGACTCCTCTCCAGACTTCTTGTCTCCGGGTGCGCTCTCTCCAGACTGCTCCAGGCGACACCCATCTTTGCTCTCTTGTTCTGTCTCCGCCCACATTGAAGGTGGTCCCGGGGCAACTTTGTGCTTGTCAGTTCCAGGGGCAGTTCTCTTACGCTGATGGACACTTCCAGCATCACAGTCTCTGTTGGTGGGCGCGGTTTCCGCTTTTGGCGCCATTCTTCGACCTGACCCACGATGGGAGGTGGCCTTTTGCCACCCTCTGGCACGCCCATAATGGCGTCCGCTCTTCCAAGGCGGGAAATCTTTGGAAATGGCGGGAATCGTCTCCCAGTGGCGGGAAACTCCATGGATGGCGGGAAAAAGCTGCAAATGGCGGACAACCGGCGGGAAACGACCTGTGATGGGGTCCGTTGGCGGGGACCCTCCGGAACCGGCGGGAGACTTCTTGTTAAGGTAACGGTGAACTTTTCTTCAGGCACGCAGTACCCGGTTGTTGCGGGCACGTAATCCTGCCGACTACGCCAAAGTTGACGCGCCCCCTGGGCCAGTGTTGTTTGGGGGATACCCGGAGCCGGATCAGATGGGGGTTGTAGTCTCCGAGTGGCGGTGACCCGGTCCGTGCCCAGGGTGTCAAGCTCAGTGTGTGGCAGTCCTACAGATGTTGCTGGACGTTCTTTAGTGTCGACTACGCCACCCGTTGATTTGCGGTCAGTACGGCCGCCGCTGCAGCAGGGTCCGCTGAGGCTGGTGGTGTGTGTGCAGCTCAGGTAGTATAACCCCCAACGGGAGGGGTATAGCCTCAGGGGGTCAGTTGTAGAGGGTGGTGGTTGTGGTGGTGCAGTGAGAGTGGTAATAAGAATCCGAGTCGGGCTGTGCAGTTCAGGGTTTTACTTACTGCTTTTGTGTTGGTCACTCCGGCCTTGAGTGACCGCCCGAGCCGTGCTGCGTCCACCAGGTCCTGGACTCGGCCAACCCCCAGGTGATTCTGGAGCGTGGTCCTGAGCTCCCTTTCTGACTTGTCCTTCTCTCTGGCCTTCCCCACCAGGGATCCACCTAAGTCCGGCTCCCTCGGGCCTCTTGTTGGTAAAACCCTTGTCTCTGGGTTCCCTGACCCTATTCTTGGTTTGCCTTCCGGGTGGATTTAGTGGGTGGTCGTGGCAGATCCTGCCCACGACCTCCGGTCTCTGGCTAAGGATTAGGGCCCTCCACCAGCTTGGGATCCGGTACCCTTGTGCCAACTCTTCACCCTCTGGTCTAATTTTGGGTTCTTGGAGTTCCCTCTTCTCCCCCTCTGGGTCCTTCCTTCTCCTCTCTCTCTCTTGGCCTTGGAGCTGGCTGAGCTGCTCTGCTTCTCTGACTCAACTCTGACAGACTGGCCCTGATCTAAGATGGTTCCCACCTTATATACTCCCTCTATGTGTGAGCTCAGGTGACCAGCACCCAATGAGCTCCTAGCATTACCCAGACTGCTCCCCCTATCTGCCCCTACACTACTGGGATGTTCCACCCCCCTCCCACTCCAGCCAGGGACAGACACTGTCGTACCTGCACATTTCTCTAGTGGGAGTACCATTGGTCTGTCCCTCGGAAATGGGATGTGTGTAGTGCATGCAGCCTACTGAGCTCAGTTCCACACTCCATCCTTACCCGGGAGTGGAATACCACACCTCTGGCTTGAGGTGTAATACCCCTGTAGCAGCCGAATCCTCAGGGTGCTACACATCCCTATACACATCACATGTTTGTTTGGCTTCTCTCCCTAGAATGGGTGGGTTAAGCCAACATACATGTGATGTGTATGGCCACTTTAGGACTTTTCTCTGGTCCTAGAACTTTTTACCTATTTTACATTTGCATCAAGTCACATTTGTGCCTTCTTGGATTTGCCCTAGCCAACTGCAAATGTCCTTGTAATGTCAAATGAAATACTATTCTATTTTAAGGGCTCTAGAATCTAACTATCCATGTATCCCATATCTATCTATCTGTCTATCATGTAATTGTATACTTTTAATGTATTTTTTACGGTATTTTTTTATACTGCCCCCTTACTATTTGCTATAGGTATATCTGTGTGCATTGTCGCCCTGGAATGCCCTGGATCCACCAGTAACATTGACCCTGAGGGTCCACTGTCTAGCACATTCAAATATTACATTACCCCCATTCACAACTTACTTGCGTCTAGAGAATAGTAAACTGGGTAGTTTGTTAAATGAATGATGAGATGCTGTTTTTGTCTGCACATAGAGAATCAAGTATATTTTGCCAACAACTGCTCATGTACGAGGGCCCACTCCTGCAATGGGGCCCACCAGGAAATTCACCGTTCACCTGTAGGCCAGTCGGAGTTTGCTTGTGTATCTTATTACACAAGTGCATTAAATAAAAGTGACTACACACAAGAGGAAGTGAGCACCACACCAGATAATGATTTATCAATCAATTTAGAAACATGCAGCTGGTGGTCCTAGGAATGTTGATGTACAAAACAGCTTTGGAGAAAAACCCACGACAGAAAATTAATCAGTTCAAATGAATAATGTTTCTAAGCAACAGTTCACATGAGCAGAAATAGAGCAGTGCAGCAATTATCTCCGGCACTTATACTATTCTAATGATACTTATTAGTGCAGTAATCAATCTCAACACATGTGAAAAGCCGCAGAAAGAATTCTGTATTCCAAAATGTTATCATTTCTTAATCCCCTGCAATTAAGGCTGGGTGCCCACGATGCGTTTTTCAAGCGCTTTTGCTGCGGAATTTCCGCAGCGGAAACACTTTTAAAACTCTTGGTAATACGTGCCCCATGGTCCCCAATGACAATTTGCATGTTTTGTGCCCATGCCGTGGATTTTTCTGCAGCACATTTTCTGTGGGGAAAAATCCGCAGCATGTCCACTATTTGTGCGTTTCCGCATGCGGATTTGCCTACTCAATGCATTTGAAAAACGCATGGAAAATCCGCATGTCAAAACGCTTCAAAAACGCGTGTTAAAATCTGCATGCGTTTTTACTGGCAAGGACATGCAGAAATGCTGCGGAAATTTTCTGCTTCAATTCTGCATCGTGGGCACATAGCCTTAATGGATATCGTTGCAGATATTTGTTTATAAATGTCATTATATCCATCAATAAATCCAATTTTTATTATCCTTATTTTAGAACAATGTTTGTATTTATTAAAGCTATACATCTAAAGGGGGTGTCCATTACAGCACAACCCCTTACTAAGGGTCTCAAAATGCTGAAGAAATTAATAAGTCTATACTCACTTCTCAGACTGCTCTGCTTCGCCACACAGCCTGTGTCACCTGCTGGTCTCCTGACTTAAAGGGGTTTTCCCACAATCAAAAGTTGATTTTATTCAATAGATCTTGGAATAATAATCATTTCCATAATTGGATGTGTTTAAATAAAATGTTCCTGTGCTGAGATAATCTTATAAATGTGCCCCTGCTGTGTACTGTGTAATGGCTGTGTCTGACCGTACAGGAACATGGTCTGATCATACCACATCTCCTGGGCAGGGGAGGAAGCAAAAGAGTATACAGACAGGACAGCACGGGATCACAGCTGTTTCTCCATAGGGCCCTGGCATTTTACAGGAAAACCATGTCCCAGTCCCAGTGTGCTGTCAGGTGTGGGGTGCATCACACTTACTTGAAGGCCGCTGTCTCCAGGCCTCCATGTTCAGGAGCCGTCGCACCCAACTCAGGGGATACAAAGTTCATTTAACACAAACAGAAGTTTACTGGACAGTTCAAGTTCATCAGATTGTAACATGTAGGATAGGGCCCAACACATCTTCAGCCTTATCATTTCCTGGATTATCCCTATGCCCACTGGCTCCGTCAGCCTCAGGGATTTCCTGTCCAGTCCCGCAGTGCACCCGGGATGCGCTACCTTCCCTTCACGCAGTTCAGCGTCCATCTTTCCCTGTGCGCCAGAGGACACAATGCACCCTTTAGCCCCTATGCCAGGCTTTGAGCTCCGGAATTTGCCGGAATGTCCACACAGGATTCTAGTACGGCCTCCCACTGTCTTGAATGATAGGTACCTGCTGACCCTAGCAGCCCACTGCACTTGAATTTGAACTTGTTACTGTACTTCTCTAACTAAGTCACTACCAGGACATGCCTGCTTTTCACTAGCCCTAAGACCCTCCCACTGTGGGCTCGTCCCAAAAATTAACTGTATCTTATTCAATACCATATCACATTACACACTAGATGCATAGAAACACAAGATACTATTTGCATTACACAACATTGATGTATTCAGGGGTAGGAACACAGCAGGACAGTCCACCACTCTTACAATATCACTAGTGATTGGCAGCAGTGTTTATGTTACAAAGACAATACATAATTTCTGGAACCTGGTGAATAAAAATCAGCAGGGTGCGGTTAAAGGCTCAGGAGCAGCAAGGGATTGGAACGTACAATCCTTTTATCTTATACCAAGAGATATTTCCTTCAATGCACTGTGGGTATCTGCAACACAACTTAATTCAAGTGAATAGGGCTGTGCTGACAGGTGCCGGGAAAAAACAGCAACTTCATTTTGAGGATCCATGGTTGTCCTGCCACTCCTAACGATATGATAAATAATCTATTGATACAAATATATTAATTCTGAATAATAATATTAATAACTTTGTCCAATTATAGCATAGAAATAGAAATGTCTTCTACACTGTAGCATTAACCACCGGCTAGTCTCATCTCTCTGTCTTCCTGGCAGGGGAGTAGACACCTGTTACTCCTTCATACTTGGCCTGTTTCTTATAGTAAAATATCTTTTCATTTCTTTAGAGCACAACAACCCACAGAAGAAGCTGGAGTGTGGCCAAACAACCAGTTTGAAACTGAAAGACTACAAGCAATGATCCTGGCGTCAGCAAATGGTCAGTTTCAATGACAGCTAATGGAAAACTTCTTGGTCAAATTGCGAAAACATTCTGGATAAAAAGCAGGAGTGATGTGATATTCATGTGATTGTGAAGTTATCAAAAGAGAACGATTCTCAATGTTATGGAGCATCCGAGAAACCATCAGAGATCTCAATACTCTTCTCACATAACATCATTGTCAATGAAGCATTATGGAAGTTTGCAGGGGTGAAACTAGTGATCATGGTGCCCCATAGCTAAATTGGGCTCACTCCTCTATTGCAACAGAGAAGCTAATTATCACAACATATAACAGTCCCTAACTCAATATGTAAATGTACAGAAGTCAATACGTAAAAAAAATATTCTGTATTGATAAATAATGGAAAAAAAGGGATTAAAAAGACATACAATGCCAGACACATTGAAAATATATATAAATTAGATCAGCACAAAACCTCCCAAATATATGTTCCGTTTAATACAAATTATTGATGACATTCTGCATTGAACATGGATGCTCAAAAAAATGTTCAGGAGCCTCCCAAGATTTATAAAGTACAAAAAAATATAAAGCGGTAAACTAAAGAAACTGGAAGGAGATAATTATAGGTTGTAAAGTACACACACAGTGGTAATAATATATGCTCACCTAGAAGAAAAGCACACCGCAGATTTCGCATCAAGCTTCGTCAGGGGATTACATTTTTGTGTAGGTAGATTTTTACACCTATTTATTTATACACAAATACAAAGAATGCATACTCTGGCTGATTTCACACACTGCGAAAAATGGTGTAATGGAATTGGCATAAAACTCTGCACCAAAATGCACAGTGAAATCCATATGTATTAAATGCAGATTTCGTTGCTGATTTGGTGAGCTACACCTTTCCTTCGTTGCTTTGCAATGAATGAAAGCTGCAGTGAGAATCTGCCTCATTTCTGTGGCCTATAAGGTGTGTTGTAGATTTGAGAAAGTGCAGTATGCTTACAATCCACAGCTGTGAGCTTGTAAAGTTTTAAAAATTTAAAGAGTCTGTCACCCCCAAAACTTGGCCATGTGCACACACACAGTGTCAGTGCAGGAACTGAGGGCACACAGAGTCAGTGCAGGAACGTAGCGCACACAGAGTCAGTGCAGGAATAGAGCACACAGTGTCAGTGCAGGAACTAAGCGCACACAGAGCCAGTGCAGGAACTAAGCGCACACAGTGTCAGTGCAGGAACTGAGCGCACACAGAGTCAGTGCAGGAACTGAGCGCACACAGAGTCAGTGCAGGAACTGAGCGCACACAGAGTCAGTGCAGGAACTGAGCGCACACAGAGTCAGTGCAGGAACTGAGCGCACACAGAGTCAGTGCAGGAACTGAGCGCACACAGAGTCAGTGCAGGAACTGAGCGCACACAGAGTCAGTGCAGGAACTGAGCGCACACAGAGTCAGTGCAGGAACTGAGCGCACACAGAGTCAGTGCAGGAACTGAGCGCACACAGAGTCAGTGCAGGAACTGAGCGCACACAGAGTCAGTGCAGGAACTGAGCGCACACAGAGTCAGTGCAGGAACTGAGCGCACACAGAGTTAGTGCAGGAACTAAGCGCACACAGAGTCAGTGCAGGAACTGAGCGCACACAGAGTTAGTGCAGGAACTGAGCGCACACAGAGTCAGTGCAGGAACTGAGCGCACACAGAGTCAGTGCAGGAACTGAGCGCACACAGAGTTAGTGCAGGAACTGAGCGCACACAGAGTCAGTGCAGGAACTGAGCGCACACAGAGTCTGCAGGAACGGAGCGCACACAGAGGTAGTGCAGGAACTGAGCGCACACAGAGTCAGTGCAGGAACTGAGCGCACACAGAGTTAGTGCAGGAACTGAGCACACACAGAGTCAGTGCAGGAACTGAGCGCACACAGAGTTAGTGCAAGAACTGAGCGCACACAGAGTCAGTGCAGGAACTGAGCGCACACAGAGTCAGTGCAGGAACGGAGAGCACATAGAGTCAGTGCAGGAACTAAGCGCACACAGAGTTAGTGCAGGAACTGAGCGCACACAGAGTCAGTGCAGGAACTGAGCGCACATAGAGTCAGTGCAGGAACTGAGCACACACAGAGTCAGTGCAGGAACAGAGCACACAGAGTCAGTGCAGGAACTGATTGCACACAGTCAGTGCAGGAACTGAGCGCACACAGAGTCAGTGCAGGAACTGAGCACACTGTGTCAGTGCAGAAACTGAGCACACAGTGTCAGTGCAGGAATGAAGCACACAGTGTCAGTGCAGGAACTGAGCACACAGCGTCAGTGCAGGAACAGAGCACACAGTGTCAGTGCAGGAACAGAGCACAGAGAGTCAGTGCAGGAACTGATCGCACACAGAGTCAGTGCAGGAACTGAGCACACAGAGTCAGTGCAGGAATGAAGCACACAGTGTCAGTGCAGGAATTGAGCACAGAGCATCAGTGCAGGAACTGAGCACATAGTGTCAGTGCAGGAACAGAGCACACAGAGTCAGTGCAGGAATGAAGCTCACAGTGTCAGTGCAGGAACTGAGCGCACACAGAGTCAGTGCAGGAATTGAGCACACAGCGTCAGTGCAGGAATTGAGCACACAGCGTCAGTGCAGGAACTGAGCACATAGTGTCAGTGCAGGAACAGAGCACACAGAGTCAGTGCAGGAATGAAGCTCACAGAGTCAGTGCAGGAACTGAGCGCACACAGAGTCAGTGCAGGAACTGAGCACACTGTGTCAGTGCAGAAACTGAGCACACAGTGTCAGTGCAGGAATGAAGCACACAGTGTCAGTGCAGGAATTGAGCACACAGCGTCAGTGCAGGAACTGAGCACACAGTGTCAGTGCAGGAACAGAGCACACAGAGTCAGTGCAGGAACTGATCGCACACAGAGTCAGTGCAGGAACTGAGCACACAGAGTCAGTGCAGGAATGAAGCACACAGTGTCAGTGCAGGAATTGAGCACACAGCGTCAGTGCAGGAACTGAGCACATAGTGTCAGTGCAGGAACAGAGCACACAGAGTCAGTGCAGGAATGAAGCTCACAGTGTCAGTGCAGGAACAGAGCACACAGAGTCAGTGCAGGAAAAGAGCACACAGTGTCAGTGCAGGAACTGAGCACACACAGTCAGTGCAGGAATTGAGCACACACAGAGTCAGTGCAGGAATGGAGCACACAGTGTCAGTGCAGGAACTGAGCACACGCAGAGTCAGTGCAGGAACACAGCACACCGTGTCAGTGCAGGAACTGAGCGTACACAGCATCAGTGCAGGAACTGAGCGCACACAGAGTCAGTGCAGGAATGGAGCACACAGTGTCAGTGCAGGAACTGAGCACACACAGAGTCAGTGCAGGAACAGAGCACACAGTGTCAGTGCAGGAACTGAGCACACACAGTGTCAGTGCAGGAACAGAGCACACAGTGTCAGTGCAGGAACAGAGCACACAGAGTCAATGCAGGAACAGTGCACACAGTGTCAGTGCAGGAGCAGAGCACACAGTGTCAGTGCAGGAACTGAGCACACACAGTGTCAGTGCAGGAACAGAGCACACAGAGTCAGTGCAGGAACTGAGCACACAGTGTCAGTGCAGGAACAGAGCACACAGTGTCAGTGCAGGAACACAGCACACAGTGTCAGTGCAGGAACAGAGCACACAGAGTCAGTGCAGGAACAGAGCACACAGTGTCAGTGCAGGAGCAGAGCACACAGTGTCAGTGCAGGAGCAGAGCACACAGTGTCAGTGCAGGAACTGAGCACACGCAGAGTCAGTGCAGGAACACAGCACACAGAGTCAGTGCAGGAAAAGAGCACACAGTGTCAGTGCAGGAACTGAGCGCACACAGTGTCAGTGCAGGAGCAGAGCACACAGAGTCAGTGCAGGAACTGAGCGCACACAGAGTCAGTGCAGGAATGGAGCACACAGTGTCAGTGCAGAAACAGAGCACACAGTGTCAGTGCAGGAACTGAGCACACACAGAGTCAGTGCAGGTGACTCGCCCCCTGGGCCGGGGGGCACTCGGATCCGGGCAATAGGGGGAACGATGGGAGTAGTAGTGGCAACCCGGTTCCGTGGCTCAGGGTGGTCAGGCCAGTGGTAGTCCGTTATGTACTGATGTTTATGTCCGACTACGCCACCCGTGGATTGCGGTTATTAGGAACCGCCGCTGCATGCAGACCGCTGGGGCTGATGAGGTGTGCAGCTAGGGTAGTGTGACTCCCCACGGGAAGAGTGCGGCCCCAGGGCAGTATAGTGGATGGTGGGAGTGATGGTAGTGAGAGTCCCAGTGCTGAAAGTGCTGGAGGAACAAGGAGCACACAGACAACAGGTTGCAGTCCAGGGTCTTTACTAAACAGGTAAACTGACCCACAAACAGTCCCAGCTAGGAGGGGACCTGGATGTCTGAGAGCAACGGGGAAATTGGCCCTGGTCAGGGTGAGGGTGTAGGCCTACCGTTCTTTCTGCGCTCCTTCTGGCTATCTCCTCCCGATAGGGTAACAGCCCACGTTTCCGAGCTTTCCGTGTATTCTCGCCTGTATGGCCTGCGACGTGGGTTCCTTTCTGCTCCCAGCCTTGTACGGCTTTACTGGTCCCTTCGGTTGTGGCAGGGCCTCCAGGCTTCTTAGGCCAAGGAATATACAGTCCCTTGCGGACTGGTTCTCTGCTGGGGGATGTGGAATCCTTCCAGCCTCAGACACCAAAGTCTGGTAAAATTAAGTCTTTTCTCTGCCAAGACAGGCTCTCTTCGCCTCTTGTCTCTGGCTTGTGGCTCTCCTCCTGCTACACTTCCTCTTACGTGCAATACAACTGTCCCTCTCTGCTCTGGGACCTGAATCCTCGGATAGGTCGTCCAGTTCTCCCTAACCCTGCCCCCAGCACCAGCTTTTATAGGGGCAGCCTGCTCCCCCTACTGGCCTGAGACAGGAGGCATTGCATGCTAATGTTCCCCTGACTAGAGAACCTCCCCCTTGCTCTCAGACACAGCTTTAATTACACTTGTGGCATCCAGGCCAGGGTGACACATTCCCCCCTAGTGAAATTTAGTACTTCGGGACTAAACAATAAACAAAGACAATATGAAAACATTAATATACAAGCGACGCACAGATTGAGTTCTTAAGGTCACAGTGTGGCCTGTGACCGGGTGTCCATATCACCAATACAACGGGGAGCCTTAACCAGGTGGGGGTCTGTCCTACCCCAAGTCCTTCACAGTCTTAGTTCATTCCTTGGTTAGGCTCCGAACACAGTCTATACAAGGTCCCGGTTATAAAAAGTCCATAACCTTTGAGTCCTTACGGTAGCTGCAAGAAACTGAAACACAGAATTACCAAACATGCATGTAACTTTGCAAACAATTCAACATTTGGCAACAGGGTCATTTACAATCTTAGTACATCCTGTATTCTCCAGCGAGCGGGTATCTGCCCCTTTGTGCTCCTGGTTGACCTACGTAGCCCACTGTCTGGTGGTGGACCAACCTGGCTTTCCCCACTAGCGTTAGGGGTACAGCTACCAGCTGGGTGTACAGGTAAGGCAGGCAGCTGTCTGCGGGTCCTTTGGCTTGCCGCAGGCATGGCAGGCTCACTGTCAGCAGAGGGTTGACTCTCCTGGGCTGCTGGAACAGGCTCTTCTGCCTCTGGAACCGCTTGCTCCTCTTCACCTTCCGGCTCTGGTGTTGGTTGTTGCTGTGCCGGTTGCAGAAAATGCAGGACAGGTACCACTATGGCATCATTTATGCGAGTCCATGACTGAGGGAACTCTCCGAGAACGGTGCTGATCATTTCTTCCTTGTCCTCTGCGGGTTCAAGGTCACTCTGATCCTCTTCTGCACTACGGAGTTGCTCGGGGCACCTTTTGAGGTGGTCTCTGGAGACGACACTAGTGGTTTCTCCTCCGTCCTTGGTGATTACGCACACTTTTGGGTTGTCGTGGTCAGACTGCAGTACGGTGTAGGGTTCCCTTTCCCACTGGTCGTCCAACTTATGTAGCCTTCTCTTCCGCTTTAGGACTTGCTCACCAGGTTCTAGGGGACCAGCAGGGGCGTGTTGATTGAAGAGTTTTTCTTGCCTCTCTCTCACCTGGGCCAGGCTCTTCTCCACACTCTCCTGTACCTTCTTGTACTGCAGTTGCCTTTCCGTATCCCAGTCCGCATCCGGGGAGGTGTCCTCAGGTATTAGGACTCCCATCTCCAGGTCTACGGGCAGCTTACATGGTCTAGCTCGCATCAGGTAAGCCGGGGTGCAGTTTGTAGCATTCACCGGGATATTGTTGTATAGGTCTATCAGGTCTGGCAGTTTTTCTGGCCACAGGCTGCTTTCCTCCAGGGGCAACGTCTTCAGGAGATCAATAACTATATTGTTCATCTTCTCACACATCCCGTTGGTTTGGGGGTGGTAAGGCGTTGTACGAATCTTCTTACAGCCATAGAGGTTGCAGAACTCCTGGAAGATTTCAGCCTCGAACGCTGGACCCTGGTCTGTCAGGACCTGTTCCGGATACCCGTGTGGACGGCAGAAGTATTGCTGGAAGGCTCTGGCCGCTGTTTGGGCTGTCAAGTCCTTTACCGGGACCACCACTAGAAAACGGGAATAGTGGTCCACGATTGTCAGGGCATAGATGTATCCTGACCGGCTGGGAGCCAATTTGACATGGTCCAGAGCTACCAGCTCAAGAGGCTGCGTGGTGACGATGGGCCTCAAGGGTGTCTTCTGGCTGGTGCGGTCCTTCCTCCTTAGGTGACAAGGGCCACAGTCTCTGCACCACTTTTCTACAGCTCCTCTCATGCCGACCCAAAAGAACCTTCCTCTTAGTAGGAACTCCAGTTTCTTCCAACCGAAGTGTCCCGCTCTGTCATGGTAAGCCCCCAGGACCATAGCTGCATCCCACCTTGGGACCACGACTTGCCAGGTCAGCTCGTGCGTCCGGTGGTTGACAATCCTTCTGCACAACTTGCCTTCGTAGAGGAACAGCTTGCTCTTCTCTTTCCATAGCTGCTTGGCTTCCTCTGGAGCATCCGGATCTATGCGGGCATCTTCGTGGGTCAGCAGATCTTTCACCAGGCGGACAGCAGGGTCACTATCTTGGGTCTCGGCCCAGCTGTGGTGAGGTAGGGGGTTGATCATCACAGTGGTTAGATCCTCCTCCTTCACGCGGTGAGAGTATTGAGCGGCTCCATACCGGTGAAACGCGGGGAGTTCTACCTCCTCCAGCTCTTCTGGGTCTTCGTCACCTTCAGGTAAGTGAGGCATCCTTGATAGGGCATCAGCGTTGGCATTGGTCTTGCCGGCCCGGTACTTGATCACGAAGTCATAGTTGGAGAGACGGGCCATCCACCGCTGTTCCAGGGCACCCAGTCTTGCATTGTCCAGGTGTGTCAACGGGTTGTTGTCCTTGTACACGGTGAACTTTGCGGAGGCCAGGTAATGCTTGAAGCATTCCGTCACAGCCCACACCACCGCCAAGAATTCTAGCTTGAAGGAGCTGTAATTCTCCGGGTTCCTCTCGGTGGGTCTCAGCTTCCGGCTGGCGTACGCGATCACCATTTCTCTGCCCTGTTGGTTTTGGGACATTACGGCTCCCAGTCCCACATTACTGGCGTCCGTGTGGAGAATAAAAGGCTGACCATAATCAGGGTAGGCCAGGATCTCATCCCCCGTGAGGGCCATCTTCAACTGGCGGAAGGACTCCTCTTCCGGTTTATCCCACTTGAAGGGTGGCTTTTGACTTCGGGACTTAGACTGTCCGATCAGGAGGTCCTGCATAGGAGCTGCCATCTTAGTGAACCTAGGGATGAACCTTCGGTAGTAGCCTACCAACCCGAGAAACTGTCTCACCTCTTTGATGTTCGAGGGGCTTGGCCAGCTCTTGATTGCCGTGACCTTGTCAGGGTCGGGGGCCACTCCTTCCGCGCTTACCACGTGCCCTAGGTACTGGACCTTTGGTTTCAGCAGGTGACACTTCGATGGTTTTACCTTCAGGCCATAGCCTGCCAGGGCTTCGAACACCTCGGCCAGGTGCTTTAGGTGGTCCTCGTAGGTCTTCGAATAGACGATCACGTCGTCCAGGTAAAGGAGGACCGTCTCAAAGTTTCGGTGCCCTAGACAGCATTCCATCAGCCGCTGGAAGGTCCCTGGTGCGTTGCAGAGCCCGAAAGGCATACAGTTGAACTCGCTCAGTCCCATCGGGGTGGTGAAGGCGGTCTTCTCCTTGTCAGCCTCTGCCACAGGAACCTGCCAGTACCCGCTAGTAAGGTCCAAAGTAGAAAAGAAGTTAGCAGATTTTAGTGCGGCTAAAGACTCCTCTATTCTAGGCAGCGGATATGCGTCTTTGTGAGTGATACGGTTGATCTATAGTCCACGCACATTCTCATGGTGCCGTCTTTCTTTTTCACCAGAACCAAGGGGGCTGCCCAGGGGCTACAGCTATCTCTAATAACCCCAGCTTCTTTCATCTCCCTTAGCATGCCCTTGGCGTTCTGATAATGTGCAGGGGGTACAGGTCGGTGTCTTTCTTTTATCGGTGGGTGGCTCCCTGTGGGGATGTGGTGTTCTATCCCTTTTACTCTGCCGAAGTCTAGCGGGTGCTTACTAAACACTCTCTCGTACTCCTGTACCACCCGGTAGACTCCTTGTTTTTGGTGCAGGGGAGTGGAGTCAGCACCCACATGGAGTTTCTGGCACCAGTCCTCCTTTTGTTTCTGGGAGCCATTACCCTCCGCCTGTGGAGATGGAGGCAAGGGTTCCACAGCCCTGATAGCTTTGTGTTCGACGACAAACAGTTTGGCGAGTGTAGCGTACCTGGGTAAGTGTACCTCCCTCTCCCCAATGTTGAGGATGCGGACGGGCACCCTCCCATGACGGACATCAACCACCCCCCGGGCTGTCAAAATGGTGGGCCTGCTGTCTGAGTACACGGGTTCTACCATGGCTTGGTAGTCTCTACCTCTCAACCCGATTGCAGTCCGACACCAGATCATCATTTCACTTTTGGGAGGCATGGAAATGGGGAATGGGTCACTCAGTCTTACGCTACCGATCTCACCACCAGACAGTTCTACCTGCTGCCGTCTCATCAGGGCTTTTATCTCCTTGTTGAGGACTCTCTGTTGGCTGGAACTAGCATTCACCGCCACCTGTTGTAGAATTACAATTACCTCTGAAAGACAATTTTCAATTATGTTAGTACCCACAGTTATTTTAGGGTGACTTTCATGACGGTCAATGTCCATAATAATCACTCCCTGTGCCGGTAGTTCAACTTTACCAATTTTAATGGTCATCTCCTTGAACCCCATCTGTGGCACGGGCAAGCCATTACTGGCGATGATGCTCAAGTTACTGTCTGGATACCGTGTGATATCAGCATCAGTCCAATACTGCTTAAAAAGTACATAAGGGATAGTGGTTACTTGTGACCCAGTATCCAGCAAGGCGCTCATGGGGATACCGTCCAGCACCACGGGTAAAACCGGGCGCCCCCCAACGTACTTATTACGCCAATTGTAAGGGCCTGGTGATCTTATGCCTGGGGGTTGGCCCTCTGCCCCAGGTTGGACCCGTTTAAATTACAGTACCTGGAAATGTGTCCGGGCTGGTTGCATCGACGGCAAATGGGCTGTCCATCCTCTGCGTAGCGGTCTGTGGGCCTCCCTCGGAACGACGGGATCCTCCTCTGTCGACGCCACGGGACATCCTCCGGACTTGAAGCCGGCTCGATGGGTCTTGACGGGTCCACTTGCAACGCCTGGACGGTCCTGGTCAACGCCGCGATGCTCCTGGTCAGCTCCTGGACTTGGTGGTGCAGATCTTTCGACGGGGCTTGGTTCAGGGCCTGTGCATCAGCCCCCACGGGGTCCATAGAGGAGGGCGCCGCCTCCTGGTGGTAGGTGATAGCAGGGCGCCGGGGGTTTATAGCACCACTGGTTGCGGATTCACGGAGCACCCTTATGGCCCTGTCCTTAAATTGGGCAAAGGTCAGGTCGGGGTTCTGAAAGAACATGAGGCGCAGTTGGGCCCTGTGGGCGCTAGACAGCAGTCCTTCTATGAATTGTTCTGTTAGTAACTTATCCGTTTCCTGCACACTGCCAGGGTCAGTTTGTTGAATAGCCCTCAAGGCTTCCTGCAGATTTAGGGCATAGTCTCTGATGCTGTCCTGTGCCCGCTGCTTACATCCATAGAACCTCATTTTAATCTCAGCGGAGGTACGTATGTCAAAGGTACCCCGCAGCCGGGCCAGAATACCCTTCACGGTTCTTTTCTCCTCAGTGGGCCATGATTTTACCTCTCTTTGGGCTGCTCCAGTTAACTGCCCTGTTAATATGCTGACCTTCTGTTCCTCTGTCAGGGGGTAAACGTGGAACAAACTGTATAGCCTTTCCTTGAAGTCAGTTAGGGCATGGGGCTCCCCTGAGTATTTGGGCAGCCAGGCCGCTCCAGGGATGTAGGGCAGGGAAAAGGGCATCACCGCTGCTGCAGCTGCGTTGGTGGTAGTGGGCGCCTCCGTGTCCGACATCTTCCTCCCCCCTAGTTAAGCGTGGCCTACCTTCCGACGATCCTCTTCTGTAGGCCGCGGCTCCGCTGCTGCTGCTCTGGACGAGGACCTTGCGTCGCGTCCTGATGACGTCAGCGTCGCTCTCTCTCCCTTCCAGGACCTTGCGCAGCGTCGGTGCGTGGGGCGGAGCTTCGGGTCTCGCGCGCTTTCGGCGTCCACGCCCCTCTTCTTCCCGCGCGGCGTCCTGAAGATGGCGTCCGATGGCGGGAAGCAGCTGCGGATGGCGGGAAGACGGCAGAAGACGGCGGGAAACGGTCCAAGATGGCGTCCGATGGCGGGAATCGGCTCCGGATGGCGGGAAACGACTCCGGACGGCGGGAAACTTCGCCACAGGTAAGTTACAAAAGTCTTTTTCAGGCACGCAGTACCCGGTGGTTGCGGGCACGAAATCCTGCCGACTACGCCAAAGCTGACTCGCCCCCTGGGCCGTGGGGCACTCTGATCCGGGCAATAGGGGGAACGATGGGATTAGTAGTGGCAACCCGGTTCCGTGGCTCAGGGTGGTCAGGCCAGTGGTAGTCCGTTATGTACTGATGTTTATGTCCGACTACGCCACCCGTGGATTGCGGTTATTAGGAACCGCCGCTGCATGCAGACCGCTGGGGCTGATGAGGTGTGCAGCTAGGGTAGTGTGACTCCCCACGGGAAGAGTGCGGCCCCAGGGCAGTATAGTGGATGGTGGGAGTGATGGTAGTGAGAGTCCCAGTGCTGAAAGTGCTGGAGGAACAAGGAGCACACAGACAACAGGTTGCAGTCCAGGGTCTTTACTAAACAGGTAAACTGACCCACAAACAGTCCCAGCTAGGAGGGGACCTGTATGTCTGAGAGCAACGGGGAAATTGGCCCTGGTCAGGGTGAGGGTTTAGGCCTACCGTGCTTTCTGCGCTCCTTCTGGCTATCTCCTCCCGATAGGGTAACAGCCCACGTTCCCGAGCTTTCCGTGTATTCTCGCCTGTATGGCCTGCGACGTGGGTTCCTTTCTGCTCCCAGCCTTGTACGGCTTTACTGGTCCCTTCGGTTGTGGCAGGGCCTCCAGGCTTCTTAGGCCAAGGAATATACAGTCCCTTGCGGACTGGTTCTCTGCTGGGGGATGTGGAATCCTTCCAGCTTCAGACACCAAAGTCTGGTAAAATTAAGTCTTTTCTCTGCCAAGACAGGCTCTCTTCGCCTCTTGTCTCTGGCTTGTGGCTCTCCTCCTGCTACACTTCCTCTTAGGTGCAATACAACTGTCCCTCTCTGCTCTGGGACCTGAATCCTCGGATAGGTCGTCCAGTTCTCCCTAACCCTGCCCCCAGCACCAGCTTTTATAGGGGCAGCCTGCTCCCCCTACTGGCCTGATCCCCTGACTAGAGAACCTCCCCCTTGCTCTCAGACACAGCTTTAATTACACTTGTGGCATCCAGGCCAGGGTGACACACAGGAATGGAGCACACAGTGTCAGTGCAGGAACTGAGCACACAGTGTCAGTGCAGGAACAGAGCACACAGTGTCAGTGCAGGAACTGAGCGCACACAGAGTCAGTGCAGGAATGGAGCACACAGTGTCAGTGCAGAAACAGAGCACACAGTGTCAGTGCAGGAACTGAGCACACAGTGTCAGTGCAGAAACAGAGCACACAGTGTCAGTGCAGGAACAGAGCACACAGTGTCAGTGCAGGAGCAGAGCACACAGTGTCAGTGCAGGAGCAGAGCACACAGTGTCAGTGCAGGAGCAGAGCACACAGTGTCAGTGCAGGAGCAGAGCACACAGTGTCAGTGCAGGAGCAGAGCACACAGTGTCAGTGCAGGAGCAGAGCACACAATATCAGTGCAGGAGCAGAGCACACAGTGTCAGTGCAGGAGCAGAGCACACAGTGTCAGTGCAGGAGCAGAGCACACAGTGTCAGTGCAGGAGCAGAGCACACAGTGTCAGTGCAGGAGCAGAGCACACAGTGTCAGTGCAGGAGCAGAGCACACAGTGTCAGTGCAGGAGCAGAGCACACAGTGTCAGTGCAGGAACAGAGCACACAGTGTCAGTGCAGGAGCAGAGCACACAGTGTCAGTGCAGAAACAGAGCACACAGTGTCAGTGCAGGAGCAGAGCACACAGTGTCAGTGCAGGAGCAGAGCACACAGTGTCAGTGCAGGAGCAGAGCACACAGTGTCAGTGCAGAAACAGAGCACACAGTGTCAGTGCAGGAACAGAGCACACAGTGTCAGTGCAGGAACAGAGCACACAGTGTCAGTGCAGGAGCAGAGCACACAGTGTCAGTGCAGGAGCAGAGCACACAGTGTCAGTGCAGGAGCAGAGCACACAGTGTCAGTGCAGGAGCAGAGCACACAGTGTCAGTGCAGGAGCAGAGCACACAGTGTCAGTGCAGGAGCAGAGCACACAGTGTCAGTGCAGGAGCAGAGCACACAGTGTCAGTGCAGGAGCAGAGCACACAATATCAGTGCAGGAGCAGAGCACACAGTGTCAGTGCAGGAGCAGAGCACACAGTGTCAGTGCAGGAGCAGAGCACACAGTGTCAGTGCAGGAGCAGAGCACACAGTGTCAGTGCAGGAGCAGAGCACACAGTGTCAGTGCAGGAGCAGAGCACACAATGTCAGTGCAGGAGCAGAGCACACAGTGTCAGTGCAGGAGCAGAGCACACAGTGTCAGTGCAGGAGCAGAGCACACAGTGTCAGTGCAGGAGCAGAGCACACAGTGTCAGTGCAGGAGCAGAGCACACAAAGAGTCTATCTATCTAACTATCTGATTTGTTAAATTGATTTTTGTGAGTGACAGACTCTTTTTATTAATTCTATATTGTACTTTGTTGTGGATTTTCAATGCAGATTCCACAACTGAAACTCGGCAACAAGTATGTGATATGTGAAAGTGCCCTAATACCATAATTATTATTATTATTTATTATTATATACTTACCAACAGGAATGTTCAGCATTACCTAAAAAATGCCTACTTTTGTTGTGCTTTTTTCTATAATATGCCCCTTTTGTGATCTGTTGACAAATGTGTAACACAGTGATACAGAAATAAGCCTATATGCATAGAAATAGAATTGTTGAATATGAAAATACACTACATGTTCATACACACATTTATGCAACACGCAAACATACATATACATTACTGCAGATAATCAGGAATGCACACACAGAAATACATGTATATATTCAGGTGCATCTCACAAAATTAGAATATCATCAAAAAGTTAATTTATTTCAGTTCTTCAATACAAAAAGTGAAACTCATATATTATATAGAGTCATTACAAAACAGAGTGATCTATTTGAAGTGTTTATTTCTGTTAATGTTGATGATTATGGCATACAGCCAATGAAAACACAAAAGTCATTATCTCAGTAAATTAGAATAATTAACAAAAAACACCTGCAAAGGCTTCCTAAGCATTTAAAAGGTCCCTTAGTCTCTTTCAGTAGGCTCCACAATTATGGGGAAGACTGATGACTTGACAGATGTCCAGAAGGTAGTCAATGACAAACTCCACAAGGTCCCAGAGTTCAAATGTTCATTTGGAAATCCAGGTCCCAGAGTCTGGAGGAAGAGTGGAGAGGCACACAAACCAACTGCTGGAGGTCTAGTGTGAAGTTTCCACAATCAGTGGTAGTTTGGGGAGCCATGTCATCTGCTGGTGTAGGTCCACTGTGTTTTATCAAGACCAAAGTCAGCGCAGACGTCTATTAGGAAATTCTAGAGAACTTCATGCTTCCCTCTGTCGACAAGCTTTTTGGAGATGGAAATTTCATTCTCCAGCAGTTCTTGGCACCTGTCCACACTGTCAAAAGTACCAATACCTGATTTAGCAGCAGTATCACTGTGCTAGATTGGCCAGCAAAGGCTGCTATCAAAGCAACTTGGGCTTCCATAACACCTCAGCAGTGCCACAGGCTGATCGTCTCCATGCCACGCCACATTGATGTAGTAATTGATGCACAAGGAGCCCCGACCAAGTATTGAGTACATTTACTGAACATACATTTCAGTAGGCCAACATTTTGGATTTTAAAAACATTTTTCAAGCTGTTGTTATAAAGTATTCTAATTTACTGAGATAATGACTTTTGTGTCTTCATTGGCTGTAAGCCATAATCATCAACATTAACAGAAATAAACACTTGAAATAGATCACTCTGTTTGTAATGACTCTATATAACTTATGAGTTTCACTTTCTGTATTGAAGAACTGAAATAAATTAACTTTTTGATGATATTCTAATTTTTTGAGATGCACCAGTACATATGTATAATATGTATAAATACAAACATAGAGCAAAACCCTCTTTCCTTTCTTCCTAGTGCTGAGCATGTAACAGTTTACTACATCCTCCCCCTTGACAACATCTATTTTATAATACAGTGTATTACGCTCCTCTCTCAGATTGCCCCCTTTGTCAGCATTTCAATAAGTAATACATTTTACTTAGATGAGGTCACTCCTCCACCTCATTTCTCCATAAACCTCTAGAGGCAGCAGCTGTAAGCTGATCTCTCAGTGATGTGATAACCCCTTCTTATTTGAAGTTTGATTTTACTAGTGAAATGAGAGGGAATGATCAATACAAGAGGCAGGGGGAGGGTTAGAGTAGTCTCATTTGTAGAGAAAAAAAAATTCTGTCCTAAAGATATATTATAAAGTTTCTCATCACCATATGTGCTATTGAAAAAAATAGGGAGAAAAAATAAAATGTCTTACTTTTTAAAGTTTCAATCCCCTGAGACATGTACTGAGTAGAATGTGGAGTAGAGATGAGCCTAATGACAAATGCTGTCAGCTTTATAACTGCTCCTCATGATAATAGATATTGATTAGAAACATGAGCGTGAAGCTTTGCCTTTGGCTACGTCAGCTCACTGGTAATACTCAGTTATCATCTATGATCTAATTCCTCTGAGAAATTACAGCACATGAAATCAGGCAGCTCAAGAGATGGAAATATATTCTCTGTACTGGACAAGGTTTAATGAGACATTGTTCCCGTCAGTATTTTGTACTCTACTACTTATTTCCATTCAAAGTTCTTAGACGGAATCTGTCAATAAGTTCAACCCTTCCCCCACCAAACCGCATATATGGGCATTCAGGTCTTTCAAAGCTAAATTCATTGAAACCTTTAAATCTTTTAACTGTTGCTTCCTTAGAAATCAGAGGTGTAATTAATATGCAAAAGAGGAGTTAAGTGCTCTCAGTGTGACAGAGCACTTCCCAAGCTTCGTCCTTCCAAAGTATCAGCCACTTTAGCTTGATTGATAGAGAACTGTCTGTGTGAGGTCACACGCCAGGCGAGGATACCATACTGTGACCTATCAAGGAAGCTAGATGGGCCGGTGCTGGGAGGGAAAACAACTTCGGGAGGCATAGACTCAGGAAGTGCTATGTCACGCACAGAGCACTTAACTCCTCAATTTCATATGCATTAAAACACTAATTAGTCAGGAATGCAACAACAGATAGAAGATGAAAAGGTGTTGATGAGTTTACTTTTCCAAGACCTGCTTGCCCATATAGATGATTTGCTGGTGGGAAGTTGAAGTTACTGACAGATTCCCTAAACATTAAAGTAATTGTTGGTTGGGGTCCAAAAAGTGTGGGAGAATGAACTGTTTTACTTGAGACATGCAGCAACCATTTTCTGCATCATCATCAAATGGACCATAGAGGAAAGAGCTGACACACAATGTAACATAGTCTTACAATTAACACAACGCCATCTGCCGTCTGCTCAGCACAGTTCCTATACAGCATAAGCCTGCAGTTGTATTCTCCAACCACAGTTACCTCTGTCCTCCACAAAGCTATATCCCTGAGAGGAAGCTTGAAAAGCTACTTCATCTAAGAACAACATAATGTAGGCACAGAGACCCTGATTCTAGTGATGTATCACTTACTGAGCTGCTAGCTGCAGTTTTGATAAAATCGCAGTTTTTCACTGCTTCTGATCTACTAGCCCTCTGAATGCTGAGCTCTATATAACTCCACTACTGGTGTCCCCTACTTCCTTCTTCTATGTAACTCCACTCCCACTACTAATTGTCAGCTTTATGTGTACACTGTGCATAGGCGGAAAGCTTCCAATCAGTGGTGAGGGTGGGGTTATACAGAGCTCATAAACATGGAGGACTACATAACAGCAGGTTTACTAGTCCTCTAAAGATAATTTCCTGCTGATAAAATAGTGATTTTACCAAACGTAGAATAATAAGCAGACTAAGTGACACATCACTGGAATCAGGGTCTCTGCCCCTACATTATGCTGCTATTAGATTATGTGGCCCCGAAACATGTTTATACTAAAGTTGACCAAACCAGCCGATATCGGCAGAGTTGGATGACGGTTTTATTCCACTGATGGTATCATGGAAGAGACAGATTATGTCAGGGTAGAGAAGAATACGGTTTATTGCATTTCAATGGCTGATTCTGTGTTTGGTGAGGAGATAAGCCCCAGCCACAAAAGTCTGACAGTGACTCGCTTATATTCTCGGCCCAGCCAAGCATTCCTGTGTATGAGGGAGATCGGTGAGATAGCTGTCAGTCAAACGATCGTTCACCCGACAGCTAATGTGTATGAGGACCTTTATGACTCCGTTCAGGAATACGGGAGGACCAACTGTTTTTAGGTCTTTAGCAGTGTGGTAGTCATTGAGCCAAAAGCTATGGGCACCAGTGCGCCTGGGCAGCAAAGGGGGTTATTATTCAAAAGATGATTGGAGGTCCCACCTCACAAACTCCCACCATCTCAGCAATTATACTGTGACCGTGAAAACCTATTCAGGCATGAGTCCAATGCTGAAACCATGGCATTTACTAACATTACTAGGAATTGGTGACATTAGTAGAAATATCCCTTCTATGGGACCAAAAACGCTGAGGATTAATGTTAATACTAAACATGATATAAGGGAAAATACAATTAAAGTGATTTTCCCATCATAAGTTTTCCCACCATGATGCACTTATCTGAGCTTTCCAGCATATTCCCTATAGAGAAGTGTGACCCTGAAAGATATATATATATATATACATATACACTGCTCAAAAAAATAAAGGGAACACTCAAATAACACATCCTAGATCTGAATGAATGAAATATTCTCATTGAATACTTTGTTCTGTGCAAAGTTGAATGTGCTGACAACAAAATCACACAAAAATCATCAATGGAAATCAAATTTATTAACCAATGGAGGCCTGGATTTGGAGTCACCCTCAAAATTAAAGTGGAAAAACACACTACAGGCTGATCCAACTTTGATGTAATGTCCTTAAAACAAGTCAAAATGAGGTTCAGTATTGTGTGTGGCCTCCACGTGCTTGTATGACCTCCCTACAACGCCTGGGCATGCTCCTGATGAGGTTGCGGATGGTCTCCTGTGGGATCTCCTCCCAGACCTGAACTAAAGCATCCACCAACTCCTGGACAGTCTGTGGTGCAACGTGACGTTGGTGGATGGAGCAAGACATGATGTCCCAGATGTGCTCAATCGGATTCAGGTCTGGGTAACGGGCGGGCCAGTCCATAGCTTCAATGCCTTCATCTTGCAGGAACTGCTGACACACTCCAGCCACATGAGGTCTGGCATTGTCCTACATTAGGAGGAACCCAGGGCCAACCGCACCAGCATATGGTCTCACAAGGGGTCTGAGGATCTCATCTCGGTACCTAATGGCAGTCAGGCTACCTCTGGCGAGCACATGGAGGGCTGTGCAGCCCTCCAAAGAAATGCCACTCCTCACAATTACTGACCTACTGCCAAACCGGTCATGCTGAAGGATGTTGCAGGCAGCAGATCGCTCTCCACGGCGTCTCCAGACTCGGTCACATCTGTCACATGTGCTCAGTGTGCACCTGCTTTCATCTGTGAAGAGCACAGGGCGCCAGTGGCGACTTTGCCAATCCTGGTGTTCTGTGGCAAATGCCAAGCATCCTGCATGGTGTTGGGCTGTGAGCACAACCCCCATCTGTGGACGTCGGGCCCTCATACCACCCTCATGGAGTCGGTTTCTAACTGTTTGTGCAGACACATGCACCTTTGTGGCCTGCTGGAGGTCATTTTGCAGGGCTCTGGCAGTGCTCCTCCTGTTCCTTCTTGCACAAAGGTGGAGGTAGCAGTCCTGCTGCTGGGTTGTTGGCCTCCTACGGCCCGCTCCATGTCTCCTGGTGTACAGGCCTGTCTCCTGGTAGCGCCTCCAGCCTCTGGACACTACGCTGACAGACACAGAAAACCTTCTTGCCACAGCTTGCATTGATGTGCCATCCTGGATGAGCTGCACTACCTGAGCAACTTCTGTGGGTTGTAGGGTCCGTCTCATGCTACCACGAGTGTGACAGCACAACCAACATTCAAAAGTGACCTAAACATCAGCCAGAAAGCATTGGTACTGAGATGTGGTCTCTGGTCCCCACCTGCAGAACTACTCCTTTATTAAGTGTGTCTTGATAATTGTCAATAATTTCCATCTATTGTCTATTTCATTTGCACAACAGCATGTGAAATTGATTGTCAATCAGTGTTGCTTCCTAAGTGGACAGTTTGATTTCACAGAAGTTTGATTTACTTGGAGCTATATTCTGTTGTTTAAGTGTTCTCTTTATTTTTTTTTTAACAGTATATATATATATATATATATATATATATATATACATACACTGTATATGTATATATATATATATATATATATATATATATATATATATACAGTGGCATGTAAAAGTTTGGGCACCCCTGGTCAAAATTACTGTTATTGTGAACAGTTAAGCAAGTTTTAGATTAAGTGATCTCTAAAAGGCCTAAAATTAAATATGACACATTTCCTTTGTATTTTAGGAAAAAATATATTTATATTGTCATTTTTTACATTTTATAAATTACAAAAAGGTAAATCGGCCAATGCAAAAGTTTGGGCACCCTTGCAGATTTATGTGCTCAGATAACTTTGACCAAGTTTCCAGACCTTAATTAGCCTTTTAGGGTTATGACTTCATCACTATCAATATCATCGTTAGGAAAGGCCAGGTGATGCAAAAAAACAGCCTCCTCTAACCTTGTGCCAAAGAACAGAAGCCACAGAAGCCATAGGTTCTTCTAAGCTGCTGGCTTGCACTCTGAAAATGAAAATGGTGGAGGCCCTCAAAGCAGGAGAAGGCTATAAGAAGATAGCAAAGCGTTTTCAAGTTGTCCTTTCCTCAGTTCTAAATGTAATTGAGAAATGGCAGTTAACAGGAACAGTGGAGGTCAAGATAAGGTCTTGAAGACCAGGCAAAATGTCAGTGAGAGCTGCTCGTAGGATTACTAGAGAGGCAAATCATAACCTCCGCTTGACTGCAAAAGACCTTCAGAAAGATTTAGCAGACTCTGGAGTTGTGGTACATTGTTCTACTGTTCAGAGACACCTGCACAAATATGGCCTTGATGGAAGAGTTATCCGAAGAAAACCTCTCCTGCTTCCTCACAATTTAATTGAGCATCAGAAGTTTGCAAAAGAACATCTAAACAAGCCTGATGCATTTTGGAAACAAGTCTTGTGGACCAATGAGATTAAAATAGAACTCTTTGGCCACAATGATCAAAGGTATATGTGGAGAAAAAGGGCACAGAATTTCAGGAAAAGAACATCTATCCAACCATTAAGCATGGGGGTGGATCAATAATTCTTTTGGGTTGAGTTGCAACCAATGGCACGGGGAACATTTCACGGGTAGAGGGAAGAATAGATTCAATTAAATTTCCACAAATTCTTGATGTAAACATAACACCGTCTGTAAAAAGCTGAAGTTTAAAAGAGGATGGCTTCTACAAATGGATAATGATCCTAAACACACGTCAAAATCCACAATAGACAACCTCAAAAGGCGCAAGCTGAAGGTTTTACAATGGCCCTCACAGTCCTCTGATCTAAACAGCGCTGAAAATCTGTGGCTCAACGTCAAAATAGCAGTGCATGCAAGGTGACCCAGTAATCTCACAGAACTGGAAGAATTTTCCAAGGAAGAATGGATGAAAATCCCTCAAACAAAAATTGAAAGACTCTTGGCTGGCTACAAAAAGTGTTTATAAGCTGTGACACTTGCAAAAGGGGGTGCTACTAGGTACTAACCATGCAGGGTGCCCAAACTTTTGCTTCGGCCCATTTTCCTTTTTGTAATTTATAAAATGTAAAAGATAGAAATATACATATTTTTTTTGCCTACAATACACCGGAAATGTGTCATCTTTAACTTCAGGCCTTTTAGAGATCATTTCATTTTCAAATTGCTTAACTGTTCACAATAACAGTAATTTTGACCAGGGGTGTCCAAACTTTTACATGCCACTGTATATACAGCTGAACATCTATGACCATTGGAACCCTTATTTTCACTTCAATATTTTAGGCTTTGATTACTGTGATCATTGCTTATAGACTTGTCTGTACTACATTAAAAGATATTTGTCACCAGATTTTTGCCACCTAACCTGATGCAACATGATGTAGACACAAATACCCTGATTCCAGCGATGTATCACTTACTGGGCTGCTTGGTGTAATTTTGATAAAATCACTGTTTTATCTGCAGCAGTTCTACCAGTTCTCTATATGCTGATCTCGGTATAACCTCGCCCACATCACTGATTAGCTGCTTTCTTTGTACACTGTGCATAGGCAGAAATCAGTGGTTGAGATTGGATTATACAGAGTTTATGAATATGGAGGACTACGTGACAGTAGTTTTACTAGCCCATTAGTGATAATTTTCTTCTGATAAAACTGTGATTTTACATAAACTATGGCAATCAGCCCAGTAAGTGATACATCCCTGGAATCAGTGTCTCTGCCCCTACATCTCAGATTAGGTGACAGATTCCCTTCAAGGGGTTACTCCCACCTTTTGAAGGTATCACCTGTCCACTGATTTGGTTGGAGTGATAGTACACATGTCCAGCCAGTGCTCCATTCAGATGCAGCTATGCAGAGCCCCATTCTTGGGGCCGGTCTGGGTCCCATGGGATAGACCCACACCAATCAGCAATAGGCGACAACTTCCGAAGATGGGAGTAACCCTTTAATATGAATGTGCTCTATATTATCTGTAGTTTTCTATACTTTAGCTGATCAGCATTTCTTTCCTTCCCAACAGAAGCTGCTGAAGGAAGTTCTGCTATCGCGGGAGCAACAGGTACGATGGGCCTCAGTGCTCGCTACGGACCACAGTTCACACTGCAACATGTCCCAGACTACAGACAAAACATCTACATTCCAGGAACAACAACAACACTCACTAACGCTGCTGGAAAACGAGACGGAAAAGCAGGAGCACCTTCAGGAAACAAGAAGAAAGCTGGCAAAAAGGAGAAGAAATGAAGATAAATCCTGCTTGTAAACAGCGCAGAATCCCGCGAGAACATCCCCAGCACATATCTCCGGGCGATGTTCAATGTCTTATCTACAAAGGAAGAGAGCGTTCAAATTGGTTGCATCAGTCATCATCAGGGCTAGTAGCAGGGTCCTCTCCGCCATTAGCTCCTATGATGAATATACTAGTATGGACACTGGATATCTGAGCCCTATCCAAATGCGCCAAGATTTTCTATTGGCCAGGTTATTCTATTTTGCAAAGTCATTTCTTAACCAATGATGTCCTCTTTTTACATAGAGTCCAGCCTCGCTGGTAGTATTCCACATTCTTATAGAAATTCTTCCAATGTATATATGTATTGCTAAATAGTTATTTATAATTTATCAGCATCAGAGACGTATTCCTTTAAAGCTTTGTTAGGTGGCATTTTTTTTTTTTTTTAGCAGAAAATTATTTAAAAAAATTGAAGAAAAAAAAAGTATAAATTGATGTTTGGTTTTAGAATTGAGAACAAACACGTTTCCTTTGGTAGAAGAATATTTGTTTTCTAGGCTTTTCGGTAAAGAATTTTATGACACTCAAAAAAAATACAAAAAAACATAAAAATAATTAAACAAAACAAATACAATTTGTGGCTTTAGAAGAATAACAAAAAGAAGCTGAGAAACGCGTAGTACTGTGTGTCGTCTACGAAAGGACCAAGGCTATTAGTTGACCATTTGGGGGTAAGATTAAATACATTTTTGAAATTTTTCGGGAAATGGATGTTTTGGGAACATGCTAGAATCCAGAAGATTTCGACTTACTACAAGTCCCGGTTTAGGATGGGGACAGGATTATGATTATTCTCAGCTCTTAAAGAGCAATTTATCGGTTTTGTTTGCTGCACCAAGGTATGCATGTGTAATAATTACTTTCAGTCGGCATTTCTACAGGATAGTCTTCCTTCTGCATGTATGTACCCAGCATGGAGTGTATGCATTCTTTATCTAGAATGAGAAAATAAAAGTAAGCTTGTTTAATGCAGGCCAGATATTTAGCTTTTAAAAAATTAGAATTTCCAAGGTGCCATTTTTTGGTATGAAAAAAATAAAATATAAGAAAGATTGACACAAAGGGTTTTTATCACTCTACATAATTTAAAAAAAATAAAAATAATTCTTCATAATCAAATCACAGCTGATTAAAACAAATCACACATCTTCATAAGGTCTGAAAAAATAAATAAATGAAGTAAAAACGAACGCCACTAAAACATAATGACGATAAATACAATTTCATACATTTATAATGACATCAAAAACAAATATATAGATTTCCCCTTTATTAATTTTGCATTTCTACGTGATTTTTTTCATTCTTTTACATGTGACGTATGGTAGCTGCTATGAGCCAGTAGCGCACACTTATTTTTTTTAAGGATGTTTTTTATGTTTCACATATATTACATTATCTTTACACTCAAAAAGGGCAACGATTAATCCTTTTTTTTTTCTGCAATGGATATGGGACAATGGTTCATATTATATTCATTATTGCTTGAATTTCTGTTTCAGGGATTTTTTGGAGGCAGATCCGATTTTCCGATGCCTTGAGCAGTAAAGCGTTGTATCTCGTGCTTGCTGCTTGACAATGATAACAGCATTAATCACAGTTCTATGATATAAAAGCATCATACACTAACCGCTGCATACTATGCCAATGCCTCCCCTGTATCATCAGGCTGCAACCACTAGTTCACCCTTTCTGTGGGTATCTACACAATAACCCTTTCCAGAGCTTGTAACACTATTGAATAGGGCGGTCACACAAGTTGTTTAGTGGTAGGTGATTTTTTTTGTTTTTAGTTCTTTATAATAAAACCTTCATTGTAGTATAGATGGTATTGTAATCTAGTAATTCCGTGATCCTTTCATCCCTGTATATAACTTGTGGGCTGCAGTACTTTAATTCCTCCTGTATCTTTCTGTGTGGTTTGTGATATAAATGTACATTAAACCCATCTTGTCTTTTCATTGTGTCTATTTCTGACCTGTACTTTGATTATAAATATGCTTTCACCCTTCTTATACCAGTATAGACTAATGTCAATGTATTACACTCACATTTTATACAATAATATTTATATTGCTTTTTCTTTCTTTGAAGAAAAAAAATGAAGATAAATAAAATGTTTTCTTCCAAAAAATTATTTTTTGTTCATTTTTTTTATATTGTTATTTATTATGTAAATGTTAAAGGGAATCTTCCAGCAGTTTTTTTTGCTGCTATGTAATCTGATGATGTGGCAGAGAGCCTGATTCCAGCGATGTATCACTTACTGAAGTTTTAATAGAATCCCTGTTTTCCCTGTAGATGTAGCAGTGGTCAGCATTCTGAGCTGTGCATTACCCCGCCCACATCGCTGATTGGCAGCTTCCTGTGTACACAAGCTGCCAATCAGCGGTGGGGGCGGGATTACACAGATTAGCTGGACTGGTTTTCACGCAACCAAGTCCAGTAGTGACAATCTCCTGCAGATAAAACACTAATTGTACAGAAAGTACAGCACAGAGCTTGATGAGTGACACATCCCTGGAATCAGACTTTCTGCCCCTACATTATGCTGCTCTCCGATTTAATTGCAAAAAGCTGCAGACAGATTCCCTTTAAAGGGAACCTGTCACATGATTCATGATGTCCGAACCATGGGCAACGTAAGATCCTGCATTACAACCAATGTATGTTTAACCGGTTCAGGACCGCCCACTGTACATAAACGTCGGCGCTGCCTGGGCTCTGTGCAGCGCCGACGTTTAAAAACGGTGGGTGGTCCCGCAGCACTCAGGACCCCCAGGGTCCTGCTAGCGCTGCGGTACCGGTTCAGAGCGATAGCTCTGACATGTGGCATCATGGGGACCTGATTGGATCAGGTCCCCATGATGTTAACCTGTTCCTATCTTCTAGATGCCGCGATCCATAGCGATCGCGGCATTTAAAAGATAGGGACAGCCGGTGGTCGGCGATCGGGACCCCCCACATACCTGTCAGCGGCGGGGATCCCAGTGCTGTGACCTCTGACATCATCGAGACCTGATTGGCTCAGGTCTCGATGATGTCAGCGTCACACCAGCCAATCAGAGAGATCACCAGGGAAGTTTGTTTTAGCAACAAACTTTGCCGGGCGATCTGCCTGATAAATGCAGTTTCTCCTCCGATCTCAGTGAGAGAGCAGAGGAGAAACAGTGTGACAAGAGCTGTCAGCCTTGCCACTGTGAAAGTAAAAAAAAAAATAAAAAAGAAAGTAAGAGTTAGGGTTAGTGAGTCTGTCAGATCAGTCAGTCCTGTCAGATCAGTCCAGTCAGATCTGTCAGTCAGTCAGTCCTGTCAGATCAGTCCAGTCAGATCTGTCAGTCCTGTCAGATCTGTCAGTCAGATCTGTCAGTCCTGTCAGATCTGTCAGTCAGTCCTGTCAGATCTGTCAGTCAGTCCTGTCAGATCTGTCAGTCAGTCAGTCCTGTCAGGTCTGTCAGTCAGTCCTGTCAGTCAGTCAGTCCTGTCAGATCTGTCAGTCAGTCAGTCCTGTCAGATCTGTCACAGTCCTGTCAGATCTGTCAGTCAGTCAGTCCTGTCAGATCTGTCAGTCAGTCAGTCCTGTCAGATCTGTCAGTCCTGTCAGATCAGTCCAGTCAGTCAGTCCTGTCAGATCTGTCAGTCAGTCAGATCTGTCAGTCAGTCCTGTCAGATCTGTCAGTCCTGTCAGATCTGTCAGTCAGTCAGTCCTGTCAGATCTGTCAGTCAGTCAGATCTGTCAGTCAGTCAGTCCTGTCAGATCTGTCAGTAAGTCAGTCCTGTCAGATCAGTCAGTCAGTCCTGTCACATCAGTCAGTCAGTCCTGTCAGATCAGTCCGGTCAGTCCAGTCCGGTCCCGTCCTTTCAGTCCGGTCCGTTCAGTCCAGTCAAAAAATATAAAAATAAAATGGCCCGTCAGACTTATACCGCAGAGGAGGTGTATGCCCTGCTGTGTTCTGACACTGATGACAGTGCAATCTCAGATGGAGATGTGGATTTTGAGGGCTTTAGTAGCGGCGACACTGAGAGCCCAGAAATGAGCAGTGATTCTGTTCCATCCTCAAGCCCAAGGACCAGTACAGCAATAGGGGCAAATAGCGCTACTGGAGAAACGTCTCCAAATCAGGGAACACTGCCCAGTACAAGCGCTGTCCCTGCTACTAGTGAATTGGCGCACGCCAGTGTACAAGGGGCGTTGCCACATGATCTAGCATTTCCCAGATGGGAGGCTTCAGATTCGGCTGCTCCATTCAGCCCCGATTTCAACGCCATTCCTGGTATAAATGTGGAGGTGGAAGATTTTGGACCAATTCATTTTTTTAATTTGTTTTTTACAGACAGCTTGCTAGAGCATATTGTCGTGCAAACAAATTTATACGTATCCCAATTCATAAGCCAGAATCCCCGATCTTACTATGCTAGGGCAAATTTATGGACACCAACTAATGTCCCGGAAATAAAAAAATTTTTAGGACTTACATTTGCCATGGGGCTTGTTAAAAAACCGAGCATTCGATCCTACTGGTCCAACCACCCTGTTCAAGCCACCCCTATGTTTTCAGTCATTCTGCCTAGGACCCGTTATGAAATGCTCATGCGGTTTTGGCATTTTAACGACAATAGTCAATGCCTGCCCAGAAATGCCCCAGAACATGACAGGTTATATAAAATTAGACCCATCATTGAAAATTTGTCAGAAAAATTCTTAAGCCTCTACACCCCAACACAAAATATTTCTATAGACGAGTCCCTTGTAAAATTCAAAGGAAGACTGCACCTCAAGCAATTTATCCCATCTAAAAGGGCAAGGTTTGGAATAAAGCTCTATAAAATGTGCGAAAGTTCAACCGGATACACATCCGCTTTTCGCATATATGAGGGGAAAGATAGCCAACTAAACCCACCAGGATGCCCTACTTATCTGGGGACATCTGGAAAAATTGTTTGGGAGCTGATAAGTCCATTTTTTCAAAAAGGCTACAATCTATATGTGGACAATTATTACACCAGCATACCCCTATTTAAAAGTCTGGTTGAACACAACATCGGGGCTTGTGGGACCATCCGTAAAAACCGTCAGGGCTTTCCACAACCATTGGTCAACCAAAAGTTTCAAAAGGGGCAGTCAGGGGCTGTACGCAACGGAGAGCTGCTTGCCCTGAAATATAGGGATAAGAGGGATATTTTTGTCCTCAGCTCGATCCACACAGATGCCACAAGGGCCACTGTAGAACTAGGATCCACCACTCTGAAGCAAAAACCTGTGTCAGTCATTGACTACAACAAACACATGGGGGGTGTGGACCTTGCAGACCAGGTTCTACAGCCATACCAGGTATCAAGAAAGTCCTATACCTGGTATAAAAAGTTGGTTATTTATTTGTTTCAGGTGGCCACATACAATTCTTTTGTGTTGTACAAAAAAGCAGGAAATTTAGATCCTTTTCTTGATTATCAAGAAAAGGTAATTGAAAATCTTGTCTTTCAAAGTGTTAGCCCCGCTCATCCATTAGAATTTGAGGATGTGAAAAGACTCACTGAGCGACATTTTATTGCACTTATTCCAGCAACGGAAACAAGAAGGAACCCCCAGAAAAGATGTCGTGTATGTACTAAGAGAGGAATGAGGCGTGATACCCGCTACTATTGCCCACAATGCCCATCATTGCCAGCCTTATGCGTCACTGACTGCTTTAAAATCTTCCACACAGAACCACGTTTTTAAACTGTAAAAATGTATCCCAATTTGTCATTCAAACATTTGGTTCATTTAGTGAATGACACATTCGAGTAGAGCTCACTTAATTTCCAGGGGGGGGTTCTCCAGAATCTAAACCTTCCATTGCGTGCTTGTTTCTGGAAATCATCCATTGAGTTAAAATGGTCACTAAACCCATAGATGAATTCCCAGAGGGGTTTCATTTCCAAAATGGGGTCACTTCAGGGGGGATTCTTTAGCTCTGGTACTCTGAAAAGTGCCAGAACAGCATAATCCCCCCTGAAGTGACCCCATTATAGAAATGACACCTCTGTGGGAATTCATCTATGGGTTTAGTGACCATTTACCTATCTACTTATTTTCCCACCACTAGATTAATTTATACAGAGGAGTAGATTGTAAAATTCGGTCACTTGTTGGGGTTTCCTCTGTTTAGGCACCTCAGGGGCTCTCCAAATGCAACATGGCGTCCGCTGTCCATTCCAGTCAAATTTCCATTCCAAAAGTCAAATGGCACTCCTTACCTTCCAAGCCATGCCGTGCGCCCAAACAGTGGCTTTGCACCACATATGGGGTATCAGCGTGCTCAGGAGAAATTGCACAACACATTTTGGGGTCCATTTTTTCTGGCTGCCCTTGTGAAAATTAAAAATTTGAGGCTAAAGTAGCAGTTTTGTGTTAAAAATGTGTTTTTTTATTTTCACACTTCAACATTATAAAATTCTGTGAAGCCCCTGGGGGTTCAAGGTGCTCACCACACATCTAGATAAGTTCCTTGAGGGGTCTAGTTTCCAAAATGGGGTCACTTGTTGGGGGTTTCCTCTGTTTAGGCACCTCAGGGGCTCTCCAAATGCAACATGGCGTCCGCTATCCATTCCAGTCAAATTTCCATTCCAAAAGTCAAATGGCGCTCTTTACCTTCCAAGCCATGTCGTGCGCCCAAACAGTGGCTTTGCACCACATATGGGGTATCAGCGTGCTCAGGAGAAATTCCACAACACATTTTGGGGTCCATTTTTTCTGGCTGCCCTTGTGAAAATTAAAAATTTGAGGCTAAAGTAGCAGTTTTGTGTTAAAAATGTGTTTTTTTATTTTCACACTTCAACATTATAAAATTCTGTGAAGCCCCTGGGGGTTCAAGGTGCTCACCACACATCTAGATAAGTTCCTTGAGGGGTCTAGTTTCCAAAATGGGGTCACTTGTTGGGGGTTTCCTCTGTTTAGGCACCTCAGGGGCTCTCCAAATGCAACATGGCGTCCGCTATCCATTCCAGTCAAATTTCCATTCCAAAAGTCAAATGGCGCTCCTTACCTTCCAAGCCATGCCGTGCGCCCAAACAGTGGCTTTGCACCACATATGGGGTATCAGCGTGCTCAGGAGAAATTGCACAACACATTTTGGGGTCCATTTTTTCTGGCTGCCCTTGTGAAAATTAAAAATTTGAGGCTAAAGTAGCAGTTTTGTGTTAAAAATGTGTTTTTTTATTTTCACACTTCAACATTATAAAATTCTGTGAAGCCCCTGGGGGTTCAAGGTGCTCACCACACATCTAGATAAGTTCCTTGAGGGGTCTAGTTTCCAAAATGGGGTCACTTGTTGGGGGTTTCCTATGTTTAGGCACCTCAGGGGCTCTCCAAATGCAACATGGCGTCCGCTATCCATTCCAGTCAAATTTCCATTCCAAAAGTCAAATGGCGCTCCTTACCTTCCAAGCCATGCCGTGCGCCCAAACAGTGGCTTTGCACCACATATGGGGTATCAGCGTGCTCAGGAGAAATTGCACAACACATTTTGGGGTCCATTTTTTCTGGCTGCCCTTGTGAAAATTAAAAATTTGAGGTTAAAGTAGCAGTTTTGTGAAAAAAAGTTAAATGTTCATTGTTTTCTTCCACATTCCAAAAATTCCTGTGAAGCACCTGAAGGGTTAATAAACTTCTTGAATGTGGTTTTGAGCACCTTGAGGGGTGCAGTTTTTAGAATGGTATCACTTTTGGGTATTTTCTGTCATAAAGGCTCCTCAAAGTCACTTCAAATAAGATGTGGTCCCTAAAAAAAATGTTTTTGTAAATTTTGTTGTAAAAATGAGAAATCGCTGGTCAACTTTTAACCCTTATAGCTTCCTAACAAAAAAAAATTTTGGTTCCAAAATTGTGCTGATGTGAAGTAGACATGTGGGCAATGTTATTTATTAACTATTTTGTGTGATATATCTCTCTGATTAAAGGGCATGAAAATTCAAAGTTTGAAAATTGCAAAATTTTCAAAATTTTCGCCAAATTTCCGATTTTTTCACAATCAAACGCAAGTGATATCAAAGAAATTTTACCACTATCATGAAGTACAATATGTCACAAAAAAACAATCTCAAAATCAGGGGGATCCGTTGAAGCGTTCCAGAGTAATTACCTCATAAAGTGACAGTGGTCAGAATTGAAAAAATTGGCCCGGTCACGAAGGCAAAAACAGGCTCTGGCGCGAAGTGGTTAAACTGGTCTCAGATTCATGTCGCCCTTGGTTTGGGCAGCATGAATCATGTGATAGGTTCCCTTTAAAGTATTTCTCTATATGAGGCAATTAAGGACAATGGGTCATAAAGGGATGGTTTGAGCTCTGTTCACATAGCAAAAACCACAGTGCTCTGCGTGTCTGCTGTAGGATGGATACAAGAAGTACCCCATGGACCTCAAGGCCTTATAATGGAGTCTGTCACATTCTCTTGAGGTGTCCATCTCTATAATGTGAAAATGACTCTATAGATCAGCTACACAACTGTAATCCAAATGCACGGAATTCATACTGTATATAGTACAGGCAGTACTACAGGTTCTTGTGCTTACGAACCCCAACTCAACCAGGAACAGTAGAAGAAACTGCAGAGCTTGGTTTAAGCATCAATTATGTCAAATACAAGTCACCTAGAATACTCTGTACAGCATTGGTCTCCAGTGTATATGGAGGACATAGCTGAAGTAGAGCGGGTGCAGAGAAAAGCAGCCAAGGTTATTAAGGGAATGCATGGACTGCAATATCAAGACCGGTTATGAAACTTGGGGTTATTCAACTTGAAAAAACAAAGGCTTAGGGCCGGACCCGCAATCTCCCAAAGGTCTCCATCTAGTTCATCCCAAAGGTGTTCAATTATGTTAAGGTCAGGGCTCTGTGCATCCAACAAAGTTCTTCTACACCAAAGTACTACAGCCATGACTTTATTGACCTTGCTTTGTGCACTGGGGCACAATCATGGGGAATAGAAAAGGGCTTTCCCCAGTCTGTTCCCTCAAAGTTAGAAGCAAACAACTGTCCAAAATGTCTTGCTTTGCTGAAGCGTCAAGATTTCCCTTCACTAGAACTAAGGAGACTAGGCCAACCACATAGTATTACCGCTCATCCACCAAACTCTACAGCTGGCAGAATGTTGTCCGGCAGGTAATGTTCTTCCATTGACCAAATCCAGACTTGTCCATCATATCCCAGATAGAGAAGCCATAGAGCATGATCCCACTTCTCCAGAGTCCAGTGGTGGATGCTTTACACTACTCCATCTGATGGCTGGCATTGTGCTTGGTGATGTAAGGCTTGCATGCAGCAGCTCGGCCATGTCATAAAGCTCCCGGCTCACAAGTTTTGAGCTGATATGCTGAGGAGGTTTAGACCCTGCAGTTATTTAGTCAGCAGAGCATTGGCGACTTTTATGCCCTCTGCTCCTAAGCACTCAATGACCCCGCTCTGTAACACTAAGTCGGCCACTTTGTGGCTGAGTGGATGTGGTAACTAATCGCTTATACTTTTCAATATTAAAATTCACACTTGATAATGGAATATTTAAGAAAAATGTACTGGGACACCTACACATGGGACACTTACGACATCCCATTCTAAATCTATGTGTCTGTGGGAATTTTTGCCCAAACATGGATGAGAGGGCAGAACTCTCAATCTCCCAAAGGTCTTCGTCTAGTTCATCCCAAAAGTGTTCAATGGTGTTGAGGTCAGGGGTCTGGGCGGCCAACCAAGTTCTTCTACACTAAACTCCCCCAACCATGACTTTATGGACCATGTGCTACTGGGGCACAGTCACAGGGAACAGAAAAGGGCCTTCCCCAATCTGTTCCTACAAAGATGGAAGACATTTCATGAATGGGATTGTTGGAATAATGGCATCGAATTACAGCATGTTGGTGAAGTTGTGTGTACCAATACTTTTCTACATATAATGTAGGTTTATTATTTTTTATACCCTCCACAAGAAATACAAAGAAATACATAATAAACAGTGGTACTTGTAACTCTTTGGTGGTTTTCCCTAAATTAATGGTAAAGTGTCATTTGGTGAGCAATTATCATAGGATATGAATGCAGCCTCATTAAAGAAATAAGTGGAATAAAAATCTTAAACTTCTCTACGTCATTGTTACTTATTTTGTATTAATGTATACTACAATGACTGAAATCAAGTACAAACAAAGGCCACTTCCATGGAGAACATAATACATTTTTGACCCATATCATGGCTATAAGTCACAGCCTCACCTGGGTCTTAAAGTGTACCCGTCGTTTCAGGAGAACTATGGCTGCCTCTATAGAATCATGTGAGCACCAATTGTCATTTTTCACAGAAGACAGATTTTACCCAAAAACTAACAGTCAAATATCAGGAGAAAGGAGACAGTGGCCATACGCCCATCAATAAAGCCAAAAATATTAAAAATGTATATACTTTAGGTGACCAGTAAATTAGGTCAGTGGGAAACAGACAGATTTAAAAAATATATGATACACCTGATGAAGGCTGTAAGCAGCCGAAACGCATTGTGTACACTAATATTTTAATAATGCTTTATTTCTAAACAAATGCTCATTGAAGCAATTAAAAAGACCCCATCCTTGATTCAATTGTGGCAACAGAAGACAACTCTGATCCTGGTCTCCATTTCTGATAAAAAAATATGTACAATAATTAGGTATAGGAATGTTTGAGAGCTCACTGAATGTAAGAAATGACAGAGCACTATAACTGGTCGCATGGGTGTTAATATGGTATATTAGTAGAGCATGTGTGGCACAAGATGATTGGAGCCCTAGTCAAAAGAAATCATAGCTGGTATATAGTGAGTGTATGAAGGTATGCACATACCCATTCCTGCCGAGATGATGTTCACCCAAACGCATGTTTCGACGGTCTGCCTTCTTCTGGGGGTGGTACTATCCTTATGGCCGTTGTCTCCTTTCTGTAATATTTTGTACATACTTTCGGCTGGCTATTTGATCCATATAATTTATTTTACCTCCTTGGGTCACTGGACCCCATATTCATTGTCACTTTTTTTATATATACTCAAGATTCTAAGATATTTAGAAAAGTACAACGTTCCCTCTGTTCCAATTTGTCCAGGAGTAGAAAAAAGCGGGTTTCTCTGATAAGATATATTACAAAGTTGGTTATTCTCATGTGTACTATCGATTTAGGAATGAAAAATTAAAACGACGGCTACTTTTTAAGACTCAATATAAGTTTTTCACTTTTTCGGTGATTCACGTAGAAGTGTGCTTTTTCCATCTCTGTGCATTTTTTATAAAAAATCATGAAAAATTCAGTAACAATAACAGATAGGCACTAAGAGGGAGAGGACGGAAACACCGTGTGCCAGCGCCATGCTGTCACCATTATGCCCGATGACTATAAATATTACATCTTAAAATAGTTTGATGTGACGTGCCGGCAAACACTCCTTCGCACCACTGTAAATGAAGCAATCTTTTTCTTTTTGGTGTATATTTTTTTGTCTTTGTGAATTACTGCACCAGAAATAGCACAGAAAGGTAAGATAGGAAAAGCCTGGGAACCGGAGATGTAAACAGCGCTGGCGTCTGGCGGAGGAGGAGAAGGAGAGCATAGAAACAAGGAGGAGAATTAGCCGGCTAAGGGGATTATTGATTAGACGCTCTCTGCCACTGATCTGCAAAACAAAGGATAAAATCCATTAGTGACGGGAATTGCCTAGAGACAGAGGAGGCAGAGAAGTGCAATGTAGGTTACCGTCCTATGCGATAATCACCAATTACGTGTCTCTGTCTGTAGCCACTCGCATTGTTACTAGGCAGTTGATGGAGCTGCCGCGTTTCATGCCGTGGAGCGTACTTAGAGGGATTTCCCAGATTTCAGCCATGCTCTGCACTTGCTGTAAAAGATGGGACTCTGTGTTATGTCTTTTCCAGCTTTATTATATTAGTATACAGAGTTCATATAATTATAACCATGGGCCATATCCGTGCAGGGATAGTACATGATAGATTGGAGACCCTGCATTAGACAGTGATGGAGCCCCCCTACTATTCCCTATGTTTTCATAAGAAAAAGTATATCAGACATTATAATCACTATGTGGCAGTGATGGACCCTGAATTTACTATTGTTATGGCCTTTGTGACTTTTTATAGGCTCAGTATCAATTATTTTTCTGAGCTCAGTATGCTCTGATAACAATGCAAACACCATGTTATCAATCAGGCTGATGCCCCAATGATTTAGGCTATGTTCACACATCATGGTTTTTTCTACATTCATTTACTGCAGCAAAACCTGATCTCTTGCCAGGAGGTTGTTCAGGATTTTTGTTGCTGTTATCTTGCCTTTTTTCCTTTTTTTTGGTGTGTTTTTTCAGTATTTTTTCACTGTCATTTTGTCTCTGTTATGCATGTGCATAAAGTTCAGTGAAAAAAAAAATCTCATTCTGGTTTAGGCACAAAAAAACGCAGAAAAAACGCTGAAAACTTGACACCTGCGTTTTTTCAGCACCCATTACTTCCAATGGGTGAAAAAATGCTGAAAAAACGCTGAAAAAATTGACATGCTCTATCTTGAAAAAAAACATGCAAAGCACAAAATCCTTAACAAAAAAAAAACATCATGTGTGCATGGGATTTCTGGAATCTCATAGACTTTGCTGGTACTGTAAAATGCAGCTGAAAATTTGCATAAAAAAACGCATCAAAAAATGCTGAAAAAATATGATGTGTGAACATAGCCCAATTGTTAAGATGGGGCCATGATAACTCTACTGCCCCTGAAAGCGCCTCTGTCATATCTCCCATGCATAGTGTGAGGAGCTGGGGGCAAGGCAAATATTTTGCACCCCTTAAAGGGAATCTGTCAGCAGGATTTTGCTATTTAATCTGAAAGCAGCATAATATAGGGGAAGAGAGCCTGATTCCAAGGATGTGTCACTTACTAGGCTGTGTGCTGTAGTTTCAGCATAAACAGTTGTTTGTCAGAAGGACTACATGTCTCGTGCAGGCAAGTCAAGCTAATCTGTGTAACCCCGCCCCCTTCACTGATTGGCAGCTAGCTGACAATGTACAGTGCACACTAGAATGTGGGGGAGGTTATGCACAGCTTAGCATTACAACTGACGCGCCCCCTGGGCCATATTCTTTAGGGGAATACCCGGAGCCGGATCAGATGGGGGTTGTAGTCTCCGAGTGGCTGTGACCCGGTCCGTGCCCAGGGTGTCAAGCTCAGAGTATGTGGCAGTCCTACAGATGTTACAAAGTTCGTTATGTTGACTACGCCACCCGTTGGATTGCGGTCACTACGGCCGCCGCTGCAGCAGGGTCCGCTGAGGCTGATGGTGTTGGTGCAGCTTTAGATAGTATAACCCCCAACGGGAGGGGTATGGCCTCAGGGGGTCAGGTGCAGAGGATGGGGGTTGTGGTGGTGCAGCGTAGATGTTAATTAAAGACAGAGTCGGGTTGTGCAGTTCAGGGTGTTTACTTACTGCAGATATTCCGGTCACTCCGGCCTTGAGTGACCACCCGAGCCGTGCTGCGTCCACCAGGTCCTGGATTCAGCCAACCCCCAAGCAAGTCCGGAGCGTGTCCCTGAGCCCTCCTTCTTGTCCTTTCTTCTGGCCGTCCCCACCAGGGATCCACCTAGGTCCAGCTCCCTCGGGCCTTCTGTTGGGAGACCCTTGGCCTTGGGTTCCCTGACCCTACTCGTGGTTTGCCTTCAGGGTGGATGTGGTGGGTGGCCGTGGCAGATCCTGCCCACGGCCTCCGGTCTCTGGCTGAGGTATGCTTTAGCCCCCACCAGTTTGGGATCCGGTACCCTGTTGCCAACTCTTCACCCTAGGGTTGTACTTGGGTTCTCAGAGTTCCTTCTGTCTCCCCCTCTGGGTCTTTCTTTCTCTCCTCTCTCACTCTTGGGCTGGGGCTGCTCTGCTCTTCTGCTCTCTTCCTCTCCTCTGGCTTCTCTGCAAAGACTGGCTGACTGACCCTGATCTTAGATGGTGCCCACCTTAAATACTCCCTCTATGTGTGAGCTCAGGTGACCAGCACCCAATGAGCTCCTAACTTTACCCAGGCTGCTCCCCCTATCTGCCCCTACACTACTGGGATGTACCACCCCCCTCCCACTCCAGCCAGGAACAGACTCGGTCGTACCTGCACATTTCTAAGTGGGAGTACCGTTGGTCTGCTCCTCGGAAATGGGATGTGTGTAGTGCATGCAGCTTTCTGAGCTCAGTTCCACACTCCATCCTTACCCGGGAGTGGAATATCACACCTCTGGTTGAGGTGCAATACCCCTGTAGCAGCCGAATCCTCAGGGTGCTACATTCCCCCCTGGTAAATCACAGCACGTCCTCGGGCTGTAAGAGATAAAACACCAAAACATACAATTTTTTCATAAACATAAACATAATAAAAACATATAAAACATATATATCAGCAATAAAACTTTTTTCATAAATAACATTCTCGTCTTCTAGCTCCTCCTCCAGACACTGTGCAACGTGTGCCCGGGAAAAGTGCAACAGTTTCTCTAGAAAAATGGTCTTCCTATAAAACCGGTAGGGGCGCTTTAGGAAGCGCAACTATATACAAGGGGATATGGCCGCTCTCAGTCCTCGGCCAGGTAATGGGAATAGGGATGACCGCTCTCAGTCCTCGGTCAGAGGGATTAAGGGAAATACGGGTAACAGTTCAATTCGCTGGTCCCAACGGGGACTATATTAGCAACAGTTCACTGTGCCCCGATGGGCAACTATATACAGCTTGTACTCTGCTGTACTCAACGACGACGTCCTCCTGCTCTTTCTTTGTGATTCACTTTAGCTTCAGACCCGTCCGGGTCCTCTTGCTCCTCCTCACACCGCAGCTCCTCCTCCGTCAGGCGATGCACATGGAGGGCGTAAGGTCCTTTGGCACACTTGTGCCGGGTGAAGGTGACCTCGTCCCCTATATACAGGTCACGTCCTCTGTGTCCCTCCGGTAGGTGGGACTCAACGTCTCTTCTTGTCACGAAGACGTCGCCTGGGGTGCGGTGATCTCGGATGAAGCCCCACCCGTGCTGCATATTGAACTTGATCACAGTCCCGGTGGAAGGGGGACCATGAGCTGCACGGGGACTCCTCCTGGCCCGGCTCTTCTGCTCCGCGCTCTTTATTTGGGCTTGTTGTTCCCGGACCCACCTCTCTCTCCGCTCTCTCTCGAAGACCTCGAGTTGCTGCCGGCAGCACTCTGCACGCTCCGCTGCAGCTGCCCGGGTCTCCTGAGTGAACCCCATGAGGTCTTCTCCGGTGGGGTCCCACTCAAACTGTGCCTTCTCTAGCGGGGGCGAGGTCCTTTTTACGGGCTTTGGAACCGGAATCAGGGGTTCGTCTAGGGGTCTCTCTTTCCGGAGTCGGGGATGGTGAAACTCCGGTGGCCATATAAAGGGCTGCCCATCCGGGCACGTATGTTGGGCGAACAGATCTTCTCCCAGATGCGGCACTCTTGGTTTTATGGGCGCGGTGGTGGTGGCGCCCGGGTTGCCCAGGCCTTGCGGCCAGGCCTGGGGCACCTGGAAAGTGAAGGGCACCGTAAGGACGGCGGCGCCCTGGGCTACTTGGCCCTGCGACCAGGCCGGGGGCTCCGCGGAGGTAGGGGGCGCTGTTGGTATTGCGGCGCCCGGGGGTACTAGGCCTTGCGACCAGGCCGATGGTACTTCCTGCTTGGTCACGCTCGGGGTCGAGACGTGTGACGTCACAGGGGTCGCGGCTCCCGTTTGAGGCCTAGTCTGTGGCGGTGACGCTGCGGTTACGGGCACGGCAGGGGGTACTTTGGGCTCTGCGACGGGGAGCTGGGGCAGGTGCGCGGTTTCCCGGTTTGGGGTAGAGACGTCCCCTTTACCTGCCTCCTTTCGTTCGGCTCCCTTCTCGGCGCCGTCTCCGGCCTTCAGTCCTCCCGCGCCATCCTCAGAGGCGGTCTGTCTCCTCGTCTCGGGTGGCGTGCTCCGCTGACTGGTTCTTGTCTGCTGGGCCATCTCACGGCTCCACTCCGCCAACGTCTCTCGCTGCACCCGGGCCATCCTCCGTGCGAGGCCCTCCAGCGCGGTCTGTGCACACTCCCGATCTCGGGGGAGCTGTGCCAAGACCTCCACTAAGCCTAGTGGGGTCGTTGCTTCTAGCAGGCTCCTGACCAACGGGTCGGTGCTGCTCTGCTCTCCTCTCGTTGTCTCCAGCAGGCTCCTGGCCAGCGGGCCGGTGCTGCTCTGCTCTTCTTCCATCTCCGGGTAAGCTTCTTCTGGACTCAGCTCTAGGCTTCTTGTCTCCGGGTGCGCTCTCTCCAGACTGCTCCAGGCGACACCCATCTTTGTTCTCTTGTTCTCAGTCCTCCCACTTCGAGGGCGGTCCCGGGGCCACTTGGTGATTGTCAGCTCCAGGGGCAGTTCTTTCACGCTGACAGACACCTCTAGCATCACAGTCTCTGTTGGTGGGGGCGGTTTCCACTTTTGGCGCCATTTTCGGTCCTGGCCCACGATGGGAGGTGGCCTCTTGCCACCCTCTGGCACGCCCATAATGGCGTCCGCTCTGACAAGGCGGGAAACCTTTGGAAATGGCGGGAATCGTCTCCCAGTGGCGGGAAACTCTGCAGATGGCGGGAAAAAGCTGTTAATGGCGGACAACCGGCGGGAATCGATCTGTGATGGAGTCCGATGGCGGGGACCCTCCGGAACCGGCAGGAGACTTCTTTTTGAGGTAACGGTGAACTTTTCTTCAGGCACGCAGTACCCGGTTGTTGCGGGCACGTAATCCTGCCGACTACGCCAAAGTTGACGCGCCCCCTGGGCCATATTCTTTAGGGGAATACCCGGAGCCGGATCAGATGGGGGTTGTAGTCTCCGAGTGGCTGTGACCCGGTCCGTACCCAGGGTGTCAAGCTCAGAGTATGTGGCAGTCCTACAGATGTTACAAAGTTCGTTATGTCGACTACGCCACCCGTTGGATTGCGGTCACTACGGCCGCCGCTGCAGCAGGGTCCGCTGAGGCTGATGGTGTTGGTGCAGCTTTAGATAGTATAACCCCCAACGGGAGGGGTATGGCCTCAGGGGGTCAGGTGCAGAGGATGGGGGTTGTGGTGGTGCAGCGTAGATGTTAATTAAAGACAGAGTCGGGTTGTGCAGTTCAGGGTGTTTACTTACTGCAGATATTCCGGTCACTCCGGCCTTGAGTGACCACCCGAGCCGTGCTGCATCCACCAGGTCCTGGATTCAGCCAACCCCCAAGCAAGTCCGGAGCGTGTCCCTGAGCCCTCCTTCTTGTCCTTTCTTCTGGCCGTCCCCACCCGGGATCCACCTAGGTCCAGCTCCCTCGGGCCTTCTGTTGGGAGACCCTTGGCCTTGGGTTCCCTGACCCTACTCGTGGTTTGCCTTCAGGGTGGATGTGGTGGGTGGCCGTGGCAGATCCTGCCCACGGCCTCCGGTCTCTGGCTGAGGTATGCTTTAGCCCCCACCAGTTTGGGATCCGGTACCCTGTTGCCAACTCTTCACCCTAGGGTTGTACTTGGGTTCTCAGAGTTCCTTCTGTCTCCCCCTCTGGGTCTTTCTTTCTCTCCTCTCTCACTCTTGGGCTGGGGCTGCTCTGCTCTTCTGCTCTCTTCCTCTCCTCTGGCTTCTCTGCAAAGACTGGCTGACTGACCCTGATCTTAGATGGTGCCCACCTTAAATACTCCCTCTATGTGTGAGCTCAGGTGACCAGCACCCAATGAGCTCCTAACTTTACCCAGGCTGCTCCCCCTATCTGCCCCTACACTACTGGGATGTACCACCCCCCTCCCACTCCAGCCAGGAACAGACTCGGTCGTACCTGCACATTTCTAAGTGGGAGTACCGTTGGTCTGCTCCTCGGAAATGGGATGTGTGTAGTGCATGCAGCTTTCTGAGCTCAGTTCCACACTCCATCCTTACCCGGGAGTGGAATATCACACCTCTGGTTGAGGTGCAATACCCCTGTAGCAGCCGAATCCTCAGGGTGCTACATTCCCCCCTGGTAAATCACAGCACGTCCTCGGGCTGTAAGAGATAAAACACCAAAACATACAATTTTTTCATAAACATAAACATAATAAAAACATATAAAACATATATATCAGCAATAAAACTTTTTTCATAAATAACATTCTCGTCTTCTAGCTCCTCCTCCGGACACTGTGCAACGTGTGCCCGGGAAAAGTGCAACAGTTTCTCTAGAAAAATGGTCTTCCTATAAAACCGGTAGGGGCGCTTTAGGAAGCGCAACTATATACAAGGGGATATGGCCGCTCTCAGTCCTCGGCCAGGTAATGGGAATAGGGATGACCGCTCTCAGTCCTCGGTCAGAGGGATTAAGGGAAATACGGGTAACAGTTCAATTCGCTGGTCCCAACGGGAACTATATTAGCAACAGTTCACTGTGCCCCGATGGGCAACTATATACAGCTTGTACTCTGCTGTACTCAACGACGACGTCCTCCTGCTCTTTCTTTGTGATTCACTTTAGCTTCAGACCCGTCCGGGTCCTCTTGCTCCTCCTCACACCGCAGCTCCTCCTCCGTCAGGCGATGCACATGGAGGGCGTAAGGTCCTTTGGCACACTTGTGCCGGGTGAAGGTGACCTCGTCCCCTATATACAGGTCACGTCCTCTGTGTCCCTCCGGTAGGTGGGACTCAACGTCTCTTCTTGTCACGAAGACGTCGCCTGGGGTGCGGTGATCTCGGATGAAGCCCCACCCGTGCTGCATATTGAACTTGATCACAGTCCCGGTGGAAGGGGGACCATGAGCTGCACGGGGACTCCTCCTGGCCCGGCTCTTCTGCTCCGCGCTCTTTATTTGGGCTTGTTGTTCCCGGACCCGCCTCTCTCTCCGCTCTCTCTCGAAGACCTCGAGTTGCTGCCGGCAGCACTCTGCACGCTCCGCTGCAGCTGCCCGGGTCTCCTGAGTGAACCCCATGAGGTCTTCTCCGGTGGGGTCCCACTCAAACTGTGCCTCCTCTAGCGGGGGCGAGGTCCTTTTTACGGGCTTTGGAACCGGAATCAGGGGTTCGTCTAGGGGTCTCTCTTTCCGGAGTCGGGGATGGTGAAACTCCGGTGGCCATATAAAGGGCTGCCCATCCGGGCACGTATGTTGGGCGAACAGATCTTCTCCCAGATGCGGCACTCTTGGTTTTATGGGCGCGGTGGTGGTGGCGCCCGGGTTGCCCAGGCCTTGCGGCCAGGCCTGGGGCACCTGGAAAGTGAAGGGCACCGTAAGGACGGCGGCGCCCTGGGCTACTTGGCCCTGCGACCAGGCCGGGGGCTCCGCGGAGGTAGGGGGCGCTGTTGGTATTGCGGCGCCCGGGGGTACTAGGCCTTGCGACCAGGCCGATGGTACTTCCTGCTTGGTCACGCTCGGGGTCGAGACGTGTGACGTCACGGGGGTCGCGGCTCCCGTTTGAGGCCTAGTCTGTGGCGGTGACGCTGCGGTTACGGGCACGGCAGGGGGTACTTTGGGCTCTGCGACGGGGAGCTGGGGCAGGTGCGCGGTTTCCCGGTTTGGGGTAGAGACGTCCCCTTTACCTGCCTCCTTTCGTTCGGCTCCCTTCTCGGCGCCGTCTCCGGCCTTCAGTCCTCCCGCGCCATCCTCAGAGGCGGTCTGTCTCCTCGTCTCGGGTGGCGTGCTCCGCTGACTGGTTCTTGTCTGCTGGGCCATCTCACGGCTCCACTCCGCCAACGTCTCTCGCTGCACCCGGGCCATCCTCCGTGCGAGGCCCTCCAGCGCGGTCTGTGCACACTCCCGATCTCGGGGGAGCTGTGCCAAGACCTCCACTAAGCCTAGTGGGGTCGTTGCTTCTAGCAGGCTCCTGACCAACGGGTCGGTGCTGCTCTGCTCTCCTCTCGTTGTCTCCAGCAGGCTCCTGGCCAGCGGGCCGGTGCTGCTCTGCTCTTCTTCCATCTCCGGGTAAGCTTCTTCTGGACTCAGCTCTAGGCTTCTTGTCTCCGGGTGCGCTCTCTCCAGACTGCTCCAGGCGACACCCATCTTTGTTCTCTTGTTCTCAGTCCTCCCACTTCGAGGGCGGTCCCGGGGCCACTTGGTGATTGTCAGCTCCAGGGGCAGTTCTTTCACGCTGACAGACACCTCTAGCATCACAGTCTCTGTTGGTGGGGGCGGTTTCCACTTTTGGCGCCATTTTCGGTCCTGGCCCACGATGGGAGGTGGCCTCTTGCCACCCTCTGGCACGCCCATAATGGCGTCCGCTCTGACAAGGCGGGAAACCTTTGGAAATGGCGGGAATCGTCTCCCAGTGGCGGGAAACTCTGCAGATGGCGGGAAAAAGCTGTTAATGGCGGACAACCGGCGGGAATCGATCTGTGATGGAGTCCGATGGCGGGGACCCTCCGGAACCGGCAGGAGACTTCTTTTTGAGGTAACGGTGAACTTTTCTTCAGGCACGCAGTACCCGGTTGTTGCGGGCACGTAATCCTGCCGACTACGCCAAAGTTGACGCGCCCCCTGGGCCATATTCTTTAGGGGAATACCCGGAGCCGGATCAGATGGGGGTTGTAGTCTCCGAGTGGCTGTGACCCGGTCCGTGCCCAGGGTGTCAAGCTCAGAGTATGTGGCAGTCCTACAGATGTTACAAAGTTCGTTATGTCGACTACGCCACCCGTTGGATTGCGGTCACTACGGCCGCCGCTGCAGCAGGGTCCGCTGAGGCTGATGGTGTTGGTGCAGCTTTAGATAGTATAACCCCCAACGGGAGGGGTATGGCCTCAGGGGGTCAGGTGCAGAGGATGGGGGTTGTGGTGGTGCAGCGTAGATGTTAATTAAAGACAGAGTCGGGTTGTGCAGTTCAGGGTGTTTACTTACTGCAGATATTCCGGTCACTCCGGCCTTGAGTGACCACCCGAGCCGTGCTGCATCCACCAGGTCCTGGATTCAGCCAACCCCCAAGCAAGTCCGGAGCGTGTCCCTGAGCCCTCCTTCTTGTCCTTTCTTCTGGCCGTCCCCACCCGGGATCCACCTAGGTCCAGCTCCCTCGGGCCTTCTGTTGGGAGACCCTTGGCCTTGGGTTCCCTGACCCTACTCGTGGTTTGCCTTCAGGGTGGATGTGGTGGGTGGCCGTGGCAGATCCTGCCCACGGCCTCCGGTCTCTGGCTGAGGTATGCTTTAGCCCCCACCAGTTTGGGATCCGGTACCCTGTTGCCAACTCTTCACCCTAGGGTTGTACTTGGGTTCTCAGAGTTCCTTCTGTCTCCCCCTCTGGGTCTTTCTTTCTCTCCTCTCTCACTCTTGGGCTGGGGCTGCTCTGCTCTTCTGCTCTCTTCCTCTCCTCTGGCTTCTCTGCAAAGACTGGCTGACTGACCCTGATCTTAGATGGTGCCCACCTTAAATACTCCCTCTATGTGTGAGCTCAGGTGACCAGCACCCAATGAGCTCCTAACTTTACCCAGGCTGCTCCCCCTATCTGCCCCTACACTACTGGGATGTACCACCCCCCTCCCACTCCAGCCAGGAACAGACTCGGTCGTACCTGCACATTTCTAAGTGGGAGTACCGTTGGTCTGCTCCTCGGAAATGGGATGTGTGTAGTGCATGCAGCTTTCTGAGCTCAGTTCCACACTCCATCCTTACCCGGGAGTGGAATATCACACCTCTGGTTGAGGTGCAATACCCCTGTAGCAGCCGAATCCTCAGGGTGCTACACAACCACTTCTACATCTACAACAGATAAAACAAGGATTCTATCAAAACTACACCAAGCGGTAAGTGATACATCATTGGAATCAGGATCTCTTGCCCTATATCATGATGCTCTACAAATACATAGCAAAAAACGCTGACAGATTCCCATGAACTATTAACATATGATCATAAAACATACCCTTATGGCTCCTAGGCTCCTCATCAGTTTTGGGGGTCACCCTGGGGCCTCATCATCCAGCATCAGAGTCTGGGGGCACACATGAAATTTTGATGCTCCTAACATCAGGTTCATGTTTGTGGCAGTGTACATGTGACACCCCAGGGGTCTGGTTGCCACAGTGATAGAGATATTACGTCTGAGAGCAGGTGGGAGGTCTCTTGGTCAGGAATCCTATGCATGCCACACCTCCTGCCCAGTCCTGGGAGGGGAAGAACTTCCCCTATATAACCCTAGGGCTGAGGCAGGGTTAGGGAGTAGAGAAGAAGCAGAGACAGAGAAAAGAAGCAAATATAGGAACAGAACATCAGGAGCTCTGTGGGAGCAGTGTTACAAGGAGTCAGGGGCTGGCAGCTGCAGAGCTCGCCCTGACTGAGAAGATTTCTTACCGGACCCGGAGTCCGAGGCTGTGGGGACTAACTCCTACCCAGCAGCAGAATCCGTCAGGCAGGGGATTCCAGGTCCTCTGGCCAAGAAACCCGAAGGCCCCGAGTCACCGGCCATACGGGTGAGCACCACACGGTACACTGAGGGACGTGGGCTACTTATACCCGCCTCTAGCAAGGTAGCCAGAAGAGTACAGTTAGTTTGGGAGGCCTACAACTCCGCCTGGCCAGGGGAGATCCCATCTGCTCAAGGACTGACCAGGCCCCAATCGCTAGCCAGTACTCCGGGAGGGTCTATCTTTGTCACCAGTAAAGACCCTGAACTACACCGTACCGTCTCCGAGTGGTTCCTGCTACCCCCATCATCCACGTCGGCTGCCCTGAGGCCATACCCCTCCCGTTGGGGGTTATACTATCACGCTGCACAATCCTACCACCGGCCTCAGCGGTCTGCCCTGCAGCAGCAGCTCCTTAGCTGTACTCAACGGGTGGCGTAGTCGTCCAACATCTACCGCTGATACATCGCCGCTCAGTTTGACTCCCTGGGCACGGACCGGGTCACCGCCACGAGACTACAACCCTCAACAGATCCGGCTCCGGGTAAGCCCCCGCGTGCGCAACGCAGCGCGACACAGGCCCAGGGTCGCGTCAACTTTTGGCGTAGTCGGCAGGATCTCGTGCCCGCAACCACCGGGTACTGCGTGCCTGAAAAAGACTGTTCAAACTTACCTGTGGTGAAGATTCCCGCCATCCGGCGCCATCTTCAGCCTTCTTCCCGCCATCGGTGAAGATTCCCGCCATCCGGCGCCATTTCCAGCCTTCTTCCCGCCTTCCGTGGAGTTTTCCCGCCGTTGGACGCCATCTTGAAGACGTCGCGCGGGAAGAAGAGGGGCGTGGACTCCGAAAGTGCGCGAGAACTGAAGCCCCGCCTCACGTCCGGACGTCGCGTAAGGTCCTGGAAGGAGCCCAGCAGACGCCGACGTCACAGGAGCGCGACGGAAGGTCCTCAACCCTGACGATCTACTGCGGAGCCGCGGCCTACGGAAGAGGATCATCGCAAGGTAGGCCACGGTCCACTAGGGGGGAGGAGGATGTCGGATACGGAGGAGAGCTTCACTGCCTCAACCCCCGCCAGCGCCACCGCTGCTGCAGTCATGCCTTTCACCATGCCCTATATCCCGGGAGCGGCCTGGCTACCCCAGTACTCAGGGGAGTCACATACCCTGCATGACTTTAGAGAAAAGCTGGATAGCCTCTTCCAGGTGTACCCCCTCACAGAAGAGCAAAAAGTGAGCATCCTGGTGGCCCAATTAACTGGGGCAGCCCGAAGGGAGGTAAAGTCCTGGCCACCTGGGGGGAGGACTGTCGCAGGGATACTAACCCGGCTGAGGGACACCTTTGATACCCGCACCTCAGCCGAGATCAAGCTTAGATTCTACGGGTGCAAACAGCGGGCACATGAGAGTATAAGGGACTATGCCCTGAACCTACAAGAGGCCCTGAGAGCCATTAAGCAGACCGACCCTGACGGCGTGGGAGACGAGGACAGGCTGTTGACTGAACAATTTATAGAGGGTTTATATTGCAATGCCCACCGAACCCAGTTGCGGGCAATGGCCTTACAGGACCCTCATCTGGGCTTTGCACAGTTCAAGGACAGAGCCATCCGGGTGCTTCGAGAACCGGCACCAAGTGGCGTTGTGACCCCCAGACGCCCCACTACCACTTACCACCAGGAGGCGGCGCCCTTGTCGGCAGGGCCTGTGGGAGCTGATGCGCAGGCTTTGAACAATGACCCGGCTCCAGACCTGCACCATCAGGTCCAAGAGCTAGCTAAAAGCGTTGCTGCGCTAACCCGAACTGTGCAGTCTTTACAGGTTTCCACTCCAGGGAAGATCCAGCTGGCATCCGGACCGGAGGACATCCCGTGGCGTCGACCAAGGAGGACCCCACCGGCCAGAGGAAGACCCAGCGACCGATACAACGAGGACGGACGACCCATCTGCCGCCGCTGCAATCAACCCGGACATATGGCAAGGTACTGTCCTTTAAACTGGCACAACCTGGGGTAGAGGGCCAACCCCCAGGAAAAAGATCACCAGGCCCATCGAACTGGCGCGACAAATATGTGGGAGGACGTCCAGTCTTACCCGTGGTACTGGATGGCATTCCTATGAGTGCCCTACTGGACACCGGGTCACAGGTCACCACCATCCCGTACGTGCTCTTCAAGCAGTACTGGAATGACTCGGATATCACCCGCTACCCTGACGACGACTTGAGTATCATCGCCAGCAATGGTCAGCCCGTGCCACAGATTGGATTTAAAGAGGTGACCATTAAAATCGGTAGAGTTGAACTGGCAGCACAGGGACTGATCATTGTAGACATTGACAAACACGAGAGTCACCCAAAGATAACTCTAGGAACTAATGTAATTGAAAATTGTCTTGCAGAGGTGATTTTCCTTTTACAGCAGGTTGCCAAGAACGCCAGCTCCGGCGAGCAGCGAGTGCTCCAAAAAGAGATTTGGGCACTGATGCGACGGCAACAGGTGGAACTCTCCGGCGGTGAGATTGGTAGCGTGAGAATGTGTGACCCTTTCCCTATTGCCATGCCCCCAAAAAGTGAAATGATGATTTGGTGCCGGGCAGCTATTGGTCTGAGAGGTAGAGATTACCAGGCAATGGTAGAACCAGTTTACTCAGACAGTAGGCCCACCATCTTGACAGCACGGGGGGTGGTTAATGTACGCCATGGGAGGGTGCCCGTTCGCATAATCAATATCGGGAAGAGGGAAGTGTACCTGCCCCGGTATGCCACGCTAGCCAAATTATATACCATTAACCAAAATGCTATACAATCTGTGGAACCCTTGCCTCCATCTCACCCGGAGGAAGGTAACGGCTCTAAGAAAACAATGGAGGACTGGTGTCAGCAACTACATTTGGGTACTGACTCCACTCCCTCACACCAGAAACAGGGAGTCTATCGGGTGGTTCAAGAGTATGAGAGAGTGTTTAGTAAACACCCGTTAGACTTCGGGCGAGTCAAGGGGGTAGAACACCACATCCCCACGGGAGACCATCCTCCCATAAAAGAGAGGTATCGACCCGTACCCCCTGCACACTACCAACACGCCAAGGGGATGCTTAGAGACATGAAGGAGGCTGGGGTGATCAGGGATAGCTGTAGCCCCTGGGCAGCTCCACTAGTCTTAGTCAAAAAGAAAGACAACACCATGAGGATGTGTGTAGATTACCGGAAAATCAACCGTATCACACACAAGGATGCGTACCCCTTACCAAGGATAGAGGAGTCTTTGGCTGCTTTAAGATCTGCTAACTTCTTCTCTACCTTGGATCTCACTAGTGGGTACTGGCAGGTTCCTGTAGCAGAGGCGGACCGGGAGAAGACCGCATTCACCACCCCGATGGGACTTAGCGAGTTTACCTGTATGCCGTTCGGACTCTGCAACGCACCAGGAACCTTCCAACGATTAATGGAGTGCTGTCTGGGCCACAGAAACTTCGAGACGGTCCTGTTGTACCTGGACGATGTCATCGTATATTCTAAGACTTATGAGGACCACCTGAAACACCTGGCGGAAGTGTTCGAAGCTCTGGCAAGCTACGGCCTAAAGGTGAAACCCTCCAAGTGTCACCTCCTGAAACCAAAGGTGCAGTACCTGGGACACGTGGTGAGCGCTGACGGAGTGGCTCCCGACCCTGATAAGATCACCGCAATTAAGGAATGGCCAAGTCCCTCCAGTGTAAAGGAAGTGCGGCAGTTCCTCGGGTTGGTAGGCTACTACCGCAGGTTCATCCCCGGTTTCACCAAAAAGGCAGCTCCTATGCAGGACCTCCTGATAGGCCAGTCCCGGAAGGCCAAGAACCAGAAGCCGCCCTTCAGATGGGAGAAGTTGGAAGAAGAGTCCTTCCACCAGCTGAAGATGGCCCTCACGGGGGATGAAATCCTGGCGTACCCGGATTACAGCCAGCCCTTTATCCTCTACACCGACGCAAGTAACATCGGGCTAGGAGCCGTGCTGTCCCAGATCCAGCAGGGGAAAGAGCGAGTAATCGCTTACGCCAGCCGAAAACTGCGACCCACCGAAAGAAACCCTGAGAATTACAGCTCATTTAAGCTAGAGTTCCTGGCAGTGGTGTGGGCAGTCACCGAACGCTTTAAGCACTACCTCGCTTCTTCCCGGTTCGTCGTGTACACGGATAACAACCCGTTGACACACCTGGACACGGCAAGACTCGGTGCCCTAGAGCAGAGATGGATGGCCCGCCTGTCCAACTACGAGTTCACCATCAAATACCGGGCAGGACGCTCCAATACCAACGCGGACGCCCTGTCCAGGATGCCAAACCTACCGGACGTAGGAGAAGATCCAGAGGGACTGGAAGAAGTCGAACTCCCCGCGTTTCACCGTCATGGGACTATCCAGTATTCCCATCGGGTAAGGAGTAAGCAAGGCGCTACGCTTAACCCCTTACCTCACTACAACTGGGCGGAAACGCAAGACAGTGACCCTGCCGTCCGGCTGGTGAAGGAGATGCTGACTCGGCCAGAGGCTCGCCTTGACCCAGACGCTCCGGAGGAAGCCAAGCAACTGTGGGCAGAAAAGAGTAGACTGTTCCTTTACAAGGGGAAGTTGTGCCGCAGGATGGTTAACTCCCGGACGCATGGACTAATCTGGCAAGTAGTGGTGCCACGACGAGACGCAGCCATGGTGATGGAGGCATACCACGATGGAGCTGGGCATTTCGGATGGAAGAAGCTGGAGTTCCTGCTGCGCGGGCGGTTCCATTGGGTAGGCATGAGGGGAACCATCGAGAGGTGGTGCAGAGACTGTGGCCCGTGCAACCTGAGGAGGAAGGACCGTGCCAGCCAGAAGACTCCCCTGCAGTCCATCGTCACCCGGCAGCCGTTGGAACTGGTAGCCTTGGATCATGTAAAACTGACCCCAAGCAGAAGTGGCTACGTCTACGCGTTAACCATCGTGGATCATTACTCCCGGTTCTTGGTTGTCGTCCCCGTCAAGGACTTAACGGCTCAAACAGCAGCTAGAGCCTTCCAGCAGCACTTCTGCCGTCCACACGGGTACCCGGACCAAGTGCTGACGGACCAGGGACCTGCCTTTGAAGCGGAGGTCTTCCAGGAATTCTGCAATCTGTATGGCTGCCGGAAGATAAGGACGACACCCTATCATCCGCAAACTAATGGACTTTGTGAGAAAATGAACCAGGTGGTAATGGATCTTCTGAAAACGTTGCCCCTGGAAGAACGCAGTCTGTGGCCTGAGAAGCTGCCCGATCTGGTGGACCTATACAACCACATCCCGGTAGGTTCCACCAACTGTACCCCGGCTTACCTAATGAGGGCGAGACCTGGTAAGTTACCTGTTGACCTGGAAATGGGAGTCCTGACACCCGAGGACACTTCACCAGAAGCAGACTGGGACACAGAGAGGCAGCAGCAGTACCGGAAAGTACAGGAGAGCGTGGAGCAAAGTCTCTGTCAGGCTAGGGAGAGACAAGAGAAAACTTACAACCAGTATGCTCCCGCTGTTCCCCTGGTGCCCGGAGAGCAGGTCTTGAAGAGGAAAAGACGGCTCCACAAGTTGGACGACCAGTGGGAGAAGGACCCGTACACCGTACTGCCCTCAAGCCACGAGAACCCGAAGGTCTGTACCATCAGTAAAGACGGAGGGGAGACCACAGCCATTGTATCCCGGGATCACCTGAAGAAGTGTCCTGAACAGCTACGGAACCCTGAAGAGGAACAAGAAGACCATCGACCCGTAGAGGAAAGGGAAGATATGGTTAGTACTGTGCTCGGAGACTTCCCTCGGTCTTGGACTCAAGTCAATGGTGCAGTTGTGGTACCCGTACTCACCTTCCTCCAACCAGCATCCCAAGCACCTACGGAGCAACAGGTAGAGCTGGAAGAACAGCCGGTCCAGGAGGCAGAAGACCCCACACCAGCAGATCAGGAGGATCAACCCTCTGCTTGCAGTGAGCCTGCCATATCCCTAGTGAGCCAAAGGGCCCGTAGACAGCTGCCCAATTTACCCTTGACAGCTCCTACACCCTGTAGTTCAGGGCCAGACAGTCAGCTCCGTAGGTCCACTAGGGCCACTAGAGGCCAGTTACCCGCACGTTGGAGGATTTGAAGTGTATAAATTGTTTTATTTGTGGTTACCTGTTTTTCTTGTTGCTTGTGTATAATTATGTGTTTCTAGTTGTTTATAGGAGTCTTTGGTGGATTTACCGGGAATCCTGTGTACATAGTTGGAGCGTAACCCAGGACGGACTAAAGACTGTTAAGGACTCGGGGCAGGACAGACCCCTACCTGGTTACGTCTCCCTGTTTTGGTGAAATGGACACCTTGCTTTCTTCAAAGACTGCACCCGGTTACGGACATGCCGTGACCACCTTTATGTGTTTCTTTGTTGTATTGTTATTGTTATATCTTGTTATGTTTTTCTAAAATATGTTTAGTCCCGGAGTACTAAATTTCACTAGGGGGGAATGTGACACCCCAGGGGTCTGGTTGCCACAGTGATAGAGATATTACGTCTGAGAGCAGGTGGGAGGTCTCTTGGTCAGGAATCCTATGCATGCCACACCTCCTGCCCAGTCCTGGGAGGGGAAGAACTTCCCCTATATAACCCTAGGGCTGAGGCAGGGTTAGGGAGTAGAGAAGAAGCAGAGACAGAGAAAAGAAGCAAATATAGGAACAGAACATCAGGAGCTCTGTGGGAGCAGTGTTACAAGGAGTCAGGGGCTGGCAGCTGCAGAGCTCGCCCTGACTGAGAAGATTTCTTACCGGACCCGGAGTCCGAGGCTGTGGGGACTAACTCCTACCCAGCAGCAGAATCCGTCAGGCAGCGGATTCCAGGTCCTCTGGCCAAGAAACCCGAAGGCCCCGAGTCACCGGCCATACGGGTGAGCACCACACGGTACACTGAGGGACGTGGGCTACTTATACCCGCCTCTAGCAAGGTAGCCAGAAGAGTACAGTTAGTTTGGGAGGCCTACAACTCCGCCTGGCCAGGGGAGATCCCATCTGCTCAAGGACTGACCAGGCCCCAATCGCTAGCCAGTACTCCGGGAGGGTCTATCTTTGTCACCAGTAAAGACCCTGAACTACACCGTACCGTCTCCGAGTGGTTCCTGCTACCCCCATCATCCACGTCGGCTGCCCTGAGGCCATACCCCTCCCGTTGGGGGTTATACTATCACGCTGCACAATCCTACCACCGGCCTCAGCGGTCTGCCCTGCAGCAGCAGCTCCTTAGCTGTACTCAACGGGTGGCGTAGTCGTCCAACATCTACCGCTGATACATCGCCGCTCAGTTTGACTCCCTGGGCACGGACCGGGTCACCACCACGAGACTACAACCCTCAACAGATCCGGCTCCGGGTAAGCCCCCGCGTGCGCAACGCAGCGCGACACAGGCCCAGGGGCGCGTCATACACACTTAAAGATAAACTGTGGCGTGAGGAGGGGAAGTATGTAGATAAGATGTGAATTTATTTAGGGGTCTGGTCTGGTGTCTGGAATAATTCTAGTGTGTGATCTGGAAGCCTGAATTAATTTTGACAGGAGATCTAGAGTCTGAAATATTTCATTATTTCATGATTATTATTAATCATTTCATTGCTGTCATGAAATAAATTTCAGTTTCTCATCGCATTTTGAGTGCCCAGTTTCATAGCTATAGTATCACAGGATGGGATCCTATTTTGGCACCAATTGATCAGAAGTGGCGTGTTTTGTTGTATATGTGTGCGAGGATCTGCAAGACAAGGAAAGAACAGCTCAGCGCCCTGCAACTCATTCATCCTGGGTACTGAGTAGCTGGAGTAGAGCAATGAATATTCAGACTTTCTTAAAAAGATATATTCATCCAACTGCTTAGAAATAGCAAAAGGAGCACAGATATTCAGACATCTGATGCATTTCGGAATAACACTTCCTTATTCAGAGCTATGAATAAGGAAGTGTAATTCCGAAACGCGTCAGTTCTGTATATTTTCGTTTTGAATACAAATAAAGAACATCCCTTTTTAAGAAAGACAGAGTGCCATTTTTTCCAGTGCGTGTATGTGTGTGCAATATGTCTGTTCAAAACGTGCTGTTTGTATGTGTGTGTATTTTACAAACACACTAAGTGGCGTGCCGCCAATTGTGGCAGGCCATGCAACTGCGTCAGACGCAGAGGGGGAATGATGGGAAAGGGAGGGTCACATGACGCTCCCTCCTCCATCATTGCTTTCAACTGTATCAGCATCTGCCGATACAGTTGAATCCGGGTCGGAGTCGCGGCGCTGGCTGTACGGGGGGGGGGGGCGTGAGCGGGGGGGACCCTATGTCAGCGCCCACATTGGCCTCCCCCCACATCAGGCACTCCCGCACAGCCAGCGCCGCGTCCCCAACCCACACTCAACTGCATCGACTGCACTATGCCCTGGGGGGCTGCATTATATTGTATGGAGGACCATGGGGTGTGCATTATATTGCGTGGAGGACCATGGGGGTGCATTACATTGTGTGGAGGACCATGGGGGTTCATTATATTGTGTGGAGGACCATGGGGGGTGCATTATATTGCATGGAGGACCATGGGGGTGCATTATATTGTGTGGAGGGCCATGGGGGGTGCATTATATTGCGTGGAGGACCATGGGGGTGCATTATATTGTGTGGAGGACCATGGGGGGTGCATTATATTGCGTGGAGGACCATGGGGGTTCATTATATTGCATGGGGGACCATGGGAGGATGCATTATATTGCATGGAGGACATGGGGGGTGCATTATATTGCATGGAGGACCACGGTGGGTGTGTTATATTGCATGGAGGACCATGGGGGGCGCATTATACTATATGGAAGGCTATGTAGGGCCATTATAATATTTGGAGGGTTATCTGGGGCCATTATAATATTTGGATGGTTATGTGGGGCCTTTATACTGTGTGAAGGTTTGTGTGGGGTCCATCTTACTGTTTGGAGGGCTAATGCGGGCTATTACACTGTATGTAGGGCCACTGTATGGGGGATCACACTGTGTTGGGATCATCATACTTTGTGTCGGGAGTTGAGGTCGGGTACAGTAAAGTCAGTACTGTGTATGTGGAGGCTAATGTGGAGGAATTCACCATGGGGGCATCATACTGTGTTTGGGGGTCACTTTTGTCGGCATCATACTTTATGGGGGCAATTGAAGAGGAATCTAGGACTTCAGCAGGAGGAAAATTACTATGTAAAGGCTGGAAAGTCGTGAGATCTGCTCTTCTGTGGCCCGACAATTATTTAATTTTTCTTTTTCTTTTTTGGGGGGCAATTAGAACTTCTGCTATGGGGCCTCATGTTTTCTATGTACACCCCTGCTAATTACGCTAGTGTTTTCCTGGTGAAGTTGTGGAAGCATCTGTCTGGAATAAGATAAGGTGTTACTACTGTGGACCATATGATCTGCTTTGGATCGGCTTTGAAGTTGAAAGAGATCAAAGCTCTCACTTCAAGCTGTCTGCCCAGTGACATGGTAGGGTTTCCTGAGTCAAATATAGCAGTGACAACAGCAATGGCCGCAGCATAGCAGATGGTCGATTTTTTTTTTAATTCTTTAAGGCTCTTTTCTTTCCAGGCAGTGGACACATTCCAGGAGACACTGAGGGAATCCATTTTCACTGCGACAGCCCATCTGCTCCTGGTAGTAACTGCAGATGGTAGCATATCTGTATTGGGAACACTCCTCCTTCCTTGTCTCTATGCTGCAGCTTTACTAGGTTGGCATTTAATCATGATAGGTTAAAGGCATAGCCTGAATATCTGTAATCATGTGTTGATGAAGTAGAGGCATTGCATCCCCAAGCAACCAAGACATTTCATCTTCTAAACTGCAAAAAAAGCTGTTCCAGTTATGTTAAAAAAAAAAAGTTTAAACAATTTTAAACTTTTTTATTTTTCATGTTTTATTCTTCTTTTAAAAGCATCAATTGACATCAGAACGAGATTTATGCATTTCCACACTTTTCTTTTTTTTTTTTTTATCTTCAGCTCTTTAATTATGCATGATACAGACTACCAGCAACAACATCAAATTCCAAAGCTACATAAATAATTGAAAAAAAATTTGGAACATGCATACGTTTATACGAGAATAAAAAATAACTAGAGGAACATCATGGAAAATGGTCCACACTGCAGAACAAAAAATGTACAAAAATAATTGTGACCAAATTTCCACACAATAACATTAAAACACGCTACCCCAATTACCACACAGGGTGCATAAAAAATATTAAAGACTTTATTGAAAATGAAGGTAGTACATAACAATCAGAGGCTGTCAGAAAGTGTCGTCAATACACAAAGTGTAGGGTAAAACTAATCGGTGAGTATTCCCTAAACAGCATCACACAAGATAAAAAATAGTATAATATTCACCCAAAAAGTTAAAATCTAGGCAAAATACAATTTAATAATTACATGCATAGTATCAACCCAATGGCTTGATACTATGAAGATAACTGCGGAGAAGACCCTGGTGGACCTATCTAGGCTTGCACACGATCGATCTTCCTACATCCATCAAGTCGCCATGGCTTGAGATTGAGCTGAAGGCCGTTAAATAATAATAGTAAATATGCCCCCTCTGTGCATCCACGTAATAGTAATGCCCCCAATGTGCCTCCACGTAGTAGCAGTGTCCCCATTGTGCCTCCACATTGTAATAGTGACTGCATTATGTTTTCACATAGTAATAATGCCCCTATTGTGCCGGTACAGAATCATATTGTCCCTCTCTGTGCCTCCACCTACTTATAATGCCCTCATTTTGCTTTCATATAGGAATAGTGCCCCCACATAATATTAATGCCCCAATGTGTCTCCACATAATAATGTCTCTATTATGCCTACATATTGCAAAAATCTGTGCCTCCACATAAATAATACTGTAGTGTGCCATTGTTCCTTCACATAGTAAAGGTGCCATCATTTTGCCACCACATAGTAGTAGTGCCCCCATTGTGCCTCCACATAGTAAAAATGCCAACTTTGTGCCTCCACATAGTAATAATCACCATACTGTGCACCCACATTGTAATAATGCCCCTAGTGACTGCCTCCAGGTAGTAATAATGCCTCCACTATTCCTTCACATAGTAATAGCGCCCCAATTGTGCCTGCACATAGTAATATTGTCCCTCTTTGTGCCCCCTCATACAAATAATGCCATCATGGCGCCTCCATATTGTAATAGTGCCCCCACATAGAAATAATGGTGAAATGTGCCCCAACATAGTAATAATGCCTCCATTGTGTCCATTGTGCCTCCACATAATAATAGGATGGCATTGTACATTCACATTATCATATTGTCCTTTCTTTGCCTTCATATACTGTAGTAAAAGTGCCCCCATTTTTCCACCACATAGTAATAATGCCCCATTGTGCCTCCACATAATAGTAATGTCCCCGTAGAGTCTCAATATAATAATAAAACCCAATTCTGTCTTTATTTGCATGGCTGAGAGGTATTCAAAAAGAATAATATTTAACAGGTCAGCAGCAGGTTGTTTCATGCACAGAGGGCTTTCTCAAAGTATCCTGCCCCATTATGCTTTCACATTGCAATAATGCCCGAAATAGAAACATAGAAGGGTAGAGTTGGAGGGAACCTCCAGGGTCATCTGGTCCAACCCCCTGCTCAATGCAGGATTCACTAAACCATCTCAGACAGATATCTGTCCAGCCTCTGTTTGAAGACGTCCAGTGAAGGGGAACTCACCACCTCTCGTGGCAGCCTGTTCCACTCATTAATCACCCTAACTGTCAAAAAGTTTTTTCTAATATCTAATCTGTGTCTCCTCCCATTTAGTTTCATCCCATTGCTTCTAGTCTTTCTTTGTGCAAATGAGAATAAAGATGATCCTTCTACAATGTGACAGCCCTTGAGATATTTGTAGACAGCTATTAAGTCTCCTCTCAGTCTTCATTTTTGCAAGTTAAATATTCCCAAATCCTCTAACTGTTCCTTGTAGGACATAGTTTACAGACCGGTCACCATTCTGGTCGCTCTTCTCTGAACTTGCTCCAGTATCTTCATGTCTTTTTTAAAATGTGGTGCCTAGAACTGGACACAGTAGGAGGAGGGGGATAATTACTTCACATAATCTAGACTGGCTCCACATAGTAAAATCGCCCGCAGTGTGCGTCAACATGGGTACAGTCCTCTAATTGTGTCTTCACATAGTAATACTGCCCCCCTCTGTGCCTCCAGATAGTAATACTGCCTCCCTCTGTACCTTCACATAGTAATGCTACCCCACTTTAATGCCCCCACATAGTAATACTGCCCCCCTCTGTGCCTCCACATAGTAATACTACCCCCTCTGTGCCTCCACATAGTAATATTGCCCCACATTAATGCCTCCACATAGTAATACTGCCCCCTCTGTGCCTCCACATATTAATACTACCCCCTCTGTGCCTCCACATAGTAATACTACCCCCTATGTGCCTCCACATAGTAATATTGCCCCACATTAATGCCTCCACATAGTAATACTGCCCCCTCTGTGCCTCCACATATTAATACTACCCCCTCTGTGCCTCCACATAGTAATATTGCCCCACTTTAATGCCTCCACATAGTAATACTACCCGCTCTGTGCCTCCACATAGTAATACTGCCCCCTCTGTGCCTCCACATAGTAATATTGCCCCACTTTAATGCCTCCACATAGTAATACTGCCCCCCTCTGTGCCTCCACATAGTAATACTACCCCCTCTGTGCCTCCACATAGTAATATTGCCCCACTTTAATGCCTCCACATAGTAATACTGCCCCCCTCTGTGCCTCCACATAGTAATACTACCCCCCTCTGTGCCTCCACATAGTAATATTGCCTCACTTTAATGCCTCCACATAGTAATACTGCCCCCTTCTGTACCTCCACATAGTAATTTCATAGCTCCCAACCAACCTGGATACAGCGAGACTGTCTAGATATGAGAGGGTGAGATTGTCTTCTCTCCCGCCGTCTTCATTGCTCCATAGCTCTTCCTCCTTGGGAAGCAGGTCCGTCATCTCTCTGCACACACTTATATACAATTAAATAAACAATTATCTTCTTTTGAGATCTGATCTCAGTGGGATTCTCACCCACAACCTGTATCATTGTAGACAGTAGCAAAATGTATGAGCCACAGCCTGTACTGACAAGCACTGGAGAATTTTCAATACCTGAGCTCTGTAGGCCCTGAAATTACAGCCAGATTTTACTATTACATAGAGATACATCTGAATATACCAGTGTATTTCTTTGTCCCTGTATTCTAGAAAGAAAATAGGTAAGATGTTTTTCCTTCTATAAAATTACTAAAAAATAATGAAAAACAATTACAAAAGTGTAATTTTTAATGTGTTTTTTTAAAAAAAAAAAAAAACGAATAAACATCACAAATCAGCAAATAACAGACATATTTGGTGTCCCTGTAATCATAACAACCCGCACAAAAAGGTGATCAGATTATTTACGGTAAATGGCGTAAAAAATTGCGTGATTGATATTTTTCTCCATTAAACCCATAAGAAAAATAAGAAAATGAAATAAAAATATAACGCTGAGGCTCACATGTAAAGTAAATCCTACGTTTTTTCTGTTGCTCTTTTTCTGCATGTTTTCGTCCGGTGTCCGCTCCACACGATGCAATAAAAATCTTCTCTGCTTACTGTGTTTTTGCTGTTTTTTCGTGGGCTTTCCCCCTTGTTTGAAATGTTTTTGGTGCAGATGTGAAGCAGTGTTTTTAATACTTTTTTATAGTAAAGTTTTGATTCTTGTTCATTTAAAAATGTATTGCCATTTTTCTTTACATGCATTTTTTCAGGTTCCACGTAGAAGCTTAGGGAGAAAATGAACCAAAACTGCACAGTTCAGCAGCATCTTTAGACATACAGTGGGCAGGAGTTTTCAAAAATGAGTTTTTCTGATTTGCTTTGACAGTTACAAGCTGCAGAATATCTGCACAAAAAAGCAGCATTTATGCTACGTGTGAACACTGACTAAATGTCCAAGCAAAGTGGATGTGATTTCGTGAAAACTGCTCCCACTGTGCGTCTAAAGACGTTGCTGAATTGTGCAATTTTGGTGCTTTTTTCCCTTTGTAGGCTCCTATGTGGAACCTGAAAAAAATGCATGTAAAAAACTGTAGTTGCTTTTTTAAGTGCAGAATAAAAGCTTTTGTGTACTAAAAAATTAAATTTAAAACGCTGCTTTACATCTCCACCAAAAACACATCAAATACGTGGTAAAATGTTTAAAAAAAAATGCAGCCAAAATGCAATAACCAAAGAAAATTATTATTGTGTAGTTTGGTGTAGACACCTGCAGAAAACAAAACGCAGTATTTACGCTATGTGTGAACACAGCCTTACTAACATATAAAAGCAAAGTGACATACAGTCAAGCTGAGACGGTTATGATTGCTACAACTATGAATGAATTAATAAAAAATAAATCCATTGCAGATGATAACGTGCCAGCACTGGCTAATCAAATGGTGAGGTACCACTGACCAAGATGCTGGAAGGAGTCCTGTGAATCAATCCACTCATCTCTAGCCATCCCGGATATTGTAGACAGTACAGGATTTGGGTCAACATCCTGTACTTCTAGGCGGTCTGCTGAATTTCCCTCACTGCCATCGCCCCTCTATCATCTCCTCCTGTCAAGATATAAAGAAATGGTAAACAGGTGTGGCTTTGGGAGTGGCTAGGGGCATGGTAAAAGTTTGTCCCTCTTTCTGTTCTGTAAAGCCATGTGCACACGTTGAGTATTTGGTGAGTGTTTTACATCAGAGTTTGTAAGCCAAAACCTGGAGTTTAACAATCAGAGGAAAAGTATAATAGAAACACGTCACCACTCCTGCATTTATCACCCACTCCTGGTTTTGGCATAGAAATACTGAGGTAAAAAACTCATCAAATACTAAAAATGGCCTAAAAGTCGGGAGATATGATAATACAAAGTAATTGAATACCTTCAATTGGTCTCATACTATTCAAATCAAGTCCTATAAGGCATCCCAACTGTGTAAGGAGGGTGAATATTGACTGCTGGGTGCCTGGCTATAATTGCTCGGCGACCTCCCGTTCACCCTCATTTTTCATTATACCTAATACCATAGCTTCCAACCGTCCCAGATTCAACGGGACTGTCCCTACTATTTGAGGGCTCAGTCCCGCCACGTCAGGGCTTTGTCCTGACTTCTAATTCCACCTCTCTCCAAGGTCATCATCGCTCCGATTCTTCTCCTGCCCGGGTGGGGGGCGAGACTGCATCTCTCTGCTCAGTGCATAAATTTAATTATTGACTGTGTTCCGGTCTCCTTGGGACTCAAACTCACATCTCCATAGGAGAATTTGGTAAACTTGACCTGTATTGCAGGAAATGAATCCAGAAGCAGATTATACAGTGGGTACAGAAAGTATTCAGACCCCTTTAAATATTTCACTCTTTGTTTCATTGCAGCCATATGGTAAATTCTAAAAAGTTCATTTTTTTCCTCATTAAAGTACACTCTGCACCCCATCTTGACTGAAAAAAACAGAAATGTAGAATTTTTTGCAAATTTATTAAAAAAGAAAAACTGAAATATCACATCGTCATAAGTATTCAGACCCTTTGCTCAGACACTCATATTTAAGTCACATGCTGTCCATTTCCTTGTGATCCTCCTTGAGATGGTTCTACTCTTTCATTGGAGTCCAGCTGTGTTTAATTAAACTGATGGGACTTGATTTGGAAAGGCACACACCTGTCTATATAAGACCTCACAGCTCACAGTGCATGTCAGACCAAATGAGAATCATGAGCTCAAAGCAACTGCCCAAGGAGCTCAAAGACAGAATTGTGGCCAGGCACAGATCTGGTCAAGGTTATAAAATAATTTCTGCAGTACTCAAGGTTCCTAAGAGCACAGTAGCCTCCTTAATCCTTAAATGGAAGAAGTTTGGGACCACCAGAAGTCTTCCTAGACCTGTCTCTCCAGCCAAACTGAGCAATCGTGGGAGAAGAGCCTTGGTGAGAGAGGTAAAGGAGAATGCCAAGATCACTGTGGCTGAGCTCCAGAGATGCAGTAGGGTGATGGGAGAAAGTTCCACAAAGTCAACTATCACTGCAGCCCTCCACCAGTTGGGCCTTTATGGCAGAGTGGCCCAACGGAAGCCTCTCCTCAGTGCAAGACATATGAAAGCCCACATAGAGTTTGCTCAAAAACACATGAAGGACTTCCAGACTATGAGAAATAAGATTCTCCGGCCTGATGAGACGAAGACAGAACTTTTTGGTGATAATTCTAAGTGGTATATGTGGAGAAAACCAGGCACTGCTCATCACCTGCCCAATACAATCCCAACAGTGATACATGGTGGTGGCAGTATCATGCTATGGGGGTGTTTTTCAGCTGCAGGGACAGGACGACTGGTTGCAATTGAAGGAAACATGAATGTGGCCAAGTACAGAGATATCCTGGTTGAAAACCTCTTCCAGAGTGCTCTGGACCTCAGACTTGGCCAAAGGTTCACCTTCCAACAAGACAATGACCCTAAGCACACAGCTAAAATAACAAAGGAGTGGCTTCAGAACAACTCTGTGACCATTCTTGACTGGCCCAGCCAGAGCCCTAACCTAAACCCAATTGAGCAGGAGAGACCTGAAAATGGCTGTCCACTAACGTTCACCATTCAACCTGATGGAACTGGAGAGGATCTGCAAGGAAGAATGGCAGAGGATCCACAAATCCAGGTGTGAAAAACTTGTTGCATCATTCCCAAGAAGATTCATGGCTGTACTAGCTCAAAAGGGTGCTTCTACTCAATACTGAGCAAAGGGTCTGAATACTTATGACCATGTGATATTTCAGTTTTTCTTTTTTAATAAATTTGCAAGCATTTCTACATTTCTGTTTTTTTCAGCCAGGATGGCGTGCAGAGTGTACTTTAATGAGAAAAAAAATTAACTTTCTAGAATTGACCAAATGGCTGCAATGAAATAAAGAGTTAAAAATTTAAAGGGGTCTCAATACTTTCCGTACCCACTGTACATGTGTAAGGTGCCCCAGCGAGGTAGTCGTGGGCGAGCTGTAGCCCCCTCTCACTCTGACAACCTACAGACAATTCGTGTCCTCCCTCTGATGTGTGGCTGTGTATGTGGTGCTCTCCACTTACTTCAAACCATCCGATCGCCGCTGTCTCCAGGCATTTCTCTTCTGGGACCAGGGCAACAATAAATTCAGAGGACACGAGGTTCTTAACCAGAACTTGAACTTTACTTGGGGAAGAGGAATATGTACAATATTTACAGGCAGATATAATGGATAAGGCCCAACAGGTTATTATCTCTCTCACAGGCGCTGGCAACATCTTCAGCCCTGGTTCCCTCTTTAAGTGAAGCATCTCTGTGACTCTAATCTCTAGCCCAAGAGACTCTTCTGCAATACCAACAGTTATCTGGATCCGATCTCTCCCCCACCTGGAGATAAATAGCCTGGAGTCCTATTTATCTTCCTCTGCTTCCTGCAGACTAGAAGTGCCCCAGGTCCTCACTACCTCTGATGAGTTTCTCCGGCCGGCTAACAGGACTCTTGCTCTTGCGTAGGGAGACTTTCACACTGGTGATCCCACTGTCTGAGAGTATGGAGCTCCCGTCTACCCTAGCAGCCACTATATAGTCAAGCTGCCCGCACAGTTCACTGTCCTATCCCTTACTGAACTTCACTTCCTGCTTCTTAGAAGCTAAGCAGGGATTTTCTAAAGTGCCCACCCTCTGTAGACTGTCATAACACATCATTAACCCCATCACTGCCTGTAACACTGCTGGCAGACTCAACCTGATATCTGCACCCAGGACAGTGGCATCTTGTGGCTGTTTACAGGTACTGCAGCCCACAAGGAATTATGCCAGGAACAAGCTCTATATCACTCAAGGCTTGATCAGGGCACTAAGTTCCCCCTTTACTCTGCTGACTGGACCACTGAAGCTAACCCCTTAGCTTGGCCTACCAACAGTTCAGAGAAGTCTGACTTCAGGAACACTTCCTTTAACTATCTCAGTGCCAAGGGAAGGCTACGCCCTTCCCCACTATTACACATGTACTGTATTTATATGTTCCCTGTATACTAGAGGTGAATAAAAAGCAATTACAATTTCATTTTTGTGAGTCTCCCCAAACTCACAAGCTTCAACGTTACAGGAAAAAGCTAAATCCATTGAGCCATAGGCTCTGGTGATAGAATGGGGAGAATTTTGTATACTTGATCTGTATTCCAGGCTCTGGCTACACAGGCAGATTGTACTGATACATTGTGCACAGCAGTGTATTTCTATGTATTTTTATTCTAGAGGGAGAATAAAAGAGATTTTTTTTCATCCTATAAAATTAATAAAAAATAATGAAAAACACTTATAATAATGTCATTATTAATGTATTTTTTTACCAAAATAAACATCACTAATCGGCAAATAACAGACATATTTAGTGTCCCTGTAATCATAACAACCCGCACAACACAGTGATCAGATTATTTACAGGGATTGATAAATGACGTACAAAAATGGCGTGATTGATATTTTTTCTCTATTAAACCCAGAAAAAAAGTAATAAAAATGTAATGCTGAGGCCGTGTTCACATGTAGCGTAATTGTAGCCTTTTTTTACTGCAGGTGTCAGCACCACACAACGCAATAATAATCTTCTCTCTTCTCTGATTACTGCGTGTTTGCAGTGTTTCTTTTATGCAATTTCACTCTTATTTGATGTGGTTTTGGTGCAGATGTGAAACAGAGTTTTTAATACATTTTTAATAGTACAGAAAAGCTTTGATTCTGTGCTTAAAAATTCAACAGCGTTTTTTTTTTATGTGTGTTTTTTTCAGAAGACGCTTATAGTGAAAAAATGGACCAAAACCTCAGAGTTTACTCTTAATTCAATTTAGATGCAAAGAGGGCAGAGATTTCATGGAATCACATCCACTTTACTTGGACAATTAGACGATGTTCACATGTAGTGTAAATGCTGAGTGTTTTCTGCACAGAAATTTTGCTGTGTTTAACTGTTCAAGCAAAGTGGATGTGATTTCATGAAAACTGCGCCCCTTGTGGTCTAAAGATGCTGCTGAACTGTACGGTTTTAGTGCTTTTTTTTCTCTAGAGGCTTCTATGTGGAGCCTAAAAAGAACACCTGTAAAAAACTGCAGTTACTTTTTTAAGTTCAGAATCAAAGTTTTTCTGTATTATAAAAACACATTAAAAACACGGCTTCGCATCTGCACCAAAAGCGCATCAAATAAGGGGGAAAAGGCATAAAAATGCAGCAAAAATGCAACAATCAGAGAAGATTGTTATTGTGTCGTGTGGTGTGGATCCTGCAGAAAACAAAAAACGCAGTATTTTTGCAATGTGTGAACACGGCCTTACAGACACAAAAAAGACGGATGTCGTATAGGGAAGCTACATAAATATGAGAAAGTTCTGGCTGCTACAACTGTGAATGAATGAACAAAAGATCAAAGGTCTCAACTAAAGATGAAAAGGATGTACAGATGATGTCACGCCAGTCCTTGTTAATCAAAAGCCACGCTGGTGATGCCGGAAGGTAAGAGATTTGTGGCCTCCCGTCCAGTCAGCAGGAAGCACTAATCTGGACTTTGGACTAGAGTCCCGTGAATCGATCCTCTCATATCTATTCCCAACTGTCCCAGATTTGGGTCTGTGCCCTGCAGTCTCGGGCGTCAGCCCCATTACCAGCGCCCCTCTGACATCTCCTCCTGCTGGGGTAGAAAGAAATGGTTAATGGACGTGGCTGAGGTGTGACCAGGGGCACGGCTAAAATTTGCCATGGAGCACAACATAATTTGTTCCTCTTTCTGTTCTTCAAAAGTTGAGAGGCATGCCTAATGTGTCACCCAGGGGGATATAGGGGACTCGGTACCCGGGCCTTTTACCTTGCTTAGGAGGTCACGGCAGTCGGCTCCCGGGCCCGTACTCTGGGTCTCTCTTTAAAAAGGGGTTTTAGTATACAGTTTGTCTCGTGACGCCACCTGTGGTTTCCGGTAATGGTTACCGGTGCTGCTGCAGACCTCCGGGGGGTGATGGGATGGCAGCTGGGATGTTTCTGCTCACCACAGGCGGAGCGGGCCCCCGGGGCAGTGTAGGTGCAAATGGTGGTGATGCTGGGGCTTGCAGTGCAGGAGAGATGGTGCAGCAGGAGTAACTGATAGAGACAGGAGATTCACTTCAGTACCTTTACTGGTGCGGATGTCAGGTACGGTCCAGGGTACTCGGTAGGAAGGGTGCACTTCAGGACGTCTCCCCAGTGAGCGGGTATAAGGCCTCCTGGTCCGTGTCTCCCTCTCTCTAAGCTCCTGGCCAGCCTGCAACTGGGCCTAGCTTCTGTGTTGTGCTGTTCCTTCACCTGTCGCTTGGTAGTAGGACCTTTTTCTGGCAACCACTATCCCTGGACGCCGGGGCCTTCGTGGTTCCAAGTCCTGTCAAGGGTTTAGCTTCAGGTCGACCAGGGACTTGTAGTCCTCCTGGTATGCCGTGATCCCTACTGGGTATAAAGGACCCTGTAGGCGCGGACCCGGTGTCCGGTTCGTGTCTTGGGGTGAGCCTATGATGCTCTTCTGCCCCCTCAACTCTTCTCTCCTCTCCTCCTTGCCTCCGGCCACACTCAGGGCCCTCGGTACAGCAGAAGACGTGCTGCGTCTTCACTGCTCTCAGTGGCAGCACACTCTCTGACTAAAACTCACTGACTGAACTGAACTGCCTAACTCCACCCTCCATATATATATCCCTAACGGGCTCCCTCTGGTGGTATGAGGTGGAAGGGTGGAGGTGTTTGTTTGTAACGAGGGCCTCTTGTGGAGAAGTCCATCCATGCACCCTTTTGGGTCCTGTGGTACCTGTGAACAGCAGGGTGCCACACCTAATACAACCCCCAACTTTTTTTCCTCCAACCCCTTCCCCTGTTTGTCCATGCTATCGGTTCAATCTGTCCCTTTTATAAATCCCTGTCAGCCCCTCCTCTTCCTCTTCGTACCGGATACATGTGTCACTCACTTTTGTGGTAGCCTTGGTTGTCCTACATAGACTCCATGTCTAGAGCTGATGAGCCTATTATCGCTCTCTTCAGGGAGAAGCTACAGACACAAGGTGAGAATTGGTTGAGCCAGATTATGCTTAGTTTGGGCTCCACTTCACCTCCTGTTATTCCCCTTACTCCTCCTTTAGATATTCTTGATTCTGGGGGCTGGCTTTCTGCTCACTTTACCCGCCCCACATCTAGACTAAGCCCTAGTGTGCTACTCACTCCCCTGACTGAGATAATGCCTGATGATGGAAGCTGGTGGCCCAATTGGCGTACCCGCTCCCCATAAAAACACAGCGTGCCTACTGCTGCCGCACAGCATTAGTCTCAGATCAGAGGCCTCTTTCAGGTTTCCTTCCACCAGTGCCGCTTCAAGAATTAGCCCGCCCCTTCATTTTTCCGCTCTCATTTACAGCAGTAGTGTCCCTGCGGCAGACATTATGCGTGTTCAGGCTAGTAGCTCGTCTGCTTCTGAGCTTTCTGCCCCCTCTGGTTCTGCCCATGGGCGTACCCACCGTGGGACAGGGGGGGGCAGCTGCCCCCCCCAGAAGCAGGCACGCAAGCCGCACACCAGGGCCGGCGTCAGCACCCGGCGCACTCGGGCAAATGCCGGGGCCCTGAGCAGGCGGGGGCCCTCACCGTCAGCGCCCGCTCCCCCCCGCTTGCTCAGGGCCCCGGCACTTGGCACAATACTTACCCCTCCCCGTGCCTCCCGAGCAGCTCTTGCATCCTCCGCGGCTGCTGCACTGTGACATTTCAGGTCAGAGGGCGCGGTGACGTCTTTACACCGCACTCTCTCCTGAGTAGTCACAGCGCAGAGCGGGATGAGGCCGGTGACACTGAGGAGTCCGGAGCAGCGGCAGCAGGTGAGTTGAGAGGTGAGTATTTGATTTTTTTTTTTTATTATATGGAGGCATGGGGCAATATAAGGGAGGGGGGGTGAGGTGGGGGTGTGTTACATCCTGCATGGGGCATTATAAGGGGGGGGTGACATCCTGCATGGGGCATTATAAGGGGGGGAGTGACATCCTGCATGGGGCATTATAAGGGGGGGGTGACAACCTGCATGGGGCATTATAAGGAAGGGGGGGTGTCATCCTGCATGGGGCATTATAAGGTGGGGTGACATCCTACATGGGGCATTATATGGGGGGGAACAACCTGCATGGGGCATTATGTGGGGGGATCAGCCTGCGTGGGGCATTATGTGTGGGGAACAGCCTGCGTGGGGCATTATGTGGGGGGGAACAGCCTGCATGAGGCATTACGTGTGGGGAACAGCCTGCATGGAGCGTTATATGGGGGTCAGTATTCTGTATGGAGCATTATATGGGGGCCAGTATTCTGTATGGAGCGTTATATGGGGGCCAGTATTCTGTATAGAGCGTTATATGGGTGCCAGTATCCTGCATGGAGCGTTATATGGGGGCCAGTATCCTGCATGGAGCGTTATAGGGGGGCCAGTATCCTGCCTGGAGCGTTATATGGGGGCAGTATTCTGTATGGAGCGTTATATGGGGGCCAGTATTCTGTATGGAGCGTTATATGGGGGCCAGTATCCTGTATGGAGCGTTATATGGGGACCAGTATCCTGTATGGGGCATTTTATGGCGGCCAGTATACTGTGTGGAGCGATTCGCCAGTTTCTGAGCTATTGTGGAATTTACAATAGATATCACTCATGTAATGTAAGAAGTGAAATCTTTGCATTGTACTATATATATATTTCTCTTCGGTATCTGTGACCATGGCTTGCCTCCCCCCTAGTTTTGATCCTGGGTACACCCATGGTTCTGCTTCCTCCTGTTCTGCTCCCATGAATCCAAAGCTAGCATGGACACTTGTAATGACAGGCAGCAGACTGATCTGTTAGAGCACGATAAGGCACATTTCTTTGATGTCCTTGAGCTTCTTGTGCAGGTGGCTTCCAATAGCGCCATAGTTTATCTAAAGGCAGTAGTGTTTTGACTCTCTCCCTACCTGTTGTAGAGTCCAGTCAGGTAAGGTGTCGTTCCCGATCCTCTTCGTCCTCTTGCCATGGTGGTCACGGACGCCGCCACAATTCCAGGAGCCATCATATGCACCACTCCCGATGCTACTCTAGAGATTCAAGGTGAAGTTGACTCTCCAGGTCCTCAAGATGGCGCTCCCCATATTCTTCTAATGATTCTATGAGCATATCAGGGAAGTCTGGTCGTACATCTAATTTGAAAATAAGACTGGAGCCTATCAGAGTTTCCCATCCCCATCTCTTTGACTTCGGTTCCTGCTCCTCCCGGTGAGATTCCTTATACAGGGGCTTGTGGGAATGGGGGTTTTGGACATGACTGCGGATCTCAAAGCATTATTGGAAAAAATGTCACCCAGCTCCACCTATGGTGATGGTTTCTAAAGCCCCGCCTCCTATGGCTGGTAATGGTTAGCCCATTAGGTTCTCACCTGGATGAAGAGGTGAAGATGAAGAATAAAATTTGGAGTAACCAGTATGTAGATATTTGGTCCCTTATAACTGCTGATCAACATACAATTGACAAAGAACACCGTTTCGGCAACAGGCCTGCGTATGACCACAGACCTAAGGTTGCTAAAATGATGAATAACTGGTTACAAGCTTTTTAAATAATAATAGGTTGTATTATGGGTCAAAAGCACCCAGAGCGTTGCTCAGAGCTTTTTATTTAAATGGAATCTATTTAAAGTGCTTATAAACCTTACGGGTTGATGAGGAATTCCTTAGGCATTTGTCATTGCAGCCATGTCAAGGCCACAGACGTCTGGTTACACCTCATGTTAGCACAAAGGGCTCAGCCCTTTCCAAGCACAGCCACTGGATGTGGCCCCTAGTGGGCCCCAGGGTCAGTGGCCGTCAGAAAACTGGGTGCCTGCTGGTTGTTCAGTTAAGGTCATGGTAAGTTTGTCTGCCTCTGCAAGTACAAACACCAATGTTCGTCTTGCGGAGTCAATCACCCTTCACTTCGTTGCACCTACCTGCAGTCAAGACCTGTCCTAAGCACCCAGAACAAATATGGTGAGCATACACACGATGGGTCCTTGGCTAGACATTTACCCAAATAAGCAGGAGACTGAGTTGTTGTTAAAAATGTGGTTCTGTGCTCCCACCTGAGAATCCAGCTATTCCGGTCACAAGTGCAGCCATTGTCCTAACCCTGTAGGCAGAACTACTATGCGTGCAATCTTGTGGAGCGTCGCATTCTGGTGTTGTGAGATGTGTCAGGACGCTGTTGTGTTTTATACTGAGGAGTGGTGGGATTATGTTCAGTTTGCTACTGAAGCTAACAGGGAGTGGCTGTCTGGGGATGATTTGGAGGTAATCAACACCTGATCATTAAGCAGGCTGTTTAACCCTGCTCCCTGCTCAGTCCTTTGCGGTTTATTGCAGTGTGCAGTTTCCTATGTGCTCGATGGTGAGTGGTGCTAGCATTAGGTGATGCTATCTTTTCAGGGTTTTTAGCATTTTCTATTCTGGTTTCACTTCCTGGGTTTCTTGCAGAAGTACTCACCTGGTACTTGACTAGCCACCAGCCGCGTCACCAGACGCCAGCTGTCCGGCAACAATGGGCCTGGGAAGGGGTCTGCCAAAGTCCCCCTTCCATTTACTGGGAGCTGGGTGAAGAGTATTCCCAGCCCTCATGGGCTCGCCTAGCTGGGCAACTTGTGCCAAGTGCGTTTGTGGCTGCGCCTATGCTGGCTTGGTGCCGGTCATGCTGGGTTCCTCTGTGAAGCGCATAAGAGTTGTTATGTTCAGATTTCACACACAATTTTTTCATCTCATCTTTTCTCAGCAGGTATCCAATTTTTGCTAACAACCTCAAGTCGGCGAGAGATCGTCAGGAAGTTCTTAGAGAAAAACTAAAAAAAAGGTTGGCTTGGGCAGGATTGAGGGTCCTTTTGTTTCACCTCCCTTTTACAATATTAGGGTGTCCCCTTTAGGTGTTCCCAAAAAACGAGTCAGGAAAATTTTTGTTTGATTCATCACCTCTCTCATCCGAAAGGTTTATCCTTAACGATGGCATTTCTCCAGATGAAGCATCGGTTTCTTATGTTTCGTTTGACAAAGCGGTGTCCAATGTCAGAACAGCCCAGGCCTGGAGCTCTGCTGGCAAATTCAGACATTAAATCTGCCTTCTGCCTGCTGCCTGTCCACCCTAAATGTCACTATCTCGTGGATTGCCAAATGGAAGGCCATTTTTACTTTGACACCTGCCTTCCTATGGGATGTTCCATATCGTGTCACTATTTTGAGACATTCAGTTCCTCCGTTGAATGGGTGGCACAATATGAATTCAGTTGCATTCAATTATATATTAACTCGACGACATTCTCTTCATGGCCCTGGGTGATGGTGACCAATGTTGTCATATGCAGTCTACATTCTGTTGTTTAGTGAAACGGTTTGGGGTCCCATTATCAGTCAAAAGAACGGAGGGCCCCACTACGTCACTTTCCTTTTTGGGTATTGAAACAGACCCGGTCAACATGGTTTTTCGTTCATCCACGGATAACTTGAAAAAATTAAAAGACCTCCTTTCAGGATTTTGTTCAGTATCAAAGGCCACCTTAAAACAATTGCAGCCACTGTTGGGTCACCTAGTTTTTGCTCGCTGGGTCATGCTCATGGGTCGCATTTGTTCACGGCATTTACCTTTGGCTACTCAGGGTACTAAGCATCCAGGTCACCATATTCGGATTACAAGGCCCCTAAAAGCTGATATCTTGGTTTGGTGAGAATTCCATGACAGATACAATGATTGTACGTGGTGCATGTGAGGTGAGCATAATGCCTTCATGCTATCATTATTTACTGATGCCTCTGGTTCATGTGGTTTCAGGGCAATTTTCGGCTCAAGTTGGTTCGTTTCTGCATGGCCAGCAGCGTGGAACGAGGCAGGCTTGTGTAAGAATCTTGCTCTGTTGGAGTTGTTCCCAATAGTGGTGTCCGTTGAACTTTGGGGAGGATTGTTCTGTAATCAACACATTTGTTTTTAGACAGACAATTTAGGTGTTGTACACTGCATCAATAATTTGTCATCATCGTCCCTTCTAGTCCTGACTTTACTTCGACATTTGGTGTTGCGGTGCCTTGATCACAATATCTATTTTAGGTCTTGCTATTTTTCCAGGGTTAATAACATTGTAGCTGACTCTTTGCTATTTCCTGTGGCAGAATTTTTGCAAGCTTCATCCGGATCCGGATTTGGAGGGCGCCCCATGCCTGGGATACGTATGGGACCTGGTGGTCCTCAGCTTATGTCCTTAGTAAGCAACTCAGTCACTCTGGCGACTTAGCAATAGCATGGTAATGTATGGCAGGAGTTGATGTCTTTGGCAGCTGACAGCAGCATGGACTCTCAGGAATCCTCCAGTCTCAAATGTACTGATTTTTGTTAAAATTGAAATCTTCCAACATTTCAAGCCCAGTTGTCCAGCATAAGCTTTCTGTGATGGCATTTTATTTTAAACTAATGGGTTGGGATGATGTAACTAAGAGTAATTTTATAAAACAAGCCGTGAAGGGTTGGAAAAAAGAACCCATTCGCGTGGAGTCTCGTTGGCCGGTTTCATACAGTTTGCTGTCACAACTAGTCTCAGCCAAACTGTGGTGTCTGCTCTTTGGATAACGAGGTAGTTTTGTTTTCAACTGCTTCCCCACACTTCAAAATCAATAGCTGGTGGGTTTTTACGTGAGGATGTCAGTGTCGTTATGGTTCGGTTCAGATTTGGATCCAGCGGTCTAAGACTGACATCTACATCTACAGTCGTGGCGTATTACACATTCGTATTACACATTCCATTACACAACGTACAGGGTCCAGTCTGTCCCATTCGCTCTGTCACCAGTTTTCTTGCAGTTAGACATGTTGGGGAGTTTTTGCTAACTCATTAAAATGACTCCCAGTTGACCCAATACCAATTCCGAGCGGTTTTCATTCATTGCTTAGTCTCTTTAGGTATTTGACCACTTGAATTTGACATCCATTCTTTTCGTATCGTGGCAACTATGGAGGCTGCAATGGCAGGTCTACCCGAATCGGAGGCCATGAGTATCGGTGTTCTTCATGCTTTGCAGGTTACATCTGCCCGTATTTGTTATAATATTGTTTTTTGCTTTTCTTAGGTGGTGTCAAGCCGGTGGAGTGGAACCTGGGCCACTCATATGTTTTCTGGACCGCACAAAGAGCAGACTGCCATCGTAGCGTTCGTAATTTAGCTTTTCAAGACATGGATATTTTCTTGGACAGTATACGTGGTCTAAAGTGGTCTCCGGGATTTCCCAGAGGTTGTGCATATTAGTAGAAATGTTTCCAGACCTTTCATGCTGGTCATTCATGCAGGGGAGGAGAGACGGTTAATGATCTCTGTTTTTTGTGCATGCCTGAGTTATTGACTCTAAAGCGCTCCAACATTGAAAGACTTCATTCCTTTTTTCCTGAAATGATCCTGGCTTCGTCTGAAGTCACCCCCATGTGTAGTTACAAAATTAATTTTCCCATGTCTAGGTTAGTTAGTTCTTGGTCGGGGTTAGTGGTTCATCATTGTCAACTTGAATGAGATAATAACAGGCTCATGAGGGAAGATTGGTGTTGATATTTTCCTTTCTGGCATTCAGGATGGTGTAGAACACGCCATGTTTTTGCTGGGTGGGGGTCGGAACCCTGTGTAGGGATACAAGTGCTCCTCTTTGGCAGTGTGTGAGATAACTGATCTGTGGTGATCCAGCTTCGAAGACAGACGTGCCTGTATGGAGTCGGGCGACCGGCATGACACTTCCCAGCTTCCCGGTTAATTAATACTTGATACGCCTTAATACTGCTATTGTTGGTTTTAATAAACACTGTGACTAACTTTCATCCACCAAAAGAGGTTATGGTTTGTCTGGCCTTGTTATTTCTTAAAGTTTAAGGGGAAAGTGACTAAAAGGGGGGGGAATATATTCAAGCGGGTGGGTTACCATTTAATATGGTCACTTTGCATGTCAGCAGTCTTCCATGTCCGGGTAATAAAAATTAAATAAACTGAAACTTACCTCAACCCACTGGCACAGTGAGTGGCGGTGCCCTCTTCCTCCTCACTGCAGTCTGTGGCCTAAAATACCGTTAAAAGTGATGACGACACCTTCCGACAAAATCAGGAAACTGCAAAACCAAACAGACAAATCTAAATAAAGGATCATACTGACAGATTTTTCTCCTTAGATTTAATTAACTCCCATCTAATTTGTGATCATAAAATATAAAATACAAGACTAGAAGATGCCAGCATTGTAAGCTTCAGCTTTAATAACGAAAAATGAAACGGTGCCCTCAGGGGAGATATGGAGTCATCTATTCCAATCATAAGGAAAATTAGAATCTTTAGGTCTTGACAATCTTGGCCCCTTTTTCAAACTGTTGAAATCTGTCTCTCGAGCAAATTATTAAGCTCTTTGATGTTCGTGATTATTCAGTAGAAGAGATGAAAATAATATTACCAAGGGGAAATTCCAAATATGCAAATTAAACATCTCAATTTACAGCACTGCGGATATTAATAGTCTTGTAGAGAATGAAGCAACAATAAAAAAAATTGTTCTTTTAGTTTTCAAAACTGTTCCTCCATCACCCCAAAAAGAAATATATAGCAATGTAACTGAGGGTGCTCAGTGCAGACATGACTAAATGCCTCGGGGCACTGTTCCGATCACTTATTTAGCAAACTGCGTGATGTCACCATGAGAAGAGACATGCAATGTCAACAGAGAGGACAGTGCGCACATGCTAGAGGTCTAAGTTCAGAGGTTTATATTCAGACAACACTGTCTCTAGACTAGCCAGTGCTGGAAATTACCATAGAAGGAGGCAACATACTGCAGGTTTATGGTCATTATTATGAGGGGTCAAAGGGATAATTATTAAAAGAGGCACATGGGGACATTATTTCTATAGGATACTGTATAACTGTAAGGAGGAACAGATGAGCATTATTACTAAGAGGAAGTACAGAGGAAACATTATTAGGAGCACAGAGTGGGCACTGCTCTTGTGTGGGGCACAAAAGGAGGGTAATATTACTGTACAGGGCACAGAGAGGTATTATTACTGTCTAGGATACTGGTTATAACACTATATGCTTTGTGTAGAGGTGGGGGAATGTGAGGAGGGCGCTGGAAAAGCAATAAGTGAAGGATGTCTCTGCGCTACTGTCACGATTCTGTTTTCTGATAACCCAGGATCAGGGACACCCACCCTGTCCGTAATGCTAGGAGCACCCTAACTATCCCTGCACCCCAAGTTACTTCTGATGGTGAAGATGCTTGGGCCATGTACCTTGCTGTTCTCCAGAACTAGCCCTTATCTGTGCCCTCCACTACCCAGGGAAGTGGGAAGGAATAGTGTAAGTATGTACACAAACTAGACAAACAAGGAAAGGACGAACAGGGATAAATGAAACATACAAAATATGCACTCACAGACAACAGAGGGAAAACACTGAAGGGATTAGGAAGGTAAACAAAAATAGAAGAGGAAGGGACTATGCACACAGCCAAAACACCAAGCAACAGTCACAGAACAACTCTCCTTAAACGCCTCTACCGAACACCACAACCTCCACTCTTCACCAGGCAGTACAAAACTTAACACTGGCAATCCAGATTGCCAGAGCAGAGACTATAAAGGAGAGGGGAGTGGCTGATACTGCACATCTGAGAACTTGCAAGAAGGAAGCTACAGAGACTCAAAGCTGAGCAGTTTAACTCCTGCACTGCTGAAAGAAACTAGCACCATTTAACAAGAGGAAGAAGTGCTTCTATTCAATACAGGAGTACGTGAACTCAGACACTGCGGTATTCTGGCTCCTCTTTGTTGCGGTAAAACCATAACAGTTACATTTTGCAGGAACGTGTTATGGATGAAAGAATGGGTTATGGCATTCTGGGCCGAATGAAAAAGAAAAGGGAAAATGAATGACAACAATCAGTGAAATCGTCACTAGTGAGAACCTGTACAGTATACACACATGTGGTCTGCAAGGCACTGGTGTAGAGCTGATATTACCATTATATGGTCACTTAATGGTGGGAATATGAATGTTAGTACAGTGGTATTGGTAGAAGAAGCACTCTCATCTATGTTTTTTCATTAAATCTGTGTATATGTGCATGTAGTGTAGTGTGAGTGTATTAATATACTTACCTACCGCCGCGCTCTCCGGGATCCACAGCGTTCTCCTCCGCTTCTCAATTATGTCACCTCAATTCCAACTAGCTATCTCACTCTATGCGTGAGCTGAAAGTCTCTTTAATATGGCAGTCTATGGAGTTTCATTCTAAAGGTCCATAGACTTACATTGTAAAAGCCACTTCCGGGTCACACAGAACGCAGCATGACCTGGATGAGTCTGAAGAGGGGTGACATCATTCAGAAGAGGAAAAGAATGGTGCTGGACAACGGAGAGAGCAGCGATATGCGGGCATATTAATACACTCACGCTATTCTCAGATTTAACAAAAAAAATATAGATGTGAGTGCTTCTTTGATAACCATCTTGGCGGTATTATCACTAATGTATTTGCTGGTGTTATTTCTGTGTTATATTGCAGTATTATTGTTATTAAATCTTATATAGCAGTATTATTGGAAATATATGTAGCAGTAAATCTTGATTTCCTGCAGGCAGGTTAATTTAAGTAATAGAGACCCCAACCTGGGGAAGGGAATGGAGCCGGCATTGGGCCTGTGTGATTTGCCAGGGCTGAATTTTAGTCCCATACATAACTAATAAAATAAAGTTGCACTATGAATTTTATTCTCAGTCCGTCCCTGCCAGGGGCTCACATGACTTTATGTCTAGGGATGAGCGGACCCATGGAAGTTCAGTTCTGGTACCCAACTTTATTCCAAAGTTCGGTTTGGGTACCAGAACTGTACCCGAACTTGAACCAGAAACCGAACCCCACTGAAAACAATGGGGGCCCAAACTTTTGAGCTGCAAAATTCTCTCTCTCTCTGGTTCACTCATCTCTAATTATGTCACATGAGGGTGTTCAGTGAAGCTTTGCATTGGCTAAACAGCTTCGTGCCATGTGCCTCCGACTTATTACCACTTGGACAAGCCATTCTCAATCACTATATTCCGCTAGGTAAAATAAAAACAGCCTGTACTCACCTCCGATGCCGGCACCATTCCAGCATCTTTATGTCACTTGAGCCCTGCAGTCAATCAGTGGCGGCTAATGGGCAGCTTCCCTTTAACTTCCTTAGGAAGAAACTGACATCTGGAAGAAGTCAGAACTGTTGCTGCTCTCTCACTACCTGCAAATTCATTCTCCAAATTCTGATTAACACGCTCGGTCTGTCCATTCGACTGAGCATGGAAGGCAGAGGAAAAGGACAGCTGCACACCCAGTCAAGAACAGAACGCTTTCCAGAAATTGAAAACAAACTGGGTCCCCCGATCTGACACCACATTGGAGGGAACCCTGTGAAGCTTCACGATCTCATTTATAAACACCTGAGCAAGTGTCTTGGCATTCGGAAGTGCCGGTAATGCGACAAAGTGCACCATTTTACTGAACCTATCTACAACCACCAAAACCACAATTTTGCCTGCAGATACTGGTAGGTCAGTAAGAAAATCCATTGACAAGTGTGTCCATGGCCTGCTAGGAATAGGTGGCGGAAGAAGAGTACCAGACGGACTGGTATGCGATACCTTACAACGAGTGCAAATACTACAAGCAGATACGTGTTCAACCAATGCAAACCCGGCCACCAAAAACATCAAGAAAGGAGGTCCGCAATTGCCTTACCACCTGGATGACCAGCAAGCACAGAGTTGTGATGTTCCTTAATTACTTTGCGGCTCAGTTTAGATGGTACAAATAACCTTCCTGAAGGGCAGGAGGCAGGGGTGTTCCCCTTGGCCTCCAACACCTTACTCTCCAGTTCAGGGTACAATGCTGAAATGACTACCCCTTTCTATAAAATCAGGGCCGGGTTCTCATGGTCACTACCACCAGGGAAGCTCTGGGACAAAGCATCAGCCTTGACATTTTTGACCCCTAGACAGAAAGTGACAACAAAATTGAACCTAGTAAAAAATGTCTAGCTTGCCTAGGGTTGAGACGTTTAGCCGATTGAAGGCATGACAGGTTCTTATGGTCAGTGATAACAGTAATAGGATGGACAGCCCCCTCCAGCCAATGTCGCCATTCTTTGAACGGCAATTTAATCGCCAAAAGCTCCCTATTACCCACGTCATAATTTCTCTCAACCGAAGATCATTTCTTAGAAAAGAAAGGGCATGGGCGCCATTTACCAGGGGACAGACCCTGAGACAACACAGCCCCAACCCCCACCTCCAATGCATCAACTTCCACAATAAAGGATTGGGAAACATGGGGTTGACTGAGTATAGGTGCCGTGGCAAAACAGCTCTTTAGGGAGGAAAAAGCCTGCAGGGCGGCATCCGACCATTTGTAAAAATCAGACCCCTTCCTTGTCATGTAAGTGAGGGGTTTTACAATTATTGAATAATTTTGGATGAATTTCCAGTAAAAATTAGTAAAGCCCAGAAAACGTTGTAGAGCCTTCAGGTTCTTGGATGGTCCCAATTAAGGACAGCACGGATCTTCTCCGGATCCATTCGAAAACCCGAAGATGACAAGTACCCCAAAAACTGAACCTCCAGGACAGCGAAAACACACTTTTCTAGTTTGGCATATAGTTTGTTATTCCTTCTTATCTGAAACACCTGTCTAACATGATCCCGATGTGTCTCAAGATCAGGTGAGTAAACCAAATTATCATCCAGATAGACCACTTCAAACCTGCCCACCAAATGATGAAAAATATCATTAATGAAATTCTGGAACACCGCAGGTGCATTGGTTAGACCGAAAGGCATAACCAGACTCTCGAAATGGCCTTCAGGTATATTGAATGCTGTTTTCCATTCATCCCCCTCTCTGATTCTAACCAGATTGTAGGCTCCGCTTACAGGGAATCTGTCACCCCCTGGGAGTTTTCAGACCTCTACTGTGGACATACAGGTTATAGAAAAGTAAATCTATACATACCTGTATGGCCCATGATAGACGTCTGATTGCAGAGAAAAGTAGTTTTATTTTTTTGGTTTTCAACAGGCTTGGCGTCCAAGGGACGCCAAGCAATGCCCACCTATCTGAATATTATTCCCCTAAATCACCGCCTATTATTCCCCTAAATCCAGGCCCTCATCTTCACCCGTGGCGGCAGGTTCTTCTTCGTGAAGAAAAATGACGGCGGCCTATGTCCCTGTTTAGATTTCTGGGAATGAAATCAAATTAACATCCGAGATCCATACCATCTTCCTCTGATTGCAGATTTGTTCAGTCAGGTTGTGGGAGCTAAGGTATTCTCCAAGTTGGATTTAAGGGAAGCCTACAACTTGGTTAGAATCAGAGAAGGGGATGAATGGAAAACAGCATTCAATACCTCTGAAGGGCATTTCGGTAGTCTGGTTATGCCTTTTGGTTTTACCAATGCACTTGCGGTGTTCCAGCATTTCATAAATGATATTTTCCATCATTTGGTGGGGAGGTTTGTTGTGGTCTATCGTGGACGATATTTTGGTTCATTCACCTGATTTGGAGACATACCTCACGTGTTTCATCTACGGAAATTAGGAGGATTGGGCATCCTACTTACCGCTGGCAGAATTTGCCATTAATAATCTTCGTCAAGAATCCACTGGCAGGTCACCGTTCTTTTGTGCATACGGTTACCATCCACAATTTGGTACCTTTAGAGGGAGAAGAGCTTTGGGAGTTCCTGAGGAGGATCGTTTTGCTTTGTCGCTCTCCTTTGAGTAATTTAAAGATCATGGAGGACAGGTATAAACGTATGGCTGACAGAAAACACTTGCCAGGTCCGTACCTGAATGTGAATGACTTTGTGTGGTTGTCTACCAGGAATATTAACTTGAAAGTCCCTTCTTGGAAGCTGGGACCTAGGTTTACTTGTCCTTATAAAATAACCGCCGTCATTAACCCAGCAGCATTTCTTCTTGAGCTCCCTCCGATCCTTAAGGTCCACAATGTTTTCTACAGGTCCTTACTCAAGAAATATGTGGAACCTCTTGAGCCCTCACCCCTACCGTCACCCCCAATAATCGTTGATGGTAATCTGGAGTTTCAGATTTTGAGGATTGTAGATTCTTGTCTCCAACGTCACTCCCTACAATACTTGGTGCACTGGAACGGTTATGGTCCAGAAGAGAGGATGTGGGTTTCAGCATCAGAGGTGAATGCTCCCAGGTTGGTTTGCTCATTCCACACCTCTTATCCTGAGAAACCTGGTCCTGAGTGTCCAGATGCCACTCATAGAGGGAGGGGGGTACTGTCACGGGTGTGCCCTGCATTTGGTTGCAGAAGATCTCTTCGTTTGGCATTACAGACACCTTCTTAGATCTGTCTCACTCTAGGACCAAGCGGCTACCTCCCTCCTTGTAATTGACACCCAGGCCTGGGTGTTTAAATACTTTCTGTTTGCTACAAGGAGGCATCGGTGATATTCACATGTTCCCTTGTGAAGGGTTGGAGCTATTGCAGTCTGCTTACTTCCTGTGAGTTTCTGGAGGGCGTGTGGTGTAATCTCTCTGAAGTCGGCTCAAGCTAAATTACTTTCCCCCATGTTTGTCTCCCTTGTTGTCTTTAGTTGTTAATGGGGACTGACTAGTTCTCATCCCCCCTTCCCTATCCAGGGCCAAGCTCTAGGGAAATACAGGGTTTAGGTTCCTCTGCGGGGAGTCAGGGTGATATCAGATCAACCTAGGAGGTCCCAACTCCCCCTTCCTTTCCCTAGTGTTTGGGCTCCCTTCCCCTCTTCCCCACACCTTGCGTGATATCAGGTTAATAGGACAGTCATATGCATGATAAGGAGGCAAATCCTAACACCCCCTCTCAGAAAAAAACGTTCTCAAAACCAGACAAAAGTGCAGGTAAGGTCTCTGTAGAGACTGTAGAAAGGGAAATATTTAAACAGTTGTCATGGCAGTAATCTCCCCACTCAATGATCTCCCTGGATTGTCAATCCACCAACGGATTATGTTTCACCAACCAGGGTAGACCCAAAACAATTGGGGTGGGAAGAATGTCCAGGACGTAGCAAGGAATTATCTCACAATGGACCAACCCCCACTCTCAGTTTTTCACCATGTACAATCTGAATCAGAGCTCTCTGTGCAGGTGGCGCTTAGTCGATGGCGAAGATGAGAATGGGCTTAGCTAAAGTACAGCATGCAAGACCATGAGTTCTCACAAACTCAGCATCAACCATGCTGACTTCAGCTCCACTGTCAACAAATACAGAAATTTTCTTGGTTTTGCTCTCTAGCACCACCTCTGCTGTAAGGACAAACCGGGAACTGCAGGTTGACGATAAATGCACCCCTTGCTTATCCAGCTCCAGACTACCAAGGGTTAATCGAGTTTCCTTTTGCTTAGGAATCGAAAGACTGACTCCAATAAAATGTCCCTTTTTTCCACAAAAAAAAGCACACGCCAGTTGCATGTCATGCTGCTCCCTTAGTGTCCTTTCTAGCAGTTCACCCACTTCGGCAGCACTGCTCACAGACAATTCCTATCACTACTTGAACTTATCAGTATCTAACTAACTACCAGAAAGCAGTCACTTGCCCTAACACTAAGTCCTCTCCCTGTGGGCTAGCCCCAACACTTAAATACTTTTGACCCTGCTGTCTGTTGCTGGGCAGAACTTCCTTACACTACACACTATGCACTACATCACGTATCTCACTTCATACATTATACAGGCAAACACCATAATGCAATACAGTTCACATGACACAATATATATATATATATATATATATATATATATATGTATATATATATATATATATACAGTATATATAAGATGCACAACACTATTTACATACCACGATTGGTGTCTTTAGGGATAGGAATGTGACAGTCCAGTCCACACCTCTTACAAGCACACAGCCTAATAAGAGATACATCATTGAAATCTGTGTCTCAGCCCCTACCTCAGATTACACAGCAAAAACCCGCTGATAGTTTCCTTTTAAAGATGGAAACATTTCTAAAATGATTCTTCTGGGTATGATTTTTTACATGACATAAACCTGATTAAATACACAAAAACTGCCATCTGATATACAAAGAATGGACAAATTGCTATCTATCCATATGCATGCTGAAATGACATGAGCAAAAGAGGAGAACGGCTCAGCATATATTGCAAAAAAATATTTATTTATTAATGTAAAAAGATAGATAAAGACTTAGACAATGAGGTACCAAATGGTAAAGTGCTTTCAGGTCAGATACACTTGTAATAGTATGATCATAATAAACCCATGGATTAGCATAATTGCACATTTGCCCATAATAATAATAAAAATTGCAAATATTAAATTTAAATAGGTGAACTAGAGTCAGGAACACAGGATCAGCCTATACTGTATAATCCCACTAACTGTTAAATAGACAGGGGTGGGAGAAGAACCAGAGTTCTATCATGGGAAACTCAGTGCCCAAAACTAAATGCAGAAAAAATATTAATCCAAAGGGATAATTACCTGGCAAGGAAGCACAGCCCAAGTGGGGGGGGAGGGGTGAAAAAGATGAAGGCCCAACGCGCCTTTCGCGGCGTCCCCTTTCTCAAGGGCAAGTAGTGTGACATAAACCTGGCATTTTAACATGAGTGTGTAGACTTTTTATATCCACCGAAACTAAACTTTCTTCTTGATGTTTCATGTTTAGCAGGCATTGAGGTGCCTGCAGATCTGTGGGGTTTGGGTCCTGAGATACGCTTTGTAGTCTATGCTACAAGGTTCGTGAAAAATCGCTGATAGCACACATTGTCATCCGTGTGCAGTCTGAGTGCTGTCCAGTTTTAATATTGTAATATATAGGAGAAGCTTTGTAATTTTTTTTCATGCAAGAAAATCACTGATGAAACACTGATGGTAAAATCTGCCACACTAACCAATCATTGATGAAAATCCGATCCAAACCACTGATGAAAAGAGGACCTTTTTTGTGTACCGTACCAGAAAAATCAATGACGTCTCAATGAGGCCTTATTTTCCCTTCACTTTATACTTAAATGAGTCATACCCAAAATCTTATAAATCACCTATCCACATTATTTTTCCACTGATAATTCTAATTGTCTTCACTGTTTTAATAAATGAATAAACACAGTTATTTGCATTTGCTTTTACCACATTTCTTGGTCCATTACATCACTTAAATGAAGATGACCAAGGCCAATGAGAAATCAGAAGAGCCCTACGCCTTCATTTCAGTGATTGTAGTCATGGGCATCAATTCAAGCTCCCTTTTGCAAACACAAAAGTTGGTTGAATGTGAATGTGGTAAGTAGCATGATATGGAAAATTAAGTGCATCAATCAGGATTGATAGTTTTCACTTAGTAAGCCAGGTAGGACAGAAGACACTCATTCCCATGCATATGTGGCACCCCAGGGGTCTGGTTACCACAGTAATAGAAATATTATGTCTGAGAGCAAGTGGGAGGTTTCCTGGTCAGGAGCCCTTAAGCATGCAACACCTCCTGCCCAGACCTGGGAGGGGAGGAATCTGCCCTTATAAACTGGGTCTGGGGCGGGGTTAGACAGACAGAGCCTGGAGTGAAGTTCCAGACACAGGGCAAGAAAGAGTTAGGAGCTCTGTAGGAGCAGGAGCTGAGTGCCAGGGACTGGAAGCAGATATATTGCTCGTCCTGGCTGAAGAGACTGCTACCGGACAACGGAGTCCGAGGCTGTGGGAACCTCTAAGTCCAGCAGCAGAAACCAGCCGGCAGGGGATTCCAGGTCCTCTGGCCAAAGAAGCTCGGAGGCTCAGTCACAAGGAGTACTCCCGGGAGGGTCTGACTTAATATCATCAGTAAAGACCCTGAACTGCACTGCAAAAACTCTGAGTCGTTCGTGCTATCTCACCGCATACAGCACTATTAGTACTGGGACGCCTGCGCACCATCACTCCCATCATCCACGTTCCCTGCCCTGAGGCTATACTCTTCCCGTGGGGAGTTATCCCATCCTTTGCTGCGCACACCACCACAGCCTCAGCGGTCTGCCTCACAGCGGCGATACACCCTGACCGCAATCCACGGGTGGTGTAGTCGGACATTAAACCACAAAAACCCTATAAAGACTGCCACTGGTTTGACCACCCTGAGCCACGGGACCGTGTCGCCGCCACGGAGACTACAACCCCCAGAGACCCGGCTATGGGCATCCCACACACGCGCACACACGGCCCAGGGGGAGCGTCAACTTTGGCGTAGTCGGCAGGATTTCGTGCCCGCAACCACCGGGTACTGCGTGCCTTCAAAAGACTGTCATACCTGCCGTGGTGAAGGTTCCCGCCATCCGGAGCCGTTTCCCGCCATCTTCAGAAGTTTCCCGCCATCCGCAGCTGTTTTCCCGCCATCCGCAGTCGTTTTCCCGCCATCGGACGCCATCTTCGGGACGCCGCGCGGGAAGAAGAGGGGCGTGGACTCCGAAAGCGCGCGAGACCCGAAGCTCCGCCCCACGCACCGATGCTGCGCAAGGTCCTGGAAGGGAGAGAGAGCGACGCTGACGTCACCAGGACACGACGCAAGGTCCTCGTCCGGAGAAGCACCAGCGGAGCCGCGGCCTACAGAAGAGGATCGTCGGAAGGTAGGCCACACTTAACTAGGGGGAGGAAGATGACGGACACAGAGGGACCCTCTACCACCAGCGCGGCCACTGCCGCAGTAATGCCATTTACAATGCCTTACATCCCCGGAGCGGAGACTGTACAGCCTATTTAAGGTATACCCCCTGACGGAGGGCCAGAAAGTGAGCATATTGATAGGCCAGCTAACTGGCGCAGCCCAACGCGAAGTAAAGTCCTGGTCAGTCCGGGACAAGGAGACCGTAAAGGAGATCTTGGCCCGTCTGAAGGACACTTTTGATACCCGCTCCTCAGTCGAGATCAAAATGAGATTTTATGGGTGCAAACAGCGGGCCCAAGACAGTATAAGAGACTATGCTTTGAGTTTGCAAAGGTCCTGGGAGCCATTAAACAGGCAGACCCTGACAGTGTGCGGAATGCAGAAGAACTGTTAACTGAGCAATTCATTGAGGGTCTGCTGTCCAACGCCCACCGAACCCAGTTGCGTGCAATGGCCTTGCAGAACCCTGGTTTAGACTTTGCAAAGTTCAAGGACAGGGCCATCCGGGTGCTCCGAGAACCGGCACCGGGTAGCGCTGCAACCCACCGGCGCCCTGCTATTACCTATCATCAAGAGGCGGCGCCCTTGTCTGCAGAGCCTGTAGGAGCTGGTGCGCAGGCTTTGGACAACAACCCGGCTACAGACCTGCACCATCAGGTCCAAGAGCTAACTAAAAGCGTAGCCGCGCTAACCCGAACTGTGCAGTCTTTACAGGTCTCTCCTCCAGGAAGGATCAAGCTGGCCACCAGTCCGGAGGATGTCCCGTGGCACGGACAGAGGAGGATCCCATCGTCCAGAGGAAGACCCAGTGACAGATACAACGAGGACGGACAACCCATCTGCCGCCGCTGCAATCAACCCGGACATATGGCAAGGTACTGTCATTTAAACGGGCACAACCTTGGGCAGAGGGCCAACCCCCAGGCATAAGATCATCAGGCCCATCGAACTGGCGTGATAATTACGTAGGGGACGTCCGGTCTTGCCTGTGGTACTGGATGGCATTCCTATGAGTGCCCTACTAGACACTGGGTCACAGGTGACTACCATCCCGTACATGCTCTTTAAGCGGTACTGGAATGACTCGGACATAACCCGCTACCCAGATGACGACCTGAGTATCATCGCCAGCAATGGTCAGCCCGTGCCGCAGGTGGGATTCAAAGAGGTGACCATTAAGATCAGTAAAGTCGAACTAGCGGCACAAGGACTGATCATTGCGGACATTGACCGTCGTGAGAGTCACCCTAAAATAACCTTGGGTACTAACGTGATTGAAAATTGTCTTGCAGAGGTGATTCTCATTTTACAGCAGGTTGCCAAGAACGCCAGTTCCAGCCAGCAGCGTGTCCTCCAAAAAGAAATCCGGGCACTGACGAAACGGCAACAGGTGGAATTATCTGGTGGTGAGATTGGTAGCGTGAGAATGTGTGACCCGTTCCCTATTGCCATGCCCCCGAAAAGTGAGATGATGATATGGTGCCGGGCAGCTATTGGTCTAAGAGGTAGAGACTACCAAGCCATGGTAGAGCCCGTCTACTCAGACAGTAGGCCCACCATTTTGACAGCACGGGGAGTGGTCGATGTACGCCTTGGGAGGGTACCTGTCCGCATCGTAAATATCGGGGAGAGAGAAGTACACCTGCCCCGGTATGCCACGCTAGCCAAATTGTTCACCATAAACCAAAATTCTGTAAAGGCCGTAGAACCCTTGCCTCCATCTCAACCAGAGGAAGGTAACGGCTCTAAGTAACAAATGGAGGACTGGTGTCAGCAACTGCATTTGGGTACTGACTCCACTCCCTCACACCAAAAACAGGGAGTCTACCGGGTGGTTCAGGAGTACGAAAGAGTCTTTAGTAAACACCCGCTAGACTTTGGGCGAGCAAAAGGGGTAGAACATCACATCCCCACAGGAGACCATCCACCCATAAAGGAAAGATACCGACCTGTACCCCCTGCACACTATCAGCATGCAAAGGGGATGTTGCGGGACATGAAGGAGGCTGGGGTAATCAGGGACAGCTGTAGCCCCTGGGCAGCTCCACTAGTTCTAGTGAAAAAGAAGGACAACACAATGAGAATGTGTGTGGACTACAGAAAGGTCAACCGTATCACACACAAAGATGCGTACCCGTTACCTAGAATAGAAGAATCTTTAGCTGCATTAAAATCTGCTAACTTCTTCTCCACTTTGGATCTTACTAGCGGGTACTGGCAGGTTCCTGTAGCAGAGGCAGACAAGGAGAAGACTGCATTCACCACCCCGATGGGTCTCAGCAAATTCAACTGTATGCCGTTCGGGCTCTGCAACGCACCAGGAACCTTCCAGCGGTTGATGGAATGCTGTCTGGGACACCGGAATTTCGATACGGTCCTGTTATACCTGGACGATGTCATTGTTTATTCCAAAACCTACGAGGACCATCTGAAACACCTGGCAGAAGTGTTTGACGCCCTGGCAAGCTACGGCCTAAAGGTGAAACCCTCCAAGTGTCACCTGCTGAAACCAAAGGTGCAGTACCTGGGACACGTGGTGAGTGCTGACGGAGTGGCTCCCGACCCCGATAAGATCACCGTGATTAACCCCTTAAGCCCCGAGGGTGGTTTGCACGTTAATGACCAGGCCAATTTTTACAATTCTGACCACTGTCACTTTATGAGGTAATTACTCTGGAACGCTTCAACGGATCCCCCTGATTCTGAGACTGTTTTTTCGTGATATATTGTACTTCATGATTGTGGTAAAATTTCTTTGATATCACTTGCGTTTATTTGTGAAAAAAACAGAAATTTGGCGAAAATTTTGAAAATTTTGCAATTTTCAAAATTTGAATTTTTATGCCCTTAAATCAGAGAGATATGTCACACAAAAGAGTTAATAAATAACATTTCCCACATGTCTACTTTACATCAGCACAATTTTGGAACCAAATTTTTTTTTTGTTAGGGAGCTATACGGGTTAAAAGTTGACAAGCGATTTTTCCTTTTTCCAACAAAATTTACAAAACCATTTTTTTAGGGACCACATCACATTTGAAGTCACTTTGAAAGGTCTTTATGACAGAAAATACCCAAAAGTGACACCATTCTAAAAACTGCACCCCTCAAGGTGCTCAAAACCACATTCAAGAACTTTATTAACCCTTCAGGTACTTCACAGGAATTTTTTGAATGTGGAAAAAAAAAATGAACATTTAACTTTTTTCACAAAAATGTTACTTTAGACCCAATTTTTTTTATTTTCACAGGGGTAACAAGAAAAAATGGACCGCAAAATTTGTTGTGCAATTTCCCCTGGGCACGCAGATACCCAATATTTGGGGAAAAAACACTGTTTGGGCGCACAGCAGGGCTCAGAAGGGAAGGAGCGCCATTTGACTTTTTGATTGTAAAATTTGCTTGAATAATTAGCGGACGCCATGTTGTGTTTGGAGAGCCCCTGTGTGCCCAAACATTGGAGCTCCCCCACAAGTGACCCCATTTTGGAAACTAGACCCCCCAAGGCACCTATCTAGATGCATAGTGAGCACTTGGAACCCCCAGGTGCTTCACAAATTGATTCGTAAAAATGAAAAAGTGAAAAAAAAAACACTTTTTCCTTTTTATGAATCAATTTGTGAAGCACCTGGGGTTCCAAGTGCTCACTATGCATCTAGATAGGTGCCTTGGGGGGTCTAGTTTCCAAAATGGGGTCACTTGTGGGGGAGCTCCAATGTTTGGGCACACAGGGACTCTTCAAATGCAACATGGTGTCCGCTAACAAATTGTCGGCTCAAATTGTTAGCGGACACCATGTTGCGTTTGGAGAGCCCCTGTGTGCCCAAACATTGGAGCTCCCCCACAAGTGACCCCATTTTGGAAACTAGACCCCCCAAGGCACCTATCTAGATGCATAGTGAGCACTTGGAACCCCCAGGTGCTTCACAAATTGATTCATAAAAATGAAAAAGTGGTTTAATTTTCACTTTTTCATTTTTACGAATCAATTTGTGAAGCATCTAGGGGTTCCAAGTGCTCACTGTGCATCTAGATAGGTGCTTTGGGGGGTCTAGTTTCCAAAATGGGGTCACTTGTGGGGGAGCTCCAATGTTTGGGCACACAGGGACTCTCCAAATGCAACATGGTATCCGCTAACAAATTGAATGGAAAATCGGCTCAAATTGTTAGCGGACACCATGTTGCGTTTGGAGAGCCCCTGTGTGCCCAAACATTGGAGCTCCCCAACAAGTGACCCCATTTTGGAAACTAGACCCCCCTAGGCACCTATCTAGATGCATAGTGAGCACTTGGAACCCCCTAGGTGCTTCACAAATTGATTCGTAAAAATGAAAAAGTGTTTTTTTTTTCATTTTTTCATTTTTACGAATCAATTTGTGAAGCACCTGGGGTTCCAAGTGCTCACTATGCATCTAGATAGGTGCCTTGGGGGGTCTAGTTTCCAGAATGGGGTCACTTGTGGGGGAGCTCCAATGTTTGGGCACACAGGGACTCTCCAAATGCAACATGGTATCCGCTAACAAATTGAATGGAAAATCGGCTCAAATTGTTAGCGGACACCATGTTGCGTTTGGAGAGCCCCTGTGTGCCCAAACTTTGGAGCTCCCCCACAAGTGACCCCATTTCGGAAACTAGACCCCCCAAGGCACCTATCTAGATGCATAGTGAGCAATTGGAACCCCCAGGTGCTTCACAAATTGATTCGTAAAAATGAAAAAGTGAAAAAAAAAAACACTTTTTCCTTTTTATGAATCAATTTGTGAAGCACCTGGGGTTCCAAGTGCTCACTATGCATCTAGATAGGTGCCTTGGGGGGTCTAGTTTCCAAAATGGGGTCACTTGTGGGGGAGCTCCAATGTTTGGGCACACAGGGACTCTTCAAATGCAACATGGTGTCCACTAACAAATTGTTGGCTCAAATTGTTAGCGGACACCATGTTGTGTTTGGAGAGCCCCTGTGTGCCCAAACTTTGGAGCTCCCCCACAAGTGACCCCATTTTGGAAACTAGACCCCCCAAGGCACCTATCTAGATGCATAGTGAGCACTTGGAACCCCCAGGTGCTTCACAAATTGATTCGTAAAAATGAAAAAGTGAAAAAAAAAACACTTTTTCCTTTTTATGAATCAATTTGTGAAGCACCTGGGGTTCCAAGTGCTCACTATGCATCTAGATAGGTGCCTTGGGGGGTCTAGTTTCCAAAATGGGGTCACTTGTGGGGGAGCTCCAATGTTTGGGCACACAGGGACTCTTCAAATGCAACATGGTGTCCGCTAACAAATTGTCGGCTCAAATTGTTAGCGGACACCACGTTGCGTTTGGAGAGCCCCTGTGTGCCCAAACATTGGAGCTCCCCCACAAGTGACCCCATTTTGGAAACTAGACCCCCCAAGGCACCTATCTAGATGCATAGTGAGCACTTGGAACCCCCAGGTGCTTCACAAATTGATTCATAAAAATGAAAAAGTGGTTTTATTTTCACTTTTTCATTTTTACGAATCAATTTGTGAAGCACCTGGGGGTTCCAAGTGCTCACTATGCATCTAGATAGGTGCCTTGGGGGGTCTAGTTTCCAAAATGGGGTCACTTGTGGAGGAGCTCCAATGTTTGGGCACACAGGGGCTCTCCAAACGCAACATGGTGTCCGCTAAAAATTTGAGCCGACAATTTGTTAGCGGACACCATGTTGCATTTGAAGAGTCCCTGTGTGCCCAAACATTGGAGCTCCCCCACAAGTTTTTGTGGTCTCTGGGGCAGAGACTCGACCATGTCACTGAAATACCCACGATACTCAATGCATATCAGAGCACCCGATGCAAACTCAAGTAGCGAGCACTTGCGCTCAACACTAGTCGCCATATCGTCATCTTTTTTTCTTACTTTTGAAAAAAATCCCAACCCCATCACAACCCTAACCCCAACCCTAACCCCAACCCCAGCCCTAACCCTAGCACAACCCTAACCGTAGCACAACCCTAACCCTAGCACAACCCTAGCCCCAAACCCAGCCCTAACCCTAGCCCAATCCTAACCCAAGAGTTTAGTTTTGACGCCGTTCCTTGTGCTTTATAAGTGATTAGACGACTTTATTCTTCGGGTCGGTGTGATTACAGCAATACCAGAATCATATGGGGTTTTTATGACTGACAGCTGTCACACACTAAAAGACGCATTTTTTGTAAAATCTAGTTTTTGCATCGCCATATTTTGAGAGCTATAATTTTTCCAGATTTTGGCAGACAGTCATGTGACGGCTCCTTTTTTGCGGGATGACTTGACGTTGTTATTGGTGCCATTTTCAGGCACGTGACATTTTTTGATCGCTTTCTATTCCGATTTTTGGGAGGCAGAATAAACAAAAACCAACAATTCAGGAATTGTTTTTTTTGTTTTTTTTTATTCTGTTCCGCGTGTGGTAAAATTTATAAGGCAGCTTTATTCTTCGGGTCAGTACGATTACAGCGGTACCACATTTATATCGTTTTTCTATGTTTTGCACTTTTGCATAAGAAAAGCAATTTTATAGAAAAAAATATTTTTTAGCATCGCTTTATTCTGAGAGCTATAACTTTTTTATTTTTCGGATGATGGAGCTGTATGGCAGCTTGTTTTTTGCGGGACGAGATGACGTTTTCAGCGGTACAATTTTTATTTATATTTGTCTTTTTGATCGCGTGTTATTCCATTTTTTGTTTGGCGGTATGGTGATAAAGCATTGTTTTTGGCTTTTTTTTTTTTTTTTACCGTGTTCACTGAAGGGGTTAACTAGTGTGAGAGTTTTATAGGTCAGGTTGTTCCGGACGCGGCGATACCAAATATGTGCACTTTTATTGTTTTTTTTTTTTATAATAATATTTATTGATGGGTACATTATATTTTTATTTTTCGTGGATTATTTTTTTTTTTTTTTTTTTTATATTTCTGCAATTTTTTTTTTTTTTTTTCACTTTCTGGAAGCTTATATAGTTTATTACTTTGTCCCACTCTGGGACTTTCCCTTTTTTTCCTCTGATCGCCTGCATGGCACAGGAATGCAGCACCATCCCTGTGTCATGCAGGCTGTCAGCGCCGGACAGGGAGAAGATTGTTTGGAGATGCACTGCGCATGTCCAAACAATCTTCCTGCTGTCTGGTGACCCGGATGTTGTCATGACGACATTGGGTCGTCATGGCAACACCCGGGAAGCCTTTGCAGACAGCGCTGGGAGCCGGAAGAGGAGGTGAGTATCTGAGATCACCTCCGCTTGTCCCCGCAATGCTGCGATCGACTTCGATCGACTTCGATCGCAGAATCGCGGGGGTTAATGTGCTGGGAGCGGTGCCGGACCGCTCCCTGCACATAGTATTGGGTGTCAGCTGTGACAATCAGCTGACACCCGGCGGCGATCGCGCCCGCACAGCCTGTGTGCGCGCGCGATCGCCATGACGTACTAATACGAGTTGGGCTCTTAAGTCCCAGGGCACAGACGCGTATTAGTACGTCAGATGTTGTTAAGGGGTTAAAGACTGGACAAGACCCTCCAGCATAAAGGAAGTGCGGCAGTTTCTCGGGTTGGTAGGCTACTACCGAAGATTCATTCCCGGTTTCACCAAAATGGCAGCTCCTATGCAGGACCTCCTGATAGGTCAATCCAGGAAGGCCAAAAACCAGAAGCCGCCCTTCAGGTGGGAAAAGCTGGAAGAGGAGTCCTTCCGCCAGCTGAAGATGGCCCTCACGGGGGATGAAATCCTGGCGTACCCTGACTACAGCCAGCCCTTTATCCTCCACACGGACGCGAGCAACATCGGGCTAGGAGCCGTACTGTCCCAGATCCAGCAGGGGAAATAACGGGTAATCGCTTACGCCAGCCGAAAACTACGGCCCACGGAGAGGAACCCTGAGAATTATAGCTCATTCAAGCTAGAGTTCCTGGCAGTGGTGTGGGCAGTGACCGAACGTTTCAAGCATTACCTAGCCTCTTCCAAGTTCACCGTGTACACGGATAACAACCCGTTGACACACCTGGACACTGCAAGGCTTGGTGCCCTGGAGCAGAGATGGATGGCCCGCCTGTCCAACTATGAATTCACCATCAAATACCGGGTGGGACGCTCAAATGCCAATGCGGATGCCCTATCGAGAATGCCAAACTTACCGGACGTAGGGGAAGATCCAGAAGAACTGGAAGAAGTTGAACTCCCTGCGTTCCACCGTCATGGGATTACCCTGTATTCCCACCGTGTAAGGGACAGGAGCTCTGCTACGTTCAATCCCTTACCCCACTACAGCTAGGCGGAGACACAAGACAGTGATCCCGCAGTCCATCTGGTGAAGGAAATGCTGACACAGGCTGATGCCCGTCTTGACCTAGACGCTCCGGAGGAGACCAAGCAACTGTGGAAGGAGAAAAGTAGACTGTTTCTTTACAAGGAGAAGCTGTCCCGGAGAATGGTCAACTCAAGAACACATGAGCTGACCTGGCAGGTAGTGGTCCCAAGACGAGACGCGGCTATGGTTCTGGAGGCATACCATGACGGAGCAGGACACTTCGGAGGGAAGAAGCTGGAGTTCCTGTTGCATGGACGGTTCTACTGGGTAGGCATGAGAGGAGCCATCGAGAGGTGGTGTAGAGACTGTGGCCTGTGCAACCTAAGAAGGAAGGACCGCGCCAGCCAGAAGACTCCCCTGCAGCCCATCATCACCAGACAGTCACTGGAACTGGTAGCCCTGGACCATGTGAAACTGGCTCCAAGCAAATCTGGGTACGTCTACGCCCTCACCATCGTAGATCACTACTCCCGGTTCCTGGTGGTGGTCCCTGTCAAGGACTTAACGGCTCAAACAGCAGCTGCAAAGCCCTGACGAAGATCAAGAGAACCCTCAACCCGCAGAGGAAAGGGAAGAAATGATCAGTACCGTACTCGGAGACTTTCCCCGGTCCTGGACTCAAATCAACAACGCAGTCGTGGTACCCATCTTCACCTTTCTCCAGCCAGCCCCTCAAGGGCCTACAGAAGAACAGGTAGTGTCAAAAGAGCAGCCGGCCCAGGAGGCAGAAGAATCCATACCAGCAGCCCAGGAGAATCAACCCTCTGCTAGTACAGAGCCTGCCGTGCCCCTAGTAAGCCAAAGAGTACGCAGAAAGCTGCCAGACCTACCCGCAACACCTTCTACACCCTGTAGTGCAGAACCAGATAGTGGGTTACGTAGGTCCACCAGGAGCACTAGAGGACAGATGTCCGCTCGCTGGAGAATCTAAACTATAATGTAAATTTACCTGTACATACGTAAATGCTGAAAAAGGTTTATGTTTTTGTTGCCTGTTCATTGATTATGTTTCTCTAGTTACCCTGCAGGTTTATTTGGACTGACAGGTTATGGACGCTGAGTAACCGGAACTACATTGTAGATAGTTGCACCTTGGTGCCTCTTGCGAAGATGGCCACGGAAGAGAAAAACCTGTCTGGCGTGGCCTCCTTGTGGCCCAAAGTAGCTAGCCTCAGCCTTGCAGCCACACCCAGGGCCAACGTTTGGGGTTTGCTTTGGACAGGTCCCCTACTCTGTTCCAAGACTTCACCTTGTTGGGTGACATGGACACCCGGTTACGGACATGCCGTGACCTCTAAAGACTAAAGCTTCTTGTACATATGTTGTTGTATTATTGTTATACCCTGTATTTGTGTTTTCTTAAAAATGTGTTTAGTCCCGGAGAACTAAAATTTACTAGAGGGGAATGTGGCACCTAAGGGGTCTGGTTACCACAGTAATAGAAATATTACGTCTGAGAGCAAGTGGGAGGTTTCTATGGTCAGGAGCCCTTAAGCATGCAACACCTCCTACCCAGACCTGGGAGGGGAGGAATCTGTCCTTATAAACTGGGTCTGGGGCGGGATTAGTGAGTCAGAGCCTGGAGTGAAGTTCCAGACACAGGGCAAGAGACAGCTAGGAGCTCTGTAGGAGCAGGAGCTGAGTGCCAGGGACTGGAAGCAGATATATTGCTCGTCCAGCCTGAAGAGACTACTACCGGACAACGGAGTCCGAGGCTGTGGGAACCTCTAAGTCCAGCAGCAGAAACCAGCCGGCAGGGGATTCCAGGTCCTCTGGCCAAAGAAGCCCGGAGGCTCAGTCACAAGGAAGGGACCAGCACCGCCATCAAGGAGCGGAGGCTATCAGAAGGTCCCAAGTCACCAGCCATACGGGTGAGCACCACACGGTATACTCAGGGACGTGGGCTACTTCCACTCGCTTACAGCAAGATAGCCAGGAAGAGTGCAGATAGACGGGGAGGCCTACAACTCCACCTGGCCAGGGGAACCCCTGCTTGCTCGCAGACTGACCAGGCCCCTTATGCTAGCCAGTACTCCCGGGAGGGTCTGCCTTAATATCATCAGTAAAGACCCTGAACTGCACTGCAAAGACTCTGAGTCGTTCCTGCTTTCTCACCGCATACAGCACTACTAGTACTGGGACACCCGCGCACCATCACTCCCATCATCCACGTTCCCTGCCCTGAGGCTATACTCTTCCCATGGGGAGTTATCCCATCCTTTGCTGCGCACACCACACCAGCCTCAGCGGTCTGCCTCGCAGCGGCGGTACACCCTGACCGCAATCCACGGGTGGCATAGTCGGACATTAAACCACAAAAACCCTATAAAGGCTGCCACTGGTTTGACCACCCTGAGCCACGGGACTGGGTCGCCGCCACCGAGACTACAACCCCCAGAGACCCGGCTCCGGGTATCCCACACACGCGCACACACGGCCCAGGGGGCGTGTCACATAAAGGTCTTATCCCACAAATCACCTATAGATTAAGTGATATATATATGATTACTGGGGCTCTGACTCCTGGGACTCCAACCAATTCTGGGAACTAGGTCCCCCATATCAGTGGAGTGGTAAAGTGCGTGAGGAAACACTGTCGTGTTCACTTCCTGTTGAATCGGTGGTCACACATCTGCACTATCACTTTCATAGACTCACAGAAGTGATTGGAGCCTTGGTCACTCAGGTGTACTACTACTACATTATCAAGGGAAAGATAGGACCTCTATTTTCTGGATCAGTGGGGGTCAAGCATTTGAACCCATTTACCACCTACCCAAATGTGTTTCATGTGATAACTTCTTAGAATAAACAAATTTTCATGCAATGACGTTTGAATGAATCACTAATGTTGATCACCCAAAGTCCCAATCTGTGTCTTGATTAAAGACCATGATGATTTGCAGCAAGGAGCTGCATTAACGTATTCTTTTCCTAGCAGCGTGGACTAAAGTACAGTACAGACCAAAAGTTTGGACACACCTTCTCATTTAAAGATTTTTCTGTATTTTCATGACTATGAAAATTGTACATTCACACTGAAGGCATCAAAACTATGATTTAACACATGTGGTATTATATACTTAACAAAAAAGTGTGAGACAACTGAAAATATGTCTTATATTACAGGTTCTTCAAAGTAGCCACCTTTTGCTTTGATGACTGCTTTGCACACTCTTGGCGAGCTTCAAGTGGTAGTCACCGGAAATGGTTTTCACTTCGCAGGTGTGCCCTGTCAGGTTTAATAAGTGGGATTTCTTGCCTTATAAATGAGGTTGGGACCATCAGTTGTGTTGTGCAGAAGTCTGGTGGATACACAGCAGATAGTCCTACTGAATAGACAGTTAGAATTTGTATTCTGGCAAGAAAAAAGCAGCTAAGTAAAGAAAAATGAGTGGCCATCATTACTTTAAGAAATGAAGGTCAGTCAGTCCGTACAATTGGGAAAACTTTGAAAGTGTCCCCAAGTGCAGTTGCAAAACCCATCAAGCGCTACAAAGAAACTGGCTCACATGAGGACCACCCCAGGAAAGGAAGACCAAGAGTCACCTCTTCTTCTGAGGATAAGTTTATCCAAGTCACCAGCCTCAGAAATCGCAGGTTAACAGCAGCTCAGATTAGAGACCAGTTCAATGCCACACAGAGTTCTAGCAGCAGACACATCTCTACAACAACTGTTAAGAGGAAACTTTGTGCAGCAGGCCTTCATGGTAAAATAGCTGCTAGGAAACCACTGCTAAGGACAGGCAACAAGCTGAAGAGACTTGTTTGGGCTAAAGAACACAAGGAATGGACATTAGACCAGTGTAAATCTGTGCTTTGGTCTATTGAGTCCAAATTTGAGATCTTTGGTTCCAACCACTGTGTCTTTGTGCGACGCAGAAAAGGTGAACGGATGGACTCTACATGCCTGGTTCCCACCGTGAAGCATGGAGGAGGAGGTGTGATGGTGTGGGGGTGCTTTGCTAGTGACACTGTTGGGGATTTATTCAAAATTGAAGGCATACTGAACCAGCATGGCTACCACAGCATCTTGCAGCGGCATGCTATTCCATCCGGTTTACGTTTAGTTGGACCATCATTTATTTTTCAACAGGACACTGAACCCAAACACACCTCCAGGCTGTGTAAGGGCTATTTGACCAAGGAGGAGAGTGATGGGGTGCTACGCCAGATGACCTGGCCTCCACAGTCACCAGACCTGAACCCAATCGAGATGGTTTGGGGTGAGCTGGACCGCAGAGTGAAGTCAAAATGGCCAACAAGTGCTAAGCATCTCTGGAAACTCCTTCAAGATTGTTGGAAGACCATTTCCGGAGACTACCACTTGAAGCTCATCAAGAGAATGCCAAGAGTGTGCAAAGCAGTCATCAAAGCAAAAGGTGGCTACTTTGAAGAACGTAAAATATAAGACAAATTTCAGTTGTTTCACACTTTTTTGTTAAGTATATAATTCCACATGTGTTAATTCATAGTTTTGATGCCTTCAGTGTGAATGTACAATTTTCATAGTCATGAAAATACAGAAAAATCTTTAAATGAGAATGTGTGTCCAAACTTTTGGTCTGTACTGTATATGTGTTCGCTTTATAGGTAGAGATGTTCATAATGGTGATACTGTTCAATGGCTAGATACTTTCCTCTCTTGGCTATCTCTAATTACCAAGGTAGAAATTATTATTAGTTATAGGGCCCAGCAACTAAGGGAACCATTATCACACTCAAAAGTATACTTGCTAAAATTTGAGAACTGACCTCAAGGAGACATACACATGTGAAACATGGAAGTGCATCATGACAAATTTTAGGTGCCTCCACATACTTTTCATACTGTGCTCCTTTTGTAGATAACACTCATCTTCATGCCTGAGTACAGATGTGTGTATAAACTAAAAATAAATCTAGTGGCTCTCCGGTGACTTTCCCTCTGATCCTAGTCATTCACTTTGCCTTTCGCTCCTCAACTTGGCCCAGACCACCATGAAGATTTTATCTACTCCTCTATACAATGAAACACAGGTTAATCTTTGTTCTGTACGAACCACATATCCAATGCAGTAATACTGCCCCCTCTGTACCTTCACATAAAAAAGTACCCCTTTTATGCCTCATACATTAATAGTGCCCACTCCGTGCATCCACATAGTAAAAGTGCCCCTCTGTACCTCCATATTGAACTTGTGATCTTTCCATACCTCCACATAGTAATACTGCTCTCCTCTGAGCCTCCAAATAGTAATAGTACTCCCACTCTGTGCTTCCATAAATTAATAGTGCTCCCTACTATACAGTAATAGTGATCTTCTCTATGCCTTCATAATAGTAATAGTGCCCCATTCAGTGTCTGTAGTAATAGTGTCTACTCTTTGCCTTCATATCGTAATAGTAACCTCACACAGTAATAGTGCCCCACACTGTAATAGTGCCCCTACACTGTAATAGTGTCTCCTCTGTGCTTGGTAATAGTTCTCTTCTCAAATGGTAGTATTGTCCCCTCTGTGTCCCCACACTGTATAAGTGCCTTCTCTGTGCCCCAACAATGTAATAGGGCTTCCTCTGAGTCCCCACATGAAAATAGTATCAATCTGTGCCCTTACGTACTAATAGTGTCTGCTTTGTACCCTAACACCATAATGGTGCCCCTCTGTCCTCACATTCTAATACCATCCCATCTTTGCCACCATACGATAAGAGTGCCCCCTCTGTGCCCAACCTGGTAATAATGCCCCTCTCTGTGCCCCAATATGGTAATAATATTCCTTCCGTGCCCCCACACTGTAATAGCGTTTAGTCTGAGCCTCCAAATATACCCAACTACAATAATCTTCCCTATTTGTTCCTACACTCAGTAGTTTTTCTGTGCCCAATGAAAAAATTCAGTAAACTTAGCTCCCATCATAAGCAGTGCTGCGCTTTTCTCCTTTCATGTAGTCTGCTGTCTGATGCACATGGTGTCAATGAGATACTTCATTTCCCACCAGATGTCCTCCAGCACTAAAGACTTCCAATATGTGGAAAGTTTAGAGCTGCCTGAGGACTACTAAAGTCATTGTGGAGAAGGGACCCAATGGCCTTGTGCTTTGTCATAGCTTTAAAGTGTACAGTTGATAATGTTCCCTGTTCCGGAGATTTGACGACTCTGGGAGTGAGTCCAGGAGATCGCCTCTATTTCCTGATTTCTGAGTCAGAAAGTATTCTCAGAGGAAAGATGCAGTTAGAGAAGAGGAGAATTGAATATAGATCACTTCAAGAAAGACTAGAGAAAAAGACACAGGACATAGTGGAGGCCAAGTTTTATTAAGGCCCATATGGTTTCAAGAAACAAACTTAGCCATTTCTTGTGTTTGCATCAGTACATCAAATGTAATATACATTTAATCATGAATAAAGATATAAAAAAACAAAACAATCCTGATGTAAACATTCCAAGAGAAGAAGTCATACATGTCATCAGCGGTAGTGAAAACATAAATTTGTGTCCTCAAGAGTTGCATAGAAACCACCTACATTTTTTCCTAAATAGTTTCATACTGTGTACAAATATACATAGTATGTGTGGCGATACAGAGTAAAATCTTAATTAGCCAGACGATTGGATTTGTTAATCCAAGAGAAATACGCTATTGTGTTTAAATTGTCTTGTACATGTTTGTGTATTTCTAAAGGTCAGACCAGTATTTGTCTAACCCTGATTGTGGTCTCCTCTTGGAAACAATGTTGTTTGCTAATATGCTAATTGTACTAAAAGCCAGCTATTTACAACAGCCCGTGTGATACAAACTATCAATAGTTTAGCTAAAACAATGATAGGTGAGCCCTGCACCTTTACCTCTTACCTGTGCCTGATGACCTAACACAGATGTAACTATAAACAGGGATGTCTGTAGCGCTAGAGACGGAATGAGTCTTGGGACAGAGAATCAAGGAGAGGCAAGAGGACACACAGACTCTGAGACCATCAGCTTGGAAGCATGAATTTTACCTAAAGATACTCAGATTTGGATTCTACATGATTCCATCCTAAGAGTATTGTTCCTGACCGGAAATATATGGATCTGCTCCATTAACCATCAGAGAGACCATGGATACATTTTGGGGAGTCCAGGAGAGGACGAAGAAGTCACCTGGCCCCATGGATATGTTGTTTTGGGGTTGCTAGGAGGGACCCACCGGTCGCCTAGAACCCATGGAGACATTTGGAGTTGCCAGGAGGAACCCACCGGTCTCCTGGCCCCATGGAAAATCTCGGAGAGGCCAGATTTGGACCCTCGGGTCTCCGGGTCTTGTACCTCGATGGACTGCTAGCTTCCTATGCTTGCCTCTACCTTCTCTCGGTGGGGGCCCGCCAGAAGCGGGGGGCCACTGGTTGAGGTAGTTGGCCCTGGAAGTCTCCAAAGTCGCAGCTGTTCTATCCCAGGCGGGCGGAGAAGGAAGGGTGAGACTGTGTAATGTTGTACTATCTTGTTCTGTGTGTTTATAGTCCGCTTTGTGGTTCAATAAAGTATTGTTGTCTGAGTAGCGTTGCGCCCACGGAAGATCCCGGATCTTCACAGTATATTACTATATATACAGTCATGGCCAAAAGTTTTGAGACTGAATGCAATTTTGGTTTTCACAAAGTTTGCTGATTCAGTGTTTTTAGATTTTTAAGTCAGATGTTTCTATGGTTACTGACTTTCAATTATAAGCATTTCATACGTTTTTAGAATGGTGGTGTCTGATTGATGCCTCTACATTGCTAACCCCAGGGCTTGATGTCAGTTGATATTACAAAGCTGACATGAACTCCAAAACTAGTATCCCTCTTGCCACCGCACCAGGACAAGTGGGAAGATCTGAGGCTAAGCACCAGAATTGGCGTATCTAATGGATGCGCCTTTTCTGGGGCAGCTGTGGGCTGCTATTTTTAGGCTTGGGAGGGCCAAATATCCATTGGAGGGCCAAATATCTATTGGAGGGCCAAATATGCCAGCTTTACTTGCTCTGGTTATCAAGAATAGAAGAGGTCCCTCATTTTTTTTTATATATTTTTTTTTTCTACACAGTGTGCCGGCCAATCACAGTCATGCCAATACTTGACATGGCTGTGATTGAGTCGGAAGTGCCCAGTAACCATGACCCCTTCCAGCCTATTAATATCAGCCCACAGCTGTCCGTTTAGTCTTTGCTGGTTATTAAATATAGGGGGGGTGTCATTTTTTTGGGGTCCCCCCATTTTAATAACCAGTAAAGTCAATGCAGACAGCTGCGGACTAATATTAATAGCCTGGGAACCTTTATGGATATTGGCCCCTTCCCAGAATAATAACACCAGCCCCCAATAGTCCGCTTTCCCTCAGCTGGTTAGTAAAAATGAGGGGGACCCCGTGCCATTTTTTTCTTTTATTTATTTAATAGCTAAATACATGTACACCAATTATCTCACTGACAATTTTACTACTATGAACAGGCGCCGGCTGGTGAATGCTCTCATCAGCGTCGCATGCTCTCGCTGATATCAGTAAAACCAAGCATACGCTGATGAGAGTAGTACTCTCATCAGCTGATGCATGATCGGCGGTAAACTTTTCACCACCGGTCACTGCTGCTGGCCCACATGCAGGGCTGGCTCCAGGTTTTTCTGGGCCCCGGGCGAAAGAGTCTCAGTGGGCCCCTTTAACACATACCACGATTCATGATGCACAGATACTGCAGAGAAATATAGGTATAGTGCAATGCAAAGATTTCACTTCTTACATTACATGAGTGATATATATTGTAAATTCCACAATAGCTCAGAAACCGGCAAATCGCTCCACACAGTATATTGGCCCCATAAAATGCTCTATACCAAATACTGGCCCCCATAAAATGCTCCATATGGAATCCTGGCCCCCATATAACGCTCCATATGGAATACTGGCCCCCATATAACGCTCCATACAGAATACTGGCCCCCATATAACGCTCCATACAGAATACTGGCCCCCATAAAACGCTCTGTACAGGATACTGGGCCCCATATAACGCTCTGTATAGGATACTGGCCCCCCTACAATGCTCCGTACACGATACTGGTCCCCTTATAACGTTCCATAAAGGATACTGGCCCCCATATATTGCTCCATGCAGGCTGTTCCCCTCACATAATACCCTATGCAGGCTGTTCCCCCCTTATAATGCCCCATGTAGGATGTCACCCCCCATATAATGCCCCATGCAGGATGTCACTCCCCCCCATATAATGGCCCATGCAGGACATCACTTCTCCCCCCCATATAATGCCCCATGCAGGATGTCACCTCTCATATAATGCACCATGCAGGATGTCACCTCTCATATAATGCCCCATGCAGGATGTCACTTCTCCCCCCCATATAATGCTCTATGCAAATGTTGCGCCCCGAGGGTTCGGTTGCTACAGGGGTATTGCACCTCAACCAGAGGTGTAATATTTCACTCCCAGGTAAGGATGGAGTATGGACCAGGGCTCAGTTAGCTGCATACACACACTCACCCCATTTCCGGGGGACAGCTCTACGGTGCTCCCATTTATATATATATGCAGGCACATCTGACTATGTCCCTGGCTGGAGTGGGGAGGGGGGAGGAAAACCCAGTGGTGTAGGAGCAGATAGGGGTTGGGTTCTGAGAATAGGTAGGAGCTCATTGGGTGCTGGTCACCTGAGCTCACACACAGAGGAGGAGGTATAAAAGGTGGGCACCATCTTAGTTCTGAGAGAAGTTCAGTGGAGAAGTGACAGGGAGCAGAGGCTCTGTAGGAGCTCTGCTCAGAGGCAGGCCTAGAGAAAAGGCCGGGGCCAGAGAGGAGGAAGGAAGGAGAAGTAGGCCTAGAGAAGAGGCCGAGGGAAGGGGGAGAAGAAGGAACAAGAAAGAAGGAGAAGAGACAGAGAAGTAGAAAGGCTCAGAAACAAGAAGGCAGAAGGGACCCTAAGAACCCACGAGATATCGGGTTAAGGGTCAGGCAGAATAAGGGTACCGGATCCCAAATTGGTGGAGGTAAATCATCTCTCAGCCAACAACCGGAAGTCGTGATCATTTATTGGTGCGACCCCCCGCCAAACCTGCTAGGAAGGCACCATATAGGATAGCGGGAAACGGGGCCCACGTTTGCCCGCATAGATCCGCAGCAGCTGGACAGAAGTTTGGTCACTGGTGGGGCATGAGCCAGAGAGAGGACAGAAGGGAGTCCTGTGCCATACTCCTGAATTGCCTGAGGGTTGACCGAGCCCCTCACCTGGTGGACGCAGCACGGCTTGGGCAGTTATTACCTGTACAGAAGTGGCTTGGAGTATACGAACTGTGAGTAAAAGACCCTGGACTGCAACACGTTGTCGTTGTGTTTCTTACCGCGCCAGCACTAGGATGCCAGTACTGGGACGCCCTGCACCACAACCCCCACCATCTACGCTCACTGCCCTGAGGCTACACTCCTCCCGTGGGGAGTTATACTATTCTCTGCTGCACCCACAACACTAGCCTCAGCGGTCTGCCCTGCAGCGGCGGTTCACTCTGACCGCAATCCACGGGTGGCGTAGTCGGACATTCATAACTATACTAATAGACTGCCACAGCATTTGGTCTGACCACCCTGAGCCACGGGACTGGGTTGCCACTACTACCCCCATCAGCACCGTACACTAGAAGGCCCGGTTCCGAGTACCCCACGGCCCAGGGGGTGAGTCACAAGATGTCCCTTTTCACCCATATAATGCCCCATGCAGGATGTCCCTTCCCCCCCATATAATGCCCCATGCAGGATGTCACCCCTCATATAATGACCCATGAAGGATGTCACTTCTCCCCCCATATAATGCCCCATGCAGGATGTTCCTTTCCCCCATATATGATGCCCCATGCAGGATGTCCCTCCCCCCCCCCATATAATGCCCCATGCAGGATGTCCCTTTCCCCCCCATATAATGCCCCATGCAGGATGTCACCTCCCCCATATAATGCCCCATGCAGGATGTCCCTTTCCCCCCATATAATGCCCCATGCAGGATGTACCTTTCCCCCATCATATAATGCCCCATGCAGGATATCACCCCCCTCTCTTTAAAATGCCCTATGTAGGATGTCACCCCTCCTCTTTATAATGCCCCATGCAGGATGTCACCCCCCCCATATAATGCCCCACGCAGGATGTCACCCCCCCCCCATAAAATGCCCCATGCCTCCATACATTTAAAAAAAAAAAAAATCAAATACTCACCTCACTACTCCTCACCTGCTGCAGCTGCTCAGGTCCAGACTCCAGCATCGCCAGAGTCTTCCCACTCTGCCTGTGATGGCTCAGGGGAGGGCGCAGTGGAAAGACATCACCGCACCCTCTGACCTGAGACATTACAGGAACCGCACAGCAGGAAGACAGCGGATCTGTGGAGGCATGGGGAGAAATAAGTATCCGGCTGCCGGGGCCCTGAGCAATCGGGGGAGAAGGGCGGGCGTTGGCACCTCTATCCTCCGCCCATAGCCCGGCGGGGTGCCCAACCGCGAGTGGGCCCCCTCCAGCTCAGGGCCATGGCATTTACCTGGGTGCGCCGGGTGCTGACTCCGGCCCTGCTCACATGCTGTCATCTGTGTGACAGCGTGGGAACCGCAGTGCTCTGACCAGCGGTAACGTGTAAAGTTACCGCTGATCATAGCCAGTTTTTCCTGCACTGTCACACAGATGACAATGTGGGAAACGCCAGATTTTTGGGCCCCCATTCATTTGAATTCATTTTCAGTTTCATTATTGAGACAGAATCGCATCAGGGAGAAGTTTTTGGGGACAACATAGTTAGTATTACACTAGGGTAGTGCCCTTGTCAGGTCGGTAGCATGTGCATGGGGCATGACAGGGGCTCCATAAACCACTACATCTCCATGTCTGAAATCACTGAGATCCATACCATTTTGTATATACAATGGCACCTTTCTATGTAGTAATCAATTATTGTATGCTACTCACCAATATTAGTTCATTACCCACTGCTAGTATTGGTATATGTATTTTCCTTTATTAGGAGTGTTTCTTCCCCTCTGAATGTGTGTCACCCTGGCCTGGATGCCACAAATGTATAATAAAGCTGTGTCTGAGAGCAAGGGGGAGGTCCTCTAGTCAAGGGCCATTAGCATGCAATACCTCCTGCCCCAGGCCAGTAGTGGGAGCAGGCTGCCCCTATAAAAGCTGGAACTGGGGGCAGGGTAAGAGAGAACTGGACAACCTGTCTCTGGATTGAGAGGTGTCCCAGAGCAGGGACAGACAGTTGTGTTGCAGCCTAAGAGGACGTGTGGCAGTAGGAGAGCCACGTGCCAGGGACAAAAGGCGAAGTGAGTCTGTCCTGGCAGATAAAGAAACTAATCTACCAGACTTTGGTGTCTGAGGCTGTGAGGATTCCTCATCCTACAGCAGATAACCAGTCCGCAGGGGACTGTATGTTCCTTGGCCTAAGAAGCCCGGAGCCTCCGCCACAGCAGAAGGGACCAGCAGAGCCGTACCAGGCCGGGAGTAGCAAGGGACCCGAGTTGCAAGCCATACGGGCGAGCGGACAAGGTGAGCTCAGGGACGTGGGCTGTTACATTACCAGATGGGAAATAGCCAGAAGGAGCACAGAGAGCATGGTAGGCCGACACCCTCACCTTGACCAGGGCCAGCTTCCCACTTGCTCTCAGACATCCAGGCCCCCTCCTAGCCGGGCCTGTTTCTGGGTCGTTTTACCTGTTCTAATAAAGACCCGGAACTGTTTAAGAGGCCTCCGTTTCCTGGCTAACGCGGTCGGAATCATCCCCTCCATCATCCATCATACACTGCCCTGGGGCCCTACTCTTCCCGTGGGGAGTTGTACTATTCGGAGCTGCACATTTACATCTGCCCCAGAGGTCTGCACTGCAGCGGCGGTTAGCACTGAACGCAATCCACGGGTGGCGTAGTCGGACATTACTTAAAACTTATAAAGGACTGCCAATGGTCTGACCACCCTGAGCCATGGACCGGGTTGCCACTACTACCCCCATCGTCTCCCTATTGCCCGTCTCAGAGTGCCCCACGGCCCAGGGGGCGAGTCAGCTTTGGCGTAGTCGGCAGGATTGTAACCAACCCGCCACAAACGGGTATTGCGTGCCTGAAAAAGACTGTACACGTACCTGAAGAAGAGTTTTCCTGCCATCCGGAGCCGTTTCCCGCCATTTTCAGCTGCCTCCCGCCATCTTCCGTTGGTTCCCGCCATCTTCAGCCGTTTTCCCGCCATCGGACTCCATCTTCAGGACGCCGCGCGGAAAGAAGAGGGGCGTGGACGTCCAAACCGCGCTAGACCCGAAGCTCCGCCCCACGCACCGACGCTGCGCAAGGTGCTGGAAGGGAGAGAGAGCGACGCTGACGTCACCAGGACGCGACGCAGGTCCTCATCCGGAGCAGCACCAGCGGAGCCGCGGCCTACAGAAGAGGATCGTCGCAAGGTAGGCCACGCTTAACTAGGGGGGAGGAAGATGTCGGACACAGAGGCGCCCACTACCACCAGCACAGCTGCAGCAGCGGTGATGCCATTTTCCCTGCCCTACATCCCTGGAGCGGCCTGGCTGCCTAAGTATTCAGGGGAGCCCCATGCACTAACTGACTTTAAGGAAAGGCTGTACAGTTTGTTCCAAGTTTACCCCCTGACAGAGGAACAGAGGATTAGCATACTGACAGGGCAGTTAACTGGCGCAGACCAGCGGGAGGTAAAGTCATGGCCCGCTGAGGAGAAAAGAACTGTAAAGGACATTCTGGCCTGGCTGCGGGGTACCTTTGATACCCGTACCTCCGCTGAAATTAAAATGCGGCTCTATGGATGTAAGCAGCGGGCACAGGACCGCATCAGAGACTATGCCCTAAATTTGCAGGAAGCCTTGAGAGCCATCACACAAGCTGACCCTGGCAGCGTGCAGGATACGGATAAGCTATTAACAGAACAGTTCATAGAAGGTCTGCTGTCTAGCGCCCACAGGACCCAGCTGCACCTCATGCTCTTTCAGAACCCTGACCTGACCTTTGCCCAATTTAAGGACAGGGCCATAAGGGTGCTCCGTGAACCCGCAATAAGTGGCGCTATAAACCCCAGGCGCCCTGCTCTCACCTACCACCAGGAGGCGGCGCCCTCCTCTATGGACTCTGTGGGGGCCGATGCACAGGCCCTGAACCAAGCTCCATCGAAAGATCTGCACCACCAAGTCAAGGAGCTGACCAGGAGCGTCGTGGCGTTGACCAGGACCGTCCAGGCGTTACAAGTGGACCCGTCAAGACCCATCGAGTTGGCTTCAAGTCCGGAGGATGTCCCGTGGCGTCGACAGAGGAGGACCCCGTCGTTCCGAGGGAGGCCCACAGACCGCTACGCAGAGGATGGACAGCCCATTTGACGTTGATGCAACCAGCCCGGACACATTTCCAGCTACTGTAATTTAAACGGGTCCAACCTGGGGCAGAGGGCCAACCCCCAGGCATAAGATCACCAGGCCCTTACAATTGGCGCAATAAGTACATTGGGCGGCGCCCGGTTTTACCCGTGGTGCTGGACGGTATCCCCATGAGCGCCTTGCTGGATACCGGGTCGCAAGTAACTACTATCCCTTATTTACTTTTTAAGCAGTATTGGACTGATGCTGATAGAACACGGTATCCAGACAGTGACTTGAGCATCATCGCCAGTAATGGCTTGCCCGTGCCGCAGATGGGGTTCAAGGAGATGACCATTAAAGTTGGTAAAGTTGAACTACCGGCACAAGGAGTGATTATTGTTGACATTGACCGTCGTGAAAGTCACCCTAAAATAACTGTGGGTACTAACGTGATTGAAAATGGTCTTTCAGAGGTAATTGTAATTCTACAACAGGTGGCGGTGAATGCTAGTTCCAGCCAACAGAGAGTCCTCAACAAGGAGATGAAAGCCCTGATGAGACGGCAGCAGGTAGAACTGTCTGGTGGTGAGATCGGTAGCGTAAGACTGAGTGACCCATTCCCCATTTCCATGCCTCCCAAAAGTGAAATGATGATCTGGTGTCGGACTGCAATCGGGTTGAGAGGTAGAGACTACCAAGCCATGGTAGAACCCGTGTACTCAGACAGCAGGCCCACCATTTTCACAGCCCGGGGGGTGGTTGATGTCCGACTGGGAGGGTGCCCATTCGCATTCTCAACATTGGGGAGAGAGAGGTACACTTACCCAGGTACGCTACACTTGCCAAACTGTTTGTTGTCGAACACAAAGCTATCAGGGCTGTGGAACCCTTGCCTCCATCTCCACAGGCGGAGGGTAATGGCTCCCAGAAACAAAAGGAGGACTGGTGCCAGAAACTCCATGTGGGTGCTGACTCCACTCCCCTGCACCAAAAACAAGGAGTCTACTGGGTGGTACAGGAGTACGAGAGAGGCTTTAGTAAGCACCCGCTGGACTTCGGCAGAGTAAAAGGGATAGAACACCACATCCCCACACGGAGCCACCCACCAATAAAAGAGAGACACAGGCCTGTACCCCCTGCACCTTATCAGAACGCCAAGGGTATGCTGCGGGAAATGAAAGAAGCTGGGGTCATTAGAGATAGCTGTAGCCCCTGGGCAGTCCCCCTGGTTCTGGTAAAAAAGAAAGACGGCACCATGACAATGTGCGTGGACTATAGACAAATCAACCGTATCACCCACAAAGACGCATATCCGCTGCCTAGAATAGAAGAGTCTTTAGCCGCACTAAAATCAGCTAACTTCTTTTCTTCTTTGGACCCTACTAGCGGGTACTGGCAGGTTCCTGTGGCAGAGGCTGACAAGGAGAAGACCGCCTTCACCACCCCGATGGGATTGAGCAAGTTCAACTGTATGCCCTTCGGGCTCTGCAACGCACTGGGGACCTTCCAGAGGCTGATGGAATGCTGTCTAGGGCACCGAAACTTCGAGACGGTCCTCTTTTACCTGGACGACGTGATCGTCTATTCGAAGACTTACGAGGACCATCTAAAGCACCTGGCCGAGGTGTTCGAAGCACTGGCAGGCTATGGCCTGAAGGTGAAACCATCAAAGTGTCACCTGTTGAAACCGAAGGTCCAGTACCTAGGGCACGTGGTAAGTGCGGAAGGAGTAGCCCCCGACCCTGACAAGGTCACAGCAATCAAGAGCTGGCCAAGCCCTTCGAACATCAAGGAAGTGAGGCAATTCCTCGGGTTGGTAGGCTACTACCGAAGGTTCATCCCCGGGTTCACTAAGATGGCAGCTCCTATGCAGGACCTCCTGATAGGACAGTCTAAGTCCAGAAGCCAAAAGCCACCCTTCAAGTGGGATAAACCGGAAGAGGAGTCCTTCCGCCATTTGAAGATGGCCCTCACAGGGGATGAGATCCTGGCCTACCATGATTATGGCCAGCCTTTTATTCTCCACACAGACGCCAGTAATGTGGGACTGGGAGCCGTACTGTCACAAAACCAACAGGGCAGAGAAAGAGTGATCGCGTACGCCAGCCGGAAGCTGAGGCCCACCGAGAGGAACCCGGAGAATTACAGCTCTTTCAAGCTAGAATTCTTGGCGGTGGTGTGGGCCATAACGGAACACGTCAATCATTACCTGGCCTCCGCAAAGTTCACTGTGTACACGGACAACAACCCGTTAACACACCTAGACAGTGCAAGACTTGGTGCCCTGGAACAGCGGTGGATGGCCCGTCTCTCCAATTATGACTTTGTGATCAAGTACCGGGCAGGCAAAACCAATGCCAACGCTGACGCCCTATCGAGAATGCCTCACTTACCTGAAGGTGACGAAGAACCAGAAGAGCTGGAGGAGGTAGAACTCCCCGCGTTTCACCGGTATGGGGCCGCTCAATACTCCCACTGCGTGAAGGAGGAAGATTTAACAACAGTTATGATCAATCCCCTACCTCACCACAGCTGGGCCGAGACCCAAGATAGTGATCCTGCGATCCGCCTGGTGAAAGATCTGCTGACCCAGGAAGACGCACGCTTAGATCCGGATGCTCCAGTGGAAGCCAAGCAGCTATGGAAAGAGAAGAGCAAGCTGTTCCTCTATGAAGGCAAGCTGTGCAGAAGACTTGTCAACCACCGGACACACGAGCTGACCTTGTTATGTTCTGCTACCAGAGCTAAGGAAAGAGAGGAGATCTGTCCCTATGATAGAACTCAGCTTGATACCTACGATGTAACAGGGGACCTGATCCTGTGATCAGACCTGCTAAAGTCCTAAGCTAGTCTGTACGGAGACCTATAGATGTGGGGAAGGAATCCCTACAAGTACTAAGGACTGGGAGGAAAATGGGACACCTCCTAACAGAAATAGTAGCAGACAGACGAACAAACAAAATATAAAGAACACAGAGGTCCGTAGACCAAGCAAACTAACAGAGTAGATACAGAGCACAGGCTAGCTAGAAAGTAGTTATACAATGAAGTCCAGCAAAGCCAGAAGGGTGGAGCAGGATTAAATAGGCCAACAAGGTCATGTGACCAGCAAAGGAAAAAACCTAAGAGCAAGGTTCTAACAGTACCCCCCCTTCTAAGAGGATCCTCCGGATCCCCTAGGACCAGGCTTATCAGGAAATCTCCTGTGAAACGCTCTGATAAGTCTGGACGCGGAAACATCATCCGACCTCACCCAAGAGTTATCCTCGGGTCCGAAACCTTTCCAGGCCACAAGATACTGCAAACTACCTCTATACCGTCTAGAGTTAAGGATGCGAGAAATTTCATATTCCCCGTCCTCCACCACCGGAGGAACAGAGGCAGAGGCGTCACAATCCGATACAACCGCTTTTTTCAACAGAGAGACATGAAATACCGGATTAATTCTCCAGGAGGTAGGAACCTCCAACCTAACAGCAGATTGGTTGACAACCTGAAGCACCTTAAAGGGCCCTACAAACTTGGGACCCAATTTCTTAGAAGGAATCCTCAACCGCAGATTCCTAGAGGGCAACCAAACCATGTCACCAACAGCGAACAAAACCTCCTGTCGTTTCCTATCAAAGTAGTCTTTAGAGTTTCTGTTGGCCTCCTGAAGATTACAACGCACATCCATCCAAACTCTCTCTAAATCACCGGAAAAATTCTCCTCCTCAGGCACGGCAGATCCCAACTTGGAGAACGACCCAAACGACGGATGTCTCCCAGAACAACAAAAAAAAGGCGAACAACCAGCAGAAGAAGATGTATGGTTGTTAAGAGCAAATTCAGCAAGTGGCAGAAACTCAGACCACCCCTCTTGATTGTCTGCCACAAAACAACGCAAGAACTGCTCAACATCCTGGTTTTTCCTTTCTGTCTGGCCATTAGATTCAGGATGATATCCGGACGAGAACGACAAATGAACTCCCAACCTGTCACAAAAGGCACGCCAAAAACGAGCCACGAACTGAGGACCCCTATCAGAAACAATGTCAGTAGGAACGCCATGAAGTCTGACAATTTCCTTGACAAAGGCCTTAGCGAGAGTTTTAGCGCAGGGCAGTTTGACGAAGGGAACCAAGTGACACATCTTGCTAAAACGGTCCACGACCACCCAGATGACAGTAAAACCCTCAGAGGGGGGAAGGTCAGTTATAAAGTCCATAGCCAAATGTGTCCAAGGAGCACTGGGAACCTCCAAAGGACAAAGCAACCCCGCAGCAGGAGTATGTGAGGACTTAGATCTAGCACATATAGTACATTGACGCACCCACTTAATGACTTCCTTCTGCCATCCAGGCCACCAAAAACTGCGACCCACCAGTCTCTTGGTCTCAGAGATTCCGGGATGACCTGCCAACTGAGATTCGTGACACTCAACAAACAAATCTCTCCTAAAGGTCCCAGGCACAAACAACCTCCCATGAGGAGTGTTAGATGGGGCATTCTCCTGTGCTTTAAGAATCTCATCTTCCAAAACGGAGTCCAAAGCAGCTATCACAACACCTTCTTGTAAAATGTTCTTCTCTTTCTCAGCACCGACTATGGGAGAAAAACTGCGAGACAAGGCATCCGCCTTAACATTCTTAGTACCAGGGATGTAAGTAACGGAGAAATTAAACCGCGAGAAAAACAGTGCCCACCTAGCCTGACGGGCATTCAGGCGCTTGGCAGCATCAAGATATATCAGATTTTTATGATCCGTAAGAACCTGAACGGGAAATTCCGCACCTTCCAAGAAGTGGCGCCAGTGTTCAAATGCGAGTTTAATAGCCAATAATTCCCGATTACCAATATCGTAATTCAGTTCAGTCTCCGAAAATTTTTTTGAAAAAAAGGCACAGGGATGTAATCCATCCCCGTTATCCTGAGACAATACTGCGCCAACCCCCACAGAGGAAGCATCAACCTCAACCAAAAACGGCTTAGTCACATCAGGCTGCATAAGGATGGGAGCAGAGGTGAACCTCTCCTTGAGATACACAAAAGCTTCAATGGCCTCAGAAGACCACTGAACCGCATCAGCACCTTTCCTGGTGAGATCGGTCAGAGGTTTGACAATACTAGAAAATTTTTTTATGAATTTTCTGTAATAATTGGCGAAACCTAAAAACCTCTGTATCGATTTCAAACCAATAGGCCTAGGCCATTCCTGTACAGCTTGAACTTTAACCGGGTCCATCTCAAAACCTTCGCTGGAGATAATGTAACCCAAAAAACTAATTCTCTGTACAGCGAACTCACATTTCTCCAGCTTAGCAAAAAGCGAATTGTCCATTAATAACTGTAATACCTCACGTACGCTCCGCCAATGAGACTCCAGATCCGGCGAATAAATCAAAATGTCATCCAAATACACAACCACATTTTTGCCGATCAAAGGTCTAAGGATGTCATTAATAAGATTCTGAAAAAATGCAGGAGCATTAGTAAGACCAAAAGGCATAACCAGATTCTCAAAATGACCCACAGGAGTGTTAAAAGCAGTCTTCCATTCGTCACCCTCCTTCATGCGCAACAGATTGTATGCCCCCTTAAGGTCAATTTTAGAGAACCACTTGGCCCCCATTAACTGGTTAAACAGATCAGGAATCAATGGCAGTGGGTAAGGATTGCGTACAGTAATTTTGTTAATCTCACGAAAATCCAGACAAGGACGTAAACCGCCGTCCTTTTTTTTTACAAAAAAAAAATCCAACCGCCACAGGAGACTTAGAGGGCCTAATGTGACCGGCGGCCAAACTTGTCTGTATTTATTCCTCCAAAGCCTTCCTCTCAGGAATAGTAAGGTTAAATAAACGACTTTTAGGAAGAGTCGCTCCAGGGACAAATTCAATAGAACAATCATAGTCTCTATGGGGAGGCAAAACCTGCGATTCCTTCTCAGAAAAAACTCTCCAAAAATCCTGAATAGGAACAGGCAATTCTCCCCTATCCAAAGCTGCAATACGCCCGTTACAACACTTGTCATAACATTTATGGCTCCAGGATTTAATTTCACTGGTAGACCAATCCAGTACAGGATTGTGAAATTTTAACCAGGGCAATCCCAATATTACTGGAGAAGGCAAGTTATTCAAAACTACCAAATCCAATTTCTCATGGTGAACACCATTAATAGTGAGAGGAAATTCACAGACCTTGAGAGTAATATTCTTCAAAGGGGAACCATCCACAGAAACCACAGCAATGGGGGATGATAAAGGTTCGGGTTTTAAATTGAGTCTTTCCAAGAATCCCCCATCAATTACATTCAGAGTAGACCCACAATCAACAAACACCCGAAATTCCATTAATTTTTCCTGAGCAATCGTGGAAGCAGCTAAAAATATACCCTTGGAATTTAAACAGGCAATACGGGCATGACTGACCATTTTTTTTTCTTTCTTCATACGAAGCTCACAGCCTTTAATCAAATGACCAGATTTTCCGCAATAGAAACACAAGCCTTCAGAAAATCGACGGTCTTTTTCTTGAGAGCGAGGTGCCACCGATCCAATCTCCATCGGTTCACCACTGTTAGTACACACATTCTCATAACCAGAAACTGACATAGCAGAGGATTTGCTCTCATTAACCCTTGCACGCAGTCTCCTATCCACCCGTATAGCTAATTGCATAGCCTGTTGCAAATCTTCAGGTGTAGGATAAGCAATTAGCAGGTCTTTAACCCTTTCATTGAGCCCAGCAAGAAATAGACTTTTCAGAGCAGAATCGTTCCACCCTGTTTGAGCAGACCAACGACGGAAATGAGTACAATATTTTTCCACATTACCTGATCCCTGTCTCAAACGTCTTAACTCAGTCTCAGCTGATGCGACACGGTCAGGATCATCATATAATAGCCCCAAAGCAGAAAAAAAACTATCCACTGATCTGAAGCATGTATCACTAGGTTGCAAAGAAAAGGCCCACTCCTGAGGCTCTTTGCGCAAAAGTGACATTATGAACCCTATGCGCTGGGATTCATCCCCAGAGGATTTGGGTCTCAAACGAAAATACAATAAGCAAGCATTTTTAAATGAAAAAAATTCTCGGTGTTCACCAAAAAATAAATCCGGCAAACATACCTTAGGCTCCAAGAAATGTGCTCCAGGACAGTTACTCACGTGCTGACGGAGCTCGGCCACCTCCAGAGAGAGTCCCTGCAGGCGATGAGCCAAATCCTGAACCGACACCATGATGGAACAGAAAAATCTTTCCTTAGAGAATTTGCAGGCTGGACTTACTGTTATGTTCTGCTACCAGAGCTAAGGAAAGAGAGGAGATCTGTCCCTACGATAGAACTCAGCTTGATCCCTACGATGTAACAGGGGACCTGATCCTGCGATCAGACCTGCTAAAGTCCTAAGCTAGTCTGTACGGAGACCTATAGATGTGGGGAAGGAATCCCTACAAGTACTAAGGACTGGGAGGAAAATGGGACACCTCCTAACAGAAATAGTAGCAGACAGACGAACAAACAAAATATAAAGAACACAGAGGTCCGTAGACCAAGCAAACTAACAGAGTAGATACAGAGCACAGGCTAGCTAGAAAGTAGTTATACAATGAAGTCCAGCAAAGCCAGAAGGGCGGAGCAGGATTAAATAGGCCAACAAGGTCATGTGACCAGCAAAGGAAAAAACCTAAGAGCAAGGTTCTAACAGACCTGGCAAGTCGTGGTCCCAAGGCGGGATGCAGCTATGGTCCTGGGGGCTTACCATGACAGAGCGGGGCACTTCGGTGGGAAGAAGCTGGAGTTCCTGCTAAGAGGACGATTCTTTTGGGTCGGCATGAGAGGGGCTGTAGAGAAGTGGTGCAGGGACTGTGGCCCTTGTAACTTAAGGAGAAAAGACCGCACCAGCCAGAAGACACCCTTGAAGCCCATCGTCACCCAGCAGCCTCTTGAGCTGGAAGCTCTGGACCACGTCAAATTGGCTCCAAGCTGGTCAGGATACATTTACGCCCTGACAATTGTGGACCACTATTCCCGTTTTCTAGTGGTGGTCCCGGTAAAAGACTTGACCGCCCAAATGGCGGCCAGAGCCTTCCAGCAATACTTCTGCCGTCCACACGGGTATCCGGAACAAGTCCTGACAGACCAGGGTCCAGCGTTCGAGGCCGAAATCTTCCAAGAGTTCTGCAACCTCTATGGCTGTAAGAAGATTCGGACAACGCCTTACCACCCACAAACCAACGGGATGTGTGAGAAAATGAACAATATAGTCATTGATCTCCTGAAGACATTGCCCCTGGAGGAACGCAGCCTGTGGCCAGAAAAACTGCCTGACCTGATAGACTTATACAACCATATCCCGGTGAACGCTACAAACTGCATCCCAGCCTACCTGATGCGAGCCAGACCAGGTAAGCTGCCCCTAGATCTGGAGATGGGAGTCCTAACACCTGAGGACACCTCCCCGGATGCGGACTGGGATATGGAGAGTAGTGTTGAGCCACCCCCGTAGTGTTCGAGTTCGGTTCGGTTCCTCGAACACCCGTGTGTTCGCCGAACTGTTCGTCGAACTGTTCGTCGAACACCTTCGAACACCGTTAAAACCAATGGCAGGCAAACAAAAACACATAGAAACACATAGAAAACACCTTCAAAGGTGTCCAAAAGCTGACAAACTGCTCAGAAGACACAACTAACACATGGAAAAGTGACAAGTACATATAGTCATGCGAAAATAAAAGAGGTGGAGGAGTAAAAGGAGGGGGAGACACAGATATAGGCATGTCATGCCCTTCTAAAATTCAAAATGTGAGAAGCCGACACGGCCAGTCCGCTCCTGCCCGTGCCACCTCCGTGTCGCCGGGTTTGTGCCAGAGCCGCGGTGAACCCTGATGGCCAGCCCCCCTCTCCCAATACTGGTGCCTGTCCGCTGGTGGGTCGAGCGAGCCCCCCTGTGGTGGAGGCAGCTCTAAGCTTTTTAATTTAAATTGTCTCTCTAATTTGAATGAATACACTTTAAATCCATTTACAAGGATCTATTGGAGGGCAAGTCTCATGCCAGCAGCCGCGTAATTCCAGCTCCAGTAGCGTCCACTAAAGCTGCTGCAGTTAAAAAGCTTTTATAAGGATCGAGCTCGGCTGTCCACCGCAAGGCATCCTACTGCCAGTCCCAGCCCCTATGCCTTGGGGTGCCTCCTGATGCTCTTCACTGAGTATCCCATGGTCCCGAAGCATTTCCTTTGAAAAAATTAAGTGTCTAAACTACAGGTGGTGTAGCTTGCTTAACAGCCGGGATAATCCGCTGACTAGCAGACACTGCTACTAGGCACAAAGTATTTCCTGGGCTAGATGCAGTTAAAAATTTGTAATTAGATACTCTCGTTGGATGCTGAGAAAGCATTCCATAGAGTCTCCTGGCACGCCATATATGATTCTCTTAAAAAGCTTGGGGTAGGGGTCTAGAGGACCCTTTTATAGCCAAAATCACGGCCCTGTATCGCAATACGTCACCTAGGCTGAAGATAGATGGAACTGTAGCACCCTGAGGGCTCGGTTGCTACAGACGTACTGCACCTCACCCAGAGGTGTGATATCTCACTCTCAGGTAAGGATGGAGTGTGGATCAGGACCCGACACCTGCATGCATTACACCACATTGCCGTGGGGCAGGGCGACCAATATGCCCCTGAGATGGGCACGACAGTCCCTGTCCCTGGCTGGAGTGGGGGGAGGGAACACTGAGGAAGGGGAACCCTGTAGTGCAGGAGCAGGGAGGAAGCAGTTCCTGGGTGCATTGAGAAGGGAGTATAAAAGGTGGGCACCATCTTAGTTCAGTGCAGAGAAGTCTGAGCAGAAGTGGCAGGGAGCAGGGGCTCTGCATGAGCTCTGCTCCGGAGGCGGGCCTAGTAACAGAGGCCCAGGCCTGGAAGAGGGAGAAGGAAGGAAGAGGAGCGGAGAAGGCTCCAGGAACGAGGAATGAAGCGATCCCAGGGGTGCGGACTGGCGAGTCGCCACCGCACGCCCGAATCCACCTGCGTGGAGGGGTCAGGCCAAAGGGGGAGACCGGTCCCCGAACTAGTGGAGGCAGGAAATGACCCTCAGCTAGAAACCGGAGGCTCTGACATTTTATGTGGCGCAGCCCCTCGCTACACCCGCTAGGAAGGCACCACATAGGGTCAGGGAAACTGGCGCCAAGTTTACCAAGAGGAGGCCCGAGGCAGCCGGACAGAAGTGTTGGTAAGAAAGGCCAGACAAAGGACACACAAAGGGGGTCCTGTGAAGTGCTCCAAAGTTATCTGGGAGTTGTCTGAGCCCCTCACCTGGTGAGCACAGTACGACGTGGGCAGCCGTTACCTGCAGACGTGGTCTGGATAATAAGAACTGTGAGTAAAGGCCCTGGACTGCATCACTGACTCCGTGTCGTTACTGCTGCTGCCCTGCACCATCACCCCCATCCTCCGCATACACTGCCCTGAGGCTATACTCCTCCCGTGGGGAGTTATGCTACGCTCTGCTGCACCCACAACACCAGCCTCAGCGGTCTGCCCTGTAGCGGCGGTTCACTCTGACCGCAATCCACGGGTGGCGTAGTCGGACATTTAAACATCAAAACCACATAAATAGTTCCGCCACTGGTTTGACCGCCCTGAGCCACGGAACCGGGTCGCCGCCACGAAGACTACAACCACCAGCATCCACCAAAAAGGGTCCGGCTCCGGGTGTCCCAAGGCCCAGGGGGTGCGTCAGAACATTTTCATCACCTTTCACAATCACCAATGGGACAAGGCAGGGATGTCCTCTGTCCCCTCTCTTATACATCCTAGTGACGGAGCACCTGCTCTCATCAATTCGCCATAACCCCAATATTAGGTGGATTGAGGTGGGAGGCACCGAGTACAAGTGCTCTCTATTTGCTGATGATGTCCTAGTATATATCACTCAATCACATATATCCATCCATGCTGTTATGGCTGAAATAGATCACTTTGTTACATGGTAAAATTTTAAAATCAATGCAGCGAAGTCTGAGGCCCTCGATGTCTCCCTCCCCAAATCCATATAGGATTCCATCTAGTCCAACTTTCCCTTTGCCTGGCCCTCACAGGGTATCAAATACTTAGGAATTCCTATTCATAGAGACCTCTCCCATCTATGTTATCTTAATTTTGGGCCCTTTATTGAACAATTCCATACAGACCACGGTTGGCAAGTTAGAACTGTAAGATTCACTACGTGAACCGCTGGTGTTTTGTGGAAAAGCACATGTACACCGCGTTCCAAATTATTATGCAAAAAGTGTTTAGGAGTGATAAGGGAAGAATTTGTTTGTTTGTCAGTTAAACTCATTGATGGTGATGTGTGTCAGGGCTCTTTATATCACTGTAAGCAATTGCAGACACCTGTGCTAATTAGTTTGGCAGGTGTGTCCAATGAAAGGCAAGACTACTTAAGAAGGCTCTCTCACATTATTAAGCAGCCTACATTTTCTGCCAAAATGGGAAAGAAAAAGGATGTGTCGGCTGCTGAGAAGCAACAAATTGTGGAGTGTTTAGGTCAAGGCATGACTACAATCAACATTGTGCGATGATCAGGATGAAGTGTCTTGGCAATCAAGAAGTATGTAGCTGATTCACAGTACACACGTGTGCGTGCTGATAAGGGCAAATTGAGGACTCTTTCCTACAGGCAATTACGTCAGGTTGAAAGAGCAGCGGCAAAAAAGCCTTGTCATAGCAGCAGACAAGTTTTTGAAGCTGCTTGTGCCTCCAACGTCCCCCGAACAACAAGATGCAGGGTCCTTCAGAGGTTTGCAGCTGTGCATACGCCATCCTGTCGACCTCCTCTATCCACTTCACACAAGCAGAAACGGCTCCAGTGGGCCAAACATTACATGAAGACTGATTTCAAAATTGTTCTGTTCACGGATGAGTGCCGTGCAGCGCTCAATGGTCCAGATGGATGGAGTGGAGGATGGCTGGTTGTTGGACACCCCACGCAAACACGGCTACAGCGCCAACAAGGAGGAGGTGGAGTAATGTTTTGGGCTGAAATCATGGGGAGAGAGATTGTCGGCCCCTTTAGGATCCCTGAAGGCGCTAAAGATGAACTCCATAATGTATGTGGATTTTCTCAAACAGCACTTCCTGCCATGGTTCAAGAAGAAGAATCGTGTATTTCACAGCAAGATCATTTTTCTGCATGATAATGCACCATCTCATGCTGCACATAAAACATCTGCATCTCTGGCTGATATGGGCATAAAAGGGGACAAACTTATGGTGTGACCCCCATGCTCCCCTGACCTCTACCCCATTCAGAACCTTTGGAGCATCATTAAAAGGAGTGTCTATGATGGCGGGAGGCAGTTCACATCTAAGCAACAGCTCTGGGAGGGTATTCTGTCCTCATGCAAAACAATTGAAGCAGAAACCATCCAAAACCTGACAAATTCAATGGACGAGAGAGTTCAGAAGCTCCTTTCGAACAAGGGGTCCTATGTGAAAATGTAACATCACCTAGAATAAAGTTTTGAGTTGAAAACTGTTTGATTTCAGTTTCTAACAACCTGCTAATGCTTATAATTTCAAAAATGACCATTTTTTTGGTCTTTATTAAAATGAAAAGGTTGATCGAAAAGTTTGGGGGATCTAAGAGTGTGGCAACCCAGTAGTCATGATTACTTCGAATTCTGACAATATGAGGGTCATGCTGCAGGTAGTGCAGCAAGAAGGCACTTATGTGTCTTGCGCATCTCGGAGCCCCAAAATTATTTTCCGGGCTAGATGCAGCTAAAAATTATTTTTAATTTTAAATCTGGTGGAGCTTATTATATATGGCCTAATAGGATCAGTGCTGCACACTGCTACAAAGCCCAAATTATTTTCCAGTCAAGATACAGATAAACATGATTAGTAATTTGAAAGCTTAAAACGTTTGGTAGGGTGATTTTAACCAATCATCAAGCTTTTACTCTCCCCAGGATGACACAGGGGTAGAAAAGTCTTTTCGGATCCATGATTTGTTCATCTTTATGAACGTGAGTCTGTCTACATTATCAGTGGAGAGCCGCGTGCGCTTATCTGTCAGCACACCACCAGCAGCGCTGAACACACGTTCAGACAGAACGCTGGCTGCGGGGCATGACAAGATCTCCAAGGCGTAAGTGGCTAGCTCCGGCCATTTATCCAGATTGGAAGCCCAAAAAGAGCAAGGGTCCAGTGACACAGTCGTGGCTTCAATGTTTACTTGGAGATACTCCTGTACCATCGTCTCTAGGCGTTGACTATGTGTCAGACTTCTTGTCTCCTGTGGCCTTGCAAAGGATGGGCTAAAAAAGTGGTGAAATGATTCCGCAAAATTGATGTTACCAGCAGATACTGTGGTTCTGTTACGGTTTGAGTGCTGAACACTTGACGGTCCCACGGTTGGCAAGTTGGAACTGTGAGATTCACTACGTGCACCACTGGTATTTTGTGGAAAAGCACATGTAAGATTCTGCAACAGTCTCTGCTGATACTCCTGCATGCGTGCATCCCTTTCTATGGCAGAAATAATTTCTGCAAATTTACTTTTGTACCGGGGATCTAACAGTGTGGCAACCCAGTAGTCAGGATTATTTCTAATTCTCACAATTCGAGGGTCATGTTGCAGGTAGTGCAGCAAGAAGGCACTCATGTGTGTTGCGCATCCAGGAGCACCAAGTCCCTGTTGTGTTGGTGGCGAGGTAACAATCATGCTTCCTTCCTCTGTCCTCTCCCCCCAACCTCGCACAACAGAAATGTGATCAAGGTCTCCCTCATCTGATGAGTCTTCCATCAGTTCGTCCTCCACTTCTTCCTGGGCTCCTGCACCTTCCTCACTAGTTTGGCTGCTACCATGCGCCCTAGTAAAACCATCTCCCCCACCCTCACATGCCTGCCGCCTTGGTGCTGCCGACCTTCTGGACCTTGCAGATGTTAGCCCTTCCGCATACAACTCCTCCTCCTCTACTTCCTCCACCTCCTCTTGTGCCACCACCTGACTCCGAATTCTGTTTAACATGTGCTCCAGCATGTAAATCACCGGAATAGTCATGCTGATAATGGCATCGTCAGCACTAAACATCTTCGTCGCCATTTCAAAACTGTGCAGAAGGGTGCATAGGTCCCTGATCTGAGACCACTCCTCCAGCGTGATTTGCCCCACCTCTGAATCTCGTTGGCCCAGGCTATACGTCAGAACGTATTGCACCAGGGCTTGTCGGTGCTGCCACAGTCGCTGCAACATGTGCAGAGTTGAATTCCACCAGGTAGGCACATCGCATTTTAGCCGGTGAAGTGGCAGGCCCAACGACTTCTGTAGAGATGTAAGTCGCTGAGCTGCGGGATGCGAACGGCGGAAGTGAGCACACAGCGACCGTGCCCTCTGCAGAAGGCCATCTAGTCTGGGATAGTGGGCTAAAAATTGCTGGACAACCAGGTTCAACACGTGAGCCATACAAGGCACGTGTGTGACATTGCCCCGGCGAAGGGCCGCACCCAGGTTTGCAGCATTGTCGCACACGGCCTTCCCTGGTTTCAGGTCCAGTGGAGACAACCATTCATGAAATTAGTTCTCCAGAGCTGACCACAACTCCTCAGCTGTGTGACTCACATTTCCCAGACATTTCAATGTAAAAACCGCCTGATGACGTTGAGCCCTACTGCCAGCATAGTAAGGAGGTGTGCAGGATCCCTTCTGCGCAGTTAGAAAGCTTGTGGCATGACCAGACAGGCTTTGGGTGCAGGTGGAAGACCGAGAGGAGGTTGAGGAGGCAGAAGCAGTGGAGGAACTTTGACATAAAGAGGATTGACGCACAACTCGTGGGGACGGCAAGACTTGGACAGCAGCCCCTTGTCCTGCTGTCACCATAGTTACCCAGTGCCCAGTCAGCGACATGTAACGCCCCTGTCCATGCCTACTCGTCCAAGTGTCTGTGGTGAAATGCACCCTGTCACACACAGAGTTTCTCAAAGAAGCGGTGATGTTGTGTGCGACATGCTGGTGGAGCGCAGGCACACCTTTCTTTGAGAAGTAGTGCCGACTGGGCATCTGGTACTGGGGCACTGCGACGGACATAAGGTCTCGAAAATCCTCTGTATCCACCAGGCGGAAAGGCAGCATTTCTGTAGCCAAGAGCTTGCAGATGGTGAAATTCAACCTCTTAGCTTTCTCATGGCTAGGAGGAAATGGTCTTTTACTTGTCCACATCTGAGGGACCGAGGGCTGGCTATTGTGCTTAGATGGGGTTGATAAGGGTGTCCCCGGCAAACTGCCGGTCTGTGAGGAAGATGCAGGCGGACATGTTAGGTTGCCTTCATCCAAAGGTGGTGCTATCGATGTCGGACAGCGCTCAACACCAGCTGGTGTTACCACCTCCAAAGAAAATGATGACCTGCCAATCATGCTGGCTGTTGCGGGTAAAGAGGTGGCAGGTCTGCGCCCCAAAACAGGTGTGACTGCTGTCCCCCCAGTCACAGAGGATGAAGAGGCCGCGGATGCACAAGATATGGCAGACGGTGGTTGGCCCGGCCGGCTAGGCCGCATTGTAGCACACTGAGCTTCCCACTGCAACTTATGCTTCATGTCCATGTGCCGGTTCATGCATGAAGTACTCAAACTATGTATTTTTTGGCCTCTACTTAGCTTTTGCTGACAAATGTTACAGATAACATGAGTTGGGTCATCTTTATCGATCTGAAAAAATGCCCAGGCTATGCAAGGCTTAGCACCCATGCGACCTGAAGAGCCACCACGACTTGTGGTGAGAGGCAGAGTTGTGTTTGAGGATGCAGTTGTTGACGTGCTTCCAGTACTACGTCTCTGTCCAGGAAGGCGCAACCTGACCTCGTCGTCACTAGCATCTTCCTCCACCTCCTCTGCTGACCTCATCTCTTGGCTGACTGTGGGTTGACAGTAAGTGGGATCTCCGACCTCATCATCATCACCCTGTGCGTTATCACACCCGTCGTCCTCAGAGCCAACCTGTTCCTGCCCTGACAAAAAACTAAAGTTGTCGCTCCAATCAGGTATTTGAGTCTTATCATCGTCTTCCTCATTGTCTCCACCAACAGGAGTTACAGTTTGGGAATGAGGGTCTACATTATGGTCAGAACCTTCTGCGTCTGGTCCTGGATCCGACTCATAAAGATTCTGGGCATCAGTGCAGATCATTTCCTCGTCTGGATTCACAGAAGCGCTGGAGTCGACCTCTGATTCCCAGGCTATAGTATGAGTAAACAGCTCTGCAGACTCAACCATCTGTTCTACCTCATACTCAGACGGGCAGCTGGAGATTTGGGAGCTGTGAGGAAGCAAGTGCGATTTGGGTGACACCTTTGAGGACTGGAGTATTTGTGATGTTGAAGTTGATGTGGAGGAGAGCTCACTTAAAGGAGCACTTGATATCCGTTGAAGCACCTGCTGTTTTTGTGCCTCATCTGGAATTTGTAGCGATTGGCGTGGCCGTAAGAAAGGGATCTTATCACATTGTCCGCTAAAAGAAGTAGACATTTTAGTTTGGCTGGAAGATGGTCTTTCTTCTGCAGATGTTACTGTTGCTTTAACACCTACCCCACGGACACAACCTTTTTTCCCCTTCCCAACACGCCTATTCCCCTTTCCACCAGCAGCAGGCCTTTTTCCACTCATTTTGGTGGTTAACTAATTCACAACTCTGGAGTTGTTTGCACAAAAAAACAATGGATGGTAACCGAGCAGAGCTGAGTGGCCAAACTGTGGTATTAGGCCAAAACTATTGGCTGGGTTAGATGCAGAAAAAAATTATTTTGAATTTGCAACCTGATGGAGGTCAGTATAGATGGACTAATAGAGAAAGTCCGACACACTACTAGAAGGCCAAATATTTTTTCAGAGGTAGATGCAGAAAAAAATATATTCAGTTTGCAACCTGATGGAGGTCAGTATAGATGGACTAATACAACAAGTCCCGCACACAGCTAGAAGCCCAAATATTTTTTCAGAGGTACTGTAGATGCAGATAAAAATTATTTTTAATTTGCAACCTGATGGAGGTCAGTATAGATGGACTAATAGAGAAAGTCCGACACACTACTAGAAGGCCAAATATTTTTTCAGAGGTAGATGCAGAAAAAAATATATTCAGTTTGCAACCTGATGGAGGTCAGTATAGATGGACTAATACAACAAGTCCCACACACAGCTAGAAGCCCAAATATTTTTTCAGAGGTACTGTAGATGCAGATAAAAATTAGTTTTAATTTGCAACCTGATGGAGGTCAGTATAGATGGACTAATAGAGAAAGTCCGACACACTACTAGAAGGCCAAATATTTTTTCAGAGCTAGATGCAGAAAAAAATTATATTCAGTTTGCAACCTGATGGAGGTCAGTATAGATGGATTAATAGAACAAGACCCACACACAGCTAGAAGCCCAATATTTTTTCAGAGGTAGATGCAGAAAAAAATATATTCAGTTTGCAACCTGATGGAGGTCAGTATAGATGGACTAATAGAACAAGTCCCACACACTGCTAGAAGCCCAAATATTTTTTCAGAGGTACTGTAGATGCAGATAAAAATTAGTTTTAATTTGCAACCTGATGGAGGTCAGTATAGATGGACTAATAGAGAAAGTCCGACACACTACTAGAAGGCCAAATATTTTTTCAGAGCTAGATGCAGAAAAAAATTATATTCAGTTTGCAACCTGATGGAGGTCAGTATAGATGGACTAATAGAGAAAGTCCGACACACTACTAGAAGGCCAAATATTTTTTCAGAGGTAGATGCAGAAAAAAATATATTCAGTTTGCAACCTGATGGAGGTCAGTATAGATGGATTAATAGAACAAGACCCACACACAGCTAGAAGCCCAATATTTTTTCAGAGGTAGATGCAGAAAAAAATATATTCAGTTTGCAACCTGATGGAGGTCAGTATAGATGGACTAATAGAACAAGTCCCACACACTGCTAGAAGCCCAAATATTTTTTCAGAGGTACTGTAGATGCAGATAAAAATTAGTTTTAATTTGCAACCTGATGGAGGTCAGTATAGATGGACTAATAGAGAAAGTCCGACACACTACTAGAAGGCCAAATATTTTTTCAGAGGTAGATGCAGAAAAAAATATATTCAGTTTGCAACCTGATGGAGGTCAGTATAGATGGACTAATAGAACAAGTCCCACACACTGCTAGAAGCCCAAATATTTTTTCAGAGGTACTGTAGATGCAGATAAAAATTAGTTTTAATTTGCAACCTGATGGAGGTCAGTATAGATGGACTAATAGAGAAAGTCCGACACACTACTAGAAGGCCAAATATTTTTTCAGAGGTAGATGCAGAAAAAAATATATTCAGTTTGCAACCTGATGGAGGTCAGTATAGATGGACTAATACAACAAGTCCCGCACACAGCTAGAAGCCCAAATATTTTTTCAGAGGTACTGTAGATGCAGATAAAAATTATTTTTAATTTGCAACCTGATGGAGGTCAGTATAGATGGACTAATAGAGAAAGTCCGACACACTACTAGAAGGCCAAATATTTTTTCAGAGGTAGATGCAGAAAAAAATATATTCAGTTTGCAACCTGATGGAGGTCAGTATAGATGGACTAATACAACAAGTCCCACACACAGCTAGAAGCCCAAATATTTTTTCAGAGGTACTGTAGATGCAGATAAAAATTAGTTTTAATTTGCAACCTGATGGAGGTCAGTATAGATGGACTAATAGAGAAAGTCCGACACACTACTAGAAGGCCAAATATTTTTTCAGAGCTAGATGCAGAAAAAAATTATATTCAGTTTGCAACCTGATGGAGGTCAGTATAGATGGATTAATAGAACAAGACCCACACACAGCTAGAAGCCCAATATTTTTTCAGAGGTAGATGCAGAAAAAAATATATTCAGTTTGCAACCTGATGGAGGTCAGTATAGATGGACTAATAGAACAAGTCCCACACACTGCTAGAAGCCCAAATATTTTTTCAGAGGTACTGTAGATGCAGATAAAAATTAGTTTTAATTTGCAACCTGATGGAGGTCAGTATAGATGGACTAATAGAGAAAGTCCGACACACTACTAGAAGGCCAAATATTTTTTCAGAGCTAGATGCAGAAAAAAATTATATTCAGTTTGCAACCTGATGGAGGTCAGTATAGATGGACTAATAGAGAAAGTCCGACACACTACTAGAAGGCCAAATATTTTTTCAGAGGTAGATGCAGAAAAAAATATATTCAGTTTGCAACCTGATGGAGGTCAGTATAGATGGATTAATAGAACAAGACCCACACACAGCTAGAAGCCCAATATTTTTTCAGAGGTAGATGCAGAAAAAAATATATTCAGTTTGCAACCTGATGGAGGTCAGTATAGATGGACTAATAGAACAAGTCCCACACACTGCTAGAAGCCCAAATATTTTTTCAGAGGTACTGTAGATGCAGATAAAAATTAGTTTTAATTTGCAACCTGATGGAGGTCAGTATAGATGGACTAATAGAGAAAGTCCGACACACTACTAGAAGGCCAAATATTTTTTCAGAGGTAGATGCAGAAAAAAATATATTCAGTTTGCAACCTGATGGAGGTCAGTATAGATGGACTAATAGAACAAGTCCCACACACTGCTAGAAGCCCAAATATTTTTTCAGAGGTACTGTAGATGCAGATAAAAATTAGTTTTAATTTGCAACCTGATGGAGGTCAGTATAGATGGACTAATAGAGAAAGTCCGACACACTACTAGAAGGCCAAATATTTTTTCAGAGGTAGATGCAGAAAAAAATATATTCAGTTTGCAACCTGATGGAGGTCAGTATAGATGGACTAATACAACAAGTCCCACACACAGCTAGAAGCCCAAATATTTTTTCAGAGGTACTGTAGATGCAGATAAAAATTAGTTTTAATTTGCAACCTGATGGAGGTCAGTATAGATGGACTAATAGAGAAAGTCCGACACACTACTAGAAGGCCAAATATTTTTTCAGAGGTAGATGCAGAAAAAAATATATTCAGTTTGCAACCTGATGGAGGTCAGTATAGATGGACTAATAGAGAAAGTCCGACACACTACTAGAAGGCCAAATATTTTTTCAGAGGTAGATGCAGAAAAAAATATATTCAGTTTGCAACCTGATGGAGGTCAGTATAGATGGATTAATAGAACAAGACCCACACACAGCTAGAAGCCCAATATTTTTTCAGAGGTAGATGCAGAAAAAACTATATTCAGTTTGCAACCTGATGGAGGTCAGTATATATGGACTAATAGAACAAGTCACACACTGCTAGAAGCCCAAATATTTTTTCAGAGGTACTGTAGATGCAGATAAAAATTAGTTTTAATTTGCAACCTGATGGAGGTCAGTATAGATGGACTAATAGAGAAAGTCCGACACACTACTAGAAGGCCAAATATTTTTTCAGAGGTAGATGCAGAAAAAAATATATTCAGTTTGCAACCTGATGGAGGTCAGTATAGATGGATTAATAGAACAAGACCCACACACAGCTAGAAGCCCAATATTTTTTCAGAGGTAGGTGCAGAAAAAAATATATTCAGTTTGCAACCTGATGGAGGTCAGTATAGATGGACTAATAGAACAAGTCCCACACACTGCTAGAAGCCCAAATATTTTTTCAGAGGTACTGTAGATGCAGATAAAAATTAGTTTTAATTTGCAACCTGATGGAGGTCAGTATAGATGGACTAATAGAGAAAGTCCGACACACTACTAGAAGGCCAAATATTTTTTCAGAGGTAGATGCAGAAAAAAATATATTCAGTTTGCAACCTGATGGAGGTCAGTATAGATGGACTAATAGAACAAGTCCCACACACTGCTAGAAGCCCAAATATTTTTTCAGAGGTACTGTAGATGCAGATAAAAATTAGTTTTAATTTGCAACCTGATGGAGGTCAGTATAGATGGACTAATAGAGAAAGTCCGACACACTACTAGAAGGCCAAATATTTTTTCAGAGGTAGATGCAGAAAAAAATATATTCAGTTTGCAACCTGATGGAGGTCAGTATAGATGGACTAATACAACAAGTCCCGCACACAGCTAGAAGCCCAAATATTTTTTCAGAGGTACTGTAGATGCAGATAAAAATTATTTTTAATTTGCAACCTGATGGAGGTCAGTATAGATGGACTAATAGAGAAAGTCCGACACACTACTAGAAGGCCAAATATTTTTTCAGAGGTAGATGCAGAAAAAAATATATTCAGTTTGCAACCTGATGGAGGTCAGTATAGATGGACTAATACAACAAGTCCCACACACAGCTAGAAGCCCAAATATTTTTTCAGATGTACTGTAGATGCAGATAAAAATTATTTTTAATTTGCAACCTGATGGAGGTCAGTATAGATGGACTAATAGAGAAAGTCCGACACACTACTAGAAGGCCAAATATTTTTTCAGAGCTAGATGCAGAAAAAAATTATATTCAGTTTGCAACCTGATGGAGGTCAGTATAGATGGATTAATAGAACAAGACCCACACACAGCTAGAAGCCCAATATTTTTTCAGAGGTAGATGCAGAAAAAAATATATTCAGTTTGCAACCTGATGGAGGTCAGTATAGATGGACTAATAGAACAAGTCCCACACACTGCTAGAAGCCCAAATATTTTTTCAGAGGTACTGTAGATGCAGATAAAAATTAGTTTTAATTTGCAACCTGATGGAGGTCAGTATAGATGGACTAATAGAATGATGCTATGCCCAAAAGATTTTACTTCACTAGGTGCAGTAAAAAAATTGGTATTCTATACACAGGTGGTATATCTTGCAACACAGATAGGCTACTCCACTGACTAACACACTCTGCAATAGGCCAAAAAGGATTAGCTTTGCTAGATTCAGCCAAATGCTGTGAAAAAAACTTGCACAGCACTGGCACAGACCTGCCTGGCAAAAACTGATAGGAACTCATGTAACCTAGTCCTGAAAAGGACTCCAATTACAATTAGTCTTTACTCCCACAACCTATCTATTTAAGAGCACAGACCTGCTTGATAAAAGTCGTAGGAAATGCTGTAACCTAGTCCTTAAAAGGACTGCAATCACAACTATTCCCTACTCCCAAGCTATCTGTATATTTGTGCGAAAATTGGCTTGAAATTAACAAGGTATAGCGCACACAGCAACAGCGGTGCCGTCTAACACGCAGCTGCAGCAGTGAGAAAATGGTGGCGACGGGGAAAATGGCTTGGTCTTATAGGGCAAGGACATGTGACATACACTGCCAATGACACATGCCCTTGCTTGTGTGAAAAAAAGCACTTCGCTCCGTGTGTGCGCTGCTGATAGGCTGACAGATTGCACCTCCCCACTGTAAATGCGGGAAAGAGAAAAAAAAATGGAGATCTTCATTGTTCCTGCAGAGATCCATCCCCTGCCCCTCCCCCCACCCCGCTGTACACTCAAACTGCGTATTAACATTAATTTTCATCATTACTGAGAAAAAATCCAGTTATGATTTTGGTGCACGAACAGTTATCGAACATAACCTCGAACAGCCGAATTTTTCTCAAATTGTTCGTGTTCGCCGAATGGCTCGAACACCGCCCAAAACAGCTCGAATTTGAGATTGGCGAACAGTTCGAGTAGAACAACGCTCATCTCTAATGGAGAGGCGACTGCAGTACAAGAAGGTACAGGAGAGTGTGGAGAAGAGCCTGGCCCAGGTGAGAGAAAGGCAAGAAAGACTCTTCAACCAAAACGCCCCTGCTGGTCCCCTAGAACCTGGTGAGCAGGTCCTGAAGCGAAAGAGATGGCTACATAAGTTGGACGACCAGTGGGAAAGGGAACCCTACACCGTACTGCAGTCTGATCACGACAACTCGAAGGTGTGCGTGATCACCAAGGATGGAGGAGAAGCCACTAGTACCGTTTCCAGAGACCACCTAAAAAGGTGCCCCGAACAACTCCGTAGTGCAGAAGAGGATCAAAGTGACCTTGAACCCGCAGAGGACAAGGAAGAAATGATCAGCACCGTTCTCGGAGAGTTCCCTCAGTCCTGGACTCGAATAAACGATGCCATAGTGGTGCCCGTCCTGCATTTCCTGCAACCGGCTCAGCAACAACCTACACCAGAGCCGGAAGGTGAAGAAGAGCAAGCAGTTACAGAGGCAGAAGAGCCGGTACCAGCAGCCCAGGAGAATCAACCCTCTGCTGACAGTGAGCCTGCCATGCCTGAGTTGAGCCAAAGGACCCGTAGACAGCAGCCTGCCCTACCTGTACACCCAGCTGGTAGCTCTACCCCTAACGCTAGTGAAGAAAACCAGGTCGGTCCACCACCAGACAGTGGGTTACGCAGGTCAACCAGGAGCACAAGGGGGCAGATACCCGCTCGCTGGAGCATATAGGGTGCACTAAAACTGTAAATAACCCTGTTGCCAAGTGTTGAAATGTTTGCAAAGTTACATGCATGATTATTAATTGTGGATTTCAGTTTCTTACAGTTACCGTATGGACTCAAAGGTTATGGACTTTTAATAACCGGGACTTTGTATGGACTGCGTTCGGAGCCTGACCAAGGAATGAACTAAGACTGTAAAGGACTTAGGGCTAGGACAGACCCCCACCTGGTTAAGGCTCCCTGTTGTGTTGGTGAAATGGACACCCGGTCACAGACCACACTGTGACCTTAAGAACTCAACCTGTGCGTCGTTTGTCTACTAATGTTTTATGGTCATGCATATTATCTTTGTTTATTGTTTAGTCCCGGAGTACTAAATTTTACTAGGGGGGAATGTGTCACCCTGGCCTGGATGCCACAAATGTATAATAAAGCTGTGTCTGAGAGCAAGGGGGAGGTCCTCTAGTTAAGGGCCATTAGCATGCAATACCTCCTGTCCCAGGCCAGTAGAGGGAGCAGGCTGCCCCTATAAAAGCTGGAACTGGGGGCAGGGTTAGAGAGAACTGGACAACCTGTCTCTGGATTGAGAGGTGTCCCAGAGCAGGGACAGACAGTTGTGTTGCAGCCTAAGAGGACGTGTGGCAGTAGGAGAGCCACGAGCCAGGGACAAAAGGCGAAGTGAGTCTGTCCTGGCAGATAAAGAAACTAATCTACCAGACTTTGGTGTCTGAGGCTGTGAGGATTCCTCATCCTACAGCAGATAACCAGTCCGCAGGGGACTGTATGTTCCTTGTCCTAAGAAGCCCGGAGGCTCCGCCACAGCAGAAGGGACCAGCAGAGCCGTACCAGGCCGGGAGTAGCAAGGGACCCGAGTTGCAAGCCATACGGGCGAGAGGACACGGTGAGCTCAGGGACGTGGGCTGTTACATTACCAGAAGGGAAATAGCCAGAAGGAGCACAGAGAGCATGGTAGGCTGACACCCTCACCTTGACCAGGGCCAGCTTCCCACTTGCTCTCAGACATCCAGGCCCCCTCCTAGCCGGGCCTGTTTCTGGGTCGTTTTACCTGTTCTAATAAAGACCCTGAACTGTTTAAGAGGCCTCCGTTTCCTGGCTAACGCGGTCGGAATCATCCCCTCCATCATCCATCATACACTGCCCTGGGACCCTACTCTTCTCATGGGGAGTTGTACTATTCGGAGCTGCACATTTACATCTGCCCCAGAGGTCTGCATTGCAGCGGTGGTTAGCACTGACCGCAATCCACGGGTGGCGTAGTCGGACATTACTTAAAACTTATAAAGGAGTGCCACTGGTCTGACCACCCTGAGCCACGGACCGGGTTGCCACTACTACCCCCATCGTCTCCCTATTGCCTGTCTCAGAGTGCCCCACGGCCCAGTGGGCGAGTCAAATGTCCCTATTTTTACACTATATATTAAAAGTTACGTTTTAATAGTATCTCTCCATGCTGCTTCTATTATATATTCTGAGAGACTAGATCCCGACGACACTTGTTGGAGTCTAATAGCTATATATGAACTTTGGGGCCAAATCTTGACTGATGATAACACGTTCTTGTCTAATCAGTGCTTGGAGTTTATTACAATTTTTGTGCTTTTGTATGTCCCTCTGCTTTTTGAGAATTGACCACAGGTTCTCAATGGGACTGAGATCTGGGAAATTTCTTGACAATGGACCCAAAATTTCAATGTTTTGTTCATTAAGTCACTTAGTTATCACTTTTGCCTTGAGACATGGTATCCTTGATGCTGGAAAAAACATTGTTCATCACTGAATTGCTTCTGGATTGTTGGGAGAAGTTGCTCTTGGAGGATGTTTTCATACCATTCTTTATTCATGGCAGTGTTCTTAGGCAAAATTGAGAGTGAATCCACCCCCTTGGATGAAAAGCAAGGTTCTTCTATCTGATGAAACCACCTTCAGACTGTTTGGGACATCTTTAAAATGATTGTCTGGGAAAGAAAAGTTGAGTGCTATCCCGAGTCCTGTGTCACGCCAATAGTAAAGCATCCTGATACCCTTTATTAGGCTCATCTTCCTGGCATTGATGTAGCAACAGGAAAGCATGTATGGAGCGAGGACTTGAAACACTGGAGGCCACAGGCTGACAAGACTCAGGAAAGTACAAAACAAGTCAGGCAGATGTAGGACAGAAGCAGATAGAGGTGCACAGCAAAAAAAAGACAGGACTAAGAGTCCTGATACCAACACACAGGTGTGTGTCTTAGTGGACCTTAACTAGGCCTAGGCAGATGATATCATGGAGGTAAGTGGTGCTACTTGTAAAACCCAACATGTAACACATCAGAGAGCAGCAGCCATAGCGGAAGGTGATGAAGCCCTGGCGAGCCGAGGCAGACGCGTAACAGTATCCCACCCCCCACTTTTAGGGCCCCTCCCAGATGAATCATAATAGATAAAAGAGGATGCTTAGCATGAAATATTTTGAGCAGGATTGGAACAGCTATGCCCTTTTTAGGCACTCAGCATCTCTCCTCAGGGCCACAAGTCATTTCACAGTCCAGAACTTGGTTGATTTTATACTCTGTGATTGGATCAGAAGCAGACACAGGAACTGTTTTGACTGCAGAGGAGGACCTGTTGAGTGCCAGAAGATGACGTGCAGATAGCAAGTTGGAAAACAAAGAAGCAGAAGCAAGGACACACTCAAGTTCAGTTACATTTTTCCTTCGGTTCTCACCGGCTCTATGCTTGGAGTAAATATCTGTGAAGTCCCGATAGGAGTCAGAAAAATTTTAAAGCAGCGGATGCAGAGCAGAGTTTCTGAAAATGTGGTTGAGGCAGAATTTTGAAGCAGTTATGAAAACAAGATGATCACCACTGGGCGATCCGGTCTTATGACCAGTCAATGACTGAAGAGTGTAGCCATAGCCACGGAAGTCACAAAAGCTCCAGTGTATCAGAAAATAGCAAGACTAAAAATGAAATGCCCTCTACATGTAGTGCACCAATCTGAATAGTTACTTTCACTGTCCAGAATTGAATACAACCACCTGGAATTGTAAACACAGGGGAAATGTAAGAAACAGAGATTGGCATGAGTAATTTATCTTTAGTGGCGGAAAGCGTTAATCCTAGGACGAAACCTCGCTCTTCACCTAGGGTCTGAAGTTCACTCTGTTTGGCCTCCAGTTTGGAAAAATTTGTGCAATAATGATTCTGTTCACCGCAACACCAACAGAGTCCGCAAGTAAGGCGGCGAAATAATCTGTTCAGACCAATCTCCATGGGTTTCGGTTCGATTTTGAAGATTTTGAATATGTTTCAGGATGTGACATGGCAATCAAGCATTTTTTCTTTAGACTGTTCTTTAAAACGCAAGTCCACTTGGGTGGCAAGGGAAATCAAGTCATCAAGGGAGGATGGTGAATGTCTGCCAGTCTCTACCAGCGAAATTTTGCAAATTTTCCCACCTACAAAGAATAGAGAGGTCTGTAATTTTTACCATAAGTACACTTCACCTATGAGAGATAGGATCTAAAAATAAAAAAAACAGAAAATCACATTGTATGATTTTTAAATAAGTAAATTGCATTTTATTGCATGCATGAAATAAGTATTTGATCACCTACCAGCCCGCAAGAATTCTGGCTCTCACAGACCTGTTAGTTTTTCTTTAGGAAGCCTGTGGCGCCCCTGAGGGTTCAGTCGCCACAAGGGTACTGCACCTCAGATTGAGGTGTGGTATCACCTCTTCCAGGTAAGGATGGAGCATCTCACAGGACCCCACTTCACCATTCAACACTATACCACTCTTGTCCTAAAGGGGGCCTAAATGCACCAGGGTGCTGCCCCGGTCTGGGATAGAGGAGATGGGGGGAACCAAAGATAGGGGGAACCATGTAGTGGGTGAGGGTGGAGGACACACTTTTAGGAAACACTTATTGATTCATATTTAATCTACGGCCATCTTAGGTTCAAGGTCTTTGATTGAGGGTCTTCTGTCAGGGTCCAGCAAGAAGCTGTAGCTGGCGGAAAGTTCGCGGTCCTCGTACTCTGGCCTTGAGACGAGGAGCGGGTCAGAGTTAACCACTGTCTCTACCCGGTCAAGGTCCTGACCTAAGAAGGCCTTGGAGGGGAGCGGAGGAGATAGGCTCCACAGGCAAAAGGATCCCAGGGGAATACGGACGGAGCGGAGTCGCCACCTGTATTCTTTATTCTGGCCCAGTCAGAGGGATTCCTGCTGCAAGAGGGGTAACCGGCCCCCGATATCTGACTTTGTCACTTCAAGTCTCCGTCAGAAAAGCCCGAAGGCTTAGTGGATCCCAGGGGGATACGGACGGAGCGGATTCGCCACCTGTATCTCTTAAACTGCGTTTATCCTGTGGGACCCGGCCTTACACTACGTTCGTACCACACACAGTCAGGAGAAGACTCAGTGGGAGAACTTACCAAGGAGAGGAACACACACCAGAGGGGTATCGACAGGTGCTCCTGATCTACCTGGGAAGTGCTGAACCCCCTTCCCGGTGGCCGCAGTACGCCATGTGTAGCAGATAGAAGCATTGCGGCTGAAAGATCATCTGAAGTGAGTAAAGACCCGGATGACTTCATACACCGCCTCAGCTCATTATTTCCTGCGCGGCACTGCACCCACCATTCCTTCTCACACTGCCCTGAGGCCTGCTCCGCCTGTGGGAAGCCGTCCCATCTTAGCTGCTAGAACACCGGCCTCAGAGGACTGACGCAGCACTGGTGGCCATCACCAGGAACCGCAGGTGGCGTAGTCGAAATACCACTCATTCTTGAAAGCACAAAATATCTTTTTTTTTTTATGTGACAGCCCTGGGCACGGACCGGGTCTAGGCCACGACCGTATCCCTCCCATAACCCCTACACTGACCCGGCTCCGAGTAACCCCATAGCTCAGGGAGGGCTAGAGCGTCACACAAGCCCTCCTACTCTGGACTCATTACCTGCATTAATTGCACCTGTTTGAACTCGTTACCTGTATAAAAGACGGTATCAGCAAGGGTAAACAAGACAACTAATACTTAACTTTTAATAGACTGAGTTAAAAGAAATAAATATAAAATCTATATAGAGGAGACAACAACGGTCTGTACCCAAATAGTGATAGAGGTCAGAGACCTAAGACACCTATAGAATGAACAGGCAGTGATCAAGCGGAGGTGATATCGCTCCGAATAGAACACTTCACAGGAATTTAGTGGAGACAGTCATGCTTCCCTAGTAAGAGATTAGCATAGCTCTATGTGTGCTGCAGATTGAAAGTCCCCTGATGACTCTGGTTGGAAGAAACGCGTTGGGACTACAGGGAAAGCGCAGGGCTAAACAGTGCAGTGGCTAAATGTGGACTGCCCTTGTAAGGAGCAAGGGGTGCTAGAGCAGTATAGACCATACAGAGAGATATTAGGGGCAGATGACTTGCCCAGGGGGATATGGGGGACTCGGTACCCGGGCCTTGACGTTCTGTGGGATGTCACGGCAGTCAGCTCCCGGGCCCGTACCCTGGGGTCACTCTTTAAAAGGAGGTTTTGTTAACAGTTTTGTCTCGTGACGCCACCTGTGGCTCCCAGTAATGGGTACCAGCGCTGCTGCAGACCTCCAGAGGTGATGGGATGGCAGCTGGGATTTTTCTGCTCCCCACAGGCGGAGGTGGCCCGGTCAGGTCAACGGGAATGATGGACACGCACACAGGGGGTTCGCTATAGTACCTTTACTGGTATAGACGGCAGGTACGGACCAGGGTACTTGATAGGAAGGGTGCACGTCTGGACTCTCCCCAGTGAGCGGGTATAAGGCCTCCTGATCCTTTTCTTCCTCTCACTCTGAAGCTTCTGACCAGCCTGAAACTAGGTCTAGCTTCTGTACTGTTTCACTCTCTCACCTGTCTGTTTGTAGTAGAACTTTTCTCTGGTTACCACTATCCCTGAACGCTGGGGCCTTCGTGGTTCCTAGTTCTGTATAATGATGGTAGCTTCAGGTTGACCAGGGGTCTAGAATCCTCCTGGTATGCCGGTTGTTCCTACTGGGTGTAGAGGACCCTGTAGGCGCGGACGCGGTGTCCGGCTTGTGTCCTGGGGTGAGCTTCAGATGCTCCTCTGCCCCCTTAACTCCTCTCTCCTTGCCTCGGCCACACTCGGGGCCCTCAACACTGCAGCTCTCATGCTGCTTCTTCACTGGTCTCCGTGCCAGTACACTCTCTGCCTACCTAGCTCCACCCTCCAGTATATATATCCCTAACAGGCTCCCTCTGGTGGCAACATAAGCAGCATGAGGGACCCATCTGAAAACCCTCAACGTAGGCCCTGGGCATGGCTACAGGGCATAAGTGATCCAGGTGTTGGACCACGTCTTCGGCCACGCCAAATGGGTTTTTGTTCAGTGGTCTTTGGACATAAAACCAATAGAGGGCACTTTAATAAGTGCAACTATTTACAAGGGACAGTTCTTATTATTCACCGTCCATAACCTAAAAGTCTTTATACCCTCACAGGTAACTAAAGGCACACATATATTTTCCAGTTCACACAATAAATAACAGTAGACAATACCCAACTGGGTAACTATTTACACTGTAGGCATTTTGTATTTTATTCCCTATACCTGGTAGGGATTTGGCCTTGTGTGCTGCGTGTGGATCTACGTAGCACTGGGGTGATACTGGTGTCTGTGAATGCACTATCCGCTAACCTATCAGGTCTACGTGCGGGTAAGTTATAGAACTGCCTCAACATCTCTATAGGACTGGCAAGTGCACTGTTTGCTGGACCCTCAGGCTCTGCTTTAACTGGTGATTCTTCCCTTACTAGGGACTCTTCCTGTTCCTGAGCAGGTTCTTCCAGAGCGCTCACAGGTTCTTCTTGTGGTGGAGGTTCTTCTGGTGGCTGACAGAAGTGTATCACTGGTATGATAACTGCTCCATCGAGTTGAGGCCAGTCCGCGGGGAAGTCTTCTAGAACTGTGTGAACTACATCTTCCTTGGGTTTTTCCGGTATTATAAGAGGTACTTCTTCCTCCTGTGTCTTCAGTAGACCTGGGCACAATTTCAGGTGGTCTCTTGAGACTGTTGTGGTTGTTCTACCTCCATCCTTGCTGATCAGGAAGGTTTTGGTGTTGTCAAATCTGGAATTTAACACTGTGTAGGGCTCTCTTTCCCACTGGTCATCGAGCTTGTGACCTCTTCTTTTCCGCTTTAGCACTATTTCTCCTGGTGCCAAGGGTTCTGCTGGAGCATGCTTGTTATACTGGCCTTCTTGTCTTTCCCTGACTTTGTTTAGGCTGTCCTCAACACAGGCCTGTACTTTCCTGTACTGCTCTTGTCGATTTGTGTCCCAGTCTTCAGTGGACATATCTGCAGCAGATTCTACCACTCCGAGCTCCAGGTCCATGGGCAATTTTCCAGGTCTTGCTCTCATGAGGTACGCTGGGGTACAATTAGTAGAACTCACAGGTATGTGGCTATACAGGTCCACCAGGTCAGGTAGTATGTCTGGCCACTGGTTCCTCTCTTCCAAAGGTAGGTTTTTAACAGGTCAATGACGATGTTATTCATTTTCTCGCACATACCATTGGTTTGAGGATGACACGATGTAGTCCGGATCTTCTTGCATCCGTACAGGTGACAGAATTCTTTAAACAGCTCAGCTTCAAAGGCAGGGCCTTGATCTGTTAGCACCTTGTCCAGGTATCCATGGGGCCTGCAGAAGTAGGCTTGGAACATTCTTGCTGCAGTTTCTGCTGTCAGATCCTTGACAGGGGCTACCACCAGGAACTGGGAATAGTGATCCACCATAGTCAGGGCATAGGAATAGCCTGATCTGCTGGACGACAGTTTGACGTGATCCAGAGCGACAATCTCCAGGGATTGGGTTGTTTTGATGGACTGCAAGGGTGCTTTCTGACTTCCGTAGTCTTTCCTTCTGAGGCTACAGGGCCCACAATTTCAGCACCACCTTTCTATGGAACTCCGCATTCCAACCCAATAGAACCGGTCCTTCAGCAGGGTTTCCAGCTTCTTCCAGCCAAAGTGACCTGCTTGGTCATGGTAGGCCTCTAGCACCATCTGGATATCCGTCCTGGGTACTACAATCTGCCACACCATTTCATGGGTTGTAGGGTTGACATACCTCCTGCACAGCTTCTCTCTGTAGATGAACAGCCGGCTTCTCTAATTCCACAGGTGTTTGGCTTGTGGAGGAGCATCCTTCTCCAGGTGAGAACCTTCTTGGGTTATCAGTCCTTTCATGAGGCTGACAACCAGGTCACTGTCCTGGGTCTCCTTCCAGCTGTGATGAGGTAAAGGGTTTAGCGTCTTACCATGACGTCTTCTGGAGGTGTGTTGCTCGTGGACCATTCCATTTCTGTGGAAAGCAGGTAGTTCAATTTCTTCTAGGTCATCCACTTCATCCTCGGTGTCCGACTGGTGGGGCATTCTTGACAGAGCATCAGCATTGGTGTTCTTGTGACTTGACCGGTACTTGATTGTGAACTGGTAATTTGACAATCTGGCCACCCAATGCTGTTCCATGGCCCCCAACCTGGCTGTCTCCAGGTGTGTCAAGGGGTTATTGTCGGTAAAGGCTGTAAATTTAGTTGAGGCTAAGTAATGTTTGAATCTTTCGGTGATAGCCCAGACCAAGGCCAGGAACTCCAGCTTAAAGGAACTGTAATTCACCCCAGTTCCTCTCAGTAGGGCGAAGCTTCCTACTGGCATAGGCGATCACCTTTTCTCTGCCGTTTTGCTTCTGGGACAACACAGCTCCCAGTCCCTCATTGCTGGCATCTGTGTATAACAGGAAAGGTTGGCTGTAGTCAGGGTAAGCCAGGATTTACTCACAGGTTAGAGCTCCCTTCATCAATGCAAAGGACTCAGTCTGTTCTTTGCCCCACTGGAAAGGGGGACTTTTACCTCTTTTGGGCTGTCCTACCAGAAGATCTTGTAAAGGTGCTGCCTTTTTGGTGTAGTCCTTAATGAACCTCCTGTAGTACCCGATCAGTCCCAGAAATTGACGTACTCCTTTGACGTTCCTTTGTTCAGGCCACTTCTTGATGGCAGTGACCTTCTCAGGGTCTGGTGCTACCCTCTCTGAGCTGACTACGTGTCCCATGTACTGAACCTTCCGTTTGAGCAGGTGGCACTTGGAAGGTTTTAGTTTCATCCCGTACCGGGACAATGCCTCAAATACCTCCGCCAGGTGCTTTAGATGGTCTTCATGCGTCCTCGAGTACACGATAACGTCATCCAGGTATAGCGGCACCGTCTCAAAGTTCCAGTGTCTCAAGCAACACTCCATCAACCTCTAGAACATTCCGGGTGCGTTGCAGAGTCCAAACGGCATGCTGTTGAATTCGCATAATCCCATTGGGGTGGTGAAGGCTGTCTTCTCCCGGTCTTCCTCAGCAACAGAGACTTGCCAGTACCCGCTAGTGAGATCCAATGTGGAGAAATAATTTGCAGATTTTAGTGCAGCCAGGGATTCCTCTATACGGGGCAAAGGGTATGCATCTTTATGTGTTATTCGATTAATTTGTCTATAATCTACACACATCCTCATGCTACCGTCCTTCTTTCTGACCAGGACTAGGGGAACTGCCCAGGGGCTACAGCTATCCCTTACTACCCCTGCCTTTTTCATGTCATGCAACATTTCTTTTGCTTTTTGGTAGTGTGCGGGTGGTATGGGCCTGTAACGCTCCTTAATGGGTGGATGGTTACTTGTGGGTATGTGGTGTTATACCCCTTTGACCCTTCCAAAATCAAGTGGGTGTTTACTAAACACCTGTTCATATTCCTGAACCACTCAGTAAACACCGTGTTTTTGATGGGCAGGAGTGGCGTCAGTTCCTACATGGAGCTGTTGACACCATTCCTCCAGCTGGGTTTCGGATTCATTGTCTGCCACCGTATCTGGTAGCGTCAAGGATTCCACGGTGTGTATAGCATTATTATTCACAGTATACAGTCTGGCAACAGTGGCGTATCTTGGCAATTTGACTTCCTCCTCCCCACAATTTAGGAGGCGTACGGGTACCCTCCCATTTCGCACATCAACTACCCCTCTAGCAGTCAGGAGTGTAGGTCTGTGCTCTGAGTTTACGGGCTCTACTATCGCCTGGTAGTTCTCTCCCTTGAGACCTATTGCTGCCTTACACCAAATCAGCATTTCACTCATTGGGGGAATCACAATGGGTATCGGGTCTGTCACCCGTACATTACCAATCTCACCACCTGTTAACTTTACCTGTTGCTGGTACAGGAGGGCTCGCTCTGTCTCTGGAGCACCTTCCTCTGCCCCGGTTTGGCAGTGTCAGCAATCTGTTGGAGTAAAAACAACACTTCTCCCAAACAGTTACCAACAACATTTGTGCCAAGTATCATATATGGGTTCGTATCACCAGGGTTAGACTCTATTACAATCAGTCCTTGGTCCTTTAGTTCTACTCTCCCCACCTTCACTGTCACATCCTTGACCCCGACTAGGTTCAGAGGAAGGCCATTGGAGACATACACAGAGAGGTTTGGGGCCGGCGGGTGGAGTTCATCTATGGACCAGTACCTTTTGTAAAGGACATCAGGTATGATGGTTACCTGTGACCCGATGTCTAGTAGTGCAGGTGTTGCTATGCCGTCCAGCACGATGGATAGGAAAGGCCTTCCTCCTACAAACCGGTCGTACCAGCTCGATGGGCCTGGTTGATCTACTCCTGGGTGTCGGCCCCTTGGCCCTAGAGTTTGCCTGTTTAAAGGACAGATCCGTGTTGTGTGGCCTGCCTTGTGGCAATGGTAGCAGATGAGTTCTCCTGGAGGGCGACTTCGGTCGTTGGGCCTCCCACGGGGTGACGTTGTCCTCCTTCTTCTCCTCATCCAGGGGACATCCTCAGGGCTGTCGGCGAGTAGGTTCCTTCCTTCCGGCTCGGGCTCCGTCTGTAGCTGCAGGGCGCTCAGGACAGTGGCCAGGGTTTTACTTAGCTGACACACTTCAGAGCGCAGGCTGTCCAGCTCGCTAGAGGACGCTGCTTGCACTTTTGCCTCAGCCGCTAATGAAGGGGCTGTGAGTGCTGTGGGCATTGGGGTGGCCCCACCCTGGTAACACTGGATAGCAGTATCTGATGTTTCCAGTGGCTGAAGGCCCTTAATAGCCATGTCCTTTAGGGCACCACCGTACAGTCCTGCTCTGCATTTTGTCCTCATCATGTATGCTGGCTGGACTAACCTGTTTCAGGGCCCGCAGGGCCTCTTGTAAATGCCAGGCATAGTCCCGGATACTGTCCTCAGGTTTCTGGATACAGTGGTAGAACCTCATCCGAAGATCTGTCTCAGTGCGGTTTTCAAAGACAGTTTGCAGTCTCTTAAATATAATAGATACTGATTCCTGGTCTGCGGCTGGCCAGGTTTCAACCTCCCGCTCTGCAGCACCAGTCAATTGTCCCAGCACAACAGCGGCTCTCTGTTTACCAGTCATTGAGTACATGTCCAATACACCGCATATTTTTTTCTTGAACCCAGACAGGGTGTCTGGTTTGCCGTCATACTGGGGAAGCCATTTCACTCTGGGGACGTACGGCAGGGCCATGGGTATCATTGGAGTCACGACGCCTGCTGGTGGGGCGGGCGCTCCCGCCTGAGTGGCGCCGGGCGTGAGTTGAACATCGGGAGCATTAACCGGTGCTCCGGCGTTTTGCTGGTCGTCGGCCATGGTTGCGCCCCCCTAGTAAACCGTAGCCTACCTTCTTTGCTTTTATTGGGTAGGCCGCAGCTCCACAGACGACGGACTCCTTCCAGGACCTGACGCTTCCTGGTGCTGCGTCAGGGCGCGAGGCGGGGCTTGAGCTTCGCGCGCTACTAACGGTCACGCCTCTCTGGTTCCCGCTGTTATGCCCCTCTTCTTCCCGCGCGGCGACGCGGTAATGGCGGCTATGTTCACCACAGTTAAAACACAGTTCAAATACGGCACACAGTACCCGGTGGCAACGGGCACGGAATCCTGTTCGTGACGCCAGGAAGAGTATGACTCGCCCAGGGGGATATGGGGGACTCGACACCCAGGCCTTGACGTTCTGTGGGATGTCACGGCAGTCGGCTCCCGGGCCCGTACCCTGGGGTCAAAGGGGGTTTTGTTAACAGTTTTGTCGCCACCTGTGGCTCCCGGTAATGGGTACCAGTGCTGCTGCAGACCTCCGGGGGTGATGGGATGGCAGCTGGGATATTTCTGCTCCCCACAGGTGGAGCGGGCCCCCGGGGCAGGGTCGATGGAAGTGATGCAGGTGAGAGGTGGCCCGGTCGGGTCAGGGGGAATGACGGACACGCACACAGGGGGTTCGCTTCAGTACCTTTACTGGTGTAGATGGCAGGTACGGTCCAGAGTACTTGATAGGAAGGGTGCACTTCTGGACTCTCCCCAGTGAGCGGGTATAAGGCCTCCTAATCCTTTTCTTCCTCTCACTCTGAAGCTTCTGACCAGCCTGAAACTAGCTTCTGTACTGCTTCACTCTCTCACCTGTCTGCTTGTAGTAGAACTTTTCTCTGGTTACCACTATCCCTGGATGCTGGGGCCTTCGTGGTTCCTAGTTCTGTATAATGATGGTAGCTTCAGGTTGACCAGGGGTCTAGAATCCTCCTGGGATGCCAGTTGTTCCTACTGGATGTAGAGGACCCTGTAGGCAAGGACGCGGTGTCGGGCTTGTGTCCTGGGGTGAGCTTCAGATGCTCCTCTACCCCCTTAACTCCTCTCTCCTCTCTCCTTGCCTCGGCCACACTCGGGGTCCTCAACACAGCAGCTCTCGTGCTGATTCTTCACTGGTCTCCGTGCCAGTACACTCTCTGCCTACCTAACTCCAGTATATATATCCCTAACAGGCTCCCTCTGGTGGTATGAGGTGGAAGGGTGGAGGTGTCTGTTATGTAATGAGGGCCTCTTGTGGAGAAGTCCGTCCATGCACCCTTTTGGGTCCTGTGGTACCTGTGGTAGCAGGGTGCCACACTGACATATACGCCTCTCCTCTGGACTCTTACTTGCCTTCCCTCCCTGGAGAACCTACCTGTCCCCGTAGATGGTTGTAAACTAACGGGTGAGACGTTCCATTTCCTTAGTTTACATGCACTGCTATCTTTTATACAATTTTTTGGTGTACTCTAGATATATGTATATGAAGACATTTGATGGTTATTTCACCTGCTGCTAGATTACACTTATTTATGTGATTTCCTCTTGTCCATTAAGTTTTGGCCCGGACACTGTTGACAGGCAGTGTTCTGTTCAGAGCGGTTTCACCACCGTTTGATCACTGCCTGATCATTCTATGGGTGACCTAAGTCTCTGACCTCTATCACTATTTGGGTACAGACCATTGTTGTCTCCTCTATACTGATTTTATATTTATTTCTTTTAACTCAGTCTATTAAAAGTTAAGTATTTATTGTCTTGTTTACCCTTGCTGTTACCATTTTCTGACTGGGTATTCATTGTGTCTGACATAAAATCAGTCCTTTTTGCAGCTATTCTGTATAAAAGACACCTATCCACACACTCAATCAATCACACTCCAACCTCTCCACCATGGTCAAGACTGTATGGAGGAGTGGGACAAAATCCCTGCTGCAGTGTGTGCAAACTTGGTCAAGAACTACAGGAAACATATGACCTCTGTAATTGCAAACAAAGGTTTCTGTACCAAATATTAAGTTCTGTTTTTCTATTGTATCAAATACTTATTTCATACAATAAAATGCAAATTAATCATGGGAAAAATTATATAATGTGATTTTCTGGATTTTTTTTAAGCTTCTGTCTCTCACAGTTGAAGTGTATCTGCGATAAAAATTACAGACCTCTCCATTCTTTGTAGGTGGGAAAACTTGCAAAATCGGCAGTATATCAAATATTTTTTTCTCCACTGTAGGGTGTGGAACTGGATGGCATAATGTCTTCCAGAGGTAGTCCCTTGTCTGAGCCAGAGTATGGAATCAGTGGTGGAGTGGACACAACCTGATTCTTCAAAGTTTTTATGGAAGGCAGAGAGGAAAGATGGTAGGGAATACATCATAGTGTTATGATAGGCTACAAGCACTAAGGAAAGACAGGAGATCTGTCCCTACAATAGAACTAAGCTAGATCCCTACGATGTAACGGGGAATCTGATCCTGCGATCAGACCCGCTAAAGTCCTCAGCTAGTCTGAACGAAGACCTATAGATGTGAGGGAGGGATCCCTACAAGAACTTGGGACTGGGAAAAATATGGACACCTCCTAGCAGAAATTGTAGCAGTAAAAAGACAAACACACAACATAGAACATAAAGGTCAAAAGACCTAGCTAAACTGACTGAGAAAGGTTACAAAGCACCTGGCTAGCTTAAGAGTAGAAATTGCAATGAAGTCCAGCATGGCCAGAAGGGCAGAGCAGGATTAAATAGGCAAAAAGGTCATGTGACCAGCAAAATAGAAAAAACCTAACAGGAGAGTTCTAACACATAGCGTCATCCTGCTCCCACAATGGTGCAAGCCCACACCAGGGTAGCTCCAGACAACTTCTCCCAAGGATCCAGTAGCAATTTAGTGATGAACAAAGCTTTTTCCAGCATGATGGAGCACCAGGTCACAAGGCAAAAGTGATAACTAAGTAGCTTGGTGAACAAAATATTGAAATTTTGCATCCATGGCCATGAAATTCCCCAGATCTCAATCCCATTGAGAACCTGTATAATCCTCAAAAACCAGTGGGACAAAGAAAAACACAGAAACTGAGATAAACTCCAAACACTGCTTAGACTAGAACGGGTTGCCATTAGTGATGAGCGAGCATGCTCGTTACTCGAGATTTACGAGCATGCTCGGGTGTTTTCCGAGTATCTTCAGCGTGCTTGGGTGTAATGTTTGAGTCACTCTGTGTGCATGATTTGCGACTGTTTATTAGGCATTCCTCACATGTATTAAAACTGTCAGTCGCAAATCATTCACATGGAGTGACTCAAACATAACACCCGAGCATGCTGAAGATCCTCGGCGAGCACCCGAGCATGCTTGCCGAAAGGGTTAACAGAACATACTCGCTAATCACTAGTTGCTATCAGTCAGGATTTGGCCCATAAACTGATATCCAGCATGCCAAGGTTAAGGGCAGAAGTCATGAAAAATAAGGGTTAATATTGTAATATTGAGTCTTTGTATAAAATTGATGTATTTGTCAATAAAAGTATAAAAACTTGTGAAATGCTTAGAATTTAAGAAAACTGTAGGATTCTTTGGATCGGTCAAAAGAAAAGTTCCTGGGACATAACTCAAAATGAACAGTGCATTGATTTAAAAAGCCCCGGCAGGCCTTAATGTCACCATCAAAATATGCAGGAGTGGGCAAATGTGGAAATGTTTCTCAAGCTGAATGTTGCAAGTGCAAATTAGGCTGTTGCAGGAGTTGAGGAGCCGGTAGTTAAGCTGTAGGTGTCCGAGACAGTTCTTCTATACGGGCCATGAGATCCTGCACAGTCTGGACAAACTCCTGTTGACTTACAGCAAGTTGCAAAACCAGTGCAGACAATTCCTCAATATCCAACATCTACGGTGTTGCTGCTGCACCTTTTGGGATCCATGGTCTTGATATTCTGTTAGGCTCACCTTGTGAAGTAGATCTGTTAAGCCCCAGGTCCAGGTGGGCACACGGATCAATGGCATTGATGAAGTACCAGGAAGGCAAGTGTGGTGCTAGGACTTGGAACCCTGGAGGCGACAAGCAGACAAGAGGCAGGAAAGTCCAAAACAAAGCAGGCATATGCAGGCCAGGAGCAGATATAGGTGCACAACAAAACAAAGAAGACTAAGCATCTTAATACCAAGACACATGTGTGTGTCTTAGTGGGCCTTAAATAGGATATTTTTCATCCAAAGGAGTAGGCTAAGATCACAGCCACAAATAAAGAGTGGTATCTAAAGATTCTCTAAGATCAATTTCTCCCAATGATTCAGGAGCAATTTAGTGATGAACAATGCTTTTTTCCAGCATGATGGAGCACCAATGGCGCTCATGGCATGGAATCCCGTGCACCAATCCTTCAGAACTGTCCTCTTTTGGGGCATCTCTCCACTATATTGCCAAGTACCCCAAAGTAAAAATATCCAAGGCACCAGATAGTCTTATATCCAAGGCACTCCTCAAGGTACTCCGAGTCATCAATAGTCCAAGGCACTCCTCAATAGTCTTCTGAATTAGTTATACACATCAAAATAACGCGACATTTCGGACACAGATGACTTTTATCAAGTCATATCAAAAGAGAGATTACACTTGAATAGAGCTGATGGAGTCACTGTGCACACAGTATAGCTTTCATCCTGGCAGTTTTCCATCGGAGCTCTGTTGGGTTTGCCATTGGAATACAGCTTTTTATGGATTCTAACAGAAGCCCCCACATAGTGTTCCGCATAGAGCACTGTTTTGGTGTGAACTTATCCTTAAATATATTAAATGCCTTTATTATGAGCAGCAAGAGAAAAGAAGAAGGCAGGAAATGTGCTCATCAGCTTTCAGTAAAATAAGGTTAGCAAGTACAAGCTAGTTATTATGAATGGGCCATTATCAGTGTGACTCACCTATTATCCCACAAGATGCCAATTCTGGAAACAATGTGATATATTGTACTGCCCGAGATGCACAATCAGGATAAAATAACTACATGGTGGGATTATGAGGAGATTATTTTTAGAATCAGTACTCATGGCACTCTGATCATTTGTTGAGAAAAGTGTCCCGATTATAGAAATACAAGGCAAATAAGGGGGAGAACAATGCAAATGGGACCAGGGTTAGGTGTGCATGTGCACTGGCACAAGGTTCACTAAAGAGGTGTCCTTTCGGTATAGGTACCTGGACCAGGCAAACATGTTCCCACACTTGACAGCCATGGGGATTCCGCTTGCTTATTTATTGGGCAATGGATATAAGGCAACTGTTTGACAATTTATTTAGCCCCTAGGTATCTGTATTATTTGAGTACTGTATGATACATCATATGGTGTGGGGGTCAATAGAAGGTACAGTACTGGACACCAACCAATCTAGGCCAGTCTTGAATGCAAAGATCAGAGGTGAGGTAGCACAGAGACCTTTTTTTTTAAAGCAATAGAATAGAAAGAGTGAGAAAATGGTAAGAGGAGGCGATTGGAATCGTAAATTGCAAAATATTGAAGCATTTTGCAAAAAATCAAGTGAATACTCATCATGGGATGAACTTGAGCATGGGTTTGATGTATATTTATTAATTCTGGAATAACATGCGCATGGTGCTCAAAGCTCGGGCCGAGCTCACTGTGATACTCGGGTGCTCGACCTGAGCAACGAGCCCAATGTTAGTCTATGGGAGACCCGAACATTTTTGCGGCGGCACCCCCGGCAGTCTGTAGAAAGCCTAAAAAGTGCCCAAAACGATAGTGACAGTGCTCAAATGACATGGGGACAGCATGGGGATCGCCCCTGGAAGCATTTCTGACCCCCAGGTCACTGCTGTCAACAAAGTGGTCAGAGGTATTAAGCCACTTTTATAGGCTCACAATAAAACGTTCAAAAACGAAAGTGAAAGTGCTTTCCTGTGAAATATGTTAACCCCTTAACGACCATGGGTCTTTCTGTTTTTGTGTTTTCCTTTTTTGCTCCCCTTCTTCCCAGAGCCAGAAGTTTTTTAATTTTCGTTCAATATGGCCATGTGAGGGCTTATTTTTTGCGGGACGAGTTGTACTTTTAAACACCATCACTGGTTTTACCATATCGTGTGCTGGAAAATGGGAAAAAAATTCCAAGTGCAGTGAAACTGCAAAAAAAATGCAATTCCACAGTTGTTTTTTGGGTCCTTTTTTTACCACGTTCACAGATTGCTAAAACTGACCTGCCATTATTATTTTCCAGGTCGTTACGAGTTCATAGACACCAAACATGTATAGGTTCTTTTTTATTTAAGTGGTGAAAAAAAAATCCAAAGCTTGCTAAAAAAAACAAAAAAAATGGCGCCATTTTCCGAGACCCTTAGCTTCTCCATTTTTCGGGATCTGGGGCCAGGTGAGTGCTTATTTTTTGCGTGCCGGGCTGACGTTTTTATTGATTCCATTTTGGGGTAGATCCGATGTTTTGATCGCCCGTTATTGCATTTTATTGCAAAGTTGTAGCGACCAAAAAAACTTAATTCTGGCGTTTAAAATTTTTTTCTCGTTACGCCGTTTACTGATTGTATTAATTCTTCTTTTATATTGATAGATCGGGCGATTCTGAACGCGGCGATACCAAATATGTGTATGTGTTTTTTTTTTTATATATATATATTTTATTTTGAATGGGGCGAAAGGGGGGTGACTTAAACTTTTATATATTTTTTATTTTTTTTATTTTTTTAAAACTTTTTTTTTACACTTTCTGCTTGCTTCTATAGTCTCCAGAGGAGACTAGAAGCAGCAGTTGTCTGATTGCTTCTACTGCATACAAGCGATGAGCAGATCGCTTGTATGCAGGAGAAATGCTCACTTCTTATGAGCGCTGACCACTAGGTGCCGCTCATAGCAATTGAGACATGACAACCACAGGCGTCTGCTGCAGACCCTGAGTTGTCATGCCCACCCATTGGTGACCCGCGATCATGTGAAGTGGTCACTGATGGGCGGGGCTTAGGACTCCCGGAAGCGCGAGTTAAATGCCACTGTCAGAGATTTAACATGTTAACAGCCGCGGGTGGATTGCGATTCCAATAATCAGCTGACATGTGCTCGCTTCAGTGCGGGCTCACCGCCGGAGCCCCCGCTGAACCGGCCTTCCCGACCTGGTGCGTACTATTACTGACCAGGTCGGAAAGGGGTTAAGGAACATCCTTTCCAGGGTAAAGACTTGTGTATAAGGTAAAATAAATAACCAAAAACAAAAATACTCCTCCACACCTTGGACTATGTTCACAAGTAGCATTTTTTATGCGTTTTTGCACGTTTGTATTGCTTTCAACCGTGACAAATGCATTCACCGGGAAATGTCATTTTAACATTTTACAACCTTATCTGGCCATGTGCTGTGTGACACATGCATACAGTGCTAAAAAGACATGGGAACAGCATGGGGAAGACCCCTGGAAGCATCTCTGACACCCAGGTCACTGCCTAAAAGTGTGCCCATCAGAAGTGATCCTTGCCGCATCAGAAGATGCAGACTTGCAACTATCCCCGTGCAAGTCCTTGTCCCAGGGCAGTGTTCAATTGTACCTCCCCCATTCCTTGCAATGCAAGCGAAAATATGCAGCCAACCACCCACCCACCCGCAGGCTGCAATACCATACTGCTAGCTTTCACTTGAAATGGGGCCTTTTAGTTTGGAGGAGGCCGAAGCTGGCCACTACCTCATGGCCGCTTCGGCAGCGAGGTATCCATACTCTGTCCCCAGCCGCCCGGCGGCCGGGTGTCCACGCTCGGTCCCCAGCTGCCAGGTGGCGGCCAGGTGTCCATACTCGGTCCCCAGCCGCCCTGATTTCTCCTGTCACCTTCCCCCACACTTTTCTTAGCCTGGCCTGCTTTAGGGCAGCATTGGACGAGCCCACCAGAGAACCAGACTCCTCCGGTGGGCCCTGGCTTCTCCATCAGGGGAGTTGAGAGTGCCTAGGTGAGGAGCATGATGATGATGATAGAAGTTAGCATCTGCTTTGTTTTCTTGGAATGCAAGCGCATGTATGTAGTAGCGGCTAGGCCTGAGGTGGTCCGCGTTTTGGCGCATATCCTACCTCCTCCGAGGATTGCTGGATGTTTTCCTGCTACTATCCCAGTTCTATGACTCCCGTTAAAACAAAGCTTCAGGTGATAAATGATGGATGAGGTGGTGGCAAAGGAGAAAGAGCAGGAGGAACAGGGACCATTCACATCAATATCAGGTCAGTCAACCAGATATGTCTTGTAGGATATGTTTCTGTAACAAAAGGAGCGGTTCGGCTACATAGTTATAGGGCATACAGTGAGTGCAATGCCTGCCAAAAATTTCGAGCCACTCCAATGCCCCTTGGAAATGACATGGAGGTCAGAGGGCGTTAACTAAACCTTTTTTTCGATTTATAGCAACTGGGTCTCCCGTGCACTGTTGGCCTAAGCAGTGAATGGAAGGCTTTCCAAAAATTATGAGGAACTGCAATGCCCCTTACAAGAGCCATGTGTGGCACCCCAGGGGTCTGGTCACCACAGTAATAGAGATATTACGTCGGAGAGCAAGTGGGAGGTTTCCTGGTCAGGATCCCTTAAACATGCAACATCCTCCTGCCCCAGTCCTCGGAGGGGAGAATTCTGCCCTTATAAACTGGATCTGGGGTGGGGTTGAGTGAGTCAGAGAACAGTCAGAGTCAGAGTAAGAGCAAGGGAAAGTAACAGCAAGGAGCTCTGTAGGAGCTAGGAGCTAAAGACCAGGGGCTGGAAGCTGAGCAGAGCTCGCCCTGGCAGAAGACAATAGGAACCGGACACAGGAGTCCGAAGCTGTGAGGACTTATATATCCAGCAGCAGAACCAGCCGTCAGGGGATTTCAGGTCCTCTGGCCATAGAAGCCCGGAGGCTCAGTCACAAGCAAGGGACCAGCACCGCTGTCGTGGAGCGGAAGCTAACAGAAGGCCCCAAGTCACCAGCCATACGGGTGAGCACTACACGGTACACTCAGGGACGTGGGCTACTTCTACCCGCTTACAGCAAGGTAGCCAGGAAGAGTGCAGACAGACGGGGAGGCCTACAACTCCACCTGGCCAGGGGACTCCTGCTTGCTCACAGACTGACCAGGCCTCTTATGCTAGCCAGTACTCCCGGGAGGGTCTACCTTATAATCATCAGTAAAGACCCTGACCTGCACTGCAAATACTCTGAGTCTTTCCTGCTGCGCTCGTGCACCATCACCCCCATCATCCACACTCACTGCCCTGAGGCTATACTCCTCCCGAGGGGAGTTATCCCATTCTATGCTGCGCACACAACACCAGCCTCAGCGGTCTGCCTCGCAGCGGTGGTACTCCCTGACCGCAATCCACGGGTGGCGCAGTCGGACAATTAACCTCAAAACCTAAGAAAGACTGCCACTGGTTTGACCAGCCTGAGCCACGGGACCGGGTCACCGCCACGGAGACTACAGACCCCAGAGACCCGGCACCGAGTATCCCACACACGTGTACACACGGCCCAGGGGGCGCGTCACATGCAGTACAGCATATTACAAACATAAGTCCCATTATTGGGGAGTGGGTCTCCCATAGTATTTGCTTATGCTTTCCCAGCAAAAGCTGCCAAAAATTAGGACGGAGCAACTTGCAATGCCCCTTACAAGAGCCATGCAGTACAGCATATTACAAACATAAGTCCCATTATTGGGGAGTAGGTGTCCCATGGTATTTGCTTATGCTTTCCCAGCAAAAGCTGCCAAAAATTAGGACGGAGCAACTTGCAATGCCCCTTACAAGAGCCATGCAGTACAGCATATTACAAACATAAGTCCCATTATTGGGGAGTGGGTGTCCCATAGTATTTGCTTATGCCTTGCAAGCAAAAGCTGCCAAAAATTAGGACGGAGCAACTTGCAATGCCCCTTACAAGAGCCATGCAGTACAGCATATTACAAACATAAGTCCCATTATTGGGGAGTGGGTGTCCCATAGTATTTGCTTATGCCTTGCAAGCAAAAGCTGCCAAAAATTAGGACGGAGCAACTTGCAATGTCCCTTACAAGAGCCATGCAGTACAGCATACTACAAACATAAGTCCCATTATTGGGGAGTGGGTGTCCCATGGTATTTGCTTATGCTTTCCCAGCAAAAGCTGCCAAAAATTAGGACGGAGGAACTTGCAATGCTGGCACCCTGGTGGTATAGTGGTGGTGGAGGCTGAGGATAAGGAGAAGAAGATTAAACAGCCGAAACGAGGAAGCGTATACCCATGTGTGGGTGTGAAGCGGTGCATGTGAATACACCTCCTGAAATAACACAGTGGATTTGACTTTATGTTACTCTGCTGTCATTTGGTGGTGATGAGAAGTCTGGCCCAATCCAGCCCTTGTTCATTTTGATAAGGGTCAGCTTGTCAGCATTGTCAGTTGACAGGCGATTGCGCTTATCAATTATAATTCCCCCAGCGGCACTAAAAACACGCTCCGATAACACGCTAGCGGCAGGGCAGGCCAGGACCTCCAAGGCGTACAGAGCGAGTTCATTCCAAGTGTCCAGCTTGGATACCCAATAATTAAAAGGCACAGAGGAATCACGGTGGACGCTGGTACGATCGGCAAGGTACTCCCTCACCATCTTTTGAAACTTTCCACTCCTTGTGAGAGTACCCCTCGCCTCAGGGCCTGTAAGCTGGGCGGGTGTCAGAAAATTGTCCCAGAACGTTGACAGTGTTCCCCTGCCTCTGCTGGATTGGAGTTGCATCTCTCTCGCCTGTACGCCTTGGTTGGGCAACGAACTGTGACCTCTGCCGCTAGCGTGTTCAGATGGGAATTTTTTTAAGAGTTCTGCAGCAAGGGCCTTCTGGTATTGCCCCATTTTTGTAGACCTCTCCATCTCAGGAATAAGAGAGTGAAAGTTCTCCTTGTAGCGGGGGTCTACAAGTGTCACCAACCAGTAATGACTGTCACCCAACATTTTGACAACGCGAGGGTCACGGTTAAGGCAGCGTAACATAAAGTCAGCCATGCGTGCCAGACTGATAACGGGCAAGATTTCCGTGTCCTCACCAAGATGACGACTGACCATGCTCTCCTCCTCCTCCCCCCTGTCCTCAGGCCACCCACGCTGAACCGACGGTATGACACTTGTACAGGTACTACCGTCTACAACGCATGATAGCAGCTCCTGTTCTTCCTCCTCCTCCTCCTCTCCCTCATTGTCCCCCAATGCACGTTGGGATGAGATGAGGCTGGGCTGTGTGTAATCGCCCTCTACGGCTTCTTGATCCATCTCATCATACTCTGGCTGCAATGCCTCCTCTTTAATTCTCTGCAGAGAGCGTTGCAAAAGACAGACAAGTGGGATGCTGACGCTAATGATGGCGTCATCGCCACTCACCATCTTGGTGGCCTCCTCAAAGTTTGTCAGGATGGTACATATGTCAGACATCCAGGTCCACTCCTGAGGTCTTATGTGTGGAGTCTGACCTGAATATCGACGGCCTTGTTGCAGCTGGTACTCCACAACTGCTCTCTTCTGCTCACAAATTCTTTGCAACATGTGGAGGGTAGAGTTCCAATGTGTGGGGACATCACACACCAGTCGGTGTGCCGGAAGCTGCAAACGCTGCTGCAACACAGCAAGGGCGGCGGCAGCTGTAGCCGACTTGTGAAAATGAGCTGACAGGCGGCGTACTTTCACGAGCAGATCTGGCAACTAGGGGTACGATTTAAGAAACCGCTGAACCACGAGGTTAAGCACATGAGCCAGGCATGGTACGTGTGTGATCTCACCTCGCCTCAGAGCCGCCACCAGGTTACGGCCATTGTCACACACGACCATGCCGGGATGTAGGTTCAGCGGTCTCAGCCACAGATCTGCCTGCTCTTTCACAGCTGTCCACAACTCACAAGCAGTGTGAGGTTTATCACCTAAGCTTATGAGTTTCAGCACAGCCTGTTGCCGCTTGGCGGAGGCAGTACTGCAATGCTTCCAGCTTGTAACTGATGTGGTGATATCTGAGATGGAGGCTGAACATGAGGAGGAGGAGGAAGATGCGCAGGAGCTGTACACTGTGGGGGCAACTCTGACTGACATAGGGCCCGCAATCCTCGGTGTGGGGAGGATGTGTTCCGTCCCAAGGTCCGACTGGGTCCCGGCTTCCACTATGTTTACCCAGTGTGCAGTCAGAGAGATGTACCGTCCCTGGCCACAATCACTTGTCCACGTGTCCGTTGTCAGGTGGACTCTCCCAGTAACTGCGTTGTTGAGGGCACGGCAGATGCTTTGGGACACGTGCTTGCGTAGTGCGGGGATGGCACACCGGGCAAAATAGTGTTGGCTGGAGACCGAGTACCGAGGGACGGCCACAGCCATAAGATTGCGGAAGGATTCCGTCTCCACCAGCCTAAAAGGCAGCATTTCCAATGCAAGCAGTCGTGAAATGTGCGAATTTAGGACTGTGGCCTGTGGGGCGTTAGCTGCGAATTTCTGCTTTCGTTCAAAGGTCTGGGATATGGACAATTGAACGCTGCGGTGGGACGTGGACGTGGACGTTGATGCTGTTTCTTGAGAAACTGCCATAACAAGTGAAGACTGAGAGGAGGGGGCATCTTTACATGCAGTATGGACAGGGGATTGCCTTGCACACACAACAGGGGGTTCTATTGCACGCACAACAGTGGAAGAAGCAGTGGTGACACCCGCTGACACTGGTCTTGGACCCTGGGTTTCGCCCTACAAAGTCGGGTGCTTTGCTGCCATGTGCCTGATCATGCTGGTGGTGGTCAGGCTGGTAGTTTTGTCACCCCTGCTGATGCTGGCATGGCAGGTGGAACATATGGCCTTTTTGGGGTTATCAGCAGAGTCTTTAAAAAAATTCCAGACTCTGGAAGACCTACCGCTTGTACTGGCAACGTCCCTCGTGTTGGTGTTACGGGGAACGGTTGCCTGCCTTCTGTCTGCGGCCACCACACTGCTTCTTCCTGCCTGTTGGGGTACTCTGCCTCCCTCCCCCTGTGTGCTGCTGGCCTCACTCTGCATGTCCTCCTTCCACGTTGGGTCAGTTACTAGATCATCCACCACCTCCTCCTCTTCCACTTGCGCACCACGATCCTCCTCCTCACTTCCTGGCAATTGTGTCTCGTCATCGTCCACCTCTTGTGACAGATTGCCAACGTCGACTTCCTGTGGCCGTAGCTGTTCAAATATTTGGGCATCGCAGCATGGGATCTCCTCTTCCACCACTTCAAGCGTATCAGGCGAGGGGCCTAAATATGGAAATGGACCAGTGAACAGCTCTTCAGAGTGTCCAAGTGTGGGATCACTTGCTGTCTGACGACACTCGGCATGGTGGGAGGAAGGAGCATCAGGGTGAGGAGGAGTATGCGGTCGAGACTCACGGCTACTAAGAGTTGACCGTGTGGAAGACAGACCGGAAGTGGTGGTGCCCAGGTAACTGGAAGTATTATCTGCTATCCAATTAATAACCTGTTCACACTGATCAGTTCTCAATACTGGTGTTGTTCTGTGCTTCCCTAGTAATTCGGTCAAGAAGTGGGAGTGAGAAGATCATAGAATCATAGAATCATAGAATGGTAGAGTTGGAAGGGACCTCCTGGGTCATCTGGTCCAACCCCCTGCTCAAAGCAGGATTCACTAGATCATCTCAGACAGATGTCTGTCCAGCCTCTGTTTGAAGACATCCATTGAAGGGGAACTCACCACCTCTCGTGGCAGCCTGTTCCACTCATTAATCACCCTAACTGTCAAAAAGTTTTTTCTAATATCTAATCTGTGTCTCCTCCCATTTAGTTTCATCCCATTGCTTCTAGTCTTTCCTTGTGCAAATGAGAATAAAGATGATCCTTCTACAATGTGACAGCCCTTGACATATTTGTAGACAGCTATTAAGTCTCCTCTCAGTCTTCTTTTTTGCAAGCTAAACATTCCCAAATCCTGCAACCGTTCCTCATAGGACATGGTTTGCAGACCAGTCACCATTCTGGTCGCTCTTCTCTGAACTTGCTCCAGTTTGTCTATGTCTTTTTTAAAATGTGGTGCCCAAAACTGTACACAGTATTCCAGATGAGGTCTGACCAAAGAGGAGTAAAGACCGATAATGACTTCACGTGATCTAGACTGTATGCTTCTGTTAATACATCCCAGAATTGTATTTGCCTTTTTTGCTGCTGCATCACACTGTTGACTCATGTTCAGTCTATGATCTATTAGTATACCTAAGTCTTTTTCACATGTACTGTTGCTTAGCTCTATTCCTCCCATTCTGTATATGCTTTTTTCATTTTTATTGCCCAGATGTAGTACTTTGCATTTTTCCCTGTTAAAAACCATTCTGTTGGTTGCTGCCCACTGCTCCAGTTTATTTAGGTCTTTTTGAATCCTCTCTCTCTCTTCTCTAGTATTAGCTATCCCTCCTAGCTTTGTGTCATCAGCAAATTTAATCAGCTTACCCTCAATTCCTTCATCTAAATCATTGATAAAGATGTTGAACAATACAGGTCCCAGGACGGAGCCCTGTGGTACCCCACTTGAGACATTCATCCAGCTGGATATGAAGCCATTTACAACCACCCTTTGAGTCCGATCACTAAGCCAGTTATGAATCCACCTAACAGTTGCCTGGTCCATTGCATACTTGGTCATTTTTTCAATAAGGATGGTGTGAGATACTTTGTCAAATGCTTTGCTGAAGTCAAGATATACTATATCTACAGCATTTCCCTGATCCACCCAGTCAGTGATTCTGTCATAGAAGGAAATTAAGTTAGTCTGACATGACTTGTTAGTTACAAACCCATGCTGACTCTGGTTAATCACTTCATTCTTATCCATGTACTTACATACATGTTGTTTAATAATTTGTTCAAAGATCTTTCCTGGTATAGAAGTCAGACTCACCGGCCTATAGTTCCCTGGGTCCACCTTCTTCCCCTTTTTGAAGATAGGAACAACATTTGCTCTTCTCCAGTCTTCTGGGACTTCTCCTGTTCTCCAAGAATTTTCAAAGATTATGGAGAGTGGTTCTAAAATTTCTTCTACGATCTCCTTCAGTACTCTGGGGTGTAATTCATCTGGACCTGGAGACTTGAACTCATTTATGTTAGCTAAATATTCCCTCACAATCTTTCGGTTTACAGATAACTTGGATTCCTCTATTCCTTTAAAAGGACAGTGAAGATCAGTTGATGTTACATTTTCTTTCTGAGAGAAAACAGATGCAAAATAGGAATTAAAAAGTTCGGCCTTCTCAACATCCTCTCTTACCATTTCTCCATTTTCATCCTGTAAAAATCCTATAGCATCTTTGACTTTTCTTTTACTTTTGACATACCCCCAAAATCCTTTTTTATTGCTTTTGACATCTCTTGCAAGCCTTAATTCATTGTCAGCTTTAGCTAACCTGATACGTGCCCTACAGGATCTGCAGACTGCATTATAATCTTCTTTAGATATGCCTCCCTCTTTCCATTTAATAAACATTTCTTTCTTTCTTTTTAGCATGTGTTTAAGTTCTGTGTTCATCCATCCTGGTTTCCTTAAATGCTTCCCATTCTTCCTACTTTTCGGGATTGTTAACGATTGTGCTTTGAGAATCTCATTTTTAAAAATTTCCCATCCTTCCTGGACATTTTTGTCCTTAAGGACATCCAGCCATTGGATCCCTCCTATTCTCTTTCTGAGTCTCTTAAAATCTGCCTTTCTAAAATCTAACCTTGAAGTTTGAGTCTTCACATGTCTTCCTCCTCTAGTTATCCAAAATTCTATAATAGCATGATCGCTGCCTCCTAGGGTCCCAGCCACCTTTACCTCCTCAACCATTTCCTCCCTGTTTATAAGGATTAGATCCAAAGTAGCAGATCCCCTTGTTTTCTCCCCTACCTTTTGGAAGATAAAGTTGTCAGCAAGAGAGGATAAGAATTTGCTTGACCTGTTAGTTTTACTTGAGAGAGATTCCCAACAAATGTCTGGATAGTTGAAATCTCCCATGACCACTACGTCATATTTTTTGGAGAACTTGGTCATTTGATACATAAAGAGTTCATCCATATCTTCAGCTTGCCCAGGTGGCCTGTAGTAAATGCCTACAATGGTGTCCTTTCCGTTGTTCTCTCCTTGTATTCTTACCCAAACAGTTTCCACAGAACTCCCAGTCTCTGAAGCTTCAATCTCTGTGCAGATATACGCTTTTCTAACATACAATGCAACACCTCCTCCTCGTTTATCAAGTCTGTTTCTTGCAAATAAGTTGTATCCTTTTAGCCTTTTATTCCAATCATGTGTATCGTCCCACCAAGTTTCAGTGATTCCAATGACATCATATTCCTTTTCCTGCATTAGTAGTTCCAATTCTCCTTGTTTGTTGCCCATGCTTTGTGCATTTGTATAAAAACATTTTAGTTTGTGATTGGTTTCTCTTCCTCCCATATTTTTATTATTTAAATTGTTTTGTCTTTGTTCTTCTTTTCCACTTCCAGTAGCAGAGATCTCAATAGTATTTGTCAGCTGTATGGCTTTTTCTGGCCTTTTGCTTCCCTTCCCACATTGTTCTAGTTTAAAGCTCTTCTGATGAGTGTAGCAAGGCGACTTCCAAATACATGTTTTCCAGTCTTCGTAAGGTGCACCCCATCTCTAGCAAGTAGTCCATCGTATAGGTAATTCATTCCGTGATCCAGAAATCCAAATCCTTGTTGACGGCACCATCGACGTAGCCAGTTGTTCACCTGTAGAATCTTATTCCACCTCATTGTTCCATGGCCATCCACTGGGAGGATGGATGAGAAGACCACCTGCGCTCCCAATTCTTTCACTTTCTTGCCTAAGTCTTCAAAGTCACTGCAGATGGTTTCCAGGTCCTTTCTTGCGGTGTCATTTGTCCCCACATGTATTAGCAGGAATGGGTAGTGATCTGTAGGTCTGAAGAGTCTTGATATCCTGTCAGACACATCTTTAATTTTTGCTCCTGGAAGACAGCACATTTCTCTTGAGGTTATGTCTGGTCTGCAGATAGCGGCCTCTGTTCCTCTTAACAGGGAATCCCCCATAACCACCACTCTCCGTTTTTTCTTCACAACATTCTTCGTTCTCCAGCCAGATGTGGCTGTTGGTTGTGGCACATTTTCACCTTGGCCACGGCCCCGTCCTCTGCACGAACCATCACCAGAACGTCCACTTTCACGTCCCTTGCCACGCGCCTTGCCCATTGTAAATGAAGTAAAATAGCTTACACTTGCACTATTAATGGAAAAAGGGTAATAAAGAGTAGATTAGAACCGTGGAAGAGGAAAACCACAGTTATTGTTTACTGGGGTATACCACACTTTTTTAAATAGAGATATTTGCGGCTGAACAGTGAGCGACACACTCAAACTGCTTTTTTTTTATATACCAAAGGCCCAAAACTGGATAGTACAGCGATTTGACCCGTGGAACAGCGAAACCACACTGGGATGTCGGGCCTACACAAGACTATTTTCAACAGATATATTTTTGTGTCACAACAGTCAGGAGACACTACTGTTTTTCTTTACGGAAAAAACTACCAAAACCTGAATAATAGAGATTTTTTACCGTGGAACAGCAAAACCACAGTTATAATTTACTGGTGTATACCAGGCTTTTTCAAATATATATATATTCGCTGCTGAACAGTGAGCGACACACTCAAACTGTTTTTTTTAGATACAAATGGCCCAAAAGTGGATAATACAGAGGTTTGTACCGTGGAACTGCAAAACCACACTTGTATTTCTCGGGCCTACACCAGACTATTTTCAACAGATATATTTGTGTCTGAAAAATCAGGGAGACACTATTTTTTTTTTTTTACAGCAAAAAATGCAAAAAGCAGGATAATAGAGATTTTTTACCGTGGAACAGCAAAAGCACACTTCTGTCTCTCTGGCCTACACCAGACTATTTTCAACAGATATATTTGTGTCTGAAAAATCAGGGAGACACTATTATTATTTTTATACAGCAAAAAATGCCAAAAACAGGATAATAGAGATGTTTTACTGTGGAACATCAAAACCACAGTAATAATTTACTGGTGTATACCAGGCTTTTTAAAATATATATATATTTGCGGCTGAACAGTGAGCGACACACTCAAACTGTTTTTTTTATATACAAATGGCCCAAAAGTGGATAATACAGAGGTTTGTACCGTGGAACTGCAAAACCACACTTGTTTTTCTCGGGCCTACACCAGACTATTTTCAACAGATATATTTGTGTCTGAAAAATCAGGGAGACACTATTTTTTTTTTTTACAGCAAAAAATGCAAAAAGCAGGATAATAGAGATTTTTTACCGTGGAACAGCAAAAGCACACTTCTGTCTCTCTGGCCTACACCAGACTATTTTCAACAGATATATTTTTGTCTGAAAAATCAGGGAGACACTTATTATTTTTATACAGCAAAAAATGCCAAAAACAGGATAATAGAGATGTTTTACTGTGGAACATCAAAACCACAGTAATAATTTACTGGCGTATACCAGGCTTTTTAAAATATATATATATTTGCGGCTGAACAGTGAGCGACACACTCAAACTGTTTTTTTTAGATACAAATGGCCCATAGAACTGCAAAACCACACTTCTATTTCTCTGGCCTACACCAGACTATTTTCAACAGATATATTTGTGTCTGAAAAATCAGAGGCACACTTTTTTTTTGGGGGGGGGGGGGGGGCACCAAAAGGTTAATAAGATGGGTATTTGCACATTGTGAAGGAGGAAAAAAAAAAGAGGATTTAGATTAAAAAAAAGGATTTTTCCTGGCCCCCGGGACCTGGAGCTAAGTCCAGCAATTTCAGCAACAGGAGCAGCACACAGGACTGTAATGCAGCGTTTGCTGGTATAACCACTGCGTCTCCTATACAGCCTGCCTGCCTGCCTGATATACCTGGGATGGATATTAGTCCTGAGAAGGACTGTTTGTTTGATCTGGCAGCCTTTACAGACCCTACACTAACTATTTTGCAGGATATATCTCTCCCTAAATCAGCAGCGCTGTCCCTACACTGTCTGATCCCGAGCGACTGTGTCCAAGATGGCGGCGCCCGGTTTTAAATACTCGAGGTGACTCTGTGCGGCCAGCCAATCACTGTAATGCCCACAAACAACATGGCTGCGGCAGTACAGTGACTGGCTGGCAATCCCTGCATGTTCATTGGCTCTGTAAAGAGCGCCAAACATGCAGGGCGGAGACCCGAGCTCCCGCCCGAGTAACCCGGAAATGCTCGGTGCTCGCCGAACATCCCGAGTAGCGTGATGCTCGGGCGAGTGCCGAGCAGTGTCGAGCATGTTCGCTCAACACTACTCACTACCTCTGACAACTCCTCCTGCCAGGGGAGAAAGATAATGGTAAATGGGCGTGGATTGGGGTGTGGTCAGGGGCTACGCGTGATGCGCCCCCAGGGCCGTGGGGTACTCGGCAGCCGGGCCTCCGGTTGCCGGGGGATATCACGGTGGCTGGCCCGGTCCGTGACCCAGGGCGGTCAGTGCAAAAGGGGAATATTTTTATAGGGGATTTGGGAAAGTGTTCGTGACGCCACCTGTGGATTGCGGCTAGAGGGAGCCACCGCTGCGGAGCAGTCCTCTGGTGCTGGTGTTACGGCAGCGGGGATGGTGTGGCTCTCCACAGGTAGAGCTAGCTCCAGGGCAGTGGTAAACGGTGGTTGCGCTGGGCGTTGTAGTGCAGGGAGGGAATGATGGCGCAGACGAAATAATGGATAGAGGCGGTGCGGTGCAGTCATCCGAGTCTTTACTCACAGTTCTTTAGTTCCTCAGGGTGCACTGTCAGCTTACAGCCTCCCGCGTCGCGCTGCGTTCACCAGGCAGGGGTTCAGTGCTTCCTCAGGCAGATCAGGGGTACCTGGCAGAACCCCACTTTCACGTGTTCCTATCTACACGGTCTTCACACTGGGTCTTTCTCCCTCCTGCCCTGCGCTGCCCACTCTCAATCCCGCTCGGGTGCTCTGAAGTCCCTCCTGTCCGTCTGAGTTCACAGACCTGCTTGACCCTCATGGGGATTAGAATGCGGCTTACGATCCCTCTGTCTTCTGACAGATGCGGGGCGTACGAGTGCCGTCCTGCACTCGCCGTACCCACTAGGATCCCTTCTTAGAACGGAGCCTACTCCCTGCTCCCCTCCTGGGCCTCCTGACTTGGCCCTACCTGTGGAGCAGAGCTCCTACTGAGACTCTGCTCCCAGGCTGTTCTTCTGAACTGTCCTGAGCTGTTCTTCTGAACTGCTCTCCTCTCTTCTTCACCTCTCTCTACTGCCACCCTAAGATGGCTTCCCTATATATACTCCTACTAAAGTGCTCCCCTTAACTACTTGCTCCACCCACATCCACTACTGGTTCCCCCTACCTTTGGTTCCCCCCACTCCAGCCAGGGACAGGGCTCAGCAGAAACATACATTGCGTCTTGCCCTTCCAGCTGGCCTGGAGCAGTGTAGTGTTGGATGCAGGTGTTGGGGTTCCGGGCAGCACTCCCTCCTTACCTGAGAGAAAGAGACACCACACCTATGGGTGAGGTGCAGTACCTCTGTGGCGACTGAACCCTCAGGGGCGCCACACGCGCGCTGCATGATTTGTCCCTTTTTCTATTCTTCAAAAGGTCGGAGGTATGTGATCCCACAGAGCATAATCCTTACACACAGCATGATCCCTCACAGCATCCCACAAATTGCATGATAGACCCACACACAGTATAATCCCCCACACGTAGCATGATCCCCCATACACAGCATGATCCCTTACACACAGTATTATCTTCCACACACAGCATGATCCCCTTCATATAGCATGATTTCCCACATACAACATGATCTCCCGCACACTGTATAATGCAACCACACATCCACACACTCAGCATTATGGTCCCATAGCCCACCCACACAGTATGATTTTCTATAGACACCCCACACTATGGTATCCCCTCATTAGTCTCCACACGGTCTAATGCCTCCACACATTGTATGATCCCCACATAGTATAATGGCCCCACTGCTCCCCTACAGTACAATTTAAATAAAAATAAACATCATATACTCACCTGACCCCCAATCCTAGTGACTCTGCCAGCACTATAAGAGTTATGTAGCGGGCGAACTTTCATAGTGCGATCATCGCATTTAGTGACTAACAGGACGCCACTTTCATGTCCCATGTGCCACCCTGCGGTTCTTTAGGCCAGAGGTCTTTTCTGCAATGTGTAGATGTCAAATCAGAATCCTACCTTTTTCAATTCTGAAAAACAACTGCTATTTTAAAAACCAGTTTGGGGCCAACCAATTCCTGGGAATATACCCTCATTAGACATTTATTTATTTTACTCAGCTATATAGTACTATTAATTTCCTCAGCGCTTTACAGACATCATCATGGGATAAATGCATTAAATATGTATTATACAACTACAATGGCAAAGCTCTGTTTTGTTTTCTCTGTGCCAACAAAACTTTTCCCAAGTCCTCCATTTGGTAATTCTAATATATAAGGAAATGTTATATTTATATAGAGGCAACATATTCCGCAGCATTTTACTATTCAGAGAGTAAATGTACAAAAAATATCAAACAATACAGAGTAACACATAATTATTAACCTATTCAAGCTCGATGAGTGAGGATCCGGCTCACAAAAGCTGAAACCCTGAAAGAAGCACAATTTGGACCCAGTCTTGAATAGGAATGTACTTGCCACATTTATGTGATATAGGGAGGAGTACGAAGAACTCATGCTGACTTCTTGAGGACATGTGGAGAGTGAAAAGCGAGATGTCTAGAAATGTTTAATGAGAAGAGAAATATTTCAACTCAAACAGCTGAAGGAACGTAAGAGACAGGATATATGTGGGGTGGAGAGATGCCCAGACAACTGGAGATGCCTGGAAAGGAGGCCAGGGATTGTATGGACTATAGACCGAGTGTGCCAAGAAGGGGGACTTGTTTCGTACTTACCTTCAGTTATCCGCATTTGTGTCCAGGGACATTTCCATCTTGTTTCTCTAAGTTATTGAGTGTTGGTGGATCTTTTGGGAATTTAACCCTTGTAATCAATCAGCTCAGAAAGACATGATTCCACTATATAATGTGTAGTGATGAGCGAGCGTGTTCTGATAACCCTTTCGGCGAGCATGCTCGGTTGCTCGCCGACTATTTGCAGCGTACTGGAATGTTATGTTTAAGTCTCTTCGTGTGCATGATTTGCGACTGTTTGACAGCTTTAATACATGTGAGGAATGCCTAACAAACAGGCATTCCTCACATGTATTAAAGCTGGCAAACAGTCGCAAATTATGCACACAGAGAGACTTAAACATAACATTCCAGCATGCTGAAGATACTCGTAAAACACCGAGCATGCTCGTAAATCTCGAGTAACGAGCATGCTTGCTCATCACTAATAGTGTGATATTGACTGTACGGCTCCATGTCATGGGATTCACATGGACATGATCAGACAAGCAATGATTGTTTTTCTATATTCATTTTATTTTTCATTTATTCTTTAATTACTACAAAACATAAGAGAAAAAGTTTTTGGCCCAACTTAGCCGTCTCCCTTATGAGTTCTTTTATAAAAAATGAGGTTTATCTGATTACTAGAGGAGCTAATTAGTATCAGAAGATTCAGTTTGAGTCTGTCTCTTTGACTACATAGGATGCACTCTACTATGGAGTATGAAGGACCTAATTGTAAGTCGGAAGGATGCAGTGGGCATTGCCGGTGTCTGCCATCTGATAGGGATCGCGGCATTTGGAAGGTTGTGAGAGGGAGTGGGCTACCTCTCTCAACCCCATCGAGACCCCCACGATGAAATCACAGGGAGCTGATGGCTGTCATGGCACCCGGAGGTCAAATAATGACCTTCTGGTGTGCCAGGTATGATGGCCTGTTAGACCCAGCCAGGCATTATGCAGTGTAATCTGACCGGTCTCATAGATTGCAGTATTTGTATTGCATTGCATAAGACCAGTGATCAGACAAATAAAAGTTAAAGTCCCATAGAGGGACTAAGTAAAAAATTAAAAGAAAGTTAAAGCGGTGGTCCACTACAATATATAATTCGCCCATCGATTTAAACCTTTTAAATAAGCATTTTTGTAAATACCTTATGTTACCATATGTGCCTGTGAGCAGCTCTATCGCTGTTCACTTTGCTCTGATCACGTGACCCCTGGCTGCAGCCCCCGTTGACATCCGGTAAAGTCATGTTAACTTCCGGACTCCCTTGCATCACCAAGGAGTGACCCAGTCGCACGCACGCCCCCTGATTGACGGGGCTGTGGGCGGTGTTTCACCAAGCGTCACAGCCCACTATCAAGAGCGCGCTTGCGGCCAATGAAATCAGAGGAGAGTGGGAAAGTGCACGCTGAATTCTGGGCTGTGATGTGTGGTGAAACACCGCCCACAGCCCAGTCAATCAGGGGGAGTGCGTGCAACTGGGTCACGCCTCGGTGATACAAGGTAATCTGGAAATTGATGTGACATCAGCGGATGTCAGCGGTGGATGCAGTCGGGGGTCACGTGATCAGGACTGAGCGACTAAAAGTAGCGTAGCTCACAGGCACATATGGCAACATAAGGTATTTATAAAAATACTTATTTAAAAGGTGTAAATCGATGGGCGCATTATACATTGCAGTAGACTACCTCTTTAAGAAAAAAAAATTGCAAAAATAATTTAAAAAACCCACAAAATAAAGAACAAAATTATTACACCAATACATAAGCATATTTATGTAAAAACAAAAATAAACAAAAAAAGTGTGCATATTTGGTATCGCCGCATCAGGAACATCTCAAACTATAAAACTGTCACACTATTTAATCCACTACAGTGAACACCGTAAAAAGTAAATAAAAAACGTTCCAGAAAACTATGCTTTTTCAACATACCACTGAAAAAAGTGGAATAAAATGCGATCAAAAAGAGAAATGTAAATAAAAATGGTATAAGTTAAAATGTAATTTTGTCCTGCAAAAAACAAGCCGCCATACAGCTCAATCAGAGATGCAAAAACAATATATTTTCTAGAAAATTGTTTCTATTGTGTGGTAGCGGCAAAACATTTAAAAAAATTATATAATTGCAGTATCGCTGTAATCGTACTGACCCGAACATTAAATTTGCCTTATTACTTTTATCACACAGTGAACGGCTTAAGGAAAAAAAACAACAATTCCTGAATTGGTCTTTTTTATTCATTCTGCCTCCCAAAAATCACAATAGAAAATGATCAAAAAATGTTAAATGCCCGACAATGGTACGGGTACTTTAACTCATCCCGCAAAAAACAAGCCTTCACATGACTCGGTCAGCCGAAAAATTATAGCTTTCAAAATATGTCAATGCTCAAACTTTTTTGTAAAAATAAAAAGTTTATTTTAGTGTGTGATAGGAGGCAAACATAAAAAAAGTATATAAATATACTGTAAATCTGGTATCTCTGTAATCACACCGACCCGAAGAATAAAGCCATCTAATCCCTTATACCACGGCATAAAAAAAATAATAAAACCGATTCTTGACCTGGTGTTGATTTGTTTATTCTGCCTCTAAAAGATCGCAGTGAGACTCTGCTCACATTTATCCTGCGCTCTACGCTGAGCGCTTACACAGGGATTTCCGTGTAAATACGTGATTTAGACAGACCCTCCGATGAAAAATTCCCAGTTGAAGACACTTCGGACTCTGTCTGGCCTATGATCCAGCGGTGTCCGTCTTTTTACATGTGCATAAAAGCACAGTGAGCCACAGTTTTGTGCACCTCTTAAAAGTCGGATACCACCGAACGGAAGCCACACAGAGTCCAGAGTATCACTGCTGCCACAAGTGAATGGATGTCTTGGGGGTTATATCTGAATCGCAAATTTTGAAGATTTAGATGGAAACTCTGATGTAAATACTCAAGGTGGAGCACAGGATATATGTGAACTGAACCAAAATGTTCTATACCCCAAAATATCACCAATAAAATATTCTTCTTAACCTACAAAAAACAATTCCCCATTTAGATCCGTCATCTGCTACCAGAAATATAGGGGTGTCCATGTTACTTGCTACACTAAGGCTTTGACATAACTCACACCAAAAAATCCAGTGAAATCTGAGCTCCCAAATCCAAATTCCCCCCTCCTCAGTCCCACAGTGTGCCCAAACTGCAGTTAGCGCCCACGTGTTTGGCATTACTGTAGCGAGGAAAGCCCCCTTAATTTATGGGGTGTGTATCTCCAGAAACACAAGCTAGGCACTATGTAGGGGCACTACAATGCACAGGGCATTTCAATGGCATGTTTCTGGAAAACACCCATGGAGTTAAAATGATGATGACACTAATAGATGAATTCCCAGAGGGGTGTAATTTCCAAATTAAGGTCAAGTGAGGGAGGTTTCTGCTCTTCTGGCACTTATGGGCTCTGCAAATGGAGTTTGAAAACTATTCTAGGAAAATCTGCGCTCCAAAAGTTAAATAGCGCTTCATCCCTCCTTACTCTCACCTTGTGGCTAAGCAGAACAGTACAGCCGCATGTGGAGTATTGCCATATTCACGAGAAATTGGGTAACAAATTATGGGGTAATTTTTACCTATTTCTCCTTGTGAAAATTTAAAATCTGGGGCTATCACAATATTATAGTGGTAAAAATGTAATTATTTTTTCTTCACCACCTAATGGTATAATATTTTAAGTGATGAGCGAGCACTAAAATGCTCGGGTACTCGTTGCTTGGGTCGAGCAAATTTGAATTCTCGGGTGCTCGACCCGAGCAACGAGCCCCATGTTAGTCGTTGGGAAACTTGAGCATTTTACAGACGGCTCCCCCTGGCGGTCTGCAGAGGGCCTAAAAATTGCCCAAATCGAAGGGAACAGTGCTCAAATGAAATGGTAACTGCATGGGGAAGAACCCTGGAAGCATTTCTGACTCACAGGTCACTGCTGTCAACAACGTTGTCAGAGGTATTACGCCACTTTTACGGACTCACAATAAAACATACAAAAACTAATCCAAAATGGATGGATATGTTAAGGAACATCCTTTCCAGGGTAATGACTTGTGTATAAGGCAAAATAAATAATCAAAACCAAAAATACTCCTCCACACCTTGGGCTATGTTCACACATAGCATTTTTGATGCGTTTTTGCACTTTTGCATTGCTTTCAACCAAGACAAATGCATTCACTGGGAAATGTCATTTTAACATTTTACAACCTTATCTGGCCATGTGGTGTGTGACACATCATCAGACACATGCATACAGTGCTGAAAAGACATGGGAACAGCATGGGGAAGACCCCTGGAAGCATCTCTGACTCCCAGGTCATTGCCTAAAAGTGTGCCCATCATAAGTGATCCTTGGCGCATGAGAAGATGCCTCCCGCCATGCACTTGTCATTGCAACAATCACTGTCCATGTCCTTGTCCCAGTGCAGCGATTAGTTGTCCCTACCCCATTCCTTGGAATGCAAGCGCAAATATGCAGCCAGCCACCCGCCCACTCACAGGCTGCAATACTATACTGCCAAATTTTTGACAGCTGCTTGCACTTGAAATGTGGCCTTTTAGGCTTGTGGAGGTGTAAGCTGTCCACAATCTTATGGCGGCGGCGACCGTGTATCCATACTCGGTCCCCAGCCGCCACTATTTGTCCCGCTGTCGTCTCCACCTGCCGCAAGCAAGGGTCCCACAACGTTACCCATGCCCTCCCCAGTGAACTTACTGGGAAAGACCGCCTACCCACAAACACGTGGTCAAGTACACGTGGTCTAGTGAATGTGGCCAGGGACGGTACGGAGCAAGTCCACAGCTTTTTTTGCTGAGTTGTATTTCACCACAGCCATATTCTTTAGCTTGGTGAAAGGACTTGGGAAACCATATCTACTCCAGCTGTCATTTCTCCCAGAAAGTCCTCTAAAGCTGCTTTCACTTGAAATGTGGCTGTGGCGCCCCTGTGGGTTAAGTCGCCACATAGGTACTGCATCTCACCCAGAGGTGTGGTACCCCAATCTCAGGTAAGGATGGAGTACTACCCAGGACCCACACACCCGCATAAAATACACTCCACTTCAGTAGGGAAGGATGAGATTGCTCCTAAGGGAGAGCACAGTCCCTGGTCCCTAACTGGAGGGTGGAACCATGTAGTGTGTGTGGGTGGAGGAAGTAGATCAGGGGAGCACCGTCAGTAGGAGTATAACAAGTAAGGGAACCATCTAGAAGCAGTCCAGTTCAGAGGAGAGAGAGTTGGGAGCAGGAGCTCTGGAGGAGCTCTGCTCAGGAGGAGTGGAGAAAGGAGCAGGGCCCAGTCTGAGAGGCCCAGGAGGAGAGACTGAAGAGAAGAGAGGAGCAGTGAGGAGGGCTCCAGGAGGAATCGAGGGGATCATAGAATCATAGAATGGTAGAGTTGGAAGGGACCACCTGGGTCATCTGGTCCAACCCCCTTCTCAAAGCAGGATTCACTAAATCATCTCAGACAGATATCTGTCCAGCCTCTGTTTGAAGACGTCCATTGAAGGAAAACTCACCACCTCTCGTGGCAGCCTGTTCCACTCATTGATCACCCTAACTGTCAAAAAGTTTTTTCTAATATCTAATCTGTGTCTCCTCCCATTCAGTTTCATCCCATTGCTTCATTGGATCCCAGGGGCACGGTGAGTGCGGATGCCACCCGTGCACCCGAATCCACATGGACGTGGAGGGATAAGAACGCAGAAGGGGACAGGCCCCTAACTAGTGGAGAACAACCAGGCTCAGCTAGATAACCAGAGGCTGCTTCATTTTCAAGGTGCTGCAGCCAACAACCACAATTACATCGCCGAAAACGTGGCCGCATAGGGTCCAGGGGACTGCAGGTCGCCCGACAAGGCCCGAGGCCACTTACTTGGGACACTGATTGTGAGGCGCAGGGCAGGAGGGTGAGAGCCAGCGCAGGGAAGACGACCGGGAAAGGCACATAGAACGAGGTCCCGTTTAAGTTCTCCTGAGAGACTTGAGAGATTGCTGAACCCCTTCCCCAGAGGACACAGGACGACGTGAGAGGTTATATACTGGCCCTTGTAACCTGGAAGAATTGAACAACTGTGAGTAAAACCTGAAGACTGCATCACCAGCCCTGCATTACACAGCACCAGCAACATCTACGTCATACCATTCTACATATACTACCCTGAAGCTTAGCTCTGCCTGTGGAGAGCTGAACCAACTCTGCTGCGCCACCATCAGCTCCAGAGGATCTGCACTGCAGCAGTGGCTCCATAGAGCGGCATACCACAGGTGGCGTCACGAACATTATCTATAAAAACTTTATTCCCCTTTTACTTTTCTCCTTTAATTGACCACCCTGGGTCACGGACCGGGTTACTGCCACCGTGACATCCCCCAGGATCGACTGGCCCGGATACCGAGCTCTCCACGGCCCAGGGGGCACATCATGGCCTTTTAGGCTCATGGAGGCGGAAGCTTTTCACAACCTCATGCCGGCGGCGGCCGGGTGTCCATACTAGGTCCCCAGTCCCCACTATTTCTCCCAGTGTTGTCTCCGCCTTCTACAAGCACGGGTCCCACAACATTACCCGTGCCCTCCCCAGTACACTTACTGGGAAGGACCGCCTAACCACAAACACGTGGACAGGTGTATGTGGCCAGGGATGGTACGGAGCCAGTCCACAGCTTTTTTTTTGCTGAGTTGTATTTCACCACAGCCATATTCCTTAGCTCGGTGTAAGGACTGGTTGGTATAGAGGGAAACCGTATCTACTCTGGGTGTCATTTCTCCCAGGAAGTCCTCTAACGCAGCTTGTTGCAGAAGCAATGGCAGCCCGTCCAACATCAGCTCGCACTTGTTGGTGGTGCTTTGACACACACACATCTTTCTTTGCGCATTTAATTTCATGACTACAGAGTGGGGCAATGACCTGATCTGCAATGAGGTTTGAGAAATAACATGCATAAGCACGTACAATCCACATTAAAAATGCAGCCATAGAGTGTTCGGGAACCTTTTCCCACACTTTTCTTATCAAGGGCTGCTTCTCGGCAGGGTTGGACGGGCCCACCAGAAGACCAGAGACTCCTCTAGTGGGCCCTAGCTTCTCCTTCAGGAGAGTTCATAGTGCCAAGATGAGGCCATGATGATGATAGAGGCCACCATCTGCTTAGTTTTCTGTTACTTGGAATACAAGCGCAAGTATGCAGCCAGCCACCCACCCACTGGCCACAATACTAAACTGCCAGATTTCTGGGCAGCTGCTTGCACTTGAAATATGGCCTTTTAGGCTCGTGGAGGCGGAAGCTTTTCACAACCTCATGCCGGCCGCCACTATTTCTCCCGGTATCGTCTCCATCTTCCACAAGCACGGGTCCCACAATGTTACCCGTGCCCTCCCCAGTTCACTTACTGGGAAGGACGGCCTAACCACAAACATGTGGACAGGTGAATGTGGCCAGGGATGGTACGGAGCCAGTCCACAGCTTTTTTTTTGCCGAGTTGTATTTCACCACAGCCATATTCTTTAGCTCGGTTAAAGGACTGGTTGGTATAGAGGGAGACCGTATCTACTCTGGGTGTCATTTCTCCCAGGAAGTCCTCTAATGCAGCTTGTTTCAGAAGCAATGGCTGCCCATCCAACTTCAGCTTGCACTTGTCGGTGGTGCTTTGATACACAAACATCTTTCTTTGCGCATTTAATTTCATGACTACAGAGTGGGGCAATGGCCTGATCTGCAATGCGGTTTGAGAAATAACACGCATAAGCACATCCAATCCACATTAAAAAAGCAGCCATAGAGTGTCCGGGAACCTCCCCCCACACTTTGCTTAGCCAGGGCTGCTTCTCGGCAGGGTTGGACGGGCCCACCAGAAAACCGGAGACTCCTCCGGTGGGCCCTGGCTTCTCCTTCAGGAGAGTTCATAGTGCCGAGGTGAGGCCATGATGATGATAGAGGCCACCATCTGCTTAGTTTTCTGTTACTTGGAATGCAAGCGCAAGTATGCAGCCAGCCACCCACCCACAGGCCGCAATACTAAACTGCCAGATTTCTGGGCAGCTGCTTGCACTTGAAATATGGCCTTTTAGGCTCAAGGAGCCGGAAGCTTATCACAATCTCATGCCGGCCGCCACTACTTCTCCCGGTATCGTCTCTGCCTTCCACAAGCACGGGTCCCACAACATTACCCGTGCCCTCCTCAGTGAACTTACTGGGAAGGACCGCCTACCCACAAACACGTGGTCAAGTGAATGTGGCCAGGGATGGTACAGAGCCAGTCCACAGGTTTTTTTGCTGAGTTGTATTTCACCACAGCCATATTCTTTAGCTTGGTGAAAGGACTTGGGAAACCATATCTACTCCAGCTGTCATTTCTCCCAGGAAGTCCTCTAAAGCTGCCTTCACTTGAAATGTGGCCTTTTAGGCTCATGGAGGCGGAAGATTTTCACTACCTCATTCTGGAGGCGGCCGGGTGTCCATACTCAGTCCCCAGCCGCCACTATTTCTCCCGGTATCGTCTCCGCCTTCCACAAGCAGCGGTCCCACAACATTACCCGTGCCCTCCCCAGTGCACTTACTGGGAAGGACCACCTAAACACAAATACGTGGACAGGTGAATGTGGCCAGGGATGGTACGGAGCCAGTCCACAGCTTTTTTTTGCTGAGTTGTATTTCACCACAGCCATTTTCTTTAGCTTGGTGAAAGGACTTGGGAAACCATATCTACTTCAGGTGTCATTTCTCCCTGGAAGTCCTCTAAAGCTGCTTTCACTTGAAATGTGGCCTTTTAGGCTCGTGGAGGCGGAAGCTTTTCACAACCTCATACCGGCGGCGGCCGGGTGTCCATACTCGGTCCCCAGCCACCACTATTTCTCCCAGTGTTGTCTCCGCCTTCTACAAGCGCGGTTCCCTGAACATTACTGTTGGTATTTTTCAGTGGGAATCTGCTTGCCTCCTACCAGCCTGGAATATTTCCAGGAAACTATGGTACGACGCAATGGTATTAGCACGGCCACCAATACCAGTAGCGAAGACATCCCCAAATTCCTTCTCAGGAATTTTATTTGGTAGACTGAGTGGCTGCCCAAATACATTAGATTCTCACAAAGGACCTGAAGATAGAGTGGCAGTAGGTGCAAGTTTTTCCAGCCTGTTAGATATCAAAAGATGAACGGCAGCACATTGGATCAGTGGTTAGCACTGAAGCCTTGCAGCGCTGGGATCCTGGGTTCAAATCCCAGCAAGGACAACATCTGCAAGGATTTTGTATGTTTTCCCCATGTTTGCTTGGGTTTCCACCTCAGTAAAAAAGCAGCCATAGAGTGTCTGGGAACCTTCCCACACACTTTTCTTAGCCAGGACTGCTTCTCGACAGGTTTGGACGGTCCCACCAGAGAATCCTCTGGTGTGCCCTGGCTTCCACATCAGTAGAGTCCATGATAGCACTAACTTTGCAGCTGCTATGGGGCTCTTGAGCAGGGGAGAAAGGTGAACCCTCAGAATCAAATCCTCTGGTGGGCACAATGTTTTTCAATCTGAAACAGCCTCTCAGTGGGAGTTGTATTTCACCACAGCCATATTCTATAGCTCAGTGAAAGGACTGGCATAGAGGGAAACTGTATCTACTCCGGCTGTCATTTCTCTTCACCAGGTTCCGCCCATTGTCACACACGACCATGCCAGGCTGTATGTTCAGCAGTGAGAGCCACAGATCAGGCTGCTGTGTTACAGCTTTCAACAACTCTGCAGCGCTGGGCGGTTTGTCACCTAAGCATTAAGCATGTTATCTTCAGCACAGCCAGTTGCTGCTTGGCCAAGGCAGTGCTGCAGTGCTTTCAGCTTGTGACTGATGTGGTCATTTTGGAGATGGAGGAGGAGGTGCAGGAGCTGAACAATGTGATTACATTGACGTTACATTGGCGACTCTGTTTTTTATACTAAAGAAAGATCCTACTGATTTTTTTTTTTACGTTATTTTTTAAGACAAATGCATTCACTGGGAAATGTCATTTTAACATTTTACAACCTTATCTGGCAATGTGGTGTGTGACACATCATCAGACACATCCTGTTTCATTTATGGTGGAGGGACTCTGAAAGTCACAAAGCCTATTTTTATAGGGCCATCAGGCGGCCCTTACTATTTTTAAACGGCCAGCAGTCGGCCCTCGCTATTGTTAGAGAACCATCAGCCGGCTATGCTTTGTTGTTCCTGACGCGCCCCCTGGGCCGTGGGGGGGGTACCCGGAGCTGGGCCTTGTAGATGCTGGGGGTTGTAGTCACCGTTACGGTGACCCGGTACATGACCCAGGGCGGTCAAACCAGGGTAGTAGTCTATGTGCACAAATATTAATGTTCGACTACGCCACCTGTGGATTGAAGTCATCGGTAACTGCCGCTGCGGTGCAGTCCGCTGAAGCTGGTGGTATGTGCAGCTAGGTGATGTGACTCCCCACAGGTGGAGTGTAGCTTCAGGGCAGCGTGGGTGGATGATGGTGGTGGTAGTGCCGGGATTGGTAATGATAACGCGGAGCCTTTGCAATGCAGTCTCAGGGTCTTTACTCACAGTTCTTTCACTCCAAGTTATTACTGCAGGTTTATAACTTCCCGCGTCGTCCTGTGTTTACCGAGTAAGGGGCTCAGTCGACTCCCTGGTAGCTCTGGAGCATTTAGCAGGACCCCCTTCTATGTGTCCTCTCTGGCCTCTCTCCTTGTACCTCACACCTAGCTGCACCTCTGTCCAGTGTCCTCGGGTCTTAGCGGGCGACGTATGTTCCGTCCCCTGACCCTATATGGCTACTTTCCTAGTGGCTGGTGTGGACGGCCTGCTGTACTTGAAGTGCTGCAGCCTCCGGTTCCCAGTTGAGCCCTGTAGTCTCTGCTGGTTGGGGGACCCGATTCCCCTTCTTTGGCCTGACCCCCCTACCTACTGGCAGCGGCGGGCGTACGGGTGGCGGCTGCACGGCCCGTACCCCTAGGGTCCCTTCACTCCTCGTCCTGGAGCCTTCCTGCTCCCTCTTTCCTCTCTTCTCTCCTTTCAGGCTCAGGCCTTCTGGCTGGGCCTGCCTGTGGAGCAGAGCTCGTACAGAGCCTCTGCCCCCTGTCAGCACCTCAGTCTGACTGACTGGGCTGAACTCTCTTCACTCTCTACTACTGACACTCGCTGAACTAAGATGGTTCCTTACTTTTATACTTCCTACTACCGTGCTCCCAGGATCTATGTCCTCCACCCATCCACTACCTAGTTTCCCCTCTCTAAGTGGTTCCTCCCCACTCCAGCCAGGGATCAGGGACACTTGTGCTCTCCCGTAGGAGCATTATCGCCCTGTCCCCCGGAAATGTGGTGTAGTGGATGTGGTGTTAGGGTCCTGAGCCATACTCCTTCCTTACCTGAGAGTGAGATACCACACCTCTGGATGAGATGCAATACCTCTGAACTTGCAGTGTCCACTCTGCACGGGTACTGGTGGCTGTTTAAAGTTCCTAATTATACTGCTCCCTCCCGGGATGCTCTGGTCCTCGAGAAGCTGACCCAGCCTGGTCTTCAGCCTCACAGGGGTAGAACTCACTCTCCTCCTCCACTCTGTGAACATCAAGGGCGTACCAGCCCCTGACTCCTCGGTGCCTGGTATATGTTACAATGTCTCCGGGGTAGAGGTCCCGATCTGGATGACCCGCTCTGAGATGAGACTCCACGTCCCTTCTATTCACAAACAAATCAATGTCTGTGTGCAGGTCCCGGATGAACCCCCATCCGGCCTTTAAATCAAATTTGACAACGGTACCCTCTTCTCTGGGGCCATGAGTGGCCTCGTTGGACTGACGGGCCCGGGTCTTCTCCTGCAGGTTCTGGTCCTCTAATCTCTCCCACCGCTTGCACCGTGAACTGCGCTCCTTTTCAAATTGAGCCAGCTGCTGGCGGCAGAACTCCTTGCGGTGGGCCGCGGCTGCCCTGGTCTCCTGGGAGAACCCCATTAGATCCTCCCCCGAGTGATCCCACTCGAATTGGGCCTCCTCCTCCGGTACCTGGGAAGCGGCGGCGGAGGGCTGCGGAGCGGGCAGGAGCGAGGGCTGCTGGTCTTCCACCTCCGCGGACCAGTCCCACCGGCGACATCGGTACACCCACTCAACGGGCGGGGGAGACCGCTCCAGCAGGGGACCCAGAAGCTGTCCGGGATCACTGGTGCCCAGAGGTAGCGACGTTGAGGTCTCAGGGACGTGCAGGATCGGCGCGCCCAGGATTTGCGGGGCTTGCGGCGGGGCCTGGAGAGGGCCGCTGCTGATCACGCCCGGGGTCAGAGGATTTGGCTGCTGGTGGTGCCCGGGGCTGGAGGGCTTGGCGTCGGGAGGGGGCCACCGCTGGTGGCGCCCGGGGCTGGAGGGCTTGGCTGCGGGAGCGGGCCGTCGCTGGTGGCGCCCGGGCCTGGAGGGCTTGGCGATGGGCCCAGCTGAGGGGGTAGGAGCGGGCTGGCGGTGGTAGCGCCCCGGAGCAGCGGCTCCACCTGGGGGCTCAGGAGCAGGACGATTCTGGCAGCGCCCGGGACAGGGAGACTCCTCCTACCTGCTCCCGCGGCCGCTCCTGCGTCTCTCGTCGCCTCCTGGCGCTGGTCGGGATCCGCGACAGCTGGGACACTGCCGGTGCTGGGCAGCATTCTCTGCTGATGGTCCGCCATCCTCTGCTCCATCTCCCGCTTCCATCCGGCGAAGGCGTCGCGCTGGGCCTTCTCCATCCTCTGGCCCAGGTCTTCCATCCTGGAGCGGAGGAACTCCGAGTCCTTCTGGGGCAGATTCGCCATGAGCTCCTCCAGGGTGTATGGTGCTTTAGACTGCAGCATGTCGCTGGCTGGGGCTCTGGTGCTGCCGTCCTCCATCTTCTCCACCGGGTGCGGTCTGTCTAGACTGATCCAGACCACACCCTGTCTCCCCGTTTTCTTCTCTCCCCTCCCCTGCTGGGGGCGGTCCCAGGGCAATTTACTGCATTCCCATGGCAATCTGCTGTCTGTCACTTTCAAGGTCAGCCCCCCCACCTTGATGGACACACTGGCATACATGACCATTGCTGTTCGGGGCGGGCTCCGCTGTTGGCGCCATACTGGGACCTGGCCCACGATGGGAGGTGGTCTCTGGTTGTCTTTTAGCACGCACATAATGGCGCCCATTCTTCTGGGGTGGGTGCCGCATTCAGTACAGTGAAACAGTCTCTAGGCGTGCGATACCCGGTGATAACGGGTTGGTTGCGGATCCTGCCGACTACGCCAAAGTTGACGTGCCCCCTGGGCCATGGGGGGGTACCCGGAGCCGGGCCTTGTAGATGCTGGGGGTTGTAGTCACCGTGGCGGTGACCTGGTCCGTGACCCAGGGCGGTCAAACCAGGGTAGTAGTCTATGTGCACAAATATTAATGTCCGACTACGCCACCTGTGGATTGCGGTCATCGGTAACCGCCGCTGCGGTGCAGTCCGCTGAAGCTGGTGGTATGTGCAGCTAGGTGATGTGACTCCCCACAGGTGGAGTGTAGCTTCAGGGCAGTGTCGGTGGATGATGGTGGTGGTAGTGCCGGGATCGGTAATGATAACGCGGAGCCTTTGCAATGCAGTCTCAGGGTCTTTACTCACAGTTCTTTCACTCCAAGTTATTACTGCAGGTTTATAACTTCACGTGTCATCCTGTGTTTACCGAGTAAGGGGCTCAGTCGACTCCCAGGTAGCTCTGGAGCATTTAGCAGGACCCCCTTCTATGTGTCCTCTCTGGCCTCTCTCCTTGTACCTCACACCTAGCGGCACTTCTGTCTAGTGTCCTAAGGTCTTAGCGGGCAACATATGTTCCGTCCCCTGACCCTATATGGCTACTTTCCTAGTGGCTGGTGTGGACGGCCTGCTGTACTTGAAGTGCTGCAGCCTCTGGTTCCCAGTTGAGCCCTGTAGTCTCTGCTGGTTGGGGGACCCGGTTCCCCTTCTTTGGCCTGACCCCCCTACCTACTGGCAGCGGCAGGCGTACGGGTGGCGGCTGCACGGCCCGTACCCCTAGGGTCTCTTCAACCCTCTTCCTGGAGCCTTCCTGCTCCCTCTTTACTCTCTTCTCTCCTTTCAGGCTCAGGCCTCCTGGCTGGGCCTGCCTGTGGAGCAGAGCTCGTACAGAGCCTCTGCCCCCTGTCAGCACCTCAGTCTGACTGACTGGGCTGAACTCTCTTCACTCTCTACTACTGATACTCCCTGAACTAAGATGGTTCCTTACTTTTATGCTTCCTACTACCGTGCTCCCAGGATCTACGTCCTCCACCCATCCACTACCTAGTTCCCCCTCTCTAAGTGGTTCCTCCCCACTCCAGCCAGGGATCAGGGACACTTGTGCTCTCCCGTAGGAGCATTATCGCCCTGTCCCCCGGAAATGTGGTGTAGTGGATGTGGTGTTAGGGTCCTGAGCCATACTCCTTCCTTACCTGAGAGTGAGATACCACACCTCTGTGGCGACCGAACCCTCAGGGGCGCCACATTCCCATTATTAACGAGTGGGTCTCCTATACTGTTATTGCGTATGCAGTGACTGCAAGGGCTGCCAAATTTCGGACGCAACCCAATACCCCTTTGAAGAGACATAGAGGAGGGTCTCAGAAAATTTTTTTTTCCCATTATAAAGGAGCGGGTTTCCTATAGTGGTAATGCCCATGATGTGACTGCAAGGGCTGCCTAAATTTGGGAAAAACCCCACTAAGAATTTAAAGACACATAGAGCTGGGCCACAGTAATGAGTACAACCTGTTTCCATTAGAAAGGAGAGGGTCTGCTATACAGTTATAGGGTATGCAATGAGTCCAACGGCTGACCAAATTTAGGAAAAACCCCACTAAGAATTTAAAGACACATAGAGCAGGACCACAGTAACGACAAATTCCCATTAGAAAGGAAAGAGTCTGCTATACAGTTATAGGGCATGCAGTGAGTCCAATGGCTGACCAAATTTAGGAAAAACCCAACTAAGAATTTAAAGACACATAGAGCAGGGCCACAGTAATGACAAATTCCCATTAGAAAGGAGAGAGTCTGCTATACAGTTATAGGGTATGCAGTGAGTACAACGGCTGAGCAAATTTAGGAAAAACCCCACTAAGAATTTAAAGACACATAGAGCAGGGCCACAGTAACGACAAATTCCCATTAGAAAGGAGAGGGTCTCCCATAGTGTTGGCCTATGCGGTGAATGCAAGAGCTGCCAAAAATTGGGAGGCACTCCAATGCCCGTTGGAAGAGACTTAGAGGGCCTCATAAAAAAATGTTCTCATTAGAAAGGAGCGGGTCTCCTATACGTGTAATGCCCTTGCACTAAGTGTATAGGCTGACAAACATTTACCCCTGGGGGGTATACATGAACAAACTGTATAAAAAAAATTTTTTACGGGCATCATAAACACCCTTTAAAAAAATGATGTGGGTGTTGCATCATGGACCACGGTCACCCTGGTGACATTGTGGTGGATGAGGATGAGGAGAAGGAAGAGGACAAGAGCAAATAGCCAAAATCAGGAAGCGTATACCCATATGTGGGTGCGAAAAGGTGCATGGGAATACACTTCCCAAAAAAGACACTGGGTTTGAGTTTATGTTACCCTGCTATCATTTGGTGGTGTTGAGAAGTCTGGCCCAATCCAGCCCTTGTTCATTTTTATTATGGTCACCCTGTCAGCATTTTCAGTTGACAGGCGGGTGCGCTTATCAGTTATAATTCCACCAACTGCACTAAAAACCTGCTCTGATAAAATGCTGGCGGCAGGGCAGGCCAGGACCTCCAAGGCGTAGAGAGCCAGTTCATTCCACGTATTCACCTTAGATAGCCAATAATTATAAGGCACAGAGGAATCACGGAGGATGTTGGTACGGTTGGCAAGGTACTGCCTCAGCATCTTCCCAAACTTTGCACTCCTTGTGAGAGTACCCCGTTCCTCAGGGCTTTTGCTATGGGAGGGGCTGAGAAAATTCTCCCAGAACTTTGACAGTGTTCCTCTGCCTCTGCTGGATTGGAGTTGTGTCTCTCTTGCCTGTAGTCCTTGGTTATCCAAAGAACTATGACCTCTGCCGCCAGCGTTTTCAGTGGAATTTTTTTAATTGTTCCGCAACAAGGGCCTTCTGGTACTGCCCCATTTTTGTAGACATGTGCGTCTCAGGAATAGGAGATATAAAGTTCTCCTTGTAGCATGGGTCTAGAAGTGTCACCAACCAGTAATGACTGTCACCCAAAATTTTGAGAACGCGAGGGTCATGGGAAAGGCAGCATAACATAATCAGCCATGCGTGCCAGACTGCTAACAGGCAAGACTTCCGTGTCCTCACCTAGAGGATGAGTGACCATGTTCTCCTCCTCCTCCCTGTCCTCAGGCCATCCACGTTGAACAGACGGTATGACAGTTGTGCAGGTAGTACCCTCTATAGCGCATGAAACTAGCTCCTGTTCTTCCTCCTCCTTCTCCTTTTCCTCATTGTCACCCAATCCACGTTGGGATGAGATGAGACTGGGCTGTGTGTAATCACCCTGTATGGTTCCTTGCTCCATCTCATCGTGCTCCGCCTGCAATACATCCTCTTTGATTGTGAGCACAGAGCGTTTCAGAAGACAGAGAAGCGGGATGGTGATGCTAATTATGGCGTCATCACCACTCACCATCTTGGTGGAGTCCCCAAAGTTTTGGAGGATGGTACATATTTCTGACATCCATGTCCACTCCTGAGGTCTTATGTGTGGAGTCTGAACTGAATACCGACGTCCTTGTTAATGCTTGCACTCAACAACTGCCCTCTTCTGCTCACAAATCCTTCCCAATATCTGCAGTGTAGAGTTCCAACGCGTGAGGACATCGCACACCAGTCTGTGAGTCAGAAGCTGCAAACGCTGCTGAAGCACGGCAAGGGCGTAGGAAGCTGTAGCTGACTTTCTAAAATGGGCACACAGGCGGCGTACTTTAACAAGCAGATCTGGCAGCTCCAGGTAGTATTTGAAAAATTGCTGAACCACGAGGTTAAGCACATGGGCCAGGCATGGTACGTGTGTCAGCTCGCCTCGCCTCAGAGCCGCCACCAGGTTCCGGCCATTGTCACACATGACCATGCCTGGCTGTAGGTTCAGCGGTGTGAGCCACAGATCTGCCTGGTCTTTCAGAGCTGTCCACAACTCTTCAGCATTTTGCGGTTTGTCACCTAAGCATATTAGCTTCAACACAGCCTGTTGCCGCTTGGCCGAGGCAGTGCTGCAGTGCTTCCAGCTTGTGACTGATGTGGTCATTTCGGAGATGGAGGCTGAAGAGGAGGAGGAGGCTGAGGAGGAGGTGCAGGAGCTGTAGACTTTGGGGGAAACCCTGATTGACCTAGGGCCTGCGATCCTTTTCGTCAGGAGGACGTGTTCCATCCTAAAGTCCAACTGGGTCCCGGGTTTCACTATGTTAACCCAGTGTGCCGTCTGCGAGATGTACCGTCCCTGCCCACAAGCGCTTGTTCACATGTCCGTGGTTAGGTGGACTTTCCCGGTAACTAGGCGTGCCCTCAACAACGCAATGTTTTGGGACACGTGCTTGTGTAATGCAGGGACGGCACACCGGGAAAAATAGTGGCGGCTGGGGACCAAGTACCGAAGAACAGCCGCCGCCATCAGGTTTCTGAATGCTTCCATCTGCACGAGCCTAAAAGGCAACATTTCTAGCGCAAGCAGACGCAAAATGTGGGAATTTAGTAGTGCGGCCTGTGTGGCTGCGTATTTTCGCTTGCGTTCCCAGGACTGGGGTATGGACAACTAAACGCTGCGCTGGGACAAGGACGTGGACGTGCTTCTTGATGCTGCTACTTGAAAGTGTGCAATGACAGGTGCAGGGCAGGAGGCATCTTCGCATTTACCATGGACAGGGGATTGGCTTGCATGCACAACAGCAGAAGAAGCAGTGGTGCCACCCGCAGACACTGTTCCTGGACCCTGGGGTTCGGCCCACAAAGTCGGGTGCTTTGCTGCCATGTGCCTGATCATGCTGGTGGTGGTCAGGCTGGTCGTTTTGCCACCCCTGCTGATGCTGGCCTGGCAGGTGGTGCAAATGGCCTTTTTGGGGTTTTCAGCAGAGTCTTTAAAAAACAACCAGACTCGGGAAGACCTAACAGTTGTACTGGCAACTTCCTTCGTGTTGCTGTTACGGGGAACGGTTACCTGCCTTCTTTCTGCGGCCACCACACTGCTTCTTCCTGCCTGTTGGGTGCTCTGTCTCCCTTCCCCTGTGTGCTGCGCTCCTTGCTCTGCATGTCCTCCTGCCAGGTTGGGTCAGTTACTATATTATCCACCACCTCGTCTTCCACTTCCGCACTCTGGTCCTCCTCCTGACTTTCTGGCAATTGTGTCTCATCATCGTCCACCTCTTGTGACACTTTCCCACCGTCGCCTTCGTGTGACCATGGCTACTCAAATATTTGGGCATCATTACATGCAATCTCCTCTTGCCCCGCTTCAAGTGGACCGGGTGAGAGGCCCAAATCTATAAATGGAACACTGAACAGCTCTTCAGAGTGTCCAAGTGTGGGATCAGTTGTCTCCGGGCACTCAGCATGGTGGGAGGAATGAGGTTCAGGGTGAGGAATATGCGGTCCAGACTCACAGCTACTGAGACTTGACCGTGTGGAAGACAAAGGTGCTGGTGGTGGTGGCTAAGTGACTAGAATCATTATCTGCTATCCAACCAATAACCTTTTCACACTGCTCTATGTTCAATAGTAATGTTCTGCGGTCCCCTATTAATTGGGACAGTAAGGTCAAGCGAGAAGATGTGGGTGTTTGTTGTGGCACAATTTCAGCTTGCCCTTGTCCTCAGCCTCTGCATCCACCATCACCATCACATCCAGTTCCCCATCCCTTGCCACATGCCTTGCCCATTTTAAATGGAGGACAATATCTTCCACCCTCACTACAAATGAATGAATTTGGAGTGAACTTATTTGTGATCCGTGTGACGGACAAACCACAGTTTTAAATACCTGGCCTGTAGATAACTATTTTGAACAGCAAACTGATGTCAATTGCTTCACTGACACACTGAAACAAATTTTTAATGAAGGTCAGAAATAGCAGTATTTTCTGAAAACGTATATGTGATCCGTGTGACGGAGAAAACACAGTTTTAAATAGCTGGCCTGTAGGTAACTATTTTGAACAGCAAACTGGTGTCAATTGCTTCACTGACACACTGAAACAAATATTTAATGGAGGTCAGAAATGACAGTATTTTCTGAAAACGTATATGTGATCCGTGTGACGGACAAACCACAGTTTTAAATGTTATGGATCCGGGTGGTGGAACCTCTGTGCTGCGGAGCAAGGAGGGACCAGAGGGGCGTAACTAGGTATCAACTCGGACTGACCAAGGTTGCACGGAGGCTCAATCGACTCCGTGAACCAGGGAAGGACTGAGCAGAGGGACCAGGTGCTACTCTGGGCCTGTCCCTGTATGAGAGCAGGTGACTCCCACGGGTAACTGGCGGGAGCCTCCCGGTAGGCACGGCAGGTAACTGACAGGAGCCACCAGGTAGGCTGACTGATAGGCACGGCAGGTAACTGGTTGGAGCATCCAGGTAGGCTGACTGATAGGCACGGCAGGTAACTGGTACGTTCTCCGGGTAGGCAGGCAAGCCAGGCCCATAAACATCCTGGCGGGTTTGGATCATAGGCAGACCGTCGGGCTGGAGAGTACACTTGGCTGGCGTCGACAGGTAGTCTGTCTGGCGGACTGGACTGGTAGTCAGGCTGGCAGACTGGACTGGTAGTCAGTCTGGCGACTGGACTGGTAGTCAGTCTGGCGGACTGGACTGGTAGTCAGGCTGGTGGACTGGACTGGTAGTCAGGCTGGCAGACTGGACTGGTAGCCAGGCTGGCGCGCTGGACTGGTAGTCAGGCTAGCAGCGGGACCTGAGGGCTGAAGCAGAGTTTAGGACACAAAGCTACAACCTTGCATGGGCACCTCCATTTTGGAGGAAGTGCCTTTTATATGAGAGGTCCTCCCTGTGTCAGGGGGCAGATACTACAGTACCCCCCCTTTACGCCCCCTCTTTTTTAGGCCGGAAAGAAATTTTTTATGGAGAAGCGGGGCGTGGATGTTCTCCCTGGGTTCCCAAGTTCTCTCCTCTGGGCCAAGCCCCTTCCAATCCACCAGAAAAAAGGTTTTTCCTCTTACCCTCTTGGTGGCCAGAATGTTCTCTACCTCATAGACGTTCTCAGCAGAGACTGGAGCTGGGGAGGTACCTGGATTGTCGGAAAAAGAATTAAGCACAACTTGTTTGAGGAGAGATACGTGGAAGGAGTTGGGAATCCGTAAGGTGGCCGGGAGTTTTAACTTGTAGGCTACTGGGTTGATTTGCTTGAGGACTTCAAATGGACTGATGAACCGTGGACCCAACTTATAGGAGGGTATTTTGAGATGAACATGTTTGGAGGAGAGCCAAACCTTGTCTCCCGGACGGAATTGAGGTGGATCCAGACGTCTGTTATCAGCATGTTTCTTCATCCGCTCGGAGGATTGAAGAAGTGCGGACCTAGTGTCCTCCCAAATGGTGGAAAATTTGCTGACCAGAGACTCTGCGGCAGGGTTGTCCACTGAAGCGGAGACGGGAAATGGAATCCAGGGATGCTGACCGTAGACCACAAAGAACGGAGACTTGGAAGAAGATTCGCTCTCATGGTTGTTATAGGAGAACTCGGCCCATGGTAGGAGCTCTACCCAATCGGTATGGTGACCATTGACAAAGTGCCAGAGGAAGCTGGTAAGGATCTGGTTGATACGTTCCACTTGGCCATTGGACTGCGGATGGTAAGCAGAGGAGAAATCCAGGGTGACATCCAGCAGCTTACACGTAGCTCTCGAGAAACGCGAAGTAAACTGGACCCCGCGATCAGACACAATGTGGAGGGGTAGGCCGTGGAGACGAAAGATGTGATGGATGAAGTCCTTAGCCAGCACAGACGCAGATGGGAGACCAGGCAGAGGGATGAAGTGGGCCATTTTAGAAAAGCGGTCAGCGACCACCCAAATGACCGTACAACCGGCAGAAACAGGGAGATCGGTAATAAAGTCCATAGCAATGTGTTGCCAAGGGGCAGCAGGTACGGGAAGAGGCAGAAGGCGGCCGGCTTGAAGATGTCTGGGAACCTTGTTGCGAGCACAGGACGAACAGGCCGTGATGAAGTCTACGACATCCTTGCGCAGGGTGGGCCACCAGTAATGCCGGGTAATAAGCAGGAAGGTCGTCTTCTGGCCAGCATGGCCGGCTAGATTAGATGAATGACCCCAGTGAAGAACCTTCTTACGATCCGGAACCGCTACAAACGTCTTACCGGGTGGGAGACGAGACAGGTCCAAGGGGGCCACATTCATCACTTTGGAGGGATCGATAATATGCATAGGCTCCTCCTCTTGATCGGAAGACAGGAAGGATGGGGACAAGACGTCGGCTTCAACGTTCTTGTCCGCAGGGCGGTAATGTAGGGTAGAGGTGGAGTGGGCGAAGAACAAAGACCACCGGGCCTGACGCTGATTGAGTCTTTGGGCATTCTGTAGATATGCCAGGTTTTTGTGGTCAGTATAGATGACCACCGGGTGCAGAGCCCCCTCAAGCAGGTAACGCCACTCCTCTAGCGCCAATTTGATGGCTAGCAGTTCTCGGTCTCCTATGGAATAGTTGCGCTCGGACGAGGAGAAGAGTTTGGAGAAGAAGCCGCAGGTTACCATTCTCCCAGACGGAGATTTCTGGGTGAGCACCACTCCGGCTCCGGAAGAGGAAGCATCAACCTCCAGAAAGAACTGTTTGTTGCTATCTGAATGGTGCAGCACTGGGGCAGAAGAGAAGGCTTGTTTTAAAGAAAGGAAGGCCTCCTCCGCTTCGGACGGCCATTCCTTAGGATTTGCTCCCTTTCGGGTGAGCGCAGAGATGGTAGCAGTCCGGGAAGAGAAATGTGGGATGAAGAGACGGTAATAGTTGGCGAAGCCCAGGAATCGCTGAATCGCCTTCAACCCCTCCAGACGGGGCCACTTTAAGACGGCAGAGACCTTCTCGGGGTCCATCCGTAGACCTGTCTCAGAGATAATATAGCCCAGGAACGGAAGAGAGGTCTGCTCGAAGAGGCATTTCTCAAATTTTGCGTATAGGTGATTCTGCCTGAGCCTAAGCAGGACCTGACGAACATCCCTCCGGTGTGTGGGAAGATCTGGAGAGAAGACCAAGATGTCGTCCAGGTTCACCACCACGCAAGAATATAAGAGGTCACGGAAGATGTCGTTAACTAATTCTTGGAAGACGGCTGGAGCATTACAGAGACCGAAGGGCATCACTCGGTATTCATAGTGGCCATCCCAGGTATTGAATGCCGTCTTCCACTCGTCTCCTTGGCGGATCCGGACCAAGTTATACGCCCCACGAAGATCGAGCTTGGTGAAGATCTTCGCACCCTTAAGGCAGTTGAACAGCTCAGAGATGAGCAGCGGGAGTTATTTGTTTTTGATAGTAATCTGGTTGAGTCCTCTATAATCGATACAGGGGCGTAGTGAACCGTCTTTCTTTTTTACGAAGAAGAATCCGGCTCCAGCCAGGGAGGTAGATTTCCGGATGAATCCCCTAGCCAGATTTTCTTCGATGTATTCTGACATGGCCCGGGTTTCGGCCAACGACAATGGGTAAATACGCCCACGGGGCAATCATATGGCCTATGAGGTGGCAGTGTCTCTGCTTCCTTCTTGTCGAAGACATCTGCATAGGACCAGTAAGGTGCCGGGAGACCAGGTAAATTAGCCGGAGTAGACGGAGGTCGAGCCGGGCGAACCAGGAACAGGCAGGTCTCATGGCAATCCTGCCCCCAACGGAGCACCTCACCGGATTGCCAATGCAGAACGGGTTCATGTCTCTGTAGCCAGGGTAGACCTAGCAAAAGGAGTGAGAGAGTCCGGAAAGCACATGGAAGGAGATCCTCTCTGAGTGCAGCATTCCCACCTGCAGGGTTACGGGCTCTGTGACGAGCAAGATGGTCACCGGAAGGAGTCTTCCATCCATGGAAGCGACTGCCAATGGTTCAGCCAGAGGTTTGGTAGGAATCTGATACTTCTCTACAAGGGACTGGGAAATGAGATTCCCAACGGCTCCGGATTCCAGTTGGGCAGGTTCAAAGAAGCGGTTCTCTCCACAGGAAATAGAGACGGATAAAGTTAAGAACAGAGAGGACTTACTCATGCCTAGGACGACCTCTCCGAGCGGTCCTAGACACTGGAGTTTCCCGGCTTCACCGGGCAGGAACGGATCAGGTGCTATTTACTACCACAGTAGAAACAGCTCCCCTCGGCTCGGCGTGTTTCTTGGCAAGACTTGACCATCTTGGTCTGGTCGATCTGCATAGGTTCGGGCGAGCGTGCCCGGGGAGTTGCTGGTTGGGAGGCAGGTTTCTGGAAAACAGGAGCAAGACAAGGAAATCTTCTCTCCCGGGTAGTCTCCTTAGCACGTTCTAGTAAAAGGATGTCAATCCGGGTAGCTAGTGACACCAGGTCATCCAGGGTGGTAGGAATGTCCCGGCCGGCTAGCTCGTCCTTAATCCAACCGGAAAGACCATCCCAGAAGGAGGACATCAGAGCCTCGTTGTCCCAGGCAAGCTCAGAAGCGAGGGTACGGAACTGTATGGCATACTGGCCCACGGTAAGACTCCCTTGGCGGAGACAGAGCAATGAGGAGGCAGTAGAAATCCTTCGTCCGGGCTCATCGAAGACCCTCTGGAAGGCAGTGAGGAAAGCCGGAAGATCGGACACCAGGGAATCCCCTCTCTCCCATAGAGGGTTTAGCCATGCCAATGCTTCCCCGGTGAGGTGAGACATGATGAACGCCACCTTGGCCCGGTCAGATGTGTCAGAAGTTCAAAGTGCAGCGTGCACTAGTTCAGAAAACATCGACATAAGACGGGGTCACCTCCAAAACGAGGAGGCGCAGAAAGCCGGGGTCCTAGGCTGGACGCCGTGGTATTGGTAGGCAGCGGCGCCGCCGGAGAGGGTGTCGCTCGGCTCGAGGCGGGCACAGGTGGGACAGACAGCGTGACCAGGCGAGAGTTGACAGACCGCAGGTAGGTCGGGATGGTTTCCTGTTGGGATCTCTGACGAGAAACCTCCTGGTACAGGTCAGCAAGAGAAGGAGCCTGGAGGCCACCCGGTTCCATGGCCTGTGCAAACTGTTATGGATCCGGGTGGTGGAACCTCTGTGCTGCTGAGCAAGGAGGGACCAGAGGGGCATAACTAGGTATCAACTCGGACTGACCAAGGTTGCACGGAGGCTCAATCGACTCCGTGAACCAGGGAAGGACCGAGCACAGGGACCAGGTGCTACTCTGGGCCTGTCCCTGTATGAGAGCAGGTGACTCCCACGGGTCACTGGCGGGAGCCTCCCGGTAGGCACGGCAGGTAACTGACAGGAGCCTCCAGGTAGGCTGACTGACAGGCACGGCAGGTAACTGGTAGGAGCCTCCAGGTAGGCTGACTGATAGGCACGTCAGGTAACTGGTACGTTCTCCGGGTAGGCAGGCAAGCCAGTCCCATAGACAGACTGGCGGGTTTGGATCATAGGCAGACCGTCGGGCTGGAGAGTACACTTGGCTGGCGGAAACAGGTAGTCTGGCTGGCGGACTGGACTGGTAGTCAGGCTGGCAGACTGGACTGGTAGTCAGGCTGCCGGACTGGACTCGTAGTCAGGCTGGCGGGCTGAACTGGTAGTCTGGCTGGTGGACTGGACTGGTAGTCAGGCTGGCGGACTGGACTGGTAGTCAGGCTGGCGGGTTGGACTGGTAGTCAGGCTAGCAGCGGGACCTGAGGGCTGAAGCAGAGTTTAGGACACAAAGCTACAACCTTGCACGGGCACCTCCATTTTGGAGGAGGTGCCTTTTATATGGGAGGTCCTCCGGCCATTGGCCAGGGACTCCTTAGGACGGCAGTGCCCAGGTACTTCCGTTTGTGAGTTGGAGTCCTTTCGCTACTTCTTTGCAAGTACCTTGTGTGTATCTGGTTCTGCCTTTCTTTTCCAGTCTGTTCCGTGTGAACAGAGCTCTGTCCCCTTTGCTTTGTCTTTGTTTACCTCTTCGGCGATTTATCTCAGCCCTGTCCACCGCATCTGCGGTTTCGCTCTGCTCAGCCTTGTCCACCGCGTCTGCGGTTTCGCTCTGCTCAGCCCTGTCCACCGCGTCTGCGGTTTCGCTCTGCTCAGCCTTGTCCACCGCGTCTGTGGTTTCGCTCTGCTCAGCCTTGTCCACCGCGTCTGCGGTTTCGCTCTGCTCAGCCCTGTCCACCGCGTCTGCGGTTTCGCTCTGCTTAGCCTTGTCCACCGCGTCTGCGGTTTCGCTCTGCTCAGCCTTGTCCACTGCATCTGCGGTTTCGCTTTGCTCAGCCTTGTCCACCGCGTCTGCGGTTTCGCTCTCCTCAGCCCTGTCTACCGCGTCTGCGTTTTCGCTTTGCTCAGCCCTGTCCACCGCGTCTGCGGTTTCGCTTTGCTCTGCCTTGTCCACCGCGTCTGCAGTTTTGCTCTGCTCAGCCTTGTCTCCGCGTCTGCGGTTTTGCTCTGCTCAGCCTTGTCCACCGCGTCTGCGGTTTTGCTCTGCTCAGCCTTGTCCACCACGTCTGCTGTTTCGCTCTGCTCAGCCTTGTCTACCGCGTCTGCGGTTTTGCTCTGCTCAGCCTTGTCTACCGCGTCTGCGGTTTTGCTCTGCTCAGCCTTGTCCACCGCCTCTGCGGTTTTGCTCTGCTCAGCCTTGTCCACCGCGTCTGCGGTTTCGCTCTGCTCAGCCCTGTCTACCGCGTCTGCGGTTTCGCTCTGCTCTGCCTTGTCTACCGCACCTGCGGTTTCGCTTTACTCTGTTTGATTACCGCATCTGCGGCTCTGAACTCGTCTCCCAGTCTGTACTGGACCCTACCCAGCCTGCGCTCTAGCCTGCCTGTTCCTGTATTCCCCGGTGTGGGTCAACAGCCGTGTCCGGAGTCTGACCTGGAGTAGACCCTGGTCCCTCTGCTCGGTTCATCCCTGCTGCACTGGCATCGTATGCCATCGTGCGACCTTGGTCGGATCAAGCAGATACTTAGTTACGCCCCTCCAGGCACTCTCCGGTTCATGGCACAGTGGAACCACTAAACACGCACACGTCAGTCAGTCCGGGCGTGTGCATTACAGGCGTGACTGCTGGAAGCACGCAAAGCTCAAGCCCCGCCTCGTGCTCTGACGCAGCACCAGGAAGCGTCAGGTCCTGGAAGGATACCTTCGTCTGCGGAGCTGTGGCCTACCCGATTAAAGTAAAAGAGGTAGGCTATGGTTCACTAGGGTGGCGCAACCATGGCCGACGACCAGCAAAACGCCGGAGCACCGGTTAACGCTCCCGATGCTCAACTCGCGCCCGGCGCTACTCAGGCCGGAGCGGCCGCCCCACCAGCAGGGGTCGTGACTCCGTTGATACCCATGGCCCTGCCGTATATCCCTGGAGCAAAATGGCTTCCCCAGTATGACAGCAAACCAGACACCCTGTCTGGATTCAAAAGGAAAATATGCGGTGTACTGGATATGTACTCAATGACTGGTAAACAGAGAGCCGCTGTTGTGCTGGGACAATTGACTGGTGCCGCAGAGCGGGAAGTTGAAACCTGGCCAGCCGCAGACCAGGAATCAGTATCCATTATCTTTAAGAGACTGCAAACTGTGTTTGAAAACCGCACTGAGACAGATCTCAGGATGAGGTTCTACCACTTGTAAGGCGGCGGTGTTCACACCGTGCAGTAACTGAGGCAGTGACCCAAGCAAGTCCAACATAAACATCTTTTATTTCAGCAACTCACGGGTTAACAGAAATTCCTCCGGGTTAACAGAAAGTCCATACACAATGGTTGCCGAGGGCGACGGCCGTGCCGGCCGCTCAGAGCCTGACAGGTGCAGAGGGATCCCAGGCGGGGGTTCAGCCACCCTCAATCCTGCTGAGGTTTCCTGCTGTGCTCCTAGCAGGTTCCAACATAGAACAACACTAATCCTTAGTGCAGGGGTTTTAAAGGACTTGTGGCAAGAGCCACTGGAAAACCCGGGTTGGAGGGAGGAGGCCGCCCCACTTCCTCCTGTGACCTCCTCCCAGAAATGAAGGCCCTGCCAGATTTTTACTAATCTGCCTTAGCCAGATAGCCTGACTAGGTCCATGCTTACCTTCATTCCTGCATTGCAGCCGCAGGTGTGTCCGTGACTGCAATGCACTCCAATGGTTTTAATAGGTCTCTGTGCACATTCTGGGGGAGATATAACGTCCCTCGTATACGATCCCGGTCACTGCCTCACACACTGTACCCAGAAACCTGAGGACAGTATCAGGGACTACGCCTGGCGCTTACAGGAAGCCTTGCGGGCCCTGAAACAGGTTAGTCCAGCCAGCTTACATGATGAGAACAAAATGCTGACAGAACAGTTCATCCGGGGGTAGAGGTCCCAGGAGGAGAGCAGAACCGTACGGTGGTGGGCCTTAGATCATCCAAATGCCACCTTTGACGCCCTGAAGGACATGGCTATTAAGGATCTGCAGCCCCTGGAACCATCAGATACTGTTATCCAGCGCTACCAGGGTGGGGCCACCCCAGTGCCCGCAGCACCCACTGCTCCTTCATTAACGGCTGAAGCAAAAATGCAAACAGTGCCCCCTAGCGAGATGGACAGCCTGCGCTCTGAAGTGCGACAGCTAAGTAAAACCCTGGCCACTGTCCTGAGCACCCTGCAGCTACAGATGGAGCCTGAGCCAGAAGGAAGGATCCTACTCGCCGACAGTAGTGAGGATGTCCCCTGGATGAGGAGAAGAAGGAGGACAACGCCACCCCGTAGGAGGACAACGCCACCCTGCGGGAGGACCAACGACCAACGTCGCCCTCCAGGAGAATTCATCTGCTACTGTTGCCACAAGGCAGGCCACACCGCGCGAAACTGTCCTTTAAACGGGCAAACACTGGGGCCAAGGGTCGACACCCAGGAGTAAATCAACCAGGCCCATCAAGCTGGTATGACCGGTTTGTAGGAGGAAGGCCTTTCCTGTCCATCGTGCTGGACGGCATAGCAACACCAGCATTACTGGACACCGGCTCACAGGTAACCATCATACCTGATGTCCTCTACAAAAGGTACTGGTTAGTGTTGAGCATTCCGATACTGAAATATCGGGTATCGGACGATATTCGCGGTATCGGAATTCCGATACTTAATTCCGATACTTTTGCAATATCGTATACCGGAATCGGAAGTTCCCATAAAGCAATGAGCCAGTTTCATTTTATTCAGCCATTGAGGATCCTAAGAAGTGTGGGCACATCCTGTTAGGCATGTAGGCATCTTAACTAATGGCATGGCTGTGATTGGCTGCTGAAATGATGTCATGATGCACTATAAAAGCCGCCGCCGCCATTTTGAGCTCACTCTGCTGTGAATTCAGTTAGGGATAGGACGCTGTTGTTCTGAGGGACAGTTTTAGCTACCTATTTGGTCTATTCTGCTTTACCCAAGCTACTTTATAAATCGCTGTGCCTTGCAGCGCTAATGCACAGTTCTCTGTGCTGTTCACCGCTGTCTGCAAGGTCTGTGTGTGTGAGTGCAGCTCACCCTGTAGTGTGTGCTTCAGCCACGTCTGGTTGTAGTGCACTCAGTGTGTGTCACTGCCTCATACATTGTCCTTTTTTGCCAATTCATAATTTTTCCTGATATCTCCTATTAGTGTGGTGGTTCCATCCGTATTCAGCTAAATTGGTTCCAAACACACTATATAGGAGTAGATAGAGAATTTATTTTTGTTTTGCAGCGCTAGTGCACAGTGCTCTGCATCTGTACTGTTCACCGCTGTCTGCAAGGTCTGTGTGTGTGAGTGCAGCTCACCCTGTAGTGTGTGCTTCAGCCATGTCTGGCTGTAGTGCACTCAGTGTGTGTCACTGCCTCATACATTGTCCTTTTTTGCCAATTCATAATTTTTCCTGATTTCTCCTATTAGTGTGGTGGTTTCATCCGTATTCAGCTAAATTGGTTCCAAACACACTATATAGGAGTAGTTAGAGGAGCCTTTCTGCAGCATTGTGCCCTGCAGCCCCAGCCAGATTAGTATTAGCCTATTTTTTGTAGCCTCATCTATTGCATTGTAGGTTACCTTCCTACATTGTAATAGCTACAAAAAATTTGTGATACTATCGGTATTACATCTTTGGGCACATCCAGTGTCTTTTTGTGACAAAAAAAACCTAAATAAAGTTCACCAAACACTCCACTTTACAGTTGTGTAGGCCACATTAGCTCATATTAAAGTCTAGTCCACACTTTATAAAATTAGTGTTTCTTATACCTGTTAGCAGCTGTTCAGGAATAAGCACACTAAGCCCTTAGTACTTTTCTGCCTATCTTTATCAGTCTACCAAGAAGAAGAAGGCAGGGAGTAAGGCATGTGGTCGAGGTCGTGGGCGTGGAGTTTCTGCAGGGAGAGGACGTGAGGATTCTGTGCCTGCAGTAAGAGGACGTGGGGATTCTGTGCCTGCTGCGGGCACCAGTGACTCAGCATCCCCCAGTTTTACCAGGGAACAGTCCTTTATGCGCAGCTTTGTAGGAGCTAGCCGTACCCCACTGCTGCGGGAGGACCAAATTGAAGCCGTTGTCGGATGGATGGCAGCTAACGCATCGAGTTCAATTAGTTCCAGATCCTCTCAGGTCCTGAGCACTGAAGAGCACCCATCTGTCTCTTCACCACCTGCCAAATTGCCCAGGCAGTCAGAGAGCCCTGGACAGGAGCCATCTCTACTTCTGTTCTCTGAATCTCTTGGCTTGGAAAGAGGGGGCCAGCCAAGCAGAATTCGAGAATTTGAAGAAGAGGTAGTATGCAGTGATGCGCAACCGTTTTGTCTCTCTGAATCTGAAGAGGTGGGTGGGCCAGTGCCTATGGTCAGCAGCACACCTCAGTACGCATCTGATGATGAGACTCAGTTGCCACTTTCTGGTGCGTACTGTGCTGTCGAGACTACCCAGGAGAAGCAGTTGTTTGAAGAGGGTGGTGTAGATGATGAGGTCCTTGACCCATCATGGCGTGAGGGACAGGAAGGTGGTGGGAGCAGCTCTGAGGAAGAGATTCCCCGAACAGCCCAAAAAGGAGGGAGAGGGAGGGGGCAGACTTGGTTGCCTGTAGCCTCCATTTCGGCACCCATTAGGAGCATGGCTCTTCCAAAATCCAAAGCGGGCGCTCCCAAGACTTGCAGTGCCTGGTCCTTTTTTGACACAGTTGCAGATGACATTTGCTTTGTCAAATGCAAGCTGTGTAATCAGAAGGTGAAAAGAGGGAAAAGTGTCAGCAACCTCAATACCACAAATATGTGGAAACATGTGCGGACCAAGCACGTGGTGGAGTTACAAAAACACACTGAAGACCTAGGCCAACCTACAGCGCCACCTACCACCTCTTCAGCTCGTGTTGTAGCCTCTTCCTCCAGCTCACACACAGCTGGTTTGGCTTCCTCACAGGATCGCCATGGAAGAATCTCTGGCACTGTTGTACAGAGACACAATGTAATTCCACCCACAGCACCACTTTCCCAGTCATCCTCACACTCCCAGGCCAGTCTACAGCCATCATTAGCACAGGCATGGGAGAAAAGGCGCCCATACTCGGCACACCACCCCCGAGCACAGGCTCTGAATGCTGGCATTGCTAAACTACTGGCCCTTGAAATGCTATTGACGCGCCCCCTGGGCCAGTGTTGTTGGGGATACCCGGAGCCGGATCAGATGGGGGTTGTAGTCTCCGAGTGGCTGTGACCCGGTCCGTGCCCAGGGTGTCAAGCTCAGTGTGTGGCAGTCCTTATGATGTTACTAGATGTTCTTTTGTGTCGACTACGCCACCCGTTGAATTGCGGTCAGTACGGCCGCCGCTGCAGCAGGGTCCACTGAGGCTGGTGATGTGTGTGCAGCTTAGGTAGTATAACCCCCAACGGGAGGGGTATAGCCTCAGGGGGTCAGTTGCAGAGGATGGGGGTTGTGGTGGTGCAGCGGGGATGGAAATGAGACTCAGAGTCGGGCTGTGCAGTTCAGGGTTTGTTTACTTACTGCAGTTGTTCTGGTCACTCCGGCCTTAAGTGACCACCCGAGCCGTGCTGCGTCCACCAGGTCCTGGACTCGGCCAACCCCCAGGTGATTCTGGAGCGTGGTCCTGAGCTCCCTTTCTGTCCTGTCCTCTTCTCTGGCCTTCCCCACCAGGGATCCACCTATGTCCGGCTCCCTCGGGCCTCTTGGTGGTAAACCCTTGTCTCTGGGTTCCCTGACCCTATTCCTGGTCTGCCTTCTGGGTGGATTTAGTGAGTGATCGTGGCAGATCCTGCCCACGACCTCCGGTTCCTGGCTAAGGTGTGCTGTAGCCTCTGCCAGCTTGGGATCCGGTACCCTGTTGCCAACTCTTCACCCTCTGGTCTAATTTGGGCTCTTGGAGTTCCTTCTTTCTCCCCCTCTGGGTCTTTCTTTCTCCTCTCTCTCTCTGGGCCTTGGAGCTGCTCTTCTTCTCTGCTCTCTTCCTCTGACTCTGCAAAAGACTGACTGACTGACCCTGATCTAAGATGGTGCCCACCTTATATACTCCCTCTATGTGTGAGCTCAGGTGACCAGCACCCAATGAGCTCCTAGCTTTACCCAGGCTGCTCCCCCTATCTGCCCCTACACTACTGGGATGTTCCACCCCCCTCCCACTCCAGCCAGGAACAGACACTGTTGTACCTGCACATTTCTCTAGTGGGAGTACCATCGGTCTGTTCCCCGGAAATGGGATGTGTGTAGTGCATGCAGCTAACTGAGCTCAGTTCCACACTCCATCCTTACCCGGGAGTGGAATATCACACCTCTGGGTGAGGTGCAATACCCCTGTAGCAGCCGAATCCTCAGGGTGCTACACTATCATTCAGGCTGGTGGAGACTGGCACCTTCCGTAACTTTATGGCATTGGCAGTCCCACAATACAACGTGCCCAGCCGCTTTTATTTCAGCAGGCAAGCCGTCCCTGCCCTGCAACATCATGTGGAGGGAAAAATTAAACAAGCGCTACAAAACGCCGTCAGGAGCAAGGTCCACCTGACCACCGATGCGTGGACCAGTAAGCATGGACAGGGACGATACCTTTCCCTCACTGCCCATTGGGTAAATGTTGTGGAGCCGGGTACAGATCTTGAGAGTGGCGTTGTACGTGTTCTGCCAACTCCAAGGATTGGAGTTATCCAGTCTGTACACATTGACTCCTCCTCATACTACAGTTCCTCTGAATCAGCGCTGCAGGAGCCATCACGGTCTACCTCCATATCGACCCGTGAACGGTTACCTGTTATGATGACCGATATGAGCACAGCCGTGGCCAAAATTCAACAGGCCGTATTAAAATTAATTTCTTTGGGGAATCGAAGCCACACAGTGCAGGAGCTCTGGAATGCCATCAAGCAGCAGAGCGACGTGTGGTTTGTGCCAACGAATCTCCAGCCAGGCATGGTAGTGTGTGACAATGGCCGAAATCTGGTGGCAGCTCTGGGCCTAGGCAACCTCACTCACATCCCATGTCTGGCACATGTGCTCAACTTGGTTGTGCAGAGTTTTTTGAGGGACTATCCGAATCTTGATGCACTGCTTCACAAGGTCCGCATAGAGTGCGCTCACTTGCGGCGTTCCAGCAACGCAAGATCACGCATTGCAGCTCTGCAGCTCCGATTACGTCTTCTGGAACATCGCATCATATGTGACCTACCCACCAGGTGGAATTCAACGTTACATATGTTGGAGAGGTTGTGTGAGCAGCAGGCAGCAGTAATGGAGTACCAGCTGCAGCAGGCGCAAACAAGTCGCAGTGCGCACCGTTCACACTTCACCACCACTGAGTGGGCCTCTATGAAGGACATTTGCCACGTTTTGCGTGCCTTCGATTATTCCACGCGGATGGCGAGTGCAGATGATGCACTAGTCAGCATGACTATCCCCCTTATCTGCCTGCTTGAAAAAAAACTGCAAGCACTAAGGGACGAGGTTTTGGAAGAGGTTGAGGAGTCACAAATGCCATCTGCTTCTCTACAGTCTGCGCAACGTGGTTCCTCACAAAGGCCTAGGCAGGGGACACTTTGTGAGGAGGATGAGGAGGTGTCAATGGATGAGGAAGACATCTGTCCAGAGGAGGGAGGTACACAATGCTCTAGTAGTCAGTATCTAGAGCGAGGGTGGGGTGATGCAGAGCAGGCAGAGATCACGCCTCAAGCAGGGGACAGCGTTTCTTGGCCAGTTGGCAGTCTGCAGCACATGGTTGATTTCATGCTGCAGTGCCTGAGAAACGACCGCCGCATCGCCCACATTCTCAACACGGCTGATTATTGGGTGTCCACCCTCCTAGATCCTCGCTACCGGGAGAACTTACAAAGCCTCATAACACCGTTGAACCGGGAGCGTAAAATGCGGGAGTACCAAGACGCACTGGTGCATTCCATCATGTTCTCCATTCCAACCTAGAGCAGTGCTGCTAGTGCTTTACAAAGCTGCTCAGTGCATCGAGGCAGTGGAGGAAGCTCTGCACAAAGACGAAGCAGAAGCAGCACCTCAGCACAAGGCAAGACCAGTATGGCCCAAATGTGGCAAAGTTTTGTGTCCCCGCCGCCACAAATGTCTACACCATCACAGACGGCTCCAGTCAGCAGGAGGCAACGTTTCCGTCAGATGGTGACAGACTACATGTCTTGCCCTCTTAGTGTACTCCCAGACGGCTCTTCTCCCTTCAAGTTTTGGGTCTGTAAGCTGGATACATGGCCAGAGCTTAGTCAGTATGCATTGGAGGTGCTAGCTTGCCCTGCTGCTAGTGTATTATCGGAACGCGTCTGTAGTGCCGCAGGTGGTGTACTAACAGACCGTCGCATGCGACTATCCTCCGATAATGTTGACCGGCTTACTTTTCTCAAAATGAACAAGGCCTTGATCTCTCATGAATTTGCCAGTCCTCTTCCAGAAAAAAAAATTGGTAGGCAACAGTATCCAGGTCTCCTGTTGTGTTCATGTTTCTACCACCTGAACTGTAATCCCTGAGCTCCAACACCGCCAGTTTGCGCTCGGAAGTGCCGTCTGCACAGTCACCACTTGCTGCCGTGTTATTGGGGTTCAGTAACGTCAGCTGTTCCCCTGCTGTGCGGACGGCAATTTCTCCTGCTCTGTCCACATTCTCACTACTACAGATTTTAAAGTTGCTCCAATTACACATCTGGCTCCTCTGTTTTCAGTATTATCCCTAAGCTCCAACACCGCCAGTTGGCGCTCGGAAGTGCCGTCTGCACAGTCAACACTTGCTGCCGTGTTATTGGGGTTCAGTAACGTCAGCTGTTCCCCTGCTGTGCGGACGGCAATTTCTCCTGCTCTGTCCACATTCTCACTACTACAGATTTTAAAGTTGCTCCAATTACACCTCTGGCTCCTCTGTTTTTAGTATTATCCCTGAGCTCCAACACCGCCAGTTGACTCTCGGAAGTGCCGTCTGCACAGTCAACACTTGCTGCCGTGTTATTGGGGTTCAGTAACGTCAGCTGTTCCCCTGCTGTGCGGATGGCAATTTCTCCTGCTCTCTCCACATTCTCACTACTACAGATTTTAAAGTTGCTCCAATTACACCTCTGGCTCCTCTGTTTTCAGTATTATCCCTGAGCTCCAACACCGCCAGTTGGCGCTCGGAAGTTCCGCCTGCACAGTCAACACTTGCTGCCGTGTTATTGGGGTTCAGTAACGTCAGCTGTTCCCCTGCTGTGCGGACGGCAATTTCTCCTGCTCTGTCCACATTCTCACTACTACAGATTATAAAGTTGCTCCAATTACACCTCTGGCTCCTCTGTTTTCAGTATTATCCCTGAGCTCCAACAACGCCAGTTGGCGCTCGGAAGTGCCGTCTGCACAGTCAACACTTGCTGCCGTGTTATTGGGGTTCAGTAACGTCAGCTGTTCCCCTGCTGTGCGGACGGCAATTTCTCCTGCTCTGTCCACATTCTCACTACTACAGATTTTAAAGTTGCTCCAATTACACCTCTGGCTCCTCTGTTTTCAGTATTATCCCTGAGCTCCAACACCGCCAGTTGGCGCTCGGAAGTGCCGTCTGCACAGTCAACACTTGCTGCCGTGTTATTGGGGTTCAGTAACGTCAGCTGTTCCCCTGCTGTGCGGACGGCAATTTCTCCTGCTCTGTCCATATTCTCACTACTACAGATTTTAAAGTTGCTCCAATTACACCTCTGGCTCCTCTGTTTTCAGTATTATCCCTGAGCTCCAACACCGCCAGTTGCTGCTCAGAAGTGCCGTCTGCACAGTCAACGCTTGCTCCAATGTTATTGGGGTTCAGTAACGTCAGCTGTTCCCCAGCTGTGTGTCTGGCAAATTCTCCTGCTTTGTCCACATCCACTGTACTACTGATTTAAAACTTGCTCCAATTACACCTCTGGCTCCTCTGTTTTTAGTATTTACCCTGGGCTCCAATACCGCTAGTTGCTGCTCAGAAGTGCCATCTGCACAGTCAACGCTTGCTCCAGTGTTATTGGGGTTCAGTAACGTCAGCTGTTCCCCAGCTGTGTGTCCGGCAAATTCTCCTGCTTTGTCCACATCCACTGTACTACTGATTTAAAACTTGCTCCAATTACACCTCTGGCTCCTCAGTTTTTAGTATTTACCCTGGGCTCCAATACCGCTAGTTGCTGCTCAGAAGTGCCGTCTTCACAGTCAACGCTTGCTCCAGTGTTATTGGGGTTCAGTAACATCAGCTGATCCCCAGCTGTGTGTCCGGCAAATTCTCCTGCTCTGTCCACATTCACACTACTACAGATTTTAAAGTTGCTCCAATTACGCCTCTGGCTCCACTCTGTTTTTAGGATTTACCCTGGGTTCCAGCACCGCCAGCTGTTTCCCAGCAGTGTCTTTGGCACGAGAACTCCCTCCTGCCCAGCCTGGTTCCAGCACGCCAGCTGTTTCCGGGTAGTGTCAACGTCACTTTGCCTCCAATGCGTTGTTCTGTCGTGTTGCGGTCGGGTTAGCCGACTCTATGGTGCCTGCAGTTTAGGTGACTCCTATGTGGGCTGCGGGATCTGGCAATGAAGGCTGGTTCCATAGTGCCAATAGGACAAGCACCCCCTGTAGGACTGTGGGTTTTGGTAACTGCGGCCGGCTCGCGGCCTTGAAAATTTTTTTTACATGGGTACCTTCTGCTACCCATCCGGGTTCCAGTACCGTCAGCTGGTTCTCAGCAGTGCCTTTAGATTAGGTGCCTCCTTCCCGGTATCCAAGTTCCACCAACGTCTGCTGGTCCTTGGTAGTGCTTTCTGGCACAGGTACCTCCTGCTTCGTAACCGAGTTCCAGTACCGTCAGCTGGTCTTCGGTAGTTCTATTGGCTCTTGTACCTTCTGCTACCCATTCGGGTTCCAGTACCGTCAGCTGGTCCTCGGTAGTTCCATTTGCTCTTGTACCTTCTACTACCCATCCGGGTTCCAGTACCGTCAGCTGGTTCTAGGCAGAGTCTTTGGCACGGGTACTCCCTCCTGCCCAGCCTGATTCCAGCACGCCTGCTGTTTCCAGGTAGTGTCAACGTCACTTTGCCTCCAATGCGTTGTCCTGTTGTGTTGCGGTCGGGTTAGCCGACTCTATGGTGCCTGCAGTTTAGGTGACTCCTATGTGGGCTGCGGGATCTGGCAATGAAGGCTGGTTCCATAGTGCCAATAGGACAAGCACCCCCTGTAGGACTGTGGGTTTTGGTAACTGCGGCCGGCTCGCGGCCTTGAAAATTTTTTTTACATGGGTACCTTCTGCTACCCATCCGGGTTCCAGTACCGTCAGCTGGTTCTCGGCAGTGCCTTTGGATTAGGTGCCTCCTTCTCGGTATCCAAGTTCCATCAACGTCTGCAGGTCCTTGGTAGTGCTTTCTGGCACAGGTACCTCCTGCTTAGTAACCGAGTTCCAGCACCGTCAGCTGGTCTTCGGCAGTTCCATTGGCTCTTGTACCTTCTGCTACCCATCCGGGTTCCAGTACCATCAGCTGGTCCTCGGTAGTTCCATTTGCTCTTGTACCTTCTACTACCCATCCGGGTTCCAGTACCGTCAGCTGGTTCTCGGCAGTGCCTTTGGATTAGGTGCCTCCTTCTCGGTATCCAAGTTCCACCAACGTCTGCTGGTCCTTGGTAGTGCTTTCTGGCACAGGTACCTCCTACTTAGTAACCGAGTTCCAGTACTGTCAGCTGGTCTTCGGTAGTTCCGTTGGCTCTTGTACCTTCTGCTACCCATCCGGGTTCCAGTACCGTCAGCTGGTTCTCGGCAGTGTCTTTGGAACGGGTACTCCCTCCTGCCCAGCCTGGTTCCAGCACGCCAGCTCTTTCCAGGTAGTGTCAACGTCACTTTGCCTCCAATGCGTTGTCCTGTCGTGTTGCGGTCGGGTTAGCCGACTCTATGGTGCCTGCAGTTTAGGTGACTCCTATGTGGGCTGCGGGATCTGGCAATGAAGGCTGGTTCCATAGTGCCAATAGGACAAGCACCCCCTGTAGGACTGTGGGTTTTGGTAACTGCGGCTGGCTCGCGGCCTTGAAATTTTTTTTTACATGGGTACCTTCTGCTACCCATCCGGGTTCCAGTACCGTCAGCTGGTTCTCGGCAGTGCCTTTGGATTAGGTGCCTCCTTCTCGGTATCCAAGTTCCACCAACGTCTGCTGGTCCTTGGTAGTGCTTTCTGGCACAGGTACCTCCTGCTTAGTAACCGAGTTCCAGTACCGTCAGCTGGTCTTAGGTAGTTCCATTGGCTCTTGTACCTTCTGCTACCCATCCGGGTTCCAGTACCGTCAGCTGGTCCTCGGTAGTTCCATTTGCTCTTGTACCTTCTACTACCCATTCGGGTTCCAGTACCATCAGCTGGTTCTCGGCAGTGTCTTTGGCACGGGTACTCCCTCCTACCCAGCCTGGTTCCAGCAGGCCAGCTGTTTACAGGTAGTGTCAACGTCACTTTGCCTCCAATGCGTTGTCCTGTCGTGTTGCGGTCGGGTTAGCCAACTCTATGGTGCCTGCAGTTTAGGTGACTCCTATGTGGGCTGCGGGATCTGGCAATGAAGGCTGGTTCCATAGTGCCAATAGGACAAGCACCCCCTGTAGGACTGTGGGTTTTGGTAACTGCGGCCGGCTCGCGGCCTTGAAACTTTTTTTTACATGGGTACCTTCTGCTACCCATCCGGGTTCCAGTACCGTCAGCTGGTTCTCGGCAGTGCCTTTGGATTAGGTGCCTCCTTCTCGGTATCCAAGTTCCACCAACGTCTGCTGGTCTTCGGTAGTTCCATTGGCTTTTGTACCTTCTGCTACCCATCCGGGTTCCAGTACCGTCAGCTGGTCCTCGGTAGTTCCTCAGCCTTCTTGTACCTTCTGCTACATTTCCAAGTTCAAGCTTTGAAATGGTTCTTGGTGATCACTCTGGATCTCCCTGACGTGGACCCTGAAGTCGAGGACCCTGAAGACCAACCCGAAGAAGACGAGGACCCCGAAGACGACGACCCTGAAGATGAGGACCCTGAAGACCACCCCGAAGAAGACGAGGACCCTGAAGACCACCCTGAAGAAGACGAGGACCCCGAAGACGACGACCCTGAAGACCACCCCGAAGAAGACCAACAAGATGACCCTGAAGAAGTTGACCAAGAGGACAAAGAAGAGAAGACAACCACCAAGATACAGAAGAACAAGAGACAGAAAACCAAGAAGCAGAAGTACAAGAAGCTGCAGAACAAAAAGCGGAAGAACATTAAGCATAAGGCTAAAAATAAGAGCAAAAGATAATATCTAAATTATAAGCAGAAGATGACTAAGCAGTGTATGGGGGTGAGTCCGTTCCTCCTCGTGGTGCCCCTGGAAAAGACCTGCTGCTGCAGCCCAAACTGAACGCGGACAAATCCTGTTGTAAATCTTTTGTGACGGGCAGAACGAAAGGTGTAATGTTCAAACTTTTATAGATAGCAACTACAGGAATGCCTGTCACAAATAAGAATATGATGAAGAAGAAGAATATGAAGAAGATGAAGAAGTAGAATATGAAGAAGAATAATAGTTGAATAAGAAGAATATGAAGAATGTAAAAAAAAGAATAATACGAAGAAGGTGAAGAAGAAGAAGATGAAGAAGGTGAAGAAGAAGTTGATGAAAAAGATGCTGATACTGACGATGATGAAGGAGAAAGTATGGGAGAAGTAAAAAAGAAGGTGAAGAGCATGGAAGTAGTGAAACATAAATATCTGACAAAATATAAAAATACTTAACATAGTCAATATTTCCGTAACTCAGAACGTCTTAAAAAAAATATTAATTCCTTCTATTCCATTTGATTGGGCCAAACCTCTATGCCTTTATTGTCTCCGCCACCTCCCCCAATACATTCTACATTATTCTTAGTTGTTTTCCTTCATGTAGAATTAACCTACAAGGAAAGAAAGGGTTTATTTTCATTCTGATATTTCTGTCCCATTGACTTGCATTGGTTTCCGGTATCGGAATCGGCGATATCCGATACTTTTTGGGTATCGGTCCGATCCAATCCTATCCGATATTTCCCGATATAGGAAGGTATCGCTCAACACTAGTACTGGTCCATAGATGAACTCCACCCGCCAGCCCCGAACCTCTCAGTGTATGCCTCTAACGGCCTTCCTCTTAACCTAGTAGGGGTTAAGGATGTGACAGTGAAGGTGGGGAGAGTGGAACTAAAGGACAAAGGACTAATTGTCATAGAATTTAATCCTGGTGATACCAATCCATATATGATACTTGGTACAAATATTGTTGGTAACTGTTTGGGAGAAGTGTTGTTTTTACTCCAACAGATTGCTGACACTGCCAAACAGGGGCAGAGGAAGGTGCTCCAGAAAGAAATTCGGGCCCTCCTGTACCAGCAACAGGTAAAGCTAACAGGTGGTGAGATTGGTAATGTACGGGTGACAGACCCGATACCCATTGTAATTCCCCCCATGAATGAAATGCTGATTTGGTGTAGGGCAGCAATAGGTCTCAAGGGACAGAACTACCAGGCGGTAGTGGAGCCCATCAGTTCAGAACACAGACCTACACTCCTAACTGCTAGAGGGGTAGTTGATGTACGCAATGGGAGGGTACCTGTACGTCTCCTAAATTGTGGGGAGGAGGAAGTTGAATTGCCAAGATACGCCACTGTTGCCAGATTGTATACTGTGAATAATGATGCCATACACACAGTGGAATCCTTGACCCCACCATATACAGTGGAGGACAATGACTCCGAAGCTCAGCCGGAGGAATGGTGTCAACAGCTCCATGTTGGGACTGAGGCCACCCTTGTCCATCAGAAACACGGTGTTTACAGAGTGGTTAAGGAATATGAACAAGTGTTTAGTAAACACCCACTTGATTTTGGAAGGGTTAAAGGGGTACAACATCACATACCCACCGGTAACCATCCACCCATTAAGGAGCGTTACAGACCCATACCACCAGCACATTACCAAAAAGCCAAGGAAATGTTGCATGACATGAAAAAGTCAGGGGTAGTAAGGGATAGCTGTAGTCCCTGGGCAGCTCCCCTGGTCCTGGTCAGAAAGAAGGACGGTAGCATGAGGATGTGTGTAGATTATAGAAAAATTAATCGAATAACACATAAAGATGCATACCCTTTGCCCCGTATAGAGGAATCACTGGCTGCACTAAAATCTGCCAATTACTTCTCTACATTGGATCTCACTAGCGGGTACTGGCAAGTTTCTGTTGCTGAGGAAGACCGGGAGAAGACAGCCTTCACCACCCCGATGGGACTGTGCGAATTCAACAGTATGCCGTTTGGGCTCTGCAACGCCCCCGCGACGTTCCAGAGGTTGATGGAGTGTTGCTTAGGACACCGGAACTTTGAGACAGTACTGCTGTACCTGGATGACTGTAACATCCCTGGCGGCGTGCTTGCATAGTGCACCACCTCCCACTATGAAAGACCGCAATTTTACCCATCAGTCCAGCCTACAAACCTTGCTCCAGTTCATGCTGTGTGCATGTCTCTTGTCTGATTGCTTACGGCGGTGGCCCGGTTACTTCCTGATTCTTATAGCAGCCGTGCTTGCCAGTGCCCACCTGTCTGCATACCAGCCGTGCTTGCCAGTGCCCTCCTGTCTGCCTACCAGTCGTACTTGCCAGTATCCACCTGTCTGCATACCAGCCGTACTTGCCAATACCCACCTGCCTGTATGCCAGTCTAACCTGCCTGTTCCTGCATTCCACGGTGTGGGTCAACAACTGTGACCGGGGTCTGACCTGGAGTCGCACCTGGTCCCTCTGCTCAGTTCCTCCTTGGTCCACGGAGTCGACTAAGCTGCCGTGCGACCTTGGTCGTATCGGGTTGATACTTAATTACGCCCCTCCAGGCACTCCTCGGTTCATGGTACAGTGGGATCATTAATCACGCTCATGCCAGTCAGTCCGGGCGCGAGAGTAACAATGACGTTATCGTGTACTCGAGGACGTATGAAGACCATCTGAAGCACCTGGCAGAGGTATTTGAAGCATTGTCTTGGTATGGGATGAAACTAAAGCCTTCCAAGTGCCACCTGCTCAAACAGAAGGTTCAGTACCTGGGACACGTAGTCAGCTCAGAGGGAGTAGCACCAGACCCGGAGAAGGTCACTGCCATCCAGAAATGGCCTCAACCGTGAAACATCAAGGAAGTACATCAGTTTCTGGGACTGGATGGGTACTACAGGAGGTTCATAAAGGATTACACCAAAAAGGCAGCACCTTTACAAGATCTCCTGGTAGGACAGTCCAAGAGAGGTAAAAGTCCCCCATTCCAGTGGGGTAAGGAACAGGCTGAATCCTTTGCAGTAATGAAGGAAGTCCTAACTGATGAAGAAATCCTGGCTTACCCTGACTACAGCCAGCCTCTCCTGTTGTATACCGACACCAGCAACGAGGGACTGGGAGCTGTGTTGTCCCAGAAGCAAAACGGCAGAGAAAAGGTAATTGCGTATGCCAGTAGGAAGCTTCGCCCTACTGAGAGGAACCCGGAGAATTACAGTTCCTTCAAGCTGGAGTTCCTGGCCTTGGTCTGGGCTATCACTGAAAGATTCAAGCATTACCTAGCCTCAACTAAATTCACAGCCTTTACCGACAATAATCCCTTGACACACCTGGAGACAGCCAGGTTGGGAGCCATAAAACAGCGTTGGGTGGCCAGACTGTCGAATTATCAGTTCACAATCAAGTACCGGGCAGGTCACAAGAACACCAATGCAGATGCCCTGTCAAGCATGCCCCACCAGTCAGACACCGAGGATGAAGTGGATGATCTCGAAGAAATTGAGCTACCTGCTTTCCACAGAAATGGAATGGTCCACGAGCAGCACGCCTCCAGAAGATGTCATGGTAGGACGCCAAACTCTCTACCTCATCACAGCTGGAAGGAGACCCAGGACAGTGACCCGGTTGTCAGCCTCATCAAAAGACTGATAACCCAAGAAGGTTCTCACCTGGAGAAGGATGCTCCCCCACAAGCCAAAAACCTGTGGAATGAGAAAAGCCGGCTGTTCACCTACAGAGAGAAGCTGTGCAGAAGGTATGTTAACCCCAAGACCCATGAATTGGTGTGGCAGATTGTTGTACCCAGGACGGATATCCAGATGGTGTTAGAGGCCTACCACCACCAAGCAGGTCACTTTGGCTGGGAGAAGCTGGAAACCCTGCTGAAGGACCGGTTCTATTGGCTTGGAATGCGGAGCTCCATAGAAAGGTGGTGCCGGAATTGTGGGCCCTGTAGCCTTAGAAGAAAAGACTACGGCAGCCAGAAAGCACCCTTGCAGTCCATCAAAACAACCCAGCCCCTGGAGATTGTCGCTCTGGATCATGTCAAACTGTCACCCAGCAGATCAGGCTACTCCTATGCCCTGACCATGGTCGATCACTATTCCCGGTTCCTGGTGGTAGCCCCTGTCAAGGACCTGACAGCAGAAACTGCGGCAAGAACATTCCAAGCCTACTTCTGCAGACCCCATGGATATCCGGAAAAGGTGCTAACAGATCAAGGCCCTGCTTTCAAAGCTGAGCTATTCAAGGAATTCTGCCACCTGTATGGATGCAGGAAGATCCGGACTACGCAATATCATCCACAAACCAACGGTATGTGCGAGAAAATGAACAACATCGTTATAGACCTGTTGAAAACCCTACCTTTGGAAGAAAGGAACCAGTGGCCAGAAAAGCTACCTGACCTAGTGGACCTGCATAACCACATACCCGTGAGTTCTACTAATTGTACCCCAGCGCACCTTATGAGAGCAAGACCTGGAAAATTGCCCATGGACCTGGAGCTCGGAGTGGTAGAACCTGCTGCAGATACGTCCACTGAAGATTGGAACACAAGTCGGCAAGAGCAGTACAGGAAGGTACAGGCCTGTGTCGAAGACAGTCTAAACAAGGTGAGGGAAAGACAGGAAGAGCAGTATAACAAACATGCACCAGCAGAACCCTTGGCACCTGGAGAGATAGTGCTAAAGCGGAAAAGAAGAGGTAACAAGCTCGGTGACCAGTGGGAAAGAGAGCCTTATACTGTGCTAAACTCCAGATTTGACAACAGTAAAACCTGCCTGATTAGTAAGGATGGAGGTAAGACAACCGCAACAGTCTTAAGAGACAGACCACTTGAAAGTGTGCCCAGGTCTACTGAAGACAACGGAGGAAGAAGTACCTCCTATAGCACCGGAAGAACCCAAGGTTCTTTTATTTTTAAGGAATTTTTTAACAAGCTTTTTGAAATAAAAATTAATTGATTTTAATGAACTGGTACTTAATCTTCCTTTAAGCCGGGCCTATGAAGCCCGAGCTTTGTGTGATAAATATCCTATTGGGAGGTGTAATTGTTGACCTTTTTGATATTTACTAATTGTTTACTGTTTTCGAACAGATGGTCTTGTAATTGAAATGGATCTCAAAGCCAGGGAGACAGCCTGGAGATCTAAAGCATCGGATATGTTTAAACAGGGCCTTCCAGGTGCTCCACAGGATTTTATGAGGGAAAATAGGGATCTGATGTTACAATATGAAACAGAAATTCAGAGAAAGCTTAAAGTGTGGTGGAACAGGACCACATTGGAAAACTACTGTGAACAAAAGATTATCCCTAGGGGATTGAGAGTACAGGTCTATCCATCGTTTGACCTAGAGGAAACGGAACTAATTAATAGGTAGAAGAACGCCGCCACCAATTGCTCTATGGAATTCTTAAAAATAATTATTGAGAAAAATACCTCATCTCTTAATTTAATTGACAAAAAAATTGAAGATTTACACAGGAATTTACAAAAAGAGATTAACTCCGAGAGGCTTGAGATTTATCTCAAAGCTATTGAAAATGATATTGATAAATGGGAAGCTGATATTAGTAAAGTGAAACATAAAAAGTATATGCAAGATTTACAGGATTATGAAAATAATAGGATTTTTAAATGGCAGTTGCCAAAGAGGAAGAATCAAAATCCCCTGAATCCATTGACGTCCTCAAATGGGGAACCATCATGCTCTGAAACTAGTACCTCATGTAGTGAAACTGAGGAAACTAATGAATACGCCAGACCTAATACAAGGCTACAACAAAAGAGATATCCTGAGATATTCACGAAGAAGCCCAGCAAGAAACGAAATGATCGTTTGAAGATAGTTAATTTATCAAATCTTACATTAACAGAGACACAGGTGAAAGTCTTAGAAAAGGGTTTAACATTTTCCCCGTCCTCCCACTTAGATCAGTTCACGGTGGTGAAGGACTTGCATCTTTTTGCCAGAAAAATTATCCTGCCAAAACTTCACTTTAGACCAGACTTGGATTTACTTTTTCCCACTAAGTTGGAAAAAAGGGCCTTAGAGGATCTTGAGGACCTAGAGGCAGAGAATGAACAGAGTCATGGAGGTAGGTTTACTACACATTTGATAAAAAAATCTAAAACGTTCCCTGCATTATCTACATGCTCAGCGGTAGATATTTTTACAAAAATGGTAACTGTAGAAATTGAATCACTCCCCCACAGTCCTAGGAATAGGTTAAATTTGAATAAAAATGAGAGGATGGCCCTAGAGAATTTGAAAAAACTGCCCAATGTGGTTATAAAACAGGCCGATAAAGGCGGTAATCTGGTTATTTGGCCACATGATCTTTACGAAAAACAGGCTATTAAGATTTTGGACTTCCCGGGTTGTTATCAAAAATGACATATAATCCATTAACTCAGTTTCAGTCCCAGTTAATTGTGATTTTAGAAAAAGCATTTGATGACAACTTAATTCCAAAGAGATTGGTTGATTTGGTCAAAAAGACACGACCCAGACTATCCACTTTCTACCTACTGCCCAAATTGCATAAAGACCAATTAGACCCCCCTGGGAGACCCATTATCTCAGGCAATGGGAGTCTATGTGAAAGTGTGTGTACCATCATAGATTTCTATCTACAGCCCTTGGTGCATACCCTACCATCCTATATGAAAGATTCAACCGAAGCCCTGAAAAGGTTAGACTCCGTACAATTGGAGGCTGGATCAGTGATGGTAACCACGGAAGTAGAGGCTCTATATTCTTCAATCAGACACCAAGATGGTCTAAAGGCAGTGCCTGTTTTTCTGGAAGAAAGTAATATAGACCAACCAATGGCCACTTTAATTATAACTCTACTCAGAATTGTCTTGGAGCATAATGTTTTCATTTTCAATAAAAAAATCTACCTTCAAAAACAGGGGACTGCGATGGGGGCCTCTTGTGCCCCTTCATACGCAAATTTATTTTTAGGGGCGTGGGAAAGATATCTCTTCCAGGGCGATGACATCGATGACATCCACCTCGTACAGGGGTGGATGAGGTTCATCGATGACATCTGGTTCATCTGGGAGGGTACCATTGGGCAATTGGAGAGATTTATGGGGCAGCTAAATAGAAAAGATCTCAACATTAAACTTACCTTCCAGTACGGGAGAGAGGATCTAAAAATTTAAAAGACTCTCTAGTACATAGCTACTATGAGAAAAAAATGTGTTCACAGATAACTGATAAGAACAAATTTGGTTTCTATGTATGTGGCAAGTGTAAAGCCTGCAAAAATATGATCAATGGTAAGGATTTTAGCAATTACAATAACAGTAATATGTATGAAATCAGAAAAAGTCTTTCCTGTGATTCAAAAGGCGTGATATACTATGCACAATGCTCTTGCAAAAAAATTTATATTGGTCTAACAACCCTGGAATTGAAGGTAAGAACGCGAGAACATGTGCTGGATATAGAAAAATCAATCTTAACAGATGAAGTGGCTGGGTTGGGGACTCTTCCCAGGCACTTCAAACTCTATCACAACAGTGACCCTAGGGGTTTGAAAATAAAAGGAATCGACCAAATTGATATGGGTACGAGGGGTAGAGACTTGAGCCAGGCCTTGACAAAACTTGAAAGTAAATGGATATTTAGACTTGGCACAATATCCCCCCAGGGTTTAAATGAACAGTTCGGGTTTTCCGCCTTTCTATGATATCGTATAGTTTTGTTGAGGGAATTATCTGCATCTACTGTAAGCCCCATTTTTGTAAATCGTATTATTTCTTACTCTGAAAACACAAACATCTATCCCGGTAGTAGCAAACAATTGCACCTTTGGTGGCATTTCACTTTCCCTTACATTCTGTGGGGCACTTCTTTTAAAAGTCAGTTTTTTAAGTGATTTTAACTATGGTTTTGTTCATTTAGTTCTTACCTGCTGATAAACTGTTGGACGTCGGGATGTCGTGAGTGGTGTTCGGGGGGACCCTTCTGCCTGGAGGGGAGTCCTGAAGGGGGATGGTTGTGGAATCCGGACTGTGCAATTGATGACCTGATTGAAAAGGAAGGAAGCAAAAGGAGATAAGAAGAGTGATAACTATGGACTTGGAAAAAAAAGTTTTAGTCATACCATTAAGTTGTCAGTAATAATTAACTTTTCACATTGGTTTTTGTTGTATTATAATCTGTTTTTTGTCACTTATGTGTAGTGTCACTTTAATAATTCAGCCTTACTTTCTCATTTCGTCACTGTACACTAATGAAATTCTACATCTTAACTTCATTTATTCATTTCTTTCATCTTACACTTAGTAGCACTGTCATTATTTTAAATAGATTTTAGTCTTAACACTGTATGCTTCCACACATAGCACTTATGCACTTTTTAATCCCTTCTTTGGGCTTTCAACATTTGTAAATATTATCAAAACTAAACGGATCCTAGTGTTTAGCATTTCATATTTTTACATCTAGTACTCGTGCACTTCCCTGTCTCCTTTTGGATTTATCATCTGTAATCATGATCATATGGGTAGTCTGGGAGAATATTGACAGGCTAGTTTTCATTGTGCGTTGTGTACATGCCCCTTAGGGTTGGCACGCCCCTTCTGATCTCCCCTATCTCTGTATGGGGATTCCTTAACAGAGAGTGCGCATGCGTGCGAACGGACCCGTTGGACTTCCGGTCCTGCGCAGTAGACACGCTATGCGTTCCATCGCATGCGTGTCAGACGCAGGATGTCAGAAGTCATTGTTACATGCACGGGATTTCCAAGTAATCACGCATGTGTTTCACCCTGGCCTGGATGCCACAAATATAATAAAGCTGTGTCTGAGAGCAAGGGGGAGGTTCTCTGGTCAGGGGAACATTAGCATGCAATACCTCCTGTCTCAGGCCAGTAGGGGGAGCAGGCTGCCCCTATAAAAGCTGGAACTGGGGGCAGGGTTAGGGAGAACTGGACGACCTATCTCAGGATTGAGAAGTGTCCCAGAGCAGTGAGGGACAGTTGTATTGCACCCTAAGAGGACGTGTGGCAGTAGGAGAGCCACAAGCCAGGGACAAGAGGTGAAGTACGCCTGTCCTGGCAGATAAAGAACCAAATTTACCAGACTATGGCGCCTGAGGCTGTGAGGATTCCACGTCCTACAGCAGATAACCAGTTCGCAGGGGACTGTACGTTCCTTGGCCTAAGAAGCCCGGAGGTTTCGCCACACCAGAAGGGACCAGCAGAGCCGTACCAGGCCGGGAGTAGAAAGGAACCCACGTTGAAAACCATACGGGCGAGAGGACATGGTGAGCTCGGGACCGTGGGCTGTTACCCTACCAGGAGGAGATAGCCAGAAGGAGCGCAGAGAGAGCACGGTAGGCCTACACCCTCACCCTGACCAGGGCCAATTTCCCGTTTGCTCTCAGACGTCCAGGCCCCCTCCTAGCCGGGCCTGTTCTAGTAAAGACCCTGGACTGCAACCTGCTGTCTGTGTGCTCCTTGCTCCTCCAGCACTAATGGTACTGGGACGTCCTGCACCATCACCCCTATCTTCCATTATACTGCCCTGGGGCCGCACTCTTCCCGTGGGGAGTCACACTATCCCAGCTGCATACATCATCAGCCCCAGCAGTCTACCTGGCAGCGGCGGTCCGCACTGACCGCAATCCACGGGTGGCGTAGTCGGACATAACAACAGCGCGTCGCAGACTACCAATGGTCTGACCACCCTGAGCCACGGAACCGGGTTGCCACTACTACCGCCATTGTTCCCCGATTGCCCGGCTCCGAGTGCCCCACGGCCCAGGGGGCGAGTCAGCTTTGGCGTAGTCGGCAGGATAGTAACCAACCCGCCACAAACGGGTATTGCGTGCCTGAAAAAGACTGTACACGCACCTGAAAAGAGGTTTCCCGCCATCCGGAGCCGTTTCCCGCCATTTCCAGCCGTCACCCGCCATCTTCCGTCGGTTCCCGCCATCTTCAGCCGTTTTCCCGCCATCGGACGCCATCTTCAGGACGCCGCGCGGGAAGAAGAGGGGCGTGGACGTCCAAACCGCGCGAGACCCGAAGCTCCGCCCCACGCACCGACGCTGCGCAAGGTCCTGGAAGGGAGAGAGAGCGACGCTCACGTCACCAGGACGCGACGCAAGGTCCTCGTCCGGAGCAGCATCAGCGGAGCCGCGGCCTACAGAAGAGGATCGTCGGAAGGTAGGCCACGCTTAACTAGGGGGGAGGAAGATGTCGGACACAGAGGCGCCCACTACCACCAGCGCAGCTGCAGCAGCGGTGATGCCATTTTCCCTGCCCTACATCCCTGGAGCGGCCTGGCTGCCTAAGTATTCAGGGGAGCCCCATGCCCTAACTGACTTTAAGGAAAGGCTGTACAGTTTGTTCCAAGTTTACCCCCTGACAGAGGAACAGAAGGTTAGCATACTAACAGGGCAGTTAACTGGCGCAGCCCAAAGGGAGGTAAAGTCATGGCCCGCTGAGGAGAAAAGAACTGTGAAGGGTATTCTGGCCCGGCTGCGGGGTACCTTTGACACATGTACCTCCGCTGAAATTAAAATGAGGTTCTATGGATGTAAGCAGCGGGCACAGGACAGCATCAGAGACTATGCCCTAAATTTGCAGGAAGCCTTGAGGGCCATCCAACAAGCTGACCCTGGCAGCGTGCAGGATATGGATAAGCTACTAACAGAACAGTTCATAGAAGGTCTGCTGTCTAGCGCCCACAGGACCCAGCTGTGCCTCATGTTCTTTCAGAACCCTGATCTGACCTTTGCCCAATTTAAGGACAGGGCCATAAGGGTGCTCCGTGAACCCGCAAAAAGTGGCGCTATAAACCCCCGGCGCCCTGCTCTCACCTACCACCAGGAGGTGGCGCCCTCCTCTGTGGACTCTGTGGGGGCCAATGCACAGGCCCTGAACCAAGCCCCGTCGAAAGATCTGCATCACCAAGTCCAGGAGCAGACCAAGAGCGTCGCAGCGTTGACCAGGACCATCCAGGCGTTACAAGTGGACCCGTCGAGACCCATCGAGCAGGCTTCAAGTCCGGAGGATGTCCCGTGGCGTCGACAGAGGAGGATCCCGTCATTCCGAGGGAGGCCCACAGACCGCTACGCAGAGGATGGACAGCCCATTTGCCGTCGATGCAACCAGCCCGGACACATTTCCAGGTACTGTAATTTAAACGGGTCCAACCTGGGGCAGAGGGCCAACCCCCAGGCATAAGGTCACCAGGCCCTTACAATTGGCGTAATAAGTACGTTGGGGGGCGCCCGGTTTTACCCGTGGTGCTGGATGGTATCCCCATGAGCGCCTTGCTGGATACCGGGTCGCAAGTAACCACTATCCCTTATGTACTTTTTAAGCAGTATTGGACTGATGCTGATATAACACGGTATCCAGACAGTTACTTGAGCATCATCGCCAGTAATGGCTTGCCCGTGCCGCAGATGGGGTTCAAAGAGATGACCATTAAGATTGGTAAAGTTGAACTACCGGCACAGGGAGTGATTATTGTGGACATTGACCGTCGTGAAAGTCACCCTAAAATAACCGTGGGTACTAACGTGATTGAAAATTGTCTTTCAGAGGTAATTGTAATCCTACAACAGGTGGCGGTGAATGCTAGTTCCAGCCAACAGAGAGTCCTCAACAAGGATATAAAAGCCCTGATGAGACGGCAGCTGGTAGAACTGTCTGGTGGTGAGATCGGTAGCGTAAGACTGAGTGACCCATTCCCCATTTCCATGCCTCCCAAAAGTGAAATGATGATCTGGTGTCGGACTGCAATCGGGTTGAGGGGTAGAGACTACCAAGCCATGGTAGAACCCGTGTACTCAGACAGCAGGCCCACCATTTTGACAGCCCGGGGGGTGGTTGATGTCCGTCATGGGAGGGTGCCCGTTCGCATCCTCAACATTGGGGAGAGAGAGGTACACTTACCCAGGTACGCTACACTTGCCAAACTGTTTGTGGTCGAACACAAAGCTATCAGGGCCGTGGAGCCTTTGCCTCCATCTCCACAGGCGGAGGGTAATGGCTCCCAGAAACAAAAGGAGGACTGATGCCAGAAACTCCATGTGGGTGCTGACTCCACTCCCCTGCACCAAAAACAAGGAGTCTACCGGGTGGTACAGGAGTACGAGAGAGTCTTTAGTAAGCACCCGCTGGACTTCGGCAGAGTAAAAGGGATAGAACACCACATCCCCACAGGGAGCCACCCACCAATAAAAGAGAGACACAGACCTGTACCCCCTGCACATTATCAGAACGCCAAGGGTATGCTGCGGGAAATGAAAGAAGCTGGGGTCATTAGAGATAGCTGTAGCCCCTGGGCAGCCCCCCTGGTTCTGGTAAAAAAGAAAGACGTCACCATGAGAATGTGCGTGGACTATAGACAAATCAACCGTATCACCCACAAAGACGCATATCCGCTACCTAGAATAGAAGAGTCTTTAGCCACACTAAAATCAGCTAACTTCTTTTCTACTTTGGACCTTACTAGTGGGTACTGGCAGGTTCCTGTGGCAGAGGCGGACAAGGAGAAGATCGCCTTCACCACCCCGATGGGACTGAGCGAGTTCAACTGTATGCCCTTCGGGCTCTGCAACGCACCAGGGACCTTCCAGAGGCTGATGGAATGCTGTCTAGGGCACCGAAACTTCGAGACGGTCCTCCTTTACCTGGACGACGTGATCGTCTATTCGTAGACTTGCGAGGACCATCTAAAGCACCTGGCCGAGGTGTTCGAAGCCCTGGCAGGCTATGGCCTGAAGGTGAAACCATCAAAGTGTCACCTGTTGAAACCAAAGGTCCAGTACCTAGGGCACGTGGTAAGTGCGGAAGGAGTAGCCCCCGACCCTGACAAGGTCACGGCAATCAAGAGCTGGCCAAGCCCTTCGAACATCAAGGAAGTGAGGCAATTTCTCGGGTTTGTAGGCTACTACCGAAGGTTCATCCCCGGGTTCACTAAGATGGCAGCTCCTATGCAGGACCTCCTGATAGGACAGTCTAAGTCCAGAAGCCAAAATCCACCCTTCAAGTGGGATAAACCGGAAGAGGAGTCCTTCCGCCAGTTGAAGATGGCCCTCACAGGGGATGAGATCCTGGCCTACCCAGATTATGGCCAGCCTTTTATTCTCCACACAGACGCCAGTAATGTGGGACTGGGAGCTGTACTGTCACAAAACCAACAGGGCAGAGAAAGAGTGATCGCGTACGCCAGCCGGAAGCTGAGGCCCACCGAGAGGAACCCGGAGAATTACAGCTCCTTCAAGCTAGAATTCTTGGCGGTGGTGTGGGCCGTAACGGAACACTTCAAGCATTACCTGGCCTCCGCAAAGTTCACTGTGTACACGGATAACAACCCGTTAACACACCTAGACAGTGCAAGACTTGGTGCCCTGGATCAGCAGTGGATGGCCCGTCTCTCCAATTATGACTTCATGATCAAGTACCGGGCAAGCAAAACCAATGCCAACGCTGACGCCCTATCGAGAATGCCTCACTTACCTGTAGGTGACAAAGACCCAGAAGAGCTGGAGGAGGTAGAACTCCCCGCTTTTCACCGGTATGGAGCCGCTCAATACTCCCACCGTGTGAAGGAGGAAGATCTAACAACCATTATGATCAATCCCCTACCTCACCACAGCTGGGCCGAGACCCAAGATAGTGACCCTGCCATCCGCCTGGTGAAAGATCTGCTGACCCGGGAAGACGCCTGCTTAGATCCGTATGCCCCAGTGGAAGCCAAGCAGCTATGGAAAGAGAAGAGCAAGCTGTTCCTCTATGAAAGCAAGCTGTGCCGAAGGCTTGTCAACCACCGGACGCACGAGCTGACCTGGCAAGTCGTGGTCCCAAGGCGGGATGCAGCTATGGTCCTGGGGGCTTACCATGACAGAGCGGGGCACTTCGGTTGGAAGAAACTGGAGTTCCTGCTAAGAGGACGGTTCTTTTGGGTCGGCATGAGAGGGGCTGTAGAGAAGTGGTGCCGGGACTGTGGCCTTTGTAACTTAAGGAGAAAAGACCGCACCAGCCAGAAGGCACCCTTGAAGCCCATCGTCACCCAGCAGCCTCTTGAGCTGGTAGCTCTGGACCACGTCAAACTGGCTCCAAGCCGGTCAGGATACATCTACGCCCTGACAATCGTGGACCACTATTCCCGTTTTCTAGTGGTGGTCCCGGTAAAGGACTTGACAGCCCAAACGGCGGCCAGAGCCTTCCAGCAATACTTCTGCCGTCCACACGGTTATCCGGAACAGGTCCTGACGGACCAGGGTCCAGCGTTCGAAGCTGAAATCTTCCAAGAATTCTGCAACCTCTATGGCTGTAAGAAGATTCGAACAATGCCTTACCACCCACAAACCAACGGGATGTGTGAGAAAATGAACAATATAGCCATTGATCTCCTGAAGACGTTGCCCCTGGAGGAACACAGCCTGTGGCCAGAAAAACTGCCGGATCTAATCGACTTATACAACCATATCCCGGTGAATGCTACAAACTGCACCCCGGCTTACCTGATGCGAGCTAGACCAGGTAAGAGAAGAGCCTGGCCCAGGTGAGAGAAAGGCAAGAAAGACTCTTCAACCAACACACCCCTGCTGGTCCCCTAGAACCTGGTGAGCAGGTCCTGAAGCGAAAGAGAAGGCTTCACAAGTTGGACGACCAGTGGGAAAGGGAACCCTACACCGTACTGCAGTCTGATCACGACAACCCGAAGGTGTGCGTGATCACCAAGGATGGAGGAGAAACCACTAGTACCGTTTCCAGAGACCACCTAAAAAGGTGCCCCGAGCAACTCCGTAGTGCAGAAGAGGATCAAAGTGACCTTGAACCCGCAGAGGACAAGGAAGAAATGATCAGCACTTTTCTCGGAGAGTTCCCTCAGTCCTGGACTCGAATAAACGATGCAATAGTGGTACCCGTCCTCCATTTCCTGCAGCCGACTGAGCAACAACCTGCACCAGAGCCGGAAGGTGAAGAGGAGCCAGCTGTTCCAGAGGCAGAAGAGCCTGTACCAGCTGCCCAGGAGAGTCAACCCTCTGCTGACAGTGAGGCTGCCATGCCTGCGGTGAGCCAAAGGACCCGCAGACAGCTCCCTGCCCTACCCGTACACCCAGCTGGTAGCTGTACCCCTAACGCTAGTGGGGAAAGCCAGGTCGGTCCACCACCAGACAGTGGGTTAAGGAGTAGTGTTGAGCCACCCCCGTAGTGTTCGAGTTCGGTTCGGTTCGTCGAACACCCGTGTGTTCGCCGAACTGTTCGTCGAACTGTTCGTCGAACACCTTCGAACACCGTTAAAACCAATGGCAGGCAAACAAAAACACATAGAAACACATAGAAAACACCTTCAAAGGTGTCCAAAAGCTGACAAACTGCTCAGAAGACACAACTAACACATGGAAAAGTGACAAGTACATATAGTCATGCGAAAAGAAAAGAGGTGGAGGAGTAAAAGGAGGGGGAGACACAGATATAGGCATGTCATGCCCTTCTAAAATCCAAAAAGTGAGAAGCCGAGACGGCCAGTCCGCTCCTGCCCGTGCCACCTCCGTGTCGCCGGGTTTGTGCCAGAGCCGCGGTGAACCCTGACGGCCAGCCCCCCTCTCCCAATACTGGTGCCTGTCCGCTGGTGGGTCGAGAGAGCCCCCCTGTGGTGGAGGCAGCTCTAAGCTTTTTAATTTAAATTGTCCCTCTAATTTGAATGAATACACTTTAAATCCATTTACAAGGATCTATTGGAGGGCAAGTCTCATGCCAGCAGCCGCGTAATTCCAGCTCCAGTATCGTCCACTAAAGCTGCTGCAGTTAAAAAGCTTTTATAAGGATCGAGCTCGGCTGTCCACCGCAAGGCATCCTAGTGCCAGTCCCAGCCCCTATGCCTTGGGGAGCCTCCTGATGCTCTTCACTGAGTATCCCGTGGTCCCGAAGCATTTCCTTTGAAAAAATTAAGTGTCCAAACTACAGGTGGTGTAGCTTGCTTAACAGCCGGGATAATCCGCTGACTAGCAGACACTGCTACTAGGCACAAAGTATTTCCTGGGCTAGATGCAGTTAAAAATTTGTAAGTAGATACTCTCGTTGGATGCTGAGAAAGCATTCCATAGAGTCTCCTGGCACGCCATATATGATTCTCTTAAAAAGCTTGGGGTAGGGGTCTAGGGGACCCTTTTATAGCCAAAATCACGGCCCTGTATCACAATACGTCACCTAGGCTGAAGATAAATGGAACTGTAGCACCGAGGGCTCGGTTGCTACAGACGTATTGCACCTCACCCAGAGGTGTGATATCTCACTCTCAGATAAGGATGGAGTGTGGATCAGGACCCGACACCTGCATGATTACACCACATTGCCGTGGGGCAGGGCGACCAATATGCCCCTGAGATGGGCACGACAGTCCCTGTCCCTGGCTGGAGTGGGGGGAGGGAACACTGAGGAAGGGGAACCCTGCAGTGCAGGAGCAGGGAGGAAGCAGTTCCTGGGTGCATTGAGAAGGGAGTATAAAAGGTGGACACCATCTTAGTTCAGTGCAGAGAAGTCTGAGCAGAAGTGGCAGGGAGCAGGGGCTCTGCATGAGCTCTGCTCCGGAGGCGGGCCTAGTAACAGAGGCCCAGGCCTGCAAGAGGAAGAAGGAAGGAAGAGGAGCGGAGAAGGCTCCAGGAACGAGGAATGAAGGGATCCCAGGGGTGCGGACGGGCGAGTCGCCACCGCACGCCCGAATCCACCTGCGTGGAGGGGTCAGGCCAAAGGGGGAGACCGGTCCCCGAACTAGTGGAGGCAGGAAACGACCCTCAGCTAGAAACCGGAGGCTCTGACATTTTATGTGGCGCAGCCCCTTGCTCCACCCGCTAGGAAGGCACCACATAGGGTCAGGGAAACTGGCGCCAAGTTTACCAAGAGGAGGCCCGAGGCAGCCGGACAGAAGTGTTGGTAAGAAAGGCCAGACAAAGGACACACAAAGGGGGTCCTGTGAAGCGCTCCAAAGTTATCTGGGAGTTGTCTGAGCCCCTCACCTGGTGAGCACAGTGCGACGTGGGCAGCCGTTACCTGCAGACGTGGTCTGGATAATAAGAACTGTGAGTAAAGGCCCTGAACTGCATCACTGACTCCGTGTCGTTACTGCTGCTGCCCTGCACCATCACCCCCATCCTCCGCATACACTGCCCTGAGGCTATACTCCTCCCGTGGGGAGTTATGCTACGCTCTGCTGCACCCACAACAACAGCCTTAGCGGTCTGCCCTGTAGCGGCGGTTCACTCTGACCGCAATCCACGGGTGGCGTAGTCGGACATTTAAACATCAAAACCACATAAATAGTTCCGCCACTGGTTTGACCGCCCTGAGCCACGGAACCGGATCGCCGCCACGAAGACTACAACCACCAGCATCCACCAAAAAGGGTCCGGCTCCGGGTGTCCCAAGGCCCAGGGGGTGCGTCAGAACATTTTCATCACCTTTCACAATCACCAATGGGACAAGGCAGGGATGTCCTCTGTCCCCTCTCTTATACATCCTAGTGACGGAGCACCTGCTCTCATCAATTCGCCATAACCCCAATATTAGGTGGATTGAGGTGGGAGGCACCGAGTACAAGTGCTCTCTATTTGCTGATGATGTCCTAGTATATATCACTCAATCACATATATCCATCCCTGCTGTTATGGCTGAAATAGATCACTTTGTTACATGGTAAAATTTTAAAATCAATGCAGCGAAGTCTGAGGCCCTCGATGTCTCCCTCCCTAAATCCATATAGGATTCCATCCAGTCCAACTTTCCCTTTGCCTGGCCCTCACAGGGTATCAAATACTTAGGAATTCCTATTCATAGAGACCTCTCCCATCTATGTTATCTTAATTTTGGGCCCTTTATTGAACAATTCCATACAGACCACGGTTGGCAAGTTAGAACTGTAAGATTCACTACGTGAACCACTGGTGTTTTGTGAAAAAGCACATGTACACCGCGTTCCAAATTATTATGCAAAAAGTGTTTAGGAGTGATAAGGGAAGAATTTGTTTGTTTGTCAGTTAAACTCATTGATGGTGATGTGTGTCAGGGCTCTTTATATCACTGTAAGCAATTGCAGACACCTGTGCTAATTAGTTTGGCAGGTGTGTCCAATGAAAGGCAAGACTACTTAAGAAGGCTCTCTCACATTATTAAGCAGCCTACATTTTCTGCCAAAATGGGAAAGAAAAAGGATGTGTCGGCTGCTGAGAAGCAACAAATTGTGGAGTGTTTAGGTCAAGGCATGACTACAATCAACATTGTGCGATGATCAGGATGAAGTGTCTTGGCAATCAAGAAGTATGTAGCTGATTCACAGTACACACGTGTGCGTGCTGATAAGGGCAAATTGAGGACTCTTTCCTACAGGCAATTACGTCAGGTTGAAAGAGCAGCGGCAAAAAAGCCTTGTCATAGCAGCAGACAAGTTTTTGAAGCTGCTTGTGCCTCCAACGTCCCCCGAACAACAAGATGCAGGGTCCTTCAGAGGTTTGCAGCTGTGCATACGCCATCCTGTCGACCTCCTCTATCCACTTCACACAAGCAGAAACGGCTCCAGTGGGCCAAACATTACATGAAGACTGATTTCAAAACTGTTTTGTTCACGGATGAGTGCCGTGCAGCGCTCGATGGTCCAGATGAATGGAGTGGAGGATGGCTGGTTGATGGACACCCCACGCAAACACGGCTACAGCGCCAACAAGGAGGAGGTGGAGTAATGTTTTGGGCTGGAATCATGGGGAGAGAGATTGTCGGCCCCTTTAGGATCCCTGAAGGCGCTAAAGATGAACTCCATAATGTATGTGGATTTTCTCAAACAGCACTTCCTGCCATGGTTCAAGAAGAAGAACCGTGTATTTCACAGCAAGATCATTTTTCTGCATGATAATGCACCATCTCATGCTGCACATAAAACATCTGCATCTCTGGCTGATATGGGCATAAAAGGGGACAAACTTATGGTGTGACCCCCATGCTCCCCTGACCTCTACCCCATTCAGAACCTTTGGAGCATCATTAAAAGGAGTGTCTATGATGGCGGGAGGCAGTTCACATCTAAGCAACAGCTCTGGGAGGGTATTCTGTCCTCATGCAAAACAATTGAAGCAGAAACCATCCAAAACCTGACAAATTCAATGGACGAGAGAGTTCAGAAGCTCCTTTCGAACAAGGGGTCCTATGTGAAAATGTAACATCACCTAGAATAAAGTTTTGAGTTGAAAACTGTTTGATTTCAGTTTCTAACAACCTGCTAATGCTTATAATTTCAAAAATGACCATTTTTTTGGTCTTTATTAAAATGAAAAGGTTGATCGAAAAGTTTGGGGGATCTAAGAGTGTGGCAACCCAGTAGTCATGATTACTTCGAATTCTGACAATATGAGGGTCATGCTGCACTTATGTGTCTTGCGCATCTCGGAGCCCCAAAATTATTTTCCGAGCTAGATGCAGCTAAAAATTATTTTTAATTTTAAATCTGGTGAAGCTTATTATAGATGGCCTAATAGGATCAGTGCTGCACACTGCTACAAAGCCCAAATTATTTTCCAGTCAAGATACAGATAAACATGATTAGTAATTTGAAAGCTTAAAACGGTTGGTAGGGTGATTTTAACCAATCATCAAGCTTTTACTCTCCCCAGGATGACACAGGGGTAGAAAAGTCGTTTCGGATCCATGATTTGTTCATCTTTATGAACGTGAGTCTGTCTACATTATCAGTGGAGAGCCGCGTGCGCTTATCTGTCAGCACACCACCAGCAGCGCTGAACACACTTTCAGACAGAACGCTGGCTGCGGGGCATGACAAGATCTCCAAGGCGTAAGTGGCTAGCTCCGGCCATTTATCCAGATTGGAAGCCCAAAAAGAGCAAGGGTCCAGTGACACAGTCGTGGCTTCAATGTTTACTTGGAGATACTCCTGTACCATCGTCTCTAGGCATTGACTATGTGTCAGACTTCTTGTCTCCTGTGGCCTTGCAAAGGATGGGCTAAAAAAGTGGTGAAATGATTCCGCAAAATTGATGTTACCAGCAGATACTGTGGTTCTGTTACGGTTTGAGTGCTGAACACTTGACGGCCCCACGGTTGGCAAGTTGGAACTGTGAGATTCACTACGTGCACCACTGGTATTTTGTGGAAAAGCTCATGTAAGATTCTGCAACAGTCTCTGCTGATACTCTTGCATGCGTGCATCCCTTTCTATGGCAGGAATAATTTCTGCAAATTTACTTTTGTACCGGGGATCTAACAGTGTGGCAACCCAGTAGTCAGGATTATTTCTAATTCTCACAATTCGAGGGTCATGTTGCAGGTAGTGCAGCAAGAAGGCACTCATGTGTGTTGCGCATCCAGGAGCACCAAGTCCCTGTTGTGTTGGTGGCGAGGTAACAATCATGCTTCCTTCCTCTGTCCTCTCCCCCCAACCTCGCACAACAGAAATGTGATCAAGGTCTCCCTCATCTGATGAGTCTTCCATCAGTTCGTCCTCCACTTCTTCCTGGGCTCCTGCACCTTCCTCACTAGTTTGGCTGCTACCATGCGCCCTGGTAAAATCATCTCCCCCACCCTCACATGCCTGCCGCCTTGGTGCTGCCGACCGTCTGGACCTTGCAGATGTTAGCCCTTCCGCATACAACTCCTCCTCCTCTACTTCCTCCACCTCCTCTTGTGCCACCACCTGACTCCGAATTCTGTTTAACATGTGCTCCAGCATGTAAATCACCGGAATAGTCATGCTGATAATGGCATCGTCAGCACTAAACATCTTCGTCGCCATTTCAAAACTGTGCAGAAGGGTGCATAGGTCCCTGATCTTAGACCACTCCTCCAGCGTGATTTGCCCCACCTCTGAATCTCGTTGGCCCAGGCTATACGTCAGAACGTATTGCACCAGGGCTTGTCGGTGCTGCCACAGTCGCTGCAACATGTGCAGAGTTGAATTCCACCGGGTAGGCACATCGCATTTTAGCCGGTGAAGTGGCAGGCCCAACGACTTCTGTAGAGATGTAAGTTGCTGAGCTGCGGGATGCGAACGGCGGAAGTGAGCACACAGCGACCGTGCCCTCTGCAGAAGGCCATCTAGTCTGGGATAGTGGGCTAAAAATTGCTGGACAACCAGGTTCAACACGTGAGCCATACAAGGCACGTGTGTGACATTGCCCCGGCGAAGGGCCGCACCCAGGTTTGCAGCATTGTCGCACATGGCCTTCCCTGGTTTCAGGTCCAGTGGAGACAACCATTCATGAAATTGGTTCTCCAGAGCTGACCACAACTCCTCAGCTGTGTGACTCACATTTCCCAGACATTTCAATGTAAAAACCGCCTGATGACGTTGAGCCCTACTGCCAGCATAGTAAGGAGGTGTGCAGGATCCCTTCTGCGCAGTTAGAAAGCTTGTGGCATGACCAGACAGGCTTTGGGTGCAGGTGGAAGACCGAGAGGAGGTTGAGGAGGCAGAAGCAGTGGAGGAACTTTGACATAAAGAGGATTGACGCACAACTCGTGGGGACGGCAAGACTTGGACAGCAGCCCCTTGTCCTGCTGTCACCATAGTTACCCAGTGCCCAGTCAGCGACATGTAACGCCCCTGTCCATGCCTACTCGTCCAAGTGTCTGTGGTGAAATGCACCCTGTCACACACAGAGTTTCTCAAAGAAGCGGTGATGTTGTGTGCGACATGCTGGTGTAGCGCAGGCACACCTTTCTTTGAGAAGTAGTGCCGACTGGGCATCTGGTACTGGGGCACTGCGACGGACATAAGGCCTCGAAAATCCTCTGTGTCCACCAGGCGGAAAGGCAGCATTTCTGTAGCCAAGAGCTTGCAGATGGTGAAATTCAACCTCTTAGCTTTCTCATGGCTAGGAGGAAATGGTCTTTTACTTGTCCACATCTGAGGGACCGAGGGCTGGCTATTGTGCTTAGACGGGGTTGATAAGGGTGTCCCCGGCAAACTGCCGGTCTGTGAGGAAGATGCAGGCGGACATGTTAGGTTGCCTTGATCCAAAGGTGGTGCTATCGATGTCGGACAGCGCTCAAGACCAGCTGGTGTTACCACCTCCAAAGAAAATGATGACCTGCCAATCACGCTGGCTGTTGCGGGTAAAGAGGTGGCAGGTCTGCGCCCCAAAACAGGTGTGACTGCTGTCCCCCCAGTCACAGAGGATGAAGAGGCCGCGGATGCACAAGATATGGCAGACGGTGGTTGGCCCGGCCGGCTAGGCCGCATTGTAGCACACTGAGCTTCCCACTGCAACTTATGCTTCATGTCCATGTGCCGGTTCATGCATGAAGTACTCAAACTATGTATTTTTTGGCCTCTACTTAGCTTTTGCTGACAAATGTTACAGATAACACGAGTTGGGTCATCTTTATCGATCTGAAAAAATGCCCAGGCTATGCAAGGCTTAGCACCCATGCGACCTGAAGAGCCACCACGACTTGTGGTGAGAGGCAGAGTTGTGTTTGAGGATGCAGTTGTTGACGTGCTTCCAGTACTACGTCTCTGTCCAGGAAGGCGCAACCTGACCTCGTCGTCACTAGCATCTTCCTCCACCTCCTCTGCTGACCTCATCTCTTGGCTGACTGTGGGTTGACAGTAAGTGGGATCTCCGACCTCATCATCATCACCCTGTGCGTTATCACACCCGTCGTCCTCAGAGCCAACCTGTTCCTGCCCTGACAAAAAACTAAAGTTGTCGCTCCAATCAGGTATTTGAGTCTTATCATCGTCTTCCTCATTGTCTCCACCAACAGGAGTTACAATTTGGGAATGAGGGTCTTCATTATGGTCAGAACCTTCTGCGTCTGGTCCTGGATCCGACTCATAAAGATTCTGGGCATCAGTGCAGATCATTTCCTCGTCTGGATTCACAGAAGCGCTGGAGTCGACCTCTGATTCCCAGGCTATAGTATGAGTAAACAGCTCTGCAGACTCAACCATCTGTTCTACCTCATACTCAGACGGGCAGCTGGAGATTTGGGAGCTGTGAGGAAGCAAGTGCGATTTGGGTGACACCTTTGAGGACTGGAGTATTTGTGATGTTGAAGTTGATGTGGAGGAGAGCCCACTTAAAGGAGCACTTGATATCCGTTGAAGCACCTGCTGTTTTTGTGCCTCATCTGGAATTTGTAGCGATTGGCGTGGCCGTAAGAAAGGGATCTTATCACATTGTCCGCTAAAAGAAGTAGACATTTTAGTTTGGCTGGAAGATGGTCTTTCTTCTGCACCTACCCCACGGACACAACCTTTTTTCCCCTTCCCAACACGCCTATTCCCCTTTCCACCAGCAGCAGGCCTTTTTCCACTCATTTTGGTGGTTAACTAATTCACAACTCTGGAGTTGTTTGCACAAAAAAACAATGGATGGTAACCGAGCAGAGCTGAGTGGCCAAACTGTGGTATTAGGCCAAAACTATTGGCTGGGTTAGATGCAGAAAAAAATTATTTTTAATTTGCAACCTGATGGAGGTCAGTATAGATGGACTAATAGACCAAGTCCCACATACCGCTAGAAGCCCAAATATTTTTTCAGAGCTAGATGCAGAAATTTTTTTTATTCAATTTGCAACCTGATGGAGGTCAGTATAGATGGACGAATAGACCAAGTCCCACACACTGCTAGAAGCCCAAATATTTTTTCAGAGCTAGATGCAGAAAAAAATTATTTTTAATTTGCAACCTGATGGAGGTCAGTATAGATGGACTAATAGACCAAGTCCCACACACCGCTAGAAGCCCAAATATTTTTTCAGAGCTAGATGCAGAAAAAAATTATATTCAATTTGCAACCTGCTGGAGGTCAGTATAGAAGGACTAATAGAACAAGTCCCACACACTGCTAGAAGCCCAAATATTTTTTCAGAGCTAAATGAAGAAAAAAATAATTTTTAATTTGCAACCTGATGGAGGTCAGTATAGATGGACTAATAGACCAAGTCCCACACACCGCTAGAAGCCCAAATATTTTTTCAGAGCTAGATGCAGAAAAAAATTATTTTTAATTTGCAACCTGATGGAGGTCAGTATAGATGGACTAATAGAACAAGTACCACACGCTGCTAGAAGCCCAAATATTTTTTCAGAGATAAATGAAGAAAAAAATTATTTTTAATTTGCAACCTGATGGAGGTCAGTATAGATGGACTAATAGACCAAGTCCCACACACTGCTAGAAGCCCAAATATTTTTTCAGAGCTAAATGCAGAAAAAAATTATTTTTAATTTGCAACCTGATGGAGGTCAGTATAGATGGACTAATAGACCAAGTCCCACACACCGCTAGAAGCCCAAATATTTTTTCAGAGCTAGATGCAGAAAAAATTATATTCAATTTGCAACCTGCTGGAGGTCAGTATAGAAGGACTAATAGAACAAGTCCCACACACTGCTAGAAGCCCAAATATTTTTTCAGAGCTAAATGAAGAAAAAAATTATTTTTAATTTGCAACCTGATGGAGGTCAGTATAGATGGACTAATAGACCAAGTCCCACACACTGCTAGAAGCCCAAATATTTTTTCAGAGCTAGATGCAGAAAAAAATTATTTTTAATTTGCAACCTGATGGAGGTCAGTATAGATGGACTAATAGACCAAGTCCCACACACCGCTAGAAGCCCAAATATTTTTTCAGAGCTAGATGCAGAAAATTTTTTTATTCAATTTGCAACCTGATGGAGGTCAGTATAGATGGACTAATAGACCAAGTCCCACACACTGCTAGAAGCCCAAATATTTTTTCAGAGCTAGATGCAGAAAAAAATTATTTTTAATTTGCAACCTGATGGAGGTCAGTATAGATGGACTAATAGACCAAGTCCCACACACTGCTAGAAGCCCAAATATTTTTTCAGAGCTAGATGCAGAAAAAAATTATTTTTAATTTGCAACCTGATGGAGGTCAGTATAGATGGACTAATAGAATGATGCTATGCCCAAAAGATTTTACTTCACTAGGTGCAGTAAAAAAATTGGTATTCTATACACAGGTGGTATATCTTGCAACACAGATAGGCTACTCCACTGACTAACACACTCTGCAATAGGCCAAAAAGGATTAGCTTTGCTAGATTCAGCCAAATGCTGTGAAAAAAACTTGCACAGCACTGGCACAGACCTGCCTGGCAAAAACTGATAGGAACTGATGTAACCTAGTCCTGAAAAGGACTCCAATTACAATTAGTCTTTACTCCCACAATCTATCTATTTAAGAGCACAGACCTGCTTGATAAAAGTCGTAGGAAATGCTGTAACCTAGTCCTTAAAAGGACTGCAATCACAACTATTCCCTACTCCCAAGCTATCTGTATATTTGTGCGAAAATTGGCTTGAAATTAACAAGGTATAGCGCACACAGCAACAGCGGTGCCGTCTAACACGCAGCTGCAGCAGTGAGAAAATGGTGGCGACGGGGAAAATGGCTTGGTCTTATAGGGCAAGGACATGTGACATACACTGCCAATCACACATGCCCTTGCTTGTGTGAAAAAAAGCACTTCGCTCCGTGTGTGCGCTGCTGATAGGCTGACAGATTGCACCTCCCCACTGCAAATGCGGGAAAGAGAAAAAAAAATGGAGATCTTCATTGTTCCTGCAGAGATCCATCCCCTGCCCCTCCCCCCGCCCCGCTGTACACTCAAACTGCGTATTAACATTAATTTTCATCATTACTGAGAAAAAATCCAGTTATGATTTTGGTGCACGAACAGTTATCGAACATAACCTCGAACAGCCGAATTTTTCTCAAATTGTTCGTGTTCGCCGACCGGCTCGAACACCGCCCAAAACAGCTCGAATTTGAGATTGGCGAACAGTTCGAGTAGAACAACGCTCATCTCTATTAAGGAGGTCAACCAGGAGCATAAAAGGGCAGATACCCGCTCGCTGGAGAATATAGGGTTCACTAAGATTGTAAATAACCATGTTGCCAAATGTTGAAATGTTTGCCAAGTTACCTGCATGATTATTAATAGTGTATTTCAGTTTCTTGCAGTTACCGCACGGACTCAAAGGTTATGGACTTTTAATAACCGGGACTTTGTATGGACTGCGTTCGGAGCCTGACCAAGGAATGAACTAAGACTGTAAAGGACTTGGGGTAGGACAGACCCCCACCTGGTTAAGGCTCCCCGTTGTGTTGGTGCCATGGATTTGTAGGCATGTCTGTATTATGTACTGTGGCATGAAATTGTAGTCAGTATTGAGGTTTTGTATTGTTGAAATCTGAAGGCACCAGTTTTTTATTTTTAAGGAATTTTTAACAAGCTTTTTGAAATAAAAATTAATTGATTTTAATGAACTGGTACTTAATCTTCCTTTAAGCTTTGCCTATGAAGCCCGAGCTTTGTGTGATAAATATCCTATTGGGAGGTGTAATTGTTGACCTTTTTGATATATACTAACAGTAAAACCTGCCTGATTAGTAAGGATGGAGGTAAGACAACCGCAACAGTCTCAAGAGACAGACCACTTGAAAGTGTGCCCAGGTCTACTGAAGACAACGGAGGAAGAAGTACCTCCTATAGCACCGGAAGAACCCAAGGAAGATGTGCTTCACACAGTTCTAGGAGATTTCCCTGCAGACTGGCCTCAACTTGATGGAGCAGTTATTATACCAGTAATACACTTCTATCAACCACAAGAAGAACCTGTGAGCGCCCTAGAGGAACCTGCTCAGGAACAGGAAGAGTCCCCAGTCACCCGTTGAAGCAGAGCCTGAAGGCCCAGTAATCAGTGCACTTGCCAGTCCCATAGAGAGATTGAGGCAGTTTTATAATCTACCAGCACGTACACCTGATAGGTTAGCAGAGAGTGCATGCACAGACACCAGTATCACCCCAGTGCTACGAAGCACAAAGTGCCTACATCTAATGTATATAATTGTCTTATCCCGTCTGTCTGTCTGTCCTGGAAATCCCGCGTCGCTGATTGGTCCGGCTGCGGCCAATCAGCGATGTGGAATTTCATAAAAAGATGGCGGCCGTTAGCGGCCTATCTGCCGCACGGAGGTCAGTGGCGCCTCCGGTCGGGGGACTTATGCTGCTGCATCGCCGCTGACCTCCGTGCGGGAGATCAGCACCCGGCACAATACTTACCTCTCCCCATGCCTCCGCAGCAGCTCCGGTGTCTTCCGTGTCCTCTGACTGTGACGTCTCAGGTCAGAGGGCGCGGTGACGTCTTTCCATCGCGCTCTCTCCTGAGCGGTCACAGAGCAGAGCGGGAAGATGCCGGCGCACGTGAGGAGTCCAGAGCAGAGGCAGCACCAGCCGGTGAGAAGTGAGGTGAGTATTGGATTTTTTTGTTTTTTTGTATGGGGGCATAGGGCATTAAATGGTGGGGTGGGGGTGTGTGACATCGTGGAGGGGGCATTATAAACGAGGGGGGGTGTGACTTCCTGCATGGGGCACTATGGGGGGGGATGTGACATCCTGTATGGGGCATTATAAGGGAGGGGGCGATGTGACATCCTGCATGGGCATTATATGGTAGGGGAGAGTGACATCCTGCATGGTGCATTATAAGGGAGGGAGGGATGTGACATTCTGCATGGGGCACTATATTGTGGGGGGGATTGATATCCTTCATGGGGCATTATAAGGAAGGGGGGGATGTGACATCCTGCATGGGGCACTATATGGTGGGGGGGGAGTGACATCCTTCATGGGGCATTATAAGGGAGGGGGGGGATGTGACATCCTGCATGGGGCATTATATGGTGGGGGGAGTGACATCCTGCATGGGGCATTATAAGGGAGGGGGGATGTGACATCTTGCATGGGGCATTATATGGTGGGGGAGGAGTGACATCCTGCATGGGGCATTATAACGGATGGGGGGATGTGACATCCTGCATGGGGCATTATAAGGGAGGGGGGGATGTGACATCCTGCATGGGGCATTATATGGTGGGGGGAGTGACATCCTGCATGGGGCATTATATGGGGGGAGTGACATCCTACATGGGGCATTATAAAGGAGGGGGGATGTGACATCCTACATGGGGCATTATAACAGAAGGGGGATGTGACATCCTGCATGGGGCATTATATGGTGGGGGGGAGAGAAAAGGGGGAATGTGACATCCTTCATGGGGCATTATAAGGGAGGGGGGGATGTGACATCCTGCATGGGGCATTATATGGGGGGGAGTGACATCCTGCATGGGGCATTATAAAGGAGGGGGGGATGTGACATCCTACATGGGGCATTATAACGGAGGGGGGAGATGTGACATCCTGCGTGGGGCATTATATGGTGGGGGGGAGTGAAAGGGGGAATGTGACATCCTTCATGGGACATTATAAGGGAGGGGGGATGTGACATCCTGCATGGGCCATTATATGGGGGGGAGTGACATCCTGCATGGGGCATTATATGGGGGGAGTGACATCCTGCATGGGGCATTATATGGGGGAGGGTGGAGCGACATCTGTCTCCGGCCAATTGGCGGCAGATTTAAAATAAGTACGCCACCGTCAGGAGACATATTCTAAAATACCCGATGCGTTAAAATCGGGCCACCATCTAGTTATAGGTAGTTACCAAGTTGGGTATTGCCTATTGTTTATTGTGTAAACTGAATTTAATGTGTGCATTTAGTTACCCGTAAGGGTACAAAGATTTGTAGGCTGAGGACTGTGAGCAGCCAAAAACTGATCTTGTATATAGTTTGCACTCATCAAAAGTGCCCCCTTATTCAACCACTGAACAAAAACCCGTTTGGCGTGGCCGAAGACGTGGTCCAACACCTGGATCACTTATGCCCTGTAGCCACGCCCAGGACCTACGTTGAGGGTTTTCAGGTGGGTGCCTCATGTTACACCTGGTTACGGGACTTACTGTAACATAATTATTGTTATTGTTATTATAATTATTGTTGTAAACTGTTACAAAATGCTTCAGTCCAGGAGTACTGAGTTGTACTAGGGGGGAATGTGGCAGCCTGCTACTACAGGTACCACAGGACCCAAAAGGGTGCATGGACGGACTTCTCCACAAGAGGCCCTCACTACAAACAGACACCTCCACCCTTCCATCTCATACCACCAGAGGGAGCCCGGATCGAAATATATATATGGAGGGTGGAGCCAGGCAGTCAGTTAGTTTGGTCAGGGAGTGTGCTGCCACTGAGAGCAGTGAAGACGCAGCACGTCTGCTGCTGAGTTGAGGGCCCCGAGTGTGGCCGGAGGCAAAGAGGAGAGGAGAGAGGAGTTGAGGGGGCAGAGGAGCATCATAGGCTCACCCCAAGACACAAACCGGACAACGGGTCCGCGCCTACAGGGTCCTTTATACCCAGTAGGGTTCACCGGCATACCAGGAGGACTTCAAGTCCCTGGTCGACCTGAAGCTAAACCCTTGACAGGACTAGGAACCATGAAGGCCCTGGCATTCAGGGATAGTGGTTGCCAGAAAAAGGTCCTACTACCAAGCGACAGGTGAAGGAACATCACGACACAGAAGCTAGGCCCAGTTGCAGGCTGGCCAGGAGCTTAGAGAGAGGGAGACACGGACCAGGAGGCCTTATACCCGCTCACTGGGGAGAAGTCCTGAAGTGCACCCTTCCTACCGAGTACCCTGGACCGTACCTGACATCCGCACCAGTAAAGGGACTGAAGTGAATCCCATGTCTCTGTCAGTTACTCCTGCTGCGCCATCTCTCCTGCACTGCATGCCCCAGCATCACCATCATTTGCACCTACACTGCCCCGGGGGCCCGCTCTGCCTGTGGGGAGCAGAAACATCCCAGCTGCCATCCCATCACCCCCCCCCGGAGGTCTGCAGCAGCGCCGGTAACCATTATCGGAAACCACAGGTGGCGTCACGAGACAAACTGTACACTAAAACCCCTTTTTAAAGAGAGACCCAGAGTACGGGCTCGGGAGCCGACTGCCGTGACCTCCTAAACAAGGTAAAAGGCCCGGGTACCGAGTCCCCTATATTCCCCCTGGGTGACACCCATTCACCAGGAAATGTCATTTTAACATTTTACAACCTTATCTGGCCATGTGGTGTGTGACACGGGAACAGCATGGGGAAGACCCCTGGAAACATCTCTGACTCCCATGGCACTGTCTAAAACTGTGGTCATCTCATCAGACGTGATCCTATATTTTTGCGGTAATAATACAGACATTTTTGGCAATCTGACAAACCTTAAACTCCATTTAAAATGGGCAAGGTGTGTGTCAAGGGACAGGGAAGTGGCGTTATGGTGATGATGATAGTGCACGCAGAGGCCGTGGGGAAGATGAAACTGTGCCTGCCCACGTCATGTCGAACTACCTTCCTGTCCCAATTTCTAGTGGGCCCCGGAACACCACTATTGAAGCTAGAGCAGTGTGAAAAGGTTGTTGGTTGGATAGCAGATAAAGTTTCCAGTCAGTTTGACACCACCACCACCCTGTGTTCCACATGGTCCAGTCTCAGTAAATGTGAGTCTGGATCACATTATTATTATTACTTTATCACCATTTATTCCATGGCACTTTACATGTGAAAAAGGGGTATACATAGCAAAAAAAAATACAATAATCTTGAACAAAAATGTGACAGCGACTGGTACAGGAGAGGAGAGGACCCTGCCTGCGAGGGCTCAGTCTACAAGACATGGGTGAGGATACAGTAGGAGAGGATAGAGCTGGTCTTGCAGCGGTATGGTGGAGCGAGGGTTACAGCAGGTTGTATGCATGTCACAAGAGGTAGGTCTTCAGCTTCCTTTTAAAGGTTTGTTTCAACAGTAGGCAAGAGTCAGAAATGGTGGGGTAAAGAGTTCCAGAGAAGGGGGGATGCACGGGAGAAATCTTGTATGTGATTGTGGGAAGAGGAGATAAGAGAGGAGTAGAAAAGGAGATCTTGTGAGGATCGGAGGTTGCGTGCTGTTAAGTACCAAGAGACTAGGTCACAGATGTATGGAGGAGACATGTTGTGGATAGCTTTGCATTCCAAGGTTAGGTTTTTGAACTGGAGTCTCTGGGTAATGGGGAGCCAGTGAATTGATTGACAGAGAGGATAAGCCAGGGAATAGCAAGGGGACAGGTGGATTAGTCGGGCAACAGAGTTTAGGATAGATTGGAGGAATGCAAGAGTGTTAGAAGGGAGGCCACAGAGCAGGAGGTTGCAGTTGTTGAGAAGGGAGATGATGAGTGTATTTGTAGATTCGTGGTTGAGGAATGTGTGGATCCAGGAGATTTTTTTTACTAGGAGTCAGCATCTTCCTCACCCTGATCCTCCTTCCTCCCACCATTCCGAGTGCCCTGAGACAACTGATCCCACACTTGGACACTTCAAAAAGCTGTTTTGTTCATCTTTGCATTTATAGATTCTGGCCTTTCACTCGGTCCGCTCGGAAGTGGAAAGAGCTTGGATATGTGGTTTGAAGGAGAGATTAGAGTCCAGGGTTATCCCAAGAGCTGTTCACTTTTCCATCGATAAATTTGGGCCTCTCGACCAGCCAGCTTCGAGCTGGGCAACAGAAAATCATATGTAGTGATTTGATGAGCCATGGTCACCTGAAGTTGACAGTGGGAAAGTTCACATACTGTCGCAAGAGGTGAGTAATGATGAGACACAATGGACAGAAAGTCAGGAGGAGGACCAGGATGCGGAAGTGAAAAACGAAGCAGTGGACGATGAAGTTACTAACCCAACCTGGCAAGGGGACATGTAGAGCGAGGACAGCAACACACAGGGAGAGGGAAGCTTAGCACCACAACAGGCAGGAACAAGCAGTGTGGTGGCCACAGACACAAGGTGGGCAACTGTTCCCCGGAACACCAACACGACGGAAGTTGCCAGTACAACTGGTCTTCCCGAGTCTTTTTAAAGACTGTTTAGATAAGCCCAAAAAGGCCATTTGCAACATCTGCCAGGTCAACATCAGCAAGAGCACCAAAACTACCAGCCTGACCACCACCAGCATGCTCAGGCACATGACAGAAAAGCACCTGACTAGCTGGGCCGAACACCAAGATCCAGACACAGTGTCTGTGGTGATACCACTGCCTCGTCCGCTGTTGTCCCTGTCCATGGCGCATTCGAAGAAGCCACCCGCCCTGCACCAGACTTGCAACCATCGCCGTCCACGTCCTTGTCCCTTTGCAGCGTTCAGTTGTCCCTACCACAGTCCTTGAAATTCAAGTGCAAGTATGGAGCCAGCCACACACCCACCCACAGGCCAAAACACTAAACTACCACATTTCTGGGCTGCTTGCACTTGTTGCCTTTTAGGCTCGTGGAGGCGGAAACTTTCCACAACCTCATGGTGGCAGCAGTCGGGTGTCTATACTCAGTCCCCAGCTGCCACTATTTCTCCCAGTATCGTCTCCGCCTTCCACAAGCGCGAGTCCCAGAAAATTACCCGTGCCCTTCCCAGTGCACTTAAGTGGGAAGGACCGCCTAACCACAAACACGTGGACAAGTGAATGTGGCCAGGGACGGTACATCTCACTGAAGCATATCACTGGGTTAATATTGTGCTCGGTCTCCTAGACAACGACCAAATTATTCATGATGGTTGGATCATCCATCTCCTTAGCTTTGTGTTACTTGGAACACAAGCGCAAGAATGCAGCCAACCACCCACCCACAGGCCGCAATACTAAATTGCCACATTTCTGGACTGCTTGCTTGCATTTGAAATATTGCCTTTTAGGCTCATAGAGGCGGAAGCTTTCCACAACCTCATGCCGGCGGTGGCAGGGTGTCCATACTCGGTCCCCAGCAACCACTATTTCTCCCGGTATCGACTCCGCCTTCCACAAGCGCGGGTCCCAGAACATTACCCTTGCCCTCCCCAGTGCACTTACTGGAAAGGACCGCCTAACCACAAACACGTGGACAGGTGAATGAGGCCAGGGACGGTACGGAGCCAGTACACAGTAAACAAAAAACAGCCATAGAGTGTCCGAGAACCTTCCCACACACTTTTCTTAGCCAGGGCTGCTTCTCAGCAGGGTTGGATGCGCCCACCAGAGAACCAGACACTCCTCCGATGGGCCCTGGCTTCTCCATCAGGAGAGTTCATAGTGCCGAGGTGAGGTCGTGATGATGATAGAGGCCATTATCTCCTTAGCTTGCTGCTGGTACTTTTCTGTGGGAATCAGCTTGGCTCCAACCAGCCTGGAATATTTCCAGTGGTTTGGTATTGGCACCCAGTACCAGTAGCGAAGCCATCCACAATTTCCTTCTCAGTAATTTTATTCGGTAGACTGAGTGGCTGCCCAAATACATTAGTTTCTCACAAAGGAGCTGAAGATACTGAGTGTCAGTAGGTGCAAGTTTCTTCAGCATGTTAGATACCAGAGGGAGAACAGAGAGGGCAGCAAAGTGGCTCAGTTAGCACTGAAGTCTTGTAGCACTGGGGTCCTGGGTTCAAAATCCCATCAAGGACAACATCTGCAAGGATTTTGTATGTTCTCCCTGTGCTTGCGTGGGTTTCCCACTCAGTAAAAAAGCAGCCATAGAGTGTCCGGGAACCTTCCCACACACTTTTCTTTTCTTAGCCAGGGCTGCCTCTCGGTTGGACAAGCCCACCAGAGAATTCTCGGGTGGGCCCTGTCTTCTCCAACAGGAGAGTTCATGATAGTGCAAACTTTGCAGTTGCTATGGGGCTCTTGAGCGGTGGAGAAAGGTGGGCTCTCAGAATCAAATCCTCTGGTGGGCCCAATGTTTTTCAGTCTGACACTGCTTCTGCGTGAGAGTTGTATTTCACCACAGCATATTCTTTAGCTCGGTGAAAGTACTGGCATACAGGGAAACTGTATCTATTCCGGCTGTCATTTCTCCGTCACCAGGTTCCGCCCATTGTCACACACGACCATGCCTGGCTGTATGTTCAGCAGTGAGAGCCACAGATCAGGCTGCTGTGTTACAGCTTTCAACAACTCTGCAGCGGTGGGCGGTTTTTCACCTAAGCATTAAGCATATTATCTTCAGCACAGCCTGTTGCTGCTTGGCCAAGGCAGTGCTGCAATGCTTCCAGCTTGTGACTGATGTGGTCATTTTGGAGATGGAGGCCGAACTGGAGGAGGAGGAGGTGCAGGAGCTGAACAATGTGATTACATTGAGGTTTCATTGGCGAGTCTGGTTTTTATACTAAAGAAAGATCCTACTGTGTTTTTATTTTTTTTTTATGTCTCTTCAAATGTGTATTGGAGTGCGTCCTAATTTTTGGCAGCCCTTGAAATCGTTGCATATGAAATAATAGTATAGGAGACACACTCCTTAATAATGGGAAGGACAATTCAAATAGATTCTATGTTCTAGAATATTAACTGTCTTATCTGAAATTCTTTTACGGGTGAGATATCGCAGTATGGATAGCGTATTACAACAAGCCAGCCATGTATTATTGGCTTATACTGTGTGCTGCTGGTGCTGCCCAAAAAAATGTAAAATCTATTCTATTCCCTATTGATAACGCTGTCAGATGCATTTGCAATAGGAACAGGTGCTGCTGCTAGGTGGTATCATCACCAGCTACACATGAGTGTTCATTCTGGTTGCATAAATGTCTTCCACAGTCCCTAACTTTATTTATTTTTTTATTTCTTTGGCCTTATATACAAGTCATTACCCTGCAGAGAATGTTTCTTAACATTTTTCCATTTTAGCTTGTTTTCTGTATGTTTTTTTTTGTCAGTCCGCAAAAGTGGCGTAATACTCTGACAACATTATTTACAGATATGCTATTTGTCAGCCGCCAACTGAGAATAGGTTTGAACCCTTAACTGCAATACTTTAAATGGAGTGCAATATTTGACACGCTCACAATAATTGCTGGATTATTAGGGTAGCCTTATGGGATAATGTCTGATGGCAGGCAGTCGCCTAACAGTATGGTATTTGTTAGCGACCAAGTGTCAATTGGTTCAACAAAACACAGGTGGCTGACTTTAAAAGGAGTGGAATATTTGGCACGCTCCACAAAATTTCTGCATTATTTTAAAAACATTCTTCAAGCTGGTGTAATAAAGTATTCTAATTTACTGAGATAATGACTTTTGTGTTTTCATTGGCTGTAAGCCATAATCATCAACATTAACAGAAGTAAACACTTGAAATAGATCACTCTGTTTGTAATGACTCTATATAATATATGAGTTTCACTTTTTGTATTGAAGAACTGAAATTAATTAACTTTTTGATGATATTCTAATTTTGTGAGAAGCACCTGTATATATGTTGTGGAATACCTATACTAACTATAAACAAGCAAATCTCTCCCTGACACAGCAGCAGCTCTCCCTACACTGTCTGATTCCGGAGTGACTGTGACGAGCATGGCAGCTCCAGGTCTTATATAGATCTGATGACTCTGTGCGGCCAGCCAATCACTGTAATGCCACAACCACCATGGCTACAGCTTTACAGTGAGTGGCAGGCAATCCCTGCATGTTCATTGGCTCTCTAAAGAGCACCAAACATGCAGGGAGTGGACCCGAGTTCCCACCCGAGCAACCCGGAAATACTCGCCGAGCTTGTTGAGCACCATGATGCTCAGGCGAGTACCGAGCAGTGGCGAGCGCGTTCGCTCATCACTAGTGGTCACTACCTCTTGGTGACAGCTCAATAAAGTATCTATTTGTTGAAAGTTGTCCTAGGCATTTGTCCTGCATGTTATAAGTGCGTTGTGAAAGGGAATTCTGCTACTGGCAATGATATGTTGATAAAAAAAGTCCAGCTATTGCTCAGCTTGTGAAAATTGTGCCACTAAGAACTGATCTTAAACTATATGCACATAGGTGGTCCTTACAACAGCGTACATGATAGTAAATATACAGCAGTAGGGACTGACTTAATATAGTATAAGGGCAATGCCTAAAGTCTCTTTACAAGACAGCCCACTGACCTAAGATCGTTCTGAACACTTAGAAATTAAAGGTGCAACTTATTTTCATATAAATTTATTAAAAAAAATGATGGCATCCATGACGTGAATTGCCTAAAGTCCTGGATCACCCTGTGCAACAGCTATGAACATAACCTTCCTGTATATAGACTGTCTGTCAGATGCTGCGGAGGTCAGTGATTGTTACCACTTCCTTTCCGCAACTGAAAAATAAAGATTTAGTTTCATGACTTGTAAATGGAAAAGGCAGAAGAACAGAATCCAAACAAACAATGAGTAAGATGGTGAAGGAAGATGTAAAGGAGGGAAGAGGAAACAGCTAAAATTAGTGAACTCCGCTGCCCGCAGTGTGGTGAATCCGGTTTTCATTCATTGTGGAGATGGATGTATTACTGACAAACTTGAGGAATATCCTGTTTTCCTGCACATCAACAACACTAATAAACATTGAAGTAACCAAAGCGACATATTATACTATGTATATTAATAACCAATCAGAAAGTATAAAATTATCATACAGTCCAACATCTGATCATCTAAAAAGCCCCAAAATTCTTCTTTCAGGGACAGAAAATTGATATAAAGTGGAATTTCACAAGAACAAGAAGAGCAAGAACCAATGAAAACCATTTAAAAACAAGCAAACAAACAAACAAACAATAAAATGAACATTGTTAAATGTTAACATTTTAATGCTCGCTGTCTTTCTTGATAATTCATTATCCCAAAAAGTAAATTTGATTTGTCATTCTATAAACACCACAAATTGAGAACTTTTCATTATTTAGAATTTACCTGGTCCTATTGATGTTAGATTAAAGGAGATTTACTGTACATAGTAAATTATAATCCAGATAGTTGTGTATGATTACTTTATCAGTTTAGTCCTTTTATGTAATCTAAAAGACAATATCCTTCCATTACATATTGGGCCACTGTACATCTGCAGAGGTTACACATGTGGTTTCTCTCTTGACTATTGAACACATCACTTATATGACCACTAAGAAGGAGAAAGCATATATGAAGCGCCCCCTGGGCCGTGGGGTACCCGGAGCCGGGCCTGTAGATGCTGGGGGTTGTAGTCACCGTGGCGGTGACCCGGTCCGTGACCCAAATGGTCCATCTTAGTGCTCACTGGCATATTACACGCATAATGTCCACGAGCCCAAGTGGCAGACCGGCCCACTTGGCTCTAATTACAGCCTTCCGCAAGGTAATACTAACACAATGTCCAGGTAAGTGTCCATAACACAAGAGTATTACCTTTGCTGGCTTACGGCTGCTTCAGTCCATTTGGTTCCGCCCGATAGGGGTTTCTAGCCTTCTGGCCCTCCAAGGCTTACTGGCATCTAGTTACACTCAGATCCAGGCTTCACCCTCCAGGAGTCCTCTTAGCCTCTGGCCCTCCAAGACTTACTGGCATCTCTCTCACTCAGATCCAGGCTTCACCCTCCAGGAGTCCACCAGGCTTCACCAGGCCTCACCAGGCCTCACATTAGCGGTGTTCCCTCACACACAGGGAACAGCCTCATGTCTCTCACACGGTGTCCGCACACGGGTAACAGGAAACACGCCTGTCACACCCCTTGCACCTCTACACACTTGTCTCAAATCACCAGGGTTTTTATATCCTGTAGAAACAGCCACAGGACCTGTGCTTATCTCACAGTCACGTGTCCATACCTTCTGTGAGCAAAAAGGACCTGTGTGATGTCACAGTCATGTGACCAGTCAGCTGAGGGGGAGGAAATAGCCTAAACAGACATACTAGATCATTATAGCAATGCCGCTGCACCACAAGGGGTTTTATAATGTCCGACTACGCCACCTGTGGAGTGCGGTTAATAGAGACCGCCGCTGCGGAACAGTCCTCTGAAGCCGGTGGTATAGCAGCAAAGGTGGTATAACTCCCCACAGGAAGAGTTAGCTTCAGGGCAGCATGTGTGGATGATGGTGGTTGTGCAGGGTGTCGCGGTGTAGAAATAACCACAGAGTCCGTATAGTGCAGTCCCAGGGTCTTTACTGGTAGCAATTAGACAGGCCTGGACTGGAGTACTGGCTAGAGATAAGAGTCTGGTCAGTCTGGGAGCAAGCATAGAGTCCTCCTGGCCAGGTGTAGTTGTAGGCCTGCCGTGCTCACTACTCTCTTTGGCTATTCTGCTTGTAGCTGTGTTGTAGCCCACGTCCCTGAGTGTAACGCGCTGTGCTCACCCGTATGGCTGGCAGCTCGGGCCTTGTGGGTGCCTCGCTCCTCTTTGGCGGTACTGGTCCCTCGGTGCTGCTGAGCCTCCGGGCGTCTGATGGGTCCAGGAGACCTGCAATCTCCTGCCCTGCGGTATCTGCTGCTGGGCCTGAAGGATCCCACAGCCTTGGACTCTGGTGTCCGGTTCTCTGTGTGCTCCAGCTAGGACGAGCTATCTCCAGCTCCAGTCCCTAGCTCCTCTCTCTTCAGTGTCCTAAACTCAACTCCTTGCCACTGACTAAACTAACCCCGCCTCCAGATCCAGTTGCCAAGGGGAGGGGCCTCCCCTTGCTGGTCTGAAGCCAGGAAGTGTTGCATGTATTGTGCTCCTGATCAGGAAACCCCTGCTTGCCTCCAGACATGGTATTACCTCTTTTAAGGGAGGCAATACCACTGTGGCAACCAGACTCTCTGGGGTGCCACATATACAGTGGTATGTAAAAGTTTGGGCACCCCTGGTCAAAATTACTGTTATTGTGAAGAGTAAGGCTGTGTGTCCACTATGTGTTTTTTAAGCGTTTCTGCCGCGGCAATTCCACTGCAGAAACACTTAAAAAACGCTGGTAGAAGGTCTGCCATGTTCCCCAATGATAATCCGCATGTGCTGTGCCGATGCTGCGGAAATTTCCGCTGCAGATTATCATTACGGAAAAATCCGCACCACTACCAATTATTTTGCGGAAGCGCTGCGTTTTCGCCGCCATTGACTTGCATTGGACCGCATGGAATCCGCATCACTGAATCTGCAGATGCGGATAACATGCGGTTCAATGTACGGATGATACCCTGGTTTGGTAAAAAGGACCTGCGGTGACGTAATTTAGTCATGTGACAGGTCACGCGACCGCTGACGTCGGCAGGTCCTTCAGTGTACCGCGAGCTTCCGGCAAGCCAAGACAAGGACACCGGGGGCCATCAGAAGGTAAGCATGTATTTATTTTTTATTTTTTACCATTCTTTCGGTCACACTACATAAATCCATGCCGGTTGCATGGATTTATATAGTGTGAACAAGTTGTCACGCACTTTCCAAGTGATGCTAAAATTGCTTGGAAAGCGCTTGACAACCCGCATGCGGAAATGCAAGTGAAGAACGCTTCACATCCGCATGTCCCTGGCAGGAAAACGCATGTACAATCCGCATGTACAATCCACATGGACAATTCGCATGTACAATCCACATGTACATTAAGCATGCATTTTTTCTGCCAGGGAGATGCAGAAACGCTCAGGAAAAATCCGGAGCATTTCTACATTGTGGGCACATAGCCTTAAGCAAGTGGAAGATGAAATGATTTCTAAGGCCTAAAGTTAAAGAGAACACATTCCTTTGTATTTTAGACAAAAAATATATATATTGTAATTTTTTATATTTTAAAAATTACAAAACAGAAAATGGGTCGATCCAAAAGTTTGGGCACCCTTGGAGATTTGTGTGCTCAGATAACTTTGGCAAAGGTTTCAGACCTTAATTAGCCTGTTAGGGTTATAGCTTGTTCACTATCATCGTTAGGAAAGACCAGGTGATGCAAATTTCCCAGCTTTATAAAAATCCAGCCTCCTCTAATCTTTTGCCAAAAAACATCAGCCTTGGGTTCTTCTAAGCAGCTGCTTAGCACTCTGAAAACTAAAATGGTAGAGGTCCACAAAGCACCAAGAGAAGGCTATAAAGGCTATGTGCACACTGTGCATTTTTCCGCATAGAAATGCACCAAAAATGCTAGGTAATCCGTGTGCCAACTAATGCAATGACAATCCTGAAGTGCTGTGAACACAATCAGGAATTTTCCTGTCAGGATTGTCATTGCATTTAAATCTGCAGCATGACAATTCTTTGTGCATTTCTGCAGCGTTTTTCACCCATAGACTTGAATTGAGTCTGTCAAATCCGCAGCAAAAACGCAGGTATAAATATATTTGCGGATTTGTTGTGGATGCTTGCTGCGTATTTGACTGGCTCAATTCAAGTCTATGAGTCAAAAGCGTGGCAAAAACGCACAAGAATGGACCATGCGAGACTACTCCTCCCATCATCCGACGGCCGCTCCCGCTGACATTAGCGGGAGCAGGCTCGGCTGAGGGGAGAAGTAGTCTCCTCAGCCAGCGTCTGTGTTAAAAAAAAAGTAAAGATAAATATATATTAAAATAAAAACACCTTATTCTCACCTGTCCCAAAGTGATCCGATCACCCGGCAGCCGGCAATACACTGACGGGAACGCAATCGCTCCTGGCAGTGTACATCTGTCACGGGTGTGTCAGAGGTGACAGACAGTCGCCCTGCAGTTGGCTGCAGGAGATCTCTGTGTTTGGCATTACAGACATCTTCTTAGAGGTTGGCTGTCTCTAGGATCCAGTGGCTACCTCTCTCTGGCTAGTTAGGTCCCTGGCCTGGGTGTATAAATACTTGTTGTGTTTGAGAGGGAGGTGCCGGCAATATTCATTACTACTTGTGAGGCTTTAGCAAGAACAGTACTTCATGCTCTCGAGCTTGAGGCCATGTGTCTGTAGTCGTCTAAAGCTAAGCAATTCCCCCGTTTGTCTACACTTGTTGTCTATAGAGTTTAGTGGAGATCGACTAGGGCTCATCTCCTCCCATTCCTAGCCTTAGCCATACACCAGGGAAAGGCAGGGCGAGGCACGCGTGCAACGATTGGTGAAGAGCCAATATAGGAACGGTAGTTGAGACAGGGTGACCCTAGACCAGACTAGGAGGTCTCCCCTTCCCCCTTTCACTAGAGTTTGGGCTCCCTTTCCCTTTTCCCTTTGTGTTGCACTAAGTCTTTCCCACACCTGGCGTGACAACATCGCTGCACTGCTGAGACTGAGTTCACCGGAGTTAATCAGCTGAAGATCAGCTGAGAGCTCCAGGACCTCACTTACCACACCGGCATGGGAATTTTCCCACGCAACACTGATGCAGTAAGAAGTAAGAGCTTATCAGCTTGATCTTCAGCTGATGACCTCCGGTGAACTCAGCCCCAGTTGCCCAGCGCTATACACTGACAGGAGTGATTACACTCCTGTCAGTGTATACAGTGCAGGCTTCTACAGCAGTCACACCAGTGATTGCTGATGTGACTGCTATAGAAGTAACCCGTTGTGGGACACTGGATTATGATGGCGGACAGGTGAGGGATATGGTTGTTTTTTATTTTTGTTTTTTTTACAAGAGATGAGGGCTTTGGGGATTGGGCGTTAGGTGAGTATACGGTGTTTTTTATTCTTAAACAAAAAATAAAACCATGTGGAATTTTATTTAAAATAAAATACTTTTTTCTGGCCTGTCTTTATTTACTACAGGGTAATTACTAACCTGGGCTTCATGTCAGCCGCCAATACAAGGCTGACATGAACCCCAACCCCATTACCCCACTCACAACCACTATACGGCAGTGCGAAGAGCGGAGGCTAAGTGCCAGATTTGGCACATCTTATGGATACACTATTTCTGGGGCTGCTAGGAGCTGATATTATTAGCTGCAGAGAGGGCCAGGATCCATGGGCCCTTTCCTGGCTATTAATATCAGACCGCAGCTGTCTGTTTAGCGTTTGCTGGTTAGATTTTATAGGGGGACCCTATGTCAATTTTTTCTGGGGTCCCCCTGTAATCTAGCCATTAAAGGTTAAGCAAACAGCTGTGGGCTGTTATTAATAGCCAGGTAGCATATTTGGATAATGGCCCCTTCCCCGGCTACTAATATCAGCTCCCAGCGGTCGGCTTTCCCTCTACTGGTTATTAAAATGAGGAGGGAGGCCACACCATTTTTTTAAATATTAGGCTATGTGCCCATGATCCTGTTGTAGCAGTGCCTTGGACACATGTTACACGCACGCCGCTAGGTTCAGAAAGGTCCAGACGGATTTAATGATTTATTTGGAATTCTGGGGGAACCGTTACTCAGGGTGATTATAGGCTGCAGCTTCTCTCAGGCACATGATAGATCCAATTGCTGACCAGACACATCTGACAAGCGTCTTTTTCAACAGTTTAACAGTGGAGTTTATTCAAGTACAACCAGCACCATTTAACTCTTTGAAGAAACAGGCTTCACCACAGTACAGTCTATTAAAGCCGGTACAGTAACGGCAGTCTCTTCAGTAGCACAGTTCAGCACAGATTAGATCCCTAATACTTCAAAAGTTTAACAGTGGAATTTAATCTGAAGCACAGCCAGTGCAAAATCAAGGATATTACAGCAACAATCTTCATTACAGTACAGTCTGAGTTTCTTGAGCAACCAGCTCCAGTAACAATACAGTAGTTTCTTCACAAGGCACAGTGTTACAGTCTCTTCAGTAGCATCATTCAGCATAGATTAGATCTCTTAGCAGCACACTTCTATGCATACACAACCACAGGCTTTTCCTTCCCAAGGACACAATAGTACACATCATTCTTTATCCTGCATGGAGATGGAGGGGGGTACTGTTTGATGAGGGAGATGATCCCTGTGACACAGTTCCTTCCAGTCCTTATCTTCCTGCCTGATAATACTCTGCACTCTTAGTTCAGAGAGTTTATCTGACCTGTGTTTAGTTTCTCTCTTGATCTGAATCCTGTTCAGTTGCCATCTGTCAGATCCAGATAACTCACCACCTTTCTCTTCAGCTTCAGCCAGACTACAATAACAAGTTCCCCACAATTCCCCTGGGGCTCTGCTAAAATACTCCCTGTCTCCTGAGACTGTGTTAACCCCTCTAGTTGCTGGATGCTTCTGAAGCACAACACTTCCTGTCTCCTGTGCTTGCATTATTTCTAATAGTTTCTGGATGCTTTTGAAGTAACAGCACTACTTCTGCATGTCACACACAGCAAATTTTTTCTGCGTCCAAAACGCTGCATTCTATTGAACGCAGGTAAATCCAAATATGTTCACTGAACTGAGCACATGCATATCATTATGGCAGAACTGAAAATAAAGATTATAAAAGAATCACTGGACGGATTTCATCATGAAAGGTAACATTTTACTCAGTGTAATGGTGCTCACCTGACAGTGTATATTGTTTACTAAGCACAATCCTGCTGACAGGTGCGCTTTAACTGTTCTCATTAACAGTAATTTTGACCAGGGGTGCCCTAACTTTTACATTCCACTATACACAATTAGAGACAATGGGTAAGTACTCAAAAAAATCGGGTAAATGCCAGGATCGATGCTAGTAATTACATCTAATGTAGCTTTTTCTACTCATGAGAAACTACACAATATGTACACAACTGTCTGTAGCTACCTATGTACATTCATTAGGTGAGGTCACCCAAAACTTTGTAAGCTAATATTGTCTTTTTATTTGATTAATTTTTAGAATGTTATTTTAATTTTTCCTGCTGAGGCTCAGACTGGGGATCTGGAACATAGGAGGCAAAAATATTGTTAGGCTCCCCAGGTGAGGTGGATCCTCCAAGCCAAAGGTCCGTGTGGGCAAATGGGCCACGAGCAGCGGTACAGGAAATGGGTAAGGCACGCAGGAAATGGATAGCTGGGATACTGAAAACTATAGGTATGGCGCCCCCGTGGGGTACCCCACTTTCAGGTAAGGAGGGAGCACTAACCGGGACCCACTCACTCACATCCAACACTACACCACTCCTAGGGAGGGTCCAGATAGCTCCTGAGGGAGAGCACGGACCCGGTCCCTGTTTGGAAGGTGGAATTAAGTAGAGGAGGTGGGTGGAGGAAGTAGTTTAGGGGAGCACTGAAAGAAGTGTATAAAAGGAAGGGTAGAAGGGTAGAAACATCTAGAAGGGTCCATTCCTGGTTCCAGTCCTTGGAGCAGGAGTTCAGTAAGTGAGGACCGTGGAGGAGTGAGGGCCCAGTCAGAGGGGCCCAGTAGGAGAGTGAGGAGAGAACACTGGAGCAGTGAGAAAGTCTCCAGAGAGCGAAAGGATCCTAGGGGCACGGGAAGTGCGGAGTTCACCCGTGTGCCCGAGTTCACGCTGTCTGTGAGGGGATCAGGCCGCAGTAGGGGACCGGCCCCAGACTAGTGGAGGACTGCAAGACTCAGCTAGCAAACCGGAGGTTGCGGTATCTTCATGTGCCGTAGCCAAAATCCACACACATTCGCTGAAAAGGTGGCGATATAGGACAAAGGGGACAACTGTGTGTGAGGCTTGGGACACTGTGTGTGAGGCGCAAGGCAGGAGGGCGAGAGCCAGCGCAGAGAGACAACCTGGAAAGGTACACAAAAAGGGGGTCCCGTTCAAGTGCACCCAAGTTATCTGAGAGTTGGCTGGATCATTTCCCCGGAGGACACAGGACTGGGCAGGCGGTTATAATCCGGCCATTGTAACCTGGAACTCCTTAACAACTGTAAGCAAACACTTGAAGACTGCACACCACTGTGTCCTTTACTTAATTACTGCGTCACCTGCCTTGCACTACAACACCAACATATCAAATCATTTATTTAACTTCCCTGAGGCCTAGCTCTACCCGTGGAGAGCTGAACCATCTTTGCTGCGTCACCAACAGCCCCAGTGTATCTGAATAGCAGCGACGGCCGCATACAGTCGCATACCACGGGTGGCGTCTCGAATCTTTATTCCCCAATTGACTTTACTTTATTGACCGCCCTGGGCCACGGACCGGGTCACTGCCACTGTGACTACCCCAAAAAGGACCGGCCCGGCTTCCGAGTACCCCACGGCCCCAGGGGGTGCGTCATAGGCAGGCAGGAGACATCCAGGAACCCTCAGACAGACATCTGGGATGCTGGAAACCGCAGGCAGGTGGGAGACATCCAGGAGACCGCAGACAAGAGGGGAACAGGTCAAGGTGAATAGGGAAACTCAGAGTCAAAGAAACACTGAAGTCTTAATACCAAGACACAGGTATGTGTCTTAGTGAGCCTTATATAGGCAGGCAGATGCTCACATTGCCACAAACTACATGTGAGATTACAGATAGTAAAAAAAGGAAAATGGCAGAAACAGTAATGACTGCCAGTTCCTTGTAGATTAATCAACAGGCTGCTGCTTTTTGGAATTTTGGAATTTTTTTTATGGTAAAGCAAGCTGGCACCTGCATGGAAGGTGTTTTATTATTTCAGCACTCAACATTTCACAATCATTCCTGTTCATAAAGTGACTGATTCTCATAGCAGAAGTATATCAGATAAGTGCTGAACTCCAGCAGATCATATGTGATGGACTATAGTTGACCTGATTTGTTGAGTATTAGTTTACATAAAAGGCAGGGTGGTGCGGTAGCGTCATGTTCAGACATGCATCTCATCTGTCTAAAGGGCACACTTGTGCCAAATTAAATTTTGTAGACAACATAAATTATTGAATCTTACATCCCGCAGTCCTAGTTTTTCATTAAGGTTATGTTCACACATGTTGTGCTTTTCAGTGTCACAAATATGCAGCAAAACCTAATCTCTGGCAGGAAATCAGTTGCGTCAAAAACGCAGGTTTTGCTGCGTTTTCTTCATGCGTTTTTTCAGCGTTTTTTTCACTGTCCTTCAGGCTATGTGCCCACGATGCAGAAATGAAGCAGAAAATTTCTGCAGCATTTCTGCATCTCCCTGGCAGAAAAAACGCATGCAGATTGTGCATGCGTTTTTCCTGCAGAATACATGCGGATCCACATACGGATTCACATGCGTTTCCGCATGCAAATTGACAAGCGCTTTCCAGGCGATAGCATCACTTGGAAAGTGCTTGACAACTAGGTCACACTGTATAAATCCATGCAAACAGCATGGATTTATACAGTGTGAACCATAAAAATGAAAACAAATAAAGCTATACTCACCCCCGAGGCCCCGGCGTGGCTGCAGCGCTCGTTCCTGTCTGGTTCCTGGATGCTGGCATATCGCGAGACAGAGCGGTGAAGGGCCTGTGGTCACATGACTGTGACGTCACCGCAGGTCCTCAAGCGATGCCGGCATTCAGAGAGAAGCCGCCGGACAGGTGAATATAATCTTTATTTGTTATTTTATTCTTTTTTTTACAGGTACAATGGTACCCAGGTCTGGATGAGAGTCTTCTCTCCTCCAGAACTGGGTACCATCCGCACATAGAGACGCATAGAAGCCGCTTGTAAAAATGTACAGTCGCGGTTTCTATGCATCTCAATGCAAGTCAATGGCGGGAGTTCCGCTGCGCTTCCGCAAAATTAAATGACATGCTGCGGATTTTTGTACGCAGCATAAACGCTGCGGAAAAATCCGCAGCATGTGCATAGAACATGCGGAATCCCCTTGGGGACCATGGGGTGCGGATTACCTAGCGTTTAACAAGCGTTTACGCTGCGGAAATTCCGCAGCATAAACGCTTGAAAAACGCTACGTGGGCACTCAGCCTAAGTCTCTATTTATGCATGTACATAAAGTTCTGTGAAATAAAAGAACCCCATTCTATTTTGCCATCAAAAATGCTGAAAAAACTCTGATGAAAATGTTGGTGCGTTTTTGATGCGTTTTTTCAGCGTTTTTTTTCACCACCCATTACTTCCTATGGGTGAAAAAATGCTGAAAAAACGCTGAAAAATGTGACATGCTCTATTTTCCAAAAAACCAACCAAGGCACAAAATAGGCAACAACAAAAAAACAACAGAGAACAGAGAATTTGGGTTTCTCATAGACTTTGCTGGAACTGCAAAACGCAGCTGAAAATTCGCACAAAAATCTGCAGCAAAAAATGCTCAAAAACACAACATGTGTGAACATAGCCTTATTGTTCTGGGAACTAATGCAAAATTTGTAACACTATAGGTGGTGCTACAGACAGCCCGACAATTAAGACTTGTGACCACCATGCATCTTAATGTATATTGTATAGCAGTATTATTTAGATATAATGCAGAGTTGTTATGAAATTAGGGGTTGTTCTTTATGTTTTCTTTTTTTCAATAAAAATCTTTTTCCTTAAAAAAAATCAAATTGCTTCATGAATGGAGTTATTATCTGGTCACTGTATGCAGAGAGATCAATCTGGGAGAGCTCCTCACACGGAGATAGGTGAGCAGGTCATGGGCGATGTAAAGATCTGAGGTTCTGGGTTGTAAGTAATCACCTAGGCAGGTTAATGATGCAACAATATTTTATTAATTACAGCCATGGTAATAAAGAAATTCCAGTGTTCTCAATAAACTGTGGTATAGCCTGGTACCTTAAAGATGCGGGCCCCTCTCTCCTGTTATCCACTGTCATCTGCGATGGGGCAGGTTGGGGTACTGCACCCCCAGATATTTGCTTAACACTGCCGCCCGCTCTATCTCCGTGGCCCGCTCTCTTAGCGCGTCCAGCATCCTCCTCAACTCAGTTGGTCCATCCTCCTTCATCTCTTCTGCCAAGTCACCACTCGGTAACTTTCCTTGGTATACTGTCCAGAGATAGGTGATCCCACCGCTGCCACCACTTGTAAAGATCTGAGGTTGTGGGTTGTAAGTAATCACCTAGGCAGGTTAACGATGCAACAATATTTTATTGATCACAGCCATGGTAATAAAGCAATTCCAGGTAAATGGCCAAAATACAGTTCTCTCAGTCCTTAAGTTCCCAACCTGGAATCAGTAGTTCCATTGACTTTGTATCAGGCCATACTCACTGTCTCCCAACTTTTGGTTGGCCCACAGATTTCGTTTCTCCAGCCAGTATAGTATGTAGTCCCAGTCCACAATCCTCCATACTGCAGATAAAACGATGGAAGCACAGGTATCCCGTAGCAACAATCTTTAAGAAAGTTAAATCCAAATGACAGATCCCACAATGGTAACATGTTTATCCATCCATCCTTCCAAGTCCTGAATCTCCATCCTCTTCCTACAATGTCCTTCCACACACACTTTCTAAAACATATCTCTCCTTTCCTTCACTGGGATCAGTCCCCTCCCAGGTCAGAAGTGATGACACCCTCCCCCTTAAGCATTTACTGTTAGCTAAAACAACGAAGAATATTCTAGAAGCCTTCATCTGAAACTGCATGCAAGACCCCCTGTGGTGACGGCTCCACTGTGTCTACAATCTACACACACATAATGAGATTATTGGCTGTTGGAACAATGGTTAAATACTCCTGAGATACAGATATCCTGAGATATAGATTAGTGGAATACTGGACATTTTACAAGTGAATCTAGTGCACATACTGACAAGTTAGCAGAACTATATAAAACATAACAATAAAACACAATAATTATATTGACAAAAATGGTGGTCCGTGCTGGAAAAGTATCATAGTCTTTAGTAAGTGGGCAGCTCCTCACAGGCGAGGTCACCACAAAAATGGGAACGGCTTTTCTGAAAGGCATGGCTTTTATAAAGTACTTAAAGGAACCCGACCAGGTCTTTTTTTTTTACTTACTATAGGCCTAGAAACTATCAGGCATGTAGATGCCCACACAGGCAACGTCATGCCTGTTATACCTGGCGCCAGTGGCATTTCAACAGCTTCACATCAACTGAGCAGCTCTTCATCTTCCGGGCTGCTTTCGTCATGCTGATTGACAGTCAGCTCCCTGCAGTTAGACAAAAAAAATTAAATAGTCCTGGATAATCCCTTTAACTTAAAGAAAATCTGTCAACAAGATTTTGCTACCTAATCTGAGACCAACATTATGTAGAGGCAAAGACCCAGATTCCAGTGATCTATCAGTAACTGGGCTGCTTGATGTAGTTTTGATAAAATCACTTTCTATCAGCAGAACATTGTCACTATAGAACTAGTAAACTTGCTGCTAGATAGTGTCACGCCAGGTGTGGGAAAGACTTAGTGCAATACAGAGGGAAGAGGGAAAGAGAGCCCAGACTCTAGGGAAAAAGGGAAGGGGAGACCTGCTAGTCTGGTCTAGTGTCACCCTGTCTCAACTACTGTCCCTATACTGGCTCTTCACCAATTGCTGCACGCATGCCTCGCCTTGACTTTCCCTGGCATACAGCTAAGGCTAGGGAAGGAAGGAGATGAGCACTAGTTGATCTCCACTAAACTCTATAGACAACAAGGGTAGACAAACAAGGGGGAATTGCTTAGCTTTAGATGACTCTAAACAAATGCACACACAGCCTGAAGCTCCAGAGAGGACAAAGTACTGCTCTTGCTAAAGCCTCACAAGTAGTAATGAATATCACCGGCATTCACCAGGTATTTATACACCCAGACCAGGGAGCTAGTTAGCCAGAGGGAGGTAGCCACTGGGTCCTAGAGACAGCCAGCCTCTTAAGAAGGTGTCTGTAATGCCAAACATAGAGATCTCCTGTAACCAACGGCAGGGCGACTGTCTGTCACCCCTGACACACACGTGACAGATAGACCTCCATTTTTATGAGCTCTGTATAACCCAGCCCTCACTACTGATTGGCAGCTTTCTGCATATGCACAGTGTATAATAAAAACTTAAATAACAACAGAGAGAACTCCCTAGTCAAGGTAATATTAAAATTAGCAAAAGGGTTCGTATAAAATAACCACGCAAAATCACCAGTGGGTGTACTGAGGGCAAAGTGGGAAAATAGCACAATGGACTCTATTCAATAGATATAGAAATAATAGAAACAATATCATCAATTGCCAGAAGGTCCTTTATTGTGCAACTTAAGTATCCTTATGCGTATTGAGGGAGTTTACCCCACGTACATCATAACCACAGAGAGAGGTTTAGATTAGCCAGGGTTGGCACAACGTCATCTGTTAGTCATCTTCATCTCTCATTGTAACCTATGGATTTATTTTTTTTGTTCATTCATTCATAGATGTATCAGCCAGAACTATCTCATTTTTATGTAGCTTCTGGCTTTTTGATGTCTGTAAGGCCGTGCTCCCATGTTGCATAAATACTGTGTTTTTTGCTTTCTGCACCAAACTACACAATAACAATCTTCTCTGATTAGTGCATTTGTGCTGCATTTTTATGCCTTTTCCCCCTTATTTGATACTTTTTTGGTGCAGATTTGAGCCATCCTTTTTAATATGGTTTTAAAGTAAAGTAAAATCTTTGATTCTGCACTTTCAAAAGTAACTGCAAACTACAATTTTTTACATGCGTTTTTTTAGGCTCCACATAGAAGCCTCTAGAAAAATAAAAGCACCAAAACCGTACAGTTCTTTAGACACACAGCGGGCGCATCTAAATCACATCCGATTTGCTTGGACAGTTAAACACAGCAGAATTTCTGTGCAAAACAAAAATGCAACGTTTACACTACATGTGAACATGGCATAAATGTCCAAGCAAAGTGGATGCGATTTCATGATATCTCCGCCCTCGGTGCATCTAAAATCACTCTTGTACTGTGCGGTTTTGGTGCTTTTTGCAATCTATAGGCTTTTATGTGGAGCCTGAAAAAAATGCATGTAAAAAAAGCATTTCTAAATTTCTAAGTGCAAAATCAAAGCTTTTCAGTGCTATTAAAAAAAGCGTTAAAAACTCAGATTCACATCTGCACCAAAAACGCATCAAATAAGGAGGAAAAGGCATAAAAAAGCTTTGGGATTAGACATGTCCACCAGGAGTGTGGCAGCTGAAATATCACTTCCCAATTTACTGGTTTAATAAAATATTTGTTATTCACTGTTTGTAGAAATGTTTAATAACTGCTGTGACCGACCTTCATAGAGGAAAAGGTTAAAATTGTGTTAATGCCATAGTAACACGAGGGGTCCAGAGTGGAGGGCCGGGTGCTGGATAAAGTTGCCTGCCAGAAGGCTAATAACTAGTGTTGAGCATTCCGATACTGAAATATCGGGTATCGGCCGATATTCGCGGTATCGGAATTCCGATACTTAATTCCGATACTTTTGCAATATCGTATACCGGAATCGGAAGTTCCCATAATGCAATGAGCCATTTTCATTTTATTCAGCCAATGAGGTTCCTAAGAAGTGTGAGCACATCCTGTTAGGCATGTAGGCATCTTAACTAATGGCATGGCTGTGATTGGCTGCTGAAATGATGTCATGATGCACTATAAAAGCTGCCGCCGCCATTTTGAGCTCACTCTGCTTTGAATTCAGTTAGGGATAGGACGCTGTTGTTCTGAGGGACAGTTTTAGCTACCTATTTGGTCTATTCTGCTTTACCCAAGCTACTTTATAAATCGCTGTGTCTTGCAGTGCTAGTGCACAGTTCTCTGTGCTGTTCACCGCTTTCTGCAAGGTCTGTGTGTGTGAGTGCAGCTCACCCTGTAGTGTGTGTTTCAGCCACGTCTGGTTGTAGTGCGCTCAGCGTGTGTCACTGCCTCATACATTGTCCTTTTTTGCTAATTGATCATTTTTCCTGATTTCTCCTATTAGTGTGGTGGTTCCATCCGTATTCAGCTAAATTGGTTCCAAACACACTATATAGGAGTAGATAGAGGAGCCTTTCTGCAGCATTGGGCCCTGCAGCCCCAGCCAGATTAGTATTAGCCTATTTTTTGCAGCCTCATCTATTGCATTGTAGGTTACCTTCCTACATTGTAATAGCTACAAAAAGTTTGTGATACTATCGGTATTACATCTTTAGGCACATCTAGTGTATTTTTGTGACAAAAAAAACCTAAATAAAGTTCACCAAACACTCCACTTTACAGTTGTGTAGGCCACATTAGCTCATATTAAAGTCTAGTCCACACTTTATAAAATTAGTGTTTCTTATACCTGTTAGCAGCTGTTCAGGAATAAGCACACTAAGCCCTTAGTACTTTTCTGCCTATCTTTATCAGTCTACCAAGATGAAGAAGGCAGGGAGTAAGGCATGTGGGCGTGGGCGTGGGCATGGAGTTTCTGCAGGGAGAGGACGTGAGGATTCTGTGCCTGCAGGGAGAGGACGTGGGGATTCTGTGCCTGCTGCGGGCACCAGTGACTCAGCATCCCCCAGTTTTACCAGGGAACAGTCCTTTATGCGCAGCTTTGTAGGAGCTAGCCGTACCCCACTGCTGCGGGAGGACCAAATTGAAGCCGTTGTCGGATGGATGGCAGCTAACGCATCGACTTCAATTAGTTCCAGATCCTCTCAGGTCCTGAGCACTGAAGAGCACCCATCTGTCTCTTCACCACCTGCCAAATTGCCCAGGCAGTCAGAGAGCCCTGGACAGGAGCCATCTCTACTTCTGTTCTCTGAATCTCTTGGCTTGGAAAGAGGGGGCCAGCCAAGCAGAATTCGAGAATTTGAAGAAGAGGCAGTATGCAGTGATGCGCAACCATTTTGTCTCTCTGAATCTGAAGAGGCGGGTGGGCCAGTGCCTATGGTCAGCAGCACACCTCAGTACGCATCTGATGATGAGACTCAGGTGCCACTTTCTGGTGCGTACTGTGCTGTCGAGACTACCCAGGAGAAGCAGTTGTTTGAAGAGGGTGGTGTAGATGATGAGGTCCTTGACCCATCATGGCGTGAGGGACAGGAAGGTGGTGGGAGCAGCTCTGAGAAAGAGATTCCCCGAACACCCCAAAAAGGAGGGAGAGGGAGGGGGCAGACTTGGTTGCCTGTAGCCTCCACTTCGGCACCCATTAGGAGCATGGCTCTTCCAAAATCCAAAGCGGGCGCTCCCAAGACTTGCAGTGCCTGGTCCTTTTTTGACACAGTTGCAGATGACATTTGCTTTGTCAAATGCAAGCTGTGTAATCAGAAGGTGAAAAGAGGGAAAAGTGTCAGCAACCTCAATACCACAAATATGTGGAAACATGTGCGGACCAAGCAAGTGGTGGAGTTACAAAAACACACTGAAGACCTAGGCCAACCTACAGCGCCACCTACCACCTCTTCAGCTCGTGTTGTAGCCTCTTCCTCCAGCTCACACACAGCTGGTTCGGCTTCCTCACAGGATCGCCATGGAAGAATCTCTGCCACTGTTGTACAGAGACACAGTGTAATTCCACCCACAGCACCACTTTCCCAGTCATCCTCACACTCCCAGGCCAGTCTACAGCCATCGTTAGCACAGGCATGGGAGAAAAGGCGCCCATACTCGGCAAACCACCCCCGAGCACAGGCTCTGAATGCTGGCATTGCTAAACTACTGGCCCTTGAAATGCTATCATTCAGGCTGGTGGAGACTGACACATTCCGTAACTTTATGGCATTGGCAGTCCCACAATACAACGTGACCAGCCGCTTTTATTTCAGCAGGCAAGCCGTCCCTGCCCTGCAACATCATGTGGAGGGAAAAATTAAACATGCGCTACAAAACGCCGTCAGTAGCAAGGTCCACCTGACCACCGATGCGTGGACCAGAAAGCATGGACAGGGACGATACCTTTCCCTCACTGCCCATTGGGTAAATGTTGTGGAGCCGGGTACAGATCTTGAGAGTGGCGCTGTACGTGTTCTGCCAACTCCAAGGATTGCAGGAATACAGTCTGTACACATTGACGCCTCCTCATACTCCAGTTCCTCTGAATCAGCGCTGCAGGAGCCGTCACGGTCTACCTCCACATCGACCCGTGAACGGTTACCTGTTATGATGACCGATATGAGCACAGCCGTGGCCAAATGTCAACAGGCCGTATTAAAATTAATTTCTTTGGGGAATCGAAGCCACACAGCGCAGGAGCTCTGGAATGCCATCAAGCAGCAGAGCGACGTGTGGTTTGTGCCAGCGAATCTCCAGCCAGGCATGGTAGTGTGTGACAATGGCCGAAATCTGGTGGCAGCTCTGGTCCTAGGCAACCTCACTCACATCCCATGTCTGGCACATGTGCTCAACTTGGTCGTGCAGAGTTTTTTGAGGGACTATCCGGATCTTGATGCACTGCTTCACAAGGTCCGCATAGAGTGTGCCGATTACGTCTTCCGGAACATCACATCATATGTGACCTACCCACCAGGTGGAATTCAAAGTTACATATGTTGGAGAGGTTGTGTGAGCAGCAGGCAGCAGTAATGGAGTACCAGCAGCAGCAGGCGCAAACAAGTCGCAGTGCGCGCCGTTCATACTTCACCACCATTGAGTGGGCCTCTATGAAGGATATTTGCCACGTTTTGCGTGCCATCGATTATTCAACGCAGATGGCGAGTGCGGATGATGCACTAGTCAGCATGACTATCCCCCTTATCTGCCTGCTTGAAAAAACACTGCAAGCACTAAGGGACAAGGTTTTGGAAGAGGTGGAGGATGAGGAGTCACAAATGCCATCTGCTTCTCTACAGTCTGCGCAACGTGGTTCCTCACAAAGGCCTAGGCAGGGGACACTTTGTGAGGAGGATGAGGAGGAGTCAATGGATGAGGAAGACATCTGTCCAGAGGAGGGAGGTACACAATGCTCTAGCAGTCAGTATCTAGAGCGAGGGTGGGGTGATGCAGAGCAGGCAGAGATCACGCCTCAAGCAGGGGACAGCGTTTCTTGGCCAGTTGGCAGTCTGCAGCACATGGTTGATTTCATGCTGCAGTGCCTGAGAAACGACCGCCGCATCGCCCACATTCTCAACACGGCTGATTATTGGGTGTCCACCCTTCTAGATCCTCGCTACCGGGACAACTTACAAAGCCTCATAACACCGTTGAACCGGGAGCGTAAAATGCGGGAGTACCAAGACGCACTGGTGCATTCCATCATGTTCTCCATTCCAACCTAGAGCAGTGCTGCTAGTGCTTTACAAAGCAGCTCAGTGCGTCGAGGCAGTGGAGGAAGCTCTGCACAAAGAGGAAGCAGAAGCAGCGCCTCAGCACAAGGCAAGACAAGTATGGCCCAAATGTGGCAAAGTTTTGTGTCCCCGCCGCCACAAATGTCTACACCATCACAGACGGCTCCAGTCAGCAGGAGGCAACGTTTCCGTCAGATGGTGACAGACTACATGTCTTGCCCTCTTAGTGTACTCCCAGACGGCTCTTCTCCCTTCAAGTTTTGAGTCTGTAAGCTGGATACATGGCCAGAGCTTAGTCAGTATGCATTGGAGGTGCTAGCTTGCCCTGCTGCTAGTGTATTATCGGAACGCGTCTTTAGTGCCGCAGGTGGTGTACTAACAGACCGTCGCATGCGACTATCCTCCGATAACGTTGACCGGCTTACTTCTCAAAATGAACAAGGCCTGGATCTCTCATGAATTTGCCAGTCCTCTTCCAGAATAAATAATTGGTTGGCAACAGTATCCAGGTCTCCTGTTGTGTTCATGTTTCTACCACCTGAACTGTAATCCCTGAGCTCCAACACCGCCAGTTTGCGCTCGGAAGTGCCGTCTGTACAGTCAACACTTGCTGCCGTGTTATTGGGGTTCAGTAACGTCAGCTGTTCCCCTGCTGTGCGGATGGCAATTTCTCCTGTTCTGTCCACATTCTCACTACTACAGATTTTAAAGTAGCTCCAATTACACCTCTGGCTCCTCTGTTTTCAGTATTATCCCAGAGCTCCAACACCGCCAGTTGGCGCTCGAAAGTGCCGTCTGCACAGTCAACACTTGCTGCCGTGTTATTGGGATTCAGTAACGTCAGCTGTTCCCCTGCTGTGCGGACGGCAATTTCTCCTGCTCTGTCCACATTATCACTGCTACAGATTTTAAAGTTGCTCCAATTACACCTCTGGCTCCTCTGTTTTCAATATTATCCCTGAGCTCCAACACCGCCAGTTGGCGCTCGGAAGTGCCGTCTGCAGTCAACACTTGCTGCCGTGTTATTGGGGTTCAGTAACGTCAGCTGTTCCCCTGCTGTGCGGACGGCAGTTTCTCCTGCTCTGTCCACATTCTCACTACTGCAGATTTTAAAGTTGCTCCAATTACACCTCTGGCTCCTCTGTTTTCAGTATTATCCCTGAGCTCCAACACCGCCAGTTGGCGCTCGGAAGTGCCGTCTGCACAGTCAACACTTGCTGAAATGTTATTGAGGTTCAGTAACGTCAGCTGTTCCCCTGCTGTGCAGACGGCAATTTCTCCTGCTCTGTCCACATTCTCACTACTACAGATTTTAAAGTTGCTCCAATTACACCTCTGGCTCCTCTGTTTTCAGTATTATCCCTGAGCTCCAACACCGCCAGTTGGCGCTCGGAAGTGCCGTCTGCACAGTCAACACTTGCTGCCGTGTTATTGGGGTTCAGTAACGTCAGCTGTTCCCCTGCTGTGCGGACGGCAATTTCTCCTGCTCTGTCCACATTCTCACTACTACAGATTTTAAAGTTGCTTCAATTACACCTCTGGCTCCTCTGTTTTCAGTATTATCCCTGAGCTCCAACACCGCCAGTTGGCGCTCGGAAGTGCCGTCTGCACAGTCAACACTTGCTGCCGTGTTATTGGGGTTCAGTAACGTCAGCTGTTCCCCTGCTGTGCGGATGGCAATTTCTCCTGCTCTGTCCACATTCTCACTACTACAGATTTTAAAGTTGCTCCAATTACACCTCTGGCTCCTCTGTTTTCAGTATTATCCCTGAGCTCCAACACCGCCAGTTGGCGCTCGGAAGTGCCGTCTGCACAGTCAACACTTGCTGCCGTGTTATTGGGGTTCAGTAACGTCAGCTGTTCCCCTGCTGTGCGGACGGCAATTTCCCCTGCTCTGTCCACATTCTCATTACTACAGATTTTAAAGTTGCTCCAATTACACCTCTGGCTCCTCTGTTTTCAGTATTATCCCTGAGCTCCAACACTGCCAGTTGGCGCTCGGAAGTGCCGTCTGCACAGTCAACACTTGCTGCCGTGTTATTGGGGTTCAGAAACGTCAGCTGTTCCCCTGCTGTGCGGACGGCAATTTCTCCTGCTCTGTCCACATTCTCACTACTACAGATTTTAAAGTTGCTCCAATTACACCTCTGGCTCCTCTGTTTTCAGTATTATCCCTGAGCTCCAACACCGCCAGTTGGCGCTCGGAAGTGCCATCTGCACAGTGAACACTTGCTGCCGTGTTATTGGGGTTCAGTAACGTCAGCTGTTCCCCTGCTGTGTGGACGGCAATTTCTCCTGCTCTGTCCACATTCTCACTACTGCAGATTTTAAAGTTGCTCCAATTACACCTCTGGCTCCTCTGTTTTCAGTATTATCCCTGAGCTCCAACACCGCCAGTTGGCGCTCGGAAGTGCCGTCTGCACAGTCAACACTTGCTGCCATGTTATTGAGGTTCAGTAACATCAGCTGTTCCCCTGCTGTGCGGACGGCAATTTCTCCTGCTCTGTCCACATTCTCACTACTACAGATTTTAAAGTTGCTCCAATTACACCTCTGGCTCCTCTGTTTTCAGTATTATCTCTAAGCTCCAACACCGCCAGTTGGCGCTCGGAAGTGCCGTCTGCACAGTCAACACTTGCTGCCATGTTATTGAGGTTCAGTAACTTCAGCTGTTCCCCTGCTGTGCGGACGGCAATTTCTCCTGCTCTGTCCACATTCTCACTACTACAGATTTTAAAATTGCTCCAATTACACCTCTGGCTCCTCTGTTTTCAGTATTATCCCTGAGCTCCAACACCGCCCGTTGGCGCTCGGAAGTGCCGTCTGCACAGTCAACACTTGCTGCCGTGTTATTGGGGTTCAGTAACGTCAGCTGTTCCCCTGCTGTGCGGACAGCAATTTCTCCTGCTCTGTCCACATTCTCACTACTACAGATTTTAAAGTTGCTCCAATTACACCTCTGGCTCCTCTGTTTTCAGTATTATCCCTGAGCTCCAACACCGCCAGTTGGCACTCGGAAGTGCCGTCTGCACAGTCAACACCTGCTCCAGTGTTATTGGGGTTCAGTAACGTCAGCTGTTCCCCTGCTGTGCGGACGGCAATTTCTCCTGCTCTGTCCACATTCTCACTACTACAGATTTTAAAGTTGCTCCAATTACACCTCTGGCTCCTCTGTTTTCAGTATTATCCCTGAGCTCCAACACCGCCAGTTGGCGCTCGGAAGTGCCGTCTGCACAGTCAACACTTGCTGCCGTGTTATTGGGGTTCAGTAACGTCAGCTGTTCCCCTGCTGTGCGGACGGCAATTTCTCCTGCTCTGTCCACATTCTCACTACTACAGATTTTAAAGTTGCTCCAATTACACCTCTGGCTCCTCTGCTTTTAGCATTTACCCTGGGCTCCAACACCGCTAGTTTCTGCTCAGAAGTGCCGTCTGCACAGTCAACGCTTGCTCCAGTGTTATTGGGGTTCAGTAACGTCAGCTGATCTCCAGCGGTGTGTCTGGCAAATTCTCCTGCTCTGTCCACATCCACTGTACTACAGATTTAAAACTTGCTTCAATTACACCTCTGGCTCCTCTTCTTTTAGTATTTACCCTGGGCTCCAACACCGCTAGTTGCTGCTCAGAAGTGCCGTCTGCACAGTCAATGCTTGCTCCAGTGTTATTGGGGTTCAGTAACGTCAGCTGATCCCCTGCTGTGTGTCCGGCAAATTCTCCTGCTCTGTCCACATCCACTGTACTACAGATTTAAAACTTGCTCCAATTACACCTCTGGCTCCTCTGCTTTTAGCATTTACCCTGGGCTCCAACACCGCTAGTTGCTGCTCAGATGTGCCGTCTGCACAGTCAACGCTTGATCCAGTGTTATTGGGGTCCAGTAACGTCAGCTGATCCCCAGCTGTGTGTCCGGCAAATTCTCCTGCTTTGTCCACATCCACTGTACTACTGATTTAAAACCTCCTCCAAATACACCTCTGGCTCCTCTGTTTTTAGTATTTACCCTGGGCTCCAATACCGCTAGTTGCTGCTCAGAAGTGCCGTCTGCACAGTCAACGCTTGCTCCAGTGTTATTGGGGTTCAGTAACGTCAGCTGATCCCCACCTGTGTGTCTGGCAAATTCTCCTGCTCTGTCCACATCCACTGTACTACAGATTTAAAACTTGATCCAATTACACCTCTGGCTCCTCTTCTTTTAGTATTTACCCTGGGCTCCAACACCGCTAGTTGCTGCTCAGAAGTGCCGTCTGCACAGCCAATTCTTGCTCCAGTGTTATTGGGGTTCAGTAACGTCAGCTGATCCCCAGCTGTGTGTCCGGCAAATTCTCCTGCTTTGTCCACATCCACTGTACTACTGATTTAAAACCTCCTCCAAATACACCTCTGGCTCCTCTGTTTTTAGTATTTAACCTGGGCTCCAATACCGCTAGTTGCTGCTCAGAAGTGCCGTCTGCACAGTCAACGTTTTCTCCAGTGTTATTGGGGTTCAGTAACGTCAGCTGTTCCCCTGCTGTGTGTCCGGCAAATTATCCTGCTCTGTCCACATTCACACTACTACAGATTTTAAAGTTGCTCCAATTACGCCTCTGGCTCCACTCTGTTTTTAGAATTTACCCTGGGTACCAGCACCGCCAGCTGTTTCCCCGCAGTGTCTTTGGCACGGTTACTCCCTCCTGCCCAGCCTGGTTCCAGCACACCAGCTGTTTCCAGGTAGTGTCAATGTCACTTTGCCTCCAATGCGTTGTCCTGTCGTGTTGCGGTCGGGTTAGCCGACTCTATGGTGCCTGCAGTTTAGGTGACTCCTATGTGGGCTGTGGGATCTGGCAATGAAGGCTGGTTCCATAGTGCCAATAGGACAAGCACCTCCTGTAGGACTGTGGGTTTTGGTAACTGCGGCCGGCTCGCGGCCTTGAAACTTTTTTTTACATGGGTACCTTCTGCTACCCATCCGGGTTCCAGTACCGTCAGCTGGTTCTCGGCAGTGCCTTTGGATTAGGTGCCTCCTTCTCGGTATCCAAGTTCCACCAACGTCTGCTGGTCCTTGGTAGTGCTTTCTGGCACAGGTACCTCCTGCTTAGTTACCGAGTTCCAGTACCGTCAGCTGGTCTTCGGCAGTTCCATTGGCTCTTGTACCTTCTGCTACCCATCCGGGTTCCAGTACCGTCAGCTGGTCCTCGGTAGTTCCATTTGCTCTTGTACCTTCTACTACCCATCCGGGTTCCAGTACCGTCAGCTGGTTCTCGGCAGTGCCTTTGGATTAGGTGCCTCCTTCTCGGTATCCAAGTTCCACCAACGTCTGCTGGTCCTTGGTAGTGCTTTCTGGCACAGGTACCTCCTGCTTAGTAACCGAGTTCCAGTACCATCAGCTGGTCCTCGGTAGTTCCATTGGCTCTTGTACCTTCTGCTACCCATCCGGGTTCCAGTACTGTCAGCTGGTCCTCGGTAGTTCCTCAGCCTTCTTGTACCTTCTGCTACAATTCCAAGTTCAAGCTTTTTGAAATGGTTCTTGGTAATCACTCTGGATCTCCCTGATGAGGACCCTGAAGACGAGGACTGTGAAGACCAACCTGAAGAAGACGAGGACCCCGAAGACGACGACCCTGAAGACGAGGACCCTGAAGACCACCCCGAAGATGAGGACCCTGAAGACCACCCCGAAGAAGACGAGGACCCTGAAGACCACCCCGAAGAAGACGAGGACCCCGAAGACGAGGACCCAGAAGACCAACCCGAAGAAGACGAGGACCCCGAAGACGAGGACCCCCGAAGACGACGACCCTGAAGACCACCCCGAAGAAGACCAAGAAGATGACCCTGAAGAAGTTGACCAAGAGGAAAAAGAAGAGAAGACAAGCACCATGATACAGAAGAACAAGAGACAGAAAACCAAGAAGCAGAAATACAAGAAGCTGCAGAACAAAAAGCGGAAGAACATTAAGCATAAGACTGAAAATCAGAGCAAAAGATAATATCTAAATTATAAGCAGAAGATGACTAAGCAGTGTATGGGGGTGAGTCCGTTCCTCCTCGTGGTGCCCCTGGAAAAGACCTGCTGCTGCAGGCCAAACTGAACGCGGACAAATCCTGTTGTAAATCTTTTGTGATGGGCAGAACGAAAGGTGTAATGTCCAACCTTTTATAGATAACAACTACAGGAATGCCTGTCACAAATAAGAATATGATGAAGAAGAAGAAGATGAAGAAGATGAAGAAGAAGTGGATGAAAAAGATGCTGAGGATGATGAAGGAGAAAGTGTGAGAGAAGTAAAAAAGAAGGTGAAGAGCATGGAAGTAGTGAAACATAAATATCTGACAAAATATAAAAATACTTAACATAGTCAATATTTCCGTAACTCAGAACGTCTTAAAAAAATATTAATTCCTGCTATTGATTGGGCTAAACCTCTATGCCTTTATTGTCTCCCCCACCTCCCCCAATACATTCTACATTATTCTTAGTTGTTTTCCTTCATGTAGAATTAACCTACAAGGAAAGAAAGGGTTTATTTTCATTCCGATATTTCTGTCCCATTGACTTGCATTGGTTTCCGGTATCGGAATCGGCGATATCCGATACTTTTTCGGTATCGGTCCGATCCAATCCGATCTGATATTTCCCGATATCGGAAGGTATCGCTCAACACTACTAATAACCCAACCAGGTAGAAAGGGTGCTGCCTGACTTGTGGGGGCCAACTTCTGGGTCTGCAGTGTGGATGTTCGGCCATCTTCCTCTCATCCCCCCGACCTTTCACAACTCTTAGGCTATGTGCCCACGATGCAGAAATGCTGCATATTTTTTCCGCTTCTCCCTGACAGGAAAAATGCAGGTAGAAGCGTTTGTCAAGCGTCTTTGCATGCATTTTTTCATGTGGGTTATCAAGCGCTTTTCCAAGCGATTTTAGCATCACTTGGAAAAGTGCTTGACAACTTGGTCACACTATATAAATCCATGCAACCGGCATGGATTTATATAGTGTGACCAAGTAATAGTTAAAAAAAAGAATAAAAATGGTAAAAATTAAAGATTATACTTACCTTCCGATGGCCCCCGGTGTTTTCTCCGCTCCGTCTGGTCTGTTGTATGGGTCGCGGTGGTGTGAAAGGACCTGACATGACGTCATTGAATCATGTGACACATAGGGCGAGATGGGTTTCATGAATTCTTTGGAATCCTGGGGGAACCGTTACTCAGGGCGACCATAGGCAGCAGCTTCTCTCAGGCCCCCGATAGATTCAATTGCTGACCAGGCACATCTGACAAGAGTATTTTTCAAAAGTTTAACAGTGGAATTTAATCTGAAGCATGGCTAGTGCAATTCAGGGATATTACAGCAACAATGTTCCTTACAGTACAGTCTGAGTTTCTTGAGCAACCGGCTCCAGTAACAATACAGTAGTTTCTTCACAAGGCACAGTATTACAGTCTCTTCTGTAGCATAATTCAGCATAGATTAGATCTCTTAGCAGCACACTTCTATGCATACACAACCACAGGCTTTTCCTTCACAAGGAAATGGTATTACACAGCATTCTTTATCCTGCATGGAGAAGGAGGGGGGAGGGTTTGATGAGGGAGATGATCCCTGTGACACAATTCCTTCCAGTCCTTATCTTCCTGCCCGATAATACTCTGCACTGTTAGTTCAGAGAGTTTATCTGACCTGTGTTTAGTTTCTTTCCTGATCTGAATCCTGTTCAGTTGCCATCTGTCAGATCCAGATAGCACACTACCTTTCTCTTCGGCTTCAGCCAGACTACAATAACAAGTTCCCCACAATCCCCCTGGGGCTCTGCTTAAACACTCCCTGTCTCCTGTGATAATCCCTCTAGTTGCTGGATGCTTCTGAAGCACAACACTTCCTTTCTCCTGTGCTTGTGTTATTTGTAACAGTTGCTGGATGCTTTTGAAGCAACAGCACTACTTCTGCATGTCACATTATTTTTCAACTCTCTCCTTCACAATGAGGTAAGATAATGGTATGGTTGACCATACATATGACAACTTAGCCCCTTCTCTGTCTCTTTGTTGTCCCACAATTCCTTTTCTATGGTTTTTATGAATTTTTAGTTTTTATTTTCATAAGACAACGGTTTTGGGATATATTGTCATAATGTGATTTGTTTTTCTTTTTTTTTTTAAGTCATAGCAGAAGGTATCTCAACAATGTAGTGTGGGGTCTTTCACTCTCTACCTCCCTCCATGTGTAGTGTGGGGTTTGTCACTCTCTACCTGTCCTCCATGTGTAGTGTGGGGTCTGTCACTCTCTACCTGTCTGTCATGTGTAGTGTGGGGTCTGTCACTCTCTACCTGACCTCCATGTGTAGTGTAGGGTCTGTCACTCTCTACCTGTCCTCCATGTGTAGTGTGGGGTCTGTCACTCTCTACCTGTCCTCCATGTGTAGTGCGTGGTTTGTCACTCTCTACCTGTCCTCCATTTGTAGTGTGGGGTGTGTCATTCTCTACCTGTCCTCAATGTGTAGTGCGGGGTCTGTCACTCTCTACCTGTCCTCCATGTGTAGTGTGGAGTCTGTCACTCTCTACCTGTCCTCCATGTGTAGTGTGGGGTTCGTCACTCTCTACCTGTCCTCCATGTGTAGTGTGGGGTATGTCACTCTCTACCTGTCCTCCATGTGTAGTGTGGAGTCTGTCATTCTCTACCTGTCCTCAATGTGTAGTGCGGGGTCTGTCACTCTCTACCTGTCCTCCATGTGTAGTGTGGGGTCTGTCACTCTCTACCTGTCCTCCATGTGTAGTGGGGGGTCTGTCACTCTCTACCTGTCCTCCATGTGTAGTGTGGGGTCTGTAACTCTCTACCTCTCCTCCATATGTAGTACTCTCATCCTTTCCTCCCTACCAGAAAATTACAAATAAAGCTTTGCCTCTATAAAGGTTCATCCATGCACTGTATTAACTGTGGATCCTGGTAAAATGACAAGTTTTTGTTGCTTTACTTAGGTATTGTATGATGGTATTGATTGGTAGTTAGGCATTGTGTGGCAATGTTGCTAGTATGCTTATAACACTTTACACTTGGCAAAATAATAATACACAGTGCTACCAACAAAATATACTGTGAAATAAGCATCACTTTGTAATATATGATATGATTATTTGTACACTACATACAGTAGTGTTCAAAATAACAGCAGTCCAATATGACTAACCAGATTAATCATTGTTTTTGTTCTAAATTATATTACCACATGTCAAACAATTTACCAGTTGGTGCAGTAGTAAGAACACCAACAGACTCCGCATTCTCGATCGGCATGTTTTTGAGTCTGTGTATTTGAATAATTAATTGAAAGGAATTTGTTCAAAATAATAGCAGTGTGGAGTTCAATTAGTGAGGTCAATTATTCTGTGAAGAAACAGGTGTGAATCAGGGTGCCCTTATTTAAGGGTGAAGCCAGCACATTTTGTACATGCATTTGTCCTTGAAAGCCTTAGAAATATGGATCATTCAAGACATTGTTCAGAAGAACAGCGTACTTTGATTAACAAGTTGATTGAAGAGGGTAAAACGTATAAAGAAGTGCAAACAATGATAGGCTGTTCAGCTAAAATGATCTCCAATGCTTTAAAATGGAAAGCAAAACCAGAGAGACATGAAAGAAAATGGAAGACTACCATGCGAATGGATCAAAGAATAGCCAGAATGGCAAAGGTTCAGCCAATGATCAGCTCCAGTCTCAAGTTACCTGTGAGCACTGTGGCAGTTAGAAGACGCCTGTGTGAAGCTAATCTCTTAGCAAGAAGTCCCCACAAAGTCCCACTGTTAAAAAAAAGACATGTACTGAAAGGATACAATTTGCCAAAGAATACATCAACTGGCCTAAAGAGAAATGGAGAAACATTTTATGGACTGATGAAAGTAAAATTGTTCTTTTTAGGTCCAAGGGCTGCAGACAGTTCGTCAGACGATGCTCAAACTCTGCTTTCAAGCCACAGTACGCTCTGAAGACAATGAAGCATGGTGGTGCAAGCATCATGATATGGCATGTTTCTCTTTCTATGGTGCCGTACCTATTTACCACACACCAGGGATCATGGAACAGTTTGCACATATTAAAATACTTGAAGAGGTCATGTTGCCTTACGCTGAAGAGGATATTCCCTTGAAATGGGTGTTTCAACAAGACAACGACCATAAACACACCAGTAAACGTGCAAAACCTTATTTCTAGTCCAACAAGATTGAGGTTATGGAGTGGCCAGTCCAATCCCCGGATGTTAATCTGATAGAACACTTGTGGGGTGACATCAAAAATGCAGTTTCTGTGGCAAAGCCAACAAATGCCAAAAAAATTATGGGATGTAGTCAAAGCATGCTGGGCTGGAATAACAGTTGACAGGTGCCAGAAGTTGGTTGACTCTATGCAACATAGATGTGAAGCAGTTCTAAAAAACTGTGGGTATACAACTAAATATTAGGTTAGTGATTCCCAGGAATGCTAAATCCTCAAAAAAAAGTACATATTGTGAGTTTGTAAAGACAAATGCAGACACTACTATTTTTTAGAACAGCCCAATGTTCATTTTTTATTATATTTCTGTAACATAGTTACAAATAATCTACATTTCTCCTCATGTTTTTATTTAGAAAACAGCGTGCAATGTTCCCAATGCATGGAAACTAAAACTAGCATAAAGATTTTGTGCTTAACTCATGTTTTTGAACACACTGCTATTATTTTGAACACTACTGTAACACTATGCTATTTGGTAGGAGGCCCAAAGAAGATCTTGTAAGGGCACCCTTCAACGTAAGGCTGACCCCCAGCTTGGCGCATAGTAAGACTTGATATTTACACGTAATGCAAATAATAAAATAATATTATACAGAAGCCGCCACTAAACTAATATTTCCCTTTTAAGAATCAATAACCTATTAAGCTCTCATTCCGTATGTGTGAAGATGACTAATTGGAGAAAGTGGAAATATATTAATAGCTGTGAGTCATGATGACTAAAGAACGACGAAATTATGCAGTGGCGTTACATAACCATATGTCTTCAGGTTAAATTATACATCTATCAGAGATTTCACCACAGTTTTTCCTGAGACCAGGAGAATAATTTGCACCCTGATATGGAGAGGTAGCAGAGCTGATCTTGCTATTAATTATTGGAGGCATCGCTGTTTGAGTACCGTAATATAGTAGTCCCCTATAGTAGACCCCTGCACCAGCTTTTCCTGCAGTCCTCTGGTCTGTTATATCTGTGTATATATCACTAAGATCTGCAACTTGTGGCTCTCCAGCTGTTGTAAAGCATCTCCCAGCCCCTCCAGACAGTGGCCATAGCATCCCGAAGAGGTGCTGGTCTTCCTGAGTTACACTAACGTGGATGTTGGTTTCTACCCAAAAAGCTATAAGGACACCATATGGGACATAACATTGCATAAGGATGTTGCACAGTATTGGAGCAGATCAGTATTTATTTCCCATTTCTTACAAAGAGCCAACATATTCCACAGCGCTGTAGAGATTCACCATTCACACCAGTCCACAGGGCTGTCATCAGTAATTTCCAGTCCCCATACTGCTAAATCATCTGAGATCCCCACAAAGCACCTGCCCATTTAAGTTCCTAATTTTCACCAAAAGGCGGCATTTCAACAGACAAATCGCAATCGTTCAACAATCAATGACCTGTCTACACCGGCCAAACGCACTTCCATGAGCAAAGAACGATCATTAACACAAGTGTTTTATCCACAGTGAACATTATGTTATCAGCACCACAAGGCTTATTCACACAGGACAATGTGCTGCCGAGATGTGCTGCCGAGATGTGCTGTGATAACTTGTTATATATTTGTGATGTGATGTAACTGCCTTAATGAGGACTCGTTAGGCGCTTCAGAGTCACCAATCTAGTTACATCAATGCAAGTGTAAGGGTGAGGCCGGATATAGTCTAGTCAGAATTTGGCTGAAAGTATTCAAATTGCATACTTGCGGTCACATGACCGACATTTCCGGTGCCGGCACCGCAGGGTCCTCACAGCATGCAGTGCGCGCAATGTGAGGATTCATAAGTCTGCAGTCTCATAGAGTGACTGCTAACTTATAGCTTAAGACCAGACAACCCCTTTAAGTCTTGGTGCAGGGAGTGGTAACAATCACTGCTCATTATACTATGAGTACGCTTGGCACTTTGATTGACAGATTGCTGCGCATAGATGATGTCAATCAAAGTGCAGGGTCATGCTTGTAGCTGCCACTCACTATATAGTAAGTACGCCCCGGAACTTTGATTGACAGCCAGCTCTGCAGCACATCTGTGCCCAGCAATCTGTCAATCCAAGTGCCAGTCGTGCTCACGGTATAGTGAGCGGTGCTGTGAGCCGTGACTGTAACCACCCCATTACTGAAAGCCGGCAGCTCCAGGGAGGAAATAAGTCATTTTCTCCCTGCAGCCGCACTTTCACAAAGGTGGCCAAGAAGCACAGTTATGCATAGAATCATAAATTAACCCCATTTCTGCAGGTAAATACCAGTCTCTGAGCTGACAAGTTCCCTTTAAACATATTTTTGCACTTTTTGCAATTTTTTTGTATCTGTTTCTTAGTTTGTTTAACAAGGCTATTTGTTTTCTATGGCCCTTAGTCTTTAAAGGCAAACACGGTTGCTTCATGTTTTATTAGTATTGAGTATTCCTGTGTACAGATTGCTATTGTGGCACCCTGCTGCGCACAGGTACCACAGGACCCAGGGTGCATGGACGGACTTCTCCACAAGAGGCCCTCACTACATACAACCACCTCCACCCTTCCACCTCATACCACCAGAGGGAGCCCGTTAGGGTTATATATATGGAAGGTGGAGCCAGGCAGTTCAGTCAGAGTCAGAAGTAGTCAGACTGAGAGAGAGTCTGAGAGCGTGTTGACGCTGAGAACAGCGAAGACGCAGCGCGTCTGCTGCTGCCGTATTGAGGGCCCTGAGTGTGGCCGACGGCAAGAGGAGAAAGGAGAGAGAAGTTAAGGGGGCAGAGGAGCATCATAGGCTCACCCCAGTATACAAACCGGACACAGAGTCCACGCCTACAGGGTCCCTTCATACCCAGTAGGGATCACCGGCATTCCAGGAGGAATACAAGTCCCTGGATGACCTGAAACTAGACCCATTACAGGACCAGGAACCACAAGGCCCCAGCTTCCAGGGAGAGTGGTTACCAGCAGAAGGTCCTACTACCGAGCGACAGGTGAAGGAACAGCACGACACAGAAGCTAGGCTCAGTTGCAGGCTGGCCAGGAGCTTAGAGAGAGGGAAACACGGACCAGGAGGCCTTATACCCGCTCACTGGGGAGAAGTCCTGAAGTGCACCCTTCCTGCCGAGTACCCTGGACCGTACCTGACATCCGCACCAGTAAAGGTATTGAAGCGAATCCCCTGTCTCTGTCAGTTGCTCCTACTGCGCCATCCCGCCTGCACTACAAGTCCCAGCATCACCACCCACCATCAAACTCCACACTGCCC